>NC_053164.1:70054056-72917389 GCF_016835505.1 Polypterus senegalus
CTGTATAAACGTTTTCATGCAAGTATGTGTTTCACAGTCATGCAGTTGTATTTCATATACTAAATGCATTTCTTTTGAATAACAGTGTGTAAATCTGTTAGTTGTAAAAGTTAATGCAGTTGTAATTACCCTGATGTCACATAAGTGAGACTGTCACAAAAGTAAAACTCACATTCAAGTGGTTATATTTGATATAATAAACACATACATTTGATTTGTGTCTACATGTATCATTGCGAACACAGAATACACCTGAAATATATGTACAGTATTTCAAATCACGATTATATATCTCATTACTTATATAATTCCTTACAACTCTGGCAGATAAAATCTTCAACTCACACTTGAGCTGAAAGGGAAAATTTTGGCTGTATGTGGGATGGCTGAGTGCTGCTAATTGACACATTTGTAAAACAAAAGCAGTCATCGGTGGGCAATTAGAGTGTTGATAAGGACACTAAGGTTTTCAGGGAATAGTAGGGTTTTCAGGGAGAACAACATTTTGGCAGGGATTCTTGTTTAAGCCCCCACTTCCCTTTACCAATGTCAATGTGTCACTCTTGGCTCAGAGGACACAATTTCCATCTCTGCTTCTCTCTCACTCTGTTTTTACTTCTACAAAGCAACACCTAGTTACAGAAACAGCACTTTGCAGGTTTATAGCGCTTGCTAACCACTGACCTTGACATCTTCCTTCACTAAACTTTATCTTTCCATTTCATACCCGAGTATAGAATCCAAAAGTGATTGTGTCTATTTTTTCCTGTCCAGGACACACTCTCTTCTTCAGTCTTTCATCCACCCTATTGGCTAGTGCTGCTCTTCAACCCGTCAATCATTTCTGCTCTCCTTCATTTGCATAAATCACATTATCAGTGCAGCATAAGGCATGCAAGTTTAAAAAAATAAAGTCTGCTAATTTTCTTTTTTCTATACACTGTGTACACATTTAGGCAAGTTGTATTTTGGGATTAATTTTAATATGAAACCAATACAGTATCATCAGTAAATCCATAATGTTAAGGAAATGTGAGTGTAAACATTATCAGGGGAATACACGTGTGTGCACAATTATTAGGCAACTATTAGTGTGCAGAATTAATATGCAACTAAATCAAAAACTTACATTTTCCCTATCTCCCTTGTTTTATTTTCATCTGTTAACACTAGAATTACCAGAGCCTATGAAAAAACTCACATCCTTCCCATCTTAAATCGCTTCGCACCTCTCCATCAGTGTCTTCTATCCTTTAAATGTGTCAATAAGCAGCCTACTATCACAAACTATTAAACTGGCTTTGTGGTCTTTTTTGCGATAGAAACCATCAGTTCCATTACTAGCCAGCAGCTCCTAGAAAATCGACCTGCCTTTTATGAAAAGTTTATTACGATAATGAAGTCGTAAAGTACTATAGGAGGGTGTGCATCATTAAGCGCTTTAAATAAAAGACCGCTTATAATGAAACTGTTTAGCTGTTGGTTGTTGCCTTGGTGCTATACTGTAAAAGAATTTTCGCGAAATACGTACAACCTTGATAGTATTCATCCTCTATAGAGAAGACTTCTGAAATGTTAAGCGCCCCATGAACGACATAAAAAGCCCGCAAGCCGCTTCTCTCAGGCAGCAGCGTGGCTGACTGTTAAACCGTCACTTCAAACAATTCGGGTCTGGTTAACCAAGCTGGGCGCATGTCTGTCACCCTTTCACGGTTACCTTTCTGGATCTGTTGGTACTGTTCGAGTTCTGTCTGCAGCTTCTTTTGAATAGTTTCAGCCATGTTTAAAATACAATTAAGAACAGTTGCGCTGATTTAACAAAACGCCTGAACCAACAGAGCGCTTTCAGAGGTAAGACACAGGAAATGAACTCTTCAGCAACTAGGAAGTACTTCTACGTCACTAAAAATATAAAATACATACACTATTACAGTATTATTTTATAAACTTATCGGTTTCCTTGTAGGTCTGCAGCTGTAATCATAACTTTATCCTATGAAAAACGGTGCTATACATGTACTGGAACTAATATTTATGCATATAAGCTTAATAATGTATAGAAATAATCCTATGTAATATGGCCGATGGTTTATCCCGTTGCGCATGTGCTGTATGGCATGTTAAATGTCTATGGTTGTGCTGCCTCGCAGTGAAGCTGCCTTGGCCATAATTCGAAAGGGCAATTCCATTACCTGACAAATGAAGGGGATGGGCGTCAACGGGACTGTAATTACGCATCGCGCAAAACGCTAAGTGGACGCACTGCAGCATGCGCAAAAATGAAAAAAAAAAAACAACATCCCGTTAGTTACATTCCGTGAACCAGATGTATTATCTCATACAAGGGGCATTGACTTTTCACTGCACTATTATCACGGAATAAAAAAATAACTGTCCACTGTTATTGATGAAGCCGTGGAAAACAGATTGATAATAGACTTGAACCCGGGAAGTGACCAACATCTTTCTGCATTTTATTACAGGTAAATCATATCTGTCGGTTCTAGTCAGTATACGGAGAATGAATGATGAAAATGAATTTAGCGCAGTATGCTGTTAATTTAGTGTATTACTTTAATAGATTTTCTTTAGCTCAGATTGTTTGCTAGGGATGTTTTACCAATTAGTTAGAAGGAAAGGCTTTCGAAGGCAAGTCCATTATATCGGACTTACTTGAACAACGATCACAAGGATTATCAAAAGCATTTTCGATAGAGTGAAGTTTTCAGGTTGTAATGCTATGTCACTGGGCTTTCTCTGAGTGTAACCAGCGGTCCTCCCGATTTGCCGAAGACTTGCTTTACTTGTCGCCCATTCGAAATTGGGCTGGTGTGGTTCTGCCCTTCCATTGTCTGGCGTGAGGAGTTTTCTGCTTTGCACTAACGAGAAGGCGGGATCATAAAAACACGGATGCTGAAGTAGTTATTGTTTTTACGTCGCCTATTTAATTTTCCTTAAAGAACAATGCCGATTGTTCATCGTCGCATATTGCCTCCTTTTAACTGCAAGCATCAGCAAAAACAATTTATACGAATAACTCTAATAGTACCGTTTAAAACGGGGCATGTCTATAGCACTATTTATTGTTTTGTATCAAGCCTAATTCTGTGTTAAATGATTTAATTTGTGGGTCTGAAATTTATCATCCACGCTTATGGCTGATGGTGTTCGGTGCTTTTGCTGAAGTACAGTTTTGCTCCAAGGTGGAGTCCCTTCTTTCTGAAACTATAAGGCCCATACAATGTGTTCCATTTCCAGTCAATCTGCAACTGACAGCACACATTAGATCTTTTTTTAGCATTAAAGGAAAACTTGAATTCAATAATTTCAGAACTATTCGAAGACACGCCTTACAGTAACTGTGTGAGAGTTTCTGACAGTCTGTCACCGGAAGACTAAGGACAAAGACAGTTCTGGATGTTAGGCTTTTCTCCCGAATCGTAACCTGATTAAGAAAGGATTAATCCAATGTTTTCTGAACCCGCTTTACCAGCAGCATTAGCCAATAGGCAGAGACCTACTCTGTGCAGGATATCCACACATCACAGAAGTCGCTCGTGTGCACCCACACTCTCACAAGCTACACATTGTATGTATTTAGAGGCGACATTTGACCTCGCGTGTTTGTTGTTGATGCCTGAGCCTAAACGTGTTGTACCCTAAATGAAACCCCGCGAAAGATGGCCGGGGAGCTCGTATAAACACAACGGAGGCCAAGACGCTGCCCGCCTTTATTATGAAACTTTACTGGCGATTTTTAACCGACTTGCTCAGTTCAGAAGTTGGCGATCTGTCATTTTTTGCAAGACAAGCATTGTCACTGCAGAAATGTACCGATTCACCCTGTTGTGTCATTTCTGTCATACGAGCACAGCAACACTCACAGCATAAATACACCAAATTATAGCGGCACAAAAAACATCCCGCCGTATAAGTGATTGTGAATTTACACTACCCCAGTCTAAGGACGTATTAAAATAGCCGAAAACATTCGTTCGTGTAAATAATTCCATCCATCCATCCATTTCCTAACCCGCTGAATCCGTGTAAATAATTCCATCTAAGCTATAGTTAGGTTTGGATATACAGTATATGTCGTATACGCCGAATTAAACGTAAGTCGTTACCCACAACATACACATTACCGAAATGGTTTGCGTCTCATATTGTTATACTTAAGATCCTAATAAAGTGTGTTATCCGGAGAAGAACAATCTCATTCATCCGTTATGTGAATCTGATGTCACGGGGGCAGGTCCATCGTTTCTCCCCGAATCATCTGAAGATCACGCGACTCCCTCTTGACGTTTGTCCTCTTTACTTAAGTGGATTAAAGGAAGACTATCTGCTGCTGGTGAAAAATTAACAGCGGTAGATATGCAAGGCATTTTATCTTTATGCAAAAAAAAAAAAACCCACATCAAATAAAAATTATAATACATCATAATATTAATCACATTAAGTGATATTCCCTTTCTTTAGTCCAGTATCTCTAGAACTTGTTTCAAAGTGTCAGTTTATATTTAGATTTGCATGCGAAACTGTGGCGTTTTCATACAAATCACTATTACATGGTGACAGTTAAATACCAAACTAGTCCTGTCTGAATTTCTGGAAGCTGCTTTTTGTTTTTTAGTCTTTTACAAAGTACGCATGTATTTCTTCAAACTTAGAAAGTGTAGATTGCTGATTGAATTTTGTTTTATAACAATCAACAGGATTGGGGTTTGTTATTAAAAAGTTTCATCGCAAATTAATTTGACAATTTATATTTGGATTCTTCTATCTCGGACCGGTCTGGTTATATAGTTGGTCTAAACGTTTGTTCAGAGGGGTTTCTGTGGAAAGAGCCTGTAAAAATGAGCACAATGTTTAGGAGTATTATACATTCTTATAAAGGAACCAAAGAGAGATGCATCCACATGAAATTTCTAGGAGGACTTTATATTTAGATCTGTAAACGCTTCCGAAAGAAACAGATAATAACAGATTTGTGAAATACCAATAGTTTCACCATTTTAAAAGTGCTATTGCTGGATATACTAACACAGACTAAATTTAGGTTTTCTTAAAATATTATCGTCCTGCTAGGTAGCCCTCTATACATTATAGATTTATGTTTTGTCCACATATTAGAAATCTTTTCAAAAGGCCAAAGATTCAATTTCATATACCCTCCCAGAATGAAATGTCTTTACAAAGCAATGGTATTATGATGAGCAATACACAACCCAGCAAAGTGCCATTAAATTAAAATGTGTTTTTTAACAGTGAATACACATACAATTGCTAAGATACTGTATAGTTTACCCATTATATTTGTTGTTTAATGGTGTAGCGATTTTGCTTTGTCACCCAAGCAGTCTAGGTTTAATTCCCAGTCTATAGAAATTGCAGGTTTCTGTTAAAAAAAAAAAAAAGTTTCAATGCAAGTCAGTGTGCTGTATTGAATGAAGAACTGGCAGTGAAATCATGGAGTTGCTATCACTGTAAAAATTTGACTGTAAATTTACAGTAAAATACTGGCTACTAGTTGCATTACTCTCACAGTATTATGCTGTATCATATTACTGTATATTACAATAAAAAAATCCTATAAAGTGACTTAACGGTAAAATTGATTATTTTAGTAGTGTGATGTATAGTACCCTGCTGTTGAGTTGTAGTAATTAGCCATTTTCAATTTACGTTAATTTTCTGTAGTGTTGCATATTGTAATGTCCCTTTCCAGGCAGGAGAAGTAAACTGCACGAGCAAGTGGTTCCAGCAATCAAAAAAAATGTGTTTATTGTTCTTCTGCGATAACTGAACATACAGACTCAAAACGAACTGTACAAGAATAGAGAAACCAGGTGTGAACAACACTAAGCTACTACAGTCTTATTCTCTCCTTTTTTGGCATAAAGAACCTGCTTAACAACTCCCATACCTGCAGCATCCCAGTTGCTGCTTTATTTTAGAGTGGGAGATGGAACTCCTCTGTGCCCGGGCCACTCCATAGGTTTCTGAACAGCCACGATTTGCATGGCTGTTACGACACACACCCGCAGGTTAATTTGTTAGATTGTTACAATATTTACTGTAACAGTATTTTAGTCAGTAATTCACTGTAAGTTTACTTTGAAATAAAACTATTAAATACTGTATAAAAGACTTTATGACAATCTTGATGAGCAGTCCATTCATCATAGCAAGTTTGTCTAATATACAATAAAAAGCTTGGCTGTTCACTCTTAAAAATAAAGGTGCCAGAGTGGTTCTTCAGAGTGATGCCATTTTTGGTTGCCAAAAGACTCATCTACATCAAGGTTCCAGAAAGAACCTTTATTTATTTAGATCTGCAACAAGCTCAATAAAGGAAGTGACATGAACAAATGGCAATAGAATTGTGAAATACCAATGGGTCGTGGTTTTAAAAGAACTTTTTCTGCATACAATAACACAAGACTATGTTCAGTTTTTCTTAACCTGTAACTATCCTGCTAGATAGCCTACCATATGTTAACGATTGAATTTTTTTCTACACATTAGTAAGTTTTTCAAAATAGAAAGAACCAGCTTCATATGCAAAGAACCCTTACCGGAATGAAACGATGCTTTGCATATGAAGCAAATAGTTCTACAACTTACTAAAGAACCATAAAATGCAGTTAAAAAAACAGTATTTTTCAGTGTAGTTCAATGGTTAAATATTCAACCATCAATAACTATTAGAGGCATAGACCAATAAACGGCCTTATCAGACAATCAGCTTTATACATGAAAGTGGATCCAATCTATACATAAAATGTTTAGGTTGTCTATCTGTCACACAAAAACTTGTGCTCCACTGAACCTTGAAACTTGATCTTGGTCACAGCAAGTGGCAGGGCAGCCACACATTGCGGTTAACAGGAAAGAAAAACAGTGGTATGGACAAAGTGGTATGGACACACAGCTTTGAAGATGGGGAAATAACCGCACCAGTGTGGCACATTACACAGGATGATTGATCATTTTCATTACAAATGACAGTGATACACTCTGAGTGCAACAGAAAGTCATACATGACCACAGAATTGGAGATGCTATTTTTTCTGCCACACTATTGGGTTTTAAGTCCTTTGCACAGCAAACAGCGGCAAGGCCACAAGACAGGGCTGACAAGAAACAAACACTGTAAGTGTACACAGCATATCTCTCAGGAGAAGAGCCATGGCGACATCAGATGGTAGTGAAGGATATTCCCGAAACCTTGCTGTAGTGACCTGGAATGCTGTATTTCCTTAGAGGCATGTTTCATCAAGGGGCAAGGGTCCAAGTGTCAGTAGTGTTTAACTGAACTATTTCATGCTATCTAGTGGAGGTGGAAAGGTTACTTTTGTGATGTAAGGTGTACTAGTGTGCTCCAGTTTATCAAAAATAACCCAACACAAATCAGCTTCCATAATCACACAATAACTTCTGCCGATACAGAAAACCGAGTTTGTTAACCATCTTAAAGTTCTTGCTTCCCACAGTGCAAGGTGTGGGGCTTATCAGGAACTATTTGTCTTGTTGCTGTAAAGAGGTGTTCATTATGCAAATACTGTAAATTTGTGTATATTTAAAATGCTGTGCCATTGTGACTTTACAGTAATACAATTATTCCTAAAATATTCTTGTGTGTTGAAACAGCTAGTTAGTTTTTGGCAGCTAAAATATTGCCTAAATTCACATTTGCAGTCATCTTATTTCCCTAATGTAACATTAAGTTGGGTTTTGAAAGTCCCTCTCTCCATCTCACTACTTGGTCACTTATTCCTTGTTTCTGTGGGTATCTGAGTGAATTAAAAGTGTCTAGTGTTTGTAAGAAATCAAACATGTTTCCAACTTCCTTCCATGTTTCTGTAGCCAGGATTAGACGTTTAGGTGTCATTTTACCAGTCATATAAATATGAAATGGTCTGAAAATACACAGACTGAAAATGTCCCAAAATATAATGTGGACTGGTCCAAATATAATTGTAGAGTAATTTACTCTTTTATGACAATAGATGGCTTAGCCAGTTATGATTACACAGTACATTTTTCACTAAAGTATTAGGAAATAATAAGAGCTTGTCTCATTTCCTACCTGTGCTTTGTGTGACTTTAAGCAATTCATATAGACTCATGAGCTCCAAAAGCTAAAAATAACACAAAACCTGTTAGGTAAATCTGTAACACTCCCTGCTTTGGTAAGTCACCTTGAACAACAATGACATCGAAATACTGATAAATTAATTTTTAAGCATTTAAATCCAGTTTGATTTTGTGAAGGTCAGAGCAATTAAAAAAGGAATTCCATGAAAATGCTACCCCTTTTTGCCTGTAAGCAGTTGGGAAGTGTATATATACACATATTAATGTGTGTATTCTTTACAGTACTAACATTTTTTGTTATTGTTCTTTTTTATGGAAGCCCTAAATAGACATTTCTGACCTGCTGTTCCTAGTTAATAAGCACTGGACTTTGGCCACTGAATTTTCATTACTCCATTGTGGACTCCAGCTCTCCCCAAACCAGCCAGTGAAAAATCAGATTCAAGAAACGAGTAGACAGAATCAAATGTGAAGGCTCATTTGGGAGGCAGCACTGCTAATCTAAGCAGCACCCTGGAATGTGGACATTATTTGAGTTTATCTCATATAGCACACTTTGATCCAAAATAACAAAGTGCTTTACAAGAAATTAAAAGCAAAACCAATTACAACTAAAAAAGAATGAAAAGCTAAAATTCAATAAATATACACAAACCTACATAATACCAATGTTTCATGATTTTAACAATATGTTCAATGCTATGGTTAGATGGCCAAGGGAGGACAGGAAAACAAAAATTCCAGCTGGCAGGAGGCATCAGATAATAAACCTGCACGGGTTCAAAGGCCAAAAGATCACTCAGTCCCCAATAGACATTCTTTAAAATATAAATATGCTCAGGCAGATCATTATTGTTATAATACTCTGCCCTAGATGATTAGATGCAGTGAGTCGCCTTGAAACTGGAATGTCCGTATTCGCTTAAACATCATGGGCTGTTGTCAACATGGCGCTGGCAAAAAACAGTGAATGGTACAGTTTAGTAATGATTGCAAATCTGTAAAGTATATGATATTGCAATAAATATTTTAATCTATTAGAAGTTGTTCAAAAATATTAAAATATAAACTTAAAAAGTGAGTTTTTAAAAGTGTCTCATAATATTAGCCTGGTGTATTCCTATTGGTAAAGCCTTCCAGATTTTTGGTGCATAACAGCAAAAGGCTGCCACACCACTTCTTTTAGCTTTTGAAATAATAATGAAAACAGTGTTTGTGTATCTAAGATTACAACTAGGATTTAAAGGGACAGACCCTCCAAAATATAGCAAGAGGAAGATTACTCCAAGCTTTATATGCTTTATAATTTGTAATGAAACTTTTAAAATCAGTTCTAAACAACACAGGTAACCAGTATAATGATGTATAAAGACTGGTGAGATGGCCTCAGATGTTATTTTATTGTTTAAGATTCTTGTTTCCAGAAAGAACCATTTTTGGCATTATCTAACTTGACTTTCAGAAAGCATTTGATAAGCTGTGGCATGAGAGGTTGGGCATCAAAGGCAGAGAAGTGGGAGCTCAGGGTGATGTCTGTAGATTGGTACAAAATTGGCTCAGACACAGGAAGCAGAGGGTGTGAGGAACCTTATCACACTTGGCTGATGTTAAGAGTGTTGTTCACAGGGGTCAACGCTAGGGCCACTGCTATTTTAACATATATAAATGATTTATATAGGAATATAAGTAACAAGCTGATTAAATTTTCAGATTATACCAAGGTAGGTGAATTGGCAAATAATCTGCTGTAGAATCCATTGAATCATTACAGAAGGACTTGGATAGACCAGGGGCTTGGGCAGATTTGTGGCAGATGAAATTTAATGTCAGTAAATGTAAAATATTACATTTAGCAAAGGGAAATGTTACGTTTGAATACACAAAATCAAAAGCACACCTTATAAGAAGGATTTAGGAGTTGTAGTGGACTCAGCACTATCAACGGTGTTCAGAGGCCATTAAGAAGGCTAAGACAATGTTAGGCAGCACCATGAGTATAAGGTCCAAGGAGGTTATGCTCAAGCTTTGTAATGCACAGGTGAGGCCTCATCTGGAGTGTTGTGTGCAGTTTTGGTCTCACAAAATGGACATAGCGGTGCCAGAAAATGTCCAAAAAAGACCAGTGAGATTGATTAGGGCTGCAGGGGTTGAATTATGAGGAAAGATTAAAAGAGCCAAGACCTTTTCAATTTAAGCAAAGAAATATTAAGTGTTTATAATTATGAGAGCAATTTTGCATGGTGGATTGAGACTGTTACTTTAAAATTAGTTGATCAAGAACAACAGGATTCAGTTGGAAACTTGTTAAGTTAATGTATAAATTCTGCACAAATATTAGGAAGTTTTTGTTTACACAGAGAACTATAGACACTTGGAATAAGCTACCAAGTTGTGTGGCAGACAAGGATTTTAGGGTCTTACACTTGATGTTTTTAGAAGAATTAAGTGAATTTGGCGTTTGTTGGGTTGAATGGTCAGTTCTTGTCTTGTTCTAACTTTCTAATGTAATAGGTTTGAAAAACAATTGATCATAACAGATTTTTTAAATAGTTTTATGATTTTAAAGGGACTTTTGCATCATTAACTCAGCTAAGTTCACGTTTTACTGATCTGTTAGCATCTTGCTAGGAAGCCTAGACATTAATGATTTCTTTTTCATTCACACATTAGGAACTTTTTCAAAACCCAAAGAATCAATTTCACGTGCAAAGAACCCTGCTAAAAATGAATTGGTTCTCTGTCAAGCAAATGTTTTAAGAGGAACCATACAAACCAAAGTGCCATTAAATAACCGCTATTTTAAGAGTGTAGCCGCAGTCAATTTATGTCTTTCTTAGGTAGTCCTGCAAGGACTGTCTAGTCGGCTAAACGAAAACGTTAATTCGTTTTTCAGCATTTTGACGTTTTACTGGAGGTCTAAACTATGCAGTGTTGTTTAAATGAAAAAATAGTTAATATGCATTTTTGAGGATCAGATTAATAGTAACACTAAAGTTCTTTACATCTGTCTGAATTTGTAAAGCTAATCGTGTTTATTTCAATGGCCCCCACTCAACAACTAAAAATGTAAGTTTCTTCCTGGTTTAGCTTCAGGAAATTACTATTAGTCCATTTCTCAGTGCTGGTAAGGCATTACATCAGAGCGTGCAGGGTCTGTCAGCCTTGCGCAGTGTCATCTGGCGGTATAGATAAGGAAATTGTCATCATTCCGATCGCATAAAAAATCTAAAAATGGTTTTAAGCAGTTATCACAAAATGAGCAGACATGACAACCCAGTTCCAGAAAGTGAAAATAAAATAAAAACGTTGGATGTAGTTACACATTTCTGGAACTGTTTTTAGCCAAAAGTTTTTCAGGTTCGCATTGAAAAACGTGATAAGGCGTAGTCAACGACAGAGCGGCAGTGTGCCCTAGCAGCCTCACAAACCGGTTAGACGGACACCTGCGTGAGGTAAGCATGCTCTTATTTAAATCTTTCGTTAGCGAGATTAAATTGTAAAAACTTTCATTAATCAATGTTTGTATTGCTGTATCAACTAAACTGCTTACTGAAACCGCTTAATAGGTTTCGGAGGGCTGGTATTTTCGCAGTGCAGGGGAAGTTCAAAGCTGATTAATTACATTTCTGTTTGTACTGCATCGACCGCATTGAAAGCGCTGTTTTCTTAATCGAATTATTAAAATATACCAGTAATAAAGGATTGTTAAATATCATTACATTAAAACAAAAAGTGCTTTGGATGAAAGGGGAAAGCGAACGTGAAATGAGTGCGTGGATTTGCACTTAATAATTATTTTAGTCGCATTAACCGTCAGGGGCTGGGGTCGGTTCATGTCTCGGTGTGCATGTTCTCCGCGTGTCATTGTTGGCCTCTTCGATTTCGTCGCACATGAGGGCAGAATGGCGGTTCATAACTGCCCGAGCGCACAGTGCGTCTCGTAGCGTTGGTTGGTTGCTTCGAGAATGGTTGGTGGGCTCCTGCTTCACCCCGTGATTTCATGAATAAGCGCTGAGTCTCACTGAATCGATCATTTTTGAACAGTTTCACTAAACGAGTAAAAAGTGAAATTCAGGCTGGTCTAGAAGTGCACCTTACCTCAAAACGCAAAAGTAATATCTTGCTTATTTGACTATTTTGCATCTTATCAGCTGCAGGGGTTTAACAACCTATAGATTATCCATCCATCCATCCATCCATTTTCCAACCCGCTATATCCTAACTACAGGGTCACGGGGGTCTGCTCTAGGCAATCCCAGCCATCACAGGGCGTAAGGCAGGAAACAAACCCCGGGCAGGGCGCCAGCCCACTGCAAACCTATAGATTATAATATATATAATCTCTGATCTTGGGGTTTGTGAGTTGTGCAGGTGGGGTTTCTGCGCGTTCTCAGAGACTTGCTTTTTAGGTTAACTGAAGAAGCTAAACTCGTCTCGGAATGAGGGTGCGTGACTGTGTCCAGCAGTGGGCTTTTCCAACGAGCAAGTGCAGAAAATGGACGGCCTTGTATAACCTCTCCCTTGGGACAGCATAAGTAAAGACCTATCTATCTATCTATCTATCTATCTATCTATCTATCTATCTATCTATCTATCTATCTATCTATCTATCTATCTATCTATCTATCTATCAGACATCGCACACGAGCTGTATGAACAAGTCACTTTGAATTTTAATATGAAAGATACAACCTGTGCTCTTTGTCGGTGTTTCTTAAACCGTGGGTCGCGAACATGTTTGGGATAGTTTTATATTAAAATTAGCTGAGTTTTTTTTTTTGTTAAAAACTAACAACACAAACACAAAATAAAATAAAGCACGGGTCAACTTTAAACAAATACATTGCCAGGGCGGGATACAGAATAAAAATAGTTTTTAATTAATAAAAAAAAAAGTTTACACAATTTAAATACTTATATTTTTACATTCTGAAACAGTCAGTGTAGATACACATGTGCATCCATTTTAAAATGTTCAAACATAGGATTTGTTTCATTTTATGTATGTAATAACATGCCAGTATAATAATTAATTTCAAATGACATTTTATTTGTATTATTTTCAGTGTGGTTGTAATAACACAATATCTGTTTCTTCAAAACCACAATATCCACATTAGTTTCTTATTGTTTCTAACTCTTTCCAGAGGTTTTTTGTTTTTGTTTTTACAATAGGACATAACCAAAGTAAATGTTGGAATAGTTTCAGGAATATTATTACAAAATGTACCTCTGTCATCACTGTTTATTTTAAATCATCAAACAAAATGAGTGTTTACAAGATAAATTTCATTAATTATCTTGTATGTGACCACGTTTACTATTAATTATACAGTATTTATTTGATATGTCTACATTTTTTCCAAACGGTTTTCCATGTAAAGAATTCCAATATACAGCAAGCATGTAGTTATTTTGCAATGACGACCTTTGATTACAAACTGCCTGAAGAAGGGGCCCGAGTTGCCTTGAAAGCTTAAAGTCTGCATATTGTAATCTGTTCAGTTAAGCAAAAAAAGGTGTCATTTTGCTTGACTTCTCATTGCATCCATAATGGCTAACACGGTACAACACCCTAAAAACCTTAAAATTGATTATTTCATCCATAACTCAAATATACCTTCCCTGTAGTCTAATGCAAGCTAGAAATTGTTTAAATGTTTCTTTTGGACTATCACCAGTACTTCTTAAAAGAGTCGATGTTTCTATATTGCATCTCTTACAATTTGTTGTGTTGGTATGCAAAACAATGCATCCCGGGTAAGCTTCCATTTGTAAGACACAAACATACAAACATATTCTCCATGACACCAATGACCCAGCAATAACCAGTGAAACAATCAAACTAAGATGACTGGCAAGCAAATATGTGTACAAGAAAATGGGAGACCAACAAGCTTACAGTATGAGGTGAGGGGACCGCCATATGGGTCTTGAATGTCAAAAGGAACAAAGAAGGTGTGGCACAAGAATGTGAGGGTTTTAGTGAGTAGGGCTGAGATGTGTATGTTGTGCTCTAAAAGCAGTTTTAGTAGCCATGGACAACTGCTGGTTGCACATTGCATGTTTGCTGTTAAAGCATACATTGAATTGAAACCAAAACAGATGCAGAGAAGATTTTGTATTAACTTTAATGTTTCTTTGATAAAGTTTAATCTATGAAGAACCTGTTTGTTGAACCATTGAGCTCTATGAGAATGCTAGAAAATACCAAAAGGTAAGACATTAAATAGGATGTCAATTGGCAGCATTAAAATTCAATTGGTCCACCAAATTATTCATTAAGACTTTTCCTGTCATCTTATAAAATACAAATAGTGCTTTTTTATTATTTACCTGACATTTTTATCTAATGTGCCTTGCAACATTTAATATACCATTATTTACATTGTTTGTGTTTATCCAACTTGAGGACTGGCAGGTGAAGTGACTTGTTCAGAGTCACACAGTGTCAGTAGTGGGATTGGAACACATAGCCTCAGAGTTTAAAGTTCAAAGTCTTAACCATTACAACACAGTTACACTTTAAGGAATATGTGAGGCATTTTTACTCTGCTTAAATGAAAAGCAGGGTATGTCAAACTATTTGTGAAGTCATTGAGAAATATGTATTGTAAATTCTGAAGCTCATCTGAAAAAAAAAGTTTTTTAAAAAATAACATTTAGGAAAAAATAAATGAACTACATTGAATACTTGTTTTTTGACAATTTTATTACTTATTCATTGCCCTGCATCAAATGACTAACATAAATGACAATCCTTTCAAAAATCATCATAAGCTTTCACCACATCCCAAATACTGATTTTATTCAGCTTTACTAAAGCTACCGCGCACTGGTAGCGATATACCTCGGGAATCAATTCATTGATTTGAATAATTATTGTTTTATTAGCAAAACATTTGCTTACTACTTTTCTATTTCAATAATATTTATGTGAGGCATATGCATAAAAGGAAACAAAAACGTTTAGTGTTACCATTATACGGCTTTTACCTTTTTGACTATTTATGGCTCCCACTGTCATTATGACATCCTTTTCCTGGGCCTCAGTTTGGTATCGAGTCCCTTGTTTTGCACAGATTAAAAGTTTAAGAGACCCTGCTTTAAAATTATTTTTCATCAAATTTTACTCAGGACTTCCAGGCACGTTTACATTCTTTATTTTATTGATGGGTTAGCGTTAACCGGTTCTTTAACGCGCACAACGGATGTCGCAGCAGGGGTCTCGTCGTAAAAAGCTCAGAGTGAATCACCTTCCAGCAGAAGGAGAATATTTTAATGCCTGGGACAGGTGCACTAAAAATGGTAGACGGTGGATTTCTCTTACTAAACAGAGCTGCATGCCGCAGGGCTCGTGGCGTGTGCGCCTTTTGCGCCTCTAAACAGCGCGGGTGCTCGTGTGTTATTTATCACATGAGGCGCGGCGGTTGAGATGGGCTTCTGCCGTTAGGATCTCGGGAAGGGGGCGTCTTTCGTTGAACCCCGTGCTTTGTTACTGAGGTAAGGCATCGCGAAGACTGCTGAACTGTATGTAAATCATTTGCGCTGCAGTTAAAGCCCGCTGACTGGCAGAAAAATGATAGATCCAGATAGTGTCTGTAACGATTTGTTTAATGGGATGGGCGCAGGACAATTTCTGGGACTGGAATGCTTCCAGCTCCGTGCAGAAAGGAAAGTTTTTCATTAATTAAGCCGCAATAGTGCAAGGATAACAGAGAGGGTGTGAGAGGACTGTATCCCAGAGCTTCAACCCTGGAGCTCCAAGCAGGTAAAGGGGACTCTGGAGTCTAGGTGCAGACCTTAGGAGCTCCGCCCGGCTACAGTATGGTTAAGATTAAGGTTGTGGGAGGGTTATCTGAGTCCAATAATGACGACTGTCTATTAATGCAACTCCGCCTACTTACGGCTCCGGTGTTGAGGCTCCATGCTGCAGAGTTACATAAAAGAACAGGCTAGAGACTACAGTGGATGGAAAATTCAAACGTGGTTAGAAAATACCACACGTATCGTTGCCAGGGCAAGCAGAATATTTTTTATTGGTCGAATATGTTTTTATGCAAATCATTAAAGAACATCTAGTGCTGCAGCCGTGTAGGGAGGGCTTTAATCGAGGGGCTCACTCCTCAGTGATTAGTCTTTGCACGTACTCTAGCGGCAGCATGCATGGCTGTATGGGGCATATACATATACAGTAGAGGTAGACGCCGTATTCACTGTGTTGCCCTGTCGACACGATATGTCAGCGCATCCGCCATATTGCGAGTGGCAAAAGTGCCATTTAAACTAATGCAGGTTGACGTGGAAACCGGGTTATCTAATGAAAAAACAATAACGTATAAAACAGTATCGCTTACATACAGCAGATTGTGGCGAATCGTTTAAATGCAATTATTTATATCCATGTATACACTAATGATGGCAATTATTAAATAATAAAATATTAATAATTTCCCCATATAAGTAACATTTCTCGGACTGCCTTCTTCCATCCCCAAAACAGTTGTAGACTTCGTCCTTTTCTTACGCAACACAGTACTGTATTGGTTAATGCCCTAGTCACCTCACGTATAGATTACTGTAATGCTATTCTATCTGGCATCCCACAAAAACGTATCCATCGCTTACAACTTCTTCAAAATTCTGCTGCCAGGATAATAACCTGTTCTAAGTCCATTGAACATATTACACCTATTCTCTGTCAACTTCACTGGCTCCCTGTAAACTGCAGAATACAATACAAAATACTGCTCTTAATATTTAAAGCTCTCCACAACCTTGCTTCTCCCTATCTCGCTCATCTCCTACAGACATACACTCCCTCTTGCTCACTCAGAACCTCATCTGCAGCTCTGATTTATGTACCACACATCAAACTCTGTTCTATGTGAGCTCGAGCGTCTCTAGTAGTGGTCATCAACTCTGAAATTCTCTTCCCTCTCAAATACGTCAGCTCGATTCAATAACCCATTTTAAAACTACCCTCAAAACTTATCTTTTCAAACTGGCATACCAATTGTGAAATTTGCACTGTTACTGCCACTCATTTTTGTTTGTTTGCTAATTATTGCTTTTTGATTTTATCATTCTCTTGTTTTAATTTTACTAATGTTTAATTTTACTGCAGTGGGTTGGCACCCTGCATGGGGTTTGTTTCCTGCCTCGTGCCCTGTGTTGGCTGGGATTGGCTCCAGTAGACCCCCGTGACCCTGTAGTTAGGGTATAGCAGGTTGGATAAAGGATGGATGGATGGATGTTTAATTGTATTGTAAGGTGACCTTGAGTGCTAAGAAAGGCGCCTATTAAATAAAATGTGTTATTATTATTATTATTATTATTATTATTATTAATTATTGAGATGAAAACTTGACCAATGTCTGAAAGTCAAAATAGTAAGACTGCAACTGGCAGTCTGGTCTTTCTTTTAACAGTGAAATGATACACTCAATGACAAAAATAAACAAATTTATTATATACAAATTGGCTTAATAATTTCTGAAAACATTTCACTCATTCCTCTCTCAATCTTTCTCTCTCTCTCTCTCTCTCACACACACACACGCAAACACACACAATGTGGTTAATTAAATACTGTATATACAGGATAAGATCTAAAATCCATGAAACATAACTGTCTTACATAGCTTTTTCTGTGTGTTGCCACTCTGTAATTTGAGAGTATTCAGTCTGACAATAAGGTGCAGCCTAAGTTTGTGGAAGACAGACACAACTAAAGACATGAGCATAAAATGATTGTTGTCAATTTCAAACTGTGTTTCCTCAATGTGCTCCTTGAGAAAAAAACACATCATCTGAACCAATCTCAGCCCAAAAAAACTGATTGATCAAAGATACGGTACATTGACAGCTTGCCCTAATGTCGACTGTCGGATAACACGCTCAGCTACTTTGACCACCTTGACTGTACCCTCAGAAGGAATCATCAAACCTCCTTTGTTTTTTAATGTGAGCAATTGGTAGCTTTGATCATATGATACCGGTATGGCATCTGTTACCAATCCAGCACGGCACACATTACAGGACAGCTTTCTCAAAATCCCGTCTATGAGCTACCTCCCACTGCTTCCTGAGGTGGATTTCTTTGGGAAACCTTCAAAGTTTGAGAAATTTTAACAGCTAACAACAATCTATATAGTTAGTTACTAAATAAGTTTTAGCCAAAACATTGTTTGTCTTGTTACTATGTTACTAAATAAGTTTTAGCCAAAACATTGTTTGGAGGCTCACTTAAGCACATAAATGCATAGCTGGCGTAGCTTGATGTAGCTAAAGTTAAGATTATAAAATGGGATTTTCTAATGGCCAAATATAACCAAAACAATTGTTCAGCCTTACCTATAAAGTTTTATGCCCCGGGATCTGGTTTGTAGTGTATAGCAGTTTGTACAATCCCAAGCAACACATGCATGAGGCATCTTTATCCATTAGTTCACTCCACAGCAGTGCCACCCGCAATATGGTGGCGACGTTGACGTACGATGCTGCTGGTCATGCAGCGTCTAGTAATTCTATGTCTATGGTATGATGTCAGACTATCACTAAATACATAAAAAGGTAAAAATAAAAGTACAGTAAAATATGAAAATAAATAAATAATAACAACGTGAAATGTGACTATAAACGATTAAATGTATCACAAACTATTATGTATTGAAGTGAGTTCCACCAGGATAAATATCCTGGAAAAATACTCTGTTTATTTTGTGAACTCTGTATATTATAATTTGCGCCAAACGTACAATAATCAACAAGAACATAAATCAAGAGAAATAAACAAAAGCCCTATTGGAATTATACATGAAGCAAACAGCACCATCTACTGGCATGAACTAATACTAGGCAATATATCACATTCCATCCCCCTAGATAACATATTCCTTTAGATAGGCTGGTTGGCAAGTTATTCTTTTAGGACGCTCTAGTTCAACGTCAAGCGGCATGGTGGCGCAGTGGGTAGAGCTGCTGCCTCGCAGTTAGGAGATCCTGGTTCACTTCTGGGTCCTCCCTGCGTGGAGTTTGCATGTTCTTCTCCTCTGTCTGTCCAAAGACATGCAGGTTAGGTGGATTGGTGATCCTAAATTGTCCCTAGTGTGTGCTTGGTGTGTGTGTGTGTGCGTGTGGCTCCAGCAGACCCCCCGTGACCCTGTAGTTAGGATATAGTGGGTTGGATAATGGATGGATAGTTCAACATCTGACAGGCCCTTGATTGGAGTAACTTCAGTGGGCTCCTCCTGAATCTGATCAGGTGTCATTGGATTATAGTCAGATGATTATGGGGACGTAGCTGGCTGTGTGTTATTGCGCTCCTCATGATTTAACAGGTTGGTCTTAGTTTCCTAAGGCATTGAGTTATTTACTCTCCCTGTAAGCTGGTCGGTGAGTCTTATAGTTATTCGGCCATCATCTGTTTTAACCTCGTAAGATACTGACCCCATATCTCTCACTACCATTGCTGTCATCCACCGAGGCCCTGTTGCAAAATTTCTTGCCTACACACTATCCCCTACTTTAAACTGCCTTGTTGGACTGTGTATTAATTTATAAAACTAAGACTCCCTGTTTCTTTGCAAATATGACGCTTGATCTGGGTGGAGACGATCTAAGCATGTTTTAAGTTTCCTGTTCATCAATAGTTCCGCTGGACTGTATCCCATACTGGAACAAGGAGTTACATGCTTTTGTAGCAGGAACTTTAACAGTCTAAGATGCCAGTCTTCGACCACAATTCTTTAAAGTACGTCTTTAGTAGTTTGCACCATGCGTTCAACTTGGCCATATGACGATGGGTGAAATGGAGCTGTCTTAATATGATTTATTAGATTACGCCCCAAGAACGCCTGGAACTCATCCAAAGTAAACTGTGCACTATTATCAGATACAGTTGTATCCGAAAGTCCATGTATGGCAAACAACTTCCTCTTTATTAGAATGACAGTGGCTGATGTTGCAGCAAAAACAGGGCTGACCTCTAACCACTTTGAGAAGGAATCAACAACGAGAAAAAAAGGTTTGTCCTAGATAAGGTCAAGAAAAATCATTGTGCAGTTGAGACCTTGGGTTCTAGGTTACCTCCCATGGCTGACTAGCAGTTTTGTTTGGAGCATACCATGCAATTTGAGATGAAGTACAGCTAGCTACCCATCATTCTATTTGTTCATCCCTTTTAGGCCACCACATATAGCTTCTGGCAAGAGCCTTCATATTTACCATACCAGGGTGACCTTCATGTAGAGCAGCGAGCACTAAGGTTTGTGCCTTCTGTGGAATTATTATTCTGTTTCCCCATTGAAGACATCCCCTGTATGAAGATAGCTCATGCTGACGCCTATCAGATGGCTTGAAGTCCTCCCCTAATTTTTCTTTTGGCCACCCCTTCCATACCCAGTTCAGCACATGGGCTAACATTGGATCTGCTGTTGTCATGCATGAAATATCAGATGCCTGCAAAGGGGGTCTGGAGATAAATTCCAGCATAAGAACTTCCAATACTGGAAGAATTTCAAATTCTGGGGTCCTGAGGGGTAAATGTCTTAATGTATCTGCATTAGTAATCTCTTTTCCTGGGCAATACTGAAGTTCATAGTCATATGCATTTAACAGTAATGACCATCTGAGCATGCAAGGTGAAATTATGTGTGGTGTAAGCCCATTTCCATTAAACAGCCCCAATAATGGTTTGTGGTCTGTGATGATTGTAAAACTCCTACCATGTAGGTACTCATGACATTGTTTTACTCCTGCAACGATAGCCAATCAATTATCAATTTGTGAATAATTTCTTTCTGTATTGGTCATAGTCCTCGAGTAATATGCAATTGGAGCTTCACGACCACCACTTACTGTGTGACTCAGAACAGCTCCTACTCCATAGGGGGAAGCATCACAAGTGAGATTAAGTTGTTTCTCCAAGTCATAATGCTCTAACATACTTTCTGATGATAGTAACATTTTAACTTCATTAAAAGCTCTCTCATGGGTGTCGGACCATTTCCAAACGGCTAAGGCTTGCATAATCTCTGCTCCAATTAAAATATCTTCAAAGTAAGGAACCACTCCCGTGAGGCCTGAAAGGAGGTCGTCCATCAATTTCTGAAACATCCCAGGAGCAATACAAACCCCATACTGCATGCGAGTAACTCTGAATGCACCTTTGTGAGTAATTATGGTCTGCGCATCTTGATACGCTTGTGCCAAGTCTAGTTTTGCAAAAACTCTTCCTTTTGCTAATGTAGTAAGTATCTGATTGATGAATGGAATCTGGTATGGGTGCTCCTGTCATGCCTTATTAATTGTGGATTTGTAGTCAGCACATATTCAAACCTCACCATTTGGTTTTAATACAGGAACAATAGGGGTGGCCCAAATGGGGTGAGTTACTAAAACTAGTGCACCCTGCTTCGATAGACGATCGAGCTGTATTTCTGTTTCTGGGCAGAGAACAATAGCAATAGTTCTTGGTTTTAAACGTATGGGTGTTACATTGGGGTCCAACTGAAAAAAAACTGGTGCACCCTTAAATTTGCCCAAATCCTCTTCAAACACACAACTAAACTCTTTGAGGACTTATTGTATTTAGTCTGTGTATTCCTGTTAACTGAATATCTAAGGGTTTAAACCACTCTCCACCAAGCAGACCGGCTTGATGTCCCTTAACAATAATAAAGTGTAAATAATCTCTGTCCTTCCTATAATGTACCTTGACTGAGCAGGCACCTAACATGGTAACATTTTGTTTGCTATAATCCACAAGTTGAATATTACAGGGTACAGTAGGTGGAGCATTCACTGGTCATAAGGCATGGTAGGTCTCATCTGACATTAATGAATACTCACATCCTGTGTCCTCTTCCATCCTGCACAGAACTCCTTGTAATGTGACAAGAGTACAGTATATGTCTTCTGTCTGGTTATATAAGCTTCCACACTGTTTTCAGCAGAATAGACACTTGTATCAGGTCCATCTTCAAACATCTCTGTAGTTGTACTGCCTCTTTGTTCTACTTTGTGAGATGTACTGGCACTTGCTGCCTTGCCTTTCACTGGATAAGCCCCCCAGTGACATATTCTCTGTAGATGCCCATGGCACTTACATTTATGACACAGCTTCTCTGAAACGACAAACGTCACGTCTGTGAATCCCCCCACAACTATTGCAATTTCCTTGAGTGGAGTCCAAAGTGTCTGAGTGTTGGAAATAAGATTTTGCTTTTGGGTTTATATTCTGCAGCTGATGGGTGTCTGATGTGCACAATTTAAAGTATGATTCCTGTATTTCTTTTGAGTGTACTGATGCAGCCTCATATGCAAGTTCTTCTTCCTGAGCTAAGGCAAAGGTTAAATTTGATTTTGCTAAGAGCCACCTCTGAAGAGCCTCATCTCTGACCCTGCATACAAGTGTGTCTCTCAAAGGAGTCCAAACTGTTACCAAAATTGTAATTTTCAGACAGCCTTCAAAGTTCTGCAATGTAAGCTGCAATACTTTCATCTGGTTTTTGGTTCCTCCTGTTAAAATGAAATTGCTGAACTGTTTCTGAAGGGGTGGGTGCAAAATGATTTTTAACAGTGTTACAATTTCCTGATAAGACCTGTTACTGGGTATAGCAGGAGAAATGAGCAACCTAACAATTTCAAACATTTTACTTCCAATCACACTCAGTAGCACTGCACGCTTCTGATCAGCATCTGTTACTTTGTTAGCTTCCAGAAAAACGTTCAGTCCCTCTGCATACGAATCCCATGAGACCAGATTTGAAATGTCAAACACCTCAATGTGGCCTAATAATGCCATTCTGTATATATATATATATATATTCTCAGAATTTAAGTTATGATTCTTTTGTAGTAGCATGCCGGATTACTCACTGAGATCCCATCCTCGTTGCCCCTATTATGTATTGAAGTGCGTTCCACCCAGATAAATATCCTGGACAAATACTCCATTTATTTTCTGAACTCTGTATATTATAATTTCCACCAAACGTACAATAATCAACAAGAACATAAATCAAGAGAAAAAAAGCCCTGTTGGAATTATACATGAAACAAACAGCACCACCTACTGGTATGAACTAATATTGGGCAATATATCACACAAACTATATTCTTATTTCTTAGGTATGTATATATTTGTTTCTTCATCAGTTTATATCAGTGACACTGTCACTTGGACCTCTCAAAGTTGAGAGGGCAGGTTCTAATTAGTGCTGTTTTTTGATTGGTGCACAGTCAGTAAACCTTTAGCCAACAAGTGACACATTTACAGCAGACTCTTTAGATGTAAAGCCCAAATGCAGAAATCACGATTTCTTGAATTAAATTAGTTCCTGCACACAATCATTTTTAGATTAATTTTTCTTGCACTCGTATCCGACATGCACAGTCACAACTTTGAGCATACAGTATGCATGAGCTACAGAATTCCCAAGTCAAAGTAAATGCATACATCTACTTGGCAGAAATTTCACCAATCAAAAAACAATACTTGCTACAGCCCGCCCTCGCAACTTTGATGAGTGAAAATGACAGTTTACATTTCAGGGCATACTTCATGTTACGTGTATGGAGGAATATTTTGGACAAGAAAATAGGTAAATAAATTAAAGTACTATGAAATGTGACAGTAAATTAAGAAAAAGAGCACGAAACGTGGACATAAATAAATGTGTCACAGAATGTTTTTTGTTGCTTTATTTATTTAATATGTCTGTATGTTCCTCCAGTTACAACATGAAATTGAATACTGCCACTTTCACTCATCAAAGCTGAGTGAGTGGGCGGGCTGTAGTGAGTACTGTCTTTTGATTGGTGAATCGTCCGCAGAGTGCCCATACATTCATTGCTTCACTTGGGAATCTTGTGGATCATGCATCATGCATCCATGCTCAAAGCTAGGAGTCTGCATCTGAAGTGTTTGCTGCAAATGTTGCATTTGATGGCCAAAGGTATATATCTGGCGTACTGATGATTCACCAGTTATTACACAGCACTCGCCAGAGCCCACCCTCTCAGCTTAGAAGAGTTAGGTTGACAGGTTTAAATTCATGGCGTATTTCATGTTGTATTTGGAGGAATATCACAGGAAAAATAAATTAATAAACAAGCAACACATTTATTTATTTGTGTATTTATTTAATTTTGAGCATCACATGATATGATACCAGGGATGTTAAACTTTGAATTTTAAATAGTTTATTTTAATATTTGCACATTTGTGACTTTGAAATTGCCTTCCCTCCTTGACTGCTTGATTCATTGTTAAAAATAGACAGCTGTATAAGAAAAATCAGCCTGGAGCCCCATGAACATTTGTCACCACAGTATGTCAGCTTGAATATCCAACATTGTTTTCTTTAATATTCTATTTTTCCCCCCACAGTGGTTCCTTCTTTCTTGATGTACAACATTCTGAAGCCAGCAGAGTGAATTCCTGTGACTTAATCAGACGTGAAAAGTGATGTGCTAATATGCCGTTATTTGAACATTGAGTTGTTTCAGCTTGCAAGCATGTGGGTATATTAACATAATTCCAAGAGCCATAGATTGACAACACCTACTGCAAGGAATTGGGACAGAAGAACTGAAAAACAAATGAGTGCCAACACATCACATGGATAAAGGGAGGCTATGGAATGACCAAAGCCAGATTTAACATCTCCATGTTGAAATATTTTGTTAAAAATGTATTCATGGGCCGTCCACACTTGCGACATGTTCTCATCATTTTTTTAGTTCTTTTCCTGCTCTTGTCCATTCTCTGGGTTGATGTCATTGAGACATGGTGGATGGGCCCATACTGGCGTTACAAACCTCCAGAGCTGTGTACACAGAAGGAAGATGATTTAAAATCTTTAAGGAGAGAACAGACCTTACTTAAATTGCAATCAGAGAACTTCTTCACCATCACAAATGAGAAGCTGTGCACGGCTTCCAGCCCATTTCTCCTGACATTCATTATAAGTGCTCCCAAGAATTTTGCTCTACGTGCACTCATTCGCAATACGTGGGCCAATCGTACCTCCATAGGTGGAAGACGAGTGCTAAGTCTGTTTGCCCTTGGAATTTCAACGCAAAATGATGACCAGAGACTTATTCAGAACGAGTCAAAAAAGTTCCAGGACCTCATTCAAGGCAACTTCCAAGATACATATGCTAATTTGACCTTGAAGACCATATCAATCCTTCGCTGGACTGCTGCCTTCTGCCCAGAGGCACAATATATAATGAAGGTGGATGATGACGTTCTGGTTAGATATGATGTACTCATACCCTACTTGGTAAAATCTGCTCAATCTGGCCCTGCTAATGGAGAGCAAGATTTATACATGGGCTACTTGCAAAGAAGAATTACTCCCATCAGGGACCCAGATAGTAAATATTTTCTGCCCAAAAAAGCATATCCTAATGAAAGTTATCCTGATTATTGTAGTGGGACCGCTTATGTTCTGTCACGCAGCGCAGCTCACAAGATCTATGAAGTTACATTTAGGACGCCATGGTTTATTTTTGAGGATGTTTATGTAGGAATGTGCGCTCAGAAAGTGGGTGTGATCCCAACCCACTGCAGCTTGTTCTCAGGAGGACCACGTATCCCATATAGTCGTTGCTGCTTTCGAGCGCTAATCGCAGCGCATCACATTAGTCCAGCTGAGCTTTCATTATACTGGCAGGATATTACAAATGGACCAGAATGCTCATGGATAAGCACACATGTAGCTTTTGGTATTTGCAAATTTAAAACACTTCTAAAAAACGTTATGTCTTGGTCACTTAATTATAACTAGAACTGCAAATTTTACCTTCACTTTCAGCAACTACCCAGTGTGGTACACTTTTAATGTGGTGCTGTGACCTGCCAATTTTGTGATCTTACTGTCAAATAATAAGCTTTTTAAGACCTAGTTGAATACAACAGCAATCAATCTACATACTGTATAAGTATGTACTGTATATATACATATTTGTATGTTTGTTCCAACATCAGGCAAGAACAACTGCACAGATTTTCATGAAATTTGGATGATCACTCAGGGATAGCTCAGCTTAGAATACTGGCTATATGGTGTTTCGATCCCTCTCCGGCAGTAGCATGAGTCTCATGAAATGTAACCCTGTCATCTACTGACAGATGAACAATCACTGGACAAATTAAGATGGTGATATGGTACTTGAGTGCTTGCCTTCAAACTACTTGAGTGGGATCTGATTGTTCCCTTTCTCACTTAGATCATTTCTGTAGTCAAAGATTTCCCCATGTTCTGTCATGACCCCATTCTGCCCAAAATGGAGCCAAGCTCCAAAATTTGAGGTCCAAAACAATCTTTTTATAAGAGCAGCAGTGCAGCATGGTGTTTTGTCTTGCTGAATCTGAAGCAGTCTTAACCCCTAAGTTGAGTCAAATCTCATAACAAATTAGGTTCCCTGATTATATTTAGTCCAAAAATAATTAACTTTTCCCACTTTAAATTTACAATATCGGCTTCAATATATAATCAGTAGGCATAACTATATAACTATAACTATATCCTTTATTTCTGTTTAAAGTCTCCTTATATGTGTAAATGTTAATTTGGTTTACCACAGTTAATCATATCCAACTGGGCTGTCCTTTCTTCTCACAGGCTACAGCTAAACGCTATATTTAAAACTAGAGAAAGTAATTAAGGTCCAGTGTTGAAAGTTCAAAGTATTTACATCTTCATAAATAAATATCTCTGAAAATATTTTCTCAATAAAAAAAAAAGATGAAAAAATTGCTGAGCATGACCAAAATATTGCCCTTATTGAAAGTGAGGTGTTATGTTGCAAAAAAATGCGAATACTTGGATTTCAAGCGTTTTTGGCCCTGACTTCAAAACACATGACTGAAGAAATATTTGAGGCAAATCAATTGACATGTCAGCTTCTTACGTCTTGAAAAATCAAGTAGCCTATAGACAAGTCCAAGCCTAACACACACAAAAACTAATTATATGCATAGATTAATGTTTATGTCCAAAATTTCAAAGAATACCCGAGCAATGTGGGGTTACACAGCTAGTACAAATATACATATGTATCTTTGTTACAATCATACATACAATCTCATGATAAAGTAATGGTAATGTTACTTTTTCAACATGTTTGTGCAGGCAAAGTGTCTACAGATAAAGGTGAAAAAATATATTTGAATAAAAACACAAGAAAGAAATTGCCCTTTTAATCTTTAATTCAACAAAAATATCAAATTATCTTCTACTGTGAAAAAAAATAAGTCCATCCTTGGCCTCAGAAGCTGGTATTGCCCCCCCAAAGCAGAAATGCTTTCTCGAAGGCCTTTTCCATAGCTACCCTCCAGTCTCTAACATCGACCCAGTGAAATTTCTGACCATTACTCAAAGCAAATCCCTTCAGTTTCAAAATGTTTGTGGGATTCCTTGCATACTGCCTGTTTCAGATTCTACATCAACACTTCAATGGGATTCAGATTAAGGCTTTGAATAGGGCAGTTCACAACCCTCCATTTTTTTTTCCTTTTGAGCCATTTATTGGTGGATTTTCTAGTGGATCATTTTTGTGTTGAGAGGTCCATATCTGGATCATCTTTAACTTTCCAACAGTAGGCCTCACATTTTCCTTAAGCAGACCTTGATATTATGCAAGCTGTACTAGCCACACTTCAGAAACCCCAAACCATAACATTTCCACCACCATGGTTCACTGCTGAAATTCTGTCTTTCATTTGTGCCACATGTCTGCTTTTACTTTGTCCAAACAACTCTACCTTTATCGGTCCAGAGAATGTTGTTCCAGAAAGCCTGGCATTTGCCTACATGCCCAATGTCAAACTGTAGTCTTGCACAAATACTTCTTCTTAAACAGCAAAAGCTTTTTCCTTGCAGACTGATTCACATGCATTTCAAATATAGGCAATCTTTCCGGTTATAGATACGTGAACTTTGACACCAACTGCTGAGTTACCTGCAGGTCCCACAATTAAATTTTGGGGTTCTTGGAGACTACTTTTAACATGAACTGGTTAGCTCTTGGGTTGAATTTGCTGGGCTAGCCAGTCCAGAACAAATTAGCAGTTGATTGAAATGGACATCACTTGTAGATTACTATCCTTACAGTGGAATCTTTTGAAATCCTTTCTCAGACTCCTAGACATTCACATTCTTTTTTCTGATGGCCTTTGGAGAGCTCTTGTGATCTTGGCATGATGACACTGCATATACCAGTAGAACAGAAAAGAGAACACCAGGCCTTTGCTATCTGCAGTTTAAATAAAACAGGTTGCACCGGAGGAGGTTCCAAACATTGGCACCTAATCTGCAACACCTGATTCTAATTTTATCAATTTGAAATGATAAATGGAGGAGTGTGCTTACTTTTTACATGAGACAAGTCTGCATTTTAGTTTATTTAGACTATGAGAATGAACATACAATATCAGTCTTATACGTGAATAAATGATGCATAGCACCTTGATGCTTGGGCATTGCTTACATGAAGATCTAATATCTGCCTGTTCAAATATGTTGAAAAAGCCAACGATTTCCAAGGGGTGCACTTTTACACATGACCATACATTATCAAAGACAATTAATCCAAAAATCTTTGTTGTGTATCATTTTAATTGTTTTTGAATGCTGGGCAAATTAGGGAATTCCCTACAAGAGAAAGAGTTCACTGACTAACAGAAAATGACAATGCTGGTATTGCTGGGATAAAGCGCACATCATCCTTACACATTCAGACTGTTACATGTCCAGTGTATACATTACAATGACACATTCTAAACGTTTGGAAATTTTTGTTTTTAACTGTAAAACAACTCCCTTTTATTTATAAGACCTGGGGATACTAATGGTTAAAAAAAATGTACAATTTTCTATAGTACACAGTTTCACAACAACTTTTGAATTTGGAAAGCTGAAAAAAATGTTTTCTGATGTACATCTAAATGTACTTGGTTTTATGTAAATTTTATTATTCAGCATTTTATACAATAGGTCTTAAACAAAGATTACAAATAGATTTTAAAAAATAAATATATTTTGAATGATTTGTTTATTGTGTGTTCTTTTAATAGACACTAGAAGGTTCAACACTATTGTCATACAAGGTAGGTAACATGAATGTATATATGTACAGATATATAAATATATACATAACCCTTTTCTCTAAACATATACTAAAAAAAAAAGCCATTTTCAAAACATTCATGAAAAACAGATTCTGTGTTGTTATCTCTCATTTCTAAGTTCACCCTGCTATATTCAATGTAATCTTTCCACTCAGCAGAAGACAGGGCCTTCTAAGCAGGATTGGTAGTAAAATAATTAAGCAGTTTTGGGTATTTTCTTGTTTGAATCCTTTTTAACATTTCTATTCAGACTTTTTGAACCGATCCAATGCTTTCCTGTTACCCAGAGCAGTAATTTTCTCCTTGATCATTTGTTCCTTCTTAGCTTTTTCCCTGGATTCTACAGCTTGTTGGATCAGCTCCTGAGACAGAAACACAAGGCAATCAAATCATAAATGATGGGTATAAAAACAAAAAACACAAATATTTGAGCATTGTAATATTAAGAAGGTGAATGGACTTTGCAAAATATAAAATATACTAACAGTTTCAGTGCCAGCGCTGCACAGATTACCACAAAAGTACTGGCCCATATTTACACTCCATATTCACCACCACTGCCGTGCATCATTTGCCATTTAGCAGTACAAACCACCTTAGTATTAGAAGTGCACTTTAAAGCAAACGGGCAATGGATAAGTCACTAGTTATTTTTAAGGCAGAAAAACAAAACATATATAATGTCTAATGTCGGCTAAAATCTCTTATTTTCACATCTCAAAAAGCCACGTTACAGTGAGCATAGGGGCATGCGTATGGGCCTCCCTTTCACAAAGTACACAAAATACAATCCACAACACCAGCATAAAAAAAGCTCAATAGTCTAAAAGTTCTGAAGGCATCTATTTACAGGAGACATGCAAGTACTCTTTCCATCATATGTTACGTAACCATGTGCTAATAAAACGATCAGAGGATCATTACCTGGACTGTCACATGATAAATGAATGCTACATTAAAAAAAATAAGAAAAATAATGAAATAAAAGCTTATTTATGTTGAATATCCTTTCAGTTGTGGTTCAAGTTTCATTTACATTTGAGACAATCAATACATTCTGTGGAACAACAAAGTGTAAATAAAATTGTGCAAAATTCCTACTCCTGTACTTATACTCTCTTAGAATTAGGCAAACTGCACAGGCTTTGTTCTTAATTAAAACCTATTTTGTAGCCAACTGGATATAGTGTTATGAAGAAACATGATCTTTTAGGGTACATACATTCTCTAAATGCATGGAATCGTTTACTTCTAAATTTACCTTCATCTTCACTGCCATCAATCATTGCAGGATTACTCAATGGGAGTATAATTCTTCAAAACTAATTAAAAAAAATATTTGCTTTCCCTGCCAAGCTGACCTGGACAGAATGTGCTACACTATCCTCGGTAACAGCCTCAGGCAGCAGCTCCTGAGGCATTCCCACGGCCATGCAAGATGACCTAAGGCTAGCCCTGTGGGAGGCACTCACAGGTTTGCTCCTCATAAATCCAAAAACACCATCCAAATGCACTTCATGCCCTATGATAAGTCTGATATCATTGTTCTAAATAGTAAATAATGTACAAAGACACTTAAGTTGCTATTTGATCAGCTGTAGAAAAGAAAATGAAGTGTTAGAAGACACTAAAACCTTGTTTTTCTTCAAATTGTGTGTTACAATATATAGTTAGACTTGACAATCTTCTGATATCCATGGTGATTTGTTCATGTATAAAATAAAGAGCAGCTTAAGGATTGAACCTGGAATATACTGTAGGTACACCTCACTGCTATATTTAATCCATACTGCATCTTCAATTCCTGTAGTCAAATTCAATGCATCTTCAAAACTGGTTTATTCTACAGTATTTTATTGCAGAGGCTGGCGCTGCAGATTACCCTACGTGCACTTGGCATAAGAGACTATTCCATCCTAGTCAGAATGCACTTCATCAAACATTATGATCCCAACATAACAATGTTATGAAAGCCCTTCCCTTGCAGTGGAGAGGCTGGTGTTGGAAAGCAAATTAAATAAATTATTAATTCATTGTAACGAACCCTTTGTTCATCATAGGCAACTTTCTTCTTCCTTTTTTGCGTACTTCCAGATGAACTTCGACCTTTCATTTTTTTTCTGGGTATAAACTTTTCTTTAGACAGAGGGTCATATCCCTGTAATAAAGATCAGGCAAATAACAAAATAATGTCAGTCTAATGTTCAGTGTGTTTTTGCAGTGCAGTTCCAAAGTTAAAAAATATGTTTCAGGATCTTGAAATTTTAGTTTCTTTCATAAATCAAAAAATACCCTTTTATACTATTCACAGCTGTATGGAAAGACTCTTCTTTGAAGTGTTAGCATTACAGGAGAATAACTCGATTGATAAAAACAGATGAGTGATTGTCCTTCAATCTGCAGATAAAACTACTGCATGTGAGAACTCAAATCCATGTCACTATGAGAATCCGACTAAACAGTTGAGGGATTCTTGGTGCACAATGGATGGAGGAAGCATCAGCATGCATTGCCGCCATGGTTCCAAGCCACAATTCAGTGCAGTGAGCAATTTATGTTAATTCAGTACAGACATTAACATGCTATGCCTATTCAGATTATCATTTGGATTAAAATATGAAATTTGTAATAATTGTGTTCATTATTACTAAGCTAAAATGAAACATGGAATGTTAACTGCATGTTTAACACAATAAAGATAAATAAGAGTTTAAGATTATTCATACTTGAACACATGAACAAATGTGAAACAAGCAGACATATTTAAATTCACAAGAGTTGCAGATAGCCATAAAACAATATTAGATTATTCAAGTTTTAAATGGAATACAGTTAGACACAAAAGAGAAGAGGAGGCATGCTGCACTATGTTTGCTTGCGATGTAAAGACTAAAGGTTCATACCAGTCTTTCTACTTTGTCTTTGTGTCTTTGCTCCAAAGTGGCTTTGTCAACTTTTCCAAGTAATGATGGGTCCAAACTGATTAGTTCTGGTTGGATCTTGTCTAACAGGGCCTTTACTTCCCATTCTTGTCTCTGCTTTACACTGTGGAAGGGGTTAGATTCCAGTGCATCGAAATTTGCCTCACCAGCACCTACAGATATACACAAAGATAAACACACAAGTGAATTCAAAATTGCAATTTTGAAGTAATCTCCATACATTTACATTTAATAAGAAAATTACTAATTGGACAGAAGTACATAAATCCAACCTTTTTTCCTTGGTTAATCTGCATATTAAACTTTTAAAGAAATTATATTACATATTACATCTATTTCAGGCTGATATTAGAGCATATGGCTGAAATGTCATTTAATGGGCGGAGGTTTACTGATGCATTACTTGTGCACACCAACTATAAAGGCTGTGAATATGCAATGTTTGATTTAGCCTATGTTGTATCCTTTGACTGTGGTGGGCTGGCGCCCTGCCCGGGATCTGTTCATGCCTTGCGCCCTGTGTTGGCTGGGATTGGCTCCAGCAGACCCCTGTGACCCAGTGTTAGGATATAGAGGGTTGGATAATGGATGGATGGATGGATCCTTTGATAATGGCCTTTGAAGTCAAAGAGCTTTAAACAACACAAAAGGCTAATGAATGTTCAAAGAAGAAAAACAAGTTAATTGCATATGAAAAGAAAAGAATTCAATCAAATTGACACCACGTAAGTTTGCTATAGGAAATTTGACAAACTAAAATAACTAGAAAAAAAGAATGCTGCCAGTGAGAGTGCATAGCAATCAACAATGATTAGAGAGTGGCCAAAAAAAAAATAAATAAATAAATAAATAACAACAGCATCTATCCACATCCCACCTTACTCGATAATGAAGTGATGCAAACATTTTATTAGCAGCCAAAATACAAAAGACCAAGTTGAAATTTCCCAAGATTGAAGATATGAGCCACTAGAATTCTGTGGTATGGACAGATGATGCAAAAGGTACAAGATGACAATGTCAAAGATTTCAAATTAATAAAGTGCCAACCACTCAAATTGCAACTGCTTAATTTCTGGTGTAGGATACCCTGTGCATGATTTGGCCATGTCCACAACTAATGACGCAACAGCAAAATGACTTTAAAAGAGCACAGAATAATATGCCAAAACACAAACTGTTTGTGCAGACATATTCAAAACAAAGTTTACCTCAAATTAATTTTAATGAAGGTCTGAACCACTTTATACAGAATTTTTGACACCAATGCCCCACTATATACTTTGGACAGTAAACCATTACCATTGTTCCTTCGTAACCTGTACATATAGTTTTCCAAATTACCTGGCACAAGCATGCTTGAAAATCCATTAGTGTGGCCGATGCCAAGCACATCTTCAAAAGGGCAGTAACGTACTCCCCAAACTGATCCTTTCACCGAGTGAGCCATGTAAGGTTTATTGACAGGGGTTCCCCAAACATTTTTATATACCTGCATTGGGCATATAACAATTATATAATATAATTCTTACTTGTGAGATACTGACACATTTAGCAAGAGTACTGCACATTCAAAATACCTGGACAGTGTTTCCACTTCCACATGCCAAAAGGCCCCTCTGACTAATAGAAAGACTACTGCTTCCTGCTGGCAAAACGTAAGATTTCAGAGCTTGAAAGGTGCGTACATCAAACACCTTTAGCTTTCTGTCCAGACCTGAAGTCACCATATAACTGAAAAAAACATTTAAAAAAATGAAGAGATAACAATAAACAAACATAGAAAAATGCCTCGTTACTAAAAAGGGAAATCTGAAATCAGGGAACTAACGTTCCAGTGTTATCCACCGCAACAGATCGCACTCCTCCCCGGTGACACAGCATTTTTACTAATGGTTCTTTCTGACTGGGAGACCATAGGGTCACAGTGCCTGTTAAAAAGAGAAAGTATTAACATTTAAAATAACACAATTTTCAGGTGCTTATTAGACTTTTAATACTCACAATAAAGAGAATAAGCTTACCCATATATATGGTGAAAAAAATCATACTAATAAAACGTACAAAAATAAATAAATAAATAAAATACAGGTGTCCCCCCTTCATATGTGTAATTCAGTTAGTGGGTAAAATGTTAACTGTCACATAACTTCCTTCAAAAAACATTCTTTTGCATAAACTGTTTCATTTATTAAAATTGATCCCACTGCCCATTGGGATAATTTTGCACATTTCGATATTTATATGCTGCCTGTGATTTCCATTTTAGGGAAATGAACATCCAGCATTAGTTTTCATACATCACTCAATAAAACACAAAATAATGAAAGACTACAAAATATAGGAATCATGGGCAATGGAGAACTGTCAATGACACAACTCATTTTACAAAAAATTAAAAATGCCAATTTTGCAACGGACATAAAAATACTATAGGTATTGTGCATGTTCACATTCACAAGTTTTGAAGTTTTTCAACTGTTTAAACTTGGCACATTGAAATACCAGAGTGTATTCATAAATACTTGGTAAAGAACACAGGTAATTTTGCCTGCACATTTTCAAATAGTATTTTAAAAGAATAATTTTAGACTTGTATCATTCATTAATTTTGATAATGCCAATAACCACACTTCATCCAGACTCTGTATTGCGAGTTCATTTTTAGTACAGTTTTAATTAAGAACAAGATCAGTTATAATCCAATCATGTTTTCTATAAAAGAAATAATCCAGACAACACTAAAAGTGTATTACATTGTAGAATATATTTTACATATAGATATACAGGGTGAGAACATTGACAATCATTTATTTGACAAATTTTCATGGATGGAGAAATTTTAAAATTAAAACACATAGCCTGAAATATGTTTTGATTAATACATCAATAACAGAAGTAGTATGGTTGTTGAGTGATTGGTTAGTTTTATTAAGTAACCCAACACAATGCAAAATCATTCAATGCAACATGCAATTACTTCCATAAAAGCATCAAAAGGAGGGAAAAAAAAGGAATAAACCTGTGGGGTGGCCCAGGTGTATGATGGCATTCTGAGGGTTCTGCGCCATGACATCTAGTCTCCCACATTTTGCGTTTATAGCATTGACCTCCTTTCCAACTGAAATATCCAAATACTGCAGAAATCCAGTTGCACTCTGGACAGAGAAATTGTTTACATTTAGAAATATGTAAATAAGTATTTAAAAATAAGACAGAGAAATATAAATCTGTTTGAATTTCATTATTTTTTGGCGTTATATATAAAAACATGTTATAGGTAATTAAACAATAATGTCAACACAAAAAATATATATGAGTAGTAGAAAGGGTTTAAAGAGATCACATCATTTAGTCAAAACAGTCCACTGTACATAACTGCTATGAAACAGCCTTACTCATTATTAGTCAGTCAGTCATTCTCCAACCCGCTATATCCTAACATAGGGTCACGGGGGTCTGCTGGAGCCAATCCCAGCCAGCACAGGACGCAAGGCAGGAACAAACCCCGAGCAGGGTGCCAGCCCACCGCAGGGCACACACACCCACACAACAAGCACACACTAAGGACAATTTAGGATCGCCAATGCACTTAACCTGTATGTCTTTGGACTGTGGGAGGAAACCGGAGCACCCAGAGGAAACCCACACAGACACGGGGAGAACATGCAAACTCCACACAGGGAGGATCCAGGAAGCAAACCCAGGTTTCCTTACTGTGAGGCAGAAGCACTACCCACTGCGCCACCATGCTGCCCTTACTCATTAGTAACAAATTTAATTTAAAAATCCTTAGACAGTTAAATGTCAAATCCACACATTATCAAATAAACAGCAGGCACAATTAGCACAGCTGATATTAAACTAACAGTGGAAACTTCATGAGGGATAAATAAGACACAAGTTGCATATTCTAACCTTACTCTAGAATAATTTTTTTAAGGGTTTACCGTAAGTGATTGGTCTAATTAACCACATCCCAGATCACATGTTGTAAAGAGAATACAAGTGAAACTGAAAACTTCAAATACAACTTAGATGGCACAAGCTAGCTGATAAGCAGACTTTGCACTCTGAAAAAACTGCAGTCATTTTTTATGAGGGGTTAAACAAGATGAGTGGCATGTTTGTTACATGTTGTTTAAAACAATATATTTACTTTTATATAATATGTTGTACCTTAAATCATAATCATAGTTACAAAATTTGTAATAATGCATTTAATTTGAAAGCTTCTCCAAAATATGTTTTAAATATCAATTTAAAGTTGCAAGAAGGCCAAGCCAATTGCCCCTGAGGATTAGGTTGCATACATAAAAGGCAAGGAAGGCACATAGCAGAATGGGAGAATCACTCTACAGCCTTCTTTTGTGAATATTTCCATAGCACCCCCAGGCATTAATAAAGCAAAGGTTGTGTGTCAACAGACTCCATAGCATAGCACAAAGACACACTTAGGTCATATTACATAGATAAGTAGATGCTAAATGTGCCGTTTATTGGCACAACAAATGTTCACACAAGACATGATGTGGCTGACAAGCTTGAATAGATTAATAAGACAATGGAACAAGCACATGCAGATGTGATCAATTATAAATCCTGGGTGGCTGGAATATTAATTTCAAAGATATATGTTTATAACTATACCGCAGTGGCTAGCAGAAAGTGGTAAGGTAGAAATTCCATTCTCAGAACGTCATTAAACTTCTTCAAACAATGAAGTTCAATTCCTTGGTTGTCATAGATATACAGCCATTTTTTTTGTGCAACAGCAAACATAGTTTCAGTGTGAAGCCACCTAAAGATAAGGAAAAAAGTGAAAAATGAATTTGGAGCTCTATTGTTTTTTTAGGCTCTTTATTTCACCTTGTTAAGAAGCACACACTTACAGAACACAATCAAATTCAGCAGTCACAAGGAGCCAAGATCTTGTCCATCAGGGGTGTGCGTTATAAATGTTACATTTTAAATCACTTAGAAGAAAATGCTTCACACCATGCTTTAACTTTACAATGGGTCACTATGCTATGAATAGAATGGGGAACACTATTGAAAAAAATAAAGGGGTAATTCTTTTCTTTAAGAATATAGTATAAAATGTGTCCCAGAAATTATTTTTACTTGTTGTACGATGTTAAAGTTGTATTTATGCAATCTGTGATCAAAGAGCAGTCACATCTTATAGTATTTATAATAAATACACAGGCAAAACTTGGATGCTCACTGTAAAGAGATAAAATGGTAATATTGGAATACGTCACCTACAGTTTAATAACAGCTTCATTAAATACTCATTCTCTTTTTATGTATTTTGTGAGGAGCTGCTTCTAATCATGAACTGTCAAAGCAATGCAATCTAACAGAGCTTAATGTAATTGCAGGGTGTAGCCTTAAAAGTGGATTCAATGCCTTAATAATCACAACATTATACACCAGAAATTATTATTATTATAAAAAGGTATAAACAATTCTGCCCTAGGATTACACAACTTTATCCATACACTAAAGATTCTTGTTAGCAGCACATCCATGGTCTAAATCTATTAATAAGCTAACATCATTGGTATTTTACAGTTATAAAGGATATACAGCAGACATGTTGTGTCTTTTACTTACCCTTCTTTTCAGAATGAAAATAACCTTTAACCATTTTTTTCCTTTGCAAATGCATGCTAACATAGGACTACATTACAAGTCAAGGTATAAATGTCCTTTGAGTGTATGGACAATTTCAAAAATGTATTTTAACAAGAACTGTAGATATTTTTATTCCCATACACTTATTCTTTCTCCCAAAAACAAAGCTGCAGTAAAATACAGTCAATCACAAACAATGAAGAATGCTACAAACCTGACAAAACTGACAGACTGTTGTAAGTAAAAGTTGTATAAAATGAAAAAAACAACATTAAAATCAGTAAAACAGATGGTTCTAGTATTTCTGCATTATAGTAAGAGTGGCATACTTTATCTCAATTATTTACTTAATGATAAGATGTATGGCACAGTCAAACACACACAGTTCTATAGAACAGCAAGTGAAAAACTTAACTAAAATGTGTAAATCCATCAAAAAATAAAAACATGAAATAATGCTATTTCTCTAGTACCTTTCCCTGTAGTAGAGATATGGAAACAAATTAAAGAGAAAATAAAAAGTGGTTTTGACATTTGCTCCTAAATTGTCAGTGTCTTATAATAAATTAATTCATGTAACTAGCAGTTTATTAAAAATTACCTAAATAACAATAAAATCAATCAAAAGCTGTGGTTTTAAAAACTTTATAAAACTGTCACAGCCATTTACTCACTTGATGTCATTAACTGTTTCCATGACATTAATCTCACACAAAAGTTGCTTTGTGTGCCAATCCATTGCTGCAATGTGACCACGACGTCCTCCCAAAATGAGGTGTCTAGAAAATAAGGAGAAACTTAAGTTAGGGAAATCTATGTCAAGGTAGATAAGATGTCGGATTAAGGCAATGACAGTTTTACATTCACCTGCCATTACTGGTGTAGTCCAACTGGTATGGTCCAAACTGATTGAGAGTGAGATTGAAATGCTGAAATAAAGGGAAAAAAGGGAGGGAAGAAAAAAAAAAAAACAAAAAAAAAATGTAGACAACAATTTGTTATCAAAATATACATTGTAAATATTTTGACAAAAGTTACCCAAGTATTGAAGTTACATATAAATTGGTTATTTGGGTTACACTTTAAGAGTGTTTTCTTTTTTTATGTATCAGCCAATCTTCATCTGCCTCCAGAATATCTTAATACTGTATGAAGAAGAGGAGGAATGAATCCTACTGTCCAAACTGTCTGGATTGTCTCATTTCTCAAATTATCACCAATGACACAAGTTATTTACTTAATCCTTATCTAATTTAGCTTAATATGAAATGTTTTCCTTTGCCAATTTCAAGAAGTTTGAAGAGTTGCACTTGGAAAAATATAATTATACCCACAAGAGACTCAAATAATACAGTTTAATGGTTAATTTTTTTATCAACTTAAACACAAATAGAGTATATACAAGGCAAACAAACATATGAAGCTGTCCGGATGCACTTTGAAGCCAGTGGCCATTTTATTTGCCACTTCATTCTGCCTAATAAAGAAAAATATAAATACTTTATTCTGCCTTCTGACTTCTAGAGCATTTTTTCTGGTGACATCATGATTTGCTTTACTGACAAGCTCACAGCCCCATTAAAATATGCAGTTCTACAATACTGTTTTTCATGTTACTAACACAAAATTAATAGAAGTGATGGGAGCAGGGAGGATCAAAACGTACACTATTTACTAGTATGATGTGCGAGTCGGTGTCTTGCACCCTAAAGACGAAGCAGAGTCTTAGTACGTTAGCAAAACCAGCTTTATTCCACTTGAAACAGGAACAGCAAGGTTATTTATTGTAGCATGATTTACCATACTACTACTATACACAGACACAGCAAACAGGCAGGGTCGGGCCCAGATAGGTGGCCAAGTTATAAATGTTCCCTGTATCACCCATCAGGCAACTGGCTCTTTGTATGTGGCATGGGTCAGCTTGCAGTTGTTTCTACAGTGTTGCAAATGTGCGGTTGCCTAGGCAATGGACAAGCAACCCTCAACAGACACTGCAGTCGCGCTTCTGCATATCATCCCATTGGGGAGGGTCTCAAAATAGAATAAATTTCATTATGTATCTTGTTTAGCCATAGCATAATTATGTACCTAGTTATCAATTACAACAAAATCCAGCAGATTTCACACCTCGCTGGCTTCACTATAATATCCTGAAGTACTTGATGCACTGCTATATAGTTTAATGGGATACTAACATTCATTCTATGCACTTCATGGAACAGTGTCAGGATTACTGGAGGAGGAGGAGGAGGAGGCACCTGATGTTTTTCACAAAACATTATTTTCAAATTATTTGATTTTCTACAACATACCTTGCTGCATTGAATGGAGAATTAAACATTCTTTCAGAAAATAGTAAACTTTAATTATATTTGCAACATCATGTTTTTCATGTAAACATGAATCTGAAATTAAAAGAATAAGATTTGTAAACCAGGAGATTTGCTGGTTAAAAGTGAACATGGGGAGTTTAAAGTATAAAGGCTTATATTTCAATTTTAAGCTACTGTCCTAGTAGCTACAATTATAGCCACTTAACTAGATTATTCAAGTTTTTAATAAAACTGGTAAACAGCTTAAAAAGCAGGCCCCCATTGTGTAAAAAGACCTTGACTTAAAAATATGACTTATTCCTTACTTTATTGAAAGCATAAAAGTGTCAGTCAAGTAAAGATAAGAAATGGTTGTGTTTTTCTAGGAACTTTGTTCTTAAAGTAGCCAAGGTTGTTGAGGTGGTGACTGGCTTCTGCATGCTCAGAATCATTTCACCTTCTCACAAGTGTTAATCAGCAGGTAATGCCCTGAAACTATGCTAATTAACTTTAACTGGTATTGCATTCTGAAAATATAAGGTCAGCAGAAGATTGACAAAGTCACCCTACTGCTATTCATGCCTAGGACAAGGCCTCTTGCTGTCCAGGAACCACACTAAGAGAGCACACTATTCTTCTGTGGGCCTCTTCGATTCATGTGTATATGGGAATGAAAGCCGAGCTAAAAGGAAGCTACATGTATCTTTAGTTAACTGGCATAACTTAATGTTTTAATATCTCTGCCATTGGCACTGAGGAGGCATTTATTAGTTTGACATATGGCTGCAATTTTTAAATTTTTAACAACAGTGTACCCCTCTTCCCCCAAACAAAATCATTACTGAAAAGGTTCATAAGAACATTTTGGCACTGTAAAATAAAGACTGCTTGAAAATTTGAAAACACCTCACAAAATGTATACTGTACTGTGTATGCCACATTATATTGTATTTTGGGATCCTGTTAGTGCTTTTTAATAAACAAAAATGAAACCAAAGGTTACTGAGGAAGACACTAACATTTGTTATATAATGACACCTAACTGGTTTTACTGTTTAATACTATCACTTACATTTAAAAGACTTCCTTAACACTTACTGAATTTTTAGATCTCGCTTATTCTTTGTTGAAGTTTATCCAACCATTCAAAAGCAAGTGATTGAGCTTTCTCAGCTACACAAAACTCATGTGCATATGTGACAGTTTCTGTCTTTCTGCAAAAAAAATAGAGTTGAGCCATATCTAGATATTTATTTGCTACCATTTCTGCCTGCATTGACTCTTCCCACTTCTTGTACGTGCTAACACTTATGAACACATTGCTATGCTGAGTTGTCTCTATTACCAAATGTTCATTTTTTTGTGTGGGTATTCAGTCTTCTTTTTGCTGGTATGAAGTAAAATATATTTTTGCATTATGTATAATAATGTATGATATTTAACAATAATCTGCATTTTACTATATCAAATCAAACCTAATTACATAATCATACTTGCTTCCATACTCCTGTGTCATATCTTTAAATAATTTACATGACTTCCATTAGAAATCATGCTGTATGAAAGTGCAATGAAAATTAAAATGTTCTGTGGCTTACCAATGAAATACAATACATGATAAATTGAAACAACATCCTCAATACAATATCATCACTAAACTTAATTTATCTCGATAATAAACGTGTGTTTTGTCATTTTGTACAGAAAAATGTTATTATTCACAGTAACATACAGTTACTTACTTTAGATCCAGCGGTAATATCCACTGCTTCTGCTATGTCTTCTTGAGAGATTGTACATGTATCTTCACCATCATCACCCTCTAAAAACCTAAAAAAAGATTTTGGGAATGATACTACAAGTGATCAATCACCTACAAGCCTAAAATCTATATCATTGTTTTAACTATATCCTATTGTGACGGTGCAGGTCCTGCTCCATGCTCCCTCTTCCAGCTTTGGGAGCCTCTTGAACCCAACACTGTTGGTAATGTAACCGGGTGAACAGGCAGAGGAGGACAAATCACACTGGTAGCAAGGGGATGGTGTAAAAGTGTTCAGTGCTTTTATTAAAAACAAACTAAAAACAGTGCCCAAAGTGCAGTGCTTAAAGAACATTTCAATAAATAATCCATAAAAACAGGTACAATAAGTGGATGTTAAAAATCAATAAATGATCCTTTAAAACAAGGTTAAAAAATCAATGGGTTGGAAGCTGTCCCATTTAAAAAAAACTTGGTGCCTTCGCCTTTTAACTAGTGGCTCCCCTGCTCATCACATGTGGGCCTTGCAGCAGGGGAATTGGCCCTTTCAGCAGGTGCAGCTGCCTTTCAAACTGGTCCGGAAGCCTTCAATCCCCTGAATACCTATAGCTCCTTTGCCGGAATGAAACTGGGGTTCCCAAACGTCCAGGGCGCTCACACTGGGGTTTACCCTCCCAAGCATCCCTGACTCCCAATGACTTATGCGGCGAACTGTCGACTTTCTTGGTCACTCCAGCTCCTTGAAATTGCTCAGCTGGAGTAACCACTTCCAACTTCCTCCTTGAGTGTCGGACACACACTCCTTCCGGGGCTCTATTCTCCCAGCTGCCTGCTTTTCTGCATCGAGCCTGATCTCTTGCTCCTGCACCAGCTTTCTGCGCCTCCTGCTTCCTTTAACCTCCACTCTTTCTCTTTCCTTCTCTCTCTTTTTTTTCCCCTTCTGCACTTGCACCTCTCCATTTTATATGGAGATGTGGCACAGGTATGGCAATTAGCAGTTACCGGCAACAATTCCGGACACGGGTGACCCTGCACCTCTGCACCAAAGTGTGGAAAAGCTCATGCCGCTTCGTGCCCGGAACCGCTCCCGCCACACCCCCTACTTAAAGCTGTGAGTGCGTCGATTATTTATTTAAAAGGTAATCAGCCATGGACCTCACTTTACCACACCTATAGATACAAGTATCTGATAATCCATTTTCAACTCATTAGAGAACACAGTAACAGGTAAAAGGTAGATAAAATTAATCTTTTAACAGATCACCAGTTCATTACTGGAATTCTTGATGCACCGAGTCATTAACATTGTATTTCTTTCTTGTGAAATGTAAACTTTAGAAGCTATTATATATTTTTGTGCTATTTGCTTTAATGAGCGCAAGACTGAAAAAAAAAAAATCTTTCAGATATGACACTTGTGGTCCCCGGCCGGGCTCGACGCCCAGGAGGACGAGAGGAGGGCTTGTGCGTCCTCCAGACCGCGAGGGGGCGTCCGTCCTGGTTATGCAGGGGGCCTCGGGTACAGGGCTTGGAAGCCCAGCCCTGTAGGGACCCGTGGCCACCGCCAGGCGGCGTCCCAGTGCCTAATTATCCCGGGAGCCCGGCACTTCTGCCACACCAGGAAGTGCCGGGGGGGAAGACTTTATGTGGCGCCTGGAGAGCTGCCAGGAAGACAGCCGACACTTCCGCCACGCTGGGGCGTGGCTAAGGAGGGAATGCCGGGAACACCTGGGGCTCATCCGGGAGCGTTATTTAAGGGGCCGCCTCCCTCCAGTCGGGCGTGGAAGTCGGGAGGAAGTAGACTGAACTGGAGAGAGAGGACGGGAGGCGGCCAGGAAGGCAAAAGGACTGTGTGGCCTGGACTTGGGGAGATCGGTGCAAGAAGGCACTGGGGGTGCACGTGAGAAAACTTTGTACATAGTGTATATAATAAATGGTTTGTGGTGACAATATGATGTCCGTCTGTCTGTGCCGGGTCCAGCGTTCACACACTAAATGAACTAAAGTTAAAAATGAAATTTGAGATCTCCGGACATTTTTTTTTTATATGTTACTATATGCAAATAATTCAATAAACTAAACTATTCTAACTAACAAATACATGTTAAAAACATTTACTTTGTAACTATTCAATAAAAAAAAAAAAAGAAATTCAATTAATTTTTAAGTAACTCACCCGGCCTCTTCTGGAAGCAACAGGTCATATCGTGCTGCTTGCTTCTGTGCCAAACTTGTGTTTTCTTCTGATTTTATCACTATATCTTTTAGTCTTCCCCTTGACAGATTTTTCTGACAAAGCATAGAAATGTAGAGGTGTGAAAATAATATCAGCATGAGCTGTTGTCATTATAACACATCTGCTACTAGAAATTATATAGATTTTACATATTGTTCACATATATTTGGAAAATAGCATGTTAAACATAATTAGGAAAACAGTAAAACAAATAAGAACTGTGACATACTGTGAATCTCTGAAATTTTTTTTTTATGTTTTTCAAGTAAACATAAAACAATTTTATCAACCCCAAAATGTCAAAGGATTCAGTCAAACTAAAATAGAATGTTCTCTCTTTTAATTAACCCTCATAGAAACACCACATAAGAGGCAATTTAGTAGAAAAAGATGAGAGAAAAAATCTCACTTACAGAAACGTGGTGGAGGTTTTTCTATGCTAACCCCCTTATTAACTATGTAATCCACAGGCTTTTATGTTATTGTGAGGATAAAACAGCATAAAATTCTGATTGACCAATGTGTTCCAAAATGGGATTATAACCTTGTGAAAACATTGCCTCTACAGTTAATACACAGGATGCACCTCATCTTTATCCTCTCCACTCGATCAGATTTATTAATTAAATATTATTACAACTCTCCTCTGATCAATTATGAAATTGTAATCACTAAGGTCCAATAATTTTGGAAATGGGAATAACAAATATGCTTTTTCAAAGCAGTTGTTGCTTTCTTGCTGCACTTTTAATTGCAGTAGAAAGCTTTATTTCATAACAAGAATAAATTTAACTTACATTTTATCACATACACTTTTGTTTATGTGAAGGCAATGAATATACACATTACCTCAACACACAACTATGCTTTTGATTGAATTTAATCTTTTTTTCTGTAAGAATTCCACACTATTATTACCTGTGTAATCTGTACTATAAATATAAAGACGACACAAATAAATCGTACATATTTTTTTTTCCAATCAAGTTTGTGAGCTTTTGCCAAATTATATTATGGCTAGGGGTGCATTCGATATATTAATTGCATGCATAAAAACTTCAGCAGAATTGTTGCTGATCCTTATACACTAATACAGGGCTGTCTTGCTCCAATTACTACGTATCACACTATCAAACAGAAATGTTTATTTTTTCCCCTATTTTCCCACTGAATAGCCCGTACATATATAAAATCTATTGCTGCCTTCTTTATATAGCATTACTCACACATTTGATATTTTCAATGTGCTGCCAATTTTGTTGGAAACACTGGTGTACTGTGCAAAATAAAAGGACAATTCAAAATAAGAACAGAAAAATAAATTCTTTTTTGTTTTGGTAATCAGAAAGGATTTGCTTTATCCAACATGAGAAATTAAGCAAATATTTTATATAATTAGGTGAGAGCTCTGAAACTGCAATAGCCAAATTGCTGAGCTTAATATAATCACGAGAGACACTTCAAATCCAATATAAAATCAGTTTTAGACCTACTAGGCAATATAACATTTCAAATGTCAAGAAACACCAATTCATTCATGGTTTACCAATTCATTTTTTTCCCCACGTGAAAATTTTTCCAGTTTACCGGCAGGAACTGGTACATCTCCTACGAAAGGGTCTTCTTTCTGTGAAACAAATGATAAAAATAAATGCACTTTACAATTACAGTATATACAGAAACAAAATACTAGTAAGTGTAAATGAAGTCTGCATTGATGGGATGCAATTAAAGTTTACTCAGTTTTCAGGGCGTAATATTTATTTGCTTGTACCAGCCATCGTTAATAATACATAACAGAACAGAAGTTGTAAAGAGTACAGTTTACTCTTTTATTTTTTTAAGCAGAATGAAAATATATTACAACGCTATGAACTTCCAGCAACAGTACATATACAGTGCCCTACATGATGTTTGAGACAATGACTCATTTTCCCTTGAATTACTACTTTGCTCCACAGATCAAAATTACAAATCATACAATTAAGATATGATTAAAGTGCACATTGCAAACTTTAACTGATGGGTATTTGCATACATTTCGGCCATATAATGTTGAAATTACAACACCTTTTATGTATCGTCTCCACATTTCAGGGCACCTTATTTTTGGCTGGGCTTTTTTAATCTTAACTCTGTCAAAGCAATTGGAAACCATTATCCAACATTTGGCAGGAATATGCATTAAACTAATAATGTTATCACAGTTTGTTCATGTCTTCATGTTGCAGTCTGCAATTCATCTGTTTTTATGGTACATATCTCTTTAGTTATTTAATACATTTTATTAATAACATATTTCCATGATTACTAGAAAACATGTAGAAGAATTGCGCATAGGATAGAATACTTCCTAAACACCACCTACTGTATAACATGAAACTGAACTTCCATGCCTCAACTCACCGGCAGAACCTCATATCATTAAACTGCTTTAGCCATCAGATCAACTTGCGTTTTTGGTCATTACTCTTTCAGCTCAGAGACTACACACTGCAAACAACAGTAGTTATGGCAAGACAGCATATAACAATAGCAAGGTCAAGGTTGGCAAAAACCACCTGCCTGATGCTTGTTATTACACAATCTCTGTATTAATTTTTATATTTAAAAAGAGGACCATTGCTTATCAACCAAGATGGGACATATAAAATAATCAACATACAATGTATAAAAAAATATGTTTATTGGGTATACGGCCACTCTAAGACACTTTATACAGCAAACAAGACTACAACTCAAAGTAATAAAGTAAAGTAGAAGGTGGAATGCATTTTAATGATCCACACCTTCATGCATTTAGAGAGTATACGTGAGAACTCCAAGAAAATTAAAATTATTGATGAAGATGCCACATTTATCTAAAACTGCATAGAGCCTAATTTCATGCTTTTAGTGTTCCTACAAGACATTCCCTAATTCAACCATTTTCTGAACATGCTTTTGTTCCATATTGTGACTGTGAGAAGCTAAGGGGTTTTCTGGTGGCATGAAATCAAGCATCCAGTTAAAATATACAGTGGTGTGAAAAACTATTTGCCCCCTTCCTGATTTCTTATTCTTTTGCATGTTTGTCACACAAAATGTTTCTGATCATCAAACACATTTAACCATTAGTCAAATATAACACAAGTAAACACAAAATGCAGTTTTTAAATGATGGTTTTTATTATTTAGGGAGAAAAAATCCAAACCTACATGGCCCTGTGTGAAAAAGTAATTGCCCCCTTGTTAAAAAATAACCTAACTGTGGTGTATCACACCTGAGTTCAATTTCTGTAGCCACCCCCAGGCCTGATTACTGCCACACTTGTTTCAATCAAGAAATCACTTAAATAGGAGCTGCCTGACACAGAGAAGTAGACCAAAAGCACCTCAAAAGCTAGACATCATGCCAAGATCCAAAGAAATTCAGGAACAAATGAGAACAGAAGTAATTGAGATCTATCAGTCTGGTAAAGATTATAAAGCCATTTCTAAAGCTTTGGGACTCCAGCGAACCACAGTGAGAGCCATTATCCACAAATGGCAAAAACATGGAACAGTGGTGGACCTTCCCAGGAGTGGCCGGGAGACCAAAATTGCCCCAAGAGCGCAGAGATGACTCATCCGAGAGGTCACAAAAGACCCCAGGACAATGTCTAAAGAACTGCAGGCCTCACTTGCCTCAATTAAGGTCAGTGTTCACGACTCCACCATAAGAAAGAGCATGGGCAAAAACGGCCTGCATAGCAGATTTCAAGGCAAACCACTGTTAAGCAAAAGAACATTAGGGCTTGTCTCAATTTTGCTAAGAAACATCTCAATGATTGCCAAGACTTTTGGGAAAATACCTTGTGGACTGATGAGACAAAAGTTGAACTTTTTGGAAGGCAAATGTCCCGTTACATCTGCTACAAAAGGAACACAGCATTTCAGAAAAAGAACATCATACTAACAGTAAAATATGGTGGTGGTAGTGTGATGGTCTGGGGTTGTTTTGCTATATATATAATATATAAAAAGGTACTGAATTTAACACCTTTTTTTAAAAGTTCATAGGTTTATAGGGTTATTATTGTAACATGTACAGTGAAACATGATATGGAACAATGACTGATGTTATTGGCAAAAGTGAATTCAATTTCCTTTTTTAATCTTCTAGTCTTAATGAGCATAAAGGGCTTCAGATTTCCTTTTACAACAGTGTGAAATATATTTTCTTATTTAAACTGGTTATAAATATATTTTATCATTAACACATTGTGATGATTTTTGTTCAGGAGACCCCAAGTATGTAAACTGTTGCAATGTTTAATTGAGTACAGTAATTTTTACATTGTTTTATATCACAGTTTCTAGCGTACACATTGTTAAACCAACTTGAAATTACATTTTCTCCACTCAAATTTATGCACAAATAAAACACAATGTATTAAAGACTTAGAACTGGAATAAAGTTTCATGCAATGTGCGACAGCAACCTTCACTGTCAGTATAATTTAACACAAGAAACAACATTGTGCTATAAACAAGCTAGTGAACTTTCAACATGTCATTCATCTCTGTTAAGCTCTATTCATTCATCCTATTCACCAGCTTTGATTAAATCAAACATGTCACTATTTTCTTCTTATAAATAGTCTCCCAAAAGCCATTTACACTACAGCTACCTGCTGGGCTTGATTGAGCAGTAGAGCTGTTTTAGCTCAATAAAATCCTGCCTTCAGTGAAACTGTTTAAACAACAATTTACTATAAGAAAACTGGATAACCAATAACAGAATTTGAATAAATAGTTTAAAGATGGTGAAAAAAAAAATCAAAATATCAAAAAAAATAGAAGCAAATGAGGACTACCAATTTTGGAGTGCGGCTCTCTCTTTAAGATTATTATTTAGGTCATTATCAGTGTCTACTAGGTAATAAAGAATGACAATACACAATGCAAAAAAAAATATTTTGTAATGTGGATTTATTTATTAGTAGATTTTAATTCAGTATTTTCCACCCTAAAGTGCACCATGAAGGTTTCTTACCGTTACTATAGCTAGAAATATGATCAATAAAATAATCTTAATTGATTAAATATAAATAAGGCATTTATTCCATCCATCCATCCATTATCCAACCCGCTATATCCTAACTACAGGGTCACAGGGGTCTGCTGGAGCCAATCCCACCCAACACAGGGCACAAGGCAGGAAACAAACCCTGGGCAGGGCACGTACACACACACACACTACGGACAATTTAGAATCGCTAATGCACCTAACCAGCATGTCTTTGGATGTGGGAGGAAACCCACGCAGACACGGGGAGAACATGCAAACTCCACGCAGGAAGGACTCGGGAAGCGAACCTAGGTCTCCTAACTGCAAAGCAGCAGCGCTACCCACTGCACCACCGTGCCACCCTAAGGCATTTATTTTATGTGTATAATGCAAAAACTGAAAACATCATAACTGTGGATTACAGAAAAAGATTCAACCTATCTCAATTCAAAATGTAAAAATTAAAAAAGTTTAATTAAACTTGTGATAAATTTAAGATTGTGATACTGTCACTAATAGAACTAAGCACACTGGGTTGAGTTGCCTAGGAGTAAGATGTTGAACCAGAAAGCACACCAAAAAAAACAAACAAACAAAAAAAAAAAAAAACACAGGTTGAAATCTCCACTTTTAACTTAATGCAAGACTCTGGAAAAAATCTCACAAAATATACACATGTACAGCTAAAAAAAATAAAGGTAACTTAAACCAAAACTGGCAGCAAAAAAACTAAAATAAAGTAGAGCTGCCCTGCAACAGACACTTCACTTCTTTTAAGCATTTGCTGTGATGTATTTAAGTATTTAAAATTTTTAGTACCAACATAATTTATTCCTGACTAAAAGTCAATTTGAATTGTGAATACTGAAGCTGAAAAACATGTTTTGAAATACAGTATCCACTGCATAGCACATAGTCCAGTATGAAATAAAGTATTTTTTTATTCACAGTACTGTATTTGGTTAAACATGGTTTAAGAAGCTGTCTCTTCTTAAATCAATAAGGTAATACTTAACAATTCAACAATATTTCTGTCACACTGCCTAAAATAAGATTTATACTTATATTATTTACTTATATGCTTATGGGAATTATAATTCAGAATATAAGCAATGACGGGGCACATGCATGTATACATTCAAACTCATTTACACTAGACAACAGGAGTTCCCAAGTAACTTAACATGTACTTCTTTAAGACGTACCTTCAAAAAACAAACACAAACACAGGCACAGACAAGTGGAAAATGAGCGTGAAATAGCTAAAAAATGCATTCCATGTGTAACCAATTGTCACTGTCCAATTTCTTGGGGAAAGAAGGAAAAAAAAAATCCAAAATTAAATTCACACTTTGTAAGGAATACTTTACCCCAGATATGACAATCTTCTTACTCTTCTTTTTGCCTCTTGCATTTTTTGCCACTTTTTGCACAGGTTTCTTTTTTGCTGGGGTTTCCTCTCTGTTGGTCCCAGTATTAAAGTAACGCTTCAAGGCCTTTACCAAAAGAAAATAAAAGAAATGCTTGATTTTTTACAATATTTTTCTATGTTTAATAGACAACTAAGCTATAAATCAAATACACAACACAAATAACTATAAAATGCACATATGCCGAAAATAGCAAATACTATTGCTGTTCCTAGTATAATCTGCATTTGTTTAAAAAAAAAAAAAAAAGGTTTATGATGAATCAATAAAACAAAAAAGTTAATGTTTATACAGCTGCCTAAAGTACATATGAGCACTGAATACACTTCAATTGCTTATGTAATTTGTATTCCATGTAATAAATTTTCTGAGGCACAAATTTTGGTCAAATGTTAACACACAACAAAATATTTTACTAGTCATAAACCTGCTATCTACATATTTAATGTATATACAGTATATCTTTAGTATCCAAAAAGGCAACAATTTCACTTTAAACGTACATTACTTGAAATCGAATCATCATCATTATAATCAAAGCAGTAAATCGCTACATGGACGCCATGTACAGAACTGGACCATATCCGACCGAACACATGAACTTGGTGGCTCTGATCCATCTCTCTCCACACGGTCAAGACTTAATCGTATACGAACATCACACGACAGATTTATATACGAATATCACATGACAGATGTACCAGCTCCTTATATAGATGGGGCAGAGTGAAAACATTTTACTGTGACTGCGGCACCTTTATCCAGCCGACATATTTTTAATGGACTGCCCCGATGGTGCCTACGCTGGAAACCTTCAAGACTAAGTGGAAAGCTCCCAGACGCAGTAAGATGGTTATTTTGGCTATTGTTATTGTTATTTTGGCTGTTGTAATGTGATGTATGTATCTGTGCACATTTCCACATATTTATTATATTGTAGTACTTTACTGTATCGTACTGTAATAACCCATTCGCTAAATAACAATTAAATTAATCATCAAATAATAATAATAAAATAATCATCATTTTTCTTACCCAGATGAAAATAGTGATAGCAAGATGTTGAGGTGAGCTGACCAAACCACCCTATCCTCCTGAAGTTCTAAAAAATCATTTGTTGCAACTCAAGCGACAAAGATGGAGTATTACTACTAAAACTAACAATCAAACCAATCGTATTTCTAAAAGCATTATCTTGACCACTCAATTCATTTTTAATTGAAAGGCATAGACTAATCACAGATTAAAAGGTAACTGACTGTGTCACATGAGACCAAAAGCCCCAGCTCGCTCAGTTATTATCCGAACAAGTAAGAAAATGTAATCCTGCTTGGATTGTGTCAAAAGTGACAAACAGTATGGTCATTAAACAATTATGATTGTTTGAACAATATAACTTGCCAGACAAGCTGCCAAATTACAATTTACGCACACTCTATCCAGTCTGATTAACGTTCAGTGAATACGAATTCTACACAAATAGCAAGCCAACTCGTTTAAAAATATTTTTAAAGGTATATGCAACTTCTGCTATTATCTAGCCGACCACTACACCAAGAAGACACAGTAATACTTCAAACTAAATTAATCACCTTTTGTTTACCCACGTGGGATCCACTTGCTTTCAGCTCGTCTTCTTTCGCCATGTTTTTAAAAAATTATTAAGAAAAGTACTCACTTCCGTCGCAATGCAAATGCCGCATTTAGATGTCTCGTCCAATGAGTTTGAACCGTGACGTAAAATCTAAGCGACTAAATACCGTGGAAAACCTCTTTAGTGCCATCTCAATCATATGTTCGACGTTTCTTGGTGAAAACAATTTATGAAAGTGTGAATTTCCTTTTAAAGCACAATTCTCTGTTTTAGACGTTCTAACGGAATTAGCAGGGATCTAGGGTTGCTCCTGTCTTGCGTCTGATGCTGCCATAGTTGACTCCGATTTTCTTAATTTAATAATGAGAAGGTAGAATGTTATTGCTAAGTTGTTTGCATTTGAGTGTGTTTACCTTGCGATGGATTGACTCCCCGTCTAGGGACTGGTTCTGCGTTGCGCGCGATTGTTTGCTGGATGGGCTCCAGTTTTCCTGCATCCTTGTTCACGATAATAGGATTACTGGATGTTGTCCTATGTTACTTGGTTTAATGTGCGAAACACTGATATTCTGTGCGATTAATGCCCCCGTTATATTTGACGTTATGAATTCGGAAAGGTATGAATTTATTATAAACCATTAATAGGTATTTGTGGACTTACCTGTATTTTGTACTATCCTTAATGCCGATTGTAAAACAATACTAAATGTTACCGACCTCAGGCCTAGGGGAACCTGGGCCAGTTACAAGCCACTGTTGCTACAGGGTGTCGCCACTGCGATATGGTGTAAAGCATAAAAGAACAGACAGCAGCCCCGAGTCTCAGACCTTACTTCTCTGTTCTCTCTTTTTTTTCCTTTTCCCAGAAATATATACAGTATATATACTTCAATTTCTGCATAGATCAACATGGCAATCAGTAAAAACAATGGTGCAAGCCAATTTCCTCTGCATAACAAATTGTGTAAACACATTTACTTTGAGTACTTGATTAGAAACCAATTTTCCAAGGAAGCAGACAGTTCTGTATCCTCACATTACATGTAGATGAGATACTAAATCAAAGCAGTCTGACTATTCAAAGCAGGTGACTCATTAGCAAGACAGGTAAATATTTATGTCCTGTAGATAGCATCAGCAATAACCTGTAGCAGAATTTTCCAGAAATTCTGCCTTTTCTTTAAAACACTGGTTTATAGCTCATTACACTAAGCAACACACAGAAATCTCATTTTCTTTACAATACTGAATTGTAGCCCATTACATAAACAAGTTGTTATTTGAATATATTTGAAGATATATACAGTATCTAAACTTGAATTAGATTAAAGGGTCATAATGCATACCTATGAATTTCAACCCTGTCAAATATTTAGCAACAAGTTTTGTTAGTGGGCTATACTGGGTCCTGAAGAATAAATGTTTACAGCCCTTATTGCTGTAATGTTCCTGTATTGCTGCCAGACATTTTGTTAAAAAAATCAGTTGTCTTAAAATCAAGCTGGCTTCAGTGTTTACACTTTGTATTTAAGAATTCTGTGTAGTTATATGTCCATGTGAACAATCAATCTTTACCACTTTCTGAGGTGACAGTATGGTTGTAGGAGACCCGTGTTTGCGTCCCAGGTCCAGGGTCCTCATGAATAACGGTGTGCATAGAATTCGCACTATAACATGGTGTGCGGACAAAAGTGGAAATGTGCTTACGCACCAAAAAATCCAGATGCATAAATCTGTGCAAACGCCAGCTTCCACATTCTTCTGCTACTTAAATACCGGTCAGCGTGAAAATTGCTGCCCCATCCTAACTCCTCCCAGAATTACGCCTCTTTGAATATGCAAATCAATATAAATAGCCCTTAAACTCAGTGTTCTGTGAAAAGGCAATGACAAAAGCACGAGGGAAAATAGAATTTCAGCGAATACCAAGTGGAGGCAAAGAAAAAAACGTACTATTTGTTGGTTTAAACAGTGGTATAAACAACAAAAGGAAGTTGATTGAGTGACATAGCGTGTTGTTCACAAAGTTGCACAGTACCCGAAATAACAAAGAAGTTGTCACATATCAAAGTCGCCATTAAAAAGTGTCGTAACCCAACGTCTGAGTGTCATATGAAAGCTTATTAGGGTACAGAGGAAAAAAAAGGCATACGTGGGGGAAAAAAGCATAAAATGTCAACTTTAATCTCGTAATTTCCACATTAATCACGTAGTAAATTTTGTCATTAAACTAGAACATCATAAACTTCATCTTAAAATTGTTTAATTTACTAGCTTCTTAAATCCTATTGTAACTAAAGTAGCATGCTAAATTCATTGTTTTGTATTTGATCTTCTATGTGTGTGAATCACTAGGTGCTTCCGGGTTTTCTCTTCCTCCGACAGGACACAGAATCCATTCCATTCATGATATTGCAGCTCTCTGAATAATTAAAATACTGGTATACGTGATATTTTCATGATGATAGGAGTTAAAGCATGTTATTAAACATGGGAACACAATGGTGCAGTGAATGTTCATGTCTCAGGCAAGATGCTTGCTGCGCCATGTGCGACCTTCGATGAAATACTTTATTGTAACAGTACTGTCTTTTTCAAACGTACTAACCTCCAATTCCTATCTTTACTTTTCTTTCTCCAAATACCTAAACGCCATACAATCAGCTTTATAATAGACATTAAGCCACCTGTAAGCTTAGAACGCCGATTCTTCAAAACTTTTAAGGAACATTAAAATATCTTCATAGTACGTTTTTAATTATTCTATCCATCTATCCTTCAAGTGTTGCGTCAGCGCCAGCAAGAATACAGCACGAGGCAGGAACAATCCGTGAATGGAGTGCCAGTGGCTCACTAACACTGCGGCTCTGTGTCCTCACATGTTTAATTATTAACAATATAGATTATTTAAATGAAGTTAAAGTTTTATCTGTATAATATAATAAACATATTTTGCTGCATTTCATCTTAAAAATGATATTGTCATCATATGTAAATACGCGCTTTATAAAGTGGCTAAGGTTGTGCAATATTATAACTGTATTGCAAGTTTACAGTGAGGTAATTGTACTTATAAGTACAAACAGTTCTACAAGGAGCACTTGATGGACTGATTGAGTGCATTTAGAGTTCTTAGGATGAAACTGTTTCTGAACCGCGAGGAAAGGCTCTGATGTGTTTGCATTATGAGCAGTTCAATAGACAGCATGGCTGAGGCACCGTGTGCTTGATGCCGTATACCGATAATTCTCTTTCCTATCAGCTGCTGTAGAGCTGTGATTCACACTCAAACATAGTAATATAAATACTCCGAGTGGTGCAATGAGAGTAATATGGAAAAAGATGATCCGATGTGGCAACACCTAACAGGAGCAGCTGAAAGAAGAAGAAGACAGTGCAGTGAGAGTAACAACACTAAAGCAGTTATGGTATTTGGAATATTTTGACTATTCTGTGGACCATTATATTGTAACAGGTCAATTACAATCAGATGCATTAAACTAATAAACAATATCCAGTTAATTTTAGTGTATTTATAAAGCCGCGTCAGGGATGTGGATCTAAAAAAGAAAGGTTAACCACACAGGAACAGTAGCACTGCTTTGATGTTGGGTGCCGCCAGTCTGCAAAACCGAGCAGAGAACTTGCTTACGATAGGGTATGAGCTATCGTGGAAATGTCCGTGGCTTTACGCCAAGTTTAGGTTTTATACATCGCGATTTGAACGTGGAAATGTTTGTACATAACATTTTTGTGCATACACACGGTTTATACATGAGTATACATGTACAAACAGTGTGTATGCATGTTTCCATGTTAACTTTGGGATGTATAAAAACTAAACTTGGCGTAAAGTCACACACATTTTCACGGCAGCCTCACATCATGCATACGTACAGTATTTTTTTGCTTGGTTTTTCAAACGGCGACACCCAGCATCAAAGTAGTGCTGTTTCTGTGTTGTTTTCCTTTTAAGTTTCACATCCATGATGTGGTCTTTATCAGTACAACAAAAAAATTGCATATCGTTTAAACATTGAATTCACTTGACTGTGATCATTCTGTAACCATATAATGGTGCACAGAATGGCCATTCTATTCCAACTACCATAGTTGCTTTAGCGTTGTTAGAAGACATTGCAAGTGGAATTTCCCCTTGGGATTAATAAAGTATCTATCTATCTATCTATCTATCTATCTATCTATCTATCTATCTATCTATCTATCTATCTATATATACTTGTTTCGAGATGATGATGACTGGCTTCTAAATTGATTTAGATTTCCAAGAGCTGTCACGTCCCAGGTGTCCCCTGCCTGGATTTTGTATGTTTTCCTGGTGGGTTTCCTCCATGTACTTCAGTTCCTTCCAGTGCATGACGGTTAGGGGATTTGGTAATGATAAATTTATATTATCTTTATATATGTATAATACGTTACCGTGGCTGTTCGTTTGTCTGTCCAGGATTTTAAATTACCTGTTGCTCGCAAACCATTTGAACTATTGACCTGAAATTTGGGCCACATATACTACGTGATGTCTACTATCCACTTTCAGGGTGATAATTGACCTCCAAGGTTATTCCTCTCTCTTGGCAGCGGCCAGCACGGCGGCTGTGCGGTGCAGGCGTATGGGCACCGTTCTCTTACTACCACCTTCGCCATCACTTTCCCTACCTCTTCATGTGAGCTGGTGCCCCGTCCAGGGATTGTTCCTGCCTCGCACTCTGTGCTTACTGGAGCTGGCGTGATCCTAGATGGATGGAATAATGAAGTTTTTTAATGTTCCTTAAACATTTTGAAGAATTGGTGTTTTAAGCTTACAGTTAGGTTTACATTTATTACAGACACTTATTGTGTGCCGATGTTCAGAGAGTTGTAGTATCATGAATGTAATGTATTCCATGTGGCGATCAATGCGTGTCCACGCCTGTCAGCATAAGAGAAAGCCCATCTAAGAAGCATGTAGCGATTAATGACTGGGTACGGGAACACTCAGAATATGAAGCATTTAATGTGCTATTTTAGTTACAATAGGATTTGAGAAACTCTAGCAAATTAAACATCTATTTTAAGATGAAGTTTACAACATTCTACTTTAATAACAAAATAAACCTTTTGTTTAAAGTGGAAATTCCGAGAATAAAGTCAACATTTCTTAGCACAGACCTTTTTTTCAGATGGTGGGCTGTAACTCACCTTTTCACAGTAATTTTGACATGTAACCACTTCTTTTTTATTTTGACCACTATACAGCTTTCTGAACTTGAATTTTTTAGTGCCTCCACCACACTGTAACAATTTATCAACTGCCTTTAATTGCTTATGCTACTGCTTAAGCCACTAAATACTACATTTTTCCTTGCTGCCCCTTCACTGAGCAGGACTTCCATTTTGTTTTCGCTGAAATTCATTTTTACATGTGCTTTTGCCATTGTCTTTTAACAAAACACTGAACGAAAGGTCCTAGTTATATTGATTTGCATATTCAAATAGGTGTAATTCTGGGAGGAGTAAGGTGGGTCTGTAGGCGAATGTATGTGCATTAAAATTCATATTGCTTGTGATTTTTAAAGGGGAAGTAAGTAGAACTTTGCTTACAGTTTTATGAATCTAATATTTTTTGTGTATACACACATTTCTAGTTTTGTCTATACACCATGTTTTAGTGTGTATTCTATGCACGGTGTTACACATAAGGCCCGTGGTCTCTGGCACTCATAAGCAACCCCATTGTCTAATACTGCCTCCACACTTTACTGTATTTATGGTATTAGGCAGGTGATAAACAGCTCCTGGTCTTTGCCGGACTGTGTGCTTGGAGTTCTGTCCAAAGAAATTCAACTTTTGTCTCGTCATACCACAGGATCTTTTTCTTCATGCCTCAAGAGTCCTTTACATGTTATTCCTCAAACTCCAAGTGGGAGTTACCATCTATAACTTAAACACCTATTTGATTAAATCCTTTAGAGATAGTCAACCTTCTAACAGGTTCTCCCATCTCAACAGAGGACTTCAGAAGCTCTGTTAGAGTAATCATATATACACAATTAAAGCAGGATGAACCTGAGCACAATTTTCATATTTACATGAATGAGAGATTTCAGGTTTTCATTATTGATAAATCTGCAAACCTTTCTGAAAAAATGTTTTCACTTTGTCATTTTAGGTTATTGAGTGAAGATTGATGGGCAAACATGTCAAAATTATACATTTAAAATGAAATCACACATATTGTACAATATATGAATGGTCTGAACACTTTTTGAACCCACAATTCATTTTAGCTTGAACTGTACTGTGATGAAGTGTGTGATGTGTTTCCTTCCCATGCCTTCATTAAAAAGTGTCCTGCAAATGTCCATGGGGACTACTATGTGGTCTTGCTTCAAACATTAATAAGATTAGCTTTTTTTATGGCAAATGTACATACTGGTTATATTATGCTACTTATCTGTTTTGTTGGTCATGCACAGTAAATCTGTGTTATTATATATTTAATCTGTTGTTTAAACGCCATCATATTATGACAGGAACATTGTTCTGAAGCTGTCCATAAAGAATGGTATGTATATGATATAGTTATTAACTTCATGCCAGGGAGTACTGGTAGCCAATCAAGCAGTTCTTCCACAACTTATTCAGGAAAAATATTAATCACCTTAATGCCCTTGATATTTATAGACCATACACACAGCATTGATATGATTGTCCAGATGTCATTCATACAAGTGTTCTTGGTACTACTACTATTGATTCTTTCCACAATTCATTTTATATATCAAGGAATGTTAGACATATCAGTATGCCCCTCACTTTAAATGAAATGTCATTAACACATTTGGACCCAACTTCCACAACTGTTTTTTGTTTATATTTCAAACATAATAACTGGTACATGGTATTATCCCCTACTTTAAAAAAAAATACTACACATATGCAATGTTGTAGTTGTCATTCAAATTTTTCTTTATTGTAGCTGTCAAATGACATTTTAGCTTTCTGTTGTCATGGGTGTAAACCCAGGTTACTCATTTTCAGCAATTAGTTTTTGCGCCCGTAGAAAGCTGGCCTTCTTTTGTGCGATACGATCCTTGCGCTGGGCTAGAGACATCTTGGCCCGATTCCAGCTACACAAAATAATATACGAAAAAGACAGTAATAAGAAATGGGGAAAAATGTAAACATCAACAGTTATGGTCCAGTCTAAATTTATTTAAATAATATGCTAATGACCTAAGAGAATTCAACATATTAAATAATGTAATGTTATTGAATTAAAAGTTTACGTTTACTTTTGAAACTAACAGGATTATTTTACTAAAACACTAAAATATGAAATAATGACTATCAATCAGGAATATTACCAAAGTTAAGGCTGCTATTACTCTATTAAAATAACTTTTCTAGAATGAATGATACTATGCAAATTAAATATATTTAATTTCCAATGCCAGCACAATGATGTTGGTATGTTTGGCTTGCACTTTTTCTTACCAAAAAGTCAAATCTAGTATTTCATCAGATGTTATATAAGAATCATTTTAATATTTTAATGTGCAGCAAAACAAAATATTGGACTGAAGATCAGTAACGAATCCTTTTTTTCCAAGCAAACCATAATCAGATGATGAACCATGCCACCAATTCACGTTAAATGTGAAAAACTGTTATTGCATGTATTCTAAGTAGATTTATATACAATTTTACATATTACGGTGGCTTCCATAAAGTAAGATTTTTTGTATCTATAAACTATCAACTTTACAATGGAAAACAGCTTAAATGGTTACTAAATGAACTGTGTAGTGTGTTTCTTTCAGTCATTTTTATACCTAGTTTGAAAAAAATCAAAATCACCTGTACTAGTTGTATACAGTACGGATGTCAAGTAGTAAATCTGATATTAGGAATCAATATTTACATGTTAAAGAGAACAAAAAGATGCTTTCTTAATCTGAATCCACCTACATTTTTAGAATTAAACCCAGATGTGATCAGAATAATCTGATTTATCCCTATACCTTTCCCCTCCTTATTTATGTAGTTAAAAGCTTGTTACTATAACTACTGTAACCAGTTATCCTTTGTTAAATATGATATCTCATTGTATTTAAAGGCATATCCTATTAACTTTTGGGCATCCCTGAGTCACAACCTTTCACTTACCGTTTCACCTTAACCTCCTTTGGTTGAGCCTTCTGGTGTGCAGGGTCAGCTCTAATTGCAGCATGAGCAGCTTTGTACATTTCTTCAACCTACAGTAGTGAAATAAAACAGCAATAACTCAACAGAAGTGGCAGCTTGTAGATATTCCTTAATTGTGTTAAGATGAAAAATGACCATGCTGTTGCTGTTCTTTTGCAAAGGAAATACACCAATGCACAGAAGGAGTTCAAATAAGCATTACATAAATACAGTAGTCATCATATATACTGTAATGTGCGAGTCAAATTAACTTAGATAGATACTTTATTAATCCCAAGGGGAAATTCACATAATCCAGCAGCAGTATACTGATACAAAAAACAATATTATAATATTTACAGAATCCAAGGGTCAGTTTCTTCTACCTGACTATAAAGTTTCAGACTTTTTCATGATGTCGCACCTTTTCTGGAGTAATACCATTCTTCAGGTAGCGTGAGAACTGCCGGTGATAAGCTTCACTGTCACTTTCCTGCAGCAGGGTCATGTACTCAGAAATATTAAGGCCAAAAATGTTTCGTCGATGCATTTCTGCACTGAATTCCTTACTCTCATTGTCATACCCTGGAAAACGTTTCATACTGGCAATAAAGAAAAACAAGACATACTAAATAGAAAAACAGTTTTTATCCCGTCAGTGTTTTCTCAGTTTTTCACATTATTTAGTGAATGCCACTTTTCACCTACTAATTACTATAAATGAAGCCTGATTCTGTTCTTTTTCCATTATGAGCTATGACATTTCTAACTACAGTTGGTTCTAGCTATATATGTGGAACCTGTGCTGGCCTAGTAACTATTCAGTGAGGCCATGGTGATGTCATGGTCACTTACTGGTTATAGAGAGTGTTGCCATGCAAAGAAGTCTTTACCTGGAACTTTATTTTTTAAGCCTCATAATATGACACTTTATTTACATTTTTTGGCCTGCTGCAATATGGTGTATTATGTATACTGAACTCAAAACAAAGTTCAAATGTTTATTGACTGTATTCAACATGACTTTAAAACTTCAGTCTCTTTGAAATCACTGCACAAAGGAAAATATCAAAGAAGCTATGAGAGTTGAGCACTGCACATATTGTAAATCAGTAATGAGAAAAAATTTAAACTCAATCAAAAATATAAAAATCAGCAAAATTAGTACTAAGGACAATTTTAATATGTGGGTAAACTAAGTCATTATGTTTCACTTAGGTTTGACACAATCAATGTAGTAGTAACAACTTCTTTATAGTTTATACTCATAATGGAAAACATCCAGAACCAGGCGGTTGACTTTATTCTAACTCCTAACAATTGTGGAAAACCACCCAAATAACACCTTTGTAAATTACAATGATTTCAAACTCATCAATGCAATATCACACACCTTTGCACACTTGAATGTAGTGTCAATTTTCCAAAAAAAACAAAAAAAACCTTGTTTTGGTTTATTGATTTTTTTTTTACAGCATGCTACCATTTGCTAAAATAATGTTTGTCATATACAGTTAGAAATATTTGACTTCTCTCATTTAAATGCACAATTTTCCATAACAATTTCTTCCTAATCACAGTGTAAATATGCTTAATTATATGTGATTTTTGTGATTATTAATCACCATTTGCTAAAATAATGTTTGTCATATACAGTTAGAAATATTTGACATCTCTCATTTAAATGCACAATTTTCCATAACAATTTCTTCCTAATCACAGTGTAAATATGCTTAATTATATGTGATTTTTGTGATTATTAATCATATATACATTTTTAATTACCAACTCTCTATAATTATTAATTTACTCTAAAGGAAAAATGCAGATTACTTTCGCCCACTGAGTAGAACTGAGAGTAGCATCAATAGTTTGGGACTGTTTTAAAGGTCTTGCTACATATTATTGTAGGATACTAGGGGGTTCCCCCCTTGCTCACTTTCCTTGCCAGCCACCCTGCGTCTCTGCCATTCAAATTGTGAAAAGGGGGGCTGAATGCACCCCAAGGAGACACAGTCGCTCCTCCGAAACCCCCACTTAAATGATGATACAATGGGAAACTGTTTTTTTTTTTTACCTCCTCTTTGCTTGATCAGCTGCTGGCTTGTTGCTGCTGCTGTGCCGTGTGATATGCATCTCGTGCGGTGGTTGGAACATTCAAAAGCCTGTACAGCATCTGTCCACTCTTTCTCTTTTATTTCCGACCCCAGGCGTGGTTAAATCTTTTGGCACAAAGTCCCGTCTTGCAAGACCTTGATATTTTTTAGTTCACAATTTTTAAAAACGGAATAAGAATCTGAAAATCTAACAACATCACATTATAGTTCGATAAATTCTGAAAAGAATGATACCAAACATATATATATGTAGGTTTTAAAATAAGCCCGACTTAAAGCATGACATAAAAAGCTCACTGTTGCACTTTTAGGCTTAGGATTTTATATATATATACTCTTACATACTAGCATTGTAAATCTGGTGTTTACTTAGTTTATGTTGTACTTTGTTTATAAACATTCCTCAGTTGATAAAGCACTGCAAGAAATGTGTGACGTACCCATAATATTAAATTAACAATTATAAGTCTTTGTATGGAGCTAAAATGAGTACCAGTTGAGAGGTATTAACGCTACCCAACGTGCCACTAGACAGCCCACCAAGTATATGATGATGAAATGTCAGTAATTCTGGCAAATGTCAGCAAAAATACAAAATCAAAAGATAATTAAGATAGCAACTTCGGCGCTCAATGACAGTACAACAGAAAGATATTAGGCATGATAGAAAATGCATTCTAGTGCAATGAAAGTCTTTGTATTTGTATTTTTATATGCATATGCAGTACTGCTCACTGCAGATTTATATGCCAGAGTCAAAACTGTTTACCAGTTAAGTGAAGATCAAGACGATTTGTCAGTCTAGGCACTAAGATTCAGTTTGTAAAGTCAAGATTTTATATATTTCAAATTACCATTTAGGGTGGTAATTAAATACAAGACTGAAGATGGTTTTAGCCAGGAAGCTGATGTTCACATTCACTTTGTGCAACTGCTACCTTGGGAGTTCAGTGTTTTATCCCATCCAGACTAAACTATATCTTACTATAGCCTTTTTTTATATAAATGTTTTCTTCACTTTTGTTGCTGTTTACACCACAATTTATCCATGTGCTACTTGAAATTAATGATAAAAGACAATACAAATAAAATAAATGCAGGGTGTTAGAACAATTAAAACTGACAAAGATAATTATACCTGTGAGGAACAGATAGCCCCCCATCCACAGCCCCCTTCAGCACGCCAAATACTTTGTTCCCAGTGGATGTCCTTGCAAGCCCAGCATCCAGAAAGCAGGTGAAAGCTCCTGGTTTACCATCAATGCTCTCAACATTGTACTCATCCCCAGAGATATCCAATTGTCCTTCGTAGACTCCATCGAGTCCAAAGCATTTTAAGAGCTGAAAGAAATTGACAATTCCAGGATCCCAAGGTTTAAAAATATGTTTAACAAATTGGTCATATATAGAAGGTGGGCACTGGGCATCAAAAAAAAAACAAACAAAATCCTCACCTACTCCAATTGAAATGTAGCCCCTCATCCAAATACAGAAAATGTAATTTTGTTCAATAATCCCCAACACAAATTACAAGACTACAATTGATTTTGTATAAAATATTCTGGTCAGTAATCACTTAACACAGCTATTATAGCATTCAGCCTGTTAGCAAAATCCACTCACCCTGCGTGCCAAAAGAAGGCCAGTGCAGTATGCCGCAGCATAGTTTGTCAGCCCGACTGTCACGCCATACTTCGGGAGCTCATGAGAGTATGCAGCACACACAATCACATCCCCTGAAATTTGGGCGTACGCTATCTGTGCAGTGATGTCCCGGTTAGACAAACGTGTAATCAAGCGGTACTTGGGAGTGTTATATTTGTTCTTGTCTTGAATCACCAAGCGGCGACGTGCAAAGTAATCAGTTTTTCCTTCTGTGAAAAGAAAATTGAAAGGAAAGTGTCAACCTTCACAAAAATGTTTGGCCTAATTATGTAACAATCACTGGTCTTAAGCCTCAATACTCATTGAATATGGCTTCCCATGATTCCAACTCCACTTTATACTAATTTGGCAAAACTCTCACTGACACTCAAATCCATTGTTCTGCTTTCAAGAAGATAAAACCAGACAATAATATTTGAATATTCTATATTGTAGTTGAAAAATATTGATAAGCATCACTGCTGTTAGAACATGTCCTTTACAAGGCTTTATTGAGCATGGTAGATTTAAAGAATACATTTTTAGTGTTTACATAGTATTGAAAAAACTGACATCTTGAGTGAGACTGGAAATGCTACAAAGTCAAGGATAACCTTGATATATGAGGTAACACTGTGGAGCATTTATTAGTACACAGTATTACTGCCTTATGACTCAAGGTTATGGATCTGTGTCTGGATTGTTTTTCTTTCATTTTCCTCTTGAAGACTTAAATATTAGGTTAATTGGTGGCCCAAAATTAGGTAGTATAGGTGATGTACATGAGCAATCTTGTGCGCTCTTCCCTATCCACAGCTGAACCTGTGTCACAGCTGATGCTTTTGGGATCGACTCTGATGCCACCATACTATTTTAGATTAAAAAGACTCAAAAAATGAATGAATGGATAAATTAACATATATGTGGTTAGTGGTTTTTGCGTATCACTGTTGGCACTGTATGAATACATTCCAAAAACAGATATTTAGAGTTATTCTATATACTACCAAAATGAAAGTAGTCACTTTAGATATTTTCACCTCAGTGTTTCTTAATGTGACTATATAATGTCATGTCACTTTTCAAAAGAAATCTGAATACAGTATATTATAGATTAATACTTTAGACATTAACATGTAATTTAGAATTTAGTTCACAATATTACATTTTCTATTTCCCTAAAGCTCAGCTACAGTTATGACAATATTAGTAGCAGTAATAATATAACACATATGATTTGAAGTAGGGAATACTTTAGAAAACTTAAGAAAAATTAAAATTAAAATTAAGAAGCAATAAAGCTGTACTGTACAGCTACTGTTGCTACTGATCAGTAATACTGTAGAGCAGCCAGAGATTGTAATCAGCATAGTGATACACAAACATATTGTCAAAAAACATCATCTAAATCAGTATTTCCTAAATATATGTTAGTATGAGCAAAATTCAACAGGTCTAGAAAGTTGCAGTTTTGCTGCTCTGAATTTACATTAAAGTTGACTTTGTTAATTGCACACCTACCTCTCCTTCTTCTGAACTTCACCTGGTACCGTTTGAAGTATGCCTTGTCCTTAACCACTTTAACAAACCCCTGAGAAAAATTTAACAAGACAGTAGTCAGCTGCAGCCGTACAGAGGTTTCAACATGAAACAGAGCACAGACGTTCAGAGAACAGTTTGTACAGTATGACTGTGGATTGCAAAATGCATAAAAACCCATCACAACAATTTACAATCATTAATTATCCTGACAGCATGTGTGAGGAAACAAGAAAAATAAGAGCAAATACAGACAAGTGGAGACCATACAAATTGTACACAGCTAATAATCAAACAAAGACTCAAATACTATGAGGCAAAAATGCAGTTTGGGGAGCAACAAGCTAAATACTGAAAAGAATCCTGGTCGAGAATATCAGTGATCACTGGTCCAAACACTGGCATCATTTAATGTTATTAATCAACAATTCATCATTTGTGCTAGTGACATCAAAAGGAAATTATAATTATGTAAGAATCGCATCCATACTCCACACTGAAAGATGAAAGAGGTCCAAGAGAGAAATGTTACTAATTTTCAATGAGTTCACAAAGAATGCCATATCAAGAATAACAAAAGGTAAAACATTTAATTGTAAAAGATGTAATCCATAAATAGTAATTTGGTTGCTGGAGCTTGCCTCAGTACCTTTTAGCTGGAAAGCAAGAACCAAGTTTGGGAAGGTCACTTGTATATTACAGAGCACCATCACTCACACACCCACAATCTAACTAGGCTACTTAAAAGTCCACTATCAGCCATACCTGCATGTCTTTCAGGTGTGATATTAAAATACATTATACTGGCTTTGCAAATCACTGGGGAGAAACTGGAAGCTACTGTATATATAGACACAGCCCAGGCCAGAACTGAAAACTTAAAGCCAGGATTGCTAAATTATACAGCAGATGCATTAAGTCAATCCTTAGTAGTAAATACATTTTTTCTAGTAATATTCTATTTTTTTAATAAATAAAAATAAACTATGCTTCCCAGTATATTATAAAGTACATTTAAAGTAACCTTGATATTAATGGATAAGATCTTAAGAAAAAAAAACACAGGAGATTGTAAATTCCCATTTACATTAAACTACAGCATGTTGGAAAATGCCTTTCAACATCACAAAAGAATTGTAAATTGTTAACTAATTGTATTGTTCTGAGATACACTAACAAATAACTGGGTCAAGTATGCCTTCTGGATGCTTATATTGCACAAGTGATTATTATTTTGCATGTATTTTCCTTTATCATTTATACTGGGGTTTGATCGAGAAATATTTCGTTTTTAGCAGCTGTAAGATCATTACAGTCACCCATATCTGATTTTGATAGTCTGTTTCCTTCTATTCCAATCTTAAATGCTTGCATTATATTTTGTAAATCGCGTTTATGGTGTGCTTGATACTAAAAGAAGTAAAAACAAATGCCTGCCTTCGGTGTCCGGAATTTTACTGTACAGTACTGTCAAGTGACAACACACGAGGTGGTTTGGATTACTGGCCCTTTAAGAGACGGGCGCTACGGTCAGTGAGTTTATCTATCCGACAATTATCTTCGCCATCCCCGTTTCTTTTGTCGCAGTAGAAACAGCTGCTTATGGATTGATCAGGAGGCATGTGATTTCTTTGTCTCTCACCATGTTTAGGTGTCCAATTTGGTTTTATTCCGGGAGATCCAGGTAGCGAATTTCAGCTCCGGGCCTTTAACAGGCGGAAAAGACCGACCACCTAGCGCATGCGCATAATAGTCTTCCAGCCCAGCGTCCATGACGGGGTAATGCTCGCGCATGCGTAATGTTGCGTTGTTGGCGAAGTTCTGGTTGCGGTTAAAACACATGCTGTTTATGTTAAATTATTATTGCAAAGCTCTGTTTAAAGGTTTACTCTTAGTAGTAATGTATTGTGATATTAAGGACAATTTTTTTGTAACGGTAAAAGTTCATTTTAGGTTTGAGCACGTTCAGATAGCTAGCTAGCTGGTCCTAATCCTTTTAATATTTGCAGCATCACAAAGGATACTCACTTCATTTAAGAGGTTTATCTGCTGCCACTGCTGAAAAATTGCAAGCTATTGTAATTGTTATCATCATATGGTAATTCCTGTTATAGATATCTGCAACTACAGTTTGCTGATTCAAAATTTGACATTTAGATGTGCTGGTTGACAGAGCTTCCCTCTCCATCCAAACCACTGACACCCCTTACTGTCTTTAAGAAGCATTTGAAGTCTCTTTTGTTCAGAGAACATCTTTCTAATTGATAATGCTTTAAATGCTATGTTCTTTACAGGTATGAAAGATTAACTATAGTATGTTTTTCTTTATTTGGTTTAGAGGTCTTCACTTGTGACGGTCAGTTTTGTAACATTGTTCTGTAAAATTTGTTTCAGAACTGTACCCCCAATCTGATGTTACTAGATTATTTTGACCAGTTTTTTAAGTCGCTTTGGATAAACGCATCTGATAAATATGTAAATGTAAATATAAATTTCACATTAGAACATCTCACAGATTCCATTATACAGAACATTATTTATTTAGTAGACAGAATCCTTTTATTTGTTATTGCCCAGAAAGAAGAATAATGTGCAAGATTCTCAACCATTAACTCATTAAAGGATTAGAAAACCTTGTCACTTTAGCCTTCTCTCACGTCTAAATATTAAATAATTCACAATTACTCATTTACATTAAAAATGTTTTTCCCAAGCCATATTGTCAGAAAAAACATTACCTTATGCTGTTTTGATTTGATATACTTTATTAATCTCTGAGGAAAATGTGCCTTTTTGCATGAACGTTTGAACTTGAACTTGGACTTTATTGCCAGGCAACATAGTTGTTAAGAATTTCTCTTGGTGTTACATCCATACACATTATAAAGTAAATAAAATTAAACTACACAATATACAATACCTGACACTATCATAACATTATGTAAAGTAGTAGTGAAAAATGTATTACACAAATACATTACAAAAATAGTAAAGTAGGATTGCACTCCCAGCCAGTAATATCTTTATTTATAATATGCTACCATGGCTGTCTGTTTGTCTGTCCAGGATTTTAATGATGATTGACCTCCAAGGCTATTTCTGTTTTTATTTTTATTTTATGCTATTGTAGAATCAACTCTCAGCATTGGCGAATGCGTATGGGTGTGGTTTTAATCCCTACCACCTTCCCCTTCCTGTTCATATCTTAAATCATTCTTGAGGCATATTGAAGACTTCAGTGCCAGCTTAAGTGAAAAATTCAAGAAAATGTACTAAGTAATTACATCTCAAACACTGACTTAATCAGTTTTAATGCGAAAAGATACAGATGAAAGAAGAGTAGAAGCAGGCCGCTAGGGTGGAGAAAAGAAGTGCTGCACAGAAAGTACCAAGCACATCAACCTCTGAGCAAATGAATGCTAAACATACAGACAAAGAGTATGAAAACTAGGAATGCTCAAGTCAAGTGTATTCACTGCACGTTATCGTGCAGTGCACTGTTACTGGTATCCTTATAATAAGACCACAAAATAAGAAAATAAAAATAATTTAGATTGGATACAGGAGTTTAGAAATTAGGAACAGACAGTAATGAATCAGAGGCTGTATTTAACTATAGTGACTGCTGTAGGAAAGAAACTATTTATACTGTATATCTCATAGGTCTTGTTTTTAGTGACCACTAATGTTTCCTCAATGGTAGCAATTGAAAGACATGGTTACCCAGGCAAGTGTAGTGTTTAATTATATTTCCAGCACTTTTTGTGACCCATGATCTATTTTAAATGTTTTAAGTTGGATGAGAAAAAAACATATTTTACAGAGCTTCTTTGATAACAGTTATGTTTTTATTCCAGTTAAAATTTTGAGTGATAGTTATGGCAAGAAATGTAAACAATTCCATCCTGTTTATAATGTCATAATTTATAACTATACTAGGAGCCCCCTGCTCACTTTGCTCGCCAACCCCTCGTCCTGAGATACGCGCCAGCCACTTCGAATCTCTGCCACTCGCATATGTGGATTTCACTTTCACCAAACAACAAATCTTTTAATTCTCACAGATACGCATCTTCATTGGGAAGAAACACTACTTTTCCCTGATGGCAACACGAATTAGACGATCTACAAGTCTCTGACTTAAAGTTTAAATCTGAACCATATATTCAATCTCTTTTTGCTGTTCCATTATTTCACTGAGTAATAATTTCCATTTGTTTGCACTAATGCGATCTTTACTATCATTTTTTTCAGACTTTTGAATTTTCGTACTTCCATTATCCTTCCATTACTTCCATTACCTCTAACCTGCTCTGCAGGATTTTGAACTCCTTTTATGATGTTCTACTTTGTCATCTACTCTTTGTCTTTTATATCTGGCCCCGGGCATGGTTAAATCTCTTAGCACAAAGTTTCATCTCACGGGATGTGAAAGTGTCTCTCTTCAAAAGCAGGATTGCAGGATAAAAAGTCTTGTCTCCAAAGATTTTATTATTATAATATAGAGAAATGGCTGGTAGTTTGTTTCAGACTTAACAGAGAACTGTGGCTTGCTTCTGTATCCCTCGTAATCTTAGACAGTTTGATGATGTAGATTATCTTTGTGGATGCCATACCAACCATTACCTTATCCTTCATTTTGCTGAAAATAATTGTTTATGACCTTGGTAATGTGTTTTAGGTTATTTTACTACTGCAGAATGTCTTTGGGACTGATCAGATGCCTCTATGATGCTATTTTGTAAAATATGAGAAACACTCCTTATTCCTCTGCATTAAGGATTCCATTAAGTATAATCAGATCACCATATCTGTTTGCATGTAGTCCCAAACCTGCAAGAAACCTTTGCTGTGCTTCGCTTCACTGTTGGCTGCATACACTTAATCATGTAGTGTTCTCCAGCTCATCTACAGGCAAACTGCCTCCTGCATAAGCCAAAAAATTTTAACTTAACAGTCCACACCACTTGTCACCCCAGTTCTTGTGTTTATGTGCATATGTGAGAGTTTTGGTTATGTATGCACTTCAAACAAAGGTCAAGTGTTCCATAAAGACTACTTCTGACAAGACTTGTCTAGACGGAAGTATCAGTGGTGATTCCTAACTACCGTTGTGTGAGTGTGAGTGTTTCTGGGAAAGATTAAACACCCTGTCCAGAGCTGGTTCCTGCCTTGTGCCTGATGCTTTTGAGATAGGCCCTAACTCCTGTTACCTTGAATTGGATTAAATGTGTTTGAGAGTGTTATTTTACAAAATTAAGTCAGAAGTGATCAAAATATTAAGTCTTTTGCGCCTAATAACCCAATCAATCATGCCTTCCACTGTACAGAATCCTGTTTTTTGAAACTTTATGCAAATGTTTCTAACCAAACATTGCATTGTTGGTGAGCCGCTGACCTCAGTCACCTATTAATCAAAGTATATTTGTTCAAAAATGGATTTAAAAGAGACAATTACTTGACTAGTTAAAGACCATTCTCTTTTTCCCCCAATGAACTACTTTGTAACATTGGCTGTGATATGATGAATCACTAGACCGTGGTTTCTGAAGTCATTCTACTGGCACAGACATTATTTACATTATTCATGAGGATGAGCCAACTAACAAACATGTGGGTGTCATCACGACACACATAAAAGTGTATCTCTTTTGGTCATATGTCACTTACTAACCAAACTTTGTCGTGCTTTTACCACTATTGTTCTAATTATTGAGGAACAACCTCAATAGTCATGATAAACCCTGCATATAAGAAAGTAGTAATCTAACCACACTTGGTACCCTTTTATTATTTCAATCACTCTAAATAAAAGACAAAGTATAGAAAATATAAAAGCAATATGGTATTTATTAATGTATAAAAATTCCAAATAGAAAATGAAAACAGAACTCAAATTTTATATATAAACAATCTTAGGAAAGCTTGCTGAAAACCAGAAACATCAAGCAGTGGATGTTGTCCTGGACAGCCTTTGATTTAGCGATGAATATTATTCACAGGTTACGTTTTCTGATGCCCAGATGAAATGGTCACACGTGTCTTGATCTCTGACATCGCTTCTTCTGTCGGGGTTCTGTCGCAATGCCCATTTTGATTCCTCAGTCAAGCCATATTTATGTTAAAATGCACATGTGATGTTTCTGGACAAGCAACATTGTACAAATTTGATTGTCTAACCCAGGGGTAGGCAAAGTCATTCATGGAGGGCTGCAGTGGCTGCAGGTTTTTGTTCCAATCCAATTGCTTAATAAGAAGCACTTATTGCTCAAGTAACACCTCTGCATCATTTCATTTGTTTATCTCATTAAGACTTTGAACATGTTTTGTTTATTTTAGTCTTAAATAGCTGTATTCTCGGTTTTTAATTGCACTTTATTATCAATAAAACAATGTACATGCAAATACTGTCTAACTTCTACCAAAAACGACAAGGAGCTTTCTTCCTAAACCTTATATGGTTCAAAAATAATATATGATCACAGGAGCACACCAGGGCTGATCTTGGAAGATCTTAAGTGCATTTTTGTTTGTTTTTGTTTATTGTGTTACTATAAAACAGAGACACTATTAGATAAATTTTACATATGTACAATTAGACTCTCCAAATGGATCCTATCATTTATATCTTCTGCATGCACTGCATTATTTAACTGTACAACTACATTAGTAGGTTTGAAGTCTCAACAAAACATTGTGTTAAATATAGCTATTGCTCTGTTAAGGCTTTTCAGCTCCAATTACTTTAAAGTTTTTGGTACTAATTGTTTCCTTATATTTTTCTTTAATATGTTTATAAAGAAATGTAAAATTGTACAGAATGTGTTATGTATTTTTAGAATATGCATTCAATAAAATTGCATATAATAAAAATGCAATAAAAATAAAAACCTCTAGAGTTAGAGGTTTGCTGACTTAGAATTGGTACTTTTTATAACTAATGATTTGAACTGCATGGAACACACCTTGTTTACCTATATTTATTCTTATATCTTTTCCTTTAACCAGCAATTGCTTCGTCCAGGGTATGACGTTCGTTAATCTACATCCAGCCCTGCAAGCAGGTCCTCCAACTCACAGGAAAACCTTGAGGGCGGGTGGCAGGATTGGCACTCCAGACAGTGGAAAAAAAAAACCTCTCACTGCCCCAGTGTTATGCTGAGGTGTCACCCACTGCCCTCGGTACGGGTCCCAGTCCAGGTGGTTCGTCGTGTAAGGTTGTGCGGCAACGCGCGATCAGTGCACGCTCCCAACCTTTTCCCTTTGTCTCTAGCTAACAAAAAAGACCAATTGTGACGACTTGCTTAACTTAAATCCAACTTATTAATAATTCTTGACATTTTCGATACAGTATAGCAATAAATCTTTTACCACTTTGTAATCAATATCAGATGAGTTTAAACGACAGTGAAACTAAGAATGCTGTAATATCTGATATACCGTACTAAGAAAAGAATGACAATGACAAAAAAGTGGTAACGAATGACATAAATTTAATGTCATTATTTTCAATGGATAGTTTAGTTTATAATGTTTTACCACTTTGTAATAAACGTGTAAACGGGGATTCAGCAAGTACGCTAAAAAACATCTTCGGAACCTTTCTTTGAGGTTTCGTTTCTCGTCGAACGTAGCGACAGTCCCAATCATTCTGGTAAACGGAAACCGTTACTAAACGTGCTTCGCGTAATATCCCTTGGTTCTGACACCTGTATGTTGACGTAAATAGACATGTTTAGGCTTGTTAAGTGACTGGTATTTTTATCTGGCACTGGTTTCAGCATTATCCTCCACGCAAATTCTGCTTTAAACCGATTCTATATAGAAAAATCAAGAAAGATGATTGGAGTAAATTAATAAACTCGTAAGAAATAAGTGCTTTGCGTTTTGGAGCACTGAATGTCATGTTTTTAAGGGTATTTCCGGTGTTTCACGAACATATTTTAGAAATTGTAACTCAATCACACTTACAAAACGCTGCATTTCTGTTTGTACGTGATTGCATCTTAACAAAACAAAATCACACATTTCAACCGAAGCTCCAATTGTTCATTGTTTCTATCGCGTTCACTATTCCACTATAACGAAAATGAAACAGATCACCTTACTAATGTACGGAACTGGTCATCTTGTTTATACCATTCGGTTCAATGCCATACTATCTCTGTCAAACTGAAATACAAATAAAAAAGTCGAATCAACGATCTTATTTCTTTCAGTCATGTAATGTGTGATTATGTTTTCATCGTGTTGTATAAAACTCAAGTTTGAAAACGGTGACAAAACCGGAAGTTACCTTTTCCCTGCAATAACCCGCCTCCTCTGAATGTGTACGGTGTCGCGGAAGAAGAAAAATTCCACCAATGACAAATGCAGTTGCTGAGTGGCAGCCAGTCAGGGTGGGCTTTGTTTGGATGTTTGGCCTTTCGTAGTTGAAGCGTTGAGGTGAGTAGAGTGTTTTGTTTTCCCCCCCTCAGCTGTTGATAATATTAACTGTGAACGCGGTTCATTTCTGTCCAGATTCTCAAGCAAGGCTGATAGTGTCTGTTTTGATACCTTCTTTAAGGTGTGAAAAGTGATTTTATTCTCTTTATCTCAGTTGCACTTGCACAACTCTAAACGTGGACCATCGTATCGTTGCTTCCGTGTTGGGAAATATCCCAGAAGGTGCTGTAGACTTTAAAACAAAAATAGTCATTGTGGGTGTAGCTAGGTAGGAAAGAAAGACTACTATAAAATAATCCGAATCAAGTCAGTTTCAGTTGTTCAGTACTTCCAAAATGGAAAATGTATTATTTTTATTTGAAAAGTGTGGGTGTGAGTGTGCTCACCTTATGTTGAACAAGCATCGTGTCCAGGGATTGTTCCTGCCTAGCGGCCAGTGTTCTCTGAGAACAGGCTCCAGCCCTTGCATCCCTGCTCAGTATTGAGACGGATTACAGTTTGGTATGGCAAGGTATTTTTGTAACAGCCGTATGAAAGGAAGAAGATGTTGCTAATGTGCTCAGTGATCATGCACAGTCTCTCTCCTCTTCTTTCTTCCGTTTCGCCCAACTTTACACTACCATTAGCACTAGCTCAAATAGACTGGAAGAAAGTTTCACGGTAAAGTCATTGCGCTACTCACCTCCCCGTTTATTGATGTCTCATAATCATATTTACATATTTAATGAACGTATGTTTTTACATCGTGTGATGTATTTAATGGTTGGCGCTGTATTCCATGTCAGATGCTGTCCGAATTGATAGATTAAAACTATAGTTAGTGTTATCAGGCTACCTTTAACCCACATAGCTGCAAAATGTCATATGTAAAGGGAATTTAATGGTGAATCCATGAGTCCTTTCCAACACCTCTTTACATCTCTAATTACTTCACTAGTTGTTTATTTTCTTCAGCACATAATTTAATGGTTGACATTTGAAGCTAACATACGCAGGTATAATACAAAGTTTAATGTTATACTAACGCCATTGATAGCCAATGAGCATTATTTAAATTTCACTCTTTTTCATTATACTCTTGTAAAATTTTATTATGAAGTTATTGTCCAATTTAACCGCTGTGTTAGTTCACTGGTGTTTCTAACTTACAAATTAAGAGAGTGTTTATTTATCATACAATAGCATATTTGTCATGACCCTTCACTATACTAACCTGTTCATATTTTCTAAATTTAAAACATGTCTTATTTTCCTTAAAGCTGTATAAACATTTTTGTTCCTTTTTCTTTAGAAATAATTTGAAGTTCACGTAATGCCTTTATTGTTGGCATGCTTCAGAGAGATGGCATTAAAGGGATAATTATTATCAATTCTTTTTGAAATCTGAAATCTTTGGAAATTGGTATGACTGGCTACAGCCTTCCACACATTGGATTCTCTGATGCAACAATCCCTTTTAACTTACAGCAATATTCAAAATTGGATTATACTCTGCAAGATTAGTTCTTCATTCTGAAGAAAATCAAGTGGGAATTTCTGCCGATTCCTTTTCTGTGTCCATCTGCTAATGTCATTTTCATCAGTTCACACACTCAAAAGTAAGAGACAGTCTGTGGAGAGAAGAGGAAAGACAACATTTGAAAATACCATTGTAGGTTTTGGTGTTAATTACTTTGTTAACAGCTGTGATAGTCAGCTAAAAGAAATCTTTTCTATTCACCTTGGACGTTCGTGATTATAATAATGGATGATAGCATTATTATTCTGGATGATGATGATGAATATCCTAGCTCATCTACCAGTAACCTGAATCCAGCGCTACAGGAGACAAACCCAGTCTTAGGTCCTTATTGCTCCCCATTTGCTCCAAGAGACAGCGAAAAGCAAAAGGAAGTAATTAAGTTGGAGAATGAGAAGCTCTTTTCAGAGGTAAGCCTGTGCATCTCCACCATATTTAATGGAAAACCTGAGAAAGTTCAGTGAATGTTTTCAAGTTAATGGGTGACAGAAAATTGACCTGGAGTAGGTGTGTATGCAGCTGTGACTCCTAATAGACTGGAGACCAGTCCAAGGCTACTTCCTACCTTGTGTCCAGTGTGGCTGTGATATATTTCAAGTGTATTTGGAACATAATAATAAGTGATTGGTTTTTTTTTATTATAAATCTATAGCTAATACAAATATAGCTTTCAAACTTATTCAGTTTTACTGTGTTAGATGCTTTTGTATTTTCCCCACTCAATGGCCACTTTTGTGACTGCTTATGAATTTTGATTGCTTTACTTTGCTCTTTGTGTCTCGATTACCTTCTAATGTTAATTTTTTTATTCCCTTCCAGTTTGTTGAGTTCTGCACACCACTAACTAAAGAACACCCAGAGGTGATAAGTTTCTTGAAGTCAAAGCACACTAAATGCAGTGCACGTTTTCTTGGATCTGTGGAATTCCGGAATATGCTGGGTCGCTGCCTCCACAAAGTGCAAAGTACGCGTAACAAGGTGTTTGTGTACATAAATGAACTGTGCACTTCATTAGGAGCAAACTCCCAAAAACGTCTACAAACACAGCATTCAGCGGCAAGTAACAGCACTGATAAACCTCAGGGTCTGAAAGACAAAGGAGCAGGAAAGGAACATACTGTAATGTCAAATGGATCCCAGAATACCTTATCAGAGTCCGCTCTTGAACAGAATCCCGACACAGCGCAAGATGATGCACAATCTTTAAAGGCCTCTAAAAGGCAGGTGAGTTGCAGTGATAGATTACATTAGAGGTATAACTAGAGAATTAGCTAGTGGTATGGGTGATTTGTGCAGATCATTTGTAATTTAGGAAAAGTGTTTTAAATGTCTATCCAAACCAGAGCCTGACTGATTAGAGATTTTGCCACCCATGCCAATTCTGATAAAAAAAGAGTCTGTTATTTCCGACAGTCAATATTAATGGGCAATAAATAGCCCCTCCCACCCTGTCTCAAGAAATAAAAAATTCAGGACAAAAATATTCAAGTAAATGTTGGATATTTTATTGCAAAGTACACCTCAAAATTAGATTAATTATTTTAAACATGTAGAAAAAATTTCAATCATAAATTATTAAAAAAACATTCATAAAAGTAAATAACAGCAGTAGTATGTATAACAATAACAGTTTAACACTGAATTAAAGGAATACTCCACCGAAAAATTTTACTTTTTTATGTGTTACTTGCTTCTTGTAGTTTGTAGTGGTGGCCAAGAAAAATGTTTAATCTCACGTTTTTATGCAGAGAATATAATTTATGATGTAATGATGACCCATTCTGTCCAGTGGTAGTTGATGAGGGGAAAAAAATCTGATTTGACTTCTGTCACATAATCTGTGTGCCAGTTATCCATTCGTATGCCCAGATTGTGCAAAATGCTTGCATTTTTTGCTAAAATATTATTAACTTTTCTGGAAAACTCAGAATATAAGAGAATGTGTCTTTCTTTTTAATATTGTGGCTTTAGATTGCAGATCTGCCTTATCCTCCACCCTGATTCATTTGTCAAGTGTCCTGTCCTCAATTCACATGCACAGTATTATGGGAATGTGTTTTTCCTGTTTATCTTCTATGCTGAGTTTTCGGGATGTAGTTAGGTAGATAGTAATCCTTTCATATTTGCGAGGTTTATGGGCAAAAGACTTCCAGTGCTTTAGTACCCCCAAAACGTAGGCAGACATACCATATGATCAGGTAAATTGACCTGTTTTTAACAAGTTGAGCTTTAACACTGTTTTGATTTATTGTAGTGGAGGTATCATTCACAGATCTTAATATTGTATTGGCACTAGCAAGTTGCATCAGTCCTAAGACGAGTCACCCATTGTATGAACTAGTATAACATTATGATAAGGAGAGTTGCCTATAAAAATGGCAAACCTGCAACAGCAAGTGGTCCTTTTAAGGACAATGAACTTCCTAAAAGTCCCAGGAAAAGAGCAAAGGATTCATTCTGGCAGTCTGCACTGGAACTACATTGGTGTCTGGGGTGCAAGGTTATTATAGTTTTGCCTTTTCTATTTTGGTTATTATTTCTATATTTGTTTCTGTCCTTACTTGGAAATTCAGTTTAGTTCTAGTTTTCCTTCATCATGTATTTTTAGTTTTAATGTCATTTTTTTTTTCACAAAGACATTTCAATTTTAGTTTTGTATCTATTAGTTTCAGTTTTAGTAGTTATGGTATGGTGTTCCTACGGAGTTTAGTTTTGTGTCACAATCAGATAGAACTGTACACTTAACGGATTTGGATATGAGTTTAATGGTAGTGGAAGCTTACTACACTACATGGTTTACTATCTGGTTTTGTTTTTGACTGATAAAAACAAGCATAGTCAAAACCAGATACTGAATATGAACAATTTTATAATTTTTTAAATATTTTTATTTGTGCTGAACTAATATGCACTGACTTTTGGCACTTTTTATCTTTCCCATTTATTGCGCAGAATGGCCCAATTTGTAATGAAATTTAGGAGAATTTTAAGGTTTGAGGGTGTTTTTTTTTTTTTTACTCAAAATGTCTATAGCACACAACATACAGTATCCTGCTCCAAGACAATCTATAATTCACTAAGGGCACGCAAGACAGTAAGCGCACACAAGACAGAGAGCCACGCCCACCAACTCACAGAGCCCTGCCCGCCAACTCTAACTAAGGGCAAGCAAGCCAGAGAGCCCCGCTCACCAACTCTAAGACCATGGGATATGCACGACAGAGCCCCGTCCGCCATCTCTAATCCTACTTCTGCGTCCACTGTCACTCTTGATCAAACAGCAATAATTAGCAAACAAAGATAACTGGCAGTAACAGTGCAAAATTCACAATTGGTATGCCAGTTTGATATATAAAAATACGTTTTCAGGGTAGTTTTAAAATGTGGTATTGAATCGAACTGATGTATATGAGAGAGAAGAGAATTCCCGAGTTGAGGAACACTATGGGAGACGCTCGAGCTCCCATAGCACAGAGTTTGATGTGTGGTACAGAAATTACAGCTGCAGATGAGAATCTGAGTGAGCAAGAGGTGTGTCAGTCTGTAGGAGATCAGTGAGGATGTGGAGAGCTTTAAATGCTAAGAGCGGTATTTAGTATTGTATTCTGTAGTTAACAGGGAGCCAGTGAAGTTGAGAGACAATAGGCGTAGTATGTTCAGTGTATTTAGAACAGCAGGTTATTATCCTGGCAGCAAAATTTTGAATAAATTATAAGCGATGGATACGTTTTTGTTGGATGACAGATAGAATACCATTACAGTAATCTATATGTGAGGTGACTCGGGCATTAAGCAATACTTTAGTACTGTGTTGCGTAAGACGAAGTCTAGAAATGTTTCGAAGATGGAAGAAAGCAGTCTCTGAGATGTTACTTTATATGGGAGGAACTATTTAATAATAATAATAATTATTATTTAATAATTGCCATTATTAGTGTATATTGTAAATGGATATAAATAATTACAAGTAAACGATTCGCCAAAGTCTGTTGTATGTAAACGATACTGTTTAAAACATTATTGTTTTTTCATCAGAAAACCCGGTTTCCACGTCTTCCTGTATTAGTTTAACTGGCACTTTTACCACTCGCAATAGGGCGAGTAGATAGATGGACGCGCTGACTTATCGTGTCAACTAGGCAACACAATGAATGAGGTGTCTATCTATTGTGGCATGCGGCTGGGGGTGGAGCCCAGTTGGGGCGCCCAGGAGGACCGGAGGAGGGCTTGTGCCTCCTCCAGACCCCAAGGGGACGACCGCCCTGGTTGTGTTGAGGGCCACGGGTAGAGGGCTTGGAAGCCCAACCCTATAGGGGCCCGTGGCCACCGCCAGGCGGCGCCCCGGTGTCTGAGGAACCCTGGACCTCAGCACTTCCGCCACACCAGGGAGTGCTGCGACGAAGAAGACGGGACATCCAGAGGGCCTCCGGGTGCGCAGCCGGCACTTACGCCACACAGGGGTGTGTCCGTGGGGATTGGCGGGAAGCAGCTGAAGCCCATCCGGGTTGGGATAAAAGGGGCTGCCTCCCTCCGTTCATTGGCAAGAGTCGGGTAGAAGAGGACGGAGCTCGAGGAGAGGAGTGGAGGCAGCCAGAAGGAAGGCACTGTGTAGAGAGGCCTGGACTTTGGGGGACCAGCACCAGGTTCGTGCACTGACTTCACTGTAAATATTATTGTAAATAAAGAAGTGTGTTGGGTGAAACAACGATGTCCGCCTGTCTGTGTCTGTGGGCTAGTTCCACACTATAACAACAACATTTATTTATATAGCACATTTTCATACAAACAGTAGCTCAAAGTGCTATAGACTATATATGTCTATGTTTTCCGTAGCCTGCTACAGGATGGTACTCTCTCTACCATTGGCATTGGTTTCGCTCCTTGTTATTTTCGTTATACTGCGACGGTGGTTTCCTAAGCCTTTGTTATACAGAATTCCTTTGTCACCGTTTTCCATTCCTATTCTTACACCGTCGTATGCGGGCTTCGGCTGGTGTGTTTATAATGAATGTCTTCAATGTTGCATTCAGAAATCTCCTATACTGGGCTTTGTTATTTTCTACCTACCATATTGATCTCTGATTCCATCTCAGGCACATACAAGTTATAGACAGAATTTTGCCACCTGCAGGCCTGAAAAGATATCAAAAATCAGAAAACGGATTCTGCTGTGTTCTGTCAGGTGTTATCATGAAAATCATAAGGGCTTTGGAAGAATAGGACTCTTAGACTTGAATCAGTGTGCAGACCCCACCTAGCTGTATTGAGGGAAACAAAGAAAAACAAGCATGTAATGTAAAGGTTAGGGGTAATGGAACTTGAATAGCCCATGCATAACAACAGTAACCCCATAATGAGCAAAGTAAGAATAGGTAATAGGTGTATGGGCAAGCACAAAATGACAGAGACAGCACCTAAGATTAAGAACAATATATTCATTATCTAAACCTGTTTATCCAGAGCAGGATCGCAGGAAACCTGGAGCCTACCCCAACAGGTTTGGATACAAGGCAGGAAAAATCCCTGTTTTGCAATATGTGTTATGTGGCTGATGTTAAGAACACAAAGAATATGATATTTTAACTATCATATTTTGAGAGAGAGAGAAACATTGAAAAAAGGGGGACAAATATTTTAAAATATAATTCTGCTACTTGATTATTTTCACATTATCAGGTATTTTGAGCTGTGAATATGAGCTAAAAAAGATAAATAAATACATATAGAATAAATACAAAAATACACTAGTATGTCTAGTTTTTCATCACTTGACAGACTGTCTTTGTCTATACTGGTAGTTCAGTAGAGACATTGCCAACTCTGGAATTTTACTAAGGTTGTATCGTTTCATTGTTGAAACTACGTTTTTAAAGCAAAAGTGACTGGTCAGTAACAATATGCTGATCTTGTATGATGACTTAGTCGTCTCTTGATCAGTGCCGTTTTATTTACCAAAATTGGGAGTGGTCTCACCTAGACTTTCTTGTATACTCAGATATGGGAATGGATTTTTGAGGTAAGCCACAAGACAATTACTGTATTATATTTTTATATTATTAACATTAAAGAACCATCAACAAATCAAATCAAATTACAAATATATTGAACAATTATTATTAAAGTAAAGTTGAATAAATTGGACTCTGCAGCTGCATGAATAAAAAAAAAAATCGAGTATGTGTTCAGGTAAAGTACCACTTCCAGTTGATGGATCTGGCAAAAAACTTACAGATCTACAATTTTGGTGTAACAACCACATACAAAATTTCATCCATCTCTCATTGCATTTTTGAGTTATTGTATTTATACGCACACACAGACATAATTCTAAAAAACAGTATTTTTAGACTCTGGGAGATGTAAAATGTCCAGATTCATCAAAATCTCGAGATGGAATTTTTTCATGATTACTATGCTTTCTCTACTTCGTTTACAAGAAAGTTAAAACAATTTCTCCTGTGCGAAGTGGCAGATGAATTTCTGTCAGCTAAAAGCAGGCACCTGTGAAATAAACTGAAACGTTACTCACTCGTGATTTTTCTTTCCATATGGTAAAGGGTTTTTTTTGACCAGCACATTCTGATTTCAGACATTTGAATCAAGTTGCCACTGACCCCAGATGAGCCATATGAAGCAGGGCTAGTTGTAAAACTGTGCATGCAAAGGATGATAATAGTGGCATTATGGGGCCACTAAGAGTCTTATAGGTGAGTAGCATACCTGGAGGAGTGGTGTTTGTAATGTCTGTTCAATGAATGAAAACAAACGAGATGCTTATACATCTGTAGCTCCACTAAGGTAGGTTCGTCTGCTCCAGGGATCCCAAACTCTAGTCCTGGAGGGCCCCAGTGGCTGCAGGTTTTCATTCTAACATTTTTTTTAGTGGCCTGTGTTTGCTTACTTACAATCGACAGATCACTAGACAGACAGCATTGTTTAACACCTGTGCTGCATTGCCAAATACTCTTATTTTGGTTAAAAAAAAACTTTTAATATTAAAGATATAATATGCAATTGCCCTAACAAATATTAAATAATACTAAAATTTACATAGTATGATTTTAAATGGTACAAATCATTTTCAGTATTGTTTTTGGCTTACACATTGTCTGTGAGTTTCTGTGATCTTTCGGCAGGCTCCAAAAATATTCCCAGTTAAATTCAACCCTCAAATGTCAAATTTGTGAATGTGGAAGTGTTACTTTATTGACAAAATTTTAGCAAAAAATACACTCATTTTGCACATTTTGAGCATAGAAATGGATAACAGAAATATGGATTATGTGACACAAGTTATATCATTTTTTAATGATGTCCATTCCCTGGACACTTTTCACATTGTTTGGCGCTGGAAAGAACGTATCACCATTATATCACAAACTTTTTTTTTTCTCTTTTTCTGCTTGGAAACATAACATTAAAAAAATTTTCTTGGCCCATCACTACAAACTACATGGGGTAAGTAACATATAAAACAATAACATTTTTGGTTGGAGTATTCCTTTAAAATGTACAATTAAATAAGACAGTACTCAAAATTATGAATCAAAATTGTATTCTTAAATTCTGTGATGTTCACAAAAGAATAAATAAAACAATAAAACTTAATTATTGTAAAGAGCAGCTAATATGAGTAACATGGTTAGGCTAATTCTCCTATTACAGTAAAAGGCAGTTATTATACAGGAAGAACATTCTCTGCATTTACACCATGAAGAGAGCTCTTCTGTCCTAATAAATTTTGCCCATGACATTGAACACCCCCCTCACATGGCACTGATGATGGTGGAAAAGCCAAATATCACATTGTCTGAACAGAGAGGAACTTAAAAAGTTGCCTGACATCTGGTCTATTACAAGTTCTTGAAGATAGTGCTGTACTTTTTCCACAGTGCCTTCAGGTTTATTTTGGCACCATGTTACACCATACATGCTTTGCTACAATTCTTTATTTTGCACATCACTCCCACAATCAGTGTTATTTTTTGTTATTTTGTATTGGGATTTATAAAGCCAATTTTTCTAGTTTACTGCTTTGCTTTTTTGTTAATGGGTATTATAACAGATTTTAAATACTTCTCCAGTGCCCTGAAAGTACCATTTTCCTCCTGATTCTGCCCAGTTTCACTCTTTGAATTTAACCCAAATTTCAAATTAGTATAATACCTGCATTTTAAATTTTTGGTACCAGAAGTAAATGTCACCTTTCTTCTCAATCCCCAATTCCCCCCAAACTTGCTATTGCAGCAGTGGAAAAATGTCAGTTTCGTAGAGTTCATGAAACAAAACTACATGACTAGACACTTTAATGCAATTTTTTTTTTTTTTTTACCAGGACCTCCCATTTTTTCTATGCAAGGGGAGCTTTATGGGGGTGCCCCACCCCTTTTTTTTGATAAGATGTGTTTGTGTTTTCTTGTGTAAACGTGTCTAAATAAAGAAACCTTGACTTAACAAGGAATTTGTCACCTTTTTGATTTGATATAATAGGAAAATCACAGCTATCTAAAGGAAAGTGTTGCATATTGCAGCATGATGGTGCACTGCACCAGTAGGCTGGAGTAAGATGGGGGTTTTGGAGTTACCTGTTATTTTCTTCAGAATCATTTCAATACTGGTACTGAGGTCCAAATGCTTTCATTGATACTGAAGTCAAACTTTTAGTATGAATCCAACACTAATGGGCACTGACTTAACGTCTTTTTCACCCAAGGACTAGAAAAAGAAATAGTGGAGTGGTGGGCTTGAAGGCAGGATGCAGGGGCTAAAGTAATGAGTGCATTTAATGTGTTTAATCATGAGTGATATTTGTCTGAGTTTCACATATGCATTACAGCTATGTGATGTGTTTTGATTCCACTTTTCTTTTTGATAACTTTTCATGCACTTCTGTTTTTCTAAGGGTCATGTTTTTCAAATAAAGGCTATGCAGCGAACAAAGCCAAAAGTGCTACATTCATTACAGGCGCACACTGCAAGCAAATAAAGAACAATTATTATTAATAATGAAGCATACAAAGCCACGTGAAGTACACATCTGCATATAGTAGCTCTTAGAACCTTTAAACTACTTTTTAAGTATATTTGAGTGTTTAGTTACTTTTAATATGAGTATTCAAACCCTTTATTATGAATAGGGTCTTTATCTACTGGTAGAGTAATACTGTCTAATGCTTCACAGAATCTTAATAAAAAAAGATCACTTCTTCTCCTACAACACCCTCTGAGTGAAGCTGGCTACCATGCATGATCATAATGACAGGCAATAGTCTACGCAGCCACCAAGTAGTTTATACTTTGAACATCAGCCTTTCAAGAGGTGTTAATAATAATGTACATCTGCTGTAATACATTGTAAATTCATCTTGCAAATGGAATAGCAGTTAAAGATCTGGCGCTTTTATTTGTACAGTTTTTTTTCAACTTTGATAAAAATAACAAGGGCATATGTGCATATTGATGTTGCTCATTCAGTTTGTTTATGATAACTGTTTGGAATGAACTAACACAGACTCTAGCCACAGAACTATTTTCTGATGCAATATTTTATTAACTTGAAGAACACAAAGGTAAAATCAAACATTCAAAAGCATTTATGTTCCTTACCTGTGGTGTGAATTCTTTAAAAATGGATGAGTAGGATTACTATTGTGTAAAGAAAAGATATTGCACTAAATGTTAGATGATTATGTTCAAATAAATTAGATCCTAATTAATTCTTTACTCTTAACTCTTTAACCTCCCTAGTTATTTATTTAGCACTAATGTGGAATGACATTGATTTAATCTTCCTAAAGAAACAAAGCAAAAAAGAGCGTAATTTTTACCTTTGCAACTTTTCTCTAGCATTGCACCTGGACTGGTATAAATCCACCCACTTTCCTGACACTCTCCTGCAGTTATGTCAGCTGGTATAAATCAAGAAACTGAACAACGGTGCTGTTCACATCATTATGAACCTCGTAATGCGAAATTTTAAACCTTTAAATGAAAATTATATTTCAAAACATTTTTAAAAGTAGTATATAAATACCATACTGGATGTGTATGTAATTTTTTTAGGCACATACTTAACTTAATTGTACTATTGTTTCATACAAAAAAAAAAACACATGAAACTGACAGGGGCGTGATGTGGCAGTATTTTTTAAAGCTTTAAACAAACTACATTAATCACAAAAATGAATGTGTTAACTTTCCCAGGCCTAATACAGTATATATGTAATATGTGTACCCTGTGTGTGCGTGTATATATAAATATTACACCCAAAATATTTTGCACGGTAGCAACCTTCATCAAGTTCATAAAACTTTATTTTGAATTCTAAATAGTTCTATTCTTTATAAAAGTTTTTGTAATTGGGATGGTGAAACAGGGTTTTGCGCAACTGTTTGTTGCAAAATTGTTTTATACAACTCTTAGTCAAGTTTACTGAACGTTTTTGTTTCTCTTCCCAGGACATTATTTTTGTCATTTCAAATATTCCTGGAATTATACTATTACAAAGAGAATTATAAATGATGATGATGATGGTGGTGTTTTAGAATTTTTTAAAAACATTTTTGAATTTTGCAATTTTTAGATTTTTTCTTTCTTTCTATACTATACTATAATTTGGGCACACACAGTATGATTCCTTAGCCAGATATTTACATTTTGAATGCACATGTTCAGGTCTTCACATGTAGAATAAATGCCTTTCAGTAAGACAAATTCCTTATATGGTGATTTATTTGAAGGCAGTAAAAGAACCTCTTTATTTTACAGCTTCAAATCAGTAAAACTCTACAAATTGGCTGTAAGCATTTAATAACTTTTTCACTAGTTGTTCCTAGCCATCTGGACATACATTCTGTGTTGTCTTTGTGGTGTTTGAAAGTATATTTCAACACTTATGACAAGAAAAGTAACATTCAAAGTAAAAATGTATTTGGGGTTTGCTAATTTATTATGCTCTAATTTATTCTTGCAACATATTCCCTTCATCAGATTATAAATTCTGAAACAGCAGTACTTGGCCTTTATTTGGACATCTAGTTTTTGTGTTTTTAGTAAACCATGTTCATAACATAGGCATTTATTTGAACACAATAAAAACTGAAAAAATAATCCTGTTTTTTTCCTTTCCTGAAAATACTAAAAATAGACATGATATAAGTGGGTATTTCATAACTATTTTTTTATTATTGCTAGTATATTGTGCATTTGTTTTATTGTCTTTTTGGAAGCTTATTCCAACATACACTTTGTATATTATTTTTGTTTAGTTTTTGGTAAAATGTGATTGAATTTTGCAAGTTTCTGTACTGTCATTTATATACATTATATATATTTTTTTTTATCCAGATGTAAATAATTTGAAAGAGAAATGCCGTCCCTTAATTTTGATGTATAGAACATTTATATTGAGTGAAGTATTTATGGCCAAATAATTGCCAAAATAGAGGCTGAGTTTAGAGAGTCAAGCTTAGAAAACACTCTTTTGATACTGGCATTGTTTACAATATATATTAATTGAGAAAACTCCTCATTTCATAAAATAGGTAAGCTTGTTTGTTTTCAGTTGCATTTACCTGCACTTTGGGGATCATGTTGTTCGTGCATACACCAAATCCTGCATGAGTTGATGAGTTCTGTTTGTCAAAATGTCAGCACCTGATCGGGCTCTGATTGGTGTAATTTCTGCCAATGTCAGTTAGGTTACTGAGCCCCATTATCGACTGATCTGATCTGCCAAATGATTAATCAGTTAAGATGTAATCTACAGTGATCACATTTTATTCTATGAATTAAACAACTTACTGTAGTATTTTAAGTTTAAAGACTATGATATAAGGATACTCGCATATTTTTAATGGAATACATTTTGAGTTTTTATGTGGTAGTGATATTCTAAGAAAACAAAACAAAAATGCTGGGATTTTTAAAATGTTTCTAATGAATTGCTTAGCAAATATTGAATATAACACGTTTGTGAATTTGCTGTAGTATTGGTGAAAACTGGTTTAGTGTATGTATTTTTAAATTATTAAATGGTAACTCCAACATTTGTAACATTTATTTGTATTGCTAGCTCATTTAATTCAGAAACTGAACAATGCATTCCTTATTATCATGAATGGATTTGCTCCACCTATGGTAAGAAAGAAAGTAATTCTGGAGACCAGTCAGAACCTTTAATAGTGTTCACTGCTGAATTCTAAACTGAGATCTTATTTATATTGTCCAATTATTTCATATAAGAACTATTTTAATTGATTTATTTATACTTTAAGTGATTTTGATTGGTTTAGAAGTATGGCTTATTGCTTAGTACATTTTACGTTTTGTTGATTGGTATCATATTTACAACTTTGCAGTCATGAGATAACTTCTTTCCATTGAAATTGGTGATTGATTTATGACTAATATTCATTGCAACTGGTACGATCCCATTGATTCTAGTTGTGTTGTTAGTTTTCAATGTGGCAGTGCCCTAAAGCACATCTGACGTTTCTATTGTGATATCTGTAAACTCATTACTTGCATTTGCCTGAGGCATTCCATTTAATTTCTCCTTTGATAAAATTTTGGTTTAATATATATCTTGTTTATTCAATGTTTGATTACCATTTTCAGTCATTTATCATTGTGCATCTTTGAGTCTTCATAAGTTCTCTTTCACTGTTTCTTTTTGTTTTTAAACTAGAGTAGGACTGAAAAAATTGCATTCTTTTTTCTGTTTCAGTTTTAGGCTTTTGAATGCTTTTTTGATCACTTTTTGAAGTGTTTGGTAGTTCCCAAATTCTTCATTATTTAGCTTTTTATGTTTTTGTAAAGTGATATTTTCAGTCTTATATTTTTAATGAATTTCTAATTAATTATTTTGGTTTTTGGACTATATTTATTTTGGACCTGGATTAGGATGTCTGTGAAGAGACACCATCTATTACTTAGAGTTAAGGTGTTTTTATTTACCTATTCTTTGTTTTCTAGATGTTTCCTCATTCTTGTGAAGTCCGCTTGTTGCAAATAGTATTTTGGTCTGCAGTTGTGTAGTTATAAAAATAATTTAAAATTTAACCATGTTGTGATGATTGTTGCTTATAGTATTGATGACTTATGTTTTAATTGCTTTTTATATATTGTTTGAAGAAAAAAAAAGTAAGATAAAGACGAGGCTTGGAACAAAGCGGGTGAAAAAACAGTAATTTGCAAATGAGTACTGTTTCAGTTTTCTCTCTGTATTTTCAAAATGGGCTTTTCAATCAAATTTCAGAAGCTAAAATCAGCCACAATTGCCACATGTTCTTTTTTTGCATATCCGTGTATTGTTTGATAAAATAATATCTTATTGTAAACAGTAGAATTTTTTGGCCTGTAGGAACCACTAATCACCAAATCTATGGATGTTTTTTCACTTAATGACAGTGATTTTGACATATTTGCTTTTTCCTCTTTTTGAGCCTGAATATTATTTTTCACATACCGTTCTGTACCTTCTCTTTGCATCCATAGTATGCCTTTCTTGAAGGATTCATTGTCATTTATATTGTAGAAATGCCCATCACTTTTAATTAGCCAAGAATCGGTAATTCTTACAGTATCATACTCCCTGGCCTATAGTGCTGCCTGTAGTTCATAAAAAATCTATGTGCCCTTTAGTTTTGGTTTCTAGCTCACTGATTTTTTTTTTTTTTTTGTTCTGCAAGGTAAAAGCACTTCTTCTTTCAGTGTCATTTGTTTTACCATGAATTACAATCACAGTGTCTTCATCTGCCCTCATGAGTAGTCTGCCTGTACTCTGCTGATAAAAAAAGTAATTTTTACTTTATATTGACCGGACTGTGTTCCTTTTCATTTTCTTCCTCACTTTTATTTTTAACTTGGTTTGACTCTGGGGATCTGAACTATTGTAATTTATTGCTGGTGTTGTTAGTTTGTGTCGGTATTTCAGAAAGTGTTGGGCATGAAATCTTATGAAGATCTCTAGGTCTCTAGTGCTGCTTCTCAAATGCCACAACTTTTGCAGTGATATCTAACATACATACATCCACACCATATAATGTATGGCAACAACAATTTGTTATACATTGAAAAATGTAATAAAATATATATTTTATGTTGTAAAATATGTATAAAATGTTTTTATTAGTATTAAGGTGAATATATAATTGTAATTAACCTGATTTCCAAAGCCATTGTCTTTGTTATCATTTAAATTTCACAACAAAAAAATTATTGAGAGATGTACTGTATTTAAGTTTTATTAACTGCCCCTATTTTTAAAAAAATTTCCATTTTGTATTTAATGTTTAAGAATATGTTAAACTATAGCAGCTTCATTTTAAGAACAATGTGGGTTCAGCTAAAGATCCAAGATGCCTAATGGTTTTCTTTTGTTTGGTCAAAATGAAACTGTTTATTGTTAAAGCTTTAATCTATATGTATAAAAGTGAAAACCCACTGACTGATTCATCACTAGATTTCCTAAACCCCAAGTCTTAGAATTTTAGCATTGAGGTTTGTTTTAGGGTCTAAAAGAGATAAGAATGGAATTTGCAAAACACCTACCCTAAGGGGTGAAACTATATGTGCTTGAAAATAAAAATACTGAGACTTTAAAAAAAATAAAAAATATGAGTGTGCATTTGATGGATGACTAGAAAACACAAAAGTTTTCAGATCTATTGAAATTATGAGAGACTAGAATAGAGGAGAATGAAGGAAAAATGAAGATCCTGGACAATTTATATACTTTAATAGACGGCATAGAGATATACATGGAGAAAATATATCCTGATATAGAAAACTTACCTTTTAAACCTGTATCTTGGCTCAGGGAAGGTGCTTTATTAATGCTTAAAAATGACAAAGCTACAAAATTAATAACTGTCTTTTAGCAAAGCTAAATACACATGAGATGACATATGATTCAACTGACTCTGTAGTAGAGGTTGAAGAGGCTGTACATTGTCTAGTGGAGTTCTTGCATGTGCTTAGTCCGCTGCATAAATTTATTTTGAAGATAGGAGCACCAGTGCTTTTGAGAAACTTACATTCTCCTAAACTGTACAATGGCACAAGACTGCAAATAAAAGCTTTACACAAAAGTGTAATTGAAGCATGTATCTTTACTGGCTCTAGTCAGGGAGAAATTGTCTTTATGCTGTGTATTCCTCTTATACCATCTGACTTTCCTTTTCAGTTCAAATGCCTGCAATTTCCAATCAAAATGTATTTTGCAATGACTGTCAATAAAGCACAAGGCCAGACACTAAAAGAGGTGGGAGTTGATTTCAGGGATGATTGTTTTTCTCATGGCCAGCTTTATGTGACATGTTCCAGAGTGAGTTCACCTCGTTCCCTATCCATTTTGAAAACAAGTGGGTGCTATATCTAACATTGTTTACAAAGATTGTACAGTATTATTGTATTGTAGTTCCTTGCTCAACATATTCACTCCTTTTGTGTGATTTTTGTATACAATGCAGACTTGGTACATAATTAAAAATTGAAATAAAATTGTGTCCATATTTTTATATCAACCAATTTATTAAAAGTGAAGCTCCGGGTATTGACTAGTATTCAATATTTTTAAAACCAGCTTACAAGAGCATCTAATCATTAAGTGTTTAGTTTCTTTTTACAGGTTTGTATTTGAATAATGTGATCCACAATTAAAGCCCTAGCAAAGCTAACTTGTCTAAAAAAAAACATTCAGTATTTTTGCAGTGAGAGGGAATTTTGAGCAGAAGTCCACAAAAGATATTTAACAGGTGTGTTTGCATAAAATTGGAAAGCACCTTTTGTCTGTCTGAATGAAATAGCCTGACTGTGTGACCTAAATTACTGAATTATTTACTCTTTCAAAATCATCCTTGAAAGACATTATTTCACCCTATACATTTTCCTTTTTAACACATTTGATAGCCATTCCTGATGGAAAAACAAATTCCCATCTTGCCTGAAGAAGGGGCCCAAGTTGCCTCGAAAGCTTGCATATTGTAATCTTTTAGTTAACCAATAAAAGGTGTCATTTTGCTTGGGTTTTTCTCCAATACACATTGAAATTTCTCCATTGGGTACTTGTTAAGAAATATGAACTACTATTAGTCATAGACCCTTCACAGCTAACAATACTACATCTGTTACTGTAATTTCTTGAATTTTGGTGATTATGAAATCTATTTCAGCTATTACAAGCCTATTTCAGCTCCCTATTTAACTACATGATATTGTAAAGTATTACTAAAAATCATGTATTTTATTTACTACTACCTTTAGTTACATTCTATAATAACATATCTTTGAATATGACTCCTTGGCACAAAATATTTAATAAAATTGTGACACCTTTGTTTGATTAAATAAATATCTAAAATATTTCAACATTTAAATTGGTTATTCCTTGTATATATCTTCTAATGTGTTATTTTATTATCTCCTGTCAAATGAAGGAGAACTGTAGTCTGTGAATATTAGATTGCAGAGTTATAGTTCAGTTTTTATAATTTGGTCCCTTTGCATTTTAGATACGATATCTGGAGAACCTGCTCAAGGTCTATGCTAATGAGATTCATCGGTTACAGGAAAAGGAGCTTGGACTGGATGACCTGTGTGATGAAGACTCCTCTTACATTCAGGAACACCGGTTAAAACGGAAGGTAAGGAGATAGGAATGCTGAAATCAAAATGTTGGCATTAGACTTGAGTTTTCTGCATCTGACTACATCAAAGAAAGTAGTCACTTTGAACAAAAGAATCAAATCAAAGTGGACAAGAAATATTTCCCCTTGATCTGGATGTTCACAGAACTAAAATTAAAGTAGCAATTAAATGCTTCTACATCTGGCTCCTTGTAAAGAGGAAATGGATACCTTATTCATGTTTATACTGAATTCACATCAGTCATGCTAAATGAGTATATAGAAAAGCCACACCATTATAAGATTATCCCTGGTATCTATTTTCCCCCCAGAGTCGATCTGGCAAGGTGTCTCCTTCACAAATTTCCAGATAGTTTATTATAATGTATAACACTCAGTTCTTACAATATATGATATAGCCCACTGTGACTCTGCATTAGGATAAATACAGTATGTTCAAAGAGTAAATGAATTTTATTCTTTATATCTATTGTAATGCTAAAAATCATCTGACACTCATAATTTTTGGTAAGTTTGTTTTAACTGTAAAGAATTTTTTCAATTACTGTACCCTCAAAAATTGGCGAACAACTTAGTGTTGATGCAGATTTATTTCCTTACTCCTCTTTATTTTGTACCATGCTGACTCATATTTCCATAGTATTAAAACATACAATGCAGGAAGTTTCAATTGATATTTTGTGTTTTTTGAACGATTAACTAAGATGTCTACCACAATTAAATAAGAAATCCTGTAAATGTAGCCTTTAAAAGAAATCTCATAAGAGCAATACAGCCTACACTAACACTTTCAACAAGTTCTTCTAGAAATTATTCTATAACTGTATATCAAATGGTTACATTTTAATAGCAAATGGCTATTTGTCTATTTATGACAAATATAAGATTTTAATGTATTATTTAGAGTGTCAAAATTAAGTAATGTTAGTGTGCAACACCACATATCATTGCTTCAATATACAGTACATTTATATTACTTTGGGTAGCTAAATAGGTGTAACATTGTTATATTTACTCTCATTCTCACTCTCGACTTGATTCAGATTCAGGATCACAGTGGTAAGCAGCCAATATAATGGTTGCACTAGGAGACAGTCCAGCACATGACACCCTGACTCACCAATATGTTGCTAGTTTGTAGTTTTTCTGTACAGTGGGTATAGAAAAGAATCGCCCCACTTCAAAAATATTTACATTTTGTTGCTTTGCAGCCTAAAATGTAGAGACACACACAAAACAAATATTTGTCCAGCTGTAATTACTCAATTAACCTTATAACAGCCAAGTGAAAGATATGATTGCAATAGTTAAAAAAAATAAAAAAAACAATCGCTGAAATGGTTAAAGGATCACCCCCCAGTGTTGGTACTTTGTGGAACCACTTTTTACCTTGATTACAGCCAGGAGTCTATTGGGATACTTCTCTACCAACTTTGCACATCTAGACTGTGCAATATCTGCCCGCTCTTCTTCACAGAATTGGTCAAGCTCAGTTAGATTGGATGGTGACCACTAGTGGACTGCAGTCTTCAAGTCACTCCACAGATTTTCAATAGGGTTTAAGTCTGGGCTCTAAATAGGCCTCTCAAAGACATTCATGTTTTTCTCCTTTAGCCACTGAGTGGTCAAATTTGCTGTGTGCTTCAGGTCATTGTCATGTTGAAAGTGAACCTTCTTCTCATTGACAGCTTTCTGGCAGAGGGCAGTAGGTTTTCCTCAATAATTTGATGGTATTTTGCTCCATCAAATTTTCCTCCTATCTTGAAAAATCCTCCAGTCCGTGCTGCACAGAAATAATTGAGCTTTTGGTAGCACCATTTTGAAAAAGTTGATATGTGATGCATATTGATTGTACACATTTAGCCACTCTTTTAAAATGCCACCAATTACCAAATGCAATATATTGCTGTATTTCCCAATAATATGTGAGAAAGGCTTTTAATGACCTAACATAGTAGTTTATTTGTTTTGTTTTTTTTTTTTTTATATAATGGAAGAAAAGTTTTGTTTCTTTTTATCTCTAGTTGATGAAAATCTTCGAGAAACTTTGTGAGCTAAAAGGCTGCACATCTGCAACAGGGCGAGTTCTTGAACAGGCAATTTGCTATAATGGGACACGCTACCCTGAAATTAATAAAAAGGTTAGTTAGAAAGTGTGTAATCTCTGTCTGTCTCTCTCTCTCTCTCTCTCTCTTTTTCCCAAAGTTTTGTCAGATTAGTATCTGTCGGCTATTTTTTGCATTGTAACTTTATAATGACACGTCTCACTCCTTTTAGTTGCAAAGGTTCATCAACAAGCCAGAGAAGTACGGAGAATTTCCAGACTATTCTGATATATTGCGCGAGATAAGTCGAGCAAACGAGCGCCATGAGTTAAATCTATCCAAAAAGCAAGTACAAACAATGGCACAAGATGCTTTCCGTGAAATAGGCAATAAACTTCAAGAACGTCGTCATTTAGACCTTATCTACAACTTTGGCTGTCACCTTACTGACAATTACCATGGAGGTGAGTGCGTCTAGATCTGTTATATATGCTAAATGATCACTTTGTTATTAAATTCAGGCTAATTCATCACTAGTGATCCTTTGAGATCTATTATCTCTGTGCTCAGTTTTTCAGTTGTCCTTAAGCCCCTTTCACTCTAGCTGTCTAGGGTTTATGTTTGGTGTACTATGAAAGTGCCGACCCAGTTGGGAAGAGCATTAACTCAAGGGTCACTTTCAGATGTGGGTCAATTTATAGTGCATGATGTAAGTTGAATATGTTCTGTTTTGTGTTTTTTTTTTGTTTGTTTAATTACCACTTATATGGATTTTATGTTGATTATATATGCTTTTGTCACATTATACATGATTTGTCAAGCACATCTTTATTGAGCCTCATTTGAGCCTCTTAATATAATTATATCCAGTCAATAAAGCATATTACTATCAGTTTGTTTAATGACTTTACATGATGATAGTCTTTTACTGTCTTTTTATAGCAACTTAAACATTAAAGCATTTTTCCACTGTTGAGCTAATCGGTAGTTATACAATTCGCCTGGTTATATCTTGCTAATACAGAAATGCTGGCTGCATTTGTTTTCCATTGATGTTAATAATACCTTTGCTTTTTATAGGGTTTAGCATGATTTTTTGGAAAAATTTAAAGTAGAAAAAAGGAGGATGATGATAAATACACTAGAAACAAGATTTATAAGGTTATGTGGTCAGAATTGTTTTTACATTTTTGAAGTGTGCAAAAATAAGGCAAGGGTGCAATTTGGCACTGGTACATTAATGCTCATTCGGCAACATGTACATTGTGTTTTTTTTTCTGAATGTAATGACGTTGTACAGTGATTAGTTTTTATTAAATACAACAATCATTGACATAAAACAAGCATCAGTAGCAACAAAGAGACAATCTACTACTGATGACGAAACCATTTGTACTATAGACATTCTGTTTACTTGCTCATTTTAGTTTTTTTCCCTATAGAAATGTCCTTGCTATTGCATTACATATACAGGTATACATAAAGTTTTATCTTGTATGTGACTGAATGACGTTAAATAATGCCATTTAATATGAAAAATAGGTCCTAAGTAGTAGGTATCTACGGAGGTTTGCTTTTCAGGTTATTACTTTTGCTACTAACAAGGTAACTACCAAATATCTGTTAAAAATAAAGAGAACTAATCTTTGGTTTATTGACCTGTGGTCTGAATTTAAAAGGAGCCTAAAGTGTCATGCCTGTCTTTTTAATTTCATTAAAAAAGTCAACATCAGAAATGTCACAGGCTTTCTTTTTTCATGTCATTGCTTTTGTGCTTTCTTGTTTTAGTCTGTGTCATTTCAACAATTGTATATTTCTGTTTAGATGCTGACCCAGCGCTGTCTGACCATTCTCTGACTCGCAAACTTCGAGAGAACAGAGCACTGGCCGTTTCTAGAATTGATGAAATAATTGTAAAATATGCAACAATGCAGGATAAAGCAGAGCACGAGGAACGAATGAAGCGACTAGAAAAGGAGAAGTCCATACAGAAAAATGAAGATGGGGTGAGTAGGGTTTAAGTCCTTATTAATATATTAAAAATGTAACACTAGCATATTTAAATAATTTCCTGAATGCTTCTAGTTCAGGCATCTGTTATAACTACTTGAATAACGCAGTGCAGCCTGTTACTATTATTCAGTAGGTACAGGTGTGCTTTTGTTTCAGGCTATGATTATCTAGTACTAGTTTATTATTTGTACAGTATATTGTTTTGGAAAATGTCAACACAGTGTTCTGCCGCCTTTCATGTTAATTCATCAGGCCAAACTTCATAGTTATGAGAGGTCGACTTTCTTCCCTTTTATCCAATGAGTTGTTCTTAGTTTATCACTCTTGTGCTTCTGTTAATGTTTTAACTCCTGGATTTCTCGCTTTCTGATTAGCTGTACTTGTGAATTCTTGTAAAGGGCTGGTCTTGTCATAAAACTACAAATATGTTCAAATGGCTTAGAGTGGGTAATAGTATGATTTCGCCTTTCATTGAATTTGTTCATTTTACTGCTTGATTGCAGTAATACTACTTTGTGTCTTGTTTACTTTGTCATTTCACTAATGTCTTAATAAAAACATTTTTCCCTCTCTTGCTCCTTATAATGTATCCTCCTCATGTTTTTATACAATATTTAACAACCTTATTTGCTACTGTCCAGGCAGTAATCTGAAGATTCCTTTATACTCACAAATTTGTTAGGTTAATTGGCAATTTAAAATTGGCCTTTTGGGGGAAAGGCGTGGCTGGTTCTAGCCTTGCATCTAATTTTGCATCTAACATATACGTATCTAATGTTTTGTTATTACCATATTTGAAACTGATCATGGCTCTCTAACAACATGTACCGAATAAAGCAATATAGCATCTTATTCTAAAAGGAAATCCCTACATGTGCTGCAGCATAATTAATTTCAGTCTTTTCCTAAATAACTAACTTAAACTCTTACCTATAGAGAGAAATACATACACTCAATTTCTTTATTCATTCATACCCTTTGTTAAAAAAAAATCTGTCATTATTTTGTGGGGTATTTTAATAACTACAGACCTCTGGCACTTAATGTCTCACATCATGAAGACCTTTGGGAGGTACTAGACTCTGATTCCTCTTGTGAAACACCCACTGTAGTTTCCCTATCCAACAAAGACTGGACTGGAAGATGCAATTATATTATCTGCTCAACAAGGCTTATGCCCATGTGGTCAGTGCAGGCAGCACTGTAAACATTATGTAATTTGATTTCTCCAGTGCCATTCCTTACTATCTGGCCATACCTGTTAAGGGGTAATCTCTGGGATAAACAGATGGATGAGCCTATGGTGTTCAACATAATGAACTATTTGTTGGGTAGGCCACATTGTGCGAGACACAAGAACTGTCTCACTGACATAGATGTGAAAAATACTTGACCAACACAGTCCTGTGTACTTTTCTCTTCACTCTGTATAACTCGGACTTTAAATATAACACTAGGTCATGTAATTTGCAGAAATTCTTTGATGATTCTGAAAAAACTGTGCATTAACAAGGGTGATGAAAAAGAGTATTAGAAGTTGGGTGTAAAGTTTTGTTTCTTGGTGCAGAAAAACTTGTCTGCAGATTAACATCATTAAAATCAAAAATCTGGTTATTGACTTTCACCTCAAAACAGAGCCCTCTGTGTCCAGTAACTATTCAGGGAGTGGATGTGGAGGTGATGAACTGCTACAGGTACGTGCGGGTCCATATCTGAGACATGCTAGATTGGTCTTGTAACACAGAGGAAATATATAAGAAAGGGCAGTGCAGACTGTTGTTAGTTGACTGTGTTCTTTTAATGTGGATAGTGACATACTTTACATATAGTACAGCTCTGTGTTGGCCAGTGCAATGTCATATACTGTCATGTGCTGGTAACATTACTTTAAGAGATGCCCACTGAATCAACAAATAAATTAAAAAGGCTGGCTCATTGATTACATGCACTCTTGACATAATAGAGTGGTAGCATTGAGTACTTTAAGCCAGTGAGTTATTCAGCAGAAGTGCGAGAAGAAATATAATATAATATAATGCCTCACTGTGACTGCTCTTTATCTTTAGTCAAATCAGGAGTTTTTCTTTCTTCTCAGTTTTCTTGTAGTCATTCTGGTGTGCATTAAAGAGGAGATTGTTATTATATTAATTAATATTATAATATAGCTACTGTTATTGAGGGCTTACTCAAGTCTGGATTTAAAATGCAATTAAAACCTCTAGCCATTATCATTTTATGATTACTCATATTAGGATCCAGTGCCAATACATATTGCATAAGTTCTCAGTTATGCACATTAGGTGCATATATATTTATCAGAATTACTAAAGAGTTGAGTAAGTTCCTCACAACCATGACATAGTGGTCTTCAGTATCGCATACTACATCTATTGCTACAAAAATTTAAAATAAAATGAATTCTCACAACTCTGGTTTTCTTATTATAGTTGGAATGAAAGATTGGGCCAATCAAAAATCAGTCAAACCTGATCGTTACTTGTTAGGAGAGCCTCATGTAAAAAGATTGTTGGCCTTGAGAAGGAAGATTACTTTTTTTCTGTTTAGGTCATGATTGAGACCTTTGACATTCCAAAGTTCAGTAAATGATAAGTGATACACTTAATTTGAGCATTAGGGGACATTTTGTAATCTTCAGTGTAAGTGGTGTTTTTTTTTGTTTTTTTTCGTTTGTCCTTATTTTGACTTGGACGATAATATCAAATGTATATTGCTGGCAGTTGAAGCTAGTGGGTTATCGTAAAAATTTAAATTTACAAACAAGGGTGAGGGTAAAAGAAATACAGAAATAATAACTTGCTCTCTTTTTAGTAAACAAAAAGGGATGAGGTGAAATAGCAGCAAACATGTTAAAATAATACTGTGTGACAGATAGGGGGCAGTATCGCTCCCTTGAACCCCTGTCCAATACGCCAGACACCAGATCAGAGTCCAAAATATGAGTTTATTCATAAGCCACAGTGCACAAAGCACCCTCTCCTCCACAATACTCATAAATATACTCAAAACAATCACAATAACCAATCCACCACTCCCAGACGTGTTGCCCTCCTACCACCCAGCTCAGCTCGCCGTCTGGGAGCTCCCACAATCCTTTTATAGTCCCTGACCCGGAAGTGTTCCAATCCCTAGTCCATGTGATCTTCTACCACTTCCGGGTCAGATCAAAAGTCCTTTTCTTCACCCCGGAAGCACGTCATTCCCCTTGTCCATGTGACTCAGACGTACTTCCGGGGCGTAGGGTAAATAAACACTGTTCCTCCCTGCAGCGTCTCCTAGAGGCCCCCATGGTATCCAGCAGGGCTGTGTATAAAAACTCTTAATGTCCATGATGCCCTGCTGGTCTTCGGGGAACCTCCATACTGCAGGGATGGCTCCACCTGGCGGCTTTGGGGTATTGGCCGGGATTAATGGCCGGCCATACAGCACAACTGGTACAAGTTGCAAACACAATTACTTAACCAGGCTGTCGCACATTACTAACGTCGTTCTTTGTATTATACATACACATTTTGGATCCTGCATTTGGAATACTCTTTTCATATTATAAAGATTGTTGGAAGATTGTCTTTTTAACTTGTGTTCCACTTCCTTTGGAAAAGTATACACATAGAATTCAATTCATGTGGTGATTTATGGCCAGCCGAGTTGAGGCCATTTGTATATATAACAAATAAATTACTTGTTTTCCCTATTGTGTAACGAACAACACAAAGCAGCAACATGTGAATGAAGAGGCTGTGGTGTTGAGGGGTGTTTACCCATGAAGTTCTGACTGATTGCCTTCCATAAGGCCCCAACACTCGAATGGGAACATTAGTGATATGAAACCATGTAATGCCACATAAATAATGATAGCACAGCAACGACGCAAAAACCAAAGACCAAATTTTCTGGAGATGTTCATGGCATTAAAAAAAAAAAAAAAAAGATCCATTTTAAAATATAGTTTTTTTTCACAGTTCAGTTTTTAACATTATAATCACTTGTAACATGGTAATTTTTCATTTTGGAGATAGCATAGTGTGTATGTGAAACAGAACTTTAAAACAATATGAGAACCATTTCTGTGCAACCTATACTTGGGGAGATAAAACCAGTCAAAGTCATAAACCCAAACCTGCAATAATTTCAAATTTTAATAGCTTAAACCTCCCTTAATATTGATCCAAGACATGTGCAATTTCATTGTCTATAGGTTACTCATATGACCAAATCAGTGTGATGATTTGACATGGAATTAACCAATTCAGAAAAACAGGCTTAATTTCCTCTGCAGGCCATTTTTGTAGTGTTTTTTTTATATTTGTTTTCCTGAACATAATTTAAATGTAGTTAATATACTATATAAATGTGACTATATTCCTCAAGTTTTCCACTGTTTCTACACAGTTACTTTGTGAAACACACATACTGCTCCCTGCATTGTTTAATATGCATGAATTCAGTTTTAATAGGTGAATTTTTCAGTTAGTATATCTGCTTTCATCTGCAATGATTTGACTTGATTTAATATACAGTCCATATGGGCCATATGCGCTTTTTCAACTGTAATCCTATTTTTCCTGACCCAATGGAATTGGCACAGTTATTGTACAGTGTATCAGATGTTATATTTTCTGTCAAAGGCTGTTATGGTCCCAGTGATTCTTTAGTGTAAAAGAATGGTCTTGATTGTGGGACTATTAACATTAATTTGGTAGGCTGTCCATGTCAGGTTTGCTCCTTAACCAGTGACTGCTTCAGGCAGAAAAAAGTGAAGAATGGCCTAATTTCCATAAAAAATGTTGGTGGGCTCAGGGAAGAAGACTAGTTCTCTGTAGTAAGGAACACTGAAACTGCAACCTTCAAGTTAACCAAAGTATTTAGGTTAACCTTAAATCCACCTACAAACTACAGACAAAAATGACGGTGCAGTGAACACTGAATTATCTTAGTCAGTTACCACAGGAAATACAGTGCCCTACATAATGTTTGGGACAAAGAAACATTTTTCATGAATTTACCGCTCTGCTGCACAGTTTAAAATTTAGAATCAAACATTGTAGACTTTCATTTAGAGGTATTTGCATACATTTCGGTCACACCATGTAGAAATGGGAACACTTTTTTTTTTTTTTTATACATGGGCCTCCATTTCAGGATACCATGATGCTTACGACATAGTAGTGGTAAGTATATTAAACCAGTAATATTTAGTACTTTGTTGCAAATCTCTTGAGTGCAGTGACTGCTTGAAGTCTGGTGCTGAGTATCTTCTTTGGAGACACTCTACCAAGCACCTAATGCAGACTTCTTTAGCTCCTGCTTGTTTCGGGGGCTTATCCCCTTAGGTTCAGCATATGGAAGGAATGCTCAGATGTATTTAAATCACGTGACTGGTTTGGTCATTCAATAATTTGCCACCTTTTTAGTTTTGTTTTTAGTTTGTTTGGGATCATTATGTTGTGGTAGGATGAAGTGGTGTTCAATTTGTTTGGAGACATTTATTGGATCTTCAGTAGATGTTTCTATATATCTCAGAATTCATTGTGCAACTGCTGTTACCAGTTTACATCATCAGTGAAGATAATTGTTTCAGTACCTGTGGCAGCCATACATGCCCAAGCCATAACACCACCCAATACCATGCTTAACAGATGAGGTGGTATGCTTTGGATCTTGGGTAGTTCTTTCTTGTTTCCACACTTTGCTCTTTCCATCACTCTCATTCAGCTTCATCTTTGTCTCTTCTGTCCATGAGACCTTTTTCCAGAGTTCTGCAGGCTCTTTTAAGTACTTTTTTGCAATCTGGTCATCTTGTTTCTGTGGCTAACTAGTGGTTTGCATCTTGCAGTGTGGCCTCAGTATTTGTCTTGAAGTCTTTTGCGGATAGTAGTCCCTGACACATCCACGTCTGTCTCGTGAAGTCAGTTACTGATCTGTCTGACAGGCATTTGGGGCTTTTTCTTTTCCATAATGTGGATTCTTCTGTCATCAGCTATGGAGGTCTTCCTTGGCCTACCAGATCCTTTGTGATTACTGAGCTTACCAGTGCATTCTTTATTCTTAATGATATTCCAGACAGTTGATTTAAGCAATCCTAAGTTTTTACTGGTGTGTCTGTTGGTTTTATTCTTGTTCTTCAGTCTCATAATGGGTTCTTTAACTTTCATAGGCACATCTGTTGTCCTCATGTTGAACAATAGCAATGACAGACTCCAGAGGTAGTCTTAAGGTATAAGCAAACCTAGGTAATCTTATTCCTGCACTAAAAGTAATGACACACAACTGAGTAATCACAAACCTGTGACACCAATTGTCCCAAACATTATGGTGCCCTGAAATGGAGGCAACATGCATAAAAAGTGTTGTAATTTCTATATGGTGTGACTGAAATGTATGTAAATACCCTTAAAGTCTGCAGTGTGCACTTTAGTCACATCTGAATTGTTTTATTTGTAATTTTAAAATGCAGAACAGAGGGGTAAATCAGGGAAAAATGTCTTTGTCCCTAACATTATGGAGGATGCTGTACATTTGGGATGATGCATATAATGGACATTATGTATCAGTTACTGTACAAACAGGCCTGATTTTAACATTTTCAACAGATTATCAAACCCACATAAGTTTATGCTTCTTGCCATTAAGTTTTAGCATCATAGTTTTTAATAGCAATATTTATTTCTCCAGGATAATGATTCCAAGCCGATAAAGAAACAGTGTACAGAAAAAACAAAGGACAAGGAACTAGTCACCAAGAATGAAGAAAACTATAATGTAAAGAATAAAGAAAGTGAGGGAGAAGCTTCTGGTAAGGACTGTGAAGGCAGTGAGGAAGAAGAAGAAGTGGAAGAGGAGGAGGAGGTGGAAGATGAAGAAGAAGAAGAGGAGGAGGAGGAGGATTTGTCTTCAGAACCTGATATTGAAGATGAGCTGGTGAAGAGCATTGAAGTGAGAGATGATTCAGAATGGCCAGGTGTGTGTCTGGGGCTAGGATAATGGACATGTTTTTCTTGAAAATTATTATCCGAGTACAAAAAAATATAATCTGAATTGGCCAAACAAAAGAAAAACCCCTGCAGTCAGTCTGAATATATACAAATATATACACTTGGTGGCAGTATTTGTAAATATAGTTATCTGGTACTGTGTAGGATTTCTTTTTGCCTCCAGAACAGCCTGAATTTTTTGAACTGAGGTGCTGAAAACATTCCTTAAGGATGGGATTTTGGCACATGATCACTTGATACTGTCACTCAGTTCCTGTAGATTGTTGTCCACACATTCATACTACAAACCTCTCACTCCACCTTATCTTAAAGGTGTAAGATCTGGGGCCAGTGAAAGCCATTGGACTAACCTGAGGTCGTGGAGCCAGCTTGAGGTGATGTGCCCTTTATGACATTTCACATTATTGCGCGTTAAATATTCATTTAAAAAGGTGTGGTCATACAAGGGTCAGCAGAAATGCTTAGGTATGCTTTGGCATTCAGAAGGCTCAAGTGTTATTAAGAGGCCGAGTTCCCCACACCAGTGTACTACCAACACCATCCTATATCATTTGCACAAGGCAAGACAGATTGCTGTATTCATGCAATTTATACAAAGTTCTGCCCTACCATTTACATATTACAGCAGGAATTAATATTTGTCGGACCCAATGACATGTTTCTAATTGTCAGATCTCCATTTCTGGTGATCACATGATGATGATAACCTCTTCTTTTATTATTAGCTGACAGAATTTGAACCTGGCATGACTCCTGCCTCCATTTCCCAATTCACTTCAAGTCCAGTGTATTAAAATGAGCTGTTATTTAAGTATTATTGTCATTTTCTATTAGCGTGAGCAAGTCTGGGCATTCTCCTCGGACTTCTCTTTTTGCCAAGGTGATTTAGCTGACAGACCTATTGTTCACTAGATGTGTTATATTTATCACACCATTCTCTGAAGTCTAGAGACTACAGTGAAATAAAATCCCAGTAGAATGCCTGTTCTTGAGATACTGGTACCACCATGTCAGACACCAACAATCATATAATGGCTAAACTCGCATCACTTGTCCTGCCTATTCTAATACCTGGGTGTACAACACATAAATATCTTGTCTGCATGCTATACATTTTGTGTTACATCCACATGAATGATCTGGCTATTTGTATTTAAAAGCAGGTGTACAGTACCTACGGGCCACTGAATGTATATACATGCTTATACTATATACATTTTTGATATATTTTATTGACTTATTTTTGTATGCTTTTGGATCATCTATGCAATCATTAATCCAGCCTATCACCATTTGTCTTTATTTCAAAATATATAAATATAACAAACAGTATATTAAAAATTATTATTACAGGAGCTTAATATCATACATTTTTTTAAACATTAAAAATTATTGTTTAATCACAGGCTAGAACAACCATGAAATTTGCTTTTACATGCAGTCCTGGCCTGAGCCAATAAAATGTCCTTTAAATAACAATACGTGACTTGTGTATGTCTGCAGCTTCTTTGTGTGACCAATCTTTTATTAATGCAATGTGATTTCTTACATCAGGCTTATTATTTTTCTTGTTTCTTTTCCTTTCCAGATGAAGATGGCAAAGTTGAGGGAAGTGATACAGATCAGTTTGTAGAAAAAGGAAGTGAATCTTCATGTTCTGAAAACGACATGGAAAGTGACAATGAAGATAAAGAAGAGCAGTTGAAAGTGCCTGATGAGGAGGAAGAGGAGGATGAGGAGGAGATTAGTGAAGAAAGGACTACAGATGATAAAGTCTTGGATAAATCCAGTGTAGTAACGGGAAGTGCATCGCACCATTCTGTTTCTAGCCAGCTGAATGAAGAAGGATCAGAAGAAAGTGACAACATGGCAAAAAATGGTATTGAGAAAAACATACCTCAAAAAGTTATAGCCTGTTATGAATTGGACAGAAACCAGTCCCCCAACACTACTTCGGGAGAATCAAATCCTACAGTCATAACTGAACAGAACCATCACAGTTTTTCCAGTCAGATATGTTATTCCCCTAAAGCCACTAAAAATAAGATATCCAGTTCCTGCCCATTGCCTTCTGACAATCAAAATCCACTCCCTCCTTCACCATCTTCACAATCGGTTTCATTATTTACAACAGCAAGTACATTTTCTCCATCTAGGAAAACTGCAAAAAAAAGGAAAGCAAGTTCTTCAGTAGACTTAATACGTACAGAATGCTTAGATATGAATGGCAAAGAGAGCAGGGAGAATAAACCCTTTGTGAGCAGGTATGGATTTTTTTTTGCTTTTTTACTCATTTATATGGTAAATAAGCCTTGGATATAGTTTTTACCATTGTTACATTTTATATTTCATTGCACTAAGAATTGAACTGATAAGAACAATCTTGTGAACAGTGCTTCCAGGACAGACCCTGGCTATGGCGAATCTGAATTGGACTGACCAGTTTGAAAATATTACACTGTATGCTATGTAAAGTCTTTGCTATAACTGTTATTCCTTATTTTGCAGTGCTGATGAAGACAGCATCCCTTTGGACATGTATGTCTTTTCAAGTAGCCCACCTGGTCCAGATGACATAAGCCCACTGCATGCTGCAGATACCACACAAGAAGAATGTCCATTTTCCTCATTAGTGACAAGTTCACAGCCAAGTCCTAGCAGCCAGCCTTCCAAGAAAAAGAAGAAGGTATATTAATGAAGATGTTATGCCACTATTTATTGCCCCCATTAGTATCTTGCTATAAGAACAGTCTTGTATGTTTTACGGCACTACTGCATAGCTTCATTAAGAACAGAGTGAAGCTTTCCAAGATCTTGTCCTAACCAGAATTTCACCCTAAGTTCTGATGTAAAGTTCTGACATGTGGTTAATTAGTTTAAAATAACTGAGTGTATTTACAGGTACTTTAACATCTCAGTATTCACAGAAACCCAGTTTCAGAAATGTACATACGTACTCTGGTTAGAGAAACTGGGATATTGGCCTCTGAGAAACTTGGTTAACACATGTAGTTATCTTTGCGAGAAACCCAGTTATTTGGACATGGAAGCCCTTAACCGGGCTATAATTAAAGAATTTCTTAGTCTGTGCATAGCTATTGCACTACTTTGGCTTCACACATACATTCAGCTGGAATGGGTAGAAAACGGTGGAAGCATTCACAAAGATTCTCAAAAATGCTCAGCCAATTGCACTATTTACTTCTTCTGGATGAAATATACTGTCTTAGTATTTCAGAAATCCCTAAATTTATGTTGATGACATGAATGTAGAGCACTACACTGAGCAGTTTATTTTATACTTTTTATACTAACATGTGTTACTTAGTTTGATTACTTATTAATGAAACCAGTAACTTTTACTTTTGTTATCCTAGCATCTCTGAGAGTAAGAAATACTGGTACACTGCTTCTGTTCAGGGCTCAGTTACATAACCAAAAAGAAAATGTGCTGCGTGCAGTCTAGTAACACAAATGTATTAATGTGTGTCAGTTTGGTGTTAATCCAGCTATAGATACTGTATGTTCAAACTTTGTGATCGGGTGATGGTAGTGGCCAGTGTGCAGACTGCAGATCGTCAAGGGCTCAGGTCGAGGATGTATAAAGAAGATGGATGTTATTTACTTAACAGCACAATAAAATTATTTATAAACTACAAGAAAATTATCATAGTTGGCTTTGCTTCTAGTCACTTACATGATGCTTCATACTGTATATGGGCTTAAGTCTTAATAATAAATGCTAGCCAGTGAAATGTGCAATTTTAAATCCAAAAGAAGAAAAAGTAATACACTATTTATAATGCATTGCATTTTATAATAAGTAACTACTGTATATACCATTTAGTTACTTTCTTTGTAAGTAATGAGTAACGTAACTAAAGTTAGTTTTAAAAGTGACATTCCCCTCACTGCTCAGGAGACACGTTTGCTAATGAACTCACTGTGTTTTCTGAAATATCTGAAGTAAAAAACCAAGACCTCATACTTTATACAGTATATAGTGCATTTAAAGAGGATGATTGGACCAGTGCTCTGATCATGGCCACTTTTACAGAAAGCAGGCAGATTAAGTGACTCCTTGTGGTTTAAACCGAGTCAGTGTTTAACCTTTATAATTCTGTAGTTTCTATTGCAATTCTGAAACCAACAAGCTAAAGCAGTGACTCATATAAATGGAGTGAATGTCAAGTAACTTTGTCCTTGAACACTGCCTTGTTTTCTAACATGCTGTCATATCTTTTTAGGTGAGTGTTGCCACGCAGTGTGACCCAGAAGAAGTAATTATTCTGTCTGATTCAGAATGACACTCCTGGCTTTACATCTTGATCATGCTGATGCCAATAGATCTGTACCTGAGCCACAGCTACAAAGCCCACCTCGTCAAGAATCTCTTAGCAGGAGCCTGGCCCCTTGTGCTGTGGGATGTGGGCTGGTTTCCTAGAATCCAAAGGTGGTGCTAATAAAGTCTGACCTTGAGAAGATAAATGGACTCATTCAGTTGATGGTGCCATTCACTGGACTTGTCTAATCAAGCAGTACTTTTTAAAATATGTATATAATCCTGTTTTGTTCCTTTTATGTGCTTTATTTTTTCACTGGGTTTCCAGAGACAGATTAATGGGATACTTGGGATACTAGGCCATTTTCAGCACTTTCTTTTCTTGTTAGCTGAGAGTTGCAAAATATAAAATGTTTTATCTTTCTAAAAAGAGATGCTGTTCCCAGACAGGCTACTTTGAAAAAACTATGTTATGTCCTACCTTATCACATCTTTTTTCAATTACACAAGACTTTTGTAAACATTATGCCATGGGAGATGTTATATTTCTCATTGGAAAAATAAAATTTGGGGTTTTGGCATACTTTCTGACAAAAGCCTTGAAATATTTAATTTTTACCTGAGTGTTAAATCATCAAAAATGCCAAAATATTTTCTCTGTACCTTTTGTGAACAAAGTCATTTGAGGTAGATGGAGTGTTTGTTTTTATATATTTTTGTTCAAAAGGGACCTCTGAACAAAATGGAAAAGATGTTTATGTAAGATATTTGTTACCTGAGGAAAAAAAAAATAATAAAAGTAATTTGCTGTCTTTTTATGCATTTTTTCATCACTAACACAACATATGCAGAAGAGCAATGCTTTAGATTCATGTACAGTACTCATTTTTTTCAGAGGTTTAAAGCGCAGTGTAGCATAGCTCTCCTTAATGTTCACTTCTACAAGGTTGCTGCATTGTTCCTGTACAAGATCATTTTTTAGAAGTAGTCTGTATGCTCCCTTCCTTTCTCCACACAACATTTAATCATTTCTTGTGTTCTTCTGGACATCCTCTATTTTGATTGTTGGAATTCACTAACTCATGTCTGAAACGTGACAAGTTGCTTTGGGTAATTGTGAAAGAAAACATTTCTCAGCTGTAGTGAACAACAGTAGAAGACCTACAAATAGCTAGTAGAGAATGATTTACTGGCATCCAACTGTTAACATGGAAGACGTTTAAACAGCATGTATGCGGTATTTGCAGGCTTCCTGTCGTTTACAGTTGACACTATAAAAAGAGACAGAAGTGAAATGTACCAGTAAGTAGTTATCCCTTGTATGCCTTTTTCAGAGCAATGGTTGTAATAATTATCGACTACAAAAAGAATTCAAGTGATTTAATACTCGCTTAGAGTGTAGTCCTAGTTCTGGGGGGAAAAAAAACCTGAAGGGCCAAGATGTTACTGTGAGTTGCACTCTTACAAGACAGTCATATACTGTATTGAAAATAGAACTGAGAGCTGCATTTAGACAATGTGCACTCATTGGTCACTTTATTAGCTGTGCCTGTACCACCTAATGGCTAGTTATGTGGCTACAACACAAGAGGTGCCTTATTGGTTTTTTGGCCAAACATTAGAACAGGCAAGATACATATTTGTGGTGCTACCGTACTGGTATCTGTATGCAGTATCAATCAATCAATCAACATTTATTTATATAGCACATATTCATACAAAAAAATGTAGCTCAAAGTGCTTTACAAAATGAATAGAGAAATAGAAGACACAATAAAAGATAAACATAAGTCAACATTAATTAACATAGAATAAGAGTAAGGTCCGATGGCCAGGGTGGACAGAAAAACAAAAAAACTCCAAAGGCTGGAGAAACAAATAAAATCTGTAGGGGTTCCAGACCAAGAGACCGCCCAGTCCCCTCTGGGCAATCTACCTAACATAAATCAAACAGTCCTCTTTGTATTTAGCGTTTTCATCGAAGGACCTGATGATGATGGTCACGTAGACTTCTGGCTTTCAGTCCATCAATGTTGGTGCATCATGATGCTTTGAGTAGGTGGTGGTGGCGCAGGCCGCCACCACAAAGAAACCGGAAAAAGAAACAGAAGAGAGAGTAGGGGTCAGTACGGATTTTAGAGCCACCATGAATAGTTATTATGATGAATTGAACATACAGAGTATCAGGATTAAGTTAAAGTGAAGTTATAAAAGGCCATGTTAAAGTAATGTGTTTTCAGCAGTGTTTTAAAGTGCTCTACTGTATCAGCCTGGCGAATTCCTATTGGCAGGCTATTCCAGATTTTGGGTGCATAACAGCAGAAGGCCGCCTCACCACTTCTTTTAAGTTTAGCTTTTGGAATTATAAGGAGACACTCATTTGAAGATCTAAGGTTACGATTTGGAATATAACGTGTCAGGCATTCCGATATATAAGATGGAGCGAGATTATTTAAGGCTTTATAAACCATAAGCAGTATTTTAAAGTCAATCCTGAATGACACAGGCAACCAGTGTAGTGACATCAAAACTGGAGAAATGTGTTCGGATTTTCTTTTCCCAGTTAGGATTCTAGCAGCTGCATTCTGCACTCGTTGCAAATGATTTATGTCTTTTTTGGGTAGTCCTGAGAGGAGTGCGTTACAGTAATCTAGTCTACTGAAAACAAAAGCGTGAATTAATTTCTCCGCATCTTTCAATGTTATAAGAGGTCTAACTTTAGCTATGTTTCTTAAGTGAAAAAATGCTGTCCTAGTGGTCTGATGAATATGCGATTTAAAATTCAGATTACAGTCAACGGTTACCCCTAAATTTTTTACTTCCGTCTTAACTTTTAATCCTAGTGCATTAAGTTTATTTCTGATAACCTCGCTGAATCCATTATTGCCAATTACCAAAATTTCAGTTTTCTCTTTATTTAGTTTGAGAAAATTACTATTCATCCATTCAGAAATACCAGTAAGACATTGTGTTAGTGTATCGAAAGAGTCGGAGTCATCAGGTGCTGTTGATAAGTACAGCTGTGTGTCATCAGCATAGCTGTGGTAGCTCACGTTGTAACCTGAGATAATCTGACCTAACGGAAGCATATAGATTGAGAAAAGCAGCGGACCCAGGATAGAGCCTTGTGGAACACCATATCGGATATCATGTGTCTTTGAGATTTGATTACCACAACTCACAAAGAATTTTCTCCTGCCAGGTAGGATTCAAACCAATTTAAGACACTGCCAGAGAGGCCCACCCATTGACTAAGGCGATTTCTAAGAATATTATGATCAATGGTGTCAAATGCAGCACTCAGATCTAAGAGGATGAGAACAGATAAATGGCCTCTGTCTGCATTTACCCGCAAGTCATTTACTACTTTAACAAGTGCAGTTTCTGTACTGTGATTTGTTCTGAAGCCTAACTGAAATGTATCAAGAATAGCATGTTTATTGAGGTGGTCATTTAACTGCATAATGACTGCCTTCTCTAGAATTTTACTTAAGAAGGGTAGGTTAGAAATGGGTCTAAAATTTTCAAAGGCAGAGGGGTCAAGATTATGTTTCTTAAGAAGGGGTTTAACTACAGCAGTCTTAAGACAGTCTGGAAAGACCCCCGTATCTAATGATGAATTTACTATGTCCAGAATATTGTCAATTAGAACGCCTGATATTTCTTTGAAAAACCTGGTTGGTATTGGGTCAAGGACGCAGGTGGAGGGTTTCAGTTGAGAGATTATTTTATGTAATTCAGGTAAATCTATCCTGGTGAAAGCATTTAATTTGTGTATAGTCGCTAGTGTTAGTAGAGAATATCAATTTATTATTTATATTTGTGTTAGGATATAGCAGGTTGGACAATGAATGGATGTTAATTAGAGGTCTCAAAGGAGAATGACCAGGCTTGTTCATCCTGCAAGACAGACCACAATAGAGCAACACATGGGACCCTGAAGTGAATGAACTAGAGTAACAGAAGGCCATTTCAAGTTCAAGTCCTGTCAGAGAAGAACTGGAAGGTGAGACTACATGTATAGTCACCCAAGTTAGACTAGATTGTTGGGTCAGAATGTGACATAAACAACATGAGTCCTTTGGTGGTAGTAGGAGTGTAATACTGTTTTTTTTTTTTTCTTTGTCACTAAAATTGTATGGTGACACTTTAGGTACTGCAAAAGTGCATCTATTATTTATGTAACAAAACCATAAAAAGGCTTCTTTTGGTGTTAATGACACGTGTAAAGCATCAGTAAAGCGGCTGTTTGTCTCTGTGCAGTGTGGCATTTAATATGCTGGTAAAGGTACAACTTAGGAATATAGAGGATTCATATGTTGTATATTGAAGTATGCAATATCATTTTAAATAGGTCTCACTTAAAACACTTCTGACTGTTCCAAAGTGAAATTGTGGTAGTGCCACATTGCACAGATGAATAATCACTTTACTCGAAACCAAAAGGAGCCTTTGTTAAGGTCTTGTTACATAAGAGTACATAAGTAATAGATGCATTTTTGCAGGAACAGTTTTGTATTACCAGTTGTATGTATGACTTCTCAAATCTGACCTTTCATAACCAAGACTGTTCAGCTACATTAATACCTTGGTTCAACAATACCGGCTGGCAGCGGTAGGTCTATTAGTATGGAGTGTATTCTTGGCACACATTGGAGCTCTCGAGTCCTTTTGAAAGTCACTTGAATGCTATAGCACACCTAAGCATTGTCACTGACTGTAGCCCCCTCTCTTCATATCCATCTACTGTTTTTCAGATCAATACTTTCAGCAGAATAATATACCAAGCTAGTTCTTCTCTGCACCATCATAGATCTCAATCTACAAGTAATATAGAAACCATGTAAAAGTGACACCTTGAATAATAATAGCCAAATTAATTGCTCTAAGATTACAAACATCTACAGCACTAACTTAGATTGTAGGTGGCACTGTGGGCCATGGGTTCAAATCCCATGTGTTCAGTTTTCGTGTTCTCCCTGTGTTGGTGTGTGTTTTTCTGTGCATACTGCAGTTACTGATTCCAAACTGTCCCTGAGTGGGTGTCTGTGAGTGGGCTCTTGATGGACTGGCATCCCACATACTGCTGTTTTCTGCCCTATGTACAGTGCCCACCCCCCATTCTTCATGATCCTGAAGTGTATTAAATAGGTTGTAGGATGTCGTGTCATGTTAACCAGCAACTTCCAGCATTTATAAAAGACTAAATAGTTACATAGACTATTAATACAAATCTAATAATAATAATATGAGCCTGAGTTAACATAAATGGCTAGTAGGAAAGCAAAAATAAAATTACTGCAACACGTCAAAACTCTCCACTTCCATGTTCAGTGAGTATGCCAATCTTGAAATTCTGTCTTCCTTACCTGAAAAATCTCAGAACACAGAGTCCATTCATATACTGTTTCTAAAATCTACAATGCTCTTTAAGATTCTATAATTTTCCACATTAGAAAGAATCACACTTTTTATCGGCTTTTAGTTTAAGCTCACATTTACAGTCCTGCAGTATGCCTTTTGTTGTGTGTGCCTTTCTGTCACATTCTGCAGTGTTCACCACTTATTTCTCATTGGGGGTCCACATGCAGATTCAGTCTTGGAAGACTGCGATCTCACTGCTTGCTTCATGTATTTCAAACATTTTAATAAAAAGTTGGTGTTTCTTTGCTGTCATGCTTCAGTCGACAGTTTATAACCATGGTAAGCTGCCAAACCTTGGATAAGCAAGTCTGCATTATCCGACCTGTCATGTAAACATTACTTACCCATTTCACTGACGTGATAATTTACAAGATTTCCCTCTTCATAACCCCTGTTCAAAAGTCTGCAGCTGGCACTCCAATTTACATATTCATCTCTTGAATATGCTGCACACTCTAGGGAGGAGAAGCAGCTGGTATGGTTAGCTCATTTCATGATGTGATATGAGTTATATACACACTCACAGAGACTGTGATGCCTCTGGCTACAAGCATGCTTTATATACAGTAACTGTAACCTAGACCCTCAGTGTTAACCATTGTAGTGAGAGTGCCATGGCCATGGACCTCATTTCTGCCAATTTGCAATTACTGATCTTTCCATTCTCCTCATTTTCTAACCTGTTTATCCAGGTTTAAAAATGAATGGTTGCCCACCTTACCCTTGAAGCACTGGGCACAAGGCAGCATCCCGTCAAGGACGAGGTGCTGTTCAAACAGAAGACGTATGTGCATACACTCCCATACTTTCTCATAAGAGGTAAGGTGCTACTGTAATTCACATGTCTTTGGGATGAGGAAGGAAAACCCATTCAGACATGCAACCACCACACTAACACTGCTTGGCAGGGATTCAGACCAAGGAGTTTTTCTGTGTCATTGCGAGTCCCCTTCCACGTATTCAGTACTTTAAAGTCAAGAAGGAAAGACATAAAATAATGGAGTATTTATTGAAGATTAAATACAAACAGCAGAGCACAAAGTAAACCAAGCACTCTGTTGTCACTTTTCATCACTTTCTGCCTTGCAAGCTTGCCTCCTTCATCCCCTCTCTGAGACATCTCCTCAAACTCTCTATCTGACTTGTCAGCAATTTTAAACAGAGGTGTCACAAAAGTAAAACAGATCACAACAGAATACAACCATCAAACATAAACTTAGTAGAAATACAATTTAGCAATGAGCATAATACGTATATGGTGAAGCATTAGATCAAACATGTTAGTTATAAAAATTAAACCAACATTTACACTTGATTGTTAATTGATGCAAATGCTAACTGCTCATCCTTTTAATTTAAGGCTGTGAATGTTTATTAAAATGAAATGTATTTAGAAGATTAATGAAAAAGTATTTGAATAGGTTACTTGTTATCCTTGGACTCTTCAATTTGTAACCTGATGGCAACAACTGAAGTTGAGAATACAGTGGGTGACTCCTGTCTGACAAAACTCACCATGCTTTCCTTGACACTTGCTCATGAAACAGGTCTGTGAGATTGAACTGTTGACACCTTGATATTTTATTGCTCCGATTTAATTTATTCCATGTTTGTTGATGACTTTAAATTCTCCTAATCAGGCCAGCAGGACATAAGTAAAGACAGACTCAACGCAAGATTTATAAAAGGGTGACATCATGGTAGGACTCAAAGTAAAAAGTACTCTCACTCTTTAAACAGTAGAGGCACTGCTGTCCCTTTTTGCAAATGACTTCTGCGTTTTCCTTAAAAGTCAGATTTGAGTTGGTCCTTACCCAAAAGGGACAAAGGAGCACCTCTCCACTTAGTCTAAGACAATGGCACGTACTTTTGTGGGTCCCAGAAGCTTGAACTGTTATGGGGACCGCTTCACAACCAGCAACAAAATCTGGGTAACCACTGTCATCTTCTTCAATGCAGTTATTCTATGGCAGATTCATGTTTTTGATACTTTAATAACCTTGTAATTTTAATGTAACTATTATTTTGCATTGAATGACACTATTTTATTAATATTACTAGGAGTCTGATCGAATCGGGCTACACATTCTTCGTCAAAGTGTGGCCAGTGGAGGTGGGATGCAGAGGGTTTGTAGCCAGTTCAACCACGAGGCTATTGAAGGAAGTAGGGATCAGAGGGCAGGCTCAACGGAAGGCAATCAAAGAGCTTGCCACTGTAGCGGAACGGAGCAGTCACTGGCTGTGGCTGAAACGTAGGGACTTAACATGGGCTGCCAATTGATCGAGTGGTGTCACCATGCTACACACACCCGGGTCTGATCAACCAGGGGTGGGCCAACCCCGGCGGAGGGTGTCTTGTGATAAGCGGCCGAAACACCCAATGAAGTCGGGGCACACAACTGAAGATGTGTCGCATTGGTTTCACCACGCATTCTGTGGCAAATTTCACTCCACTCAAGGTGACCTCTCCTTTCAACTGCTGTGCTGAAAAATTTGGGGATTTTAACATCTAGTCCCAGTAAGAATCCTACGTTTGTGAAATCCATATTTTCTCTGCAAAGAATTATTTGTTTTTTTAAGTCCTTGAAATGATTTTGTTATCATGGCACTGATTTGTGCTTAAAATAGACCTTTTCTGCCAAAGTAATGAAGAGTTTCCTGTTTAAACGGGGCTGCGAGACGTGAACTCAGCTCTTCGGCGCACCTCATTTTTTCCGCCAAACACAAATTTTCAAAACAAACTATTTTATGACTCCAATCAGAGTCGGAGTAGTAATTATGTTGGCGTGGTCATTTTAGATCTGAGATCGGCTAAAATTTAAACAATGACCGTTGTTAATACCCAGCTGTCATTACTCAGTTTGCCAATAGATGTCAGAAGGACGGATGCCAAAACCGAACTGCCCAAAGATAGATTTCGACGTACCAAACAAATGGCGATACGTTCTAAATTACTTACGGTTCCGGAGCTGTCGAAGGGTTTAAGTCAGTCGACGATGTTAGCCCTGGAAAGTACGCCCCACCAAACCAACGTTGAAAAAACCAACCGAACTTACTGTTATCTGCTTGAACCAACACTGACTTGCTATACTCGGCCGTCCAGCGGCGTCACTGAAGCATTCGAACATTCTTAGCCAATCATGCAATACTGCGTCCGCGTTTGCCACGTTATGTTCTAACTACAGAGACAGAGTCACATTGAATGGTTCTATCTTGTATTGATTCAAGGTATTGACGCGAACACCATACATACGGATAGTATCAAAATAAATATATGGATCATTTAAAAAAAAAAAAAAAAAACTTCTCATACAGTAGACTCCCAAAAATGTTAAGGAATTTGAGCTAAAGTAACTTCTGGGGCTCCTTTAGGATTAGGGGCCCTGAAGCTTAAGCTTCATTAGTTTCATAGCAGATCAGCCCCGGTGTGGTGCCCTTTTAGCAGCTCTCTGAGACAGTGTAGCACCTCGCCTGACCTCATGGAAAATGAGCAACCTGGCCCCAGATTCCATTGCTAGTGGCACGGTGCTGCTACCTGTTAACCAGAAGGTCTTCAGAACATTAGAACAATCCAGATGAGAGCAGGCCATTCAGCCCAACATAGCTCACCAGTTCTATCTACTCAATTCTTCCAAAATAACATCAAGTTTAGTTTTAAAAGTCCTTAATGTCCTACTGTCTATAACACTACTTGTTAGCTTTTTTCATGTGTCTATGGTTCTATGTGTAAAGAAAAACTTCCTAATGTTTACACAAAGTTTACCCTTAAGAGATTTTCCAGGACTGAAATAACCATTAAGCAAAATAAGCACATGCTAAGGGAATCAAGGGAAGGGGGACCCCACAGAAATTTTCCATTGGTGGATTTACCATGAACCATATGGTGCAAAATTGGTGCAGTTGGACCAGGTTCCCCAAAAAGAGGCTTCTATATTAAAAGAAGAAATTACATACATGTTTCCTCCCACAGTCCAAAGACATGCAGGTTAGGTGCATTGGCGATTTAAAATTGTCCCTAGTGTGTGCTTGGTGTTTGTGTGTGCCCTGCGGTGGGCTGGCGCCCTGCCTGGTGTTTGTTTTCTGCCTTGGCACCCTGTGTTGTCTGGGATTGGCTCCAGCAGATCCCTGTGACCCAGTAGTTAGGATATAGCGGGTTGGATAATGGATGGATGGATGGATAATGGATGTAAGGAAATTACATACATATACTGTATATACACAGGAGAAAGTAGGGGGAAATGACACCTTTTATTGGCTAACTAAATAGATTACAAATGCAAGCTTTACTTTCTCCTGTATCAATCTGTGGCTAACATGGTACAACACTCTACTGCTATACAAATATATATATACAATAATAACAATAATAATAAAATAGTAATAATAGAGGTTAATTATATATATGCATCTTTGGATCATGACAGAATTTGAATCTGCTAACTGCTACACAGTCCACCGAGGCTCATGTGATCGTTCTTGTCTTGGTCATGCCAGCCGTCCAATTCAATCATTTACTGAGAGTAAGTGCAGCCCATATATATGGGAGCACCAAAATCTTTTAAGTGCTTAGGGCATCTTAAAGGTCTTAATCTGTCCCTGATTATGTCCTCAAGTTCTTGATGAACTCTTTAAAATAATAGTCTCAATCCACTGTACTGATTAGTTTCATAATTTTAAACACTTCAATCATGTCTCCTCCTAATCCCCTTTCATTTAAGATGAAAAGGTTCTACTTATAGCTCATTCAATGCAGCCCTGGAATCAGCCTTGACACTCTTCTCTGGACTTCTTCTAGTACTTCTGTGGTGAGGCTTCACCAGTGTGTTTTATAAAACTTAAGCATGACCTCCATGGACTTGTACTCTGCACATCATGCTATATTACCTAACATTCTGTTAGCCTTCTTAATGGCTTCTGAACGCTCTTTAGAAGTCGATTGTGATGAGCCCACTATGACTCCTAAACCATTCTCATAAGAAGTGTTTTCAATTTTCAAACATCCTATTGTGTTTTGAAATCTACCATTTTTACTTCCTATGTGTAATACTTTACATTTTCTTACATTAAATTTCATCTGCCACAAATCTGCCCAAACCTGTATACTATTCAAACAACACTGCAATGAGCTTCAAGATTATATTCCAGTCCATCTAGCTTGTTACTTATATTCCTATACAGATCATTTATATATATTAAAAACAGGAGCAGCCCTAGCACTGCCCCCTGTGGGACACCACTTTTAACATACACCAATTCTGATTTCTTGCCATGTGCTGCTCAATCTAAACAATTTTTTCTATTAATTTACCTGTGACGCACCTTAAGGTAAATGGCCCATAGTTACTAGGATCTGCCTGATCACCGTTTTTATATAACTAGATAATATTAGTAATTTTCCAGTCCATAGAAACTTCCCCAGTGCACAGTGACTTTTGAAAAATATGCGTCAAGGGTTTAGATAAGTATTCACTAACTTCCTTAAGCACTCAAGGATAAGTATTATGTGGTTCTGGTGATTTGTTACATTTCAGCTTATTTAATTTAAACAGTACTTCTCCCTCTACAATTTCAAAATCACTCAGTATGTCATTCCACGTTACTAATGGGAGGCTATTTACTTCCTCACACATTAAATCTTCCAAAGAATTGAAAGTGTAGAGCATTGGCATTTTGCTGTCTGTATAGTTGTATTTTCCCTTACTATTCCTGATAGGCTTCATCTCCTCCTTGACTGTTCTTTTAATACTGAAACACTGAAATAACCTCTTTTGGTGGTCTTTTGCCTTATCTGCAATATTTCTCTCAAACTGCCTTTTATCTTCCCTAATGTCCTTCTTGACACACCATTTTTCATCTCTTTATTTAACCTTTTTAAAAAATTCTTACCAATTCCAAATTTTTGGAATGAACTTATCCTGCATTATATGTAAAACCTTTTTAAACATCTTTCTTTGCTCCTCAGCTGTCTCCTTGTGTTAAAGCTCATCCCAGTTTATTCTTTTAAGACACTGCCACATCTGCTCAACATTCGCCCTACTAAATTTAAACTTAACAGTTTTAGTGTTTGCAATTAAACAGGACTAAAAAATGTTGTTAGATATCTTAGATTTCTGAAACTGTTCAAGTTTGTAACGCATTTCAAGTGGACGAAGTGTTCAACAGATTATATTTAATTATTTTCCAAAGTACTATGTATGTGTATGTGTATGTTCTATATGTATTTCTTTTTTTAATCATGTAATTGTCTATTGTTTCATTATTATGCATATTTTATAAAGTCCAATCATTTTCTTTATTGCCTTCCCATTCAGGATAGTCCCTGCCACCCTAGTTTCCCACTAATCCATCTCTGTAGTTGGATTAAGTGGGTTTTCCAAGGCTTAAATTTCTATATCATAAGTATGTTTATTTACAATATAAGGATTGAAAAAAAGGTAAAAAAAAATAATAATAAAACCAGACATAAGTGGGTTGAACTTATTTTAAAGTCTAATCATTTTCTTTATTACTTTCCCATTCAGAGTAGTCCCTGCCACCCTAGTTTCCCACTAATACATCTCTATAGTAGGATGAAGTGGGTTTTCCAAGGCTTAAATTTCTATATTATAATTTTGTTTATTTACAATATAAGGATTGAAAAAAAGTAAAATAAAGTCAGACATAAGTGGATTGAATAAATGGTTAGTAAGTATACCTGAATAGGCTTCTCTGCTCTGAAATTCATAATGTTAGGATAACTCCTAAGCAAGAACAGACTGTGTTAAGGACCCTGTTCCGCAAGTTTTTTAAATACTGTATCTTTGCAGCATGGAGCTCCAAGTAGGTCAGCCGTCATTATTTGAGTCAAATGACCCTATCATTGCCCAAGTCTTAATCACAATGTAACCGGGCAGAGCACTAAAGTTCGGCATGTAGACTCTATTGGCTTCCATTGGAGTCAATTAAAAGGTGGCGGCTACGGACCATCGTGCCTTTGTCAGCTATAACACCGTCTGTACGACAGAGGGCGCTGCGCGGAATATGCGGCCAGATCCATCTCGTGTGTCTAGGAAGTTGTGGAGATGTAAATAACAACTTCCGCTTGCTGCCATTAATGCCGGGATTTTACGGGTTATTGCTGATGCGCCTCAGGAAATTGTCAACCGTCTAAACATTCGCATATCTTCTATTGGCCCGTTAGGGCGCATGTTCGGTACGGAACGGCGGTGAGGAGAGTGACGAGACCACGATGGCGGCGGCCCAGTCTCAGCCTGGGCTTCTTACTATTGAGCAGACGAAGGGTGAGTGGAGCTGCATTTGCTACAACTTGTTAGTGCCTGTCATGCATTTTGTCCAGAAACGCCCCATATGTAGGAAGACCACACAGTTTTAGTTAATCAGAAGTATGTCTTTACACTTCTGCTTGCATAGTGCAATGAACAGATTAAAAAAATACAATCACACTCGTAGGAGAAGAGAAGCTCTTGTAGTGTCGCACGGCGGTTCGTGTGACTTAGGCGATGCTCACCTAGTTAAATTTAGGCACTGGCTGCTATCTGAAAGTAAACGTCCCAGAAAACGCCTAATGTACAAAGGGAATTTTCTTAGGAAAAAAAAACAACCATTGAACGAATCGTGGAGCACAAACCAGTAAGTTTATGGTGACTTGTTTTTCCGTATCCAAAATCCAGTACTGTACTTGAAATTGACACAATTTGTTCCGCTACTTCTTACTATCAATTTGGACTTCGTTTTAGAGCTGAACGCATATTCAGTCTATCACAAAGCGCCGAAAGTCCTTTTTAATCACAATAGATAAAAAGGGACGTTTCCGTCGCTGACAATAAAATGCTAGCTGCATTGTATTTTGATCTAATAAAGAATATTGTTTCGATTTTAGTTATTTCATAAATAACATAGTATGGTAATTATAAATATTTCATAAATGATAATAACACTCCGTCACCTCCAGATTCGACCTATCAGTTACTGCCCGAAGTCCTTGAGGGGAGTCCGTGGTTTTTCACCGGATAGTTCACTTTGTTTTCTGCAGGTCGTCTAATTCATCTGATTGGCAGAAATTACTGTGGGCGTTCCCTGCAGTGGGTTGGCGCGCCCCGGCTTTAATTGCTTCCCTATCAAATAGCAGAGGTGGACTCACACATTTTGGCATAGAAAAAACGAGGCACAGTGAATAGGCCCAGTCGTTTTAGATGCTGTATGAGCTTTGGAATCCAGTTTAGTTATACAAGCATTATTCTAGCAATTCTTTATTATTGTAAAGAATCCATCAGATTTGTTTAAAGATATTTATCAAGTTCAGTGTGATAATGAGCTGGTGAATATCCTGGCTCACTGGGTGCAAGGCATGAGCTAAGCCAATGCAACTAGTTTGAAGTTCACCTTGTCTGGGCACTATGTCCATTTGCATAGCCAGTTGTAGTCCTTATCCAGGTAGCATGCATCACTGCCTAGACTAAGAAATGATGTCAGAATTGTTTTGGTCTTGTCTACTACACAATACATTTAAAGTTTTTTTTTTTTAAATATTTTTCTGAATGTGATGCTTAAAATATTACTTAGTATTCTCAGAAATACGTTGTGCCAAAGTGCAGAGCTAGAGGCCAGGGGCCCATGTATAAACGGTGTGTACGCATAGAAATGTTACATAAGAACATTTCCACGTTCAAATCACCTTTGTGGTTACCCTTTCTTTTTTAAATCCACATCTCTTACAAGGCTTTATAAATACACCAAAATTAACTGCATATTGTTCATTAGTTTAATGAATCTGATTCTAATTAACCTGTTACAATATAGTGGTCCACATAATGGTCAAACTATCCCAAATGCCATAACTCCTTTAGCGTTGTTACTCTCACTGCACCTTACTCTTCTTTTTTAGCTGCTCCTATAAGGAGTTGCCACATCGGATCATCTTTTTCCATATTACTCTCGCTGCACCACTCGGAGTATTTATATCACTGTATCTGAGTGTGAATCACAACTCTACAGCAGCTGATCGGAAAGAGAATTATCGGTATACAGCATCATGCACACACTGCCTCAGCCATGCTGTCCATTGAACTACTCTCATACGGCAAACGCTTCAGAGCCTTTCCTCACGGTTAAAAAACAGTTTCATCCGAAGGACTCAAAACGCACTCAGTCAGTCCATAAACTGCTCCTTGTAGAACTGTTTGTACTTATAAGTACAATCACCCCACTGTAAACTTGCACTATAGTTATAATATCGCACAACCTGAGCTAGTTTATAAAGCATGTATTTACATATGATGACAATATCATTTTTAAGATGAAATGCAGCAAAATATGTTTATTATATTATACAGATAAAACTTTAACTTCATTTAAATAATCTATATTGTTAATAATTAAATATGTGAGGACACAGTGCTGCAGCGCTAGTGAGCCGCTGACGCTCCGTTTACGAATTGTTCCTGCCTCGCGCTGTATTCTTGCTGGTGCTGATGCGACACTGGAAGGATAGATTAATACAATAATTAAACACGTGATACAAAGATTTTTCAATGTTCCTTAAAAGTTTTGAAGAATCAGCGTTCTAAGCTTACAGATGGCTTAATGTCTATTACAGAGCTGAATGTGTGGAGATTGGGTATTTGGAGAAAGAAAAGTAAGGACAGGAACAGGAAGTTTATGATGTTCTACTTTAATGACAAACTACTTCATTAAAGTGGAAATTTCAAGATTAAAGTTGACATTTTGTGCTCTTTTCCCCACTTTTTGCCTATTTTTTTTTCTCTGTACTCTAATAAGCTTTCATATGACACTCAGACTGTGGGCTACGACTCGCCTTTTCATGGTGACTTTGATATGTGACTTCTTTTTTTATGTCGGGCACTGTGCGACTTTGTGAACTTGAGCTTTCAAGTTTCTCCGACACGCTATTTCACTCGATCAACTTCCTTTTGTTATTTGTGCCACTGTTTAAACCAAGAAATAGTATGTTTTTCCTTGCCTCCACCTGGTATTCGCTGAAATTCTTCTATTTTCCCTCATGCTTTTGCCATTGTCTTTTCACAGAAGGCTGAGCTTAAGGGCTATTTATATTGATTTGCATATTCAAAGAGGCGTAATTCTGGGAGGAGTTGGGCGGGACAAAAGGCACGTGCGTTTCTTTTCACGCTTACCAGGATTTATGGAGCGGAAGAACGTGGTAGTTGGTGTTTGCACAGATTTATGCAGCTGGATTTGTTAGTGTGTAAACACATTTCCGCTTTTGTCCGCACGCCATGTTGTAGTGTGAATTCTATGCAAGGCTTTATGCATGGGGCCCAAGGGAGGTGGTGGACACAATGGCTTCCATTAAAGGATAAGTTTGGTATTTTCAAAGTTAATTGTTCATAGTCATGGTATATTAATTGGCCATTTGAAATTGTGCTCTTAAGTGAAGTGTTTTTTGCATTCATAAGTTATTTACAAACTTGTTTTTGATTGTCTATTGCAGGGGTCTCCAACTCCAGTCCTGTGGCCTCATGCATAAACAGTGCGTACGCACAGAAATGTTGCGTAAGAACGTTTCCACGTTCAAATCATGATGTATAAAACCTACACTTGGCGTAAAGTCACGCACTTTTCCACGGTACCTCATACCTTGTCGTATGCAACTTCTCCGCTCGGTTTTGCAGACTGGCGGCACCCAGCGTCAAAGTGCTGCTGTTCCTGTGTGGTTACTCTTTATTTTCCTGACGCGGCTTTATAAATACACTGAAATTAACCACATATTGTTTATTAGTGTAATGCATCTGATTGTAATTAACTTGTAACAATATAATGATCCAGGGAATAGCCAAAGTATTCCAAATACCATAACTGCTTTAGCGTTGTTACTCTCACTGCACCATCTTCTTCTTCTTTTTTTTTTCAGCTGCTCCCATTAGGGATTGCCACAGCGGATCATCTTTTTCCATATAAATCTCACTGCACCACTCGGAGTATTTATATCACTGTATCTGAGTGGGGAATCATAGCAGCAGCTGATCGGAAAGAGAATTATCGGTATACAGCATCAAGCCCACGCTGTCTCAGCCATGGCAAAATGTTTCAAAGCCTTTCCTGTAAGGACCTCGCGGTTCAGAAACCGTTTCATCCCAAGAACTTTAAACGCACTCAATCAATTGCTCCTTGTAGAACTATCTGTAGTTATAAGTACAATCACCCCACTGTAAACTTGCACCACAGTTATAATATTGCACAACCTGAGCCACTTTATAAAGCGCATATTTACATATGATGACAATATCATTTTTAAGATGAAATGCAGCAAAATATGTTTATTATATTATACAGATAAAACTTTAACTTCATTTAAATAATCTATATTCTTCACTGGGACTGGCGTGAAGGATAGAATAATTAAACATGTACTACGAAGATATTTCAATGTTTCTTAAACGTTTTGAAGAATCTGCGCTCTAAGCTTACAGATGGCTTAACATCTATTACAGAGCTGATTGTGTGGCGATTGGTTACTTGAAGAAAGAAAAGCAAGGACTGCAGGGCAGGACACACCAATATATATTGAGTATAAAATAGAAAGAGAAAATAACGACACAGCTAAAAACGCAGCAGCATATTTTGACAAAAGTTAAATGCTTGTGTCATGAGCACAAGGCAGATGCAGTGTCCACAACGGACGTGGCCATCCACTGTGCATAAGATACCATATTGACATTGGCGGGCCAAGGGGCCACCGATTCTTTCTTTGCCCAGGGCCGCCACAAGCTTAGAGCCGCCCATGAGTACTGCTGCGATAAATAATTTCATCGAAGGTCGCGCACAATCACTACACCATGAAACCCATGTTTAATAACGTGCTTTAACTCCTATAATCATGAAAATATCACGTATACATCTTAGTATTTTAGTTACAGGGAGCTGTAATATCACGAATGTAATGGATTCTGTGTCTAGTCGGAGGAAGAGAGCCGGTTTAAGAAGCAAGTAGTGATTCACACACACAGAGCACATAGAAGATCACTTTTTTTTCCTTTGTACTCTAATAAGCTTTCATATGACACTGAGATGGTGGGCTACGACTTTCATATCTGACAACTTCTTTTTTACTTCGGGCACTGTGCGACTTTGTGAACGTGAGCTTTCAAGTTTCTCCAAAATGCTATGTTACTCGATCAACATTTTTTTTGTTGATTATACCACCGTTTAAACAAACAAATAGTATGTTTTTCCTTTGCCTCCACTTGGTATTCGCTGAAATTCTATTTTCCCCCGTTCTTTTCCCATTGTCTTTTCACAGAGGGCTGAGCTTAAGGGCGATTTATATTGATTTGCATATTCAAAGAGGCGTAATTCTGGGGGCGGGACAGAAGGCGCGTGCAGGAGCGTTACTTTTCAAGCTGACCGGGATTTATGGAACGGAGGAACACGGAAGTTGGAGTACGCACTGATTCCTGCATCTGGATTTTTCTGTGCGTAAGCACATTTCGGCTTTTGTGCTTATGTCATGTTATAGTGCAAATTCTACGCATGGCGTTCTGCATGAGGCCCCTGGAGAGCTACTGTGGCTGCAGGTTTTCATTCTAACTCTTTTCTTAATTAGTGACAAGTTTTTGCTTCTAATTAACTATTTCCCTATATTTTAATTGGCTTTTCTTGAGACTCTGACTGCTGAATTGATTCTTTTTTCATTAAACAGCACCTAAACATAAATTTGATGTGAAGTGAGCCAACAGATGACCAACTAAATTGGGGCCTCAAACTCCAACCAACTTCACTTCATTCAGTTTCTTAATTTGAAGCCAATTTTCATTGTTAATTAACCCCGTTATTTAATTCCATAGTGCTCATTCTGCCATGGCAGACATTTCCAAAACTGTTGATTTTCTTTTTTTATGAGCGCTGTCAAAATGTTTTGTGGACCTGAAAAGATCAACATTACTGGGGATTTCACCTTTCTTTATTTTCAGTTATTGTGTGATGGACGCAGGTTGTTGTTTATGTGTTGGTTCATTTTGTGTCTTTATATTGTTTGATTGCTAATTAAGGAAAAAAGATATAATTAAGTGGCCTGAGTCTTAAATTGTGCATCTATTGAAATCAAGGCAAAGAGTTAATTAGCAGCAAAATCTGGTCACTAATTAAGAAAAGGGTTAGAATGAAAACCTGCAGCCACAGTAGCCCTCCAGGACTGGAGTTGGAGACCAATGGTCTATTGTGTGCTGACTTACCAGTATGAGAAAACCCTTACATACGATACTGATTGACTCATCTTGATGTCTAGTTATATAAGACATAGAGCATTGTGGGATTCCCTCCTATTATTGCCCCTGTAGGCCTGAAAAAACTCAGATTTTTTATTTTTTTTTTTTTAGGAAATTTTTGGACCATATTTTGTTTAGGAAATTATATCCTTATGATAAAATGTTAAACAATAGAAGTCTTCAGCAAAAATGATCAGAAGGAGGTTGGGGATCATCTCTTAATGGGGGTCAGAGTTATTCCTTTTCTCATAACTTTGAAAACAGTATGAGGATCAGTAATTTATGCTGTGACTCAGGCTGCTTGTACTTTACAGTCTGAAACTGTATACGATAAAACACACTGCCTGCAATGCAGTATAAAGATGAAGCATCTTTGAATCTTAAGACTTAAAAAGGTTGCATTAGAGCTCAAAGAAAATTAATTAATGTAAGAGATTTGAGATATTTAGTTGAAATATAGTTTACATATTCATAGCTTAGGTGACGCCGTAGTGCACAATAATTAGGACTGCCACTTTACAGATCCAGCATTAATTGCTAAAGTCCAGCACCTTATTATCTACATGGAGTTTTAAATGTTCTCTATGTGTTTCTGTGCTGCTCTTCTGGGTACCTTAGTTATCCTCCTATGTTCCTAAAGCCATGTAGGTTGGGTTAAGTGGTCCCAGTACAATGTGATTATGTGTGTAAGTGAAGCCTGCAATAAACTGGTGCCCTGACCATGCCCCTTTCCTGTATTCTGTCCTGTGTCACCAGGATACGCTGTTGCATCCTGCTCCTCTGAACTGGATTAAGTGGGTTTAAGAATGACTAGGATTATTGTTAGTTTACACATTTCCTTTGAGATTAACCTGAACTATTGCTAAAACCAAAGGACATTTCTAAAAGACCATAGGAGAAATTAAAGGTGAATTGTGTTATCATAGGGAAAAGCATCTTACAAAGTCCTTATTTTTACTGCTGAACTGTCTTCATTTTCAGAGTTAGGTGGCTACCTTAGCTATAGGAATATCTATCACTGATTTTCTTGAAAGTTATCCTAGAGCATTCTTTCTTGTTTGTTTCTGTGTGTCGCTGAATTTACTTTCAGATTCAGGTTTAAAGGTAGTGAACAACTCAAATATTTTAACAAATGATGATTGAATGTCTCAATGAAGCTACAAAATGGCAGTAGTTGGTTCGTCAAATGAAAAAAGGACCAAAACTGAATATGAAGTCACAAATGATCTGAGTCAATTTCTGGATTTTTTTATTTTTATTTTAGTACACGACCATACTTAAGCCTGTTTATAGCCTCTAGTTTTACAAAGTTTAGTCCAAAGCTTAGATTAAACAAAGGGCATCACATCTATGACTCCTGTTGAACATTCAAATTTTGCAGATCCATACTCCAGTCAAGAGCAACTGCAACTGGTAACTAACATCCTATGCGCATGAACTTAACAAAATATACACAATGAAAAACTATAATAATTCATAAGAAATAAATCGGGTATGTATAAAATAGCAATTTTAAAAATACATTGAATATTCTTGCAACAAGCAAGAAAGGTTGCTTATCAGATAAATATGTGAGGGAAATTTGCTCATTAAAAGTTACAATTTGCAGGAATTACTTTGTACGACATACCTGCAATCATGAGGAAAATTTCAAGCTCTGAAGATGTATTTTAATATTCTCACATTTAGTTTTTTAGTATCTCTTGTGCAACATTGGAGCACAAACAACTAGGTTTACATTTATGTGTACCTTTTGTTTTTTTCTTTTCATATCTTTTCTCTTCTTTTTCTAGTTGTTCTGGCAGAAGTGATCAAGGCCTTCGGCTCCCCAGAGAATTCTGCCCGTCTGCAGGAGGCACGGGAAAATGCCTGTAATGACATGGGGAAGATGTTGCAGTTTGTTTTGCCAGTGGCCACCCAGATACAGCAGGATGTTATCAAGTCGTATGGCTTCAGCAACGAAGGGGAAGGTATATGGATATCTGCTACATAATGTACATAATATATCATTTTTTGGAGGAAAGCTCATTCTGTAGCTGTTCTTTCCATGATGGTTTTTCAGCCATCTATTTTTTTGGAAATGTGGTTTTCCTTATCAATTAATTTCTTTCTCCATTGGAAAGGTACATAAATGATTAAAATTTTAAATGTGCCAAAAATGCTGATGGCAGTCAATAAACTGTGTGAAACTGCTGTGAAAGGCAGTAGATGTCTTCATAGGTTTACAGTTTAAACACTACATTAACCCGGGGTGACACAGTCATGCAGTTATCAACACTTCTCCCTTAGAACTCAAGGGATGTGGGTTTGCTTCTTGCCCAGGCTTGTGTGGAGTTTGCAAGTTTTCCCAGCACTCCAGTGTTTTTTTTATTTTGAAAGCCATTTCCCAAGGATCATTAGTTGGAAATTGTTGTCTGGTACGAACGTGTGTGGGTGTGTGCCCGGCCTTCACTGGTTGCGTCCTGTCTTTTGCATGATACATACTTTTGGATCCTATAATGCTTAAAATAATTCCAGGAAGTGAAAAAGTGGTCATTTTAACCAGAGTATAATATTAGTGCTTATTGTGTGCTCAATGAATTGCCAGTAGCTTCCTCTTTTTCAATTCAGTTCATTTGGATGTTGTTTTCTTAATGAATTCCAGTAACAACAACAAAATAAACCATTTTAGTCATAAGCCTGCCATGCCATTTCAGCGCATTATGTTGGGGTGCAGAGAAATGTTGCTGATGCTGAATGGAATATAACAAATTCCAGATGCTAAGTGTATCATTGACAATGACACATTCACTCCTATTCCAAAGGTCGTATTCCAAAATTGGGAAGGTTAACTTAATCAAAATGGTAATAGTATCAAGAAGAGATATAGCAGCTATTGAAAATAAGCAAAGGTAACATTCTCAAACTTACTTTATCCGGCTCAGCCTAATAAGGATGTATAGACGATCCTAGCAGGAAAGCCGTGGGTGGTCTGCCAGTCCACTATGGAAGCCACTCATCTAGTGGCAGTTTAGACTGGCCAGTTAACCTAACACACCTGAATTTGGAGATGTGTGTGGAAAACCCACTCCAATATGGGGGGCCTATAAAAACTTCACACACTTAGAGACCAGGTGCAGGATTTGAACGCAAAACGCTGAATTTGCATGGCAGCAATGGAAAACCGGATCTGCAACTCATCTTGGCGAATTTCTCTCCTTTTGCAATAAACTTTGTGGTTTCCTTTAACTTCTGTTGTAAATACAGCATGCACCACTTTCATTTTAAGAATCAACTTTTTCAAGTATGTTTTCTTTCAGGATTTAGACCAATAAGGTATCATTTTAAATTGGCAAAATGTCTGACTACAAAAACAAGAATACAGTTAGCATTATCTCCAAACTGTATTTGTTCAAGCCTGAATATAATGGTGAAAAGATCCAACAGTTCCAAGAGGAAAGAATAGAGGAGGGCAAAACTGGAGAGACAAAAAAAAAAAAACATGCAATTGGAAGGAACGGGTGATGCAATGGACAAGTGGCAATTGGTGGAACATGTGGAAAATAGGAAGTTATGGCCAATCTGCAAAAGTGCTTTTATTGAAGACTGTGGGACTTGCTGCCTCTACTGCTAGAAAACGTAGATGTGTGTCAGTGGGATGCAGTGTTGAATGCTTACTTTGATGTGTGATAGATAAGAGTTTCTGTTTGGAGATTATTATTTACACAGACAACAACCAGGCACACCATTCAAACCCATGGCGCAAGATCTGTGAAACAGCAGCAGTACTGATTACTCTGCCTTGATGCCCTACATAACAGTTACTCATCTATACAGTATTCATTTTGCTAGTGAAAGACATTGCCATTGTTATTTTTTTATGGCTGTCCATTTCAGCCCGCTTCAGTTGCTACTGCAGTGAAATGCCTCGCAATATGTTTGGAACTGCACTTGGCTTCAGTAATGGACAATCAGGAACATGAAAATGCTATGAGCCATAACTTTAATGTATGGTAGTTACCATAGGAAGCCAAAGAAAACTGTCAACACTTTTTTTCTCAAATTATATTTGCATCCTAGATATGTGCATTTTCGAGCCATTTTCTTAAAAGACTTGTCTTTGGTTTTGTGCTGATCAGCTTCCTTATTTATGTCTAAACTCCACCTGCGATGGCAGTTGTGAGCAGACACTTGATCAAGAAGTGTAATCTTAACTCCAGGAAAATAGTTGGAATCAGTGATTTGTGTGTGTGTGTGCGTGCGTGCCCAGTGGTGGGCTGGCGCCCTACCCAGGGTTTGTTTCCTGCCTTGCGTCCTGTGTTGGCTTGGATTGGCTCCAGCAGAATGAATGAATGGATGGATGGAATCAGTGATTAAACAATTGTAAAATGTCTAGTTTTAAAATCTAGTTTCCTTTCGTTTTCTTATTTCAAAGCCTTTGCTGCTTCAAAGTATTTGGTGAGATTAGCCCTTTTTTTCATGTTTGGAAAGTGCAAAAACAGACCACGTATTTTTAAAGTTCTATATTAAAAAAATCGGGAGTGTGTTCCCCTCGACTTTATTGTATACTGAGATAGAAGAAAAGGTCATCAGAACCACTTCCAGTTCCACAGTATTTCTCAAATATCATATGTCTTTGTTTCTCATCATAACTAATTGATAATATTGATACTCAGTCATTTATCTCTATTTATAATCAAATTTTATATTAAAATGATATTTTAGCACTTAGGGAGGTCAAAAACGGTGGTGGAATTTTTTCATGATTACATATGCATTACCTTGATCACATGTAAAGTAAAAAAACATGGAAAAAGTGTTAGTATTATATAATATTTGTTGCAATAAATTGCTATAGGTAAAACATACATTTAATTATAATGATGGCTGGAAAAAATAAAGTCATAAAAATACATTTATTTCCGGGAACACAACCAGGACATTATTGTTCCCATTATATCTTATATTTACATGGCATGTTCACTGTATACACGTTCTTGTTAAACTGATGATGTATAAATTCAAATTTATAATTATTGAAAGAATATGTGTTATATTAAATAGTTTTTAATATTGTGTACTCATTTATATTTCCATGATATAAAAAATGTGGATGTTTATTTAAATAAAACACTACTTCTATTTCAGTCATTTTTCTCAAATTTCTTATCTGTTTGCTTTTTTTCATTATAAATACCTGTACAAAACTTGAATCATCTATCTGTAATTCTAACCATAGTTTACTTAAATTCGGGAAAGTATTCAGTTAAAGTACCACTTCTGGTTTGCCGGGTTGGCCTAAAGTTTGCTACGATTCTTTATTTTTTATATAAAGCCGGTGTACAAAATCGCATTGACCTCGGTCAAAGTGTTTTCGAGTTATTTACACACAGACATAATTTCAAAAATGGACTCGAGAAGGTCTAAAACATGAAGATTCATCAATATCTCGAGGTCGAATTTTTACTATGTGTATGAGAAAGTAAAAAGGAATGCAATTTAATGTGCAAATTAATATATACTATGAATGTGAAGAAATAACTTGAAAAATACCAAACTTGTTCTTTATGTCTTTAGATTTAAGAGGTTCTGTTTTGCCATGTTATTTATAGAATTAACATCCACTAGCAGTACTATATTTATGAATTTAAAGAGAGTCATATATGCTGGATGGCTGATCTTCTTTTCCATTTTCATGATTTATTCATTTTTTTTGTAGGTGTTTTGAAATTTGCTCGGCTAGTGAAAATGTATGAGTCACAGGACCCGGAGATTGCCGCAATGTCTCTCAAACTGAAATCTCTGTTTCTACCACCAATGACTTCACCACCACTAAGTGGCACTGTTGCTGCAACCTAGAGACTGAAACTACAATCTTGAACCTCTTGCCTGACCACTAACACAACCTTCATCCTCAAAATGTATTTCAATTCCATAATATTACAAGGCACTTCACAAGCATGATGGTTGTGTAGTAAGACTCGAAAATGGGGATCTGCTTCTGCACCTTCTCCTTCTTATGAGATATTGTGGGTTATAAACTGAAGTAATGGAGAAAAACAAGCATTTGCCCTTGAGCTATAACCCTGGAAGCCCTTTTGCATTTCTTCACTGCCAACTGTACAGACTAGAAAAAATGTGTTTGCTTACAAGTCCATTACAGTGTGTCAACAAACTGCTGTGGAAAATTAGTTTCAAATCTGTTATTGGGGTCTGCCTTTTTGTGGATGGTTTCAGTAAGAGGTGGAACTTGCTTACTTTTGGAAAGCTTTCTTAATGATTAATTTGTCCGATATTTGATTGTCTTTCAAGGATGAGCTTATAGTATATCTGTTGGTCACCCAGAAGCCTTTGATGGAGTAATGCCTAGGCCTAAATTCATTTCAGGCTGGAAAGTCTGCTGTATTCTGTTTTTATGATATTTTGATATTCATATATATTTCCGTTTAGTTCCACACTGGGGTAAATGGGTAAATTGCCCTCTTGCAGGTGTGTTTTTGTCTTTCCTATTATGAATTGGCTTTAAATCCGTTGGTTAGCTTATTCCTTCAACCTTTCAATGGCAATTGATGTTTTACTGAATGGTTTGAAAGAAGTGAGAATGGTTACTGTACACAAAGGAGATTTGGTGGATGTACACTGGCATATTAATATAGAGATTATATTTGCTTCCTCACTTCTCCAGGGACTCAAATTCATTTCACATTCCAGTCACTATTTGCACATTGTCCTTTTGTTCATGAGTTTGATTTTTTTTTTGTGTTATTGAGGTTTCCCTGGAGTGTGTGATCTCCACCATCACACAACCTTTCCAGTTTCGTTAACTAGCTAATGTAAATTAGTCTGGTATGTGTGAATGCACCCAGCCATGACCTAAACCTATTGAGATAAACGTTGAATCCCTAGAGTTCTGTGACAAACATAGCAGGTTCAGAAAATTAAATGGATGGGCTTTTGAGTGTAGTCATGGTTCTGCTAGGTACTTTATAGCATAAACCTTGAATGCATATGCGCTAGAGCAGGGGTCCTCAATCCCAGTCCTGGAGAGCCGCAGTGGCTGCAGTTTTTTGTTCTGACCTGGTTGCTTAATTAGAAAGCAATTCTTGCCAATAAAGCACTAACAAGCTATGAAATTAAATTAACTCTGCTATGTCAGGTCATTCTGATATCCTAGATTTTCTTTCCCTTTCTATCATGCAAATGATTTGAAGGCTAAAATGGACGAGTAATTCTCAGTCCTTCACTTTTTTCTCTTCATTTTTCTTCCAAGTATTTGATTAAACCCAATAGTGCAGATAAATACACACAGGTGTAAATGTAAATAAGCTAAATGGAGAAATGCTGCTCTCTCTTGTCATTTGCATGTTATTGATAATAAGGAGCAATTAAAATAGCCGTTTAAGACAAAATTAAGCAATAAGGGTTCAAAATCACTAAAGTGAAGCAGAAGTGTTACTTTAGCAATAAGTGCTTTTTATTAAGCAACTGGGTTGGAGCAAAAACCTGCAGCCACTGCGGCTCTCCAGGACCGTGATTGAGGACCCCTGCGATAGAGTACTGTTTTTATTTGACCTATCTATCCATTCATTAGCTAAACTTCCTTAAGCCTGTTTTAGGGTCACAAGAAGTTTGGCCCTGTTCCCTTTCTATTCAAATTCATTTCAAACTAGTGGATATGACTACATATGTGGCTGTCCTGTCCTGCCCTACTCCCCCTAAGCATGAACACACAAAATAGCAGGATCACTCAATAGTGATGAAATGGTGCCAGGATGTAAGTATTCAGTTGATCTACAGTGTTTTAACTTCTCAACTACCTGAATGTTCTTTCATGACATTTTATGTGAAGAAACTTTAGTTATTCCATACAATAACAAACATGAATGTGTTTGGCAGGAGGATTTATATATTGGGAGTTTATGGAGTGTTGGGCATCTCTGTTTTTTTTAAATATCAGAAAAAGCTTCTAATTCCTTGAAAGAATGTATGTGCAGGCTGGTATATCAAATTAAAAATGGATTTCATAATCACTTTAATGTTTCTCAATTGACGGTGAAAATAAAGACCCAAATATTTCCCATGTTTGCTGATGTGACCATTGCTGTTACTTAAATGGCCACATTATCAGTCAGACTGGGTACCGGACTATGACTAATTGATAATTACATTAATTGTAAGTGAAATGTGGGCCAGACTGTCCTAGGTGAAGGTCATTTTATTGACACGTCATTTATTGAGAGACAGAGCAGTAGGCTGAGCTAGGAGCTGACACAGCACAGAAATGTTGTTTTGCATGTTAAATGTCAGTCTGCCCAATATTTTTCTCTCCTTTTGGGAACCCTTTTTCCAGTTTATGCTGAGCTGGTGAAACATCAGTATGTTTCATTAAAGAAAGACTGCTTTATGTCCACCTGGAGACACATCATCGCCTTGGCAGCTTATCCTTGTCTGTTTATAATGAGTCGTTTTCTTTTTGCTTGGGCGAAATATTTTCTCTTCAGAAAGCAAAGATGTGAGCTTTTGGTGAAAAGCTTTTGGGTTGTCTAGTGATGCTCTTTTTAATTGTGTTTGAAGAGCAACAGCAGATTTGGGTATTGATTACTTCCAGCTGTGTTCTCTTGCATGTGAAATTAAACGAGAAACATCCTGTCAGTGATGAGTAAAAAATGTGAAGTTAAGGATGATGTCAAGTATCCAGTAGCCGTTTTGCATTTCAATGGCTGTTCAGTGAGCTGGCCAGGCCCTCTGTGCTTTGGGATAATGAACAGTTTTCAAATCCGTAAAAAACAAACAGGAAAGAAAAGAACGCAAGCCTACAAAAGGTAGATGGATGGGGGTGCAGGATTTTGATCAATTGTGTTTCATTTGAGGTGTTAAAAAAAAAAACTAAAAAAAACTAAACGTGCATTACTGTGAATACTGTACTATGAACAAGAACCATTAGGCATCCATTATGACCCCTTAGTGGCATCTTGAATACTGTTGCTGTAAACTTGAGAGCACATTAATAACAGAAGAAACACAAACTCGTTATAGCCAGCAACCTTGATGAGTAAAACTAATAATTATCCTCTCAGCAGCAACAAAGAAAAGGGTGCAAAATGTGTTCTACTGCTTTTGCTGTAAATGTAATTGTATTTCCCCTTTTGCCACCCTAAATGCTTATTCCACATAATTATTTTTTTTTCTGAACTCCCTTCTTTCATTCCAGGGCTGCCAAGAGCAGGAGTATGTCCAGGCCGCATCGTGCAAATACGTAGGAATTATCTGATGACCAGAACATTCCTGGCTGTCATTCTCTTTCTCTGTACGCTTAGCATTTGTCTTTCGACGGCATCTTTTCACGTTAAAACTGATTAAGTCAGTGTTTGTGTTGCAATCACTTAGTACGCTTTCTTTAATTTTTTACTTAAGTCTTCAATCTGCCTCAAGAATGATTTAAGATATGAAGAAGTAGGGGAAGTGACCGCGAAGGTGGGAGGGATGATGACAGCACACGTATGCATGCGCCGCACGGCCACCTTGCTGCCGAGAGGTGATTCTACAATAAAATAAAAAGAGGAATAACCTTGGAGGTCAAGCAAAACCCGAAAAGCGGATAGTGGACATCTAAATTTCAGCTCAATAGGTCAAACGGTTTGCAAGATACAGGTCATTTAAAATACTGGACAGACAAACAGACAGCCACTGTAGCATATTATTTAAGGTCAGTTAATTGCAGTGCACACTTTCAAACTTGCATCAGAATAATTTAGAGATGCTGGTCACTATAAACGAGTGAAAAGAAGAAAAACCAAGGTGAGGCCTCCATCACACATGCATTTTTGGTGATCTGGTCATAGTGATCTGGTTGAATAGTACTTGACCACATTAAAATAAAGTGCAAAAGGACTTGTGATCAAAGACAACATTCCGAGTTGGTCACAAATAGATATTTAACACCAGCTTTAATTCAAACTAACTTTCTCACTGGGTACAATATCTATATACATTGATGCGATTTGTCTTTTCACAGAAGGCGTCAGACACCTTTTAACACCATCAGGGTAAAATCCTGATACAAAGAACTTGTTAATGATAAGTCCAAAGGGGGTCTCGGTTAAAATTCTTAATTGTCCTGATGGCAGTTTGTTAGCCAGCCTGTCATCAGTCCTCTTTCTCTCCAGTTATATATATATGAGACTACGTTCATTGAAAATTAAAGTCGTTAGTTTTGCTCCACTTTCCATGTCCGTGTCTCTTACTGTGTTAAGAAATTTTCATTTGAGTTGAGCAACATTATAATTGCTCAACATTTTTTCTGGTGCAAATTATTCTTTAATGTCCCTCAACTGGGAATCGAGGCCCAGGATGGCTGAATCCTTGTTTTGGAGGAGCTCTATAGCTGTAAATTTTCATTCTAATCCGTTCCTACTTTTAAAGTTAAACATGTTGTTATTTCACTTTGTATACTTAAGTTATTTTAATCCAAAATTCATCTCAAGGTTTATATATTGTAGATGCCACATGGGCTGGACTGGCATTGCAGCCAGAAGAGGGGGTGGTTCCTTACCCAGACAGTAGGCTCCTAGTAGGCAGACAGGCATTGCAGCTAGTGAGGAGAAGGGGATCAGAGCTGGAAGGAAGGGCCAGAAGGGATGGACAGGCAAGATGTTGCTGGGGGCTTTTTAATCCCTCCAGACATTAGATGGCAGCAGCCTTCCATGAAGGCACCCATTCGGGCTCCAAAAGGAAATGCTGGGAGATGTAGTCCGGTGATACAGCCTTGCTGGGGATTATGGGTGCCGCAAGGGGGCTCTGTAGGAAGTTGTGCTCCCCAAATTATGGGATCTTCCATGTGACCCAGAAGTACTTCCATCAGGCAATCGCCCTGGCACCACAAGTACCCCTGGGTCTGTAATAAAAGGGAGCGCACTCCCTTATCTAGGCGAGTCGAAGCTGGGAGGTAGAGAGGCAACACTCAACTGGAGGGGGGCAGTGGAGAGAGAAAACTTGTTTATTTGTGCTTGTGCAACTTTGTGGAGGAATTCTATAATAAACCTTTCATTATTTGAACCCAGGACTTGGTGTGATCGTGTTTAGGGGTTTGGGGTTCACTAACGCCGCTGGGTTCTATCACAATATTAATAAGAATTTATAACAAGCATGACTATGTATTTTTCTCTTATTGATGTTTAAAAGCCTTGCTTATTTGTCTGCAACTTGCTAATCAATAGCCGCTCCACACAAACCTTTTATTTTCATCTGTATCTAATGGTTTTCATTTGAATACCATTAAGATAGTAAACTACAGAAAAATCAAATTGCACCTAAGATTAAAAAGATCCCACTGTATCTAAATTGAGAAAAATCCAAAGTGCATTCTTGTGTTTTTCTGCCTACAGAATGTGTGCCAAAAAGTTCAGGTTCTTAAACAGGATGGTTAATCAGAAGCAGTAATCATTCATTTCTAACTAGTGCTGAAGAGAACAAGCCACTTCCATATTGTGTCAGCTTTTGTTATCATCAGCTACCATCCTTCACAGTGCAAAAACATTTCAAAAGAATTAAGATGGCAAAATCAAGAAAACATCCTGCTTGTAAAGTGAGCAAACTCTGGTGTGAATGACTGATTGGATATGATAAAGGTGTAACCAGTAAAATGGCTGCAGGTTTAAACAGAATACAAGTGCAGTTAATACAGAATGATCTGCCTTGAAAACCTGCGAGCAATGAGGCCTTCAGGTAGCAGGATTTAGGCTTACTCGCAATGTCATTGTGTAAAAACAGCACCCAAGAAGAATCTGCTCGACTCTGATGATTTACATTTTTATTTTCTTTAGCACATTTCATAGCAGGGCGGTGCAGTGGGTAGCGCTGCTGCCTCGCGGTAAAGAGACCTGGGTTCGCTTCCCGGGTCCTCCCTGCTTGGAGTTTGCATGTTCTACGTGGGTTTCTTCCTACAGTCCAAAGACATGCGGGTTAGGTGCATTGGCGACCTTAAATTGTCCCTAGTGTGTGTGTGTGTGTGTGCACCCTACGGTGAGCTGGCGCCCTGCCCGGCTTTGTTTCTGATTTGTGCCCTGTGATGGCTGGGATTGGCTCCAGCAGACCCTGTAGTTAGGATATAGCAGGTTGGATAATGGATGGATGGACATTTCATAGCTTACTCGTTTGTTTTAGTCTTTTGGCTAATCTTTTCTGGCCACCGCCTGTGCTTCATAGCGTATCTGATCAGTTACAATGGTAGCTGTTGCTTTCATTGTGACATCAACTGAGCAGGCCATCATTCAAAAAGTAAAACCAAACCAAACATTTTATTTCTGGAAGGGCTATGGTGTAAAAGTTGTCAAAAGATATTGCCAGACTTTGGAAGACATGTCGGGTCATCCTCTGGGCCACTCGTACGTTAAATGAAAGTAATATAGTAACATAACATTCTCAGACGCACTCCAGTTTAGGGCTGTGGGGGACCGGAGTTAATCCTGATGTTGTCGGGGGCAAGGCAAGGACCACCTTGGGGATGGCGTACCAGTTCATTGCAGGAGCAACTCATGCACAATTACCCATTTTTCTAATCTGTGGGTTGAAAACTGGGGTACCCAATGTCTGTGCTAACAGAACTTGCAAAATCCACCAGCAAAGTGTCCAGATACGGGATTTGAATGCAGAGCAGTGCATCTGTGAATCATCTGTTCTAACCAGTGTGCCATCTGTTGTGGAAAAAACCATCCTCCATAGTCAAATAAATCATTCTAGGAGACCAGATGAAAACGCAGAACGATGCTTTATTTGCATATGCATATGTCTCAGTCCATTGAATGACCAAGCAATAAAACAATTCATTCCCTTTTACACTTTTCTATTACCATTACCTTATGTAATGCATTGCGTCATCTGACTCTTAACATGCAGAATCCTATCATTCTTAGCTAATTTACTACAGCCACCATTAACTTCGTACACATGTTGATTCTTCCATTATTCAGTTTATAGCGGTGTCCTACAGGTTTTCCCATTGATCTTATCACTGCTTCATAATAGGGGTATTTGGGCTTTCTCGCTTTTTAAGGGGGTGTTCATTACTCATCTTCATTTTTACCTTAGCAACTGTCTTGGTGGCTCCTCTGAGATGAGACAAAAGCATCAAGTGCCCAAGCTTTAAGCTGCATTTACTTAATCCTTTAGTTACCTTCAGTCCTTTTCTTTGATTTTATTTTATTAAAATCAAAAAAACATTCCATACCTGCAAGTCAAGTTTAACAAAACTGGTGTGAATCAAGTCAGCCTCCACCCATGAGAAAGAGAGCAATCAGTCCTTTTCTTTGTGGTTTTAACAATCCGTTGTTACGACTTCATTTAAGTGTATATCATTACATTAGATTGTAAAAATTATCATGTATTGATTGCAAATATTTGATTAAAATTCTATATATATCTTGCTGCTGTAATCTCACAATAATATTGCATTGAGCTTATCAAGAAACTGATAGTCCAAGAACTAATGTTTAAAAAGAGTGAATACATTTTTAGTCCATTTAACTGAAGATTAAAAATTAAAATAACAGCAGTAACAAATGATCGCGTTTATCAGTCTGACAGACTAAAATGGTAAATCCATGTATTTTGAGATAAAAAGCTGCTTTCTTTGTTCTTCATATTTCTCGTATGCTAAACAAAGCCAAAGTATCTTCCTGGTGACACCTAAATTGGATCTGTGCAACTTCCAAGTCAGTTCTCGACAGAATAGCAATATGGTGGTCCTTCTCCATGGACAAAAACAGGTTGTATGGATGAATGGCTTTAGTTAGCTGTTCAACGACTTTTTTGTTCATCTCTTAGGATGGACAAGTTCCAGTATGTAGAAGTATCAAATTCTATTTTAAATTGTATACTTCATTGAAGGTGTGGTACATCTAAGGAATCAAAATGCTAAGGGTGTCTATTAGACCAAATCATTGTTGTATCTGAAGAAAGCAAACACGAAGACATTTCAAAGTAACAATTGTTTTGGAAATGTGAGGAAAGATACGAAAATTCACGAGTTTGGATGATTAAAATCTAAAATAAGGAGGGTTTGAAAGGTGGTCGTGTTCTGCACTCTGTTTTGCAGAGGTGATTATTAGAATTTATTACAGCTAAAACCCACCGAAGTAAAAAGGAAACTTCGAATGGCAACATATCCTCTTAAATGTCCTACAGGTCCCGTGTCCATGAACGGATACTTTGTGTATAGTTTGTCTTGAGAGAGATTTAATGGCAGGTGCGTTACCGAGGGAGGCGGCGAATTTCGTTGCGTGAAAGAGTGACACCCACTGGCCAACAGAAATCTTCAGATCCTGTTTCAGTTAGCTTTTGAAATGTTGGGGTCAGACTGCAAGGTGACATTTGCAGGCACACTTAGAAGACTTTATTTTATTAAGTGTAATAAAAAATTACATATCAGAATAGTTGGACTTGATGGGAATTTGAGAAAATTAAATTGTGAATTTCTCACAGAAAACACAACTTAAGCTGGCAATTTTTAAAGCTTCGGTCCCGCAATCCTGAATTGAATGAACAAACGTAAGCGAGAAATTTTTTTCTTGATACATCCTGCCCATGTTATTTTGAATCTTTTGAGGTTTGAAAGACTAATTACATTCTAGTGCATTACTTGGTACGGCACTGAGCGATCACAAAGATTCATTAGCACCGACCGGGGTACTTCAACGCAGTGGTTAACTCTTGGAATCCTGATTCAGTTCACTCTTTGCATCTTCATTGCGACTTCTTTGGGTGGGTTTCTTTTGCTACTCCTGTTCCCCCCTACATCACAAGCAGAGGTACGCAACCAGTGCCCACCCAATGACAGATCAATACAAAAACGAGTAATCTAATGTTGACATTGAGCCACCCTCCTTATGTCTCCCACCCCATTAACGTCATTGCGGTGTGTTCCGTCAGTTAGCGCCCTTACATTTGGCCGGGGAGAGTGGGAAAGACGAAGGGTGTGTAGTGTTGCGCTGGCATCTCCTCCAGCGTCGGTTCCCGTTTTGCACTTCAGCCTTTTCAAAGGATTTAGATGGTTTTCATCCGTTTTGTTTTCAACCGCCCTCTCTGACATCTATACCCTCTTTTGCTAGCAAGCTTTTTGGCCTCATTATTATGTGACAGAAATATTCAAGCTCCAAATGTATTCTGTTGTTGATTGCGTTTATTTATTTTCTCAAACTGACAGATTTCTACTCATACAGATTGCATGTTCCACCGGATTTTACTTCATTGAGCTGCCATTGATCCGAATTTGTCTGTTAAATTGGAACGGATGGGTCGCTACTGAGGCTATAGATTGCTTTACGATCGGCGAATACCAATGGTCATGCGCAATAACACAAGAGCTTTACTGAGACGCGCGCAGTGCACACGCGATATTTAGGGAATGCACGTGTGTCACAGAATTGTGCTTTGGTGTAACTTTTGGAGCCATCTAATCCAGTCAATTGTCACGGGGTCCTGGAACCTATCCTGACAGCATTGGACACGAAACAATGCATCGTAGAACACACGGACTCTATACTGAATTAAAGATCGACAATTAAATTCAAGATCCACTGTGCTCCTGTTCTTTTGGAAATAGAATGACGCAAAATAAAGGCATGCTATTTAGTTTTTCAATATGCTGAATTTTCAAATGTGTTTAAGGTTAGCTCAATTGGGATTAGCACACAATTATTAAGTACAGTATGTATCAAAGAGCTCTGTCTGTTGCTGGCTATTAACGGGCTATGACTCTGGACATCGGCAATTAGACAAGAACTGAACAGTCTCATAAATTTAATGGCAGACTCCTTTACCTGTCCTGTGGGACTAATGGAAAGTAAAAACAGTCCCTCTCTTGTTGATAACGAACAGATCGTCTGAGTGTTCATTAACGCTGCAGTTCAAAACCTCAACTCTCTTTATTATTGCTTCCTTTCATAACCATATGTGGTTTGTTATTATAAACAGGGCCGGACTCAGGAAGCAGGGGGTCCTCGGCTGGAGCCATTGTTCGGGCCCACCCATAGGTGTTCTGAAGGAACCGCAGAAATACAAAAATATAATGGCAAAAAATTAGCAGTCGTCTAAACCTGAATAGCCAATAGCCAGAACAGCACATTCTGGAAGTTTGCAATAGATGTACCAAGAGCCAGAAAATATTTAGAAAAAGCAAATGAGATGAATGATATGCAAAAAGAGAGAGAGTACAGCATACAATGGCAAAGTTTAGAAGTACAGATGAAATCCATCAGAGAACAGTATCTCATGTCAGAGTTTAATAACAAAGAGTCTGATCCTTCAACTATAGATTGTAAGAAAAAGAGAGAGGAAGGAAAGATATTTAAAAACATTATTCTGGGATATGGTTATTTTCAGAATATCAGGTATTTGCAGATATTACATTAAAACTAAGAACACAGTACAAACAAACACTAATAAAAAATAAAAAAACATCACCAGGTTTAGTTGTTCATCACTTTGCAGACTCTGGGCACTTTTGTTGACCTACCAACTTGTCCTGTTCTTCAGTAGTTATGCAACCAATGCAGTAATTATAGGTGGTTCAGTTGTATTGTTTCATTGTCAAAAAACCTTTACAAACCATGTGACTTGCAAAAAACATTCTGCTCAGTAAAGTATGTAAAGTAAACAACACATCATTATAATAACATTATTATAATAAAAAAATCCTGGGACGAGACGTGACTTTCTCAGAGAGACACTTTCACGTCCCACGAGACAAGACTTTATGCCAAGAGATGTAACCACATCTGGAGCCAGAAATAAAAGACAAAGAGTAGATGACAAAGTAGAACGTCGTAAAAAATTTAAAAACGTTGATGCAATACACATGCAGAGCAGGTTACAGATAATGGAAGTACGAAAATTCGAAAGTCTCAAAAAATGATAGTGAAGATTGCATTAGCGCAAACAAACAGAAATTATTACTTGGTGAAATAATGGAATAGCGAAAAAAGATTGAATATATTGTTTGGATTTAAACTTTAAGTCAGAGACTTGTAGATTGTCTAATTTGTGTTGCCATGAGGGAAAAATAGTGTTTCTTCCCAATGAAGAGGCGTATCCGCAAGAATTAAAAGATATGCTGTTTGGTGAAAATGAAATCCACATACGTGAGCGGCAGAGACGCAAAGTGGCTGGTGCGTAACGCAGGCCCAGGGGTTGGCAAGAGAAGCAAGCAGGAGGCAAAGCCCCCTAGTTTATTTTCCAAAAGGATTTCTCATTACTGTGAGAAGAGATAGTGAGTGAACATAATGCAAGTACCTAAATGTAAGCGTTTCAAATAAAGGTTTAGTTGATCAGTACATTTCAGTGTCAGGCTTTTGAATTATGCCTTGGAAGTGCAAAGTAACTTGGCAGCTTGTTATAACTGACATTAGACTGCATGAGCATCCTGAAATTTGAGGCTGGATGAGCTGCTGCGCTCGTATTATTACAGTTAATTCTGTAAGGGATCGTCTGTATCTGATACATCTGCCTTGTGCCCTAGACATCAGTGACCGTTAGCTTTGAAAGTTGGCAGAAAACTCTTTGTGACATCATGCAAATTGAGAAGTGGCGTCAGAGTTTACCATCTATGCACAATCATCTCCTTTGTATGCTTTGTATACTGCCACTAGAACTAGACTGCCATGAACTGGTCAAAACTGAAGGAATGTCATTATTATAGCGTGACATATCGCTTTTTTCTTCACAGTTTTTCTGTTCCAGTGACTTGTATGCCACAAATGCTGTCCAGCTGTTGCCCTCTGTCACTCTCTGCAGTTCACTCAGGGATGACTGAGCGCATGCAGCTCATTGTGACTTATCTCAGAAATAATAGTAAAGGGGTTAAAGATTAAGAATAAATTAGAGTAAATTAAGGTTAAAGAGGCTGATTTGGCCAGTCTAGCGATCGGTTTTGCCTTGAGAGTTCCTGCAGCGCTCTGTGCCTTCATTTGATGAGCAGCACTATGCAAGAACAAAGTAGTTGGTGCTGTTATCTTATATTTGTGAGATGGCAATGATGGATTTGTCGTCTACTCTGTGAAGAGGATTACATATGCTATGTTTTGTGATTTGTTATTTATACGCCAATTGCATATGCAATCCTCCCTGGAAGAGAAGTCTCTTTTTGTATTACTTTTTTTCCAAGGTTTCTTCCATTTTTTGCCATTCAAGTGGTTTTATTTATTTATTTTTCTTTTGATGGAGTTTTTTCTTGTCTTCTTAGGGAGTGAATGCTGGCCTGTTAAAGCCCATTGGGACATTCCTTCCTCTATACAAGAAATAAATTGTTGTTTTTGTTGAGTGGCAGAAACATTATTTGAAAAACAAAACACAAATATTTTTTTTGTACATCTTGGTTCATTTCAGTGCCCCTATAGTCTGTGAAGCTTTGGGTTGCAGCCCAGTTTGCCCATACAGGAGTCCAGCCATGACTATAAAGAACATCACTTTAGCTATTTGGTCCACATCTCTGCCTTTGTTTAACCTCTCCAGGCCTAATATTGCATTCACTAACTGTAATAACATAGTGTGTGCAGGATTTAACTTTTCATAAGTGGAAAGATCCACATCAGTCTAATTCTTAATTATCTGTCTTAAGTGGATGTTAATTGACAGTAACCCTTTATATTGAGCAGCACGCCGACATTTTCACTTTGCTCATTTGTCTTTGTCATGCACATGCTTGGGTTGTGCAGTGGCTTGACTTAATGTCTAGTCCCTCCATGCCTGTCAGTCTGGGTGTTTTTTCTCCCAATTCTCAAAACACACTCCAGAGAAGTGTATACTGCTAAACTGAAGGATGTCTGAAAATTGGTTTTGTGTGAATGTGCATATCCCATGATGAACTGGCATCCTGTCAAGGGATGGTTTCTGCCTTGTCTTACTAGATTTTGTTGGATACGCTTTCAGTCCTTATGATGTGGTAATAAAAAAGGATGATCCTTTTCAGATCTTCCACACTTCTAAGAAGGTCCTGAGTATGCCTAGTATATATCTCACACGGAGAAATATCAAACACGCATTATTCATCGTAGGAACATGGTGAATCATATCATAAATTTAACAGGTCTACAAAAGACTATATTCAGTGATGGGGCTGCAATACTGCCTCACAGCCCCAGTGACCTCAGTTTAAATCCTGGCCTGGGCACTGGCCCATGGAACTTGAATGTTCTTCCCCTATTTAAATGGCATTTTCTAGGTGTGCTAGTGTGAGTTGGATTGATGGCTATATTCAACAGTATTGTGCTTGACTTTAGAGTCAAGTAAGATGATGGCAGTGACCCCAACAGAGAAAAGCTTATCACTAAAGAAAACCTTCACACAAATTCGGAGAAATGAGAGTTAGCTTCACTGGTTACTCAAATTTGGCCAAGTGTGAAAGTGTGTGGTGGACTTATACCTTATCCAGGACTGTGATTCTGAATTGAATTAAAGATGGTTAAGAATCTTTATATATAATACGCTACCGTGGCTGTTTGTTTGGATTTTAAATCACCTGTAGCTCTCAAACCGTTTGACCTATTAACATGAAATTTGGTACACATATACTATGTGACATCTACTATCTGTTTTCTGGGTGAAGATTGACCTCCGAGGTTATTCCTCTTTTTATTTTTATTTTATTTTATTGTAGAATCAACTCTCGGCAGGACGGCTGTGCGGCGAATGTGTACAAGGCGCTGTTCTCATCCCTACCACCTTCGCTTTCACTTCCTTTACCCCTTCATATCTTAAATCATTCTTCAGGTAGATTGAAGGCTTAAGTGCTAGTTTAAGTGAAAAATGAAAGAAAACGGACTGAGTAATTGCAACACAAACACTGATTTAATCAGTTTTAACGTGAAAAGATGCTGACAAAAGAAGAGAAGAAGTGGTCCGCTGGGGTGGAGAAAAGAAGAGCTGCTCAGGAAATAGCAAGCATATCAACCTCTGAGCAAACGAATTCTAAAGAGAGACAGAGAAAGAGGATGAAAACTAGGAATGGTCAAGTCAAGTGCATTCACTGCACATTATTGTGCAATGTGCCGTCACTGGTGTTATAATATTAGATTCATAATATCTGAGGACTTCATTCAAAATAAATGTGATAGCATACCTTTTTTAAAAAATTGCATAATGTTTAATGGTAGATAAAATGTAAGCATGAAAGTAGTGAAAAGGTTAGCGGTGATAGACCAGACCTGGCTTTTAGGCCTCATGCACTTTTGACTTAGCCTTTTATATTGCAGATCAGAACACACTGCAGTGTTATATGGCAGGTTTTTTCTCCAGATTCACAGGAAAACAGGAAATCTGTCAGGGTGCTGGCAGGCATTCAGTAACTGTTCATGCCAATAACATTTTCTGACTCATGCCCAGTGATATCTTTCTGCAGGCTTTTTAATAATAATACAAATAATAATACTCTTCCTTTTTATCACCAAAACACTTTTGAATGTTAGGACATACGCATATGCCAGATGCCCAAGTGCCACCTGACTTTGTTTGGGATTACATTAACAAATCAATTAATCATTTCCAGTTAGAAAGGATGAATGCTGGCATCCATCTTGGCTCTGAGTCAAGATGTTCCTCAGTTGCCTACCGCTAGTGTCAGATTGAATTCAGCACTGGAAACTCCTACTCTGGGAAACACCTTTTCTGTCCTACAGGAAAATGGCTACAGTCCTCACCTTTGAATCTTCTGACTTCTTCAGTCTTCCTCTCAATGACTACATGGCATGGACCTTCTTTTGCCGGCATTAACGACAGGCCCATCTCTGCTTGAAATGCCTAAAATGTGACATCTAATCATCCCCTTTACTGCTGTAAGAAATGCACTGAACTGGCAAAGTAACAACCTTGGATGATACCCAGTTGGTCACCATGTCCACAACACGTACATGCACCAATATTTGTGTAAAGTTGCCAACCAATCTAACATATATGTGTTTCGGTTGTGGATGGAAGCGGACGTATTTGGAGAAAGGTCATAGTAACGAGAATGGCAAACTTCTTGTTGCAGTCTGGCAGTAGAACCCACCCAAGTCTCTGTGGTCATAAAGCAGTAATAAAAACTGCACCAGGTGTAATGTGAAATTTTTTTACAGAAAGACAGCATTTTAAGATGATTATCTAAAAAAGGATTGAATTAGTATAAGCTGCTCTCATTCATAAGATATGTAATGATTTACTTCATAAGGTTTAGGTACATAATAAACTAGAATAATTGTGTCAGATATTTAAAATATGTGCTTCGATAGTCTAAATATTCTCAATTGAAATAGAAATGTGTCATTTTTCACCTCCTACATCTCGAGTAAAATGTCAAAAGTCAAAACATCATATTCATAATCACTGTCCTTGATATAGTCTAAAATGATTCCCCGCTTGCATATGTCTGAAATTTGTAATTGTTAACCTTCTGGGATTAGCTCTTGGAGGGCTAGGACCCACTGGTAAGGAATCAAATATGAAAAATATCATATCTGTGATTAGCAACCTTGAGATATTATAAAACGGCACTCCACATATGTATACTACTGATCCCATTTTTCTCAGGTTTTGTGAAGAGAAGTAACTGTGAGATATGGTGTCCCATCAGGGGTCAGCTGAGTGACATGCTCAACTTCACATCTTCTGATCATTTTTGCTGAAGACAACTATGGTGTCCTCTTGATCATAAAGGTGTAATTTCCTGACCAGATTATGGTACAGAAATGGCCTACAGGTCCATCAATTGGGAGATATGCATTTTGGTAGAGAGAATCACAAAAAAGCTCGACGACATGCATAACTAGACACCAAGACGAGTCAAACTACACAGCATACGTACGCGTTTTCTCGTATTGGTGAGTCAGGATGCATCAAACAAACAAACCAAAATGATTTCGAAGCGTTCATAAGTAATTCATATGCGGATAAAATGCATGCATTTTAAACGGTCTGGGAGGTGTTCGCCTTTCAAGACGACGGGGTTAGATCGTGCAAACGAAGTAATCCGTTGACAGCAAAACGTCGGACGGGGATGGCGGCCACGCGTGTTTAAGTCTGTCGCTCTTGAGTGTAGCGGGGTATTGAGTGCACTTGACTGATGGACTAAAACGCAAATGATTGTTTGTTGGGTGCACTAAAATACATTTTTAAAAACTCCCATCTAATTTTCCCAACCTACTTGCTGTTAACAAATTGTTCTCGTGTGGTTTCAAGTGACAGCAAATGCTGAATTGGTTGCAAACAGCAGTTTCACTAAACAATAATCCTGAATGAACGCGGTTGCCTGACGTCTCCGTACGCCGTCGCTGTCTGTGTAAAGTCTGCAAGTTCTTCCGTGTTTGCGTTTTTCTTTTTAGTAATTCCGTTTTCAACACTTTCTTGCTACTAGTGACTATATGGTCAAGTGTGCGTGTGGGCTCGAGGGTGCCAAAAAGCCACGCTACTTATGTTTGAACTGAAGTCAGCGGATTTGGTAACGAACTGGGTGGATATTTACGTTTTATACTTTGTTTCGATTACACAGAGGACAAGATGACATGGGTAAGATTATCCGCTGTGGAGACCCCCAACGGAAACAGCCGAAAGAAGAAGATACTCGTTAGGTCTGAACGGAAAACTTGCAACCGAGAACACATCTGCTACTTATTTATCCTGTTACCCGTACAGACCTGTGCGTCATGTCCGAGAAGACCGAGCAATCATTAAAAAAAAAAAAAAGTTTTACTGCAGTTTCTTCACTTACAGTAACTTTCGTTCACCTTTCAACTTTTCACGTCTAAGCTGCTGTCAGATCTTTTCAAATTTATAACTGTATAGAGAGGAAAGGGTTTCTGTCCAAGGACATGCAGCCCGTTCAAAGCGCATCAACATTGGCCACCTGACAAAACACCAAGGAACAGGAAGGAAGGCACGTCCAGAGGCGAGGAGATAAGGGAGCGTGCGCTGCGCAGTCGGTTCAGGGACTTCAGCAAGCGATGTCAAAAAGAATCCAGGGTGAAGTAATCCGAGCCTCGTGAATGTGGGCTAAACAACGTTTTTTTTTTCTGATTCTGGGAAATAACGGGACTTCCCACCTAACTACTTTTTTAGAGGAATTTCAAGAAAAAATGTAACTCTTAGTATGATTTATAATTTAAATATTCTCTAACTCTGATCAGGAAAGATTTGTGAGATGATAGTGTTGTATTAAATAGCATGAATGAATCAAAATTACTAAGAAGCGTCAAATATATTGGATAGCGAATTGCCAGTAAAGAAGGAGTTCTAGCAACAATAACATTTATTTACATCGTACATTTTTATACGGACAGTGCAGCTCAAAGTGCTTTAAAAGATTTCGAAGAGAAAGTTGGACTACAAGAAAATAGTTAAGAATAGACAATATTATTAGAAAATAAGTATCAAAAGAAAAAGATATGGTCAGATGGCTGAGAGGACAGAAAAAAACGGGCTAGAGAAAAAATCAAATCTAAAGGGGTTCCAAGGCCAAAAGACCTCCCAGCCCCCACTGGGCATTCTACCTAACATAAATGTTCTTAAATCAGTCCTTTTTGTTTTCAGGCTTCACATGATAAGATTTGATGAAGTTGGACTCATGGACAGCTGAGACACCCACTTTCATTCCAGAATCACAGGTGGCTGCATGGTGCCTTGATCAGGAGGTGGTGACAGAAGAAATGGAAAAGATAGCAGAGAATAATAGTAGAGATTAGTAAAGGCCGCAGATCCCTGAAGAATATGATAATTCTGTGCCCATGTACGTAGTCTATTAGGCATACAACTAAAATGTAACTATGAATTTCTGTTGGTAAAGTATTCCAGATCTTAGGTGTATAACAGCGAAAGGCCGCATCACCACTTCTTTTAAGCTCGACTCTTGGAATTATAAGTAGACCTTTAATTGAAGATCTAAGGTTACAACTTGGAGTGTAAGGGGACAGCCACTCCAAAATATAGGACAAGCAAGATTATTTAAGGTTTTATAAAGCATTAGTAGTATTTTAAAGTCAATTCTGAATGACACAGTTAACCAGTACAAAAATGTTAAAATTGGTGAGATCTGCTCAGATTTTCTTTTTGTAGCTAAGATTGTGGCTGCTGCATTCTGTACTAATTGCAAAAAATTGATGTCTTTCTTAGGTAGTCCTGTGCATTACAGTAATCTATAGTTGACAGAAAACAAAAGCTTGAACTAATTTTTAGTGTCTTGTAAAGTTATAAGAGATCTAAGTTTGGCAATATTCCTTAAGTATAAAAATGCAGTCCTAGTAATCTGTTTTATATGTGATTTAAAGTTTAAGTCAGAGTCAATGATTACCTCTAAATTCTTCACCTCAGCCTTAACTTTAAGACCTGCGGTGGGCTGGCGCCCTGCCCGGGGTTTGTTTCCTGCCTTGCGCCCGGTGTTGGCTGGGATTGGCTCCCGCAGACCTCCGTGACTCTGTAGTTAGGATATAGCGGGTTGGAAAATGGATGGATGGATGGATGGATTAACTTTAAGATGTAAAGGGTCATGTTTATTTTTAGTGACTTCACTGTTTCCATGTTTGCCGATCACTAAGATTTCTGTTTTTTCCTTATTTAGTTTTAGAAAGTTTCCTCTCATCCAATCAGAAATACTACTAAGACAATAAATCAGAGAGCCAAGCCAAGAGCATTGGGGTCATCAGGTGCTTTTGATAAATAAAGCTTTGTGTCATCTGCATAGCTGTGGTAGCTCAGTGCATTGAGATAATCTGACCTAATGGAAGCTTGTAGGTTGAAAAAAACAGCAGATCTAGAATAGATCCTTGTGATACACCATGTAAAATATCATGGGTCTCCGAAATACAATCACCACAACTAACAAAGACTTTTCTACCTGTTAAATAAGACTGAAATAAATTTAAGAATACTGCTAGAGAGGCTCACCCATCGTCTAAGGGGATTTATAAGAATATTGTGGTCCATGGTGTCAAATGCCGCATTCAAGTCTAAGAGAACAAGAATAGATATATGATCTCTGTCCACATTGACCTGCACATCATGTGCTACTTTAATGAGTGCAGTTTCTGCACTATGATTTAGTCTAAAACCTGACTGAAAGATAGAATAGAATGTTAAATCAAAGAATCATTTAGCTGCTTAAAAACGTACTTTTCTAGAATTCTACTTAAGAAAAGCAGGATAGAATTTGGTCTAAAGTTGTTCAAGACATAGGGGTTGAGTTTTTTTTTCTTGAGCAGGGGTTTAACAACAGTCAGGGAAGACTCCCATATCTAATGATGAGTTGGCTATGTCAAGTACACTAACAATTAGCTCATCAGAGTCTTCTTTGACAATAACTGTTGGTACTGGGTCAAAGACACAGGTGGAGGGTTTAAGATGACAAATTATTCTAAGTAGTTCAGAAGGATCTATCCCAGTCAAAAAATTTCACGTGTTTAAAAGGGTATGCTGAAGTTCAATGGGATTAACTTTGGGCAGATGTTTATTTTATGTTTAAAAAAATTGCAAGGCAGTTTCAGGTGCACTGAGAAGTCATTTTACTAGTGACAAATTCATTCACTTTAATGAACTACTCAGGCATGTCACATCATTAAAAGAAGTGAATTAAAAGACAATTAAAAGAATCAGTAATATACTAATGACCACAAATATGTTTTCTTATTGTGTTAGCTAGAAACAAAGGCTAGCAGAATGGCTAGATAATGGTGAGCAGAATGTAACATAACATTCTCAAAACTTCTTCATCCCTTTCACAGCTGTGGAGGAGCTCGAGATTACCCAGACAACAATGGACACATTGTGCCAGTCCATCACAGGGTCCACTCACACAAGACCACACTTGGATTAATTTGGAATCACAAAATTAAAAAATGTGTGTCTTTAGGGATGTGGGAGAAAACAAAAACAGAGAACCCAAAGGAAAACTCATACAAACACAGGAAGAGCTTGCAACCTCCACATCAATGACATCTTTATTCAGGCGGCATTACTACACACTTTGCTGCTCTAGCAGGATGTGTTGTGTATTAAATGGAAAAAGTGGAATTTGTTGGCAGAACAAGAACAGTGGTATTTTAAAGGCCTGACATAAGGTATGAAAAAAAAAATTATAAATGTTTATGCTTTTGGTTAACTATGTAAGGTAAAAGCTTGCAGTTAAAAAAATGCTTAAATCTCAGTCTAATATCATAGATCATTGTATATATGGCTCACATAACAAAAGACACTCTTGTATTCCTTTGGGTCATAAAAGTTGCTGAATTAAATGGTTAGATTACTTTTATTCAAATATATAAACAGAGTTTGATTAACAGATATATCCATAGTATAATGAAAGAGCAACAGAAACAATAATCATATTTTCATAAAAACTGATAATCAGCAATCAATAATTCATTTTATGATATGGTGAATTCTACACAGGAGAACCTTAAAATTACAACAGTGAACATTCTTGAATGCTCAGGTCAAAAACTGAACTGTAATCCAATGAAAAATATATGGTTAGAGCTGAAAAATACTCTTGACCGACTCCAGTAAGTCTGAGCAATTATGCACGGAGCAATGTGGAAAAATGACAGTATACAGATGTACAAGGAGAGCAGATACTTGTTATTAATGATTCAAGGTAATGGTTTATTCCAAAGACGTCATCTCTAAATGTTAAATTAAGAATGGTGAATATAATATGAGTTATTATATTTTTTATTTTATTTTACTTGTATAAAAAAAAATTAGGCCTTTTTTATTTTCACTTCTTGTTTGGAATTGGAAAGTTTTCCATTGGAATAAATGGAAATGAAAAAGGAATGACTGGTGGAATATGATCCAGCTGCCCTGTGACTCTGCCCTAGATAAGTGGGTTAAGAAAATGGATTGATGGATAGGTTACAGTTTTTGTTTAGCTCAAAGACAAGATCATATTCAGCCAATATGTATAATGATAGATAGATAGATAGATAGATAGATAGATTATAGCCACCACCCAGTGCTTCTTCAGACCCCTGTATGAGGTTTGCCTCTTGTACATATGTTATGGTGGTTTGTGGTAGTGTCCTTCCTAAACAGAGACATGCTGTCCCTGCATGTGTAGGCCTAGATTAGCACATATAACACAATACAGTTTATTTTTGTATAGCCCAAACTCACACCAGATGTGCCGCATTGGGCTTTAACAGGCCCTGCCTTTTGACAGTCCCCCAGCCTTGACTCTCTAAGAAAACAAGGAAAAACTCCCAAAAAAAGACCCTAGTAGGGAAAAAAGAATGGAAGAAACATTGGGAAAGGCAGTTCAAACAGAGACCCCTTTTCAGGTAGGTTGGGCATGCAGTTGGTTGTCAAAGAGAAGGGGGTCAATACAGTACAATACAGAAAGCAAAGCACAAGTAATACTCAATATAGTATAACAGTAAAATAAAAATATTGCAAGTACAGAGCAGAATTTAACAGTAGATGATATCACATAATTTGAATGTGTTTAGAGTCCTGGAGATTTCAGCCATCAATCCACAGCTGGAATAGCGCTGGGCCAACCAATCTGATGAAAGGACCCCTCTACCCGACAATTCCTCTGATCCTCCATCAGCCATGACTTTACCTTAGGCAGGCAAAACCACATGACAGGTGGGAAATGGCACTAAGTGCCACATTTGAGTACCGAGAAAAGAAACAGAATAGGTGAGGGTTGGTAACAAATTATAACTATCATGTTACTTATGTTTTAGTGCTAATGACTAACAACAGAGATACAGTCTGTACAGTTAATCAGCAGCTCTAGTCAGGATATGCTAAACTGAAGTAGTGAGTCTTCAGCCGGTGTTTGAAAGTTGAGACCGAAGGGGCATCTCTTATAGTGGCAGGCAGACCATTCAACAGTTTAGGGGCCCTGTAACTAAAAGCTCGACCTCCCACTGTTATTTTGTTAATCCTTGGAATCATAAGCAGACCAGCATCTTGAGATCTTAATGTGTGCTCTGGTCTGTAAGTCATGATAAATTCAGACAAGTAAGCTGGTCCTTGGCCATTTAAGGCTCTATATGTTAAAAGGAGGAATCTATATCATCTTTAACATCCTGTCCTGTCCATCTCTCCTTCACTCTATTGTATATGTAGACTTTGGACTGATGTTTTATAATCTGCCTAAAGACACTTTATCCATCCATCCATTATCCAACCCGCTATATCCTAACTACAGGGTCACGGGGGTCTGCTGGAGCCAGTCCCACACAACACAGGGTGCAAGGCAGGAAACAAACCCCGGGCAGGGCGCCAGCCAACAGCAGTAAAAACACTTTATACAATACAAATATCTTTTCCTTCCTTTTTTTGTATGGTGTACTTCAGTTAATTCACTGCAATAAGGGTAATGTGAATATTGTAAATATAGTCATGTTTTTAATCATGGTAAACCTGCTCAGTTTCCGAAAGTTGCAGTATCTATGTCGTGAACTTCAGTCATGCATGGTGTGAGTATGAAACCTGCTTTCATACTATAGTGTAGTGTTTGGCTGTATTGTATCTGTCATGTTGTCAGAACTGTTTTCTGAATTAGCTTTTTGTATAACAAGATCCATTACATTTTTTAAATACACAATATATAATAAGTGAACACTTTAATTAATTCTCCAATACATATAAATGGTGTCCAAAATTGAGCGGCTACAGGTACATTTTTACAATGTGTTTGTTTATTTTAACTTGTTAATGCTCCACCTGTAAGCTCTATTGTGTTGTTCTCTCTGACTGCATATGTAAAAAAAGAAGCCCAACCAGTTCTTTGATCATAGAAAGATAACCAGTATTTACAAAATGAGCCTTGGAGCAACTTTTAAATTACATTTAAACATACCAGAAGAAAACTAAAATGCAGAAAAATCAGAGGCCTGGCATGTTTATTATGATAGCTCAGAAACATGCATAACTTTTTTTTTTTAAAACCTCTAAATAAAGCTATTTTTTTCCTCTGGGTTCTCCTGCTTTTCTTCCACATTGTCCCCTACATTGGCTGGCAATTCCAGATTGGCCCCAGTGCAATTATAAGTATTAGTGTATTATTGTGTGTGTGTTAGTGGGTCCTATGGTGGATTGGCCCCCTGTCCATGTCTGTTTCCTCATTTGTGCCCAACACTGCTGAGGTAAGTGTCAGCATCTCTGTGACCCTGAGCTAGACTGTGGATTATTTTAGTTTTTATTTCCTTTTGTGCATGTAAAATAATGCAGCCCCTATTTAATTTATTGAAGTTATTATACATATATATTATAGGTTGATAAAGATATATGGATCTATCCGAACTCCTTAAATCCATCTGTATGATGGCGCTTTTTGGGAGCCTGTATTGGCAAGGACAAGTAGATGTGGACACTCCACCTCAAATTTTTAAAAGAATATGGTGAAATAATTACCTAATGGAATGAAATTTAGAGGCACTGTGTTTCAGTGTTTGAGTTTTCATCGAGTGTGCCTTATCCTGCCTACATTCTTAAAACTAAAGGCGCTAAAGTGGTTATATTTTATAGTGATACCATAGTGGAACCATTTTTGGTTCCTAAAAGATACAGTCCCGTGAAGGTTCAGGAAAAAAACAAATTATAATAGATTTGTGAATATTAATGGCTTCATGGTTTTTTTAAAGGAATATTCTTGCTGCATACAATGAAACAGTGGTTCTACCACGAACCACACAACCAAAGGTCCATTAAAGAACCATTGTTTTTAAGAATGTAGTGTGCGTTTATTTATTTCAGTGTTTCAAATGCCAACTGCTAATACCCTGTCTATATACTATGGAGGAGTATATCAGACAAAACAAAAAAATGTATTTATTTCAGTCAAACCGCATGCAACGTGAAATAAGCTGTGAAATGAAAACGGTCATTTTCAGCCGTCAAAGTTCAGAGGGCGGGCTTTAGTGAGTACTTTTTTGATTGGCGAATTGATGACGTAAATCTTGGAGCATCAAGTGCCACATTTACAGCAGACACTTCTGATACAGATTCCTAATGATGAATTCAGGGACAATTAAAGTAGCCGTTTCGCACAGTAACGTTTTCTTTCACTTGTATTTTTAAACTACAATGTTAGTAGATATTGCAAAATTTCAAAAGCACAGTATTTACGAATTTCATAATTGTATGCTTAAGAAAATATACTGTACATATTACAAATGGGATGTGCCTGATCACCCAGCTGCTTGTCCTTAGCTTCACCGTCAGCGTTAATCAGATGGTCACACCCCAAATGCAGCGAGTCCGTGCTTCGCTTGATGTATCTGAAAGCTCAAGTGCAAATATTCCTGTAATATGCGTGTAAATTACTTTTTGTTACTTTCACTATAAAGGCTTTATACATTCTTCACAAACAAACACTATCTCCTTTGACATAAAAACGAGATTCTAATCCGGACGGTAAAGGTATCTGAGAACGTTACGCCGGCACAGCACGGCTTCCGAATCCCTGCTCGGGCACTGACTGCGAGTGAGCTTTCCCTCTGGCCCCGCACACCAAAGACCTACTGTGCGTACAAGTACTCTGAATTGGACCCGTACGAGTGAGTGTGCTCTGTGATAGACTAGCTCCTTGTTCAGATCTGACTCCAATATTGGCCCACAACTCTGTCCTGGACTGGATAAACGGGTTTTAAAAATGATAAATTAAGGGGAGGATATGAAAGAAAATGAATATATAAATGATGGCTGAGATTAGGAAACAACGTCTTTCATGTAATTCATTGCATTGTGTCATTTTAAAAGCGAATCCTGCATATTTTTTATTATCTATCATTTAAACATTCTTATTATCCTCCATTTCCTATACTGTACAGATGGCGACTCCGCTGTGCTGTGCTATGCGAACATTGCTAAATGTCAGTCTACTCCTTCTTTATTCCATTCGTTATTTTATATTCTGATTTGATGCCGACACATTTGCATTATTTTCCCTGCGCCTCCGTCCGTCCACCTGAGTTATTTTTATTTGAATGCTCTTATTGTAACCGACCTTGTTACCATGAATTGTTTTGTATTGTATTCTTCTAAGCGCAAGGCGTCGTGATGACGCTTAGAGTGACAGACGCCATATTAAAATAAACATTGATTGATTGATTCACCTAAATGGGACAAAAAGAGGGTATGTTGAAGGAAACAGTGATAAACTGCATAATATAGCCTTCATCTACAAAATTTCAAGTATCTAGAACTGATATTTGAAACCCATGTATCATTTTATTTGGAATCCTCCATTTTCTCAAATGCATGACGAGAAAAAATATAAATATGAACGTTGAACGACAATGATTTTATATAGTTATGAGCAAAGCTGTGGTCGTCTGGCGCCCCGTCCAGGGATGGTTTCTGTCTCGTGATCCCTCGCCCGACAGATTCAATAAGCGGGTTTGGTGCACATTATTATTATAGCACTCTAAAGAAAAAAGTACAGGCAACAGGGAGTTAAGTTCGTTTTAGAACTGTTAAAACCTCTGTTATATCTTTAAAACGTTCTTTTTTTCCCAGACGCCATTGTAATGCTAAGGTATATATAATACGCATGCAATTTACATTGCGGCTTAGGTGGCTAAATTGTAAACTTTATATATATATATATATATATATATATATATATATATATATATATATATATATATATATATATATATATATATATATATATATATATAGCACACCGCTTTTGTTTTCGTAACACCCAGCATGTCGCGTGCACGTAAATAAGCTTTAGCTAAATAAGAAAAGAACTGTCCTCAGTTTTCATAACACCATTCCGCTATTCTCAGCTCCATCTTCCCTCCGTACCATTTGTGGTTTCACCGACTACAGGTTGCAGTCCTTTAAACTTGTCAAAAGTCACTATTATTTGGACCACTGCCTAAAACTGATTTCTGTCCCCGGCCGCGACTTTCGAGATCACAATCATTCCGGTCCATGAAGGGGCTGTGTAGTCCCTGAATGACACTTTTGAAGACAGCTTCCTCACAGTTTTGTTTCTCTACCTCGCGAAAGAGCGACATCTTTTTTTCTCCAGCTTTATTTATTTATATTTTATTTTGCGCCTGCAGTGCTGTCAGATGCTCTTGTGTCATGTCTTGGAAGCAATCGAAGACGAAGCAAGTACAGCTGTAAAAGCCCCGTTTTCAAACTTCAGGGGATAAGGGACGACCAGGGAGGGTGGGAATTTTAACATGAAAACTTTCAACCTGAACCACACAGACCTTGGAGTGTCCCCCCTCCCTCACGCCCCCTTCTCTTTTCCTCCCCCCACCATCCGTCAGCATCATGGTGCTCTCTCTCTCTCTCTCTCTCTCTCACTCACTCGCTCGCTCTCTCTCTCTCTGTTTTATCCCTGCGTCACACCAACTCGGTGAAGACATGGCGTCTCTCGGCGCTTGACACGGGTCTCGTTGGCGTGAACAGACCCCGAGAAATACAAGGCGTTAGGCTGTCAGCAAAGGGACCGACCCCCGCGGCGCGCCGCTGCGAGGATAGGCCGAGAGGAAACCCCAGCACACACACACGGCGAAAAAAAAGTAGCAGAGCACAGGAGAGACGACGAGAGGCGCTCCGAATCCGAGCGCAGTTTCGGCTGCGCAGGGAGACGCCGAGTTCTGCCGAACCGAGCCGAACCGGACCAGGAGGGTGAGGGGAGGGCGGGGGGCGGGTGAGAAAGAAGGGGCGGGTCTGCCAAATAAATCAAGTCTGAACCTGAAGGTGTGTACATGAAGGGAGACGCTATCTATCTATCTATCTATCTATCTATCTATCTATCTATCTATCTATCTATCTATCTATCTATCTATCTATCTATCTATCTATCTATCTGTCGACGCAGTCAGCCACCGTTTATAGCGATGTATTTTTCTTTACTGTAACTTCAGTACCCACTAAGACAAGAAAGAAAACAAAAATCATTTTCTTTAGTTTTAACAGGTATGGACATGTGATTTTTAATGCCAGGTCATGTTAAGTGGCACTTCCTAGCAAGTGCCAAGTGGCTGTCCCTGCCTGGCACTGCATGATCACCGATCTGAACCCAGCAAGCTGCCCATCGACTTTAAGTAGTGCTTACTTTTGTCCTGCTCATCTGTGCAATCTAATTGGCCAGGGCTGCCGGACTAGGCTGCCCAGCTTGGAAGCACTTTAATCAGCAGCAGGATGTGAGTGTATTAGAATGCGTGTGTGAGACAGCGGCATAATGTGACTGTGTCCTGCAGGTGAGGTGATGGAAGGCCAGGCCACCTCAGGAGGTCAGAGTTTGAAGGTTGCCCAAGGTCACGGTGGTCAGCAGTTCGCAGAGGGAGATGATGTGCTGGCAAGGTGGAGTGATGGCCTGCTGTACCTTGGCAATATTAAGAGGGTAAGCCTGACCATCTGTTAGCATTGGAGGTGGGAAGATGGGATTTGTGGAGGAGGGGTGGAGGTGGGGGAAGTACTGCTGAGGCTGGGAAAGGCCAGGCATGGAGGACTAAAGGAGGAAACACTTGGCTTTCTGTTGAAAATGAGCAGGCAAATTATATATAGGAGATGTGTAATATATGAGGTCTAGAAATTGGCAAGCTAATATTTTTTTTTTCTTTTCTGTTAACAGGTTGACAAAGCGAAGGAATCTTGCTTAATTCGCTTTGAAGATAACTCAGAATTTTGGGTCCTCTGGAAAGACACACACTCTTGTAAGCAGATATATCTCATATTGCTTTGTGTATTAGTCACATGGTGTGGTGTGTGGTGCAGGTGTCAGTGCTGCTACTTTACAAATACTGTGTCTAGTTCAGGTTTATGAGGTCATCTTTGCCAAATGTATGGATTCATTGTCTGTGTGGAGTTTGTACGTTCTCCAAGTGTTTCTGTGGGTTTTTCTCTGGATTTTCTAGTATTCGTTCCACATATCAGAGACGTGTATGTTAGGTTAAATGCAAATTTAAAAGGCCATATAAGTGAGTATTAGTATGTGCATAAGTTGGCCCTATGATCGATGGGCACACCATCCAGGGCTGGTTCCTCCCTTTTGCCTGATGTAGCCCACCCTGACTGTAAACTGGACTAAACAGGTTTGAGTATATGTTATTAGTTCCATTAGTACCAAATGGTCCATCCTAGTTTGCTGTTTCTGATTACTAGAATACTTTATAGTTTGAAGTGTGGGGTACCATGATAGTACAGAGTGACATTTTCTTCAACCCTAGTTCAGTTTTTAGCTACATTCTGAGTGTATGTGGGATTTTCTGTCAAAGGTTCAAAGACATGCCATCAGTTTTATTGGTGCCAAGTCCATGTGAGCAAGGGAGTGATTGAGTTTACCCAGTGATGAACTGGTGTAATTTAACGGGTATTTTGTGGCCAGTGTGGATCACTCCAAGCATTTACTGACAAGTCTTCTTTATTGTCCTTGTCTATTCCCCTCTGGATATTATTTATTGTTATTTGACAACATGCAGCTTTAAATTTGCAATGTAGCCCTGAATGTAAAATGCGATTTTTTTTTAATATAATCTGTCTTTGTTATCTGTTCATTTTTGCTTTAGATTGTAAACTATGTATTTATTGCATAGGATGTCGTTGTTTTGAGGCTTTGCAATAATATCAGTTGCTAAGGTGTTTCAATTTGCTGTTTGCGCTCACCATACAACATCTGTGATGCAGATTACTGAAATATCTGGGTGCTATAAAGACCCTATTCAAAAGCAGAAGCCCCAAATCTGAATGGAAAGCCTGTATGTTCCTTAAATGTGAGTCGCATGCTGCTTGGAGTCACAAGCTACAGGCTGACAAGCTGGTCGAAGGCATCTGACTGACACAAAGACAGCTGGCCAGTTCTCTGTATCAGCTAGAGGTAGAGGTTTTAGCCAGCCTTTGATCACCTGTGGTGTGTTGAAATCCAGGAAATGAAACAGCTTATCAGTTTTTGTACATAAATCATTATCAAAAGGCAGCATAGACTGTTTTTTTTTTTTACCATTTTAAAAATTTTTGAATGTGGGTGTTTTAGTTAGATTAGCCTGAATTTTCCTACTCTTTGACAAAATTGCCTGTTTCTAGTTGACAACAGAATCATTTGCTTCTTTAGATTGGTTTTCAGTTGTAGCAGAACTCTGTGTTAGTCTGGGAAAGAAGAGCATGGTGTCATCACTGCTACTGCAGTCAAGGGCAATTCAGGATTCCCAGACAGATGGCTCCCACTTTAGCTCAGAAGGCTTGACACTCTTCTTTCATCTGGTGCCTGCCTTGAGCTGTTTCCAAATGAGATGTGAACTTGTAATTGCGTGCACTCCAGTTGTCCCCATGTAATCCAGACACAGTCAGCATTTAAAGTGCCTGGGAGCTTTGTAGCCTTCAGGATTGTGATGATGAATACGAAAATGGTTAATATAAAAAAATACATATATGTATGTATATTTTCTTGCTGCTTCAAACTCTGTGTATGTACAGTCTGTACTCATTATATATGCACTTGAAAAACATTACAACTGAAAAAATGCCAAGCTGATGATAGTCATTAATTTTCTGAGGAGAGTAAAAAGAGGTGAAAGACAAAATGATCCAGTCAGAGGCAGTAACTTACGCATGTTTATTCTCATGAGGCAATGAAAGGTGTAAAGAAAAGCAGAAATGCTTTTGCCAAATGTGTGCTCAAAAAAGAGCTTGGAGCTATCAGTTGAGTTCAAGATAGCAAAGGCAGGACAAAAAAGTTATTGGAAACTTTTGTATTATAGTTCATATTTGTATTTATGCCTGCTTTACATGTCCATAGCAGGTTTGGCAACAAAATGATAGATAGATAGATGGATACTTTATTAATCCCCAAGGAGAAATTCATATACTCGAGCAGCAGCATACTGATAAAAACAATATTAATTAAAGAGTGATAAAAATGCAGTGCAAGGTGGAGAGTGCGAGGAAGGTATAACAGTCAATAATCTTGTGTAATGTTAACATTTACGCCCCGCCCGGGTGGAATTGAAGAGTCGCATAGTGTGGGGCTCAGTCTGTCAGTGGAGCAGGACAGTGACAGCAGTCTGTCGCTGAAGCTGCTCCTCTGTCTGGAGATGATCCTGTTCATTGGATGCAGTGGATTCTCCGTGATTGACAGGAGCCTGCTCAGCGCCCGTCGCTCCGTCACAGATGTTAAACTGTCCAGCCCCGTGCCTACAATAGAGCCTGCCTTCCTCACCAGTTTGTCCAGGCGTGAGGCATCCCTCTTCTTTATGCTGCCTCCCCAGCACACCACTGCGTAGAAGAGGACTCTCGCCACAACTGTCTGATAGAACATCTGCAGCATCTTATTGCAGATGTTGAAGAACACCAGCCTTTTAAGGAAGTATAGTCGGCTCTGTCCTCTCTTGCACAGAGCATCAGTATTGGCAGTCCAGTCCAGTTTATCATCCAGCTGCACTCCCAGGTGTATATAAGTCTATACCCTCTGCACACAGTCACATCTGATAATCATGATGTCCGTGAGGGGCCTGGGCCTTCTAAAATACACCACCAGCTCTTTGCTTTTGCTGGTGTTCAGGTGTAGTTGGTTTGAATCGCACCATTTAGCAAAGTCCTTGATTAGGTTCCTATACTCCTCCTCCTGTCCACTCCTGATGCAGCCCATGATAGCAGTGTTGTTAGCATGTGGCAGGACTCCGAGTTGTATTGGAAGTCCACCACAATTATGTGATGTCAAATGTGATGTCAAGCCACAATTATTTTGTGCCCCATGCAAACACCCTGTAGATATAAGCAGAAGACATCCACAGTCAATACTTATCTATCTATCTATCTATCTATCTATCTATCTATCTATCTATCTATCTATCTATCTATCTATCTATCTATCTATCTATCTATCTATCTATCTATCTATCTATCCAACCAACTGTGCTCTCTTCACTTTGCCTTATTTAGAAACTATGGCTTAAAGTAATCCCTTCTTTATATAGCATAAGCAATACATGTAGTGCTTGGAGGGAGCTTTACTTGTATGAATTGTATTGATAGAACAAGGAAGTATTAACTAGGTTCAGTGTGAGTGAAAATTAGATGTAGATGAACTTGTAGGAAATCAAGTGAACAAAAAATAAGATGAACAAGAGCATATTGGAAAGAAGCGGGCCAGACAGATAGATAGATTAGAATAACCAAAGAGAGTAACCTGGGTAAGAGAATACTGCAAGTTGATGTTACAGGAAGCAACTCATTTTTGTATATAAGATGAAGGGCGAGAGAAATAGAGAAAACCATTGAACTTGTCATTGACCAGCACACCTAGGACCATGATGCTGTATGTGGAATCTCAAATAATTAAAATCCTTGTCTCAAAGTAATTAATGAGATACAGTACTATATAGTTTATACCTTTAAGCAATTTGCCATGAGAAAGACAATCTACAGTATATATTGAATTTATTATTGTTATATTTTATTGTTGTTATTATTATTGAAGTATAAGTAGACATCTTCTCAAGAAAAATTGCCATGGTTGTACTGTAGTGGGCGGTGACAGAGAAAAAGAACTGAACTATTCACTGATCTGTTGTTCCATCAAGGCAAACACATTTTTATTGTTATGCTTACTTACCCATTCACTTATCCTTGGGAGTCACTAAGTCACTGGGAGTAAGATCTTCCACCAGCAAAAAGGCATGAAAGGCAGTAACCATTCTAAGTGAGGTACTAGTTTACTGCAATGTGTAAATTACAGCATCTTTGAATTTTTTTTTTTAATCTCAAAGCTGTTATATTTGTATTATCTTTGTTATGTTGCTTTCAAAGGTCGAGATGCCATAAGCAATAAGAATAGAAATTGGGTGATTGATACGGTCAAGGGCAGGAAGGTGAATTAATTCTGCTGCTTCACTGATCCATTGAGGCTGTTTGGAGTTTGCATATTGTTGCACCTACATGTATTTTTTTTCTGAGGGTATGAGAAATTAATACATTAAACATATAATCTCAGGACATGGTTTACCAAACATGTAAAATTTAGATGTTTATAGCTCCAGTTATCTTCATACTAGATTTTCATACATTTGAAACCAGTTTGTGCAGGCTGATGCCTCACAACTCTAGGGAATTCGAAACAAGCCATGCTCTGATCTTTGTCTTTGTGGAAATTAAATGTTCATCACCTTGCTTGCATGATTTTTTTCTCCAGGTTCTATAAGCCTATTGGAGACTCAAAAGTGGCACTTGTTGGATGAGTGTACTTTGATATAGACTTGTCCAGGATTTTCCCTGCTTTGTGAAAAATACATTTGGGGCAGACTCTGGGCCTCTGTAACTTTATAGCTTGGTTAAACTTGATATAATATATACATAGATGGTCAGTAGGCTTCTTCTGCACATTAGCATAATACATTGAAGATGACATATGCAAACTCTTAGGGAAAGTAAAAATCAACTTTCAATATTTGTTTTTCCTTGTGTTCTTTTCCAATGAAGCTGTAAGCCCTGGGATGGAAGGTGTGTGTTGTGTTTGTAAAGGACAGGAGTCAATTCCAAGGGACAGAATTATCAGCTGCCATAAGTGCCGGCATGGTAAGAGTTCTGAATGTATAAGATTGTGCGTCATTTTTTTCCTGATTATTATTGAAGATGTCCCCTTTCACATTACCCTCTTTTATTCATATTTTATCTATGTCTTTCTCAATTCACATTTAGAGCTGGCTCTGTCATGTGTACTTTGGCCCTTTTCCTTTGTTTCTTCTGTCTCCTGTAACTACTTGTGCCTTGGCACTTTTTTCTTTAGAGGATCATGTTACTGTTTGTTGCCGTTCTTTTTCACTCTGTGTATTGCCTAATAATCTATCACCTTATTTGCCCTTTTATTATTTTGCAGTTTAATTGTTGGGATATTTTACTAATTCTTATAGTCATTGTATTTTTTCATCCCTCCTGTTTTATATGACCTAGGTAATATATTCTTTAAAACATCCACCAGTTACACCGGTGTCATGTTATTTTTATTTCTGTCTTGTCTAATTCATTTCTCCTTCTTATCTCACCAAGTTTGCTTTTGGCATTTGGCCTCTGTATTTTCTCCTGTAATAATTTGTGGAATTAGAGCGGTCCTTTTATGTTCCTTGCACAGGTTACCACCAGCAGTGCCATGTGCCACGGATAGAAGGAGACCTAGATGTTACTCCCTGGACCTGTAGGCAGTGTGTGTTTGCTGTTGCCACCAAGGTATTTGTTTTGTTGATTGCAGTGCAGTGACATTTCTGTTGATTAATGTGATTCTTATGCTTTTCATATTATATATCTATAGCAGTCTGCAAAAATGTGTAATACATCTATGCAGTCACAGTTTTTGTGCCCCTTCTTCCTTACAGAGAGGGGGTGCCAGAAAGAAAGGCCGCTTTGCCAGGCTCATGCAGGCCATGAAATTGCTTTTGCCGTATCAACTGTCAGATTTGGACTGGGACCCTCAGCACCTGACAAATCAGCAGCAATGTTATTGCTACTGTGCTGGACCTGGGGAGTGAGTGATCATCTGATTTCAAATTTCTAATGGACTATAAGATGAATTTGACTTATTAGCCAGTTGGAGTTCAGTTTTTCTGAGTGTATGAAAATGCTGGCTGTGGTTTTGATTTTTTTTTCTCCTGGTCACAGGTGGAATCTGAAAATGTTACAGTGTTGGACGTGTGGGCAGTGGTTTCATGAAGCATGTACCCAGTGTCTGACTAAACCACTGCTGTATGGGGACAGGTAAGTTACTGAATCAGATAGTTTCCATGGAAATGTGGAAAGCTTTGAAAAGCATACTCTTAACAACCATCCCATATACCTGAAATGAGCTGCAGAAAATCTCAGATACTCAGAAAGGAGCCATTGTTTATGTCGCTACAATGAACCTTTACGGTAAGCCCTGAACCTGTTGTTCAAATGAAGGCCTCCTTGCCAGAATGTATAGAATTAGCTAATTTCCTCAATAAACAATTATATAAATAAATTTTGAAAAGGCATCAGAAAGGCACTAAAGTCTCAGTCATAAAATAAAAAGGTGCAATAATATCATTTTACTTGGCTGCAACTGTGGTAAGTCACAGTTGAATATACTTAAACCAAGAAGCCTACCAGAGTCACAGGCAAAATAGAAAAGCCAGCTGTTACTCCTGTACTAAAAGCTGTGCCAGATACAATCATAACCTTTAAAAAGTATCTGGATGAGACTGTACTTGGGGCAGCATAAATATTAGTCTACCAGATACACCAAAGAACTGAATGGGATTCATCCTGTTTTCTGAACTTCATGAGTTGTTCCATTCTTATATTAAAGTTAGTTGTAATAGTTCCAAGCAGTGCTACAAAGTGTCGTTCTCACCCAAAACATTTCAGCTGTTTATTATAATCTTACAAAAGAACTCAAGTGAAATCTCTGGTTATGAGGGGCATGACTGATTTTGATATCAGAGATGTAAATAGTCCGATTCCTCAATCAAGAACTTTACAAAGTGGTGACCATATCAATGTGTCAGAAAAATGTTTTTTGTTACTTTACTTGCTTTTGCTCATCCTAGAATATAAATGCATAAATGTAGTGTAAACTAAAGGCTGCTAAAAAGACCATAATGGTTTCTATTTTAAGATTATATTTTGTCTGATAACACTTTACAAAGGAAAAGTTTAATTGTACAGTACATTTTCCTTTTTCCTGGTAATATCATTTGTTCAGGCTACTTGGGGATATGTTTATTTTGATTTATTTATAAACTGTGCAAGTAATGGGAGATGCCCTAGTTGCACTGTTGATCGTTGTAATACCTTTATATATTTAAGCTGATGATGACATTTGCTTTGTTATAATGAGATGTGTGCTGCGGGGAGTGCAGCCTTCTTAACCGACAGAGCTGACTCAGTCTCACAATTTTTCCAGTATTTTCAATGATGCGAATGCTGCTTCCACCTTTTATATTATGTGACTGTGTCTTGCTCTTTGTTACAGGTTCTACCAGTTTGAGTGCTCTGTCTGCACAAGGGGGCCTGAGACTATTAGGAGACTCCCAATGAACTGGTAAGAATAAAGATAAGTTCTCTAAATGACCTTTATACTGGGTGTAGTTGAGAGATGTAGCATTGTGTACTGGTTGTTATGAATGATTTCAGAGTATGAAGGGTTAATTTATGTTGTACTGATTACTGCTGTCGTACAAAGAAGTGTTTGGCAGCCTTTGTGACACATATTATAAAACTGGCTAATGTCTTCTTTTCATGTCCCCATATTGTGATGTTGTTATGTGACTGGAGAACAGTGAAGCTGATGTACTGTGAAAAAATGTGCATATAAAAGCATTTTTAATTTGTTTTTTAATTTTTTTTTGTAAATGTATATGGGAGAAAGCAAAGGAAACATCAGTGATAGTTTAACAGATTCTTAATGCCACTAAACATTCCATCTAGACTCAGTGGTCATCTTAAATGTGCGGGCAATGGCTACTTTCTTGCCCAGGCTTCTCAGAAATTACCAGAGCTTTTTCTTTGCTCCTTAATTCTTTCACACTTTAATTAAGTTTACTCCCTGTATGTAACCACTAGGATTCATTTGCATGTGCCCTTTCCACCAACATAAAACATAAAGGAAACACATATAAATATTAGGAACGATGTCCACAATATGTGCAATTTATAGTGCAAAAAGCATGTTATTTTTGGGGTTTAAAGAAGAGCAGTCATGCAGGTAAGGTTCTACAGCTATTCACCACTCGTGGTGAGCGGACCCCGCTGAATTTGCTTTGTCTCAAGTTTGGCAAAAACGTGAAAATGTTCCGTAATTTTGTTGGAAACTCAGCAAAGCGTATTGAAGTGAAGGAGAAACTGAACTAGTTTTGAGTAGATTATAATGGTGCAGTGATCTTTTAAGTGTTCTTGAGGGCTACAGAAGTGTCTGCCAGCTATGATGGATCAATTATTGTAGCCAAAAATGAGACCTGAGCTGGGCACCAACATACCAGTCTGACGTAAATTTATACTCGGTCCACAATAATCTGAGGCATACATGTATATAGTGTAAATTATTCACAAATGCACAAAGAACTCATCTGGCAGCACCGTAAAGTGTGAGGGGGAATGTGCTTACACTATACGTCTATGAAAGTTCTTTGCATGTGTGATGCAAATCAGGCAGGTAGCATAGATTGGGTAGTGACCATGTCCATCATGGTTGCTAAAGCTCTGTGATGTCATGATGGCCTCGCAAAGCATCATAGGATGCTGGGGGAAAAAAAAAAGTTTGTCTAAGCTGGCCACAAGGTGACATTTAAGGGAAAAAGTCAGCTAACAAGGTCACAGGCAAGCCTAGCAAATTTACTGCAAAAAATACTGAAGAGAATTTTTGCAATCAACAGTATTCACCATACAATCATTCTGGAATAAAAGCTTTTTTGAATCTTGCACCCTAGAATTTGATACCACCATACTTTGTTTTAGCAAGCAGTGCCTGTAAGTCAACTCTTTTAAGCGGTGACAGCGGATGGCCCTTTATAAGTGTTGGTGAGAGTGAGCTTTATTCAAAGCTTTAGAGTTTTTAGTTGCTCTTAAATGTCCATGTAATGTACAGTACCTCCATCCTGTCTTGCTTTTAATGCTGGAATAGACTTCGCTTCCCTACAGTCCTTTAATGGATGGAATGGGTTCGTAAAATGGATGCATGGATGGAGAAGCATGTGGTCTTTATAGTTTATTGCTTTCCAGTAAGCATTACCAAAGTAGCACACAAAAGGCACTCTATCTGCCATACCTTCTGTTAAACTTTTTTAACCACTTGACTTGAGCCTTTTGTCCATTAGGTGGAGAGACTCTTTACAGCTTCATTGGCATCAGAGCTTCATTGGCATGTGGCAGATTATGGATTTTAATGCGTCCTTCTGTTCTTAATCATACAGCCTTTGCCTCCAGTCAATTTTTGTTTTAGCCTCCTAGTGATTACCAAGTTGTAAATCCCTTATCAGAATGCAGCCTTGCTTCTTTTGTAAGATGTTGGTATAATGGACATCTGTGGAGCATCTTGTATAATCCACCAAAATGCAGATTTCTGTGTCTACAACACATTCTTAATGAGAGGCCAGTTCCAGTTCAGGGTCCATCTCTTTTTATTTTTTTTTCCTCTGCAACAGAGTTCTAACAGGTCTTACATATATATTTATTTATATGTTTATTTGCTTAGTGAACGCTTTTATCCAAAATGACTTAGAAAAGTGGTCAACATAATCAAGGTACTGCCAGTCTGGGGACCATTTGGGAAACAAACATTACACGACAGGGTACAAAATTGATAATCGCAAGTGAGGTTGTCTCTGAGTTCTTATCAGCTAATATCAGATAAACAGAAACACCAAACAAAATAGTCTTCTAATGCTTCTTAAACAAATTGAGGGAGTCAGCACTTCAGGTGGAAATGGGCAGCTGAATCCACCAGTCAGAAGCTGCACATGAAAAGAGTCTGGACTGAGATTTGATATCAAACTATGGTGGCATCAACAGATACAATTCAACATCAGACCTTCGTGGACAAGAAAAAGTGTAAGACCTTAGAAGTGTCTCCATATATACAGGTGCAGACTCACTGACTACTCTTTAGGTAACCATCAAGGATTTGAACCTAATAATGTGCTGCTATAGGAAGCCAATGTAGTGATCTGAAGAGAGGAGTGATGTGTGCCTGCCTTGGTTTGTTGAACACACACCTGCCACTGCATTTTGAACCTGTCAGCATAAAGTTACAGTAGTCTAGACGTAAGAAGACCAAAGGCTTGTCCAGAAGTTGTGCTGCATATTCTGTCTATACCTTGATCTGCAGGACTGAGAGACCACAGATACATGGTCCCTGTGTGGCAGCTGGTCATTAATCAGTCACCACCCTAAGGTTGCATACTGACTTGGTGAGTGTTAGCTATAGTGAGCCAAGATGAATAGATGGATGAGTTGGGATAAAAAGAAGGTCTTTCTTTACCAGGTGTACCTTCATTCAGTTTGCAATATCAGTGACACATGTTCAAATTCTAGCTGATACTGCTGATATAGCTCTGTTTCATTAGGATAGCACTGATAGGAAAAACCATGAGAGAGGGTCTAGTGAGTAAGTATATCAAGAGAAGAAGAGAGGGACCAACACTGATCTTTGTGGCACCACAGTGTTCGCCTGGTGCACACCTGACATCTCTCCACACCAGGATACATGGTAGGATCTGCCCGGGATTTAGGACTCATACCATATAAGGGCAGTTGTAGTGATGTCAAGGTCAGAGAGGGTGGCAAGTCGGATCTGGTGGTTGACTGTGTCAAAGGCAGAGGAGAAATCTAACAGGATGAGCACTATGACATGTTGGTAGCTCAGGCCTGGCATAACATTTTGACAATGGTGAGTAGAGCTGTCAGTGTGGAGTGGCTTTTCTTGAATCCTGACTGATTAGGATCAAACAGTTTGTTCAGCATACTTTTTACCTGCTTGATTTTTCTCCTCTGGCTCAGGTTAAGTTTCAGCATTTCAACTCTGGTATTCTATGGTTCTTTGTAGAAGAATTCAAATTATCACATTACAACGGGTATTAAATGTTCATCCAAAGAGACTAATATATAATATATATATAGTGTGTGCAAATATAGCGAAATTGTTAATGTTCATGTGCTAACCAACATGCACCAGTTTCAACTCTATGGCGCCACCTCTTATTGTTGAAATCAAACCTTAAGGTGTTTTCACATAAACATTAGGTAACGGGTAAGTACATACGTACAAGGAAAGCAAAGTTTTTATTTATTTTTTTGAATGCTTCATTTGGTTTTTACTAGTGTTGGTTAAGGTCTTGCATGATTTGTCTTGATTTCAGCATTCACATTTCAATAAGGGTGTGTAGACTTGTATATATTGCAGTGCTACCCAGTGGTTGCCATTGCTGCCCAAATGGATAACTTGCTCTTTTATATTTCTCTCTGTTAGGCAGCACATTGTCCTAAGAAGGACGGCTCGATTTAGACACACTAGTTGGAAATTGTGCAGCTGTAGCAGGCTTGCCATTTTTGGCTTCCCTCAGCTAGCAATGGAGCTGATCATTTGAATGATGAAATGCCAGCTCATACTGTTAGTGACTCATCACAGATGCAGCTTGCCAAGGCCATTGCAGTGCTTTGTGTTTTTAGTTATTTTTAACTTATATGGTCAAATCACACTGCATATACTGCATTTAACCTCTTAACTGATGCTATTTTGTCTTATATTTAGCTGTGTATATTTTTTAAATTTATAAATTAAATTTGGTTTGTAAATGCTATATTGTTTGATGTTAGTGCTTTATTTGTGTTTATTGGATAAACACAGTTTTAACAATGACTTACTAAAAACATTTTTAGTTTTAATTAAATGGAAATAAGAAACAAAAACTAGAAATTATTTCAGCTAAAGCTAAAACAGTGTGTTGAGATTGTGAGATTGTGTTCAGATTTCAAAGCATTGTATGACACCATTTTCCATAGATTCAGGAGCAGTAGGCAACATCTCAGTTTCTTTATCTCACCTTTCTGCTTATTTCCAGGGTAGATGTGTCACACCTTGTCTTGTACCACCTAAGTCTGTGCTGCAAGAAGAAATACTTTGATTTTGAGCGTGAGATTTTGTCCTTCATCAACGAGAACTGGGATTCACTGATGCTGGGATCGGTGTGTACTTTTATGCTTTTGTTTTACTTGCCCCATTACGCAAATGTAACAGTGGAATTCTAATGATGGAGTATGTTAGCTCTGATATTACAGGGCTTGCTAATTATTAAAGCTGCTGTTGTGGAAATCTGTGAGAGTGCTGCTGACTTTGATATGAGAAGCATGCACAGTGTTGGGTGAGGATGGCGCATGTATCAGTGTATGAGTGCATCTGTATGGTGGAGGCCAGTTAAAAAGAAAGAGAGAGAGAAAGAGAGAGAGCTGATTATGAACACAGAGCATTGCCTCTACTGGAATAAATCCCACTCTCTTCTTTATCACCCTTTAACAGTTGTCAGACACACCCAAATCAGAGCGAGGTGAGAATATCCTCACTGCCTTGAACTCACACAGAGACAGGTAAAGTACTGATTCTGACTATGAGAAAGAAATTTTCATTTATTTTATAAATAGTCAATAAGGTAATAATGTTTGGCTTTTCTTTAGATTTGTTTCTGGTAAAGAAATTAAAAAGAAGAAATGTCTATTTGGGCTACATCTACGGGCACCACCCCCTTTAACCTCTGACCTGACACCTGTGACACCTGATCTACCTTCTGTGATGCCACAGGGGGGAGGTTCATCCCAGTCCAGAAGAAGGTAGCTTTTGTTTCTGCATTGCTTCTAAAATTTGATGTGTTTGATTTAAATTTTACTGTTAACAATAATTTAGAACATAATAGTATTTTACTGTTAACAATAATTTAGAACATAATAGTATTTTACTGTTAACAATAATTTACAAACTCTGCCTTGTGCCTGATGCTTGGATAGGCTCCAGCTTCCCAATGACCATTCTTAGGTTGAGTGGTTTTAGAAAATGGTTACAACCCAGTACAGCTATACTGTAAAAGACCCATGCTAAATGTGCTGGAGCTAGCGTAGAGTCTGTAAATACCTCAAATGCAACAAATGGAAGTTCTATTTGTGATTCATATCCTGTGTTATTTGAGACACTTCAGCACGCAGCGTTTGCTAGGCAGTCTCTTGGGGTAACTCAGAAGTTGAGTATCAGCTTGTAAATTAATTAAAGTGCTTCCTTCAGACACATTTTAAGAATGTAATAATGAATGTATCACAGTCCCCACAAAAGCAAGCTGATTCCAGATATAGCTGGGATAGCCAGCCCACGCAAGCCTTTTGGTTCATGGACAGCACATTTAAGGAATTCCAGTCTCTTTTGTGATGATGCACAGTTGAAATGAGTAGCTTAGAGCTGCAATGTATCCCTTTGGAGTCTGTTTTATTAGGTTGGAAAGCAATTCTGTGGAAACATTATTGATGAGATTTTTGGTAGAATTTTTTACAAAACAAACTTAATTTTTTGAACACCAGCTCTATAGGATGTATAGTGACGGTTATGTATTTAATAATTCATATTTTTTTCACTGGACCACAGGCAGCTTACATTTGTTGTTTATCATCTTGTAGTAAGTAATTTGTGACGATTAAACCTGTAAAGTTTTGGTTGCTAATCGAACACCCTATAATTTTGGCCGTATTAATAGTCAAAGTCAATGAGTGGAGAAATGGCTTTAAAATCCAGTGCCAATATACATTTGCTCATTAAAGTGACACATGAAATGACACTTTTTTCCTTTATATCTTAATACTGAGTATTATGGTGTTGAAATGATTAAAGGTGCTGCTTAACAACACCATAATCCAGAGTTAAATTTGTATGCCATTTGTACATTTCTTTTTTCTTGTGAGTTTTTTTCTGGTGTCTTGGTTTTTTCCTTCATCCCATAAACATGCAGGTTATGTTGATTGACGTTTTTAAAATGACCACTCAGGTCCCAATCAGGGTGGTTCATCATTTGGTGGGTGTAGCAACACACTGTATCAGTGCATGCTGATGTGAGTAAATGAGTGAGTCCTGCAATGGACTGGTGGCTTGTCCAGGTGTGGTCCTCTGCTAGCAACTAATGTTACCAGGACTGAATAAGTGGTTTGAAAAGCAAATGAGCAAATCACTTCTTAATTGAAAATTACAAATAAAAATACTTTATTAGCTGTGAAGAAATTATAAAAGATGTCTGTTTTAGACTACTTCTGTATACAGTCTATTATCCTTGAATCTACACATCTACCTATGTGTTTGCTTTTCAGATCATAATAAGGGACATGGTGGTGTCGTGATATAATAGACTGGAAAAAAAATTTACGTTTTTCTGTTGATCACTAGATTATGAATTAATATTTGAAAGACAGAAAATAGAAAAAATTTTTGGTTATGCAAAATCATTGGCAGAAGTTTAAACAAATATTAAACCATCAATTCACTGAAACCAAAGAATATAAATAGAATCAAGTTTAAACCCAGAAAAATGCCAAGATTAAAAACAAAATTACAAATTTTAATTTAGTTCAAAACGAATCCCACTTTAAAGTTGTTAGCCATCATCTCTGGGTACATCCATTATTCTTTTTAGATTAGAACACAAAAACCTTTCTGTTGTTTTTTTTTTTACACATACAAACTAATAATGATTGTGCTGAGATCAGTTGCAATGTCAGCACATCTTGCTTGTACCACTAAAAATCGAACAAAATAATTGAAAGAGAACAAACAAAATCACATAAAAAGGAAAGATAGCATAATGATATAACCAAACACCCCTACACATTGAGAATGGTAGGCACAATTTTCCTCCAAAACAGAGTTAATCTCTTTTTAGCAAACTCATAGATATTCCCAGGCTTTCTTTGAAATATAATCCCACTGGTTTGTCTTCTGTCTCAGATTAATGTTCTTGTTCACTGTGCTCAATTCACCTCCAAATCACCTCAACTGGCTCCTCTAGATTTGGAAAAGGAGTTGCTCTACTTTCAGGTCTTCTTGGTCTTCCGAGATTCTCAGGCTATCTTGAAAGTTAAGGTCATCAGTCAACTACAAAACAGAGCTTCTTCTGTTTATATCTGCAGTCTTACTGTGTTTGTCAGCATGCACAGTTTGGGGGGATGAGGTTAAAGGCTAATAATAAAAGTTGCTTTATCGCCATAAGCAAATCTTGATTCATTAGTTGTAAAGAGTCTTTCAAAGTTTTCCTTTTAATGCCCACAACCCCAATCATTGCCAAAGTGTATCATCCTTTGCCAAGGATGATCTTAGTTATGTCCTAGTTACTCCTTTTAAGCTGTTGACTGGTTTTCTAAAACTGCTTTAAGGCTACCTTAATGATGTCCTCAGTGGCTCTGCTAAATCCCTGAACTGCTTTTGTTTGGCAACTAGAGCAGCTGCCAGGCAGTACTCATCCGTGAAATCTGGTGAGCCTACTGCTGGCATTACATGGCATGTCCTTCCTTTTGTTTGACAGCTATCTTATTAGTGAAATCATCTGATTTGTCCTTGGGCTGACATGATGACAGACATCAACAACTTTTTAGCTGAAATATCTTGAAGCTGGCTTCACTGCTTAGGTCTTCAACTAGATTCTTTTAGACTCGGCTGAACTTAAAACCTATTTTGGACTGTCTAGTCAATACCATGGCTTTCTGTGCCAGCCAGCCACAGGTGTCGATTTGTAAATAGCTCAACATTTTTCCTTATACATATATGTAGAAGACCCATCTTCAGATCAACCGCAATAACTACATGACCTTATTTAGAAGGTGCTTTGCTACCAGGTACACTTATCAGTTATGTATATCTTGTTTGTTATGGATATTGCATGAGTAGCATAGAAATCAAATAGCAATTCACCACTCAAATTCATATTAGACAGGCTGTTCCTTCTTATCATGCCTATCCGGGTATATGTGGCATTGATCATTTGAGCATTAAAGTTTCTTACCAGGTACAGTAATATCCTTTTGATCACCACACAATTCTTATCTAAGAAGGGAGTATACACTGAATAGCTTTTAAGCATATAACAGTTAACTGTCTGTTGCCACTAACACTAACTGCACAGCAGCTAGACAAGAGCATGTAAATATCCATACACCTGCTTAAAATTTCATGGGAAACTTTGTAGAAATGGATTAAATAAAGTATCCTATCTATCTATCTATCTATCTATCTATCTATCTATCTATCTATCTATCTATCTATCTATCTATCTATCTATCTATCTATCTATCTATCTATCTATCTATCTATCTATCTATCTATCTATCTATCTATCTATCTATCTATCTATCTAAACAAGAGAGCTGAGTACCACAATCAAGAATGATAGCACCGAAGGTTATGCTATGCATGGAGATATCTTCAGTCTACATCAAGTTGACACTTTACAGTCTTTTACCTGAGATAGGACCCCTTGCCCAGAATTTAAGTAACATTTTCTGTTCTAAGAGCTTGTTTCCAACATCAGGTTGTGCTCTTATTGCTTCCTCTGGATGCTCCCAGCTGGAAGTTTTTGGGGCAACCAGTTACTGAGTGTTAAGTGTTAAGGAGTAGGTTTTGATATTCCTGTTCTCATCATTCTCAACAGCACAGCTTTAGGTTTTCCAAAGCACCTAACCTAGGCATCACACTAAGGTCATGATCCAGGCTGGGTCCAATATTTTATATATATAAAAAAATAATATATCATTCTCAAAAGAACCTACCCAAGCAGCACTGGGAAGAAGACGGGAGACAGCCCAGGACAAGGTTCCGCACTCCCATGTAGGGTTCACTCACACTAATTTGGAATTTAAGATAATCCGCATGTCTTTGGTGATGTGGGAGGAAAACTCATGCAAACATGTGAAAAATGTGCAGAATTCACCTGGCCAAAGAGTAGGCGTGAGAGTTAAATCTGCAATGTTGGATGCCATTGTACAGCCCCATATCACACTATACATGATATATGTTATTGTTTTAGAAACTCAAGTCTTTATTGATCGACAAATGTTCTCTTTTCCATCTCAAATTCACTGTTTACCCACCTGCAAGTTAGACAGCATTCATAACTGTTGACCTGGACAAAATCTGTGTTCCCATTGTTAATGAATTTGAGTATTCTGTGTACTTGGATAAAATCCCAGGAAAATCTTTTTACCTCAAGGCTAACTGCTGTGGTGCACCTGGTTGCTTTGCTCTGCTCTGTATACAGTATATTCTGAAACAGGTGTACATCTTTTGTGGTATGAAGACCAGGACCTGCATGTGGCACTGTCGTGATTATCTTATTTAATGTATTGTATAAAAAGCATATTGTGTGCTTTTCTTTATTTATATTCCACTATTTTAATCATTCAGTACATGTTTATATTTTGTTAGCCTTTTTTTATTGTCTCAGCTCATTTCAGGGTAATAAGAAAAATAAGTGGATCTAAGTGCCTGTTTCCTAAATTTGTTTTATGTAGTGCTAAATTTTAATTTAACATCTAAATATGCTTTCTATTATATTTTTTAAATTGTTTATTCATTGTTGGACTTTTGCCTATGCAGTGTGTGTGTATTTTGCTGTTTTCTGTAGCCTCTGAAGTTTATTTTTTTGATATTTAGGGTTTGCTTATCTTATCCAGCCCTACATATTATTATTATGTTTAGAAAGTAAAAATTACAGTAGACCTTACAAATAGTCTTCTATAATCTATACCTTTAATTTTTTGAATTTTAACTAGCTTTTCATGCACTTCTGTATGTTTCTGTTTGTAGACTTAACCTTGTGGATAAACATTTGTCCACAGATTTCAGAGAGTCTTTATTTTTTTATGGTTCAAAGATATCAGTGAATCTTGCTACAGATGATCAAACGAATTAACTTGTGGCATTTACTGTTTATAACATATCTGATCTTTTTACAAAGTGTTTATGGTACAGTTTCTTTTATAGTCACCATTCTGGTGTACCAGTGTGTGGGTATTTCATCATTCTTTGTTATTTACTGTACTTTTATGATGTTTCATTGTGCATTAGGAGAGCACAAAAAACTGCTGATAACAAGTGTACACATAAACATGTATTTTCTTTGAATAAGGGATGCGTTCTGTGGTTTTCTAAGAGCAAGGTTGGTCACCGCAAGTTTCTGGAGTAGAGGTGAAGGCATCATAGCTTGGTATAGTAATGGATGGTACAACCAAGAGCACTATAGCCTCTCAAGGCCAGCTCTTTTAATGTTTTTCCTACTTCTAATAAAGTGATACCCTTTAGAAGTTAAAAATGGATCCTGTATGAAATGATCCTTTAAACTTACAATATAGAGGTGAGTTAAGTTGAAAGCTTTAAGCTCAGAGTTAAAACTGCTAACTGCATCAAGCCCATGATATTGTTTTATTAATGGAAATAAATTCAAACAGAGCAGTTTTGCATCCTTACAACACCTCATAATCAAATCTGTGTTTAACATGCACTTCTCATGTTTGCGTGAACCTCCTTTGAAAAAAGTAGGTTAATTCCAGGATTCAAAGACCTTCAGTCCTTTGAACAAGCAAGGGTGTGCTGTTAAGTTTGTTATAAAATTGTTGTTGAATTACCCTGGGCAGGGTGCAAATGTTTTCATATATTGCCTTGGATGGGCTGGCACCCTGCTCAGACTGTGATCCAGCCTTGCACTCCTTCTAACCTCTGATCCATAATCATCTGTATCCTGTTAAATTTGTACAAGAAATGATTAAGGCTGAAAAGAAAAATAAATAATATAGAAATGCATTTTATGCTCAAAGAAACTGAAAATAAGACTTCTGAAACACATAATAGAATGGTTGTGTGAAGAAAAAATGCAAAGACCAAAGTTTCTTAGCTCTGCAATCTGTAATATATTTTGTGCATTCATCATTTGTTCTCATCTCCAAAGGAAACTGCTGCAACTTCAAAACATTTGTTGCTTTTCTTTGGTGATTTGATTCCTTCATTTCAAACTGCAAAGCATTGCAATGGGCCGGTTAAATGAACTCTTGAGACCATCCGTTATCATACTGGAATGACTATTTTTGACTGATTTTGTGCCTCGTAGAAGAGGGTGTAAAAATTTTAGGCTTAAAACCTTTTGGGGTATAACATTTCCTGCTATATTATTGAAATCACCAATCTTTTCATCAATTTTTTTTACTTGCTTTTTCCCAGTGAGGGTCACGGTGAGGCGGAGCCTATCCCGGATGCAATGGGTGCAAGGCAGGAATCAGCTCTGAATGGGATGACAGTCCATCACAGAGCACACTAGCGCACACACCCAAGGCCAATTTAGAGTCGCCAGTTGAACTAGCAGCATATCGTTGGACTGTGCAAGGAATACAGAGTGCCTGGAGTAAAGCCACGGAACATGGGGAGAACATACTAACTCCACACAGGAGGCACTCCAGCCTGGATTTGAACTGGGCTCCAAGAATTGTGAAGCGGCAACACTACCTGCTGCACTACTGTGCAGCCTTACTGATTTAATTGCTCCCTCCATTTTAATATGGACAATCTGACCAGAAGATTAAAAATGAATCCACCTCCATTTGGGCATTGTATTTTTGTCAACATGTATCTCGCACATTTGGCACCAAAAATAACTCAATTTTTGTTTCATCTGAAAATAACATTTTGTCCCATCTGTCAGTTTAACAAACACCTAATCTTTATGTACTGACCATTCAGGAAAGGCAATTTTTCTTTCAGCTCTACAGTGACTATCATCTTAATGCATTCGCCATCAAATGGTAGTGTTGGATCCTGATGACGTATAACTGTCACATCCACATCTTTGATTGTTTTCTTTTTAGCCATTTTTTATCATAACATGTAGTGACTTTTTGTTCTTCTTTCCTCTTCTTGTCAAGATAGCAACTGTTCCAGTGGCCTTGTACTTCTTAATGATTGACACTGTAGTGGAAACTGGTGGATTGCAATTTTTTGTGATTTTATAAAGATGAATGACTCTTTTGCATGCATTTTGTCTGTCCTTTCTCTTCATGGGGGATATTACAAAGTTTTCCTTCGTACTATGATTCCCACATAAACAAGAAGCCAATAAAAACCTTTAGAAAATCCGAGGGACTTTTTAGGACTGTCCACATAACAAAATGTTTGGGAAACTTTGTATTTATACTTTGCTTTTAGAATGCTTAGTTTCATTGTTTCTTAATTACTTAATTGTGGCATTTTTACGTATTAGTTCTAGTGTCACATATTATAAACAGATGTATACAGTGATACTTGAGTGTTTGAAAAACCCTGTTGCAGTTCTTTAAATGGTTCGTTTTTACAGTCAAATCATCGTTTAATTCAAATAAGTCTTTCCTTTCCGACAAGAAAGGTTTGATTAGTTTATTCATTCATTTATTTATCAAGCCTATCCTGACATTGTCCCTGTGGACATTATATATTCTAGCAGTGTCATCATTGGCTTTTCCTTCCACAGCCAAAGAAGTATGGGTTATGTTAACTAAAACTAATTTAGCTTGGTGTGAATGGATGTGTCCTGCGATGGGCTAGCACAATTGTCCATGGCTGATTTTTTTCTTTTGTCTGACATATGTAAATTAGCATTAGCTTGAGTGCAAAAGTAAGAGAACTTCTTATTTCACTAAGTTTCAGAACACCCTTATGCAGTTATAGCAACAAACAGATGTGTTTTATAGTTACAAGTCGTTTTTTTTTTGTCAAAATCATAAAGTGTAAATTAGCACTAGTTTGAGCACAAAATGGAGAGAACCCCTTCATTCACAAAATGTTAGCACATCTTTTAACAGCTATGAAAGAAAGCAAACCAAATGTTTCGTATAGTCATCCATCAGTCTTTCCCATCTGTTTTGAGGAATTATTTTTATCAGTTTTTCCTTATAAAATTACTTCAGTTTCTTCAAATGTGTTGTCTGTCTTAAATGAACAGCTCAGTTTAGTTATTGCCACAAGCTTTGCTCTTGAGTTGAGAAGTGGGCTTTCAGTTTGCAAGTCTTGAACACAGCATTTCCGCCTCTGTTATTTAATATATTATTCTGCAGTGTTCAAGAGCAGTCTTGAGGACCCGATATCAAATAATTTTAAATTTATAGACAGTGGGCCTAATATTCTCTGCAAACATAATCAGATTTCATTTGGAATTTCTAAATTCCCATAATATGGTTGAGTTTCTTGGGTCTGTAGACACAAGTGAAGCACCATACAATAGTGCTGCCACTTCCACATTTGAAAGTAGGGATTAGGTCATTTTTGAGCATTGACAAAGCTCTGCTTACACCAAAAGTGGCATTTTTATTCACCAAAACAATCAATTTTAGACTCTATAGGAGGAATGCTGTTCTAAAAGTATACATCTGAATATGAGTAGCAGTGTGTTTGAGAGTAAATGATTCCTCCTGTCTGTCTTCCCATGAATGATACCAGAATTTCACTTGCATTTTTTTTTAAAGCATGAGCGTGGGTATTAGCTACAGAAAAATAATACATAGAGATCCTGGGATGTGGTCTTGGCACTCTTTTAAGACACCATTCACGAGTGTTCCTATTGTTCCATGTTCTATCATTTTGAAGTTTGTGTACCTACTGTTTTAGGGAACACTGCCTTACTTTAGAATGATGAATAATTGACCATTTTGCTGTTTGGTTTTCTTCTGTCTCCAGAATGCTTATAATACACTTCCCGAGATCTCTTTGTATAATGCTACATTGTGTTACACTAACATAATATAGCATTATTCAATATAGCACAATAAGACCATAGAGGTTTTGGATCTTAATATAAAGGATGGCTTATCATACATTTTCCTGATGATTGGCTCTTCGATTGGTTAACTTAGTGCCAAATTATTTTAGTGCCTGGTTATACTTGCCTCATTAAACAAGCTAATGAACCGTCCAGCTGACTTCAGTATGCTAATTCTTAATTACGTAGCTTGTTTTCTGTTGCATACATTAATTCATCCTAAATATACTAGGAGTAACATTCCCTTTTGATTGATGAGGGATTTTATGTTAGAAATGATAAGATATTGTAACACTTAAAGAACTACAACAGGAATTTGCAAGCTTTTAGGCAGCATTATATACATTTATACGGATATGTATAATATATAGTGCTTGCTAGGAGGTATTTTGCAAGGCAAAATACAAGTCACACCAGACTAGAGCTCTTATCTGTTACCCTTTCTGAGGACTGCTCATAGTCCTGCTGTGTCCGCTTTTATATATTATATCCACTGTGTGTAACTGGAGGGGTTGATTCAAGTGTCCCCTTTGCCCCTTCTTTAGTTTAGCTAATCTTCAGTGTCTTCCAGAGTTTTTCAGGAGTATGCTGTGTACTATTTGTTTCTTTTTTTGTCATCCAGATCTCTTAAAATTCTCCAAGTGGGTTTTCCTGTACTTTTGGAGATTGTGCCATTTTGAAGACAATATTTATTGTTAAAAAAATTAATTCCATCCTCTACCCAGACAGTGTGAACAGAGTCCAGAAAGTGTATTTCTGATCTTTACATTGAAGAGAGTGATCATGGGAAATGTGTAATTCCTTTTTATCAAAGTCTCTAGCATTAGGAATTTATTTCTCTTCCATTATATGATGTTAGTCTAAAAATTTCCCAGTAAGGAGTTATTCACTTTTCAAAGCAAATTAACAAGCATGGCTCAGATTCCTGATCCAGCTTGTTATACTTTTGCTCTTTTCTATTGAAAAGCTTTCTCTGTTTGCCCAGTTACTCTCCAATGACCACAATAGTCAAATGTCACAGAGGTGGCTGCTCCACATCAGCATTCATTGTTATTTGTACCTTTGTTAAAGGGCAGTGCTTGAATACAATTAACGGAGAGAACTCTGCTGATAAAAAGTGAATTACAAAGAAAATAATTAAACAAGACACTTTTGCGTATTCAAAAATGAGGACGAAAATTTCAAATCACAGATTGTAATGTCTATATACATAAAGAATGACAGCAGAAGGCCTTCAGGTTAAAAAAGAAAGTCAGTGTGAAATACTGATTATTAATTATATTCAGAAAGTGACAATTGGTTAAGAGGGGATATGTGTGCAAACAACAAATTCTGAAGGCAAGCATTTTGGCCACTTGTGTAATTATTAGCTAGCAAAAGCTTTTATCAAACTAAACATTTTAAAAGAAATGAAAGAAAAATTTACTGAGTAAGAGTTATACAAATGTGTTACACTAGTTAAATTTTAACAAAATGTGAAGAAATCCATTAGATAGTACAATAATGGTTGAAACTGTGAAATAACTGATTGTTTTACATAAGAACAAGAATTGTTTGATAGGAAAAAGTGCAGCCACACCTGAACTAGGACTAAGCACCCCAGTCCTACGTAAGAATGAAGATGAAAGGATGCAGTTCAAACATTTACTCCGCATTATTAGTTAAAAAATCTAGTTAAAAGATTCAAGCAGGTGCTTATTGTTTTATGTATTTTATTTCTTCTTAACGTAACGAAGACCTGATTTTATATAATTTGTGATAGGGTGGCATTCTTGTTCCTTTTTCGTGGGATCACTCTTTCTGTTTTCCTTACTCTCCACTATATTAATTTGTTTTTTCTTTCAGTTTACTTACAGTAATTAAATTCACTTAACATTAATCGTGCCCCTAAATACTTGCTATATTCTAAGCACAACATTCAAAAAGTTAATTGCCCAATACTTACACACCCTGTTGGACAGTGTATATTAGGGATCTCAAACTCAGATCATGGAGGGCCACTATTTTCATTCCAATCAGTTTCTTAATTAAAAGCACATTCTTACTATTAATTAATCACATTATTTAATTATATGGCTTGTTTGTTTTTGTATTCTGCTACAGAAGACATTTCCTAAACAGTAGATTGTCTTTTATTGAGAGTGCCATCAAAATGCTTGTGGACCAGAGAAGATCAATGCAAAATACCTATACTTTATTGAAAGGTGTATTATATGATGGACAGCTTTGTACAAATGGGATCAAGTTAATTGGTCATTTGCTGACTTGCTTTGCATCTCTTCATTGTTTGACAGCAGGTTAAAGAAAAAGAGACAGAAAAACAAAAAGGTTTTGAATTTGAAATGTTAAATCAATTACAGTTACTGCTAAAGAAGTAGGTTCTATTAGCAGTGGTAATTAGACACTAATTAAGAAAGAGGACGGAATGAAAACCTGCAGTGAATGTGACATTCCAGGATCAGAGCATAAAATAAGTGGCTAACATGTTTCCCCTCATTCACCTAATTCTCTTTTTTTGTTCAATCTAAATTAATGCAAGTTAATTTTAATTAGATATCTAAATTATCCAGTCCTCATTTAAGTACTGTCCATTCAGTGCTGCAGTATTATGGCAGATGAGGCCTTGACACTATCAAGAAAATATCAAGAAAATAGAAACTATCTCATGGGAGCCTGAAAGCAGTACATTTATTACAGGGATGAGTGAAGAAATGTTTAAAAGCAGCCTCTCTGGGAAAACTGGAGTCAAACAGCCAATCTAATTTGTGATTCAGCTCCTTTTCTCATCTTCTGGGTTGTTGAATAAGAGTCTGAATGTATGCAGGGTTTGTGAAACACAGCTGCTATAACTAAACCATTGAGTATAAAATTATGCTGCCCTGTACTTTTTGGTTATTTCATTGGGCCAAATTTGTCTTCAGTCATTACTCTATTGTATGTTTCCCTTTTTGTGTTACCCAATCCTCAGCCCTCTGGCTGAACGAGCCTTAGGTCAACGTCGAGAAAAGAAGCCAGAACCAGAATCCCGAAGTCTGGAGCTCCGGACACGAAAAGCCAAGCGAGCATTCAGTCGTGCAGTGACGCAGGTTAGTGAGTGTGTTCACCTACCCACACATCATCCAAAGACTTCTAAAATATTTCTTTTACATAAAATTGAGTCACAAGGAATTTCTTAAAATATTTCCTTTGATTATGTGTAAAACCAAAGGACTTGCCCAGCAACTCCTCTAGTAAGTAACTTTTCTGTTTGTTTCCCTAGGATTTAGTTCCGAATCCAGTGAGCCCCAATCAGCTTTATCAAGGGTATGTGGGGAGTTCCAGCACCTATAATTTCAGACGGCCAGAGGAGCGATGGGCACAGGGGTGAGCATGTGGTCAGCACAATAGCACTTCTAACAAGTACTCAACTGCTGGCTTATCCTGTTGTGCTCAACTGGATTTCTGCCATAGAAAAAAAAGGGAGCTGTCTGACTGAACGGCTGGAGATGTTTTGTAAGTCAGCCAAAGAGACATATCCTGCTTCTGGCCTGGCAAGAACTACAGGTTCTCTAATCCACTTGAAGTGCTGCTTGGAGATGTCTTAAAGGGCAGAGAAGATTTTTTGCACTTTTATTTGCAGGATGCTGACTGCACAGCAGCCCAGTACGGCTAGGTGTTTAGTAGGGGTGCAGGTGGAAGGTGATAATTGTTTAGGCTGTTAGACAGCAATTTTACATTCTTTGCTTCTTTTTCAGTTCACCCCCAAAGAGAATGTTTGCTTCCTTCCACCCTTCTGCCAGTACTGTCTCTCAGTTCAGTTCACCTCCTGCAAGTGCCCAGTATCAATACAGGTAAGGCTTTTTTACAGAAATCTACTTTTTGTTGGTTGTCTTTCAGTTTATTTAATTAAATAGGCACACTGGGTACATGTCTTTGGTGTGCAGCACACTTACTTTTGTGCATATTCTGTAAAATTTTGTGATTTTCTTTTACAGTAAAAGTTAATGCTGTCTACTTGTGGCACATTTTGTTCTTTCATAGTAACAGCCCATCGTGTCTTTCTGCAACAATGAATTCTTTACTTTCTTACAGCTGTCATAACAGAATTTCTTTTGCATAGCATCTTGAAGGGTGAACATTAACAAAATGTGCTTTATCTAGGAGTCTGTGCCTCATTCTCTTGCTGCTTTTGCTACTAGTTGCTAAGTACAGATATCCTTTAACATAGTAACATTTTCACTTACAACATGCATGTTCATCATTCCATTATTTATTGTGTTCTCATATATCTGTTCACAAGCTCACACTAAGGTAATACAGTATCTTATCCATGAATTCTGAATTTACTTAAGCCAAATTTAGGTTTACTAGGAGGCAGTCTATCCCAACAGCATTGGCTACATAGCAGGAGACAACCTTGGATGTGTTGCCAGCTCATTGGAGAGCACACTGTACAAAAATGTGGGAGAGAGGATTGTAAAAGTAATCAATGGATTATCATTTTTGTTTGTTGTAATGACATCAATTAATTAGATAATTTGGTAAGGCTTCTCAATTTATTTTCCATTCTATTCTCTGTAGATGGGGGAGATCCCTGCCATTAAACTTTCCTCAAGATAACACACTACTTTTAAGAAACAGATTCATACAATTTATTAATAAACTCAAGTATTACAGAAATGCAGTAACTGTATATACAGTACAGGCCAAACGTTTGGACACACCTCCTCATTCATTGTGTTTTCTTTATTTTCATCATCTTTTTTTGCATCAAAACTATGAATGAACACATGTGGAGTTATGTGTTATGGCCTGTACTATATATACTGACATAAAAAGATGTAACACAAGGCAGACATTTAAGATAGAAGAGGCTGGCTGCTTCTTACTTTTTTAGAGGTTTCCTGGATTTTCTTGATCTTAAAAGCTTTTTTGTTTAACTTTTTCCTTGTAGAATATTAGCATGACATCACAGTCAGTTATCACATGCCCTAGTGCACAGCTGTGGGTGAGAGGAGATGAATCCACTGCGTTGTGATGTAAGGCTTGTTGTCCCCATATTATTTAAAATCTTGTTTACCTGTCATAGTTATGACCTTGTTACACAGTAACAATCCATCATGATAAAGTACATTTTTACTGGTAGTTTACTAGCTACTTAGAGATTATTTTGGTAGAGATTAACAGTTTCATTATAGTAAGTCTTTAAGGATGATGTCCAGTGATATGTGGGGATGTGTGTTCAAGTGATAATCTTTGCTAATGTGTGTGGGGGCACATTCTCTGTGTTTTCCATGTAGTTGTTTGAGTTTGGGATGTTTTCTTCAGCTTGCTTTTAGACTCTTTTTTGTATCTTTTGTCACTTTGTAGGAAATAGCTTGACTCTTTCTGGGACAAGTATGTACTCACTGAAATTCCCTTCTTGAAATATGGTTTCTTCTGGGCAGAGCTCAGTCACTGGCACACGGCCTAATCCAGGAGGAGTGGATCTTTGAGCTAGCTGATGGTATCTAATTCTAAATTTCCCAAAGAAATGTCTTTCTTACTCCCAGGAGAGTGGTTTGTAGTCTTCATCCAGAGAACGAAGAAGTGCATGCAGCTAGTTTGTAAGGAAAGGTGTAGCCTCTACTGATTGGTGACAGTTTATAAATGTGTTATTTTGTCAAAAAACAAAGAGCCTTTTAACCCTTTTTGACTATAGTAGTCTCTACAGATATGTCTGGTCATTCCTAATTAAAACTTTTTGTTATTAGATGAAACTCAGAGACGGCTAAACAAATGTTAAATTATTCCGTTTAGTTGCAGTTGCAGTTTAGTTATTCCTTTTAGTGTTCACTCTGAAATGAAAGTGGGAGAGGTGCATCTGCCTTTCTATATTCTTGGTAACTCTGTTCTTAAGAGGATTTGTGTGCCACTGAAACCTTAGGAAAAATGTGTTATGTATCACTTTATTTATGTTAAATTTTATTTTTTGATGCCTTTTCTATTGTTCTTTTATGCCCATATTGTGTAGTCATATTTATTAATAACAACTGGAATGGTAGTTTACTTTTAGTGAGATTGTATTTACTGTACCTATAAAGATGGATTTTTCCTGTAATTTGTTTTGTGTAATGTCTTTAACGCAAAGAGATAAAAGGTCACCATTGACATTGGCTTCCTATCTGTGAATACAGATAACTACCTGAAAAACTGCTTCTAAAAAACCTTTTGGAATTTTGTGTTTCTCTGGCTTTGTTTTATGTCTCATGTTTTGGTTTGGTTCTTGTTTATTATTGGCTTTAACCTTTTCTTTGCTTTTAATAAACTCTTTGCCTCCACTCTTGATCTTTGAACCTCTACACTGCATTTTGCAATCTGTGCAGTACAAAATGAGTCACTGTCCACTTTGCTCTACAATACACATGCACACCCACAGCAGTACCTACTCTGTGCTAGATCTGGACCTGACAGTTAACTTACAACTATGACAACTCATACTGCATACCAACCAACTCCGGATAGAGCTCATGTGCATTGCGGGACACCAATATATTCTCGCATTCTCTTTCACAAGCGGACAAATTAGACATGCTCATCAACGGGCCGTATGCCTTTAGGATTTGAAAGAAAAAATCTGTTTGACATGGTGAGCAAGTGACCCACAGATGTATGAGGGATGTTCAATAATTTATCTACCTGAGTATGAAGAAAGTAGCAAGCATGTTGAAACAAGTCTGGGTATGTTGTGACATGTCTCAAAGTTACTCATGCACAGTTGTAGCTCAGTGCGAGTCTAACATTCCAAAGAGACAGGATGTCAGGAGAGTCATTGTGCGAATCAAGTAAGCTTCTTCACGACAATGCACCTGTTCATATGTCATATCAATCACAGGCTGCCATCCAAGAATGTGGGTTCCAGCAGCTGAAGCACCCATCCTACAGTCTTGACTTGGCTCCCTCAGATTATTTCCTGTTCCGAGTTTTGAAGAAATCTCTCTGTGGACAGCAGTTTTCAAGTGATTAAGACATCAAGGCAGCTGTGACGTCCTGGTTTGAAGGTCAAACAGATTTTTTTTCAAAGGGGTTAAGGTTATCACAGGAAATCTGGATGAAGTGTATGGAACTATCAAAGGACAATATTGATAAATAAAGCAGCATTTTTTTAAAACTCCTTTCTTTTCTACTGAGGTAGATAAATTATTGAACACCCCTCATAAAATAAAGTGCAAGTAAGAATTCATGAACGTATTTGAATAGTAAATCCCCCTGAAATCTGATCTTTCGTCTGCAATACACAGTACTCCATTTATAAGTGCAGAACATTGTATATATTGCTAAATGGTAAAGGAATTATTTTATCACTTTTGCAGTGTAGAAAATGCAAGAATTTGGAAAAAAATGTGAATTTCCTAAATAATTGCACATCTGTCTTTTTCTGACCTTGCAGTGCAAGTGTGTTAATAGATGTTTTAAACTCACACATGAGTAACTGAAAGATGGAGCACTGCGAATGGAATCTGAAACCTAGAGGGCAGCAATGCACTAATGGTGTTGACTGACAGATAATGATCAGGGAAAAGGGGCTATAAGACTTGTAATGTAATGGCTATCTGGCTTGTGGAGAAAAAAAAGTTATCCCTAGCAATAAGAAAAATATTGCTTTCTGCAAAACTGCTTGTTGATTCTCCCACTGTGGAGGTCATTTTTGTGTGCTTATGGTTCTGGCTGTTTTGAGCTCTATAACCCTGGGACCAGATTTTATTAATAAAAATTTTTAAAAATAATAAATTGCAAAAAAACTCTGTAAAATGGTCTAACAGGTGTTTATTCAGATATTCTTATTGGATGTGTGGTATCAAATAGTCTTTGTGATCATTCTATGTGATCATTCAATAAATTATGATGTGATCATTTCCTGTGTTGTATTCTAATATTTCTTAATTTCTGATGTAAATGCAAAACACTTTACGGTATATCCATTTTATTAAACTGCTGATCCTGATCACGGTTGAAGGATAATGCAGGGTAACTCAGTATTAATAGACTGAATTGTACCCTTTGCTGCAGTGCCCACAACCTCTGTCTTAACAGTGAAGGTTTTCTTCTTCAAAGTTTGCAGCTGTAGGTTAGTATTGATAAAATCATGAAACATCGCTTGGAGGTGCTCCCTTAGAACATTTCATACATGAGGAAATCTTTGTACTTTATGTAGTCCTGTCTAAATCTAGACTAGAATATACTAAGTTGAGTAAAAAAATTGGTGTTTATAAAAAAAAAAGTTGGGTGTTAGCTACTTAGGAACATAACCCCACTCATTTTTATCCTGGTGAAGGTTACAGTGGCAGAATACACAGACCAGGCCAATCTTATCCCCAGCAATAGTCTCTAGGTTCTCCTGGGCAGTTCCCAGATACTCTCTTCAACATGTCCATCATGTCATCCACCCATCCATACATTTACTGAACATACATAAAACAATTAATGGACCACAGGAGCCTAATGTTAACAAAGGATATACTCTAATGTATAACAAAAGTCACTCTTATACAGGTAAATCATATTGGACCTATTTCAAACTGGAATGTCTTCTTCAAGGTAATTACTTTCTATTAGTGTGAGTTTGGCATTTATGTGGTACTGTTGACCTTGATGCCAGCATTTTTCATGCTACCATCAACTACTTTCCATGAACATCAGACTTCTTAGAGAGTTTGGGTGTGTTTGAGTATGTGAAGGTACCCTGGAGTGGACTGACATCCCATCCAAGGTTGATTCCAGGTTTTCCCCTGATGTTGCTAGAATTGGTTTTGGCTCCCCACCACTTTATACTGGGAGTCAGGATGGATGGCCAAATGGATATATGGATGCATAGTAAACTTACAGATCTATTCCTGTTACTTTTTCTTAACATATTTACCTCACTTGATTTTCAAGACTGTAGTTTTTGGATTGATCCTTAGTCATTATTATCTTCCCAGACTTTATTATTTGGAAAAGCTGACTTGCTCTTTAATATGTTGTACTGTGAGAGTCATCACAATATATTATTCATGTTCCCTCGGGGGTTACTGTCCATCCTTTTATTACTTGTTGGCCTTTAGTGTTCATGTTCTTTAAGATTTTAACTACTGTTGACTTTTAATATTGCTGAACATTTTGATCCTTTCTGCATGTTACGAGCAAATTCAAATTCACGTTTTTACATTAATATATTTTCTTTCTTTATGATTTATTAAAACTAAATGTATAATCTCCTTTGTATTTAAAATCATAAAGACTGTTAAACTTCATAACCATTTTAATATTTTCATGACCCTTTATGATTTTTAGCTGCCATTATAATGAGCTTATCATTTCCTGATTTACCTTTTTTTTGTTAAGAGATATTATTTTAGATTTAAGCTTTATTAATTTATTAATGTTTAAACTTATTGTGTTAAACTTCCTTACTGTTAGCTTTGTTTGACCCAAAACTCTATCTCCTTGTGTTTTTATTATTTCCTTGTAGTTTGTTAAATTCTTTGCGCTCTTCATTACCTTGTTATTTCTTTGACTTTTGTCCAAATACCACTGAACATTGTATCAGTATGCCTTAGTCTAAAGGTCCTTTCATTTTAAAAAACTTATCCAGTGATTTTCAGTCACTGACTTCATTTACATAATTTTAGTGAGTCAGAGGATGTTGTGAATCATTCTTGTGATCTCCAGTAGTGTACTCTGACATAATCATAATCTGTGACTTTCCACACTATACATGATTTTACCTTAAGTTATAGAAGCAGGTTGTGTGTTTGTGAGCGCTGATAACCAATGCTCAGTCAAAACTCACATAAAGTACAGAGGCTTGTCCATCTGTTGTCTTGTGTTGTACTATATCACGACAGAATGGAAAAAAGAGAAGAGAGGTTGAGATTGCAGCTGAACTTCCGGTACCTAGAAAGCATTTAGCATTTGTACAACACCAATCAGTATGTTATTGGCTCTCGGAGAAAAAGGAAAACTTGTGATACTTAAGAAATGTGATACTGTGTCTGGAATGTTATCATGGAGTCCTCTAATTTGTCATCCCCTGTAATTTCTATTAATGTAATCTGACATTCTCAGGTGACAAAATCAGTAACTGTTTGACATCCCCTCCAATTATAAATGTTGTAATGTACCATTAACTTAAGTCACCTTTTGATTGGGTGATGTTTCCCTATAACCTTCTTGCCAATGTTGTAATTAATACTTTTTTATGTTTCAGGAATTTTAAACTGTCTTAATTTGGCATCCTCAAAATGCTGTAATCCAAGGATCTCTTCATTCTTTTATCATTGTTTCAGATAGATAGATAGATAGATAGATAGGTAGATGAATACTTCATTTGTCCCTAAGGGGAAATTTGTATTTGAAGAAATGTACATGCACTAAAAGAAATTTGTGGCTAAATAGTGTCTAAATATTTTATTCTGTGCTGTCATATGTTTTTCCATATATCATTAACCTTTGATTTTACTTACTCGATATTCTAAATGGGAGCTAAAGAGCAGGGATGTCAAGGCTGAAATTTCAGTTCATACTACTAACACTCTGTGATACTGAGCATGTCATTTTACCTAGAAAGAGCCTGTCAAATTAATTATACTACTAGGTGATCACCTCAATGTCTTGGGGGAGCCTTGCATGTTTTCACTCAGGTTACCATTCTATTCTTATTTTTGTCAACTAACTAATTACCTTTCTCAGGAACACAGCATAACATCCTGGGTGTGGAGCCCCCTTTCAACCCCTGTGTTCTTAAACTGACACATAAAACACTTACTTATAACAGTCTATTTCTAGCTGGTCAACCCCTTAACCATATGTATATTATGTAATTTATTCTATATTTATATATTTTATTTTGAAATAAGTCATAGAGTCATGGCTTGTGTGAATGAGAGATCTAAGCATAATGGAAGCACAATGCATATAATGCGACTATGATCCAGCTTTTGATATAAAACTATATATAGTGACTTCTGAAAGTATTCAGACAACTTCATTTTTCACATATTTTGTTATGTTGCAACCATATGCTAAAATCATTAAAATGTATTTTTTCTTTATCAAGCAATATCCAGTAACATTAAATGTGAAAGCAAAACCAAGATTATAGTACTGTTTGAAAATGTCTTAAAAATCTTCTTCTTTCGACTGCTCCCGGTAGGGGTTGCCACAGCGGATCATATTTTTCCATATCTTCCTGTCTTCTGCATCTTTCTCCGTTACACCCATCACCTACATGTGCTCTCTCAACACATCCATAAACCTTCACTTAGGCCTTCCTCTTTTCCTTATGACTGGCGGCTCTATTCTTAGTATTCTTTTTCCAATATACCCAGCACCTCTTCTTTGCACAAGTCCACACCAATGCAATCTCAGGTCTCTGACTTTGTCTCCAAACCATCCAACCTGAACTGACCCTGTGTACTCATACCTAATCCTATCTATCCTTGTCACACCTAATGCTTATCTTAGCAACTTTAACTCTGCCACCTCCAGCTCTGTCTCTCTCTCTCTTCCACAATCTCATTACTCTGTACTGTTTATCCCAAGTATTTAAACTCATCCACCTTCACCAACTCTACTCCTTGCATCCTCACTATTCCACTGACCTCCCTCTCATTTACACACATATATTCTGTCTTATTCCTACTGACCTTCATTCCTCTCCTCTATAACATATCTCCACCTAATCAGGGAGTCCTCAACCTGCTCCCTACTCCCGCTACAGATCACAGTATCATCAACAAACATCATACTTCACAGGGACTCCTGTCTAATCTCCTATGTCAGCCTGTTCATCACTGTTGCTAATAAGAAAGAGCTCAGAGCTGATCTCTAATGTAATCTCACCTCCACCTTAAATGCATCTGTCATTCCTACCACAGACCTCACCACTGTCACACTTCCCTCGTACATATTCTGTACCACTCTTACATGCTTCTAAGCCACTCCTGAATTCTTCATACAATAACACAATTCCTCTCTAGGCACCCTGTCATATGCTTTCTCTAGGTCCACAAAGTCACCATGCAGCTCATTTTGGCCTTCTCTATACTTCTTAAATAACATCTTCAGAAGAAACATTGCATCTGTGGTGCTCTTTCCTGGAATAAAACCATACTGATGCTCACTAATCATCACCTACCTTAACCGAGCTTCCACTACGCTTTCCCTTAACTTCATGCCGTGGCTCATTAATTTTATCCCCCTGTAGTTACTACAGCTCTGGACATCCCCCTTATTCTTAAAAATCTCTACCAGTACACTTCTTCTCCTCTCCTCAGGCATCCTCTCACTTTCCAAGATTGCATTTTACAATCTGGTTAAAAACTCCACTGCCATCTCTCCTAAACACCTCCATGCTTCCACAGGTATGTCATCTGGACCAATGGCCTTTCCATTCTTCATTCTCTTCATAGCCTTCCTTACTTCCCCCTTGCTAATCAGTTGCACTTCCTAATTCAATATCACCACATCATCCAACCTTATCTCTCTCTCTCATTCTCTTCATTCATCAGCCTCTCAAAGTATTATTTCCATCTGCACAGCACACCTTCCTTGTTTGTGAGTATTTTTCCATCTTTATCCTTTGCCACCCTAACCTGCTGCACATCTTTCCCAGCTTGGTCCCTCTGTCTAGCCAATCAGTACAGGTCCTTTTCTCCTTCCTTTGAGTCTAGCCTCTCATACAACTCATGAAACGCCTTTTCTTTAGCCTTCACCACCTCTCTCTTCACCTTACACCTTATCTGCTTGTACTCTTGTCTAGTTTGTGTATCTCTCTGACTATTCCACTTCTTCTCTGCCAACCTCTTCCTCTGTATACTCTCCTGTACTTCCCCATTCCACCACCAGGTTTCCTTTTCCTCCTTCCTCTGTCCAGATGTCATGACACGCACCCTTCTTGCTGTCACCCTTACTACTTCTGCTGTAGTTGCCCAGCTGTCTGGTAACTCACTGCCACCCAGTACCTGTATAACCGCCTCCCACAACTCAACCTTGCACTCCTCATTTTTGATCTTCCACCATTTAATCCTAGGCTATGCCCTCACTTTTCTCCTCTTCTTGATCTCTAGTGTCATCCTACAGACCACCATCCTATGCAGCCTAACTACACTTTGCCCTGCCACCACTTTGCAGTCTTCAGTCTCCTTCAGATCAGCTCTTCTCCACAGGGTATAATCTACCTGTGCGCATCTTCCTCCACTCTTGGACATCACCGTGTGTTCCTCCATCTTCTTAAAATACGTATTCACCACAGCCATGTCCATCCTTTTCGCAAAATCCACTACCATATGACCTTCATCATTCCTCTCCTTGACACCATACCTACCCATCACCCATTCATCTCCTCTGTTCCCTTCAAAAGTATGTCCATTGAAATCCGCTCCAATCATCACTCTCTGTCCCTTGGGCACACTGTCCATCACTTCATCCAACTTACTTCAGAAATCTTCTTTCTCATCCATCGCACACCCAACTTGCAAGGCATTTGTACTAACAACATTCATTATAACAACCTCAGTTTCCAGCTTCATAATCATCACTCTGTCTGACACTCTTTTTGCCTTCAAAACACTCTTGACATACTGTTTCCTCAGAATAACATCTACCCCATTTCTTCTCCCATCCACACCATCATAGAAAAATGTAAACCCACCTCTGATCCACCTGGCCATACTACCCTTCCATTTAGTATCTTGCACACACAATATATCAACCTTCCTTCTCTCCATCATATCGTCTTACTCTCTCCCTTTATCAGTCATACTACCAACATTCCACTCTCTTTACCTTCCTCTCCTCTTTTCTTCCGAACATCTTTCCCCTCTTCTTCTCCTTCTCCTTCTTCTCCTTCTTCAGCCAACAGTGTTGGCTAACAGTACTGGTGGCAGCTGTTGTTAACCCGGGCCTTGACCAGTCTGGTATGGAAATCTGCATTGTTGACAGCATATTGATCTGACAAAGTCTTACACCAGATGCCCTTCCTGACGTAACCCTTCCCATTTACCGGGGCTTGGGACCGGCATCAAGAAACACACTGGTTTGTGCATCCCCTGTGGCTAGGTTTGAAAATTTCTTAAAAATAAACTGAAATATTACATTCACAGAAGTATTCAGACCCTTTACTCATTAATTAGTTGAAACACCTTTGAAGAATAAAGCCTGGACTTTTCCTGAGTATGATTGAACAAGCTTTACATACCTGGATTTAGGGATTTACTGTCATTCATCTCTGGAGAACCTCTCGGGCTCTGTTAGGTTGGATTGAGACTATCAGTAGACAGCTTTTTTCAGGTCTTCCCAGAGATTTTCATTTGGGTTCAAGTCTGGGCTCTGGCTGAGCAACTCAAGAACATAAACAGAGTTGTCCCTGAGCCACTCCTGTATTTGCTTTATGTTTAAGGTCATTGTCCTTTTGAAAGATGAACATTTGGCCCACTGTGGGGTCCAGAGCACTCTGGAGCAGGTTTTCATTAAGGGTATCTCTGTACAGCTTTTCTTCAACCCTGACTAGTCTTCTAGTCCCTGCTGATGAAAATCAACCCCACAGAATCATGCTGCCACCACCGTGCTTTACCGTTGGAATAGTATTGCGCAGGTGATGAGTGGTGCCTGGTTTCCTCCAGATGTGATTTTTAGAACTGAGGCCAGACAGTTCAATGTTGTTTTAATCAGACCAGGGGATCTTGCTACTTGTAATCTGATAGTCCTTTAAGTGCCTTTCTGCAAACTTCAGGTGCACTTTTAATAGGTTGTCTGGCGATCGAGCAATAAAGCCCAGATTAGTAAAGTGTTGCAGTGGTGGTTGCCCTTTTGGAAGTTTCTTCCACCTTCACAAAGACTTCTTGGTCACCTCTCTTACAAAAGGTCCTTCTCTCCCATTTGCTCATTTTGGCCTGGCAGCCAGCTCTAGGAAGAGTTGTAGTTGTTCCAAACTTATTTCTCTTTAAGAAATTTGAGGCAACTGTGCTGTTGGGACCCTTCAATGCTGAAGAAAATTTGTGTAGCTTTCCCCAGCTTTCCTTAGCTCTGCAGGTAATTCCTTCGACCTTATGGTTTGATTTTTGCTCTGATACACATTGCACAATTGTGTAACCTTCTCCTAACAGGTGTATGCCTTTCCTAATCATGTGCAATCAATTAAATTAACCACAGATGGACTTCAAATAAGGTGTACAAACATCTCAATGATGATCAATAGATAGTCTTATACACCTTATACAGCTGTTTTTTCATTTGTTGCTTCTTTTTCAACTCTTCATTAACCCACTTTTTAAACTTCCTACTAATTCCAAATTTAGGTATGTACAGTACTTGTCCTGCATAAAATGTAAAACATTTTTAAATCTGTTCCACTGCTCCTCAACTGTCTCTGCACTTAAAAGCTTATCCCAGTCCATCTTCTTTAGACTTGACTGCATCTGCTTAAAATTTGCCCTACCAAAGTTAAACTTAACAGTTTTACTCTTTGCATCCACACTATTTCAAAACACTGAGAATTGTATACTATTATGGCCACTTGAACCTAGTGGTTCAATCACCTCTACGCCCTCAATTCTGTCCTGGTTATTACAAAATACTAAATCTAGTCAGGCTTCACCCCGTGTTGGTGGTCATTGGTTACTGCTACTGTATATACTGCATGTTTAGAAAATGTATGGTTTTTGTCATCTTAAATTGCACAGCTCCATAGTCTCATTAGCCTGCAAATTTCTAATTACTAACTTTATTTCTTTAGATGTAGCTTTCCTTTTTGTTATACATCCATTTGTTTGTGTGTCCTTGGTTGTGTTGTTACTGTTGATTTTTATATAATTTCACTCAGTTTTCATTTAAACTTCATCTTTTTTACACACATTAATCTGAATCTTTAAAATCACAAGACTTCAACAGTATATTTTTATAGCCTTTCTTTGACTTTTGAGTGGTACTTTGAAAAGCTTTTCCATCTGACAGCATTTGGATGCTAACTTGTTTTTAGCCTGGGCTGCACTCTATATGTTCTACGCGTTCTCACTGGGATTGTGCGGTTTTCTTCCAGGGATTATATCTTAATCTCATAATCCATATGCCAGGTTGCTAGTTGATGCTTAACAGAAGTGTTTTTCTATTTTGAAATCATTACTGCTTGATTGGTCTCTATCTTGTTGTTACCCTTACAGGATAAATAAGTAGTACAAACTGATAGAAAGTAACCATTTGGCCTTTCACTGGAGTTCTTAATCTTTTGTGTTTATGCTTTCTGTTTGTACAGTGAGGAGGACAGCACATACCAGCCTTCTCAGGTGTTTATGGATTTAACCGACCAGAAGCAGGACCCATCCCAAGTTCAGAATGTCAGTTCCTGTTCCTGTACATATGTCCCTAATTCTTCAGTTGGCTTCACAAGTCAAGGAGCAAATCTGACGAGAGAAGCTGTCCGAATTCTAGCCCGGAGAGTAACAGTTGATGGCACTGTTCAGTACTTGGTGGAGTGGGGAAATGTCAACATGTTCTGATTGCCTGAAAATGGAGCAGTATGGCTTTGTGTACGGGTGTGCTTGGTTCTGCACAGCACACAGCAGCTACTGTTCGTATGAAAGAGGACTTGAACCAGATGTCAAGTTAGTCACTGCATTCCAGCTTGGGCATGCTGTGCCATTAACCAGATATTGTGTCTGCCTGTTTGTACGTATGGTTCTTGATAGAACTGGTAACAAGCAGCATTCTGCCAAGTTCACAAGTCGCCTTGGTGAATGTCTGTCTGTGTGCTGTGCAGGCCAATTTCTCAAATTCCATTCATATTAGAAAAAGCAACGTTTGCTCCTTTGGAGAGGAATTTAGACAAACATGTTCCAAGTTAAATTTTCTTATATTGGAAATGTGTTTTTTATGTACAAAGCAGAATTTTATATTCATCAGCCTGTATTTAATTTTATTTTTGACAGCTTTATTTTCTTTTATCAGAAACGACAACAGTAAAGTATTAGAGGAAACTGCCGCCAAAGCTTTGAAAGCTGAATGTAAACAGCTGGCCTTAAAAGTAGTGGGAGTGACAAAGCCGACTTCCCGAAAACCTGGTACTCCCTGCCTGCCAAGCTTCCGTCTGACTTGGCATCGTTTATTCTTCCCTTGTATTTAAAGACAGAAAAAGATCAGATTAAACTTTAGAGAGCCTCATTATTAAAAGTTTCTCACATGGAACATTTTCATTTTGGATATTTTCATTAAAATCTTTATTGTTCATTTAATACATAGTATGTTGTTTTCTTATATAAAGTAACTTCCTCATCTGGAAGCCTATGCTCAAATGAGACAAGCTGCTTAAAAAGACTCAAATGGCCATATTTAACTGACTGTACAAGCTTTAATGCATTCTGCAACTGAGCAGCGTGGCCGACTTTCACTGAACAAAGTGCATTTCTAACTAGATGATAAAATATCTGAATTAATTTTTGGGCTCAGATGTTATTTAAGGAGAGTTCTCTGACCAGAAGCCCTCTGGTGTGATGTAGGACAAACCACAGGGGCTATGAGATAGTGTGTGCTTAACCTTCAGCTCTGTGACAGAGCATCTCACAGAAACCAGAGGCCCTGCCACATTGGGGACTAAAATTCACAGCTGTAAAACAGCTACTGATTTCACAAAGTCTACTTTGTGCACCCAGACAATGCTGTCTATGAAAAGCAAACAAAAAAAGTTTAATTTATTTATTTAATTCAGATGTGAATTATATGTTTTGTTAAGCTAAAAAAGCATGGTGTATCGTGGGCAAAGTTAAACACCTGGGAGTTTATTGTTATTCTGCAAAATGCCAAGTTTACAGTATTTAACACAAAACTACTGTAGGCACCTGAATTTTTTATGTTTAACATTTTAATTAGATTAAGTTGCAGAATTTTTTTTTGTGTTGGGGTTTAATTTGTGGAGAGATCGATTAATTTAAGAAGCCATGCTTAGCCAGTGAAACACAGGCAGACAAAAGGAGTCTAATATGCATTTTTGCTCCTGTGGGGTAAAGCGTTAGCTCCTGTCAGCACATGCTGCTTAGTTTTTGCAGATACTAAAGAACTAGTTTGAGTCCGGAATTTTAACAGGGGAGGTTCGTATAAAGAATGAAAGAGATTTCTGTCACAGTAGATGATTCTGTCCATCAGATGTTAAGAGTCTTGCCTCGCCTATGTTTAAACATTGATTACTTCTTTTTTGAAATGTAAATATATTTTGCCAAAAGACACAATAAAAATATATATGTGACCTATTTTGAAAGCTGGAATTACTGACTTCAATTTAGTGAGATAACTAATCTGCAAGTTTTAACTGTTTGCTTCTGCTTTTGTTATTCAGGTTTTTCTGGAGAAAAGATGGTGGGATTGTCGCCAGGCTTCACGGTACTCTTTCCATAGTGTTCTCGCTCATTAACTATGTTAATACATTCACTGCTTATTCTTTCTCAGTTTAGCAATAGTTACCTGGCCTCAGAAGTCTTGAAACACTAATGAGCAGTAGAACTAACAGTAGCATTGTCACAAGTACAGTGAGACGCCTGGGGCATACAGCCGCCCTAACCCTCGACACAGACAGGCAGGACTCCAATTTACTACACAAACACGGTTTATTTACAGAGCACAGTTCACAAACCACAAGGCATAACACAGTCCCTTCTTGCTGCTAGTCCTTCTGCCTCCACTCCTTCTCAGGTTTTGTTCTCTTCCTCCCAACTCTGGCCATTGAATGGTGGGGACTGGCCATTTTTATAGGGCACCCAGAAGGACTCCCAAGTGCCCAACGAGCTTCTTCCAGCTGCACTTGCGGGTGGGATGGAAATGTGGCCAAATAGGACCCTGAAAGCGTCCCTGCACCCCCTGGCAGTGGCCACAGGCCCCAGCAGGGTTGAGCTCCCATGCTCCTGACCTGTGGCCCCGCTGGAAACCAAGGAGCTGCCCTTTGTCATCCCGAGGGAGAAACTGTCCTAAAAATACTCTCTCCCCAGGTCCTTTCATACTCTGGGCGTCTGCCACAACAGGGCACAGTGAAATTCTTACTTGCACGTCCTACAACATGGAACACATCTCTTCTCACCAACACCATAGTGAACAGTTCTTTACTAGGCTGTAGTTGAGTTATAACACACTGCAATATAGAGCAGTGTGACATGGAGTTGTGAAGTTAAGTATAGTATAGTATGGTATTGTATAATATAGTATAGGGTGGTATAGTTGGATATAACATAGAGTATAGTGTATGGTAGTGTGTTGCAGTTGTAACCTAGTATGCTTACATCACTCTCTGCTTAGGGCTTACTGAACTCAAAGTGTTGCTTATTGCAGCAAATAGAGACATCATAACATATGTGAGTTATCTAACCTACTTTGCATCAATTATTTTTTGATGGTATCATGCAAAAGGCCACTTTTAACCAGAAAAATGATCTAGTCTTTATTGGGTCTAGACTAGGGATGGACAGTGTCGCTCCTGGAGAGCCGCAGTGGCTACAGGTTTTAATTCCAACCCAATTCCTTAATTAGAAACCAATCCTTGCCAGTCTCAGACCTTATTTAATTTTATGGCTTGTTAGTCTGCACAATGTAAAGTTCTTATATCATAGATTTTTTTCCTTTCCATGTTTACCATCACAATAATTTGAAGCCTAAAACAGATCATTTTTAGTTTGTCACATTTTTCTATTAACTGTTTTATTAAATGAAACAGTGCATGATGAACGCAGGGCAGCACGGTGGCGCAGTGGTAGCGCTGCTGCCTCGCAGTTAGGAGACCCGGATTCGCTTCCCGGGTCCTCCCTGCGTGGAGTTTGCATGTTCTCCCCGTGTCTGCGTGGGTTTCCTCCGGGCACTCCGGTTTCCTCCCACAATCCAAAGACATGCAGGTTAGGTGGATTGGCGATTCTAAATTGGCCCTAGTGTGTGCTTGGTGTGTGGGTGTGTTTGTGTGTGTCCTGCGGTGGGTGGGCACCCTGCCCAGGATTGGTTCCTGCCTTGTGCCCTGTGTTGGCTGGGATTGGCTCCAGCTGACCCCCGTGACCCTATTCGGATTCGGCGGGTTAGAAAATGGATGGATGGATGGATGATGAACGCACACAGATGTAAGTGGAATAAAGCTAGATGAAGAACTAATGGCTCCTTTGTCATTTACATCTTATAACTAATAAGGAGCCATTAAAAAATTGAATGCAGCAGTTTAAAATTGAAATAAACAATTAAGGGTGGGGAACCTTAACAAATGAGACCACTAAAATGAAGCATCAAAATGTCACTTAATAAGTGCTTCAACAGCAAACTGACTTCTCATTGAGAAACTGGGTTGGAGCAGAAACCTGCACCCACTGCGGCTCTCCAGGACCGACATTGCCCACCCCTGGTCTAGACTATTTCATAACAACATAGAAACCACTACATTAATGAATGAGTGACAAAACCTCATGCAAAGTAACTTACTTAAACAGCCTGAAGCTTGGTAGCAACATCTGTCTATTTTGTGTTTCCACTTAATCTATTGCCATGCTTAGAGGATCTGTATTCAATAATTGGGTGAAAAAGTAAATGCATCTCATGATTTTCTTTCTTTTTAAAATTTTGTGGGTATATCAAGATTTCATATTTATTTAAACAGTATATAACAGTAACATTTAACAGTATATATAAAGGTGATTACAAACAACCATGAAAAATGTACTTTACAAAAAATTCTTCAACAATAAATGAACACATATTCACTTCCCCTCAGTGGAAAAATTAAATACACCTTTGGTTCTAATAACTGGTATTAACCCCCATTGATAGAGTGGGCATTTCCTTTAACTAATGTCTCTGACATTGATTGGGAGAAAGTTTTTCGCACTCTTCCAGGCAGAATTCTTTCAGCTGTGCAATATTTGAAGGCTGTCTTGCATGCACAGCCTGTTTCAAATATCCCTCAGCATCTCAATGGTATTCAGATCCCAGGTCTGGACTTGGCAATTCCACAACCCTCCATTTTTCAGCCATTATTTGTTAGATTTACTGGAATGTTTTAGGTCATTGTCATGTTGTAAGGTCTACTTTTTGTTGAGTTTCAATTTTCAGACATGTGGTCTCACATTCTTGTGCATCTCCCCTTGCTATCCATGTGCACCCTCGGCTACAATTAAGTTTTCTTAATGGATTCTATCAAGGTGAGCTGCCCAGGCACTGATGTGTTAAAGCAGTCCCAAATCATAACATTTCCAGTTGTTAACGGGTTCTTCTTGTCAGAATCCTGTCTTTTCACGAAACATGCCTTTCTGGTACTATGGTCAAATAACTTTTGTCTCCCCACATTCCCAGCCACCCCCTTTTTCATCCAAAAGTTCTGGAGCCTCATGCATAACGCCATGCATAGAATTCACACTAAAACATGGCCTAAGGACAAAAGCGGAAATGTGCGTACGCTCCAAAAAATCCAGATGCATGAATCTAAGGGTTGCGCCAACTTCCACGTTCTTCTGCTACATAAATCCCAGTCAGCGTAAAAAGTAATGCACATACAAGCGCCTGCTTCCCCACCCTAACTCCTCCCAGAATTACACCTCTTTGAATATGCAAATCAATATAAATAGGCCTTAAGCTCAGCATTCTTTGAAAAGGCAATGGCAAAAGCATGGGGAAAATAGAATTTCAGGGAATACCAAGTGGAGGCAAGGAAAAACATACTATTTGTTGGTTTAAACGGTGTAAACAAGAAAAGGAAGTTGATCAAGTGACATAGAGTGTCTGAGAAACTCGAAAGCTCAAGTTCACAAAGTCGCACAATCCCCAAAATAAAAAAATTGTCAGATATCAAAGATATCAAAGTCACCATAAAAAGGCGAGTCGTAGCCCACCGTCTGAGTGTCATATGAAAGCTTATTAGGGTACAGAGAAAAGAAAAAAAAATAGGAGCACAGTGGGGAAAAAAGCTCAAAATTTCCACTTTAATCTCAAAATTTCACTTTAATCACATAGTTTATTTTGTCATTAATGTAGAACATCATAAACTTCATCTTAAAATCGTTTAATCTACTAGTTTCTCAAATACCATTGTAACTGAAGTAGCACATTAAATGCTTTGTTTTGTATGTGTTCTTATATGTGCTCTATGTGTGTGAATCACTGCGTGCTTCTTAAACGGGCTTTCTCTTCCTCCGACAGGACACAGAATCCATTACATTTGTGATATTACAGCTCTCTGATAATTTAAATACTGAGATGAATACTTGGTATAATTTTCATGATGACAGGAATTAAAGCATGTATTAAACATGGAAACACAGTGGCGCAGTGATAGTGACGAGCTGGCGCCCAGTCCACAGATTGTACCTGCCTCACGCAAGATGCTTCCTGCACTGTGGACGACCTTCGATGAAATTATTTATTGCATCAGTACTCAAATGTACTAACCCCCAATTCCTGTCCTTCCTTTTCTTTCTCCAAGTACCCACTCACCACACAATCAGCTCTGTAATAGATGTTAAGCCATCTGTAAGCTTAGAACGCCAATTCTTCAAAACTTTTAAGGAACATTGAAATATCTTCATAACACATGTTTAATTAATCTATCCATCCTATCACGCCAGTTCCAGCAAGAATACAGAGCGAGGCAGGAACAATCCGTGAACTAGCTAGCTCTGTGCCACCGTGTCCTCACATGTTTAATTATTAACAATATAGATTATTTAAATGATGTTAACATGTTATCTGTATAATGTCATAAACATATTTTGCTGCATTTCATCTTGAAAATGATATTGCCATCATATGTAATTACACGCTTTATAAAGTGGCTCAGGTTGTGCAATATTATAACTGTATTGCACATTTACAGTGAAGTAATTGTACTTATAAGTATAAACAGTTCTACAAGGAGCACTCGATGGACTGATTGATTGTGTTTATAATTCTTGGGATGAAACTGTTTCTGAACCGCTTGATCAGTACAGGAAGCGTTTGCCGTATGGCAGCAGTTCAAACAGACAGCATGACTGAGGCAGCGTGTGCTTGATGCTGTATAGTGATAATTCTCACTCCGATCAGCTGCTGTACAGCTGTGATTCTCCACTCAGATACAGTGATATAAATACTCTGAGTGATGCAGTGAGAGTAATATGGAAAAAGGTGATCCGCTGTGGCAACCCGTACCGGGAGCAGCTGAAAGAAGAAGAAGAAGGTGCAGTGAGAGGAACAACGTTAAAGCAGCTATGGTATTTGGAATAGTTTGGCCATTCCGTGTACCATTATATTGTTACAGGTTAATTACAATCAGATGCCTTAAACTAATAAACAATATGTGTTTAATTTCAGTGCATTTGATAAAGCCGCATCAGGGATGTGTAAGTAAAAAAGAAAGGGAAACCACACTGGAACAAAAGCACTGCTTTGACGCTGGGTGCCGCCAGTTTGCAAAACCAAGTAAAGAAATTGCGTACGCCAAGGATTGAGCTAGCCTGAAAATGTGCGTGGCTTTACAGCAGGTTTAGTTGATATACATCGCAATGTGAGTGTGGAAACATGCATACGCACCGTTTATACATGAGGCCCCTGGTCTTTGCCTTAGTGTTCAAAGTCAAGCGTTATTTATGCCCTGGTGTTTTGATTCTGCTTCCTCCTGGTACACCTCCCATGTAGACATAATTTGTGCAGCCTCTTTCTAGAGCTAGACTCAAGCACTTGGACATCAACAATGGCAAGTGCTACCTGTAGGTCCCATCATAAGGCTATGTAGTTCTTGGAGACTTTTTTCAGCATTTCGTGTTCTGCAGTCGGGCTGAAGTTGCTGTGATGGCATGGTGTGAAAAAGTTGGCAGGTGTTTGAAATCTTCACATAGGAATAATCTGCCTGATAGTGGAATTTTTTGTGGATCTTTTTAAATCCTTTCCCAGCCTCACAGGCATCTATAACCTTATTTCTGAAGGCTATAGTGAGCTCTTTCAGTCTGGGCATGGTGATAATAAATACTCCCACAACAAAAAGCAACTAAATGTCTGAGGTTTAAATAATGCAGGTTCCTCCAAATTCTTTTCTGCTGATGCTCTAGTCATTTGCACCTGATCTAATTTTAGCATTTAAGGTAGTAATAAATGTAGGAGTGGTAACACTGCTGCCTCACAGTAAGGAGACCTGGGTTTGCTTCCCAGGTCCTCCCTGCGTGGAGTTTGCATGTTCTCCCCTTGTCTGCGTGGGTTTCCTCCAGTTGCTCCAGTTTCCTTCCACAGTCCAAAGACATGTAGGTTAGGTGCATCCTAAATTGTCCTTGGTGTGTGTGTGTGTGTGTGTGCCCTGTCCAGGGATTTGTTCCTGCTTTGCACCCTGTGCTGGCAGGGATTGGCTCCAGCAGACCCTCGTGACCCTATGTTAGGATATAGCGGGTTGGAAAATGACTGACTAAATGTAGGAGTGTACTTTCTTTTTCCACATGCAAAATTTGCACTTTTGTTCATTTAAATGATAAAAATAGACTTCAAAACCAACATCTGCCATGATATTTGTTGTATAATATTACATTTATCTATTGATATTGTTTAAATGAAGATGAAATCTTTCCTTTTAGATATTAAAAAGGAAAAAACAACATATTATGGGGTGAACATTTTCACAACAGTATACATTGCACTTGCAGGATCCGACACATGATGGTACATTTATTCATACACTGCCACACTTATTCACAATAGGTCAGTGTAAAACAGACTGAAAATACGACAACGTGCAAATGTTGAGGTGATGATAGCAGCATGGACTATGAGTAGCCAAGTCAATCAAACATGAACAAATGGTCATCCCACACACAATAAAGGTTAGTGGGACAGGAGTCAGCCCAGGTCCCTGGGGGTCACAGACAGCTTACAGTCCAGGTCACAGGTCACCAGTACTCAACTTGCAGTTAGTGGCCAGTAGTCAGCTTAGGTCACTGGAGCTGTAAAGCAGAAGCAAACACATTTATATAGCCGTAATTGAGAAAAAAGCTATCTGAAATTTATGTCTGAAAAGCAGTTGGCGAAGTGCTGCAGGTTGTTAGGACCCCACTTATTTCCTGACTGCGATACTTCCTGTGTGTAATTTGCATGGCTATCCAGCGAGCGCCCCGTTTCCTCTCACAGTCCAAAAACCCGTTGTCATATTATCTCATGCCACTAGGCAGGGTGGAAGTCTGTGTTGTTGTGCTTACTTTTGGACTTCCCCTTCTGCCTGGTATTGCTTGGACTGAACCTTTAGATTCAAGAATTAATGAGTGCTCCTCAGAAAAATAAGGTCTAAGAATAAACACCATCATAGGTTGAGACTCTTTTGCATTTGGATCAAGTAAATATGGTTAAAGGAAAGTGCTACAGGGGGCTCCAGGCTTGGTTAAGGTGTCTTCGTATCTGTACCTTAGGTGTTTTGCTCGAACATATTTCGTGAATAGACATCAGTCTTGATTGATGTTTGGTTGCAATCTTCTGAAACGGCCGAGCTTGTTTTTTTTTTTTCCCCGAGTCAGGAAAGATGTCTTCTTTATACATCAGATCACTGCACACTTCTGAGACTCCCTCCGTGCAGTTGGTACGCTTTCCCCGTGTCAGAGTGACTTTTTCTCCGAATACTTTTTTTTTCCGAATAGTTTTTTTTTTTTTTTGTCAGGTAAACCGGCAACCCTTAGATGACACCGTTTTATAGTGTGCTCGAGTATGGCTGTCTACCGGGATGAACTCCCACGAAGCTGAAGATGAATTAATCAGACAGATATTGAACTAATCTAGCATGAACTTCTTATCACTCAACCATTTTCTGTTTTATATAGCGCATCTTAAATAATCGGCATCCGAAAAGTTGTACTGCAGAGCACGTCGATTTAATTAAGTATTCTGCTCAATTACATCCCTGACGTTCACGACTTTCCATTTTTGGAACTGCTATTCTTACTCATATTACGAATAAATGCACAAAACTGAACTTCTGCGGCACATACAGTTAAAATACATTGACTCACTTTCTATAATTAAACTGATATATCGAAAGTGAGTCAACGAATTTACTTTCAACCGTTAGCTGCAAACAGGGCAGATGCGGAAAGTGCTGGTAGAGCCACAGCTTCACAAGATCTCTGTGTCAAGCAGCATGCGCTGAAATTAAACAGATGTGGAAACGACTAAAGGGGGGAAATCGTTTCTTTTATTAGCTTTTGGGGCAAAACAAAGTAAGAAGATGGTTTTATAATCGATCAGAAAGAGCAGAGAACCTTTTGGAACTAACGCAACACATTTACAGGAAAGCCTTATAATTATTAATGTGCTTTTTAAATACAGTAATGTTTTATGCATTCGTCTTAAACCTGAACATGGTCCCGGGAAGGCACTGCCTATCCCGACAGCAATGTAAGGAGAGCGACAACCAGGGCTGGATTAACCTAGCAAAATAAGCATTTGCTTAGGATATCAAGGGAGGGGGTGGGGTCGGTGGGTTTGCACGTTTCCGGATTTACTATGGACCATGGTATAAAACTGCAAATTGCGCAACTGAACCGGGATCCACCAAACAGGACACAATAAAAGGAAAAAATACATATATACAATAATAATAACAGTAGAAGTTAATGATACATCATATTCTTGGGAATACAACAAAATTAGATTCTGGTAACTGCCGCACGGTCCACCGAGGCTCACGAGATCGTTCTTGGTCATGCCGGCTGCCCCATTCAATCGTCCACTGAGAGTGAGTGCAGCTCATATATATGGGGCCACCAAAAGAAAAATCCGGGCCCACTCTCTCTCTCTCTTTCTCTCTCTCTCTCTCTCTCACACACACACAAACACACACACACACAAAAGCACCTGATACTAGGCCAGGCCGATTTAAACGCGCCATCCAAAATGACTGTACATCATTCCGTTATCGTAAAGTTTATCTAAACACAGCAAGCTGGCCAGGCTCAATGTGCGCCGTACATGTACCTCCCCAGTATAAAGCTTGATCGGGTTCTCTATGTTATTAAGATCTCTGTTCAAACGCCATATCTCAATCTCTTGTTTCCTCCAGCAAATTTTGGCCCTGTCTTTTCTTTTCGATGGGGTAAAAAGCAGACCCTGGCCAATCGCGCTAAAATGGTACATTTTCTTTCTTTCAAGACACTGTTAAAAACACGGTGGCAAAATCATCAACATGGCTGCCACACAACGCACAGATACAATCTGTGTAAAGACACTGCCTGTGTGGCCTTTACGTGCGTTAAGTTTTCTTCCAAAGACTTGTGTATTATCTTTTGTTAAATTTTAAATCTGACGGGTATAAGTAGGCGTGGCGGCTGTTCCAGACTGGGTAAGCGAGGTGCAAAATAAAAGTAAAACGGTGGATTTGGGGTGATCACGAGTCGCTTCTTGAACCCTTATAAGGTATTAATCAGATAGGTATTTGCATGCTAGTGAGGAATCAGTGCCCGTGCCAGCTAGATCATGCCATGGCAGGAACCCACACTAGAAGGGCAGCTACGTAACACTACAGTATATTATTACTGGGTATGGGCTCCTTATACTCTCAGAATAGTCTCAGTTATTCATGGTGTGGATTCCACAAGACGTCAGAAACATTCCTTTGAGATTCTGGTCCATGTTGACGTGGTTGCATCACACATTTTCTGCAGATTTGTCAGCTGCACATTCATGCTGTGAATCTCTAATTCTACCACATCCCAAAGGAGGCTAGAAAAAAAAAAAAAAACACAGAGCTCATTGTCATTTCATGAAAACAGTTTGAGATGAATTTTGCTTTGTGACATGGAGCATTATCTATCATGCTGGAAGTAACCATTAGATGATGGCTACATTATGGTCATAAAGGGATATGCTTGGACAGCAACAGTACTTAAATAGGACATGGCATTTAGGAAATGATTGACTAGTATTAATGTGCCCAAAGTGTGCCAAAAAATTACCCACACGAGCACACAACCTCCTCCACCAGCCTGTGCTGTTGACTGGAAGCAGATTGGGTTCATGGAATCAAGCCGTTAGTAACGAATTCTAACTTTCCCGACCCTGCACATCATTAGAAATCTAGTCTTTAACTCATATTTCCAGTTTTGGTGAGCCAATGCTCATTGCAGCCTCAGATTTCTGTTCTTAGCTGACAGGAGAGAAATCAAACTGCTGCTGTGGCCCATCTGTTTAAAGGTTCAGTGTTTTCTGCATTCTAACCAAGATGCTTTTCTGCTCACCATAGCTAGACACTGGTTATATGGGTTACCATAGTCTGTTTGTCAACTCAAACCAATCTGGCAGTTCTGTTCTGGTCTCTCTCATCAACAAGGTGTTTCTTTTCACAAAACCACTGCTCTCTGGATGTTTTTATTTTTGTTTATTGTGTGCACCTTTCTGAATAAACTTTGTTATGTGTGAAAATACCAGGAAACTAGCAATTACAGAAATACTCAAACCAGCACGCCTGGCATCAACAGTCAAGCCACACTGGAAATCAGTGTGATGGCTTTTTTTTTTCTAATTCCGATGTTTGATGTAAACATTAACGGAAGCTCCTGACCTATATCTGTATGATTTATACGTTGTGCTGCTTCCACATGATTGATTAGCTGATTAGATAAGTGCATGTATAGGCAGGTGCACAGGTGTTCACAACAATTTGCTCAGTGAGTGTATACAGTACAATGTTTTATAAATTTGTCCGAAAGATCGGTCACAACCATTTTTAATTTTCCACTTGTTTAGCCTAAGTGGAAATTTTTTAAACGAAAGCAGATTGCACAAACTACACTATAAGCAATATGTTAATATGTCATTCATCTGCCTTTGATGGCTGTTTTTGGCGATATATGAGTCTAGACCATCGAAATGCTCTTTCGAACAAGGTGGCGCAACGGTCAGCACTGTCCCCTCACAGCACCAGGCGACAAAATATAAATTCATGCTGTTTACAGTTTGGTCCGTGTGTGTTTTTTTTTTTTTTTCTCTCCACGTAAAAGTCTTTGCCACACAACCAAATAATGTATACTCTTGTTCAAGTGGCAAAGCTAAATTGTTCCAGAGTGAGTGAAACTTTACCCAGGTATGGACTTACAACACCGATCAGGGGTTCGATTTGCACTCCGTTTTTTCTCAACCCTCAATAATGGATTAGGGGATAGAAATGCTGCGATGAACTAACGCTCCATCACGCGCGTAGTGTTACTGGGGCAGAAGACCCGAACGGGGTGAGCTGGTCTGGAAAACTCATAGCTGGTTAGAGAGCTACAGATGCCTGCAGAGTGTCTGAAGAAGGCGCTGAGACATCCTGTATGCTCTGCTCCAGTTCTGCGATGAATATGGAATGTATTACACGTAATGTAATGGTCAAATAGTTATAATTTAAATATTTTAAACGACCCGATCTGATCTGTGGCATAGTGTAGGTATGTTTGAGAATATTGTCAGTTGCGACAGGGTTATATAAAACAAAGATTAAATGACAATTAAAAAAGAAAGAAATAATTCACTATAATTGCTGCCGTAATGATTTTGTTAATGGAAGCGGACGATGACAACGAATTGACTGCCAGATATGACACGCTGAGCAGCTGACAAGAATAAAGCTTTTTTTTTTAAAATGCCCAATTGGGTCTCGACCTTTACCGTTTTAGCACACTTTCATGGATATATAAATATCTGGATTAGACACGGTTTAGTCTGCTTTTAATGTTCATCCTCGAACTATAATCCCTGCGTTATCATTTAATCATAGTAAATGCGTACACCAACCGGCAAAATCGGCAGCTGTTTTAAGCAGCTCAGGGTTAATATCATTACACGTCTCCTTACTTTCGTCACATTACGTTTTCTAATAATCGGACGCATGGGGCGGTAGAAATACGAATAGTGTGAGGGGGCGGCTCAAGAAAAATCCGCACGGTACAGCTATGAGGGAGTATTGACGCTCTATGGGCTCATCGCGCCAGCAAGAGTGCGCATGCCGCAAAGGCGAGAGGGCCGCGACACTGCCGCGCTGCGGCCGCCATCTTGGCTCCAGCGTTAGTGCGCGCTCCAGCTGTTCCTTTTGGGATTTCTTCAAGGTATCTTTTTCCCGCGGATATTGCGGTTGTATTTAAATTAACACGACTTAAACTCTTTAAAAATGCACGGAATGGTTTAAAACATTATATTGAAACGGAGGCATTATTTCTGAAGTGGAAAAAGGTGTAAGTAGCTTGTACTTTTGTGCATTGAACATTCCTCAGAAGGAAACAAGTAGTTTCTTTATAGAGTTTCTACCTCTTATAGTACATTTTACCCCTTTTTAAAGTTTGTACAGTATATGAAGACTTGCTGAACCCATTATTTTTATTCTGTTCTCAGATCAAGTCAAATTGGGCATGTGGTAATGATATCTGCCCGAGGTTGTATGACTTTCTGCAGACGTTTACAGTTGGCAGTTTTGCATTTCTTTTATGGATACGATGAACGACATCATTTGAAAGAACACAGATAGCACAAACACTTTTAAAAAGTTGCCAACCTTTTACCTGCAGTTCCATTAACGCGTTTGTTCAGTGCTTGGGCAACGTTTGTCCACCGAATTCATTCATTGCTATTTGCTTCCAAAAATATTAAAATTCTATAAAACGTCATGTTTACTTTTTACAATGCATAGTAGAAACTGAAGTAGTGGTGTTTGTTAATGACATGTGTTTTATTTATGACAGATGCACAAAGCTTTTATTTGATTCAAGCTACAGTGTGATAAGAGGTCCAAGGTGAAGCACCATTTTTAAATAAATAATCGCGTCCCGAGAGCGTGCAAGCCCAGAACGGGTGCAGTTGTGCGCATTCAAGTGCAAAGCGGATGAGTCGGGTGCCTCATTAAGAAATCCGAGTGGGCAGAGGGTCACATCCGCAGCCAAACAAGCCAATATAGGAGGAGCCTGCACAGCAGAGAGGTCGCAGCAAGGGCAAGGGGGTGGTCAGGATAAAGCCACAGGGAGAGGAGCCTTGGGCTGAAGAAGGGGCACTCCTATTTAGGTATGTCTCCCACAGATGCTGAAGGACTGGGGATGGGAGAGGTGTTTGTAGCACAGCGTAGCAGGGATGCTAACTTACTGGCAATGGGAACCCAAGCAAGGTATTAAGGGTTGACTGCTCCTGTGGGTATGACATCTCATCTAATGCAACATCTCATGCAGGGTAAGTAGAGGAGACATTGGTTATAGAAGGATGCACCAGGGCTCATGAATTTTTAAAGGTCTGCTTCCTGCTGTTATGTTAACCTTGTTTTAATAGATTTATTGGATATTTATTTGGAATGTTTTAGCTTTCACAATCAGTATGATTTTACTGGATTATTTAATGATTTGATGCACTGCACTTTTGAACACTGTTTTTGGATTGGTTATAATAAAACCATTTCACACTTTTTTGAACCTACCCCTTGCTGCATACTGTGCATCTGGAAAGTATTCACAGTGCATCACTTTTTCCACATTTTGTTATGTTACAGCCTTTATCCAAAATGGATTAAATTCATTTTTTTCCTCAGAATTCTACACACAACACCTCATAATGACAACATGAAAAAACTTTACTTGAGGTTTTTGCAAATTTATTTAAAATAAAAAAATTGAGAAAGCACATGTACATAAGTATTCACAGCCTTTGCCATGAAGCTCAAAATTGAGCTCAGGTGCATCCTGTTTCCCCTGATCATCCTTGAGATGTTTCTGCAGCTTAATTGGAGTCCACCTGTGGTAAACTCAGTTGATTGGACATGATTTGGAAAGGCACACACCTGTCTATATAAGGTCTCACAGTTGACAGTTCATGTCAGAGCACAAACCAAGCATGAAGTCAAAGGAATTGTCTGTAGACCTACGAGACAGGATTGTCTTGAGGCACAAATCTGGGGAAGGTTACAGAAAAATTTCTGCTGCTTTGAAGGTCCCAATGAGCACAGTGGCCTCCATCATCCGTAAGTGGAAGAAGTTCAAAACCACCAGGACTCTTCCTAGAGCTGGCCAGCCATCTAAACTGAGCGATCGGGGGAGAAGGGCCTTACTCAGGGAGGTGACCAAGCACCCAATGGTCACCCTGTCAGAGCTCCAGAGGTCCTCTGTGGAGAGAGGAGAACCTTCCAGAAGGACACCCATCTCTGCAGCAATCCACCAATCAGGCCTGTATGGTAGAGTGGCCAGATGGAAGCCACTCCTTAATAAAAGGCACATGGCAGCCCACCTGGAGTTTGCCAAAAGGCACCTGAAGGACTCTCAGACCATGAGAAACAAAATTCTTTGGTCTGATGAGACAAAGATTGAACTCTTTGTTGTGAATGCCAGGAGTCACGTTTGGAGGAAATAAGGGCACCGCTCATCACCAGGCCAATACCATCCCTACAGTGAAGCAAGTTGGTGGCAGCCTCATGCTGTGGGGATGTTTTTCAGCGGCAAGAACTGGGAGACTGGTCAGGATAAAGAGAAAGATGACTGCAGCAATATACAGAGACATCCTGGATGAAAACCTGCTCCAGAGCGCTCTTGACCTCAGACTGGGGCGACGGTTCATCTTTCAGCAGGACAACGACCCTAAGCACACAGCCAAGATATCAAAGGAGTGGCTTCAGGACAACTCTGTGAATGTCCTTGAGTGGCCCAGCCAGAGCCCAGACTTGAATCTGATTGAACATCTCTGGAGAGATCTTAAAATGGCTGTGCAACGACGCTTCCTATCCAGCCTGATGGAGCTTGAGAGGTGCTACAAAGAGGAATGGGCGAAACTGGCCAAGGGTAGGTGTGCCCAGCTTGTGGCATCATATTCAAAAAGACTTGAGGCTGTAATTGCTGCCACAGGTGCATCAACAAAGTATTGAGCAAAGGCTGTGAATACTTACGTACATGGGATTTCTCAGTTTTTTTTTTTTATTTAATGAATTTGCAAAAACCTCAAGTAAACTTTTTTTCACGTTGTCATTATGGGGTGTTGTGTGTAGAATTATGAGGAAAAAAATGAATTTAATCCATTTTGGAATAAGGCTGTAACATAACAAAATGTGGAAAAAGTGATGCACTGTGAATACTTTCCGGATGCACTGTATGTGTGTCCTTATTTGCTCAGATAATTTTGGTTCATGACTATTGATGGTTTCGAGTTAAAGAGGCTCCAGAAAGTGACAAGGGAGTGTGGAGCTAACGCAGACCATAACTGTCACATCTTACAACTTTGTCTTAGACTGTAGTTGCTGATCTCTCTCTCTCTCTCTCTCTCTCTCTCTCTCTCTCTCTCTCTCTCTCTCTCTCTCTCTCTCTCTCTCTCTCTCTCTCTCTCTCTCTCTCTCTCTCTCTCTCTCTCTCTCTCTCTCTCTCTCTCTCTGGCCCTTGTCAAATTACACTGAAACTGAAATCTCCCACATCACATTTACTGACTGAGTGCTGACTTTCCAGCACAGTCATGCTTTCCCTTTTTTGTGACAGCCGATAGTATGCTGCTTGACAGAGCCGGCATTGTATCAAGGGTTAACACCTGTGGTGAGTTTTTTCCCCCCCAATTCTGTTTTAGAAGGTAAAACATGAGACATCAGACAAGCTGGCTTTGTTTCTGTTTGGGAGGGTCGAAACGTGTGTTCCTTATTCCTCATCTATACATTTTGTGAATTGTACTTCCAGAAGAGCATTCATTGTTTGTCAGCACTCCTGCACATACAATCCACCCATCCCACTAAAGAGAAAATAAAACCTCTTAATGTTAGCATGTCTGTATATATATATATATATATATGTATGTATGTATGTATGTATGTATGTATGTATGTATGTATGTATGTATGTGTGTGTGATTATAATAGCAAATTGGAGGCATTCAGAGGCATGTTCCAGTGAAGCTGGCCTCCAGATATGACATGTCCAGTGACTCGCTCCAAGTAGCCCAAGAGTTACTTTGATAAAATCAAACAGGTTTGATTTTGTTTTTAGCGTACGGATAGGCTATTATGCATTAGAGCTGACAACCAATAAAATGGTCATCTGGAAATGCAATGCATATCATGCAGTGGTGAGGAATAAGGAATATGGGTGTTTTGGAGCTCTGAAAAGAGATTTTAGACAGATGAGCTTCTCTTCTCTCATGACAAAATGAAAAGAAGAGAAAAGAGCCAAAGTTGTGACTGAACTCAAGGTACCTGTTAACTGGCTCCATCAGGCACCATGATATTGACTGTCAGAAAAAGGGACTTTCAGGTCTGTGCTGGAAAGCTGGCACTCAGTTTGTAAATGTGACATTGTCAGCCATTTTCAGTTGTGTAAATTGATATCGTCTGGTGATGCAATTAGCAAGTGTGGTCAGCAAATGTGATAGAACTCATGACTAGAAGTCACTTAGGGTGTCGTTGACTTCAATCATTCTAGACAACATATGGCAACCATGTGCATTATCACACTATGCCTAGGAGGTAAAGTTAACTTTCCTTTTGTTTCATATGCTGTATATGCACAAACTGTTTTGAATGCAGTGATTCCTACATTACTTTGGCAGGGAACTCAAATATACTTGGCTTGGGGTCAGACTGAAAGATCTAGATAGTGTATCTGTCCATCTGCTGTAACATACTCCACAAAAAGGGGGAGCAGTCCTCAAACAGCCACATAGAATGCCAGACCAGCCCATATTTCTGGCTGAGCCTGTTTGAAATGCCTCACCCCCAGACTGATTAGCCCAAACTCGAAAGGCGGCCATTCAGGCCTACACAGGCCTAAAATGAGGCTAAAGCCGTTAAAGTAAAAAAAAAAATGTCCAACAGTATCATCTCTGGTGCCCAGAAGAATGTCACTTCTGGCTCCGCCATGTCACTTCTGGTACTGGCCTTTAAAACTGCCATATTTTCACTAAGACATCAGTTTGGTTGTGGACTCCAACCTATGCACATCAGTGCCATTTTCATATCCTTTTGCAGCCAGGCATATTATACGGGTGGTTGTCCCAAATGTTTTTTGAGTGTGTTGAGTCTGTTTATTTCACAGGGGCATAGTTGGCAGGATGATAACCTCCTTGTTGAACCGGAAATGAAGTCACTGAGGGTGAATCAGGCAGGTTTTCCTGTGTTTGGACTGCAGAGGCAACAGAAGAGGTCTAGTGCACCCTGCACCCCCTGGCCTGGTGTGGAATTACTTTTCCTTGGTCCATACAGCTCCTTCCTACCCACACATGTGTGACAACATGTAATAGATAGAATAGTCCTTATTTATATTAATTTTCAAGTCTGTAATAATACAACTGATACTATGGTCAGATGGTAGTGGAAGGGAGACAAAAAGAAAACTCCAGGTGCGAGATGCTGGAGTGGGTCTTGTTGACAGTTGGAGTATCAGCCTTCATTTGAACATTACAGGCACAATTCTTTGGTTAGGTGGTGGTGGTGCACAACACCACTACACTAAAATTGAAAATAAAGTAGAGATTAATATTGATTGCAAATTAATGAATTATATGATACTAGCCAACCTGCGGCGTAGCATACGCCGCATAATCAGGCCGCTTTTTAAATGATTTTTAAGCACAGAGGAAAAACTAAACATTTGAAAAATTTGTAATTTAATAAACCACCAAGAAAAGTAACATTGCAACAATGCACGCTACGAACCAACATACAATTGTCCATGACTGAAAAGCGGAGGAGCGACGTCGCGCTTTCTCCTTCCAAAGCGAAGGACGGGGTTGAACGGCGCTCGTTTAGTACGCACTGCATGCTTATGTGCCCGCCCCCAACTCCCTACCTGAGTCGCTTTCATCTGTGTACAGTCCACACGCACCTGTGAGTCACGTTGACTGTTCATTTTCCAAACACCGCCTCAGTCAGTTTCAATGTTGATTTTTCATTGTTCTTTGCGGTTCCGGCTGCTTTTTTTTTATATATAATCCACCAAGTCACCCGACCATGGGGGGCTTTACAAAGGGCAGGGACATAATCAGTGCGAGCGTATGACCCGCACGTACTGGGAATTTCTCGTTTGTGGGGAACAATTGGAAGCCACGGTCTCCATCACGAATGGGGTTTAACGGCTTACCCACGCCTCCCCGCGCCAGGTAGACACACGTTGATCCATTCAGTGTAGCGCGCGTGCAGTACCGGACATACAAGTGCATCACAGACCTGTTAATGCTCAATCTCACGTGGCTGAAAGCCACCGCTGTTGGGTCGTGTAAGTATTTAGCAGGCGGGAGTCTCGTTCGTTTTCAGAAATAACCAGCCAAATCGCTCCACCAACTAAGAACTGCCATGCACCACCACCCACAGAATCGAGAAAGAGCTATCAATCTGTCAATCCTGTCCGTGTCCGGGCCGGGTGAGGTTTCCTGTATTGAGTCAAATGAAGCGAAAGGCTCCACACCTGGTGGTGCCCTTCCGTCAATTCCTTTAAGTTTCAGCTTTGTAACCATACTCCCCCCTGAACCCAAAGACTTTGGTTACCCGGTTGGCTGCCTGTTGCGGGGCCTGCATTGGTGAAGCAGGTGAGACGGTAATGAAACAGAGGCACAGGGCTTATTGGTTTTAAAGACTGCTTCCTTCATTGGGTTTTAACCAATGCACGGAACGAACCAACACACAATCGTCCGTGCGGCGCTCAGGGTGGAACAGGAGGAGAGGAGAAGGACATCCACTCCGCTCCCTCCGTCATACTAGTCTGCTGATTTCTCGTTCAGTATACACTGCCTGCTCATGTGCCCACCTCCAACTCGTCACTCGAGTCGTTGTCGTCTTTGTACAGTCCAGATGCACCTGTGACTCACGTAGACTTTTCATTGCTCTGTGCGGTTTTGGCTGCCTTTCTATATATAATCCACCAAGACACCCGACCACGGTGGGAGGGGGGTGTGTACAAAGTGCAGGAGTATCTAAGAAGACGCATGTTTGTCGCGGATGTGAATTTCTGTATGTAGTGTGTAAAACAGTTTGCTATAGTGCACGCGGTCGTGCGTCGTAACCGAAAACTCGTTTTTTAAAGACTGCTCACTTCATTGTGTTTTAACCTCAGTTGTAAAGGAACGTTTTAAGGATCCTATGGGATACCCCTCGCAAACAGTTTTACACGCCGCATATGGCGATTAACGGTCAATGTGGGTCGGAGCTGCATGTGACATCTATGACAGACGAATATAAATGACGCCGGTTTTTCTGTGTTGTCGCGTCCGAGTTGGTGGGCGTGGCTCTGTGAGTTGTGGTCGTATCCAATGGTCTTGGAGTTGGTGGGCGTGGCTCCTTCCTGTGTGCGCCATAGGTGTCTCACTTGTAGGTGGCTTAGTGAATCCACGCCCCTTCCGGCGTGCTTTCCATGGTTGTCTTGCCTTAGTGAATTATATACAGTATATAGATTTTTATGCATATATAAGCTACTAGAAGTAGAATTAGTCAAATGAGAAAGCCAAATTAAAAAAGTGGGTTTTTGGAATTGGGTTTTATTTATGTTCCATAGTATTAGCCTAGCGTACCTCTATCAGTAAAGTGATTCAGGTGTTTGTTGAATAACCGCAAAAGGCTGCATCACCACTTCATTCATGCTTAGCTCTTGGAATAGTAAGCAGACTGCTGTAAGAAAATGTAACATTATAACTGGGAATGTAAGGGGAGAGGCACTCCAAAATATAGGAAGGAACAAGATTATTTAGAGCTTTATATACCACTGGTAGTATATTTAAGTCAATTCTGAAGGATACAGGTAACTAATGTAACACTTCTAAAAACTGGCGAGATGTGCGCAGATTTTCTGGTCCTGGATAAGAATTTTGCCACTGCATTCTGAACTAACTGCTATTAATTAATATCTTTCTTAGGTAGTCATGTTAGGAATGCATTACAGTAACCTAGTCGAATAAACACAGAAGTGTGAATTAATTTACTCAAAATCTTGCAGTGTTATAAGAGATCTAACTTTTGCAGTGTTCCTTAAATGTAGAAATGCAGTCCTAGTAACATAGTTAATCTGCACTTAGGTCTGAGTCTGTGACAACATCTAAATACTTTACTTCCACCTTGATTTTTAATTCTAAGGGATCAAGTTTATTTCTAAGAAATTCACTATTTCAAATTTTGCCAAAAATTAAGATTTTTGCTTTTTTTTATTATCATTGAGAAAATGACTATTCATCTATTCAGGAATACAAGACAGACATTGGATCAGAGGGCCCATCAGATGCTACAGATACGTAAATGTGCATGCCATCTGCATAACTGTGGTTGTTCACCTTGTGTTTCAAGATAATCTGGCCCTAGGAGACCATGCAGATTAAAAATAACATTGAGCCCAAAATAGATTCTTGTAGCACATTGTATACAATATCAAGTATCTCTGAACTGTAAGAATTTTCAAACCGTTAAATACAGATTGAAACCAATTTAAGACACTAGTACAGAGACCGACCCAAGGCAGTTTGTGAGAATACCTATAGTGTCAAATGTTTTTCTCAAGGCTAAGAGTACAAGAACGGATATGTGGCTTGTGTCAGCATTAACCCATAATTCTAAAACTAGAATTAATAACAAAATATGAAAATTTATATTGAAATAACATCAAAATGGCTAGATTAAAAAGAAATAAACTTGAGTCAGAGCATCAACTTCAGCTGAACGACAACACCATAACAAGGCATACCAACACACCTAGTAACTCATAATGGGCTTGTTTACCTGCAAATTAAATCCATGTCTCTGGACTATGGTGGAAAGGAAGGAACATGCACAAAAATTCAACCTTCAGATGAAGAACCTGTGGTTTAGTAATGAAACATGTTTGTCCTTATCTGTGAAATTTACTCACCATGTCCCCTAACACTCAAATCATTACTGAAACACCTCTATCTATCTATTTTCAAACCTTCTCAGGCCAGTCCAGGGCAGTGAAGGCTGAAGCCTATTTTGCCTGACTCAAACACTAGAGAGGACCTAATTTTGGGCAGTGCATCAGCCTATTGAAACTTATTCTTGCAAATATTGTGCACACATGTCAGCAATCACTGATAGTTTTGCTGTTTAACCTAATATGTGCATCTTTTTTTAAATGAAATATGGAGGATAGAAAAATGCAGCGGCAAGGCCAAGATTAAAATCCATTCTCCTACAGTAATCACTGCACCATCATAACATTAATTGAGTGGCATTAACATACATACAGAGGTACACTTTCAATGACACAGCATGAAACAGAATTAAAAAACGGGGAGTTATATGTATACATTAATTTGAAATTAACAAAAAACTCAAATAAACAATTAAAAGGACTTAAAATCACCAGGGATTGTTTTATTAAAAAAAGATTAAGTTAAAACCCAAAGTCAGGGATGAATTCTTGTTTTGTTAGGTTTTGTTAATTCTCTGTTTTCTTTTAATTCTCTGATATTCTTTCTGATTGATTTTGAAATAGTTCTGTTTAAGTTCTGCAAATTCAATCAGCTTGATTGTGTAACTGTTACTTTTTTGAAATAAAATTAATAAAAAAAAATAATCTCAATGTCAGCCAAAGTCTACTGTGAGTCAGAATGTGTGATAAACTGTATGGCTAAGTAATTACTTAACCAATTACCTTCCTCTGTTTTCTTTACTTACTTCCTCCTTACCAAAAGAAGCTTTTTATGGAATGCCAGTGCATCATAAGTAAATGTACACAAACTGGATCAGTTTAACACCCCTTGGCTTATGGTATAAAAATGGGTGTTAAGCTTACACAGAAAATGCTAAATAAAGGAACTTGAAAAGGAATTGATTTCTATGTATTATTTTTTATGCAGCAGAGACAAAGGGAGTCATGGACTATATTGATACATGGAATAATGCAGGCAGCATATCAGAAAACCATCAGAGTAGTTCTGAAAGTGAGTAATTTAAAGCAGATCCAGATACATGGCTGGACGTATATATACAGTAGTATTCAAGGAATAGGTACTGAGTGTAAAAGGTGAAGAGTGAAAATACACATTTTAAGGATATAGAAGATGTTTTTGTGCATTTTTAAACTGAATGTTGAGAATTATTTTTAATTATCTGTACACAATGTGTGTGGTAAAAAGCTCAGTTGATTGTTGATTAGGTTAAATACAGTAGATATTTTTATTCATGTTATGTTTTTAGTATATGTATTCTGAATGATGTGGTAAAATATTTGATTTGATGTAGCACCTGTCTAATGATAGAAATCTTAATATAGCAACTCAAATGTTTCTTGCAACAATTGTTTACATATACTATATTTCTGCAAGTATAACACATGCAGATTGCATTACATGATAAGAGTCTTCCTATACAGGAGCCTTGAAGTTTATATTCCAGTCCTTAATCACTAAGTCACAAGCAAAGAACAGATGTTTAGTGAGTTGCATGACAAATTTATGACATTGTAGCAGATATTGACTGCAGCTAAGTAATCTTGTGCATGCCAAATATTGTCTGTTACAACATGATGCACGGCAGTTGTGGAGGAGTATTATTGGTGTGGACATCCCCTGTCTAAAATTTGGTAATAGCTATGGCTCAATGCTTCTTCTATCTCTTGCTCTCATAAATGTGTCCCCTGTCTTCACCTCTTGGGTCATTAGCCTATGGAAGCATTACATTGGGATTGACAAGTCTTGTTTAGTGACATTTCTCTCCCTTAGCTGTTGAATTTGGTTTCTGCAGTAGTCACTCATCTGGCTAATGCTCTTGGGTAAAAGAACAGGCAGGGACAATAAAAGCAGTGCGAGTTTTGGATATGTGCCATGGCTCAGCTACACATCTTGTCCCAGAGGAAAGCCAAAACTAGTAATTCTAAGAAATGGATAAATTGTTTGGAGATATAAAAAAAGAACGTACTGAAAAAAAATATAAAACTTAAGGAAATATATTGATTTTTAATAAATTTTAACTTGCTAAGTGTTTTTTTAAATAAAAATTGTGATTGGCAAGCAAAAGATGGTGTGGTGTGTTTCTGATTGAACTCTTCATATGGATTAGATCTACCCCAGTATTATTATTCAGTAGATTTTGTGAGAAACTTGAGGTAAAGGGACATAGCCATGTTGGTAATGTCAAAGTGCTACCGAGAGGGGAAAAAATGCCTGTGTTCAGACTAAAATATCAAATGGGCCTTACACATTTTTGAACCATGTTTGGTTTTTAGGAGGGAATAATTGGAAGTAGCCTAAATCTTCTATTTTGGGAAGTAAAATTTTTATTATTTCTACCAGGAGTACTCCATGCTGTTCGAATGGGGCATCAACTACATTTTGGAATAAAACAGCCTATGGTGTTCTTCTGTACAAATGAGGAATCTGTGCAAAATTTCATTGAGATATATTACAATGGTGTGAATTTCCCAACAAGAAAAACACAAGATGGTGTACCCGGAGTTGCCCAAGTTGTAAGCACCAGCTAAATTTCAGAATGAAACCCAGTCTACACCATTTCCCGGTAAAAATGAGGCATCTTTACATAATTTGGTGGAGGCAGGTTCAACAGTGTGGATTTGCATACCAGACAAACATAAGTAGAGCTAACCAGCGCTGTCTGGGATGAGGGCAATGATTACTGTTTGGAATGAAACATAGCCTACTGTCTTTCATCGTACAGTACAATGGGGAATCTGTACAAAATTTGTTATAGACAGATGTGGATCTACATATTGGACCAAAATACAAACAAACACATTTGCTTTTACACATTCAAGTTTTTTGAATAGCGCTCTTCATTAAATACATAGGTATGGAGCACTGCATCAAGTTCACAGGTAAAATGCAACTACGAACTTTACAAATTGACAATTACATAATGCACACACATACAGTAAGAATACAGATTAGTTTAAGCCAATGGTCAGCAAAGTTAGTCCTGTATGGTTGCAGATTTTTGTTCCAACCTTATTTCTTGTTGAGTCAGTTATTGCTGTTGCACTTATTGATCAAGCAACATTTTTATGCTTGCTTGTTAAGATTCCTTACTGTTAGTTAATTTCTTATTTTAGTCTTAAAGAGCTTTTTAAATGCCCCTTTTTAGCACTAAGAGGCAAATGACAGAGGAAGCAGCAGTTCTCCATTTAACTTGTTTCTGCTTACACCTGCGTGTATTCATTACGACTATCTGGTTACATAAAATATTTAAAAGGAAACTGTAAAGAACAAAGTGAAGGATTGAGAATTTCTTTTCTGCTTTAGGCTACAAATCATTTGGATGACGTGTGTAAAAGAAAGAAATCTATAATATAAGAATGACCTAACATGGTAGAGTCAAAATACTAAGGTGAGGTCAGTTTTTGGGAGCATGCGCTGATATAGTGCGTTGCTGCACCCACCACACAATACAATAACTTGGGATCCTGGTTGACAACCCCCAGGCAGAAACACGGTCCAGTCCCCCCACCCTGAAAATGACCATCTATATACGACTGCCTGGTGTTACCTGAGTGTCTCCTTGACCTGGTCCAGCCTCTTGGGTCTTCCTTGGGGGAATCGTGCCACATGGCCGTTGTCCTGTAACTGATGCTCCCTCACAATGCAGGTAATGTGCCTTATTTGGGACTCCATGAGCAACTGCTCGTTCAATACAAGGTCAAATCAGCAGTATCCAAGGATTCTCCAAATAAACACCGTACCAAAGTAGTCCAGTCTTCATCTCAGGTCAATGGATAGCATCCAGGTCTCTCAACCATATAGCAAAACAGGAAGCACCTGGGGCCTCATGCATAAACGGTGCATACGCACAGAAATGTTGGGTAAGAACGTTTCCACGTTCAAATTGCGATGTATAAAACCAACACTTGGCATGAAGCAACGCACATTTCCACGGTACCTCATACCCTGTCGTACGCAAGTTCTCACTGCACCACTCGGCGTATTTATATCACTGTTTCTGGTGGGGAATCACAGCAGCAGCTGATTGGAAAGAGAATTATTGGTAAACAGCATCAAGCACATGCTGCCTCAGCCACGACAAAAAGCTTCAGAGACTTTCCTGTACGGACCTCGTGGTTCAGAAACAGTTTGATCCCAAGAACTTTAAACAATCAATCAGTCCATCAAGCACTGAACGGATTAGGAGCAAGAATACACCACTGACTGGGAAAAACGCAGAGGTTTTGCCAGAGTGCTTCAGTTCCTGGCAGGTGAGCAAATGATCATGGATCCTGTTGAAGATGACCTTAGCCAGGACCTTACCCAGGACTGAGAGTAGTGTTATCCGCCTGTAGTGTTTGCTACCATTTGGGAGACGGGCATCATCCCAATTTAATGGAAAATGGGACTTATCGTCCCCATCTGGAAAGGGAAGGGTGATCACATGGATTACAGCAATTACAATGGGGTAACTACAGGGGGATAAAATACTAACAAGCCATACATTTAAATAAGGTCTGTTGTCAGCAAGGATTGACTTCTAATTAAACAGTGGGGTTTGAACAAAAACCTGCAGCCATTACGGTCCTCCACGACCAATGTTGCAGATGCCTGGTTTAAACACAGTCAATCAAAGCAATTTCAAACTGAATGATATGATAGAATCTTGACAATATGTGTCAATTAATGGTATCATTAACATATATCCATTTCACAGTGGAGGAGAAGAAAATAAAAACTCCAGTCAGCAGCAGTGGGGATACATAGTCAGTTACAATGCAAAGTCCAAAGACAAAGTCAGAGACAGTCACAGTTCTGGAGATGTAGACCAGCTGGCTTCTCACCCTCTACTGGACATTCTATAGTATACATTTGCGATTGGCAGAATGATAAGAGGACAGAATGTTTTTATCTTTGGATTCTAATGATCCCAGTATCACTGGTTTAATTTCCCATTGGCATAAACTGATACAGCAACATACCAAGAACAGAAACATAATAGATGAAGTCTGGTAACAGTACTTTTTAAAATTTTATTGATTTTATTAAAATGAAATAACATTCTTTACACATAACTCAGGTTTTACAAAAAAAACCCACCCTGAGAAAGAGAGCTAGGCCAGCAGTGTAAAACTTTATGCTAGTAAAGATATGTGAATAGATGCATTAATAAATGAACAAAGAATAAATAAATGAATAAAGTTCTTGATTATCTTATATTTTTTGTACAAATGAGTAACAGCCTGGGTTAAAAGTTGAGACCAAAGGGGAATCAGTTATACAAATATGCAGATCATTTCACAGCTCTAGAGCCCTATAACTGAAACCCTCAGCCTCCTGCTGTTGCTTTATTAATCCTAGGAATCTTTATTAGTCCAGCATCTTGAGAATTTTTGTATGTAATGGTAAGGTCAGATAAGTACAGTAAGTCAGGCCTAGGACATTTAAAGCTTTATATGTACGAAGGACGAAATGGAAGCCACTGTAATGACTTAAGAACAGGAGTTTTATAGTTGTACTTGTACTGATTCTTGCAGCAGCATTTTAAATTAACTGAAAACCACATACAGAACAGTTTTAGCAGCCTGTTAATAACACATTGCAGTAAATCAATACTACATGAACAAATGCATTAATAAAGACATCCTGGTGTCAAAGATATTCCACAAGTTGCATGCTGATTAAATAAAACTAATTTTTAGTCATACTGAGTAAAAGAGTGACACTTTATTTTTATTGGTTGGTAACATTTCTGTATTCTCTGTATTTGAAGATAATTAGTTATCAGCCAGTTGCTTTTTTAATTTAGGACAGCATTAGACTACAAGTAGACTTTAAGGGCACTATAGAAGATATATAGATTGATATCCTGTGTGCAAATTTTGGTACAGCTGTCTTCAAAAGTTTGTACTCTGTTTGGGAATTCAAATAACACTGCAGTAAATACTTCTGTGTTGTAATTATATTACATTTAGGAGAGGTTGTATTTTTGTTTGCTACAGCAGCTGGTGAATGCTTGAGTTCACATGTCTTTGGAAATGATTCTTCCTGTGCTGTGGGTTTATTTAGTATCCAAAAGACGCCGGGGTTATCAGTGTCTCTGAATGGGCTATGTAAATGTGAGCATGCACTTCAATGTAATGACATCTTGTTCTGGGTGTTTTTAGCCTTCAACCAATGTGGTTATGATATACTGTATTCTGACTCCTTGGCACCCAAAATAGAAAAAGTACAATATCAAAAATGTATTAATTAATGGATACATTTTAAAAAGTTGTTACTTTTGAAAAAATACAAAATTGTAAATACCATTGTTTCTGGCAGAAGAGAAAGTCACTTATATCCTTCAAACTATGAAATAATTATTCCATTTAAAGTAATTTAGAAAATGATAGTAAAACATTGAGACAGGGGCTACGTTCTTGTGGAATACAGTAAATAACATGCATAAGCTAATGTACACATTACAGGTTATGCTATGTTTATAAGAAAGGAAAGACACATTTTATTAAACAGGATTAATCATAACCAGTCAGGATTAATCATAATCAGTCAACCAAAACCCAGAAAAATCAATGAGTTTCTTCGTGCTGATCCCAAGCCCGGGTAAATGGGAAGGGTTACGTCTGGAACGGCATCTAGTGTAAAATTTTGCCAGATCAATATGTTGACAAAAATACAGATTTTTATGTTGGATCGGTTGAGTCACAGGTTAACAACAGCTAGCACCAGTACTGTTAGCCAACAGGGTGCTGGGGAAAATTGGGCAACTGTTGGTCGAAGGAGAAGAAGAGGGGGAAGGCGTGTTCGGAGGCAGGAGAAGAGGAGCAAGGTTAGAAGAATGGAAGTGAGGGAAGGAACTTTGAATGTTGGCAGTATGGCTGGTAAAGAGGGAGAGTTAGCAGATGTGATGGAGAGAAGGGAGTCTGATATATTGTCCGAGCAAGAGACCAGATGGAAGGGGAGTAAGGCCACGTGTATTGGAGGTGGATTCAAATTATTAAGCCATGGTGTGGATAGGAGGAGAAATGGGGTAGGGGTTATCCTGAAGAAACAGTATAGCAAGAGTGTTTAGGAGACGAAAGAGTGTTGGACAGAGTGTTGATTTTGAAGCTGGAAATTGAAAGTGTGATGATTAATATTATTAGTTCATATGCCCTGCAAGCTGGGTGTATGATGGATAAGAAAGAATATTTCTGGAATGAGTTGGATGAAATGGTGGAGAGTGTACCCAAGGGAAAAAGAGTGGTAACTGGAGTTAATTTTAATGGAAATGTTGGTGAAGGGAACAGAGGGAGGTGATGGACAGGTATGGTGCCAAGGAGAGAAATGCAGAAGGTTAGATGGTAGTTGATTTTGCAAAAAGGATGGACATGGCTATGGTGAATACATATTTTAAGAAGAGGGAGGAACACATGGTGACATACAAGAGTGAAGGAAGATCCACTCAGGTGGATTATATCCTAGGCAGGGGGGTCAGTCTGAGGGTGACTGCAGACTTTAAAGTGGTAGCAGGGGAAAGCATAGTTAGACAGCATAGGATGTTGTTCTGAAGGATCAAATGGTGAAAGTTGAAAAAGGAAAACTGTAAGGTGAAGTTCAGGAGGAGGAGGTAAGACAGGCACTAGGTGGCAATGAAAGCTTACCAGATAGCTGGGCAACTACAGTACAGCAGAAGTGTTAAGGAAGACAGCTAGATGGGTGTTTGGTGTGACATCTGGACAGAGGAAGAAGGAAAAAGAAACCTGGTGATGGAATGGAGAGGTATAGGAGAATATACAGAGGAAGAGGTTGGCGAAGAAGAAGTGAGATAAGCAAGAGAGATAAAGAAAGTAGACTGGAGTACAGAGAGATAAGGCGTAAGGTGAGCGAGGAATGAAGGCTAAAGATAAGGTATATTATGAGTTGTATGAGAGGCTGGACACTAAGAAGGGAGAAAAGGACCTGTTGGCTAGAAAGAGGGACCAAGCTGGGAAAGATGAGCTGCAGGTTAGGGTGATAAAGGATAATAATGAAAACATATTTACAAGTGAGGAGTGTGTTGAGCAGATGTAAAGAGTACTTTGACATGCTGATAAATGAAGAGAATGAGAGAGAAAGAAAGTTGGATGATGTGGAAATAGTGAACCAGGAAGTGCAGTGGATTAGCAAGAAAAAAGCAAGGACAGCTATGAAGAGAATGAAGAACAGGTAGGGTTTTGGTCCAGATTACATACCTGTGGAAGCATGTAGGTGTTTAGGAGAGACAGCAGTGGAATTGTTAACCAGATTGTTTAATGCAATCTTGGAAAGTGAGAGGATGCCTGAGGAGTGGAGAAGAATTGTACCGGTACAAATTTTTAAGAATAAGGGGGATATGCAGAACTGTAGTAACAACAAAGGGATAAAATTGATGAGCCATAGCATGAAGTTATGGGAAAGAGTAGTGGAAGCTCAGTTAAGAAGGAAGGTGATGATTAGTGAGCAGAAGTATGGTTTCATGCAAGGAAATAGCACTACAGATGCAATGTTTCTTCTGAGGATGTTATTTGAGAAGTATAGAGAAGGCCAAAAGAATTTGCATGGTGTCTTTGTGGACCTAGATAAAGCATATGACAGGGTGTCCAGAGAGGAGTTGTGTTATTGTATGAGGAAGTTGGGAGCGGCTTAGAAGTATGTAAGAGTGGTACAGGATTTGTATGAGGGACGTGAGACAGTGGTGAGGTCTGTGGTAGGAGTGACAGATGCATTTAATTTGGAGATTAGATTACATTAGAGATCAGCTCTGAGCCCATTCTTATTTGCAATGGTGTTGGACAGGTGGACAGAGGAGATTAGATAGAAATCCCCACGGACTATGATGTTTGCAGATGAGCTTGTGATCTATAACAAGAGTAGGGAGCAGGTTAAAGAGACCCTGGAGAGGTGGAAATATGGTCTAAAGAGGAGAGGAATTAAGGTTAGTAGGACCAAGACAGAATATATATGTGTAAATGAGAGGGAGGTCAGATGAATGCTTAGGATGTAGGGAGTAGATCTGGCAAAGGTGGATGAGTTTAAATACTTGGAATCAACAATGGAGAATAATGGAGAGTGTGGAAGAGAGGTGAAGAAGAGAGTGCAGGCAGGGTGGAGAAGGGTGCCAGGAGTGATTTGTGACAGATGGGTACCAGCAAGAGTGAAATGAAAGGTCTGCAAGATGGTAATGAGAACAGCTACAGTATATTATATGAGTTGAAGATGGTGGCACTGACAAAGAGACAGGAAATAGAGCTGGAGGTGGCAGAGTTAAAGAAGTTAAGATTTGCATTGGGTATGATGAGGATGGACAGGATTAGAATTGAGTACATTAGAGGTTCAGCTTTGGTTTGGAGACAAAGTCAGACAGGTGAGATTCCGTTAGTTTGGACATGTGCAGAGGAGAGATGCTGGGTATATTAGAAGAAGGATGCCAGGGATGGAGCTGCCAGGCATGAGGAAAAGAGGAAGGCTTAAGAGAAGGTTTACATATATGGTGAGAGAAGACATGCAGGTGGTAGGTGTGACAGAGCAAGATGTAGAGGACAGGTAGATATGGAAAAGTAAGATCCGCTGTGGCAAACCCTAATGGCACCAGCCAAAAGAAGAAGAAAGAATGAAAGTCAGTCAACCAATTAATCAATCTGTATTGTTTACAATTCCTTTTAATGAAGGCAACATTTCAACATGCCTTACAAAGCGCACACGAGTACAACACAATACAACACATAATAAGGTAAATTTCAAAGATACCTTAAATGTAAGCAAAGTTACAGGGACAATTAGAAACACTGGGAAGAGCTTGCAGATTTCACATAGTCAAGTCAGAATATAAAACTGTGTGCGGAATGCAAATAGAAGTGGATTGAAAATAAGAACTGATATATTAAAATACAAGAGGTATGTATACCACCTGTATATATGCACTTGGATAAGTTTTAGATCTAAAGAGCTTCTACCAGTCTTCGGCATCAGGCTTGGCCATATCTTGCTTCACTCAGTGATACTGCTGTCTCTATCATTGCCTTTTTGTCTTCACAAACTTCTGAAAGAGTGCTCAGCTTATATACTGTATTTTGCTTCAAACAAGTAGTTTTTGTAGTTTATTGGTTTACTAGAATTACGTCTGCCGCTTCACCTGGGTTTATTTACGTTTGGGACTTCGTACCATTCATGCATTTGTAAAACTATGACAATGTACTTTAGTACAATGGCTGGCACTGTGTTCTGACCCCCAAAGGTCATTCGAAAAGACAATTTCCCTCAGGGAATACAATGTTCCAAAAATAAGCTATGACGTAGGACTCATTCAATAAAAGTAACAGAAAAATTATGGCAGGGGAGAGAAAATGTGGCTACAGCCAGCCTACTAAGTGCTGTTGGAAGAATGAGAGCTAGAATAGGGATACTTGAAAACTGCTGTTAAAACACAACACTCTCAAACCTGCTTAATCCTTTTGAAGGTTGTGATTTTAAGGGAAGAAGGAGGCCTGGACAGGGTGCCAGTCCATGGAAGGGCTCACTCACACAAAAACACCCATATTTACCTGGTGCCTATTTAGAATTATCAATTACCTTAACCTGTATAACTGTAGGGGATGTGGGAGTAAAACTAGAGTTGCCAGAGAAAAACTTACATAGACCTAAGTAGGACATGCACCACACAGTCAACAACACAAGAATACAGAGAGTCTGTGAGGAAGCAGCATTTACCACTAGATCAGCTTGTGGCTCTGAATGGTACGGAGCATGTACAAGTTGTTCATTCCTTAAGCATGGTTGATGCTCCAGGCATAATGAGGTGCATCCCTAGGTGCATTTTGAAAAACTTGAGGAATGTATCTGTCATCTGCTACCCTGTCGTGTATCATATTTTTGACCAGTTTAAAATGAACAGTTGAATAATAAACACACAACCGAAGAAAAACACGATTTTCTTTCTGAGTTCTTTCAGATGTCTTGCTTTTGGAAAACCTTAGAAGGATGGTGACTTTTGGGAATATTGACTATTGTTCCAAATCTTTTCATTTAAACATTACTGCTCTGACTATGGCTTCATAAAGTCTCAGAATCTTAACAATGGTTTTGTAGCACTTTTCAGCCTGACAGATATTGGCAGGAATTGTTTATGGTATTATGTATCTGTAAACCCTGGATGGCTACTTTAAACACTAAAGTTAGTTGAATTTTATTTTTGGAACGATTGCCCTAAATCAGACCTTGTTATTAAGTACATCATTCATACCGCTGAACCGAATTACTTCCTTAATACAGATGATTTTGGCTGAGGTAGAAGTGGCATTTACTGTTAATTTTTCAGAATTGTTGGTTTGATTTCCTTGCACACTAGACAAATAAAAGAGACACTAGACTTTACCTTCAATGCATTGAATCTGCTGTAATTACTACTATAGCCCATACAAATCTAAACAAATTCACTGTTATAAGCAGAAAGTAATATTGAAAATCAGATCATTTCTCATGACTCAGTAATATTTACAGTATATTCATATATATGCATGTGTGAGAGAAAAAAATGTCTTTCATTTCAAATTGTCTGCATTCCTGCATGAAAGACTCCTAAGATGTGATGTGATTTTAATCTAAAAAACAACAAATAAAGCCAGTCTAATACAACAAATATTAAGTGCAAAATGCTTACATTGACATTGATTTTTTTTAAGTATTCTGTGTCAAGCTTGTAACATGTTTGTGTATCTTTAGATGAAGCAACATGTGGAACTTTTATTAGTAACAGCAAATGCATCTTGTTGCTGCTGATCAGACCTTTGCAGTGTTAGGCATTTTGATCTTTTGCTCTTTATGGAACTGTTTCAAAAGTATTGTATGAGCAGGTTTTTTCAACATTAGGACTGAAGTCATAATTTTCATTTGGCCAGTCTAAAGGCAGAATTTCTGTTTAACACACTGTGTCATTGATTTGTTGAGTTATTTTGGGTTTATTTCCATGTTGCATGACCCAGCTTCTTTTTAACGTCAGAGTAAAGACATGCTGTAATATTTCCTTGAATGCAAATGCTGAATCCTTTTCATTAAATTATTTTTGAATATTTGTTTTTATACCATTGAACAATGCCTATATTACATTTTTCTTTTGATTTATGATTTTCAGTGAAACAAATTTATAAACCTACAAGTTGATGAAGAATCTTCATTATTGAAGTTAGCCTTTTGAAAGAGGAAATATTAAAAAAACTGATCTGAAAATAAATACAGTCACATGAAAATGTTTGGGCACCCCTCTTAATTCTTTGGATATTTGTTTATCATTGGCTGAGGTTTCAAAGTAGTGTAACAGATAGGGGGCACTGTCGTCCCCTTGAACCCTCAGATCAGACGCCAGTCACCAGATAAAAGTCCAATAATAATTTTTATTTGGACCAAAATATGTACAAAACACCCTCCACTCCACTGTACTCATCCAATAACAATAATAACTAAATCCTCCACTCTCCCAGACCCATTGCCACCCTTCCTCCCGACACATGGACCTTTATAGTCCATGACCCGGAAGTGCTTCTGAACCATCAGTCCATGTGACTTCCTAGCACTTCCGGGTCAAATCAAAAACTCCTCTTCATCCCAGAAGTATGTCATTTCCCCTGTCGCTGTGACTAAGACGTACTTCTGGGTTATAGGGCACATAACAGTCCCTGGGCCTACCTGTAGCATTCACTGGTGGCCCCCAGGGTATCAAGCAGGGCTGTGAAGGAAAACTCCAATGTCCATGATTCCCTGCGAGCATTCGGGGCACCTCCATGCTGCAGAGAGGGCGGCCTGGGGGTATTGACCTGGGATGACTGGCTGGCCATAGTCCACAGTAGCAACTTCCTTTTAATATGTGGCATGCCTTATTGAAACAGTAGTATTTCAGCAGTGACATTAAGTTTATTGGATTAACAGAAAATATGCAATATGCATCATAACAAAATTAGACAGGTGCAAAAATATGGGCACCCCAACAGAGATATTACATCAATACTTAGTTGAGCCTCCTTTTGCAAATATAACAGCCTTTTGACGCTTCCTACAGCCTTTGATGAGTGTCTGGATTCTGGATGGAGGTATTGTTGACCATTCTTCCATACAAAATCTCTCCAGTTCAGTTAAATTTGATGGCTGCTGAGCATGGACAACCTGCTTCAAATCATCCCATAGATTTTCGATAATATTCAAGTCAGGGGACTGTGATGGCTGTTCCAGAACATTGTACTTCTCCCTCTGCATTAATGCCTTTGTAGATTTTGAACTGTTTTTTGGGTCATTGTCTTGCTGGAATATCCAACCCCTACGTAACTTCAACTTTGTGACTGATGCTTGAATATTATCCTGAAGAATTTGTTGATATTGGGTTGAATTCATCTGACCCTCGACTTTAATAAGGGCCTCAGTCCCTGAACTAGCTACACAGCCCCACAGCATGATGGAACCTCCACCAAATTTGACAGTAGGTTTTTCTTATGATCAAATAACTCAATTTTTGTCTCATCAGTCTAAAGCACTTTGTTCCAAAATGCATCTGGCTTGTCTAAATTAGCATTTGCATATAGTAAGTGACTCTGTTTGTGGCGTGAGTGAAGAAAGGGCTTCTTTCTCATCACCCTGCCATACAGATGTTATTTGTGAATTGTAGAACGATGTACAAATACACCATCTGCAGCAAGATGTTCTTGCAGGTCTTTGGAAGTGATCTGTAGGTTGTCAGTAACCATTCTCACAAATCTGTACATATGCCGCTCCTGTATTTTTCTTGGCTTGCCAGACCTGGGTTTAACAGCAACTGTGCCTGTGGCCTTCCATTTCCTGATTACATTCCTTACAGTTGAAACTGACAGTTTAAACCTCTGAAATAGCTTTTTGTAGCCTTCCCCTAAACCATGATACTGAACAATCTTTGTTTTCAGATATTTTGAGAGTTGCTTTGAGGATCCCATGCTGTCACTCTTCAGAGGAGAGTCAAAGGGAAGCACAACTTGAAATTGACCACCTTAAATATCTTTTCTCATGATTGGACACACCTGTCTATGAAGTTCACGCCTTAACGAACTGATCCAACCAATTTGCATGTAATCAGTATTGAGCAGTGGCAGGCATTCAAATCAGCAAAATTACTAGGGGACCACATTTTTGCACAGCCAGTTTTTCACATTTGATTTAATTTCATACAACTAAATACTGCTTCACTAAAAAGCTTTGTTCAGAAAACACCCCAGTACTCAGATGTTCCTAGGAAATTAAAGACATACCACTGTTATCTTTTTAGTTGAAAATAGAGTAAATTATTATTCAGGTTGAAAGGGGTTCCCAAACTTTTTCATACGACAGTAAATAAGTAAATTAATTAATAAATAAATGTAAGTGGAGTTATAGTACTTTAAAAATGGCATACAAGCCCTGAATGTGTAATTTGTTCCTGTTTCTGGCTGCAGATTCAGTGTATCCCTACTGCTGTAGGAGTTCCTAACACAACATGTAATTCCCTCAGTGACTGTAAGCTATCCAAGGCCTGTAGCAGTGAGGCAGCAACCAACCATAATGCTCTCTCCACCTGTCTAACATCCAGGTTGAAGTTTATTTCTGGTTTTCAGTGTTTTGTTTTCTCCAAACATAACACCATGCACTTTTATCACAACTTAACTGTCCACAGAGAAGTCCATTATTCTCACAGAACATCCTGGCTGTTCACACAGGCAACAATGATTTTTCTCTTTTTGGAGAACAATGATAGCCCCCCATGAACATCACTATTATTCATTGTTTTTATCTTGGGCCTATGGGCAAAGAAGTTATCATGTTTTAAGATATGTGCAGAGTTTAAGCTCTCACCCTCATGATTCTTTGTCATCTCCTTGAACACAATGTAGTAATTTGCAGCAATATCTACAGGATGCTCAATTATAGAGGTATAGCAATGATACTGATTTTTCCCATTTCTGCACCTTCCTGAATGTATATTCTGTGGATTGATAGAGTCCCAGATTTTTAGAAATGCATTCTATACCTTTCCAGTTTTATAAACTTCAACTACCTCTGGTCTGTGTTTCTCTGAAATTTATTTTCATTTAACCATTTTACTATTGAACATATTTCAGCTGTGAAGATCAGGTAATCCACAATTGTCCATATTGGCAAGGATTCCAAAAACCCACACTTATATATTTTATCATTAATTACAATATATTACTTCAGTTTTCTAGAGGTTATAATAACTTTTTCATCCTTGCACTGGAATACAAATATGAGAATGCACAGGTTTTATTGTGGGCTGCTAATAATTTTTTTTACCTATACTTAAAGTAAGATCAGATCACATTTTGGAGCCATTCATGATCAATTTAAAAAAAAAAATCTATGAGGTTTGCAAACGTTTTCTAAAAAGTTTAAATTGTGACAAGGTACCAAACAAAAATGTGAACATATTTGCGGTTCCAGCCCAGAGACTCTGCTTAATGGGAATTATATTGGCTGGCGATGTTTAAGCAGATGCAAATAAAATAGTTTTAGGTACCAACATACTCTAGATCAACAAAGGTCCAAGGTAGTATCTTCTGCTCACATTGGTTCCTGTTGGTCAAATAACAAGCATTGTTGGTGGCAAAGCAGTTTCATTCTTCTTCGGTAGAAGGGGCCAAACAGATGAGATGCTAGTCTTCTTCTAAGAGGTGTTCATCAGTTCTAGACGTAAAAGTGGAAACTATGTGAATAATTATCCCATGCTCCTCCCACTGGCTCAACATGCCCGTAAAATGGTCCTTGTACGAGGATTACTATGGTGTCATGTTCGAGAACATGCACACAAATGTGTATATTAATTTAGACCTTCTGTTTATATTGTACTGATGAAGACTCAGTAGAAAAACAGCCGTGTTTCTAATTCAGAACATACTGTATATACAGTATAATATAACAATAATTAATTACATTACATTTATATAGCACTCTCCTAACCCTATGAAATCCTATGTGAACATGCCATATTGTACCACATGTTAATCTGTAAATTTCAACTTTCGTTTTTTGTTTTCCAATATAATTCACCCAAGTTTTAAAATCATGGAAAAGTAAAATCTGGACTGCTTGTGACTACACTGTGACAGCTAAATGAAAGCACAGACATTGCTGCCTGAACCACCTTCACCAGGGCCAACAGGCCAGCTGAAAGGTCATAAGGTTGGAGACACCCTGATGTTTCACCTGTTTAATCGCTAAACATTTGAGGATATTGGGGCAGCAGCAGGTACTTCTCCCTTCCACTGCCTACAGCTGGTCCTAGGATCCTTGCTATCCCCATCTTGCACTATATCTTTTAGGTGAAAGCCAGAAACTCCCTTCTTCTGACACGTCTGCCAATTACTTAACCACGGTCTTTTGCCTGGAACTAGCAATCATTGGAAGGATATTCCCATGAAGCCTCTGCAGCTAACTTCTACAGAGTAGGCTAATGTCTTCCTCCCTGTTTCCATGCACACCTCTGCCAACTCTTTCTTTTTCTCCTTCTTCCTTGCAAAGGTAGCCTCCATTCAGTCCTCCCATGGCACAATGAGCTCAGTCATGATCACCATCTTGGTAGAAATAGACAACAAAATGATATCTAGATGGAGGGGAGTTGTGATGATTTCGAGTGGAAACTTTAACTGCTGGTCCAAGTCTACTCTCAACATCCACTCATTTCCAGGTGTCATTCTGGGCCACTGCCTCTGGGTAATATTCTCTGCTCCTTTACCTTGCTGTTGTGATGTTATGGCAATGGTGCTGTAAATTCCAGCCTGCAATGAATACACTGTTATAATAATTGTAATGATAAACAAATAGGTTTATTTTATATACATGTTTTCCATATTCAGGGTTACTTTATAAGCTCAGATCCTTATATATATATATATATATATATATATATACATCAGTCATTTTCCAACCCGATATATATATATATATATATATATATATAGTTTATATATATATATATATATATATATATATATATATATATATACATAGTTTACTGTCAAATAATGCAAAGAGTATGCGACATGTGTTTCACCCTTATTTGGGCTCATCAGGCGTACACACTCCACTGAGCCCAAATAAGGGCGAAACACGTTTCGAGTACACTTTGCATTATTTGACAGTAAACTATGTAACATTTTATGATCTGCTTCTCGCAACTGAGAGGGCCCGTGGCAGATGTTTGCCGACTGGCAGATCAACCACATGTGTTACCTGGTAGGTAACCACCCATACAATTGGATCGGGACTCAGACTACGAATGCTATGAATATACAGTATATACACTGGACCATTGTAAGTGAATATGGTTGCATATGTGAATGTGTCATGTGATAAACTGGTAGTCCATCCAGGCCTGGTTTCTGCTTTGTACCTATTGGTTTTGGGGCAGGCTTCAGTTCCACCTGCCATATATTTGAATAATTATGTTTAAAAAATAATTGAAAGAATTATTAACATTTCTTGATGCTACTGGATTAAGAAGGCATCTTTTTAATGGTTAACATCAGAACATTATTTCAAATTGAAACCACATTATTTTTTGCGTTGTACGCATGTGCATCACAAAGCAAGTTAAACTAACATGCACATCTTTTGTAACGTAAAAGGAAATCCCAGGTGAGCACAAGGAGAACATGTCAATTTCACATAAAGAGATAGCAAACAGCATGTAAAATTTGTCAACCAGTGACACCATACACTGTGCAACAATGCTGTTACATGTGATAAATATTATGTGCAACATGCTGTATCAATATACTGTACCAGTGACTAACATCCTGTACTGTGATATTGTAACTGTTAAGTATTTGGAATTTTTATCACTTTGCACTTAGTAAATACCTGTACTTTGTTAATATACTTATAGTTTATTGATATGTATGTATTGCCACCTTAATAATAATCATTCTTGCTACATATAGTATGCAGTATATATTTGTGCCTTTTTTGTCTGTTGCTGTAACCCTGCAGTTTCTTTCAATATTAATAAAGTTTCTATCTATCTATCTATCTATCTATCTATCTATCTATCTATCTATCTATCTATCTATCTATCTATCTATCTATCTATCTATCTATCTATCTATCTATTTGTAAACTCTGCACACGTCAAAATTACAAGCCTATTAGTTCATAGTATCATACCACAACCTAAAACCTATAGAATATGTATTTAATTGAATTGATTTTCATCAGGCATAGCCTATTCTTTGATCTCAATGTAAGATACAGTGATACAGAGCTCAGTTAGCTGTGCTTACTAGTATCAGTTGCTGTTGCTATTGAACTCTTGAACATTTGCCTATTGAAAAAAATATGTTGTCTAGGTATGTTGCTTTATTTCTGGTAATAATTTATTTCTTCAAAGATACCTAGCAGGGCTTTCAAGAGATTACTCCAACTCCTTGACCTTTTGTTTTTCAGTTGACTGTTGTATGGAATAACAATTCAGTAGTGCATAACTTGTATACACTTTTGTTAAAGCTCAAACATTCTGATTGAAATGGCTAGCTGCAAACCTTTATAATCTTTAAATGTGCCATTTATTTTACCTGTGTCATGTAACCTGACCAACAAGTCTTTAGTTGTCATTTTAAAACAAATGTTTGCTTTTGAAGAAGCTTCTGTGAGGAATGTTACAGTGGAATTGCATCACTGGATGATTCAAACTTCATTGTTGTTAAATCCTGGCCCACAGAGGTGTAGGGTCAATGGTCATATTGTCATTTTATTGGTCATCATGAGTTCTTTCACCTATAACTAGTTACTTAAGTCTAAAGCAGAGGACCTTTATGGTTTAAATATAGCTGCTGTGTGGCTTTGTCCGCTGATTCAGCTTTGATGGGGTTATAAGTCACTGTGCTAACATTAACCCCTGCTTGTAAAACAGCTCTGTTGCTTTAAGAGGGGGCTGAGAGTACATTATGATGAGAAAGAGAGAGAGAGAGGGAGAGAGAGAGAGAGAGAGAGAGAGAGAGAGAGAGGGAGAGTGAGAAGCACACAGACTGCTTCCCTCTGAGCAGATTGAGGGGGCTGAGATATATAACGAGTTTCCTTATTGGCTGAATGGCTGTGGGAGTGTGTTCTCTCTCTCTCTCTCACTCACTCATTTTCTCTCTCTCTCTCCATCTCTTGCTCTCCCTTTCACTCTCTTGCTCTCCACCTCTCTCTCTCTCTCTCTCTGCCCCCCCATTTCTCTCCTTCTCTGCAATCTCCAGCCTGACACTCATCCCTCCTTCTTGCTGTTTCTCTTCTTCTACACTCCTCCTTTGAGCTTACTGTTTACCTTCTCTCTCTTCATCCTGGCGTTTGGAGGGCCTCTTGCTGAGAGGCTGGCTGGGGGTCTTCATCGATCCTGCTGTGGAGGCTCCAGTATTGCCTCCCTATCCAGAGTTGAGCTGCTCAGCCGCAGCCCAGCTGCACCTGCCCACTTCCCTGGATGTCTGTTCACTTCCAGCATCCTTCCATCCCTCGGTCCCCACATCCCCCTTGAGCTCTACAAGGTCTGGCTCTTTCTTGCAGAATTTGCTCAGTCTTTCATTTCTGTGGTGTTTCATTCTGGCGGAAACTCTAAACTGGATTTCTCACTCAATGTGTTAGGATCATGTCCTATGTTTCCTTCCGAGGTAAGGACAATGTATTATATTAATCTGATATATGTTTAACCTTTCTGTATCTTGCTCTCCACCCCCCCACTTTCTCTCTGTTTCTCTCTCTCTCTCTTTCTCTCTCTCTCTCCCTCTCTCTCACTATCTATCTCTCTCTCTCTCTCTCCCTCTCTCTCTCCTCTCTCTCTGTCTTAATGTGGATGCAGTTAAATATGTAGATAAACAGACAGAAAGACAGCTTACTTCAGCAGTGCTGTGCTGTCCCTGCAAGGTCTCTTACTGTCACCTCCAATGAATGTGTAGACCCAGCATGCTTATGCATGTGTAGAAAAACTGTATTGCTGAGCACTTAAGAGGAAGAAGGAGCATGTGAGCAGCAGTGTATCTGAGTGTGGGTGCATCGTGTGAGTGCTGTGTTGTACTAATATTATGGCCATGACTATAGCACCTGTCATCGGCATTTACTGACAAAATAGTGTGTGCTTCTATTTAAGTGCTTATACACTGATGGGGTATTTGAGCCCTGGTCTGCAGTGCATTCTGGGAGTCTACCCTGCTGATGTCAATCCATCTGACCTGATGTGCAGTGTATTGTGGGATTGTGGACTAGTGGACACCAGGTGATAAAAGCCAGGCAATATCGGCTGGACCACTTTTTTACGGTTAGTCAGGTGTTCTGCTATCTGTAAGGAAGCACAAAGATACTCGTGATTGTACTGGGGTAATCTGAGTCTTTACTGGGATTCAAATAGACAAGAATGTTTAACTTAATAAGATTCTATGTTGAGATTTATTTCCTGAGTAAAATACAAAATGCTCCAAAAATGCTCAAACTAAATGATTGTGTCTAATTTGGAATTCAGTAGCTGTCATTGATATCAAGCACAAATGCTTTAATCAGTCTGTAGTTTAAATTAAAGAACTGGTTTATTTGTTTTTTATGTTCACCTGTTGTTAGGCCTCATTAGTTAAAACTTGGGAAGTGCAGAACCTTCTTCCAAGAGTTTGCCCCGGATCTCTTGTCTCTCTTGACTCAGCCCCATCTTATAGAATCAGCTGGGGAATGACATACTTTGAAGTCATTATTAGTTTTATTCAGGACAAATCTCTCTAATTATAATGTCCCTTGTGGGCTGAATATATAGGCTGTTTTGTACTATTAAGGTGTGTCATGCCATCCAGCTCTAGTTTAGGATGGAGAGTCCTTGTTTGAAGAAGTCCAGGATGTTTTATATAAGTTATTTTAAAATTGGTCAGGCCCAGTCTTTATGGGTTTCAAGTGAACAAAGTGACAATGGCAACTCGGCAACAGGCTTCTGTGAACTGCTTTCTGCTCATGTTTGTGAGAGCAAGCAAACCTTTTAAGGGGTGAGACTGTATTTATGCAATCTAAGGAAAGTGTCTCAGAACTCAACTTAAAGGTCTGCTTCAGCTTTGCATCCAAATGAGCAAGGCCTAGTAGAACACAATCTAGATTTGGGGATGCACATCTTTTAAAAACACGATATATTAACTGAATTTAAAAAATCTGAAATAGGGTGAATTGGTCTTTGGCCCATTGACCAACAGCTTAGAACTATATTGATTTCAAATTGAAGTAAGTAATCTAATTAAGGCATATTGAGATATATGAAGTAATTACAGATCAGAACTCAACTGCGTTTGATCTTACTATTGTTTGTAATTAGGTTTCTCAACTGTAAAAAAAGTTTATTATGGTAAAATGTCACAATTCAGAAATAGGTATGCAAACAGCCATATTAGGCTTTACTGTTACTTAAATAAGAATTGTTACAGCACATGTGGCAAGATCTGGTCTTGCTGATCTAATATCTGATTGCCAAACACAGGTTACATACTACCACTTTTGTAAATAATAAACAGTAGAACTTAGAACATAGACTTTTTAGAATATCAAAAGTTATAGAAAACTGGGGTAGCCTGGAAAGCTTGGTAGCTTGGATTTTTTGTTCTAAAGTTCTCAATATTCTAATACCTGGAATGATATTCATACTCTGTAGACAAAGACCCAATAAGGGCAACTAAATTGTTTTCCTTCACAAGTAATTTTAAATTAGGGCAAGCAAAGGTGAAAGTTGTTGTCAATGGTATAAGTCTGTATACTTATACCATGTATAATGTATGATTAGGCCAGAATACACAGAGCAAGGTCAGCACCCTTTTGTTATATTTTCTAATGTAATAGGTAGGTTGTTCCTAAATCTACTATCATCCTACTGCAATTTGCTCAGACATTAAATACACCCATAACAATGCACTTCATTTTAACTTTCATCTTTGAGTTTCATTATCAGGCATGTTTTTGTAATTGAAAATGAGCATGTTGTGCAGTGTGTTTTGTTGTATTGATGTTTGTTAAGAGAGAATGTTGAGAAGCAGAACGACTTGCATTGTTGATAAACAGGGAACACAGAGCAGCCTCATATTATTATAAAAGAGTTAGGCCAGCTCACACCAATATGTGATCTTGTAACTGGTCCAGGAGTGTGTGGTCACTGAATGTGATGTTATTGTTAGCATGTAGGAGGTGATTTTCTGCAGAGCTGCCTTTACTGATAACAAGTCATTGTGTAAAACTGAGGTGTTACATATAACAAAAGTGGTAGGCCATTATGCATAGGGGCATATTTCCACTAACAAATAGAAATTGATTTTCCTTTAGGGTAAGTGTTACTGGAGAGTTTGCTGCAATGCAATTTTTTAAATAAGCTGTGGCTGTGCTAAAAGGAAGTTATTTCCATTAAAAGGTAGTAACCAAAGTAATGTGAAGTTGAGTTACTTTCAACAGGTAGGGGGCACTCTGCTGCAGTTCTTTATTTCTGTGAATAGAAAGCTGAGTGCTCCTAAGAAGCATTTTCATCGACAGCTAGTAAACATAGTTGTGTGGAGCTATTTTAAGCATGTAGGTTGCAATGTAGTGTCCATTATCGTAATCTGTTATTACAATAAACAGTAAAAAGTTTTAGTGCTACAAGCTTGTATTTTCTTTCACAAGAATGTACTACAGGTTAGGCCAATAAGAGTCACTGATTAATATATAAGGATGTAGTTTTTCAGGCCTTTCATCTTTCCATCTGTTTTCTTAACCTGCATAGTCCAATACATTGTTTTGTGGAGTCAGGATCTATCTTTCCAGCAATTTTGAGCTAATATAAGAAACAGGACAACAGTGCATCACAAGCCACACTCACAATTGCACACAAACTTATTCTCACTGGGCCACTTTAATGATGCCAACCTGCATATTTTGGGGATGTAGGAGGAAATCTAAGGACACAGAGAGAATCCACACAGTATGGGAGAGCTGATTGGGACAGGGAGGGAAGGGGAGACAGAATAAATCATTCTTTTCTTTTTACTTTATGTCAGTTCTGTTTTTTCTCATATTTCACTGTTTTTACAACTGGTAACAAATTCTGGCAAGGACAAATGTATTATTAGTTATAAAGAATAAAGGATATTGTTTTTCTGCAGTATTGAATATTTATTCTGAAAAATGACTCTAAAATACAAAGAGAGCATACTGTGGATATCAAGTCTAAATTAGAATCTGAAGAAGGAAGACCACTGCAAATCTGTCCTCCCAAAGGGCAAAGATAGTGTGAAACACATTTAAAAAGTAAGTACCAGTCTTTGCTGAAAAGAAACTGAGTTGATCAAGTTTTTTTGCTTCAATTATAGAAATATAAGAGGACTGGAATTCCAAACTGATCAGTAAAGCACATTTGCAAGCATTGTATTTAAACCTCAAGGAGAGTACATTATGGGGGTGGGAATTTGGTCATCTGTATGCATAATATATAAGAGTTCATGGTAAAGGCTCTTAATTTCCAATATGAGCTCTCATGAGCTCATAATGGCTTTGGAGTTTAACTATGTATTAAATCTTGACAGGTCTTCACCCACCACAACAACAGAATCTAAAACTACAGTGCTAATCTTACATATTATGAAAGATAATAGCCTGTCTGACCCATGGAGCACTTTATACCCATATTCAATACAACATTCTTTCTTCTCGCCAGTACATTTTAGCTACTCTTGAATTGACTACTATTTTATTGATAATAGTATACTATCCCTCCTTTAATATTGCAAATATGATAATATTTTTTTTTCTGACCATTCTCCAACAGGCAATTTAATTCCTTAATCCTATCGGATGAGGATTTAAAAAAAATAATTTCCACAAAAATTTTTATTTTCTTGGAGGCAGACATATCTCCAGAATTTTATATGTAGTAACATTTTGAGAAGCTTCATTGCAGGAAAGCACATACTTATATTGTGTAGAGGAAGGGAATTATGTTTTCAGTTTGATGGATATCGGGTGTATGATTATTTTATTGTTTTAGTTTTGTTGTAGGTAGAATGCGTACATTCCACATAGATAATGGCTTTTTTGATTCTATAGATTTGATTCTATTTGATTCAAGTGGGTTGATAATGGATGAGATGCATGGACATTTGCTTGGGGATGCTTTTTACAAATGGTTGCCTCAGAACATTACAGAGATTAGAAAATACTAAACTTCACAATAATTAATATAAAAATATTAATTTTAACATAGAATAAGCAATATTAAAATGAAGATCTTATGCAGTCAAAAAGGCTACACGTCAGTTTTCAATGGATAGGAAAAATGTAGTATAGCAATCATTTAGTGTGTAAGGTGTACCATAATGTGGTGTTACTGTGAACATGTGTAGGGTGATGTGCTATAGGACATCATTTTTCCACAGTACCATTTTACTGACACTAATTAGTGGATTCTTTGGTACAGTAAAATGGGATGGAGAGTGTATCAGCACTGATACAGAAAGCATTATGCTGAACTGCAGTATCACAACTAACAAGCAGGAGGCACTTAAATACCACTTCAAGGAATTGATGATTTACACCATCATTCTGTCATATGTGTAATAGTAATCCAGAAGGAAGAAGTGTTTCTCAAAGCAGGGTTGGTGCAGCATTCTGTGTGCTGCAGTGCAGTACTATTGTAAATACTGAGTGTTGCAATGCAGTGTTATTGTAAACAATCATCAGACACTGTGCTGCAATATAGTGTTCTGTAAGTAAGATGGCAGTTCTGGACTATAGAATTGTTCAATAGTAGCAATTATGGATGACTGCATTCTAATGTGATAATACTTTTAACAGATAATGTGTTCTGTACCATGTTTCATTGTCACTGTAAATAAGTAGAATGTACTTTGCTGGAATGTACTGTTCAATTAAGCAATTAGAAAAAAATTATGCTGCACAACTGTGCTTCAGTCAACAAGTCAAATTTGTTAATGTTGTAGCTACGTGTTAAGAGATTTTATATTACAGGGCTACAAAAAGTGTTTCTTTTAAAAATCTTTCAAGAGGAGCTGAAGTAGGAGGCACCTTCTCATAAGATTTTGCTCATATTGGTGCTAGTATCTGGTACTTTACTACAAATGTAGGGACTGTACTAGTGAGGATTTCAACCATTTGTTAAAATTTCGTAAATACAGTAACACACAAGAGTAGATGCTGCAATGCCACAGGTATGCAAAAATAAAGGCTTTCACTTTAACCTCAAGAGAAAGACTATGACCACAGAATCCATTCAAGACTGTAGAAACTCAGCCTGGCAATGAGTAGATGCCTACTTACTTTCCCTTCTGTTGCTTTTTAGTCTCCACCCATTAATGTTAGTTCTCTTTTTCTTTTCTTCTTTCTCTTTCTCTCTCTCTCTCTGTCTCTTTCTCTTATACACACACACACACACAAACACACAGGGAACACTTGATCTACCAACTCCAGCCTTAAATATGCCTTCAAGGAAGTAGTCATTTACACCACCATTCTACTGTCAATTTTGAGTTCCTGATAAACTCAACAAACACAAGCAATAACGCCTTTTAATGAGCCCTGGGGACCTTACATTGGTCACTTAAAGGATAAGTTTGGTATTTTTCAAGTTGAAATTATTTCTTCAAAAGTATTAATTTGCCATATGATTTATAAATTTTAAAATAGAATTTTATTTTTTTTTTACATTTTAAAATGAAGGTGAAGGGGCTAGGGTCCAAACATGAAAAAATAGCCTTAGACTTACCAAATATGTCTATTTTTCAAGCCAAGAATGTATTAAGTATTCATCCACATCTTGAGATTACATATGTATTGCAAAACAGCAGCATCTATAATGTTTTAAGAAGGAAAAAAACAAAACATTTTGGTTAATTTCAGCAATTTTAAAAGAAGACTGGCAGTGTGCTTCACCTCGCTGATCATCAACCAATAAGCCAAAGGGGTGCACTTTCACTATGGAAAGTCGTCTCCAAGTGCTACTATTGACATTATTGAATGTTGATGCCCAGAGTGAAATGATTTCTCTGTAATGTAGACAACTGATAATGATCAAAAATATACAGTAAATGCCACACAATAACTCATGCACTTTCTTTGATAAAGATAATTAAACGTTGATTTAAAATTGCTATGCACTCAGAACTACTATGTCTGTTAGGAAGAAACAGTGAAACTTACTAATTACGTTTACATGTTCAAAATGAATGTTGTTCTTGGTTCTTTTATTACCTTATCTTTAGCATGTGCTATAAAATTTAATAATTGGTTTATGTTGCTTCATTGTGTTTCATAGTGGTTTGGCTCTATTGCATAATCTGCCTTTTTCATTTTTTGATTGTGCATGCACAAGATACACCATAAAAAGTGTGTAATGCTGAGTCGTTGTGAACTTAGTATGGACATGCAGTTGGCATTGAGTTATTCAAAACTCTAAAGCTTTTGTTAAAAATGCTATGCCGTGTAAGTTCAATTCAGATTTATTGTTATGTGTACAAAGTAAAATGAAACTCTTTTGCACACATTTCTCCAGCATACCATGCTGCCACATGGAGAAAATCTCAATCCATAGGCTATGTAAAATAACAACACAGAATGCAATAGGTGAAAAGTAAATGCCATTTAGGAAAACATAATCATGTGATTTGAGTTTGCATTTTTTATTAAATTGCTGCATTTGTGTGAGAATCAGAACATGCCCCAGCATACAATAATATGATTTGAGCACACATGTGCCAACGCCCACCAGTGCACATTTTGAATCTTGGCAGATGTGTACTCACATGATTTTAGTCCTATTGACAGCTTTGCTGCTATATCTGACACTAAAACAGAACTACAGTGACAAAAATAGAATGTTATGCAGTCTGAAGTTACAGAAATTTGATGAATTGGGACGCACCTCTGGAACATGTCAAAACCACTCACAATGTCTGCTGAGAGCAGACAAGAGACCAGGGAATGTATCTTAACTTCAAGAACCCACCAACAATTAGTGTTAAAATGTATTATTTCAAGTTTACTTTTGTTGTCACAAGTAGGCCTCAAAAACCACATTTTCTTAAAGTGAAGCGTTTGCTGCTTCAAAGTAAACATATTTGACCTGTTTTAAGGCTTTTGTTTTCACATTAATAGAAAATGTTTCACACTTTTTTGTGGTAAATTGATACATTCTATGATTGTGAAAAAATAACAGACCTGAAAAATATCAAACTTTCACTTTAAAAAGTATGGCCCACTGTATAGCTAACCATATTCCTTGCCATAGTTGAAAAGTCCACTCATGTCATCATATGAGAAACTCCATTCCCATTACCTTGCTAAGGGCCTTTAGAAGTTTCTTTTCTCAGTACGGCTCCTGGGGGAATGAAACTTTTCACTTTTGCATATGTATGTATAGTACAATCAGATGCCATTTTAGTCCTCGAAAATCTAAGCAAATTGTGAAGCTATGTTGTAGGATGGTGTTACTGCAAAGTAAATTGAGAGTATTACAACAGTAGGCACTCTATGATCTCATGGCAGTGCTGTTAGATAGCAAATAGAAAGAGCTATGTTGTAACAGTGTAATTTTTAGCAAGCAGAGGCACCCTGCTTCAAAGAAAACTTACATTACTGTCAAAAAGACAAGTGCCGTGCTGGAATAAGATGTTACTGTTAACAAGTGGGAGGTACTGTCTGCAGGGTGGTGTTACTGTTGACAAGTATGGGGAGTTCTGAAACCAAGTTAATTTTAACACACAGGCAACACTGTGGTATGTGTGGTTATATTTTAGAGACGAGAGCTTTAATATGATTTCCTCTATTGGTATTTGTATTGATGCAGTTATTGTTATAAACAATGAAAAGAAAACCATAATCACATTTATCATACATTTACCATTTACCAATTATTTTTCCTGTAGATTCTAAAAAGTGTAGTACATATTCCTCTGCCAGACATACTGATTCAGCTCATGTGGGCCCAGATAATGTAGCCTTGTCATATTTCATGTGAGCCAGAAATTGCTGTAAATTGTATGGAACAAAGTGACCAGAGAAAGCAAATATCTTCAGTATCGAACTTTCTAGCGGGCATCACAGTGGTGCAGTGGTAGCACTGCTGCCTTGCATTAAGGAGACCTGGGTTCACTTCCCAGGTCCTCCCTGCATGGAGTTTGCATGTTCTCCCCATGTCTGTGTGGGTTTCCTCCCACAGTCCAATGACATGGCATTGGCAATCCTAAATTGTGCTTTGTGTGTTTGTGTGCCCTGCGGTGGGCGGGTGCCCTTCCCAGGGTTTGTTCCTGCCTTGCGCCCTGTGCTGGCTGGGATTGGCTCCAGCAGACCCCCATGACCCTGTGTTAGGATAGATCGGGTTGGAGAATGACTGACTGACTGATGACCGACTTTCTAGCTTTATGCAATGTAGTGAGAAGTCAAGCAAAATGACACCTTTTATTGGCTAACTAAAAAGATTACAATATGTGAGCTTTCGAGGCAACTCAGGCCTTTTCTTCAGGCAAAATGTAATAATTTTACCTCGAAAGCTTGCAAATTGTAATCTTTTTAGTTATCCAATAAAAGGTGCCATTTTGCTTGACTTCTCACTACATTCATAATGGCTAACACGGTACAACACCCTAGTACTATAGCTTTATGCAAATAATTGAACCTTTAAAAATGTCTGTCTTCCTCACTAACTGGTTAACATTGCTAGGTTTTCTCTAAAGAAGCTGTGGACCTGGTGCAAGGTCTGTACCTGGAACTGCCAGTGCAGAATCAGTGATTGATCAGACAATACAGAATTCTACTGACTCTACTCCTAACCTAACAGAATGTTGCCTTATAACAAATGGAGTCTTTTCACATTCAATCCATCATTGTTTAATAGTTTTCCAAGCCATTGACTGAAGTTACCAAAAAATGTTTATTCTCTTTAAAGACATTTAAATGAATAAGTTAGAAGTTCAGTCTGAAATGCTTTAGGTACCATAGAGCTCACTTTACTTACAATGCACCCTAAAGAGATGCAGAATTATTGTACACTATTAGGCATCATGCTGCAATATGGTTGTTGTATTAGTAAATGAATTTCGATTATTCATTACTGTCTAACCTTCTTTGTGCACCTTTGGAATGTTCCATGTAACTCCCTGTGGCGTGGAATCTTCAATGGATATCTATGGAGCCAATGTTTGCTACCTACTTGTAATCCCTGAGCATAGAATTTATCCTAGGAGTGATCCATACAGGCGGCACTAGTTTACAGTGTGTTATTCCAAGAGATTGTGCACCTATATGTATTGCAACAAACTCACAGTAGTGCGATGTCCAATCAAAATAACTATGTACTCTGAAAGACACCCAAATAAAATTAAACTAATGTGGACTCAAAACTATAGATCTGATAGTCAAGCAGAAAGTCAATTGGGATGTATTATTATTGTATTCAACTTGGGGACACTATACACTGAAACCTGAGTAAAGGGGCAGCACACCGTCTTGTTAAATAATAAAAAAATATTCTTTATAATGATAAGTTAAGAAACGATAGATCTTTGGTTAACTAATTGTGTTATTCCATATTAAAAAAACAAAATGTAGTGCTGTGTAGTGTTGCGCTATGTTGTTATAGTTTAATAAATGATAAATGATGTGTTTCTTAATTAAAATGTTCTATGTATCTTGTCAGTGAAATTGTTGGTTAAGTTTCTTCTGTGTAATGACATTCAAATAGGTGGACTTGTATTACTAAATGGTCTAATTATTAAAAAATATATTAGGAGCCTATTGACAGCAACATGGAATTCTATTTAGAATTATAAGGACATATGTAGTAGAATTTGTCAATGATCTACAGAGGATATCACATTCATCTGACATAGCTGAACAGTGCAGCCATAATGGTGTGGGCTAACTATAGAGTACTGTGGTTATAGCTAATAATAATAATATAAAGCATTAGTATGTGCTGTGGTGGAACAGTAGACGTTCTTCTGGTGCAGAGTGTATGCCTATGTGTTTATTTAGGAGGGGCACTTTGCTGGTGGGCATTTAAAATTGCTAGGATTAGAAAATGGTTTGGTTAAGTACATCTGCCTGAAACTGATACAAATATATTTTATAGAAACAAATATATTTTAGAGAAAAGGAAAGATAATGCTGAATGTGTAAGCTACAAGAAAGAGCGAGAGTTATAGAGAGAGAGAAAGACGAGGGGAGTGTAGTTTGTGAGAAACAGCTTGTATTATGCAGTTCTGCACGTGTGACCAGGTTTCTATGGCAACCACGTGGGCTGAAATATATAATTTGTCAGCAGCAGACGCTCAGCTTGGCTCATTCACCAGCCCATATCAGCTCTCAGACTGGGTACACTCAAATCTGTTTTATTGAAATCGAAATAAATCCCAGCACTCCTTTCCTCTCCTTCCGGTCGGCCTTTTTGTATTGAAATGATGCCTCGTTGCCATGGAACCGAGGTGTGTGGGCGTGTGAGTGTGTTTGTGAGCGAGTATGTGGTGGGTGAGGAAGTGATATGCAGCACTGAGTTCATCTTCCTGTTGAAAACTTAAAAAGACAGGGACCCCTGGTGGACGGTGGAGGTACTCAGCTGTGATGCTCCCAATGAGGTCTGTCAATGCTCCTTCCACAGATCTTGACATTAATATGTTAAAAAAATCTTTGGATATTAAGCATATTTTACCTTGACATTTATAGCACATAGTTTTAGACAACTTCCTTTTCATTCAGTGGCCTTTACTCAGCTGTCATCTTGCCATTTAGCTGTGGTAGGTACAGAACCTTTCAAACACTTGCATATTACTAAAGAACAATCCTCAGTTTTCTAACCTTGATTATATATTAACTTCAACTGTAATTCCTAATTTGATTTTTTTTTTCTTTTAAGTCCCAGACTGTATAGACTCAATCATTATAATGCAGTCTTTTAGTTATAAACCCAGCTACTACTAATTTGCTTTGTTTTTCATTTGGCAGTAAATTACTCATAAAGTTGAATCTTATTCCCATTCATTGTGAAATGGCATTTCTCTTGGTTAGCTATGAGCATCCCAGTCTCACAGCTTCCTTCTTAATCAGACTTCCTGGCATTCATTTTCCTTATAAATGCTCACTCATCACTTTTCTAGTTATTGTGTGATAAAGAAAAAAAAATCAGCATATCTTGCTGTATGCAGGAGAATACAGACATCTTTAGGTCACTTTCTAAAGAAAAAGCTGAATTTACAGAATATACAAGTGCATTTTCAACTAGCATAAAAAGAACATAGGTGTTTCAGTCCAAATATATCATGAATTTTTTTCACAAATCTCCTTTGTGATGTTTCATTTTAAGGTAAGGTATTTCATGCTGCTTCACTTTTTACTGTATATTTTTGAGGTTTAGCTTCTAGAATTTTCACTTGTGCTGTACTCCTACCCACTTGAGGCTTTTCAAATCTGTAAGTCAATTGTTTTTTTGACAGTGCAATCATTTTTCGGCTTTCTGAACCTCCCACCTTAGTAAACTCTAGTGATATAAAGCACAATGTCACTGTTGTATAGATTCCCTGTTGACTGTTCTGTTACACGCCTCCATTACTGTTATCAATATGGAGTTTTCACCTTCTACTACTCTTTCACATCTTTCAGTTACTGTGCATTATCTTACTCCTGGGCCTTTACCACACTAGAAGGTGCTGTAGTATGATGAGCAGAAATATTCCTGTCAGTTTGAGACACTGCAGTTCAGAAGAGTTTATTATATATTAAGTGAATTATACTTTGTTTTGAGTGAATGTCATTAAAAAATGGTAATTATTTAATTTTGATAAAATGTGTAAAATTATTAAATTATGTTAAATGAAGAGGAAAAAAGGTGCCTCTTGTTCTGCGTGTGGGTTAGGGACCCCCGCTTTCCATGAGGACCAATGCAGTCATTTAGCTCACTTATGCCAGGAAACTGTCCTATATGCAGTGGTAACCATAGCGATTATATAAAGCTGATTACATAGACTGAAAGAATCAAGGAATGAAATGGACATTGTTGTAGTTAGAAAATTAAATAAATACTTGGTAATGAAATTTAAGAAACATCTGCTTACAACAGAGAAATAATCTGGTGTAAATATAGTTATTATATAACAATAAGAGTGAGCAACTAGACATAACCAAAATGGTGCAATTTTGGAATAAGAAACAAATGTATGTTAAGTCTGACAAAACGTAACAAATTGTACACCTGCTTCCAAAGGAATATTTTCTGGGAGTAAAATATTGAACGAATGCTTTATATCAGAGTGTGTTAAACTCATGCAGACCAGTTATCTTTAGAATAAGAGGAACCATACTTGGAAAAAAATCAATAAATGGGCATTTTGTTACTTATGCTAGGGTCCTGCATACAAATACACACATGAACTTTTTCACATATGCTACAAATTGGTCTTGTTCTATCTTTTTCCTAGATCTTTTTCAGGAGTTAATTATTCCCTGACTGTACCTTGTTAGGGCTTAATTGTAAGGGTCCTTTGGATTTTCTTGGTGTTTTCCCACCACACACTAAAATAATCAGGGACAAAATTGCAATTAACGCAAAACAACAGGTAATGTCAAGGTTAATTTGCAGGCAAGTTGAAGCTTAATTAGTGCATGATGTTAAATGCAAACTGCTAAAATGTTGGAAGAAATCAGTAGCCAGTTGTTTGCTAAACTTTCAAAGCAGTGAGCCAAAATGATACACGTTTGCATTATAGAGGATACAAAGACAAGTTGTTTTTCTTTTTTATCCAGTTTTTTTTTGTTGAATAAATGTAACAATTTGGTACATTATAAGTCACACCTAATCTGAATGCTGAAGAATATAGCTGGAACCTGTCAGTAAATTTTGAATTTCTTGGTTTGTTACTTTCTATCATCTAACAATACTCTACACTTTGTGCCAGCAGTATAAATGCTGATCAGTCTGGGGATGGTTTTTGAGCAATTCCACTGCTCTGGGCCCTCCAGATTGCAGCTCTGTCCTGATCTAGTGGAACAATCCCTAAGCAAATCCGATTCCAGCACGTTTTCAAAAAACTCAATGAAAAAATGCATACTTCATTGAACTTTGGATGCTTGGTATATTCAAATGTATTGTAGTACAATTATGATGTAATTTCTTGCATTTATTTGTTTAAGTCTCTAACACATGGCAGCTGCACCTACAGATTGTTGTCAAATTGCTTCTTATAAATAGCTGTGATCACTGGTAATAGTGCTCCATATAATGACACCAGCTATCCAGTTTGCATCCTGTTTGAGAGTGTAGTCTGCAGGGCATCATGGGTCAGGTCATTTTCTTGTACAGATTTGTTGTTCATTAGAACCTAGGACAGCTGGATTTCATCAATAAAATTACTTGATATTTGTGTGAAGAGTTCTGAATGCTTGAGTTCCAGACCAGTCCAAATACTTTTATTAAATTCCATCTCTGTGACTCATCCAACAAAGGTCTATTATGTTACTTAGCTACTACTTAGGTGGTAGACAATGTTGTCTTAGAAGCTGTGAAAGTCCATTGTGAGCCAACTTTTAACTTGTAACTTTTTGACTCCAGGGGCCATCCTGACTGACAATGAGGCTGTGACCTCATTGACAACATTGTCCCACTGTAAAATCCATAAGCCAACATGTGGCACCTATTGATTTAGTTCTGTGAAAAGAAAATAGATTACAGAGAACATCATGATCTGACCTGATCTAGTTATGTGCTATTTAGGAGAAATCCAATGCTTGGGTTTCTACCCGCAGTCTTTAGTATAGTGAACATCCAGTCATTATCATACCAGACTAGGATGATCTCATGTGCCAGAGTATATGCAAATTTGAAAATGTGTTTTGGTGTGGAGCAATCTTTGTATATTTTTCTAAAGACTTTAGGTGTGCCTGTTGCAATTGCAAATTTCATTTATTGTTTTACCAGTATTTTTACATTGTGATGTACCTTGTCAATGAACGCACAGGTATTTATCAATTATAATATGGTTATATATATGGTTTCCTTCTTTTGTCCATGTACACACATCAAACTTTTAAGCCAGTTTGGATAAAGTCAATATCTAATACTGTATGTAAACATAAAAATTATCTACACATAAATATTCCAGTTCTGCCTGGGATTGGTTCCTGCCTTGCACCCTGTGTTGGCTGGGATTGGCTCCAGCAAACCCCTGTGACCTGTGTGTTCAGATTGAACGGGATGGAAAATGGATGGATGGATAAATATTCCAGTTTAACTAGCATGCATAAGTAACATTCTTGTCCTATAATAAGAAGTTGACAATATTGGTGATGTGCACAAACTTTTTAATAGGTAGTGGCTCAAAACCGGACAATGATTTGTTACATCTTTATTGTGATTTTTTCATAATATAACACCTCTTAACCAGGTGAAATGGCAAATAAATGATTCTCGTCTAGTTATATTGATCTTAGGAACAAGAGGTAAGAAACTATCTTATTCAGTCTCTTCACTAGAGACTATGCCAGAAACAATATATGCAGGAGAGAGTCCCATTTTTAGACTGGATGCCAGTCCATCAATTTGATTTCTGCTATGCAATCAATAAGCGAGGAGGGTGGAAAAGAAAAAGTAGGTTTGCTCTTGAGATAGAGCTGGGTGTCATCAGCATAACAGTGGAAACTAATGTTATATTTATGAAAGATATTTTCAAGGGGAAGGAGGTAAATAATGAAAAGGAGGTGTCCCAGGACAGACCCCTGGGGCACACCTGAAGTAACAGCAATGGATTGGGATGTGAAAGTTTTAAGCTGAACAAACTGAGTGCGGCCTGAGAAGTAGGATCTGAACCAACCTAGTGTTGTGTGGGTAATGCCAATCGAAGATAATCTATTAAAAGGGGTAGTGTGACAAACAGTGTCAAAGGTTTCACTCAGATCAAGAATGATGAGAATAGTGGTTAAATCAGCTGCCATAATGAGATTGTTAGTAATTTTGATAAGTGCCATTTCTGTACTATGGAGGGGGCGAAAACCAGACTGGAATTGTTCATACAGATTATTTTGAGATAAATGAGAATGAAGTTGAACAGCCACTATTTTTTCAAGAAATTTGGAAACAAAAGGTAGATTAGAAATAGAATGAAAATTATTGAAGTTAGTAGGAGCAGCACCAGGTTTTTTCAGTATCGGGGTTATTGCAGCAGTTTTAAAAAATGAAGGAACAATACCAGTAGTGGGAGAAGAGTGGATTATAGCAGAGATAAGAGGGACCAGAGAGGGGAGGCAGGCTTTGATTAGAACTGTAGGGAGACGGTCCAGTTGATAGGTGGATGGCTTAGACTTACAAACAAGATCTGAGATTTCTGAGAAAATAGGAAGCTGAAAAGAGGAAAATGGGTGAGTTGGTGGGTGAAATTCAAATGAAGTACTGGAGGAATCCATACTGAGAGACTGGTGTATCTTCTGGATTTTTTCATTATAAAGGGACAGAAGGGAATTGCAAAAATTAGTTGAGTAAAGGTGAGAAGGTAAAGAATCCAGGACTTATGTGATATTATTAAGCAGTGAAAACAATGACTTGGTGTTGCCTTCATTGGAAGAAATAATGTGAGCATAATAGTTACATTTAGTTTGGGCAATACAGTCCTTGTAATAAAGTACAGTATATGTTTTTTGACATCTCTTTGTGAACAAAGAGTGCAGTTTTTTTATACAACCGTTCAAGTTGCCGGCCTTTGGCTTTCAAAAGCCAAAGTTCAGGCGTGAACCAAAGAGCAGAAAAAAAAAAGGATCTAGTTTTTAACAGAGCGAGAGTGTTAAGAATACCATCAAGCCCAGTGTTATAGTGTGAGACCAGTTCTTCAGGATTGGATAAATTATGAATATCCATAAGGAAATCAATACTAGAGGAAACAGAGTCCAAGTTAATATTCTTAATATTACGGAAAGACATGAGATGGGGAAAGCTTAGTATTGGAAAGTGCAAGTTCAACATTGAATGAAATAAGAAAGTGATCAGTTATGGGGAGTTCATCTGCAGTACAATCAAGTGGGGTAACTCCAGAACAGCAATCAAGTCCAAAATAAATAAGTATATAAATAAATAGATAAATAAATTTAATTTACGTACAGTGTCAATCATTGCAAACATTTACTCTGTTTGGTTCGTTGGTTTATATCTAAATGACATATATTAAATAAAAGTCTATTGTATTATATTCTTCTTATACCTTTGAGTTGAGCTACCACCCTTTATGTTCATACAACAACTGTCCATTCTGGTTCTTTACAGGACATCTGCTGATTTCTTAGTCATCTCTTAGTCATCTTTCAGTACATTTTGTTGTTCACTTGAACTTTATCTGATTTCCGACATTTACTATCCCTTTATGCTATTTCCTTAAGATGAATGCTATGTTACCTTAAAATTATTCTTCCACACTATCTCCAGGGGGTCTAGAGTGTCACCTATAACTGAGCTTACCCTTTTTTGCCATTTGCACATTACCTCTTACTTAAAAGCTTCTTTCACATATTAAGTGAGTTCTTTCCAAAGTGGCTGAATGTGTGAGTGACATCTTTCTTGTACATTAAAAACCCTAATTGCACTGTTGAACGTCAAATTTATCTCATGCAAAAACAGTGTACTTAATAGATTTAGTTGTTCTGAATCCATTTTTGAAATTAGGGTTTCTGTACTACAAACTGTTTCCACACGATTTTGGATTCAGTGAAAAACACTTTTTAAAAAAAGTGTTAATTTTTAAAAAAATAACCTATGTTTGTCTTATGGCACATGTACTGTATTCATCATAATTAGAGTATTATTTGAAGTATATTTTGTGCTGAAAAATGTCTTTCTTGTTCATTCTTATCATTAGTTGAGGTGGAAATGACCCAATATCAAGTATTTGCTATGCATTCTTTGCTCTCAATCAGCATTTTTTTCTCTCTTCTTGTTTCTTCAAAATAACCAGAAATTTATATTTAGATGGTTAGAAAGATACCATTTTTATTTCTGAGAGAAAGTTGTTATTTAAATGATTTTTACAGAAATATGTACAGTAAGATTGAGTTGATTCATCCATTGTCTTGGCCAAGTAACAGATAAGTAAACAATAAAACAATAGACAACCTTCTTTTATTGAAAAATAAAGCATGTCCCACAATTTTCTTCAGAATACAAAGGCTGAAAACAATCAAGAACTCGATGAAGAGCTTTTCTCTTCCTATCTAGCACTCAGATGCAGCATGTTTTAAAAAATCCATCTTTCTACACTTTCTACACTTTCATTTGAATTTGTTTTCCCTGAGAACATGGGAGCAGTCTCTGATGAACATGTAGAGAGTTTCCACCAGGATATCGGTCAAACTGAAAGATGATATAGTGGAAAACGGTGTGAGTTTATATTAGCAGACAACTGTTAGTCATGATGATAAATACAGTGGTATGAAAAACTATTTGCCCCCTTCCTGATTTCTTATTATTTTGCATGTTTGTCACACAAAATGTTTCTGATCATCAAACACATTTAACCATTAGTCAAATATAACACAAGTAAACACAAAATGCAGTTTTTAAATGATGGTTTTTATTATTTAGGGAGAAACAAAATCCAAACCTACATGGCCCTGTGTGAAAAAGTAATTGCCCCCTTGTTAAAAAATAACCTAACTGTGGTGTATCACACCTGAGTTCAATTTCCCTAGCCACCCCCAGGCCTGATTACTGCCACACCTGTTTCAATCAAGAAATCACTTAAATAGGAGCTGCCTGACACAGAGAAGTAGACCAAAAGCACCTCAAAAGCTAGACATCATGCCAAGAGCCAAAGAAATTCAGGAACAAATGAGAACAGAAGTAATTGAGATCTATCAGTCTGGTAAAGGTTATAAGCCATTTCTAAAGCTTTGGGACTCCAGCGAACCACAGTGAGAGCCATTATCCACAAATGGCAAAAACATGGAACAGTGGTGAACCTTCCCAGGAGTGGCCGGCCGACCAAAATTACCCCAAGAGCGCAGACGACTCATCCGAGAGGTCACAAAAGACCCCAGGACAACGTCTAAAGAACTGCAGGCCTCACTTTCCTCAATTAAGGTCAGTGTTCACGACTCCATCATAAGAAAGAGACTTTGCAAAAACGGCCTGCATGGCAGATTTCCAAGACGCAAACCACTGTTAAGCAAAAAGAACATTAGGGCTCGTCTCAATTTTGCTAAGAAACATCTCAATGATTGCCAAGACATTTGGGAAAATACCTTGTGGACTGATGAGACAAAAGTTGAACTTTTTGGAAGGCAAATGTCCCGTTACATCTGGTGTAAAAGGAACACACCATTTCAGAAAAAGAACAGCATACCAACAGTAAAATATGATGGTGGTACTGTGATGGTCCTGGGTTGTTTTGCTGCTTCAGGACCTGGAAGGCTTGCTGTGATAGATGGAACCATGAATTCTACTGTCTACCAAAAAATCCTGAAGGAGAATGTCCAGCCATATGTTCATCAACTCAAGCTGAAGCGATCTTGGGTGCTGCAACAGGACAATGACCCAAAACACACCAGCAAATCCACCTCTGAATGGCTGAAGAAAACCAAAATGAAGACTTTGGAGTGGCCTAGTCAAAGTCCTGACCTGAATCCAATTGAGATGCTATGGCATGACCTTAAAAAGGCGGTTCATGCTAGAAAACCCTCAAATAAAGCTGAATTACAACAATTCTGCAAAGTTGAGTGGGCCAAAATTCCTCCAGAGCACTGTAAAAGACTCATTGCAAGTTATCGCAAACGCTTGATTGCAGTTATTGCTGCTAAGGGTGGCCCAACCAGTTATTAGGTTTAGGGGCAATTACTTTTTCACACAGGGCCATGTAGGTTTGGATTTTTTTCTCCCTAAATGATAAAAACCATCATTTAAAAACTGCATTTTGTGTTTACTTGTGTTATATTTGACTAATGGTTAAATGTGTTTGATGATCAGAAACATTTTTTGTGACAAACATGCAAAAGAATAAGAAATCAGGAAGGGGGCAAATAGTTTTTCACACCACTGTATATGATAGATTAATTCTGTTCCTAGAGTTCAATTCAACCCCATAATCTATAAGGAACACCTGAAATCTTTGACAGGACCAAAAATATATATATATATTTTTTTTTGCAGACCATTGTTAGTGGTCATGCAGATTAGTTAAGTTTACTATAAAGGCTAGGTTTTTGCACAGTCCTTTCAAAAAGAAATCATCTCACTGGTGCCGTGATCTGGATTCAACAGATTAGAGCTGACCTGTTGACCTATCACAAGTGAGCTATTCACAGAGGATACAGTGTAAAACATCAATCGCTCAAATAAAAAGTGTTACAAAAAATACAAGTCAGTGTCTCACAAGGAGGACATTTGTGTTTAGTTCAGCTGGCTCTGAAAGTTAATTTCTGCCTTTCCAGAGGGAGGACAGAGGTACTCAGGGCCTGCCTGAGGGTTTCTGGTTGCCCTAGGCAAGATAATCCTCCCATGAGCCAGAGTAGATAACCATGTCATCTGGGTAGGCAGCACTATAGGAACTGTGGTATTGAAGCAATCTATCCACCAGACGCTGGAATGTTGCTGGTGCTCCATGCAGCCCATATGGGAGGACTTTGTACTGCCAGTGTCCACTAGGGATACTGAACACAGTCTTTTCCTTCGCGGAATTCATTAAGGGATTTTGATCATGTCTAAGGTGGTCAAATATTGAGCATTGCCCAGCCACTCGAGGAGTTAATCAACTCAGGGTATCAGATATGCATCAAATTCAGAAACCTGGTTAAGGCATCAGAAGTCATTACAGAACATTGGGTTTGGAGACCAATATGATTGCACTGGCAATGACTTTAATGTTTAAGATCTGTTTGATTTCCAGTTCAACTTCAATTCTTTTTCTCTCAGGAAGTTGGTAAGGATGCTCCTGGATGATCACCCCTCATTCTGTGACAATGTCATCCTCAATCTGAGAGGTCCGCCCTAGTGGTTTGCTCACTATGGAGAGGATTACTGTTTCCAGCTCCCACTGTTGTTATAGTGTTAGATTAGGGTTGAGATTAAGGGAATCCTTTTGAATGAAAAGGGGAACAAGGCTGTCCGGAGAAGGGATCAGCTTCCATTTCCTTCCACGGTTTCAGCAGGTTTATATGATATACATGTTCACTGGGCCGATGATTTGGATGTTTGACCAATTAATCAATGAGTCATCTACTTTCCTTAATCTCATAAGGGCCTTGCCAATGTGCCAGTAGTTTAGAATGGGAGGTAGGCACTAGGACCATTACATGATTCCCCAGAAATAATTCCTACAGGGTGTTCCAGTTATAATGATGGCCTGTATTAACTGTGCTTTGTCTATATAATTTAAAGGCCTGTGGGACTTCCCAGTAGGCAAATAGAACAAGGGGAAGTAGCTGATCCCAGTTTCTTCCATCCTCACTGAGCACCTTAACTAACATCAGTTTTAAGGTCTGATTAAATCTTTCTATTTGAGGGTGATTGACTGATGTCTTCAGATGTTTTATCTGCAGTAACTTGGCAATCTCCCTGAATTTTTCCAAGGTAAAGGGTGTCCCCTGGTCTGTTAAGACTTCTTCGGGCATCCCGACTCATGAAAAGACCTTACCAGTTCCCGTTCGATGTTTTTGGAGGTAGCCGTGCGCAAGGGAACAGCTTCAGGATACTGAGTAGCATAATCCGAATGGACTAATATGTACTTGTATCCTCGGGCCGAGGGTTCCAATAGATCATGAGATCGATACTGATTTGTTCAAAGAGAATATCAAAGAGGGGGAAAGGAACTAGAGGAGCACAGTCCTTCCTAGGAATCTGTCACAATTGACATGATGGACAGGAAGCGCAAAACTGACAGACCTCCTTGTTTAGTCCAGGCCAATAAAATCGAAGTTTAATTTCTTCTAATGTTTTTTTGGTGCCCAAGTGGGACCCCAGGAAATGAGTGTGTGTTAATTCACAAACCTGGTTTGTCAGACAAGCAACAGTGATTTTCTCTCACCCTCATGTTCCGCTACCTGATATAAAAAATCATTTTAAAGTACAAAGTGGGGTCCCTGTGGTATGGGAAGGTTTGTGCACAGGTCATTAACTGAAATTACTGCATTCCTTGCAAACTTGAGGAAATCATCATTCCATTGCTCTTGTTTAAAGGAGTTCGGAGTGGCTCAAAATTTAAAATGCAGACAGCTCAACGGATCTCTGTTGACCTGACTTAGCGGACTATCAGAGTCTTCTCTAACCACGGTGGTGGGGATCATTTCTGGGGTGTGCACTTGAACTTTACATTATTGTATCACATTGAGTGTCGCTGTACACTGTCTGTGTACACGGCATGGGGACAGCTAAATTTGAGTCATCCCCTTCCATGGTGAGGCCTAACGTAGTTACAGGAGTGGTTTTATTTGTACTGCTTTTACTATTAGACCAGTCCCATACCAGAATGACAGGAAAAGGAAGGTTTGATAACATGGCCATTGCAATCTCTCTTAAATCACCCTCATAGCTTATCACACAGGAGGCAGACCTATACCACCGAGTTTCCCCATGAATACAGGTTAGATTGGCCATACCTTTTAGGCATTGTCATAATAGAACAAATCAGCGAGCAGCAATGTAAATGTTACTCCCGGAATCAAACATGCTGGTCACCTATCACTCCTGTATAAGGAAATGACAAAGGGTAAGCGTTGGCACAATACCTTTCTCCTTGGGTGATGTTGCAGTTCTTGGGTTCACACAGCTGGGGACAGGCAGGCACAATGTGCCCATTCTCCCCACACACTTTTTTACAGTGGGAAAGATTGGGTTGCTTTTCCTGAGGCCTAGCGGCAGCGCTGAGCTCCATGTGGTGGTGGGTGGGCTCAGAGGATGGTACACTTCTCTGTTGGGATAGATGAGCAGCCTGTTCTGCCCTCTCTGATTTACAGGCCACCCGTTGACGATCGATTACATCCAAAAAGGTTTCCATATTTTTGTATGGAAGTTTGCGGACCTGCTGGACGAGATAATCAGGGAAAGCATTAATTAAGGTTTCACAAGCCAGTTGCTCTACAATCTACTGACTGTCATTTATGTCTGGCCATAGCCAGCGCCTGGTCTTCCCCCATATCTCGAACGTCTGAGCCCAGATCGGCCTCTCAGGGTTGAACTTCCAGAGGTGCCATTCCCTCACTTGTTGGTCCGCTGATATGCCATAGTGTTTTAGTACCTCTGCCTTGTAGTGATGGGAAATTCGGATCATTTTACCGACTCGGACCTTTGAGTCTCGTTCAGCAAAATGAACAAATCATTTTTCGAGTCATTTCATTCAATTCTCTTTCCGGCTCAGACTGCATAGGTTAAGCTTATGGGGCTGTCACGTGATGAATGAACGACTCAAACCCGAAGACTCGAGAGATGAACTAATCAATTCTGTTTCCGGCTCAGACTGCTTACTAGGTTAAGCTTATGGGGCTGTCACGTGATGAACGAACGACTCAAACCCGAAGACTTGAGAGATGAACTAATCAATTCTGTTTCTGGCTCAGACTGAGTTGGTTAAGCTTATGGGGCTGTCATGTGATGAATGAACTACTCGAAAAACCTGAAGACTCGAAACAGGTGAATCAATTCCAATACAGAAACTATAGGAAGTTGCGCAAATGCACATGCGCGACTGAATGAATCACTCCCACGAGACAACTCGTTCTTCCCGAGTCGCATTAAAGATTCGTTCAAAATCAAAAGCCTTGAGGAGGTCATAATCAGCATCCTGCTCCTCGGGGAGGTCATAATAAGCCCACTGTGGTTCTCCTTTCAGGTATGGCACCAGTATGTTGAACCACTCCACTCGCTTCTAGTGATGATGTTTGGCAGTACATTAAAAAATGTAAAAATTTGATTTGATATCGTCTCAGTGAATTGCACCAATACCTGGGACAGAGCTCAGGCTTAATTGGAATGTACTGTGGTTGTGGCTACCACACAGGCCTCGGACTTGGCCAGCTGTGTTCTCGTCTCCCCCAACTGGACTTTCACCCATTCCAGTTCGGCCATGATGTTGGAGAGTACATTGCTCAGGTCCTGCTCTTCAGTCATCTTCCTCGAGCTTGGATCCTGATGACTACACCAGTTGTGAAAGGATTGGAGTTGAACAAAAACAAAGATTTGGGGATTTGCCCTGTATATTACAGTTTTTCTCGATTGGTTTGGCTCATTTCTTGAAACAGAAATTACATTCTTAAAACTATAAGATCATTTGGCCAAACAGTCTTACAGTTCTGCGCAACATTACAGCTCACTAGCAAAAGGTCATATCTTTCCCAAAACTGTTCATACATGCTTCAAAATAGATTCCTTTCCCATATAAAGAGTCAGTACCATCAAAATGTCAAAGATCTTTCTCAATTGCGTTGGCTCATTTGCATTCACTTAGTGCGTTTTTCCAAAATAACCTGGATGGTTTAGCACAACACCATGGATCACCTGCAAAAGCTTGTATCTCTCCCAAAATAGTTTACCCATGTGTCAAAACTAAATTCCTTTCCCATTTAAATAGTTAGTGCCCCCAAAATGCATCGTCCCTTTGGCATCGTGTAAGCACTGCAAGTCAAAATGCCTAGATGTTTTGTCACTATGGCAGAGGTCTAGCCAACAGAATACAATTATGTATAAAACTGAAAAAAAAAGGATTTTACAGTAAGAGCAGCCTCCAAAGTTTGACATCAGACACACTGCACTCCTACTTCCAAGGAAATTGTAATCATTTTCATTGACACACATAAAGTAACTTAAATACATTAGAGTACATAAAAATGTATACAGTATTCTGTACATGTACGAAATATAAACACAAACAAAAAACAAGAAAAATTATATCTAGCCTACAGTAGGGCTTACAGTAAATAAAGTTTCACAACTAAGGTAACTTTCACTGGTTGTTGTCGCCACCGTCCCTCTCCTGGCCACCATCCTCATCCTCCTGGCCATCCACGCTGCTCTCTGTTTGGCCATAGATTCTCATCCACATCGCAGCGGATATTTTCCCTTGCGATGCAGCGAGGGAAGAAACGGCGCGAATGTCTCAACCATCCCCTACACTGATCCCCTGTAATGTCCTCACATGCAGCATCCATTGCATGGAGCAGGGATCTCTGGTCTTGAGCCTGATGTTCATAGACTTTCCACCTCCAAGCGGAAAAAATTCCTCAATGGGATTAAGGAAAGGAGAGTATGGTGGTAGTAGCTCCATGAGCATCCTTGGATGGGTGGTGAACCAGGCCCTGATGAGCGCCCACGGTGGAAATTTACATTGTCCCACACGATCACATAGTGTGGTAGGTGAGGCCCTTCGAGACCTCTCTCATTTTCTGGGACCAGATGTGTATAAAGACGGTCCAAGAAAATGAGGAGCTTTGAGTGTTATATGGGCCTAAACTGGGGATGTGTGTGGCCACACCATTCTCAGATATGGCAGCACACATTGTTAAATTGCCCCCTCGCTGGCCTGGGACATCCACCGTGGCCCGCTGACCAATGATGTTACGCCACGCTGCGGCCCTTGGCCAGGTTGAAACCAGCCTCATCGACAAATACAAGGATGTGAGATGTTTCATTCCCTTCCAATGCCATTATTCTCTACAATAGAGTAAAAAATCAAATCAGTCATATAGAGGAGTCATACACAACAGAAATAGAAAATTACATGGGATTGTTCTATGTTCTCCTCCACAAGTTCAATATAGCCTGCTACTGGCCACTACTCCAGTGGTTCCAAACCTGGGGTACAGGCCTATGCAGAGGCACTGCAGGGAGTATTTGACACAAAGAGGGAGAAACACTGTTGCAGTTTTAGGCAAAATGCTGTAGTCAGATAAAGCTGGATTCTAAAGGTAAAGAGGATACTGAAAACCAAACAAATTGGGAACCACTGCTTACTGTAATGTTACTATAATAGACAACCAATAACTGACTTACATGCACATACTGGTACCGCAGCTCTTTCACTCTGTCAGAATTCCTCTCAAATGGTACCCTGTAAATCTGCTTCATGGTCATCTGATGCTTCTTCAATACCCGGTCTATTGTGGAGATGCTGATAGAGTTGACATTTTGGAATATGGCATTGTCTTGAAGGATTGCATCACGGATCTGTCTCAAAGTGAGAGCATTATTTGCAATCACCATGTTACAGATCTCTTGTTCTTGTTGTTCATTGAGAAGTTTTCTTCTGCCACCCATGTGAGGTTGTCGTCCAATCCTAGACGTAGAAGTCAAAGGACAACACTGTATGACAATTCGTAATGTATGCCGTATTTGTTACAGAATGAGTTACTGTACTGTAACATCATATTGCAACATCACATTGAGGTAATATATTACAGTACTGTAGGCCTACACACACACACACGGAATGAAGAGTTTATACATGTCTTGCTTTACAGTATGCACAGTACTGTATACTGTAATGACTCCATCATTGACTGAGTACATACCTGTTTTCCCTGCGAAAGGTTTGGATGATGGAGGAGACAGTAGAGCGAGGCACATTAGGCTGCACTCGGCGCCCAGCCTCTGCCATTGTCAGGCGATGGTTAACCACATGGTCTACAATTGTGGCCCGAATCTCATCCGGGACAGCATGGTGTCTTCGTGCTCCTCGGCCTCTTCCCCCTATTCCACCACCACGCATCCTCACTCCTCCTCCTCCGCCTCTTCTTCTTCTTCCTCTTCCTCCTCCTCCTCCTCCTCTTCTTCCTCGAGCAGGAGGTTGCCCTTCTTGATTTACTTGGTGAGGTACCTCCATGTTCAAATGGTACTGGCCCTAGCCAAGCTCTATATATACACGTTTGGCAGCATTCACAACAATAGACAGCACCTGTCAGGTAACTAAACAAACTGTTTGGTTGGTCATCTGAGATGTGGGAAACTCCTCCTTCGTTGGTCAAGTTCTAATTTCACCTGATTGTCAATTACTGTCATGAATTTATCAAATGTTCCAAGAAATTCATATATGGTGTTCATGGTATTATGTTCTTGACTAATTTTGACAATTGAACAGACTATTGTGCATATGATGACTTACACGATGAAATCATGCTGACATGTTTTGGAGAGAACAACCATTAGACTGAGAATCAACTAATCAGTTTAGATCAGCAAGATCTATTTATTTGGAAAATGTGCTAAATGTGGGCTTATTGTGCTAACTGCAGGCTACTTGTACTTAACCATTTGCAAAGATGCACTGAGACACTTGAGACATGTACTAAGGCATTTGCAATTTGATGAAATCAATGAGAAATGCCATTCTGTTGTGAACATTTGCAAGGTGGTTTGGAGATCTGTCCATGTTATTTTGAGAATGTCATCTCGGTTTCAAGAAATGAGCCAAACCAATCGAGAAAAACTGTAATGAAGAGTAATCAATTATGACTGAAACTGGTCTTTTCTGCAAAATAACAAAAGAGTTGGAAAATCAAGTTGGTTTTATACAAAAATGTCAGAAAATTAAACAATGTCATTAGTAAGAGACAGAAATGAGGTCATCATGGCAGGATGGAGGTGAGGTCATGAGGATGGGACAGAAGTAAGGTCATCTGATTAAGGAAGGGAAGTGATGAATTTTGGCTTAGTCTTCCATGGGTCTGAAAGAGAAAGTAGAAAAGGCATTAATGCTCATTACCAACCATTTTCCTGATGTCATTAACGCCCCGTGTTGGACCCTTTGACTGTCCCCTTAGCATGCATATGTTACAGTGGCTTATCCAAAGACATCACAGCTACCTTCCACATCACATCCTTTTGAAAAACTGCCAGCAAACAAATGTTTATTATGCATTTTTTGTGGAATTAATGGCAATGGCAATAATTATAATAAATTTCAAAATGAAACCTGCTTAACTTTTGTAAGTAAGCTATAAGGAATGAGCCTTCCAAATTTCAGCCTTCTACCTACATGGGAAGTTGGAGAATTAGTGATGTTGGAAAGTTCAATATGGCAGCTGACAGTGGCGTCATACCACTGAAATGCGTATGTACATTGGTTTCGGTTAGCGCAGGGAATCCGCCTACCAAATTTCGTGAAGACGGGGCCATGAATAAGAAAGTTCAACATGGCGGATGTTGTTAAACCGTTATGACCATTACGAGTAGAATTTCGAAATGAAACCTGCTTAACTTTTGTAAGTAACCTGTAAGGAACGAGCCTGTCAAATTTCGGCCTTCTACCTACACGGGAAGTTGGAGAATTAGTGACGTTGGAAAGTTCAATATGGCGGCCGACAGTGGTGTCATACCACTGAAATATGTACGTACATTGGTTTCGGTTAGCGCAGGGAAGCCGCCTACCAAATTTCGTAAAGATGGGGCCATAAATAAGAGTTCAAGTTCAACATGGTGGACATTGTCGACCGTTATGACCGTTACATGTTGAATTTCGAAATGACTTCGAAATTTTCGAAATGACTTTTCGCTTAACTTTTGTAAGTAAACTGTAAGAAATAAGCCTGCCAAATTTCAGCCTTCTACCTACACGGGAAGTTGGAGAATTAGTGATGAGTGAGTGAGTGAGTGAGTGAGTGAGTGAGGGCTTTGCCTTTTATTAGTATAGATATACTTTGCTTTCATATGTGTTAGTAAACAATAGCCTGCCTAGTTTATTTCAGTGTCATTCAATGAAAATTGAGGCACACACTTTTATTCAGAAGCAAGCAATTAGGTACTAACATTAGAAATGGGCACTTAAGGGGAAAGGGGTCCATAAGGGAAAAGGTCCAGGAGCTTGAGCTACTGCAGCCATCCCTTTGTGCACATCCTTGGGCAATATTATTCTTAAAATCATTTTAACCAATTAACCACTTAAGAAAAAACCTATAAGAGGAGAGTATAATTTTTCATGAATAATTCATTTTTATTTCCTGGGATGAACACATCAGGAAACCAAAGCCCCAGCACGTCTAGTCTAGAGTCACTAAACCAAGACATTGCGGTAGTGATCCCCACTTCATTTTCCTAGCCAAACCCTTTGGTTGGTCATTATTCGAGTGATGCCAATAGGACCAGCACCAATAGGTGGCTCTATCTGAACAGGAAAAGACTCCACTGCAAGGGAAAGAGATTAGGTGTGTATTATTATACCAGACCAAATAAACAACCCATGTATCAGATAAAAAAACATGAGGCCTATGTTGATTGCTTAGATTTCAACTCTCCTTAGATGGCCAGCACAGCTACTTTGTTAAATAATTGATTTCATTACTTTTAACTGTGATAAACTTTATGCTAACTAGCCTATAATTATAAGCATGATATGATCACATGTTTTATGTTTTGAAAGTATGTTTGCTAATATGTACTGATTTGTGAAAAATATAAGTTCATTGTTGTTTACACAGCTTAATCACTTGTTTCTTTTGTTTTGATCTAGTTTCTTGATAGAACTAAAGATATTATTTTTCATAAAAGCTAGTGTATTTATTTTGTGCTAAATATTTTCAGGAAGCAGAAGTTAGTCAAAATCATAATTAGAATTCCTAAAGCATTGGTCATGGTTCTGATGTAACAAATAGATCAGTAAATTGAGAGATCATAGATTGAACACTAATATTATTGTTTAATGGAACAGCCCGAATATCATAAAGCCATCTTAAAGTTCATTTCAAATCATGCTTCAGACTAGCATGCCTAAGCTAATTGTGTATTTGATTATTATTAATTGCTTGAATAATTCTGTTATGAAAATTTAGCCATATGTTTGAAAAGAGAATAGTGTTGAAAAATGATAAACATGACATCAGCAGATCTGAATGGTCATCACCAGCAAATTCAACTTTAAGATTAGTTCCAGTAAAACTTGTGGTATTAGTATTTGTGTCAAGGAAGAGCAAAAAGCCAAATAGCCATCACAAAAAGCAAAGAAAATGTCTTTTCCTTTTCTCCAACCTACCTTGAGTATTTTCAGGTTTCGCATACTGGAGTTATAGTGCGATTTTACACCAGACTTTCCCTTTTATACTACAATAACACATTCAAAATTCCATGTGCTTCTCTGTGATATATACACATTTAAATCTACCTACTGCACAGTAGCAGCTAACAATTTACTTTACTGTTTTTCCACAAGCTGTCTGTGTTTTTTTTTCTTTTAACCACCAAATTCAAAAGTTTCTATTTGATATATTTTCCTACTAGATATTAAAGCTTTTGTCTGATATTTTTTTCAACAGATATACCTTTGTACTACACTGTAGGCACCAAACATAAACAAACAAAATAATAGGACCAGAACAAACACTAGCATTAACAGTAAGAAGCAGGGTGAAAATATTTCCATATCTGCCCATATCCTGAAATATTTGAGCTGTCTTAGATAAATGACAAGTTTAAGCTATTCATGTGTTTTTAAACCTAATATGTTTTTCAGTGTTGGTTATGGAGTTTACTTGTTTTGGGTTCTTGATTTTGCCATTATTCCCATAATGAATACCTAGGGAATTAGTGGCTTATGACATACATTTATTAAAAGTTGGTTGTGTGTGGCACATTTTATTTACATGTTGGGAATGTATCACCAGTAGTTTCTTAAAAGAGTACATCAGTGGTGAAATATAATATACATTAGCAATTTATAATTAATGAAGTAATGTGTTAAAATGCATAGCGTAAATTGAGGTAATATTGTAAAGTCAATTTCATAGTATATTGCACAAATGTAGGACATAAAAATAAGTACTTAAAACATAACAAGCAGCATTAAGCATCTCAATCACATCAAAATTACTCAAAATTTGAATTGCCAAGAATTAGGCATATTAAAGCTGCACCTTGGGTACTGTGTGGAAAGATAATGTAATGGGCAGGGTAGCCTGCTAGTTCCAGGGTCTGAATACAACTAGCCAACACCTCAGTGCTAACTTTGTAGCAAAATTTTACCTCAGAATGGTGAAAGTGCCTTTCCTTTTAAAAGAGAAAGGTGAATTTTAGTATCCAAGCAAGACAACAATATCTTTGGGAGCTTGAATTTGTAATGTTTCTACAACTCTTTTTTTAAGATAGGGCATTTTTAATAATGACCTCCAGAAACAGTTTAAACTGCTCTGAGCTGATTGAATATTGGAGTTAGCTGAGATTTTATAACTGCCACTTACTTTCCCACACAAAGGCAATTTCTTCAAAAAGAACACTGCAGTAGCTGTGGGCTCCCCATTTTAGCCATCTGTGCAGCAATCTTCATGACAAAAAATAAATAAATAATTGGAATAAGCTGTTGTGGAAAAAGAGCACATTAAACACATTTCTGTTTATTGTAAGAACTAAATTTGTATCTGTAAAATTTATTAAATAGAAATATTTTTATTGCTGCCATTATTCATAAATGGATTATGGAGACTGTTAGGTATCAATAAATATTTTTTAGTGAAAATCTTATTTTAATGCCTATTGAGCTAAAATTAAAAAATGAAAAAGTTTTATTTTTCATTTATTCATTACTAAAAATCAGATTCTGGCACCAACAAAATAGTATGGCATGTTGATGTGCTATTGCTTCTTTTCTTTCGATTCCTGTATTGATGGTTGAGCAGCAAGTTTTATTTATGATGCTGAGGGCGTCAGGATGATGAAAACAAACTCTACCATATCTGTGAGCACACATGTCAATAATAACTCAAAGGATCACCCTCCAGAAAGATCCTGAAAACATGCCATGGGTTTAATGCTAAAAAATACCAAAAACAGCTGCTCTAGCCAAAATATTTTGGAAAAACATGTAACTGACAATGCATTCATAATATGATTTTTTTCTTTTTCCTCTTCTCCACTTAATCCTCATCAACAGGAGAAAGCAGAAACAATGCAGAATTAGGTTTAATATAATTTCTATTTTGTTTCCACTACATTTTTTCAAATGCTTCTGAAAATATTTTGGCCTGGTTAGTTCTTGTTCTGCATGTCGAACTTTTAGTGAACTAAAAATGGCTCAACAACTGGTTGGAGGCATTGCTGTATTTTCCTTGCAGTGATAAGTTACAGTCCAAATACTTACTGACAGTGTATAAACAAGTATTAAAGAAGCTGGGATAAAGAAGCTGTCCTGCACGGTATAAAAAAGTGTCAAAATTAACATTATAAAAAGCAGCAAAAAACAAAACAAAAATACAAACAATGAGCAATATTGGAATTTAGTCTTTATTTTCATTGTGTGTAGGTGCACATATAGACTCTGTTAATGTTTGATGTTTGATACAACTAACTTTTCTTTTATATTTCTTTCTTGTAATGTTAATACATCTAGTATCCAGACACTAGGTTTGTGCCTATGACTGTTGCTAATGGACAAGTACAGTCCTTCAGATTCAGGTAATGAGAGGCTTATGACAGATTGGTTGGGGTAGACTAATTTATGTGAGATAAGTCAGATTAGTATTTTATCTAACTATGGCTCATCTGAATTACTCTGTTGCCACCATTTACACTGTTTACATGCATTTCAGATGCTTTTCTAGTTGCAGGTACATAATTAATTTTATCATTAAGTGACTTATAGTGCAGTCACCTAAGAAAAAGTCTAAATATGGTCTGCCCACTATCATGGTATTTTTTTGCCATAGGAGATTATTAATGTTTGTTCTTGCATCTTGCCTGAAGAAGGGGCCTGAGTTGCCTCGAAAGCTTGCATACTGTAATCGTTTTAGTTAGCCAATAAAAGGTGTCATTTTGCTTGGCTTTTCTCTACATTCATAATGGCTAACACGGTACAACACCCTAGTACTACAATGTTTGTTCTTGTAATATTTGGTTTCAAGCTATAAGTGATACACAAAGCTTTATTAAATAAAAAATAAATAAAATCCTCATTTACTATAAATCTTCACTTAATCGGTTGCTTTCCTTCTTGTAATTCTGCAGGATATTTTTTTCTCTTCAGTACATCACATGTACAGACAAAATGTGCCAAGCTTATGTTTTATTTTTTTTAATTTTACCTTTCCTGTATTTTTCTGCAGCATTGTAAATAGCCAAACAGAATATAGAACTGGGCATTATGTATAAAGAGCTCCTCCATCACAAAGTATTAGGGTCAGTTTAAAGCCAAATACCACCAAAAGCATTTTGCAGCACTGGGAAACTGACTGCCCTTCTTTTTGTCTAAAAGTTTGTGGTTGGACAGAGAGATCACCAGACATAAGAGAACATGGTGGCAGAATGCAGAAATAGAGATGGCAATCGATTAGAAGAAAAGATACTGCAAGGTGTGGCAGAAAAGACAGGTATAAGGTGACAAGGAGAAAAAGGAAGCAATACTCTTACAATTAGATGCAAGAGTACAAGGAGCCAAGATGTGGGAGCTTGAAGGTGAGCTGCAGAATGAGAAATGTGTTAAAGATCGTAAAGCAGATGGAAGAAAAGAAAGACTGGGTGTAGTAGGTGAGTATTACGCTAGACATATTCAAGGGAATATCATGATTGATGGTAAATAAATTAGAGATACCTGGAAGAGTACATGGAGAAGTTGAAACATGAAGAAAAAGAATTGAATATTGATTCTTGATGTGAACAAACAAATGGGTGAGTTATAGGTTTTCAAAAGAAGGAAGATATAGAACTGCAGGAAAAAAGTAGCACACCCAATTTAAATGGCATTGGAAATGTTGAAGGCAGTGGAAAGTTGAGTGGGTGACAGACCTGGGCAGCATGTTCTTATTCTAGTTTTTTGATCAAAAGTGGATATTTTTGGAGTCCTTATGTAATTCAAAATCGGCTGGTTTCAAATTTGTGTAACTGCATATTGCTGAAGTAACATTTTATGTAATTATATTAAATAGTAAATGATAAAAAATATATTCTTTAAAAGATAATTGTTTGTAAAAAAAAAACAAAAAAACACAAGCACAAATGAGACAGTAAATTAATTTGCTACTTCTTTTTAGAAAAGATTCTGATTTTTATTTACCTGTATGTCCTTTGTGCATAATTCAAAACAGTCAAGTTAAATATTTTTTATATTTTGTAAAGTAAATCCTACTGTACTATCCTTATTTGGAAGAAGTACTTAAGGCTGGGGAAAAACTTAAATGAATAAAATAAAGTTGTTTTAGCTTAAGAATTGTCCAGAAAGATTCCAAGATAGATAGTTACTTGTCTTTAGAAATATTATATTAATTAATCAGTCACATTAGGCTAACCACTTAACCACTTGGTACTCCAGTTCATATCTTTTCTCTTTCTCTTTTTCACTCTTCATGTCCAGCATTCATTTCCCTTGACTCCACAATCTCTTAGGTTCTTGTCAGAAACAAAATCATGTAAAAGTTGTAACCACAGCAAATGATACATTGCACATGTATCCTAGTTTGAATGTTTTGTTTTAAACATCATAAATACAATATGTACTATGATTTTAATCAGAGGTAATATATGGTGGTTGATCAGTTTATAAAATAAGGTTGGTTTATACAGAAATGTGTATGCTTCTACACCCAAAGAAGGGAGTTGGAAGATACGCAAATATAAGATAAAAACTAACCTGTGTCGGTACTGGATTATATTTTTAACTATATGGAAATATGTTCCATTTTCCATACATCTCCATGGCTTCTCTGTCTTCATGTGTTTTTGTCCTTCTGCTACTTGTTCATTTCTCAGGGTGTGGTCAGATTTCTCTTAAATAAAAATAGATGTTGCTTTTGTATTGCAAAACAGAACTAGATGGTTATGAGGTGCATGGTCGGTATGTGGAACTTTTTTTGAACTGTGATACCTTCAGTGAGACTGTTAATGATAAAGGCCAGTTATTGTCAATCTGTGATTTTTTGCAGATGGCAAGACTAATAATGAAAGCATTTTGGCTATATGTGCCATTTTTAAACATGTACTTTTGTTGCTTGGATTTATGTGGCTTCTGTAAGTAAGTTTTTGAAAACATGCAGTCAGAAATGCTTTAGGCATCTGACAAAATGTAGGCACTTGCTGCAATTTGGACATATAACAGTTGTCAGCTCAGCTTAATAACATCTGTAAGAGGCAAGTATATAGGTAATTACACAGTATAAAAGTATAGGAAATTAAATGAATGCTAAAATAAAAGTTTATAAATGCAACAAAAGAACAATTAGTATTACGGTAATTTCTTACATTAGCAGAAAAAAAATATTGCATTTGATGAAGTCAGTGTTGAGTCAATTCAATTAACCTGTTGTGTGCTTAGCATAATGAAATTCTTACTTGCTTGTCTCCTAAGAATAATATATATATTTTTATAATATATAATAAATATATATTTATTATATTTTATATACATAAAATTCACAAATATTGTACATATTGAGTGTATGTTATATAGTTATACACACTTTTATGTTAAAGTGTTTAAAAAAATGTGTGTATGAAATGTAACAGGTAAGGGTAATGTCCCATTTTGGCATTTTTGCTTTATTAATTCAAAACAAATAAATAAATAAACATTTTAAACATTTAATAAACATAATGTTAATAAATAAACATTTTTAAAACTATTCTGGTTCTAATTTCTGATGATTCCTAATGTTAATGGAAGAGTGGTGATGGACTATTCTAGAATCCTTTTGTTGATTATAGTGTAACTCCTCGTATTGAACCAATGAACCCTTTGGTTTCTAATGATTGTACAGTCAAAAATATTTCAGGATAGCATTTTGCGCTTTAGGTGCATTCTATCCCAGTTATACCTGAGTGTTTAATGATGAGTCTAGGAATAGCCTTTGGAAGGCTGGAAAGCTTACATACTTCAGCAACATTTTTCATTGAACCTAACCTGAAAGTAAATCATCATCTAGGGAATACAGTGGAAAAATTTACTTTATTTAACAGAACAGATTTGTTTTCCTAAGCTTACTTGTTAAAACTTTGCTCTCTCATTTGTTTCAAAATATCTATTTTTAGCACAGGCTCTTGTGAAAAAGCATGTAGGTCTGACTGGAGCTAAATTACCACTTCTTGTTTATAATTTACTATTGTCTCTACTTGGATCCATAATCTATTAGTTATTATTTATGTTCTATATAGCCTAATATGGGTAGTAGGATGATGAGTGATCATCAGGTGATTTCAGGTGATTCTGAAATTCCTATAAAAGTATATTGGACGCAGTGACTTACTTCTGGTTTCACAGAATGAAAGATCAAACTAGGCAACAAGCTAATCAAAGTCTTTACTAAAGGTGGAAAATTGACCTCTGAATTAGTCAACGATAGAACACAAAATCAAATTATCACAAGGTTGAGTGTGCTAAACTACTACTTTACAGATCTAATCTCTCTCTCTCTCTATGACATATAACATCTCTCTCGGGCTCTGTATTACTTGTGTTAATTTTCTCTTCTTTCTAGTGTCTGGAAACCATTGTTCTCCTGATTCATTTTCATAATGGGAGATACAGAAATCATTAAAATATTTTGTGAAAGGCAGAACATCAATGATTTATTGTATGGAGTACCAAAAAATTTCATATAACAAAAAACAGCTATGCACTGAAGAAAAACACAAATGGGAAGGATAGCCAAAGGGGGAACATATAATTAAATAAAAATAGAAAAATAACATTAGGTTCCTCTCCTGGAATGACAACAAATTTCCTTGTCCCTGAAACAAGGTAGAGTCACACAATCCACCAGTCACTTCCTGTTTTCTTCCTGTATCTTTGTCCTCTGATTTAAACATTTCCTGGCCCCAGTCTTCTGATGTTTTAGCCCAGTTTACTACTTGTAAGGAACACCTGTTAAATTTCACTGTACTTAGAGTGTACTTCTGGAAACTATCACTAAGATGAAAAATCCTTTAGCATCACTCACAGCCTTGGTATACTAACACTTCTAAACTGCTATTTGTACTTAAAGAACCATTGCCCTTAGTAGCTAAAGAGTGTGTACCTTAAATTAGATAGATAGATAGATAGATAGATAGATAGATAGATAGATAGATAGATAGATAGATAGATAGATAGATAGATAGATAGATATTTTATTGATTCCATAGGGAAATTTTGTGCATAATAATTTAAATCAGTAATTTATGTGCCCCCAGCAGAACCACTTGGGTAAGTGCTTTTTTGAGAGCATTGAAATAGGCAGGGCACACTGCCCTGGTTTAACCTATTTACAGAATCCTTTCACCTGGAATGCTTCTTTCACCTGGATTCTGTCAATTCTGTCTTCTTTTTTCCTGCTATTTTAGTAGTCCTTTTGCTTCTGAAAGCCCCTTGCCAAATGAAAATTTCCTTACATATTTAAACATTAAATAGACATAAATGCAGTAGCTTTTGTGTTTGTTTCAGCTGCCCTTTGCAATTTTTTGTTATCTCAGTGTATTTGGCTTTGTCTGTAAGATAACACATCAAACTAGTCAGTCCCTGGGTAACAGTTCTTGCTTTCAAAGTTAATGCATTATTGATCAGATCCCACATGTACATGCTTCAAGTCAGTGTACCTTCAATTTAACACAAATCTTTGAAACTTGAATAAACTACAGCCACATCCTTATGTTGATCCACACCACCCCATGCTTCAGTGTATTTCTATTGTGACTGTGATGATTCTCTGCGGTCTACCTTTATACAAGTATTGATTTATTTATTCATTTATTTGTGCTAATCAGCTGTAACATAAACTTTTTACTGAAGAGTTATGTCCTGTGTTTCACATCTGCTGTTTTATATATCTCTGTGTTCTGTATTATACTCAAAACATGTAAGGATGTAAGACTCAAACTTAAAGGTTATAAGGCTCATGTTCTCTCTTGAGGATCTCCTTTCTGAGAAAACATCACAACTCAAACTTAAAATGTATTTTTTACCAAGATATTATGATTGGCTATCAAGCAGCTACATAAATTTGTCAAGTGCATAGTCTGACAAGGACATTAGTTTGACATTAGTTATTGTCAGGTCAAGTCAGAAATTAGTTATTACCCCTAGTTTAATTTTATGTTATGTTACATAAACCTAGTACACGTTCCTTTATTCATTTTAAGCATTTTCATTCAATATTAAATTTATTCTTGCTCCATGCTGATCTAATGGGCTATTTTAATCTTTTTAAAATATGCACAAATGTTACAAACTTTTGTACCAGTTAGAAGTGTTCTCCAGTTACTTTGCATATGTTTGTTTGATTCTCAATCTGAAGATTGCCTTTACTTAGCTTACGCAATTCTCTAAGTTTAGATATGTTTGTGTTGTGACGGACAGCCGGGTCCCATGCCCGCCCAGGACACCTCTGCTGCATACGTCCCGGGGGAGCCATCATGGACATTGCAGTACCTTCCCCGGGGCGCTTGGGGGCAGTCTCCCTGGCCGTGGATCCCTCCTCAATCTCCCCCGTTGCTCCATGGGACATGGAGTCCACCACAGCAGCCCGGTTGGGAGATGGGGTGGCCGCTAGGGGGTGCTGCAGAGAACCAGCCACCACACTGGACGGTTTATCAGCTCCACCCGGAGGTGCAATTAAGACCAGCTGGTCAGGCACCTGGAACACTTCCGGGTGGGGTATAAAAGGGCCTGCCTCCCAGCAATCAGGGCCAGAATCGGGAGGAAGAGGACGAGGTTGCCTGAGAGGAGTGGTGGAGCAGGAAAGTGTTGGTTTGGTGTGGGTTTTGTGCTTGGGACTGTGTTGGGCTGGTGGGACACGGGGAAGACGTGTGCCCACGGCTGAAGAGAAAAAAATAAAAAGTCGAGTGTGAACACGTGCCTCTGCGTAGTCTGTGCTGGGTCGGGCACTATATAGCGCCCTTTTCACAGTGTATATGCCTTAAAATAGGCCGCAATCCCACCCAGGGATCACTGATGCCTTGTGTCTGTTGTCACTGGAATAGGCTTCAGCACCCCTTAATTTTGTAAAATATTGAGTTGGTTTATAAATATATTATTGTATGGATAAGTAGTCACATTATGCTTCATCAGACTACATCACTGAAAAATTCATATTTTTTGTTTGAAACTGAAATGTCTTTAACGAGTAACAAAACTTGCATCTCATAAACAATAGTAAAAAAGCAATTTAATATCTAATTTTTTTGCCAATTCTAGTAAATTGTTCACAGCAAACAAATATAAATAATTAGTAAATGCAGAATATTAAATAACTAAAAAGTTGCAAGCTACATAACATGAAACATAAATATAAGTTGTTATACCTGTAAAGTAATATGCAAAAAATACTATATTGCAGTGTTTTTATTGTGCTTATTACTATTTCATTTACATGATTCACAAAATATTTTTTTCTATTTATTCAGAATATATCATAGTAAGTATCATATACAACAATTGAGCAAACATTAAGTAATACAATATCATCATCGTTATCCATCCATCCATCCATTATCCAACTCGCTATATCCTAAGTAATACAATATTTCATATCTAATTCAAATGTAGCTTCAATATCATCCTGAAAGCTCTTAAAGTGAAAAATCAAGTAAACAGTCAGATGTAACTGATATTGAAGTATCTAGAGGATGCTCAATAACCCTTCTAGAGGATGCTATAGAGTGGAGAGAGGCCTGGCATGTTTACTTAAGGGTGACACTAATAATTTCTTGGCAAATATGAAAGAAACTTTGCACAGTTTCTTTGGTAGAAATTTGATATTTTTCTTACTTTAAATAAAATAGAACACTATTTTAGGGGGTGGATTCAGATTTGACAATTGAATAAAATATGACGACGAGTGAACAATTCAGTATATCACAATAGAGTTTTTTGTACACCATATTTGTAACACTGCACCATGCTGACTCAGTGGATATTTGCTCTGTATGTATGTAGGTAGTTCACTATCTTTAGAAGGATGACTCACTGTTGCCACACTAGCTGGGATTCATGCATCTTTGGCAAACTTGCCATTTTTATAGGGTTCCCTGCAGCTGACTCTGAAGCTGCTCGTTTAAATGATGGGATGCCTGCTTATAATGTTGATGATTCATCAGTGGTATCATCCCCAGGTTGTTGCAATGTTACTCTGCCGTTACGATATTATTTAAACATATAATATTCTAAACACTGATGTAAGTGGTTTAGGAGAAATATTGGTTTCAATTCTAACTGACAGGAAGGCAAAGAATTATTTCAGAGCATGGTCTCAGTATGGGACAATCAAAAAACATTTTTTTTTGAGTTGAGTGACCTTTATTTTTAAAATTTATTGAATTAAAAAATTGTATGCATTACAGTTAGTTATAATAAAGCCATTAGACACACAATGCTATTAAAATCATATTAATATATATATGAAACACAGCCCTATCAAAAATAGACAATGCAACATTTCATAGAGAGTAAAAACACATAAATCATAAATTCTGCCTGTAGCTATTTAAACATGGATTCATTATAAACAAGCTCCTCATATAGATGAAAACGCTATAGATTGAAACAAAACAAAACAAAGGCAGGAGCTTGGCAGTCTTATTTTGGAAAATACATTAATAAGTTCTTGTTTAATTCTGAAAACACTCTCCACTATTAAAAATATTTATTCCTAGTTTTAGATTATATGCAATGCCACTTTTCCATTGAGCTATAGAGGGTGCATTAAAATTTTTCCAGTTAAGCTAAATCAGTCAATGTGGTAATAGGGTGTAGAGTAAGAAATCACAGTGGATTTAATCTTATATATTCTAATCCCATACAATGTTACTCATCCAATGCATGCTGTTAGAGGATTAGGTATAAAGCCTGACACTATGTGATTTCTCCCTGAAATGGTCCTAATTTAGGACAGTCCCACAACATTTGACTCATGAAAGCTGCAACTGGAAAGCATAGTTCATAATTAGTGTAAAATCCTTGATATATTTTGAAAAAAAATAATCTAGTGGCTGGGGTTGGCTCCAGCAGAGCCCCGTGACCCTGTGTTCGGATTCAGTGGGTTGGAAAATGGATGGATGGATAAAGTTTTAATCTGATTTATAGCCTGTATTATACAGATTGATGAAAAATGTACATTATGAATAAATGAGTTCTATTCCCTTCTGAGACATTAATAGAGAAGTTATTTTCCAAGCGTTGCCTAAGATCATCTAGAGCTGCACACTGTAACATTAATTGATAAGGTTAGAAATACGCTAACCCTAACCCTAATATGCTTCTCATTACTAGCAAAAATATATTTGAGTGCGGATACTAATGGAAGATTAGGGAAGTTAGGCAGGTTTCAAATTTCTGACATAAGTAGAAATTGATTTGTGGAGGGAATTCCATTTTTAAGACACAATTGATCAATGGGTGCAAACAGATTGTCAAAATAGAGGTCTTTGAAGTTCTAGTGGCACCCATAAGTTAAATAATGTATAAGTTAACACTGTAATATAATATTATCCTGCAATGGAACTACTGAGAGCAAAATATTTGCCTTAAAATATTTCTTTTCTATTGTATACTTTGGAGAAGTTGTGATCTCAACTAGATTGATAGTAAATTGACAATAATTATTGATAACATAAGAAAAAAACGAAAAAAGATTTATGGAGAAAAGTTCAAAAAGGCTAAGGCTAACCAAGCAGGTGTATTTCTCTACAATCTTTTCATTGTCTAAAAGTACAAATATTTACAGCCCACCTGTAAATTTGGAAGTCAGATAATGGAAGGCCACCCTCTATTTTCCATCTTTAAAGTGTTATCGTCTATCCTTTTAATATGTGCCCCTTTTTGCCAGTCCACATAAATTAACTTACAGTTAAGTCAATCTTTTGTGTTAATAATATATATTGGACTATTGTGAAAGTGAAATATGAACTTTGAATGGATATTTATTTTAATATAAATTTAACCAGCGAAAGAAACCTGAAGAGGTCATGATCTATTAACATCTTGTTTCCATTAAAATATTGTTTGATGCACTGCCTAGTTCTGTTTTCTAATGTGAATTAACCATAATTTATATTGTTTACCTGAGATAAGGCTTTTGCATTAGAATATAGCAAAGCACAGATCGATTGTTCTTTATTTATTTTAAAAGTATTGGGTCCAAAACCAGCTTTGTGGTGTACAGTAATGAAATATACTCATTCTATTCTTATCACATGCTTTATCTTAATACAAAGATAAAAAAAATCTCTGGAAGGTCAGATACCAAGGGATATAACATACTGCACATAAAATAATTTTTGGAGATTTGATAATGGATGTTTGAAGAAAGCATTTGGAGGCAGAATGGATCAATGTTAAGGGAAGAGTAGAGTTTTAATAACAAGAAAAAAGTACTGAAGCTGACTATCAGAGCCAGAATACTAGGCAAAAATCAAAGTTGAAAAAATGTTCTAAAAGTCATGTATCTAACTTGAATATGGTTCCCTATCTAACACAATGAAGTTTGTTTAATCTTTAAGAGAAATCAGTTCCAGGATAACACGCTATTAACGCCAGTCTTAAAAAAATAATTGTAAGAAGACATAACACACAAGACTAGAAACCAGTATAGCGACTTTAAACATGGCCGTAGGCATGCATTGAAAGTCACGAAATGCAAAAAAAAAAAAAAATAGTCATCAGATTAAAGATTAAATAATTAATCACAAAGTAATAAACACATAAATATTCCGAAGATGACTTTGGGATGTCACAAACATAATTTTGGAAATATCTTCTTTGTTGTATTTGCTAAAACTTTGTACAACACTCTGCCATCATTTTTCAATAATGAAATTAGTCTGTAAGATGCACATTTATTTTTCTTTGGAAAGATAGTAATGAATGCTTGGCATAGAGTATGAAAGCTCAGACAAGAGAGTCAGACTATTCTACTTTCAGGTCAAAGTAAAAGGAAAGAATTTAAAGGCGAGGGATAGAAAAAGAAATATCATGAAAAAAAATTCACGCTGCTCTTTTAAAAAAGAGACAATCCGACCTTTTGTAAAATCCAAAACAAAGCCCAGAGAATGTAATCCTTTAACCGAAGCGATAAAAAATTCTTTAACTGGCAAACTAATAACAACAAGCACTTGCTAATTTGGGAGATATCCTTATCTGGATACCAGGAAGTGGCCACACTTCATGGTGACATCACGCATCATGCAGTTCTGGGCCATTTGCATTTAAACGTAGCAACAGCACCACAAAAAAGACAGTACCGATGGATAAAAAAGGTGCTAGGAAAACATGCAATGAAATCTTAACTGTAAGAAAATGTAACCAATATGAAAAACTAATGACAGAAAATACATCACCACCTCAAAAAAGCATAATCAATTCTAAAGGTGTGCAGAAAAAACTGCCCCACAGAGCAGTAAAAAAATAAAGAAGTACATTAATAACACAGACCAAAAGAACCAAAATGTTTTAGGACAAAGATGGAATCTCAAATTCTCAAGGCAGGCAAAAGTCATTAAACTGTGGGATCAAAACAAACCTTTCGTCAAAACCAGAAAGCTAATGAAAAGTTGAAGTCTAAGTTGTTGCTAAGGGTTTATTGCATTAAAAATCTTGAAATCATACAGAGTAACACTAGTTATTTTGGTAATGCACATTGTGTTGTACCAATGAGGTCACACAACATGGCTTATGGGACATGCCTCCTAGCAAACCTCTCATTGCATCATAACAATGTGTGCTACAAAATGGTTGCACCCTCAAAGCATAAAATGACAATCTGAAAAATTTCATAAAATAGTGTTAAATAAAATGAAACATTTTCAAATCAAAACATAACATGCAAACAATACTCTCTTGAGATTGCCTAACATTCACAACCTATTGAAAATTAGAAAATGAATAAAGATTAACAAATCGTAACAGTAGAGTAGGATATTATCCTATTATCTTCAGACATAGCTAACATTAAAAGGGCTAATTTACTATAGACGTTTTTTCTATTTTTATTAAACTCCACTGGATGGTTGCCAGAACCTGTGGATTCCTTCATCATAGAGAGTTAATAGCACCTTGAATTTCAACATATTTGTCCATGTATTCAATAAGCAGTGCAGTAATTTATCAAGGAATTTTAGCTTCTCCTTCATTACATTCTGACATGTATGGAGACTTGAAATATTCTTAAATATTTTAGTTATTTGTTTATGAACACAAACTTTGGTTCTAACTGCATTGTTAAACTATATAACTATGTCCTACACTTTTCTCCATGTTCATAATAAGAGTGGCATTTAGTTGCTGTTTTTCGCTTGTGCTCAGAAAATTAAACTGTTTTACTGACAACCTTTTTTGTAAATCATATCATTTTGTGAGTTTACGTATCTTTAAAAATCATAGAGATCTGTGTCTTTCTAGTCTGCTTTTATGGGTGACATATGAAACAATTTGTCCTCTTTGAGTGTTTCCCAAAATATTCTTGTAGATATTTCTGGAGTTTTGTTAGTCTTAATAAAAATATCATTTTGTGAAAAAAATAGCTCATAGTTTAAATTGCCAGTTTTGAGTTATATTAGTAGAAGGCTGTATTTTAAACTGTAGATTAAGAAGACTATGTTCTGAGATGATGATAGCATCATATTTACAAGATTTAAGAAGATATATATACAACATAATGTACTGTTGAATAAAGAATATTGCCTCAAATATGGGTAAAGAAATCTCCCTGACCCCAAAAGATCATGAATCATACTAAACTGTAAGGTTATTGAAACTTTTTTATATGTTGTGTTTTATTATCATTTCATCAGTTATCTCATTAGCTGCAAAATGGATGAAAAAAACAAACTCCTCTTTGAAATTATTAATTTATGGTAAAGTTCTACATTTTCCACTGTTGAGTCATTTCAACAATAATTAAGTCAGCAAATTTTGCAATGACAATATCAGAATTGATAAAGTAATGTAAAACTCCCAACCCTTTTCAATTTTGTATTCCTAAATGAGATAAAAATCATACCTAATATTAACTTCTTAAATGAGGCTAAGATGAAACACCAGTTTTCTGACATACCAAGTAACACAGCATGCCTGAAGCACACAGCCCCCGCCTCTCTCAGTGACAATGACTAATAAGATGCTATAGATAGTAATATATGGCAGTTGTTGTGAATACACCTAATAAGACAGTCAAAGGACAGAATTAAAAACAGAGTGAAACAATAAGGAATAAAACAATTCAACAATATAAGAGAACAAGAGAAAATAATAATAATAATAATAATTAATACATGGGTTTGAAGGGTAAAAATGCTTAAAATAATACAGAAACAACAATAAAAAATACTAATTAAAAATAGCAAAATAAAAAGAAAAAAATCTCCAGTACCAAATAATGAAATATAACAAAATTAAAAAATAAATCTTCAGTACTAGTTTCAATTATTTTGACCTCAATATACTACAACATACATACTACACTTCTGTACCTAGTGGATAATAGCATGGGTCAGTCTTCTACTTCTCTTCTGCAGTGGCTATGGTAAAATGTGTTTAGTGGTCTGTGGCTGTATGCAGGTTTAAAGAAAAAGCTGTGCTCATGGGTGGGTCGCAGGCACATTTACATGCAGATGCATTCAAACCAGCTGGTTTTCTTATTAGCACTTTGGGAATCATAATCATGGCACCCATGCCCATGTTTATGTAAAGTAGCCAGATTAGGAGTATTGGAAATGAGATCAAGAAAGAAAGAAAGATGCTGTAGTTAGAAGGCAAGAGGTCAGGAAGTGGCCCTGGATAAAGTGATCGCCAAAGGAGTAGGAACGAACTACTCTGAATGCTCCTAATGAACGTCAACAGAAGGTGGCATGAGAAGAGAGCAGGGCTCGTAGGGTTCCCCTCTGAATGATTAGGGATTGATGGTTGGAAGTCAAGCCAGATTGATTGTGGCTTGACTGGTTAGGGCTGCAATGATTAGTCAACAACGTCGACTACAAAAAATCGTCGACACTGATTTTTTTATTGTTGATGCATCATAAACAGAACCTTCAATAGAGGTTCCAGTCACAAAGAACCACATTGGTTTTTGTAACTGCAATGCACTACATGGACGTCTGGGGGCGGTATTATTTTTTATTGTTTGTCAAGACTGCAAACAGTCCTAACAACGAAGAAGAACGTCTGAGGAGAAGAAGAATGTAGAAGAAAATAAACGTGGTTTCAATAGCGAGTCAGATAGAGGAGGGGGAAGGAGATGGAAAAAAATTGAGACAGAAACTTTCTAAAGTGTGGGAGCACTTCACTGAAAAAGAAAAAAAAAGTTCAATGCAGGTTATGCAAAGCGTAGCTTCTTTTTCACGGCAGCACCACCGCGATGCATTAGCATCTGAAACGCAAGCATCCTGGAGCTGTGATGCCGCTGTCTCTTGAGAATTTATGCTGGTGCTGTTAGTTAGTTAGTTAGTTAGTTAGGATCAGATCAGGAGGGGAGGGAGACTGTGAACAAGACTGAGAAAATAAAAATGAAAAAAGCTAACTTTTACAAGTAACAAATTTACACCCAATCTGTTCATTTTCAAATAATATTGCGTTATTGTGATGATGTTTTCTGATTGGTACTATTCAGGTCATACAATGATTTCTTCAAAATGTCAATATATTTGTCTATTTCTTTTTTTTTTCCCCAGTGCTGTGAGCTGACACCAGAAGGCGTGAGCTTATTCAGTGCTAGCAGGAGCACACAAGTGGCCGGTTGCTTGTGGTATAACAAGCTTGACCTGGCAGCGATCAAAGCACATGTACTGTGCAAGGCATGTACGGGGTCCACTGAGAAAAGAAGAGCGTTCATGGCACACTTTGTAGAGGAACATTCTTTCCTCTGCATGTCCTGAAGTCCTGTGCAGACTGTGCAAGATCAGGGGGGAAAAAAACACGGTCACTGATTACAGCCGCAAGAAGGTACGCGAATAAATATGAATAATATTGCATCCATGCCACAATGTTTTCCGAAATGTACTATAAGGTCATAAAATGAATAATTCCAAATATAATATATACCTATGTCTCTATTTTTTTGTCAGTGCAGCTTTGACATCACAGGCAATAAGGCGCATACTAATTTAGCGTAAGCAGGAACACTCAATAAAATTAAATAAAAAAGTCAAGTGACAATGAGATATGAATAAGGCAGATTCTGCAGCGTTTGTGTGTCAGCTTTTATCCATCCAGATCAGGGAATTTCCAGTTTGATTGTCTCAAAACACCACTCACATCTACAGTTATTCCTAGTTTCAGATAAAAAGTAACCACTTCAGATCCCTGGGAGGCGATAGTCTGTATCGTGATCGTGACTGAGAGAATAAAAGTGAAAATAAAAACGGTAACTTTTACAAGTACTATACATTTACAGTGGCTGTTACAGACGCAAATCAAATGTATGTGTTTATTGTATAATATTAACAATAAGAGCAACTCACTACGGTAAATATACAAGGCCGTCAGGATCGAACCGGGGGACTCTTGATTATAAGTCAGCAATTCCTACCACTGCACCACAGAAACTATTGTATCGTCTTTGAACCTTTTTTTATTTGATCTTTGCACTTCAGGCTTTACACATTATATAGTTTATGTCGACATTCTGTCATTTATTACTAAAATAGTTATGACAGTTAAGATAGTTAAGACAGGTTATGACTGTGGTTTAATCTTCGATTTTAACCTATTTATGGTTTATTTACAGTATGTATGACATTTTAACCTCCACTCAAACATTGTTTTTATTGGATTATATATTATCTTCGTTATTTGCTGGAAGACTTCACTGCAGTTTTTGAATGCTTTGATTGTTTGTAAAAGCACTACACACTTTTGCACTTCTGTTTGCTGGACTGATGTATCTTTGCTGCCCAGTCCTTCCTTGCTTTAGGTCTATCAATATGCAAAAGGGGAGTATGCCAGCTATGGGCAATCGAGGTATCACAGTGGCCTCCATTAAGATTTATTGTTTCTTCAGGCTTGTAATCCGTTTCTCTTCCCTTTAGAAGCTTGATTTTTTTAAGACATACAGTATGCCCTAAGCTAGGAAGAGGCTTAGCATGAGTATTAAATATTAAACACAGAAAAAAAAATCTAAATTATATCTCTTCCATTGGAAGAAAATGTTGGCTTAGCTGTCTTCATGCTTGACAGCAGACAAGACCAAGTATAGTCAATGGCTACTTTCCATTTTTTTTTCTGAAATTCTGATTGAAAGATTGTTTTCCCATTCCTACCGGGAAAACATTGTAAAAGGCAGTTTTAAAATCTAGAAAAACATTGCAATGTAATATACTTTCTACCAGCAATAATTAAGGTAAATTAGAGAAGTTTGGCATGTATCTTTTAACAACAACAACAACAACATTTATATATATAGCACATTTTCATACAAACAGTAGCTCAAAGTGCTTTACATATTAAAGAATAGAAAAATGAAAGACATAATTATAAAACAAAATAAATCAACATTAACATCGAATAAGAGTAAGGTTCAATGGCCAGGGGGGACAGAAAAAACAAAAAAACTCCAGACGGCTGGAGAAAAAATAAAATCTGTAGGGACAACAAAATTTCTGACACCTCTTTTGATGGAAGACATGAGATTTTGGAAGATTAAATTTGAGACGTGCAAGTCCAAAGGATGTATTATCAGTATAGAAATCTCTAAAGATCTAAATGGCAGGAATCTTCCATGTACTGAAACCCTTGGATGTTAGGATTGGTAATGTTGCAAAACGTTTGATGTGTGCTTAAAATAAACCTTGAAGAAGGGTTGGAGTCTGCATATTTTCATTTTATGAGCTGATCGAAAGTAGTAGTCAGTGATACATGATACATCATATTATTTTACCAAAACCAACACAATGTATATATTTCTTAGTCAAAAATCTAAGCCAGTCTAAACCTAATACTTCTTTTGATTTTTGAGCCTTTCAACAGAGCCAAAACTTTATTTGGTGCCATTGTCAAGATTCTTTTTAAAGTTGTTGCTAAGCTAATGTTTTTTTTTCTTTGTTATTTAACTGCTAGGCTATCATGGACATTGCCCTCGGGTGGTTGTTTAGAAGTTAGATTTAGAAGTTAATGCACTCTGCCATCTTTTATACTGGTGATCTTATGCTGATCTCATATCATGTTGGTACCATTCCTATGTGGTGACCAACAAGCATTGCTGCTGACAGCAACAAGGCATAGTCCTCAAAAACAAACGGCAGGGTCTCCTGAAAAAGACCCAACTAAATGGGTCAATGATTTCACAAAAAAAGCACAGAGAAAGTTAATAACAAAAATTATCAGTTCAAAAATGTAAAAGATGAAATGAATCATGATGTTTTATAGATGTGCTCTTGACAAAAAGGAATAATGGTATTACTAAGTAATGATCTAGACAGTAACTAACAGGTTCTTCACATGCTGGAAAAAAGATTGCTATTCATGTACAATTAGCAATACCCCGGTGCTATGTTTTCTGGACCTGCTGAACCACTTAATTCCTGTTTAATTGGTAGTACAGGTAGGTGCACAGAGCAAAGCAGGTAAAGAAGAACTGTGACATGATTTCCTTTCCACAGCCAACCAAAGCCTTTTTGCATTCCAAAAAAAACTTGGTTACAATTGAGCCTAATTTTTTTTAAAGAAGGGGTTATTTCTATATACAAGAATTCTCTAAAATGTACAGCATGACCTTTAGGAGGACATTGATTTTAGCAATATTAATACTCCTAATTCAAATAAGGTAAATATATGACAATATATTAATATTTAATTACAAAAATTTGATTTAGATAGATTTTTACATATACATTCTATAGTTATGATTATAAAATATTTGAAATTTTGTGAGAAAGAGAAACCTGATTGAATGGAATGCAAGTGCAAGAGCATTGGCCCGGGAAAAATCAAAAAACAATTTGCTGGAGGAACTTTATTTCAATTATGTGTAAAGATTTCATATACGTTAATCAAGTGATTAAAGCTCACTTCAAATGAGTTATTCTAACCACAGTAAAAAGAGGTAGGTAAACATATTCGAATATTTGAATTATTTATACTTATTTTAACTGACAAATGTGACCATAAAAGAGTTTTGTTAAACCAAATTACTGAATATTGACTTAACAAAATGTCAACAAACTGTGATTGCACACATTTGCATTATATATTTTCCTGTCAATTAAGTAAATCTAAAAAGCAAACCTTTATTTTTTTTTTTTTCACAGTTTAATTAAACTGGCAAGTTGCCTGATCACTATAACCATAACCACATGATTATTAAATATTTCTAAATAACCAATTACCCCACAGTAATTAACACATTGCATAGCCTCCTTCTCATTTGATCTAAGGAGTGTACAATAGGTTTGACAGATTATCAAAGACAACAACCTTCACAACCACACACGTTTGTCATTTAAATTACTATTAATGTCTAATTTTTATATTTCTCTGACTTTAGATAAATGGGTGGAGAGAAAAATGTCTTTATAAAAAGTGTCTCTTAATGAAAACCAACTACAATTAACTTAACTTGTGCTAATAAGCCATTTATTGCCACCAGAAATAACACAAAATTACTCAGTCCAGTCCTCTTTTTTCCCAGAATGATACTGAACTTTTGCCTATAATTAAGGGTGTTGTGGCTTAAGTACTAGTTGATCTATTTCACTTGTATTCCGTAAGTTGAATTCTGTTTGCAATGTTAGTCTTTTTTGTAAGTTTTATAATGTGAGATTTTGCACGTTCACTACAAACTTTAGAGTTATAAGTAATTAATTCTGATACTTTTCTGTACTTTAGAGATATAAATAATTCATTCTGATACTTTTCTGTACTTTAGAGATATAAGTAATTCACTCTGATACTTTTCTGTACTTTATTTTTACATGAAGCATAATACATTTTTTTGTCCCCCTAAGTATACTCTAAGTTGTTCTGAAAATGTTCTAGCTAATATCTCGAGAAGACAAAAATGAACTTGTATCAAAATAAATGCAAGTTCTTTATCTGCTATTTCTGAATTTATTGTCAGTTCAATGAATTTTAACCATTTTTAAAATAGTAATTAAATTTATTTAATCTTATGAACAGCAATATGCAGGCAAATTAACAATCAGTAGAATCTACATGAGTATGTAAATTATCTAATAGTGTGAAACAATTAAGAAGTTTAGAAATAATGTAACTTAATATTTTTGGGATTATGCAGATCCCTTACTGGTTTCTAAAAATGAATAGGATATTTACTCAATAATATTTGGTTAATGCTTTGTATATTGATTTTACAAACTACCCATTCACAAAAAAAGCACTCTGTTGCTTAAATGGCAAGGAAAATATTTAAACCTGAAGTCGTTCTTTTTAATAGAGAGAAATATGAAGTATACTTATTTTTCACAAAGAAGCTGCTTCAATACTGTATTTGTGATTGTAGATCATAATACTAATTGTATCAACCCTGCAATTAAAATAGGTTCAAAAAACAATGTGTGCAAATATGTCTCATTCAATTTTTAGTGTTCTGTTCTGAATGTTACTCAGGAAAAATGTACAAATGAAAAATCCTTCCCAGCAACTTAAGCATGCATACAAGCCACTTAAATACTTCAATTTTTGACATCATAATACATACAACAGATACCAGTTTTAAATGCTGTTGGTCAAATTGTATGTAGTCTAAAATGGTTTATACTATAACACCGTGTGTTTTGCATGTCTTATACTTGTCAAGACTAATTGAGTTCAGAAAATGTTCATGTTCAATTCACGTTGTTTTGTGATTTTCATCTGCTAAATGTATTATTACTGTGTCTTGTGTACCATACTTTTTCATGCCCATGTAGTACTCTAAAAATGAAAAGATTTGGTTCATTAGAATGAAATGAGATTGATCAATATTTTGGGGTTAGTTACAAATCTCAAAAGGTTGTAGTTTTAGTTAGGTCTTTTTTATCTTTTTTTGCTAGTGTTATTTGACTCACTACTCTCTTACCGCTTAAAAAAATAGTTTGTTGTCTTCCTGGTTCATGTACTCCTTTCTGTTCTTATGCTTGAGTACTGCCTACCATTTTCAAGCTTTTCAAGTGAGTTTGCATATCATACATAAAGCACCTATTGCAATAGCTTTTTTCTGTGAGTATGTCCAACTGAAATAACTTGGCCCAAATTTGTTGAGATGATGCACACTCAAAGAAATTTGTTGAGACAGTTCAATTTTCATTAAGATACTGTATCTCAAACAGTTTGTGCTATAATGTATGAAGTATTACAATTTCAAAACTTCCCATTGGAAAGCATTGGCAAAATTGCAAACCCTTACACTGTAAAATGTAAAAACATTATGTGCGACTTTAACTAGGAATTAATTTACTTTTTCAAATTTACTTTGGTAGCGGCTGCTTGAACAGCTGTTCAGATGTCCAATGCAAGTCAGTCAAATTCTGGGCAGAGCAAACAACTCACACAGCAGCCATGTTTTCCTGTTTCTTTAGGTAACTTGTAAGTTAATTAATGGAGTCCAAAAACAGCAGTGTTGTAATGTAATGAAATAATAATACTTTGTTACAGTACTTTTTGGGAGTATCTGTACTTGAGTTTTTATATTTCTGTCAACTTTTACTTCACTACATTCCCTAAGCAAAAAGTATACTTTTACTTTGATACATTTCCCTTAAGCATCTTCGATACAAAAAATAAAATCATGGTTGGGACACAGACTACAAGCAAGTGGTGAATCAGAGATCCTGGTTTTCAAAATGTTAGTTAATCACGATAATGCACAGGTGCAAATTAGCTCATTGAGGTAAATTCATTTAATTTAGCTATCATAGTTAATGTTACACCTGTCGTGATATCTAGCTAAAGTTGCTGATAACATCTGAATCACAAATATAACGTCTACCGAAGAATTCTGTGGAATTAATTCAATGCAAAACTGTCCATTATCGTGAAACACTCTTATTACTTTTCCTCAAGTAACTATTATTTACACTGTAGAAACTCATGATTGTGGCAAGTTAAAGAAGAGCATTCAAAATTCAGTTAATATGTTAAAAAAAATTTAAATGATTATTACAGTCAGTGGCACAAATTAGGGTTAGCTGATGCACATGATTAACTTATTACAATTGCAGATGGGGTAAAAGTAATATGTAACTGTGTGTTATTGAGTAGCTTTTAAATCCTGTAATTGTATCCTGAGGGATAGATTAAGGGAGGGAGGGAAGAAAGGAGGAGTGGATTAATGAATGGAAGAAAGGAAGTTGTGAAGACCTAGTTTTCCCGCAACTGTTAAATGGACTCCATTTTAAGGTGGTGTACATGCTTAAAAGAATGAATTTAATTGTGTTTTTATTAACAACATTTACTTTTACTTTCAATACTTAAGTACATTTAATATCAGAAAAATACTTTTGATACTTATAGAAAATATGAGATACTTTTAGACTTTTACTCAAGTAATATACTAATAGGAAATTTTAACATTTTCTGGTAAGATGCTTGTACTTTTACTCAAGTGTGGATTTCAGGTACTTTATACAACATTGAAAATCAGTCACTTCTCTAAAAATAAATAGAATGGAAAAGCAATTATTTAAGCATATGCATGACTGAATTGATTGAACAATATTATCTGCAAATTATTATTATAAAGGCCAACATTACCAACCTGCAGTTAAAGGGTGTTTGAATTTATTAATAACATGGGGAAGGTGCAGCTGCCATAACTGATATAAACATAGAACAGGTTTAGAAATGGGCAGTGGTGCCAGGGAGGTGGGAGGCTTCAATAGCTTAATCAACTGATCTATGGCACCTAGCCCCTAATCTTTCAATCCCAGATATATATGAACAGTTGCAGCAAAACCTTGATCTTCTTACGCATTATGTACCATTTGTATTCCTGTTATACAATGAATCAGTTCTTTTCCAAGTTCTTACTGATTTATATGATTTTAATGAATTACTGTGTTTTAAATAATATTAATAGCTACATGGGGAATTATTTCAGTTTCTTTTCTCATTTCATAGGTAATATTGATATTGATATTATACTAGAATTAGTCATTTTGTGGGCGACACGGTGGCACAGTGGGTAGCGCTGCTGCCTCGCAGTTAGGAGACCCAGGTTTGCTTCCCGGGTCCTCCCTGCATGGAGTTTGCATGTTCTCCCCATGTCTGAGTGGGTTTCCTCCGGGTGCTCCGGTTTCCTCCCATAGTCCAAAGACATGCAGGTTAGGTGCATTGGCGATCCTAAATTGTCCTTGGTGTGTGAGTGTGTGCACCCTGCGGTGGGCTGGCATCCTGCCCGGGGTTTGTTTCCTGCCTTGCGCCCTGTGTTGGCTGGGATTGGCTCCAGCAGACCCCCGTGACCCTGTAGTTAGGATATAGCGGGTTGGATAATGGATGGATAGTCATTTTGTTTTAGTAGATATTTTTCAATTTCTAATTACTGGATACTACTCTATTGGGTATACTTTCAAAAATTGTATCTTTAAGAATATTGAAGAACAATGTGTCACAGACCCTCTACCATTAACACACATCAGTCCAAGCCATTTTCACATTTCTTGATTTGTAGTTTGGTTCACACCTTCACAGAGTGTTCCTAATAGAAACTAGGATCAAAATCAATGATCCTGAGAAGAAAATGGTGTTTTCAGAGATTAAGTAACTTCAGAAAGGACAGAACATAGTAAAGGAAAATATAGGTGAATTATTAGCTTCCTTTATGCAATTAGGTAAATTTACTTTGTAGCAAACTGCAGAAAACCTGTCTTCTTTTGTAGTAAAGTCTTATCATGAGCATAATATTCCTCCTTAGAGCATTTTTCAGGAAATCACTCAAGTTAAGAGGCTTTATCAATGAGTGACAGTTAATTTTTGAGGTGATTCCACTCTGTTGGGCCCTTAAGCAAGAACCTTAACCTGCAACTGCTCTGTCCTGGGTATAACGTTAACCTGCATCTATCTCTGCAAGCAGGTCCTCAAAGTTGCAAGGGAAAATTTGGGGGTTGGTGGCAAGATTGGCACTCCAGCCACTGTAAAACACCATTCTTTTCGAACTACTGTGGATGACTGCACTCAGGTCCCACTAATCTGGGATCCTGAGGTGATTCATAATGTGGTGGATGCGGTAATACGCTGTACCAGTGTATGCCCCAAACCTCCTCCTCCTGCTGTCTCATAAGCTTCTTGATTCGGTTTCATCTTTGCATTCACTGTGTGACCATGAGCTAGTCACTAGACCTGCCTGTGCTCCAACTGGCAGACCAAAAGAAATGTAACCAATTATATCATAAATATTGTAAGTCAACTTGGATAAAGGAGTCAAATAAGTAAATGTAAATGCTGTATACCAATAATCACCCTAGCACTAGTATTGATTGACGAAGTTCGCCAAAAAGCTTTTTAATGCAAATTTATTGGGTTTTTCAGTGACCTTGTTTGCTAAATTTTTACATGAAAACTTGCTGTGTGGCCAGCTTAGCAAACTTTCTTTTTCTCAGTGCCATGTCATGCGTTGCAAGGACAGTGTTGTCACAGAGCTATAACAGCCAATGTTGAATGGGACAACCCTCTGAGGATAAAACACTGATCCTTTGCATCAGTCTCACAGCCTGCCAGTGAAAGGCAGTCCTCAACTGCAGAAAAGAGAGGAGAGGCAGCCAATGTGCAGCTCTTCCTCTTCAATGCCCTTCTGTTAGCGTACAGCAGTAGTTCTCTAAAAACACTTAATTATGAATCACATAATAATTTTATATTTACATATGGAACATTTACTTTTGGCTGTAATATAATAAAAAAAAAATAAAATCTCATTTTGTTTACCGTTTGATATGGAGCAAGCTTGCTTTTTGAATCAGTTGATAGATTAGAGTAGATTTAATATATAGAACTTTATTTGTCCCCAGGGGGAAATTAGGCTTTTAATCAGTCAATCCATTAATAAATACACACATACTATGATATGAAAACACACAATAATGACAAAAAAGGAATAAAATTAAAAAGAAAGAAAAATTCTGACTTAGCGGTTACAGTCACCATAAAGCAGAATGCAGGCTTATTGTCAATGCTATAATGAAGCCTCAGTAACATTTCTTGATTAATAATTAATTGGTTGAAAGTAATCAATATCAGTGTGTCAGAGACATGTGCAGCATTGTTTCAAATGACACTCGGTTTTAAACAATACTTCGCTATTACCTCTGGGAGTCTTCAGCACATCCCCAAACTAAGCCGGCCTTTTTAATTAGTTTGTTGATTCAGTGGGCTTGAAGTGAAGTGATGTTACCATCTCAGCATATCACAGGAAAGAATATGTAGCATATATATTTGTTACTTACATCAGCATCGTCCCAAGTTTGATTCCCGACTTGTCATGTTTGTTTGACTTTCAAGTTTTGTTGTGTTAAAGGGCATCAACATTCCATCAGAAACAACTGTTCATGAACGCGTATATCTGCCCTCATTTATATAAGAGCAAAGCTGTCCGTATAAGAAGTGCCCAGCTAGCATCAGTTTTACTTGGGGAATGGAAAACATGTAAGATAGCACATTGTGGATAGAGTGACAATGTATACAAATGCAAGAATAAGCTGTCAAATTTCTTTGCATGCATACTCTTCTAACATCGTCATGTATGTGGTTCAGTACATACGACTATGTGTATGCAATTCACCACATGCACCAGCATTTCAGTATGGCTGTACTCAAATCATATTACTTGGTCCTAACATATGCCTTATTTATGGTCAAATACCATGTTGCATCAGCCCACCTATTTTCAAAAAGAAGGCTCATCGTTTATTCTTGCATTGGCATTCATTACTGAGTCTGCCGTTTCTATGAAAGCACGTAAATCACAAAAACTTCTAAAAATTCCCACTAGAGGATATAAACGTTAAACCCAAGCTAGTAATAAAGACAAAGAGAGAGGTTAGGAGCACACGCTGATACAGCACATTGCCGCACCCACCACACAACGAACCAACTCAGGATCCCAGATTAGGACCTGAGTGCAGCCATGCAACGGGTGACACCTCAGCACCACACAAAATGATCTTAAAGAAAAATAAATCATTTATTTTTAAAAAGGGTCTGTTAAACAGTGAAGTTGTGTAGAGCACAAAAAATCAAAAAAGGAGTTGCTAGCAAAGACAATCCAAGGCGAACAAATCCCCAGTATGAAATCCCAAAGAAGAGTCAAAATACAGGCTTAGATGTCAAAAATCCAGTAAATAACAAAGCACAAGAAACTCACCACACCCTAGTGCGTTGGAAATGAACTTCAAGGAACTTTGTGCCCCCTCCTCAGCTTTATAGAGTTGAAGGCAGTACCTTGCAGTGATGGGCACATGACCCCACCTCTTGGGGAACCATCCACAAAACACAAGGCACATAACAATGGCATGAAGACAGATGAATTAAATGGTATGAATAATGTAAATCATAATCAGAAGCAACAGTAACATATACAAATACATCAAAAATATGTAACATAAACATAAAACTAGAACTTGAACCCTAGCCAAGGGAGGAGTCCTGGCTGAAATATAATACTCAATCTCTCCATCCATTATGTTCCCCTTCACATGTTCTCATTTCCATGTCAAATTCATACTGGTTGTATACTACCATGATATATGAAGAATATTGTGATGCCATTTCAAGTGAGTTTATAGTAATTATTTACCTAACTCAAATAGCTGGAGTGCTGATTTACCTACTCATAAGAGTTCAGTTAAAAGCAAATGAAATCTATAGGAGATATCATTAAAATGTTGGTAGATTTAGGTTGAGAAAACTCAACATTAGTGACAGTGCTCTGTAATGTTCTAAATGATTAATTAATGACTTCATTCATTACGCTATTTATTAGATTAGAAGTAAACAAGCTTTGATACATACCAAGTAGACGATTACCACTTAAAACTCCAATTGGGCCTAAAGTTTATTTTCTTCATGTTTAATTGGGGAAAACAGCATTTCAATTCCTTTAATTGAAAAAAAAAATGCAGAAATTATACAAAAACAAACATAATAAGATGCACAACAGAGTCCACCTCCTAAAGTGCGAACACCAAACATACCAATCAGGCATGCCCAGGTGAGAACAGTGAAACAAGTGTAACATCTGAAAAGTATGAATATTAGAAGCCAAAATGCAAATGTCATGACTAATATTTTCGTTAATGTTTTGTGTTTTGTCCTGAATGGATTCTGACTATGGGACTTTTCTGAGGTCTCATTGATTCTGATTTTAAAAATAAATTTACTGTCTGTGTAATGCATTTTTTGAAAACGTACAATTTATTAGCACTCAATATATTGCTATCTGCCAAAGAACTAACTGAAACTTTTATTAAGCATATTGTTTGTCTGAGAGGTCTTCCATCTTGATTTTCATAAGATTTTTCTGATCGGAATGGGGACCTAGAAAAATATATAAGATACAGTATGTCATTGACTCTAATCAAGAATCCTGGTATAAAATAAAATAAATGAGAACATGTATACATTTTCACAAAATGAACTAAACCTTGAAACAGATTCTCGCAGTGCTTGATACCTTGTATGTAAGTTCCACAATCGTAGGTAAAAAAGAGTACAGAGTTCAACCACCGTTCATCATCTGTGTAAAACTTGTAGCAAAAATCAGTCCACTGTGGATTTTAAACAAAATGTCTGTAGTCACAAAATAGCAATTTTATCTGTCCTGGACATCCATAGTACAGACACATTAAAAATAATTTCAGTTTCAGTACTTTGAAAATTGTCAGAGAAAAAAATATCAAAGTAGGATATCTTACTCATGAAAATACAGTATTAGTCAAGGACCTTTGTAAAGTAGTCAAGCCATTGTAAATACCCATCTATAAAGAACCAACAGTTGATCACACACAATAAAGTTGACTATTAAGACAGCAAAACATGTTTTATTTAATATTTTGTATAAATTATCATTTTTGTGCTTTAATGGGTATAGAAAAAAAATGGGAAGTGCAGAAATGTAAATAGAAAGAGTGTGTCAGTGGGAATTAAAAATTAAATATATAAAAATGATAGTAGTAGTAGTAATAGTATTGTCACATGTACAGTGTACAGTGAAAGTCTTACTTGCTTATCTTACCAACATGCAACACATCACCTTCTTGGCATGCTATTATAAATAGCAATATATTAAAATAGACAACTTCATTGTATTTACCGGAAACCACGTATCAATCCATTAATTCATTAACTTAAAAGCACAAGTTTCATTGAATTTTGTTTTGTTAAAGCATAGTGAAATTAAACATCGCCAAATCATAGAATACAAGAACAAGTGTGATTATCCTTCTGAGCTACCCACAAACAAAATATTTCAACACATAAAATTAGTTCAGAAAGATAAAATATCAAACTATTTCATTTATAACTCTGTGATGGCCAGTGTGATTTTCTAAGCTGTGATGTGCTGGGCTGGTAACATCATTTTCAGAGAGACCTACCGAATAAAGAAACTAATTTAAAGGGCATTCTCAGTTATGGGGCACACTATGGACCCCTTGCAGGTTGTAGCAAAGGACATAACAAACAAAACTGAGTGTGATTATGAACAATATGAACAGATCCTCTGAGTGAGAATGAGATTTTTTCCAATTTCAAATAGTACAGGATATCAGATACCCACTGACTTAAAAGTGTTAGGGTGGGATTCTTCCAGCTGATCTAAGTCGACTTGCTAGCTGTGTGGTATTGGCAATTACAATCCCTTTAACACTTTAAACCCATCTGGAAGTACACCAAACACTGTTAATGGGTTAGGAGTGACTGTGACACCAAAGCTGTCTGATAGGCTTTCAAAGATTTTTGTCCAAAATTGTCTTAATGTGGTGCACGCCCAAAACATTTGGCCCAGTGAAGCTGGAGCTAGATTGCAATGTTCACAGGTTGAATCTTGCCCTGGAAACATTTTGGATTGTTTTAAATAAGATAAATGAAATAGAAAATTTGAAGTTGAATGATTGAGTGCTTTGCACATATATAGGTGGAAGGTGAAGAAAACTGGGCAGGTTCCATTTAGCAAAGTTTCTAGCTTGAAAGTAAGAAAAATTGTGTTGATGAGAAGTTAAATTTGAAGCTTAATTGCTCAAAAGATACAAGTCTCTAAATGTTTTAATCCCAGACATTTTCCAATCATTAAATACTATGTATGTTTGAGATGGTAAAAAATGGTTGTTATGTACAGGTGCAACAGATAAGAAATTCTCTGTCTTAAAGTGCTTCCAACATTGGTTTCATATTCTGAGTGAATGAGGGGCAATTGGATTATTAGTGTATTGACATTAGTTTGTATTTACTGGAGCACAGAGCATGGAATATAAGAAGTACTACAAGATTTTAATTCTATTACAGACCAGGCTTGTGTATATTCATCAATTTGTGTCAATGTCCAGGGGCCTCATGTATAAATGGTGCATACGCACAACAATGTTGTGTATGCCTGTTTACATTCTCACATCGGGATATATATTGTGGCAGATTAGGGTTTTCTTGACCCCTTGAACCCTCAGACCACACGTCAGACACCAGGTAAAAGTCCAAAGATGAATATTTATTATAATAATAAAGTGCACAAAGCACCCTCCTCTCCACAATACTCCAATAACAATCACAATAATCAAATAAACAATAACCAATCCTCCACTCTCCCAGAAGCGTTGCCACCCTTCCACCCAGCTCAGCTCAATCTTCTGGGGTTTCCCATAATCCTTTTATAGTCCATGACCTGGAAGTGTTTCTGTCTCTCAGTCCATGTGACTTTCTATCACTTCCGGGTTAGGTAAAAACTTCTCCTTTTCTTCATCAGCCCAGAAGCACTTTATTTCTTCCAACCATGTGACAGGGATTTATTTCCGGGCTGTATGGAAAATAAACGTCTCTGTGTCTCCCTGCAGCGTTCCCTGTTGACTCCGACGTTATCCAGCAGAGCTGTGTATTAAAACTCCATAGTCCATGACACCCTGCTGGAATTCGGGGCATCTCCACATTGCAAGGAGGGTTCCACCTAGCGGCCTGGGGGTATTGGCCGGGATGAATGGCCGGCCATATTCCACAATATATAAAAACTAAACTTGGCATAAAGCCACACACATTTTCATGCCAGCTAAATCCTTGGCATACGCAAGTTCTCCACTCGGTTTTGCAAACTGGTGGCACCCAATGTCAAATCAGTGCTTTTGTTCCAGTGTTGTTTCCCTTTCTTTTTTAGATCCACATCCCTTACGCAGCTTTATCAAATACACTGACATTAAACACATATTGTTTATTAGTTTAAGGTGTCTGATCATAATAACCTGTAACAATATAATGGTCCACGGAATGGCCAAACTATTCCAAATACCATAGCTGCTTTAGCGTTGTTCCTTTCACTGCACTGTCTTCTTCTTCTTTCAGCTGCTCCTGTTAGGGGTTGCCACAGAGGATCATCTTTTTCCATATTACTCTCACTGCACCACTCAAAGTATTTATTCCACTGTATCTGACTGTGGAATCACAGCTCTACAGCAGCTGATCAGAAAGAGAATTATCAGTATACAGCATCAAGCACATGCTGCCTCAGCCATGTGCACTGTCTATTGAACTTCTCCCATACAGGAAATGCTTCAGAGCCTTTCCTGTAGGGACCTTGCGCTTCAGAAAAAGTTTCATCCCAAGAGCTATAAACGTATTCAATCAGTCCATCAAGTGCTTATTGTAGAACTGTTTGTTCTTATAAGTACAATCACCTCACTGTAAACTTGAACTACAGTTACAATATTGCACAACCTGAGTCACTTTATAAAGCGCGTATTTACATAAGATGAAATGCAGCAAAATGTTTATTACATTATACAGATGAACTTTTAACATTTAAATAATGTAATTTATTAATAAATTTAATATATGAGGACACGGTAGACAGCAGTAGCGATGAGCTGGCTCCCCGTTCAGTGATTGTTCCTGCTTCGCGCTGTATGCCTGCTGGGGCTGGCACAACACTGGATGGATAGATGGGTGGTATAATTAAACATGTACTACAATTATATTTCAATGTTCCTTAAAAGTTTTGAAGAATCAGCGTTCTAAGCTTACAGATGGCTTTACATCTATCACAGAGCTGATTGTGTGGCATTAAGTTACTTGGAGAAAGAATAGTAAGGACAGGAATTGGGGCTTAGTACATTTGAAAGAGACAGTACTGCTGCAATAAATTATTCCATTGAAGGTCGCGCACAGTGCAGCAAGCATCTTGCGGAAGGCACCAGTTGGTCACTATCACTGTGCCACCGTGTCCCCATGTTTAATACATGCTTTCATCCCCATCATCATGAAAATTATATCAAGTGTAAATCTTAGTATTTAAATTGCTCAGCGAGTTGTGATATCATGAATGTAATGGATTCCGTGTCCTGTCGGAGAAAGAGAAAGCACATTTAAGAAGCACATAACGATTCACACACATAGAATACATTGAAAAACACATACAAAACAAAGCATTTGACGTGCTACTTTAGTTACGATGGGATTTGAGAAAGTAGTAAATTAAACGATTTTGAGATGAAGTTTATGACGTTCTAGTTTAATGACAAAATAAACTAAGTGATTAAAGTGAAATTTCGAGACTAAAGTTGACACTTTGAGCTCTGTTTTCCCACTGTGCCCCTATTTTTTTCTTTTCTTTTCTCTGTATCCTAATAAACTTCCATATGACACTCAGACGGTGGGCTACGACTTGCCTTTTCACTGCGACTTTGATATCTGACAACTTCTTTTTATTTTGGGCACTGTGCAACTTTGTGAACTTAAGCTTTCCAGTTTCTCCAACACTCTATGTCACTCGATCAACTTCCTTTTGTTGTTTATACCACTTTAAACCAACAAATAGCACATTTTTCCTTGCCTCCACTTGGTATTCGTTTAAGTTCTTCTATTTTCCTCTGTGCTTTTTCCATTGTCTTTTCACAGAACACTGAGCTTAAGAGCTATTTATATTGATTTGCATATTCAAAAAGGCGTAATTCTGGAAAGAGATGGGGTGGGATGGTAGGCGTGTGCATGTGCGTTACTTTTCACGCACACCGGGATTTATTTAGCAGAAGAACCTGGAAGTTGGCATACGCACAGATTTATGCATTTGGATTTTTTTGTGCGTACTCACATTTCTGCTTTTGTCCATACGCCATGTTTTACTGTGAATTCTATGCACGCGGTTATGCATGAGCACTCAGGTCTTTATGGCCTGTATATTTGCCGCCTAGTAATAAAATTGAAAATAAGGCAGTGTCATGCCCCTTCTTCTTTAGGTCATTGTAGAGTCACCCTTTGGATACATGGATGTTTCAGATTCCAAATAAATGAAGTTATAAGTAAATCTAAATTCTTAAAAAATTTTTTTTGATTTATATGTGTATGTTTTGAAATAGGAAAAGAAGCTTGGGAGGGATATTCATCTTAACAGTATTGATTCTTCCTGCTAATGTGAGATAGAGGGTGGATCATCTGTTCACATCTTGTTTTATTTTTTCTATGCCTATAGCAAAATTTTTTTGAAAAAGATCTTTATATTTACTTCTGATAGTTACTCTTAAATATTTAAACTATTCTGATAAAATACATGTATAGATGTCCAATCTAGTATTGCGTGCTAGAGAGTTCACTGGACAAAGCATGCTTTTCTTCAAATTGATTTTGAGTCCAGATATCTTTTGAAAGTCTGCTAGTGCTTTTGGGACTGCTGGCACAGACATTTGTGTTACAGATATATACAGTACCATATCATCTGCATATAGTGATATTTTTTGTTCAAGTCCTTCTCTGAAAATCACCTTTATCTCTGATGCATTTCAAAAGTAAATAGCCAATGGCTCAATGGTGACTTCAAAGAGAAGTGGTGATAGGGGGCATCCTTGTTGAGTCCTGGATTCTAGTTAGAAGTAGTCTGAAATAAGGTTATTAATATAAACTGAGGCTTTTGGACTAGTTTAGAATAGTTTAATCCATGCAGATATGTTTGGGCTGATCACAGATTTGTGCGATGTTGTGAATGGGTAGTGCCATTCAACTATATAAAATGCTTTTTCTGTGTCCAAAGATAGATATCTGGGATGCTAGATTTAATGAGTGAATATATTATATTAAACAAATGTTGAAGATTAGAAGCTAAGTGTCTGCCTTTATTAAATCCAGTTTGGTCTTGAGATATTACAGAAGGAAACACTTTCTCAATCCTTATAACTAGAACTAAATAATGCTTTGTGAAAGGTTTGTGGTAGATTTTGTTGTCTTTAGCTTCTTTATACTGTATGTTGCTAATAACAGTGGTGCTAACTTATTTGATTTTTTTTATACAATTTAACTGGGTAGCCATAAGGGTCAGCTCCTTTCCCACTTTGAAGTGAGTTTATAGTGTCCAGTAATTCTGAGAGTGTCAAGGGTTCATCCAGTTCCACAACACTAGTATCTAGCTGTGTTATCTGTAATGAGTAAAAAAAATGTGTCTTATCTTCTTTAGACTGAGTGGAATATACAGACTTATACTATTCTTTAAATGTGTGGGTTATATTTTTATGGTCAATGATTTTATCTCTGTCTGTGTTGGTAATTGCTGTTATCGCTTTGCAAACTTCCTGCTTCTGGATTTGTTGGGCTAAAATCATATTGGCCTTATCTCTGTGTGCCAAAATCTTCAATTGGAAGAATTCACTTCCATTCCTGAAACAATTCTATTTGAGCATAAATAACTTTTTTGTTGTTTTTTATTCAGATAAAGTACTTAATTATATACTTCTGTAAGGCATGTACTATTTGGGAATGGATTTCAGTGTTCTTTTTTTTTTATATTGTGGCACAGCCAAAGAAATACCAAATATCCCTGCATTATACTGTATTTCAAGAAATGTTCAGATTCCTGAACACTACATTGTTTTTCTTCAGATGAGATGCATATGGCTGCAAACCTCAAAGTGATACATATAGTTGTTGGAAGTGGCAAAGCACAGAAATGTTTTGTTTTTGTTTTTTGTTTTGTTCTTTATTTTGCCTTATACAATTTCTTGTATTAGGAATTTGTTAGTTTTCGCATACCCCTTGGAGTCAGAGCACAGGGTCAGCCATTGTACAGCACCCCTGGAGCAATTACAGGTTAAGGGTCTCGCTCAAGAGTAGGATCTCTTTTGGCAGTGATGGGGATTCAAACTGGCAACCTTCTGGATACCAGCACAGATCCTTAGCCTCATAGCCACCACTGTGATATTATGCTTACTGAATATATGGAAGTCAGTATGCACTTCCAGGGGCTCACAGCCTTGGTATTTCCCATGACACTGATAGTCATATACTGAGTATGGACTAGGACAGTGAGTGCACAAACAACAAGATTTGGTGCAAAACATGCTGAGTGCAGTTTAGTTTACAAATAATCTAAAATATTAATAGTACAGTGCAAAACATTTAATAAATAAATTATTCAAAAAAAATAAATAATTCAATAAATAAATAGATACAGAAGAATATATTAAAACCAAGGTTAAAGACATGGAGTTAATATGGGCTTGCCTGTCTCTCTCTTTCTCTCTCTCACTCTCTCTCTCAAAGTCCCAGTATGCTCCTCTCTTCTGCTCACCTCCTCAGGTCTGCGGGCAAATGCGGTCATCCAATGTTGGTTTTTATCCCAGCCACCCCAGGTGGTAACTGGCTGTGATATAGCAAGCTTGGATCTGTCACCCTATCACGAACCCTCGAAGCCATTGGCAACTCTTGCTCCTCACAATACTCAGCAGGAGTGACCCAACCCTACAGTGTTTTTCTACTCACTGTTGGCGGGGTCACCTTCTCACATTGTCCCCTTTTCATCACACTGGTTTAATCTGCTGACTCCACTCTTTCTTCTTTTTTGACTTTCTGCCTTGATTTTTCTCCACTTTCTTTCCTGTCTTTTTCTCTTTCCCACTTCTCTCTACCTTACTCACACTTTTTACACTTTGTGGGTGTATTGTGCCAGTGTGGAGAGATGGCATCTAGGTCATTTTTCACTTCTTCATGAGCTTGCTAGAGTCAAGAAAGAAAAGAAGATCTTCTTAAACAGACTGGAAATATTAAGGTCTGGGCAACGGGCTTAAGGAGTTTAAAATGCTACTAGGAATCATACATCCTTATTTTCGTTTCAATAAGGCTCTAAGTAAGGGATTTTCTTTCTTTATCATCATTTCATCAAAGCTCCATTGCTTGGAAACGGTAGGTAGCTACCACAAACTTTAAAGTCTCCAGTCACTTTACTATTATGATGTAATAAAAGTATTTAATCATTCATTGTCCAACCCGCTATATCCAAACACAGGGCACAGGGGTCTGCTGGAGTCAATCCCAACCAACACAGGGCACAAGGCAGGAACAAGCACCATGCCACCCTAAAAGTATTTATTTATATTTATATTTTTTTCTTTTCTCTATCTTTATACTTAATTAAAGAGTTATATTATGGTCCAGTACATTGCTCTTTGGGTTTGGATTGAAGGATAGAAGGCCTGCTGAATAATGCATGTCAAGTTTGTATTTTTTTTTTTGTTTTTTGTTTATTGATGAACTTATTATACATGAGAATGTGAATGGGCTGAAGTTTTAGGTGCATTTCACTTTTTTATATTCATTGGAACATGGGTGTTTTTTTATTTTATTCTTTTATTAGCAGAAACCATTCTTTATTCCATTATTTGTAGACATCACTGTCACCCTTCCCATGGTATAAGAGAGAAATTACTGAGTTCTATTTTCCAAGGGGCAACAGTGAGAGGACTACACAAGTATGGTTACAGTAGCAGGAGCGACATGGAACTGTGTAATGGGAAAATAAAAATATATTGCTTTGTATTTTAAACATATGATATTGGAAAATATAAATGGAAAAAGTCAGAATAGTTCATTTATTTTCATTTGTGTTAGTTGAGGTTGCAAAATCTGGTTCAAAGCAGCATATACAGTAGACTAATCATTGCAGTGTTTTGGACCTCCTTTCTGGAAGTTATCATCTACCACTTAAGCACGAAAAACTTGCCACCAAACAGATGAAGAGGAAAAAGAATAAAGTTAAGTGCAGAAAAGTGAGTTGACGAATTCTTCATTTTCATTTCATTTCATTTTCATTTTCATGTATTCATCACTGGAGTAGATGATAATTTGGTATGAGGAGATTCCAGTAGTGCCAACAGAGTTGACAGTTTGTTCTTAACTACTTAGAAATTTGTGTGTAATAATGGGATTACAGATTTATGAAGCTAGATAGACCCTGATCTCCACAAACCTGTATTAGATTAAAGGCATTTGATAATGGATGAGAGGACTACACATTTTTACAATTTGTGATAATCGTATCCAGTGATGCTGATGCCTTTTAATGTGCCCACAAGAACATATGGACTTTCACCTACAGTAAATGTGTATATAGACAAGATTCAGTCATCCTCCCAATAACATATTAAATGTTGCAGATTAATAAATATTTTTGGAAACTTTTTAGACAAGCTATTTTTGAAAAATAACTTTTAAATAGTGATTTACAAGGTAGGATTGTGGGTACAAGGAATTAGCTCAGAGATTAGATCATCACAGAGCAAAATAAAACAAACAATTATACCTCTATCATGACTATGGCATAAATGCAGAAGACGCAGTGAAAAATCCAGGCATACCCTGGAATAATGTGCAATCTACATGTAAATACTGACAGGCTTGAACATTCAAATGGCTCTCAGGGTCAGTGAGGCAGCAATGCTGAGCACTGCACCACCATATTGCTGCACTGAAATATATTGTTTAGTGTGCAACTGGAACTTATGGAGGAATGTTTTATGTTTCAAAAATGATCACATCTAATGATGGTTCCTTGTTTCTGAAAGTGGAGGAATAGAAAGATGGATTGATGAACTTGTGGTTGAATGACAAATGCAATCAGTGTGCAGCAACTGTAATCCTGCTTGTGTCTCTTGTTCATTTAGATACAAGATGACGTTCTGCTGTCCAGAATATTTTCAGTAAATAACACATCTCTGTGGCTATATGACATTTTGCATTCTTATAAAGATAGTCATTTCTATGTTTCTTCAGCTACCCCGTTTTATTATCCAAGAGTGTTTTTAACTGTTCTGCAATACAGTCTATTTTAACACACAGCATGCTATTTCACCAGTAATTTTTTTTTCAATTTGAATAATTTAATTTCAATTAAAATTTATTCTTACAAAGCAACCTTCTGCTATACCCTGATTACACACAGACTACAGTCAAATTATCACACAAATAAAATGTAACAAAAATAAAACACATAGAAAAATGGTGAATACAACAGCATCCCTATGCCAGTATGCACACACGTATACAGTATGTATAATACTTGCTCAGTTTTGTAGTAATTGGTTTCTTAAAGCTTTTGAAAAAAAATGTATTTTTTATTCTGGATTACTGCTGTGGGCTGGCACCCTGCCTGGGGTTTGTTTCCTACCTTGCGCTCTGTGTTGGCTGGGATTGGCTCCAGCAGACCCCCGTGACCCTGTGTTAGGATATAGCAGGTTGGATAATGGATGGATGGATGGATATTCTGGATTGCAACTGTCTTATGGCCACTCAAGTCATGCGTCAAGCACACTGTCATTCAACAGAGCACAGGAAAATGATGGTGTTTCTAGCATAATGCCACAAAAATCTGACAATGGCCGTGAAATACAACATACAGAAAATAGGCACTGAGAGGAGCAACAAAATGGAACAATCTTTGCAACTGTCAATCAGAACAATTCCTGCAGTTATTAAAACACATTGTAAACATATTCAGTCGCAGCACTAACCAGAATGTGCTTTGCTAAAATAATGAGTCTTCATACTTAATTTAAATGCTTAGACTGATGGGGGTTCTCTAATACTGGAAGATCATTCCAGATTTTGTGGTTATGGAGAGTCCCTCCTATAGAAGCTTTATTTATATTTTCAAAATTTTAAGCAGCTATGCATGGTAAAATTGAAATGTATGCCCAACATTAATACATTCTGTAAAGTTAAAAGGGGAGTAGTCCTTTAACAACTTTATATGTCAAAATTGCACAAAATGTAGTTCTGGGTGTACTAGCTACTGTTTTGTTTTGAAATAAGTATTGAGTAGTAATCAAGAAATTTGAACAGGCTGATAATAAATTATTACAGTTGTCATTTCTGCTTGATACAAATGAATGGCGTATTTCAAAATCTTGGCAATTTAAATTATTAAGAAACTACACTGTTTGTAAGCTGGGGAATGTGAGTTTTAAAAAGTTTGGAAAATTATTCCACCAGAAGAGTCACAACATATAGTATTAAAAACATTAGAATTATACAGACTAATGCAGTGGTCATGTAGGTCAATTTTCTTTACTCCAGAACTACTATAGAAATTAGACAGCTGGATTCAGTATTAAAGAGATCCACAGATTATATTTGATAAATATGGGCCATTAAAAATCCATAGTATTAGAAATATTTTCAAAAACTATATGAAATTGGTAGAACATGCAATTTCTTAAATTCCCAGTTAAATAAACCAAGCTACCTTTCAATTTTCTTATCAAAATTATGTGTTCCATAGGACTGTCCATGCTGTCTTCAGTGTAGTATTTATTTGCAGCAATACTACTACTACTAATACTACTACTACTTCTAATAATAATAATAATAAATTACACTTATGTTGCTCTTTCCTTGCTACGCAAAGCACTTTATACAAACAGAGTGAACCACTTCAACTACCACCACATAAATGATGCATTGGCAGCCATTATTTTACCAGTGTGCTCACCACACATTAGCCATCAGGTGGTGAAGTGGTGAGAGAGGTAGTTAGCCAGTTAGGGACAGGGGATGATTAGGGTGTCAAATTGAATGAGTCTGTGATGGGAAATTTAGCCAGGACATTGGGGAAAACCATGCTCTTTTCAAAAGATGCCCAGGGATCTTTAATGACTACAGAGAGTCAGGACCTCAGTTTTAAATCTCATGTGACGGACGTCAGTGTATTTACAACAGAGCGTCCCTGTCATTTTACTGGGGCATTGGGATCCACACAAAGACCACAGAGTCCGCACCCCCTGCTGCCCATGCCAACACCTGTTACAGTAGCAACACTAGCTTTTTATAGATGGTCTCCCATCCAATTACTGGCCAGGCTCAACCATAGTTAGCTTAAGGTAGGTGACCTGTTCTGAAGCACAAGTGGTAAGACTGCTGACAATGGTGTCTTTTAAACTGGATGTTGTTCAGAACTTGTTCTTTTTATAGTTGTTCCAGAATGGTGTATTTTAACTTTTCACTAAATCAGATGGTTGATGGTGTCTTGATATTTCTGCATGCACAGCAGAAATGCACTATGTGAACTTCTCTTGCATTAATACAGCGTTTCTCAGCCTTTAAGTATTTGCGACCCGAGTTTTCATAACAGTTCTAATTATGCCCCCAATGTTTTTTTTGAAAGGAGCTCACTAATACCAATTTGTTCTTTTTTAATTAATGATATATCATAGATGCATATTTTATTACACCTACTTAACTTTTATCGACGTTTATCTAACTCTATATTTATTTTTCTAGTATCAGAATGTAGTTTAAATTAATTTGTTTTGGTTTCAATAGATGTATTTTTCATATTTTCGATTCTTGTTTTCTTTTTTTCACATCTTCATGCCCCCCTTTTTGTTAATTCGCGTCCCTCTAGGGGGGCCCGCCCCACAGGTTGAGAACCACTGCATTAATATAAATCTAAACATTTTTTTGCTTGCCCTGTCTCAGCAAACCAGATATTGCACTGGTATACTGTATATTCAGCCCCTTTTTTAGTAGGAGATCTTATATTAGCTAGTAAAACCACTGGGTTCTGATTGTATGGGCTCCTAGCTTAAACAGTCTACTTATTGATTTTATTACACTCTGTATATACAATTCTTGAAAAAATAAAACATGTTTATAGTTGGAAATGCATGGTTAAGCAAACATAAGTAATGGTAATAGTAAAATATATTATTTTACATTAGGGTTAATTTTTTATCACAGTATTTGCATTTTGGAAAAAGGGAACCTTCAGTTTGGAAAAATTCCAGTGCAGCAGTAGCTGAAAATTGTTAGACATGAAGCCTTTCTCTGTCATTTTTCAGCTGATTCTAAAACAATTCAATACATATTTAAAATAAAAGTACAATTTACTAAAGCCATGAAACATAGCAAAATGTTTTAGTTCTGGTGTTCTGATAAGCAATAGGTTTATATGTTCTGTGAATCAAATCCTGATATGGCAGGCGTACTGCAAGCTTTGTGCCAGTTACATTATGTTGTCAAGCAATTTCACACTTTTTAAATTGCAGGATTTAAAGTGAAACACAAAACCGACTGCTGTGTGGTTCTTGGAAATATCCTAATACAGCACATTTATTCTGGAAATGTTCTTCTCTTGGTCTTCAGAATATACTCCTGTTAAAATGTGTGTTTGTCAATTGCTGTTTCTACAAAATCTCACTAGTTCTTTACTCAGCTAAGTCCATCTTTTGTGTTTTGTTCTTTTTATTTGACACAGTGTACTTCACCAGTGGCTAATTTACTTGTGTAAAATAATTATTGTAATTATACCACATTTCTAGTATACACCACTTGTTTATATTGTTTCCTTACACTTATTTACATCTGTTAGTTTTGCATAAGCTTCAAAAAAGTACGAAAAAGCTAATGAATTTTCTTTAGGGAGGAAAAAAAAACCTATGAATGAAAGTCCAAAAATAACAAAGTGGATGGTTGAGATGTACAGTATGTGTCATACACACTATCAATATGAAAATGAATAATAACTCAGAATTTTACTTAAAAAAACAGTGCTGCCTGATCTACTAATTGATTTTCAGACCTGCTTAATCCTGGCAGGAACAATTACAAAGGAAATTTTCATAATTGAATGTACAGTATGTCTGTTTTGGGTGTTCATACACAGTGCTATGTTTTTAAAATAGTTCATACCATTAACCTGGCAGCATATGTTTTGACTGAGGATGAATATTGTCAATGAATATTGGACTTGGCATATACATTTTAATTTAAATCTGAAGCTTAAGCAGTAATAACTAAACTAACCACCATTACACTCTTATCCAACAATATTTGATTTAAATTGTGCAAAAATATATTGTGTCAGAATACTAATTTTTACAACAAAAAATTTGATCCCTTGTAAGATATTCCTTTCTTATCAAATTTCTCTTAGCTGGTCAGACTTAAGTGCTACTCTTCAATGCACAAAAGTAACTATTAAATATACATTAGCAGATAAAGGATAATTATTCCTAACTCAGTAGCAAAGAAGTGCAAAGTAAAGTCATAAAACTTCAATTTTAATGTTGTCTCTGCAGATGCATCAATCAATTGTCTTCAAGGAAGTAAGACCTTCTGCATGCATGACACAGAGTTCAATGATTGTGGCATGTGGTGACGGTACCATTTATACTCCGGTTGTTGAGGTAAATTGCTTTCTTGGGAATGTGACTTTACTGCGTTAAAAATGTCACCATGCTCTTCTAATATCTCAGGTTCCCAATAAAACAAAAGTTGTTCAGTGATTTGAGTCCCATCCAGGACAGTCACAAAGGAAAGAATCTGACATTTTCTGATGACATCAACATTGCAATGCAATTGCAGCTTGGAATTTTTAATTAGCAAATTACTTATATTTATATTATTGTTAATGGGTTAGTAAATTTCCTCAATTACTGTATAGTATTTTCTTATTGTGCGCTCTACTCTAATTCTTTTTAATGCTACAGGACCAATCATCCCTTTGGCAATTTATAAAATGCTTCAATGTGAGTTTTAAAATGTTTGTGTATGTTTTCAAATTGTAGTATTAGTTTATTAGATTTAAATAAGACGATCAATTTTGTCTTTAGCAATAACTCAATGTATCTTTATGTCACCTGCTTTTTGCTTTTTATTTAAGATGATATATGTATTATGATGTTCTTTTTTTAAACAGGTGTGGCTCAGATGTTACTGAGCCATAACTAATTGGCTTGCATAAGAGACATACAGCAATTACACTGCATAGTGTGAAGAATTTGGGGCTACCTTCTGAAATAAAATTTATTAAAACTCTGCGCTGTCTGGCAACAGGTAAAATGATAAAATATAACTGATAATTAGCATCAACAAAACAAAGTATTTGCAATATCCTTATATTAAACCGTAATGACACATGTAGCACATGTTCTAATATTGAAAATTGTGATTTTTTTTAATTGAACAAAGTTTTCTGATCTGTTCTATTGTCATTCTAATCATGACTTATTGCCCTGTTAAACTTTATATGATTCTAAGTGAAATAGGTACTTCTATGTAGCATTGCAGGTACCTAATCTGACCTCATTCTGTGTCTTCAGTTTTTGCCTTGGCCCTGCTCCTGTTTCATTTTCTTGACTTATCCTATCCTACCATTATACAATAAGTCTGTTTGCATTCTGCACATTTAATATTTGGTTCCTTTGGCAGAAAACACACAATAGAATCCTGATGTCAGGTGCCTGAACATTCTTTGAATCAATTTGACCCTACTTTATAACAATAGCAATTTGTGTCCATGTCAATCATATATCAGAAAAGTTAGTAGCCATTTTGGCCTGTAAAGCACACCATTACATATAACTCTATTTTCTTTTTGAGTGTAGAAAAAACTTTTTGTATCTTACGTTGTAGTCAGAAATTGCATGAAAAGAACCTTTGTATTAAAACTTGTCATTTAAAATGTAACAGCTTGTTCAACAGTTTAATATCAGTTATAGCAATCATTTGATGAATAAAAAGAATGTGAAAATAAAAAATAGTGCATTGCTAGATTAAGGACTCTTATATCTTTGATATTTTGATGATGCTGTTGCACAGAGGAACTCATATCTAATGTTTGACTTCTTTGTAGTAACTAATACTGTACTTTTACTGCTACAAAAAGTAGGAACATCATGGGGGTCTTTAGACTGTTGCATAGTTTTGAGCATCCAAGGAGACCAGGTTCAGTGTCATATGAAACAGATTTGTCGATCTGAATGGTATGTTAAATATTGTAATAGTAATGTGTTATAGTGTAAGTTTTCCAGTTTTGTTAGGACATCAGGAACAGTTTATTGCCAGTTTTAAAATTATGCTGTTAATCTAAAGATATTTTGAATGGTGCTTCCAACAATAAACTTCAGCACAAAGCAGGAGCGGATACAGAATGGTGACAGTCTGTGGATGATTGACTGCATGATACTTTGAGAGACTTCTGGTTTTTGACTTGTCTGAAGAATGTCTTTGGAACATCAGTCTTATTGGAGTTTAAAGCAAAAAAACAAAAGCACAGCAATCATGTGCAAAGCTTTAATTGATATTTCACTGTTAGTCTCAGCTACCACAGCTTGGCCTTCATTTGAGGCTTATATACTTAAATTGCTTTAGTATTTAATAGGCCGTTAACAATTATTTGTCTGTGAGCTGTTGACTCAAGTTCTGTACTCTTGTTTCTATCTTTTTGTTTTATTTTTCTTAGTTTAAGATAAGTTATCATTGCAATCTGTCTCAATAGACAAACTCTAAGAACAAAACATTTATAACCAGGTCAAATTCCAGAAGTCTAAATCTTATATTGAGACATCTAAACAAAAAATGTACTAGGCCTGAAGTGAAAAATATGAGAAAGGAAAAACCAAAACAGTAAAAATAAACACTCACTATTTTTTGTACTCTTAATCACAGTCTAGTAGATCAAGAAGTAAGAACAGTGTTTCCTAAGTCACTAGATTGTTCACAGTTCAATTTTATACCATTCAATCTGGGTTCATCACACATTTATTAGAGCACATATTAGGAGAAGCAAGTGTTACAATGTGCCTATATGTCAAAAATAGTGAATTTTCGCTTTAATTGCAACTATTCAGTGTTATTACAGAGGAGTGGATCATTGAAATAAGAATAAAAAGAACAGTGTAAAATAAACAAAAAGCACCTTAGGTCTAGAGTATATTGATCAAACTTGAAGCACTATTTGAAGATGAATTAAAATAAGTGTTTCTGTCCAAGTGTCCATTAAACCAGATAGCCATTCAAGTGTTGTAAAGACTGTTAATGTGCCTTAAGTAACATGCCCTAAGGTGGAAAAGGAATTAGAGCGCAGAGTCAAATTAAGAAAGATTGTCTTAATTGAATACTAGGGGCTCAATAATATGCATCCGTTAAGGTTCTTTTGGTGGGCCTGGCAGAGGACAAGGACAGAGTTGAATTAAATCAAGCTTACATGTAGATGCAGATAGATGAAAATTTGCAAGAATTTCTTAAAAATAACAAAACACAAAGACCTTTAAACATCTTATTTACTAGTTAATGGCTGCAGCTGATTCATCTTCCATTAAGTATTAATTATTGCAGGCACCTGCCAGATTTTTTTTTAGCGCATGTAGTTTTCCTTATGTATTCCCCATGGTTCTTGCTCTGTGGTCTTTGCTTCAGGAATAGGCTCTGGGGATCCTAAAATTAGATTAAGCATGTTTAGAATTTTTTCTGCCTGTATTTCCTGGAAATGTGATGGAGGGGTGTTTTGTGTTATGTTTTCTGTGATTCCAGAATAGATCAGAACTTGAGAATGAATGATAATGTGATTGTAGGAATGGCTATATTTGGACTGTGTTTAAGATTTTTATGGCGTTTGATTAAGAGGCTTGTGTATTTAGCCTTTGTATATGTGTTGTATTTTTGGATCTCATTTGGTTACATACGCATTAAATAAGAGGGTCTCAAGTTTGTGATAAAATCAGTTATAATTCACTTAGGCCTAATGTAAACAATCACAAATTAAAAAAAATGTTTGATCTGATTACTTCAGAAACATAAATGATCATTTTTCTTTTACAGTCATACTGGTTTAGTATTATAAATAGTCCATATAGCATCTAAGACGAGCTTCTATTAATCATACATATAAAACAATTTACTAGTAAACATACATTGTGAAGCTTAGATAATGTGATTGTACTGAGAATTCCTGAAGTACTGATATCTTGGCAATGGCTTTCCTGATGCTGTCCATAGTTTCCAGTAATGCCCAACACATGCTTATCTTAATGTTAAACAATTTAAATCCATTACAGGAAATTTATCATTTTGGATAACCTCAATTATCATTTTATATTCTAAGGAGAATGTGCATGTATATCTTTGGATGCAGAAGCCTCTGAATTTCATTTAAATAATAAGTGTACAGTGTTTCCTCACACTCAGAAATGCAATATACAGTAGTACTGTATGTAATTATATAATAGGTACATTAACATGGGAGTATAGTGTAAAGATTGAATTCATTTTGTTGAAAGTGTTCAAACAGAAATAGGCTATGGTGCAGGTACACTTTATACTGTACAATAGATACAATGAAATACATTACTATTTCTTTTATTTCAAAGTCATCAGAATTACATCTTGTGTATTATTTATGTATATTGGTTATCTTGTATCCTTGAAAATTGGTTCTTGATTCAAACTTACCAACATAGACCACCCATATTCAATTGTGTTAACGTTGTGATTTAAGTTGTGAAAATTACGACTTTAGGAAAATATACTGTACATGCTGCTTTTCTAAAACAAAAATTCTAAGAACATTGTTATCAGGCCTTTTTTTCTTTTCCAGTAATTTAGACTCCATTTAAAAGGAAGCTGAGAGCAAGGTAGATGATCATCCTCTGGCTAAAGCTGGGAGGACTAGAACTGCTTGGGACAGCGTTAAAAGATTTTTTTTTTATTCTGCAATAATATTAGCAAACTTGGGTCAAAACTAGGGCCCAACTGATATTTTTAGGCTCATAATGATATTGATATGTGGGCAGTAAAGAGGCTCAGTTATTGATACATACTGGACCAATATTGCTGGTGTGTTAAAGTATTAGGATTTCTTATAAAAAATCTGAATGAAAAGGAAAAGATTAAATGTATGATGCTTATGACATAATAGATACCAATGAAATAATAGATATAATGGAAGCCAATAGTGACCAATGTGGTAAAACACCAAAAAATGTCACTTGAAAAAAGAAAAAAAAAGAAAATCTCACATGACCCATGTTGCATAATCCACATGTTGTAGGCAAGAATCTTCACCAACAAATGAGGGGGAGAGGCAGATGTTCAATTGAAAAACTGACTCCTATGAGGTTTTAGTTTGCTGTTTATGATATGTATTGATCATTCTGTAAGTATGTATATAACAATATTTTAGCAAAAAGCATGTGTTTTGTGCATATGACTAGATAACTGACATGCATGACTTACTACATCACTACAAACTACATTGGATAAGTACCATATAAAAGTATAGATGTGTATAGACTGTAGATGTTGTGAGCACAAGTGACTAATTGTTAAATTGGTACTTATAAAGAATAATATAGCTTGTGTTGACTTACATATGAAGAATAAACTTCACTGACTACAAAAATGTCATACTATGTGAAATTTTCTGATTCTATGAAGTAAGACATTTTGAGGTAATTAATGAAAGTATAAATGAATCAGTGCAAATATGTATTTCCTAGGAGGGTCATGTATTAATTAATGCATTTGTTTCCATATATTTGCATATAATTATGAACTATTTTATGTTGATTAATATAGTTATACAACCAAGCATGTGCTTGCCATATGCTTATACAGCTGACCATCCCAGTAAAGTAAAGCAAAGTAAGTAACGCAAAACTTAAATGCATTTTGATAACATAAACAACATTAGGTCACCTATGACATTTAGTTCATTGTTACTCTGTGTAAAAGTAAACGTATCTGTTTTGTAAAGATGTGCATCATATAAAGATTTCTTTGATATAAGCAAATAAACAACTGTTCTTTTGACAAGTGCAAATAAATTCACAGCTCACAAGGCATTTTGGAAAAACTTTTTACTTGCATTTCAATTGTGATTCACTCCAGAGTAAGAGTGACATATACATATATTCTGAGAGCAAAGGATTTCAGTTACATTTTGGGAGAAACAACTGACAGTTTGAAAACATGCCATTAAGTAGATGATAAACACAGGATGTTGATGTGCACTTATGAACAGATAAATTGTCTTTTCAAGTAATCGCTGTAATTTACAGAAGCAAGTCTATATGCCTTAGAAAGCCAAACCTCTTCTTTTTTAAAAGGGGCATACTGGGCATTTCAAAAATCAGACTGAATAACAACCTGCTGGTTACTTTAATAAAAATAGATGCTGTAATAGTGGCAAATGCTTATGTGTAATCTAACACAGTGTAAGTGCCCTGTCAAGCAATCACTGTGGTATACAGTGACAAATGTACAGTATAAGCAGTTCAAAGGGAAAATTCTGTTGTTTTTTTTAGGATAAATGCCTGACATTTGAAACAAAGTTAGAGTGAAAACATTGTGCACACTTGTAGTAGGCTGTGCAGCGGCCACTTTGGCCAGGGTGAAGACAATAGGGAAGCATAGAAAAACATGAAATACAGCATTTCAACATGGAAGTTGTGAACTTCAAATGTAACACTAAGTAAACGAATGACTTTATGTATACTCTGTAAAAATGTACCATATTGTCAGTCCTTTTGATGATAAATGCGGACTAAGCTAAGACTTTCAAAAGATAAGGTATTGCTTAACACGTACTGTACATTGTTAGCTCTCAATTTGTTACCGTTAATGTGCATATTTGTCACAGAGAGTGTCTTTTCAAACTGAGAGCTTTTACAATAGAAAAATGACTTAATAATTTGCTTAGAAGAGTTTCAACATCTTAATATCAATGCAGGTTCAACCTATACCGATGTGTATGGTGAGACCAAATTTTAGTGGCCAATATTATCATTTGGGTCCTGGGCAAAACAGGGAGCTTAGCATAGAAGATGAGGATGTTGTGTGGAAAAAATAAGCCTTACTCTTTGTTTAGTAGTGGAAACAGAGAGGTATTTTATTGACATGAATAAAAAAAACTTGTAGCACAGAGAACATAATTCTAATTTATTTATTCCTGTTAATAATTTTTATGAACATCGTATGCAATGAATATGCATATTAGACATGATCTTGTACCTTTGCAGATAGGTAGCATTTACTATATGTAACTAGTAGCAGTCTTCATGACAGCATCAGTATATACAGGGTCAGGAATGTCAACCAGTAAGGAGAATCTGATATTGTGGTTGGTTGTGGTTGTGAGAAGTGTAAGAAATGAGGGATTTAGAAGCAGGGATAGCAGCAATCACAAAAGAAGCATCAGTCTAAAAGCAACCAGAAACGACAGCTTTAAGTTTAACAAGGGCAAGGTAACAAATGAGAAACAAGGTAACAAAGTCTTAGTGTATTACACAGAATATTCAGAAGCCAGGAAGGTCCTAACAAAAATCTAAACTACGATTCTAGTGAGAAACTAACAACAACATTTTAAAAATGCCTCAGCCATTGTTTTAATAGTTCATAATTTTTGTACTGCAAGTTGATTAGCACATGCAAGTAAGAATTAAACTGTACTCTGTACACATAGCAATAATTACCCAATAAATGTAGGAGGATAAAATATAGCTATTATCTGGAAGGCTTGTAAGGTTAAAGGAAGTATAAATATAGTTATGGTACTTGGTGCTCTTTTATCTGGGCAACTAAGAACATATTTGTGCCTATGTGATTCTTCAAGACAGTTAACCTCTGGGCCTCCAGCTCTGTTTTAATGTCCTATATAACTCTACTGTCATGTTAGGAACAGCTACCTGGCCATCACCTGTTTCTTTTGCTCTGTTTCCAGGCATTCAGCTCCATATATAAAGAAATCAATAGGCAAAGAAGCATTTTTTTTTTGTCAGCATGTGTTTAGACATGGTTGGAAAAGAGAGGTGGTGAAGGGTGAAAATAAGCAGATCTGGGAGACACAAAGTCATAACACAATCAGAAGACATGTCTCTGAGGGTCACCACCTTGCATGATAGGCACCTCCCCACACAACAGCTTCAAGCACAGCTCAACAGTGGACGTAAAAAGCAAATCTCATTTTCTACTCTGAAGAGTCTTTGTGCTGAAGGTTTGACAGGGCAAGTGGCAGTAAGAGGACAAAATAAAATCCCAGCTGTGAGCTACTGTAGACTAGAAGTCTTATGGACCGATGAATCAAAATTTGAACTGTTCAGTTCATTATGCAGGGTGTTTGTATGCCGTCAATTTGGTGAATGAATGGTTCCTCAGTGTGTGACACCAACTGTCAAACATGGAGGAGGAAGTGTGATCGTCTGGGGTTCTTTTGCTGGAGGCATGAGTTGCACATAGTGACTGGCATTTTTAATCAAAAGGGTTACGACAGCATTTTGCAGTACCATGCAATACCTTCTGGCCTGTGTCTAGTAGCTCAGGGGCTCATCCTACAGAAAGACAAAACATACCTCAAGGCTATTTCAGAACTATGTTAAAAAAACAGAAGGTACCCTTCAAAACATGGTCTGATCAGCACAGTCTCCAGACTTAAACCCCATTGATTTAGTTTAGAATGAACTGGACTGAAGGGTGAAAGAAAAGCAACCTGCAAGTGCAACACATTTGTGGAAACATCTGCAATAATGTTGAGAAGATCTTTCTGACCAATATTTTATTTTCCTTATAGAAAGAAGGACATATGTTTTTGGCTGATATACTGGCAAAAGGTGGCTACTCTGATGAATCAAAAATTTGAATTAAATTTTGTACACTTAATGATTCCTCAACTTATTTTTTATTTGCCATTGTTTACTTGTTCTATGACTTGATTTCAAGAAACATTAAGACATTAAACTATGTTCATTTCCATAAAAAAACTGAAAAAACTGAGTTGTTCTAAGACTTTAGACCGGTAGTGTATATAGATAGTATTTGATCTTTTTCCAAAATATAGAATTACATGTGCAACATATACAAGAAGCCCCATCCAGACTATCTATTTGTTAAATTGGAAAAATGGGAGTTCCAAAAATTATCAGTCCTGTTTCTTGATTATAAGATTATTTGTTCTTGATTCAATATGGATCAATCCAAGATTGATACCATCTTGAATTAGAAAGTTCTTCATGAATTATTATAAATGGTTTATTAAAGACTTTAAAGACCTTTGTTGCACCTATTACTGCTCTAGCTAAAAAGTTTCCTCAAAAGCTGTGCTGGACTCTGGGGTTGCAGCAGTCTTTTGATACTTTATGGAACATGTGTACCACTGCACCTGTCTTGTGGCATTCTAAAGCTTCCCCTACTCTTTGAAGTTGAAATTAATGTGTCTAGTTTAGGGGTAGAAGTATTTTTGTCTCAAAGATTTCCTGGTATAGTATAAATATGATCAGCCTTCTTGTGCATTTTATTCACAAAAATTATCTTCAACTGAAGAATATTATGATGTCAGTCATCAGAAATTACTAGCCGTTACATTTATGCTTGTAGAAGGGTAGAACTGGCTCAAGGGTGCTAAGTATTTTTTATGATTTTTACAGATTGGAGAGATATATCAGTGTCAAACAGACATACTGGGTACTGGTCTTTAGTTGATTTAATTACACCATTTCTTGTCAAGCTGATAATAAGAATCTGAAAGTTGATATCTTTTCAAGACAGTTGGAAAACCCTCAGAGATCACATGAAATAGAACAGTAATTCCCACTAAATTATGATGGTCTTCTACCACTAGAGATATTCCAGATGACATCCTAGACATAGTTAAAAATACCCACAGCAACCAACCTACCTTTGATACACTGGAATAGCAAATGCTGCTCTCTCCCCTAAAGATGCAGGGAGGCCTCCAGGCCCACAATGTCTCCTAATCAGTGAACCAAAAAATCAGCTACAACTGGGGAAAACACTTTCCTCTATCTTCAAAGGAGGCTGTCATGGATCCCAAATAAAAATGCAGAACTTTTCTTTAATTGCACAGTGTATGCACATGTCAGTCATGGAGTGAGTAATCAATTAAACACAATACATTACATCATCTGACTCTTAATATACAGAGCTTTATTATTCCATCCAAACAACTAGTGCCACCAATATTTTTCTGACTCCTGCCGACTCTCCCATTAATCTGAATGCTGCCTTCTTGATAGGAGTGTTCTGTAGATCCTCCTATTGCCCTTAGCACCGCTTCATAGGAAGGGTGTATGGGCTTTCTCATTAGTTTATTCACACTTTCTAGGGAGGTGTTTGTTACTCATTTATCTCATTCTAACCTTGGAAAATCAAGGTGTTTGTTTCTCTAAGATGAGGCAGACTTCACATACTTAAGCTTTACGCTATATTTAGTTAACCTTTGAGTTATTTTAAGACCTTTTCCTTAAGCTTAATAATTCACTATGTTAAGGCTCCATATATGCAGTGGCGGTTTTTAATATGGGGAGCTTGGGAGCTGCCCCGCCTCCAAATATCTTAAAAACTTACTTAAATTAATTAGGTAATACAAAATAATCATGAAATAAATGTGTTTATTTGCACAACATTCCTTGTTTAAATACCTGTATTTCCTAAGTGAATGGCATCGGCCAAGAGAGGGTATGTAAGTCCTTGATCTTTTGGCAAGATTACATACTTGCAAGCAGAAAGAAAGAAAATGACCATAAAATAAAAAAAGAATAAAGGTTTAAAAAGCAACTAAAGAAAGTTCCATAAGAGCAGTTTATGAACCAAGTTCAGATGAGTTTGTCTACTCAATTGACCCTGAAGGTAAAGAAACAGTCAAAGTAAAAGGACAAAAGTTAAAAATGGTTATTGACACTGGTAGTGGAGAATATTTCATCAGTCAGGATTCATTTAAAATAAATTTCACAGAAAGGTATACTTCTTAGTATACTTCTTGCTATTTTGAGGCTCAAATAGACTACCAAGAAACATTCATTAAAGACAACATTTACTGTATGTGATTCAAGGGACTGTGGAGTCATTGCTAGGACAAAAAGTGTATTTTGATTTGGGAATATTGCATACTCCATCAAAAAGTAAAGTGTGCATCAGGTTTTCCTCCAGTATTTTGCTGCATCCATTTTACCCTCTACCCTCCTAAGCCTTCTAGGACCTGCTGAGGAGAAACATCCCCATAGCTCAATGCTGCTACCACCATGTTTCATGTATGGGATGTTGTGTTTTTGGTAGCAGAGATGGAGATTCAAAAAAGGCGAGAACGAAACCTATACTGACAATAAAACAGAGACGTCTTCAAGGGATAACTCAGCTATATGCAACAAACCACCCAATTGTATTGATTCAAATGTTTGAAAATGCTGGTTGAATCATTCAGTTTGCCCAAATTTTCTCTGGGTGGTCATGGTACCCCAGAGTCAAATTCACCTAGCATTCAAACCTTTCACAAAATGACTTCCAGAATCTAGAACTAAATTGTGGGACCAACATTATAGATGATAAACCCATTGAGACATGCTATTTTCTGCATGAAAATGTCAACAAATATGATGGCTGATGGTAAGGGAGCTAAATGGGCACTTCCAAGAAACATGTCCACAATAACTTGAATGGTGGTGTTACTCTGGATGCGGTGTTTTGGGTAGATCTGTGATAAAATCCATATAAATATGTTTCCAAGGCACAGAAACAGGTTGAAGCACCCCAATAGAGTAGACTGATAACAAGTGTCACATGCAGCAGTACAGCATCTAACACATCATGCCTTTCCACTAGAAGGTCGGGTTTATGATTCAAAGTTTGACCTATTCCAGGGTGACAGAACAACTGAACGATGACATAAATCCATGTCATCGAATGTCATCAAGTAGAAATAACAATCTAGGTGGTATGTTTATGGAGGAATCTCTCTGATTTTGTATTGCATGAATTTTACTCATAATTCCTTCCATTTATGGTATAGTAAGCATACCAATACATTTGTCCTCACATATGATAGGTATTGGGTCCTCCCTACATTCATCAGGCTCAGAAACATTTTTACTACAAGGATAATAAGTTATAGAGAAGTTAAAATGACAGAAAAACAAAGACCAGCTAGCTTGTTGGGCATTTAATCTCTTGGCGTATTTCATATAAATTAGGTTCTTATGATTAATGTAAATAACAAAAGGAAACTTGTCTCCTTCTAATTAGTGACACCACTCCTCCAAAGCAATGTTTATCACCAACAATTCACGAGCTCCCACTTCATACAGTAGTTCATCTCTGCTTGATTTAACTTCTTAAAATAAAAGGCACATGGATGTAACAACTTTGATTTACAATATCATTGCGATAAACAGAACCAATGGCAACACTAAACACATCTAATTCCACAGTGAAAGGTAATTCTGGATTCAGTTGTCAAAGTATGCCATCAATGCATTACTAGCTTCTTTATTCCATACAATTTTTTATGATTTTTCTGGAATAATAAGGTTATGGAAATAACACAGAACTAAAATTCATAATACATTTATGATAATAGTTCGCAAAATCCCATGACACTCTGATCCTGTTTTACCTTCTCTGAAGGTAATAGCCTGAATAGCCTTAAGTTTAGTATTCATCTATAGTCAAACCTGTCTGAGATATTTTATATTCCAATAATAAGAATTTTTCCTGATGAAACTCACACATTCCAGTTTAATAAATACATTAGTCTAATGAAGTCTTTTAAGTACTTCTTTAATGTGACTAATATGGGTCAGGAGATTCTTCGGAAATATCAAAATGTCATCAATATACACTAAATACACAAACTTCCAACAGGTCTTTAAAGATATTGTTTACGAAGGACTGGAATATGGCCAGTGCATTTGCTAATGCATAAGACATTACCCTGTATTTTTATTATCCTATTTTTATATTAAAATCAGTTTACCAGTTTACAAATACGAATGAGATTATACACATTTTGCAGATCGTGTTTTGAAAAAAAATCAATCACTTAATTTAGTATTGAGGAAATAAGTGATAATTTCTTTTAATAGCAATTTTATTCAGCTCTCTATAATCTTTACAAATTCGAAGACCTCTGCCTTTTTTTTCAACAAAGAAAAAGCCTGTTCCAATCTGATTATTAGGTTTGATTATAAAGCCATTTTGTAAATTGTCTGTTATATACTGCTTATTACACAAGTGACTTAACAGACAGTAGGTGGAACAACAGTAAATAATATGATGACTTGACTCCCAGACTGGAAAAAACACAAAATGGTATGATTAAAAAAACAAAATGGCATTGTCATAAACTAAACGTAATAACTGGAGTAATTTTAAAGAACAAATATTCAGAAAATGTAGTCATTTATAATGTTACCTAAAAACTTACATTGACATTGACTAAATAGTTCTATCATGTTTTCTACATAGGCAGAGTTAAAAAGGTGTCCAGGAGGGCATCGCCCTCCTTAATGTATGAACTATTTTATGTAGCCTACTTAGCGTTACATTTTTTGGCTTGCAAAATTACATACTTATTAAATTTGATCTTTCTACTGTAAAACAAAGTCAGAAGTGTAGAAAGTATAATGATACAAATAATAAATAATAATATTAATAATAATGCTAATACCATATATACTGTCAAAATGTGTTGTTTGTGTGGTATATCTTGAAGCACAGTGAAATACACAATCCAGTGTCACAGTCAGAACAATACTAGCGTGATTCCTTGTGGATTTTCTTTCCAGACTGATCAGCTTTTGAACAGCACACTACACATGTGCAATTGACACTTGCATCACTTTTGGATTCATCAGAATCACTTTTGATTTTACTGTTCATTTCAATTTCACTGCCTGAAGACAAATTCACTTCATCATCATTGCTTGTTCACTGTGAAGAGTGTGCAACACCTGGGCTGCTGAAAAATGTTTCTTATAAAACCCTATTATGAAGCTAGGAGAAGAATGTCTGCACCATTACCCAGGTAACACTCGAGCCTGTTGCTTACGCAAAACATACCTATATCGTTTCCCGAACAACACATGGCACTAATGGTGTTGGCACTTTTACATCCCAAGTACGCCTTGAGTCTAAGGCTTACATGAGACATGTTTATACAGTTGCCCGAGTGACACTTTGGACTAACACGTTTAACACTGTTTTTACAGTCCGTGTGATGCTCTGGTCTAGCAGCAAGGAGGTTAAATAAATCTCAAAATAAAGTGTATTTTTTTTCAGCAAAGTTATTTTTAAGGTTACATCTAATGTAAATAATAATCAACAAATATAATAATTAAATCCATCTTGCCCTAAGAAACTCTCTCCTTATCAACATTCTGTCCTTAAAATACATGAAATTAGTTGGATATAAAATATTTCCTGAAAGAAATAAACTTTGTTACATAAAAGTAAGGCTTTCATTATTGATTTGCCAACTTCAAGATTCTTTTGATATAATTGAAACAATTAAAGAAAGCGCTTTTTCAAAAGTTATAATTATTACCAGTTGCGTTTTTTGACTCCATTCTGTGACTCTGTTACTACATGCAGTTTGAGGGTTGCCAGGGTTCGTTCTACCTGAACATGCTTCCAGTCATGTCACTTGTGAAACAGTGCAAAAGGCTTCCTATCAGATTGTGTCACTTTATTTTACAACTTTAGTGTGTCACTGATCTCACAAAAAATGTGTATAGTTTTCCCAGTTTTGACCTTGTTCTTTGTTCATTTTTACCTTCTATCCTTCTGCTTTTCTGTCTGCCTCCTGACTAGGGGTGAAACAAACACAGAGCAGACCCTTCTTTTTGCATTGGCATTAGGAAGCCAAGGACCTATCAGAGTGCTAGGCCTGTCCGATAATGATTTTTTAAAGAAGAAAATGCTCTTTTGTATTTACAAAATTATGTTAAAAGTGAATATTGTTATCCTTGGGAATTCACAAAGAATTTAACAGATACTTTGTATTTTATTTTTATTGCAATGCACCCTTCTAGCAGATATGTTTACATTTATTGCCCAGATTAGTTATTTAGTGCATGGTGGCAACTCATGGTATTAAATTTGGCAGGAGCTTGTGCATAAATGCAAAGTGGCTGTTGTAGATTGTTGATAATTACACAGGTGAGGAAAGGCCATCTCCCGTCACCCATGCTCACCATCTTCTACAGAGGGACCAATGAGAGCATCCTGTACAGCTTCATCACTGTCTGGTTTGGGAATTGCACTGTCATGGATCACAAGACTCTGAATAGGGTAATGAGAACAGCTGAAAATATCATTGGAATCTCTCTTCCCCCCATCACAGACATGTACACTACACATTGCATCTGCAATGCCACCAGCACTGAGGAGGACCTGACGCACCCCTCACATAAACTATTCACTCCCCCGTCATCTGGATAAAGGTAACATAGCATTCAGGCCTTCACTACCAAAATGTGTAATAGTTTCTTCCCTGAAGTCATAAGACTGATAACACATACACACCTTGCCATTCAACTAGCTCAAATATATATATGTATTATTATATTTATTATCATACTGTTACTTTCTTCCTGCTTCCAGTATCATGTTCACATGTGTTCCTTCTATTAAGAAGTTGTCACATTTTGGCATGAACTGCTAATTTCTGTACCTGTAAATATCATAAATGTGTACTGGTCAGCGCTGCAATATCTTTGTTTGTACCACTGTCTGCCTTTGCACTGTCCTGCAATGTTTGTACATGCTTGCACGCATGCACTTTATGTTAAAATTTGTAGTTTTTTCTGTAGACCTGTGTTTTATGTAGGCAACGTGGTCCTGGAGGAACATTGTTTAATTTAACTGTGTACTGCACTAATTCTATGTGGTTGAAATGACAATACTACTACTACTACTACTACTACTACTAGCAGAGAGCATCATTTTTCAAAACTTACAGTATGGATATTAGAAAGTGCATAAAATCACTCTCACAACTTTTACTACAGACAAGAATAGAAAAGGCTGTGCCTCCCAATCTATTATTATAGCAGAAGACCCCACACTGAAGGTGGGTGGAGGCAGATGTAGCTAACAAGTGGTAAGAACATGACTTATGGTAGTATTAATTGCAAAGCAGGCACCAAGCAGAATCAGACTAAATCACAAGTGTCAAGTTTGTACAATATGGATGACTATGGATGACAGAAGCAATTCCAAAGGAGTTATAGTGAATACATACTAAGGGAGTTCCACACACGATGAGTTATTATCATTTCTCTCTGGTTTGCTCTGTGTGTGTGTGTGCGCATTTCCTTCAGGCACCCACTGTATGACTGCTTATACTGTGCATGTGTATTTTGTCTGCCTTGCTGCTCATATGTGGTGTTAAGCACATAATTATTATAGAGTATGGAATTCAATTAATATAATATTGATTAATGCGTTTTTAAATTATTCTTACATCATCCACATTTATAGCCTGGCTGTATTTGTGTGCTGTTTTTTGCTAAACTCTGGCGCGGCTTCTGAGTAAAAGAGCACTTCTGTTGATGTTACTGGAGCCAAGGCTCTCTGCCCATAGTTACACTGACTTCTTGTTACGAATGATCTCTTCCATCTAGTGCGTAATTTATTACATTGTCAGCATCACTGGTGTTAATTTAATTTACATTTTTTAACATTACTGCTTTATTAAATTGGTTTCCTTCAACTCGTATGTTTTGTATAGAGTATGGTCCTCTTTTAACCACACTTGTCTGAAAAAGAGTTGTGAACATGTCTGCAGTTTATACCCAAATGGGATGCTTGTACTTACAGCGATGCAGTGGTCTGTACAACTCTCTATCACAACTCATAAACACCCCTGTTACAAAATATTTAATAAACAAAAAGTGACATTTGTCTCTTTAATGAAGTTAATAAAAAATAAAAAGCTCTAACTTTCAAAACAGTTAAATCATGATATTATGCAATACTTACATTTTTATTTATTTTTTTTTTAAATAAGGAAAATACTACTTTGCCAAAATAGGCAAACAAGCTAAAAAAAAGCAGCATTTTCTGTAATTTAAATATCTTTACTATACTTTTTTTGAAATGCTGAAGTTTTAAATGTCATGTATCGACATCTGTGGACCATTCTCTGGGCTCCTCTCAAGTATCTAATACCATTTTACATCGAGAGGGAGTGCTGGCGCTAACATTTTCCTCTCTTATTCCTGCCGCAACATGGTGAAGACAACTGATGAGGGAAATTGGCTCTGCACCTTTGGGTCTTCAGGTTATAAATCTCACTGCCTATGGGAGAAGAAGATCAGTTTTATACCAAACCAAAGACAGGATGGAGTTACCTGCGGAGAACTCTATCTATATCTAGCCTGACAGCAATATTTTGTAAAGGCTTTCTGTTGTTTCTTATAAAAAAAAGGATTTTTTGTGAGTATTAAACGGCGACTTGTGGTTCTTTCACTCGGCTACAGGAAGAGTAGTCAATAGGATTGCCTGTCCAAGGGAACCTTGCAGACCCAGTTCGTTGGCTTGTCAATCAAGTAAATCAGCTCAAAATTCAAATGGCAGAGCTTCTCGATGCTGACATCCTCTGGGAGGCAGCAGAAGCAGGTCATGTCCAAAGGCCTGGTCAGTTGCTTGTCCTGATGCATGCTTGGCATGACATTGAGAGTTATTTGCTTAATTTTGAGCACATGATTACTCATCAAAGTGACCATGACACAAATGGGCACACCTTTTTGCATCTTTTTCATTGGGTGAGTCCTAACGCACCTACTATTATCTGGAGGAGCAGGCAGCCATTGATTACCATACCTGGAAGAGGGAGATATTAGCATGTTATGGCCTCAGCTGTTACTGTCAAGTCCAGAAGTTCTGTGACTGACAATTCGACCCTGTGCACCCAGAGAGAGCCCAGGCGTCTGGGGTAAGTTGGCCCGCTGGCTCGTCCAGGCAAATCAAACATGTGGTCAAACTCACGGCAGCCAGCTACCTCATACATAACTGGTCCACCCACTGAGATGACAGCCCTGGATGGATATGGAGGAACTCGTCAAAATTATCGAGAGACACCGTATTGCTAGCCACACAGAACATCCAGAGGAGCATTGGATACGATGGACTGGTTGAGTCCCATGTCCAGAACCCTTCCCTAGAGAGGACAAGGCACCCCCTTGAAGGTGCGAACAGTTCCCACAAGCCTTCTAATGCTACCACTACAGTGAGCCAGGACACACAGTGGTGAATTGTCCTCAGTGGGGGAGAATCTGATGGAGTGCAGCTGGATCAAAAGCGACCGGTACTTTTCAGTGTTCGTGGCTAGCTCTCTCACCCTTCCTTTTTCAGTTACCGCACGAGTAAATGAGTATTTAGTTCATGTCATATATGACTCCAGTAGCAATACCACCATTGTTGCCCCAGTATGTCCAGTCGGAACATTATGAACAGTATGGACAGAGGCCAACCTAACCTCCGTGCATGTTTAGACTCAGTTCTATCCCACTGCTGTCCTTTGGATACTTGGCCTAGGATAGCTACACCCTTGGTACTACTGATGCTGCCATATGTACTGATACTCGGGCAGGACTGGCCTCAAAGCAAAGCTGACATGAACCGACTGTGCCAGAATGGCAGGATGAAGAATGGTCTCCTGAAGGTGGTACCCTTCCGTACAAAAGAGAAAGTAAGGGTGTAGCTACCCAATATGATGAGGCAAATCTCCAGACAGACGTCGGCCACATGTCACAGATGCCAGGGGCCGCTCCAACCCGTCAAATCTTACAGCCGTCAGACGCCATGCTTGACCCACTTGCCTTGCTGCAACTTTGGTTTTACTCCCTGCCTGCCTCTTTTAAACATGAGCAGTTGAATGATGACTTCCTGAAGTTTGTGTAGAATGTAATTGCCGCAGTCAATGGTCACCCAGCCAGCAGCATCATACTATCCGGGCCTCACTTTGTTTTAAGCGATCATCTATCATATCGCAGTGAAATACATAATCTGCCTCATGCCCATATATTAGGTGCTCATCTGGGAACAGGAAAAATATTAGAGGGCATCACTGCATGTTTCTATTGGCTGGGCATGCACAAAGAGGTCTGCCGATCACACACATCCTCATCCTTGTGGATTACGCCACCCATTACCCAGCAGCCATATAACCAAGTAACCAACCAGCCAGTAACCAAGTCCTTACTGACCAGGGGACACCCTTTACATCGAATACATTCAGGGAAATCGCCAAACTGCTACACATCACTGACCTCAAAATGTCTATCTATCACCTCCCGACAGATGGGCAGGTTGAGCATTTTAACCAGATGCACAAACAGATGTTAAGGAAGGTTGGGCGCATGGATGAGAAAGACTGGGACCAGCTCCTACCTTTTGTTCTGTTTGCCTTCTTAGAAGTGCACCAGGCCTCTACAAGCTTCTCCCCCTTTTAGTTCCTTTATGGGAGAAAGCCTCAAGGTATCCTCGACTTGATCAGAGAGGGCTGGGAGGAGGAAGCAACTCCCTCCTCCTGCAGTTATATTGAGCACGTTGTGGAGTTACACAATTGATTCACTTGGCTCCGACTCCTCATAAAGGAGCATCTTGAGGGTGTTCAGAGCACCCAATCCTAGCTTTTCAATCATGGTTCCTTCCTTTGTGAGTTACACCCAGGGATTGGGTCGTGGTACTTGTAACCACATCACATTCCAAATTCCTGGCACACTGGTATGGGTCCTTCGAGGTGCAAGAGAGGAAGGGGCTGGTAGGCTATCTGGTCTATCAAACCAACCAACATCCAAAGGCTATCAGGCTACTAAAGAGGCCATAGCTAGTCCCACCACCTCTCAATTCTCTAACACCAAATAACTAAATTTTGGGGATAATCTTGATCCCCAGCAAAGGAAGGCACTTGGAGCTGTAATTACCTCTGTCACCAGAGTTGTAAATTCCAAGCCGGAGTACACCAATCTCATTGCCCATGACACTGCCATTGACCCAGGGGGTCATAAGCTAAATGAAATCTTTTTCATGCCTATCCCATGCCAAGCGTTGACAATCTCCTGGAGCCACCTGGGAGCCTGTCCACCTTGACATGATGAAAGATTATTGGCAGATTCCTTTGACCATTGCAACAAAAGACAAGACTGCGTTTAGCACCCCTAGTGGACACTGGCATTATCATGTCCTTCCATTTGGAATACATGGGGACCCAGCAACCTTCCAGGGTCTCGTGGGTAGAGTGCTCTGTCCCCACAATGCCTACACTGCTGCCTATCTAGACAATGTTATCATATATTCCAGCACCTGGAAGGAACACCTGCAGCAGGTTTCAGATGTCTTCCCTCTATCAAGAAAGCTGGCCGTAGGAACAACTTCAAGAAATGTTATTTTAGGTTTACTAAGGCTAAATATTTAGGCTATGTAGTGGGCGGAAGATGTGTCAAACTGCAGTGCTCCAACGTTGCGGCCATTCAGGAATGGCCAGTGGCGACCTGTACTTTCACCCAACCACAATATTTAAATGTGTTAATGTATGGTAAGTGAAAGTTTCCTTTTATTGTAACTTTATATTATGAACTGTTTATGATATTTGACATGGGATCTGATGTAAATATGTAGTAACATGGTTGTAACTCAAAAAAAAATGCAAATACTTTGTATGGGTTGCCTAGCTCACCCCCCAGACTAAATGTTAGACTCCTCTTATAATTTTCTGCTGGCAGAACGAAATTTCAGGCATTGAGTAAAATCCACTCTGTTGTAGGAAATCTCTGTTTCATGGCCCACCCAGGGATGCCAACAGGGGTCACTCTAGGCTCATGGCGGCCCTGGGCAGAGAAAGAATCAGTGGCCCTTTCGCCCGCCAATGTCAATATGGTATCTTATGCACGGCGGATGGCCACGTCCATTGCGGACACTGCATAGCCGCCTCGTGCTCATGACACAACCGTTTAACTTATGATAAAGTTCAGGATTGCTCCTTCCTGTGACGCAATAAAAGCCTATTGAGCCACCTTTCTCTTTCGTTTTGAATAACCAGATTTGTTTACTCGAAATCTCTTCATTTTGTTTAGAATGGGTATGCGAATGCCTTGTGCCCTCTATCTGACCAGATATTCACTATGACTATTGCGCTAACACTAATACTTTATTAAAACATTAACTTGTAAGACAACTCGTCCACTTGCACTAGCTTCGCTTCAGCTCTCAGCTGTGTCATTATTTTCTCTTTCTGTTTTATATTCAATATATATTTGCATGGCGGCCCCTGGAATTTGGCGGCCCTGTGCAGGTGCACAGTTTGTACATGGCTAAGGCCGCCCCGATGCCAAATAAACTCAGGAAAATGTGTAGTATGATAAATGGACTGATTGGTTCTCTTTTAAGAAAATCAATCAATTAATCTCTGCTGTTGATTTTAATCAGTCAGTTAATTGATGATTTTAATGCTAGTAATTGGTTCAATAATTAAGTAAGGCTCCCACTTTATTTTCTTTACCTTTCTCTGTAGGAGGGGCTTCCAGCCATTAGACTTCTATCAAGGTAACTGACACGCACTTATTTTAAGAAACAGTTTAATACAATTCATCCATCCATCCATCCATTATCCAACCCGCTATATCCTAACACAGGGTGATGGGGATCTGCTGGAGCCAATCCCAGCCAACACAGAGTGCAAGGCAGGAAACAAATCCTGGGCAGGGTGCCAGCCCACCGCAGTTAATACAATTCAATGTAATACAATCGATTGATAAATACAAACATAGCAATATGATAACCACAAATATATTGACATAGAAGACAGTCAAACGTATAACACAGAAAAGGCTGGCTATTAATTTATCTTGGCACAGATTTTATGATATCAAGCCTTAAAGGATGATGTCTGATGTTGTGTGGAGCTATTCTCATTGCTCCAGATTCAAGTGATGAATTCATCTTGTGCTGGAGTGCATTCTTGGCATTTGCTACATGGTCCTTTTCACATGATATCGTGTGATGCTGCCTTTCTAAGATTGCTGTTAGGCTCTTTGCTGTGCCGTCTTCAACTTCACATGGAAAAGCATTACTCTTTCTAGTTCATGAGTATAAGTGCTGAAGTTCAATTTTTGAAGTAAATCTGCTTTTCAGTCTTTTCAGACAGTGTCCATTGACTGGCACAGAACTTGGCTTGGCAGAGTAAATCTTAAAGCTAGTTCAGGACGTCCAGCTCCAAGACTTTATGGAGTAGCTTCTAGGGTGTCAGGCTCCAAGGTCTATGATGAGTACCTTCCAGGCCAAAAAAGGTTTTTGAGCTTTTTGCTCGGCAGAGAGTGGGTGATTTCTCTTCCCAAAGAGAGCAGCTCATCAGTTTTCAGCACTCCAAAGAGAACAGATGGTCTGCTTTCAGCTCCCCCAAAAGAAATAGAAGAGATGAATGTAGGTAGTGTTAAAGGGATGCAGATTAAAGTCACTTCCAGTTACATATCCAGTACTTACTTTTTTTGTCCATTACATCTGGCCAGAGATCAGTTTGCAGTTACAATCCTAAAATGAATGTCCATTTGGATACCTTTTTGTCTGAATGAGTTTCTACAGAGGTGTTAGCTCCACTTTGATTTACAGCTTTGTTATCAGATGAAACTGATAAGAAACTGATAAAAAGCTGAATGTATTCCACCAGAGATGCATGAGATCTCATGCATTCTCATTGAAATGGATTCTACCGGAAGGGAAGCAGAAACAAAGAAGACCAAAGCTAACATGGAGCAGTACATTCCATGATAACCTGAAACAAATCAACATCCCCTGGAAAGATGCTGAAGGTGTAGTAGCCGGTTGGAAAAGATGACAACAATGTGTCCAAAGACACAGAGTGACCTAAGTTTAAGTAAGTATCAGATGAACTGCAACAACAACAACAGTATTTATTTATATAGCACATTTTGATACAAATGATGTAGCTCAAAGTACTTTACAGGATGAAAAAAGAAAAAAAAAAGACAAAATATAAGAATAAAATTAGGCAATACTAAATAATGGAATAAAAGTAAGGTCTGATGGCCATGGTGGACAGAAAAAAAACAACAAAAAAACCCAAAGGCTAGAGAAAAAATAAAAAACAAAATCTGCAGGGGATTCCAGGCCACGAGACTGCCCAGCCCCCCACAGGCATTTTACCTAACATACAGTAAATGATCTCAATCAGAGATGATGCAGAGCTGACCAAAGTGTAGATGGGGTTGCAGCTCATCTGTTCACTCTGGAATGTACTAGGGCTGTTAAATCTAGATAACTGAGCAATGCTCAATTTCTCTTACAGTGGCAACTGCAAACAATAGAGCCTTCTCCATTTTGAAAAAAAAAACACAGCAAAATGGCACCTGTGAAATTTTATAATAGTGCTAAATAACTATAAATGATTATCCAAAAATAATGAATTGCTACCTTAAAATATGAAATTAATACAAAATGACTTGGAGAATCATAATAACAGGCAAAACAAAGAAAGAGTGAGCAGCTGGCTGCAAGAAAAAAGATTATTATAGCAGCTACTGAAAAAGAAAATTTATAGCCTCACTGTTAGATTAAAGCTAGGAGAGCTCCATCATGCACCTCAATACACCTGCATGAGCAGTTCACAGGTTTTCTCCTTGTTACTGCATAGGTCTTTTATCAAGTTGCTTTTGTTTTGCCACCTATCCAATTGTTCTGTCCCTGTAAGGAGAATTCCAGACTGAATCAATGTTAATAATAGCACAGGGATTTTCAGACATTTTGTTGAAAGTAGCTACCATGGAAAAGTTTAGAACCTCATCGTGCAATTAATACTAAGAACTAGCCTCAGACTAGTGGACTACTGGCTCTACTGAAATGTGTTCAGCCTTTGCTGTATAATTTTTGGTCTCCTGCTTTATTATAAAATAAAATATAAAAGTATACTTGCATTTAATATACTACGTTTCCAAGATTGGCACTGGCTCCCAGCAATCCTTTGATGTAAGAAACAGTGGATTCATAAAATTAATAGATGAATGGACTCCTGTTGGAAAACAGAAAGCTGTGTACTTTGATTTTTAAAAATCTTTTAGAAAGTAATGATGTTTACTAGCCGTTCTTCTAGGAGGGCTGTTTCTGTGCTATTTAAATAGCTATTGATTGATTATTGTACTTCTGCTTTTTATGTTTTTTTTAATTTTCTTTTAATGTTTGAAGACATTGATGCCGTGAAAGTGATCTATGAAAGATTTTAGATAACATTAAGTTAAATACACATTGGCATATAATATGATATATTCATGCAATTAAATATAGGCATTTATATTTTGGTATGAGGTTAAATACAGTCAAATCACTGTATTAATGGGTGAGTTTTGGGAAGTGGAGTCTTAGCCTTTCTCTCTGCTAATACTTATATATGTGATGGTATCCATTAAGTTTTAGTTTTATTAAGCAGTGTTTTATTAAAACTTTGTGTCAAGGTTGCTAATAGTTGTTCTTGTCTGCGTTCTTAGTGTGAGAAGTTAGGGTACTCTTTGATGTGAAGTCTTCTGTTGGGCCTTGAAACTTGATTTTGTCTTTATTCAACAGCTTATAACTTGATACATGCCCCTGTAGCAAAAAATTGGAGATGTGGTTTATCTGGTAAGTGTAACCAGGCCTCAGGTCCTACTCATGGCAAATGACAGTACAGGCACATGCAATAGCTGACAGGAAAAGAACAGCTGAGTGGCCATGCACCATGGCTGGCAGGAAAAGGACAGCAGAGACTTCTGCTGGGAGTAAAGCACATTGCACAATGCAGCCGCGATAAACACGGACAACTGCTTACACAAACTGACATCTCCTCAGATCTTTACAGCAGACAGGTTGTTTTCATTGCAACTGAAAGTCATACACTTTGATTGCAATCAATCACATGATTATGACACAAAAACAAGATCTGTGACCTCAGCTCAAGCCAAAAGCAGAAGCTGTTTCACTGTTGATGAATGAAAAATGACAGGACACTACTTCGCATACCAAAATGACAGGTCAAGCTTAATATAGAGCCAACGAGAAGTTCACAAACACTGTGGATTGTCTTGCCAGACAGTCTCCGCTATACAAGGTACATGACATGACATAAATTTAAAGAGTACCTTTCAAAAGAACTCTGTGATGGTAACTAGGAAATAGAGGCGCATGAACCACCTTTCTTTGAGGACGAGAGGTCCAAGTGTTTCCTAGTATATAAATAACTGATGTAATAATAAACTGCTTGGCCAGTATCTGCCAGTTAATTCTAAAATATTCGGCCTTAGTTATGTGCATAAAAGAAAAAGATTAGTAAATATATGCCTTTATAACATGACTTATGCATTTTCTCATTGCATTTTTCTTGTGTTAAAATGAACCACACTTAAACATGCACACCTACATATATTGAGAAATGACTCATCAAAAATGTAATAAATGTATATATTGTTGGATAGTTATGTGATGTTATCACTTTGAAGGTTTCTCCTGTGAATAGCAAATACTTTTTGCTTCTTTTCAATCATCTCCAGATGTTTTTTAAGAAAAGTTCATATGTGGTGCACAAAAATATATTTTCATTTTTTACATTATCTCACAGATATAGCTTACAGAGAAATCAAAGCATTACGCACACCCGAATCTATTCCTCGGAGAGTCGCAGTCAGGGCAGCTGATGGAGCGGACCTTATGGATGACACTGCAGTTGTGACCCGCTGGGCCGGCTACTTTGAGCAGTTGTTCAAAGGTGATCCTCTGGCTAGGACGTTGGATATCTCTAGGTCCATGGTCCTTGAGGCTGATCCTCCAATTAGCTGCGAACCACCTAATCTCACTGAGGTTGCACAGGTGGTTAGCCAGCTGAGGAGAGGAAAGCCTGCAGGGATCTGTGATATCCAGGGTGAACTTCTCCAGGCAGGTGGTAAGGCTGTACTCCTGGGATTGCAAACAATCTTTGCTTAAATTTGGGAGACTGGCATCATCCCAAATGACTGGAAAACGGGACTTGTCATCTCTATCTGGAAAGGGAAGGGTGATCGCCTAGATTGTAACAACTACATAACATTGCTCTTGATGCCAGGTAAGGTCCTTGCTAGGATTGTCCTCAATAGGATCTGTGATCACTTGCTCACCTACCAGCAACTGGAACAGTCTGGTTTTACACCTAAGAAGTCTATTATCGACTGCATCCTAGCACTGAGGGTTCCCATGGAGTGCAAACATGAATATCGGTAGAGTTTCTTTGTAGCCTTTGTTGATTTTCGCAAAGCGTTTTATTCAGTTGATTGAGCTGCCCTGTGGGACATCCTGAGTGTTTGCGGGATCCCTTCAAGGTTGCTGGATATCATGTCCAACCTGTACACTGGTACTGTGAGTGCTGTGCAGAGTGGAGGCAGAACCTCTGCGTTTTTCCCAGTTGGGTTTCGTCAGGGGTGTGTTCTGCTCCTACTCTGTTCAGTGCTTGTATGGACTGGGTGTTGGGCAAGGTCATGGGGTCCAGTGGCTGTGGGGCATCTGTTGGTGAAGAAAGATTCATGGATCTTGACTTTGCTGATGATGCTGTGATCTTCACGGAGTCAATGGAGGCATTGATTGGGGTGCTGAATAGACTGAGCGAGGAGTCTGAGTGTCTGGGCTTGTGAGTGTCCTGGATAAAAACCAAGATCCAGGCCTTTAATGACCTCTTGGGCACAGCCACCAGCAGTGTGTCTGTTTGCGGAGAGAGTGTCGACCTTGTCGAGAGGTTTACTTACCTTGGCAGTGACATTCATGTCTCTGGTGACTCTTCCTATGAAGTCAGTAGACGGATTGGGAGAGCATGGGAGGTCATGAGGCCGCTGGAAAGGGGTGTGTGGCGCTCCCAATATCTATGCAAAAGGACGAAGGTCCAAGTCTTTAGAGTCCTGGTGCTTCCTGTCTTGCTATATGGTTGCGAGACATGGACACTACCCAGTGAACTGAGACAAAGATTGGACTCCTTTGGTACTGTGTCTCTCTGAAAAATCCTTGGGTACCATTGGTTTGGCTTTGTGTCAAATGAGCAGTCGCTCATGGAGTCCCGAATGAGGCACATTGTGAGTGAATGTCAGTTCCGGCACTACGGCCATGTGGCGCATTTCTCTGAGGGTGATCCAGCTCGTAAGATCCTCATTGTTTCTGGACCAGGCCAAGGGGTTGCCTATGTAAAATCTGGCAGCACCAGACAGAGTGTAATTTCCGGAAGGTGGGACTGGACCGTGTATCTGCCTGGGGGGTTGCCAACCGGGATCCCGAGTTGTTTCATTGTGTAGTGGGTGCAGCAATGCACTGTACCAGTGCATGCTCCCCAACTTGACTTGACTTGATTTTGTACATTATAACAAAGTGTTATTAAAATAATAAGCTTTATCACATGTATCTTTGATACAATTTTCAAAGTATTTCCAGAGAAAAATCTGAACAGAAAATAACATCCTTAAACTCATTTAATCCAGTTAGGTTTGTGGGAGCTGAAGCTTTATCCTAGTATCATCAGGAACAAATCAGCAGCCAACACTGAATTGAATGCCAGTTTTTAATCACTTTCCTTCTTTCATTCTTAATCTTCCAGTTCAAATAAATGGTTGCTGGGTCTCAGAACCTATCGTAACTACACTGAATACAAGGCAAGAAGCAACCCTGGATAGGGTACTAGTTCATTGCAAGGCCAACTCTCACACACACCTAATGCAAATCAACTAGCATATGTAATGACCCTGAAGAGAAAAATATTTAAACAAATATCTCCATCAGTATCCATCACAAATCATACTCAAAACTTTCAGCAAGAAAGAATTTAAAAGTATTTATATAATATTATCAATACATTGTTTTCACAGATATAATGTTAAGTCTCACATATTAAATTTATGATATAAACAAATACATTCTTTTCACAGATATAATGTTAAGTCTCACATATTAAATTTATGATATAAACACGCTTGTCCAGGATGCAAATGCCTTATTCCAAATAAAAAGACTGTTAACATTAAATTTGACCTTTTAGTAAGCGTTGGTGTTTTTTTTGTAATGTACTACCAATTCAACTTACATAGATTTGTCACATTCTTAAAGTATTAATCTTACACATCCAATCCTCAATACCAACAGCATTGTCTCATGTGCCTTTGCTGCTTCAAATTTTAACCAACACTAAACAATTATAATGAATCATAAAAATGTTTGCTTTCCCTTAGTGAACTTTTAGGAATTTATCCAATTTTCTTCCAAAAAAGTTTTTAGCTGCTTACGTACCTCAAGAGGCAAAGAATTGAATAAATGTACATACACAATCAAACATTCATCTGATCCCAAAGGCAATACCTTAAGAGTAAATAATGAATCAAGTATACAAACTAAAGCAAACTTAAAACAGACGTCAGATCTCATTGAACAAAATATTTAAGTGGAAGATCTTTATTGAGTAATACTGTATAATTCTTTGAGAACAAAATGATGTAACAAGAGTCAGTGGAAACCAAAATCATCAACCCATTGTGGGATGGATTCAACATCACACTGAAAATCAAAGTCAAAAACTGAAATCACAGGCTAATCCTAATTTCATCACAGCAACTCATAATGTGACCCAGTAGTGTGTATAGCTCTCACGTGCCTGTCATTTCATAGGGCTCTGGCAGTACTCCTTTTGTTCCTCCTCGTACAGGGGAGCAGGTACTGGGTGCTGCTGCTACAGCCCCGTCCAGGTCTCCTCACATCATGGCCCGTCTCCTGGTATCTCTTCCATGCTCTTGAGTGTGCTGGGAGACACAGCAAACCTTCTTGCAAAGGCATGTATGGATGTGCCATCCTGGAGAAGCTGAACAACCTGTGCAACCAGAATCATCTACAGTTACTGCCTCATGCTACCGATAATAACAGGAACATTAGCAAAACACAAACCTAGAGAAGAAACAGTCAGGAAGGTTGAAGAGAGAGCAATTTTCTGTGGCCACCACCTGCAAAACCATTCCCATTTTGAGGGGCGTCTTGCATTTGCCTCTCCAGTGCACCTGTTGTCACTTTCATTTGCACCAAAGCAGGCAATTGATTCATACAGATTGATATCCCTGAAGCTTAGTTGACTTGATGTTAGACTGTTCCATTAATGTTTTAAACAGTATACACACATATATATGTACAGTATGTATGTACAGTATATACTGTATACTGTATATAGTATATGTATATTATAAAGCATACTGTATATTTACTGTATATATACAGTTCTACACGATATGTATTTGCAAGTATTGTATATTTATACAGTTCATACTGTTTCTTATAATATTTGTTCTTTTGACTGACTGTTCAGCAACATTTTGTGGGTAGAAACGGAATCTGTGATTCCCAATGACCCTGTACCATTTTCCAGAAGGGGAGAGTGAGAAAACCAACTGTGGAGGATGTTTATGTCTTTAATTATATTTCAATTACATTGTTTGACTTTCTAAGAGTCAGTATTGTATATGTTTTGAATAGAAGGCAACTTGGTGTCTGTAATTTTTTGTGCCACCTTCATTACCTTCTACAGTGCTTTACAGTCTTGTGCCAAATAAGTTCCATACAAGGATGTAATATAGCCAGTGAGGATGGACTCCCACCTATAGAAGTTAGTGAGAACAGAAATGTGAGTTGCCTTCAGATGTTTAAGGAAGTAGCAGCATTGGTAAGCTATATTTACAAGAGGTGAAATGCACTCTGCCAACTTCAGTTCATCAGTGAAAGTCACTCCAAGAAGTTTAAAGTTGCTCACTCTTTCAACAAGATCCCCCTTCAATGTAGATTTGAAATGTGGTATGCCTCCTGCATTCTGGTACCACTGATTCAGCAAGTAGACCTCTTCTTTTTAAGCAATCTCATCATTGTTGGTGATCAGGCTTATGATGGTGGCATCTTCAGCAAATGTAATAATTTGGCCACACTGTAAACAAGGAGTACATAAGGGGCCTTAGTACACTTCACTGTGGAGTACTTGTGTTGAGGATTATGGGATGCTGCCAATTTGCACATGCTGATGACTTTTGCTTTGGAAGTCCAAAATCAAACTGCATAAGGTGGTGGTAAGTCCTAAATTGAGGAGTTTGGTGGTCAGCTTTGATGGTCAAAATTGCTAAATTCCAAGTTCTAATCTATAAACAGGACAAGAAGTGTCAGGATGATATGAAGTGCAAGGATATGGTATCCTTTGTGGACAAGGTATGATGATATGGCAACTGATGATCAACAAGATGATCATAACTATCTTGAATTTTCTGTTTAATATATCCCAGCACCAGTCTCTCAAAGCACTTCATCATGATTAAAGTAAGTACCACTGGTCTATTCATTAAGTAAGTCCATTTTTGTTTTCTTAGGCACAGGCGTAATTGCTGTCCTTTTGAAGCAGGTGTGCACCACAGATTCTCTAAGTTAAATTCCAAAGATGTCAATCAGCTAACTGGTCACTACAGGTCTTTAAAATATACCATGAAATTCATTTTTTACCAGATACTTTATGGACATTAACTTATGTAAAAATTCTCCTTATGCAGAAATAAATATGCATGAATTATGTGTGCTGCATGCAATTGAACGGCATGTTTATTGTTACTGCAGTCAAAATGGGTTTATAAGATATTAAGTTCATCAAGGAAACAAAATGTAGATGAGATTGGATTAGGTTTTACTTTGTAGTCTTTGACCATCCCTACTCCCTGACAAAATTTGTTTGAATTACTGCTGCTATATTCCATCTCCATTTTACTCCAGTTCTGAACTTCAGCACCTTTGATTATAAATATGTATTAGGGGTGTTCATAATGAAACCATGACCTTTTATGTGTTACAAACTCTGCAACCTAGGGTAATTTAGGGTTCTCGCTGCTGCAAAAGCATTTCCCTATGATTGACTTGTCACCCATGGAAATTATTCCCTGGGAAGATAATATATCTAAACAGTCCATGCAGTTTCATGGAAACTTCACCTCCTGAATATGAATAATTTAGAGATATTATGTTTTGTAAATTTGGAATTACCTTTACATAGTTTATTTGATTATACGACAGAATTGTTACCTAAACACCTTTATTTAAAGGCAATGCTTATGTCAAGACTTGAGACAAAGGCAGTTAATGGCTGTGTTAAAGAAAACCTGACCATCAGGTTTATTCAAAATTCCAGCAGTCTAATAGGGACTTCATATTTTGTTAGAAAGAAAATGGTACCCTAAGCCTTGTACAGCTTTTAGTGAACTTAAAAAAGTAACAGTAAAGACAATTACCTCTCATCTTTAATCTCAACCCTTCTTAATCAAGTGACTAGGTCCATGGAGTCCACAAAACTGGATCTAAGAAGTTTTCATAAACTAATCTGTGTGAGGTAGAAGAACCAGTGGAAGACTGTCTTCAACACCAACAGACACCTCTACAAGTACCTGGTCATACTTTATGATTTAGCCAATGATTATATGTAAATGATATTATAAGGGATATTGTAAGCATTTATGTATTAGTATAGAATGGTAATATTCTGTTTTTTTTCCCAGAACTTTAAATTCCATGTGCAACATGTTACAGAAGTCCTGTCTACACTTAACAGCTCTCAAATAACAGGTTTGGTTTTCAGTATGGACCTATCCATAGTGCAAACCATCCTAAATTGGAAAGCTGCTGATGGGGTAAAGTGGATGCAGGTATTAGTAGGCTAATTATTATCAGTGTTTTATTAAAAATTGTACTGCCATTAATGCTTCCTTTACTGCTCCTGCAAAAAGTCAACACAGCATTTTCACTGGACACCAGCGTTGTGTTTCAGCAATACTAAAATGGTGAAAGGGTGACCAGGCCTCAAAATAAAGAAAAGCCAGACCAGGTCTCCACTCAGTCTGGGCCTCAGGAGCAGGACTCACCCTAGGCAGCCTAGCCTCAAACTCAAATGACGGGTTTTCCGGCCTGCATAGGCCCAAAATAGGGCTTAGGTTTTTATACTTTAGAAATTTCAAAATACCCAAAATGTCCTTTGGGAAGAGGGAAGCAGTAAACCTGTCAGTTTTTTATTTTTAATAAAAATACAGTTTTTTAATACATTTTTAAAACATTTTTCAAATTGTCAAACATGTTTTCGCTTTGTCATTATGAATTTGGGTGTAGATTAATCTGCAAAAGAACACTTTTATCCATATAATATTAAAGTGTACAAAAAGTAAAGGGGTCTGAGTACTTTCAGAATCCACTGTAATATGAACAAAAAATAACAAAAAAAACATAAAAAAGACAAAACCATACCAATGCATAACATAAAATCAATAATAATATTTGAAAGCAAAATTTTTAAATAACATAACCATATCTGAGCCAGGGATGAGACACTGGTTGAAACATAACATCCAGAAACTCAAGAGGCATCATTCAAAGTTGAAGTAATTGCATCCAGTTTAGGGTTTAGAGCTATGAGGTCACAGCAATTACCTAACAATGGAAGGTTCAGTCCTTGCGCTTTTTTTTCTTTGAAGTTATCTCCTGAACAAAATTACAACGTAGGTAATCAAGAGTTGCTGGCCATTCAACATCATGGGGCAAAGCATCCTTTTATAATTTTTACAGGTCAAAAGAATTTAATGTATTTATATCCTTCCTCTCTGCTGAAAGACTTAACACTAGGGAGGAAAATAAAGTGTTTTATTTATCATTTGAGAAAAATATAATTAAAAAATACAGCTTTAAAAATAAGAATAAATTAACAAACAACTCAATAATGTGCTTGTCCTGCGGTCTTGTACTGTATGTTATCATCCAGTTGAGGCTCGGAACCGGTCAACTCTATTTAATTTCAAAAGCAACAGGGACGTGGTGGTGCTGAAACATAAAGAATGCTAGCAGTCACCTCCAGTTTGCGCTCTAAAGGTCGTTCCAAGTGTCAACTGGATGATAACATGCATACAAGACCACAAGATCACCCCCCACCCTACCCAGAAGGGGGTGGGTTAGGGCTGATTTCACCCTACAGTATTTTTATTCGACCAATGAGAAACATGTGTACCAAGTTTCATGAGAATCGCGCCAGCTGTTCAGAAGTGATGCTGGAACATACATACATACACACGCATACATTGACTTTTACTGTATATATATATATATATATATATATATATATATATATATATATATATATATATATATATATATATATATATATATATATATATATATATATATATATATATATATATTTCTCATTCTCAAGGTCAAACTATAATTTTAATAATAATGGATCACTTTGAAAAAGCTTCACACCATTAAAGAACTAACAGAGGTGTTCTTGAGTTTTTAAGATTACATAGTTTTATAAAATCTGTAATATCTGACACAAGATCACAGTTTGTTTTTATCATTTGGCATTATTTCTGCTGCAGAGTGGGCAGAGAAGAGTAACTAGGCTGGTTTCAGGACTACGATGTATGAGGTTTTAGGAAAGATTCAAATAGGTGAATCATTTTCAGTTTGAGGAAATGGGGATTAAGAAGTAGCATCATTAAACACTTTCAAATTATGAATGAAATTAGTACGTTGAAGCCAATCTAATATTTATAATAAGTTCTTAAACAAGAACATATAAGGACAGATGAAACTCATTAACTGCAAAATTTGAATAAACATTAGAATGTTTTTCTTCACAAGGAAAACCATAGACACATAGAATAAACTTTAAGGACCTTCAAAACTCGATTTGGTATTATTATAGACAAAATGGTAACTTTATTGGTTTGAATTTCTGGTTCTCATCAAGCTTTTTCTAATGTTCTAATGCAACGTTAGGTTGATGTTATCATTGTGATATCACTTTGTGCTGGAAATCATGTACAGTTGTCATTATTTTGTATTGTATTCACAGTGATAACCATATATTTTACTGTTGCCATGGCCATTGTTGATTATATGGCATTTGTGTCGTCTTTCCCCACCTATAAAGGTTGGTAGTGTGCATACCAAGATATTCTTGAATTGGAAAAAAAGACACAAACTCACATTATACTGTAAGTTTATAGTTATGAGTGGAGTGAGAAGTCAAGCAAAATGACACCTTTTATTGGCTAACTAAAAAGATTACAATATGCAAACTTTCGAGGCAACTCAGGCCTCTTCTTCAGCTAAGAAGAATGTAAAAAGCAAACATTTAAAAATTCAACAGCATTCAGTATGCTGCAAAGGATATTAAATGTTTAACACATTCTATTCATGAACATTTATAAAGTTACACATAGCTGTCACATTGTTAGCAAAAATCTTAAGTCTCATCTACTGGATTTGAAACACAAATACACTACTTCCAGATGCAAATTCCTTATTCTTTGTGCAAAGAGTATTAACTTTAAATAGTCATTAGTGTTTTGTATATATACTACCATTCAAAGGTTTTCCAGTTTTTCTTCAAATTTAAACAATTGAAATGCAATGAATGACCTAAAATGGTGAAATGGTAAGGAGTAAACTGCCAGAGGTTTAAATTTATAATTTAGGTTATCAAAAACTGAAAACAATGAAATTTCAGAATATTACAAATGGGCTTTCTTCAGGGAGCAAATAGTTGGTTACAGCCTACAGATGTTCTGCAGCAAATAAAGTAGCTTAAGCCTAGCAAGTTGAAGCAAACAAGTTCCAACTAATGTTGATTACTTAAAAACCCACTTAAAGCAGAGGTGGAACAGACTATGTTACTACACATTCTACACCCTAGAAGGATGTACATTCCAGTGGTAATGGCAAGAAAATGGCAATTAACAAATTAAATGAAACAGAGCATTAAAACCATTAGAAGTGTAGGCCTTTTATTTATAGAAATTGCAAAAAAAATAATACTGTCAGTGAGTAAGGAGTCCTGCACAATCCAAAGGCAACTGGAAATTGGAAGAAACTGAAAGTCATAATCGAATCAGAAGATACCTTTCTGAGCATCACCAGCACAACAGCTTTAAGCACCGCTTAAAAGTGGTCAGAAAAGTAACTATGAACTACTATGAATAGGAAACTTTGCGCTGTAGGTTTCCTTAAAGGATTAAATAAGAAAGTGAGGCTTGCCTGGGCCATGAAATACCAGCTGTGGACTACTGCAGACTGGAAGAAAGTCTTATGGAATGATATATCAAAATTTGAAATCCTCGATTGAGCACGCTATTGTATCATGTTGAGATGGTAAAATTTTGGTTCTTCAGTGTGTCACACTGTCAGACATGGAGGAATTAGTGTGATGCTCTTGGGTTCTTTTGCTGGAGGCAGAGTTGGTGACTTGCACAGAGTGGCTGGTATTCTGAATTAAAAGGGTTACCACAGTTTGGCTTATATCAGCAAAAGGTGGCTACTGTGATGAATCAAAAATCTGAATAAAATGTTTGTACACTTAAGGATTCCTTGACTTATTTTTTTATTTGCCATTGATTATTTCTTTTATGCCAGTGTAATTTTGTCCAAGTAGTATTTCAGAGAGAGTAGTAACACAGTCTGTTCCAGACAGCAGATTTTTAAGTAATCAACAGAAGTTGGGACACCTGTGCAAATTGTTTGCTTCATCTTGCACAGCTTAATATACTTTAATTGCTGTAGAATATCTGTAGGTTGTAACTTATTAGTTGTTCCCTTAAGAAGGCCCTTTGTAATATTCTGAAATTTCCTTTTTCAGTTTTTTTTCATTGTTGAAAACTGGAAAAACTGAGGTGTTCTAAATCTTTTGACTGGTAGAGTATATACTTACAGAGCCTTGATGCCAACAGCAGTTTCTGCCAAAGCTGGTTTTAACAGGCTTCATGGTCAAGAGAAGAGGACCTGAATATGAAATGAAAGTCAAAATGTCAGCAAAGATCAAAAGCAAAAAGAGGAATGTGTGACAAAACCTAAAAAGGATCAAAACCTAAAATTACAATTTCTTAGCTAAAAAAGTAAATGTTTTTTCAACATCAGCTAATATACTGCCACAATAACAATTCTTTGATAAAAGCACTAATGAAATCTTTAAACATTTCCATAAACAAACTACCCACAAGCTTGGAAAATGTTTTTTGTGACAGCAAGTTATATACTGCTGCACTCATGAACATTCTTTGAGAGAAGCACTAGTAACACAGGATTATCTGCAAACTTAAATAATGACTGATTTGTCACAGCAGCTAATGTATTGTGCTGATGATGTCACATGACTCAATTTCCATAGCCACATTCCTGACTACAAATGACTGTGTCCTAATGACAATAACACCAATGGCAGTTCCCACTAAAAATCAACATGGGACTGAAGTTAAAAAATAATGATCAAATAAAGCTGAAAGTCCCAAAACAAATAACAAAATTAAAGTGAATCTTAATTCAGCATGGTTCAAAAGCTAAGAAGAAAAATACAAAGGCTTAAAGAAAAATGTATTAAGCTATAGAAAAATGAACAATGTTCCAAACATTCATGACACAGCCTTGTCAGAGTGTGTATGTAGGAAGTTTCCAACATTAAAAAAATAAGAATAAATATTTTTAGCTGATTACCTGGTCATGCAGATAATCGAACAAATAATGTGCTCCACACTGCTTATCACTGTCAGCATTTTTTCATGAATGAGAAGAGAAACACCAGGAGATTCTTTTAGTTGTGCCCTTGAAGGCATAATCAACCACTCATCAAATCCCTAAGGCAAGATTTTAAGAATAGATAATGGATCAAGCATGTAAAACGAATCTAGTATGCACACTAATTATATTATTTTTTATTACGTACATTACGCATACACATTATTGTTAATGTAGGACAAATACTGGAGTACTCAGAGGAAAACTCCTGCAGATATGCATACAATGCACAAACTTCACACAGACAATAACCTACAGTAGCACAGATTTTAAACCCAGCACAGGGGACCTGTCAGCCAGTCAGTTCACTATGCCTATGCTTTTCATAAACAGAAAATGTTGTTGCAATTTGTTAATAATAACTTTTCATTGAACAATTAAGAGCCTAACCCGACAGTAGAACAAACTGTTTGTAAAATTTAGATACAGTATCATCTGTATTGCAGAAAAAAATATTTTACAAACATTACTGTTAGTTTTAAGGAAAGATAGTATTAATTTCCCAATTAGTCTTCACAGCTTGTTTCATTATCTCTGAGATATCTTATAGGTGTTGTGCTCCTAAATCCTCATTTAATCTCAACCATCTTGTGACAACTCCTAAAATGCAAGGCAAAATCAAGAAATGTCCTAATTCTCCAGGCATTCTAAAGAGAAACAATTTCAAGGCACTTTAAAATTTTCCAGTGCTTTAATCTATAGTTTTAAGCATCTAGTATTTTTCACACTTATGCACAACCAAGAGTGTAACCTTTCCTTCCACCCAAGGTAATTTGGTGCTTAAAACACAAAGTGAGATCACATAGCATTGTACTATAATGTCATATTGAGCATCATTATCAGCACAGATGTTTTATTGCATAAATTCCTATTATGGTGTTAGGATACCAGATAAAAAATGCCATGAGAGCAGTTTGTAAACAAATTCCCAGCTTAGATTTTGAAAATGTTTTAGATCACCAATAATCATTCTTTATTCTTTGTATTAAATACCTACAATTAGCCTTTCATTCCTGATGGATTTATAAACCTTCACTATACCTCATGTGGAGACTGGCCAAGACACAGACAGGCAGACACGTTCATGTCACCCACAAACACGTTTATTTACACTATTTACAACAGTCAAGTGCACCACAAACCCCCAAAGTCCTCATAGTCCTGGCCACACAATGCCTTTCTCTTCAGAACGCCTCCTTCTCTCTTCTCCAGCTCAGTCCACTCCACTCCCGACTCTTGCCTCGAATGAAGGGAGGCGGCCCCTTTGATTGATAAAGTATCTATCTATCTATCTATCTATCTATCTATCTATCTATCTATCTATCTATCTATCTATCTATCTATCTATCTATCTATCTATCTATCTATCTATCTATTATCACCCGGATGTGCTCCAGGTGGGTTCCGGCAATCACCCGCCGACACGCCCCTGTGTGGCGGAAGTGCCGGCTGCATCCCCGGAAGCACTCCGGGTGTCCCTGCTCTTCTTGCCCCCAGCACTTCCTGGTGCAGTGGAAGTGCTGAGGTCCAGGGCTCCAAAGGCATGGGGGCACCCCCTGGCGGTGACCACGGGCCCCTACAGGGTGGAGCTTCAAAGCTCTGTACCCGTGGCCCCCAAAGGAACCAGGGTGGTCGCCCCCAGATGGTCTGGGGAAGGCGCAAGCCCTCCTCCGGTCCTCCTGGGCATCCCAGCCGGGTCACCACCCCAGCCACCTCTGACACTCAAAATTAAATATTAACAGTAGAATTATATGAAGACCTGTTGTTACAGGATAGCAAAGAAACCTGAAGCAACCCTAAGAAGTTGTCTCAATAGCACCCTCTAAAAAAAAGAAAATACATGGTAATTGTTGTTATTTGAGCTCCTTACATACTGTACCTTGTTGGGTTAATTCTATTGAATCAATAAATAAATAAACAAATAAATAATGTAATAATCCATAAGAGTTAATATGTTGTATTTTTGTGTCTGTTGTATCATGGTGCTCCATGTCGTGCGTAATGTAAGTCATATTGTCTCCCCTTCTCTGGTACTCATAGTTGATTGCAGGATGACTAAATTAGCTGCCAACACCATTACTGAACATTTCACTGATGACAAGAGCCAGACAACAATGGCTCATGATCCAAATGAACTGAGTTAAAGTAAACCGACCTGAAAAAAAAAAATAGCAGATATAAAATCTGTCGAAATATAGGGAAAATATCAATAGTCCAAACATGCTAAACATGAGCAATATTGGTAAACAAATATGTGGTCAGAAATCTAAGATATGTGTCAAAAATACAGGGATTCACAAGTAAGAAATAATAGCAAGACATAATTGTAATAATGGTAAGGAATAATACTAATTATAAGAAATAATGAAAGTAAAGGTTCAGTTACTTAAATTGACTATTAGTATTGTGTGTTAAGTAATACTATGCAGAGTTATTTGTTAGGGGAAGGTCTTAAAAATATCAGCAGAGAGCAAAAAGAGTATCAGTTGACTACAAAACATATTTGTCAAACAAAATCAAATGGGTGAATACAGATCATGTGTTTATGCAGTCAAATTGTGTTTTATGGTTGAGATCTGAATTCTTTGTGTAAATTTGAATTATTTAGGTTATTGGTGAAATTAATGTGTTTCTTTGTGATTGTTGATAATTATATAAATATTCTCCTCTTGATTTTTAGCAGTATTTAGTGAAACTCTAACATCCTGGGTGTTGTCTGCATGCAGTTTTCAAATTCTTCATATTGCAATGATTTATTTGCTATGCTTAGTAGCCCAATTTTTAAATGGACTTCTCTGAATGTGGGTGTGCACAAAAATGTGCCCTTTAATGGACTAACACCTTGTTTTGTGGTTAGATCCTGCCTTGCGTTCAACTTCTAGCATCCTCTAGAAACTAAATTCTACAAACAGAATTTTGAAGGCTTACCTGTAACTTGTCTATGAATTATTTTAGACTGTGAAAGCTCCCCCCAAGATGCTTAATGGGAAACGGTAATTTTTGCTTTGTTTTTCACTGATACCTTCTGTATAAATACCTCTTTGTTTTAGCAGTTACAGATTTCATATTTTTCTTTCCTCCTATGCAATTGATGTATTGTCTTTCAAATGTACTACTGCATCTAGATTATCAGGAGTTCTTCTGCTTGAACCATTAACAGACAACTTTGCCACAGTATCCTGTGATGCACTAAATAGTATTAATTTTCGTTAGCTCGCTGGCTGTTGAGAATTGATAGCCTAGGGCAAAACTGTTTAATGCCTCTCACTACATTACTACATATAAAACAATGTGACAGCTGATATCCACTAAATTCTTCACTTTTGACTTATTTTGAGGCTCAAAAGACAAACATTGAGGGGTGCTTAATAAACTTTTAACTTTATTATTTTATGATGCTTTGTCGTGAACCATTTTCATGTATGAGTAAAGTCATTATCAATTCCTATGCTGAGACAGCAAACTGAAGACAGATTTTTTCATTTTGATTTTGATTAACAGCATTCTGTAATGTAATATTTCATGTTTTTATGCATCAGTATTTTCTTTTTTAATTAAAGGTGTTTTATAAAATCTAGTCAAAAGTACACCCAGTATTTATACTAACTAAACATTTCTTCAAAATTATTTATTCTATGTATTTTTATCTGCTATTATTCTTGAATTTAAAGTTTTTTGTTATAGAAATCAATTTGCAAGTTACTATATGTAAAAATGAATGATCAATTATTATATTGTTAAGTTCATTTTTGCCTGACTGAATTAAGTTTGCATGTGGTTCTGTTTTCTGTGTACCTGGAATAGAGTGGCATCCTATCTACAGCTGATTCCTGCCTCGGCCCTGTTGTTAGTGACTCCTTGTAACCCTGAAGTGTTCAATATGTTTGATATATTTTTATGAAGGAGGAGTTTATTGAGGATATAATTGTGTAGTGACACACACTACTTAAACACATTTTCTTTCTTGCAGCTGATTGCCAGACAATAAAAATGAACAGCCGTACACACCTCACAACAGGCAAAGGAGAACAAAACCTTTAAATATCAGAGACAAATAACATTTTGATTGAATTAACAAATTTAATTTATTGAAACAAGAAAGTACTCATATATATAAAACTGTTGCTGGACAGGCAGCCAGTGAACAGCAGGGTGTTTTAGCTGTTCATCTAATAAATGGTACAGTTGTCCTATATGCTTCTACTACCAACTTCTCATTGTAATTAGAACATTCTGGGAAATTTTTATTATATAAAAGTGGTTCTTATTGATCATTAGCTAAGTCTTGCAAAAAATGTCTCTGAATGTTTACATTTATAAGAGACCTTGTCTCATAACTTATATAGCATTTAATACTTGTACTCTAAACTATGTAAGACATTAAACAAATGTCAGTTGAGTAAAAAGTACTAATGTGTGAAAACCACAAGATGAAAATTATGTATTTTTTTAATAGAGAACACACACATATATATTTATGCATCCCTCAGCAAAAGCATTTATGTAGGGTAACTTAAATCTTCCTGGGCTTGATGGATAGTGAGCCTTCCCAATTTTTTTTTAATGTAGCTCTACGTAGAGTCTTTGCCAATCTTCAGGGCAATCCACTGACTGCTACAATGTCATTTGAAAAAAAATTTTTTTTTGTTCTTTATTTCACCTTATACAATTTCTTGTATTAGGAATTTATTAGTTTTCACATACCACTTGGGGTCAGCCATTGTACAGTGCCCCTGAAGCAATTGAAGGTTAAGGTGCCTTGCTCAAGGGCCCAGCAGAGTAGGATCTCTTTTGACAGTGACAGGGATTTGAAACGGCAACCTTTGGTATACCAGCGTAGATCCTTAGCCTCAGAGCTACCACTCCACCCTAAAAAATGTCACAATATGTCCCCACCTGGGGTCTAGTGCTGTCCACAGGGGATGGGGGGCTTTAAAGGATTATATAATAATTTTAAAATGCCATATAGTCTACATTCCTATTTAGAATATCCTTGAGTGATCTTCTGAGTTTCATGAAACTTTGTGTAGGACAATTTTGTGTGTTGCCAGAACAAACATTCATATTGTAAAGACTCGGGGATTCAAGATATGGAGGAGTGAACTTAGCAGTCCAGCAATGTTGGTGACCCTAAAATTGGCTGTTGGTTCTTTTGCAACCAAGACCACTGTCTTTTTCCATAGCCACTGTTCTAATCTTCCTTAACAACTTACATGTGGTTCTTGGCACTCTTGGTTGCCTTGTTCACTGCCTGCACATTCACACTTCTGGCTTTGCCTTACACTATTCACCTAGGGTCACTATCTGCTACACTTTCCCCAAGTCCATGAGCAAATCTAAGCAGTAGATGTTTTATTGGCAACCCTCTACTCCAGGGGTGCCCAATGTGTCAATCACAATCGACTGGTAGATCGCAAAGGTAGTGTAGGTAGATCGCATTGCATTCAAAAAAATTTTTTTTAAATGTTAGTCTATCATATATCCTCCCTATGGCATTTGCCACTTGATTGACATACAGGGCGGCCAGTTTGAGATCTCTTTTCTTCTAACACACTGGTTATCCCGCACGCACAATCAAATGTACGAGCTACTGCAAAACTCTAAAAAATCTAAGTGATCTAGTTAGCCATCCAATTTATATCGAGTAAAGAAGGGATTTAAAAAAAAATGTTTGGGGAGGGTATGGACTGGATGTGGAATCGGAAGAGGATTTTTATCTCACAATGTCACAATCGAAGTGCGTTTGTCTGATCTGTCAATCTATCATTGCTATTTCAAAGAAGGAAAATGTGGAAAGGCACTTTCGAACTGTTCATAACAAGTACGAATCCGATATCCTTCCAAAATGCGATCTGAGAAAGAGAAAGAAGAGGAACTAAAATCGCAGTTAATCAGACAGCCGTCATTTTTCACTCAGCTGAATTCAAAAGCTCCTTGGCTGCATTATTTGGCTGTAGGCCTACTTATTTATGCAAGTCAGCCTTTTCCCACATGCTGATTATTACATCCAAATACTGTAGTGACCATAGATGTATTGAATTGTTATTGTGCTATAAAGGTTATTCAGTTATGCAAGGTACGACAACATAAATTGTATGTATAAAGTATACTCAGTATATTATGGGGTGCCAAACAACCCAATATAATGATTTTCGGAATATATAAAGTCAGTGTTCTGAATATATAACACCAAAACCTGATTATATAAAATCTTTCTAATTCTGACTTTTTATACTCAGGAATGACTTTACAGTGTATATATTCTGACGCTGACTTTATATATTCAAGTTTTGACTTTATATATTCAGGAATGACTTTATATATTCAATTTTTTACTTTATATATTCAGGAGTGACTTTATATATTCAAGTTTTGACTTTATATATTCCGAAAATCATTGTAATTGCATGTTTGGCACCCCATAGTATGTATGTATATATTGTAACAAAGGCGCTATATAGGCGCCTGACCAGACACAGATGGACACAGAGGCACGTATAAAAACACAAAGACTTTATTCATTTTCTTCAGCCGTGGGGCACGTCTTCCCCGTGTCCCACAGCCCAAACACAGTTCCAAAGCACAACACACTTCTCTTCCTTTACCACCACTCCTCCACAAGCGTAGTCCTCCTCCTCCCGACCCTGACTCCTCGAGTGGTGGTGGCTGGCCCTTTTAATAACCCACCCGGAGGTGTTCCTGGTGCTTGACCACCTGGACCTAACTGCACCTCCGGGTGGGGCTGAAGATTCATCCAGCCAGGCTGCTGAGTCCATGCAGCTCCCCCTAGCGGCCATCCGAGCCCCCAACCAGGCTGTGGAGCACTTCATCTCCCATGGAGCCCTGCGGGTGGTTGGGGAATCACTGTTAATCATGGAGGCTGCCACCAAGCGTCCCGGGGGAGGTACTGGAGTGGCCATGGTGGCTACCCCGGAACATAAGCAGCAGGGGCGTCCCTGCCAGGCATGGGACCCGGCTGTCCTTCACAATATATAAAATATATATATATATAATATATAATTATATATATATATATATATATAATTTTAATCTAGGTAGATCATTTCGACCTGGTCATTTTAAAAGTAGCTCGCAAACCGAAAAAGTGTGGGCACCCCTGCTCAACTCCATGCTTTAACAATTTCACTAGATAGGTACACTTCTGACTATCCCACAGACATCTGAGCAACTTGCCTCTATGAAATTTGTTCTGTTTACATAGCAGAGGGTTCAAAAGGAAGAAACATTAGATACAAAAAGGGTTGGGTTTCTAAATAGAATGAACCATTTAATGTTGGCAAAAGTTTTAAAGAGAAACGGCACACAAGGGTGCAAAACAACTTATAATGGCCTTCAGGGTTCTGAAGCACACTGACTTCCTTCATGACTGGTTCCAAAATGAACACTGACTTCCCAGTTGTGCTGCTGCTCTGCTCTGTGTCCCTGATGGGGTAGAGCTACTGCAAGGAAGCAGAACTTTGTCACTGGTCCTCTCGTTAATAAACCTTGAAACTGTGGGTAAAAAGGAACAGGCAGTAAATGACAGGGTTCTCTCTCTGTTTGGAATGCAATTATTAGAACTTGAGGAGGCCTGAAGATGTCTTCTATACACATGTGCTTGATAACATATACATTTATATATATATATAAGCAAGAGAGAGAGAGAAAGAGAGAGAGAGAGGCAATGAAACTTCATTTACCCATACTGCTACTATATGCTATCTAAAATTAAATCCAGGAAGAAGGGAATTAAACAAATATTAAAGCTTTAGATTTACATCTATTTTACAAAGAAATTTTTGTTATATAACCAACAGTGAATATATATATATATATATATATATATATATATATATATATATATATATATATATATATATATATATATATATATATATATATATTCAGTACATTGCACAGTACATCTACTGTAAGTGATCTGTAATTGTGGATTTCTTAATTGCTAAGTTAAAAGCACACATACTTTAATTTCATAATATAATTTAAGCTGCTGAAGTTTTTTTTTTTAATTTTGCATGTTGCCAAGTAACAGTTGTGTATTAACCAGATTCACAGTTTACATTGAATTTCTATAAGCACATTTTACTCTTTTTAGCAATATTTATTAATTGGCCTGGAATATATTTAATTAATTATTTATATGGAGTGTCCCATATTTAAATAACTTTGTTAAGCAAAGCTTTGCATTTAATATACTATCATTTTTATACCTTAGTGTAATGTTTGGCTTGTTCTAAATCTCACTTTTGTATTGACTGCTTAGTAGTATTTTTGTTTTTTTCATATCAGTCGACTTTCAAATGGATCATCTTAATAATAATAATAATAATAATTTAAGATTCTTTGTTACATGGAAAATTGTAATAACACTGCAGAATGTATTACAACTGTTCAACATTTTAGTAATTTTTATTTATAATTTATGTAGCAGGTGTTGTTCTTTACAGGTATACAATTCCTGTAGAGCTGTACTATAAACTCCAGTCCCAAAATTGTCGGCTGCTTTTTGAGTAAAACATATTGTTCCTTACAAAATGTCCTGTTTAATAATCTTAGTGGATGCTATGGTCCTCATTGCATTGTTGTATAACTGGCAAGTGCACAATTTGTGAAATTTAGTACATTTTATAGAGCTGAAATGTCAAAGTATTCACCTGGCATATTGAAGCCAATTTTACCATTTAAATAATCTGGTAATCAAATAGATTTGATGCCGAATACTGGATGAAGGTCAAAATACTGTAGATGGTAATTTACTGTGATAAAGAACTGGAGATAAAATAATTGTAGATTACAGTATAACCTATGGGGTGACACAATGGTGCTGTGTTTAGCACTTTTGCCTCAGATTCTGGTCAGATCCACATCTGTTTTCAGTTCATACTTTCTAATTATGCTGTACTTTTTTAAAATATTTCAGACAAAGACATATTTTTCTTTTATTTACCCCTCTGCCCCACAGTTTAAAATTATAAATCATTGCAGACGACACCATGTAGAAATGACAACACTTTTTATTTATGGTCCTGCCATTTTAGGGCATCATAATGTTTGGGACAATTGGCAACACATGTGTTTGTGATCACTCAGGTGTGTTTTATTGGTTCATTAGTGCAGGCATAAGATACCTAGGCTTGATTCTACCTACAGACTTCCTTTGGTGTCTGTAGTTGCCATTGTTCAACATGAGGACAAGAGCTGTGCAAAGTCAAAGAAGCCATTATGAGGCTGATAAACAAGAATAAAACCATTTGAGACATTGGTAAAACTTTAGGGTCACCTAAATCAACTCTCTGGAATATTATTAAGAAGAAAGAATGCACTGGTAAGCCCAGTAATTGCAAAGGGACTGGTTGTCCAATGAAGACATCCATTGCTGATGACAAAAGAATCCTCACTATGGTAAAGATAAAGTCCCAAACACCTGTCCAACAGATCAGTAACAGTCTTCAGGGTACAGATGTGTTTGTGTCATAGGCTACTATCCACAGAAGACTTCATCAACAGAAATACAGATGCCATGCTGCAAGATGCAAACCTCTAGTTAGCCACAAAAAAAAAACCAGGATGACCAGATTACAGTTTGTGAAAAAGTACCTAAAAGAGCCTGCAGAATTTTGGAAGAAGGTCTCATGAACAGACAAGACAAAGATGAACCTGTGTCAGAGTGATGGCAAGAGCAAAGTGTAGAGATGAAAAGAAACTGCTCAACATCCAAAGCATACCACCTCATCTGTTAAACTTGGTTGGGGGGATGTTATAGCTTGGGCATGTAAACTGCTCAAAAAAATTAAAGGAACACTTTGAAAACACATCAGATCTCAATGGGAAAAAGAAATCCTCCTGGATATCTATACTGATATAGACTGGGTAATGTGCTAGGAACGAAAGGATGCCACATCGTTTGATGGAAATGAAAATGATCAACCTACAGAGCCCTGAATTCAAAGACGCCCCAAAAATCAGAGTGAAAAAATTATGTGGCAGGCTAGTCCATTTTGCCAAAATTTAATTGCAGCAACTCAAAATTGTACGCAGAACTTTGTATGGCCCCTGTGTACTTGTATACATGCCTGACAACATCGGTGCATGCTTCTAATGAGATGACAGATGGTGTTGTGGGGGATCTCCTCCCAGATCTGGACCAGGGCATCACTGAGCTCCTGGACATTCTGAGGTGCAACCTGGTGGCATTGGATGGACCAAAACATAATGTCCCAGAGGTGTTCTATTGGATTTAGGTCAGGAAAGTGTGGTGGCCAGTCAATGGTATCAATTCCTTCATCCACCAGGAACTGCCTGCATACTCTCACCACATGAGGCCAGGAATTGTCGTGCACCAGGAGCCACTGTACCAGCATAGGGTCTGACAATGGGTCCAAGGATTTCATCCTGATACCTAATGGCAGCCAAGGTGCCTTTGTCAAGCCTGTAGCGGTCTGTGCATATGGATATGCCTCCCCAGACAATCATTAACCCACCACCAAACTGCTCATGCTGAATGATGTTACAGGCAGCATAATGTTCTCCATGGCTTCTCCAGACCCTTTCACTTCTGTCACGTGCTCAGGGTGAACCTGCTCCCATCTGTAAAAAGCACAGGGCACCAGTGGTGCATCTGCCAATTCTGCTATTCTATGGCGAATGCCAATCGAGCTGCATACTGCTAGGCAGTGAGCTCAGGGCCCATTAGAGGACATGGGGCCCTTGGGTCACCCTTATGAAGTCTTTCTGGTTGTTTGGTCAGAGACATTCACACCAGTGGCCTGCTGGATGTCATTTTGTAGTGCTCTGGCAGTGCTCATCCTGTTCCTCCTTGCCCAAAGGAGCAGATACTGGTCCTGCTGATGGGTTATGGACCTTCTATGGCCCTCTCCAGCTCTCCTAGAGTAACTGCTTGTCTCCTAGAATCCCCTCCATGCCCTTGAGACTGTGCAGGGAGACACAGCAAACCTTCTGGCAATGACACGTATTGATGTGCCATCCTGGAGAAGTTGGACTACCTGTGCAACCTCTGTAGGGTCCAGGTATCGCCTCATGCTACCAGTAGTGACACTGACTGTAGCCAAATGCAAAACTAGTGAAGAAACAGTCAGAAAAGATGAGGAGGGAAAAATGTCAGTGGCCTCCACCTGTTAAACCATTCCTGTTTTGGGGGTCATCTCATTGTTGCCCCTCTAGTGCATCTGTTGTTAATTTCATTAACACCACAGCAGCTGAAACTGATTAACCACCCCCTCTGCTACTTAACTGACCAGATTAATATCCCATAAGTTTCATTGACTTTATGCTATATTCTGATTAAAACGTGTTCCTTTAATTCTTTTGAGCAGTATATTTCTGAAACAGGTTTTGACACAATTACCCTCATTGATGATGTAGCTGGTAACAGCAGTTGCACAATGAATTCTAAGGTGTATATAGATATCTCATCTGCTGAAATTCCAGTAAACGTCTCCAAACCTATTTGGCAGCACTTCATTCTACAAGAAGATAATGATCACAAACATACTGCTAAGGCAACAGAGGATCTTTTCAAAGCTAAAAAATGGAAAATTCTTGAATGGCCAAGCCAGTCATCTGATTTAAATCCAATCAAGCATATCTTCCAAATGCTGAAGAGAAAACTTAAGGGGACAAGCCCCCAAAATAAGTAAAAGCTGAAGATGGCTGCATTAAAGGCTTGGCAGAGCATTACCAGAGAAGATACTCAGCACCTGGTGATGTCTATGAATCACGGACAAAGTACTAAGAATGATAGCTTTAATATACTGTACCCACCATTGCTATGTCCCTAACATTATGGCACCCTGAAATGGGAGGACCACATATAAAAAGTATTGTCATTTCTTTATGGTGTGACCAAAATATATTCAAATACCCTTAAATTATAGTCTGCAATGTGCACTTTAATCATGTCTAAACTGTTTGATTTATATTTTTAACCTTTGTAGCAGAGTATTAAGTCAAAAAAGTGTCCTTGCACTGAATACAAAATACATATATATTATATATATATATATATATATATATATATATATATATATATATAGTATATTATACTTCTAAATAGATTATGCATAGCACCATATTATTCTGACATCAGCTTATTCCAACTCAGTGTCACAGCAGGATGGTGTCGATCACAGCACCTGGGCACAAGACAAGAAAAAGCCCTGCACAAGCTTCAGTCTATTACAGGTTGCCCTTATACACATACCCACACTCCAAAAGGGTCCAAGAGCTTGTACAGATTAGAATTACTCTGTACATTTAAAAGCAGAACAGCAGCCACAATATTTGAAATAAAAAAATATCAATCAGACTCTGGTAAATTGTATCTTTCATAAACTTATTTGTGTTAAAAAAACATTGTAACTCTTTCAAAGTGATGGATAACTGAAAGTTAAACATTAACTGTTTTAATATTAAATCCTGTACACTGGGCTTACCCATGTAAAAGAATCTCTGAACACCTGAATGACAATGAAATTAGAAACATCATGGAAAAGTTGTGCATTTACTTCTTACTGAATAGGCCTGGCCTTGGTCAGTATAGACTTTTTTCATATCCAAGTAAGTTTTTCTCTGGGTATTCTGGGTTTCTGCACATATCCCAGAAATGTGCTTCCTACTTCTAATATATCTTTACTGTAACCATTTGTGTTCATTTCAGTATTAGACTGTATTCAATATAAAGCCTTGAGCATAAGAAAGGCGCTAGATAAATAAAATGTAATATTATTATTATTATTATTATAACTAACTGTTTCTATTTTGTATTACTCAAAACTATATTTTATTGTGTTTTGTTTTGTTTTGTTATGGACTTTTGTGAACCTTAAAAGTTAGATCAGGAATAAATCTTTAGAAAAAGCAGAAGTGGACTAAACACATAAGCATTATTAGTACCAGTAGATTACCAGGTAATTCTTTTTTCTTGTCTAATTAAATTTGCCATAGTTTCATCTCTGCTGATCACACCCTATATAATCCTATGTGCTACATGATTACTGACAAAATTTCACTTAATCTAAGACTCATTGAAGTAATTTATGGATCCTATGAGTAGCTGGAAGACTCGGAAAACTCAATAGATAGACAGATAGATAGATAGATAGATAGATAGATAGATAGATAGATAGATAGATAGACAGACAGATAGATAGATAGTAAAAGATATGTGCTTGTTTTGAAATGTGATTAGGATTTCTGAAATTAAGCTCTTATTGAATGTTTCCATATGTTTTTAGTTTTCCTTTTCTACAACTGATGGGCACATCTGTGTGTTCTCTAGATGCCAGGTGTGCCGCGCCCCCCAGTGTCTACCGCATGCCATCGTATTCACACTCGCCTTATGAGCGTCCCGGCTGGAATCCCCGTCTGTGTGTGCTATCTGGAAATCAACTCTTTATGCTAGACGAGGAAGAGGTGATTCATCTTCTTCAGAGTTTTTTTTTTTTCTTAATTTTCAAGAACACTGTTCATGTTTATCCCCGAATAGTAACAGTCTTTCAGATATTTTTGTCTTTCTGTATGTTTTACTGTCTGTCGATCTGCATTCCTGTCTCAGTTATAATTTCTGTTTCTCCCTGTCTCTGTCAGATTGTATTTAATTAAAAGTATCTGTTTCCTTCATTTTCTCTCATCAATATGTATCTCTCAGGAACTGCTGTAACAAAGGAACTGTTCCCATTATTTATATTATTTTTGACTGGTCTATACATTCTAATATAATATAACTTTTCATCAATATTTTTGAACTCTCCCTGATAGAATATCATGTTTTTTCCTTCAGATCACTAATGCTGAATGGCATTCTCCACTGTGAAATATTGCGTAACAATAATTTACTCAACCATTCTGTCCTTTCCAGTTGTCTCAAAGCTGTGATTTATTTTGCAACAGTCTTTTGAAAAAAGTAAAGGAACCACTAGGCTCCTTTAACTCAGGATTTCTTCATGCCAGAATTAGTTTACTGTCTACTCTCATTATATAGGCAGTTGAATAAGACCCTGGAGTGATACATCTCTTTGCTCTATTACGTCTTCTCTACTTGCTAAGCCTGGATTGTATACTCATCATGCACTGATTGCACAGCTAATATGATTTAATATACCTTTAAATTACTGGTGAAGGCACTGGGTAATAATACAGCAACAATTTACTCAATGCGTGATATGAAGCTAGTCAGTGTTTTGACATCTTGTACAGGTTGATATTGAAAGTACACTGGCAGATATCTGTCATTGAATTGTACACATTTAAATCAATCAATAAGTAACTATAATAGTAAGAACCCAGTAAGGAATAATAGAATCTATTGGCAAATGTACCAGTAGTAGTTTAAAATTATATTGACACTCGCTTTTTACACTTGAATAAATCCTCCAGAAAATCCCCTGTCATGTTTAGGTCTCCAATCTACCACCCCAATTCCAAAAAAGTTGGAATGCTGTGTAAAATGTAAATAAACAAAGTATGCAATGAATTGCAAATCTCAGAAATTCATATTTTATTCGCAATAGAACATAGAAAAAATAACAAATGTTTAAGCTGATAAACATTTTAAGAAAAGAATATTTTGATATTAATGGCAGCAACACATCTCAAAAAAGTTGGGACAGGGCCACTGTGTAGCATCCCCTCTTCTTTTAACAACAGTCCGTAAACGTCTGGAAACTGAGGAGACCATCTGCTGGATTTTTGGGAGAGGAATGTTCTCCCATTCTTGTCTGATATAGGATTCTAGCTGCTCAACAGTCTTGGGTCTTCTTTGTCATATTTTTCATTTCATGATGTGCCAAATGTTTTCAGTTGGTGAAATGTTTGGACTGCAGGCAGGTCAGTTTAGCGCCTGGACTCTTCTACTACAAAGTCATGCTGTTATAACAGACGCAGTATACAGTTCATTATTATCTTGCTGAAATATGCAAGGCCTTTCCTGAAAAAGACTGGATGGGAGCATATATTGCTCTTAAACCTGTATACTGTATACCTTTCAGCATTGATGGTGCCAATTCCATAGGCACCAATGCACCTCCATACCATCAGCATTGCAGGCTTTTGAACTGAGTGATAGTAACAATCTGGATGGTCCCAGTCCGGAGGACGCAGTGCCCATGTTTTCCAAAAAGAATTTCAAATTTTGATTCTTCTGACCAAAGAACAGTTTTCCACTTTGCCGCAGTCCATTTAAATGAGCTTTGGTCCAGAGAAGACAGCCGCATTTCTAGATCATGCTCACATATGGCTTCTTCTCTGTATAAATGAGCTTTAACCTGTATTTGTGGATGGCACAGCAAACTGTGTTCACAGACAATGACTTCTAGAAGTGTTCCTGAGCCCATGCAGTGATTTCCATGACAGAATCATCCTTGTTTTTAATGTTGTGGGGCCTGAGGGCCTGAAGATGACGGGTATCCAATATTATTTTTTATCCTTGTCCCTTGCACACAGAGATTTCTCTAGATTCTTGGAATCTTTTGATGATATTATGTACTGTATATGATTAGATTTTCAAAGTCTTCACAATTTTATGTTGAAGAACATTATTCTGAAATTGTTTCACAGTTTCTACATACAGTTTTTGCAGATTAGTAAACCTCTGCCCATCTTTACTTCTGAGAGACTCTGCCTCTTTAAGATGCTCTTTTTATACCCAATCATGTCACTGACCTGTTGCCAAATAACCTAATTAGTTCAATAATGTTCCTCCAGCTGTTTCTTTTTAGTACCACTTACTTTTTCAGCCTTTCGTTGTCCCCGTTCCAACTCTTTTGAGACGTGTTGCTGCCATCAAATTCAAAATGAGCTAATATTTTTCATTAAATAGTAAATGTCTGACTTTCAACATTTGATGTTTCCTACGTTCTACTGTGAATAAAATTCTGTTTTTATTTACATTTTACACAGTGTCCCAACCTTTTTGTAATTGGGGGTTTATGATATCCCCTTTAATAAGATGCTTTATATTTCTATTACCATACAGTCAACACAAAGTTTTACTGTTGAATATATTTCAATTTCTGTACACTATCCTAGACAACTAGTATGACTATTGGTTTTATGTCTGATCAAATTCATTATCAGAATACTTTTAATTATATGCCTTTCCTTCTGCCAGTCTTTATTTTTCAGGGTACTTAAAAAATATTGTATCTTGCAGCTGGTTACAATGTTTTCAAAGAGAAGCTGGAGACTGTATTAAGGGACAGGTATATCTGTTTTCCTCTACTCAGCGTGTCACCACAATGTTTCTCAGTAGAAAAAGCAGTACAGAAAATTGGACGAGAATAACTTTTTCTAAATGTTTCAGCAATGTTTTCTCACAGTGGAGCAGTCATTTCAGTGTTATTATCAAGTATTTAGTTGAGAAAAGCTATTAGTTCAATACTAAAGTCTGAGCAAGAAACATAAATATGATGTAATGCTCTTTCATGGGTATTTAATGAATTTCTGCAACAAGTACAACATGTCTTATCTGTTTTATTTCCGAATTAAATTACTAAATGATGAAGGAGAAAAAAAAAACTTGCTTAATGATACATAAATGTACATGAAAGGCCAGAGCTAGCCTTGTAGACACATGGGCTAAACTGAAAACTATACATACTATACAGTGTATTAAGGTGAACCATTATAATGCTGCTTTTACATTTCTATATTATATTGCAAACACTGTTTGTCTAATATTTCACATATCTGAGCTATGTATCTTTTCCTTTACTATATTTTATTGGTCACCATACTAATACAAAATATTTTTATGTTCCATTTTATACAAAACTGTAGTTTCAGTTTAACTCTCACCAGCTATTTCACAGAAACATATATTGCTTTTAATGCTCCACTTTTGTATTATTTCATGTTATCTTTGACTGCATCTTACCACATTGTATATTTTGTTTGATGGTGAATTTAAAATTACATGTTCCACATTCCATATTGTCATCATATATCACATTTTCCTGTAATTCCTCCCACTTTTGTGCATTATTGTCATTTTGTCTGTTGTATTAAATATGCTATACGGGGCTTCCTTCAAATGTTTTGTAATAGAGCATAGATTGTCTTATTATAACCACTCAAATTATGTATTGTAATCATCAGGTCCATCCTTTGTTGATGCGTGAAAGGAGACCAGAGCCCCACCGCAACAAATTGTTGCGTCGCACTGTAAGTGTGCCAGTGGAGGGGCGACATCACACCGAGCAAGGTAAGATTTATTAGAAGGGAATAAAAAGAGTATTTAAAGACCTGCACCCCATTGTTACCTGGAGATTCATATATCTAGCCAAATGGAAAAAAAAAAATCATTAATCTAAATACCCTTAAACAAAGGAAGTTTAGAGACTTTTCTACTGAACAAAAATCTAATTCAAATTGTTTGTATAAATCTGATCCATATAGGATGCATGCTACCACTGTCAATTTAACACATCTTGAGTAAATGAATTAAAAATGTACTTTTTGTAGTTTTCTGGGTGCTGTTAGAATTTTGGGATTTATTCTGCAGAGATTAACAAAATTGTTACTTTTTTGTTTGCCTGGTAAATATATCCAATTAAAATGTTGGTAAAGAAAGCTAAACACACTGAACCTTAAATGCTGCTTGCTTTTAATTGCTTGTTAACAGTTAATACTAGATGTGTACTTTAACAAACATTTCTGAAAAAAAAATGCTGCACTAGTATACTAAAGTAGAACAAGTAGAACCTTTAAGTAGCCTATGAGCTAAAATAATGTTTTAACAAATAGTTTTTTACTCTTTTTCTTGATTGATAACAAACTAAAAATTCACTTTTTACTTTTATAAAACTTTTATTAAAGTGTTCAAATATATATATAACTCATACTGATACAATAGTCATTTATTAAATAATAGCATAGGACATGCTGCTAGGTAAGTGTGAAGTGAATGAATTATAAGCGGTAATCTTTATTTAATCTAACTGGCGATAATAAATTCTTTCAAGATGGAATTGTTGAGTGTTCATCTACATTAATTAATTTCATTTAATGCACCTTCTCTAAAACAGGTTTGAATGATCTTTTTTCAGTTTTTTCGACATTATATGTATTATTCATTTTTCTCAGTTTTAAAATGTTTAAATTGTGGAATAGGTTTCCTTCGTGTTTGATAATACTTTCAAAAAATGAATCAGCTGTTGGACAATTTAAATAAAATATTTGTCATCTCATTATATTAGTTAGGAAAACAGAAGACAGTTATTTTAAGAATATAATGTATATAATCCCAGGTCATCAATCAATTGAAACAATCACTTTAAAATTAAAGTATTCTGTTACTATAGTGGAATGGTAAGATTTATTCATGTATTGTAGTTTAGCTACTGTATATGATTTAATGAAAAAATGCACTATATATATTTTATCTTCTGTATCATGTACTGTAATTACTACATTTAATAATACTTTCTTTTCAGTTGCTGACAGGTAGGTGCTCCACTGGTATACTCCTCAAGCTGCTAAAAATTCACAATAATGTTTCATTACTTTTACTATGTTTTTTAAAAGGAATTGGGCAGTACAGTGTCATAATGCAGTGTCTTAGATCTCCATGTAGCAGTGTTTGATTCCCGCCTCAGTTCCTCTCAAGTGAAGCTGGTATATTCTCGTTTGTTTGTTTAAATTTCCCCTGATACTATACTTCACCCTCCTCTCTTATCACAACAATGTTAGCTTAATTTCAACACAAAATGAGCTCCTTTTGAATATCTATATGTATGTGTGAAAAGTAGTTGCAATCTTCAATGGATTGGTGTCACTTCTTTGATTTTTTCCATGCAATGGAGGCTGCCACGGTATGTTCTGAATTTCTGTTGTCCTGTATATAGGTTCATTGGGTCAATATTTATCACATGTAAGGAGTACTGTGAACCCTTACTTGCATGTTGCTAATCAACTTGCAATATAATCAGTGAATATAGTTATATAACAGGAATGTCTGAAATATTGATTTTAAATGTCCATTGGTGTTTGGTATTTGGAACAATGTCAATGATTTGGCACAGGAAATGAATGACTGTTGAATTTGATAATTTAATAACACTTCATGATAATAAATCCATTATGCACAGCTGCCACAGTGTAACACGGAAACATATCATCTGATAAATTGTAATAATTGTATCTTTGCTCACATTTGTAATATTAAGTGCTCTGTTATGTCAATATATGATAGAAATGTATATTGAGGTCATAAAGTAGCATTGAGGTATATTTTATATTTTGCTTTCTATTAATGATAAACACAGAATAACAATCAGGCAGTTACATAATCATGGTATAGCTTTGGTTCATTCAGATTGCCTTTCATTCTCCAGAAAATAAATACCAAGAAAAACTGTACAACATAAAAAAAACGTAATCATCAATATCATAGAGTAATATTTTTCAGTTATACAAATTTAGTTGTAGCCAGGTAATACTAGCTTTTATGTATGATTGTTTGAATTTGACTTACCTTTTGTTAAAAACATGAATCTATGAAATTTTAACATTGACACTTTTCCAAAGGCTCCTTGCTCCTTCCTTTTATCTTTTTTACTGTATGCAAACAGAAATTGTCCTTTTTTCTCCCCCAAGATAAAATCCATTTGCAAATCTCCTCCAAAAGATATTATTTTCTGCTATTCCATGTTTTAAAGCCAACATCGAGAATATTTGTACACCAGAGGAGTGGTGTTTTCTGTGAGGAGCACATTTATTTTCATCCTTTAAAAATAATGAAGTCTCAATATGTCTATTATGAACAAGGAAAAAAGCTAATAAGATGCTAGTACAAAAATCTACAATACAACTATTGTCAGTCACTGAACATAAAGAAGTTATTTATATATTTAATAAATACTGTAAGATGTTTTGTATATTAGAAGGCAATGAAAATGAGGGTCCATTTAGAGATTTTCTGATAAAATAAAATTACTGCTGCTCCAGACATGTAATGTATCAGAGAAGTTGGATAAACCTCAAAGGCTCTATAAGATTCAAGACACTATTAAATCCCTACAAGACCAGAAATCTACGGGTGCAAATGGCTATCCAGCAATATTTTGTAAGAAACACTTTTCTGAATGAGGCCTGTTAAACTTAGCCTTGCTCAAGAAAGCCAAATAAATAATCTACTGACTAAAAAACCTTGCCAGGAGCAGTATTTTTCTAGTTTTAAAATATTTCTTAAGCTTATTATTTACTTGGTGTTTGATTCTTTTTTTTAGTTTTTATTTAGCTTTTTTTTTTGTTCTTCTTTAGTTTTAGTTATTCAGCAATTAACTTTTACTTTTAGTTGCAGTATTGTTTTGTTTTACTCACCAAAAATGTCCACACAGATACCGTTCTGCAAGCGTAAGCTCTGTTTTCTTCATAGTTATCAAATTCTACATCATTCATGTTGTACCTGTCAACTTAATAAATACAATTTTTCTAGCTTTGTCATTTGTTACTTTAACCTGCAATAGGTTTAAGCAAAAGGATTATTTAATTTCAAAAACGCTCCCACTTTTATGATTCCTTGTTTGATTATTGTTGTTTCTGAACAGTAAGATCACTGCAATCATATTTGTTGATGCTGACTATGTGTCATCTACCCATTTCCAAACTTTGAAAGTATTTTTTCAGGGAATTCTTTCAGGGAATATGTTTCGAAATACTGTTGAAGTCAGTAATTGAAAAGTGTTAATAAAAGCAATAACAGAAATAGTGATGAAAGTGTGTTCTGTATACTGTATAGTGTATTTCTACATGTTTATTATTTACATCAAATACTAAACATCTGTTACAGGAACATGTAAGATCATTCACTTAATTAGTAACATGCCAAACCTTGGTAGCTCCCTGTGAGCCTAAACTGGGCCGATGTAATTTAACAACTCATTTATATATAACAAGAATATTTATTGCATTTAGCTCATTTTCATACAAATGATGTAGTTTAAAGTGCTTTACAAGACAAATAAAGGAAAGTTTATAAAAAATAAAAATAAGATTAGGCAATACTAAATAACAGATTAAATTAAGGTCTGGTGGCCAGAAGGACAGAAAAAAAAATCTGCAAGGGTTCCAAGGCCCTGAGACTGCCCAGCCCCCACTGGCCATTCTACCTAACATAAATGATCTAATTCAGTCCTCATGGTTTTCAGGCTTCACGTGAAAGAATTTGGTGATGATGGTCATGTGGACATCTGGCATTCAATCCATCATTGTAGGAATTGCATGGTGCCTTAATCAGATGGTGGTTATACAGATCAACACCACAGAAAAAACGGAAAAGAACAGCAGAGAAAGTAGGGATTAGTATGGATTATGGAACCATGAAAAAATGATAACTCAATGTATATACAGTATATCAGGGTTACACTAAAATGTAGTTATGAGAAAGCCATGTTAAAGTATTGGGTTTTTTTAACAGTTTTTTAAAGTGCTCTACTGTATTAGACAGGCAAATTCCTGTCGGTAAGCTATTCCAGATTTTAGGTGCATAACAGCAGAAGGCAGCCTCACCACTTCTTTTAAGTTTAGTGCTAGGAATTATAAGCAGACACTCATTTGAAAATCTTAGGTTATGATTTGGAGTGTAAGGTGAAAAGCATTCCGAGATATAGAATCGACCAAGATTATTAAAGTCCTTGTTAACCATAAGCAGTATATTAAAGTCAATTCTAAATGACACGGGTATCCAATGTAGTGACATCAAAATTAGAGAGATGTGCTCATATTTTCTTTTCCTAATTAAGATTCTGGCAACTGTATTCTACACTAGTTGCAACCAATTGATGTCTTTTGTAGATAGTCCTAAAAGGAGTGTGTTACTGTAATCTAGTCAATAAAAATATTTTGGCAACTGAAAGTATTTAGTTAACAATTCTAATATTCAGTTGTAAAACAGGAAATATTCTGCCTTAAGCATGCTCAGTTGATGGGAAGATGGGAAGAATACACAAATTCCATAAAGATGCTGTCCAGGCTAACAATCAAAACTGTGCTCATTGTGCTGTGTTACAGGAACTCATTCTGTAAAACCACATTGGCAATATTAAAAAAAAAATTAGCACTAATAACCTGATTAAAACTAAATATATATGTGTAATGTTGGCTCAGTTGATAGCTCCTGTGGCATGCCAAACTTCTGCTTAATCTGTCACTGCAATGATACCAGGAATAGGTGTCATCATTTTAAATATATATATAAAATAGGGTGGCATGATGGTGCAGTCGGTAGTGTTGCGCGGCCTCGCAGTTAGGAGACCTGGGTTTGCTTCCTGGGTCCTCCCTGCATGGAGTCTACATGTTCTCCCCGTGTCTGCGCGGGTTTCCTCTGGGTGCTCCGGTTTCATCCCACAGTCCAAAGACATGCAGGTTAGGTGCATTGGCGATTCTAAATTTTTCCTAGTGTGTGCTTGGTGTGTGTGTGTGCGCCCTGCAGTAAGATGACGCCCTGCCTGGGGGTTGTTTCCTGCCTTGCATCCTGTGTTGGCTGGGATTGGCTGCAGCAGACCCCCGTGACCCTGTAGTTAGGATATAACGGCTTGGATAATGGATGGATGGATATATATAAAATATGTACAATGTACACTATGAAGATAAGTTATTTTTATTTTAGCTTTAGTTAATTAAATGATTTTTTTGTTAACAGCAAAAGTACTGGCTAGGTGTCAAATACTGTACTTTCCAGAAAAGTAAAGAAATTGCTTCCTACAGAACAATTTAATATCAAGATTCAAAACCAAAGTTCTGTTGAGTATAATAGAATAAAGTCCTTCATTCTATAATTTTGCAAAATCTATCTGAATTAGTTGAAGAAGGATTTATTAACAAGCAAACTGTGCCTGTTCTCTTCATGTTGGCATAGATTTTTGACAGATTGGCTCTTTGCCTCGTTTTAACCCTGACTAACTGCATGTCTGGTGTTTCAGGACAGAGCCGGTTAAAGTAGAATTTGAAAATGTACATAGTACTATAAACCATAGTGGACAATATCATGAAATAGTAGTTAGCTCTACTACTTTGCAACTTCAGGGATCAGAGTTTAAATCTCAGTCCATTTTCTTCCCACATCCCAAAACCATGCAGATTAGGTTAGCCTATGACTTCCTGGAACCTTGTCTACACCTCATTCTTACCTGGTCCCAAATGCTGCTAGGGTAAGCTGTGGCATCCCACAAACCTCCTGAACTAGATTGGGTGAGATTTCCAAATAGATGGATGGATATATGATGCAAGTCAAATGGGATCTGAGAATATAATATATATACTAAATGATGTTATTACTTTAAATATGTCTGTTTGGACAATGGCATGACAATTTCATTGCATGTAATGAATTTTGCAGCAGCCATTAAAGTTCATTTAGTTATTAATCTTATGACCCATGATTTTAGAAATACAAATATTAATCAGATTTTGACAATGCAGAATGCTAGCTTTGACACACATTTTAAATGAATACACTTTTTCCTAAGAAAGCAAGTAAATCTTTTGAAAAGACTTAACCGACTGTAAATCTTAACTTGGCTAGAAGGAGAAAGTAAGACCAGAAATGAAAGACAGAAATGGTGATTATGAGATAAGACTAACTGTGCACACATTTGTGAACAAGTCACCCAGCAACCCCTACCAGACAGGGAACAAAGACTTGTAGAGGTAGGCTGAGAGAGACTACAGAGCTTTTGTATTATTATTTGAGTTGTATATTGGGCTCTCCTTTTTTCAGTCCTTTCCTGAGTGCTTATTTTGTTAATAAACCACTTTTCTTTTTTACTTTGGTCTCTTGTCATCATTCTGGGTTCAGGGCCACTAAGGGATTATCTCCTTTTGTTTACACATATTTTCAAAAACATGGATATTAGAAAAAAAAAAAACATTTGAACGTTGAGTCTTGCTTGTATAAAAGGAAATCTTAAGAATTAAATTACTTAAAAATAAAAAATCTTTAAATACTGGTAACTGATAATTTTTTTTATTAGAATACATAAGCATCTAAGTTTTACTCCAACATTAGTATAGCAGGGCTAGTGTTACAGTAAGTGTACATAAATATTATTTGCTGTGTGGTATTCACATGCATTGATGACTGGCCCAGGGTCAGTCAGATAACATCCTCTTAGTAAAAACCTTTCTCATCTATCTGGACCTTCACACAGATAGAAAATGGTGATTTACAGCCACATTATGCTTCAAACTTACTTTTCTCAACTAAAATGTAGAAGGAGGAAATATTTCAATCCTCTTTGGATTTTTGCACATGGTCATAGTAATAGCTGGCAGACAGTAATCATGTAGAAATCTATTATTGTGTACTAATAATGCTAATTTTATACACATTCTATTAAAATATAACCAGGTTTCTGAGTCATGTTTACCCTGAATTAGAAAAAATGGGTTTAATAGACAGCTTTACAAATCAAATCCGTCTTTTTTCATTAATCTTGTATATTTAATAGACTACACTCTGTTGGTGAGCAGAGTAGTGGATTAATTTCAACACAGTGAAAATGTATATATAAATTGCACAGTTGTAAGTGTAGCCCAGCATATGGCATCTTCTTTTTGGATGGTTTCTCCAGCCTTTAGGATTGTGATTTAGTGATATGTTCAAATAAGGATGACTTCAGTTTTGTATATAAATCATGTTTGTATAATTTCTCACAAAGTACCTTTCTCTTCTCTTCTAAATCCATGACCACTGCTCATTACCCTCCCCAAACAATTGCCCTTACTTCTTCTCTTTGCCCCTTCTATTTTTTTATTTAGCCTCTCTTTTCCCCTCTCTAAATCGCTCTCTTTCTGTAATTCCGCTCTGACCTAGTTAGTGAATCTCCCTGTGAAATATTTTTTCTACCTCTTTGACTGACAGATAATTCGTGGGTGGTTCAAGAGCTGTTTTTTTCCTTCCATAGAGAAAGAACATTTTTAGAAACCTCACAATATCTCTCTGCTTCCTTTCATTCTCACTTTATTTACTGCTTTCTCTGTATAAATGTATTTTCTGTTACTGGACTTTTTGGTAAATTGTCTTTTGGAGAAAGAAGGAGGTAGGTAAGGAAGCAAATATGAAAGAAAAGTGTGCATTTAATCCTGATAGAAATTCAGCCATATACTGAAGAGGCTGCTCCCACTGAATATATTAGAACATAACTGATTGGGGGAAACTAGTGACACTACTTACCGTATGGATGTAGAGCTCTAAGGGTAAAGCAGACTGTAATATTTGTTTATTTTTTTTAACTGTTTCATCATACCTTCTTAATATTCAGTTATTACTATTCCCTCTTCTTCAAACAATTTTTGTTTCTTCATTTATGTGGTCTTTTCTCTTAATTTCTTCTCCTGTCTCTTTTATCCTGTTTTCTTGCAAATTAATCCTATCCTGCATCTCTTCCCTTCCTGTTCAATCATACATTCCATTTATCTCTGAAAAACCCTCCTCCGATCCTTTTATTTCCTCTCTCTCTATTTCTCTCCACCTTCTCTCAGTGCCACCCCTTATCTAGTAATCATTCTTTTCTTTAGTCACACTTCCATTCTTACAGTTCCAACAAATGCTTGAATTAATCTCACTTTCTCTTGCTTAGTCCTGCTTCTGTATCTGCTTGCTGCATTTCCTCTGTTTTTTTTCATTATTGTGTCTCCTCTTCAGCTTTATTTTATTGCCATTCTTATTTTTCTATTCCTTTTTCTATATAATCTGCTTACCATCATTCTTTACCAAACTCTTCCCCCTCATGATCCTTTATAGCTTTAACATCTTCATCAGTTAGTTCATTTATGATTCGAGGAAGAAACAGAGTCTCTCCCACTCCTCTCTCTCAACACTGCGGGGGTTAAAGGTCGAAGTCGTAGGCTTGTGGTTACCAAGGAGACATGAGAGCTAGCCCCCCCAAAGGCAGTAAAGCTCTGATTGGTTGTAGCTCTAAATTCTTTGGAATGATCCCAAATGGAGGAAACCATTGGGGTGGGGGAGAAACAGAGGTTGACTATTCAATCTGAAGCAAAAAAATTTGTGTGAATATTTTAATATAAGAAGACTACCACAAAGACGTCCTCTTCTTAGTGCAAAAACATTTTCTCTTTTAGTCAGTTTAAAGAAATACATATTTGACCAACATAATTAATATTATATACATAGATAAACAGTAATGTAATAAACAGTGATTAAAATATTGAAGACATACAGCTTAAATAAACCTTTCAGTCAGGAGACCTGCTTCCATGTAAAGGCAACATGTATTTAGCATATTTTTTGGTATTTGGTACACTGTTTTAATCCCTGAGAGGAAACTATCATTTCAGATGACCTATGGAGTATGAGTTGTTATTTAAAAAAAAAAAACATTTCAAAGTACACAGAATATTTTAAAATAAAAAAGTCATAAATCTTTGCCATGTTACTTATGTATTGATTCTATTTAAAAGCATTACGTGTATAACTGGAATAAAGACAAATATGTATATCTGCCTGTATCTGGTAATATCAGTTGAAACTGAAGACTCTTATTAAAGCACAGTAAATCTATTTTCAAAATACAATAAAATAGTGGTCGAGTAAAAAAAAAATACACTAAAGAATATTCAGATAACTTTTGCCAGTAGTAAACACTATACATTACTGTCTAAAAAAAGCTGTCTGATGATCTTTGGTCAGCTGAGGCAATTCAAGCATTTCTCTTATTATGCTCAAGTGAGCTAAAAGGTTTTGTAATTTTGTCAGTTGCTTTATTGAGGTCATTTTTCTAGGGTTTAAACCTTGTTGACAAGGCTTTTAAAGAATTGGAAAATAAAAGGGCCAGAAGATGCTTGTTCAGCTTTTCTTCACTCCTGTTTAAATTAAGATAAAATTAATTTACCAGTCCATCATGACCAAATACACACTGCTTCCTATCCATAGCCTTTTATACTCAAAATAAAACAACACAACCAGTTAAAATTAGTCAGATTGAAAGCCAGTCAGTACAATCTCTCTTGCATCTGTGTAAAAGCTATAATGTAACATAGTATCTTCAGACCCACTTAATCTAACTCAGGGTTACCAATGCTAATGCCTATCATCACAGAATCAGGTGCAAAGCAGAAACTAACCCTGGATGAGGCACCGATTCATTGCAGTGCTTACAATACACGCAACCAATTTAACTTGCACATCTTTTACATGCAGGAGGAAAAACCAGAATACCCTGAAAAAAAAACCCCTCATAGACGGAGGGAGAACATGCAAACGCCACACAAGCAGGGCATGGGATCTGAACCCTGTATGATGGATTCAACAAATGCAGTAAAAGCAGTGCAAAGTGTTAAATATGCACATGTTAAACAATTGAAATTTGAAAGAAATTATGAACTAGTCTGGGTTTGCAAACTGTGCCTCAGTCACCATTATGTCTCCTAGTTTCCATTTTGCCAAAATGTTAATGTATTTTCAACACCTTGATATACTTGAAGAATGTGACATGTTTTGCTGAGTGTAGTACAAAACAGTCTGCCTGACCTCTATTCATTTTCATTTTGGTTTTGAAGCACTAGGAAACAGTTTTCTACTTTAATTGTCTTTTAAATAGTTTTCCTTGAATATTACAATGAAAAAAAGTCCTGTAAGGGTACAAATCACAGGTTACTTTATACAAGTCTTAGTTTAATTTTACCTGCTTGTAAAATTACCTGTAATGATGCGGCAACAAACTGTAAAGTATTTGAAATAAATAGATGGTCAAGTACATGGCACTGTATTTTGCTTCCTCCAAAGCTAGTTTGAGCCCTGACTGAAAACATTTTGTGTGGAAACTGTTTTTTTTTTTTGTGGGCTTCTTTTATGGCCTATGTCTTCATCTTTGTGCAACAGCAGGCTGTGATGTTAATGTACAACTGCAAATTGGCATAAGCGAGTACTCATGTGTGCATTCAGAGCTGGACTGTATCATGTGTACACTGCTGCCAGGATAGGTTTCTGACTCCTTTTGACCCAGTCATGAAAAAAGCAGGCTAAAAAATTAACAAAAGGATGAAAGTGCACACATTTTTAACAGATGAGGATGAGAAAAAATCCTCTGCCTTCAACATGAAACAGTGCTAATTTGTTTAGAAAAGTATTAAAATATGACACCCTGCCCAGGATTTGTTCCTGCCTTGTGCCCTGTGCTGGCTGGGATTGGCTCCAGCAGACCCCCGTGACCCTGTAGTTAGGATATAGTGGGTTGGATAATGAGTAGGTCTGATGGGTGGGATATTTCTGCGTTGACAGTAAAATAAGAACATTTTTAATTACCCATCTTGTACATTGGTCTGATCATTGAGAAAAATTAATCAATTAATATTCCATCATATTTAAAATTGTGTACATTTATGTATATAAAGGACTATCATTCATGCTTATGTCTCATCACAAGCCACCTGCCATATAAAAAGTGTAATCTTTCTGAAAGTAAGTTAAATAAATTTGATTTTACAATTTCAAAAACAACACAAATTTGCACTTATATTTCTGATACAGCAACAGGCAAACAAACAGTAAAATTAAATGAACGGCTCTATCACGTGCAAAGAATCTGTTGATTGTGTGGCATACAATTTTATTTAGAAATGATCTTTCTTGTGCAAGTATAAGTGTATGTGTAATTATTATTGTTGAAATATACACTTTTATGTTTCTAAAAGAAAAATATAATAAAGTTACAATATGATAAAGTGGGATAATAATCATATTGACAGTTATGTATTTGTTTAAATAACTGTATCTCTTGGCGTTAAAAAAGTGGGAAATGCCTACTTATTATATTAATGGAATGAACACCAACAGCCACAATTTGGGTAACATAACTAAATTTCAAACTTAATTAAGAGATTATACATTGAACTGTAAACATAAAGTAAACATTGGAGTACATGTACCTACAAATTGTCATACAAAGGTGTTTATAGATTAAAAAAATATAGAACTTTACATCTTTAAAGTTGTGTTTAAAAATGCTAAACAGACGCGACTGATCATTATGCTGGCTACCATGGTACATTTAAAAAGATCTCAAGATCTCCCAAGACTTTGAGAGAGGACTAATTGTAGAGGCACACATTGAAGGCACAAAAGTCAGATTTACTGATATTTCAATATGAAGAATGTCCGAGAGGATGCCAGCAAAAAATTGGTTGAAAGACTTTACTAGGTAGAGGTAAAAGAATGTAAACACACACTCCTTGACTGTAATGTCCATGCACTGATGTGAGGGCACCTGAAAAGCAAATAACATCCATTGCTGTATCAATTCATTGATAATGCCAGTCTAAGGTAGGAACAAGGCAGTTTCATTAAGGACATTCTCAGAACCTCACAGGGAACCATACTATGTTCAAGCTGTGGTGAATAAACCATTCATTACAGCTAAAAGTGCACATGTTCAATTCAAGTAGTTGAGAGAATGTTGAAGAACAGGAAACCATATGGACATATGATTCACTCTTCACATTGCCCCCCTCAAGAAGATGAGTACATTTGTGATAAACATCAAAAAATGTCCACCATCCCAAATTCTGCTTTCTCTCTGCTGACTCTGGTGTGGTGTGTAGTGTATTGTCCTAGCATGGCTAATGGCATAATGCTTCCTGTAGACAGCAGAATCCATCATTCATCCATTATCCAACCCGTTATATCCTAACTACAGGGTCATGGGGGTCTGCTGGAGCCAATCCCAGCCAACACAGGGTGCAAGGCAGGAAACAAACCCCGGGCAGGACGCCAGTTTACAGCAAGACAGCAGAATAAATATCAATAAATGCAAAGCAATGAATATAGCAATGAAGTATTCCTATCCTAAGGAAATATTTCCTAGAATGACTATGCCTTCATCATCTTTACCAGATCTCAGCCCAACTAAGCACTTATGAGAAATTTTGCACTCTGATTTCTGCCACAATTATCAAAACTGGAAATGATGGAGATTTTTATGAAATGTTGATGTCACATCTGTCTGTAGTCCAGTTCAATGAACCTTAAATAACTATGCATATTAGATTCAATCTATTCTGGTGGCTTGTGGAGACGTAATGTCTTATTTACATAGGCTTTTTCTTTATTTTGGCTGTTACCTGTATGTTGGCAATGATGAATCTAGAAGCAGACTGTTGTTGAATCTAGCTACTTATGGAAAACAAGCTACACAGTTATATGTCCCTGAAAGAAGAGGCCACAAACTAAGTGACACACACATACACAGGCACTAAGTACACACGCTTGTTTGTTTTTTTATCAGCAAAATCCTTTTACAAAAAAGAAAGCTTCTTATAAAAGGCATACTTCACAGCATTTGCATCTTTCCCTAATAAAAGATTTTAAACACTCATCATGTTGAGTCTAACCTTAAGAAACGTGATGGCAAAACTCGATCATTTACCTTTGCATTTTTAAATTCCATTGACAGTTTTACCAAATCATGCCACAGCACTGCTGCCTCAGAGCATGAGATGCATAACGTATGTCCAGCTCTTTAGATGTTGTTAAAATGTTTCCCTGCATGTGTGGTGCATTTTTTTCCAAGATACTCCTGTTCCTTGTTCTCAAAAACCCATTCCCAACCATAGGCATGTGTTAGTGTGTGTGTCGGCCCCAAGACTGGTATTCCAACCTTATTTGATTTATGCCATGGACTCACTGTACCCGATATATGTCCCTTCTCAGTACAACCCCTTATTTGCTGAAATGTGCAACTTTGAAGTGGGGACTAGGATCGAAATTAAATGTATGCTTAGCAAGACCCACACGCATGCAGCAAATTTTCATACGGCTCCTTTTACAATCACCATTTGCAAGAAAAGTAGTGTGGACTCGAACGTGTGTGTGGAGGGGAAAAATAATAACTACTGTAAACCCTTGCTCTGCTAATGTCATGTCTTTGAATACATGTATGACAGAGGTGCACAGTGCATATACTGGGAACGAACAAGAATGCAAATCGTTCCTTCTTATTGCGCAGGCTTAAAATCTTTCTCACGGCTGAAACGTGAATGCCCTCCCCTGATTCATGCATCTGCAGCGCGGACGACATGAATTGCATCTCAGAGTAATCGGACCCAGCATACCTGGGCCGGGCCTATCGGGATTCGAAATACCTCACGGGTTACAAATTGTACATTTTATGAATGCATTCTTGGGAGGGAAAATCCTACCGCCGGACTTGCCCTGCGTATCCTTAACGATCGAGAGTCGAACACTGAAGCAAGCGATATGCGCGATCCCGCTGGCGTGGGCTGCTGTACTCCCCCCACCCATTCGTGGCCGCGCATCGCCGGTCCCTTCTCTACCCGGTCCTGCAACCTTGCAGTCGGTGCTGGAGAGACTGACGAGGCAGAGGGATGCTTTAAAGACGCCGGGTGCTGATTTGCTGCTGCTGCATTTGAGCAGCCATAACGGGGTGGGGGACCCGGTCTGCTCGTGAGCACTGGGGACAGATCGAGATCGGAATGGTATAACGTTGCAGTCTCCGATATCAAATTACCGTCACACCAAAAGCTGCTTTTTTTTCTCCTTCACTTGGCAACACCCTAAATTGTGCGCACAAGCACACCGCCAGGACGCAACAAGTGCTGTTTCATGCAACAATGTTGTATAGCCCAGTTGAGAAGCAAAGCGGGCTGTAGCGAGCCGAGCCGGCCCCCCTGCAGCCTGTCATACAGCAAGCTCAGCACCACGCGGGTGGACCCTGTTGCTTTTGTCAATTTACGGGTCTCGCGCTTCTGCTGGATAATACAGACTTGAACACGAAAAAGGGGGAATATTCAATATAAAGATAAAAAGTCAATCCAAACCATGACCAGAGATAGCTGCCAGAAACGGAATAACGGAGAGCAAAGCAGAACCGGAGGCGGCGATATTGTCAGCACTGAAACAGGAATTATAAAGGCGGGAGGAGGAGAGACAGCGGCGGCTGAGCTGGCGGCGTCGGTCCCGGGAGCTGATGAATCTGAAAGGAAAGAAGCGCTGCTGGGCGGCCGCGGACGGCTGGGTCAACCAAACTTGCGGAAATCGGAGTTGTAACAGCGGGAGGCGATCAAGCAGCCACCTGATAAAACGCACTTCGTCCATGTTCATGTTAATGTTTTAATTTGCTCAGGAGAAGGCTACCATTAAGACACACTGTCGCCGTCTGCCATGCCGGCGCTGGGTCACTGCACCCGGATCCATTGCTCCTACTCCTAGCGCCGGGCTGCCTGGGAAAGGAAGCTACTCCAAGATGTACAATGTTTGCTTATTGCTACGTGGGTGCCACATGACGGTCCCCTTTAACTAATCCCAGCCCTGAGTACAGTGCTATTAATAAGCTGGTAAGAGCCCTTTCTACAAAGTCCCGGGCCACCGAAACTACGTAAAGAGAAGAGGCCGGGTAATGGGTGCGAGTCGGGAGAGGGGACGCTTGCCCGAGCATGGGGAGGGCTAGAGGCATCTCGAAATAGTACATCTAGAACACGTTCTGAATTCACTTTGCTCCAGGGCTGTCGTCGAGGTCATTGAGTGCAGCACTGCTGGGGTGAACAGCACACCCCACAGGAAGATGACCCCTTTTGAAGTTAATGGGTGTTTACTGGCAACGAGAATAGGCATATCTTCATTCATTAGCGGGCACGAGCTTGGGTACTGGTTCTAGACACGGGGGCGCACAAACAGCTTTTGAGCAAATTGAGTCGTGACGGAGGTTAGGTAACATAATTAGGAAATCAAAGAACCGCTTTGTTTGTCCAGGGTATGTTAAATAATGAAAAGGGGGAGGGAGTAGTCTGGGTGGGGTACCTGCTGATGAGACGCACATGGTAAAATATATAAGGTATATCAATCATTTCCATATTGTAGTTATGGTAGATGATACTTAATATCTATCTATCTATCTATCTATCTATCTATCTATCTATCTATCTATCTATCTATCTATCTATCTATCTATCTATCTATCGGGCTATCTGGCTGTCATTCATGTATGTTTCTTCTCATTTTACAGTTCACTCTGTCCATTAGTTATACTCACCTTTGGATGCTTTTGCAGTGTATATTCGCATAAAATACAAAATAATCTTGTCATATACTCCAGGATTGTAAGAGTGGATATTTGTGCCCAGATATGCACCATAATTTATTTGCTGTAAATGTTTTTGAGTGCAACACTTATGCATTTTAAACAACATGTTTAATTGTGTTGTATTTGGAGATCTGTACTGAGACCTGTTTAATATATTGAAAGTTGTACTTGCTTTCCCAAGGCATGTCTATATGTGTTGTGCCACTTTCAGTAGGGAGAGATGATAAAATGAAATTATTCAAGAAATATCCAACAAGTGGTGAGGATGCTGCACAAGGAGATAGCTTTGTGTAAACTGTATTTGAAATTCATTGTATATTTTCTTGTATTTGAAGAGAGTGTAATAAACATTTCCTGCGTATTTTTGATATTAATATCAGGACTTCACTTGCCTGATAATGACATATTGTTCATACACCTAGCACATGCATGATTTTATTGTATTATGTACTCTCAAACTAACCTTATAAATAGCATGCAGCAACTGTCTTCAATAAGACACAGACACATGCATGTCAGTATTTTTTTTGTTTAAAAACGGATACAGATACATTAGTAGAAATACAGTTGACACAATAAGCCATAGGCAGTAAATCTTACAATTATATATCATATAGTTAGAAAGAGCCATTCTGATATGCATATCTTAATGAAAAATGCATCAATTTGTGGAAGAAATGTTGGCTATAGGGGGCTCCACTTGAACAACTTGGAATAAAAGTTCATAGTGCAACCTTGCTTAATTGTGGGATCATCATTGTTATTAGAGATACTTTACATGTTTTATCTAGATTTCTGAATGCTATTTGTTGGGCAATTTAAAACCAAAGATAATCATGACGGTGTGAGAGCAATAACTATATTGTTAGTCTTAACAATTATATGAGGTTCCATATTCCTTGTCTCCTTTAAGTGTATCTTGTTATGTGTCACAGTCGTAAAAATACTTTAGTGGGATGTAAAGAAATATATTTGCACAGATGTTTTAGTGTATAACAAACATATATATTAGTTGTATAATGGTGTATTTGTAGACGACTTGTAACAGACATCAAGCCCAAATGTTAAACATTACCCATTAGTCTTGGCAAGTTACAATATAAGATGTGTTAGGTTGCTTTAGGTCTTGATGTATATGAATGAGAACCAAATGTACAAAGGACATTTCTTATTCTCAGTATGTGCCAAGCAGGAAGTGTGCGAGCTGTGTAGGTGTTTCAATGTCAGGAGAGCTCAGCGTATGTGTGTGTGTCAATCAGTCAAGGAGAGTGAGTGTAGGTGTTTCAGTATCAGGAGACCTCACTGCATTTTATCCTAATCCAGACACAGATGGCTCTTCAGAATAATGTTCATATATCACTTTTGCTCCAGTGACATTAAAATGCATGTTTTATTGGTACTGGCAGGCTGCTTACTGGTGTTACTCAAAGTATCATACCTGTTGAGTACATTTAGGTTAAGGGTCAAAAATAGGTAATTATGTGGAAGATTTTGACTATTTTTACTATTGAACTTCTTATAATGACCAAAATTTGTATTTAATATACCTTAACAATGCTTACATTTGAATGTATCAGATAAGTAATACCAACATTTTAACTGTAGGTATATATATCAATGTCTTTTGATTTGTTTTGGTGGTTTTGTATTTATGTGCATACATTGGATTTATGTGTATATGTTACTGTTAGTTTGATTGTGGATTTTTATTAAGTTACTGTGTATTTGTGTGTGTATACATTTATATGATGGTTGCAGCCTCACTGCTTGTGTGTACGTATGTATGTGTGCGTGTCAGTGCCAGCCTGATTGCGCCTCACAATCTGGTCACACTCAGAGAAATGACTCTGGAATGTTTCCATGGAAACAAAACGAAGAGAAAGAATTTCAACTGGTAATCTGTGACAAAAGAGAGAAAGAGAGGGTAAAGAGAGAGGGATTCAAAGAAAGAAGTGTAGAAAGTAAGATAGACAGACACACGGAAAATCATATTGCAGCATTAGTTAACCATTTCATTTCCACATAAGATCCATTTCTTCCTGTCATGAGTTGTTTTATCTTTTTAAGTAATAGGAAATGCTTATTAAAATCCTTAGTTTGTATTATCATAAGATTTAAGTAAACTATGATTCATTTTTTATGAGCCTCTCTTTAGATGAGCAGTATGTTCACTAACTGAACAACTTATCGCACCTCCTGAGGAAAACAAATATAGTTGCTTTACATTTACAAAGTTCTCCATGTATATGGAGTAAAATAAAATGTCTAAACAGATTGTAACCATCAGTATAAGGAAAACTAACATTTAATGTAAAGCACATGGGACTTTCCATACACATTGAAAGATGCAAGTGTTCAGCTTTCCTACCATAGCCAAAAAATAACTCAATTGTCTTTTCTCCATTTACTTGAGAAGATAACTAAAAGTAATCATGTTCACCTCTTTAGAGTGTCCTTTTCACCTTTTATGAATGTACACTCAGCTGGATTGTACTTTCAATGTTTGTACTAGCTTATTTTAATTTTCACTCATTTTGATTCAGCCTGCTGCAGTGCAGCTTCTTATATTTACAGGACAGCCCTTTTCCCTACATCTAATTTCTTTCTGGTGCCCTAGCTGTGTACAAAATACTTTGCTCCTTTGTATTTGCATGTATCCTAGAGATCCAAGTCCTTGGTGCCAATCTCTGTTGAAAGTATTTGCATTTCGGGTGATGTGGAAAGCATTTGGTATTCAATTGGTTAAGGGGTGCAATGGATTGTGGGTGATTTTGCTAGGCAGGGGAGTTGCTGATGGTGAGACAGCTAGTGTTTATCACCGTTGAGCAAAAAGCACAAAACCAGCTAATTACACCATGTCAGTCTAACGCATGCCGTCCTAACAAGCATAGCACCAGTGTATCTAAAAAACACTGCTTAACCCAAAGCTCACCAGTTATCCTCCTAATTCTTATTTTCTATTATATGCCTTGCTGTCAATTTGTTTATATGAGTGCCAGTCATCAACAAGTGAAAAACAGGTGTGCATGTAGGCCACACCTTGATAGAGAAAGAGAAAAGTGAAAGCGGTCCTGAACAAGGATAATTAGGCAGAGTTTCGAAATTCGGCTTTTTATTTCCCAGCACATAATAAAATGTATTATCCCATGCTATACTCAGGGTGACACAATGGTTTAGTGATTACAGCTGATGCTTCCAATCCCCATCTACTTGGGTTTGATATCTGGGATGGTTGATGTCAGGCTGGAGTTTGTATGTTCTCATGAGTGTGTGTGAGTTTTAAACAAAGATTTATGTATTAGTTTAACCGAGAGCCCTAAATTGTCCTGGGATGTGTAATCTGCACTGTATTAGGCTGGTGTCCCACTTAGGGTGTTTTTTTGCTTTTGGTCACAGCAGCTATCGACCCTGTAATGGAAAAAAAAAAACAGGTTCATAAGATGGGTGTATTGATAAGTACTATAATAGGTTATGGACATAATCTGCAGTGATTTCTGGACAGCATTCATTTTTTTCTGGAATCAAAGATCTAAAAGTAGAATTCAAGTATTTCTTCAAGATGAAGCACACTTCATATACATTCTCTCAACAAAAGATGACTCTCCAAGTTCTAATTGCCACAGAAGTAGATTTTTAAAAAGCTCATCTTAAATTCTTTTTAACAATTTGGATGTTTCCTGAATGTGGGTGTTTGAGCACACACTCTGCTCCTCCTGCTGTGGGTGTGTGACATGGGAGGGGTTAAATTTTTGTGCCTGAATGAGAGAGATTGCAAGAGAGAGAGAGAGAGAAAGTGAGAGAGGAAAGTAAAAGATGAGTGCTTCTGCGGGATTATGTAAAAGTGTGTGGGGGTGTGTAGTGTATTTATAGAAGCCGCAATAAAAGGTTTAGCATTCCAGCACTTTAGAGAGGGATAGAGACAGAGGAAGAGAGGGAGAAAGAAAGGAGAGGGAAACAGAGAAAGAGAGTGTGTAACGGAATATTTGAACACAGTGTACTGTGGAGTGTTTTTTGGGAAGTGGGGACTATGGCTAAAGAGTGAGAGTATAAGCCTTCCTTTTCGTTTGAGATTTTCAGTGGCTTCTCTAGAGAATCTTTCTTCTAGATTTTCTTTAGTGAGCCATGTGGGTGGGCTGAAATGGCTGACTTTAAAATATGCCTGATAGGCTAAGGAAGGAAAAATAACCTTTCAATGTCATAAACACATTTATTGCTGTTTAACTCTTTGTATTCAGATTTCCATCAGTTGCAGTTTATTTATATATATCTTTCTTTCTTAGAGGATGCATACATCTTCTTACTATAACTTACCAGAACTACTTTTTTATGAATATACCCCTTTAGTAATTTTATTGTTTTTTAAATAAAGATTGTATCTAATGCCATGTCCTGTTGTTAGCTATGTGGAACACATTGTATATGAAGTAATCATCACTTGAATCAATGGCACATCTCACCTTTCTTATTAAGGAGAGTTTATCACTGTACAGAGATTACTTGCACTTTTTGTATTTATTGAGATGTCCTGCTTTTTCTTCCTTTCTGTTTGTTTGAAACATTTAATTTTTCCAAATTTAAGGAATTTTTTATTGCAGATACAGTGCATGAATGTTATTTTACCCTTCTCTATATGAAAATTCCATTCTGCCAATGTTTCAAATAAATACTATAATTTCTCAATATAAGTAAGTTTCTCTACCATGTCGACACAAGAATGATCTAGTAAAGTCTGTTTATGGTTATTTTCTATATATACATTTTTCCTCTCATCTTTGAATTAATTTAGATGTATGTCTTATTTTTCCTGTTGCATGAGTAACATAACATACCAATAGATGCACTCTAGTGTTTCCTCTTTATGTATGTTTGTGCCTTTGCTACTTTCACTGGGGGATGCCCCTCTGATGCCTGAAAAATATAAAAGTAGGAGTAACACCTCTTTACTCTTGAATATCAGCCCAGATTGGTTACAATCAGCCTGGTATTTACATTGAAATATTCTTCTGTTTTTTTATCTGTACTGGTAGCTTTTGCATATATCACCATTCTTCTCTTTACTACTGAACCACTGCATTGAAATGGTCTTCTGCTTTCAAAACGTGTTGTATTTTTGGATTGCATGATAGCTTAGTTGTCTGCACTCTTCTCTTATAGCTTCACTGACCACAATTTACAATTCAAGTCTGTAATTTCCAAATTTTCACATTGAATTCTATGTTTCTCCCATGTCCCAAAGATGACATAATATTTAGAAACCCACCTAATTCTAGATCATGGGTGTGGAGGCCCAGAGCATAATCTAGCAGCACTGTGCTCAAGGCAAGAAACATGTGAGAGTGCTTTTGATATATTGATTTTTTTTTATTATACTTATGACATAACTACCAACTAAACTCATAGTTTCTTTTCTCAGTGGGAGATAGGAAAGAATGGAAAAAAACAACTATGCAACTGTCGCCTGTAACCTTGTACTTGTCTTACTGCCTATGCTGTACCCCACATTTTTCACCCTAGAGACCTCTATTGCAGGCTGCTTGCTGACTGGGGCTGTCTTTACTTTCAAACCTTCACTTCAACACAGTTTACTCCAACAGAGGGCTTCACAAGGGGATCCTCTCATGCACTTAAGGGACCACAGTTAGACAAGGAACAAACAATCTAAACTTCCTAGGTTAATGGTAACAGTCAGACAGAGACACTGGTTTTAATTTTTTCATATACATACTGTTTATTTTCATTAAAACCAACAGCAGCGCACGCAATACATAGAATCATACAGCCTAGGTGGGTTAGGTCTTCATGCTGCCCCATTAGCAACAGCAAGATGCTAGTGACATTCCAGATGATCTATTTAATTAGTTACAGATTATTTTTCCTTGATCAAAAAGCAAAAGAACATGATTTTTTGATGGTAAAAGAGAGCTCTTTGAAAAATGTCAGTATTATTTTAGCATGCAGCAACAGAGACAGAGTGCTCTTTTTGGAAAGTGTTTTGTTCTGTGAAAGGAAGTCACTTCCCCCTTCCCTTCCTGTCCCAAATGAGCACATGCAAGAAACACTTGGCCTACTTGATGTCATCCTCAATAACGTTTTATAGTTTTCTTAAAACACATTGAATGTCTGAACAGAAAATGTTTCAGAGTCATTATCACAAGCTCTAGATTAATTTCCCTTTGAAATCAAAAGCTACACAGTCTAACTATGCAACACACTCTGAATCTTGCTTTGTGTTCCAGCTTACTCAGAGCATACTGGACTCCTGTTCAGCTTGACTAAATGCAGGCAAAGGCCTGTATAACTGCCATATATAACTGCAACCTTGTCCAGAGTTGTTTTATACATTACTTTGCATGCTACCGAGATATACTCAAAGTCTTTGTGATATTGTAATGAAGAAAGTGGGTTAAGAAAATAAGTGCATTGTAAATTAGTCATTTTCTGTTTTTGTCTGTTGATAATTATCTGCACTCTTAATTGATGTGTGTCTGATTTATCTTTATGGATATTGTCAATTCTCTATTTACATTCATGCTATCATACTATGCCAATACCTATTTAATACAAACGGATATGGCATGTGTACCAATGGTTAAAATGTGACTGCATAGAATTTGCATCTGCTTAATATGTCTTGATTGGTTTTCATTTGGTGTTCCATATTCTTTTCACATCATTATCTTATGTGTGTTTAGCTAATCGTTAGTCCAAATATGAGTGAGTGAAGGTGCATTTTTTGAGTGATTATGCCCTGAAACACACTACTGTTGAGTCTGGATTCAGTGCTACCATTATATTCTTCACTTCCTTATGATCTTCAATTGATAGTCCAATGGGTACAAAAATAAAACAGGATGGCACCAATGAGCATTCCATCTTATAGCTGTTGAGTCTTAAGTTTAATTCTAGGCTGATGTGCCATTTCCATGTTTACATGCATTGTTCCAGTTTCCTTTCACAATTCAAAGATTTAAAGTTAGAAAAAGTGGTAATTCTGCGGTTATGTGTAGCTGTTTGTCCGCACAACTCAATAGATATACATCTCATTTTAGAGTGGACCTTGTTTGTTAATCTGTTTGTATGTTTGATAGTTTGTTTAAATAATGCTGCCAAATTAGGCTCACTCTCCTGCGTCCTGAATTGAACTGAGTGAATTACAAAAATTATTTATGGAAGCACCATATAAAATTGTAAATGTACATATTATGAATGTACAGTGAATAACAAATGAATTCCAGTAAATTAAGATTTATTGGTACATTTCTAAATGTATTTACAATCTAATTAGCTTTTTTCTGTTATTTATACAGACTCGTAGTATATTAATGTTGAGTTGCTTTTATGCCAAAAGATATTGATTTGATTTACAAAATGGACTATGATCTTTAGTAGTAGTTTAAATGTTGTTTTATATTTTACCCAAAATGCTAACTTCTTCAGTTATTTACTAATAAGACTCTTTAACCAACTATTTTCCTTTCTTTGGTTCAGAGTACGCGCTATCTCGTTCTCGTCGGAAGAGTATCGCCACCGGGAAGCAGCACAGCATGGAGACTCCACCTACAGCTCAGCCACAGCCCTTCAGGCAGCCTGTGAGTGACTGTGTTGTGAGACTATGTTGTGCTTTTTTGAGAAGATATATAATTGTAGATAAGCATTTAAACAGGAATTCTCAGCAAATCAGAACAAAGTATTTGTCTCTGTGTAATTTCAGAATAGTCGGTAATGTGTGTTAAATTGCTGTATTAAAATAATTAATACTCTGAGATTGTGTATTCTGTTTAATTCTATTTAAGTGCTTTGAGATATGAAATTGAGCAAATATTTTGTACTGCTTCATAGAATTATGCTCTCGTCATAATTTGTTGGGTTTTTTTTTTTGGAAAATTTTACTTTGCTGTTATTCTCCTTTCTTGATTCATGTGTGCCTGGAAGTTCAACAGCTGTGTTTTCAGATAAGTGGGGGGGGTGGAATTAGTGAGATAGGAGAGCGAGTGAGTGTGTGTAAGAGAGAGAGAGAGGGAGAGAGAGAGGGAGAGGGAGAGAGAGGGGGAGGACAAGCAGGTGTGAAAATAGTCTGTGTTCCTGTGAATTGCTGACGCTTCTGTCAAGTGTTAGAACAGAAGGGGCTTTCCTATGAACTGAAGATGTGGCAGCATGCATGCTGTCCTGACTGTACACCAACCTGCCTAAGAGGCCCTGGAATACACACACCTACTGAATTGAGGATATATATCTGATTACACCTCTTGCTGTATGGGTTAGTTTAATCTTCTCTGTTTGAAAGAAGACTCTTTCAACTTTATACTTCAGCTGAAATAGTGTTCTTGTGGAGTCCAGCTGAATCAATTTAAAAAGGAGCTTTAGGATAATACATGGTTTGAAATCATAAAACCTAAATATTGGAATAAGCTGAAGCTATTAACTGTTTGAAGATTTTGAATAAGGAAGACTAGATGGATCTCTTATATTTAAATGGGTGGGTTCTACACTTATTTAGGCAATGTACTCTTATGAATATCGTATGTGCCTTGGGTGGAGATGTGCTTACTGAGGACCACATGTCAAAGCAGTTGAGCGCAAACATCCACAAGAATAAGCAAAAAAAAGAAATAAAACAAAAAAAGAACCTGGCAGGTTGAGAGTTCACATTAAGGAATACAAGCTTGAACAAATGTCTGCTTCTTTTACTGCTTTTTACTTGAGTTTATATATCCCCCGGCTGCGAACAGTCTTTGGTTCTCTCTCTCTCTCGCTCTTTCCCTTCTCTTTTCTCTCTCCCTTTATGGATTTTATAGGTACCGCATTCTGCACAGCTCAACCAATCCTGCCTCAGGTCTTTTTAATCTTTTTTCATAAGAAAGATTAAGTAACTTATGAATTCTAGATTATTTCAGTTTTTAGATATGATAGGCAGATGCATTTACATTTTTACCTAAATCTATCTATCTATCTATCTATCTATCTATCTATCTATCTATCTATCTATCTATCTATCTATCTATCTATAGAGCTTTTTGAGCCGGCGACTAAAGGGTTCTATAAAGCGTGCTAAGAGCCAACCAAAACTGGATCGAACCAGCAGCTTCCGCCACATGATCCTGCCGAGATTCCGAAGTGCAGACCAGGACAGGTAAGTCCACCTTTTTGTACACTTTTCTGCACTTTTGTCTTTGCAGATAGACATCTCTCTGCCTCTTGCTTCTTTTTCTAAGCACCTATTTAAATGTTTGTCTGTGAAGGAGCATTTGTGGTTGTCAAAGGATTATTTAGAGTGACTGCTGAATTGTTTTCTCTTTCTCCCTCTCTGTTCTTCTGCCCAAAGCTTCCTCATAAAATCTCTTCTTCTTCTTCTTCTTTTCTTTCCTACCTCTTCTACATTTGACTATTGTTCCCCTTTTTCCTTTTTGTCATGACCCTGATCGTTTCTGGCTCCACATGTTCTCTTTTGCTTTATTTCTTTACTCTTAGTATAATTTCTTTTCTTCCTTTCTTACCCTTTTTGCATTCTCTTTTGTTCTTATACTTGCTTTCACTTGATCACACTGTCTTATAAACTCAGATCTCAAAGCCCTGCTGGGCAAACAGGGTTGGGTTTAGATAAACCCCATTATATAACAGAAAATAGAAGACAGAAACAAAGATGAAATAACTGAAGGAGGGGTTGTCATTTACGGAAACCCCAGAACTTTTAATTTAATATTCACTGCTATCCATAAGATCTATGTCAGATAGAAGCAGAGTATACTAATTTATCATGTCCTAGATTTGCTCAAACTGTACTGTATGTGTGTGGGTGAGTGGCTAAAATGATACTCTCATAAGGAAAATGTAGACAATTTCCTTTAAGAGGTGGAGCCAGTGAAACCTTGTCATGTGTGATTTAAATGTTGACCCCTGAGGCAGAGAGAGAGAAAGGGCGAGTGTGGCAGAATTGAGTGAGGGTATTAAAGGAGAGACAGTAGAGGATATGATGCAGGCAAAAGACAAAGCTATGAAGACTTTCATTTAGTAAAACTGAAGAAGAATGAGTTGCAAGAAAGAGATGATAACTACTTACAGTTTTTATGTTTTATTTTCAGTATCTGTTTTAATTCTAAGCGAAGTGCCCAAAGATAGACATTATTTTTTTTGAGCTACATAGTATAGGGAAACCTAAAGAGGGGAAATGAGAAGGAAAGAAGAAATTAATTAAGCAGAATGGTACATTTAGGAGAACTAAGATGGCAGAAAAGTAAGTTTATTAAAAAAGTAGTTAATTCATTTATTTGTCCTTTTCATTGCTGGAACTTTATTACGTTTCTTTATTTTAATTATGCCTCTTGTCCTCTTCTATCTTTTCCAGTTCAGTTTTTTCTCCTCCCACACTCCTGCAGAGTCTTTCCCTCCTGTTCACTTTCCCTTTTTCTCTCTTTCTCTATCACTCCCCCTCTCTGTATCTTCCTTTCTGACTCATACTTCCTTGCCTGTTTATAAATATCTCCTGCATTTCTACTTCCGCCTCTTCTTTTTGTTCTCCTATTTTACTTATAATTTAAATATCTGTCCTCAGTCTTTTGTTCCTTATGTCTGTCTGCCAGAGGTCACTCATTTCAGAGGACAGAGAGAGAAAGGCAAAGAGAGATTTGGAGTGTCTCTGGGCTCAACCTGCCATACCTCTTTTGCTTTGGGTGGTGCTGCGGAACAAACACACAGGTGTAGAGGGCTTGCCTCTCCAGCTGAGGTGCAGGGGATTGCTGCGATGCAGCTGTGTCCATGTGGGTGACCTTGTCTCTCAACCTGTTTCCTCTGGGCGTCTTTGACTGTAAAATCCATCTCTCTGGTTAGTGCTGCCTCTAAGACTGCTCTGTGCAGTTAGTGTTGCCTCTAAAACTAAGTTCTGTTGTCAGTTTTGCTACTACGTGATCTCTGTCTTTCTCTGTTGTTTTTCCTTTAACCTTATGTGTCTAAGAGTGGTCCCCCCTTTAAGCCTTTTGTTTCTGTATGTCCTTCTTTTAATGATTTCTTACAGTTTTGTTTGTGAGTGTTCCCAGTATGGATTGGTTTATTACTTCAATATTTGTTGTGAGTGGTTTTGCCTTTGCGTCTCAGTGTTCAAAGCAGCTGTCTATTATACATTCATCCATAGTTATGTTGCTAAAGTATTATAAAGTTCAGTAAACCTGTTATTAATGAAACCACTGTGTAGAAATGAATAATACAAAATCAGTTACACAAATAGAATTAACACAGATCACCTTGGTTTTTCATGCAGTATGAAGCTGAACTTTTTGTTTTCCCTGGTATTAATTTTTTCAGTTTAAGGAGATCGACCGTTCAGTTTATAATGGATTAAGAATGAGCAAAAGTGAAAAAGGTGAGCAGGGAAGATTAATTAATATTAGGCAAAGTGGAGTGTTCTAATTTCTTTTGACTCTGAAGAGAAGACTGCAAAAACGTCTAATATCAGGATGGTTTTGAAAATCTACAGTCTAAGATAGATTTTTTTAGAGAACGTAAAAGACAAATATCGAGGCAGAACGTTCTTCATGTTATCTGTTTTCAGTGTTTAACAATTAATTCTGCTTGTTACTTTTGTCTCTACTTTGAATATCAAACTAATGATTGGGTTCTGCTAAAATAGTCAAAATGAAAAGTGGCAGGGATTGCTAAAATTAACAGTGTGCAAGATTGACTTTAGCAGTCAAGGGATACCAAGGCATTTGTAAAAAGAACTTGAGGTCCAAGTTAAAAAAGATGGTGCTGGTGCATAATGGGCAGGGCACAGAAATTACCCATGTACCATCACACTTGTTGTGACAAAATAAAGCAGAATTTCATGAAGGAGCTTAGGAAGACCAGTGACAGAAGTGAAAGCAAGCAAAGAAATCCAGATTTAAGCAAGTGAGAGGGGCAGGGATAGAAGGTGGGCTGGGCAGACTTACCAATGACATAGAGGCCACACGAAACATACAGGGACTTTCTAGACTGACAATACAGTTATTAGATTTCCAGTTTATTGGACCAACTTGGAAATGATTGTTAAGAATAGTAAACATGAGATGATAGCTTTCTATAACCTTACTGGACACACCTTCTATCCCTCTTTCCTCATCTCTATTCACCTTTCTTCTGTCACACAGATGCTCCCTCTTCATCCTCCCTTCTTCCTCGCCCAAATACCTTGACTCCTATTATTCTCTCAGCCTTTTTCTTCCCTCTCACAGTCCCTGCCTCTCCCTACCCGCACCCGTTTCTTCTTCACTTAGTCCCTTACTGTTCCCACTCCCTTTCTCCCTCCCTCCCTCTCACACTTTCTCTCGTTCCCTCTCTCTCAGGACTCGTTTGATGCAGAGCTTTAAGGAGTCTCACTCCCATGAGTCTTTGCTCAGTCCGAGCAGTGCAGCTGAGGCACTGGAACTCAGCCTTGATGAGGACGCCATCATCAAACCAGTTCATTCCAGTATACTGGGCCAGGAGTTCTGTTTCGAGGTGAGCAACGCTAGAACAGCCAGTTTGCTTCAGATGTTCTGTTCTGAAGTAACAAAGTAATGAGCTCAGCCAAAATCAAGTCTTATAGCCAATATTTTTTTGCAAATTTTTCTCTTTGTGCATACAGGAGTCAAAATATCTCTGTTTGTCCTGGTCCCACTTCTATCTGCTCAGTCTAGCTTTTCTCTGCTCATTCTTTAGTGGCCTCTTTCTGCTCAGCCTGACCTTTCCCTGCTCATTCTAGTCTGATCTCTTTTTGACCTGACCTGATCTATTTCTGTATATCCTTATCCTGCCCATCTATGTTCTCTATAGCCATGCTTTGCTTGGCCTTCTCTGGGGTGTGTTTTTTTGTGTGTCACAAGTGTTTTGCTTTTAGTAGTTATTTATATTGTCTCTGTTAATCTGACTATTTCAGTTTTGTGCGCACATAACTTTTGCACATTTTTTAATCTGTTCAGGTGACCACTGCCTCAGGTACAAAGTGTTTTGCGTGCCGCTCAGCAGCTGAAAGAGACAAATGGATTGAGAATTTGCAGCGAGCAGTCAAACCTAATAAGGTGAGTTCACACCTTAAACTTCACATTCACATTGATTTTGCAAATTGCTTGCAAAGTGTATATTTCTCACTTAATCACAATTAATAAAGAAATGTGCGATGTACTACTTTTTCTGATTAGGATAATAGCCGACGTGTGGACAATGTCCTTAAACTGTGGATTATCGAGGCACGGGATCTGCCAGCAAAGAAGCGTTACTACTGTGAGCTGTGCTTGGACGACATGTTGTACGCACGCACCACAAGCAAAGCACGGACCGACAACGTGTTCTGGGGGGAGCACTTTGAGTTTAACAATCTCCCAGCTGTGCGTAATCTCCGAATCCATCTATACAAAGAAACAGACAAGAAGCGCCGCAAAGAAAAGAGTTCTTACCTGGGCATGGTTAACATTCCAATTTCCAGCATCTCAGGCCGGCAGTTTGTGGAGCAGTGGTACCCGGTGGTGCAACCCACTGCTTTGGGAAAGGGAGGCTCTGGGTCATCTAGCAAGTCTGGCTGCCCCACTATCCGCATCAAATCACGGTACCAAACTATGAGCATTTTGCCTATGGAGCTCTATAAGGAGTTTGCAGAATACGTTACTAACAACTACCGGACACTTTGCATGGTGCTGGAACCAGTGCTGAGTGTTAAGAACAAAGAAGAAGTGGCATGTGCACTTGTGCACATTCTGCAGAGCACAGGGAAGGCTAAGGTTAGTAGAGATTGTAAGAGCTGTCCATAGTTCTGAATCTCAGAATGAAATACTGTATACTGTATGGCATTTGGCAACTGACTGTAAGATGTTGTAGGTAAGCTGTGTGACAGATAGAGTATATAATATATTGGTAACATTAGTTGGCACAATGGGCCCAGCTGCTTTACAGGTTTTTAGACATGGGTTCATCTCTCTGTCTGGTCAGTGTCTGTGTGGAGTTTACATGGTCTCTTTCTGCCTAGAATGGGTTTAGCCTAGTGACTGTGGTTTTGTTTCATATCTCTGTGTTAAGTTAAATTCCTGGCTTCTGCCCAGAACTGCTGAGGTAGACTCCAGCCAGAGGCAAAACAGTGATTTAAAAAGCAGTTGGATATATATTACATTTGTTATGTCTAAATATCAGTTTATGTTATGTTTAGAAGTTGTTGTTACTTTTATTCTATGGCAGGATTTCCTGTCAGATATGGCAATGTCAGAAGTGGACCGTTTCATGGACAGAGAACATCTCATTTTCCGTGAAAATACACTTGCCACCAAGGCTATTGAAGAGTACCTGAAGCTTATTGGACAAAAGTATCTCAAGGATGCTATTGGTAGGTATTCCTAAAGAGGTGTACAACTCTTGAATGCTAACCTGACTGTTAAATTACATATAGAGTATGGTTGCATACCAAGATATTTTTATTTTTGTATCAGATATAACTTAGTTTGCTCAGGGCTATATGTGTCTCCTAGGAGAGTTTATTCGGGCACTGTATGAGTCAGAAGAGAATTGTGAAGTCGACCCAATGAAGACATCACCTTCTGTGCTTGCTGACCATCAAGCAAATCTGAGAATGTGCTGTGAGTTAGCACTTTGCAAGATCGTCAACTCTCATTGGTCAGTAACTGTTTCAGATTTTACAATACTGCATCATTTGTATGTTCATTTTTAAAGTTCTGCATGTTTATTTATATATTGCATTTCTGTACAGTTTTATCTTAGATAGGCATTGTTTATATGCAGCTGTAAATAAAAATGTCAATATTTTGGATTGTTATCAATATTCAGTTTGCACTCTCCCTTTAACTTAGTGTGTTTCCACGTGAGCTAAAGGAAGTATTTGCATCATGGCGCATTCGCTGTGCAGAACGTGGCCGGGAAGACATTGCTGACCGCCTGATCAGTGCCTCCCTTTTTCTTCGTTTTTTGTGTCCCGCGGTAATGTCACCGAGTTTGTTCAATCTGACTCAAGAGTATCCTGATGAACAGACGTCCCGTACCCTTACCCTCATTGCCAAGGTCATCCAAAACCTTGCCAACTTCACCAAGTAAGTATCTATTTTAAAAGAAGTAAAAACTAGTGGTAGTGGTTTAATCATGTAATAGGAGAACACCTTGTATCAAAAGAAGTTACACACCTTTTCAGAATGTAAAGGAGAGCTGACTGTGCTAATTTCCTAGCAGATTAAAGTGCAATTTGGCTTAATTTATAAACAAAAACCTGCCTCAAAATGATACTGTTAAGTGTATCTCTATTATAAGAAAAAATCCTGGAAAGGAAAAGCAGGGTGACAAGATGTGATCTTCTCGGAAGTTCTCGGAAGACACTTAAAAGACCCGCGAGACGCAAACAATATCAAATAAGAGCACGGCCAGCAAAACACTCAGTCATGTAAAGGCATGTAGCACACACAGATCCTGTGCTCTCAGCACATATAAAGCGTATAAGGACAATACGTTCTAGATGAAACATCAGCGTCTAAGCAAAGAAGAAAGAGCAGTGCGGAGAAAAGATACCCAAGAGCATTGGAGAGAATAAAAAGGCAGATAAGAGGTTATGAAAGCAGTGGAATTCAAAAGGCTCAAATAAACAATGGCGCGATACACATGCAGAGAAAGGTAAAGAATGTGAAAGCAGTAAAATTCGAAAGTATTGTAGCGTCCCAGCCAGGTTGAAGCCTATTTTGTTTTAAGTGACTGTTAGGTCCAATTGAGGGAGGGTGGAGTACAGCACAGAAGACTGATAGTGGGGTATTGATTGATGCGGTAAGTGGTGGGAGGGGGACCCGGGGGATAAGGGGTTGGAGAGGGTGCTAGAAAGTTGTGTTTGGGGCTACGAAGTCGGCGATTGTTCAAGTAAAACTTTTGTGACACTATTACATCAGTCACTACAGTATCAAAAAAAGATAGTAAAGATCGTATTAGCGCAAACAAAAGGAAATTAATCATTAGGACCAGGTGTAATTGAAAAAATAGCAGGACAAATCCAGGTCAGAAATAAAAGGCAAAGAGTCTTTTCGCCTTCACATTATTCAATCCACAAAAAATAGATTTACACAATAATGGACCATACTTTATGAGAATCTGTGGTCCCACAACAGTTAAAGCAACGACAAGTTTAATTTCAAGGAAAACACAATTCGGTCAGGTGTGTATTTATGATCACGGAGAAGCGATGCAAATTTTAACAGGTGACAAGAAAGGTAATGTATATTTTCCGCAAATAACATTAGACACCAAAGGAGATCTTGATATGCCATTCGTATTAAAATGTTTACAGTTTCCCGTGAGAATAGCTTTTGCTATGACAATTAACAAATCACAGGGAAAACTTTAGAAAAAGTCAGATTATTTATTAGAGAAGCAGAAACAATATTCACTCATGGGCAGTTATACGTTGCGTTGTCACAATGTGTCTCCAAAAACAGAATCAAAATTCAATGCGATCTTGAAGAAAAGATCCATCCATCCATTATCCAACCCGCTGAATCCCAACTACAGGGTCACGGGAGTATGCTGGAGCCAATCTCAGCCAACACAGGGCACAAGGCAGGAACCAGTCCTGGGCAGGGTGCCAGCCCACCGCAGGACACACACAAACACACCCACACACCAAGCGCACACTAGGGCCAATTCAGAATCGCCAATCCGCCTAACCTGCATGTCTTTGGACCGTGGGAGGAAACCGGAGCGCCCGGAGGAAACCCACGCAGACATGGGGAGAACATGCAAACTCCACGCAGGGAGGACCCGGGAACTGAACCCAGGTCTCCTAACTGCGAGGCAGCAGCGATACCACTGTGCCACCGTGCCGCCCTAAAGAAAAGATAATTCCTAATATTAATTTTAATGAAGCTTTAAAGTAAAAGTGCAAATAATGAAACTGAAACAATTCCAAAGAAAAAAAAAAGCTGTTAAAATTGTACTGCATATCCGATTAACCAACCACAGGGGTTGGCGAGCGAAGTGAGCAGAGGGCAGAGCCCCCTAGTTCTTTAAAAATAAATAAGTTGCCTATTAGTTTCCTAATGTATTAAAATATTGTACTTTATAAAAAAAAAAAACTTAAAAAAATACATATATATATTTTATATGGATTTTTTGCGTGAACGTCAGTTTGAAAGTCGTTTGTTTATTTTCTGAAGCCACTTATTTCAATACAAGGTGCAAGGTAGAACCCATTCCCTGGACAGGATATGAGCCTTTCCTGTGCTCAGACTGATACCAGGCCAGGTTAATCATCTTAACCTTTACAAAACAGCCCTTACAGACCACTACTTACCAATAAACCACCATGCTGCCATCAATTTGAAATGGTAATCGAAAGTTAACATCAAGGGTCTAACGCCCTTAATAAGAATAACTTTATAGAATTTAAAAATTCCAAAGCAGTTAAAATGCATGTTTCTTTATTCATTATAGTGTATAACAGTCTAAGTAATGGGAGAGAATTTTAAAAATACTTTTTTTGTATTATGTATGGGGCTGCCATTAATTAACTGAAGAATGTTGTTTGTAAAGTATGATGTGTAACCAGGACAAAACACCAATGGTTCAATCAGTTAATTTCACAATAAAAAATATTTTATTTTATAATTACTATTGAAGAGTCTAATGTCATTGCAAATTTTGTGCTAGGGAGCATCATGGCATAATATCTAGTACTAGCCAACCCGCGGCGTAGCATACGCCGCATAATCAGGCCGCGTTTTAAATGATTTTTAAACACAGAGGAAAAAATAAACATTTGAAAAATCCGTAATTTAATAAACAAGCAAGAAAAGTAACATTGCAACAATGCACGCTACGAACCAACATACAATTGTCCATGACTGAAAACCGGAGGAGCGCGTCGCGCTTTCTCCTTCCAAAGCGAAGGACGGGGTTGAACGGCGCTCGTTCAGTACACACTGCCCGCTTATGTGCCCGCCCCCAACTCCCTACCTGAGTCGCTTTCGTCTGTGTACAATCCACACGCACCTGTGAGTCACGTTGACTGTTAATTTTCCAAACACCGCCTCAGTCGGTTTCAACGTTGATTTTTCATTGTTCTTTGCGGTTCCGGCTGCTTTTTTTTTTATATATAATCCACCAAGTCACCCGACCATGGTGGGCTTTACAAAGGGCTGGGACGTAATCAGTGCGAGCGTATGACCCGCACGTACTGGGAATTTCTCGTTCGTGGGGAACAATTGGAAGCCACGGTCTCCATCACGAATTGGGTTCAACGGCTTACCCACGCCGGGTAGACACACGTTGATCCATTCAGTGTAGCGCGTGCAGTACTGGACATACAAGTGCATCACAGACCTGTTAATGCTCAATCTCACGTGGCTGAAAGCCACTTGTCCCTCTAAGAATTTGGACGGCGACCGCTGTTGGGTCGTGTAACTATTTAGCAGGCGGGAGTCTCATTCGTTTTCAGAAATAACCAGCCAAATCGCTCCACCAACTAAGAACTGCCATGCACCACCACCCACAGAATCGAGAAAGAGCTATCAATCTGTCAATCCTGTCCGTGTCCGGGCCGGGTGAGGTTTCCTGTATTGAGTCAAATGAAGCGAAAGGCTCCACACCTGGTGGTGCCCTTCCGTCAATTCCTTTAAGTTTCAGCTTTGTAACCATACTCCCCCCTGAACCCAAAGACTGCCCAGCGGGTCATGGGAATGATGCCGCTGGATCGCCTGTTGCGGGGCCTGCATTGGTGAAGCAGGTGAGACGGTAATGAAACAGAGGCACAGGGCTTATTGGTTTTTAAAGACTGCTTCCTTCATTGGGTTTTAACCAATGCACGGAATGAACCAACACACAATCGTCTGTGCGGCACTCAGGGTGGAACGGGAGGAGAGGAGAAGGACATCCACTCCGCTCCCTCCGTCATGCTAGTCTGCTGATTTCTCGTTCAGTATACACTGCCTGCTCATGTGCCCACCTCCAACTCGTCACTCGAGTCGTTGTCATCTTTGTACAGTCCAGATGCACCTGTGACTCACGTAGACTTTTCATTGCTCTGTGCGGTTTTGGCTGCCTTTCTATATATAATCCACCAAGACACCCGACCGCGGTGGGAGGGGGGTGTGTACAAAGTGCAGGAGTATCTAAGAAGGCGCATGTTTGTCGCGGATGCGAATTGCTGTATGTAGCGTGTGAAACAGTTTGCTATAGTGCACGCGGCCGTGCCTCGTAACCGAAAACTCGTTTTTCAAAGACTGCTCACTTCATTGTGTTTTAACCTCAGTTGTAAAGGAACGTTTTAAGGATCCCATGGGATACCCCTCACAAACAGTTTTACACGCTGCATATGGCGATACACCTCCACGAGAAACATGCCTCTATTAACAGTCAACGTGGGTCGGAGCTGCATGTGACCTCTACGAGGGACGAATATAAATGACGCCGGTTTTGCTGTGTCGTCGCGTCCGAGTTGGTGGGCGTGGCTCTGCGAGTTGTCGTCGTATCCAATGGTTTTGGAGTTGGTGGGCATGGCTCCTTCCTGCGTGCGCCATAGGTGTCTCACTTGTTGGCGGCTTAGTGAATCCACGCCCCTTCCGGCCTGCTTTCCATGGTTGTCCTGCCTTAGTGAATTATATGTATAGATTCTTACCACAAATCTGAAGGGCTATTGGGTTGAATTCCTAATTCAGTTGTTGGAAATGTCCATGTTTTAAGTGAGTCTGCAAGGGTTTCCTCCAACATTATAAAGATCTGCAAATTAAGACTGTTCTAGACTCTAAACTGGTATTGTATGAGGAAATGTGGGTGTGTACATGGGTGTGACCTGTAATGTTCTAGCATTCAACCAGGAGTCGGTTCCTGTGTTGTGTCCAGGCTACATATGACACTGTAGTGTAACAGAATGGTTTGAAAAACTTGAACAGTACATAAGGTAAACAATTCCATATTTTATTATTATGTATGTTATATATACTGGTGGTAGAGTAGAAGAACCTTCTACTACATTTGACAACATGAGTTAGTTATACTTACCACATAAGTGTAAATCCAGACTTTTTTAAAGATGTCTTTAAAGAGCTTGTAATTGAATATTAGTGACTTTAAACTCAGGAAAATATGTTTTCCATATCTATAATTGTTCTTTAAAATTAAATTTAAATTTAATAAAGAAGCATTTAAGCACAATGGATATTAAAACTGCTGCAAGAGTTATTTTTAGTTACAAGCCTAAAATTTAGGTGCAGTAAATATATAACTGAGAACAGTTGCAGAATCATATCATTCTTGAAGCTGTGACATAGTAATGCTTGACTGCTTTGCGTTCATCCAATGTTCCTGTAGACTACTATTTTCATAAGGGCTCGTTTATACTTCACACTCAGAACGCGTACACACAAGCATCATGGCTGCCATGCGTTCCCAGCATTCATTTGATGCGTCCTCTGTGCAGGTTGTCAGAAATTACACGACGTGTGCGAGAGTTGCAGTACCAGCAAAATTTCGGGGGCTACAGTGTGATAAAAGTAGAAATGTGACATCAGACTCTCTGTTTACTATCTATATGTGACAAAAAGCCGCTTTGAGGATACTCTGGGATCGATGTGCGTGCTCTGATGTTTAATGAATGGTTCGATTTGGTGAAGCAAAATGCCAACATACAAATGCATTCGTGGTGCTTTTATATTCAAGCCTTGCATATTCCCCATCGTAATGACACAATACATTTTAAAAGTCTCACATACTATCTTCTGTGCCGTCTTTTTTTCTTTTTTGCACCTTCACAACAGCATCAGAATGTACGGGGGTGTATTTGAGCCAAGGACATGGTGAAAAGGTGTATTTTGTGATTAAAGTGGAAATTTCGACTTTAATCTCAAAATGTCCACTTTAACCTTGTAGTGACCCAGTTGCTTCTGGGGCTTCCTCCTGACCTGACAGTAGCAGCATCCAGCAATAGATCACCACACAGCACACATTTCATTTATGATATTCCAACTCTCTGCACATTTAGAATCCTTAGATTTATACTTGATATCACTTTCATGATGAAATGCATTAAAGTATGTATGTTACATTTTACTGATAAATCGTTAATTTTGTTTAAATAATGAATACTGTTAATAATTACAAACATGGAGATGATATGGTGGCAGAGCGGTAGCGCTGCTGTCTCACAGCAAGTCATGTCATTGGTGCTCCCTGCCTGGAATTTGCATAGTTTCCTGGTGGATTTCCACAGTTTGCTCTGGTTTCTTCAAAAGATATGCAGATTTGGTGATGCTAAAATGACGCTAGTGTATGTGTGTGCTTGTATTCACCTTGCGATAAGCTGATGCCTTGTCCAGGGATTTTGTTTCTTTCTCGCGACCAATGCTTGCTGGAATGGGTGCACCCCAGGATTAATGGATGTAATCATTAAACATCCCTTTCAGAGATATTGTGGCAAGGTGTCCTTGGAATTTAATGGGTGTTTCAGGCAATTCACAACACGGCAAAGCCGAACATTTTCTCACCATGATGATATCTCAAACTGCCACCTGGTGGAATCTTCCAGGTTTATGTAAAGTATGCTCACAAGTATACACAGTAAAACGCTTGTGTAGCGGTAGTGTTCGCTGGAGCATGTGTAGTGTGAAGTATAAACCTGGCAAAAGAATTACTTATTAATACTTTGAAATTATTTCAGTTTTTTTTTTGTCTGGTAGTTCCTGACTTACTAGTATGAGAAAAACCCACACAGGAATTACTGTTTGACACATCTTGATGTCTAGTTATGCAGAACATTGAGCTTTTTGGGGTTCTGTCTTATTTTTGTCTCTCTAGACCTGGTCAGCCCTCATTTTAGGTCATTATTGCAGGGAATTACAATCTTATGATAAAGAGTAAACCAATATGTGTCTAAATATCATAAGAACTTGAAGTTGTACTTGCAACATCATCTAACCCTAGGGGTTCACTCCCTGAAGGGATATGAGGGGTCAAAGTTACTCCTTTTAAGAAAACTTCAAAAAATGTGGATCAGTGGTATATGCATGTGAAGTGTCATTTTATGCTATTTCAAGGAAGAATATGTAAATATTTTTCATATTTGATTCTTTAGCACTCTAAGAGCCACTCTTGGATGGTTACAAATGACAACTTTCATACATAATCATATAGAGTATCATTTAAGAATATTTCTTGGTCAGTGATTATAACTATTGTCCTTTACTGGGGATCTAGCCTTCTATAGATCTCTATCAGAGGGTGAAAAATTACAAATGTTTATTAAAATCAAGAATATTCAGACTTTAAACATTCTTGAAGTGAACTACTTTTTAAAGAACACTTACAATTTGGATGGCTTACAAGAATTTTGACTTTTTGTCATTTAAATGTGATCTAAATATAAACAAGCAGCAGAGCAGGTAGCATTTTTACTTGCAGTGCTTAGGCCTTGGTTTGATTCCTGGTTGAGTGTTTTGTGTTAATGTATGTTTCCACTAGGAAATTCAGTGAGTTTAGGAAATATGTGGAAAAATATAAAAGCATTCTTTTTAGAAAAGTTGATAAAAATATCTTCAAACACTTTTTAGTTTAGATTTTGAAGAATAGAAAAGAAAATGCTGATGCCTACAAATAGAGTTTTGGTATGCCACATCTCTGTCTCAATCTTGCAAGCAAAAACAAAACAGATCACCAAAATCCCCTACAATTTACTCTAGCAGTTGTCGTGAACTGTTTCTACATAGAGTATAATTTAAAGCATTCAACAGAAATAATGTATTTTTGACATGCAGTGAATTGTAAGATATAAGATACTTCCAGGTCATCTTTTTTTTCTGTGGATTTAGGTTTGGCAGTAAAGAAGAGTACATGAGTTTTATGAATGAATTCTTGGAGATGGAATGGGGTTCAATGCAGCAGTTCTTGTATGAGATCTCCAACCTGGACAGTGTGACGAATGCAGGAAGCTTTGAGGGTTACATTGATCTGGGTCGAGAGTTGTCGACACTGCACTGTCTGTTGTGGGAAACAATGGCACAACTGAGCAAGGTCTGTTTTCTAATGTGCATACATATGAAAAAAATAAATAAATTAAAAAGACATAGTTCAAAAGATGCAGTGGCCATAATTCTGAATGATCAAACTAACCTTAGTTAAATGTGTTCACGATGGCTGAATGAAATTCAAAACATGTTAATTTTTGTTCAACAGAGAGATCATAGCCCAAGTAAATCATCTTTTGCTTGTTATTTAACTTAGGAAGCAATCATCAAGTTGGGCCCATTGCCTCGGTTATTGAATGACATCAGTGTGGCTCTTAGGAACCCACACCTGGAGCGCCAGCCTAGCCACCAAACAGAAAGGTTGCATTCCCGCCCTAGCTTCAACCGTGGTGTTTCCTCTGACTTCCAAAACCTCATGATGCGAGAACTTAACAGGTTAGACGTCCACAGTAAGATGAAGAAATCCTAACAGTAGCACTGAGAAGCTGTCAAAGTCCTCAAAACTACTTGAAATTTCTGATAATTGTTGTATGTTTTTATATTTGCAATTAAATTAGCTAAGAAACAGTTTTGTTCAGTCGTTATTTGAAATAGAAATAGGATTGTTGCAATCTTTTAACAATACCACACAGACAACTCTAAACCCTTGTCCATGATTCTCTAAACTGCAGTGTTATTTTCTTCTCTCCTAAGAAAATCTTTTTTTACAGATCTATTGATGTCACACGGCTGCCTTCCCCAACTTCTGCCTTGACTTCAGGAGGTGGGGGGCTTTCACAAGGGGGTCCAGGTGGGATTTTGGACCGTGATCATCCCCACCGTGCTTCAAAGGATGTTTTTTATGTGACCAGGCCACCTTTGGCCCGATCGAGCCCTGCATACTGCACCAGCAGCTCAGACATCACAGAACCTGATCCAAAGGTTTGTTAAAGAGCTTGCTCAAACTTATCTAGAAATCTCTGAAGAATTCTCATCTTAGGTTTTTGTTCATACAGCATTCAAAGTTATAATTAGGCTTTCTGGTATAGTTAGTTTATTGTTAACATTAATTATTAAATTTTTTTTTGCTGTTTCTTGAACCAAATTTTTAATTTTACAATGTGGAATATTATCACATATAGGAAAAGGGTAAAATGAGTAACACGCAGGGAACCAAATGCTGAAATCTTTCTAGCTTTTATGTTCTTGAAGATACAGATGTGCTTGCTTTCTTGAGTGTTTAAATCTGTCATAATAATCACTTTAATCTTTAATAATTTTTTTTTGTATTTTCTGTGTTTGCTGCATCTCTGAGAGTCAGTGACATCTTACCCAATCTCAGCAACTGTTTTCTTGAGTAGTTGTGGTTTGTGATGTTTAATACTACTGCAGAAATCATGTTTGTGGTCAGTTTCAACCACTAAAAAGTGTGTTATATGTTTGTGACAACAATGTATACCATAACACAAATAATCATTTAATCACACTGACTCTAAATAAGCCTTCAAACCTTATATGTACAGTCTATTTAAGAAATGTATCCTTCTTCTATGAATGAATAAGAGTAGAGTCAAACCTATGCTGAAAATAAACTGAGTCTGCATTTGTTGAATTAATTGCTTTGTAGTTGCTTGTATTTAAAGATAAACTGGGCATATGTATATATATATATATTGGTCAAAATTACTTACAATTAAAATAGACAGTACAGTGGGTATCATTAATTAACACTTTACAGTGGTTGGGCAGACCAGTTTGGCTCCTAGTTGGGGTGCATTCAGTTTGATGTCTCCTTGTGTCTGTATGTTTATCCCTTGGCCAGACATGAAGTCAGATTAATTATTTACACTAATCTGGGCTAACATAAATGAGCTATTTATGCTGGGGAAGAAAGAAACTCTCCAGAAGAGAGTTACAATTTGTAAAATATTTTCTTACAATATTATATTTTTATGTAGTGCATTTAATTTTGATAAGGTTAGGGCAATGTACAAGTCTACAAATATAATGCAGTTAAAATAAAAACTATGTTTCTTTAGCTTAAAGTCTTTTTCTTACCTGTGACTAGTGGCACCTTGCTTGTTTTGCATCTTTAACTGCTCTGTTTGGTTTCATTTTACATTTTAAAACATCTTTTAACTACATCTCACTGCAGAATACTGTAAATAGAGCACTTCTTTTAATAAAGGGCAGCTGGACATGTAGTTTACCTACTTTTGCATTAAGAAATGCGTAAAATAGTAAGCTTTTGTTTTGGAAATACAAAAGTAGCAGAAATCTGTGTTGATGTCTTGTATTTAAGAATATTTACAATGTTTAGCTTTTTACATGTTGTTTTGAAAAGCTGAAAACAGAAGCAAGTGGCAGCTCCTGTTGTCCAGCCACAGCACAAAATTTACGGTATTCTTCTACTCTAAAACTGAGTGTACTGTCATTTGCATCACTGAATTGTCTGAATATTTTTTGACTGTTCTAGTTTGTATTATCTCAATTCAATTATAATTCAACAGAAAAGGTCAAATGACAGAGGAAGAGGTATTAACCTTCATGTGACCAATGTAGCATGCTAATAACAAAAAAAATGTTTAATCTTAATGGCAAATAGAGAAGAAGATGCAGTACCACAGTTGCAAAACTGAATAAAAATAATTATATATAAATTATATAATGCATAGGGTGGCATGGTGGCGCAGTGGTAGCACTGCTGCCTCACAGTAAGGAGACCTGGGTTCGCTTCCCGGGTCGTCCCTGCGTGGAGTTTGCATGTTCTCCCCGTGTAGGCGTGGGTTTCCTCCCACAGTCCAAAGAGATGCAGGTTAAGTGCACTGCCAATTCTAAATTGTCCCTGGTGTGTGTGTGTGCCCTGCCTGGGATATGTTCCTGCCTTGTGCCCTGTGTTGGCTGGGATTGGCTCCAGCAGACCACTGTGTTAGGATATACTGGATGGATATATATTATATATATAATTATTATACAAAAAATAATTATAAATATTTTGAAGGAAAGATAATAGTAATGGCAAATTAAACGGAAGTCATGGCTCATTGCTTATGAGATATTCATATTTGTAAAATATAACTATTAGTGTTCAGTACAATACTAGAAAACAAAAATTAAACCTCTCTGAGACCTGCAACCAATTAACAATATTTGGAGAAAATAATATAGCCAACCTTGCCATTCTGTAATTGAGTAACTTTTTCACTTAACTTAGAATGGGATTATCCCAGTGTTAAACCTTCATGTTCCTCTTACAGTTCAGATAAACGTTTTTTTCCAGTTTACAAGATTCTGTATACCAGGATACACATAGCCACTGCTAAAGTTGCATTACATCCGTGCTGAATGTTTGTCACATGACTGTTGTCTTTAGCCCCCCATTCCCATATTTTATAATGGAGTTCTAAAAATTATGAATTCATTTTATGGAAATGAGATTTAACAAGATGAGCAACTCTCATATATGTATAATGTTATTAAAATGACAGAGAGTGTTCAACTTATTTCAAAATATCTTCAAATATTATACATAAGTAACAGAACAGAACTTTGAAGAGAAATACATAGTTTAGTTTATCATGTAAATATTGATACATTGACTCATATATTAAAACATCTGCTAAGAAACTGGTAATACAGTACATGTTTAATCTGCTTCTTTACATTGCAAGCTTTCCATAACTTCTTATTGTCTGCTAAGCAAAAAAAATAGCATTATTTAGTATTATCCTCCCATCCTCCAACAGAAATTGACATCATTATTCTGATAAGACAGTTGCTTACACAAACTGATGGAGCAGGACCTGATTTCCTTAGGCCTTTCTGAGTTCTGCTCTCAGCGAATAAGTTAGTTGCATTATTTGGACAATTCATTGCTATTTCTCACAGCAAAATAGCTGACGTTTGCACTGAGGAACACTTGATTGAGAAGTGGTATAGAAAGGAATACAGGAAATGTAAAAAGATATTAAAAGTCAAAATGCATTCTGTATACATGTTAAAGCTAGAATAGCCATCCCTTGGCAAAGTAGTATGGGCAGAGGTTTGAGAGCTGAACTGCTTATTGATTTATACTGCAGTCAGTCTTTCAAACTGTAGGTAATTTGAATTATTTTGTTAATCTTATGAAAATATCACAGTTTTCTATTTTCTTTTTAAATGCTATGAATGTTTTTAGTTGTTTTATTTTTAGTTAGCCCACGAAATGCTCCTAAAAGTTCAGTATTTTTTTTTAACTATTAATATATTATATTGATTGTTATATTAGGATGGTGCAGTGGTAGCGCTGCTGCCTCGCAGTTAGGAGACCCGGGTTCGCTTCCTGGGTCCTCCCTGCGTGGAGTCTGCATGTTCTCCCCATGTCTGTGTGGGTTTCCTCCCACAATCCAAAGACATGCAGGTTAGATGGATTGGCGATTCTCAATTGGCCCTAGTTTGTGTGTGTCCTGCGGTGGGTTGGCACCCTGCCCAGGACTGGTTCCTGCCTTGTGCCCTGTGTTGGCTGGTATTGGCTCCAGCAGACCCCCGTGACCCTGTGTTCGGATTCAGCAGGTTGGAAAATGGATGGATTGTTATATTTGTTTGTACCTTTTTAAAAAATAAAACATTTCAATATTAAAAAGTCAAAATAATTAGATAAGCATTGCAACTTCCCAAGTCTAACATTATGTTGAGTTTGCATAATCTCCCAGTGTGTGTGTGTGTGTTTTTTTTTGTTTTTTTTTACATACTCCATTTTCCAACCGTATCCCATATACAGGTTGGTTGGAAATAATAAATTGGCCTGGTATAGATATATAAAGAGTGGGCCCTGCAGTTAAATGTTGCTCTGCCCAGGATAGTTTTTGGTATGAGAATATTTCTCCAAATTATTTTCATTACAGGCACAGTATAGCCATCTATTTTTAGCCTAAATGTAATAAAAACCTGCAGCCTCTTTTAGCTGTCTCCTGCACTCACCTAAGATTTAATTATCAAAATTATGGAAAGAGTCGTCAATAAATTAAGGTATAAAGATAAGGATGAGGATAATCACAAAGAGCCTTTGTGATAGGGGCCAGTATGCCTTTTTATTATTCAGTTTAAAATAAGTGAACATGTTTAGAGTAGTTAATAAAAACACATACTTCATCAGTGGGAGGGCAGAAATAAAAGAAGCACACATTTTCAGGTTATGAATATTACTTTTTCTGCAACACATGGATTCTGTTAAACTGAAGTTACCAAAGAAAGCCTGCTTATAACTATGTACTGCATGGTTGTAGTTTCAGTTAATTTTCTTGTGATTTCATGCCAGCATTACCTATTAGGCAATGTTTACCAAAGAGCTGGCACTAGCAGTAAAGCCACTATTTTGTAAGTGTTTGCACTCATTTGCTCTAGCTGTTTTATGTTGTGTAATGTTACCATTCCCTGCATGCCACACTGCTGTACTACCCAGCATACAGTGGTCCCTGCCAGTTTAAGTCGCTTATTGTGAATGTCTTCTGGCTGTGCCTTTTCTGGGTTTAATCTTGTTGTCATCCAAGCATTGCCCTGCATACCGCACAGCCAGGCTCTGTGGCAGTGATATTATTTCTCTCTCGCTGTCTTTGTGTCTAGGTGCTAAGTGTCAACAAGAGCGTGTCCATGATGGACCTGCAGGACAGTCGAATGAACAGCGTGTCCAACCTGCACAGTGTGGGGGACATGCTAAACAGCAGCCAGGCCTCCATCGCAGGACTGGGTGGACTTGGAGGCCTGGGACTTGGGGGGCTGGGAGGAATGGGTGGGATAGGGGCGGGGCTGCGTCCTGGAGGCAGGTTATCTGCCGGCAGCGGGGGATCCAGCATCTCGGGGGGGCTGCGGCTTAGCCAGATGGGAGCGACCACGGACTCGGTGTCTCAGCAGCAAGCTGCAATGCGTATTCCACTGTCCTTTCAGAACCCTCTGTTCCACCTGGCTTCTGATGGGCCTCAGCTGCAACACCAGGCAAGCCGAGTGTCGCTCCAGCAGCCCCCCCCAACATTGCTGCTAGCCCCCGATTCTGCGCAGGACATGGCCTCCACGCAGCACCATCCCTCCTTCCTGACTTCCTTCCATGGCTACTCGCGTAGCGAGGACCTGTCGGCACTAAGTGCCAAGCCACCTCCCCCCAACATCAGCCATAGCCACAGCTACAGTGACGACTACACCAGGCAGAACTCGGAGTTCAACCGGCGGCAGCTCTCGCTGCAGGTAAGAGGGGCTGGGAGGGTCTTTGCAGACCAGTGGCCCCAAAACCCAGGCCTCCAGAGGTGTCAGGCAGATACTACAATGTTAGCATACTGTGTCAGCTCCTATAGGTTGCAGACATGCTAGTATATGATTACACTGCCCACCTCACCCAAGGTCTCACCAGCTCGTCACTCTGTATTCTCTCTATTCTCTTCATCCATTGCCTGGCTCTGTCATAATATCATCCTGTATTCTTTGTGCCAGCTTGTCTGACACAGCTTATTCTGTATTTTTCTGCTTTCCCCTTGTCTCCTCCTTACTTTGTTCTATGGTTTCTACTCTCTGACTTTACTCCTGTCCCTTTATCACTTTACACTGTCACCATCCCCTCCCTTCCTCTGTTTTTTTATGTTTATCTATTCCCACACTCTTTACTACATGTTTGCTCCTTTGTTGTTGTTTTCTTATCCTCTGTATTACTACTCTCTTCCAGGATAACTTGCCGCCAATGCTTGGTGGGGTTCCCTCAGGTTCTGCCTCTGTGATGGGCACCCCTCCCTCATCGTCACAGCCTCAGAGGAGGCTTCCAGAGCAACAGTCCACCATTGCGCCACCTCCAGCCTCAGCTCTGCAACGCTCGAAGACCCAGCAGCTGTCGGTTAGTGCAGCCCAGCCTCCAGCGCAGCGGCTGGACCTGCAGCACCAGCAATCCACTCAGCAGCCACTGCAAAAACAGCCCAGCCAGGCCCGGCCTACCAGCGGAAATTTGCTCCAGTCCCCAGAACCCACATATGGTCCGCAGCCGGGCCGGGCCGGGCCCAGGCAGCAGCTGTCGGTGAAGGATGCAATGCAGCCGCCGGGTCTTCAGCACCAGCAGAGTTCGGTCCGTGAGGCGCAGCCTGCGGCAACACAACAAGCTCAATCTACATCCACACAACAACAGCTGAAACCTACAATTTCCAAGCAGGTAATCATTTGTTTTTTTGGAAGGGGAATTTATGAGAAGAAAGATTTTTTAGCTACCTATTTTTACTAATTCCTTCGAAATAAAAATGTTTGAAGGGTAAAGGAAAAGTCATAGAAATAATAAAAAATGAAAAACACCTATAAACACTGAATAATTTAGGTGAAGCTTACAGTTTTGTACATCTTACATTAATGTAATGTTAACTTATCACAAAACTGTTCTAATTTTCTCCAAGTTTTATTAGTTTGAGCCAAAAAATGACTGCATTTTCCTTTCTGTAGAATCTGGTTAGGAAATTGATACTGCAGTGAACATTGATGACATTTTCAGCTTCTTTTCACACTAACAAACTAATTAAAGCTGTTTTTCTTTAGGGCTCTCACTCACCATCCACATTGAACCCCCCTTCACAAGCTTCAGAACGCACTGTGGCTTGGGTATCCAATGTACATCACTTGTCAGCTGACATTGAGACCTCACACATTGACCGTGAGGAATTCAAGCTGAAGGAGTATTCCAAAAGCATGGATGAGTCACGGTTGGACAGAGTGAGTATAAGCTGGCCTTCCATTGTTACTGGATGCATTTCATTCTTATAAATGTAATTGCGCATATTAAGGCATTTTAAAGGTGACACATTTTTCGCTTCTTTCTGGCAAATACAGGTAAGAGAATATGAAGAAGAAATTCACTCTCTAAAGGAAAGGCTGATGATGTCACATAGGAAGTTGGAGGAGTATGAGAGGCGACTTATGAGTCAAGAAGAACAGACCAATAAGATCCTGTTGCAGTACCAGAGTCGGCTGGAAGACAGTGAACGCCGGCTTCGCATGCAGCAACAAGAGAAAGATTCACAGATTAAGGGCATCATCGACAGGTACTCGGACTCAAGCCTGATCACCATGCAGGGCCTACAGTCGATGCACTGTCCAAACTACAAGGCAAGGCCTGCAAGCAGTAATTGTGTTATAACCACAACTCAGGGTTCTGAGAATATAGTGTCTTGACAGGCACATTTAGTACAGTGTAGACAATCTAACTATATACAAATTAGCATTTTTCTAACCTCAGCACACAAATTTTTTAGCAGGGTGTAACCCAGCTCAGAGTCATTAGAGAGCAATAAACTTTTTTATGCTGTGTAAGTGTGCAAGGTGGAATTTCCTTGATCAACAATGAGTCACTTAGGTCTTTATATCTTTCTCCCACTCTCAGTTTACTTTGGCAAAAATAATGATTAAACGCCATGCATATGATGGCAATGTTATGTACTTCAGCATGTAACATAAGTGGCAAAAGACATGCTGCAGTTAGTTTTGCATTTCCCTACATCACTTCAGCAGTGCCTAACAAGAACTCCACATACTGCTTTACTTGTGATTATACAACAAAAATCTCTTTCTATGCCTCGTTACAATGCTCATAACTACATATATGCTGTCAGATAATGTCAACTCCGGCATTTATTCAGGACATATCACAGTCAGAATGAACAGGGAAAGGTGGCAGTTAATTGGGCTGCTCCTGTCAACCTGAATCTAGCACGTGATGGAAAAATGCTATGATGTACCTAGACTGAACATCACAGCACGTACTGACTAATGGAGGGGGCCTGCCCAATTTGATGTTTTCTTTCAAATATTGTAAAGTTAGAAGGGAGCAAATTTTCCAGCAGAGGAAAAGAATACCTGTTTTTAGTAGAGGGGCTATTATAGGAACGGGTTGAATGGTGCTGGTTTTTGGTTAAGGTGGGTCCTGTGTTTTCCTCACAGGCTGATGGCAGTGGAGGACGAATTGAGGAGAGACCATGTAACTGGTCCCCCACCACCCCTCGACCTGAAGCCACGACTACTCGACGCTCAGGTGGAAATTACAATTTTATTTCTTTTTTTGTGTTGTAACTGCGGCTGCTTCAATGTCCAGATGCATCTGTGGGTGTTTGTGAGTGTGAGTGTAAGTGGGTGTATTGCCATCCTAGACTGTTGCTGTCATTACTTCTGTATGCGCAGGTTTGTCCTTAAAACTGTTGTATGAGTAGCTCTCATTCTGCATGCTCTTGCCTTATGTATCTGCAAATCTTTAAGAGTCATATTGTATTACAATGTTTTGCTTTTTGTGTGTGTGTTAGTATACTGTGCTGTGCATTTATGTGTTTACATGTGCAGTGGAGTCTCAGAGAGTATGCCGGGATGAGTGCTCAAAAGACTGAAAGTGTGCAGACATGTGGATAAGATGTGAGAGTGTTGCAGAGGGTGTGTCCATCAATATCAGCATGCATGTTTGTGTGCTTATTATGTGTTGCTTAATTGTGTTTATGGTTTATTATGTCATTTGTGATTCAAAATGTGTGCCAGTGTGTCTGTCTTTATAAATGTGTTATCAAGTCACTGTGTTCATTTCTGTCATTCTGTCTGTGTGGATATGGGTGTATGCACTGGTGTATGCATGTGAGTGAGAGCTCATTTATGCATGAGGTTGGTTGTCATATGAATTGACTCTCTCTTTTTGTCTCTGATGCTGTGACTGGCTGTTTCCAAGAACTGCATGTTCTATGTAACTTTTTGTGTGTGCTTGGGCTTAAGCTGAGGTCCTTAAAAAAATCACTTTGATAGGATAGAGCTCCAGTCCTCCTGAAGTGAGAGTGGACCGTGGTCTGTCTGCGTGACCATCCAGTGCAGCAGGTCTTTCACACTGCAGGGATGTGCTTGGGTCATGGTCTTTGCGTGACTGCATGGCTGGACCAGTTAGTGAGTCTTTTATTTAGCAAATACAAGCCTTCATTCTTTGCGCTAATTCATAATTACTTAGTTGCTAGCAACCGGTCATACAAGGGACTCTCTGTATGATCTCTGTATGTAAAAAATGGACTCCTTCATAGATGCTGGCTTTTGAGTCTTGATTAACTTCCACACCCTTTTTTTTGGTTCTCAGCTCTGCCTTTAAAAGGTGGCAGGCTGACAAATGCATAAACTATGAAATTATGGTCATGGTGTAAAAAGTGTTCCATAGTCCATCCCTTTGTGATACAAGGCTACATTCAAGTCTTGTGTGTTGTGCTTAAGGGTGGCAGATAGTCATATATTTTGCCTACAGTTCTGATCTGAAATGAAGCACAGCTGAAAACATTTAAGCCTGTTTTGTGACCTGTGTGTTCTGGAATTTAATGGATAGACCTGATTTGAAAAGGAATTTATTGTATAGATCTTAACTGGTTTGCCACCATTTTATGATACCCGAGTTGTATTTTTGTATTTCCCTTGATTGTATACAACAATCCCTGAGAGATCCAAAAACAAAAGACTAGGGTACCAGACTCTCACTTTGGCAGGTGTATGTATGAGTATGTGTTTGAACTGGTGTCTTTGTCTGCATTCATTTGCAGAGATGAGTTTTCTGTGTATGCTGGCATGTAGTTAGGTGATTCCTACTTTGCTGGGACATTACTGGCCAGTTTTTGCATGCCGCACAGCATGCAGGACTTGTTTTGTCTAGTCTGTCCAAGCCCACTACAGTCAAGTGAATTGCGTGCTTGGGGGAGGAATACATGGGCTTTTTTTCTGTTCTGGACTGGAGGTTGCTGAAAAAAACAAAGCAAGTGTTATATTTCACACTGACATCACTTTTATAGATTTCATAATGTTAACTACTTATTAAACACTATATATTCCATTTGCTACATTTAGTACTGTGAGCTGGTATCATTTGTTTTCATTTGCTGACTTATGACCAGTGAACAATACTTGTAGCTACAGTGGTGTCAGGCTTGCTCTAGGGATATCTATATTCTTTTTTATAATTTAGTGCCATTCAATATTAACTGCTGGCTTGCCCTAGTTCAGCTGTGTCCAGATCAGATTTCAAGTGACCCAAACCCCTTGCATTCAGTTCCAATTATTTGTATGCCTTCTTCCTTGTGTTCATTAAGTTCAGGCTACTGGAGCAACCTGTCTTTTGTGTCCCGTTTAAAAATAGCTAACAGTTCTCAGTTAACAAGTTCTGTGACGGTGATCTTAAATTTAAAAAGAGCACATCTTAAATTACATTGAAATGCTTCCTTGATTGCTGCATGTTCTGCTGGTTCATTTCTTGTGCATAAGCTTTATTTATCCCCTCCTATAATGCACTGTAAGTCCTATGCTAAACACAGCTCAAGTGTCTTTGCATGTTTTCATGTTTTAAATGTGATATTGTATGCATGTAGTCTGTATACAAGCCACGTAATGCTGCATGTATATGGACCCAGGTGATGTGCCATACATGCTAGTGTGCATGTGTGCCTCTAGTTGTGCCTTGCATGCTACAATTACGGTACTTGTGCAAGCAAGTGAGTGATATTTATCCCCAGCCACATATATTGCATGCCTGATTGCACACGACTTTTCCCTGCTGATATGCCATGCATGTTGCATGCATGTGTATCTGTACGCATGTTCCCTGCTGTTGTGCCACGCGTGCTGCATGCGTGTGTTAATTCGCTGACTGACCCTTCTCTTTCCTGAGGTTTCTGACCAGTGGAAACCCTCATTCCCCCCCCCTGTATGATGACGAGATACGGTGATTTCCCTAGGCGAGGCGACCCTCAGTATTACCTCACCGCGCGGCGCCACGCCCACACAGGTAATCAGCCTATCCCGCTACGCTCCGTATTGCACCGCATGGCATCTCACTACATCGAGAAGTAGTACCTAAACATGCTGCACTCCAGACACATACTGAACAGTACAGTGCATTGCATCACATTTACAGTACCAGTGTCGTCCATTTCACTTTGAAACGCTACACATATAGTTAAATGATTTTTGTTATATCACATACTCCACAGTTGACCAGCTTATATCACCTTCAGTGTTCTGCTTACGTAGTTTCCCTACCATCATGTGGTAAATTAAGAGTCGTTTTCTAGTGGTAATAGTGACAACTGGTTTCCAAGAGTGCATTGTGCAAGAGACTTCCCTGAATGAACTTCTGGAAGGCTGAATTGTGTTTGACTGACTTTTTTTAGTCTCCAATCTATGAATTTTGCTGCATCATTGTACCCCAATAGTACAGAATAGTGCCCCATTGTATCTGTGATGTCTAGATTACTCCTGATAACCAGAAAACCCCTAGTCTTTTGTGCTTGAAGGATCCCTAATGTTTTTTTCAGTGATTGACAGTATCTCTGCTGTCCTGTTGTATTACCATTTAACATCTTCAATAATATTTAAGTTTATAGTGTACATCTGTTCTGTGTACTAGAATCCCCATAAACTAGGCATCTCCAGTGTTTATAGGATGCCCAACAACCAAGAGGCCTCCACCTTGTTTTGTCAAAAATCTTGCAGATTTTGGGTTCTTGTCTGATGGTTTCCATGAATCCTACATAAAGAAATCTTCTCCTACAAAAGTGTAGGGAGTTGTATCTAATCCCTGAGGTCGCTGTAATTATAAGAAGATTATATTATTCCTGTTATACAAAAGCTGTAAAATATATTGCCTGTGGCTGAGGAACTGGCTGTAATGCATTTTTTTCCTCATACGGCAGTAATTCTCACTAGTGTTTTTGAAAGAACTGCTCATAAAGCAATAGTTTCTTATCTCGCAACGCCCAAACAAAGCACAAAAACTTTCAGTGTGATTTCAAAATTACTTTTTTTGCAGGTCAGGAACTCTGTATTTTGTCTGACTGAAAATGTTTTCATTCAACATATTTCAAAGAACTTGATAAAATATGAGATGTTCAGTCTCCTTGGTCAAAAATACTCAAATAGATTGGGAGACTCCCTAATTTTAACATTTCTGACATGCCCAAGAGCATTTGGTCAATTACTTGTTTGGTTTACGCAATACTTTGCTGGTTTAGTATCACCAAGCAGACAATTGCTTCACACATACTTAGAAGCCCAACGAAATCTCCGTATCCCGCCACACGCAACATTCAGGGGAGGGATTGGGGGGTGGGGGTATGACTGTGATCTGATTGTTGTAACCCACACCAGCTGTGTGTTCTCATTGTCTGTTCTAGATTTTACATGTAGTTCACCAACTGCACCAGAATGTTGTTGTCAATCTTGTTGCCTCCATCTCTCAAGATGTATCGAATACTAAAGAAATGAACTTATATCCTATTAGCAGTGAGAGGTGATGGGAGCTGAATGGTGGCAGTTAGAATGACATTGTGGTTCCAACAAGCCAACCCTGGGTAGTAAAATACAAGCAGCTTTTATTATGATGAGGATGCTGGAGGGCAGGTTTGCAGGAAATTAAGAAGGATGTGACATTTTACTCAACAGATTTCTGGAGCTACGAAAACAGTTCACCCTTGGAAACCTGGCTAACCTGAGACAAGTGACTAGCTGGGCTTGAAATTTCCCAGTTTATTTTCAAAGACATGGTAGAATGGGTAAACTCTTTAGAAAATTTACTATTTTAGACTTGGTTTTTATAGATGCTTTTTCTAAAATTTTGATTATCCCTTCAGTCTGAGTCATCTAGTATTTCCTTTAGTCTTTCTCTTTGGAAATGTTGCCGCTGTAGCCAAAGAAATTTTTAAAACAAGCAGGTACCGGGGACATATATGCCTGCCGGCATTATTTGAAAAAAGAAACTTTTCTGCCTTTTTTTTACACTGTAGAAAAAAAATTAGTTTTTGGGAAGTTCTTCACTGGGTAAAGCAAATTCAAATTTCTTTGAAGGCTCTTCTTGTTCAACTGTATAAAATGAAATAATGAAAAACTAGAAATAAATACCTCCATATGTCAAACTCTTCTCAACACAAATGCTATTTCATTCAGCATACCCATCAAAACGTCTTAATAGTATTTACGTTATTTAAATAGCTTGAATAACAGAAATTAAAAACAAATGAAGTTCATAAGTGGAGCAAGTCTTGATGACAGAGTTTCAACTATAGTTACTTAACAGTCTCCTTTGATTCACAGTGCCAATACAAAGTTCATATTATCTGATGGAGAATACAACCCACAACTGTGTTAAAATCTGCAATATAAATCTGTGCTAGCAATGTCAAGCATTCAGATGCTTGATCAGTGGAATGGAGCAGTGGCACATGCAAAATAAGGATCTAAGGCAGGTGAATGCATGAAAGGACAATACTTCAGCTGTCTTGTTCAACTAAAGTAGCTCAAGTGACCAGAGACTGGCCTAGTTCCATCACAAATTCTGTAATCTATTAGTAGAGCAAGCTAAGCCAATGTGCTCTATTAACTGATGATGTATTTTGTGATTTATACGGTAAAGCCATCCCAATAAAACAGACCCCTTTTGTGTGAAACTGTTAAGCAAATAGGAAGATGACATATTTTCAATAACAAAGGGAAAATGTTTTCAGGATCTGCACATCAGAATATCTAATAACTGCTAATATGTGAAGATTGATTATTGTGTCTCAATGTTCGTACACAACACAAATTGGATGAAGAACAGTCCTGGACTTCAATCTACAAATTACAGAAACTGATATATGTGCTAACAGCAATCCCACTCACTTCTTCTGTGTATCTTCTTGGCCATTAAGTAAAATCACACTTTTTGAAAGAGCAGAAGGGTGTTTACTTTGGCCTTTGTATGGAGCCACAATGTCTTTTTAAATTTGAACCTATTTGTTCATTAAATATTTTCCAAGATTTTGTGTTAATCTTTATAAAGAATCTGCCTTAATATGTGAATGATCAAGGTGTCCCTCTGGTGTACTTCACTAAACAAGACAATGTTACAAAGCTGATTTAAACCAAACATTAATGAATAGCTTTAGGTATCAAAACATGTGTCAAGAGAATGAGATAAACTGAAGATAGTTATTTTGTACTTTACCTAAAGAAACGGTTTGATACGTTAATGCCACCTCTTACAGTCTTGTTTCTTTAATATAACAAATTGGAATTAGAAAAATCTGTTATTAAAGTAACATTAATTAATCTTGATGAGCCACCATTGACCTCCAAAGCTATTTATTTTATCAACCTTGGCTAATGGCAACAAAGCTGAATTAAGTCTTAGGCAGCAGCATTCTTCAGAGACAGTAAAGTCTCACATGAATTTGACAAGTATCAGTTTTTTGTATTGTTTGAAATGTTATCTTTAATTGTATAAATAGACAAATGTGTTAATTGTTGACTTTTCTTCTGTTGGTTAAGAGGTTTTGAATGTCCAATAGACATTACAAAAACTCAGCATTGATCAAGAGATCATAAGATCAGTAAATCATTGTGTTTCAAGTGCACTTTTAAGGCCATATGACCATCATCTCAAGTTGCCTGAAATCTTTCCAACAGGTGACAATTTATATATAATGTAAATGAAAACCTTATACACGATGGTGGAAGACTATTCTGTAAATCACTGGGTGCCCATTCCTAGCAATATGATGGCCAACTACCAATATGCAAGCTTGTGAAAAAAATTCACTTTTTAGAATTTCCAGCAGACTTAAATCCCAGTGTGGCCTTGTTCATTGTTAGAAATATTCATGCAGGCTGCCAAAAGAATTAGATTTTTCTAAAAATAGTTTTGATATTTATTATTCTCCTGGATTGGAGCCTGCGTAGATGGGAATCCGATTCTTTTTTTCTTCGGGCATTTTGTATTCCAAATACTGTTCTCTGTAAATGTGAGATTTCAGGTCTTGGGAATGTAGTTCATACACCAGAGATGTAGTGCTCTTGACTCTCAAGAGTTTGTATGTAGTTGGTTAACAATAATTGGTTGGAGATGATATATGGCTGGAGAAGATGAACATAGGTCAAACTGAATAATATATTTCTGTCTCCCTTTTTCAACAGGAGGAGCAGTTTCCCACCATGGGTTCTTCAAACCCCCGTCTGATGATGCTGGCGGCGCTGCAGGGCAAGGATCGGAGCGGACCAGGATCAGGAACAGGAGCCGGACCTGGAGTTTCATCACAGCACCAGACACTGCCCTGGAACGGAATGACGGGCGTGACATCTTCACCATCAATGGCAGGAGTGGGACTTATACCTCCGCCACCACCGCCCCGCTTGCATATCACAGAAAATGGCGAGTTCCGGAACACGAGCAGCAGCAGTGGTGCAGGGAATGCAGCGAGCACAACCGGAGCTGGTCACTAGCCAAGGTCTCCCAGAGAAAGAGTCTTTAAACTGATCAGGGAATACGGACCTTCTTCCAAGCTGGTCCCTTCACCTCGGTACAATGCAATATCCCCAAGCCCCAAACCCAGGCTGCACTGAGCTGAGACCCTCTAGCCTTTCAGATGTTGCTGCTTATAGGAGGCAGGGCTGCTGCAGGAATTGAACGGGCACAAGTCTATCAGGGTAATAGGCACATCCATTTCAATCGCTGTACTGCATTCCTCTGATGAACCAAAAAGCTAATGTAGGACAGATCATTATTGCAAAGGAGTTTGTGTATATTTGAGAATTTCCTTCAGAATGCTCAGCATGTCATGAGGACAGAACATGCATCCTATAATGTTATAGACCTGGGAGTTGTACTGAAAGGAAGCCATGTGAGAGAAAAAAAGTTGTTTATTTCAAAATTTAGATAGATTGATACATTGCCACTTTCAATTTATTCATTAAAAAAGAAAAATCTAAATTATGAAGCATCAATTTTCAAAGGAAGTCTTGTATTATTTTTTTCAAACCAATTTGAATATTAAGAGTATAGTCAGAGATTACTCTGCTGCAACTACAGTTAAGTTAATGAGTAAATGTCAGTTCTTATAAAAGCAGCTGATGCTAGTAGTAAATTTATTTTTATGTCACTTTGTCCTACATACAGGAGCTTCTCATCACCATTTTTTAAGCACTTTGATAGGCGGTTGACAATCTATTCTGGTTCGCCTCAAAATGGAGTCTTAATTTATTTAATTTTATTGAAGAACTGAAGAAAATGCCATTCAAGTTGTGCAGGCGTATTTCCATTTGTAACACTGCTGGGCTTAGCCAACATTCTCAGCTTTGTCTAATTCAATTTATCTCTCCAACATTTTCAACTTTTGTCATGCTCTGTTGTGCTCTATTAAAGCACAATCTGGCTTTGCTTAGTTTACAATAGGCACTGCCAGGGTACAGCATTAAGCTAACGGGGTATGAAGTTTTATAGCATAGTTAAATGGGGGAATTAATAAAGTCTTTTTAAAGTTTGAGCAAAGATGTAAGTACAGCAGACAATCTCTCTGGCAGTGGCCAACTGAAGACTCAATTCACTCCACAGCCCTTTGTCTCGGCTCACTCAGCCTTTGTGAAAAGGCTTGTTTTGGGGAACAAAATAATAACCAGCACAAAGAAATCTGCCTCATGCAGCCAGGATAAGCATGAATGCAACAAGTGGTACATTTTGTATACAGCCAGAGTCATTGATGATCATTTTCCACTGGCGGCACTCCCAGACATCTCCAACCTAAAAAAAAAAAAAAAAAAAAAAGTGAAATAAACAGCAAGATTGACTGTCTTTGGCTGAATCAAAGAAGAGGACACCTTTAATTGGCTTTTATTGTTATCCTGTTAAACGCTTTTGTTTTACTTGACGTGACCATGAGTGGTCACATTATGGAAAAGAGGAGCTCTGATGATTTGAACGCATTTTAAAATTTTCCGTGTGGTTTATTATTGATTGTCCTGTGGCATTCTACCTTCTTCTATAACGATCCTCACTGGTCAGCTGGCTTCTCAGTGTTTTTTGTTGTCTTGCTGGTAGAATTTGTATATAATTCAAGGAAAACTAACTGGAATAATTTACAGAAGATGGGAATGGCGCTGACACCCCTGGAAGAGAGCTCTACTTTTCTTTTATACCAAGGGCATTTTAATACACAGGAAATAAATAACAATAAGTAATAATTTATTTATAACCTTTTGGACCTTTGGCAGTATGGCTGCAACTGCTCGCTGCTCTTCTCTGTTTGTCAGTTTGTCTGAATCGGGCTGCACTGGACAACAGGCTACAGCTCCTCATCTTCCAGGACTCGCTGGATACGAAGCTCAGAGACAACATGACTGGATTTTTGCTTGGTCTTTGTTTTTAAAGTTGATCTTTCATGATTGCAGGACTTTTCAACCAATGTGATCTGCAGATGGGACGAATGGTTGGCGCCTCACTGCAGGGAGAAAAGACTGATGAGACCCCTTTAACTCCTTTACCCCAGTTATTGACACCCTCGCCCCATGTAGCCTTTTAGATACCAGTCACAACAGACTGTTCTTCTGTCTTTCTGGGAACATTACTTTGACTCTCATATTTAGCCTGATTTACAATTCCTGTCTCTGACTCACTGAAACTTCAAAAGGGCTGAAACAGAGGGAAAACAATTTTGTACTTTTTATTTCAATCCTACTAGTTTTGCTTGACAAACTGTTTTTTTCATGTGGGCTTAGGCCCATGCCTTCAGTATTTTCTTTGTGTCCTATTCTATTGCATCCCCACAAAGATAGAAGAACATGGACAGGAACATGAACAATAACAGGGGATCCTCGTACAGGTCTGGAGTCCCGGGCCCTGTTATTGGGGATCATTGGAAACTCAACAAAAGCACACCAACGGACTGTCTGAAACCAATCCCTTTTTTTGTTGATTTCCTTTTCCCTTCAACAAACCTGCCTCCCGCTTACCCGTCCAAAAGTGTTGGAGGGGGGCTGCCTGAACTCCCTGCCACCTACTGTATCTAGGGAAGGGCGGGTTGTAGTGACCCAAAGTGTACTGGTACTATTGGTGAGACCAGGGCACCACCCGCTGTTGCACTTAATAAGGGCGAAGTGGATAGCTGCCCTCAGACTGGTTAGTGTGTTCATTTCAGGTGGAGGCTTGTTGCCACAATGTAACCCCTAAAGCACAGGGCAGCGGCTGACTGCAGGAAACCTGAATGAATGAGCTGTAAATAGGGTTCATAGTCTATATTTCTACTGGGTGTGGGGGCTTTGGGGTCAAAGGGAATGCAGGGTTTCCTGGGTTGAATAGTTCACTTTTGTAAAAAAAGATAAATAAATAAATTTATATATATTATATATATATATATTATATATATAGAGATAATAACAATAATACAATACAAACAAAAAGCAAACAAAAGAAAAGAAAGCACACACCTAAAGACGTATTTTCCTTTTTTTTCCCCTTGGTTTGGTACTTTCTTTTAAACAAAGTATTTTAAACTTCAGTGCCAATTTTAGACAGAGGCAGACACCCCATCAACAAGATCAAAGGCATAAAAAGTACAACAGAGTTTCACCAGAGCTGTGGCACTTTGTCTTTTTATTTCAGATGCTTGTTCTTCACCATAATTATCACTTCACCCAGAGCATCAGACTGCCCCATTTAGGAAAATGAGTTTAGCGGTGACCAATTTGAGAGCCGGATGGCCTAAAGACCAGCACAAACTCTTTTTGTATTGCAAGTATGAACTACAAAATAGACAATTTGTGTACCGGAGAAACACCACACTGACCTGGAAAACTGCAGGTACTTTATTTCTTACGATAAACCATTTCTAACCACCGTTCTTAAGAAAGTCACTCTGATGTTTTTTTGTGGCCACTGGAAAACGCTGTGATAGCATTAAATGTTTTCCTAGTGGGTTTGACAGTATCTGGGGTCTGCCGACCCTCCTCCTCCCCGTGGCAACTGAATCTGTGGTTTGAATTTCACAAGGCTGGGTGTCTGTCTCTGTCCCTGAAGCCCCCTGCTCGAGTGGGGCCTTTTCCTCGCGAGTCTAAGTGAGGGCTGTATAATTGTGCAGAGTGAACAACTCAGCTGTGAATGGATCTTGTTTTGCTGTTTGACGTTTAATTTGTTCGTTGAAGTTTTTTGGTTGTAAATATTGCTTATAAGAAACAAAATCAATTTGATGGCGAATGTCAGGAAACACGTATTTGAAGTTAATACTTGGACTGTAAATTACCAGCCCAGTTCTCATGCACACTAGGAAGGAAATCACTTTCTTAAGCCAGAATATTTTGTAATTAATATTTTCCTGATTAAAAAAAAATCTAATTAAATTATTAAATACTATTTATACGTACATAATTGCTATTATTATTATTATTACTACTGTAAAAGTGTATATATGTGGAATTTATTTCTTGACTATTTCAATATGGGCTGGTTGTTGTAATTTTAAGAAAAAAAAAAAAAAAACAAAAGGCTACAAATAAAAATTCCCTTTGCTCCCTGACATCCACCTGACCCCAAAATAATTGTCCCTATAATCTCCAGCTTCTAAACAGTGTCAGGGTATATGGAGCTGTAAATATTCCAACTCCACAACCTAATGCACTGCTGATGGATCTTTCTGGGGTCAGCCTAGGGAATTAGCATTGATTCAAGAGAAGTGTGTTAATTTATTCTTTTTTTAATGTTGTTTAATGTTCATTTCTTGGGGTCTGTGGTGGCAGAAAAGACAAATGTTTAATAAAGAGAGATGTTAACTTTTAGCTCCCCTGTTCTTATTTCTTTTGTCTGTCTGCACTCTGTCTGCTGCATTGAATGTGATCTTAGACATGTGCATTTTTGGAAACTATATAATATATAAAGCTGACTGTGCTTGTGTGGTTGTCCAGTATTCAGATCCATGCTACTGAACTTCTCAACAAATTTGTACAGTGGAACACCATAGGCTTTGTTTTGTTCTAAAGTGTAGTTTGAGCCCCAGCCACAATGCAAATCCAAACAGTTTAAACTTCCACATCCTTTTACATGGATTCCCCAGTTGTACAGAGGAACGAACCCCAATGACTGTGTTTCTTTAATGAATTTAATTGGTGCCCCTAAACCAGGCACCCCTATTAGATATTCATAATACAGAGGAAAATTACTGAAGAAACATCCAATCATACTTATAATTTGGGCATTCCAGAAAATGTGTTATTAGAAAGTGCTTTTACAAATAGTAAATTGAGTTAAAGTAAATTGAGTTAATTAAAGTGAAATATTGTCTAATTGGCTTATGAGAAACACCTTCACTGAAGAGGAACAGTAATGGACAAAAAACTAGTATGTCCCATAATGCATCTTTATCAAGTGAAACGTAACTGGGAATTTGACATTACATCTAATGGACTCTTCTCAACTTGCAGTATAGCTTGATGAGTTCTTGGCAAACTTGTGTCTGATAGCTTCTATTTTAGGGTGCTCTTCATAAGAGCACCAAAGAAAAAACGGGTGTACTGTTTTAAAATGCCAAACAGGATGCTTATTGTAGCCACAGAAATCGTGGTCTGCCATGTGGGCAGCGTGTGTGACATACAGGTTTTCACTGCCTTTGGGATTACAGTAGACTTGTTGAATGCTATATTTTGGTGGGTGAGTTTGTAAAGTCTAAAGAAATTCATAAATATTAATTTGCAAATATTTCTTAGTCCAAATTCAGTTTAATTACTGTGTTTTTCTAGCTATTAATTGAAAAACTAAGATATTAAGTATAATTAAACAAAGCATTTCACTGATTATTAGTTAGCTTGATAAGATATTAAATGTTAACAGCTCCAGAATTCTGAAATGGCTTACTCAATGCACTTGAATTTGGGGTAAGTAGAGCTCTTGGACAATCTAATCTTAACATATTCAATAATCCCTAATATCAGAAAGCATAATGGTGTTAATGTTTCAGATAAGACAATGGCTGAATTCTATAATAGTCATTAGCATAAAATCCATACATTTGAAAGCACAAAGGTCCATTTAATTATTCGCACATTTCATGAATTTACAAGGCACTGGAGCCGTCATTCTAAATGCACTTGTCACGCCATGTCAGCACTTAGTGTTTGATACAAATTTCATTCTTCAGGTCTTGAGGTGTGTAGATAGCTGCACATCTACCCTCCCCATTTTCTAAACTTGTGTAAAGAGCCAGAGTCTGTCCCAGAATGTTCATGAAAACAGTTACACTTGCACTGCTTCAGCATGGATTTGCTAAAAAGCACTTCCAGAGAGCACTCCTGGGAACAGAGTGACAATGCATGAGAGCAGGGTCTGGTCTGGGCCATCGGTTACAGCAGAATGTTTGGAGTGGTGAGATGTTAATGCTCACCCTGTGCTACAAATGTGCCCCTAATAAAGAATCTGCTGAAAGTAAATTTCTTTTATCTACTATGATCATTATAAACTTGCATTTAATTACCACACAAAATCAACATATTCTTCTTTATTCTCTGTATGTTAAGTGTAAGACTATGTATTTAAGCTGCACTTTGGACTTGAAGATAAAGCCATTGTGAGGTCTCTTTAACATCTCTCTCTTCTCTCTACCTCTTCCTGTCTTTATCTTGTGCTGGTCTTCTCAAGTCATTTCTGTCACCATTCTTGTTAATTTAGTGCACACCTTTACTGCATGTGGGTGACTCAGGATTTACAATGCAGTACAGTTATTCACATCTACTCCATCACACTGTCGGCGTCTCTCTGATACGTTGATCCTGTCTTCTTAAAGCATTTTTACTCTTCAGTTCAGACACCCACTGGATATTCTTTTGCACCTACATTCTTTTTTCTTTTACAAAAAAAAATCATAGCATTTTTAATATAATTTTTGCGATTTATGATAACAGTTTTCAAAAAGATGTTCTTAATATATATTTGTTTTTATTTCTCAGTGTCTGTTCTTATTTACAGCTCCAAATAGTGTCCTCAGGATATGAAGAAACATTGGTCTTTGTTTGATGGATCTATTTGTGGACATTACAGCCAGCTTCACTATGGTTTGTAAAACTTAAGCTTTAGTTTCCTTGGCAACACTGATGACTCGAAGAAGGCTGCAGTACATAGTCACCCATCTCAAGCGCCATTCTTGCTTCTATCTATTGTTGTTTCACTTTATTTTCTGTTACACTGAACAACACATTTTTCAAACTTTTGCCAAATGAAAATGTTTTGGTCATTATGATAGATAGTTAAACAGAAATATAATTTAAGATTGACTGTATCATGTTAGAGAAACGTGAAATTGTCTTTTAATTGAACTTTGCATGTTTAATTGCTTAATGATGCTGACACATTGCATTAGTTCAATTGAGTTAAAATGTTTTGCTGTTTATTTTCATTTGTGATCTTCTTTCAGTGTCTAACTATCCACTTGCCCTGTTACTGCTTTTCCATTCATGCAATGTCCATCACTTACAACATCACCATTAGCAGGGAAGTGCGATGGTCCAGGTTAGCTCCACACTCCCTTGTCACGTCTGGAAGTGTCACAACTGTCGATAGTCATGAACTGAGATGAGCCGGACAAATGAGGACACACACATGCAGCAAGGGGTTGGTGCAACAAATGACAGTGCTTTTATTAAAATCAATCCAAAAGTGCAGTGCAACAAATGATCGTCCATAAATAAATACTCAATAAATAAAGAATACATAAAATCAGGTGTATGTGGAGGTTAAAATGTCTAATAAATAATCCATTAAAATGAGGTTAAAACACAAGGGCAAACATTTTCTTTTTAAAAAACATGAGCCTTGGTACTTCCTTGTAAAGATCTGACGTCTCTCAGACTTATCCTTTTTTAATTCAGCAGCACATCAACCAGCGGGTGCAGACAACCCTTAATGTAGTTCAGGCCCCTGTTGGCAGTCCTTCAGCATTTACAGGACGCCATGCCAAGCTTTGCTCCTTACTCCTTCTTGCCACAGTCTGGCGGGCGTCCATGGAAGCCTTCAAAGCACTTGGTCACTCTGACTTCAAAAATGCTCAGCAAGATCTCACCCAGAGCTCATTTTTCCTTCCACCTGTTTCCACTTCATGGCACACCATCTCCCGTCCTATTCCTGCCCATATCTCTGTCCTTCTTTTCTTTAACCTTCTTTCCTTCCTTTCTTTTATGTTCTTTTTTTCCCCACCTCTCTGTCATGCAGGCTCCCTTTATACAGCCTGATCAGGTGCAGATGTTCACACTCCGACATGTCAGTCTAATCCAGTTGCCTTTGTACATGAGTGTGCGATCAGCCAAGCACCGCAATCAACCCTGGAGCGGCACCGTCATGCGCCCACCTACACCCGTCTGGAGCCTGCATGCTTACGGGATGCAATTAATCATTTAAAACTGCACTGTGCCATGGACCACTCATGACAGGAAGAAGTCCACGGGTGAATGCAGAAAATTAATTTTTAGCAACAGGTTGGACTTCATGGTTTTTCATAATTGAAGCTTATTGTAAACCAACTGGATGGTAGTTAGCTGCTCTGTAGTTGCCAATAAAATTCTGAACAACATCCTTAAATGTCTTCCATGCGATTTCCGCCAGCCCCATTAGCAGATCTTTAAACTGTTTGTCATTGATGATGTGACTGATTTGTAGACTAACAATAATTCCTTCCTTAATCTTAGCATCAGTTATTTTTGAAAATATCTGTTTTATATCTGTATATATCTATTCATGTTCTTCGCTTTCACAAACGTTTTCATCAGTCAAAGTGTTTTATGTGGAAGAGGCAAAAATATCCTCTTTTGGGTTGACAAATGTTTTATGTTCCATACTTTTCTGCCCTGGAAACTGCATCCAGTTCTTTTTTAATTTAATGAGACTCTTTAGAATGGCTGTCCCATTTGCAAATCAAGTCAAGTCAAGTTGGGGAGCATGCATTGGTACAGTGCATTGCCGCACCCACTACATGGCGAAACAACTTGGGATCCTGGTTGGCAACCCCCCAGGCAGACACGCGGTCCAGTCCTACCCTCCGGAAATGACCCTCCATCTGCCGCAGCCAGGTGTTACATGGGCGACTGCTTGGCCTGGTCCAACCACTTGGGTCCCCAAAAATGAGGATCTCATGAGCCGGATCACCCTCGGGGAAACGCGCCACATGGCCATAGTGCCGTAACTGATGCTCCCTCACAATGCAGGTAATGTGCTTCATTCAGGACTCCATGAGCAACTGCTCATTTGACACAAAGTCAAACCAAGGCTTTTCCAGAGAGACACAGTACCAAAGGAGTCCAGTCTTCGTCTCAGGTCAATGGATAGCATCCATGTCTCACAACCATATAGCAAGACAGGAAGCACCAGGACTTTAAAGACTTGGACCTTTGTCCTTTTGCATAGATATCGGAAGCCCCACACACCCCTTTCCAGTGACCTCATGACCCCCCCATACTTTCCCAATCCGTCTACTGACTTCACAGGAAGAGTCACCAGAGACATGAATGTCACTGCCAAGGTAAGTAAACCTCTCAACAAGGTCCACGCTCTCTCCACAAACAGACACACTGCTGGTGGCTGTGCCCAAGAGGTCATTAAAAGCCTGGATCTTGGTTTTTATCCAGGACACTCTCAAGCCCAGACAGATTTCTCACTCAGTTTCTCGAGCACCCCGATCAGAGCCTCCATTGACTCTGCGAAGATCACAGCATCATCAGCAAAGTCAAGATCCGTGAATCTTTCTTCACCAACAGATGTCCCACAGCCGCTAGACCCCATGACCTTGCCCAACACCCAGTCCATACAAGCATTGAACAGAATAGGAGCAGAACACACCCCTGACGAAGCCCAGAATCAACTGGGAAAAATGAAGAGATCCTGCCTACACTATGCACAGCACTCACAGTACCAGTGTACAGGCTGGCCATGATATCCAGAAACCTCGAGGGGATACCGCGAACCCTCAGGATGTCCCACAGGGCAGCTCGATCAACTGACTCACTTGATGAAGAGCTATTTGCATATGAAAATAAAATACTTGGTATACCCAGGGTGCATTACTAGTAGCAGTGCCACATCTTTTAGATCACTGTAGATGTTCTACATATAAAGCTGCTGTACTGTATACGTATTCTAATAATATGAGATGAAAATCACAAATATATGTGATTGCAATAAAATGGTACATCATAGGAAAAGTTAAATGTGATTATTGTGATCAGCAGCCCAAATGTGTTTAGGAGGCAAAAATCTTCATTGTCCAGTGATTATTGCACTATATGTGAATTGACCATTCCTTTCAAAACAACATCTGTCCTCAATAAACTAAGACCCCTATTGAAGTGTATTGACCAACTACACACAATCTTTTACAATCTGATCTAAAGTATATACTTATATAAAGCTACGGATAGAAGAAATGATTAAATATAAGGAAATGGTCTAAAGGTAACTCAACCATTAACTAAAATGTAGCTTAAAGCTTAAGCACGTGAGGCCTGCCTCAACTTAGAGAAACCACCATTTTGACTTTCCAAGTCTAGAATCAGGTAAATGAGTGACAAACACCCCTCTAGAAGGTGAAGATAAAATAATAGGAAAGCCCAAACACCCCTCTTCTGAAGTGGTGATAAGATCAATAGAACAATCCGCAAACACCTCTCGTAAAGAAGCAGTGTTCAGAATAATGGAAGAGTCGACATGAGTACGAAATTGAATGTGGCTATAGTTGACTGGATAAGATATTAAAGTTCTCTATATTAAGAGTCAGATGACATGATGTATTAGACAAGGTACTGGTAATAGAAAAGGATAAAAGACGAAGAATTGTTTGATTTCTCACTCCACGAACTGAGAGCTTTGTGCATACTCTGCAAATAAAGAAACATTCTACATTCTCATCTGGGTTCCGTGACTGCCTTCTTTGAAGATGGAGGCATGACACTATCAGCTTTTTGAAATGTAATTATGCGCTATCAACTTTTGACCACCTGTTGAACCCAGCTCATCTGTCAAATGCATGAGAAAAGCTATTTTAGAGGAAAAATACTTAGTATCCTCCTTAATTAAAAGGACAAGTGTCTGTATGTTATGGCTGATAGATAGACAGACAGACAGACAGACAGACAGATAGATAGATAGATAGATAGATAGATAGATAGATAGATACTTTATTAATCCCAAGGGGAAATTCACATAATCCAGCAGCAGTATACTGATACAAAGAAACAATATTAAATTAAAGAGTAATAAAAATGCATGTAAAAGCAGACAATAGCTTTGAGTAATGTTAATGTTAATGTCTCTGTCATCCCAATAGGTGGTGCATAACAAACATTAACACTGCTTTTACAAATCCCTTACCAAATAACACATAACTGAGACACATGCATTGCATGGTGCACTGCAAAGGTTAACGCTGAGGTCTATACTAATTATTTAGATTCCAACCAATCTTAGACAGGCAGCACAACTAGTGTACATATAATGCTCAAAAAAATTAAGGGAACACTTAAATCACACATTGAATCTCGATGAATGAAATATTCAAGTGGAAAATCTTTACTGGGTAATACTGTGCAATTTGTTGAGAACAAAATGATGTAACAACAGTCAATGGAAACCAAAATCACCAACAGATTGAGGGCTGGATTTAACATCACACCAAAAACATCAAAGTCAAAAATTGACTGATTCCAAGTGTGTGAATTTCATCACAGCAACTCATAATGTGACTCAGTAGTGTGTATGACCCCCACTTGCCTGTATGAACTTCCAACATCGTCTGGCCATGCTGATGAGATGGTGGATGGTGTCCTGGGAAATCTCCTTCCAGACCTGGATCAGGGCATCAGTGAGCTCCTGGCCAGTCTACTTGGCAGTGTCGGATGCACCGATACACAATGTCCCAGAAGCTCTCAGTTTGATTCAGGTCTGGGGAACTTGAGGGCCAGTTAATGGCATCAATGCCTTTGTCATCCAGGACTACACACTAAGGTCACATTAGGTTGGGCATTGGCCTTCACCAGGAGGAACCCAGGGCCCACTGCACCAGCGTAAGGTCTGACAATGACTCAGAGGATTTCATCCCAGTGCCTAACTGCAGTTAGTGTTCCCTTGCCTAACACGTGGAGATCTGTTTTCCAGGTACTAATTACATGACTAGTAATTAGAGTTCCCATCCAACATTGACTGTGGAATTGCTGATCACCTGCCACGAACCCCCGACATTTGGGTTATAAAGATTAGTTCAGAAGCAGCTTCTTGCTGCTTTGAAATCTCTCCCACTTCTGTGCAGGAGCAACTGCTAAACTCTCTGGTGATGTCATCTGAACTCCTAGTCAGCCTCGACCCTTTGATCAGCATCAGCGGACGACTGTAGTTAATATCTGGAAATACTACATCACATAATGACTAAACACATGAATCTTATGGTATCCTGTGGTGGCACTCTAGTCTGCTACCACATGGCCAGGTACTCTGTTATTGCTGAGTAGGATGAAGGATGCTAATGCTAAGATGATACCCACTGCATCAAATCTTAAAGCACACTGCATTATCTCCAGCTATTAATGAATAACTTTGTCAGCTGTACAGTGGATATAAAAAGCCTAAACAACCCTGCCAGAATCACAGATTTTGTGTAATTAAAAATTGAAACTACGATAAATCCTGTGAGAACTTATTTCACCTTTATTGCTAAATTGCAATCTGTACAAAGAAGGTGAAATCAAATCAGAATCTTTTTAGTGAAAAAAGAAAAAAAACAATAATAAAAAATTGCATTAGTGTGCCTACCCTTTAATAATCAAGAATGTGGCTGCGTTCAGAATAAACCAATCACAATATTTCTCATCTCAAACAGTAGTTAGCATTCACCTGACATCATTTAAAGTGTCTTTGATTAATCTCAGATAAAATTTGTATCCTCTTGGTTACAACATACTTCAAAATCCATGGTCCGCAAAGAGTTTTTAAAACATGAACGGGATCTCATCACTGAAAGGTATCAGTCAGGTCAGGGGTACAAAAGGATATCCAAAGAATTAAGCATATCCAGTCCCATGGAGCTTTGCGAAGACAGTCATCAATAAGTGGAGAAAATATGGCTCAACAGTGACTCCAAAATCAAGACGTTCCTCTAAGATTGATAAGACAACAAGGAGAAAACTGGTCAGGGAGAGCACCAAGAATTCTACAGCAACTTTAAAAGAGAAGCAGGATTTCCTGGCAAGTACTTTGGTTGTTCCCCACATGTGAAAACAATCAGTTGTATTCTTCACATACTGTATCAGGGATGTAAGATTTTCACCAACTCCAATAAATTAATGCATTTATTTCTACTGTGATTGACTATTGAAATGTGCTCCTCAATGGCTCTATAAATCTTTCTTTATGAAGCTTTTTGTTAATTCAAAATGCTGCTGCAAGAATTGGTACAAGAACTAGAAGCTACAACCACATCACTCCAGTTTTTATGTCTTTACACAGGCTTCCAGTTAAGCTTAGGGCTGATTTCTACCTCATCCTTCTTACATATAAATCCTCAAGGCACAGCTTACTTATGTGAACTTCTATTACTTACAAACCAAGAGCGCACATTAAGATCTTAAGATACCCCTTCAGCCTCATCTTTAAAATCCAGGCTGAAGATGCACTACTTTAATCCATTATACCTTGACTAGAGCTGTTGATTACTCATGCATAATGCATTTAACCGTATACTCAGTGTAATTTGCATGTTCTTATATATAAATAATGTAATTGTACTACTGTTACTTTCAGTTTTTGCATGTCTGTTCTTTTCTCTTGCACAGGCGTCCAGGTATAATGTAGTGACAAAAATACCAACACCATACATTATTTACATATAAGAACATGAAAATTGGGCTTTGGGATGTAACAGGAAAAATGGTGATCCAGTTTAGGAGTGTGGTATTAGGATTTCACAAGGGTCTTGTCCTTAGTCCTTTCATTACTTCCTTATTGTTTTATTTGATTACATTTTTTTAGTTCCAGGTAGTCTAGTTAAAGCCCTTTGTGTCTTGTTGATTATGTTATTATTGTTTTAAGTAGCGGAGTGGCAAGATCCCAGAATAATTAACAATCCTCAGGTGCTGCAATTAGTTTAGACTATCAAAACTTCAGGCAGCCATCGCTTCTCTGCAGTGGCATTTATTGTACTACTGGTGCTTCAGGCTCCCTTCACTGTAAAAAATAATGCGTTAAAAGTACTTGAAAAAAATAAGGCAACAAATTACAAGCAATATTTTTGAGTAGATTTAATACACTGCACTATTGAGTAAACTTAATTTATTAATTTACTCAAATTTATCTAAAATAAATGAGTTTGATTAAATATAAGTAGTGGCAAAAATGGTTTTATTTTACTCTGATTTTCATTTGAATTACTCAAAAAAATGAGTAATAATGCAACGCTGGACAGTAATGACTGTTGTAAAAGAACGAGTCTCAACACTTTCAAAAAGGTTTGGGGCAGCAACCTGTATATTGTTCCTAGCTGCAAAGGATTATCTTGGGTACAGCGATGTTGCTTACCCGAGTTCCACACTGAACTGTTTGAGTTAGCCAAGATGGAGGCTTTTATGTCTTGTAACCCGGAAGTGATGTCAGTCTGGGTACGGGGACAGGAAGTGACATCAGTCTAGGTACAGGGACAGGAAGTGACGTCCGTCTAGGTGCCAGGACAGGAAGTGACGTCAGGTAGGTTTTTCCGTATTTGATCTGCAGAAATAACAGACAAAGTTTTAGATCACCCCGCCATCCCCTGGCCTGGCGGGTAATTACCTTCACTTGGTCCCTTCAGCTCGCTCCTAGTCACACGTGTGTGACACGGCCCCCCCCCAGCCCAGACCCATCGGGTCTGGTGTACCTGCTCGTGAGGTCGTGGCACCGGGAAAGGGCATCAGCATTGGCCTGCAGCAGACCTCGACGATAAACGACTGAAAACTTATAAGGCTGTAGGTCCAAAAACCACCTCGTGACTCGTGGATTCGTGTCCCGGTGTAACGCCATCCACTGTAATGGTGCATGGTCAGTCACCAGGGTGAATTCCCGACCCAGGAGGTAGTACCTCAGCTGCGTAATCGCCCATTTAATCGCCAAAGCCTCCCGCTCCACTGCTGCATACCTGGTCTCTCGGTCCAACAGTTTCCGACTCAGGTACATCACGGGTGTTCCACTCCATCGACACTTTGGCTCAGCACGGCACCAAGACTTGTGTACGAAGCATCCGTCTGAAGAATGAAAGGCAATGTAAAATCAGGCGCCTTCAAAATAGAAGCTGACGTAAGGGCCTGCTTAAGGTCGCTAAATGCAGCGTCAGTATTATCATCCCAAACCACGTGGTTAGGTTTCCCCTTCTTTGTCAGGTTTGTCAAGGGCGTTGCTCTCTCAGAAAACAAACCAGTGATAGTAACCCGCTAAGCCGAGAAATGTTTGTACCTGCTGCTTGGTTATCGGATGAGGCCAATTCATTATGGCATCTATTTTGTAGCATTGTGGTTTGACCGTACCATGGCCCACCAGGTAACCTAAATATTTGGCTTCGACCAATCCAAAATAGCAATTCTTTGGATTAATACGAAGTCCAGCATTCACTGGTGTCCGTAATACAGCATCAACCTGCAGTAGATGTTCCTTCCATGTGCTGGAATAAATGACAACGTCATCCAAGTAGGCAGCACTGTACGAATTATGGGGTCGGAGCACTTTGTCCACCAGACGTTGGAAGGTAGCGGGCGCCCCATGTAATCCGAATGGAAGTACACGATACTGCCAATGTCCGCTAGGAGTGCTAAACGCAGTCTTTTCCTTTGCGGAGTCCGTTAAGGGAACCTGCCAGTACCCCTTTGTCATATCAAGAGTAGTCAAAAATTTGGCATGTCTTAGGCGCTCGAGGAGGTCATCCACTCGTGGCATTGGATAGGCGTCGAATTGGGAGACTTGGTTAAGCCGATGGAAATCATTACAAAACCTCCAACTTCTGTCCGGCTTTTTGACCAACACAATTGGACTGAACCAGGGACTAAAACTTTCCTCTATCACACCTAGATCCAGCATTCATTTGATCTCCAACTCCACTTCTGCCTTTTTTGCTTCGGGAATCCAATATGGGCGTTCCCTGACTATATATAACCCCTGGTTTCGTCACTATGTCATGCAATCAGGAGGTTCGTCCAGGAATTTCGTTCACTACCTCTGGGACAGACAGGATAACTGCTTCGAGCTCCTGTTCTTGTTGGCGAGTCAAATTATCACCGAAGTTAAGGTGTAATTTATGAGTGAAGAGTGAGCAGGGCTGTCCGGAGGAGGGATCGGGATCCCTTTCCTTCCACGGTTTTAGCAAATTGACATGATAAACCCACTCTTTAGGTCAACGATTAGGTTGGATAATTAAATAATCGACCAGACCTTTCCTCTCCTTAACTTCATATGGGCCTTGCCAATGAGAAAAATAATTTGGAGTGTGAGGTAGGAACCAATACCATGACACGATCCCCTGGGTGGAACTCCTGAAGCGATGTGCCACGGTTGTAACAACGAGCCGGGGCTGCTTGCGCCTTCTCCATGTGAGAATGTAGGATAGGTCTAGTTTTTTGTAAATCTATCGCATAATTAAGCGATATATTCAAGTATATTTACAGAGGGAAGGGCCTCCTCTTCCCATCCTTCTTTTAATATATCCAATAAACCCCGGGCTGTTGTCCATACAATAATTCAAAGGGTGAGAACCCCGTGGAGGCTTGTGGGACTTCCCGATATGCAAAAAGGATGAGGGGGAGGAGCTGATCCCAGTTCCTTCCGTCCTCATTGACTACTTTGCGTAATATCTGTTTGAGAGTTTGATTAAACCTCTCGACTAGACCATCTGTTTGAGGATGATATACAGAGGTCTTTAAATGTTTTATTTTCAGTAACTTAGCTGTCTCCCTGAACGTCTCTGAGGTAAATAGAGTCCCTTGATCCATCAGGATTTCTTTAGGGATTCCAACTCACGCAAATACTTCTACTAACTCCCGTGCGATAGTTTTAGGTGGCTCAACGTAATGGAACAGCTTCAGGATATCGAGTAGCATAATCCACCAGGACCATTATATATTTATGTCCTCTGGCTGAAGGTTCTAGGGGTCCCACCAGGTCAACCCCGATACGTTCAAATGGGACATCAATTAGGGGTAAAGGGATTAAAGGAGCACGGTCCTTCCTAGGAATCTGCCGTAATTGACATTCCGGACAGGACATGCAAAAACAGCGGACCTCCTCATTATTCCCAAGCCAAAAATCGGAACTTAATTCGCTATAAAGTTTTCTCGGGGCCCAGATAGGCTCCCAGGAGGTGGGTATAAGCTAGTTCACAGACTTGTCGCCATTAAGTCCGTGGAACTATGAGCAGTGACCTTATCTCTCCTTCATGATCTGCCACCCGATATAAAAGGTCATTATTTAATACAAAGTGGGGACCTTGTGGCATGGGATGGGTTGTGCGCTGGCCATCTACTAAGACAACTGCATTTTTTGCAAATTTAAGGGAGTCATCATTCCATTGCTCCCTTTTAAATGAAGCCGGTGTCTGTCTAAACTGAAACTGCAGACGACTGAGGGATCAGACTCGACCTCAAGGAGCGTGGTTTCAGACCGGCCGGGCGCAGCGCTTGGAGATGAAGTATCGCTCTGCGACGGTCGGGCCACGTCATTCTGTAAGGCCGCATTCTGCTCCCCTACCCTTCACGAAATTTGGTAGACAGCTTCCCTGCGCTAACCGAAACCGAGGTACGTACTTATTTCAGTGGTATGATACCACTGTCGACCGGCATATTGAACTTTCCAGCATCACTAATTCTCCAACTTCCCGTGTAGGTAGAAGGCTGAAATTTGGAAGGCTCATTCCTTACAGCTTACTTACAAAAGTTAAGCAGGTTTCATTTTGAAATTCTACGCATAACGGTCATAACAGTCGACAACGTCCGCCATGTTGAACTTTCTTATTTATGGCCCCATCTTCACGAAATTTGGTAGGCGGCTTCCCTGCGCTAACCAAAACCAATGTACGTACTTAAGTCGGTGGTATGACGCCACTGTCGGCTGCCATATTGAACTTTCCAATGCTCTTTGTTACTTATGGGCCCATCTTCAAGAAATTTGGTACGCGGGTTCCCAGCGCTAACTGAATCCTACTTACTTAGATATATATGTCCATATCCTGCAGCTTGGTTGCCGTGTGAGGCGGCGTTGGGTCCCCCATCCCAACGCCTCCCACGTTGTTGGCTGCCTGCCTATATAAGGCCATCCGTTGCTCGGTCTCTACATTCCCTTCCTTGCTTCGCCACGGATTCACGTCTCCCTGCTGATACTACAGCCTTTTTATTAATCCATGGTTTCTCCGCTGTTTTATTGTTCGTTTATTATGATTATAATTATTGTATAGGTATTACTTTACATTGTTCAGGTACCCATTTCCTTTATCGTTCCAACTGTACCCCATTACCATTTCTATCTAGGTGATCACCATCGATCAAAGAACTGTCACTTGCCGTTTTTTTTCCATGCCCAGAGATGCCGCCTGCCTTTTCCTCTGTGTTACATATTGCACGCCATATCAGGCTCACTCTTGATATCCGGAGGAACTTTGTGTCTTATGTATTGAATGACTGGGACAGGTTCAAGGTGTGGACTGATGACGGTACAGGAGATAATTATACTACACAGGAGCACTAGAAGAGTGAAATGCTTAAGCCATTCACCTATGGTTCTGCATATGAGATGATGGCTGCCGCTGAATTGTTCGGTTGTCGCTTTCAAGTGTACCAAAATGGCCAAATATTTTACACCTTTCGACAATCGCCAATGCCTCTTAAACATCTTAGATTCACAGGTGATGATTTCAGTAGTGGACACTGATGTTTATGAATGTTTAAACTGTCAAAAGCTGGATGCGAAGTTATCGATGAAACTAGTTGTGTGCTTACAACGCTTGACAGATGCCGAATGTCACTTCAACACAATAAGTTCTGCAAATACTAACGTAATTGAAACAAACCATGAAACTCAAACCGATTATGACAGCAGCAATCCAAGCTGTGACATTTGAGACAAGATTACTGTTCACTGGCCAACTGTACGTTGCATGCTCAAGAGTAAGCTCAGTGCACAGCTTGGTCATGTTACAACCGGAGGGCCGAACTGAGAAACATGTTATACAAAGAGATCCTTAACAAATAATTATTGGTATATTTTCCCTCAGTTTAAAAAGGTTTAATTTTCTTCTTAATAAAAATTTAAGGCAGTACTTCGCCGCTGCGAAGCGCGGGTATTTTGCTAGTTTATAATAATCATATTCTCAAATTCTTTTCTAGTGTGTTTGCCTTTTCTTTGAAGTGAATTATTTTTTTGCATAAAGCCAGGCTCATACTAAGCCTGCTCAAAGTAGAAAACGTCTCATTTTGATTTAGTATTTTTCCTTCTACTAAGAGCTAAAGAGCTATTAATGTTAAGTAAATTATGAACACTCAGTGGACTATTAGTCCAAGACGGTGCCAATTCCATTACATTGTACAGGTTTTATATACTTTAAGAGCATCTGTGCTATAAAGATAAGCTGTCACTCTTTCATGAACAATGCAGATAGAAAAGCAAAATAGGTGGGAAAGATTTTGAGCTAAATTGTCAAATTTACCAAGTGTATAGTTGGCATTGTGCACTTTTTAATTACGATGGGCAGTTTCCAAAGTGTTTTCCTGGAGTCCCTACACCCAATCAATACTCAATTTGTGCGATTGTTGTTGTGAAAATCATATGGTCAACTCTAGATCATAGAGATAAATATGAGTACATCCTCCTAGAAAGGATTACTGCTTGGCATTCAGTCCTGCATGATCCCTTGTTGAAAAATGAGACCCTTGATAGAGAATGAAACAACACAGCTTAAATGAGGAGATTCAATCAACGTTTAGTTTGAAGGACACTGCTGGCTCCAATGAAGATAATTGCATTCATACCTGATCTCCATTAAGTCTGCAGTGGGTAGCCACTCTCAGGTGTCCGTTTTCCCAGTACCAGAGATACCTGCCACTGCTCATCTTCCACTTGAGATAACCCCTAGCACAAGAACCACATTTAATGAACTTCCTTATCATCCCTTAAACCTACCAAATACATTTTTTTTCACCTTATGTGAATTGCCTCATTAATTATTGAAAAATTGAACAAAATATTAATTAAAAATGTGAAGTCATTTCCCATTGCTCTGAAATTTGAAAATCCATTTTATAAATAAATAACTATTGTCTATTTTCTTTCCATAATTCTGTACAGGCTCTACTGCCAAATAGTCATGCCCTTGATTTTACAAAAGAATGCTATTTTTATCAACAATGCAATGCTATTATAAGCCTTTTATTAAGATGGTCATTTTCTCTGTTCAGTTTTCTTTGTAGTTAATTTTAAAAAGTCTTTCTAGTTATCTAACTTTTGTCTTAGGCTGCACAGGGGGATTGAGCTGTGGCCAGGATCCAACAATTAAGTGTCAGTCAGGGGCAGGGCTGCCAGATTCCTAAACAAATGATTGCCCAAAGACTGCTTAAAAATAGCAAATTTGCAAGAAAAATAGCCCAATTCCTGAGATTAACAAAATGATACACCAGAAAGTAGGGGGGCATGTGCAGAGGAGAGATGCTGGGTATATTGGGAGAAGGATGCTAAGAATAGAGCTGCCAGGGAAGAGGAAAAGAGGAAGGCCTAAGAGAAGGTTTATGGATGTGGTGAGAGAAGACATGCAGGTGGTGGGTGTAACAGAACAAGATGCAGAGGACAGAAAGATATGGAAGAAGATGATCCACTGTGGCGACCCCTAATGGGAAACAGCAGCCAAAAGAAGAAGAAGAAAGAACATAACTCAAGTGTGAACAGCAGGGGAAGGGGCGCCAGATGGATGAAATATATGGGAAACATTAGTTGGCTTGGGGGGCTGAAAAATAGCCCAAAATACTGAGTTGCTTTATAAAAGGTAGCCCAAAGGGGTGGGGATCGATCTGTTCTTAACTCAATTTTTCTTTTTGTAAAATCTTGATTGCTTTGTATGGAAAGTACAAAATTAATAAAAAAAAAATAAATAAAAGGTAGCCCAAAAAAACACAAAGCCAATTTTCTCCCACAGATGACGATCAAAAATAGCCAAATTGGACAAGAACTGTAGGGCCTTCACAAAGGGGTGGCTATTTTTGCTCAAACTCCTGACATTTTCCTCTTGTGGTCCAATTTTTTTTCAACCACAATGTAAGATTCAAGGTAAAAGAAGTGATATATGCTGTGTGTTACATTTTATTAACCCATATGGAAGTCAACTATGGCATATGATAATTATTCTTAATTTCACAAAAAGAAATATAAAAAATTTGTAAGTGCTGGTCGTGTTCCTTTATATTATGTAATGTCAGCAATGGCAGCTTTACTATTTGGCTTGTTGTGGTTATCAGTCTCATATTCAAAAAAATATCAGATAAATGAAATAACTGATTTTCACTACACACAGCATTTTCTGTCTATGACCCCAAGTATTTTTTCTCATGGATGCTGCTGCCTTACACACGTGGCCATAACTGGCTTGAAAAAAATATTGTAGTGATGGACAGCACTGACTTCCCAGGAGACACTGCACCTAAAATTAGACTTATGATTTCTTTCATGTTAGGTTTCCAACAGTTGTGTTTAATTTTGGTTTGTAGCTTTTGGCAATAGGAGTGTTTTATTGACGTTTAAATGTGTGTGTGTGAGGGAGTTGAGTTTGCCTACCACCACTAACCCATGCTGACTGACGCATGCGTTTCAGCGTTGGGAGTAAAGGGTGGAGACTCGATTTGAAAATGACCATTTGTAGTGATTGTGAGTATTTGATTGTACAACATTACCATCATTAAGAAAAGAGTAAAGAAAAAGTGTTTTCTGATAAATCAGCTATGTCTGTTTGTCACAATATTTTGGGAGTGTCTTGCTGGTGTGCCCTAAAAAATTGTCTTGCGCCAGAAGTAATGCTGTTGGAGAAACTAATAAACCATAGTGATGGAAAGTGTAAAATGTGTGCGTTTTTGAGGATTACGCACTTTATATTACCTTGTCTAGAGCAGGGATCACCAACTCCGGTCCTGAAGGACCACTGTGGCTGCAGGTTTTCATTCTAACACTTTTCTTAATTAGTGATCTGATTTTGCTGCTAATTAACTTCTTTTGAATTAATTTTAATTGACTTGTTTTTTAATATTTGTTCCTCTGAATTGCTTAATTTCTTTCCTTAAATGGCACTCAAACAGAAATGAAATGTTAAGTGAGTCAGCCAACAGAAGACCATCTAAGTCAGGGCCTCAAACTCCAACCAATTTCACTCCAACCAGTTGCTTAATTAGGCGCTGATTCGTTAATTAAACCCGTTCTATAATTCCATGGCTTGTTGTTGCTCTCATGGTGCAACAGCAGACGTTTCTGAAATTTTTGATTTTCTCTTTTCTAAGAGCACTGTTGCAATGTTTTGTGGACCTGAGGAGATCAACATTCCTGAGACCTCCACCCTTTTTATTTTCAGATATTGTATGATGGACACAGTTTGCATGTTTTGGTTCATTTTGTATCTCATTGTTTGGCGGCTAATTTTGGAAAAGGAAACAGTTAAAGAGGTCTGAATCTTCAAGAGCAAGTCAATTAATATGAATTCAAAATTATTTAATTAGCAGCAAAACCAGGTCACTAATTAATAATAGGGTTAGAATGAAAACCTGCAGCCACGATGGTCCTCCAGTACCGGAGTTGGCATCCCCTGGTCTAGAGTCAAGGTTGGGAGCATGCGCAGATGGCGCGTTGCCGCACCCGCCACACAACGAACTACCTGGATCGGGGACCTGCTTGAAATGCAATCGAGTGCTCGCGAGACTGTAAGTGGCGCTCTTTTCAAGTCGGCGCGACGCGGTGCGCTTCTTTTACGTTGAGGGATGGGAAGTGATGGTGTTCAGAAAGTACAACTGTGAAAAGCATCTCCTGTCATTTGGCAGTAACAAAACAGCTGATAAGGTAAATCGGTGGCATTGTTATGTTCTCTCCGTTGTAAAATGTAAATTACAACTACATCTGTGCGCAAAAACAGGCAATAAAAGTCCCAGCGTGTACCCAACACAATGGCAAAAATCAGATCTTCACAGCTAATTGAACTAAACGAAAACGTACTGGTCGTAGAGCCGCAGTCTTCAAGTTTATAACGAGACTTACTGCATATATTTCATAACTCGTTTTATATAGCTTGAGCCTTTGGGGCCTTGTACTTCATTCTCTGGGTTGAGCGGTTGACCAGTCAGAAGTCTGCGCAGGCATATTGAATCTAGATCACGGCACCAGTATAATAGTTTATTTTTGGTGGGATTGTTGCTTAACCGCCTCGAGGACACGCACCTTTGAGGACGTGACTTCCGAGAGTAGCGAATTCTGTGCCCTCTCTATGATGTAAAAAAAAAAACAAAAAAAAAAGTTTTTTTTATTACAGTACAGACTGTACGATAGGCCGCGCGACAAAGACGTAGAAGGGCGATGCCACTCGATATTCTTGCACTTAAGTGCCGTCAGGCGAAAGCTGTTTTGAAGTGAACAGCTAACGGGCAGAAACAAGTTGTATTCCGCGGTTAAACCAAATGTTTTCAAATGAGTAGTAACTTTTTATATTAATTTGCAGTAAATGTAGATCATTGATAGTAATCCGCTGGTATTTGAGTGTTTTCATTTAGAAATTTCAATTTCTTCTTTCTGTTACAAAGCATACACACTGTTCTTTTCAGAAGTGCTGCGTGTGTTTAAGCACCCACTAATGGACATGCATCATTCAAAAGTGGGACTCTATCTTGCAGCATAGCATGGCATAGGCACTAGCGAATAGACAGTACAGTAAGCGGGATCATTTTTGTTGTTGCAATTTTAAGAAAATAGTCCTTACTTAGAAACAGGGAAGCATTTTAAAGTTAAGTGCAAAACTCATTTTAATTTTACAATGTATGTATTAACAGTATGTATGATGCAACAAAGCCAATTCATGTAGTATAATGAACAAATGTGTCAATGTTCAAAATGCTGCGAAGTGACACTGATCTCTATAAGAATAAAAAATCGAATCGGCATGCTTACACAATGAATTAGGGCATGGCTAGTTGTTGAGGGATATCTTTTTGGACAGTTTCATTTGTCTTGTGTATTAAGGGTCCTTCCTCTTTGAAAGACTGAACTTGCCATCATGATTTTTATATATTTCTACATTAATTATATTCAGCTGTTTCTTCCAGTAATAAAATAGTATTTACTATAAATCTCAAAAGCTGAAAACATCTAGAAGGCAAAAGGGTATTATTATTACAGCCTGGTGGTTTAGTATCCTTGGTTCAAATTGCAGCTCAGTCACAGCCTGTGTGGAGTTTGCACTTTCTTTCTTTCCATGTTTGTGTGGGTTTTCTGGACATTCTCCTGGTTAAATGGTGCGTTTACGAGTGATGCTCCATTCATTCACCTGCCAAGATCAGCTGATTTTAACATCAAATGGTTGGCAAATTAGCCGATATTAATAAAAACAAAAAAAAAACTTTTCTACGCTTTATCGTAATTTTAGTTGCAGTGCTTCTTTATACAAAGTATTATGGTACTTGAAGAATCACACATCATTTTCTTGTAAACAGAATACCAACAGTGAGACTTTAGCAGGGAGTGAAGACAGCAATATTGACTTTTACATTAAAGAAAGTGGAGGAATAAACCGAGAAGGAGAACCTGAGGAGGTGTGCTGTGCATGGAGAGAAACGGTGGAGTATAAGAAAAGAGACGTGCGTCTTCGGCAGAATTTAAAAAGAGATGCAGAGTTCAGACCTTTTCATTTATTATTATTATTATTGTTATTATTTTATCCTGTAATTAAAAAAGACACTCCTTGTCAGAATGTGGATGGTGAGCTTGTTTTCAGTTTGGAAGCTCACATTTTTAACTGCACTTGCTGATAAGTAAACAGTAGGCTTTTTAGCTTGAAGGCCGGATGTGTATTTTATGTATAAACTTGTTAAGCATGTTAGCATTCTGTCTTCTTGATAAACATGAGCATTTTTGTTTAGAATTGTCCTGTGACAAGAATTTTGTTTTCTTTTATCGCATGTGTCTTATGGATAAATCTTTTGTGTACATGTTTTATAAGTTTAAAATGTTTTAGGGGAGTTGTAGTATTTTTTTTTTATAACCACTGAATAATGAGTCTATAGAATTTAATTTTGTTAATAAAAATGGACAGGTAACACCTGTGGCCTGCAATTTAATAGTAAAAATACCATTTTAATATCGTACATTGTGGCTTCAATGCAGCTGGTGATGTTGGAGCTGAGTAAAAAAAAAAATAAAAATTAAAAGGGTAAAAACAAATTGGAATCACAGAATTCTAGTAAAACAAAGTCCTAAAAAAAATCCGAGCATCCCTAGTCTGTACATTATCCCATTATGGAGTATAAAGAACTGCCATGTCCAGGGGTGGCCCATATATTTGGATGTATTTTGAATAACTGGGTTCAAAAAATAGATGAGTGGACAAATATATTAGAATTATTTGGTGTTCATTTTTAGCTGAAACAAGCAAGTTACAAAAGGGGGAACATTTAGTGATGACCACCATTAGCCTAGAACTGATCTGGGGAACATTTATTAAAAAATAAAATACATTCACACAAATAAAGAATGGGAAAGGGGGTGTGAAAATTAAAACTAACTTTCATTCCATAAACTGAACAGAACTGTAAAAAGTATAGTGACATAACTTGTTTTCTCTTTCCGGTTTTTTGTTTTCTATTCAAGGTGTTCACAATATACAATCAAACTGACAGTACTACGACCAACAGATGTCCACTTCAGCTGCCTCCATTACAGCCCTGAGCTGCTATACAACTCCCATCAACATCTGGAGTTTCAGTCCCACAAGTGTATGCTCTGTCTCGCTGCCTCGCATTTACACAACCTGAAATTTGAAAAGGTAGAACCCAAATTGAGAGCAGCCAAGAGGCAAACTCAATGTACAGGATGAGTCGATGAAAGCTTTGGACATGGCTTTTGAAACACAGGCAGTCCTCTCCTCCAGACACAAACGTTTTTTCTTTTTTTAATGTTTGTGTCAGTTATGCTCAGGGCTCGTGTAATTACCAGAGGTTTAAAGAAGATCTGTTAGTAATGTTTTAACACTCACTTTAATCACTAGAAACAGTCAGTGCTTCTCAAGATCAGTCATAGGTGCTCTCTGGGACTGCAGTTTCACAATATATTAGTCAGTTTACCTCTGATACTGTAGATATCACCAAATGTGTTATTTTCTTCTGTTCTGCATTCAGAAAATTACATTAGTATCAGATGTACACTTGTGAGAAATTTGTATTTGTTTTCCATTTTAAATGCTAAGCTCCCTTTAGTTGTTTTCCTGTTAATTTACCTTTTTGTTGTGGACTTTGCTCCCTTAATTGTGTCCTAAAATGACAATTAGCAGGTGGCAGGGAAACACCGGGGCAAACATCCTTGAGTGCTGAGAGAGAGAGGGGACATGGTCTGGAATCCCTGCAGATTTTATTTTTTTTCTGGTTTTTTTTTTTGTTTTGTTTTTTCTGTCCACCCTGGCCATCGGACCTTACTTATTCTATGTTAATTAATGTTGACTTATTTTTATTTTTTACTGTGTCTTCTATTTTTCTATTCTTCATTTTGTAAAGCACTTTGAGCTACATTTTTTTTTTTTATGAAAATGTGCTACATAAATAAATGTTGTTGTTGTTGTTGAAAGGCTGTAGTCTCTTGAGTGTCTGACCCGCTAGTGAGGTTATTAGTTAATAACAGCTTAAGCCGATGTCACTGCCTCTCAGCTTATAGTTGTGAGGTGTGTCAGACTTACTGACTGCAGTTACTGATCTTGGTGGTGATCCATGTCCGTTTACACAACTGAAAGCTGCTGGAGCCAGCATTGTATGAAGGGTTATCACGTATGGTGGGTTTAGCACAATCTCTGCCCTTTTGTTTTCCTTTTTTACATTCTTTCATGGTACATAAAACACAACACCTTAGGCAAACAAGCTATTCTTCTGTCTGTGAGGTCCAAAACACTCCTGTTTCTTATACCTCCTTGGTGCATTCTATGCATTTCTGGATGGCCATTCCTTAGTCATTAGCTCTCATAAACACAGAAAATCTCTGGAAAAGTTCTCTAATGTGACATTGCCTTTAAATACCTAAAACACCAGGAAATGATTATGAATATAATTTAAATCCAAAATACTAAATTATCCCAGTGCTGCTGCTACTGCTTCTTCTTTCGGCTGCTCCCGTTAGGAGTCGCCACAGCAGATTATCTTCTTCCATATCTTCCTGTCCTCTGCATCTTGTTCTGTTACACCGATCACCTCCATGTCCTCTCTCCTCATCCATAAACCTTCTCTTAGGCCTTCCTCTTTCCCTCTTCCCTGGCAGCTCTATCCTTAACATCCTTCTCCCAATATACCCAGCATCTCTTCTCTGCACATGTCAAAACCAACACAATCTCACCCCTCTGACTTTGTCTCCCAACTGTCCAACTTAAGCTGACCCTCTAATGTGCTCATTCCTAATCCTATCCATCCTCGTCACACCCAGTGCAAATCTTAGCATCTTTAACTCTGCCACCTCCAGCTCTGTCTCCTGCTTTCTGGTCAGTGCCACCATCTCCAACCCATATAACAAAGTTGGTCTCCCTACTGTCCTGTAGACCTTCCCTTTCACTCTTGCTGATATCTGTCTGTCACAAATCACTCCTGACACTCTTCTACACCCATTCCACCCTGCCTGCACTCCCTTCTTCACCTCTTTTCCACAATCCCCATCACTCTATACAGTTGATCCCAAGTATTTAAATTCATTCACCTTCGCCAACTCTACTCCCTGCATCCTCACCATTCCACTGACCTCCCTCTCATTTACACACATGTATTTTGTCTTGTTACTACTGACCTTCATTCCTCTCCTCTCTAGAGCATATCTCCACCTCTCCAGGGTCTCCTCAACCTGCTCCCTACTATCTCTACAGATCACAATGTCATCAGCAAACATCATAGTCCACGGGGACTCCTGTCTAATCTCGTCTGTCAACCTATCACCATTGCAAATAAGAAAGGGCTCAGAGCCGATCCCTGATGTAATCCCACCTCCACCTTGAACGCATCCGTCACTCCTACCGCAGACCTCACCACTGTCACACTTCCCTCGTACATATCCTGTACAACTCTTATGTACTTCTTTGCCACTCCTGACTTCCTCATACAATACCACAGCTCCTCTTGATGCACCCTGTCATATGCTTTCTCCAGGTCCACAAAGACACAGTGCAACTTCTTCTGGGCTTCTCTATACTTCTCCATCAACATCCTCAGAGCAAACATCTCATCTGTGGTGCTCTTTCTTGGCATGAAACCATACTGCTGCTCACTAACCCAGTGCAACATATATTAATGCTAAATACTAAATAAAATTTAACAAACTCAGTTTTGCAGTTTTTAGAATTTGCACTAACATGGGGTAACAGCTTGCTTAATTAGGGCTAGATGTTTTTATGGGAATGGTAATTTTTTATTGTTTAATTGAGGAGAAGGAGGCACAGTTTTTTAAAGTCTATTATTGTCTTATGCTTGGTCCACAGTAACACAGAAAAGTTTGAAAATGCCCTTTTTTTTGATCTTCCATCCAGTGTTTTCAGATGATTTTCTCAACTTATGATCCCCTATGAAGTGTCAAATACTTGTAAATCTTTCTGATTAGGCATACTGTGTTTGCCAGCCAATAGGTTTTTTTGTTTACCTGAAATAAAGATTTGAGGAAAAAACAAATTGTTGTACAACTGTTTTTTAAAGGTTACATACTTGAATAAGCCTGGCACATCCTTGAAAAATATACACGGAGAGTCCAGCCAGATTAAATACAGCAAAAGAGTCAAGGGCTCCAAGTCACAATACCTGTCGACTCCTGCACAAGATACAAAAGGACAGTCCCCATGATAAAGATGAGATCACAAGCGGAATTCTCAAAATAAAACTATAGTCTGTACCTGATGACATGGCATTTATACTTTTGTTTTTTGAAAAACTCAACTCTCTGACGCTGCTGTTTTTGAATTTATATATGCTGGAGGGTGTTTTCAAAAAAAAATGTTTTTGTGAGTGGAAGGCCAAAAAAAAAAAAAAGACGAGATGTGTTTTTAAATGTATCCATGTTCGCATGAACTACGCCTGTGTGTAGGGCGTGAAGGTCAAGCATAGCAAATTTACTTTTTAAAAATAATAAATCTTGATGTGCACTTTGACATCTAAATTAACAGCTTTCACTTTACCTTATCTAGGGTATTTAAAGGCTGCTGCAGTGTATGTTGTAGGACTATAGATGAATGTTTGCTGTTGAAAAATTGAAAAGTCTGTGCTTAAAAATGCTTTATTTTTCTTAATTTATATAACAGTGCTACCAATGGAATCAAACTTCACCATGTGACAGCAAACACATTTTCTTTAATAAATGGCTCACATCTTCCTGAAACTGGATTGGCCTAAGACCATAAGACAAAGCTTTTTAAAGCGATCGTAAAAGCAAGAATTGTTATTTTAATGAGTCCCTGAGTCTGACTGCTATTGTTGAATCCAATGGGTTATGTACAGCAGATGTTTCAAGGTGTACCACCAGCCCTAAACCAGTACATCTTCGAGTCTGAAATTTTACTGTTTAGATATTGTAGTGTGAACATTTGGATTATGTACATTTTGGGATTGTTTCTCCCCACAGCACACAAAAGACAGACGACACTTGCAGCTGGGGAGGTGTCACCATTTAGAAATCGCGGTTCCCTGCTCCTTTCTGTTGTACATACTCCCATGAAAAGAAACTGGATGTGAATCTGGGTCCCCTGAATCAAAACGCAGCAGCTCACAGACCTTAAGAGAGATTTCCTCAGCTGAGCATCTGACTCCTAAATGGCTCTTATACAATACAGCAGACTCCATCTCTATTTTCAGTCTCACTGCCCCACACTATACATGGCTTTTGGAAAACCGCTAGAAAAAGTCGATACTGCGGCAGGTTTTTGTTCTGAGATGGACAGCCAATAATACTTAACCACCCAAGAACCTCTACAGCAGACTCAGTCCTCACTGGCCTCAGAATTTGAAGGAAATTGGGGTTCCTTCTGTAAATTTCACTCTTCAGTACTGCTTTATCTCTGTCTTTTTGAAGCTGCTTTCAGACACTGTCATTGTCACAGGAGGTATATTTATCATTTTATACTGAACATTTATCTGCACTTCAGTAGATTGTTGATAGTTTCAAACCACAAAATACATTCGCTGGCCAAAAGTATGTGGACAGCCCTTCAAATTGCTGGGTTCAGGTTTTTAAGCTGCACCATTTTGAACAGATATATGAAATCAAACCCATGGCCTTGCAATCTCCAGAGCCAATTTGATAGTAGAATGGCTGGTACTGAAAACCTCAGTGACTTTAAATATGGTACTATCGTTGGAGGTCACCTTTGCCACAAGTAATATGTGAAGTTTCTGCTCTGTTAGATCTGCAGTGTTTAACTGTATGTTCTGATATTGTAAAGTAGAAGCATCAAGGAGCAGCAACAGCTCAGCAGTGAGGTGGTACACCACACAGACATTGAGAATGGGGCTACAACATGCTAAAGCACAAATAATAATAATTCTTTGCATTTATATAGCGCTTTTCTCACTACTCAAAGCGCTCAGCAATTGCAGGTTAAGGGCCTTGCTCAAGGGCCCAACAGAGCAGAGTCCCTATTGGCATTTACGGGATTAGAACCGGCGAGTGCAGATCCCTAGCCTCAGAGCCACCACTCCGTCAAATGACCTATTCTCTGTTGCATCACTCAAAATAGAGTTTGAAACTGCCTCTGGAAGTAACATCAGAACAAGAGCTCTCTGGAGCTTCATGAAATGGATTTCCATAGCAAATCAGTTGGACACAATCCCAAGATCACTAGTTGCAATGCCCAACATTTGATGGAGTGGTGTAAAGCACTGGTAAATGTAATGATGGCTACAAGAAGAATAGGGTGAGCATGGCAAAACCTTCTTAAGCACTTATAAAGTTCTATCCATTGTTGCTCCTTCTTGGAAATACTATCGATTTCACCTAGCCAGCTGCACAGTATAAGCTGTCCAGCCTGTCTCCCTTCAGTAGCCTGGGCAACTCCACATGCTTAATTGAGCCCAAATAGCTCCTCTTGATATGTGGACCAACCATCTACAACACAAAAGATGGAGATTTGGTGTAGTGCTAGTCAAGGGGGGCAACATAACTGGGACAATAATCAATTTAGAATCACATGACATTGGTTTATTTTGCTATTGTATCTTCCAGCTATTTTCCACAGACACCTATTATTCTTCTATATCATTATAAATAGTTTCTTACATTATATATCATTGTCTCATTACATTGTGATACTGAGGAGGAACCAAATGTTACAGATACTTCATTGTTGCATTTGATATACTCATTCCTAACACCTACTAATGGGTTTCAAGAACCACTTTAAGTAGCTTACAAATCTGGGCCTGATACTTTCAACACAGGATAAAACATTGGGGTTTTCAAGAGGAACATGATTTGTGTGAAAAACTAGAAGCTAGCAAACAGTCACTGAGAACTTTGAGGAAAGCGGACATTGTGGTAAACTGCTTGGAAAACCCTTTTCCTCCCTCAATCAATGAACTGCACTGTCAAATTTAACATGGGGCCAGCTATGATAAAAAAGAATGGCAAGTTTAGAGGCTAACAGTCAAAGTCATCTATTACTGGAGCCCTACAGTATACTGTCTAACTGGATTAACTGATCCATTTGGTTTTCAGGGCGATTTGTGGCTCAGTCAGGCTGCTTGACTCGATGCTGACAGTTTTCTGTATGCCGCTGAAAGCACTCAAACATCTTAAATTTCTTCCCACAGCCATCACACGCATGTAGAGGTCTGTCCATATGTACAATCATGTGCTCAGTAAGGTGATGCTTTAGTTTAAAACTTTTGTTGCATTGGGAGCATCCAAATGGTCGTGCACTCAACTTCAAGAGTACATGACGATCCCTCCGGCCCCTGTCAGGGAATCTCTTACCACAAAGGCACCCAAAAATCCGCTTTCCAAACCTTGAGATCCTATCTACCTGTGCATGAAGTAAAGAGGGCACAGAAGAAGGAGGTGGACAGTTGCTATTGCTAGTACTCAATATTTCTCCAGGGGATCTGCTGTCAATCTGCCCAGCTGGTATTGAGCCACTTTGACTCAAAAAGCTGGGAGTGCTATTGCTGGAAGTAAAGAATTCTGGGAAATGGTGAACATTAGCATTAGGTTTATTTACTGCATCCATACTACCACAAGTAAGTTCTTCTGGAATACCATGGGCTCCACCAGTACTAATACTGGTTTGGCTTACAATGCCAGGAGTTACAGAAAATCCTGTTGACAATTCCAAATGATTGCTTTGATGGTGGCCATTTATAAGGCAAGTTTTCTTCTGGCTGGAAAAACCCTCAGAATCTACTGCAGGAATTTCAGCAAATGAACCAGAGTCTGACCTAGGAACTGGATGATTAGATGACTCCATGAAAATGCCAGTTTGTGCTGTCCTCTGAGAATCAGGCTTTTGTAGTCTTGAGTTGTTCACAGTTTGGCTAATTGATTCTGAGACCACAGATAACTCCATTAGCTCTTCAAGTACTGGCGCACTAGGTGTGTTACTACTCGAAGTTTGGGACAGTGGAGTGGAGAGGGTAAGTTTAGGGCTACAGCTAGAATCCGATATTATGCTGCAGTCTCCCATTTTAAACCCCTCTTCCTCTTCGGAAGGTTCAATTTTAATATCCCTGATGTCAGTTTTAGCCTCTGATGCCAAATTCTGAAATGAAGTGGAGGAGGTGCTGTCCTTTGGAAGAGTTCTACCTTGCTTTCCTAAGGTATCTGTCCTCTCTTCTGGCACATTCTCCCAGGAAGAACAATGGCCAATTTGGATATTAGTATTTGTTGATGAAGATGGAGACTGATTTTCACTAGACCTATTGGACAAGGGTCGGAAGATGGCCCCACTGGTGTGCGAAATGGAGGCTTCACTGTTAGCTGAGGCAGAAACCACAGAGTCAGTAGATGCTGTGGATCCCCCACTTTTTTGGAGAAGCTCATTACAACGGTCAACCACATGCCACATCTGCAGGAAACTAGCAGCAGTAAGGTACGCAGTAAGTTTTGCAGTGATAGATGATGCTGAGAGTGATGAAGAGTTCCCTGCTCCACTGTTCTCCAGTGCTATCCTAAGGTTTCCAGTGTATGCACTCTCCAGCATTCTCTCAAAGACACTTGCCGTCACTGCCTCCGGAAGAATCATCTGCAACTCCCCGTCTGTCCCAGCATGTCCTGGTCGTCGAAGAAGCAAAAACTGATCGTGGAAGTAGCGAGAAGCAGCAGCCAGGACAGCCGTGTGTGCATGGAATGTGGCTCCATCATGTGAGCGTATGATGACGTCACAGAACTGGCCTCCCAGCCGGTGTTTGTTTAACTGAGAAAGCAGAGAAGCACAGTAGTGAGGGAATTCCACCTGCAGCTCAAATTGATCTGCCTCCATCACTGGTACTGGTTTAAAAAAAAAGAAAAGATAAAAATAGTCATTACTCTCAAAGCAAGTAAATTAGGAAAAGGAGTCAATACAGAAATGACCTGAGCATTAGGGAATGGTCTCGCCAATATACAGCTTCTCATGAAAGCTAACCAACTGGGTACAAACCTTACTCCCCATATAAGATTAATGATAATAATAATCAATAAATCTGCCATCTTACTTGCAGATTACCTATATGGCAAGCTAAACTAATATTCAGAAATATTTAAAATGCCCAATTGTAATTTATCCTTTCATATATTGGAAATTAATTTCAAGGATCATAAATTCCCCAGTATTTCAAGAAATCTACAATACATTTTGAGATTTTACATGCATTCCAAGATAACTCAATTGCACTTTCAGAATAACTTCCTTTGCTTTTCAGGACACCTCAAGCATTTTATTGTATAGTCAGAGATTCATTCTTGGCTCAAGTGTCTTTCTTTTCTTTATTCTGTTTTGCCTTTTGAAAATTATTTTGTAAAATACACTACTGAATATGTTAAAGTGGTTTATTATTTAATATTGAGCATTGTTTATTATTATTGTATTATGTATTTATTAGATCTTTCTACTGTGCTTCCAGTTTTATTTACCTAATATATAAAGCAGAGTCGATGTATGTGTGTGTGTATGTATGTATGTTTGTTTGTTTGTCCGCCATACAAATCTGCACCGGGCGTCCGATTGCCACCAAACTGGGGATGGGTCTCCTTTGTGACCAGAAGGAGGTCATGGGGTATGTTTCATTGGGAAGAATGTTCGTGGTGATGCGCAGGGCACCTTTTCACCGACACAACATTCGGCACACGTCCCCGTACTTATCATTGACAAGATGGCCTAACATTGCAACAGACGTTCACGGCGGGACTATCTAGCCGCACCTTTCGTCCCTGTGCGTCGCTCTTTACCCATATTTCTTTAAATTACCAAGATATGGTGGAAGTGTCCAAGTATGAGAAGGCCGACTGCTTTCATCTGTTGAAGGGGATCTGCCGTATGGATGTAAAACCTGAACGGCAGAGTGTGCGTGACCAGCTGACACACCCGTGTTTCCGCGGGTCACACTCCCACATGCACTGATAGTGCTGTATTTCATTCGCCAATGTCCATTATATGGCAGCATGTTTGACCAGAGACTCGCCTTAAAAAGTCAGCATCCTTCCCCCACCATTTTCCCCACATGCAGCACCGGTTGTATGTCACTTCTCTCTGTAGTTACCATCGTCAACATCCATTAGATGGCATTACGGTTCAACACAGACGCTCCTTAGAAACAGAGCACCCCTCCCCGCCATTTTTCCCAGTACGGTTTCAGTGCTACTCTTTCTCACTGGCTTTCCGTATTTGTGGTGCTATTTGCCCGCTTTCCGACTCACAGTACGATTTCAGTATTACTCTTTCTGACTGAGTGGTGCTATTTGTTCGCTTTCCAATGTATTGTAAATAAGGTAAATTCATCTCACTGTGGTACTTATTCCGTACGTAATACCATGTAACACATTATAATTTTCCTGCTTTTCGCTAATATACCAATTCTACTGAAAATAAGACGTAGAATTGGAAGGTCCACTTCAGATGCCAGAAGAAAGTTTATTTCAAGGGCGTCTGAAATGCCATAGCAGACAGAATCCAGAGTGAAGGAACTTACAATAAAATGTGAATCAGAAAACTGTTTGTTCTATTTCTATGTTCTGTTTCTTTCATTTGGGAAATTCACCGGTTATAGATTCCTGGGCAACGCCGAGTACTCCGGCTAGTTTATTTATAAAACTGCCCTCAGTTTTATTTAAAGAATCTCTGAAAACCTTGGTTCTCTGTTGCATTACTCACTTTCAAGGAAATCGCATCAAAGTTCGAAAAAACTGGTCCAAATGAAATAGGTATGGAAAACCTTAAAATTTTCTACTTTTCTAGTAATTAGAATTTTTGATTAAAACTTTTCCTTATATTAAGGAACAATTGTTTTGTTATTTTTGAGCCAGAGTTAACTCTAACCCAATCCCCACAAACCCTCTCCCCCCACCGGCTGCTTTTGGACTGTGAAAACTGAAAAGCCTGTTTTTCAAATATTGGGACCAGAATTAATTTGTTTCTAGGAGTGTTGAGGCCAACATTTGAAAATTAAGCCTTTTTTGGAATTTTGTGAACCCTGCACATTAACAAGATAAAGTTGTAATTACATAAATGAAAGTGTAAGATATTTGAAAGTGATTTAGACATGACAACTAAAAGATTTCCACTTTGTTCAATTGTACTTCCTGTCTGTTTTAAGACTCCTGAAAGTTCATTTGAGATAATTAGAAACAAGAGGAAGTAATTAATTTATAATCATACAGGTTTTTCCAGTGCCAGCTAAATAATCCTAAATCTTAAGGTGTAATTATAAATATGAATTAACATTTTATTTATACAGTACTTGTTTCTAACCAAAACATAAATTGAATGATGCACACAAACAAATCACAAGCACATTATAAATCTTTAAAAAAAAGCATCTAATCAATCAGATGTAAATAAAATGTTTATCAAAAAGATCCAAGGCTAATCTGCTAAAAAAGTCAGTCAGTCAGACATTATCTAACCCACTATATCCTAACACAGGGTCATGGGGGTCTGCAGGAACAAATTCCCGGGCAGGACGCCAGCCCACCACAGGGCACACACACCAAACACACACTAGGGCCAATTTAGGACCACCAATGCACCTAACCTGCATGTCTTTGGACTGTGGGAGGAAACCCACGCAGACACGGGGAGAACATGCAAACTCCATGCAGGGAGGACCCGGGAAGCGAACCCAGGTCTCCTTACTGCGAGGCAGCAGCGCTACCACTGCACCACTGTGCTGCTAAAAAAGTTTACAAGTAAAATAGACAAATTTTACTAGTAAGCTAACATACCTATTATTTACAAATTTCAAATTTACTCAATTCTTTTTCTAATTGAAGAGTACTTCTACCAAACTTTATCAACTGGAAATTGCCTCATGCTCTCACTTTCAGGAATGAATTAACTTTTTGAAACAAGTTAACTTATTTATTACCAGACATGCACTGGGAATTCCTATTGACCAGGTTTCAATTTCACAATTACTCCAAAGCCAACCCTCAGCTCAAATACCTGTACCTCCCAGCTGATAGTCTAATTCATAATGTCTTACTTCATTTAATATACAGTTATGTGGGCAGTGAGACAAAATAAATGAAACACAGCCATTGGGTTGGGTGGGTTGGAGACCTAAATGTAGAATGGCAGAACAGGCAGCCTGCTTCCAGTATTTATGATGTATCTATGATGTTAATGCAAAAAAGAAACCCTGGGATGGTGTCAAAGTAAAACGGGATCAACACAATTACATTTTTTTGCAAGCAAAAAGCAAGCTTAAACTGACAATGTACTAATTTTTCATTTAACTAGCATGCAAGTCACCCATGTGCCAACCTGAAAACTACTGTGGTAAAATTCTGATTAGTCCCTTAGTCTTTCTCCATCAAATTTGCTGTCTGTAAGCTTTCTTCCAGTTCACCTTCTAGCATCTGACACAAGGAGCCTTGGTAGTAAGAAACTTTTAATACCCTGTGTAGTAGCTATTTTGAGGTCAGCCTTAAAATCACTTACTGTACATGGTCAGTGTAGGTACTATAATGTCCAAGGAACACTAGCAAAGTTTTCATTTTGGCCTGGACGCCCCCATTTGTACCTTCTTATGTGAATAATTTTGGCTTTTTTTAGGTCACCACCATTACAATTGTACAGGCACAAAATCATCTTCCTAGGTACCGCTCACAACTCCAGGACTTACTTCTATCCTTATGTTTCCAGTCTTCCCAGTAGAGGTTTTCTGGAGGCCACTCTAATAACCCTTGTGGGCTTGTCTCCCTAATAACTACTGTGGGCTTCTCTAACACTTAGCTGCTGTATTAGCCTGTTATAACACTTCCTTCCCTGCCCAGATTTTAAGTTCTGCATCTCTACTAAATTACATTATAGGGGTGAAAACAGTAAAAAGATTCACTCCATCTTAAAGGTCCTCTCCTGCTCTAACAAATAAAAGTGTATTCAGTCCCTTCAATACTTTGCAAATATAGAATCAAATTTGAGTGGTAGAAAACCCAATAACTTCTAAAAAAGACTTAAAAGGTGGCCTCAAGAATTTTCGTTAGTGAATGTAAGGATAGTGGTTAAAAAAAATTGGGGATTGCATCCAAGATATAAAGCAGGAAATCCTTCTTAACACACAAGGTTAACAGTAGGGGTGAGTAATATTGGCAAAAAATTACATCGCTGTATTTTCTGGAATTTTGATGATAATGATAATTAGATAATATTTTGCATCCTTTAAAAAATGTTTGTAAAAGTCTTATTGATCTAGCTTGGTCTTGATAATAGAATATTAATTGTAGCTTACTAATGGGATTAATAAAAATAACAGTTAAGGAAAATGGGTTTATTTATTTAATTAAAACTGAAGTAAAATAACACAAAAATATTAACGTCATCAGTCAAAGTATTACTGCGATCAAAAGTATGAGTGAACCATTGCAAAGTGGCCTACAGGATTTGCACAAAAAAGTCTGCTATGACCAACAAAGCTATTATAATGACAGCATGTTAAACAAATACTTGCCCTTAATGTAAATAGGATATGAATCCAAGGGGAATAAAATCCTAATCAAAATTGAAGTACAGGGCATGAGCATTACAGTGTGGATAAACATAAACTGCTCTGCTGTAAGGTGAACTGTGCAGCATACAAGCAAGAACAAATATCTAATATACTGCAGTATTGTGGAAAAATTCAAAGTTCTGTCAAACACCGCACAGGAAAAACCACTATAGCATCTGTAAACAAGTTCTTCCACATACTGTACAAAATACATCCATCCATTATCCAACCCACTATATCCTAACCACAAGGTCACGGGAATCTGCTGGAGCCAATCCCAGCCAACACAGGGCGCAAGGCAGGAAACAAACCCCAGTCAGGGCACCAGCCCACTGCAAGGCGCGCACACACACACACCCAAACACCCACCAAGCACACACTAGCGCCAATGTACCTAACCTGCATGTCTCTGGACGGAAACCCACGCAGACATGGGGAGAACATGCAAACTCCACGCAGGGAGGATCCGGGAAGCGAATCCTGGTCTACTTACTGCGAGGCAGCAGCGCTACCACTGTGCCACCGTGCCGCCGCACAAAATACAAAAAAAAATGAATAAATAAACCAATAACATTTTTAAACAAATTACTAACTTCAAGTTCTGTCCAATATTGCACAAAGACATCAAAAAAAATTAGGAACCAAGTTACGCAAACTATTCTATAATATTTCAGTAATTATTTACCACTCTGATGGTGATCTTTCTGATTATAAAATAGGTCATTATGATAGCAATTGACGAGAAGAATTCATAATTAACTGCACAATTACGGTATTTGAGGTTTTCTCTATAGTGCTTCTCTTGCACAATTTTGCTCAAAAACTAATCAGCACATCGTCATCTCACAACAGACTTAAGTTTCAAATTTGGTATTTTCCATCCAGTCGTTTTAGTTCTAGGCCTTCCTCAAGAAACTGTGACACACAGACACACACACACACACACCCATCATCATGATATCAATGTTTTAGGTATCAGGGGACTCTAAAATGTTGAGATCCTTCGAAAAACAAATCAAAATTTTTGATGAATCTAAAGCTTTTGCTCCATACCTCTCATACACAATAGCCAAAATAAAACAATTGTAAAACTCTACTGAAGAAACTTCAAGTTGTGTGACAGAAGCACCAGTCTGTCCACATTTTCTGGCCTCTTCTCAGCACGGTTACATGTTGTGACATTTGTTCCAGTACTAAAAGCCTGCTAAGAAGGGCTGCTTGAGGCACAGATGCACCAGTACTTTTTTGCGAGTTTCCCCAGTTTGGGGAAATGTAATTCTTGTGTTTTCCACCACTCAAGTGGACTTACATTAACTATCCACATCAGGTGTCATTAAGTTGCTCTTGATCACTTTTTCAGTGCCAGTGTGCAGAGACTCACCTGAGTGTTTTGTTCTTTTATAGTTGCTGAAAGACTTTTGTTTTCTTTTTTTGCTCCCTTCCTTGTGTCATCACAGTGGGACAAGGAGGTGGAGATCTGTACAAGTCTCTCTATTATAAAAAATATCTTTGGGAGGGAAACTAGGGAGACGGGGTGTGATCTTCTCAGAAGCCAATTTGAAGACCCGCGAAAGACACTTTTGCTTGCTCCCAGCTCTTAAAACAATGACAAGCGACAAGCAAAACATGCAGCTCACCAGCAGCAGAAACCCAGCAGATGATCCAACCTTTCTCCTTAGCATGCGTTAAGCCACCCCACCCCCTTCACAACGTGAGCGGCAGAGATGCGAAGTGGCATAAGGACAGCTGCTGTACAGGCTTTAAAATGATCGACGGGCAGCGCGACAGCAGTAACAGCAGCATAAAGACAGCAGATGATCCAACAACACCTCCTTAGCATGCGTTCAGCCTTCCTCCTCTCCCTTTGACAACGCGAGCAGCATTACACGTCCTGCGAGAAAGAGATTTAACCACGCCCGGGGCCGGAAATAAAGGACAAGTACAGTAATCCCTCCTCGATCCCAGGGGTTGCGTTCCAGAACCCCCCGCGATAGGTGAAAATCTGCAAAGTAGAAACCATATGTTTGTATGGTTATTTTATATATTTTAAGCCCTTAGAAACTCTCCCACACTGTTTATAAATATTCTTTGCACAGTTATACAGTAAACCCTTGTTTATTGCGGTTAATCCACTCCAGACAAATAAATGAATTTCCAAGAAGTAGGATTCTTTATTTATAAATCTAATATTTTTGCAGTTAGAGCATTGAAAATCTGTTTATGACCTTCTAAATATGTTTTTTAACATTATTAGAGCCCTCTAGACATGAAATAACACCCTTTAGTCAAAAGTTTAAACTGTGCTCCATGACAAGACAGAGATGACAGTTCTTTCTCACAATTAAAAGAATGCAAACGTATCTTCCTCTTCAAAGGAGTGCGCGTAGCAGAGAATGTCAGAGAGAGAGAGAAAAGTAAACAATTAAAAATCAATAGGGCCTTTGGGCTTTTATGTATGCGAAGCACCACAATAAAGCGGCCCCAATGAAGGGATCAATGTGAAGGTAGTCTTTTAGCATTTTTTAGAGGAGCGTCCGTATCTTCTAAGCAAACAGCCACTGTGCAAACAGCCCCTCTGCTCACACCCCTTCCGTCAGGAGCAGAGAATGTCAGCGAGAGTGAGAGAGACAGAGAAAAGCAAACAATCAAAAATCAATACGGGCTGTTAGAGCTTTTAAGTGTGCGAAGCACCGTGCGGGAAGCATATCGTATATCATTGAGGAGTATAATTTAATACGTAATACGTGCTCTGATTGGGTAGCTTCTCAGCCATCGGCCAATAGCGTTCCTTGTATGAAATCAACTGGGCAAACAAACTGAGGAAGCATGCAACATAAATTAAAAGACCCATTGTCCGTAGAAATCCGCAAACCAGCGAAAAATCCGTAATATATATTTAGATATGCTTACATTTAAAATCCACGATGGAGTGAAGCCGCAAAAGTCGAAGTACGATATAGCGAGGGATCACTGTATTGTTTATATAACGTCACACGAGACAAGGTAGTGAGACATCATTTAAAACAAGTCCACGCACATCTAACCTAGCAGTTGTTGGATTGCTGTTGGCAGACACACTTCATGTGCTCCCAGCTTTTAAAACAATGACAAGAGACAAGCAAAACACGCAGCTCGCCAGCAGCAAACAGCCAGCAGATGATCAGACTGCTTCTCCTTAGCATGTGTTCAGCCAACCTAACCCTCGCTACCCCACACCCCCTTCACAACGCGAGCGGCAGAGATGCGAAGTGGCAAAAGGACAGCTGCTGTACAGGCTGTGAAATGATCGGGCAGCGAGACAAGCAGAACAGGCAGCTTGCCAGCAGCAGAAAGACAGCAGATGATCCGACGGCATCTCCTTAGCATGTGTTCAGCCACACCCCTTTCACAATGCGAGCAGTGTTATATGTCCTGCAAGAAAGAGATGTAACCACACCCGGCACCGGAAATAAAGTATTGTTTTTACAAAAGTTTTAAAATAAAAGTGAAAATAATGCATATGTAACAATTCACATGAAACTAACAATCTTTTTAAATTGTATATCTGGTAAACCAAACCCGGGGGTGGGTGAGCGAAGCGAGCAGGGGGCAGAGCCCCCTAGTGTTCTAAATACAGTGGAGCCTCGGTTTACGATTAACTTGGTTTATGAGTGTTTTGCAAGACAAGCTAAATTTTTTAATAAATTTTGACTTGATAAACAAGTGATGTCTTGCAATACGAGTAGTATGTATACACTTTGTCTGCTGAGCGTCATGTGATCACAACTGAGCTGATGGTTCTACGCTCTCTCTCCTTATCTCGCTCGCGCTTTCGTATCTCTCTCTCTCCTTATCTCTTTTGCTCCCGCGCAGTGCGTTTCTCTCTCTCTCCTACGCGTCTCTCTCTCCTTATCTCGCTCGCTCACGCGCACACGTCTCTCTCTCTCTCTTCCTCTCTCTCTTCTCTTGAGAGTAATCGTCTCCTATTCTCCGTCTGAGTCTGTGTGCCTCACTCATTTAGTCAACATCTGTGCGAGCGTATACTGTTTACTACAGCATTGTGACTGTGTGTGTGTGTGTGCGCACGCGCACACGTGTGTGCTATGAAGTGCGAGTCCCCATCTTGCACCCCAAAACACGAAGCTGAGTCTCAGTACTTTAACAACACCAGCTTTATTCAGCTTGAAACAGCAACAGCGCTGTTATTTATGGTAGCGGTATCTTTATAATGTTCCTTGTATCACCCATTGACGGCAGGCGCTTATAGCATGTCTGCGATCTTTTTGGATGCGCTTATACAGCGAACTGCTACAACGCTGGGAGACTGCGATTGCTTTGGGACACTCTTCCGCGTCTTGTCCCGTTGGGTGGAATCCCACAAGAGTTTTGAAACTCACTCATACCAGCCATGATTCTTTTGAAAGGTAAAGTGCAGGTTAATTTGTTTTATGTATTTTTACTTTATATTTTGTATTAATCATTTTTATATGAATAGTTTTGGGTTGTGGAACGAATCATCTGAGTTTCCATTATTTCTTATGGGAAAATTCACTTTGATATATGAGTGCTTTGGACTGCGAGCACATTTCCGGAACGAATTATGCTCGCAAACCGAGTTTTCACTGTAATGAAAGAAAAAAAATATGCTTCGAAATTCAGAACCCCCTAAAACCAAGATGGCTTGAGAGGTAAAACATGCCTAATAGGTATATGCTTCTTATGGAAATAAATAAAAATAATCTGTTTGGACGAATTATGTAACTTGTTCAAACTGTTTTTTTTTTTTTTTGCCTGACACCATGGAGCTCCATACTAGATCAATTTAACTTTGCAGATGGTGAAACAAGTTATATGTTGAGCTGTCTTTAATAATAAGCATTTTCTGACATAGTTTGCACATTGTAATCTTTTAAGCAACATTAGTCTTTTCAAAACCACACCACCTCCACACGAGTGAGGAAGGTCCATATCTTGCAATTAAATCTTAACATAGACTGTAAGGCTGTTTATTCCCTGGCGCTGTTTGTTCACACAGTTTTAGCCAGCTACGCTAGCTTCACTTGTGGTTCGCTGACCATGCACGCACACACAGTAGTCTGTCACATTAGGTTACATGAGACAGTGAATACATGGACTCTCAAGGCGTGTTTTTGATTAAATTTTGCAAAGTGAATGACAAACTTGATAATTTTAGCTCACACCTTGTTAAAATATCAATTAAGATATTATTATAGATGATACATATTGCACACTCCTACTTAACAGTCAAATGAAATGAACTGACCCAGGCTGGAGGGACAGGATTAAGAGAAACAAAGCAAGTTATTACTTATCAATCCTTTTCACCTCCACAAATGTAACTGCCAACATAATGTCAAGCTCCTTACTCATAATAACTGTTAACTATATGAAAGCAAGGTTAAAACTAAATTATGAACAAACACTGTTTACTTAAGGTTACAAAATGTCCTCATATGTTCAGAAGCATCTCTCAGTCCCAACACTGACCTTTGCAAGCTGGAATGGCAAAGGTTTCAATCATGACTTAAATAGGAGAAAAAAAAAGTATTCTCCTATCTAACAGGCCTAAATTTTCAGACAGTATTTTTACAAAAGTCTCATTTAACAAGTAAGGACCAGTTTCAATTGCAATGAGATTGGATTGGTCAAATTTCTCACTCCAGCTAAACAAAGAAAACCAGATGTGTGACTCTTAAAACATAAGACAATTTCATTTGTAGCATCGGATATAGTATCTGATCCTGAAGGGTGCTATGCCATGGTGATGGGTAATTTATTCAAATCTAAAGTCAGTCAGTCATTTTCCAACCCGCTATATCCTAACACAGGGTGGCGGGGGTCTGCTGGAACCAATCCCAGCCAGCACAGGGCACAAGGCAGGAACAAATCTCGGGCAGGGCACCAGCCCACTGCAGCAAATCTAAAGTAATTTTGATTAATGTTTATGCACTTAATTTGGATGAATGGGTTTGGCCCAAATATATGTGCATGGATAAAATTACTTTATTCTAGTCCAGAAGCCTCTGTCTGTATTAACACCATGATCTCAAACTAATTCAAAATAGAATGTGTTACTTGACAAGGATGCCCGCTAACACCAGTGCTTTTTCCAATCACTATTAAGCCACTGGCCATTTATTTTTGAAATACATTAGAGATAAGGGGGTTTATGAACCGAATAAATCACTATACACATCCATCCATTTTCCAACCCGCTGAATCCGAACACAGGGTCACGGGGTCTGCTGGAGCCAATCCCAGCCAACAAAGGGCACAAGGCAGGAACCAATCCTGGGCAGGGTGCCAACCCACCGCAGGACACACACAAACACACCCACACACCAAGCACACACTAGGGCCAATCCACCTCACCGGCATGTCTTTGGACTGTGGGAGGAAACTGGAACGCCCGGAGGAAACCCACACAGACACGGGGAGAACATGCAAACTCCACACAGGGAAGACCCGGGAAGTGAACCCGGGTCTCCTAACTGCAAGGCAACAGCACTACCACTGCGCCACTGTGCCGCCCTCACTATACATATATATTATCTGGAATTCGAGACAGCCACTCATTTAAGGTGGTATGGCACTCCTAACTTTCAATTTTATTACTGGGTGGCAATTTATAAGCTGTAAAGAGCAGGAAATGATCACAAATTATTTAATTTACACCAGCCTGGTCAGCAATGAAAAAAAATCTAGCTGTGCTTCTTTATATGTTCTGCTTTGTTCCACAGTAAAAGCTAATTTTTGTCAGTATACCAGTAATTCAATTGTCCATCAACCACTTTGAATAGGGAACCATTCCAGAATGCACTTCAAGGCAGACAAGCTTTTATCTGTTGCTTTTCTATACCATAATCATCTTTCCAAACTCAAAACTACACACTATATAATATTTGGAAAATGAACGGGATTAAAACACTTACAGAGCTATATATAAAGTTTTTGCATCTTATGCAGCAGAACAATTCTTCCACTAATTTCAAATCAGATATTTTGCTATAAAAACCTACTCAGACAGCATCTCAAGAATATATAAAAACATCTCAAAGAATCTTCTCTTCAAAGATCCTAAGGTAAAGTGGGAAAATTAAATTAACATCTCAGAAAATGAGAGGAAGTCAGCCGTGCATAAAATACACTCTATCTCCATATGCACAAAATATTCAATAATTAAAAAGAAAATCTTTCTTTGATCACATTTATCTTGTTTAAAATTGACCAAAAAATATCCAGGGCAGGATCCAACCTGTGATTGTTAGTGCTAGCTTCAACCTCACTGGGCCACAGGTTTTGAATGCTTATCATACTGTCTGAGTATCACAATCACCCCTGTCCCATTAAAAGAGGTGGTTTGGTGTGGGCATATGGGCATGAAGTGGAGAAGGACAAATTGATTGTAATAGCCTGTACCACACTACTAGCACGCAGGCATATCTTGCTTAACTAGAAGAATCCCATTCCACCTTTTATATGTAATTGAGTAACTGATGTTCCATATTACATGAAATTAGAAAAAAAAATCTAATTTTTGCTTGGATCCTTTCAAAACTTTGTAAAAAAATATGGCCAGATTTAATCAATACAATTTTAGAATAAACATTCATTTCGGCAGAGGGGAAAGGACATTTCCTCCTTTTTTCACTTTGTTTTTTTTCCTTCTTACTACTTTTGCTCATGCTCCTGGCTCTCCTCTCTTTCTCTTCGATGGGTCTGAATTCTGTGTTACGAGGTGGTGGTTGCTGTATTTTTTTCAGCATTCTTATTTGGACTTTCTAATATTTTTTTATTTCTAGTTTTACTATAAAGTCCATGTTGTATAAGTTCAATTTGATTGTATGCAATGTTATTTTCTTGAAATGAATACAAAACAAATAACTGACTCCATGGTGTAGTTAAGTAAAATTTGTTTGTACTGCTGTGTTTTAATTAATCTGATATTGAGATATGTTAGTTATTATGTAATAAAAACAGCTAAAATAATTCAACAATTTCCTCTTATTTGGAAAACTGATAAGGTTAAAGTGGCTTCTGTTTAAAAATAATATCAGGTGCCTGTACATTATTTCAAAAAGCCTGTCTAAAAAAGTGAAATGTGTGTCAGCAGTGAGACTGTGCCAGATGAAAAGGGATTTCTTTCTTTTGACACGGGTCTTGACTTTAACGGGTCTTTAAAATGAAGATTAAAGAGGAAAGCTACCTTCTAGTCAATTGCTTACAGGGGAAAATGCAAGTGAATCAAGTGCCTGAACTTGAAAGGCAGACCATGGGATGACAGCGCTGTCAACATCCTCCTGTCAATGACTCCTCAGCTATTTAAAAATTCTTTAGCCGTCTCTACAGCATTTACATTTTCTTCTTCACTCCTCAAGCTCCAAGAGCTTCTGACATAGCGGCCCTTAAGACGAGGAGAGATTGACAGCCCTGTTGTCCTGTGGCTTGGATGTTTCAACTCACCTACCAAGGGATTTCACCAGCACAAGTTCAAGCGTTTCATTCACTTGCTACATAAATAACCTTCCACCCCACCCCAAGTACTTTAATGCTTTTCCAAAACTTTGAAAATACTGATAAAAATTCTGAGAGCACACAGTGGTTGAGAATGGATTGCAAATATGGTAAATTATAAAGAAAATACAATTATACTATACATTTTGAGTATAATTAACATTTACTCATAGAACAGGCACTACAGGAAAAGTAAAATATATTTATGGCTGACTGAAGGATTGACCCTCTTGAGTGTTGGCGTAGGGGGATTCCCTTCCCAGTTTTCACTTTTTGCTGCTCCTCTCTTCAGCTTAGCCATTCATTATTTTGCATAACTCCCTTCAAAAAGCAAACAGCCTACGTCAATCCTAATTTACAGTAGAAATGTTTCATGTATTTTACTAGTAGTTTTGAAAAATGCATTTTCCCCCTTTTTAATAAAAATGGACATATGTAAATCATAAAGAAAACATTCAGTGTGATCTAAGTGCTTTATCCTAATTTTCATTTTAAAAAGGCTACCATGTGCTGATGACAGTATAATTTAAAAATAAATTTTAAAAAGGAGAGATGTATATAACAAATATATAAGAGGTAATATGCTCCTTTATTAGAAAGTTCAAAATAGTCCAAACTGTTAATGTCTCCAGAAACTGAGGAAGACTTAAAAATGGAGAAGTCCACCACAAACAAGGTGCCTCCAGAGATATTCTGACAAATACTGCCATTACACTGCCAACATGTTTTGGACACCACTGTCCCCTCTTCGGGGCATAGTAGAGGTGTGCAAAAATAATTAAGAATAATCCATACAAATGGATACAAGAAAAGAAATTCTGAAACTACACATCAATACCAATATAACAAACCAATAAGAAATTATTACAGTAGTCATACTTTATCAATACTGACTAATAAGTAATGACTGGAGACTTAAAACAAATAAGCATTCAAATTTGTACAAGTTTTCTTGTGCATCCTGCACAAATGACTGCCTTATGGAATGGACTTGGTATATCTTGGTTTGGGGTCAGCAGGTCCTACTAGGCTACACACACATCAATATTTAGGCCTTCTCTTCTAAATTCAGTCCATTATAGTAGCATCAAAGAGCAGGGCATCCAACTCAGTCAAACAAGCTGCAGAACCTTCACACATCCTCATTTAATACTGATTTTTTTTTTTTAAATTTAATATCATTACATGTAAGCTGTATTGTTTTCTGCTTTCAGGTAGAAATGCTATTTGTGTTTGCTGGCTGCTTTCCATTCTGCAGAAATGGCTACCACAATTAAAGATGGCCACAGTTGGCAAAAGTTTATACACTCCATGAAACTTTTTTCTTTTTCTTTTTATATATTGGACATATGAAGATTTGATATTCATTTAAACAGTATAGGTAAAGGTGATACAATATAACAAGCATCATGCCACATTTAGATTTTTGTGGTCCAAATATAAATCCAAACTTCACATGTGGAATAAGTAAGTACACCCTGTGATCTTTGGCCAGCTTATCATCCCGGCCAATACCCCCAGGCCGCCAGATGGAGCCCTCCCTGCAGTATGGAGGTGCCCCGAAGACCAGCAGGGAGTCATGGACTTTGTAGTTTTTATCCTCAGCCCTGCTGGATACCACAGGGACCACAAGAGGGAGCTGCAGGGAGGACCGAAGATTCCTTTGTGCCCTATAACCCGGAAGTGCATCAGAGGAAGAGCGACGTGCTTCCGGGGTGAAGAAAAGAACTTTTTACCTGACCCGGAAGTGATACAAGATCACATGGACTGGGGATTGGGAATACTTCCGGGTCAAGGAATATAAAAGGACTATGAGAGCTCCCAGACGGCGAGCTGAGCTGGGTAGAAGGGTGGCAACGCGCCTGGGAGTGGAGGATTGATTTATTGTGATTGGTTATTGTTATTGTACGAGTATAGTGGAGGAGAGGGTGCTTTGTGCACTGTGGCGATTTAATAAAGTCAACTATTGGACTTTTACCTGGTGTCTGAAGTCTTGGACAGGGGTTCAAGGGAGCGATAGTGCCCCCTATCTGTCACAACCCCTACATTTATCACTGCCTCAAACACCTAAAATCAGAATCTGGTGCATCAGTTCAGGTAAAAAGATCTTGGAGGAGCCTGTCTTATTTAATAAGCCGCAGACATTTAGTTTGGTTTGTTGTTTGTTGTCAAAGTATGTGTTTTCACAATGATTACACTGAAAAATCTCTGAGTCCTTCAGAAAGATAGCTGTAGATGCTTATGAATACATTACGAGAAGATATTAAAAATGATCTCCAAACAACTGGAAACCAACCATTCACTATCTGAAAAACTCTCTACAAGTGGAGAAGATTTCAAACAACTTCCAACTTGTCCAGGACAACCAGCCCCAGCAAGTTTAGGCGAACAGTACAATGCATGAGGCTGAAAGAGGATGCTAAAAAGCTCTGAATTTTGTCACAAATCCTACAGGTTGCACTTGCCCCTGTTGGGTGTCAAAGTGCATGACTACCAACAGACAAAGTCTGCAGAAACTAGATATGTGTAGGAGATTTGCCAGGTGGAAATTCTGGAGTAATCTCCTCTGGACAGATAAGGCATAGAGAGTTATATGGTACTAGAAAACATGTTTGGCCAAAACCAAAGACCACATTTCAGCAGAAGAACCTAATACCACCTATAAAGCCTGGTATTGGAAACATTATGGTTTGGGGCTGCATCAGGGTCTGGCCAGCTCATTCCCAGCTCAGCACCATACATTCTGTACCAGAGGGTGTTTTGGATTGGAATCACATTGAGATGCGGTGGTGAATTTGAAATGGGCTGTGCATGCAACACAACCCTCATATATCCCCTAACTGAAAAAAATTGAGAATCAGAATCATGTTATTGCTGTCATATGAAACATACCAGAATTGACTTTGGTTAGATGCAAACTTAAAATACAAGACATTACCAACAGGAAACAGCACAATTACAACCCACCATTAACCTAACCCTGTACAAACCACTACACAAACACAACAATTTCTTGAGCAAAACATTTGCAAACCTTGAGAAGTTAACCTCCTTACTGTTAGACCCGAGCGTCACTTGCACTGTAAAAACAATGGTAAAAGTGTTATTCCCAAGTGTCTCTTGGGCAACTGAACAGATGTGTCTTGCATAAGCATTTGACCCAAGGATTATGCAAGCTGTTAAATTTCCAACGGTGTTAGTGCCAAGCGTTGCTTGGAAAATGATAGGTGTGTCTTGCATAGACGACATACCCGAATGTTACCCAGGAAACAGTGCAGATTCGTCTTGTAGCCTCAAAATGGGGTCTCATAGGAAACTCTTCTGCAGCCCAAGTGCTGCACGCTCTTGACAGTGATACAAGCAGTGATGACGAAGTGAATCTGTCTTCAGGCAGTGAAATTCAGTGATAGTGATACTGAAATGGTTGTTAGAGGGAGGAAAGAGGATCTGTTGATGTGGAAGACAGAGGGTCAGGGTGCAAGCAGGGGCTCATGACCTTGTGAAACCGGCAATAAAACTCATTTAACTGATTAACCGGAATGGGAGAGGATAAGGCTTTGGAGCACTTTTACCTATAATTTGTAACTTTTTTTCAGAGAACTCAGCACTGCCTGGCTGTTACCGCTAAATCCTTTCTTCAGTTATTCTTTGCAAGTGGCACTTGCAGCTCTCAGAACTTTATTGAACTGCCTCCTTGCAGATCAATATTTATTCATGTTCCCAGACTGTATGCCTAGTCCTTAGCAGCTCTGAGAACCCTCAGCTCCTTTGTGAACCACGGCTTGTCATTGTATCACACATTGGTCTTCTTAAAGAGACACACATCTTCACAAAAGAAGATGTAAGATGTTACAATGTCAGCATATTTACCTATGCTGCTACACCACCCTTCCTTTGTTTTCAAATCTATGGAGCCTAAACAGTCTCTAAGCCTTCCAACAGCCTCAGAAGTCCATCTGCAGCTAATAATCCTGGTGGACTTTGATTTTAACAGCTTCCGTTTATAGCTGGGAACAAGCATGATCATGGTGTGGTCAGAACTGCCAAGAGGTGTACGGGAGAAGTGGTGCAATGCCCCTTTAATATTGTTGTAAAAGTTATCCAATGTTCTGCCCTCTGGGGCAGTTGATCAGTTGATGACATCTGTGCAGATCATTTTTCATACTGCTGTGGTTAAAATCTCCCAAAATGAAAATGACAGTACTGGGAAAATTATTTTCCAAATGAGGAATGTTATCAGCTAGTAACTTTTGTTCTGACTGAGCATTCACATCTAGAGGATTGTAATACTAACCAGTATAACAGAATGGGATTTCCTGGGTAGGTAGAACAGCTTGCAATGAATGACAAGAGCTTCTAAATCTGCAGAGGAAAAAGAAGGAATTTTGGACATATCCCTGCACCAGCTGTTGTTTATAAACATGCACATACTACCATCTCGTGATTTGCTACAAAGTCCACTGTTACGGTCTGTTCTGAATAACTGATATCCTGCCATTTGAATAACGTTGTCAGAAAAATCCAAATTAAGCTATGTTTCAGTAAAACAGAAGGTACAAATACACACAAAATCTTTGTTAGTCGTAATCAGTAGCGCCAACTTGTCTATTATGTTGACAAGCAAGCGAATATTTGAAAAACAGATTGCCGGAAGTAAAGCACGAAAGTCTCTGCATCTCCAGCACATCAGTGCGCTTACCTCTGTACATCCTGGTAAAGCATGACTGAGGGTCAGCATTCCTGCAGGTAGACAGGGAAAACCTCTGTGGTAAATCTCCTTCATCACAAACAAACATAGGAAATAAATCTGCTAGAACTAAGTCTCATATGTTCAAAAGCTCTTCATGAGTAAATGTAATTCTTGAAGTCGACAAAGAACACATATTAACCTCTTAATATACATAAAGAACCAGAGCAACTGAAAACCCCAGCAGCCAAGTTGGCACCATAATACAGGTCAAATTCCATTATAACGAACTCCCAGAGACCTAAAAAATATTTTGTTATAACAAAAATTCCGTTGTAATGTGATTCTGTATTTGTTACTATAGAACTTTCTTTAACTTGTGCCCAGGTATTTGCAATCATTTCAATAGCTTCTTTTGTGTTAATTTTAATCTCCTCCTGCCTACAAGTTATACTGACGAGAATTTTTCTCAGTATTTCCTTGTGATAATACACTTTCCCGAAACGCAATTGAAGCGTCTGTGGAAGATTGTTTGTCCGTTGCTAGGGCAGGGCTCATAGCGCTGCAGTGAAATGACACAGAAGCAAATCATAAAAGATCGGGATGGCGCTATAAATTCCTGTCTTGCACCCCAAAACACAAGGCTGAGTCTCAGTACTTTAGGAAAACCAACTTTATTCAGCTTGAAACAGAAACGGCACACTTGTTTATTGTAGCGTGATCTGCCACTCTGCTATACACAGACACAGCGGTCAAGCTGCATCACCTATCGATATCTTTTCTGTTTGAATTGGCAGAGAGGCAGCAGAGCTGAGAGATGCAGAATATCTTTGAGCCAGCTGTTGCCCTGGCAACAAATAAACATTCTTCCATAGACTCGGAGATTGGACTTCTCAACGCTCTTCGGCGTGTCGTCCAGTTAGGGGAGGTCCCAAGAGAGTTTACAAACCTCACATTTACCTTGAATGAGTGCCGCATTAATAGGAATGTTTCTTGAACGAGCATCTCTGAACCACATAAAAACTGCTTTTTCGACGTCTTCAAATGCAGCAGTTCACATACGTTTGCAACCCGATATTTTTTTTCTTTTTTGTGTGTCTCTTTTTTTTTGATGCAATCAAGAGCTGCAAAAATGTAGTTTTTTTTTTTTCTAATATGAACTGTTATCGTTTTTTCGTGTCTGTCGTTTCTATAGGAGGGTGACAATGAGTTAAATTACAATGGATGTTTTTCAAATGTTAATGAGCAATAAGCAAAAGGTATCACTGAAAACTGCAGGAAACAAAAAGGGCAAAAAAAAACGGTATGAGGAAAGTTCGAAGAAAGAAAAAATCGGGTATTGTTGTGCACAACTGAGCCGCGGCCACAGAACTAGATGCTCTGCGGATGATGCATTTCAAGGTCTTTTGGGCACTTCGTTATAATGAAAGTATCTGCTGAATGTATTTTGTAATAGCGAGATTTCTATATAATCGCATCATATGGGGAAACAGTCGGGACCATAAAAATACTTCGTTGTAATGAAAATTTAATTATAAAGATATTCGATATAACAGAATTTGACCTGTAATGTTCTGCTGATTTGGGTGAAGGAGTGGGAAAAACTTCCTGCCACTCGATGTGGGAGACTGCTAGGCAGTTATGGTTTATTATGTTAGCAGAGATTTACTGTTCACAAGAGCTTTTCTGTGCACAACTGGAGCAAATTACAACCTATTGCTGAGCCAAAAGACAACTTATAAGGCCCATGCCACTGAGCAGCCATCCACCTACAGGCCCTAGCAAACAAACATGTATTTTAAATGGCACCTTTCTGTACTGATCATCAGCTCACTGTACGTGAATTTTCTAAGGCTACAGCACTAGTACGTTAATGTATCACTTTCGTATTTTTGAAGTTGAAGTTTTTTTTTTTTTTTTATTTATTAATTTTATTACAATCAATGCATAGCAATCAAGTTTTACAAAAAAAAAAATTATGCTAAGAACAGATCGATCCCCACCCTTGAGAGAGAGAGCAAGCCAAGCGGTGTAAAATTTAAGGCTTTTAAAAATACCTAAATCAACAAATTCTCTGTGCTTTATAAAATCATTTCAAAATATTACTGATTAGATCCTGCCATGTTTTGAAAAAGTCTGCACAGATCCTCTAACTGAGTATTTGATTTTTCCAATTTTAAATAATATAACACATCAGTTTCCCACTGACTTAAAGAGGAGAGTTTGGGTTCTTCCAGTTTATCAGAATAAGTCTGCGTGCCAACAGTGTAGTGAATGCAATCACAATTTGTTTGTCTTTCTCCACTTTAAGACCCTCTGGAAGAACCCCAAACACAGCTGTTAATGGGTTAGGAGGGATTGTGAGTCCAAGACTGTCTGAGAGGTAATTAAAATTTTTGTCCAGAATAATGTTAATTTGGAGCAGGCCCAGAACATGTGACCTAGTGAGGCTGGGGCTTGGTTGCAGCGTTCAGGGTTGGATCATGCCCTGGAAACATTTTGGAGAGTTTTAGTGAGACAGATGTGCTCGATATATAATTTTGAGTTGTATAATTGTATGCTTTGCATATGGAGCTTGAGTGAATTCTCTGCATTGCTACTTTCCACTCCTTTTCTGATATATTAATTGAGAGGTCATTTTCCCAGTGTCCTCTTGGATCTTTGAAAGGAAGGGATTGTAAAAGGATTTTATATATTGTAGAGATGGAGTCTAACTCCTTGAAATTGAGCAATAATTTTTCCAGCGTGGATGAGGGTGCAAGATGAGGAAAATCTGGAAGGTTCTGTTTAACAAAGTTCCTGATTTGAAGATAGTGAAAGAAATTTGTAGCTGGAATGTTAAATTTGGAATGTAATTGTTCATAGGATGCAAAGGCGTTGTCTATATAAAGATCTCTAAGCAAGTTAATTCCAAATTTTTCCAGATATTAAAAACTGCATATGTTTGTGAGGGTTGAAAGAGGTGGTTCTTTTGCAGGGTGCCACAGAAAGAAGCTTCTCCGTCTTAAAATGCTTTCTACATTGGTTCCAGATTCTAAGTGAGTGGAGCACAATTGGGTTATTAGTGTATTGCCGATAGCGTGTGTTTATTGGAGCACAAAGCAAGGAATACAAAGAAGTACTGCAGGATTTTACTTCTATTGCGGTCCATGCCTGTGTATGTTCTTCTATTTGTGTCCAGGTTCTTATCGACTGTATATTTGCGCCCAGTAATAAAACTGGAAGTTAGGTAGAGCCATGCCGCCTTCTGCCTTTTGTCTTTGTAGGGTCGCTCTTTTGATGCGTGGATGTTTAGAATTCCAAATAAATGAGGTTATTGTTGAATCTAATTGCTTAAAGAACGATTTATTAATGTATATTGGTATGTTTTGAAATAAAAAGGAGCTTAGGAAGAATATTCATCTTAACAGTGTTAATTCTTCCAGCTAGTGTGAGATGAAGGGTTGACCATCTATGCAAGTCTTGTTTAATTTTTTCCATACAGGCAAAATTTTGTTGATAAAGAGCTTTATGTTTACTTGTGATGTTTACGAGGTATTTAAACTGTTCTGCAATGATAAAAGGAAGGGTGTCTAATCTAATATTATATGCTTGCGAATTCACGGAAAGAGTACACTTTTATTCAGATTAATTCTGAGACCAGAGAGCTTTTGAAATTCTGTGAGTGCTGCTAAGACTGCAGGCACAGAATTTTCTGGATCCGATATATACAGTACCATGTCATCTGCATATAATGAGATTTTCTGTTCCAGTCCTTCTCTGCTAATCCCCTTTATCTGATCAGTATTTCGACAATGTATTGCCAGTGGTTCAATGGCAATTGCAAACAACAGTGGTGACAAAGGGCATCCTTGTCTTGTGCCACGTTCTAGTTTAAAGTAGTCTGAGCAAATGTTATTGATGCAAACTGAAGCTTCTGGGTTAGTATACAGTAATTTAATCCATGCACAAATGTTGGGCCAAACCCAAACTTCTCCAAAATAGTAAAAGGTATTTCCATTCAATCATGTCGAATGCTTTTCTGCATCCAATGATAATAATATTTCTGGGGTGTTTGATTTAGTTGGTGAGTATATTACATTAAGCAGGCGTCGAAGATTTGAAGATAAGTGTCGGCCCCTAATAAATCCAGTTTGGTCTTGTGATATTACTGAGGGAGCACTTTCTCCATCCTTCTAGCTATGATTTTAGAGAGTATTTTAACGTCGTTATTCAGAAGTGAAATTGGTCTGTATGATGCACATTGTAATAAGTCCTTATTTTGTTTTGGAAAGACAGTGATTAGTGCTTGGCGAAAGGTTTGTGGAAGAGATTGGTTATCTCTGGCTTCTGTAAATGTTGCTAATAGGAGGGAGCTAGCTGAGCGGAGAATTTCTTGTAAAACTCTGCAGGGTAGCCATCAGGGCCTGCTGCTTTTCCACCTTGGAGTGACTTTATAGCATCCAGTAATTCTGATAATGACAGAGGTTTATCGAGCTCCTCCACACTAATAAGCGTCAATTTGTGGTATCTGTAATTTATCCAGAAATGCATTAGATTGTATATTGTCTTCTTTAAACTCAGTAGTATATAGGGATTTATAGTAGTCTCTAAAAGTGTACATTATATTTTTGTGTTCGATGATTTTATCTCCGTTAGTGTTAGTAATTACGAGATTGCGTTGCATACATCTTGCTTGTGAATTTGTTGCTAAAAGCTTATTAGCTTTCTCTCCATGTTCATAATAATGATGTCTGGATTTGTAAATTAGTTGTTCGGTTTCTTTAGTTGTCAAGAGGTTTAATTCTGAATGTAGAGCCTGCCTCCTCTTATGTAGAGTCTCGCTTGGTAGTCTGGCATGTTCTTCATCTATTTTAGTAATTTAGCTTTTTATCTCTGCTACTTTCTTAGCGGATTTATTTCTGTGGGAAAGATATGAGATAATCTGTCCTCTTAAGAAGGCCTTAAGAGTTTCCCAGAGTATTCCTGCAGAGATCTCAGGGGATGTATTTGTCTCTAGAAAGAATTCAATTTGTTTGGATATAAATTCAGTACAATTCTCGTCAGCTAATAGAAGCGGATTGAGGCGCCATCTGCGGGGTGAGTGTATGGGGCTTAGTAATTTCAGCTCCAAGATCATGAGCATGGTCTGAAATAACAATAGCATCGTATTTACAAGATTTAATCTTAGGCAAGAAGTTATTATCTATAAAGAAGTAATCAATCCTTGAGTAGCAATGATGTACTGGTGAGTAGAAAGAATATGTTCTTGAATTTGGGTTTAAAACCTCCAGGGATCTGATAAGTTGTGATCAGTTATAAACTTTGTAATTATCTTTGCGGTGTTAGTTGCGTTCCCCTGTGGAGGAAGTCTTATCTAAAAGTGGATTTAGAACACAATTAAAGCCCCCAGCCATTATAAGTTTATGAGTGTTCAGATTGGGAATGGATGCAAATAAATTTTGTATAAATTCCTTATCATCAACATTAGGTGCATAAACATTTATCAAAATCATTTTACAGTTAGATAAGTCTCCCATGACCATCACATATCTCCCTTCAGGATCCAATACTACATCTGATGCTACAAATGGTACTGTTCTATGTATGAGAATTCCCACCCCTCTAGTTTTCTTTGTAAAACTAGAATGGAACATTGGCCAGTCCAGTCTTTTTGCAGCGGAACTGATCCTTACTTAGTAAGTGGGTTTCCTGTAAAAATACTATTTTAGCATTTAGACCTGTTAGGTGAGAAAGTACTTTCTTTCTCTTTAATAAGTGATTCAGGCCTTTAACATTCCAGCTTACGAAGTTAACTGTCCCATCATGGAGACACTGATTCTGAGTTTTTGGTGTCATATTATAGTCTTAACTGGAAGTGAAATAGTTTAGGTCTTAATTTCCTATTCCCCAAGAGTTGTTGCCATGCAGCTTATTATTACGTTGATAGTTATAATTATAAAGATTGAGATGATAGATTAGATATAGATCAAGCCTGCTCTCTTTCTCTTCCCCTTAACCCCCACCCTCCCTTTTTGCCTCCCCAGGTGAGGCTAAAACCCACTTCATGCAGTCCCAGTCCTCTGACATACCCAGAGACAGAGCACGTCCAAAGCACATCAAGCCCCCATGCAGTGGCTTTAAGGTTAAAAGATAGAGATATCTGTTACCAATATAGTCTTTAAAGAGGAAAAAGAAAAAAAAGAAAAGAATTTTGCACTTAATATATATATATATATATATATATATATATATATATATATATATATATATATATACATACTATCATCAATTTTAGTGCATTAAGATGATATCCCCAGATAATAAACCCAGGTGATGGTGTTAAAGATGTGTCCAAAACAAGCATAACAAGTCTTAATGCAGTAATAGCAATAACAGCAAACCAAGGGTATGATATTGAACAGTCTCATTTAGGGTACACATGAAATAATTAGAAAAGAAAAAAGAGGAGGAAAACGTAATTAAGCACAATAAAACATAAACATTTAGCCCTAGTAATACTAAGTAATGATAAGTAATAAGTAAGTAATAATAATATAAGAATATGAGAATATATGCTGATAAAAACCCGTATTTTAAAACAAATAGATCAGACAGTAGATTATTAATCCTAGCTTTATCATTTACCGCCATGACTCACAATTATGTATCAGAATAGTCCCGGGATCAGCTTTCTTAACTCATTTTCTGCCTCCTCCTTGCTAGCGAAAACATAGAAATGACCCTGCCATTCCACTTTCAGTTTTGCGGATACAGGAGGCCGTATTTGACATTGGCTTGCCGTAGCAGCTGTTTAATATTATAGAAGGCGTTTGATAGCTGTTGCTGGAGAGAAGTCAGGGAAGACGAATGTGGCAATCTTCATATATAATATCTTCCTTTTTTTCCTGAGGAGTTCCATCACCTCTAACTTAAATGATAATCGTTCAAAGCGAACTATAAAAGATCTTGGTCGGGGTCTGGCGGTGTTTGATCAGCGTCTGCGTAAGCGCTGCTATCTCAGATTCTGCTTTAAAGTCGCCCCGATTATTTTAGAAAAAGTTCAGTTCGAATTTCACGGGTTTAAATTTTCTCGATTCTCCGGCAGGCCTTCAATTCTGACATTATACCTTCTATTCCCATCTTCTAAAGCAGCCAGTCTGTCTCCAAGTTTTTCTCGAGTTTTTACATTCGAACTGACATTTACTGCTCTTTCCTCGGCACTGGCAGCTAGATGTTCGGCTATTTCGATCCGATTCGTGAATGTCTCACTAAGATGCTCCAATCGATCAGCAAGCGTGCTCAGTTTAGCGAGTTTTTCTCAATGCGCTCTTCGATTTTACCCAGCACCTGTCGAAGTTCAAGTTGTACCTCTTGGCGCAGCCTTTCATTTGCCTGTTGGAATTCCTGTTGGCCTTTCATTTGCCTGTTGGATTTCCTGTCGCAGACATTCATTGGCCTGTTTCATCTCCTGTTTTAATTCCTGTTTCAGTCTCTCAAGTGCCTTTGCCGTTGCTTTCTCATTAGCCTTCTCGCTTTTCTTTATATCTTGCGTGAGCTCAGCGAGCAACACTTTCAGTTCAGATAGCTCAAATGTGCCTTCTTGTACCGTAGATGAAGCAGCAGACTCTGCTGAAGCGGTGTCCCGCTGCTCCAGTCCAGCGTAATTGCGTAACTGAAGCCGCGGACCTCCCGGCCTTTTCCAGTTTCAGGTAATCCTCTCCAATCGGCGAGCTATCCACATCTGCACTCACGATCGCACCTTCGCTCCCCTTTTCGCTCTCAGCGGCGGCGATGTAGCGGACCGTGGTCCCGAGGAGTCTGTACTTTCGCCCATCTGATCCAGGTCTGTCTCTGAGAGGCCGTATCTCGAACTAGGGCTTGCTGATCGCAGCTTGGATGTAGCTTTAGTCTTGATTCTTTAGGACCCCCTTCTTGTTGGCCATGTTTATATGTGTTTACATATACTGTAGCGGTCCCTCTCGGGTTGAATAAATACAGGATATCTCAGAATAATAAGCAAATAATATGAAAAATAGCACCACTGCTAGCGGGCTCCACTTCAGGCGTCCATCTCACCTTTCATTCCAGATGGGCGTGGTTTCCTCTCGAAAGATAAAATCACAGTAAACTTTTCTTTCCATGTTGATTTAAATTTTATTTTTACAGTATATGAGAACTCCAACTCCTATCACACAATGAAACAGAAAATGCATCCTTACTTCAAGAAAAATATCAGGAATATGTGATAAAATTATTTTTAGTTGTCACAAATATGCGTTGGAAACATGGAAGGCATACTTTCTTATATTGAAACTTTTGCCACTTTAAAGAAGAAGTATTTGGTATGCTTTTAGGCTTTTATTTTGCGGTGGTGCTCCAGGCCCCAATAAAATAAAAAACATACTGTACTTATCCTTCAAGAAACATGCTTAGGAACACACTAGTCAGTGGAGGGGATTAAACCCTCAGCCTTTTGGAAATAAAAGTTCATTATCTCAGCCACGAGACCACATTGTCTGCCGGCAGTCAAGATGCTGTATTTATGGTCACTTTCAGATTTCTACCCTTCAGTGACAGAGCACAGTTAGTCAAATTCACATTAAAACAGCAGAGGCTAAAAAGCTGCAAGTAGAAACTCTACAGCTGTTCTACATATATAGTTTATCACAATCTGATCTGATTACTCATTTTATAAATTACATAGAATAAAAAAAATGAAATAAGAGTAAAGCTCTAACAATTCAGCAATTAGAGATCAAGACAAAAGTCTGCTTTACAAATTACTTCAAATTAAGTTAATGCTGAATGTCATTTTCTGCATTTGTCAAAATAACAAAACCACTTAATACCTAGGAGGAGAAGAAGTGCTACAAATTAGTGTTCTTTCATTCATTCATTTTCCAGTCCTGCTTATTCCAGTACAGGGCAGTAGAAGGACAAATTAGTGTCAGGTTTTAAATTAATGTTACATTAAAATGAGCACTACAGGGAAATGATTCAACTCATACTTGCCAGCAAGCATTTAACAAACGACATAGGCACATTTCTAACACAAGTTAATGATGAATAAAATATGTGAATAGAGTGTCACTTCCTTCAAGTTTTCCATATGTGATGAGAACTCATCCATCCATACTCATCTTGCTTTATTCATTAAAGGGAGGCAGAATGGCAACATACTATAAACCACAAAATACCAAAATGTCACACTTACTACCTGATGAGCGAATTTTCCTCTCTTATTATAATGGATGTGTTCAAGCAGCTGCTGGAGATCAGAAAATTGGTGTTAAGATACTGGTAGTAACTATATTTTGAACAGAAGGGGTTAAGAATTCAACATGCATTAAGTTGTGTTTTATCTGCAATGGGAATGTACAATGTACCGCTGTAATTAACAGAGAATGTCTGAATGGGCACTCAAGTATATGCATCAGGAAATTGCTTGTTTAAGGTTATTATATCTATTTAGCAAAAAGCTCAGCTACATCTACAAGATGTTTTAAATACAGAAAGGATCAAAAGAGGAGGAAGTGAAAAGTGGAAAACTACATGCAATTAAAAAAAACATTACAACCATTCATTAGTAGGATTAAAGGCCTAAAACTAACCTGACCTACCTGAGTCTGTCCAGAAATTGCATATGGAATCATGAAACCAGATAATAAATAGTTGGGGGAAAAAGTACTGTTTTTTTTTTTACTTTTCTCCAATAAGTGCACAAACTGATGAAATGGCTCAACTCATTTGGCTGCAATTCTCCTACAAATGCTTGCTCCTGCATGAAGTGGAAACCTGGCCTGAGTGAGAAGTGGTCAGGACATTTTGCTTGTATTTGAATGTTGAGTAATTTATTGTAAAAATATCAAGGTAATGGCAACATTTATATATATATATATATATATATATATATATATATATATATATATATATATATATATATATATATACTGTATATGTATATATATTCAAACACTATTTTAAATATGAAATATTCCAATCTTAGTTACTGGTTGACAGCCATAGTACAGACTGGGTTCATCTCACATACTCAACAAAATAAGTTGTACAGACCTCCATTTGTGAGACTCAATGACTGTTTCTGATATGGATGTGAGCAACACCACATCACCACAAGAAGCAGCACAGTCTACTTTTCCTTTCACTCAGTAAACCTCAGACTATAAACATAACGCCAGGTCATGTCACTTGTAGACGTTCTCAGATGATTCTGCAGTTATGTGGTGTATTGATAAAGGGGAGGAGACAGAGGAGAGGAGTCAAGTGGAAAACTTTGTTTCTTGGTGCAGAAAGAATTGTTTGCAACATAACATCAGTAAAAATAAGGAACTGGTAATTGACTTTTTGCTGCATCAAAGAACCTCTATACACGGTCACTATTCAAGGAGTGGATGTAGAGGTGGTCCACTCCAAGTACTTATGGGCCACATCAATGACAGGTTGGAATGGTCTTGGAACAATGAGGAACTAAATAAGAAAGGGCAGAGCAGGCTGTTTTTTTAGGAGACTGCATTCCTTTAATGCGGGTAGTGACATTCTTTACGTATTCTACAACTTTGTGAAGGCCAGTGCAATTTCGTACACTTTGGTGTACTGGGGCAGTAACATCACTTCAACAGAGGCCTACCAAATCAATAAGCTGATTAAAAGGGTAGGCTCAGTTATGGGACACACTCTGGACCCAGTGGAGGTCATAGTGAAGGAGATAATTAAAACAAAACTGAGTGCCATTATGAACACTGCTGCACATCCTCTCTCTGACACACCAAGACTGGAGTCTATCAGCCAACAAATCATTCAGCAGAAGCATGTCAGGAAACACTACTGGGGCTCCTTTATACACATAATGCCTCACTGTGACTGTGACAGCCATGTCAGAAGTTCTCTTTCTTTTTAATTTTCTTTCTTTTTTAGTCATTTGGGTGAGTGCTTGGACTATAGTGTATTTGTATCTATTTATTTAACGAGCTACTGTAAAAAGCCAAATTTCCCCCTGGGGACAAACAAAGTTTTAAAGATTTTTTAAAGACAGTGATTGTGTTATTTTTGTACCATAACTCAGTATTATAAACCTTATGGTATAGACTGATGAATTTTGTGAAATTTATTTTCACAATTTAAAAAGTCAAATGTTTTTCTAATTAGAGTTAAAAATACATATTTTTACCTGTGATGATAAAATGTCAACTTAAATTTCAGTCTGATACACTGGAGAACTGAATCACAATACGTAGTACTTTAAAACATAAGAATTGGCAAAATTGTAGTATTATCGTATAGTGATCCATGCACTGGATAATACTTTACTATAGTGTTGGTGGTAGCAATGTCCATGAGTGACAAATGGTGTGTTAATTGTAATTCTGGTGTGTAATCTTTTCCAGAAACGCACCTCGTGCATCTTTATGCTCTTATTAGATCCTGTTTCCTGATCGTGAAAGTAAAAAAGTGAGGACCAGAATTCACTTTCCACTGCCACTCAGCAAGACTCAGGGCACTTGCATGTGGTACTTTATGATCCTTACCGTGCATTCTGCAAACATGAACATTTCCATACAGTCTATTGTCACTGGGGAAAGGAATTCATTCACCAGAATTTTAAAAAACAGATGGCTACTAGAGTGCTATCAGCATGCTATAGGAAATTGCACACTGGAGGTAAGTTGCTCCTACAAAAATGGCAGATTGTATGTCCACAACTCAATTAAAATGCATAGATTCGTTAAAGTCACATTTCTAACCAGCTTAACAAAAACGTTGACTTGGGTAGAAAGGTGATTTGACAGAAATGACCTTAGAAAGAGAGTGGAATCAAACCTACGATCTTAAAGTGAAACTTAACATGAATTTATGTTTAATTCTCATTTCAGAAAATCCTAACCATGGTAAAACCTTACACATGTGAAGTACTGGAAATGAGCATTTGTCTATTAGATAATCGAACGTTCAATTTTTCTTTGAAAAGCCCAACACTTTATCCACTGAGCCGGTATTTCACCAAATTTGTATATAAATGATGAAAAATTGGTAGAATAAAAAAAACATGAGTTTGTGTAGATTGGCCTCAAACCATACAGCATTTGTTAAACATCCAACATGCTAACCACATGACCATTGCTGCTTAACTATCATATTGAAGTCATTGACAAAACTTAGTTAATCAAAACAAATTTTTTTATTAATTTGTCTACATCGGCTTATACGTTCAACTGTTTGATCGAAACCATTGGACCCTCACCGCTAATTTTTCATATGTTTCTGTGCAAAAGCACTGTATATATGTGTAATCACTAAAAGTATAATATAATAATAAGGAAATAAGAAATTTTTATTTGACATAATTAACAAAGTTCCCGGTCAAAACTGATAAAATATTGCATTGTCACTGGAGATCAGCGTGCATGCAAAGTTTGAAGGAAATTGGTTTGGTAAAAGTGGGTAAAAAATTTATTGTAAAATTTGACCCAGACAAACAGAGAGGGCAAGTTGAATAGTATCATGAAATAAAAAGAAACATTTGTTATGTTTCATATCATTGTGTAATATATTCGAGTTCCTATTATATCCCAAGTACAAAAAAGTCTTAGATAAATATGATCATCAGGTCAAAGTTAGATCCTGGACTGTTGTGTTTCTTCAAATGACAGGAAACTGTAGAAACAAACTCATTTGTAACCTCAAGGGGACAATCAGACAGGTCACACTAAAGAAATGGAACACAAAAATACAATCTGGGGATACCAGTACACAGAACGCATGTCAGAGCCAAACGTACAGAAAAAGCCAATTAAATCATGACTACTGTACAAATACATCACTGGCAGACCAAATAAGTTATACATCCACAGTCAAGATCGACCATGCAGCATTCTGTGAATGCTCCTTAATGAAACAGGAGAATTTATGATGCAACCTAGGATCTTTACTGGGATGCAGCATTTAATTGTACTTACTTTAAACAGTACATAATGCCACAGTTGTCTCTGTGTATTAGACCAAAAACCAAGCCATGAGATCAAAGGAATTGCCTGCAAAGCTTAGAGGTGGGACATTGTTGAGAAATACTAACAAACTGAGCAATTGGGAGAGAAGGGCCTTGGTAAGAGAGGTGAACAAGAACATGATGAAGCTAAGCTCCAGAAATTCTCTGGAACATCCAGGAAATTAGCACAAGACATAACAGTAAAGCAAAGGAGTCTAAATACTTTCTGAATGCACTCTACAGTATATTGTGTTCAACCATGTTGTACTCCTCCATAGCTGTCTAGGGGTTAGTATTAGGGCTCAACGGGAAATTTCTACTATCACTCAGTAGCCATCCGATATCAAACTCAATGTTTCTTGTATTTTGACACCTCCCATAGTTGGCACAGATGAAGGCATTATGGGAATACCAAGAAACAATATCTGTAAAAAAAAAAACTGAAGTGACTGCATATCATCATTATGTTAAACACAGGAAAACATCAGGGCAGGTGTGAGCAAGCTTTAAGAGGCTGGGAATATGAACAGGAATTGGCTACAACCCATTGAATTAACATAATGTTTTAAGTGTTGAGTGTGTGAAGTGGTGCTCAGAGACAAAGAAATGGAATTCAATTTATATTCTTCTGGGGAGGCTTACTTTATTGCAGGCATACCATCGCTCTCCGAACATACTATTCCCCTCTTCTTGTCCTTCCTTTTTTCTGTCCACTTCTTTCATTAACTGTTTGCAAAATAACGAAAACACCTCTGGCAAAGTAAAGCTATGATCTGCAAGGATAACATAGAAATATATTCACAGGTCCTCCCATACCCCTGTATTAAAATAAGTGGGTCTAATTGGTTCATTACTGCCTGTACAATAAATAAATACATGATTGCACAAATGTATGAATTGGTATGATCAATTTATTGGTTTGAATCCTAACTGGCAGGGAGAAAATTCTTTGTTAGTTGTGGTAATCACAACTCAAAGACGCATGATATTCTATATGGGGTTCCACAAGGCTCTATCTTGGGTCCGCTTCTTTTCTCAATCTACATGCTTCCCTTAGGTCAGATTATCTCAAGTTACAACGTGAGCTACCACAGCTATGCTGATGACACACAACTGTACTTATCAGTAGCACCTGATGACACCGACTCTCTCGAATCAATAACACAATGTCTTACTGGTATTTCTGAATGGATGAATAGTAATTTTCTCAAGTTAAATAAAGGAAAACTGAAATTTTATTGATTGGCAAAAACGGATTCAGTGAGGTTATCAGAAATAAACTTGACGCATTAGGATTAGAAGTTAAGATGGAAGTAAAAAACTTAGGGGTAACCGTTGACTGTAACCTGAATTTTAAATCACATATTCATCAGACCACTAGGACAGCATTTTTTCACTTAAGAAATATAGCAAAAGTTAGACCTCTTATATCATTGAAAGATGCTGAGAAATTAATTCACGCTTTTGTTTTTAGTCGATTAGATTACTGTAACGCACTGCTCTCAGGACTACCCAAAAAAGACATAAATCATTTGCAACGAGTGCAGAATGCAGCTGCTAGAATCCTAACTAGGAAAAGAAAATCCGAACACATTTCTCCTGTTTTGAAGTCGCTACACTGGTTACCTGTGTCTTTCAGAATTGAAAGAAAATTCTTATAGTTTACAAAGCCTTAAATAATCTCGCTCCATCTTATATATCGGAATGCCTGACACGTTATATTCCAAATCGTAATCTTAGATCATCAAATGAGTGTCTCCTTACAATTCCAAAAGCTAAACTTAAAAGAAGTGGTGAGGCAGCCTTCTGCTGCTATGCACCTAAAATCTGGAATAGCCTGCCAATAGGAATTCGCCAGGCTGATACAGTAGAGCACTTTAAAACACTGCTGAAAACACATTACTTTAACATGGCCTTCTCATAACTTCACTTTATCTTAATCCTGCTACTCTGTATGTTCAATTCATCATAATAACTACTCATGGTGGCTCTAAAATCCGTACTGACCCCTACTCTCTCTTCTGTTTCTTTTTCCGGTTTCTCTGTGGTGCTACTCAAAGCACCATGATGCCCCAGCATTGATGGACTAAAAGCCAGAAGTCCACGTGATCATCATCATCATCATCATCATCATCAAGTCCTTCCATGAAAACCATAAATACAAAGAGGACTGTTTCATTTATGTTAGGTAGATTGCCCAGAGGGGACTGGGCGGTCTCATGGCCTGGAATCCCTGTAGATTTTATTTTTTTCTCCGGCCGTCTGGATTTTTTTTGTTTTTTTCTGTCCCCCCTGGCCATTGGACCCTACTCTTATTCTATGTTAATTAATGTTGACTTGTTTTATTTTCTTACTGTGTCTCTTATTTTTCTATTCTTCATTATGTAAAGCACTTTGAGCTACATTCTTTTGTATGAAAATGTGCTATATAAATAAATGTTGTTGTATAAATTAACAATAGGAATTACTTAAATGAATGTAACTCTTTATCTATCTATGTGTATAAAATACCAAAGGTTGTGTCCATCTGTCATGTGATTATTCATGGCCCACTGGAGCAAGGACCTTGATCTTGGTCTTAATTGAAAGCTTATGGCATGGGACACACAAAATGTGGCTAGCAGCAACCTCCACAAAGTTATATGGGTTTGTGTCTTTCCTATGGCAAACTGCATAGAGAAACTGATTGGGAAGGTGACATAGCAGAAAGAAAAAGAACAGCAAGGACATCTGCTAAGCGTGAAGCAAACTTTTGTTGCCAATTACATGATAGGAAGCAGAAGAATGACAGCGGTGACATCTGCTAAGAATTATGCACAGGCAGAGCTGCAACCTTAATCTTGGTGCAACTGGAGGTTTGTGTGATTCTAGTATAACATACTGTTATAACTGCATTTTATCATTAAAAATATTTCAACAAGTCCTAATATTCCAAAATTTCTAATGACTTGTTTAATGTAATTTTAAATTAGAAGTGTATGCATAACTTTTACTCTGTGTTTAATATCTCATATTAGTTTGTATCCAGTATTATTTTTTGATCTTTTTCTGATCTTTAATTCTTCTTGTATTCTTTTAAATTTTAGTAATGGATTTTAGTGTGTGGCAAAAGTGCTTCACAAGTAAAATGTATTATTATTAATTGTTAGGCAACGAATTTCATGTGCCCTGTCTGGCAACTGCTGTATTTCTCTAAGGTTAGCGCAAGAAGTAGCCCCTAGAAGAAGAATCACTTGGCAATTTAACAAGTGGCTCAGGGGACACATAGATTCTGACGGATAAAAGTGCTGTTGTACTGACAGTGGGTGTAGAGAAACTATTAAATGAACAATTGACCTTAAAATGGAGTTTATGACGATATTAGTGTTATAATGCTTTTGGGAAACTGGCTACATTTGTGATAGTAAGAAAAAAAAAACCCCATCATTTTACAGGTTTTCATTTATGAAGAGAATTCAATATAATTGCTTTTGATTATATGACTGAAACAGACAGGAGCTCATGTTCAAGATTGATTCCTATCTTGTGGCTAATGCTGCAGGAATATTCCATGTCCTCCCATCATACCCCTGTATTAAAATAAGTGGTCTAATTGGTTCATTATTGCCTAAACAATAAATAAACAAATGATTGAAAGAATGTATGAATTGGTAGTCCTATAAAAATGGACTCAGGACTCACCTTGAACATACGGAATTTCTGAAACTAGATAAAGAGGAAAATATTTTTTTTTCTGATGTGTGCATATCCTGAATATGTCATTAGTTACTTTTTATTATTACTTATTATTTGGCTGATGCTTTTTTCAATGTGGCTTGCAACATTTAAGAGATTAATTTATTTACATTTGTTTTGTTGCTTTTCTAACTGGTGCACAGGTAGATGAAGTGACTTGCTCATTGTCACATGGCGTCAATTCAAACCCACAACCTCATGGTGTGTAGTCCAAAGTCTTAGCCACTACACCAAACTGACGACACATGTGATGATTGCGTAAGGTCAAAGCATTCAACACTGTGTAATGGGAATGAAACATACAGTGTGTAGGGCAAATGACATAGCATTATCAAACCTGCTTAATATAGTCTGTGGTCATAGAGGTCGATACCAGCAGTACTGATACATAATAATTAAATAACCACAGTATCTGTGGAAAACACTTCCGCTATAACAAATAGAAATAAATGCACAGCAACCACAACATCACAGTGCCACAAAGACATACAGTAAGTGCAATTTCCACAATCATCCTGAAACAGTCCAGCAGCAATTAGAAAATAAAGCAAATTGTATTTATTATCCACTATTGTGACTCTGTTTCTTATTTTAGCACACATGTGACTGATCTAGCTAAACCAAATCTACCAGAATGCAAGTTATAGTCATTAAGAAATCAGAACATTTACCAGAGAAAAATGGACCCATTGTCTTCTGACTTCTGCTGTCCAACTGCAAAACAGAACTGCTATTATGGAAACAGTAGTACTGTGGTCTCTGCTGCTTCTCACGATGCAGATGAAGACCAACGCTGTACATGTCTGCATAATTGTGCAAAGGCATCACTGAATGGACTGTTTCATTATTTCATTACTGCGGTGGGCTGGCGCCCTGCCCGGGGTTTGTTTCCTGCCTTGTGCCCTGTGCTGGCTGGGATTGGCTCCAGCAGACCCCCCCATGACCTTGTAGTTAGGATGCAGCGGGTTGGATACTGGATACTTAATGTTCTAATTGCATACATTTTCACTGCCTTATTCTTTTATTATTTCTCCTATGTTATGTACTATTAGAACTACTCCTGCTTACTACCTAAAACTAAACAATACAAAACCTACATGATGGACTCTGTTTACCAGATGTAGCCATATGTTATTGAGATGTGTAACTATCACAGTCATCTATTGAGACTAAGACTTCAGTCCCGTCCCTATTTTTAAAATATAATACAGTATATTCCTACATTAGTGTTTTCTGCTTAGCCTTGACCCTGCTTTGACACTTATAGCGTGACCAACCTTCCTGGAAGGGGTTCTCTTTTGGAACTGCCATTCCCAAGATTTCTTCCTTTTTTTCCTCTTTAGTTTTTAGAGAGTTTTTCTCATCTCCATTGAGAGTCTAAAGATAGGGAGTTGTGAAACTGAGTCTGTTAAAGCCCACTGAGGCATTTGATGTATGATTCAGGACTATAGTAATATTAGTAATATGTTGTTTTGTATACAGTATTCTTTTCTTCTGTTCTCTATTTTCCTATCTTTGAAGCACTTTGAGCTACATTCCCCATGTATGAGAATGTGTTATATAAATAAATATTGTGATCTCTACGATAATAGCACACTATTTTTGAAATTTGTGTAAGGAATTTCAGGTGTATAGTTCTGGGATGCACTTTTGTTATAGTTGACCCTTGTTTTTGCATTAGAACTTTGTTTTATGTAGCTGCTACAGCAAGTGATTTTCACTTTTGGTATTAATAAAGTATTACATATTTGAATTGAGTAGTGCAGATTTTTACAGATCTCTCGCTCTCTATAATGTAAAGTTGACTCACTTACTCACCAACTCATCAACACAAACACTTTCTGATTTAGTTAAAAAGCTTAAATTAAGCAAGATTGTGCATCTCAGGAAGTGATGAGATATAATAAGAAAGGACATTTTGATACATTAATATTTAGGTATTTAAAAAAAAAAAACTACAATAGAAACCCTTAATTGCCCAAAATTTCAAAAATACTCTGACTAATTAGATTGTAATTTGGGGACATTATAGAGAAGTGTAAATTAGGCGACCCATGTTTATTTGTTGATTAATATATTTTTATTTGGCAATATTTATTAATATTATGCTAACACACATGTTCTGTGCTGTGCTTAGAGGTGACCTTATGCAAACAAAGGAATGCAGCAAAAGTGCTTCACAAGCCACTATCCAATATGGTGAACAGACGGCTGAAGAGGAGGCAGCGTACAGGATAGGAAAAAAGAGATCTGATCATGTCTGGCGCATACAGTGAGGTCTGAAATGGAAGGAGAAAGTTCGGTGATGCTCAAGGAAGATGCAAAGCTTAAGTGTTAGCAAGTGCTATAAACCTCCAGTGCAAGATGCTATCGCTGTGAGCGTAGGTGTTGCACTGCCAGAAGCAAAAAAAGAGGGAGAGAGAAGCTGAGGTGGAAGTGAAGCCTCCTCAGATTCAAGACAAGGGGGACCGACAGCTTAAGTTTAAACTTAATGGGTTTCCCACAAGCTACTCCACTGTAATAGACATTTGCATCTACAGACTTAAAAAGGGAACCGAAATCATTTGTATGTGCATGTCTGCTTACATTGAACAGGGATGCTTCACAGCCCACTCTCCAAAATTCTTTACATTTACATCCAGGTATATAAGGATTTGGACAGCGATACAGTTTTCATAATTTTGGCTCTGTACGACACCACAATGGATTTGAAATAAAGCAATCATTATGTGATTGAAGTGTAGATTTACAGCTATAATTTAAGGAGTTTGGGAATGACAGGCATTTTTCTGCATACCCCCCCCAAAACCCCCCATTTCCTAGGACTCAAGAGTATATGGATATTTGACTGACAAGCTACTCCATAGCCAGCTGAGAGCAGTTCCCTCATTAATTCATTAACTATTAAGCAGGTAAAAGGCCTGTAATTGATTCCAAGTGCGGAATTTGCATTTGGAAGCTGTCACTGTGAATTCTCAATATGAGGTCCAAAGAGCTGCCCATGTAAGTAAAAAGTCCACAATTAGGCTGAGAGAACAAAACAAACCCTTAGAGAGACAGCAGAAACACAAGGAGAAGTCAAATCAACTGTTTGGTATATTCTTAAAAAGAAGGAACAACTGGTGAACTCAGCAGCACCTGAAGGTGTGGAAAATCACAGAAGAGAACTGTGCCAGATTATTTCAGAATTCTCTCCTTGGTGAAGAAGAAGAACCCCTTCACAACATTTAGCCAAACCAAGAACACTCTCCGGGAGGTAGACCTATTATCACCCAAGTCTACAGTCAAGAGAATACTTCATGAAACTAAAAACTGACTAAAGACAGAGGGTTTACCACAAGGTGCAAACCATGAACAATTTTCTTTGGACAATTGAGACTAAGATCAATACATAAAAGAATGTTAGAAAAAGAAGACAAGAAATGGCTCTTGCTCCGATAAATATCACATCATCTGTGAAACATGGTGGAGGTAGTGTTATGGCATAATTATGCATGGCTGTGAACAGAAGTGAACCACTAGCATTTATTGATTATATGACTGGTGCAAAACTGATTGTCATCTTTCAGCCAGCATGTCTCCCCTGGCTGGGGTTCAAAGTGTCATGTCTTGTTGTTTTTTTGCTATTTTATGCAGTATAATTTGTATTAATATTTCATTTATTATTCATCCATCCATTTTCCAACCAGTTGAATCCGAACACAGGGTCACAGGGGTCTGCTGGAGCCAAACCCAGCCAACACAGGGCACAAGGCAGGAACCAATCCTGGGCAGGGCGCCAACCCACCACAGGACACACACACCAAGCACACACTAGGGACAATTTAGAATCACCAATCCACCTAACCTGCATGTCTTTGGATTGTGGGAGGAAACTGGGGAACCAGAAGGAAACCCACGCAGACACGGGGAGAACATGCAAACTCCACGCAGGGAGGACCCGGGAGGCGAACCCAGGTCTCCTAACTTCGAGGCAGCAGAGCTACCACTGCGCCACCGTGCTGCCCATTTATTATTCACATCTTTCTAATTGTACTATGTTGTAAAAAGGGCTTTACTTATGTCCCCTAAGCTTTGTCGGTGGTCCCACAAGGAGAGGGGCCACCTGCCCATTACCACCAGGAATGGCTCTCCACGATATTTAAGGGAGGACCTCCCCAAGATTCTTCACAGTTGAATGAATGTGCAAAGAGTGGAGAGTTATTGTGATTTTGCTGTGTTTTGTTATTTCTTTTGATTATATGGCATTCTGAACCCCTGATCTGTTTTTGACTTTGTTTCGTTTATTTTGGATTTTGTATTGGGATTGTGTTGATTGATATTTTTTAACCTCTGCTTTTGACCTTGATTTTTGAATTCTGTATTTGGACTTTGGTTACTGTGTTATGGCTTGTCTTTTCAGGCTTCTCTGTGTGCTCTTCGGAGCTTTGGGGCTTGTATAGCCTTTGTGAAAATAAACCTGTTTATTTTATCAAGATTCATCTTGGCCCACTTTGGTTCTACTCGGGGTAGTTGAACGGTGTTTACCACCTCTAGTGGGTAACCTTAGAAGTGTCTTGGCAGCTGTGCTTTCGGAACTCAAGCAGTTTCATGATGCTGAAAGGCTGATGTTTCACAGTACAGACGGAGAATTAACCAAAACATACTGTAACAGCAAACCAAGTGCTTTTCAATGCAAAGTAGTGGGATATTCTATAATGGCCAAGTCAATCAACTGACCTTAACCCAATTGGACACGCATTTTACTTACTGAAGACAAAACCAATAGCAGAAAGTCCAATGAACAAGCAGCACCTGAAGGCAGCTCCAGTAAAGGCATGGCAAAGCATCAGTAGGGTGGAAACCCGGCACTTGGAGAAGGCCATGGATTCCAGACTTCAAGCAGTCACAGACTGGAAAGAACTTTCAACCAAATATTGAAAATAATCATTATATTTGATTATGTTAGTTTGTCCAAATACTTTTGAGCCCCTGAAAATAGGGGTACCATGTATAAAAATGTCTGTCTTTCCTAAACAACTCATGCAATATTTTTGTTAAACCCTCTGAATTAAAGCTGAAAGTCTATACTTTAATCACATCTCAACTGCTTTGTTTCATATCCATTGTGGTGGTGTACAGAGCCAAAATTATGGAAATCGTGTCACCGTCCAAATACTTATGAACTTGACTGTACTTTCCCATTTGCAGACCTTAAAGGGGGACCCCCAATTTTTTGACAAGCCTCCAAAACACAGTACCAGCAGTTATTTTCTTCCACTTGAGAAAAAAACCTCAAAAGTAGAAACATTCAGTTCATGGCATGGACTGCCTAAATGTGCAGCCTGTAAACATTATTGCTGTTTGAAACAAGTTAAAGTAAAACATGATTTAGTGTTAGCACTTTGTTTACCTCTTTGGCTGTAGCAAAAAATGAGAAGCTTGAATACACAACAGGTTAGGTCAGGTCAGATTGGGGATCAGGCACTGGTTACGGTGCGTTGACACATCCATCACATGACAAAACAGCTCAGGATCCCAGTTGGCAATCCCCCAGGCAGACATGCGGTCCAGTCTCACCCTCTATCTGCTGCAGCCAGGTGTTTCCGGAGTGTCCCCTTGGCCTGTTCCAGCCACTCGGGTCCTCAACAAAGAGGATCCTGCTAGACTGATCACCCTCTGGGAATCACAAACATGGTCATAGTGCCATAACTGTCGCTCCCTCACAATGCAGTTAATGTGCCCCATTTAGGACTCTGTGAGTAACTGCTTCTTCGAAATAAAGTATGTATCTATCTAACTAAGTCAAACCAGCGGTACCCAATGATTCTTTGAAGTACTGAAGGAGTCCAGTCTCATCTCAGGTCACTGGATAACGTCCATGTCTCACAACCATATAGCAAGACAGACACACTGCTGATGGCTGTGCCTAAGAGGTCATTAAAGGCCTGGATCTTGGTTTTTATTCAGGACACTTGCAAGCCCAGACACTTGGACTCCTAGTTCAGTCTTTCAAGAGCCCTAGTCAGAACCCCGGTCAGTCCTGGGTATGATGTTAAACTGTATCCGGCCATGCAAGTGGTTCTCCAACTTGCAGGGAAATCATGTGGGTTGGTGGCAGGATTAACACTCCAGCCAACATAATAAAATTCATGCAGCTCTGAGATGACAGATAGGATTCTATTCTGCTCTCCACGGAAGCAGCTCTGCTGCGGGTGCTCGCATTATGAAGGGGATGAGGGAAAGCCCTGGGGAGCACTATCCCCGGAAGAGTCAAAACTGTTGGAGAGCCAATGGGGTCAGACTTATTGGGGATCAGGACTGCTGTGGTGCTGAGGGGTCGCCCGCTGCACAGCAGCACTCTGGTTCCAATTCGAAGCCGCCCATCTAGGTAGGTGCATGGAATGTTTTGTCTCTCCTGCATGATGATCATCTTCCACTGTTGTCGGAGGAGCTGTGTAAACTCCACATTTCAGTGGTGGCACTCTCTGAGGTGTGCAGACCTGGGACTGGCCAGATCTTTATTGGTGGGTACACAACAATGTGTGGTACCACAGCTAGTATTTTTATAAAACACAAATACATGTTCACTGGCCATGAAGAAGCTTGAAGATGCTTTGTAAAAGCTGCCTAATGAGCCTTAACTTTACTCATTTAATGTTATCACATTTGTTGATTTATTGTTGATTGTTGTTGTGATACAGAATACACCTAAACTACACGACTGCAGTTTGACTACAAGTAATTAACAAAACTAAACGAATACAGAATTTTTATACACTTTTCCACACAAGTGTAAATTCGGAATTTATCACGTCGACTCCGGGAGCAATGGCATCAATATTAATCATGTCCTGACTTGGAGTTTTACAGCCCTTCCAAAACACCTAATTGCAATCCCATTCGGCCTGAATCACAGAGCAACTATCAGTAATACCAAGCCCTGAAAAGTGGGCGACGCCGGCACACGGACACACAAATCCAAACTCGCCTACAATATGTTATTTACAATTGTATTTTAATTTCAATTTCGAGTCATTGGGATGGCAGGAAAACCGGAAGCCCTACGAAGAAACTCACGCTGATACGGTCAAAATATGTCAACACCACACCAAGAGTGGCAGCGGCCAGGATTCTAAACCCTGTCTTCACTTAATCCTCAGAGAACCTGATGGCATGATTAAGATCACGGCAAAAATACCTCCAGATGAAGTGCCAGCCCATCGCACAGCACTCAGATAACCATATACTGTACACCGTCACAGAGAACAGCGGTAGTGTACTCAATTAACATGACATGCTTGATCCCAGCATGTGGATAAAGCAGCGCCGATATGAGTTAGTAAAATCCGAAAAATCGATAGCTATACTATAACATTTATCGTACACCCTGTTGGATTAATAATCTGCCATAATCTGGTAGCATGATGCTACCAAGGCAATTCAAGGAATAATAACGAATTGCTTTTGAACAGACTACAACATTCATCTCGTCATTTTCGAGCGACACACTTCCTATTTGCGACTTCCTACGGCAAGTGCAGCAGCCCAAACCACTCATCACGGTGAGAAGCACCGGAGTAAGACAGCTGACTCTTCGGAGTGTTCGTCGTGCCAGGCAGCAATGGGGGTCATTTAAGTTAGGTCGCCTGTTTGTCTGGTTGGCTGCGGGGATGTAAATGCAAGGGCAAGTGTTCGATTACAAGGGTGAGCCGAGTAGGAGCAACAACGAAAGCGATAAAAATGAAGAATATGCATTCAGTCCATAAATGTGTGCATTAAACAAATAGCATGTACTGGATTCAGTAAATACATAAATACAAACGAGCCCAAAAAGTAATTGTGATCCTCGAATATCCTAGGCACTCTGCAGTCCGCCCACCCCATGCAGTGGGGTGTCTGAAGGTTTGGGTCTACCAACAATTGAGGATATTTATGGGACCAAGTTTCAATTCTTCTGACTGCAAACGAATAAATAAGTACGACCTCCTAGCAAAGAGATAACGGATACCGTATTAGTTGTCTAATGTATGCAATAGAACTAGACGGCATACGATGAGCACACTCTATACAATACTTTCAAGGGGCTTCATTCCATTTAGAGAGAAAAAATACAGCACACGTCACGTCTGTGTACACAGATTACAATGACTGCCCCGGAAAACATTTGAAAGCTCCAGACACACAAGGCACGCTCGTCCGTTCAGTCCACCTGACACTTCCGAGTTCACATATTCTCATCTTAAAGGACAGCAATTCATCACAAGTCACGCGATGAATCGATTAAAACAACAACAGCAATTTACTGTCCAGAGTTCACTCATGTCATAAGTAAATGACTAATACTAAGTGCTTCCGACACTAAAATGTTACATTTATGCCATCGGATCGCTTACAAAATGTGAAAATCTGGACAATTTGCGTGACAGAAATGATCTCACATACTGTATATACTTAAAATATAGGTAGATAATCGGACGGCTGTAAACGCTAAAGTAAAACCGATTTAGCAATTCACTGTCAATTTAATACATCGAGAGAGACGGCAAATTCTTAAAGAGGGCTCTGGTTATGCCAAAATTAACGATTTTGTTTCCTCACCCGGCTGCCCGATGCCTTCTTGCTGGCGACAACTGCGGACTGTAACAATGCACAAAGGATTCCTTTTTATTCATATTACAGCATTGGCCAAATAGATCTATTACGGTATCACCACCTCCTGGAACTTCGGAGTCATTACAGTGTAGTGCAAACATCCGATTTGACATCTGACCGACAGAGGGCACTTCATTTTCTTCATTATCTTTAATATCCTCACTTCGTGGCACGTAGGCCAATGCTTCATTTATTTTCGCTCCCTTCAGTTTCTAACATGAAAAACGGATTAACAAAATGCTGTGTATTTTATTAAACGTAACTAAATTAACTTTGGTAAAGGGTATGTCTTTAAAATGTTAACAGTGTCAATGTTGCTAAAGCACTACATTAACTTAAAAAGGATTGTTCAAAAAGAGGTCAAAACAGAGAAAAGAATGCAGTTTATATTTGAATTAGGCATTTTATGGGCTTTGTGTTTAAATTGTGCTCCTCTAATTTTAGAAGGTTACTTAACCAAAGGCTACCATAACTCCCAATGTGCAATCAGAAAGACCCTTCCCGTTATTGCATCTGTTTGCTTCACTTGCTTGTTACAATTCTGCTACCTCTGCTTTAGTACATTGCCATATTAAGCATTGTCTCCTGTGCATAGTGTTATTATGCAGGCTCTTCCTTGTGTCAATTTTTCAATTATTTCCCTTTAAATTAAATTACTTGCTCCTTTATCTTGTATATTTTGTAAAGAACCAGGGGCCTCATGTATAAACGGTGCGTATGCACAGAAATGTTGCGTAAGAATTTTTCCACGTTCAAATCGCAATGTATAAAACCTACACTTGGCGTAAAGCCACACACTTTTCCACGGTACCTCATGCCTTGTCGTACGCAAGTTCTCCGCTCGGTTTTGCAGACTGGCGGCACACAGCGTCAAAGCAGTGCTACTGTTCCTGTGTGGTTACTCTTTATTTTCCTGACACGGCTTTATAAATACACTGAAACTAACCGTATATTGTTTATTAGAGTAATGCATCTGATTGTAATTAACTTGTAACAATATAATGGTCCAGGGAACAGCCATAGTATTCCAAATACCATAACTACTTTAGCGTTGTTACTCTAACTGCACCTTCTTCTTTCAGCTGCTCCTGTTAGGAGTTGCCACAGCGGATCATCTTTTTCCATATTACTCTCACTGCACCGCTTGGAGTATTTATATCACTGTATCTTCAAACTGTACGTTTTGAAGAATCGGCGCTCTAAGCTTACAGATGGCTTAATGTCTATTACAGAGCTGATTGTGTGGGGATCGGTTACTTGGAGAAAGAAAAGCACTGACTGCAGGGTCGGCCATGCCAATATATATTGAATATAAAACAGAAAGAGAAATAACGACACAGCTAAAAACGCAGCGACAAATTTCGACAAAAGTTAAACGCTTGTGTCATGAGCATGAGGCGGCTATGCAGTGTCCGCAACGGATGTGGCCATCCACCGTGCATAAGATACCATATTGACATTGGACTTTCTCTATTGGACATAGAGCCGCCCCTGAGTACTGCTGCAATAAATAATTTCATCGAAGGTCGCACACAATCAGTGCGCCGTGAAACCCATGTTTAATAACATGCTTTAAATATCATCATGAAAATAATATCACGTATACATCTCAGTATTTTAGTTATTCAGAGAGCTGTAATATCATGAATGTAATGGATTCTGTGTCCTGTCAGAGGAAGAGAGCCGGTTTAAGAAGCACGTAGTGATTCACACACATAGAGCACATTGAAGATCACATACAAAACAAAGCATTTAACGTGCTACTTTAATTACGATGTGATCTGAGAAACTGGTTAATTAAACAATTTTAAGATGAAGTTTATGATGTTCTATTTTAATGACAAAATAAACTACGTGATTAAAGTGGAAATGTCGAGATTGAAGTTGACATTTTGTGCTTTTTCCCCACTGTGTGCCTTTTTTTCTCTGTACCCTAATAAGCTTTCATATGACACTCAGACAGTGGGCTACAACTCGCCTTTTCACGGCGACTTTGATATGTGACTTCTTTTTTATTTCCGGCACTGTGCGATTTTGTGAATGTGAGCTTTCAAGTTTCTCCAACACGCTATGTCACTCGATCAACTTCCTTTTGTTGATTATACCACAGCTTATTTGAACAAATAGTATGTTTTTCCTTTGCCTCCACTTGGTATTCGCTGAAATTCTTACATTTCCCCCCGTGCTTTTCCCATTGTCTTTTCACAGAAGGCTGAGTTTAAGGGCGATTTATATTCATTTGCATATTCAAAGAGGCGTAATTCTGGGAGGAGTTGGGGCGTTACATAAAGCGCGTGCACGAGCGTTAGTTTTCACGCTGATCGGGATTTATGTAACGAAAGAACGTGGAAGTTGGAGTACGCACAGATTCCTGCATCTGGATTTTTCTGTGCGTAAGCACATTTCGGCTTTTGTGCTTACGCCATGTTATAGTGCGAGTTCTACGCACGGCGTTATACATGAGGCCCCAGGTGTTTGTGTGCTCTTTGAAAAGTGGTTTGGCTACACCTTTCATTTTTTTCCCTCTACCACAGAGTTCTATGACAGAAAGCAAAGAAGACCCACTGAGACAGTAAATGGTGCATTTTACAGGTAAGGGTCATGATTACCATTGGATGCTGAGGCACTCGTGTTATGTCAAATTTCTACACTTTTTTTTGGCTTTTTCCTATCCAATGATGCAAGCATATGGGAAACGCTGAGAGCTCAGCAATACAGCTACTCTGCAACAGTTGATCCCTTGAACAAAGCCCTTAGCCTAAAATGGCTCCATTGGTGACCCTTTTCAAATTTGAGGTTTTTATTGTCATATATATAGATAAGTTACCCTGTTACACCACAAAATGAAATTCTTAAATTGCAGCCTCATGTGATACCAGTTAATGTATTAGTGATGTAAGATATTTTAAAAAATTAATTAGAAATAAAGGCATATATAGCAGAGTATTTGTACAAGCCTGTGCACTGTTTGTGACAGCCAGTGTAGTGTGCTGGGCTGGAAACATCACTTCAAGCGAGGCCCACCAAATCAACAAGCTGAAGAAGCAGGCAGACGTAGTCACAGGACACACTCTAGATTCCCTCAAGGCAGTAACAGGAGAGAATGAAGACAAAATGGAGTGCTGTTATGAACAATGCTGCACATCGTCTCTGTGACACACTAACACTGAGTACTTTCAGCTAACAAACCATTCAACAGAAGTCTTTCGAGAAATGCTTGTGGGTCTCCTTTATGCCAACAGCAAATTTCCTTTTATAATGCCTCACCTGAATGCTCTTTTATCTTTAGCCAAGTCAGTTTTCTTCTTTTTTGTAATTGTTATTGTGTGTGTGTTTGATGGTTCAAGTTCAAGGTTTTATTTAGTTATGTCTACAACAGAAATAATGAAATATGCCTACTCAGTTGCATCCAATAATAAACAGAAATAAAAGATATAGCGACAAGATAGGTTAGAATTTACACAGAAATTCTAAAATATTTACATCATTTCAAAAAAGATTATTTGTTAACTACTTATAGCAGTTTGATAGTGTGTTGTTTAGTAAAATGGTTATATGATACATATGAAAAATTCTATACTTCTGGAAATTAATTACTTCTGATATTCCTTAATTAAAAAGGCACATGACACTAGGAAGAAAGGAATTTCTAGAGCGATTTGTATTGGTCTTTAGAGTGACTATCCTCCCAGATTTATATTAAAACTCATTTTTGCATAGCACTCTTCATGGAATGCAGACAGACATAGAGAACTGTGAACAATTCTTTACATTTACAAGCTTCCCTTAGGTCAGATTATCTCAGGTTACAACGTGAGCTACCACAGCTATGCTGATGACACACAACTGTACTTATCAATAGCACCTCATGACCCTGACTCTGTTGATTTACTAACACAATGTCTTACTTGTGTTTCTGAATGGAAGAGTAGTAACTTTCTCAAACTAAATAAAGAGAAAACTGAAATTTTAGTGATTGGCAATAATGGATATAATGAGGTTATTAGAAATAAACTTGATGCATTAGGATTAAAAGTCAAGACAGAGGTAAAGAACTTAGGGGTAACTGTTGACTGTGACCTGAACTTTAAATCACATATTAATCAGATCACTAGGACAGCATTTTTTTACTTAAGAAATACAGTAAAGGTTTGACCTCTTATAACATTGAAAGATGCTGAGAAATTAGTTCACGCTTTTGTTTTCAGTCGACTAGATTACTGTAACGCACTCCTCTCAGGACTACCCAAAAAAGACATAAATTGTTTGCAACTAGTGCAGAATGCAGCTGCTAGAATCTTAACTAGGAAAAGAAAATCTGAACACATCACCCCAGTTTTGATGTCACTACACTGGTTACCTGTGTCATTTAGAATTTACTTTAAAATACTGCTTATGGTTTACAAAGCCTTAAATAATCTCACTCCATGTTATATGTTAGAATGTCTTACACCTTACACTACAAATCGTAACCTTAGATCCTCAAATGAGTGTCTGCTTAGAATTCCAAGAGCTAAACTTAAAAGAATCGGTGAGGCGGCCTTCTGCTGTTATGCACCTAAAATCTGGAATAGCCTGCCAATAGGAATTCACCAGGCTGATACGGTGAAGCACTTTAAAAAAAAAACATTACTTTAACATGGCTTTCTCATAACTTCATTTTATTTTAATTCTGATGCTCTATATATTCAATTAGTTATCATTACTGTTCATGGTGGCTCCAAAATCCATACTAACCCCAACTCTCTCTTCTGTTCTTTTCCCGGTTTTCTGTGGTGGTGATCTGCACCACCACCACCTAATCAAAGCACCGTGATGTCCCTACATCGATGGATTAAAGGCCAGAAGTCCACGTAACCGTCATCATCAAATTCTTCCATATGAACCCTAAATACAATGAGGACTGATTGAGGTAATTTATGTTAGGTAGAATGCCTAGAGGGGGCTGGGTGGTCTCGTGGCCTGGAACCCCTGCAGATTTTATTTTTACTCCAGCCATCTGGAGTTTTTTTTTTGTTTTGGTGTTCTCTTATTTTGTCTTTTCTTCTCTTTCTTCATCATGTAAAGAACTTTGAGCTACATTATTTGTACAAAAATGTCCTATATAAATAAATGTTGTTGTTGTTAAAATACAAGTACATACAGTAAAGAACTAGTACACATAAAAATACAGATCTGTTAAAACGCATGGAGATAAGGTAGGAACTGTTTAAACATATATGGAAACCAACAATGGCTGTCCATTAATCAATTGATAAACTATGACCAGTTGACAAAGGAGGTAGGTTGGCATTTACTGAAATTAAGTTTGGTGTGTAATGAGTTTGTAAGATCAGCTGACAGGATTGACAATTTTTCAAAGTTGTCCCGTTAACACACACACACACACCAAATCCATCATTCATGTCAGCCCCAATAACTTTGGCTGTATGTTTGGTGATCTGCTGGAGTTTTTCAAATTTTAGTTTGTTAAATTACTAAACCGGGCAATGAAGCTGAAAATGATGACAGACTGGACCACAAAATTAGGTCCCTGACCACTTTAAATAGTTTGAATTTGCAGGGAAGAAAGAGAGGAAAGGTGATGATTGTATTTAGAGTATACATTTTGCATATTCATATGCCAATTAAGATCTTCCTGGGATGGTTCTCAAGTATTTTTACATTCTATCACTATTTCTACCTTGTCTCCCAGAAAAAGAAGGGATGGCTTCTTAAAGTCAAATATCACTTCTTATAGTCTTTCTGTCATTTTGAGTAATGTAGTTCCTATTGCACCAATTCATTAAACAGTCCACTTGATTTAAAGAATGGCTTTCATCATCAGCAGAAATGTGTCCTATCAGCATGGTGCCATCAGCATATTTGATAATGGAACAGTGGTCATTGTTCTGTCTCTGGTCGCTTGTGCGCTGTGTAAAGAGTAAAGGGGACAGAACACAGCCTTGAAGAGCCCCTGTGTTTGATAGGACGACCTCTGAAAAAGTGTCATGTACTTTAACTATCTGTGAAGGATTTAAAAAAAGTCTTAAATCCATAATGCAATGCATGAGTTAACAGTTTCAATTTCTCTATCATATTAGTATTGAATACTGAAGAAAATTCAAGGAATAGTGTTCTGACATATGAACCAGGCTTATCAAGAAAAGTGTACATTTGATGTAGGATAACCAGCTGAACATCTTCCACGGGCAGCACGGTGGTGCGGTGGTACCGCTGCTGCCTCACAGTTAGGAGACCTGGGTTCGCATCCCGGGTCCTCGTGGAGTTTGCATATTCTCTGCATGGGTTTCCTCCAGGTGCTTCAGTTTCTTCTCACAGTCCAAAGACATGCAGGTTAGGTGCATTGGTGATCCTAAATTGTCTGTAGTGTGTGCGCCTTGTATTTATTATCCACTATTCTGACTCTGTTTCTTATTTTAGCACACATGTGACTGATCTAGCTAAACCAAATCTACCAGAATGCAAGTTATAGTCATTAAGAAATCAGAACATTTCCCAGAGAAAAATGGACCCATTGTCTTCTGACATCTGCTGTCCAACTGCAAAACAGAACTGCTATTATGGAAACAGTAGTACTGTGGTCTCTGCTGCTTCTCACGATGCAGATGAAGTGAAGACCAACGCTGTACATGTCTGCATAATTGTGCAAAGGCATCACTGAATGGACTGTTTCATTATTTCAGGCCCTGCCTGGGGTTTGTTTCCTGCCTTGTACCCTGTGCTGGCTGGGATTGGCTCCAGCAGATGGATGGATGGATGGATGGATGGACATCTTCCACACTTGTGTTTAGGTAATCTTGGGGATTGTTGTTTATTATAATATTTCTTGGGTTTCCTTAAAAAGCTAATTTTGCCTGTGGAATAATAAAGTACCATCCATCCATCCATCTATCTGTCTGTCCAGAATTCATCATGGATTACAATCAGTCACTTGTTGTGTTTTTGAGCTGAACAAATCATGAAAATAATGAAGTGTATTTGCAGGGCTGAAGGAAGTAAGGAAAACGTGCTGTTTCACAAAATATCTTTGAATGATGAATGTCATCGCAAGGCACTATGGAAGAACAACTGTACAACACAACATTTTCCATAAATATTTTACAGCTGAGGTGCAAGGACATTATTTGACTTGCTTACAGTCACATGATGATTAAGAAGTGACCAAATCAAGTTGGGTAGTTTTGATAAAAATACATAAAGGAATAAATAAAACGCACACACACACACACACATTATATATGTATTTAACATTTAATGATACTACTTTTTTGTCAGTGCTTTCAAAAAAGCTATGGCTTCCCACAGTCTAATCAAGAAAAAATACGGTTCAGAAAATAACATTGGTGCACTTGTAAGATAGGCACATTGCTCAGGGCCACAGTGTACATTAAAGGTGTGATTGAACTGACCACACTCACTATTAACAATTTACAAGTAGTTATTTCAGCTATGAGTTCACAATTGCGAGTTTCTCCTTAAAAGAGCTAGAGAACATTAACAGAAAACCAACCTGACTTGTTCCAGGTCTATAAATGATGAAGCTATCAAGAAAGACTGCTCATTTTATGCAAACCGCAGTTACAAAGTAACATTACAGAAGTGTTCAAAAATCAGGATGGGATGAGGTTGATAGCAGCATGTTAAAAACTGTTATGAGATACTTCTTCACATAGAGAACTGCAGATGAAATGATGAAGTTGTCTAGGAGTCAACTTGGGGGATCTATAAAAACTTGACTTTGTGGATAGATTAGTTTAATGGGAATTTAGGTTATGTCGGACTGATCTGGTTTGTCATAAACTCTTTAAGCTCTTATAAATCTAAAATAGCACACTTATATATGGTACTATACACTTTCTAATAAGAGCAAACACTGGCATCTAACTCTAATATACCTCTATAGATTAAAAAAACCAATTCAAATAGAGACAGTACTGTGTGCTGATAAACATTATACAGAAATACCTGGGAGTAAATATATCATGCATAATAATTTCGCAGCTGTTTTTCTATGTTATTTTCATTTACAAAAACTCTTTCTTGTCTCTCATTTTGATAGCAAATGTATACATCTGGACTGTTTGCTCCCAAATGTGGAAAAAGTAAAAACATACAAATGATTGTCTGTTTTGGGATACCCTGTCCTACTCAATTTTATATCATAAAGAAAATCAAATAATAAGTTTAATATAAAATAAACCCAAAATAACCAAGCCTGTGAAATATTAAAACAAGACAGAAACTGGTCTGTACCTTAGAGTTCGGTTGCTATGTCTACAGGAAACAATTTGATTTCTTTTGGTGGGTTGGCATTCAAGTGCATTACTGGCAAAGTGTGAGCTAACGCAAATACAAAACGAACTGCAATGAAAGCAGGTAAAGATGAAGAAATACATTCTCTTATACAACTCTAAGATAAATATATCATTCATCCCTTTTGTAACCTGCTCATTCAGTTCACATGGAGCCAGTGCCAATCGTGGCAACGCAACCCTGCAATGTGGATCACTGAGCCACCTGCCACACTTTCCAATATAAATTGCTTAAGACAATTTCAATAACCACAGTGGCACACAAAGAAAAAAATCATTGAAAATGACTAAGTTTTTAATTTTACAATACAAAACACTGGACCAATTGCACTTTACAAGCAGTGTTGAAAGAAATCAAAGACTTAATTTATAATTTGATAGTAAACATACTCAAGCAAGGACATCAGACAGAAGAAGTTCCTGTTGAGAGTATCATTGCAAATGTGATTCTAGTTAGCGGTTGTAAGAGACGGCCGGCAGCTCAACTCGACTGGGACGCCCCTACAATGGAATGGATGGAGGAAGGCAGATATTCAAGGACACTGCCACCCCCAAAACACTAGATGGCAGCTTCCCTGGAGTGTAGCAGTGCCCCGGATTCCCAAAGGACATCTTGGAACTTGGAGTTTGGTTGCTCAACCCTGTTGGGTACCGTTGGTGCCACCAGGAGGAGCTGTGAGAGGACCAGAGGAGCCATGCCTCATCCATAGCCTGGATGTACTAGGAAGTCACATGGACGAGAGCCCTGAAATACTTCTGGGCTGATTAAAGAGCTTTAATTCTCCGTCTGACCCGGAAGTGCTGGCAAGTCATATGGAAGGGAAGAGAAAAAACACTTCAGGGTCAAGGACTGTTGGCGATCCAGCAAGTGAGCCGGAGTTGGGAGGTAGAGGACAGAACTTGCTGGGAAGTGTACAGGAGAGAATTGTAATTATTACTGTATTTATTTGCCTGTTTATTGGTGGCAGTGGTGCTTGAGGAGCACTATACAAAAAGAAGAAATAAAAACAACCTCTTGGTACTTTTGGTCGGTGTGTTGGGTTAAGTGCTGGTATAGCGCCATCTAGTGTTACACGGTACAGAAGACACAAATCTGGAATAGGGCACAAATATGTATTCATTGTTTTCTCTGATAAAATATTGAACACAGAATGAAATCAAAAACACATTAGAAGGCTACTTGGATGACAAATATTCAAAATGATTACCAACAAGGCTTTAGAAGAGGAGGATTCTGTTAAACAAGTTGTTTTACTTTTTCTGTACCGGCAGCTGGTGTTGTAGACAAAAGAAAATTGTATGATAGTTTGATCAGACTTTCAAAAAATGCATTTAGTTCCACACCAAAGAATAATTTTACATTACATTCAGCTTATTAATGGTCAATAAACAAACAGGAGAGCAAAGAGTTCTCCTCATGGTGTGGGTTATAGAAGGAGTCCCCTCAGGCCTCTGCATTAGATCTGCTTCAGGTCTACTATATATCAGTTATAAAGATTCAGGTACAATAAGCAGATGTGTGAACTGTGCAGCAAATGCTGAGGCTGCCACATAGAATGAAGATAGTGTTAAACTGGATGAATGATAAATGGAGCCATCAACCCGCAGCATGTCCAAACCCACTTAAAAGCAGCCCAAGGAAAACACCTAAACGTTTAGCCCTATAGACGTAGCACAATATGGAGGGAACAGAATATTTGGTACTCCTCCTCACCAACCTTGTGTATTAAAACAGCATATAAATCCTTTTTTAAACACTGATTTCTAAGTTGTTCCTTTAATACAGAACAATAGTACATCCTCATATTAAAGGGTGCATCACGGAAATGGGAGAACTTGCTGCAAAGAACAACTGTACATTAAATCACCACAGTTTAAATGGAAGTATGCATTTAGGGCTCACTAGGGACTGTGTCTGCCAGCTGCAAAATCAAGCAGCATGATGTCATGAGCAAGGCGATGTAGTCAAAGTTAAGGAGAGAAAATGTAAGCACGTAATTCTGGTCTCTATTTATTTATACTGCAAATGATTTGCCATTCTGGGGAGTAAATTCCTGGGAAACATTTCCTGTTTTAATCATAAGATTCATATCTCATGGAAAATATTTTACATTTGGTTCACATGCACTCTCGTGATAACAGTATACTGACTTTAAAACTTGTGGTCCACTGAGAGTCTTAGTGTGTGGTCTCCAAGTTGCCATTTCTCTGGTGCTTTTTCATTCTACGAGTCTATGTGCAGTCTAGAGTGTCATTTTAGGCCCTATGACTCAATTGCTCTCTTATTCATTTGCAATAATAAGTTATGTCTAAATTACTGTCTGTGTAAATAATATCTTACAGTGCACTAACCTCGAAGGTCCTGGACTATTTGTATGCCCCATTGATCTCATGTATACCTCTGCATGAGAGACTGACTGATGCTAGTGTGCTGTAACAAAAGTCAATCCCTATAAGAACAGCCTTGCTGCTGTTTAACAGTTTTCAGGCAATTTCCTTTTTGGAATTCCGCACTGTTTTCTAAGTTCTGTCCCATTCCAGTTTTGCTCTGGACTCCATTACAAATCATCTATACAATGCAGATCACTTTGCTGTTCTACTTATATCTATTTCATTTTAATGTCTATTCTTTGTTTAATCGTGTGTTAAAGTTGAAGTGATCGTGATGCAAGACATGTCCATACTAAGGGATTATGTAAAGATGAATATAGTAGAATCATGTATGTGTTATGCCCATTGAGATCTTGCTTACAGAGCCCTTTACATCCACCCTCTCTCCCCCTCTTCTTTTTTAATAGCCATTTTCAGGTTCACCCAGGTTGGCCAGTTTCCTCTGAAATGTTGGGGGTATTTTAGCACAAAATGTTACGGTCTGAAGCCCCTTCTGATGCCAATCTCTTTTATTCACCTGTTAATGACAGGAAAGAGGGATGGAAATCTTATTCTAACTTCAGGTCACAGGGGTAATTAAAGAGCACATTACATTAGTGTAAATACATACAAGCTGATATATACTTGGTTATACTTCAGAGACCGTCACAAAATCAGTGCTGGATTAAAATGTGGAGAACATCATGGAATTAAACGTGAGAAGCAAAAGAGCTTTAGGAGCAGTACTGATCACACTGCAAAGGTAAGTAAGCCAATATGTTCAGTAAACACAGCAATCAGCACTTCTAAAGTCCCCTCCATCCCCTTTTGTAATGCTAATGCAGCCATTAGAACTCTAAATACCTTAAATCATTCTGTTAATCTGATTTTGCAACAACTTCCACGCGTCTTCCAAAAATTCATATTCCCCCACAATTGGATATTTAATCAAACAGAAAGGCTTATAAATTAAAAAAACATTGTACTACTTCCTTCTCCCACTGCACATTTGCACATGAGCTGGAGTCTATCCGATCAACATCAGATCAAAGGCCGGAGCCTACAGTGGATGGGGCACAAATACACAAATACAACACCAAGTTTCTTCTGACATACTCTCATATCGCAGCATTTGACGGTTTCCATTCAACATTAATAAGCACAATCATGTCATGAAGAAGCAAACCACAGTACTCAGAGAAAGCTCACTTAAATAAACACTAAGAAAAGCAGATCTGAACAGAATCCATTCCAGTGCCCATATTTATCAAGTGTCTCACAGTAGAAAAATAGTGAAGCAAATTTCTTCCTGCTCTTAGGAGTTAAGAGTAAAGCCATTTTATCAGATTTCCCAATTTAAGAAACTATTTGCACTGGGTGTCACGAGGATGAATAGAATTAGAAATGAGTACATTAGAGGGTTAGCTCAAGTGGGACAGTTGGGAAACAAAGTCAAAGAGGTGAGATTGCATTGGTCTGGACAAGAGCAGAGGAGAGATGCTGAGTATATTGGGAGAAGCTTCCAGGTAAGAGGAAAACAGGAAGGCTTAAGAGAAGTTTTATGGATGTGGTGAGAAAGGAGATGCAGGTTATGGGTGTTAAAGAAGAAGATGCAGAGGATAGACAGATATGGAAGAAGATGATCTGGTTGCAACTGGGAGGAAGAAGAAGAAGAAGAAGAAGAAGAAGAAGAAGAAGAAGAAGAAGAAGAAGAAGAAGAAGAACAACAACAACAACAACAACAACAACAACAACAACAACAACTCCTAACGTCATCAGGATTTATGATTTATGAGTGCTCATGAGGGGCTCTAACTTGCTAGGTGCTGCCAGAAGATGGGGTTCGGGCAGAGAGTGGAATGCACATTCCAAGAAATGCAAAATGCTTTGGAAACACAGAACAACAACAAACTTGTAAAAAGAAATAGATGTGACAGAGATGGAATAATATTCAGAATTGATTATGTCATGTGATCACTCTATCTACATGAATGATACATGCACTGTTTGCCGAAATTAAAGTGTTGCTAATGTTACATATAAAATGCAGCACTGCAACAGGAATGGCTTTGTGTATACTGCAACCAATCATTTCTTGAATTCTGCACCAAACTTTCAACGCCCTTACAATGTGTGAGGTAATATAAAGATGTATCCTTTCCCCATGACTCAGCACAAGCTACATTCATGCAAACCAGCACACCCATGAGAATCACTGCTCCAGGTGTGGATGAGCACACGTGTACTACAGTATGGTGGTCACAGATGGACACAACTGTAGTAGTCAGCATATTATCTTAAGCAGGGCAGGATGGGTAACTGACAGTAAAAAATGCCACAGAGGTACTCTGAGCTCTGCATTCCAAATACCAGGAATATTTGCTTTACAGTTTGAAAAAAGCAGGTGGATGGACACTCACATAAGATAACGGGAGGATCATGGTGCGAGGCATGGCATGCCGTACGATCAGGAACAATGGAAGAATGAATGCAACTTACAGCTGTGGCTAATTTCAGTAATTGTTACTTTATGGGGCATTTCCCATGCCCATAACAGTGGGAAGGTGATTCTTCTGAAAATACTACTGCAGATAATTCCTTGTTAAAGAAACATGCCCATTTTTGGGCTTAACTTTCATTCAGTGTGTGTCTCAGTTTTTCAGTCTCAGTGTTCATTATATTATTATTATTTTTGATGATGTTGTGAAATGGCAACAAATACAGTATGCTTCTTAGCACAATAGCCTACCTTATGTTTTCCTTCTTCAATTATTATTACTGTTATTTTTCTGGTGAATCCCTAGTTGTAGTATCAGAAAACTAAAAAGCATCATCATGGGTACCACTTTGCAGCTCAGAGTGCGATAAAACCATAGCATCCTTCATTCTCAACTATGAACTCCTATTTCTAGCTGGCAATAGTTGTGCGTCAATTTTAGCAAAAATTCCTAGGAGTAATTCTGAGATGCCTGATAAGTATGGGTACTGATCTGTACAACCATGAGGAAATCACCATGTGGCCTGTATACTAATTATTAGATATACTTGAATTTAAAACACATACAGTATATACTGTACATATTTTTAGAAAAGTTTAAAATCTCATAAAAATGATTTTACCAATTTTAAAACAATAAACCTGGTAGTGACAACGCCATTGCTTGCCCAGTACAATGTGGTTATGACACAAAGAGATGAGATGAATGGACTTAAATTTTATCAAATCCCCATTCTGTGTTATTCTGTACACCTCCAAGTGATGAATCAATTCCGGACAAAGCAAATAAGTAAAAACAAAACAAAAAAAAAAAAAAACAGTGATTAAAGCTCCAATAAAAGTTTATAGAATGCAAATTAAAAGCAGTTTGATAGGCTGTACATCACATCGGTTTGTCGCTAATATGTCACACGGGCCCTAAAAGTAATAATTGCATGTTTTTAATTAATTGTGTGCCTGCTTTACTCAGTCCATACAATATGGAGTCGCACTATGTAAAACTGTAATATAAACTCCATAACCGAGTGGCTAAAAAACTACACGATGCTACCTTTTCACGAGCTACACAACTCACCTTTTGGCACACACTTGCCACTCTTGTAGCCGTTGTCAAGTGAGGTCAGTTCCCTTAACACTGGCAGGTCAACCTGTACGTAAAATGAGCTACAGGGTCCTAAATTCCCGTCAATTCTTCGCGGCTATCAATTATCTAAGCGCTTGATTAAGTCGAAAGTCACGAGGATGCAGGCCAGCAATACTGGACGGGACAGAAGTCCATCGCAAGGTACCTCACTCCACTTTGACTACATTTAAAAGTTGTACACTATTGCTGATACAGAAAGCATTCCAAATAAACGATCACGCAGTTGGTGTTTAATGTTGCGGATTTACAAATAATCTTTACGTTTCGCGTCAGGCGTCACTAACAGCACGAGCAGTCGTTTCTCTAACAGACCTATTTTTTATTATAGGTTCTAATGAATGAAAGTCTTACAAAACTCCAAACTTTATGCTCCAGTTTGTGAATGATAGCGTCATACTTATAATAATACATTTCGACGATGCTGGGTTTTACAGTTTAGTTCATGATCTCTATAACTGGCTTTTTAATGAAGATTTTAAAAAATAACTCCTTTACCCTGAGCAGCGTGGTGTGTGTGGTCCCCAGCAGCATGTCTAACTCTGGGATTATTCTTGTTGGACAGCCGGCGTTTAATTTTAGGGATCGTCAATAAAGTGTCATGCAGTCCAAGTGTTTACATGAAGACTTTATCCTGCGTTCTCACGATATTCGGAGTCATGTAAAATCACTAATATATAAACATAAAAATCAAAATAAAGCAAAAAAATATAAAATTCCAAACATTACAAACCGAAAATAACCGGCATGATGACTGTATTTTAATTCGTTTTTGTTGATAGTTCCTTACAGTCTCTCAGGAAAGAAAATTTCGTCTGGTAGGCGGACAGTCAAGTGAAAATGGTGTAAATACCAAACAAAGAAACGAGAAGGCGTGCTTTTTGTCTTATTTTCACCTTGCTTGTCGCTGTGCAGCGGCATTCGTGCAGTTCTTGCCGAATGTAAGTATCAGTGATTATAGGACCGTAGGAAACGGGCGTGTAGCTGAAAAATCCGCAAGCTTGATTCGGGAATGACAGATAGCATTGTAGAGAATGTTATCGTGGTTTCCCAAAACGTGAATGCTGGTCCGAATGAAAACACGCGAGCTGCAGCTTACTACTTTTGAGGATCCGTTTAAAGCCGTTAAATGCATGTCCAAAGTTTGGTCTAACCAACCTTTCCTCCTCCTCCCCATCTCCATCCTTCATAGTGTTGTCCCACAGACCTTACGATTTTCAAAATCCTGCAGAAATGCGGTACTTTGATTTCACAGTATGTCCACAAATACCAATTTGTTTTACTGACAATTGCCCGCTAACTTTTTTGTGTTTATGTGCACCTCCACAAAAATCTTTTTAGGATAAGCACGGCTTGTTTTCTAACTCATTGTCTCATATTTCACAGGTAAAACGTTTTCGACACAATGGACCCAGACAACAGCACATCCAGCTCAGCAAGTGGCAGCGTGGTTGTGTCCACCAGTCATAAGCTGGTAGATATCGAATTTCCGAATTATAGCACCGTCCTGCTGGAGCATCTCAACCAGCATCGAGAGGAGGGCAAGTTCTGCGACCTAGCGGTGCACGTAAGGGGTCAGGTGTTCAGGGCTCACAAGGCTGTGCTTGCCGCCTCCTCCTCCTACTTCCACGACAAGCTGCTATTGCGCAATACAGAAGTAATCACGCTGCCAAGTGTCATTGAACCCGAGGCATTCGCTGGCCTTCTTGGACTTATTTATACTGGGAGGCTACGTGTTACCGTACAGGACATGCCCAGCTATCTGCTGGTCGCCAGTGGCCTGCAACTTTGGCATGTAGTGGACCGCTGTAAAGAAGTGCTGAAGAGAGAAGAAGAGCAGGTAGGTTTATGTCAGTTTACAATTTACACTCACGGCTTTGCATTGTAGAATGTACAATATTGACATAAAGAACATGTTTTCAGACTTATGAGGCTGTGAAATAATAAAACTTTGATAGGATCAGTCAGATCACTGATATTGACTAATTCTCAAAATAGAGATCTAAATTAAATACTAATTAAATATAGTAAAATGTAACAGATAGATAGATAGATAGATAGATACTTTATTAATTCCATGGGGAAATTCACATACTCCAGCAGCAGCATAATGATAAAAACAATATTAATTAAAGAGTGATAGAAATGCAGGTAAAACAGACAATAACTTTGTATAATATTAACGTTTCACCCCCCGGGGTGGAATTGAAGAGTCGCATAGTGTGGAGGAAGAATGATCTCCTCAGTCTGTCCGTGAAGCAGGACAGTGACAGCAGTCTGTCGCTGATCCTCTGTATGGAGATGATCCTGTTCAGTGGATGCAGTGGATTCTCCATGATTGACAGGAGCCTGCTCAGTGCCCGTTGCTCCGCCACAGATGTCAAACTGTCCAGCTCTGTGCCTACAATAGAGCATGCCTTCCTCATCAGTTTGTCCTGGCGTAAGGCGTCCCTCTGCTTTATGCTGCCTCCCCAGTACCCCACCGCATAGAAGTTGGCACTCACCACAACTGTCTGATAGAACATCTGCAGCATCTTATTGCAGCTATTGAAGGATGCCAGCCTTCTAAGGAAATATAGTCGACTCTGTCCTCTCTTGCACAGAGCATCAGTATTGGCAGTCCAGTCCAATTTATCATCCAGCTGCACTCCCAGGTATTTATAGGTCTGCACCCTCTGCACACTGTCACCTCTGATGAACACAGGGTCTGCGAAGGGCTTGGGCCTCCTAAAATCCACCACCAGCTCCTTGGTTTTGCTGGTGTTCAGTTTTAGGTGGTTTGAGTTGCACCATTTAACAAAGTCCTTGATTAGGTTTCTATAGTCCTTCTGCCCACTCCTGATGCAGCCCGCAATAGCAGTGTCGTCAGCGAACTTTTGCACATGGAAGGACTCCGAGTTGTATTAGAAGTCCAATGTATATAGGCTGAACAGGCCCAGAGGAAATACCATCCCCTGCGGCACTCCTGTGTTGCTGACCACAATGTCAGACCTGCAGTTCCCGAGACGCACATACTGAAGTCTGTCTGTAAGAGAGTCCACGATCCATGCCACTTGGTATGAATCTACTCCCATTTCTGTCAGCTTGTCCCTAAGGAGCAGAGGTTGGATGGTGTTGAAAGCACTAGAGAAGTCCAGAAACATAATTCTTACAGCACCACTGCCTCTGTCCAAGTGGGAGAGGGAACAGTGTAACATATAGATGATGGCATCCTCCGCTCCCACCTTCTCCTGATATGCGAATTGTAGAGGGTTGAGGGCATGGCAGACCTGTGGCCTTAGGTGGTGAAGCAGCAGACGCTCCATGGTCTTCATTTCATGTGACGTCAGGGCGACAGGCCTGAAGTCATTCAGCTCACCAAGGACATGAAATCTTTGGGACTGGGGTGCAAGATGCAAGATGTTTTCCAAATCCTCAGGGCTCTCCCCGAGACAAAACAGGCATGTAATCTAAAGTTGTTTCCCACTTTGTGCCCATTGTTTCCAGAATGAGCATCACCTAGGTAATCTTAATATACATTGGATTCAGAAAGAATTCAGACCCCTTCACATTCAAAGCACACTTTATTAATCTCAAGGGGAAATATGACATGAATGCAGCAGCCGAAGAACCATAAAAAACAAAGATACAGATTTGCAGGACAAATAATAAATCAATCAATAAATAAAACTATCATATAATAAAGCACTAAGGTCACTGTGCCCAGTCCCTCTCAGCAATCTGATTGGACAGTTTGACTTTGGTATGTTTGGTCAGCTTGGCTTTGGTGATGTGATCAAAAGAGGAAGCACAAGTGTGAGACGCACGAGAAGGAGTAAAGGTGTACAAGGGCATGCTGAGAGCATCACCTTCAAAGACAGCAAGTAAAAAACTGGCCAGGGGGAGAGAAAGGCACCTCAAGAATAAGGAGTCTGAGAAGCAGGCATTACAGTAATGTACTCGAGAGAGGGAGTGTCTGTGAAGAGATATTAACACGCACGCAAATACAGAGGAAAGGTGCCAGTGGTACATGTAGAACAAGAGATAACAGATATTTTTTAATTATTCTGTTACCTTTTTTTGTACCATGGCTAGTAAATAATAAATGCATAATACACAGAAATATTCTCTTTTGTACAACAGCTTTGAGTATGTTTAGGGTTATTCCTGTGATGCAGCAGGCCTTCCTGATAGGTTTGTTCAGGCATTTAAATTGTATGAACTCAAGTGGCTTCTACAGGAGACCACAGCAGAGAACAATACACTGGCTACTGCTCACTGGTAAATATTTCCAGCAGCGTGCTGCATACGTCAAAAGACCTGAGTAATCTCAGGAAGTAGTCTGCTCCGGCCCTTCTTGTACAGTGCAACTGTGTTGTCAGACCAGTCCAGTTTGCTGTTTACGTGAACCCCCAGGTACCTGTAGCTCTGCACCGCTTCCATGTCGTCCCCCTGGTCTCTGAGGCTTTTGCACACTGGAAGTCAACTACCAGTTGTTTTGTGTTCCTGATGTTGAGCTGCAGATGGTCCTCCCTGCACCACAGGGCAAAGTCCTCCACAAGCCTTCAGTACTTCAGCCTGTCTCCATTATTATATGATGCAGGCCTTATCTAAGGTTTCCTGTAGATGGCAACCATTGTTATTATGGTGGAAGTCTGTTGTGCAGAGGGTAAACAGGATGGGAGACAGGACAATTTCCTGAGGTGCCCCGTACACTCCACTATTTTTGACACATTATTGTTTTGTAGATTTCATTTTAAATGAATACATTTACAGTTGTTGCCCATAAATCTACACGCAGTAACCCATAATGACAAACTGAAAACGTTTTCAAGAATATTTGCAAATACCTGTATATTAAAAATCAAAAACTGAAACATCTCATTTACAGTATGTAAGTAGGCCTATTCAGACCGTTAGCTGTGGTAGTCCACGTTGTGGTCAGGCTCGCCCTGTTTGTTTTAATTATTGCGCAGATGTGTCTAGAACTTGATTGGAGCCCACCTGTGGCAAATGGAATTGATTGGACATCAGTGGCACACACTTGGGTTTCACTTTCCATGTCAGGACACAAACCAAGCTGTGAAGTCCAAGGAACTCTCAGTAGACCACCACTGTCAAATTGTGGTGAGGCATTGATGGGGCAAAGGGATAAATCCACTTCTAAAACTCAGTGTGCCCAGGAGCATGGTGGCCTCAATTGGTGTTGTGCATACCGGTATTGATTTTTAGTTTTAACGGTATTTAATTATAATGTACAGCCTGTATACTTACGTGAGAATCATAAATCTATTAGTAAAATATTGGCTTTTTAGCCCCCCGCCCCCTAGAAATAACACGGCTGCATTGAGTTAGATAGGATAGTTCTTTAAATAATAATAATCTGACTAGGCTGTCTGTGCGCGGAGCAAACTTAACAGCTTACAACATGCGTTAGCTCTGTTTCGATTAGTAACGAAAGGTGGAGAAATACTCCACGCTAGCAGAGGAGAGAATCTGTAAATTATCAACACTGACAAAATGAATGTAACATTTGCAAGCGGCACATTGTTGCAAAACGTGCCAGCACAAGCAACCATTTCTTGCAAGCCTCAAGAGCAGCCATAGTTGTATGCACAGCGCATCTTCTTTTGACACGCAGCACGACACCAAAGTAGAACGAACTTTAAGTCTGTTTACAATCATTAAGGCATTCACCTACGGGTGCTTGTATGACTAAAAACTATAACAGAGTGCTTTGCTCTCCATTTATATAGTGTACAAAAAAAAAAAAATTAAAAAACTTACTCAAAATGCCCTAGACATCAGGTATATAATGTCAAGCCGCATTTACTTCACCAAAGCAGCTCTCCCACAAAAGTATGAAAAATGCAGGCATACAATGCTTTTCAGATGTTAAATCAATTGGTTATTTTGCATGCAGATTGTATCTGTGTAAAAATACTGTACTGTATACACACTATATTAATTAGAGTTGCCAACTAATAAGCTTACAAACCTCATACTTAGGAGAGTAAACGCTTTGTAAGTGGAAACCAATCAGGTATTTCTTTCCAAAAGCACATGGCCTCTGCACAATATCTTTTTAAATTTCTTCTTGATGAGGAAGTTACCGTATTCATGGAAGCGCTTTTTGACGGCCGCGTTTGAAAGCAGCGCTCGAACAAAACGTGCTTTTCTAGATTTCATCGATCTACAGGTATATATGTTTATAACAGGTGCGCTTCTATCTTGTTGCTTATTATGCAGGTATTTAGAAGTTTAGAGTGGTAAGAGATAAAAGAATTGCTGTGACGCTTGACTGGACCGCGAGCCCTTTAAAGAGTTCGTGTTGTTCATTGCAGATTGAGTCAAAGAGAGTCGAGCAGGCAGCGGAAACAAACGAACAACACATAGAGAGGCAGCACGCTACTAAGACATCACATCAGGAATGTTAGGGGCAGGAAACCATAGAGGGGCAGAGCTCAGACCAGGAGCTGCCCAGAGTGAAGTAGTACAAGCCACATGGCGTGAAACAGCATCTTACAGAAGTAAACGTGGACAAAAAACACAGTTGGTGCCAAATATGTGCAGTATCACTGGACTGTAAAAAAAACTTAACTGCTGCTCAATGTGCCAGGAGCCATGTTGTTGCAGTGATCTCAAAAATGTAACTGTGGTATGTGATTATTATGCTGAGTAGCAGAAAGCGATTGTGTATTTTGTTATTCCTTTTGTAGGAAAAAAAAATTAAAAAGAGTTTAAACATACAGTTTTCAGGGAAGAGGTGTTCAATAAATGGTTATTTTTGGCCTGACTTATACATATATATAGTATCTCACTGAGTACACCCCTCACATTTTTGTAAATATTTTATTATATCTTTTCATGGGACAGCACTAAAGATATGACACTTTGATACAATGCAAAGTAGTCAGTGTACAGCTTGTATAACTGTGTAAATTTGCTGTCCCCTCAAAATAACTCAACACACAGCCATTAATATATAAACCGCTGACAACAAAAGTGAGTACAAGCTTTATACAAGCTGTACAGTGGTTACTTTACATTGTATCAAAGTGTCATATCTTCAGTGTTGTCCCATGAAAAGATATAATAAAATATTTATAAATATGTGAGGGGTGTACTCACTTTTGTTAGATACTGTGTATATTATATTATATATATATATATATAATATACAGTACAGGCCAAAAGTTTGGACACACTTACTCATTCAATGTGTTTTCTTTATTTTCATGACCATTTACATTGGTAGATTCTCACGGAAGGCATCAAAACTATGAATAAACACATGTGGAGATATGTACTTAACAAAAAAAGGTGAAATAACTGAAAACATGTTTTATATTCTAGTTTCTTCAAAATAGCCACCCTTTGCTCTGATTACTGCTTTGCACACTCTTGGCATTCTGCCTTATCAGGGTTATTTAGTGGAATTTCTTGCTTTATCAATGGGGTTGGGACCAGCAGTTGTGTTGTGCAGAAGTCAGGTTAGTTGGACGATCATTTATTTATTTATTTATTTTATTAATTTTATTACAATCCATACAAAGCAATCAAGTTTTTACAAAAAGAAAAATTGAGTTAAGAACAGATCGATCCCCACCCTGAGAGAGAGAGCAAGCCAAACAGCGTAAAATTTAAGGCTTGTAAACATACCTAAATTAATAAATTCTCTGTGCTTTATGAACTTATTTTAAAATATTACTGATTAGATCCTGCCATGTTTTGAAAAAAGTCTGTACGGATCCTCTAACTGAGTATTTGATTTTTTCCAATTTCAAATAATATAACACATCGGTTTCCCACTGACTTAAAAGAGGAGAGTTTGAGTTCTTCCAGTTTAGCAGAATAAGTCTGCATGCCAAAAGTGTAGTGAATGCAATCACAATTTGTTTGTCTTTCTCCACTTTAAACCCATCTGGAAGAACCCCAAACACAGCTGTTAATGGGTTAGGAGGGATTGTGAGTCCAAGACTGTCTGAGAGGTAATTAAAAGTTTTGTCCAGAATGATGTTAATTTGGTGCAGGCCCAGAACATGTGACCCAGTGAGGCTGGGACTTGGTTGCAACGTTCGCAGGTTGGATCATGCCCTGGAAACATTTTGGAAAGTTTTAGTCGAGACAGATGTGCTCGATATATAATTTTGAGTTGTATAATTGTATGCTTTGCGCATATGGAGCTCAAGTGAATTCTCTGCATTGCTACTTTCCACTCCTTTTCTGATATATTAATTGAGAGATCTTTTTCCCAGTGTCCTCTTGGATCTTTAAAGGGAAGGGATTGTAAAATTATTTTATATATTGTAGAGATGGAGTCTAATTCTTTGAGATTGAGCAATATTTTTTCCAGCATGGATGAGGGTGCAAGATGAGGAAAATCTGGAAGGTTCTGTTTAACAAAGTTCCTGATTTGAAGATAGTGAAAGAATTGTGTAGCTGGAATGTTAAATTTGGAATGTAATTGTTCATAGGATGCAAAGACGTTGTCTATATAAAGATCTCTAAGCAAGTTAATTCCAATTTTTCCAGATATTAAAACTGCATATGTTTGTGAAGGTTGAAAAGTTGGTTCTCTTGCAGGGGTGCCACAGATAGAAGCTTCTCCGTCTTAAAATGCTTTCTACATTGGTTCCAGATTTTAAGTGAGTGGAGCACAATTGGGTTATTAGTGTATTGCTGATAACGTGTGTTTATTGGAGCACAGAGCAAGGAATACAAAGAAGTACTGCAGGATTTTACTTCTATTGCGGTCCAAGCCTGTGTATGTTCTTCTATTTGTGTCCAGGTTCTTATCGCCTGTATATTTGCTGCCCAGTAATAAAACTGGAAGTTAGGTAGAGCCATGCCACCTTCTGCCTTTTGTCTTTGTAGGGTCGCTCTTTTGATGCGTGGATGTTTAGAATTCCAAATAAATGAGGTTATTGTTGAATCTAATTGCTTAAAGAATGATTTATTAATGTATATTGGGATGTTTTGAAATAAAAAGGAGCTTAGGAAGAATATTCATCTTAACAGTGTTAATTCTTCCAGCTAGAGTGAGATGAAGAGTTGACCATCTATGCAAGTCTTGTTTAATTTTTCCATGCAGACGGCGAAATTTTGTTGATATAGAGCTTTATGTTTACTTGTGATGTTTACCCCTAGGTATTTAAACTGTTCTGCAATGATAAAAGGTAGGGTATCTAATCTAATATTATATGCTTGAGAATTCACTGGAAAGAGTACACTTTTATTCAGATTAATTCTGAGACCAGAGATCTTTTGAAATTCTGTGAGTGCTGCTAAGACTGCAGGCACAGAATTTTCTGTCCAAATATACAGTACCATATCATCTGCATATAATGAGATTTTCTGTTCCAGTCCTTCTCTGCTAATCCCCTTTATCTGATCAGTATTTTGACAATGTATTGCCAGTGGTTCAATGGCAATCGCAAACAGCAGCGGTGACAAGGGGCATCCTTGTCTAGGGCTACGTCATTTATTTTTCAACAGGACAATGACCCAAAACACATCTCCAGGCTGTGTACGGGACATTTGACCAAGAAGGAGAGTGATGGAGTGGTGTAAATAGTCATGAAAATAAAGAAAACACATTGAATGAGGAGGTGTGTCCAAACCTTTGGCCTGTACTGTGTATATGTATATATATATATATATATATATATATATATCTATATATATATATATATATATATATATATATATATATATATAGTGCTGGTCCATTGGGGGCTGTCACCAGTCACAATGCCTGGATGGACCAGGAGAGGAACTGTGCCTTCCCTGGACCATGAGAGGGCAGCCGCCCTGGTTGGTGTGGAGGCCATGTGAATGGAGCATGGAAGCTCAACCCTATAGGGGCCAGTGGTCACCGCCAGGGGGATCCTGCACGAGTAAGGAGCCCTGGACGTCCGCAGTACGAGTGCTTCCAGGTACTCATACGGCACTTCCTTGTGTGGCGGAAGTTCATCAGGCGGCACCTGGAGCACATCCGGGTGGGAATAAAAGGGGCCGCCTCCCTCGAGTCATTAACCGGAGTTGGAAGGAAGTGGACGAAGCTTGGGAAGGAAGACGGAGGCAGCAAAGGACCATTGGAAGGCCCGGGAAAGAAGGGTGATTGGTGCAGGGGCACTGTGTGTTGTGCAGGACTTTGGACTTGTAAATAGTGTAAATAAAAGTGTGTGTTGGACTTACTGGTGTCTGCCTGTCTGTGTCCAGGTATACTGTATATATATAGGAATTTGTCTTGCCAGCAGACATGCAACTGAGAAAGAGCTGCAAGACACTCTGCTGGTGGAATGCACATACTGAGTGTGACCCTCTACAGTGGTGGAAAACCAATGAAACCAATTTACCATGTGTGAGTCACCTTACAAATAAATACTTATTCCTGCCACTAATGCCCAGTCTGAAAGGGTATTTAGTACAGGTGGGAACACTGTCACTTGGCACAGAGCATCACTTAAACCCCAGAGTGTAGATAAGCTTGTGCTTCCATCCCACAACTTCTGACAGTTCTCGGATTACTGAGTTAGTAACAGCACAGGAACTCTATGTCTGCACTACAAATAGAACTAAAGTGTCTATTTATGCATGAAGTTTTTTGGAGATTATTTTGTGTATTTTTGCACATTTTAAATATTCTAAGTAGTGTCCAGTAAGCCAAATTTCTCTCTGGTGACAAATAAAGATCTATCTGTCTATCTAAAAGTTAATTATAATGTAATTTGGTGAATATTTCTATTACATTGCTGTAAATATTATTAAGATTGTTTTAAATGAACAGTTTATAATACATAAAGAAAATAAAAGCAATTTTTTATTTTTAGAAATAGTTCTTTCTTTTGCCTGGTTAAATTTTGAAATACTGTATATATTTTACAATATACCCATTTGACATAGAATTCTGGTGCTTTGGAGGCATAGTATTATTATCTTTATTAACATATATTTAAATATTGATAAATATCATGATATACTGTATTGGGTAAATAACATGATATTGCATTTGGTTAGTATCGCCCAGCACTTGCCTCAGCAATTGTGAAACAGAAGAAGTTTGGTACCACCAGGACTCTTCATAGAGTTGGCGACCTGGTCAACTGAATAAACAGGCAAGAAGTGCCTTGGTCAAAGAGGGGATAGAGGATCTAATGATCACTCTGAGTTTCAGAGGTAATGTACTGAGAAAGACAACAGTCTTAGTTTAAACATTTATTTTAATATGCAAATCAATATAAATATCCCTTCCCCGTTCAGTGTTTGGTTAAAAGACAATGACGATAACACGTGAAAAAACAGAATTTCAGCGAATGCAAACTGGAGACAAGGAAAAACATACTATTTGTTGGCATAAGCAGTGGTATAAACAACAAAAGGAAGTTGATCAAGTTGTACGCAGTGGCAGAGACACTCGAAAGTTCTAGTTTAGAAAGTCGCATAGTGCTCGGACTAAAAAAAGAAGTGGTCAAATATCAAAGTTGCAGTGAAAAGGAGGCTTGTAGCCCACCGTCTTAGTGTCATACGGAAGCGTTATTAGGGTACAGAGAAAAGAAAAAAATAGGGACACAGTGAAGAAAAAAAGTTGAAATGCTGACTTTAATTTAGAAATTTCCGCTTTAATCTCATAGTTTATTTTTTCATTAGTAAGTAAAACGTTGTAAACTTCATCTTAAAAATCAATGTTTAATTTACCAGAGTTTCTCAGATCCCATTGTAACTAAAGTAGCACATTAAATGCTCCGTGTTCTATGTGTGTGAATCATTACGTGCTTCTTAAACAAGCTTTCTCTTACGGCACTGATCTCCACTTATAATACATTAAATTCATGATAATACAACTCTCTGAACATTTTAGAACATGAAGATGTATACTTGATATCATTTTCATGATGATATGCATCAAAGCATGTATTAAACATGGGGACACAGTGGCACAATGGTAGTGCTGAACTGGCATCCTGTCCAGGGATTGTTCCTGCCTCCCGCAAGAAGCTTGCTGGGACGTGCGCAACCCTCGATGAAATAATTTATTACAGCAGTACTGTGTCTGTCAGATGTACCTAACTAAATTCCAGTTCTTCCTTTTCTTTCTCCATGTTGCCAAACGCCACAATAAGCTCTGAAATGTCAAACCAGATGTAAGCTTAGAACACAGATTCTTCCAAATTTTTAAGGAACATGGAAAAATCTTTGTAATACATGCTTAATCATTCCATCTAACTATCCATCCAGGGTTGCGCCAGTTCCAGCAAGCATACAGCACAAAGCAGGACCAATCCCTGGAGGGGGCGCTAGTTCATCACTACCATTGCTCCATCTTGCTCACACGTTTAATTATTAAGAGTATACATTATTTAAATTAAGTTAAAATTTATCTGTATAATGTAATATACATACTTTAAAGAAATTCATTTTAAAAAATGACATTGAGAGCTCCAGAAAGATAGCACTTGGAAATCTAAATCGACTTAGAAGCCAGTCGTCATCATCTGTAACTATGAGCTCTCTTTTAATGCCTTTGATATTATTGTATGGTACGATGAGATTCAATATGCAAATCCTCCATAAACATAATAATAATAATCATAATAATAATAATAATAATAATAATGCAATAAAAAAACAATTCAAAATATACAATATGAAAGCATAAGTACAATATACTTGTGCAAAAGGTTCATAAAGTGGCTCAGGTTGTACAATATTACAACTGTAGTGCAAGTTTACAGTTAGGTAATTGTAATTCTAAGTAAAAGCAGTTCTACCAGGAGCACTTGATGGACTGGTTAAGTACATTTATAGTTCTTGGGATGAAACTGTTTCTGAACCTCGAGGTTCATGCAGGAAAGGCTCTGAAGCATTTGCTGAAAGGGAAAAATTCAAATAGACTGTGCGCATGGCTGAGGCAGCGTTTGCTAGATGCTGTATCCCAATAATCCTCTGTGCTTTCGGCACAGCCCACCGTAAAGCTTTCTGATCTTTCCGTACAGCTGTGATCCCAACCTCCGATACAATGGGTTAAAATACTCTGAGTGGTGCACCGAGAATGCTAAAGCAGCTGTGGTATTTGGAATATTTTGGCCATTCCGAGGACCATTATATTGTTACTGGTTAATTACAATCAGATGGCTTAAATGTATAATGCAGTTAATTTCAGTGTATTTGATAAAGCCGTGTCAGGAATGTGAACCTGGTAAAGAATGGGAAACCACACAGGAATAGTAGCACTGTTTTAACAATGTGTGCCGCCAGTTTGCAAAACCGAGTGGAAACTTGCATATGCACAGAGTAAGGCTGGCACAAGAATGTGTGTGGCCTTATGCCAAGTTTAGTTTTTGTACATCTCGAAGTGAGCCTGGAAACGGGCGTATGCAATATTTTTGTGCATACACACCGTTTATACATGAGGACCCTGGTGCGCGGGGTTCCATTGGTTCTTAATGCAAAAACATCACCACCTAATAATGAGAATTAACAATAAGTGGAACAGACACATGGGGCAAATTACTTTCAATGCTAAATGACTTCATCTTACTTCAGTGTCTAGTAACTAACAAGAACAATTGGAAAAATGGAAAGAACATTATGGTGATGAGGCTGAAAATCTGAAAAACCGAGATAAAAACATTAAATTATCTTAGTTTACCAAGCATACATACATGCTACACTACAATAAAATGTAGAAGAAAAATGTAAATTTATGAAGCAAACTCCACAGAAAAAGGTGAATTAAAAGGAAAAGGAAAAGCAGAGAATTAAGAACTAAATACAGATACAGATATTTTCCAAATCTCTAATGAATGTAAATTTCACACAACTGCTCATTTCTAAATGCAGAATAAGAGATGAAAAAAGTCCAACCAATGTAACAATGAGATAATTTTGAGGTAGTTGTGAAACTGATTGGAACAGACATGCATGCTAGATTAAGTGGATTAACTGTTAGGCAGTCCAGTGTTGGGTGTAGTCTACACGTGATGCCTCCTCCTACACTCAGTTAGTTTGAACAGGTTAAGAGCTGATGGATGTGGTCAAGCAAAGAAAAGGTTTTTGTATTCTGCAGACTGGATTTAATTACAGTTCAAAAACATGCACATACTTATCTCTTTAGCAACTACTTTACTGTACTTGGTAATTCAGTATGTTTTTTTATTTTTTACCCAGTTGGATTCAGTAATTTTCGCTAAAATTAAAACATTTAACTGATGATAGAGTTGAATTTTTAACATTTTAGCTCAATGGAGGTTGTCACTTGTGTTCTTTTCACTTTGTTTTAATTGCATCTGTAATTTTCTTCCTATTGTATTGTAAGTGAAGGAGCAAACTGCAAAATGCAGAATTAGACTACTCATACAGAGACAAGGAGATAAAACCCCTTCTTTTCAATTATTTTAAAATTTGACCTGGCAGATGGTTAAAAGGTTGTTGAAATATAGGGACTTTGAATCTGCACATATCATGGGAGCAGAAGAACCTCTTATGCCAGTGATGAGAATTATTACAATTGCATTTAGAGAAAATAAGACTGCTTTTAGTCATATAAATGACACTGTAGCATTAACAAGAAATGCTCTTGATGTTGATTGCATGTTCATCTGGTATTTTCAAAATGTAATGGCATATCATTATTCTTCATTCCTTGAATTTTGCAATAATATAAATGTCGGATAGATGAGTAGATTATTGTATGAATGTTTTAAATCAGTGCTTGCTATGGCTTATAATATAGTTTTTAACTTTAACACAATACAACATTCCTGTGATAGTGCTATACATATAAACTTCAATGTACAGGTATCAATTTTATTAGTTCATTTCTGTACAGGTATCAATTTTATTAGTTCATTTCATATTTTATCTGATTGTGGTTAGCTGTCTTTGCATAGCTGGTTCCGACCTATTACTGTAGAGATGAGCACCAGCCCTTTGAGACCCTGAAATGGTTAGACGGGTGGATAGACAATTTCATATTTACATGAAAATTTGGAATCCTTATTTTTTTTTTTTACTTAGACTTGTGTTCAGCATAGATAAGTCTGCTAAACACAGAAATTAACAGAGATTCCTGTTCTTCCTTTTCAAGTAGAAACTTAGTATGATTTGATACATTTTCATTTGCTTCTCCAGGTTACTCTAATCATATAAGCATTGAAAGAAGAATCTAAGATTAACTAACAATTAAAACATTACAATGACAGGTAATTCATATTTGACTCAATAATAATGCTGCAGTAAAAGTATTGACTCTAGCCCTTTGCAACTCTCAGGTGAAATGAGGACCTTTAGAAAATGGATGAATGCCTTTTCCAGTTACTACACACATTCAATATAAATTGAAACAGCTAAATAATGACTTCATTGGACTCAAATACATCTTCTAAATTAATATGTGATATTAATTTTCAAAATTCCTTTATCTTGACGTACTGGGGCTTTTTTCCATGACTGAAGCATTGGCATAAGGCAGGTACCAGCCCTTGAGAGGGCACAAGGAGTTTTTGGTAATAATTAGTGTCATATGATGACTACCTAATAATTTTGCCCATCTCATTTCAGATCCTGCGGACGAGTAAAAGCAGTTGTGAGAGAAGCAGCACCCCATACAGACATTGTTGCTCCACCTCACAGTCACCAAGTAGCAGCCAAATACAGGTTGGGTCCCGGGACGAGACATTGGGGTTCAGAGAAGCACACCACTCCATTTTTTCCAGCTCAAGAGTAAAAGCGAGCACAAGTATTAAAATGGGCAAAAGCTCAAATACAAGGGTGGAGAGAGAAGCTCAGTGTCGATCCTCGTATGCCAAAAAGCGGGATCACCAGAAAAACATGAAAACCAAAGAGAAATTGTATCACAGTACTGATCATGATGACGACGACTATTGCCACAGTAATGAGATAACAGTTCACACAGAAGAAGATGAAGTAAGTTCATTAGTTTCATTACAGTTATTGTTGCTTGCCACACTCATTCATCTTCATTTTCTATTGATTGTGTTGCATTTTTCTTTTAACTTAGTCTGGTTAATTTTTGTGGGGAAGAGGGAGTTCTCAGTATGCTGACTTGCATATCAATGAAGGATTTTTTTACCCTTTTGTAAATATAGGTTGAAGATTTAGAAGAGGAAGAAACTGAAGATGATGAGGTAATCAAGGTGCATGTGCAGTCTGAGGAAGATGAAGAAGAAGATGAGGATGGGGGTGTTGTTGTGATGGTGTCTGGAAAAAAAGAAGAAGAGGGTGAAGATGATGATATCTGCAGTGGCTCAATTGATGAAAATGGACAAATGGTGGTAATGGAAGGTGAGCGAAGGAAAGGCAAAGAATCCATATCAGGCTACACCTACAGACTGGTCAGCAGTCAGGTTGATTCGCAAAGTTTGGTGTCCCCTGTTCCTGTTTCTCCTGTTTTCTCAGTTGCTGGGCTGGCCCTGCGGGAGACTGATGGAGGAGCATTTTCTAGCCTGGGAGAATTTCGCTTAGGAGGAATAGGAACTGTTGGAACTATGGAAGCTGGACCTGTTAGTGACCAGATTTATGTAAAGCAAGAGAGGGCAGATGAACACGAGAACAGCACTGCCGCAATTAGAGGTTCCAAGAGCACAGTAACTAGTATTAATGTAGTCAGTTCAGTAAGCAACAGCTCCCAGTTACATCCAAGTGGATTTGGTCCATTTCAAGGGAATTTTAGAATAGAAGGACTCAGCACTACAACTGCCGGTGGAAGTAATGACTATTTTCTGCAAAGTACGGATAGTGGGGGTCCCGGTGTTTCGTCCAATCAAAGTGGGGAGCCAGTGAGCCTTGTTGTAACCGGTTCTAACAGCCTGGGTTCAGTGGTTGTTGACTCTGCTTCATTTCCAGATGGCACTCGAGTTGTTGCTGATCCTACTGGTTACCCTGCTCATGCTGTATCACAGCAGCCCATGGACATTCACGGAAATGAAATAGTCACACATGCTTCACTAGGGCAGACTGTTCATGCTCCTGTCAAGATTTTGTCAGTGCCACCTGATGGCAAACGCTTTGGGTGCCTGTGTGGCAAGCGGTTTGCGGTAAAGCCAAAGCGTGACCGTCACATTATGCTGACATTGAGTGTTCGTCCCTTTGATTGTTCTGTGTGTGAAAAGAAGTTTAAGTTAAAACACCACCTGAATGAGCACATGAAGACACACCTGGGTTTCCTGTATAAATGTGAGCGATGTGGCAGGAAATTCCGTATGCGCAGTTGTTATTTGAAACATGTCCAGCAAGAGGAGGAACAGTTAAATCTTCAGCAGAACAACTGTGCCAACAATACACTACAGTCAGAATACAGTGTACGATAATCCTTAATATACAGATATAATTGGTTCTGGTTTGGTTCACCATCAGAAGACTTTGGTAATGCAAGTTTGACACAAAAGACAATTTGTCAGTAATATGCTGGCGTCAAAGGTCTGACTTCTTTTTTGCCACTTCATCTAGAAAATCTTGGTATGCTGGATATCATTGTGGCAAAGGTGAATGTTAGGCAATAAGCATATGCAGATGGCATTGATCTAGAATGGCAAGGTTTTAAGACTAATGTTAAACTCGCTTTTGTGCCTTATGTTCAATTCTAACTCTCCAGTGGTATGTACTAGTACATATTAGAAATGCAATTGTGTGGTAGAATGCCTGCTGTGTTTATGTGAACCAGATGTTTGGAGCACTTCACCTATAAAAAGCTCTTATATTACAGCGACATGTTTTAATCTTTGAGTAGAGGTATATTGAGCGATTTCTGCAGGAATATACAGTGAAGCAGATTTGAATCTTATGGTGTTTAGGCCAGTTCCTTTAACTTCAAATCACTGGTTCTAAGACTGTGCCCTTCCCTGGGTATGGCGTCCATTTTAGGACATTCTCTACCCTTCTGAAAAAAAAAAGTCATCCTTCCTCATGCAAAACTACACCCTCCCATCTATATCTGCCGAAACGGAATCCATCCTCCGACAAAACTTTCCTGCTCCCTGCGGCAAAACTCCATACTCACTCCTTAAACATATCTGCTTACACTATGTAGTATGTACTGTATGTGCATAGTTATACTTTAAAGCTTAAATGAGATTGATGCTAAAGATCTCTGCTGGTATCTGAAAGGTCGCTGGTTCAAATCCTGTTACTGCCAAAAGGGATCCTACTCCATTGGGCCCTTGAACAAGGCCCTTAACCTGAAAGTTGCTCCAGGGGTGCTGTGTAATGGCTGGCCCTGCACTCTGACCCCTCAAAGATCATGCAAAAAGACAACTTATCCTTGGGATTAATAAAGTATATATCAAATCAAAACGATTAAAATATTAGTGTTACCATCCTATAATGCGCAGTATACTACCCAAATGATAATGGAAAAACAAGCGATTTTTTAAATGTTATTAAAGCAAATCTAATTTTACACTTTAAATCATGTATAATTTGCAAAACACAGATTATAAAAATGCAAATTACAATGTTGTATAAGCAATAAAGCTGCAGTATGCAGGAGAAGAATGTTTAACGAAGATGTATATGATTGGCTGCCTAAAATGTAAACATGAAGAGGAGGGTGTAGCCTGAAATAAAGATTGAAAGCCGCATAGCTCCTTTATAATGGCTGGCTGGTAGTATACTACTGGATGATGTAAAGATATTGCTGGCTACCACACTCCTTCCTGAAACCATTTTGTCAAAGTGAGGAGGATTCCCTAAAATAGATTTTTATTTTTTCTGATGCTATTTTAGAAGCTCTGAGAGAGCTGTGGCATATCCTGGCAGATTTGGAAAGAAAGACAAATCGACATTGAATGGGGTGACTGCCCATCACAGAGCGCATTCATGCACACACCAGCACTCACTTATACTGGAAAAATGTAGAAGCACCAGATTACAACTAATGTGCTGGAGTGTGAGGCAGCAGCCCTAAGACGTTGGTCATCATTATGCCCTATTTAACTTGTATAATTCTTTAATTAGTTGCCTTGTGTCTGTTTTATCCTGTAAAGTCATAAAAACACATTATTGTGTGGTCCAAAATGAGTACAAAATGTAAGATGTTGGATGCTGTCCCATTTTTCTTATTGGTGTACGCAGATCTAGAAAATGGATTAAGATGTTGTTTGAAGGTGTTTTAGCACATGATCAAGGTAACGAGCACTGCTGGGTTAATATCCTGGCTAAATCGCTGTATTTGTGGAATTTCCATTTTCTTACTACATCTATGGGAATGTTCTTCTGGTACTCTGGTTTCCTTTCACTTACCTTAGTCTCTGAACTGGTTAAATACGAGCTTGAGATTACATTTTGGTGTGTGAGTGAGCAGAGGCTCGGTGGCATGTCCACATTTTATTCCTACTTTACATGTGATGCTGCTTGGATAGCCTCTGGCCTTGCCCATTTATTGAAACAGGTAGATTCGGAAAATAAATGAATACTGTTTCCGCACAAGGGCCTTCATTTGTAGTGTTTATTCTTTCAACAATTCAGTTTCAATTACAGTAATTTTAAAGCGACAAAAAGCAGCAGGCAAGTCTAAAAAAGACAATGTATTCAAAACCAGAGGTGCTGATTTAGTTCCATTTATTCTTGTGTACTCCTGCAAGGATTTTTTTAAATTAACCAATCATTGGTGGCTTTATGTTATTTATTTATTATTTTTTATTATTTTTGGATTGATGCCTTAAATGTATAAATGAGCAATTAACATTGGTGTTCGTCCTTTCAGTTACCTTCAGAGTCCAGTAGTAGTTCTTAAGTAGCAGTCATTGTAACTATCAGAACAAAGCTAAAGATCCCTGGCGGAAGAATAGTTAGTCAATCACCTATCAAGTTGACTTTATTATACTCCAGAAGTATGAAGTAGATAATTGAATTGAATTAAGTACAATTCAAATGTGTTTCACATAACTTTCTGCATATGATTTGATATTAGAATGTTACTACATCTACATTTGTCTGTAAAAGAAATAAAATAAAAATAAAGAGAAACATTCAAATTAAAATGGGTGTTAGGTGTATCACAATACGTTGTGGAGCTTTCATCAAATTTGTTCCTTACTGGAGATGTTTGATTAAACAAACCCAGCATATACAGTACATGTTGTTGAGTCTGCCCGGGAAAGATTTATGAACGAGGATTTATTTTCTGTATCTTCTGATCAGTTTTTTTAAATATCATCTGAGCTAACATAGCCCACTTACGTAATTTGGGGAGATATTTTAAATGTTGAAATAGAGGTTAACATAGTAGACACTGAATCCTCTTGTCTTTGTGTGTGTCAGTAGTAGGAGTAGTGAGAAATGACATCATATAATGCTACAATTGATAATAGCCTTGCTTCTTTGTTTATTATTATATTTAAGTACCATAAATTAATTTCAGAAACAGTTCTTCTTAATGCAGAAAGAAACAAGTTTATATTAAGGTCTGATTTTCATCCATTGTTTATCCAACCCGCTATATCCTAACTACAGGGTCACGGGGATCTGCTGGAGCCAATCCCAGCCAACACAGGGCATAAGGCAGGAAACAAACCCCGGGCTGGGCGCCAGGCCACCACAGAGGTCTGATTTTATGTTTTCTAATTTACATCTGAATACTGGTCCATTATTCATGCTGAATATTTCTAAACATCCATTATTATAAGCACTTAATAAAATGAATTTGCAATAGAAGTCTTGAGAGTAAATTAAAAAGGGATTAGGAATTGCCATCCAAAAGCCAAATATTTACTCCTTCTTTTCACATCTTTATGCTACAGCATTTAATAAATAAATCAAATACTATGCATTTAGTGAAAAAAGGCATTTGATGATTTTGAATTGTGCAGATTTCAAAAGGTATACAAAATTTCATTGACAATGTTACTCGAGTAAAATGAAGCAGTAGCTCTACTTTGGAAGTTTTATTCATTTGAAAAGTCTGATCTTTGAACTTTTTCAGCCAAGATCAGATTTATAATAAACATTCTTTCTATTTTTCAATTCTGCATGCTTTTTCAAAAAAAAAAAAAAAATTGACAAGCTTTTACTGAACGTTGTGCTGTTGGTCTGAAGTGTCTCATTCCTGATTCACTGGACAGCGGTCTGACATAAGGTGATGATCAAAAACATTCATGGTATTTTAAAAGTTAATTTTCTAATTCCTTCTTCATAAAATAATGTAAATTGTCATCACTGGTAATTATGAATATTGTTCAGATTGACCTTGGTCAGTTACCTAAACTCATTTGTATTCTGGTAGAAATACCAGTGGGCAGCATAGTAGAGTCGACAAACTAATTATGGAAACCAATTAACTTAATTTTGCTATTTTGTTTTGAACAAATATATTTTGTTGTTAAATTCTGTACTTTGCTTAGGCACCTTATTTCCTGTCGTTCATCAACAGCACATGAACTCCTTCCTGCACTGCTCACAATTTGGAGAGAAATGGAAATCTACCCCACACTAGGTGCCTGTTGTATTACCTCAGTTACTCAAGATGTGTAGACAGAATTTAGAGGTTTAAAGCAAAACAATACTTACTAGCATAAATGAGCAGTCAGGACATAAAGCCCTATTAAAAATATATCTTTCGTTTTCAAATTCAAAGACTTAACACATTTACATAAAAAAGTGATACTTATGAAAAACAGTGTCCATAAAGGAGACATAAGTGTGAGGGAGAGGGAGTGGGCTTAGGTTGCACGACTCGATTCAGAAGTCAAGATGGCATGCCAACATCCAGATGGATGAGCTTCTGACTTTGCCCTGAGCAATTTGTTCTTTTATGACAATTTTCCCCATGGAGGTCTGGACCCATTGATATCTTTCAAAAATAATTGACTAACTACTCTGACGGGGGACTGCTTGTTGTAGAAGCTTTAATCATAAAAATATGTGCAGAACACTCTATCTTGTCAAGAATGGTTATACTGTATCCATTTCTCCTAGGGATAGATAGAAATACATTTCATTAAGCCTCTGATTTACAAACTAATCATTCATTATAAAATAAGATTGTGATGTGTTGAGACAAAAAAGAAAATGGGTACCCACTTAGACAAAGTGCACACATTTATACAATAAAATATAAAGCAGAGTCCCGTGGCCATTTTTCTTTGTATATGTTAAGCCTTGCCCAAAGAATGTCGGAGTGAGAAATTTGGAAGACTTGGAGAGGAAGCCAAACTCAAAACCAAAGATCAACTATCAAAAGACTAATCAAAGAATTGTAGTAACGAGATAAAGCAAAACAACAGAAACATGGAAAAATAAAACAAAAGACCTAAATACATATGCATGTAAGATTGTTTTTTGAGGATATCCGCAAACTTGGATAATGACTGATTTGCTGGTTTTTATATCATCTTATAAATTACAGTAATATTGGCATTAAGCTCCATTGCAACTGGCACTGCATCATAATGATGGCAACTCAACATGGCAGTGCCCATGAAAAGAAAAAAAAAGTAACAGAAACCACAGTTATTTTTATTAAATAAAAGAATAATAATAGAAGATGAAATAGGTGTTTAGGAAATAATAAATTACACAGAGGTTTATCTTCGTATGTTCATAGTTCATTATAAGTTCAGGGGAGCTCATCTGTGCAAACCCATAGTAAGAAGCAGTTTACTGAAACCTTTAAGTAAAATGTCTGCCATCGAAAATGGCGATTTGTCTCTCCAGCACATGGTGCTTCATTTTGGAAGGTTATTCGTGTCCAACATGTTCACTAGATTGAAATGTAATGTCTATGCATGTGGTGGATAACAATTTGGCAGGTTTTATCACGTCATAATGAAAACAAATAAAATAAATGTTCATTTGCTTTTCACTACAGCATACAGTTTTTCGTGTCAGTTAAAAATTCAACTCAAAATGTATTGCACTTTAATGCGTGTCCACAGATGATGAGCCATAACAAATCAGAGTAAACGTATCGCATTTCGCTTAGCAGTCAGCGGTTGTTTGGAGTGTGCTGTATTTTTACTTAAGACCTCAAGCCAAACCTGAATGTAATTAAATGATCAATCAACATCAAAACGTAGGGCAGGATACAACACACTGTCTAAGGACATGAGTGCAATACACTTTTGTACAGCATTTTAAACTTGCACAAAAACTGCTTGCTGGAGTAAAAAGCAATTGACCATTCGGTTGATATATTTGGCAAAATTAAATATGCATTGCATTATTGTACTGCATTTCAATGTGGTTAACACATTGGGTTCCATTTATTTTTGGCACTACCAATCTTCCATACTTCATGGCTAGATTTCAAGTAGTGTGATATAGATTTCTTCGTAAATTCATTGCCCAGCTTATAAAGGAAGGCTAACTGTAAATTGGTTATGGAAGTTTAAGGGTAATCAAAAAGACAGAGTAAGAACTAGTCTGATCCAGGGTTTCTAATTACATCAAAATGATCTGTGATAACTGTATCAGTGGCACAGCAGGTAGTGCTGCTGACTGTGTTTGAATTCCACACCCGGTTGTTGACTGCGTGGAGTTTGCACATTCCCTCCATGTTTGTTTTCCTGTGGGAAATAGAGTTTTCCTCCCACACCTCAAGGACCTGCTTATAAGATTACTGCGCAATTCCACACCGGCCCAGTTTGATTGTTAGTGTAGTGTGTACAAGTGTGAGCCCTCGAATTGACTGGTGCCTTACACATGTGTGATTTCTGCCTTGTGTCCAGTGCTGCCAAGATATGTTCTGGCATTAATAATAATAATAATAATACATGTTGGGTGGCACGGTGGCGCAGTGGTAGCGCTGCTGCCTTGTAGTTAGGAGACACAGGTTTGCTTCCCGGGTCCTCCCTGCGTGGAGTTTGATTGTCCCTAGTGTGTGTGTGCCCTGTGGTGGGCTGGCGCCGTGCCTGGGGTTTGTTTCCTGCCTTGTGCCCTGTGTTGGCTGGGATTGGCTCCAGCAGACCCCCGTGGCCCTGTAGTTAGGATGGAGCAGGTTGGATAATGAATGGATGGATAATACATGTTATTTATATAGCACCTTTCTCATTCTTTAGGTGCTTAATTCTGAGATCTGAGTCCCTGAATTGAATAAAGCAGTTTTTTGAGTGTTAATTGTATTTATTCTGGGAATTACCTTCAAGATGGGATGAATGGTATATTATCCAGATAAAATAGTACAAAAAGAGTCACCTTAATGTCTTTTCTCTTTTCTTTGTTTTTTTTTTTTTGTATATAATATGTCAGTAGGCTGGGTTACTGTTTTTATGGACTTTTTCTGTCACTGAATTACTGATGAGGCTCTTACTGGCAATAATGCCTGATGTGATTGTGGATTTATTGAATAGAGAGAGAAAGAAAGAAACTTCCACAATTCTGGGATACAAACAGTACATTCCTGTAGTGATTCCCTTGACAGACCTGACTTTCTGGAACTGTTTACCAGTCTAGATTTAGAGAACATTCATGCAGGAAGGAAGCTTCTAATTTATGGAGTTAGACCATACTGTCCTAATAAATTACAGACAATTGGTGTGCGTGGAAGTCTGCAAGCAGATGGTGAAGCACAAGAAAATAACAAATGTAGATCTTTTTAGGCTATTCTATTGAGACCACCCATCGGCATCCCATTGGATCCACAAAGGCTGTCAGCAGCAGGCATTTCAAATCTGTGTTTGTAAAAATTAGAAAAGCTGACTCTTGTACTCATTACGTGATAATGTACTGTACATCAGAGGTCAGTACGTGTTGTAAATAACGTTTTACTGCTGTATATTGATAGTTAATATTTTTCTAAGGTTCAAAATTTACAGTAATTCAACATCTGTCATACATTAAAGTTGCCCTGTCGATTAGCTGCCATTTTTTAATCTCTGTTCTGTTACACTGTCATGTGTCCAATTTGTGTTATGTCACAATGACTTAATTTAGGGTAATGAAACTCGGATGCTATGATTGGCACCACATTGACCTGACAATTTTTGGATGGTTTTCAGTTTAAGTAGCATGGATGTGGCACTCTGTGTGACTGTATAGTAATCAGTTGGGTAAGCTGCAAACTAAATAAAAGTGTGCAAGTGGGTGTGATTGGCAGCAGCTTCTCTGCAGGATAAGCTATTTACCTTTTTTAACAGCTATTTGCACAGAAAAAGCTCTCTGCTAGCACATCAGCCATACTTCAGAACCATACTGAACAGAAATTCTTGAATAAAACTACTTTAGACTGAATGTATTTTAAAGGTTCCCTGCAAAATAAATGCAGCAATTTGAAAAACAAAAATGGACTTATGAAGAGGTTGGCACCATAGTGCTGCAAATAAATTTGTTTCCTCACATGTCATGAGCCTGAGGCTCAGTACTTGTTTGGCAGGGGTGCCATCTGTTTGGTGACTGCCAGCACAATCCTTCTCTGGGGTCTTTGGCTTATGGCCACAGTTCAGACAGGGCTGAGATGACTAGGAGCACCGAATCATCTTTGTGTGTATTGAGGGGGAACCAAAAATTATTAAAAAAAATCAAACTATTTTAACACTTACAGTAATTCCCCTTTTAGTCACCTTCATAATTACTTTCCTTGAGATGCCATACACTTGTCCCAGCACTTCAGCCATTCTTGTTCACATTTCCTGCCCTCTTCTTCTGTTATGGTGTCTAGAGCCTCCGTTGTTTGTTCCTATATTCCTGCCGCAGTAGCTATTAATCTTCCCATTCTCAATTTTAATTTTATGAACAAAAAGAACTCGGAGGGAGTGAGATCTGGCAATTATTGGGGTTGTTAAGCAACAATAGCATTGTTTTTAATTACAAACTCTTTGACTGACAACACAATGTGTGCAGGTTTACTATCATGGTACAAAATGCAGGTTCGCGTGCCCCACTAAATCTGGAGGTTTCTTTCCTGATGCTTTCCCACCGACTCCTCATCCATTCAGTATAACATCACTGATTAACAGTCTGTTAAAAGGGAACAAACTCTTCATCAGCAAGTCTGTTGGTGTCGAAAAATATGATCATTATTATTTCTTGAAAATCTGCCCTGGTGGCTTGAAGGAAAAAAAATTCTGAAGTCACCTATGCTATTGTAGAATAAACGTCAAAAATACAACCTTGATTAACTCAGCATGATGCCACTCAGTGGACGGATTAACCACACTGACAGGCACACAATGCCTGGGAGTTTATTTGATAGCTACACCCAACCCCATGCGACTGACCCATTCAGAGATTTTTTGGATCCCTCCCGATGTGTGGTTGTGCCTGGTCTGCTGTGATTTTTGTATCACATCTTGGTTTGGTGGTGGCAGCAGAAGACTACACCCGCTGACTTATTGAACTACTCATTGGAATGGCGACCACAGGCACTGTGTCACCATCTAGATGGTAACTTCTAATGTCATTCATCAGAGATATACTGTGCACTATATGGATTACATTTTAATGTAGTGTTACTATGAGCATTCAGGAAAATACCTTGTGCTAAAGAATGATGTTACCGGAGTACTGTTAACATTAGTGGAGCTGTCACGCTTAAGAAAAGTTGCATTTGTCAGTTATACTGTATGTACCCGCCTTGTTCAGTTAAGATTTACTTTGGGTGTAATCTGTCTCTGTGGTGGGCTGGCGCCGTGCCCCGGGGTTTGTTTCCTGCCTTGCGCCCTGTGTTGGCTACCCTGTAGTTAGGATATAGCGGGTTGGATGATGGATGGATGGATGGATGGTTGTAACCTGTCTTGGCAGCGTTGGCTTCAAGTCACAGATGAAGTGCCAGGGCACTGCAGGGTCACTCACAGCCAGTCTCAGAGAAGTGTGCGTCTTTTGGATGTAAACAGAGTACTTCTAGAAAACCCGCACAGACAAAGGGAGAATGTGCAAACCCCATCACCTAAACACTGGAGCAGATAGACAGTGGTGCTAACTTGACCAAAAACTCTGAAATCTCCAGATGTTAATTGGACGCTGGAAGTCAAAATTAAATACCAAGCATTCACTATTGATTTTTAGGCTATTGTGAAATGTTGTATTGTTTTTGGTAACAAGCATTGCTTGTGATCATAAAAATATTATTGTAAAATAATTCAATTAAAATAGTTTGGAGTAGGGCAGCACAGTGGGTAGCACTGCTGCCTCGCAGTTAGGAGACCCAGGTTCACTTCCCGGGTCCTTCCTGCGTGGAGTTTGCATGTTTTCCCAGTGTCTGTGTGGGTTTCCTCTGACAGTCCAAAGACATGCAGGTTAGGTGCATCGGCGATTCTAAATTGTCCCTAGTGTGTGCTTGGTGTGTGTGTGTGCACGCCCTGCAGTGGGCTGGCGCCCTGCCCGGTGTTTGTTTCCTGCCTTGCGCCCTGTGTTGGCTGGGATTGGCTCCAGCAGACCCCCGTGACCCTGTAGTTATGATATAGCGGGTTGGATAATGGATGGAAGGATAGTTTGGAGTATAAATAGAAATGGATAACAATAAGACTTTGAGTTTCACTACCACCTTACTACATCTGGCATCTAAACAGAAATCAAGGGCTGTGTACTGTCACCAATGTTCTCTTGCATTCACGTTGACTCGCTCCTAAGAAGAAAATACTTTTTTAAGCCATGTGAAAAAGAGATCTGTTTCATTTTACTCATGATTGACTTTTTTTGCATTTACCCTCTGGTCACAGCTTGACTTGACGAACTCTGAAAAACGACAAGTAGAATGATACCCGTCTGTAAATAATTGAATGTTATAATCTGCAGAATATTATGGATGCAAATGCATCCATTAAGACGCTGCTTTCCTAAAGCTGTAGCTCTATAAGTGGAAAGAGCACTGAAACAGACTTTATGTAATTCCATTTCTGGAGACTAAGAGCCCAGCTGCCACTGTGTGAGTGTCATGTAAATAAGTAGTGGAAATCACTGGGAATGGTCGCAGTAGTTGTTTAGTAGTCAGTTTCAGTAATCAGTGGCCATTGGGAGTACTGGGAGATTTCCCAGGGGGTGACTATGACGTTTCTAGGCCAGTTAAGGTGCTGTGCACATTTTTTCAAAATTTCATAAATAAATGCACATGCATTTAATAAATCTATAAAAAAGCAGTCCTTCCCCAAGTGGTATAACCCTGCTTCATATCCAAGAAGAGGAGTCGACCTCACCCCAAATGTACAATCCATTGTGCATGAACTCTGTCTTTATATATAATACGCTACTGTGGCTGTTCGTTTGTCTGTCTCAGATTTTAAATCACCTGTAGCTCGCAAATCGTTTTGGTACACATATACTACGTGACGTCTATTGTCCGCTTTCAGGGTGATGATTGGCCCCCAAGCAGGAGCGGACTGGGTCTCAAGACCGGCCCAGGCATCCTTCAACGAGTGAGGTGACAAGGTTGACCCACTCAGCCCATTATTTATTGTAATTTTCTTAAAATTTGTGATGAGTACATGGCTCGCTACTTGCTACAAGCCTATGATATGAACTCTATCTAAATCGTTGCCAAACTTAATCTGTACACTGTTGTTTAGACACAACTTAAAATTTGATGAAAAATAAAAATTTAGTAACACGGCTTACACGTTATTAGAGTACAAATGTCAATGTCACGTCCAAGTGGCAGTACCCTAGTATATATATATATATATACTGTATATATATATATATATATATATATATAATATACTGTATATATATAAAGGTCAATGTATGTGTGTGTATGTATGTATGTTCCAGCATCACTTCCAAATGGCTGGAGTGATTTTCATGAAACTTGGTACACGTATTCCTCATTGGTCGACAAAAAATACTGTAGGGTAAAATCAACCCTAATCCACCCCCTTTCTGGGGGGGGGGGTGGTTGTGCGGTCTTGTATGCATGTTATCCTCCAGTTGACAGTCGGAACGACCACCAGCTGGTGAACTGGAGGTGACTGCCAGCATTCTTTATGTTTAAGCAGCACCGCACCCCTGTTGCTTTTGAAATTAAATAGAGTTGGCCGGTTCCGAGCATCAACTGGATGATAACATACATACAAGACCGCAAGATAGGCACATTAGTGAGTCTTCATTGTTTGTTAATTTATTTTTAAAGTTGTGGGTTTTTTTTTAATTATATTTTTCTCAAACAATAAAAAAAAAAAAACACTTTATTTTCCTCCTGGGCAATGCTGGGTATTTCAGCTAGCTGAGACTATATATCCATTCATCCATCCATTTTCTTAACCTGATCCCAGCATTTAACCATTTATACAATTGACACCAAATGTGAAAGAAAGGTGGTGCAGAGAAAGCACTGATTAAGTGAAAACTAAAAAAATGATACTAGATGAGGATGTAGCGTAATGTACAAAAAGATCAACTTTATTCAAAGCAGCAGAGAAAATCTGTCATCTGTTAAGTTTACAACACGGCATTGCTTCATGACGTCAGTAGCAGTAGATGACAACAGAGTAGCTAGCTTGCTACAGTAGCGAGTGTGATTGGCCCTGTACTATGTCATGTATTCCCTAAAACACAGTGAGTTCTAGCATTATTAACACTCTGTGTCTAAGTGACATTGATGTGCGGTGCTTCACGTGACCACACTGTATCAGTAGCTCAGTAATGAACTTGGTGGCCAAGGAGTGTAGTTTTAACTTAGGGCAGCTATCTAGCTTTCTGATTTAGAATTAAAACTAAGTATAGCTTATTAAGAAACTAATGATGGTAGTGAATTTACAGTGCAAGTATTAAGTAAAGGTACTTTGAATGCCCAGGGATAAGAAAAAAACCCGCCGGAGTTTGTCAGCTCTGCCCTCACCAGCTGTTCTTTTGCACCCACAGAGAGTCAGTCCAGTGATGCTGATGAGCCAGGGGCAAAGAAAGGACATCAACAGAACAGGTCTGTGCAACATTGTGGTGCTGTGCTGTGATTTGCAGGTATTTTTAATATTGCAGAAAATTATATGACCCGTATGAAATATTTTTATAACTACAAGATATGAAGAAATTATCTATGGAAGGATATGCAATAATATATTATAGCTATGTAGGCATCATGTACTATGTACTGCTAAGTTTTAATCGTCCATGGTACATAGTAGTACATGGGCGACATGGTGGCGCAGTGGTAGCAGTAAGGAGACCTGGGTTCGCTTCCCGGGTCCACCCTGCGTGGAGTTTACATGTTTTCCCCGTGTCTGCGTTGGTTTCCTCCCACGGTCCAAAGACATGCAGGTTAGGTCCATTGGCGATCCTAAATTGTCCCTAGTGCGTGCTTGGTGTGTGTGTGTGTGTGCCCTGAGGTGGGTTGGCGCCCTGCCTGGGGATTTGTTCCTGCCTTGTGCCCTGTGTTGGCTGGGAATGGCTCCAGCAGACCCCCATGGCCCTGTATTAGGATATAGCAGGTTGTACGTTAACTGACTGACATAGTAGTACACACTACATACTAGTAGTCCTATTAATTATTTAATTTCTTTGTATGACACTGTGGGAAAGGAGGAAGTTACTTCAACTACAGGGTTCATGCCAAACACAAGAGAGTTATACTTCTGGGTATATGACACCATCAGTGACAGCTGAGGAGGATAAAGAAACAGATACTCAGGAAGATGGAAGTAATGCAAAGAAGGCTGTTACAAGCTTTGATTACTTTGCATGTTCCCAGTCCAAAGATCTTTTTTTCCTGCGGTCAATACCAGCAATCCCCAAGACAAGTTTGTACAGTGGATGTGGCAAAAGTGATTGAGAAGCACTGTAAGAAGATACTCTTGACCATGGCAACTTGTTGTTTCTCAGTAAATATGACAGTTGTTTTTGAACCAACGTCTACATGACTGCATTAAAAACAGCAGGAGACAGTTTATTCAGGAGTTGTATGTCTCTTTTTTGTTGTTGGTAGGTACCATGGACCAGTAATAATACCCCAAAGAGAAGGTGGTCTGGTCTGTATCATTTCGATCCCGGGCTCTAAGGATCAGTCAGAAATATGTGCCTAATGACTTTCTGAATGTGTTTACAAGCAGTCCCTTATCAATATGTCTCATGCCCTGTATAACAAGTTGAAAACTTAAGGCAGAGTTTGATAATAATAATAATTCTTTGCATTTATATAGCGCTTTTCTCACTACTCAAAGTGCTCAGCAATTGCAGGTTAAGGGCCTTGCTCAAGGGACCAACAGAGCACAGTACCTATTGGCATTTAGGGTTAGGGTTAGGGTACAGATCCCTAGCCTCAGAGCCACCACTCCACTCTTTGATAGCAAAGAGTCAAAAAAATCCTAGCTAGAGTTGAGTAGCTGTCGGCACAAGCTTAAGTTTCAATTTAACATTTTGTAATTTAATTCACTACTTCTATTACCTGCAAGCCTAATGCCAGCCATCCATTTTTAAAGTCTGTTGGGGTTGTAGAGACGAGTGTTTGTACCAGAAGGATTAGGCACAAAGCAGGAACCAGCCTTGAGGCTGGCAGGCCATTACCGGGCACACTAATGCACACACCCGCATTTGCTCATACAGGACCAGTTTATAGTTGCCAGTGACCTAACACCAACATCTCTGAGGTGCAAACTACACACTGATAGTATTTCAAGAGATAGATAGTACCATGTTAGTAATCAGACCTGGTTTAATGCGGCTGGGAGACCACTTTGCTGCCCACTGTAACACACCTTTGGCAGAGAAAGCTATATTTTTCAATTCATATTCAAAGTAAGGAACATGTTAGGCAACGAAGAAAAAAAAACCAAATAGTTGTAGAAAGTGTTTTTTTTTAATAAAAGAAAAACCCTTAACTGTGAGAGTTATGCAAAGACATGAAGAAAAATGTATACAGAAACAATCTTATTCAGTAAGAAGACATTGGGATACATTTCAGCATGTCCAACAGCAGCATTTTGTGCTAAATCAGATGTATTTCTGTATTCAACAACTACTATCAGAATAAGTTACTTTTCACAATACCATAATGCAACATTAAATTTGCACAAAATTCTAGGAATAAAATACAAAATAAAAAACGTTAAAGAAATTGAGGTCCATACTGAATGTTGCATTGCTGAAAGTTCAATACCATGAGCTGCAGATGCTCTCGAGCACTGGCATGAAGCCATCCTCGAGTTTTCTTGCCTCGGCACGGGGGTCATCTTAGTTAAACATTTCACGCACAGAGTCCCACGCAGAGAGGATGTTCTTCTTGATCTCCTCAATGTATGGGGACAGTTTCTCTTCAAAGTTCTTACCAAGGGGTGCAATCTTCTTCTGGAGCTCCTCCACTGCTTCGCTCACCTTTTTGGTGACTTCATCAGTGTATGGGGCAGTGTTCTTACGCACAGTCTTCAGCTGCTGGGTTGCTTTCCGCCTCATTTCTTTGGTCAGGGGAGCAAGCTGGGTTCTGAGTTCTTCCACATTTTTGTTCAGCTTCTCCAGGAGTTCCTTGGCATAAGGCTGCAACTTGTCACGGAGAGCCTGAGTGTTTTCTTTGGCTTTCTCTTTCAAGTCATCAGCCAGTGGACTCAGTTTGGTACGGTACTCATCAATTTGCAGTTGGATCTTTTCACGCATCTGCTGAGTGACAGGAGCAAGTTTTGATTGTGTTTCCACCAGCAGCTTTTTCCCTTCTTGCAGATGTTTGTTGGCTGTATCGGTATATGGCTCCAGATGAGAAGCCCCCAGCTGGACATACTTAGTCAGTTGTTCGAGGCCTTCGGTGATGGGCAGGTTGAGCTGTTTGGCAAGATCCTGGTTATTTATCTGGTCAATAGCTACTTTAGTGCTTGCCTGCACCTGATTTATGTAAGTTATCAGCGAAGTCTTCAGATCATCTAGTTGGCTTGGTGGCTGGTCTGACTGCCACAGAAAGTTTGCATGGCAGCCTGCGACAAACAGGAGCGCTAAGGCGACAGTTGTGCTCTTCATGTTTGCTTCCAGAGTTGAGCTGATTCTGCCGTCTCCACAATATGAACTGGCTTTTATAGTCACCAGAGATAAGGCTGACTTGATGGAACTTGATCCATGCTGCGTAACTTCTGATGATTTACAGGCCTGGGTACAATGGTCAGTGTTTCCCTACTAATCTTGTTGTGCTCAGATGTGTCTTGTGTAGGTTTTGGGCTCAGCAGGAGACAAAGTACAAGTGCCAAGCAGAAACTGACAAACTGATGCAACTGGGAATTAAAGTCCACAGCCACTTAAATTAACAGTCAAGCTACAATGTTATTAATTGCAATAATTATATCAAATCCTTTTTAGTCTTTGTAAATTCCTGAAGGAGGCTTATGACATATTTTGCATAATTGTATGCAGATTTTTTTTTTTTTTTACTGTATATGAACAGAGACTGAAACTCGTGCAGGTTAGAAATTGAATGTAGCAGTACATCATTTTAAAAGGAAAACCTCTTTCTAGGTATAGTTCAACTTCTATATTTCTACTAAATGTTAGGCAGTCTGAACAAAAAAAAATGCCCCAATCGATCCCCTCGGCCCTGTCTTTTTTCTGTTTCCTAAAACCTGGTATGTCGGCCAGTGAAATGGGGTCACCAAAGTCTGTCCCAGCTACAACAGGCAGAAAGAAGCATCCAGTCCATCACACAGCACCCTTGTGTAAACGCCCACACATGACAGCATGTGTGTCCCTGAAGGAAACCCACGCAAACACATGGAGCCCATTCAATTTGTACTAAACTGGGGCACAATTCCCACGAGGTATCTGTTCATATTAGCTTTAGCTTAGCACCTCATGTTATTTTATGTTGGGCTGACGCCTTAATCCAAGGCAATTGGCAAATTCCAGATACCATACAAGTGTACTGTTTTCGTTTCTCCCCCCGAAACCCCCCCCCCTTTTTTTTAACAGTTGAAGGACAAGCAGGTTAAAGGAAATGGGCATGGTCAAACAGTGAGGTAGAGGCAAATATTGTAGCTTAAATTCATGTGCCTTAACCACTACACCACACTGCTTGCCTTCAGATGTAATGAGTGTAGACCATGCTGGGCTGTCATACCCATCCTGTACCTGCCTAGTTTTCTTCTAAGTCAGGGATGTCAGACTCAGTTCCTGGAGGGCCACAGTGGCTGCATGTTTTCACTCCTGCCACTTTCTCCATTTTTATCCAATTACTGATTATAATGAAATTCCATTTTGCCTTGATTTTAACTGAAGTACATTTTAATTTATTCATTTCTTTTTTTAACAAACAACCAAACAATGAGATGTAAAGCAGGCCAACAGATGACCAGGATAACTTACATCCCACCTGTACCTGTTGTCACACACGTGCGCATGGGAGCCAGCCATAGTGACCAAAAGAAAGGAAGTCCACACCCAGCCGGAAGGTGGTGGGGTGCATTCAACCCTCTTATTTTGTCCCTGCAGACCAGGCACGGGAAATTCCACCTGAATACGAAGACGTCACTTCCGCCTCAGGTCTGAAGATGCCACTTCCTGTCCCTTCTCCACGGCCCACATCACTTCCTGTCCCTTCTACAAGGACCACATCACTTCCTGTCCCAGCCCCAAGGACCACATAATTTCCGCTAACCTCCCTATAAAAAACCACGCCCTTCCTCTGTTGATCAGTTCTGTTTTTGACTCTATTATTTTGAATTATTTGCTTATTTTGCAGCCAAGGTCAAGTACAAGGGTAGCTGCCCCAAACCTTTGTCTTGTGTCAAGGCATCTTATTTTACACTGTGCCTTTCATACAATATTTGTCAGTCAGTCATTCTCCAACCTGCTATATCCTAACACAGGGTCAAGGGGGTCTGCTAGAGCCAATCCCAGCCAACACAGGGCGCAAGGCAGGAACAAATCCTGGGCAGGGCACCAGCCCACTGACTGGGGCACACACACACACACACACCAACACACCAAGCACACAATTGGGACAATTTAGGATCGCCAATGCACCTAACCTGCATCTCTTTAGACTGTGGGAGGAAACCCACGTAGACATGGGGAGAACATGCAAACTCCACACAGGGAGGACCCGGAAGGCAAACCCGAGTCTCCTTACTGCGAGGCAGCAGCGCTACCACTGCATCACTGTGTCACCCCATACAATATTTGTCTCAATAAAATATCTATTAAGAAAAAAAATTAAGGTTAATTCTAGTCCGCAAAACATTTATATCACAGAAGAAGTAAGGCCAGTTTTGGAAGTGACTGGTGTGGCAGAATGCGAACACTAACAAAGCCTTAAAATTAAATAACATGTTTCATTGAGAATTAAATAGGAAACTGGTCGGAATGAAAATGGTGGCCCTCAACAACTGTTTAAGAGCCCTGAGTTAGCTGCTCATCAGTTGGCTTGCTTTGTATCTCTTTATTGTTTGGCTGCCATAATTAATGCAAAAGATTTAGATAAATTGGCAGCAGTTTCAATTTACTAATTAAGGAAGTGTTTGCAATAAAAAGTAATATCTTAGTTTGATACCCGTGCTCTAAACTGCTGCTATTGTCTGTCAATTGGTTCCTATTTCTCGGTCCACATTTTCTCATTCTAGGCCTGGATTTGTTCACAACACAGGCAGGATGGCCTAGTGGCTATGAAGTTAGACTTTAAACCCTGTGGTTGCCAGTTTAGGCCCTTCACTGATTGAACGTATGAGCCTGAGCAAAGCCAACGTCACATTGTGCGACTTCTAGTCATAGGGTATGTCAGATGCTACAGTCGCTGATCACGTCATCAGACCATGTCAGCTTAAATGTCTGAAAATCGTTGGTCATGTCACATTTACCAATTGAATGCTGACCTTCCTGCACAGTCCTGCTTGCCCCTTTTTCTGACAGCAAATAGCATGTTTAACAGCTATGGTGTGTTCACCTGCAATCTTGGTTCTCTTTTTCTTTTTTTCCTTTTTGTAATGGCAAGTAAAACAAGACATCAGACAGGCGAGCTTCTCATCTGTTTTTGAGGTCCAAAACACCCATATTCCTTATACTTTGTCGCTGCGTTCTGTGCGTTGTACTTGAAGATGAGCATTCATTGGTTGTCAGCTCTCTTAGCTACGACTAAAGAAGAAAATGTAACTGTCTGATTTGATCAGAGCAAGTAGTAAACTAGCTGACTGAGTTGCTGGTTATGTCACATTAGGGGACATTCATTGGAGAGCGCCATCGTCTTTCTCACTAAGATGATGTAAATGAAAGCTACAACTGAAAATCACTGGGAAAGTTGTGTAATGTGACACAGCCTTAAGTCGCTTAACCTGCCTGTGCTTTAACAGTAAAAAAAAAAAAAAAACATTTTTGTAAATAATTGTGATGTGAACCTTGGGTAAAGGCATCTGTCTAATTTGTATTTCTGAATGAATGACATTTGTTATTATTATATAGCATTCCTAAGTGGATATGTTCTTAATAAGAATACATTGAATTGTGACGTACACCACTTGCTCTAACCGTTTCATATTGACAACCCGGAGTACTTGGAGAACAGCACACACAGATACAGGGTCCATTGAACACCTTTTTCACCCTACAGGAGAAGTTGAGGATTGAGCTCCAGACATCAGCCGTGCTATCCTGCAAAATGTTTCTGTGTAGTTGCTGTACAGTGTGACTGAATCCAACAAGCCATATGGTGCGAGACCCTTTCTCAAATTCATGGTAACCAATTGTCATCCTCCCCATAACACCTATTAGATTAGAATAAACAGTTATGTAAAAAGAAATAGATTCATGTCAAAGTGGATTTAATAACATTTTGCAAAATCCATCCATTCATCTATTAATGAGCCCGCTTCATTGAGTTAGGGGTCATGGTGCTCTGAGCCTATTTAAGCAGCATTGGGTGTGAGACAGCAGCCAGGCCTAGACAGGGTGGGGTAACATTCCGAAACCCTCTTAGCCTAATTTAGAGTCAAAGTAGTCAAAAGCTTGTGAGGGAAATAATTGTAGTACATTTTATACAACATTGTAAGATACAAGTAAAATTCTTTGAGATGACCCTCATGGTAAGAGGCTCCACAAATTTTAAAGATTGCTGGATTGTTGTTTGTTTACGGCAGAACTCAGGCTCCTTATTATTTTCCTTGCAGTGTCAGAAATGTGATTATCAGCACAGCTTTCATTCCTGTAAACCTACATTTAGACGTTGCTCAGCTACAACATTTAGATTTCTGGAATCAATTAAATTGATGTTTCCTTACTGGAAAAGTAGCTATCACTTATTTGTTGTGGACATGGTCAGCCTGTCAATAGCCAGGATCAAACAAACTACGACCTGAAGCTGACCTGTTTAGCAAGAGCTGTTACAAACAAATCAAGTTTGTATAAAGTGATTGCTCTATTTATTTTATTTCTGTAAAGATGTTTTCACAACCGATATTCATTATTTAAGCATAACAGGAAGCAAACAAGCTTTAGGTTTTCTTCAGCTAGCCTGACTTTGAATTTCCACCAAACAAAGATCCTAAAGCACTGTTTTGGTAGCATTATGTATCAAGTTTGTCTTTCTAACTGGACTGAGTTTTTCTAGCATTGTACTTCTTCTCTATAATTGGACATTTGATTTGGTTTCAGCATTGAGTGCACTGGCTCTGGGTTTGTATGTTTTCCCAGTTCCTCTTGTTTCCTCCCATTGTCTACCAGCTATGTAGTTAGTTTAACTGTCGACTCTAAACTGGTTTGATGTGAGTGAGGTGCCATCCTACCCTGTCTTGATTACTAGCTGTTTAGGTGCAGGATCCAGGCAAAAATGACAAGAAGAAACCTGTTGCGAAAAAAATTAATAATGAGATGGAGCCGAGATATTAGGAAGGCTGAATGTTCTCTCCATGTTGGTGGGGATTTTCTTGGGATTCTGAAATTTACAAAGATGTTGAATTTCACTAATAACTTTAAATTGGCTAAGTGTGAGTGAGTATGGCTGTGTAACATCTAGGGATTGTCTTCTTCGTTGCATCCAATGCTCCCAAGTAAGCTGTAGTGGAAATGGGAGTTCAGACAAACTGTGAATAAATTCACAAATTAAGTGAGCCTGTAGATGAGACAGTTCCCTTGTGCACCACCACTGTAGAATGACAGTATGCAAACAGTGCAATATACTTGGTAAATCCCATGTGTATACCTTATAGTGAAAAATGGAGCATCAGAATTGAACAATAATCTCTGTGTACCTGGCAACAATCAAGTAACTTTTATTTCTAAAGTAATGAGTTTGGTTGTGAAACATTCTGCCACTTTCATAAAGGCCTATGCACATTGTTTTCAGGCATGGCCAGTTATCAGTTCAAGACTTTGAGTGTATACTTAGAAGCATAGTTCTAAGTGAGGAGCAGCATCCCTCAATGAATTCCGCCTAGTAAACAAGCCCTTAAAATGGAGTAGGAGGCCACGTTTGAGAATTAATGACGTCAGGATTTTACAGCACCGCAAACTGGAGCGCAGGATTACGTGTTGTAATTTTTGATACTAACACTATAATAATATTAATTATATTGTATTAGGAGAAGACGAAGAAGATGAAAAAGGCAGGCTAGTGTGCTAAGATGCATATAATTGTTTCCACTCGACAAAGAACACCAAAAGACGAAAGACATGCAACTACGAGTTAATCCCAATAATCGGCATCGTTATTCAACAGTAAATATTCCACAGCCGCGCATTCAGAAAAAAATCACTTTTCCCCATTACGTCCACCGAAAATGCCTCGTAAAGTAATATTTGCTTAAACTAGCTGTAGCTAGTTTCTGTAGTGCAGTTCACTCTCCCACTGTTCCTGATCGCCATGTAGAGTTGCATGACGTGTCTGGGTATCTTCGTTTTTCCCCGCTTATCTAATGCAAGACTTTCAAATACACTGGGAGTCTACCTGCGTTCGTGAACTTTTATGGGCTTGAAAAGTGCAATTGCGAAAAAGCCATCTGTTTCGTGGAATGCTGAACTCAGCGTAGCTGTATGACACTTCGTTGTCAATCCCCTATCCGGCCCTGCTTATCTTCAGGGTAAATGCTGGCACCCATGATCCACCCGAGTGTTGATACAGTATGCTGTAAATCATTTCTAATGAAAGCTTCATGTTCCTTGTGGCCAAAAAGCATAAAGTAACCAGCACTTTCATTTCGGCTGACAGCGCGTGATTTCTCACGCAACGTACAAGATTTGTGACGAATATTCTATCTCCTGCAGATCGATTTCTTTTTTGCATTCGCTGTTGTCCAGCGTTTCCAAAACATTCCACCTTTCCCGGGATCATAATGATAAAATGCTTTTACACTTACATTGAAGAGTAGGACAAAATCTGCACCACTCTTAAAGATTTTTAACCCGTTTTCCTGCTCGGAGATGCTTAATAAATAAGGGCACAGATCTCTAACCTGACCTGATGCAGCCACTGGGACAGTGCCAGCTCTAAATCATACAATCCAGACGCGAAACACTTGTTAATGTCAGAGTAAAAGGGGCTACAGATATGTAGTAGCATAATAAACGTTTATGGGTAAGGTGGATGCCTTCTCTTTCTATGAAAATCTCTTCTTCAAAAAGAACATGCAAGCACATGTGGCAATTATTTAATGGTAAAATTTCCAGAAGTGATTGAAAATATTTTACATTTTTGTGCAATATTAACATTTAAACTCTTTATCTTAAATGTAAACTGAATATTTCTTTTGTACCTTGTCTGCAGCAACTATGAAAAACAATTTCCAATACAATAGTTTATGTAAATCCTGTTTTTTACAGGAAAGGAAAAACAGAATGTCTGGACTCTGCGTTAGCTATTTTAAATTTTTGTTACGTACTTAGGTTCTATTAAAATATTCTGAAAAAATGATTTTCAGTTCATTCTGTTACAGAATGTGCATGACTTATAAGGTTTTTTAATAAAGTCCTCCTTTTGGTTCATAATATTATGTGAACAAATTAGAAACCAGTACAATTTGCAGCACCCTCAAATTTTGGCTTGGAAAAAGTAAGTGAGTAGGAGCTACTGAGCTTTTCTAGACTGAATTATCTGCTGTTGTCAGTAAATTAATGGATTCATTGATTACTGTATTTTATATACTTTGTTTCAAGAAGCACAAAATCAAATTAGGTAAACGAGAAAATGCAGAATTCTTCAATGTGAGATGAATTATAAGGAAATGTACCAAAGAGTGATGGTGAACTGATTGGCTGTATTCGTTTTGAATACAATAGTACAGATGGAGGAATGGGAGGATTAAAAGAACTATCTTTGATCATCACCATACTCCGAGCATAGGCAAGTTAAATAAATTACTAAATAGGACCTCACAGAGAATGTAGTGAAGAGGGGTTGCAGTCCCCAAAAAAGAACTGACGTGTCACAGGAAGCATTGTCTAGGTGATGAAGACCAGAAAGATATCCTGGTAGACTTCAGACTGGGTTCATATTCATACCACTATGCTTGTACATGCATGCTGGACCAGCAGCCTAGTGAGTCTTATTGTTTCCATTTCACTTTTCCATTCAGTGTCAAGAGTCTAATTCAAGTAATTTCTTCATTAAGGTACCAAACAAGACATACAAGCAAAGATTTTCTAAATAAATGTTTTACTGAAATGTTTTGCTCTGTTTGTTGCCCTGTAATAACTCAGCTCGCTGATGTCTACATGACTGTGTTGGCATGTGGACTTTGCGCTTTGCTGATCTGGCCCTGAGTGCTTGGAGATGTGTATATCAGAGTGCTCTTTTAACCTGGTGCCGAGGCAAAGAGGTTGTTTTATTTTTTTTCTTCAAACTGACCTGAACATAAATGGTCTGATCTGAGACAGTGATGTGGGGAAAACAGATACACCACTCATGGAATAGGTTTTGGATGAGATTCCTCTTTGGGCTCCTTTTGCCCTCTCTCTCCACAATTCAGAATCACAACCATGTCCTTGATGCCCACTGCTTGGGGCACATAAAGGAAGGAAGGAATCATTCTTTCGAGCTAAAGGAGCACCACTGAAAGTATACTATAGTTGCTAAATGTGAGAAATGTGATGTCCTATGTAAGAAGCTCACATTAAGACCTGTTATGCTCCCACTTCATTCAAACATCTTGTGAAAATGATTATCAAGTGTTTATTCAGTACTCTTTCTCAAGTGCCTTTTGATTATTGCACATCTAAATAAAACAGACTACCCCTGAGATGGAAAATAACAGCATTTTCATGCTGAGTCTAAAGGTGTGAAGAAGAACATCAGGAAATGGAGAATGTCACTGTGTGGGGAGATGAAAGCAAAACCGCTCAGAAGAGAATATTGAGTAAGATGTACAGTATATGTTACTTATTTTTAAACTGATCAGTACCTACAACTGGGGTGCTGCCTCGTGGCATATGGATGTCATTTTGAGACTTAGCTGATGTGCCATAGCTGCACACTTGACTTTTCACCTCTAGGGACTCCAGTTTCTTACCAAAATGCAAGCAAACGTGGCCAAGTAACTGAATTGACATCCCAGCCCACCAGGGTTGGTCCCTGCCTTGTGCTATTTGATTTCAAGACAGACACAGGATTGATTCCAGAATAGACTGAGACTCATCCAATTCCCTTCTTTTTGTTTGCTTCTCCTATTTGTGTCTGGAAAGGCCATTTATAGACAGATGCAAATATGGTTACACACACAGGATGAACACCCTGGTCTGTTTATAGTTTAATCATTCAGTGTGCAGCACCAGTGTTTTCCCCAAAGTTTTTTCTTTGTCTTTACATAATCAATCATGCAGATATTTCCATTTCTCCCTGGACAAACTAATCTTTGCCCAGGGTCTGGGTGACTTCTCACAATGAATCTGTGCACGTATCTGTGTGTGCTATTAATGTTGCATTGTATAGATGAAGGGAGTGATGAATCACTTCACACAACTATTTCTTGAAGGCATCAATGTTTTCTTGAGTAGTGCATGCATAGTCACACAGGATTGCATGGTCAAAAGATTCTGGAGGCATATGGTCATAAATGAGACGGTCTCTGTGCCATGACTGCTGATGAAATTTAAGTGACGTGAACCCTAGTGGAAACATGGATGTGTGATGTGTAAATGAACCTCTGCTGTAGACACTAACTACATAGAGGTCAAAGGTACAGTTGGTATAATTTGGTTTTGACACAACATACCTGAAACAGGAGAATAACATTTTTCGTAAAAGACGAGAATGTGGTTAGAGGAGAAGCTAAAACTGTGAATACCAAACAAGACCAAAGAAAACCAAGACATAAAAACCAGAACTCTAACCAGAAACGAAGGTCTTAAACAATTATACAATGAGAAGAACCTAATTTACCTAGGAATATTCTGCTGACCGGTCCATCATGAAGTAAGTTTGTTTAATTCAATCAGATCCAACACTATTATACAGAAGCTGTGTGGTAACATCTCTTAAAGGAAGCACAAGATGATTCACACAATCACATGACCACCAACTAGCATAGTGGTCATAAACAATACCAAATGCTGTTGAGGTGATGTTACTGCCAGTAAGTCCATCCATTTTCCAACCTGCTATATCCTAACTACAGGGTCACGGGGGGTCTGCTGGAGCCAATCCCAGCCAACACAGGGTGCAAGGCAGGAAACAAACCCTGGGCAGGGTGCCAGCCCACCGCAGGGCAACTGCCACTAAGTGCTAAAATAAAATATTAATAAAGAGTACACAAATTATAATCCCAAAAAACAACTTCACGAAAGCCATAATGCACATTCATGACCCAAAAGGAGTGGCACACATACCCTTGGTAATTCAGTTTCTCCTTGACGCACCTTACGTAATTGCTGCATAGCCTCCCAAATCATTATGGTCTGATTTTTTTATTTTCAGTCTTTGCAGTTCCAGTAACAACCACCAGATGGCTAATTGCTCCTTATAAAACCAAAATATGATAACTCGCATGAGTTTACTGTGAGGAATCCTGCTATTTTTCTGTATAAGTAGTTGATTTATTTTGTCATACACTACAGCAGTTTATTCCCATAACTAAAGCGTTTTTTTAATTACATTATGTTTCAATTATCGTTACATTGCATTGCAAATGCATTACTTCCTTGTAATTGTTAACATTATCATCATGTATGCTTTTCTGTTTCATGGACAAGAATAAAGAGATTCAGGAAGAATTTTGAACACAATAAAGGAAACAGAAGTCTACTATATATATATATATATACAGTGCATCCAGAAAGTATTCACAGCGCATCACTTTTTCCACATTTTGTTATGTTACAGCCTTATTCCAAAATGGATTAAATTCATTTTTTTCCTCAGAATTCTACACACAACACCCCATAATGACAACGTGAAAAAGTTTACTTGAGGTTTTTGCAAATTTATTAAAAATAAAAAAACTGAGAAATCACATGTACAGTACATAAGTATTCACAACCTTTGCTCAATACTTTGTTGATGCACCTTTGGCAGCAATTACAGCCTCAAGTCTTTTTGAATATGATGCCACAAACTTGACACACCTATCCTTGGCCAGTTACGCCCATTCCTCTTTGCAGCACCTCTCAAGCTCCATCAGGTTGGATGGGAAAAGTCGGTGCACAGCCATTTCAAGTCTGGGCTCTGGCTGGGCCACTCAAGGACATTCACAGAGTTGTCCTGAAGCCACTCCTTTGATATCTTGGCTGTGTGCTTAGGGTCGTTGTCCTGCTGAAAGATGAACTGTCGCCCCAGTCTGAGGTCAAGAGCGCTCTGGAGCAGGTTTTCATTCAGGATGTCTCTGTACATTGCTGCAGTCATCTTTCCCTTTATCCTGACTAGTCTCCCAGTTCCTACCGCTGAAAAACATCCCCACAACATGATGCTGCCACCACCATGCTTCACTGTAGGGATGGTATTGGACTGGTGATGAGCGGTGCCTGGTTTCCTCCAAACGTGATGCCTGACATTCACACCAGAGAGTTCAATCTTTGTTTCATCAGACCAAAGAATTTTGTTTCTCGTGGTCTGAGAGTCCTTCAGGTGCCTTTTGGCAAACTCCAGGCGGGCTGCTATGTGCCTTTTACTAAGGAGTGGCTTCTGTCTGGCCACTTTACCATACAGACCCGATTAGTGGATTGCTGCAGAGATGGTTGTCCTTCTGGAAGGTTCTACTCTCTCCACAGAGGACCTCTGGAGCTCTGTCAGAGTGATCATTGTTCTTGGTCACCTCCCTGACTAAGGCCCTTCTCCCCCGATCGCTCAGTTTAGATGGCCGGCCAGCTCTAGGAAGAGTCCTGGTGATTTTGAACTTCTTCCACTTACGGTTGATGGAGGCCACTGTGCTCATTGGGATCGTCAAAGCAGCAGAAATGTTTCCGTAACCTTCCCCAGATTTGTGCCTCGAGACAATCCTGTCTCGGAGGTCTACAGACAATTCCTTTGACTTCATGCTTGGTTTGTGCTCTGACATGAACTGTCAACTGTGGGACCTTATATAGACAGGTGTGTGCCTTTCCAAATCATGTCCAATCAACTGAATTTACCACAGGTGGACTCCAATTAAGCTGCTGAAACATCTCAAGGATGATCAGGAGAAACAGGATGCACCTGAGCTCAATTTTGAGCTTCATGGCAAAGGCTGTGAATACTTATGTACATGTGCTTTCTCAGTTTTTTTTTATTTTTAATAAATTTGCAAAATTCTCAAGTAAACTTTTTTCACGTCATTATGGGGTGTTGTGTGTAGAATTCTGAGGAAAAAATGAATTTAATCCATTTTGGAATAAGGCTGTAACATAACAAAATGTGGAAAAAGTGATGCGCTGTGAATACTTTCCAGATGCACTGTGTATATATATATATATATATATATATATATATATATATATAAATTTAATAAATATAATATAAATATATAAAAGGTTCTTGTTTTGTTTCATAGATAACAAGTAGGGGACCCCAGAGTGGAGGCACTAACTACATTTCAAATTAAACATAGCCTACAGTGTACAATTGGGGAATCTGTGTTGGTCACAGCACTTGTGTTTCTTGGATTGACTGCTATGAATGATTGTGTCTAATGATATACTGTTGCTCGTCCCAGGTTTGACTTCTGCTGCAGACATGGACTCTGCATGCTATTTTCCACTTGCAATGGGGATCAGGAACAAATATTAGACAAAACTAAGGGGAAGGGCAAAACCTAGCCAGGTCCTGACAACCTTATAATATGGATTCCTGGCCATTATTTGTATATTAGTTTATATGTTCTGTGCGATGTTTGTGCTTTTGCTCTGGGTATTGAGGTTTTGGTGACACTTTAGAATAAGATGCTATCAATGTACATCTATTAATCAATTACTGCTAGGTAGCAGGATCTTTACAAAGCCCTGGTGACACTTTAGAGTAAGAGCAACCTGTATTGCCTGTGTTACTCACTTATTGCTAGTTATCTGGACATTAACAAGACCTTAGATAGTGATGGGTGACACACTGAATGCTATGGCATGCCTTTAAAGCCATTAATTGTAATTTATTACCAAGATTTCTGTTAAGTTAATCGATAAACTGTTAATTGGTCAGTTTTGAGTGAAAAATGCTGACCTTGAGCCTTACTCTGCTGATCTGTAATAAAAAAGCAGGTCTACAAAGTTTATTGGTATTTGGTGTTCATGAGATTAATTCCAACTCTGTTGTTTTTTTTTATATAGGGTGAAAATATAATTAGAGGAAAGTTGATTTTGTGTGTATTTTAGGGGGCTTATTATCATTTTGTAGCATATATCTTCATTGACAGGCATAACCTGCATGCATGTGTCACTGTCAAGTCAGTGTGTGATTCATTTTAGGTTTTAGTATATTACCACAGTGAAAGAAAAGTGATCATCTAGCACCAGTTTTGTCTAATACATTCTTCTTTTTCTGCATCTTCCTTCACTGGGCTGTTTGAACTGATTAAATAAGAATTACACTTAGTGCACTTACATGATGTCCATGAATATTACTATTGTCTTGTTTACTGTCTAGGTGCTGTTGAATCAGCACATAAGTACTGCCGAGTCAGTGAACATTATACTAATAGGCTCCAATAATGTGTGCTTTCCCAAGACACATGTAATGAAAACCTTTTAACGAACTAGTAGAGAGGAAAGTGAAAAAACACAAAAAAAAGAGTACTTATAAAAGTAAAATACTTCAGGTAGCACCAAGAGCAAAGGCAAAATTAAGACTGATTTGTAGGTAAATGGAAAGCCAAAAGAAAACTAAACTCACCGCCAAAACAAGCTGTTTGAATGATAAAGGCAGTGTCAGTGAAACCCAGATAGCCAGGCCGACACCAAATAGTGCTCAGTGGTTTCAGGGGGTACCTGAATAATTCAGGATGAGGGGCATTCAAGGCAAATTAAATTGAAAAATGAGGAAACCTTATGAGTTTTCCATTAAAACACAAGAAGTAATTTAGCTGTTGATATGCTGGGACAAAACAATTTGCATCAGTGAGAACCGACAGAGAACATAAAAAGGCTAAACAAGAGGAGGGTCAGGGACACTAGAGTGATTTTCACAGAAGGGAACAAAGAGAAAGTAGCGGAGATCTACCTAAAGAGAAAAGACAGAGCAACAGTGCTAGGACATGCGGAGAATGGTGCTGGGCAAAGCAAGGGAACAACAAAGAAGAAAAAATGGATCACGGGAGAGACATTTTCTAGGGTAGGTATGGGTGAATCTGTGAGATGGGCTTCTTCTCAGGTAAAGAGGAATAAAACATGGAGTACAGAGGATATGGATGAAGAGGGGATAGTGAGATTACATATGTCATAAACATTGACTAGAGTTGCAAGTAAAATATTTAGGATTATTTTTTTAATTTAAACTGGTGATAAAAAACTAGGCAGTTAAGACTTTGTTTAAAGTATAGGAAGCTGTTAAGGGGGGTTTCTAAATCTTCAAGCTAATGCTAAAGAAAGTGGTTGGAACAAAAATCTTGAGTAGTAGCACATTGATTAGCACAACTGTTCACAGATCCAGTGTGCTGGGTTCGAATTCTGTGCCTTGTCGTTTTCTGTGTGGATCAGTGGGCTCCAACTCCAGTCCTGGAGAGCTACTGTGTCTGTAGGTTTTCATTCTAATCCTTTAACTAATTAGAGATTTTTTTTTTTTTTTTTTTTTGCTGAGAATGTCGTTCTTTTCCTTTCATTTTAAGCAACTTTTTTTTTTTTTTTAAAGAATCAGTCCTCTGAATTGCTTCATTTTTTCCTTAAATGGCACCCAAACAGAAATGTGATGTGAAGTGCACCAACAAATGACCAGCCAAGTCAGAGCCTCAACCTCCAAACCAGTTTCTTACATAGAAGTCAATTTTGTTAATCTAACCCTTTATTTAATTTGGGTGGTTGCTGCTCTCATTCTGCTACAGCAGACATTTCCAAAATTGTTGATTTTCATTTTTCTAAGAACACTGTCAAAATGTTCTGTGTACCTGAGCAGATCAGCATTACTGAGACCTTCCCCTGTCTTTATTTTCAGATATTACATGATTGACACGGGTTTCTGGTCATGTGTTTGCCCATTTTGTATCTTAATACATTTTGGCTGCTAATAAAAAATAAAAGGTCTGAGTCTTAAGCAGCAAGTCAAAAGAAAACAAGAGTTAATTAGCAGAAAAAGAACTGGTCACTAATTAAGAAAAGGGTTAGAATGAAAGCTTGTTATTAGGGTAGATGTTCTCTGCAAATAACCCTTTGGAGACCCTTTGAAGGCTTTAAAATCAAACTGTGTGGAGACCCTGAAAATACATATTAAAAGATAGTTATTTCGTTAAAAATCACTCAGGCCCCATTACTAATTACAAACTCGGCCGATTTTTTTCACGGTGGTTCTTTTTCTTCAGACATCACGTGCTTCTGTCTTATGAGGGGCCTCCGAGAGTAGCAGCGCCGCTCTGTGGCCGAGTGGCGTTATTGATGTTTCGTTTTAGCCTGAAACGATTCCCTCCAAAACGAAGAAATTTAAGTGTATTTCTTGTGTATTTATCGGGCTGTTCTCAGGATTTTTCGGTTTTCATCCAAATCACACACGTGTTCCATGACTGGAGACTTTAAATTGCCCACCAGTGTGTGGGGGTCAGGGTGCCGTGCGATACCCTTCTGTTTTTAGTCGGGTTATTCATAGGCGGCGTAGGGGAGCCATCGCTGGAAAGGACAGATGATCCAAGAAAACCTGCTGCTCCACCTGTAATCTTCTCCTGAAGGAAAACTATCCAGTCTTTGCTGTTACTGTGGTCTTTGAAGGAAACCCCTTCAGAAGTCACGTTTTCACATTCACAGACAATCCCTGACTCGTCTAAATGGATCTAAATTTAAAGTGAGTGATGATTAAAAATAAGCAGAGAAGTCCGTGTGGCGCTCCTCAAAAGAGTGCTCGTCCGGTTTCGGACCCGTGCCTCTGATCGGTGACATTGACTGAAGGTCGGTGGCTTCAGTCATTTAATGAGGACAATGGAGTCCTGTCACGTCAGTCTGAGTAGCGTCACCCTGATGCTGAGGTGGCAGTATGTCGACAAACACATTTGGTTTTTCTTTTTTGCACAGTAACATTAAGCCACGGATTTATACAGCGATTGTCTGACAGAACACAATGTTACATAAAAATAGAAGCTGCTTGTAGCTTGAAGCTGACAATGCAGAACACGCAGCTTTCTTACTGTGATTTTCCCAGCTAAAAGGAATGACTCATTTGCATTCCTATAAAAATGCCTCAGGCTTTTTAAGTAAGTGGCCTAAATATATACACCGATGGTACAGAGTGTGAATGCATTCACATAACGGGACGTGAACAGCCTACACATCCGCGCGCGCACGCGCACCAGTGCACGGCAGCACATTGTGCCTTCTGTTCCCAGAGCCGGTCAGTCCACTAGGGCGCAACACCTGAAGGGCTCCGGTTATGTAACTTAAGCAACGTTCGTTACATCCATGCTATAAACCGTTTTGGAAAGTCAAGGGGCGTAAGCAGTGCCGGTGCTGGTTTATTTTGCGACCTAGGCCAAGGTTATTGGTGCTTCAGCCGACTGTTCGGTAGCTAACCCGTGCTGCTGGGTTCCCAAACCTCCTTATAATCTGCGCCTCTGGCAAATACTACTTCGCCTTAAGAGTGGCACCGGCCCTGGGCGTACGCTATGAACAATCTAGGCAACCCCCCTACCTCGAAGTCAAATAATACTGAAAGAGCGCTATGGACAACGGGGCCGCCATTTGTTACCCAAACGGTGAGCACTTCGGACCTTTAACAGCCCTCTCTGCCATAGGCGGTTTTAGACGGGGGCAAACACCCCTGTAGAACTAACCCTGGCCCCTGTGCTGAAGAGATAAAATTTTAATTAATTACTTACGGTGATGTTATGTGCCCCCATGAAAAAACACTGGCCCCACCCTGCTCCCCTGGTAAATTTGGTGTGGAACCACCACTGCTCTCTTCGGACCTTCAGCCCCATCCCGTCCATTGTCGAAATGGACAACGTGGGACACTCGTCAACGTCTACTGCTCCACATTAGCTTCGACCGGCACTCAGTGTTCCACACACAATTCAAGTTCTTACGAGTAAATTAAATCATGCTCATTGGTCTCCTAGATGTAATTGAAGTTCACACATAATCATCGAAGAAGTCGACACCCTGAGCTTTTAAATAAGGCTGGAATATTTTAGCATTCTTGTTTTAACAATTAATATCACCTTTCGATTATTAGAAAGAAAAGACCAACGCGATTTAGAGCTTAACAGCAGGGCGTATTGTAATATGGCTCGGTGAAAGACCATTATGAGCCGAGCACTGAAGCCGATAAAATGGTAGCAAGCAGTAAGACTAAGAGTATGTTTTGTGCAAAAGGTATGCGAAATGAGGCGGAAAAATTACTCGAAAACAGATTCGCATCAAAAAATAAGACTAAAATATTCTCTCTCTCTCGATCGATCGCTTTTTTCTCATATGGAGTTGGCACGTTCTCCCCGTGGCTGAGTCGATTTTTCTCTACACAAGCCGAGTGAGTGAATGTTAAGGGTATTGCGCAGAATTATGCGATCAGACAGCACTTGGAATTGCATTGGTCAATCTGGTTATTTGTTTCCTTGATTGTTAATTGAGCCGTCTAATACAAATAAAATAATAATCTTCGTGTTCTTTAACATGAAGATTTCTGGGCACAGTGCTGTTCCTTGACAAGTTTGTTTGCCTATTTCTAGAGACAATTGGAAGCCATGGGCGTGGAATGTCACAAAGGTGTTAACGGCCCTGCGTGTGCGTGAACGTGCTGGGCCCACATCTTCGAGATAGTTGGGTGTTCAGTCCCCTCACCAATTAGAACAAGATATGCAAGAAAGCAGGAGTGTTTGTCAGATCCGGCATTTAAAAAAAATAATAGTGGAAGGAATAGTGACACGGAGACGCGCGAAGAAGGGTTAAGATTGTCTATATTTTAGGCTTAACTGCATTTCCGTGTTTTTATTTTGCTTAATGAGAAGTTAAAATAAAGCCTGTCCGCTTTATTGGAGTTGTAGGAGTTCGCTGTATTGTTAAAGGAAGGAAATTTGGAAATTGTGCGACATTTGTAGACTCAGTTTATTTTCATAGTAGTAAAAATCGACCGCTATCAAAGATTTTGCTAATAGATGGACTAATTTAAATCCCAGATCAAGCAAAATGACACCTTTTATTCAGGTCAGGGTCTAAGCTGCCTCGAAAACTTGCATATTGTAATCTTTTTAGTTAGCCAATTAAATGTGTCATTTTGCTTAATTTCTCACTACATCCGTAATGGTTAAAACGGTACAACAACCTAGTAATCCCAGATCAAGAAGAATGTAACTCGTCTGACAGATTAAGGAGACGTTAAGTAACGGTTAGGGGGCGAACGTTTTTTCCGTGTCAGCTGAGCCAGGCTAGTCTAATAGCAGTGTTCACGCGTAGGGGTGGCCTAGTTGACAATTGAACGTTGTTTTAATGTTACCAGATGTATGTTATAATACGTAGTGTTATTGGAACATTTGGGTGTGGAGTTTACTTGGAGTTCTTAGAACGTTATTTATAAACGTTGGGCTATAATGTAACCGTAACGCTCAAAGAACGTATCCAAAGTGTATTGCTTGTATCCTTTATAACTCATTTTGAGCAAATAATTCACAGACAACAAAAAAACTTTAATTCAGCTATTTCCAAGTGAGATACAGCTAACACCTTGAATAAACACTGTGTTCCTGAATGTATTTTTAAAAGAGTAAACCAGTCAAAAAAAAAGGTATTCTGACAGGAAATCCTGGAAAGTCACACCCGGCAGTGAACAGATCAGTCGATGTTGTTCGTGTCATCACATTCCAAATGCGTGGTCTTTTGGCCCTTCTGCAAAGAACAGATATAACTTGATTTGTCCCTGTGGGGAAATTTGGCTTTTATACAGAAGTTCTTTAAATAAATAAATAGATTAGGTAAATAAATATATAAGCACATAAAGATTATGGCCTAAGCACACCCCAGAATGATTACAAAGGAAGAAAGTAAAAAAAGAAGCAAAAACTTATGACTCGGTATCTATAGGTCACAGTGAGGAATTACGCAGGTGTATTGAGTGCAATGCAAATCACGCGTAAATTGGATTATTTTTGAAGCATCAGCAATAAAACATGAAATATGTTATTATCATTATTACCTTCCTATTGTTGGGACCAGAGCTGCTTCAGAAAAGGTGCACGTTTTAGGACCTCTCAGAGCTCACTGGTTATGTCGTCCCTCGTAATTTTTTGAATGTTAATTTAATTATAAGGGTTAAACACTTGATTTACACCTTCAAACCCATTCTATTAACTCGGTTACCTTTCAATTAAAATAACCAAACAGTAATGAGTTTAAACAAGGCACACTTACTAACAATCTGTTTATAAGTGGGCGTCATCTGTAGATGAGTCCTTCCTTCTTCCCCACTGAACAACTCTCACACGTTGTTTTCTGTAACATTCCTCTTCATATTGCTCAGCCGCAACAGGAACGTCACTCAGCCCACTTAGGAACTCCGTGCTGAAACCTGATCAAATAAATTAATTAACTTAAATCAGGCCATAAACAATCCATACAGTTAATCATAAATTAACAAAGGCTGCTCAAATCCCTCCTCTCCACATCATGCTCTCATGATGTTAGCACCATCACTAATCACAAATTGAAATTCAGAAATAGTGTTTAAACCCATTTATTTATTTATTTTGGCCAGTTTCGTTTCGTTGGATACTGTAATTGGTGACACCTGACATGCGTTTTCTGGGAGCATGCGCATTGTCAGTCAGTATAGAAACGTTTTAATGCAACAATTGGCAAACGTAAGGTGAAAGCGTTACATATTGGGTTGGCAATATCTTCCGACAAAATGTTACAAAAACGTTCCGTTAACGCCATTAGAAAAAGACTGAACTATTAATGAGTGTTAGTCTAATGTTAGGTATTATATGGAGGTGTGGATTGTTGCAGAGAGTCATAAATTTACACAGCAGCGGCTGTCCATGAACGTGCGCGTCACGCTGGAGCGTCACATTGTTAGGGTCAAGAAATGGTCTGGTGCAATCTCTCAGTAGTCCGGCAGATGGCATCACAGTCACTTCTCATATATTCTCACACCCTTGATACACCTTGATACAGATTTTCCTTACTTTATCTAAAGATTAAAAATAGTTTTTGGTTTGTAAACTTTTTATTGTTTTCAGCTTATCTACTTCTGGTCTTTATAATTTTTCATCATTGCAAAGATTGGCAAATTTACAGACTCTTACTTAAACTTGGTATGCCAGTGAAATTGTGTTTAAAATCTATCTATCTATCTATCTATCTATCTATCATTTAGTGCCTTTCATATATGTCTCTCTATGATGGTTTGACAGTCAGATCATGTTGCATCTAAATGTAATGGAGTTAGAGGAGGATTTGCCAGAAGCCAGCATTTCAGAGATGTACATGTAAATATCCTTCTCTTGAGTGTTCCCTTAAGTTATAATGTTATTAATTAAGGGAACACATTTCTGGCGTGCCATTTAAATGACATGGCACCTGGTTGGCTGTTAGTGTCCATTACAGCTAGACTCATAAAACGTGCACAGCTCAATAGTCAATATTATGTTGCAGGAAAATACACACCAGACTTTTTAGACATCACTGCCTGCAGTTTCATCCCAGGAGGTTTACACCATTCAATAGTCCATTACAATAAAATTGATATTACAGTAAATTGTTCCCTCAACTAAATATTAACAGTTTTAGAACTTGTGATTGTACAAAGGTCTAACAAATGGCCTGAGTGTGGCTATTTTATGGGGTGGCCATACCAAACCAAAAAGTCACTGGCTTTAATAACTAAGGCCAGCTAATGGTCTGTGACTGAGAGTCGGCTCACCTATAAACTTTGCACTTAAATCAGCGTGGTCTGCCGCTCTTCTTAAATAGGTTTGCAGGTTAATCGTTTAAGAAATACAAAACTCCATTATTTTCTAACAAGACTGACAATAGGGAAGATTTAACCAGAAGTGGCATACAGACCTATGCATCAGCTTACTGTCAGGATGATTTGATATTTTCAGATGCAGTATTATGATTCTTTTAAAGGAGAGTCAAAGCACTCAGCAGGCAAAGTGTGCAGGACACACACACACCATAGGCACTGGTTTTGGTTCAGCAAGCCAGAAAATGCTTGTGATGAGAGTACAAGAAGGAAATGCTGACAATTATCTCAAACATCAGTCCAATCTGCAAAAACTGGGACTATGAAATACAGCTGATCATCTTTACTAGAACTTATGGATTCCCTGGGGATCTGGAGGTATCAAGATGAGAGTTGAAAGGCAATTTACTGCAGACATTTTAGCTTAGCAGCTATTTATAACTCTGTGAATATTTCTGATATGCTAAAATATAAATGTAATAAGTATAACAGAAGTAAAAGTATCAAGATTCAAAAGCATACGACAAAGTGAGAGTCTGTATGTTGCAAGCATCAAGTCAAAAATGGCAAACCTAAGTGGGCGAGCTACAAAGAAAGTGCACATTGTCTGCAGTAGCTGCCTGGGGAGATGGCTCTGGCAGTGCTGAGTGGTGACAGAAAGAAGCAAAAATGTCTGTTCATTAGCAACCCTGGAGCCTGTCAAGAAAACCCTATGCTGTTCCATCAATGGTGGGCATAGAATAGGAAGTGATCCCAAATGGGATGCCATTCTTTTGCACTCACACAAACTTCCACTCGCTTATCAGGCCAGTTTAGAGGCTACAGCTAATGTGATGGGCACATTTTTGGGATTATGGGAGCAAACCAAAGTACCCACCTGTTACAGTTTTGTTCATACTGATGGCTGTCCTAGTGTTCAGTGTTCAGGGTATCACCTCTCAAATTCCAGTTGAGGGAGCTTTTCTAATAACATACATTAAAAAGGAAGAGAAAGAGTCTAAAAACATGTAGTTTTGCATTATTACCCACTAATATGAAACTCGCAATTTTTCACTTTTATACCAAAAATCATTTGCTTAAGTATTGTACTTAGTCTGACGTAAAAGTAATAAAGACAATTTTAAAATCAATAGAAGAAGCTTTCAGGATCAAATAACTTGTATATAAATTTCTAAGATGTGCAGGAGATCGCAACATTTGATTTTCAACCTCATAACAGCAACACATGGACCTGTGCAGATAGTCCGGTCTGTTTTGAATTCAATGATTGTTCCCTCTCTTTCTCACTCTCTCTCTCACACTTGTTGTCTCACTCTCTCTCTCTCTCTAGACTTGTACATATGAGTTGATGAGTGTGCTTTAACTCTCCCCATCAGTTCTTTACAATATCATAATGAAAAGAGCCAGTAAAATGCATTTTAATTCTCCTGACATGGTAACCATGGAAACTAACTGTTGCCAGTGAGCAGTGGCTTGTGGCCAGGCCTTGGCTCTTATTTCAAAAGCAAAGAGGGAGGAACATGGAGACTAATCACTAAGTCTTAAGAGGGTGCTGACATTGCTGATGATGGGGTAACCTTGTTGTTAAACATACAGGGTGTTAATTTATCCACAAAATAATTTTGTTGGTAAGCAAGAACAATGAACTGAGTGTAAAGGATAGGTAGATTGTAACAATCCTTGGTAGTTCATTTCAGCTTGCTGACTCACTATGCTGTTCCTATCATTCAAGACCGCATTGCCTTTGGGCAACTGCTCGGTTGTAGGTAGCACTAAACATTAGACAGTAAAAAATTTGACAGACAAGAGGAGACCATTCAGTACATTAAGCCTGTTTGCTTAGCTAATACCTAAGCTCTCCCAGTATCTCAACCAGATCTTTTTAAAGGTTGTCAAGGTGTCTGCTTCAACTACATGTCTCAGCAGTTTGTTTCAGAGTCCAACAACTCTTTGCATAAAGAAGTGCTTCCTGGCTTCATTTTTAAATACCCTTCAACAATAACAACAACATTTATTTATGTAGCAAATGTTCATGCAAAAATGTATCTGAAAGTGCTTTACAGGATGAAGAAAGAGAAAAAAGAAAATATGTAAATAAAATTAGGCAATACTAATTAACATGGAATAAAAGTAAGGTCTGCAGGGGTTCCGAGGCCACGAGACCGTCCAGCTTGCTTTAGGCATTCTACCTAACATCAATGATCTCAATCAGTCCTTATGGTTTTCAGGCTTCACGTGAAAGAATTAGACGATGATGGTCATGTGGACCACTCAATGGAGTGACAGTATGGTGCTTTGATCAGGCAGATCACCACCACAGAAAACCAGAAAGAGAATATCAGAGAAAGTATGGGTTAGTATGGATTTTGGAGCCACCAAGAATGATAATGATAATTATATGCATATATACAGAATATCAGGGTTAAACTAAAATGAAACTATGAGAAAGCCATGTTAAAATAATTTGTTTTTAGCAGTTTTTTTAAAGTGCTCCACTGTATTAGCCTGGCGAATTTCTATTGGTAAGCTATTCCAGATTTTAGGTGCATAACAGCAAAAGGCTGCCTTAACACTTCTTTTAAGTTTACCTCTTGAAATTATAAGCAGACAATCATTTGAAGATCTGAGGTTACGGTTTGGAGTTTAAGGTGAAAGACATTCTGAAATATAGGATGGATTTCCACTGGTGTCCTTGAGTATGTGAATCATCCTTATGTTGAATCTATTTTATCAATTCCTTTGAGGATTTTTAATACCTGGACTAGGTAGCCCACACACTCTCCTCTCCTCAAGACTAAACAGGTTTACTTCTCTGAGTCTGTCAGAGAATGACATATTGATAAGTCCTGGAATGCACCTAGTTTCTTCCCTCTGCCCTGCTAGTACTAGTGCTGTCAAATTGGGCACTTGTTCCCTCACCCTTTTTTCCCTTTTTGGATGGCTATTAAAACTTGTTGCTTTTCCATTTTTTTTTCTTTAAAATAATAAAACCTTCCTGCTTCCATAGCTCTGTTCTGCATGTGTCCTGGCACAATAGACTTGTGTTCTGCAAACCTGGTCTTCCTGGCCCGCTGTGCCATCACTTTCAGTTGTAAGTGGGCTTTCAGGCACTGACACATTTTGTCAGTTAAAATCGCAGTTTGCTTGAACAGAAATTTTAATGAGCTACACTTATGAAAGAAACAAGGCAGCAACCTGCTTTTGAGTCGAAAAAATTGGCAACAAGCCTACAGAAGCATGCATTTAAAGACAGATTGCAGATGCTGAATATTGGTGCCAGTTGAAACTAAAGCACTTTACATGGAGATGTCATGAATTATGGTGCAAATTAATTGTTACTCAAATAGTTAATATTATGGGCAGGACTACCTCTTCTTTCCTTAGCAGTTTAATAAAGGTTCAGAGTACAGCATCCCACTCTTCAGTTCTTTTCCAATTTCAGGTGGCATACACAATTGGGTTACATGATACTGACTATACTGAACATAACATTCCTGAACCTAATAATTCTCATTTAGAGTAGCAGGGGGCTGTAACCAGCCCCAGCAATACTAAGTACAAGGCAGGAAACAGGAAGCAGCTGTGGATAATGTGTCAGTCCATTGAATCACTCGGCCAGGCACTCACCCACATCAACCATCTGGTATCAGCACTTAACCTGAAAACCTTTGAGGATATGAGAGGAAAGCGTTCATGAACACAGTTAGAATATACAGTATGGATGACATATGGTGTTCTGTTACATGTAGGATGCAGAAATGTTACATTTGAATATGCGATGAGAGGTCAGAAACTTAAAAATACTCCTTATGAGGACCATGGAGTTGTAGTGAACATCTCACTATCTACATTCATAATCAATTGAGAAGGCTGACACAATGTTAGATTATATAGCAAGATATGTAAAGTACACGTCCATGGAGGATATGCTGAAGCTTTACAAAGCACTGGTTAGACCTCACCTGGAGTACTGTGTGCAGTATTAGTCTGTATATTACAACAAAAGACATAAGTGCTGGAAAAAGTCCAGAGAAAAGCAACTAGGATGATTCCAGGACTTCAGGGGTTGAGTAATGAGGAAAAATTAAAAGAGCTGAGACTTTTCAGTGTCAGTAAAAGGAGATTAAAAGGATACATGATTCAAGTGTTTAAAATTATGAAGAGAATTAGTACAGTGGGTCGAGACTGTTACTTTAAAAAGAGTTCATCAGCAACATGGGGACACAGTTGGAAACTTGTTAAAGGTTGATTTTGCACAAATATTAGAAAGTTTTTCTTCATACACAGAACTATACACATGCAGTAAGTTATCAAGTTGTGTTGTGTAGGACTTTAGGGGCCTCAACATTATTTTAGACAATCTAGGTTAATGGGAATGGGCGGCACGGTGGCACAGTGGGTAGCGTTGCTGCCTCGCAGTTAGGAGACCCGGGTTTGCTTCCTGGGTCGTCCCTGCGTGGAGTTTGCATGTTCTCCCCGTGTCTGCGTGGGTTTCCTCCCACAGTCCAAAGACATGCAGGTTAGGTGCATTGGTGATTCTACATTGTCTCTAGTGTGTGCTTGGTGTGTATGTGCACCCTGTGGTGGGCTGGTGCCCTGCCCGAGGTTTGTTTTCTGCCTTGCGCCCTATGTTGGCTGGGATTGGCTCCAATAGGCCCCGGTGACCCTGTTAGGCTATAGCAGGTTGGATAATGGATGGAGTTTAATGGGATGATGAGCAAGCATGCTGGACAGAGTGACCTGTTCTCCTCAATAATTTTGTAATGTTCTAATGACTTACAAGCATGAAATTCAAATCCAGGGTACCGGACCTATCAGGTAGCAATGCCACCTACTGTGGCACCACCAACTAGACTGACTATATGTTAACAGGATGTTACAAACAGTCACCTTCCAATTACCCAGAGTGTGTTGGTTGTCCAACCTTAGACCTCCCTTTCACCCCGGCTCTTCCCATCAGTATCTGTTTCTGTACAGCATCAATTATGCTTATGTCATATGATGGGAGACACACTGAGAATAAAAGATGAACCCTAATATGGACCTTAATTCTAGCATTGCAAAGTCCTCCAGTTTACTGACGTTTGTCTTGTTGGGTCAAAAGCAAAATGAAGGTTTTACACTGAAACCTCAATGGGCAGTCCATGGCTCACCAGCCTCCAATGTGGCTGAATTAGAACAATTCTGTAGAGAAAAGTAGGCCAAAATTTCTCCATGGAGATAGTAAAGTCTGATCTCCTGTTACCAGAAGCGTTTAATTGAAGTTGTTGCTGCTAAAGTGGCAAGTGAACTTTTATATTATACTAACTTTGCTTGGAGATCAGAAACAAGTATTATGAGTATACAAAAAACAGGAAATCACAAAAGGGGCAAATACAACTGCATTGTACTTTTGTCTATGCCTTCCATTTTGTATTGTAACATCTGCCTTTTTTCATTGGGATTATGGACTTGCATAATAAAACATTTTCTTTATTTTATCATCATGCCTTTTTTCACATTGGCTTGTCCTGTGCTGTGCTCCAGCCTGAGTTTGCCTTGCCAGCTGGGTGTTACAAAGTGGCATGCTGTCCTGAAGTCCTGTGGTTTAGCTTTTCTTGAAGGGGAGCCAGCACAAAGGTCCTGGTTGTTTTGCTCCTGACATCAATGTGTATTGTGTCCAACAACGACCATTATAAATGTACACTACTCTGACTTTTATTAACAAAGTTCGGAAGGGAAATAACCATTCATTGTCTACCCTGCTTCTCCAGTTTAGACTTACTATGAGCTGATGCCTATTTTGGCAGCTTTAAGCAAAAAAATGAGAAATGACCTAAGATGGGCTGCCAATACATCGCAGGACATGCTGAACTGTTCACTCAGATGGGACCAATTTAGGGTTGGAAATTGTCTTTAAGAAGTAGGAAAGAACAGAAGCACCTGTCACTACAGAAACACAAGGAAAAGATGTAAACTCCACACTGCCAAGGATCAGGCTTAGACTTGAACTCATGGACTCTGGAGTTTTGAAGCAATTGCTGTAACCACTATGCCACCCTAGGAGAATATCTGATTTATTAAGTTTGGTAAGTTCTTTCTATGCTTGTTTAAATTTATTCCTGTCTGAACACTCATTCCATCAGCAGTGGCACACATTAAGTGAGGCACTTGTTTGGTCAGGCTACCCTTTTTAACCAAGAGAGATTCCCAGCACATTGGAAGTTCCAACCCTTTTTCCATATTAAATGACCCTTAAATGGGATATGTACAAGGATCTGAATGCATTAAAAGCAACAGACATGGTGGAGTACATGGACCAGACTTACTTTTATACATGAATGTGCTGTAGAAATGGCTTTACAAACTCACAACATGTAATATGTGCTGAAGAGTGGCCCTGAACAGGGCTACGTTTTAATTGTGTTGTCTTCAGCTATGTAGAAATGAAGCACAAACAAATGCCACCTGCACGAGGGAAAACACTTTGCACAGGTCCCACCATTAGATATTGTTGGGTGATTACAGGATTCCTCAGAAGTGAAAGTGCTGGCAACCAAAGGATTAAATGAGTTATACAGCTAGAGAATGAGCATATTGATGATACAAATATGTTATGAAATGTGCAATCACCATTTTGGGCCTTCATCGTGCTATATTTAAAAGCCTTGTCTACAGGATGTTCAACCATGCTACAATGAACTGTAAATGAACTTGAACTTTTACTTTGCTTAACACCCTCAAAAAAAGAAGAAGGAAAAATATTAACAAGGTCAGAGAATCAGAGAGAAATCAGAGAAATTTTGCTGGAAATTGAAAAGGTGAAGAAATATATGGTAGAACATGTACAAGTTACCTTTAATCAGCTTTCCTCCATGTCCCATGTTATTGTTGAAGAAAGGATGTTAAAGTAACGTCTCGCACTCCCCTCCTATTCCTGTTCCCCACAACTAATTCCTTTCATAATTTTGAACTCTTCTTTCAGTACATCGCGTCGTCTTCATTTGCTTCCACTGATAGCATTTAACTCCTTCTTCTTTGGCCCTGCCAGTTTAAATTTCGCTTTACATTGGCGCCCTCTGCTGACCATTTTTAAGCCCAGACTTAAGCGCGTTCACGTGGAGTTAGGCGGAAAGTTCAGATTGGCAGCCGTTCATTTTCATTTCAGTGCAGAGAGAGTCCTCCAGCTAACTCGACGTGATTTTTCATTGTCTGCTTTTAATAAAGCGTCACCTGTAAATATTGATTAGAGTACTATCATGTTTTATCTTTTATTCAAACAATATTTTTGAGTAAGACAAAGGTTTGCATTAGGAAAAAAAATGAATTAAAATAGAGCAGGCAATAGTTAGCTGTTTAAGCTATAGCCTACCTACAAGTAATGTACATGCTAATTTAAAGTTGATATTTATTTAAAAGTTTTTAAAATGTATATTATGTAGAACTGTTGACTTAGAGATTGCAAACACAACATAGCCTTTATGGTGGAGTGTTTGTACTTAATATGTATTTATGTAATTCATTCTGCATTTTCACACTTTCTGTTTGAGTAACTCAATACAACAGCTGTCTGCTAGTTTCCAGAGATTGATTTGAACGACTCATTTCACATTTAAGTATTACAGAATGCCCAGAGAGGGCTGCAGGCGTTCTTTTGGCCTTGAAATCCATATAATTTTATTTTGTTCTAACTAATTAATCAATATAATTAATTATTAATGCTAAGATTTGGCCTGTAGATTATTACTATACATTTCTGAATGACTTTTTAAAATTAAATAGAAGAGACGCTGCTGGTTTTTGCTAGAGTATATCTGTTTTTTGTTACTATGATGCAATTTTCCATCACTGATGCCTCAGTCTTTTGTTGTGATGTCACATCACGCTTTTTAAACTGGCACTGCATATTAGATGACATCCAAGCTTGGGAATACATTCTCTAAGCCTTTTGCAAATGCCCTTGATGCCCAAGATTTCTTGTTGCATATTTGCTTCTTATTTTGATTTTTGACTACAATTTCTGTTTATGGACTTTGGCTAAGACACTCGTGTTTTTGAACTACCGGTGTTCACCTTGGTTTTGTTTTGACACACACATTCACCTTGTAGTCCATTTGTGGCCCGCCAGTTTTCACCTTCCTGCAGAATAACAAGGGTGACTTATAACTTAACTGTATTCTCCATTGATTCCTACTTAGCACATTGCTCTGTACGATGCAGGTCCCCCTGAGCTTTTTTAATTGTCTGCTTTGCACAAGTGTTTTTGTACGTTCCCCAATGTGCAATTACACCAAATGTTGTTAACTTCCAACTGTATATGCAAAATCTTCAAGTTACTTCCATTAAAGTTAAATTTGTCTGATATACATCTAAATTTTAGCTTTGCCCATGTCTACATGCAGGGATTTTGCCTAGTTTAGGTTATTCATTAAGACACCTTATTTAGTGTCATATGCAATTTTATCAGTATTGTTTATTACATTTTTACATCCTCACTGTTGAATTTTTAAATACTCATGCTGTTCCCCATTTACTACTGAGTATGGCTGGAGTTCCCCGAAGTCCTTACCTATAACTTTAATGTTTTTCATTCAACCAATTAACAAAATGTTTCAGTGAATTTTCTTAAAGAGTAAACCAACCATCTATTTTTCAACCCTGCTTACCTCAGTTCAGGATCACAGCAGGCTAATGACTCTCTTTTGCCAGTATTGAGGACAAGGCAAGAATCAGCCCTGAAGAGGGTGCCAGTCCATCCTATCACAGGGCATCTCACTCACTAACTCACACAGAGGAAATGGAAAGTTGCCACTCAAACTAATCTTTGTGATGTGGAAGAAACCCATCTGAGCATGGCTCCACACAGACAGCGACTGAATCAAGACATTAACCTTGGATCCGGCAGCTCTGAGGCAGCAGCACTGACCCCTGTGCCATAATTCTGCTCAACAGCAGTCTTAACAAATAATCCCTTCATTTCCATCATTTCTTGCTATTAACATAATTAGTACCAGGCAGCATTGCTTTAAAAACATCACAGGATGTGATGAACCAGTGATGCACAATATTGTTCACATATTACATTATTCTTATGGCAGAGTGGAAGTTGCACATGAGAAGCAAACATTACTTTCAAGGAAGAATGTGGAGACACACTAAAGCATTAGCATTGGGATCCTAGAGTGTCAGGGCACATTCTGACCGACTTAGCTTATCGTTGTTAATATACCAAAAATCAAAGAAAATAATTAAAGTGGGCTAAGCCATGCATCTGCATTGACAAAGAAACTCTGGAGACCAGTGACGTGTGGTGAGGTTCATGGATGGTGAGGCATGGACTCCTTCAGAGTCAGATTTACAAATATATGAACCCAGAAGAGTAGCTTATTCACTATTCATTTGGCAGCCAGCAAGCACATTGACTGTTATGTTTCTTATCTCATCAGCATTCTTTACACACAAAAATAAGGTTCATATTTAGAAAGAACGATACATTTATAGCAGCAAGAGACAGAGGAGAGATTGCATTTGCTCTGCAGCCTCCATGTGTTCTAAATTTGCCGTTTTAATTCCTCAATTCATACTCATTCAATACAAATGAAAGTATAGAGTGGTGTACAAAAAAAAATTTTACCTTAATTGAATTATTTTGTTGCTTTTGAAATCTTTTAATTCTGATGCTTTAATCAATTTTAATACAGACAGTTCAACAAAAGGATAACAAGAAAAACAAAAGAATATTTTATTTAAGGTCAAAATAATTTTTTTTTTCTTAGTCTGATCCCAATTTTTTATAAAATTGAAAACCATTTATGGTCTTACCTTTGTTTGTAAATGAAGTCCATGTACCTGTCTTTCTCCACGAAAAATCTCTGTCACTTTCTTATAAAAGTCCTCCTTATTTTCCTTTAGTTTTAAACATCTTAATCTTCCATTTTGGCAGTCGGAACAAAAAATAAAAATAAATGGGCCGCTGCGGTGCACTTGACTTTCTGATATTGCTAACTTATTGGCACTCTCAGATTTTAAAAAAAATGTTTGGGGAGGGTATGGGCTTTATGTCTAATTAGAAGAGGATTTTTTTCTCTCACAATGTCACAATCGAAGTGCGTTTGTCTGATCTGTCAATCTATCATTGCTATTCCAAAGAAGGAAAATGTGTAAAGGCACTTTCGAACTGTTCATAAAAACTACGAAACTGACTTCCTTCTGAAAAGCGATCTGGGAAAGAGAAAAGAGAGGAAACTAAAATCGCAGTTAACCGGACAGCCGTCATTTTTCACTCGGCTGAATTCAAAAACTCCTTGACTGCATTATTCGGCTCTACTTATTTATGCGAGTCAGCCTTTTCCCACATTAAGATTATTAAATCTAAATACTGTAGTGACCATAAATGTATTGAATTGTTATTGTGCCGTAAAGGTTATTCAGTTATGCAAGGTATGACAACATATATTTTATGTATAAAGTATACTCAGTGTATATATATATATATATATATATATATATATATATATATATATATATATATATATATATATATATATATATAGTGGAGCCAACCCGGACACAAACAGGCGGACATGTTGTTTTTCAACCACCACACTTTTATTTACAACTATTTACAACAATTTTGGTGAATTACTCGTGAATCGTGCACAATACCCCAAACACACAGAGTCCTGGCCACAAATGCCTCTTCTTCGGGCCGCCTCCACACCTCTCTCATGCCTCGTCCTGCTTCCAGGTGCTCCCCGGCAATCTCTAGCTGACACACTCCCGTGTGGCGGAAGTGCCGGTTGTTCTCCCAGAAGCTCTCCGGGTTTCCCTGCTTCACTTCCCCCCAGCACTTCCTGGTGTGCCAGAGGTGCTGAGGTCCAGGGTCCCCAAGGCATTGGGCGCCTCCTGGCGGTGACCACGGGCCCCTACAGGGTGGGGCTTCCATGCCCTGAACCCGTGGCCCCAAAGCAACCAGGAAGGTGGCCCCACGTGATCCCAGATGGGCACACGCCCACTTCCGGTCCTCCAAGGCGTCCCGGCCGGGTCGTGGTCTCCTGGCATCCTTGACACTATATATATATATATATATATATATATATATATATATATATATATATATATATATATGGTTGAAATAGTTTTACTGTCAAATAATGCAAAGAGTACGCAACACGTGTTTCGCCTGAATTCTGGGCTCATCAGGCGTATACACTCACTGCACCCGCTCTCGCAAATCGAACCTCGGATGTCAGCGCTAGAGGCGAATATATATACTTTTTAATGTAGGTAGATCATTTCGACCTGGTTATTTTAAAAGTAGTTTGCAAGCCGAAAAACTGTGGGCACCCCTGATCTAGTTAGTTGCGGTTATAAGAGTATAGAAAGCATAACTTGTCCAGCATGCTGTCGTCCAGGCAAGAGAGTAGTTCGTGCAGAGTACGCCAGCTGCTGAGAAAGCACGTTTTGCTTCCACTGAAGTAGGCAGCACAGCCATCAGATACAGATACACGTGTTCTAAACAACGCCTGCGCTTGCCGTTACTGTGAAACACCGCCATTTCAGCTGTTACTGATGCATCCAGTTTCTTGGCACAGATAATGAGGATGCAACAGCAATTTCAAGTTGCTGTTCAAAGCTGTTGTCTGACAGACGTCAATGAAGTCTTCAGTTTTCAACTATAACTCCGTTATTTCTTGATCGATTTTTACACTTTTACACGCTATATATGCGAACTTGGCCGTTCCTGGTTTCCTGGGAATTACAGCAGTTTACTGTTTGTGTACAGTTGGCTTTATTATCAAAACTCAGTGGATTTAAAGTTTACTTTCAGGTGTTGAGAATATGTGAAAATGATTTAAAATTAAGAGCTCACTTGATGACATTTCACCCATGCTGGCTTGGGTTTCATTGCCTGTGCAGTCATTGCTTGATGTCTCAACGACTGGATCTTGGGTTGACAGGTAACACTATTTGTGAGTGAGCCCTGCAATGGTCTGATGTCACATTCAGACTTTGTTTTCCTTTGGCTTTCTGTGACCATGTTCTGGAAAGAGCTGGTCAGAAAATGGATATATTAATATAATCATTCCATCTGCTATCCTGTTGTTATAATATATAAAATAAATTTAAAAAATAAAGATTATGTAAATTCAAAATATAAGAAATGAAATGCACTAATGAGCGCCTCACTGCTTTTTTTTTCACTAATCTTTAGTGTTCCTTTTGTAACTATAGTGTAGCGCAGTGAGAGCTCAATAATAACATAAATAATTGAGTCTCTGGTGAGTTCCATACACGTCTTCATCCAGCTGATTAAGTTCTCTTCTCTTAAGCTGCTTGTCTGGTAACCCAGGTACATTAGAATTAGAAGAGTTCTTTGTCTTAGGTAGTGAATTATTTTATATTAAAAATTCTTTTCTATTCATTCTTCTTAAATGCACTTTCATTTTTGATGCCGTCTCATGATAGCTTCCACCTTCTGGAGATGCCTATATGACCTCAGCACGCTTCTCATTCCATACCACCAGCAAACTATTATCTAAATGAAGCATCAAATGTGTAATGCTTGGTTGCATTTGCCACAGAATGCCATCTGACAACGTTGTGAGTCCATGCCATGATGCATAACAGCTTTTATTTTAATTGTAGGGATTTTACTAGATGCAGTATGTGCCGATCCAATAAATTGTTTGCTTGCTGTGGGGTTACAGTTATTTGTCTCTCATGTACCACCTGTTCAGTATGTTGGTTTTCATGGAGACTGGAATATTACCTTTTGACAGAAGTATTTTAATGTTTCTATAAAGTGTAGAAATGCATTCAACTTTTTATAGTATATTTATAGTATAGTATATTTACATCGCGGGTCAGGTCACCACCACAACTGGGCTGCGATTGAAAAGTTCACCGGCAGCATTTGCTCACGAATATTCCGTCCTACTCATAGCTTTGGAAATAGGAGTGTCAGTGTGCCAAATCTGCAATATGTTAAAACAAACTCTGGTCATGGATCTGTGCACAATGAACCCACATCGACTAATATTGCATTGTTTAACTCAAGATCTCTTAATGGCAAAGCACTGGTGCTATCAGAATTCATTACAGACTTGCTTGCTATGATTAATAGAAACTTGGAAAAAAACAAATAATTTTACATCTGTCACAGAGGTGACCCCACCCGGATACATTCATTTCACGGAGCCTCACAGCTCAAGACAAGGTGGAGGAGTCGCAGTAATTGCTAGATCAAAGTTAAACATCAAAAATATCCCCATTGACAGTCCATTGTCTTTCGAGTGTCTGGCTCTTAAGCTAATAACAAAATATGGTATGGTCCTGTCTTACTTATTCTTGTCTATCGTCCCCCGAAATACAATGCATCTTTTTTATCTGATCTGACTGAACTATTAACCCACTTAAGTTCACTTTCCCAGAGAGTCATTCTTCTTGGCGATTTCAACATCCATATTGACATTACTACATGTAAACTGAGAAATGAATTCCTATCCTTACTGGATTGCTTTGACTTGACACAACATGTTGATTTTCCCACCCACTCTGGTGCTCATATACTGGACATGATCTGCACATCTGGATTATCTGTCGGCAACACTTATAACAGTGATTTGGGACTCTCTGACCATAAAGCTTTGCTTTTCACTGTCTCATTACCTCTCCCTCCTCTTACCTGTAAAAATCAAATTTCTTTCCAAAACCTTAAAAATAGGTCCCTCTGTTCTTGCTGGATCCATTTCTGATTTTTTTTTTGTCTTCACCTATTCCATCAACACTAGATTGTCTTGTTGACCACTATAACTCAGCCCTTCATTCAGCACTCGATTAAAGAGCTCCTTTAAAACATAAGGAGGTTTCCTTTAAGTGTTCAACTTCGTGGTATAATTCAGAGCTACAATTTATGAAAGCAACTGGCCGATGCCTTGAGAGAATGTCATGTAAGACTGGCCTCACTGTTCACATTCAGGCTTTCTCTGACCATCAAAGGGCTTACATGGACGCACTAACTGCAGCCAAGAACACACATTATGACAGAATAATAGAAAGTGGCCATGATAACCCAAGGGTTTTGTTCTCTGTAGTTAATAAATTACTTCAACCTGCATCTGACCCAATTACCTCCTCTACTGAAGTCTGTGGAAAATTCCTCCACTTTTTCCGCAGTAGAATTAAAGATCTAAAGAATTCATCTAACATAAATCCATCATCCATTTATATCCATCCCTGTCTTCCCACTCCATCCAGCTCCTTTTCTAAATTTTCACCAGTCACATCGCCATTTTTTAATGACCTGCTTTGTAAGTTGAGGCCAACTACTTGTGTACTGGACCCCATCCCCACCACACTTCTTAAATCCTGCCTTCATGCCATAATCCCAATTGTTATGACAATAATCGATACATCCCTCGACACTGGGTTTGTGCCAGCCACTTTTAAAATTGCTTCTGTAACCCCCATGTTAAAAAAGTCTGGCCTTGATGGTGAAGATCTTAACAATTTTCGGCCTATTTCCCACTTGCCTTTTCTGTCAAAAGTTCTTGAGCGTGTTGTAGGCTCCCAGCTCACCAATTACTTAACCTCTAATAATTTGATGGAACCCTTTCAGTCGGGTTTCAGGGCATGGCACAGCTGTGAAACGGGTAACCAATGATTTGCTTATGGTAGCAGACTCTCGACAAACCAGCATATTAATACTGTTAGACATGACATTCTACTGTCCAGAATGGAGAACATGCTGGGTATCTCCGGCACTGCCCTTCAGTGGTTCAAGTCCTATCTGACTGAAAGGCAAGAGTTTGTTAGTCTTGGCAATAGCAGATCCAGCACAGCGCCAGTCACACAAGGAGTTCCTCAGGGCTCTGTCCTCGGCCCTCTTCTCTTCTGTATTTATATGCTTCCCCTTGGCCATATTATTTGTAGCTATGGACAGGGTTATCATTTTTATGCAGATGACACTCAACTCTATTTCAATGTTAAAAGTGCAACTTCATCAGAGTTTTCTCAGCTCACAACTTGCCTCAGTGAAATTAAACCTGAATGGAGCAGAACTTTTTAAAATTAAATTGCAACAAAACTGAACTCCTGCAAATTGGCACTAAAGCGCTACTTAAGAAAATGAGCTCCTTTTCAGTCATTCTTGATGGCGATCTCATCAGACCTTCGTCTGATGCAAGGAATCTTGGTGTCATTTTTGATTCCTCCCTTTTTTATTCTGCCACATAAACCACATTAAGAAACTTTCTTACTTTCACCTCCACAACATATTCCATGTTTGCTCATTCCTCTCCTTTTCTATTGCTGAGAAACTTGTCCATGCTTTTATTGTAACTCGCTGCTGGCAGGTGCCCCTTCTAATCTTATATCACAGCTCCAGTTGATTCAAACCTCTGCTGCAAGAGTCCTTACACAAACCAGCAACAGTGAGCACATCACACCCATCCTGCTTCACCTTCACTGCCTCCCTGTGTCTTACAGGATTGAATATAAAATTATATTAATAACCTAAAAAGCTTTAAATGGCCTTGTGCCGGACTACATCAGTGACCTTCTCCATCACTACGCTCCTGTTCGCCTACTAAGGTCCTCTGATTCTGGTACTCTTGTTGTGCCTCACACTAACCTGCACTCTGTGGGTGACAGGGCCTTCAACTCCATAGCACCCAGACTGGAATGACATCCAGAAATTAATTAGATCAGTCGACTCCATTCATTCTTTTAAAAAACAACTTAAAACTCATCTATTTAAGAAGGCTTTTAATTTAACTTAACATTCTGCCCTTTCTTTCAGTTTACCTCTGTGTCCAGGTGCTCAGGATAATTTGTGTGTCTGTTATATCACAAATTAGTTTTTTTTTAGGTTTTTCTTTTAGTATTGAATTTAGTATTTTACTCTAGTGTATTGTCCTTTATTCTATTTCATGCTTTGTTATCTGTTTTATTGTTCTATTCAGGAAAACATTTGTATCCACTGTTACTGTACATATACCCTGTTGGTTTTTTTTCTCTAAGACTCTATGAAGCGCCTTGGGCATGGGAAAGGCGCTATATAAATAAAATATATTATTTTATTATTATTATGCATATAAAAACTTCAAGTAAATTGAACTCTACCATATTATGATATTAGAGGTTGTCATAATAGCGTGGCTCTGTATTATCAGTATACACAGTTTGCTCCAATAATGTGAGACTTTGGTCCATTGTTGTCAGTCCGTTTGTGTCCCTTGATGGACTTTTCTTTTGTTGAGTGGTGGTTCTGGCAGTAAACTTATAGGATAGCCCATTGCTCCTTAAGTGATAGACCCTGATGAGAACTATAGTAAGTAGATTTAGAAAACTAATGTAATAGTTACTGTATTTTAAATGCTTCTAGGTTGTCTTTTTTTAAGTCTTATTTTAATTAGCTTCACAACTTTTAGCATATTTGGCATTTTCTAAGAATTCATACCCTTCAGTCCCGGAGTACATCTGGAAGACTAAAATGCAACATACGAAGGAGGCATTCAATTTTGGAAAAGGTCTAATGAATCACACATACTGTGCAGTAGACTTCATTTTACTGCCTCAGATCTGGCCCTGATGAAAGCTTGACGAGCTCATATTCAAACACACATTTTAGGAAAGCAACAATACAAAATGTACCACCATGCTATCTTTATTCAAAATGATAAAAGGCATTAAGGCAATTAAAAGAAGCTGCTACTTAAAAATAGGCTTGTAGTGTGGACCCACCAGCATTCTGGAAGAAATGCCGAGGAGTCAAGTTAAGCCAAAGGTTTTGTCAAAAATACTCCTTCTGCTCTTTTTACATGTAAACTATGATTTTGTGCAAAAACAAATTACAGAAAGAAATATAACAGTCATCATACAAGTGGTTCAGTTATCAAAACAGTCAAATAGTTTATCTTTTATAATTTAATTAGACCAGCAAAACTACATGTATTTCAGTATTCTCCTCAGTGAGATTCTCGTTCAGCCCATTCCTTGTATCCTCCGGCATAATTACGAGCTCTGTAGAAAGAAAACAGAAGGTTAACAGCAGTGTTAACAAACTTGACATCTTTGATAAAGAAAATACACCTTCCCCATTAGCTTAGTATGAAAAGAACTAGTCCTTGTGCATTTACATGTAGATACAGTATGTGAATATCTGAGATTTTCTCAAATGCAGTTGTCACCTATTCTGGTTTCTTCATTTTTGCACTTTAATGTTTTGCTCTCTTGAATGATCTGTTTATTTTTTCACTTTATAAAATTACCAATAACGTTTTAGTTGTATGCAAAAATGAAAAAGCCACTTTAATTTTTTACCTTTAAAGAAATATTTAGTTATTCTTTCTATTTTCTATGCTATTTTTTCAGATTTATTTTTTCTTCATAGGCAAAATATGTTTTATGCAGGTAACAAATGGTATAAAAATAATTTAGACAGAAGAGGCAGAACTAAGTTGGTATTGCTTGTGACTGTCTCTTTATGTGCATTCATTATGTAACTAGAAACTGTAAAGTTTGCAATTGCATTTTCCCTGCACACACGTTACAGTGCTTAACCATTGAAGAACAAAATTCAAAAATAAACTGAACTGAATTAAAGACTCACTGTCAATTGGTATCCTAAAGTCACTGCATTTAAAACAAATAAGGGCTAAAAGCTGTACAAATATTAACCTGAGAAACACAGTTGAACTTTTATACAAAACAATGTGCAGGGTATGTTAGATATATTTTTGGAAAATACACTGGAAAGTCACAAATAAAATGAGGGAAAAAAGCCACTGCCTCAAGGTTCGAGAAGACTGGCTTTAGATCTTGGAGTTTGCATATTCTCTCATGATTTTTCTTCAGCTACTTTGGGTTTCCACTCACATCCCATAAATGTACAGTATATGTTCTTCTACTTGGCAGCTCTTAATTGGTTCCCTGTAGATGTACCCTATAGAGGACGTGATCCTGCTAGGATAGGCCCTGGTCTACTGACACTTCACAGCTGAGCTAAGTGGGTCTGGGAATGTTATCATGATACTTTAATTTTTGAGATTCAGATGCAAATTTGCTTTTATCATTTTATCCTGTTGTGCAATATTGAAATAGCATTACCAAAACATCACATTTCACATTTCAACAATTGAGGTTTGGGCAAAATATAATTTCTGTAGTATTAGACAACCTTTTGTCTGCATATTCTGGGGTGTTGAAATGCGAGGAATCCATTTTTGCCATTATTTTCATATTTTATTTTAAATTTTAAAGGCTGATTTTCATTAACATATTATTTTCTTTATTTACATGATGCCATTTTTCAAGATCTTGTGATCTTGATTGCCACGCTGATGACATAACAGATATTACTCTATGAATATGGTGGTGTTCACACTACATGTTATCCCTCGATGTATAAATAATAATATAAAGAATCTTTAATGTCAGTAATCTTATTTCCCAAGTAGGCCCCAGTGGTAGGATTTAGTTTTTAATTTCAACTTTTTTGTTATCGTTGACACTCGAGTATCGTCTTGTCCTTTTTGTTGATACCCCTGAATTAGTTTTGGAATAATTATTGACCAGTTGTTTTTTATTTTCAATATCGATTCTTTCCTCACTTTCTCTTCTAACCTATCAAAAGCTTTTGATGCCTTGAAATTTCTGGTATTCCTCCAGGTCCAATATTTCTTACATTTTTTTGTAAAATGTTCTGTTTATTGCTATAGTTTTAAAAGTGTCTTTATTCACATATTTAACCTGTTTTATTTATTTTTTGTAAAAGATTTATTATAGCGATGATAAGAAAGTCTTTGAAATGAGCCAATTTATTTTTTATAGTTGCAACTTATTTATTTTCCAATTCTGAGTTTTGTAGGTGGGCAAGATTACAGTCATTAATCCAACTAACCTGCAAATTGTTAGCTTTTAAGCTAAACCCAGAGTATTTGTAACAAACATGTACATAATGTGCGAATTCCACACTGTGCTGCTACCTGAACCCTGACTTTTGCAGCCATGAGGCAGTACTTCTAACAACAGTGCTAGATTTTTTTAAGCAACCAAAACATCCAGTTTTATGGTTGAACATTTACTTGCTTCCTTCCTTCGGGCAATATTATTCATTCCCAAATAGAGGATTCAATTTATATTTATGCGGATTACATTCACATTTACTAATCCTTCTTCATCTCTGTGTGTTCTCTCTTTCTGTCTAATGAATCCACACCTGGGGGACCCTAATTAGGCTTTTCTGCTGTCAGGTTTCTTTTTCACACCTGACTGACTAACATCGTCTCTAGCACTCTACTCAAGTGACATTTACAAACATTCAGAAGGTTTGCCACACAAAAGGCTCCAAGTTAGCCTTACCCCAGGTCTTCATCATTTCAATAGGATCTGTGTGGATTGGCATATACAAATTAAAATATTAACTTTCAAAGCCCGATATGGCAATATCTGTGGCTATCTGTTTTCATTGTTGGTAACTCCTTGTGTAGCCATGATTTTTTTTATACTTCTGCACGTTATGTCTGGTTTGTGTGCTTTTAATCATTATCCGCAGTTAACACTAAATAACGCTGAGTGACTGCTGTCACTTGATGGGTTTAATCAAGACTATGTATTTGACCAAACAAAACAGCTTTTTATTAATTTTTAAAACTTATTCATTCACTTTGTCATTTTTAAAAATATTTTTTATATTACTATTTTTGTTTTTTTAAACACTTTTGCCTTATATATATTATGGTGGTTGACTGGGATGCCTCTGTGATGGAAGGACCAGGGGAGAGGGCATATTCAAGGCAATACCTCCCCTGGAACACTAGAGCGCAACCCCCCTGGCTTACAGCGGGGCCACAGGTTTGGAGCTTAGAAGCTCAACCTGGCTGAAGCCCATGGCCTGAACCACACCCGGAAGTGCTGCCAGAAGAAGGTCTGGGAGCACCTGGAGCACTTCCGAGTGCCCTATAAAAGGGGCCGCCTCACTCCATGCAGAGAGCCAGAGTGGGGAGGAGGTGGACAAAGCTTGCTGGGAGAGGAGTGGAGGTGGTAGAAAAAGGAGAGAAGAAGGAAGGTATTGTATTGTATTTGTGTTAGTGCTTTAATAATAATAATGCTTATGTACTGTGCTCTGTAGTGGGGAGCGAAGGGAAAGTGCTGCCCCACTTAAAATAAAACGTGTGTTGTGTGGCAACTCATTTGGTCTGCCTATCTGTGTCGGGTTAGGGCAGCTGTATAAGCCTTGGTGGTCCACAATATGTGCATTTTTAGAGTGGTAAAGTTTCTTAAGGTCTGATTGTGTAAGTAGGCACTGAATCAAAATAGATTTTTTTACATTAATTAACAAATAACAAAAAACTACAACATGAAACAAATAAAATACTATAATGAAGTAAATATATAATTTTAATAAACTGGATCTATAGAAATGAGTAAATGTTCATATTTTGTTTTCTGGGGCTCTTGAAAGGTGGAGAGGATGTGCTGATTACAGCGAGTTGTCGCACCCACCACACGACAAACCACCCGGATTGCGACCCAAGTTTAGCCATGCAATTCAGCTTCACAAATCAAATAGGAATTGATGAGTTATGGTGGCTAGTTTTCATCAAAGCTTTTTCTTTTATTCCATAGAGTTTTGCAGATCTAAATAGATTATGTAATCCAGTGGAAAACTGGCAGTTTAGAATAGATAACTTTTCTAAAATTAGATTCCATTTTTCATTCTTTTACAAGGTTAGTCAAAAATGTTTACATTTTATAAAATTATGTCCTAAAACAGCAGGAAAAGGCACTTTCCTGTATAATCACCATTCCCCAAGAATTCAAAACACTTTGATCTTTGCTGGCAATCTTCCTTCTACATGCATATCCCTGTCACTAGAGGGCTCATTTGTAACATGGCTCATTAAAGGTGAACAAAACGTAGCAATCTGGTTAGACTAAACTTTCCTGTAGGCATGACTCTACAATTTTAACAAAGCACCCAGAGCAAGCGCCTTAGTTACCTGCTATATCCTAGAGCCAGAGCAGTTTCCGTTGCACTGTCTCCACGGCGACCCAGCTGACAATGGAAGACAAGATGGGGTGCATCCAAAGGTGGCTTTTCAATGCCATATTTTGATAGGAATGAATCTTCATCCATGGAAAATGCACTCTTCACAGATTCCACTGCACAACAGGATCAAGCACATAATGTTGTAAATAAACTTTACTGGAATTGAAGAGAAATGCTACTACAATACAATAGAGCATCAGAGACATTACACTGCTAATATAAAGGGTTGTGATATTGGCACGTTATTGGCGCTGACCCGACACAGACTGAAACCAGAGGCATGGGAAAAATTAACAAAAAGTCTTTATTTTCTTCAGCCGTGGGACACATCGTCCCCGTGTCCCACTGGCCCTACACAGTCCCGAAACACAGATAAAACACCCCAAATCACACTCTTCTTTCCTCCACTCCTCCCACTGACTCTGGTGCCCTGAGTAGTGGCTGCAGGCTCCCTTTATAGCCCACCCGGAAGTGCTTCAGTTGGTAATTAACCTCAATTAGGCTGCACTTCCGGGTGTGGCTGCATTGCCACCCACATGGGCTCAGGAAGCCTTGCAACTCCTCCGGCGGTGGCCACGGAGCCCAACCAGGATGACCTCTGGTGTTCCATATTACCGGCCCAATGCAGCCCAGGAGGGCTGCCACCAAGTGTTCCGTGGGACGTAGCATGCTTTCCATGGCTGCACCCCCGGATCCAGTGTCGAAGGGGTGTGGGCCCCGGCCGTCTGCCACAGGGTAAAAAAAATTAAAGCATCAACATGTGTTTTTATTTTGAAAAAAGCCTCTATTCAGTTAAAAATAGAAACTCATTTCAATAGAAAAATCTTACAAATCCCCCCTTTATCGTTCATGTGAGCTGAGCAAAATGGGATGAATCTGTTCTATTTCATTTTTTGCCTCAAGCAGCAAGATAGCATCTGGACACTTGTGCAAACCGCACTAGATGACACTCATGCTGTTGAGCTGCTTTGAAACAGAATGTCATTTGTGAAGCATTTGTAAATTGCTAGCAATGAGATAAAAATCTTCATCTTGAAAAACCTGGTGACAGTTGACAATGACAGTTTCTTTGTGATGGAGGAATGTAGCCATCTTATACAGCTATGACATTTTCTGCAACATAATTTGGACTATTTATCCAATATCAAAGTCAAAGATTTAATCTGAGAAATCAGCAAAAGATAAAACAACATATACCTGGAATATTAATTGACCCAGGGATTTTTCCTTTTGCAACTTCTTCTGGAGTGCGGACATCGATAAGAACTAAATCAGGAGTGTCCTCGTCCAGTAAAGACTTCAGATCACTGTATGATATAACTTTGTCTGAGATCCCAAAAATAAAACAAGAAGCAAAGTAAATGAACAGATTTCACATGTAAATATCATAAGAATTCTTCATTTATTGCTGCCTCTGACATCACATGTACAAGTAAGATCGTCATTCATGGTCATAGATGGGCCACACAATGGTTATCAATGTTCCCTCACACCTCAAGGCCTGTTACTGCGTGTTCCTGTACGTGTGTATGTACTTCCTACTGTCAACTGACATCAAACACTTGTTCCGACATTGCAGGAGATGCTATCAGAGTTGGCTGAAGCTTACGGTGAATCAAGAGAGGAGAAAGCAAGTTCAGAAAATGGATGGATGAAGATTAGTGCATGAATACACATGGTAAGGTAATTGCTAGTGTAGCCATCTTACTGTACTTTCTTTTCCAAGCTAGGGGCTCTTTTGTGCAAGTTTACACACTCAACTGGTTCTTACGTGTAACTCCAAAAACAGTCCAGAGAATACTCTTTGACTGTTTAGTAAAACTACAATGGCTTGGTGTGAGCTGGTGTGGGTGCATACATGATTGTGCCAGCGACACAATGGGATATTAGAAAAATCAGGGAGATGAAAATTGTGCACTTGTGTGCTGTGATAAAATCCACATTCTTAGTTTAATGTTACTTATCTTGACTAAGATTTTTTTTTGTTGTTGTTTATTTCGCCTTATACAATTTCTTGTGTTAGGAATTTGTTAGTTTCCTCATACCCCTTAGGGTCAGCCATTGTACAGTGCCCCTGGAGCAATTGAAGGTTAAGGGCCTTGCTTAAGGGCCCAGCAGTGTAGGATCGCTTTTGGCAGTGACAGGGATTCGAACCAGCAACCTCTGGGAAATCAGCGCAGATCCTTAGCCTAAGAGCCACAAGCATAGGTGCTGTACTAATAAATGATAATAACATAAAAGCTGCAATAAGTTGGACACACTTTGGAATAGGCAATGCATGTTTCAGTCATTTCCCGCTATGTAACAAGAGCTTAACAAATGCTTTGCTTGGCCTTAAGAAGACTTACAAAGCACTGACCGTAACAGTTGAATACAGGGGGCTGCCTGCAGCGCATCTATTAGTCAATTATCATTATGTAACAAGGCCTTAGCTAAACCTTTTTTTTTTGTTTGTTTCATATAAATAAATAATAGATGCAGTCCCATGACAATTCTAAGGTGGCACAGAGTAAAGCAGATCCCAGAACAGAAGCCTTTATAACAATGGCAACTGTTTCTATTGGAGACAGAGCAAAAGGGGTACAAATGAAAGCAATTCTTACTAAAGTACTGGCAGAAATAAAACACTTCAAGAACGGTATTTTTAAAAACATTGATAGTTTATGTAATTTAAATTACAATATACCAAGTCGGACGTGAATCTGTGAAATAAACAGGCATTTGGCAATACCTGTATATGTGGTATTTAAAAATTAAAATACAGAAACTGCTAGGACAGACAGAGCATACCAGAACTATACAGATCTCCTGGACCAATAAGTGCAATGTTGGACTAAAAGGGTGCTATCTTATACATAAAATCATGCAATGTGGGACTTCCATCAAAGCTCATTTTAACTCTGTTTTATGTGTATTTGAAACAGCGGTCCGTAAGAAACACGATATTAAAGTGCCGATTTAGCCTGATTTTACAGGTTTAGCGATGCTCATTCTGGTTTCGCTAGATGTGGAGCCAGTGAATAAAGATTTCTCTAACATTAAATTGAAAAAGGCTGCTCGATCTGTGCATATATATATATATATATATATATATATATATATATATATATATATATATATATATATATATATATATATATATATGCTCAATAACACACTCGTCTGGCAACTGCCGTGCGTGATGCTGTATACTTTTAAAGAAGAAAATAACCGGCGTGCGCAAGTTGCTGCAGCTCTCGATCCTACACTAGAAGCGATGGTTTGAGTAGTAAAGTCAAGAAGCGGGAATCAGGAAATGTGGCAGTGGATCAATTGTAAAGTGAAGACAGTTACAGCAAAAAACAAATGACAGAACGGACAAACACAACCCACTGTGATTATCCCGGAGAGAAGACTCAAATTAAGCTCCCTGTTGGTGAGATGCACTAAGATGCCACGAAGTACACGCTGTTAAACGCGAAACTTTACATTACTACTGATTACACTCATATGTTTGTAAACCACGGTAATATTCCGAATTTTGACTACAATCTTATTTAAAATGTTCAGTACGAGAAACTTATCGATCTTGAAATATTCGTTAAGAAAACTCAAAACATGGTGATCGAACGGTCATTGTTAAAAGAATAATAAAAGTAACCCAGAACAACAAAATCCGTCTACCTGAGCAAGCCATGTTGTGGAGATCTCTCTGGAGTTCTCTTCCCTCAGACTGCTCTTCTCTTTAACTAACCTTGAAGTTCCCACCTCCAGTCAAAGTAAGGAAGTAACTCCTTCAGGGGCGGTCTCAAATGACTTACCCTACGGCAAAACGTAAAAGCTGCGGAAGGTGCAAGTCATCCTGACAAACGCAAACCAGGCAACGTTGTGTTACACTTTATTTAAATAACTCGTACACTCATTTACTACGGATAATGGTTAGAATAATCCGATGTATTAGATTATAACTTTTCCTGTCTGGTAGAAAAGCTGTAGGTCTTCCATTAAACATCAGAGGATATGTAGTTCAAATGCTAATGACTGCCACTGGAAAAGGGTGGATGTGAAACGGAATGAATGGATGGGTATTTGTGAGTGACTTCACACCCTGCTTCTGCAGTTAGCATTAAATAAACAATATAGGTTTTCACAATAAAGTGAATGAAAGTTTATCATGAATGAAATGAGACAATAATCTCTTTATTAACACTATTTCATATTTACACACAGCAAGCCAGACCAAAGTATTTCATGAATATCTAGCAACCCTTTTACAAAAAGCGAAGTGCTCTTCAGTTCTGGGGAGTTGGAAGCAAACTTCCTGGCCTGCAGGCCTTCCACTTATATTACACACAGATTCACTCTTATTCAGCAAAGTTTTCTAGCTTATTCAGTCAAAGGCAGGGTCTACAGATTACAATATAGTTAAAAAATACTCTTAAGAACAAGTACAGTTCAGAATGCATGATGGGAAGTAGCATTTGAAGGGACACCATTACATTTCAGGATGCACTCATACTAACACCCGCTACACACGGTCAGTTTAGACTCGCCTGGCAACCTTATCTGCAGATATTTGGGATATGGAAGGAAGACTTGAGTATTTGGAATATATAAAAAAAAAACTGAAAGATTTTCCTATTTTAATTAAGAGTGGTTATTGTATTCCTCCATCCATCCATTTTCTTTCCATCCTATCTAGTTCAGAGCCATGGGGAAAGATGATTTGAATTTATCTGAAGTCTACATTCTGTTTAATGTTGAAAATGTTCAGCTTTGAGACACCAGAACTCACACATTAAGGTAATTAGTGACACATTCTTCAGAACTATAATTTTTCTCTCAGTCCCTTGTTAATCCCATCCCTAAAGCTGAGACTTCCTCTACTAGGTTGGTCATTTTTAATGTGGTTTTGAAAGAAGATTTTTGCTCTTCTCTTGTTCCTATTGGTGATGTTTCTTTCTTATATTTTTTCTGCTTTCTGTATTAACTTATATGAGTTACAAAAAGTGCTATTCTGTCTAGAAAAGTGTGCAAAGAAACCTTTCCTGATGAAAATACATATATACAAAGCTCAATATAAAATATATACTGTATAATAGCACAATAAAGCTCTATGTATCTTTTATAATAATAATAATTGTTGTTGCTGTTAAAAATATCAGATATATAATAATTATTAAATAATTAAAATATTAAATACTGTATATTGGATGCAAATGTGTGCTTTTGGGACGATGGTATAAGACCTATGTCATTTTCCCTAGTTTAGTATATTGAAATTTTCTTTTTTATTTAATATCTTAATTTACTGCAATGCAATTTTGAATTTGTACAGGTGTGAATGTGTTGTTTTCCATAGGTATGGCCATTGTTTGTCATGTGACACACAGGTCATGTGAACTTTGACATTTTGGCAGCAATCGTATAAAAGATGGTGACACAATGCTCCTTTTCGTTTGAAACTTTGCCTTTCTTTTTGTCTTAGATTTTTGTGTTCTGTTTTGGTGCATGATCTTTTTTAGCTACCTCCACCAATGTCATATTAAAGCCCAGACAGTCTCCTGGGTGTCTTAACTCCTTAACAGAGAGCTGATCATACTGTTAACACCAGGTCACATTTCTTATTACGTTGTCTCTGGGTCAGGTATGGCTTTGGTCCCCCTTGATCAATTTGACTTGCAGATTCACAATCATTTCATTGACCCCTTGCCATCACGGCCTATTGGCATACACTCACAATGCCTTGATACTCTAGTTGATCTGCCTCTGACCACTAATGAGCTTATGCCTGACTGTTCTTTTACTCAGTCTTTTTATCTCATGGCTTGTTTTCATTGCTGGAACAATAGCTGTTATCACATATTTTTTTGGATTGCAGGGCCACAATGACTTGTCTGATGATGTTGCTTCACTTTGAAAATCATCTAAAACGTTTTTCTTTTAGTTTAACAAAGGCTGCTCGCTGGCAAGAAAGTCAAAAATGGCAAATGGAGAGATCAGACCTGAGCTGCAACATCCTAAATCTTCATTACATGTATCTCCCCTTCACAGACTCTTCTATGTCCTTGTAAATTTCAAAAATGATAGGCAAGGACGCAAGTAAATATTGTGGACATAGAAGTGAAGTACATATCATATTGTGATATTTGCGAACTGAACAACACCTACAAAATACTTTGCATGCAATTCTTTGGGATTTTGGAGGAAAACCAGAACACCTGGACAAAAGACACAGGGAGAATGGAAAAGTCTTCACACAGTTGGTGACTGGGCTGGGATTTGACCCTTAGTGGTTTCTGGCAACAGCAGTAATTATGCAATCCACATATTTGTCTTTATGGTTTATTTCTTTATTACCGTATTTAAATTTTTGTTTATCCACTGGGGCATTATGGTGCAGTGGCTACAGTGGCGTAGCGTGGGTGTCAGCCGCCCGGGGCGGAGGAAAATTTCGCCGCCAACCTTATTTAGGTATTTCAATTTAAAAGACTAAAATATACAGTAATTCTTTGCCGCCCCCTAAAAGTGCCGCCCGGGGTGGGCCGCCCCCACTATGCTACGCCACTGAGTGGCTAGCATTGCTGTCACCCTGATACTAGGACCTGGGTTTAAATCTTGACTTGGTCACTGTTCTTGTGGAAGTTTCACATTTTCTGTTAGTCTGCATATTACAGGAATGCAGACAAATCAGATACTACTGTCTGAATGAGGGAGTGTAACCTGCGATTGACTGATATGCTGACCAGCATCCAATGCTGAAGTGGTAGACTCAAGTATGGGATCATTTATTCTGAAAATATTAATAAGTAAATTTTCTTAAAAACAGATCCATTCATTTATCTATTTCCTATGTCTGCTTTATGTGCTACTTGTCTCTGGCATGCCAAAGCATGTTCTGACAACGCCTGGATGGTTGACCAGTCTGTTAGAAGAAACCCTCAGAAATACAACAGCATACAGTTAAACCTTGCAGATTATCTTGTTCTGCATATAAATATGAAAATTCCACACAGAGAGTGAGGAGTCCAGGAATTGAAGCCAGAAGCAACAGCACTGACTGCTGCACAGCTAAACTTTCCTTAAAACAAGTCATTTGGATAAAATCAGGAGTGGTCTCTTCTAGACTTTCTCGTATACTCAAATATAGGGATGGATATTTGAGGAGTAAACTGCAAGTGAATGATTATATTTTTATATGATGTATATTAAAGAACCACCAACAACAAATCAAATCAAATGAGTAATATATTGAACAATTATTATAAAAGTAAAGTTGAATAAATCGGACACTGCAGCTGCATGAATAAAAGGTAAAATACCACTTTCGATTAGCAGAAATAGTCCAAGCGTTGATTGAAATCCATGCTTTGAACCTAATACTTGTATGCAAAATTTGGTTGATCTAAGTGAAAGCGTACTCAAGTTATTGTGTTTACATACACACATACACACAGACAGACACACAGACATAATTCCAAAAATGGTATTTTCAGACTCAGGGAGGTGTAAAACATCGGGATTCATCAAAATGTCAACATCGAATTCTTACACGATTAAAATAAAGTAAAAGTAAAAAGTTATTCGGATGTGTCAGTAGACTTTGCGCGCTTTAGGAACCATGTTACCCAAACTATTCTATAAGATTTCAGTAATCATTTACTGCTCTGATGCGGATATTTCTAATCAGTAAATCGGTCATTACGATAGCAATTGATGAGAAGAATTCATAATTAATTGCAGAATTACAGTATTTAAGTGTTCCTCTAGAGTGCCTCATTCTTCTGCACGATTTGGTTCAAAAACTAATCGACATATCTTGATCTCATAAAAGGCTTAAATTTCGAGTTTGGTACTTTTCTGTCCAGCTGTTTTAGTTCTAGACCATCATCCTCAAGAAACTGTGACACACAGACAAACACACATAATCAATATATCGATTTTCTCAGTATCAAAGGACCCTAAAATGCAGAGATCCATTGAAAACTGGAGATTGCAATTTTTGACAAATCTCAAGTTTTCGCTCCTGCCCCATAGATGATAGGTTATGGTGCGGGAAGGTGCAAAGTGAAAATTGTTGACTTTTTTCAATGTAATGAGAATTGAAAAGTGTAAAGAAGATGCAATTTGCAAATGAAGTTTTTTCAAGCAGCACAGTTAAGAGTAACACTTTTTCAAATGCCCTTGATCCAGTTTATGGTCACAGGGTGAGGGGAGCCTTTCCCAGCAGTATTGCACACAAGACAAGAAACAGTCCTAGACATAACAGAAGTTCACTGCAGGGCCAACTCACACACATACAGGCCAGTACAGAATCACCAATTCAACTAACCAGCACAAAGTAAAATAAATAAAAAAGCCATGTGTTTTGTTTGATTTATTTAATAAAATGTGTTTTATTGTGTCACATGTGTTGTGTAGTGACCATTTTGGTGTGTTAACTGCCAGTATAATGAAGGCTTTGTCTGTCCTCTTCACCACCCGGCCGTACACAATAACCCTGACCTGATTCAGATCTTTAAATAGTCCCAACCTTCTGCACTTGTTTGTTATCTTCTGATGGAAGCATTTCAAGAGCACTTTGTATGTCCTTATACAATAATCGCACACCCACCTTAAGTTCAACAACCTTTAGATACAGTATATTGGGTTTTTCCTCTTTGGACCCAAATCCTTTATTTTTTTCCTTTGTTTACAGTGTGCATACTTTTAAGTATCCTCTTGACTGTATGTATTATTCACGTTTATTGCCGTTGGAAGAAAACTCACCCAAACACTAGAAAAATTTACAAATTCTGCTCAGATAACAACTGGGCACAATATTTAAACTCCGGGTGCTTGACCAGTGTTGCAGTAGTGGTAGCATCTGAACTTCAAACAAACATTGTGTAGGTGTTTATTTTTAGTGAAAACAAGCTTATTCAGAGTAAAACTAAGTGTGTTATCATATCAACAGGCAGAATGAATTAAGAAAGTCAAACTTAAAATGTCAACTAAAGGAAAATAGGCTGTTTGACATTTGAGCAGTTTTTACTAAACAAAATCCAGAACAACAAGGAATAGAGGAGTATTTCATTACATATTATAATATCTACGGTGTATCACAAAAACTCAGAGATAACAACAGGCAAGCGGTAATAAAGTTAATTTATAAAGAGTGAAGTACCTGAGTGTGAGAGCTCAGCACGTTTACTTTTCCCTAGCTCTTCTTGGGGCTCCTGTGCAGAGCACAATTACTTTGAATACCTTGGGAGAGCTCGAACACATCCATCTGACCTCTTCAGCAGACCAGCTCATTCTTAAATTGTGTGTGATTAAGCCTGGCCAAAGAGAAAACTCAGATCAAAGAGACCCTGTGCTTGAGGCAGTGAAGAGGGGGAGCACAGACATATGTAACGTGTCAGGGTAACTCAGAGCCTTTATTATGCTTGGGCTGCCAGGGAAGGGAGTCGCATCAACATCCATGGATGTGTTTCAAAGTCTGGTAAGCTTGGTCACTTGTCTACATTACTGCACACTCCATAAAGGTGAGTACTAAAATCATTTTCTCATGTAACCTGAATGCTATTTTTTATTGTTTGAAAAAAAAAACCTGTGTTTAGTTGTACAGTATATGATTTCTACAATTACAGTTTACATTAAGTTTATTGCTAAACAATGACATGACTTTGCGTAAAATAAAACTATGTATAGTTGTATATTTTAGTGAAAATACCACTGAAGCATACAATTAAACTTCTATTCATCTCCCACAAATGAAGCAACATTACAAGTTCATTAAATTTATTTTAACAAGCATTGCACAAATGTAATATTATTTTTAGAATATAATAACAGATTGAATAAAAGGTGAAATGAAGTTTACTTTAATAACAATACAAATAATGTTTCACTTAGACACAAGAATTTGATATTAAAGGAATACATTTAGGGCTTGTACTGGTTGGACTGGACCCAGACCTTAATAATCAGTGTTAAAGTTTTCTGTATTTTATTGAAATTTTGAATGTAGTAGTTAAATAGAACATGTTTTACATTAGAATAAATTACACAAAGCAGCATTTTTTTATTTTTTTCAATATTAGTCCTGAAATGCCACATATGGCATATTTTACTATGGTTGACTGTATCATTTCCAAATACACCCGATTGTCTGAAGTGGATATGGATTCTTCAGCTGGGTGAATACTATGCAAGTACTGAATGTGAAACACCAGTTCTGCTAGGAAATGTATTTACCGTTTTTCTCAGTTGCTTTGGTGAATTTCTCACAACGGAATTGCAGTTCTCAAAACTGCTCGTTCAATTCCCACAACCTTTAGTCAGTTGTGTACATCATAACAACAATTTCTGGGTGTTTTCATCATTTTGCAATTGCTTTAGTTCACTCGGGCAGATGCTTATGTGCAGTTCACAGCTATATCATACATCAGCAGTTGCTCATGTCATGATGATCAAAATACATTGTGTAGCCCTCTTTTGCATAGTCTTACACTCCAGACAAACTTGTCATGTTTTCATTGTGTAAGTCATTGCAGTCAAAAGTGTTCAACAAGATATCATTTGCTGTCAAGTGTATTTTATAGGTTTCTACAAAACTTTTTTTGGTTTGTATTCACAATACTAATGATTCCTGCACCACCTTAAATTGCTCTCAGGTGACACATTATTCGGGGCAGGTGTGAGATCTTAGATCAATCAGTCTCAGTTGCTTTGGTGCATTTCTCACAACAGACTTAACATTTGCATGACAGCGAGTGCATTTCTCAAAACACACACAGTGCAAATGGCAAAACATCATCAATGGCAAACAACATCAAAATACAAAACACATTTCAGTATGTATATATTGTTTTCGATGTTGTAATTTTTTTTTTCCTTCATTTCATATGTTATGCATAAAGAATTGAAATGCATTTTTTTGCTAGACTCCAAGTGCAGTGCATGGTATGTCACCATATACCTGTTCAATCAATACAATATTCTTCTTGAATCAATCTCCCGCAATCGGTGTTTTGTATTTTTATGTTTCCTGCCCTTGTCATTCAGATGTTTTGTGCATCAGAAAATGTTTAGATGATGCCAATTTTATATTGATAACATGACTTTACATTGTGGCTGTCATGTCCGTGGACGATGATTCATGGACTTGGCATTTTGATGGCACTGACATATTGAATGTTGTAAATACTTGCTTTTGAGGCATGGATTAAGGATTTTGAAGAGGTTACCTGCTTTTGCTGGTCATCCATGATGTTTTGCCATTTGCACTAAGTGTTTTCAGAAATGCACTCGCTGTTATGCAAATGTTAAGTCTGTTGTGAGAAATGCACCAAAGCAACCGAGAAAAACTGTAAATGCACAAAGCTATGATGCATTTCCATATTTTATATTAAGACTGTTAATGTCACCTGCTCTTAGAACACAGATGTCTGAGTTTTTTTTCTGTTAAAGTCTCTTCAGTTCAGTTTTTTTTTCACTTACAGCTCCACTCAATAAGCGCTCACTCTTGTGACCAATGGGTGTGTAATTATTAAGCAGTTCCCTTTCTTCCAAAGTTCAACATGGTCAATTCCAACTCCTTTTAATTTAAATTGTTCTCTAACATTTTGCTTAACAAGCCTTCATTAGTCTGATTGTAAGTAAGACAGAACTGTTTCTTTAAAAAAATACTTTCCTGCATAATTTAAAATCTTCTAGCTGAAGTCATTTTCTAGTAACATGCCTTCTAAACATGTGGTACTCTATTAATTCAGCTAAAAGCTTGGAATTTATAATCTTTACATACTTAACACAATGAAATGTGACCTCAAAACAGCTTTTCTTTTCAATGTTTTCTTTATCTGCTTTTCCTATTTATAGGATGCATTGTTTTCACTTTCATTTCATGTGTCCATGTTTGTGGAGATCTGTCATTTTCAATTAATAACAAGACAACTTGATGGATTCCCACAATAAGCCTCTCAGGGCTAAATGAGACAGACTGAGAATGTAATTAAAAACTTAATGAATGCACAATTGACAGAAACCAAAGGGTAAAGGGAACCCTGAGGGTGGGAAGTGATCAAAAATGCAAATGGACAAAATAGAGAGATTGTAGAAAAATGAAAACATATGGGTGAATTCTTGTCTGTTAATTTTTAAATTATAGATTGAAAAAAAAATAATGTAGCTGATTATAGTTTTACAATGGGTTATAGTCTGAAAAACACGGCATGGTGTTGCAGCAGTCAACACTCCCATTTCTTAGCTCTGCCATCCTGGTGTTGAATCCAGAGCCCTGTCATTATTTGGTAGAGTCTGCATTTCCTCCATAAATCCCCACTGGTACTTCAGATGCCAAGACTACGTTAAAGAAGCTACTAGAAGCTCATGCAATCTCTGAGAAAACAATAGCTGGGCACAGAATGCTGAATCCCTTGCCAACCTCCCATTGTTATTTTTTAAATTTGTTTCACAGGTACATTTAACCAAGACAACCTATAAAAACAAACTAAATAAAATATATTGGAAGGGCTGATTAGAAAGTTTGAAAGTTAATAGACAATAAAGAGCCAAATTTAAATTAAGGTACAGAAGTTTAATACTGTCATTTGTGGATCCATATTTGCCAGACAGCCGGGTTAAAAAAATATTGTTGAGGAAAAAGTAATGTGAAAACCTGGGCTTTATGAGAAACAAAGCAAGAAGGCCTGGCAAACATTACTGTCAGTAAAGCAAAAAGGTTAACATGTTAAAGAAAATAGAGACTTGAATAGCTCAGGGGACTAATAAACGGAATCTGTGTTATGAATGAGCATTGAAAAGGTCAGAAGAGTGTTTAAATATGCTGCCAAATGGGCCGCAGGTGAGTGTGCTGTGTTGATACGATCAATGAAGGAATAGCAAAGGGCATGGATGGGTGTAGGACCTGACAATACCAAGCTCTAAAATTTTAATGTGATGTTCCTGACAACATGCAAATCACCAGTCTAACCAGTGTGTTTGGGAGTCTGCAAAGAACCTCATTCTTTCTGGCTCAGTGTGGCCAGATGAATCTATGTATTCTAATATGCACACATTTTCATCAATTTCTTGAAACGTGACTTAGCCTCAGTATAGCAGATTCAAGATCCTTTTTATTCTAGTTTCATTTTCTTTTCTTTTGATTTAATTACTGAGCTGCCTGTGAAACAGAGACATATATCTATCCCTTTGGGAAGTCTCTACCATGATTTCAAGGTTCAGCATACATATTGCATAATTGTTTACACACTGCTGTCTTAGATCATTATTTCAAACTAGCCAACTACCATATGCCACATAATCAGGCCGTTTTTTTAATGATTTTTAAGCACAGGGAGAAAATTCACATTTGAAAAATCGGTAATGTAATAAATCAGCAAGAAAAACAACATTGTAACAATGCACGGAACGAACCAACACACAATCGTCAGGCGCGGAGGGAGGAACGGGAGGAGAGGAGAAGGACGTCCATTCCGCCCCCTCCGTCATGCTAGTCTGCTGATTTCTCATTCAGTATGCACTGCCTGCTCATGTGCCCACCTCCAACTCGTCACTTGAGTCGTTGTTGTCTTTGCACAGTCCAGATGCACCTGTGACTCACATAGACTTTTCATTGCTCTGTGCAGTTTTGGTTGCTTTTCTATATATAATCCACCAAGACACCAGACCACGGCTTACTTCATTGTGTTTTAACCTCAGTTGTAAATGATTGTTTTAAGGATCCCATGGGATACCCCTCGCAAACTGTTTTACACGCTGCATATGGCGATTCACCTCCGCAAGAAACATGCCTCTATTAACAGTCAACATGGCTCGGAGGTGCATGTGGCCTCTACGACAGACGAATATAAATGACGCCGTTTTTTCTGTGTCGTCGCCTCCGAATTGGTGAGCGTAGCTCTGCGAGTTGTCGTTGTATCCAATGGTCTTGGAGTTGGTGGCCGTGGTTCCTTCCTTCGTGTGCCATAGGTGTCTTACTTGTCGGCGGCTTAGTGAATCCACGGCCCTTCCGGCGTGCTTTCCATGGGTGTCTTGCCTTAGTGAATTATATATATAGATTAAACAAGATGCCTGCATTTTCTGCTGTATGTTTGTTCGTCTTTTGGGCCAGGAGGAAGTTATAACTGGTCATGCATTTGAATGCATGGAAAAGTATTGCAATTTCATTTTGCTCTTCCTTTTAATTACTTTCTCCATGTATTGATTCTCAAATTGAACACATTAAAATCACTTTAAGGTCCTTTGTAATATAGTGTAAATAAAAATATATTCTTGCTACTTCATAGTAATTAGACTAATTTAGTGGTGAATATGATAAGAGAAGACAGAGTAACACCAGCAAGCATACAGTATTGTCAAATTTTTATAGTCTCCACTCCACTCATCTTGGGTATGACATTAATCTGCATCCTGCCGTGCATGTAGGCCCTCCAACCTGCAGGGAAAAACCTGGGGGTTAGTGGCAGAATTGGCACTCCAGCCACCATAAAAATACCTTGTATTGTTATACTCCATCTGAACTAGTGTGGTGTTGATGTGTCACCCATTGCATGGCTGCACTTGGGTCCTAATCTGGGATCCTGAGGTGGTTTGTCATGTGATGGATGTGGCAATGCCCTCTATCAACGTGTGCTCCTAACCTCATTCCTCATTGTTTATTTCACATTTAATTTTGTTGTCATATTGGTTACTATGAACTATGATTTACAGTATTGCAACAATTTCAATATGCCCTCAGCTTTATAGTTTTATTAGTGATTTTAATGTTTATGGTGCTTATGCTGTCTTTGAAACTTTTTATACTGATAGTGTAATATACAAATGTGGAGTAAATGAAAAGAGTGCACATTCATCAATTATTCATAATCAATTAATTCCACCCATGGCTGTTTTTGGAAACAATGATAATGAATGCAGTTTTCAAAAGTGAAATGTGTCCCCTTTATAGTAATTTCTGTCTCAACCTATAGTAAAACCAAACATTATCTGTTTGATTTTATTGTCTCTGTTTCAGTGGTGTGTCTAAAGGTGAGAGTTGAGCAGACAAATGTGGAGGTTCAGCATGGAGAGGCTGTTCTGCTGCCCTGCTCCTTTGTAACTACAGCTGTGCCATCACATCTCAGCATTATCTGGACCACAACACCTTTATCAGAGCCAAGCTCTCCCTCCCAGGTATGTAACTGAAATGCACTCTACTGTATAGTATTATTGTAACACTAAGGGACTCAGATTTACTAGTTTGAACTTCCTGTATCTCGTGTGGAAAGACAAAAAGCTTATCATGCTGACCTTAGTGAACATTCATCTAGAAAATGAAGGCACTGTTGGTAGTGTGCTACTGTTGATCTTCTTGCACACTCCCATATCAGATTCTGCACACTTCATCACTTTAATATCATTCTGGTTATGATTATATTGTACCCAGTAGTTTTACCTTTCAGTAGGTTGTCTCAGTCTGTGGAACAGGAACTTGCTCTCCAGATGCAGTCTAAGCTCGGCCTTTGTCTATTATGTTTACAGTCAGTTTGCCTTTGGCCCCGTCTTTGGTGTTTGTTGCCTCACATGGAGAACTGTGCTTCAGGTAATAGATGGGAGGTTCAAATAAAATTTGTAGAGTCTGCCTGAAGTGTGTTACTCTAGCATTATTATGAGTAGGAGTTCCAGGAATGGCAAAAGAATGTCTAAGACCTCCAAAAGACCACAAAGCAGGCTAGCTCAGAAGAGACTTACCCCCTGTCTGCAAGTCTCCAAACTGAAACTGCAGGCTGAAGCCTACATAGGCTTAACAATAGGGAATTTGCTTTTAAAAGCAAAATATTACAAATGTCTCAAAATGCCCAACAATTGAGAGAAATTGTTAAAGCTCTGGCTATTTAACAAAAGGGCAATGCCAGAATATATACATTCAGAGTTTATGAACAAAAATAGATAGACCAAAAATGCTTAAAAGAGAAAAAAGGATATGCCTAAAAAAGCAATCTGAGGTAACCAAGTCCAATACACATGTTGAAAGCAGTAATTCAAGAACAAAAACAAACAAATCACAAAAAACAGTACATACAAAGAAAGAAAACAACACTTACATATTCTACTACAAAGTCAGTGCTCAACCAGTGGCGTAGCTTGGGCAAGGGGAGACATCTGTCCCCGGGCGCAGCATCCAGGGGGTGCCAAAGTGATGTTACGAAATTTTAGAATGAAATGTTTTCCATTCTTAAATGCACTAAAAAGTAAATAAAAAACATTTGCATACTCAGTCCATCACTCCATCAGTATCTTTACTTATCTATCTTTATCCTAAGTTTTTTGTCTCTTTCTGATTTCGAAGCACGTGTTAGTTCTATATACCTAACAGACAATAATTTATCCCCTCCACTAGTCTAACATGCTTGACTCCCACCCAGAAACATTTTTGACCTTATTAAACAGGTCGCGCGACTGACATGAGGCATTAGTGTATCATTGTCTAAGCTGTTGCAAATGCCATTTCTGTGTGCCAAGTGATTTGTGTTTATGTGTTTGATAGAAAATTGATTGGGCTGTGGTGAAGTATTCTAGTAGATGGCTGCAAAAGTCTAAATGTTTCCCCATCATATTTTCATTCAAATAAATTGTAAGTAATGCAGTTTTTATAAATACAGTATATAATTATTTTGCTTTATAATTTGCTATATACTTTCTTTAAAATCATTTTTAAATGCGGAAAACTAATTTTGTCTTACAAAAACTAATGACGGATTTAGATTTTAAAGAACACAAGGTGGCGTTATCATTTTCGGAGACTTATATGAAATTTTTTTCATAAAATACTATTATTTTAAATACATATTTAAAAATTTTCTTTCCCTTCACCATTGCATTTTGGCAAACAGGACGGGGCGCAAAATCTTCAGTTGTCCCCGGGTGCTGAAAACCCTAGCTACGCCTCTGTGCTCCACTGCTGGGTCTTCTCTTTCTGACTGAATTTAAAGCCGGAAGGAGGACCCAGCAGCAGTGATGTCAGGGTAGCCACACTTCCCAGGGCTCCACCCACAAAGCACAAAAAATGGCAGCACATTTAAAGAGACAGAATACAAATAACATAATAAAAATATAATTCAAAATTAACAAAAACAACCATGAAATGGAAAACAACAAGGGTATACTTTGTATCTTGTGAAGCTTTAACCTGAACCCTTTCTTGTGATTACAGACTATTGTTCACTGTTTCTGACCGTTTGTCTATCTTTTTATATTCATGTGGTTGTGTGTGTGTGTATTTTGACCACTTTCTGTATTTAATTCTCCTTTTTGGATTTTGGACTATAATAAATAAGATGTACCATTTTTTACCTGTCTTATAGTCCTGACTCAGAGCAACGGTGGATCTACCATCAGGGAGTTTTGGGTATGCGCCCAAGGAGTATGTGTTGGTGTGGGGCCTTTTTAACAATACACCCTTTATTAACTAGAATGAATCTAAAACAGGAAAATAAGCTGCTAGCAAAGCTATTGTCATGCAGCGTCATAAATGGGAGCTAAAATCTTGTCCAGGTATTTAAAGCAAAGCAGAAAATAGTCTGTCTGTGAGTTCTAAATCAAAAGATATTCCTTTGATTTTATTTCTGAGCATAAATGTTAGACAAGAAATGAGGCAGTGAAATCTCTAGATACAGTAAAGTTGTAGTCAGGATAAAAAGAGCTGAGCAGAAGCTCAACTTCAAGGTAATCCTTGAATTCATTGCTGTTTGTTCCACACATTAAATTGTAACACATGTGTATCGTCTTTCTTTTTTAAGGGTCAAATAAGTTTAAAATGTGTTAATATTAATTTTTGATTAGAAGCAGTTAAATGTTGTTGTATGATATGTCACTTCTCAGATCAGCTTGATTTCATTCTGCTCTTTTTTCCTCCATACACATTACCTATGACTTGCAAAACAGTGATAACACTGAATTATAATCTGACGTAAAGCATTTCATTATTTTTTAAAAATGAATTAAATAAGATAAAGATTTTGGTAATACAGTACTTTGTGACGGTTTTGTTTTTCAGGTTATTGTCTATGATCAAGGCCAGGCAATTGAAAGTCCTTCTTTAACTGGCCGAGTCAGGTTTGTTTCTGCTCCACTGAGTGCTGACATCCTACTTAACATGACTCGTTTGTCCGATGCTGGAAAATATCGATGTGTAGTGAGCAGCCCCCCTGAATCAGGATCTCCTGGAATAGCAGAGCTGAGCCTTACTGTTCTTGGTAAAAAAATAAATAAATAAATATGTGCTGATTTATGTTTTACTTTTAATCACCTTTTGCTGGATTTCTTTATTTATACACTCACCTAAAGGATTATTAGGAACACCATATTAATACGGTGTTTGACCCCCTTTCGCCTTCAGAACTGCCTTAATTCTACGTGGCATTGATTCAACAAGGTTCTAAAAGCATTCTTTAGAAATGTTGGCCCAAATTGATAGGATAGCATCTTGCAGTTGATGGAGATTTGTGGGATGCACATCCAGGGCACGAAGCTCCCATTCCACCACATCCCAAAGATGCTCTATTGGGTTGAGATCTGGTGACTGTGGGGGCCATTTTAGTACAGTGAACTCATTGTCATGTTCAAGAAACCAATTTGAAATGATTCGAGCTTTGTGACATGGTGCATTATCCTGCTGGAAGTAGCCATCAGAGGATGGGTACATGGTGGTCATGAAGGGATGGAAATGGTCAGAAACAATGCTCAGGTAGCCCGTGGCATTTAAACGATGCCCAATTGGCACTAAGGGGCCTAAAGTGTGCCAAGAAAACATCCCCCACACCATTACACCGCCACCACCACCAGCCTGCACAGTGGTAACAAGGCATGATGGATCCATGTTCTCATTCTGTTTACGCCAAATTCTGACTCTACCATTTGAATGTCTCAACAGAAATCGAGACTCATCAGACCAGGCAACATTTTTCCAGTCTTCAACTGTCCAATTTTGGTGAGCTCGTGCAAATTGTAGCCTCTTTTTCCTATTTGTAGTGGAGATGAGTGGTACCCGGTGGGTTCTTCTGCTGTTGTAGCCCATCCGCCTCAAGGTTGTGCATGTTGTGGCTTCACAAATGCTTTGCTGCATACCTTGGTTGTAACGAGTGGTTATTTCAGTCAAAGTTGCTCTTCTATCAGCTTGAATCAGTCGGCCTATTCTCCTCTGACCTCTAGCATCAACAAGGCATTTTTGCCCACAGGACTGCCGCATACTGGATGTTTTTCCCTTTTCACACCATTCTTTGTAAACCCTAGAAATGGTTGTGCGTGAAAATCCCAGTAACAGAGCAGATTGTGAAATACTCAGACCGGCCCGTCTGGCACCAACAACCATGCCACGCTCAAAATTGCTTAAATCACCTTTCTTTCCCATTCTGACATTCAGTTTGGAGTTCAGGAGTTTGTCTTGACCAGGACCACACCCCTAAATGCATTGAAGCAACTGCCATGTGATTGGTTGATTAGATAATTGCATTAATGAGAAATTGAACAGGTGTTCCTAATAATCCTTTAGGTGAGTGTATGTCCTTATTGTTACTTTTTAGTTTCTGAGTTCCAATTTCCAACCTCTGTCACAGTTCAAGTGGATTTTGAATGTTCTCCCCAAGTCTCCATTGGATTCAATTGGAATTTCACTTTCCTCCAGCTTCCCAAAAATGTGAGGATTAGGTTAATTAGGGTTCAACATCTGATTGAGAGTGTTGGACAGTTTAAAAAATGTATTATTCTTCAGTTTTCTTTTTGTTTTATGTTTTTTTCCACCTTGCAGTTTCCTGCCTTCCAAGGTTGTGAAGTGTTTACCCTGTTGTGACGTCACCTCAGTGATTTCTGTTGTCATGCATGTGCTGGGCACAGATGTGCTTAATGACTATGTGGCATGAGTGAATGTTTTAGTAGCTTTTCTTTTCCTTTGAGAAAAGGTCTCAAGAGTGTACATAACCATCCTCCAAATGCCATTCTAGTGATGTGTTTCTTAAACTGCAATTATTGTCCTTTTTTTCTTCTTTGTGAATTTTCCTCCACCATAGTGCTTTTGAAAAATGTTAATGCATGAGTCAAATTCCAGGCAATTTAACAAATATATTTTATAAAAATATTATAAGAACCCAGTGGGATTTGTCTTGGCAGTGTGGGTATGAGCGTATGACGTGATATATTGATGTTCAAACAATGGACTGTTCCTTTGTTAATCCATACTATGAGAATAGTCTTTCATCTTCACATATTGTATATTTTTGTTTATCTTCATGGCAAAGAGTGACATGATGCAAGTAGGAATTTCACTGTACTCTGTACATGTCATGATGCAACTGCCACGACATTATCCTGTGTTTGCATTATTGAAGGTGGATACCTAGATGCACCTGCTGAATTTGTAAGCTTCTATAAAATGTTTTTTTTTGTGATTACTTTTAATTTATAAAAATTCCTAACCCTACAACAGGGTCCTCAACACACTCTTCAAGGTCCACTGATTTAGTGTTCTCAAACTCCAAAATCAGTGTATGAACATTAGAAACAGCAAAGAAAAATGAGGGGGTAAAGCTGAAATGGTGTCCCTTTTCCCAAGAATATAGATAAGGCATATGATCCTATTGGATAGATGAGAAGTATGAGTTTCCAAGTTGGAAATTCCACATGAATGCCCTACAAAGTTGGAGTTGCAAGTCAGAAAATTTAGATAAAACAAAGCTACCCAAATTCTCTGAGCAGTGATGTAACATTAACCTTTAACATTAGTCAGTGGTATAAAATGAAAATATTACTTGACATAATCAGACAAAAACACCATTTTGAAGTGTAATTACATTTGGAACAAGGTAACAGACATTTAATACATTTAATTTGCTGTTTATTTTCATGAAAAAATATAGGCAATCTTAAATTCTTTTTTTATGACCAAATAACAGATCAACAGTGACCTTGCATTTTGCTGAAAAGTCACAGTGAAAGTTCACATGAAGGCACTAAAGTGGTAAGGTGAATGCAGTATTCGCTCACGGACCACTGAAAGTATCGTCAATGAAGAGGGTTATGGCGGTCTGATCATTATTGTGGGACTCCCTACTACAAGGGACATCACCAGTAGTGGTATCAGGAATATAATATAGATAATTAAATATTATTCAAATTAGAATAAAAATTGCTATGAATCACAACTTTTTATTAGCTTCAAAGTCTGAGAACACAATTGTCTCATCCAGTTATGGATTGGAACAAATGTTTACAGGGAGGAAAAAGTAAAAGTTTCTAATTACTGTTACTCAGTCAAAAATGCTGTCCTCAGTTGTTCTCTTTCTCTCTACCATACTGTCAACAACAGCGACTCTGCATGTAATATATAATATATATATAAAAAAATCAATAATTGGTTTGTGGCACTAGCTTCTGTTTCCTCACAGCTTAGCTATTCATATTTTTTCTTTTGTATTTTCTTATTGTTTGATCACATCACAGAAAGTGTCTAATGCTGAGTGTCGATTGGCATTGCAAAATTAGTGGCCATGTGGCTGATGGCATTAGCTGTTTTCAGAAATTGTAAGGTTTTGATTTGACAATAAATATAATCAGTACAGTTCAGATGTACTGTCACATGTACAGAGTACAATTAAATTCTAACTTGCATGTTTGACCAACACACAATTTGCATCACTTTCTAATGTAGCAAATCATAAGTTATGTAACATATAACACCATAGAATACTCTGGGTTAAAAGTAGCCCAGACACAAGCCTGACTACCCCCCCAAGATTCTGCAGTCTATGGCTTCACTTAACAATGTTGGTCAATAGAGTTGATGCCTGCCACAGGAAAATGAAAGTTATCTCGGAAGCTTTAAAATGCATTGAGCTGTTGTTTATAACGTTAATTACAAGTAAAACAAAAGAAAAACAATCATGTTGCAAATATGGTCTTGAAAATTAGAAGAATAAGGAGCTTGTACTTGTTACTATCCGGTGCTCACTTGTTACTATCTGTTGCTCACTTGAAACTATCCGGTGCTCACTTGATACTATCCGGTCCTCACCAGTAAAATCCCCAGAGAAATAAATTACACAATGTCCCCTCAGGGGCTCCGTATTGTTGAGCCTAAATGATTTTATTTTAACAAAATCAATCAAAAAGAGCAAAGAACAGGTAGAAGACTCACAGTGAAATAAGATGCCAGTGCATGAGTGAGAAGGAGGAGAACTCTTTAGGAGAGGCCTGGAAGGAAATATCTCAAAAACATGCAGTGAATTAAAGGCAGGATCTGAAACATATTACATCCCATGGCACATTGAGGAGTGAGGTGAACTGTACTTGATAAATAAAATTTGAAAAAGCAAGTTGGTGATTTCAGCTTTAGACATTAAAAGACTATTGTAACATATGAAGTTCTTGAATCTTCTCTGATGCTCAGAATTCTTATGACCCTAGGTTAATAAAAGTCCCCAAATCTAGAAGCCTGATGTCGATTTTTTACTCACTCCACTTTTTGAAGGCTTTTAAAATAATGTCACAAGGGAGCCTGGTGTATTGTGAAGCATCTTAGAAGCTTTGATTGGTGTGAAACAATTGCATGTTTCATTGCTACCTAACATACCTCAACATTTCTATATACTGTACTGATAGACTTTGCACTGAGAATTGTTCAAACATTATGCTGTTAATGGCATACAACATGGTTTCTTATGGTACATTCAAACACCAATCATATTATTCTCCCAGTGCTGCAATGGTTCAGTGATGATTACCTAAAAAGGTACATTTTAATACATTAATAAAACAGTTGCTTAACATCACAAGCTATGCTAACTTTCCATCTATACATTAGTTAACATCAGATGTTTTCCATAGGAATTTAATCTGCTATTTAAATGGTAGCATCATAGTGTTCTGAGCTGGAAAAATGTTTACTTAACATTGTAAATTTCTACAAAAATTCAATTAGGGACCGCAACAACACTATGGCTCAAATGGCTGCATTGGATTATGCAGATAGACGTGGCTTATGTCTGGACTTGCAGGAACATTCCATTAAGAGAGTGTATTCAGTTCTCTAAACGTTACTACACTTGATCCATGGCAGACGTATCAAAGCTCTTTGAAAAAGCTCTCCCACAGTATATTGTGACGTCTCCATTATTATATAAACAGGTTTTTCCACTTTTCAGATTTGCAGACACATGTTATTCATTGATTGATAAGACAGAATACCTAAGGTTGAAGTTCTTTGCATCACAAAAAAGAAATTAAAAAATCAGATTTTGTTTATTAGATTATGCTGCAAATAGAACATTTGCTTTTATGTTCTGCCTTTATTTGCTTGTAGCTGCATTGTTACAGTAGTATGCTGTTTAACAAGTTATACACCTGTGTGAGTCAGCATGGTGGTGTGATTGCCTCACAGCTTCCAAGATCTGGGTTCAGATCTCATGCTGGTGACTGTTGGTGGACATGTCTCTATATGAATTTTTCTTCTCATTTTTCTGTCACAACACAAAGATTAATTGTGATTCTATCTTGACTAGTATACATAAATGTGTCTTGCATCTGTTATACTATCTAGCTGAGACTGTCATGATAGGCAGGACCCTGAGTGACCTTGATATGGACTGAACAAGTTGGAGGATGGATGAAAATTCTTTTGTTTTATGTGACTCCTAATACCAGTGGTAGATTTTAAATTCTGCTCCCCTGTTTCACTATTTTCATTCTTCCAAGAATATAGTTTCTTGCTGTTTGTCCTTATTCTTGTCTAAATATTTAAAGACAATAACCCTCTGTATTATACCACAGCACCTCCCTCTTCTCCTCACTGTTTCGTGAGTGGTAATATGGATGAAGGAGGAAGCATTTCTCTGACCTGCTTTGTAGAGTATGGAGTCCCAGTACCTGATTTAAACTGGAGCAAAATCAAACCGGACAGGATATCTCTTCCAGTCAACATGGAAGGTAAGGGAGATCACACTTCATTTCCAGTCATACCTTATGTACTGTGTATTCATCTTTATAAGATAGATTCTATCCATCCATCATCCAACCCGCTATATCCTAACTACAGGGTCACGGGGGTCTGCTGGAGCCAATCTCGGCCAACACAGGGCACAAAGCAGGGAACAAACCCCAGGCAGGGCGCCAGCCCACCAAAAGGCACACACCCACACAATTTAGGATTGCCAATGCACCTAACCTGCCTGTCTTTGGACTGTGGGAGGAAACCAGAGCACCCAGAGGAAACCCACGCAAACATGGGGAGAACATGCAAATTCCACGCAGGGAGGACCCGGGAAGCAAACCCAGGTCTCCTAACTGCGAGACAGCAGTGCTACCACTGCGCCACTGTGCCGCCCTCTAAGATAGATTTTCTAGTAAAATTAAAATGCTCAAAAACCAAAACTTTCTTTTGGAAATTCAACATGGCTAAACACAACCAATTATAAGACAAAAAGACATCCTCTTAGATAAAAGCTGTAATCCAGCAAGACAACGAAACTGGTATCCAGATTAACTGAAAAGAAAATGCTGTATGTACCAGTAGCCTTTGAAATCACGCTTTGGCAATCCTGCCGCCTGATGGGAACTGTAGTCTCCATAATGTTTTTTGAATGCATCCTTCACTTTATAACATCCCTCTCTGATATGACATATAGCCTATATTTTAAGTCAGACCCATGGCAGGGCACATGCAAATTTTTATGAAAATCATTTCTGCGTTTTTGTGTGATTGCTGAACAAACAAACAGACATCAAAACTGTTTACGATTTTATTTTATATAGATGCAAACCACAGCATCATCAGTTTAGATCCTTTCAGGAATTAATTGAAAAACTGTTTTACATGCAATATTTACAATGAAGTACAATGAACTTTATATATGTATGCATGTACTCTGCATGCTGCCCCACAGGCTTTCTCTTCGAAGGTACTAGTGGTACATTTACCTAAGCCACCACAGGCTTTTAGTTTCCGGATTAACTAAATACTTCCCTATTAACTATGATCTAAGTAAAAACCTTTGAGTTTTTTTTTACTCAGTTCTCTTGCAATGGTTTATGAATAAATGAAAATTGCATCTTTAATGTAAAACCACCAACAAAAATAGTTACACTATATATTATCATCTAACTATAGTAAATAAAATGAAATTGAAATAAAACATTTCTGGTGTATTAAGCAAACAACTGAATGCATGTACCACATGCGTCACATTAACTAAATGAATAGAAAATGAAACAGAATTGTAAATTAATAATCAGTCATTCTCAAGGAAATGCTTATGTCGGGCTAAAAATTCGTGGAAATGTTATTTTAGAAAAGCTATTGCTTCTTCCAAAATATATTATTTGGGACTGATTATTACTAACTATTGACTGAATATTGTTGGCTGTGGTCATTGCTAGAAGTAGCTAAGTTGGCTTCATGCAAATAATTTTTCCACACTGATGTTCACATTATATTTGCTCATTCACAGCTTGCTCTACATGAATATGTATTATGAAGCATGATGGAAGATGCAAAATGAATAATGCACAGCAGACAGTACTAAGCTAACATGTACAAAGTACAGTAAGTGAGAAGACAAAGTTAGAAAATGAGCTACTTCATTAAAAAACTCTGTGGCTCTAGGAGACGCTCTGTTTAATGTGCAGGATGAAACTTAAATAAGAAAACCGAAAATGCAGTCTCAGCAATGCTGGGGTTACAAGACCAATGAGCAAATACTTCTCGATGTTGGAACTCCTTCCTCCTTAAAAGCAGGTTCCTAAAAGAATGCTGTCTTCCAGAATAGTGTCTGATTATATAGTTAGTGAGGGGGAAGGCGCTTGGCCTCAGACTGGGATGTCATGCAACTTACGGATGCTTCTCCTCCAGACGAAAGTCTTAAATGGAAACTGAGTTAGTGGCTGTACATCATTCTTAATTTTTCCTGTTGGTTTCCCTTTTCCAAGGTCTGTATAACATTTCCTCTGTATGACAGATATGGAGGTACCAGATACACTTACTTACCTACCCAGTAAAACTCTTGCATAAAGGAAAAGATTTGCTTTTTAGTTACTAGGGGGCTTCGCCCCCTGCTTGCTTCGCTCACCAACCCCTGTGTTTGGTTAATTGGATATACAATTTTAATTTTTTTTTTCTTTGGAATTGTTTCAATTTCATTATTTGCACTTTAAAGCTTCATTAAAAACAATATTTTTTGGAGACACATTGTGACAATGCAACATATAACAGCCCGTGAGTGAATATTGTTTGTTTCTGTAATAAATAATCCGACTTTTTCTAATGTTTGTCCCTGTGATTTATTGATTGTCATAGCAAAAGCTATTCACACAGTAAGCTGTAAACATTTTAATACGAATGGCATATCATGATCTCCTTTGGTGTGTAATGTTGTTCACGGAATATATACATTGCCTTTCTTTTTGCCTGTTAAAATTTGCATTGCTTCTCCGTGATAATCAATATACACCTGACTGAATTGTGTATTCTTTGAAATTCAACTTGTCGTTGCTTTAACTGTTGCGGGACCACAGATTCTCATAGCGTATGGTCTATTATTGTGTAAATCCACGTTTTGTGCATAAGAATGATGCAAATGCGAAAAGACTCTACTCTTTGCCTTTTATTTCTGACCTCGGTTTGTCCTGCTCTTTTTTCAATTACACCTGGTTCTGATGATTAATCACCATTTGTTTTGTGGTAATGCAATCTTTTCTATCTTTTTTTTGATACTGTAGCGACTGACATGATAAAGTGTCACAAAAGTTTTTCTTGAACAATCGCTGACTTCGTAACCCCAAACACCACTTTCTAGCACCCTCTCCAATGCCTCATCCCCCGAGTCTTGCCCCCCCCTTACCGCATTAATCAATATCCTGCTATCAGTCTTCCGTGCTGTACTCCGCCCTCCCTAAATCGGACCGAACAGTCACTTAAAACCAAAAAGGCCTCAACCTGGCTGGGACACTACAATAATTTTACTGGTTTCATAATCTATCTGCCTATTTGATGCATGTGTTCTTGTATGATATCTGTTGTAAGTAGGGCATGTCTTGCAAGAATCTCATGTTCCAGGTCCCCACGAAACGGCCCTGGGACAATTTCTTGGCACCAAACCTTATGTTTACGGTCCCTGCAAGATGCTCTGTGGCAAGTGTCTTTTGTCTCACAGGTCTTTTAAATGTCTTTCAAGAGAAGATCACGTATCGTAGCCTTGCTTTTGCATTCCAGGATTTATTTTTATAATAAGAGAGATTTTTTCCTCACAACCAACATTTAAGTTTGGTGAAATAGCACCATCTAGAGACCACAATTAACATATGAAGTATCTGATTAATACAAATGTGTCAGGCATAGATACTCACCTATCCAGTACCATTGTCACATACTGTAAATGAATAGATACAATAATCATAAGAAATATTGACTTCAGAAATATAATGCTGTAATCTTGGTGATTCCAACAGTATGTCCAGATCAAAGCACATGCAAATAAACTTTTAGGAAGATGGAATAGGAAATTGGTTCATAACATTCTGTTATATCTAAGTACTAGCAAAATACCCGCGCTTCGCAGAGGAGAAGTAGTTTGTTAAAGAAGTTATGAAAAAGAAAAGGAAACATTTTAAAAATAACGTAATGTGATTGTCAATGTAATTGTTTTGTCACTGTTATGAGTGTTGCTGTCATCAAGGATTTGATTATCATTATTTCTTTCAATCAGGTTCGTATTTGGAGGATGTGTTGTGTTCAAGTTATATTCTGTGTTTGTCAACCATTGTAAAGATAACAGGTTTCATTCATCGAAGTGTTCACTACCCAAATCCACGGCTTTATTTAATGCTAGCTCAGACCCAGCACTTAAAAGTTTCTCTCGCACTTTTGCTGAGTTTGTGCCAAACACTATTCTATCCCTGACCATCTCATCTTTGTTTGCATAAGCATAGTCCTTCATCAGCAATTTTAACTCCGTTACAAAGTGATGAAAAGTCTCATTTATACGCTGCGTCCTCTCATTAAACTTGTATCTCGCGAATATCGTATTCATCTTAGGCATGATAAACGCCAGTGGCAGCGTGTCTATGAACCTAATTTAAAGTTAAGCTTTACACCCTGCTTTCCTATTCGTTTGCATAAGCACAGTCCTTCACCAGCAATTTTAACTCTGTTACAAAGTGATCAAAAGTCTCATTTATACCCTGCCTCTTCTCATCAAACTTGTATCTGGCGAATATCGTATTTGTCGTAGGCATGACAAACACCAGCGGCAGCCTGTCTGTGAACTTAATTTAAAATTAAGGTTTACACCGTGCTTTGTTTCTGCAGTAGCTGCACTTATGAATATGCTTGTATGCGTCACTCGCTTCATATTCTTTTGCTGCCTTCTCAATTGTATAATGCATTTTTTGAACAGGTTTCATTCATGGAAGTGATCACTACCCAAATCGGTACTCGTGAATCTAAGATGTTTAACAGGCATTCCCGGTATTAAGTTGTGGATTTGCCTGCGAATATTTAGCGGCAGCGTGTCTATGAACGTAAGTTAAACTTAAGCTTTACACCTTGCTTTCCTATTGATATGTGTACAAAGGCTTGTTCAGTGTCAGAGGGTTGTTCATTTCCTACTGCATCAATAAGCAGCTCGTCTTCCTCTTTATCTGAGACATCACACACTGCATGCACGGGTTTACCTTTCCCAGTCCTGCAAAGTCAGTTCACGTGAGCCGCTCGGAGTACATGCATCGAAGGTTCTCAGCTGTGCTTGTGCTGTGTCGTGCGATCTTGCGATGTGCACGGCTTTATTTAATGTTAGCTAAGACCCGGCACTTAAAAGTTTCTCTCCCACTTTCGCTGAGTTTGTGCCAAACGCTAGTCTATCCTTGACCATCTCATCTTAATTTGCATAAGCACAGTCCTTCACCTGCGAATATTTCGCGGTAGCGTGTCTATTGGATAGCTGCTGACGGACGGCCTTATATGGGCAGGCACTCAATTATGTGGGAGGCGTGACGATGAGGGACGCAACTCCGCCTCACACGGCGACCGAGCTGCAGGCTATGGCCGTATATATGTATGTAAGTAGGTTCCAGTTATGACCGTTATGCGTAGAATTTCAAAATGCCTAACTTTTGTAAGTAAGTTGTAAGGAATGAGCCTTCCAAATTTCAGCCTTCTACCTACACGGGAAGTTGGAGAATTAGTGATGAGTCAGTCAGTCAGTCAGTGAGGGCTTTGCCTTTTATTAGTATAGATAATATAATGAAAACAGCATTAAGCCTTGTATTCAAACTTCATTTTCCCTATTTTAATTGTCCAATCATTTTCTGTGCCTAACCCAACACCAATTAGTAGTGAATGCAAGGCAACAAAAAATGTGGAGAGAGCTTCTGTCCATTACAAGGCACATTTATGTACATTCCATTCCTTCTCATGTCAGGTCAGGTAAAGTAAACCATACATATGAAGGATATTAGGTGAACAATGGTGCCCAGGATTTCAGCATGTGTTTGGTTACACTTTCCATGTGTAGTTCAGTATCGCTATAGCTTCATATGTTATTTATATTATTACATATCAGCAGTTACCTTTATCCCAGCTGATTTACAAGATCAGGAACTAGGCAGATTAAATCAGAGAAGAGAATGAACAAGCAACTTAGTGGATGAGGACCAGTGATCTAACCCTACACTGCATTGCATAGTTGCATAGCAACCACAATGGTCTACTAGTCATATGAGGTCATTTACACAGAATTCATGCTTTAGGTATGCTTCAGTAACTTCTCATGTTTTTGATTTAAATGGCTTTTCTAGTGAAAATATTATTGTTTTTCAACTTTGCTGTGTTCTTTATGTTTTGCTTTTGTTTAATTCCATTGAAATGCTGACTTTAAAGTCTGTATTTTCAAGTGTAGCCTTGCTTGCTCTTTGTAGTTTTTCTTTTTCATTTATTGCATGCAAGGGTTGCAGGGATTACCATTCTGGTCATATTTGACTAACCTCTGGTTCTCGGTATCATTAATCTGAATCCATTCTCTAATAATATATCTAGTTACTTTATATTACAACATACCAGGGTTCACTTACTTCCTTAAGACACAATAATGCAGGTGACAGCATTATTCAAAAGTACGGAGGTCAAAGGGGAGGCTTTTCAGATGCAGCTGACAGGATTTTTCAAAAATCCAGAGGTCAAAAGGGGGCTTTTCAGACATAGTTTCTGCATACCACTGTGAGTTTCTCTCACTTCCTACATTTTTTTCTCAAAATGAAAAGTATAAAAATAGGAAATCCATGTTGAAAAGCCTGCTGAAATGGCTTGCTGATTTCTTTCATACGCAGGTTATTGTAGAAGACATGCAAAAATGTATTCTTATTATTAGTAGTAGTAATAGTATTGTCAAGTGTACAGAGTAAGGTCTGATTCTTACTTGCATGTTCAGTCAACACACATTGATGTGACAGGAATGGTCTCCTCTAATGATTGTAACTGCAATCTAACCAAGGATGACATTTTTAAAAACAGAAAGTAGTAAGAATTGAAGGATAAATTCTCATCAGCATCAATGTTGGGCAAATCTGCTTTAAGATTTTGAAACATATGCTGCATTCAAATGTTTAGAGGTGTTTTCGGAGTTCCCACTTTTGATGTTTCTACTTCTCAGTTTGCCGCCCTCCCCAATAACAACTTTTAGTTTTCCTTGTTTTCTCAAGCTAGGGATTCTATGGTTTTCTCTTCCTTGAAGAGGAGTTTTGTGTATTTTTGAGTGTTTGGAGTATTTGGGCTTGTGCAGGCCTTTGAAGCCTGCATTTTGAGTTTAGGATCAGATGAGGTCTGTTTCTGATTGTGACCAATGAAATCAGTTTTTGTTTATTTCGTAGCTTCTTCATCCCTTTGTGTCATCTTGTGTATTTCTAATCACAACAGCGAGAACGTGCATATTCTGCATAAAAAGTGATTGTAACCCAGTCATCTGGACAGCAGTAGTCAGCAGTGCTTACCATTGCTTCACTGTGCCACCACACATTAATCTATATATTGTGTATTTTCAATATGTATATATTATACATTTGCATTAATTTAAGTAGTACCTTAAATGCCTAAGCTGTAAGAAACATCACATTCATATTGTTGTTTTTCATCTGTTATCCACAATTAAATCCTTAGTAGCTATTTTGGTCTTCTAACTAATTTCTCACATGTTTGGTAATAGCACTTCTCTTATCCACCTTTTGTTTTTGTGGAAAACAGATTCTCTAAGGGGAACAGTGCAGATCTTCAATGTCTCCTCTCAAACATCTGGACTCTATCAGTGTACAGTTTCTAATCGACTGGGTACAGAGATCTGCTCAGTGGAGCTCATCATCCATAATAGTAAGTAACTGAATGTTAATCACTGGCTTACTATAGGTTTTAAAATGCCATTTAAATAGACAATTACAAAATGAACCAGATTAAGAGGACATGAATAAAAAGTAAGTACTTTTACATAGTGATAGTTCAAATCAGGAAAAGTCTACTGAAGAGCTTAATTTGTATTCAAAGCCAAATGGCATCAGATATACAAATGAAACACAGTATGCTGCCTATTAAACAGCTAGAACAATGTAAATCCATCTGTAGGCTTTGTTTTTATTGTAGCTTGTGTCTCTTTCCAAATAGCTCCACATGGTACTTCTGGCATTCTCCAGAGTATTTTTGTGACACTCACGATGGCTCTGATCCTTCTAACACTGCTAGCCTTGGTTCTGTGGCTACATCGATCAGGCTATGACAGAACAAACAGGAGTGGACAGAGAGAAGAGGAGGAGCTGTGCTATAATGAGATCAGGTACAGGTCCACTCTGCTGCAAAGATCATTTGTTTAGAAAGGATGATCTTCTTTGAATTCTAAATGACTCCAATATTTAGGTGTTGCCTGAGGTAATGTTTTTCCTACATTTTGGAAAAGTTAATAACATTAACATTACAACATTCTTTTTCTTTATTGTTCAGCCAATAACACCTCAAATTACTTTTGCTTTTTCATTCTTATCCATAATGTTTGGTAACTTGCTTAGGAATAATCAACTTTTTGCCAGATGTTTGTTCTTTTAATGACAAGTTGAAAACCCATGAGGGAAAACACATCTCAGTATAAGTGTCAACAGCTTGCTATACCTTTGAAAACTGGTACAGGGCAATATTTTCCAAGAATATTAAGTAATTTGATCAATTTTCATAAATCCTGAGGTTCTTTTTAACATTTAATACACTTTCACTGCAGCATGTTACAGTAATATGTGATTGCTTGACATTTGCATTAATTTCTATATTTCTGCTCTCTGTCGTGTAGTTAATTACAAAGACAGAAGATGGATCATTCATGATTTTTGTTATTGAATTGTCACTGAAAAGATTTAGAAAGCAATATATAGATATATATTATGCAGAGATTATCAGTCATGTATTATGTGATTTCTTACTTTTTGTTCATAAGCATGATTTTGTTGTCTTCAAATTCTAAATAAATCAGTTCTTTTTATGTAATTGTCCGAGCTGTTTACTTCTGAAAAAGTAAAAAAATAAATAAAACTTCTACTGAAGCAGCAGCTTAATCAAAGTAACACTAGTAATGAAAGATTTTTTAAATTTTTTTCATTTCTGAATTTTGTTAGGAATGAAATGCAATGCTTACCTGCACTGTCATTGCAACAAAGAACAGGCAAAAGCTTTCCACAGAACAAGCACTGAATATAAAGTTGGACACTGGCTATTTCAGAGCACCTGTGCATGCCAGTGTGGTAGGAGAGGGACTGGTAGAGATGAAGGACTCAGTCCTTGAAGAGTGTTTCTCAGAAGGGAATCGCCAATCTGATATACACTAGATTAAGAGACAGAGAGAAGGAGAGAGAGAGAGAGAAAGAGAATAACGACCTGGAACAATGGTGGAGCAGGCGACACAGCAAGTGCAGATAGGCATACATGAGCTGAAGGCAGAGAGTGCTCGGTGAAGCCTGGCTGGAAGCCTAGAAAACCGGAACCAGTTTGCTCATTAAGGATTGATGATATGGCGAACCTGAAGGAGAGAATCATTTCCCCCATAATGCTTGACTGGGATACATGGAACCAATCCTTGTTAGAATATGCAGCTGTAGGGCTGTTGAAGAGAACCTGAGCATTATGAGCTACTGGTGTGCAGAGATGCAAAGTACCATTATAGCCTCAACCTTAACCTTCTATTTGTGCATAAAAGGTGAAATGACATCTTTTTTTATAAGTGGATTATAGTTTCCAGTAGTTCATAATCCTAGTTCTGAGAATCCAGTATGGCTGGTGGTTTTAACTCCAAGCCATGTCATAATTTAGAAGTTATTTTCAATTGTTAATGGATTTTATCAGTTATTTAAAGGATTCTTCTGTAATTTCAGAAATAATTAATACTGCAGGATTTGCTTCTCAGAGTTTTTAATATAAGTGATGCTAATCTTTTCTCAATTTTTTTTAAATTATTGAATTAACAGTGGTCACTTGTCTCTGTGTGTTTGCAACCTCTTATATTTTTCTGGGTGTTTCAGCTCTTTACCCCATCACAAGATGTCTGCTTGGAGAATTGGTGACTCTAAGCTGACCCACTCTAAAATAATGACTGGAATGTCACTCATTGTGGCCTTGTTCCATAGTTCTGCTGGGATAAACATCGGTTCCATGCATCCCTGTAATGTGGGTTCAAAAAAGGATGACGGGATGCATTATAGTGCACCTACCTGTGAAGTTTCTTATCCCGTCATTGCTTTGTTACTCTTAATTAACTGCAAACCAAAAACGAGGTGCAAATAAAAAGGTAGCAAGCAATGACAGAGCTCTTTATGGAACTGTGTCTGCTCATATTAAACTAGTAGTGTGACTGTAAAATTAAAAAAGACAAGAGGCGAAAAAAGATTGAGATCTGATGTCCACTAATCCTCATTTGCTCATACCACATTTTGGTGGTTTATTAAAAAAATAAAATATTAAATATATAATTTAAAAGCAGAAGAATAAGTAGGATTGAGGCAAATAGTTTAATGAAAGATTCCATTAACTTCAAGAATCAGATTCTCATTAATCAACAAAAAAAAAACAGTTTTAGGCTCCAGGCTAGGCTGAAGAAGCAGTTAACTAACCCTCAATTGAGACGAATCAGACTGTATTGTTTAGATACTGGGCCAGATGACTTTTCTCTTTGAGACCATCACATCACTCTTGATATAACAAGATATAACAAGAGCAGTCGACAAGCTAGCAAGTCAAAGAAATATAAAATTAGGAGGTTCATGGACACATTGCAGATAAATGAGGAGTGCAGCAAATATATTGTTAGTCTATTAATGTGTTAAAACAATTGTACAGTACATTACTAGCAATAAAAATAGTGTAAATCTTTCTGAACAATCCTCACAAAACCTCAAACTTTATTTTTGTAGTTCTAGTTTTAGGAACTACTAGCTCATTACCCAGTGGCTTCGCTCACTGAGTGCAAGGGAAAAAAATAAAATGTAGTATATAAATTATTAAACAGTAAAACATTAACATGTAAGAAGTAAAGATGTATTGCGCAGTACTGGAGTGCTTTCAAGTAAAGTACATTTTATAGGCGCTATAAAACAACAGTTAAGTAGCACTACCAGCAGCTTAAATGTATTTGGATTATCTCTCGGTAGCAGATCCCTTGTGAAAGGTGCTACACGACCGCTGTGGTGTAGAAATTACATTTTCTATGCAATCCTGCAAATTTCTGCCTGACAACCTTGCACTACCTGCCTGCGATTTAAGAGAAAAATTATTCTGAGAAATGAGGACGCTGCCCTTCCATGCTTAATGGGCAGAAGGTCCAAACAATTCCCATGTCCAAAACTTAACATGAAGAGGTCGGTACATCTTCTTAGATGTAAACCCTCCATCTTCTTAAAACAATTTATCACAAAAGCAACCTTGAATGTTGCGGGGTTTTAGTGGCCTGAACTCACCTTAAGGGACAGTAAGTAATCATGAAGTACAATTTACAAAGAGAGTTTTGCTTCGACGGCACCGATCACACTCATTCGCAATGATTTCCACTCTCCCAGGAGCCGACGGGGCACTCGAAGTGTCACAAACAGTGCGAGAAGAGAGGACACTGCCCGAAACTATGAAGCTCTCGACTCGGCAGAGCAGCCCGACATTCCACACCTCTGAGCGTCCACTTTGTTCTCATGACCCCTCGCAGCTGAAGGCAGTGTCGTCTTCACATTGTTTACAGCTCGGCACAGTTAAAAAGTAGAAAGATGCAAAGCTGTTTTCCTCATCTCTTCTACTATCAAGTACTGCCAATTAAAATAAAGTTATAATGTGGCAGTTTCCGCGACAGTCACGTGGATGAATAAATAAAAATACTCTGTCAGAATGCTCCTGGCGTCGAACGGCTCAGCGCTGGAGTCCAGAAAGGAAGGCTGGGAGAGGGTGACGCGGGGCGCACTTCTATGGGATAGATCGGCGTGGTGTGTTTGTGTTTACTTCTTTTCAATATCAGTAAAGTAACTCTCACACAAATAACAATTCATAAAGACGATATAAAAATGGCATCCACAAATGAAGTGATTAGTTGCTGTATTATAATATGTTCTGTGGTCATATGTAGTTTCCGTTTCGCGTGGTCATACGTAATTTCCGTTTCAAACGCGAAAAGAATTTTATACATATAGATATAAGCTGTATTGACTTATTTTAAGTATTTACCTTAATTTCCACCTGTGTACTGAATTGGACAGTTCAATATATTGTAATTCCCACTTTCAGCAAAATAGAATTTGTTTTATTTAAATTAATGTGGCCATATCCGCCAGATATGAAGGAAACAAGCTGTTTAAGTCATTACTCATTAATTATGTCTGACTGTTGGTTACAACGGCAGAGCGGTAGCAGGGTCTCTTTTGCTTTCTGCCTTATTAAGCAGTTAATGGAATCTTGGTTCAAATATCGGTAGGGTCCCTACCTGTACCTAAGTCAGCTTTCAACAGATCAAGGCTGGCACCATCATTGGAGAGCACAGCACGTTTACTATATGACTCTTTGATTACATTAGGTCATTAAAAATCAGAGTTTTTTGGTCCTATTATCATTTCCTTATTGTCTGAATTTATGTGAGACAGTTTTTTAGTTCTGCAAGGTATGAAGTCTATTTATTTGGCATGGACAGATTTCATATACTGTACATATATATAATTTATTGTTGGCATGGCAATTCAACAAGAACCTTAGGGCAGTGTCAAGTCAGGGGAGCAAGCAGGGTATTGTCAACACACCTGGAGATTGCCAGCAAAAAGGATTAAGCAACAAGCTGCTACAAAACTCTTTTAAACTACTCCACTGCCACACACACAAACTTGTTCCACTAGTTGAAACTTTTCTAGTATTTCTCATTCTAAATTGCTGTAAGGTGTTCTTAAGATTATAGATTCGCGTGTTCAGGAGTTGCAAAATTTTAGGAAACACACATTCCATGCTGTCAAGTCAGGTAAATAAGGCAGTTAATTCACAGCCAAGACTATTTTTTTTTCTCCTGCAAACAATGGTGTGTAATTTCAATAGGTTTAATGGCAGCAGGACATGTGCTTGTTGTCCAAATGCGTCATTATCACTGGGATGGAATGTAGTATACTCTTTTTTTTATTATATTTTTATTAATTTTAATGCAATCCATACAAATCAATCAAGTTTTTACAAAAAAAAAAATTAAGTTAAGGACAAATCGATCCCCACCCCTGAGAGAGAGGGCAAGGCAAAAGGCATGAATTTTAAGGCTTGTGAACATACCAAAACTAATAAATTCTCTGTGCTTTAGATAGATAGATAGATAGATAGATAGATAGATAGATAGATAGATAGATACTTTATTAATCCCAAGGGGAAATTCACATAATCCAGCAGCAGTATACTGATACAAAGAAACAATATTAAATTAAATAGTAATAAAAATGAAAAAAAATTAAAATAAAATTAATGTTCACACTTACTCCCCCGGGTGGAATTGAAGAGTCGCATAGTGTGTGGGAGGAACGATCTCCTCAGTCTGTCAGTGGAGCAGGACAGTGACAGCAGTCTGTCACTGAAGCTACTCCTCTGCCTGGAGATGACACTGTTCAGTGGATGCAGTGGATTCTTCATGATTGACAGGAGTTTGCTAAGTGCCCGTCTCTCTGCCACAGATGTTAAACTGTCCAACTTTACTCCTACAATAGAGCCTGCCTTCTTAACAAGTTTGTCCAGGCGTGAGGCGTCTTTCATCTTTATGCTGCCACCCCAGCACACCACTGCGTAGAAGAGGGCACTCTCCACAACCGTCTGGTAGAACATCTGCAGCATTTTACTGCAAATGTTGAAGGGTGCCAACCTTCTCAGAAAGTATAGTCTGCTTTGACCTTTCTTACATAGAGCATCAGTATTGGCAGTCCAGTCCAATTTGTCATCCAGCTGCACTCCCAGATATTTAAAGGTCTGCACCCTCTGCACACAGTCACCTCTGATGATCACAGGGTCCATGAGGGGCCTAGGCCTCCTAAAATCCACCACCAGCTCCTTGGTCTTGCTGGTGTTAAGGTGTAAGTGGTTTGAGTCACACCATTTAACAAAGTCTTTGATTAACTTTCTGTACTCCTCCTACTGCCCACTCCTGATGCAGCCCACAATAGCATTGTCATCAGCGAACTTTTGCACATGGCAGGACTCCGAGTCATATTGGAAGTCTGATGTATATAGACTGAACAGGACCGGAGAAAGTACAGTCCCCTGTGGCGCCTCTGTATTGCTGCACACAATGTCAGACCTGCAGTTCCCAAGACGCACATATTGAGGTCTGTCTGTAAGATAGTCCACAATCCATGCCACAAGGTGTGAATCTACTCCCATCTCAGTCAGCTTATCCCTAAGGAGCAGAGGTTGGATGGTGTTGAAGGCGCTAGAGAAGTCCAAAAACATAATTCTTACAGCACCACTGTCCAGGTGGGAGAGGGATCGATGAAGCATATAGATGATGGCATCCTCCGCTCCCACCTTCTCCTGGTATGCGAACTGAAGAGGGTCGAGGGCGTGGCGGACCTGTGACCTCAGGTGGTGAAGCAGCAGCCGCTCCATGGTCTTCATCAGATATTACGTCAGAGCAACAGGCCGGAAGTCATTCAGCTCACTAGGACGTGATACCTTTGGGACAGGAGTGATACAAGATGTTTTCCAAAGCCTTGAGACTCTCCCCTGTTCCAGGCTCAGGTTGAAGATGCGCTGTAGAGGACTCCCCAGTTCCAACGCACAGGCCTTCAGCAATCGTGGCGATACACCATGAGCTTATTTTAAAATATTACTGATTAGATCCTGCCATGTTTTGAAAAAAATCTGTACGGATCCTCTGAGTACTTGATTTTTTCCAATTTCAAATAGTATAACACATTGGTTTCATCCATCCATCCATTTTCTAACCCGCTGAATACGAATACAGGGTCACGGGGTCTGCTGGAGCCAATCCCAGCCAACACAGGGCACAAGGCAGGAACCAATCCCGGGCAGGGTGCCAACCCACCACAGGACACACACAAACACACCCACACACTAAGCACACACTAGGGCCAATTTAGAATCGCCAATCCACCTAACCTGCATTGGTTTCCCACTGACTTAAAAGAGGAGAGTTTGGGTTCTTCCAGTTTATCAGAATAAGAATGTAGTATACTCTGACCAGAGGCTTACATATCAACTATCCAATGCTCTCTGTCCCCTTTCTTGAAACCTGTAGCAACTATCTATTAAAGAGTATTTTTATGTAAAGTATCCTACTAAACCCTACCTGCCCAATACTGCAGGCTGCCAGCCCACCACAGTGCTTGCTCACACACACACACTCACTCAAGGTCCAGTTAGGAACCACCAATGAATCTAACTTACATGCCAGAAGAGATCCCACTCCAAAACATGGAGAATGTGCAGACTCCACACAGCCAACATCTGGCTGTGGCTTCAAAACTAGTATGCTGTCTCCATGAAGCAGCAACTATAGCCACTGTGCTACTATGCAGCCCTCTGGAAATATTATTTTTACTAGTATTTTTAATTCTTTCATATTTCTTTCATAGTATGAAAATGGTTAGCATGTCTTTCTCTCAGCTCCAGGAGTTCAAGTTCTGTGTGGAGCTTGTATGTTCTAAATGTCTTGGTATTGTTTTCTCTTTATAATTTAATTTTCTACCTGTATCCTAAATAAGTGCAGATATGGCCAGTGTGTGTGGATATAGGCACAGGACTACTGGCACTCGCACCAGTTGTTCAGGGATATCTTCTACCTATATGACATAAGGCTGCTGAGCAGTCAATTGTAAGAATTCAAATAATGTAACATAACAAATGGTTTGTACAAATATATACTTACAAATACTGTATGATTGTATGGTGTATGTGTGTTTCATGCCAAGCATACTTTTTCTCTGTTTTATTTGCTGTACATATTTTTTGCATTGTATTTTTGTCCACTGTCTTGAAGGAGACATGAAAATAAGAATTTTGTTTTACTATGTGTACATGACAATAAATCTGACTTAACTTGACTTGAGTGAGCCTTCCTATGGACTCGTTCCTGTTCCTACACTTGTTGGTCTTACACTTGTCTCTTCTGGGATAGGTTCTGATTCCATGTTACACTAAATTAAATTATATTCTGTACACGGATGTTTTATCAGTTCTTTATAGGAAAATGCATTAAATTTAGCTCACGCATATATCTCTATAATGATCCATTATTTAAGCCATAGCCATTGCCTGCTACAAGATGTCAATGTTTTGGATGCTTAACCATAATAATGTACAGTTAATGTATTATCAGGACTCATATGATGGTAGATAAAATCAATAATAGATATAACTGTGCCAAATTCAGGAGAATTTGCAGTCCAGCAAATAATGTGTCCTCCCATGTTTTGAAAGACATGCTATACTGTATATCTGTATATCTGGCATGCTTGAGCAATCCCTGCCTCTGTCCAAGGTATCGCTGAACTGCCCATTTCCAGTCTTTATTTCCAATGAAGATAAATAAACTCCAGCATATGACAGATTTTTTTTTTCCCTACTGGGTGTGCATGTCTCAATGCAAGCACAGTACTGCTTATAGTATTGGCATTGTGATTGGTGTCAGATTTAGTCAGGGTGGTAGTGTTATTCATTAACTCCCTTTTAGCATCAGTCAATAGGAGGTCCTGGGAGTCTTTTTCTGTTTCAGCCTCTATTTTGCCTTCACAGTTGTTGTTTAACAACAATATGACTTTCAATAATGTAGTGAATGACTAGTTTGTGCCAATTCATAAAAAAGCCCAAAAGGAGAAGAAAATTTAGTCCACCTACATACAAACTGTCCATGGGCAATTATCAACAACAGACATAAAAGGCACATAGTGTCAGAATACAACCTCATTTTAGGACTCACACACATGCACGGCTCACTGACACATTTTACTTTACATTTAATGGTGGGTGATAGCCTTACTAGATCTTTTATACAGGGTGGGCCGTAAGTTTCCATACATATGGTTTTTAACATTTTATTTTTTATATTTCACATAACCTAAAAAATCATTTGAATAGAGAACAATGAATTGAAATCATACTGATGGCCAGGTCAGGAAGAAGTTGCATGTTTGCAATCAAATTTAACAGAAAACTTGGAATGAACATCACACACAAAATATAAATCATCTTAGGGAATGTATCACCAATGCCATTACAGGCGTAATTCCAGCTGTGCTAATACGTGTTCCTCAACAGTGGCGGACACGTATTAAAATGTGTTTTCAAAACAATGGCAGTCATGTAGAGTATATTATATAAATAAAAATGTTTTTTCATAAAAAAATGTTTATTTTTCTTATGAATGGAAACTTATGGCCCACCCTGTAGCATAAAAATCAATAATAGATTTCACTGTGCCTGTGTGCTGCTCACAGTTCACTTCAGTTCCTTCTCTTCTTGTTTGACCTTTTCATATTCACCTTCGGATGATAGACCTTGCTAGAATGTTGGCTAATTATTGGTGAAGCAAGTGACCGAATTCAGTGCTCACCACACAATAGCAGTTAATAAGACTGCTTCCTACTGGTGCCCATTAATATTACTGAAGCCACAAACATGCAGTCTGTACAGTGGTAGTCCTTTTCTGAAATAGAATCCAACTGCAGACCTCCGCAGTTCTGTCCTGTTCACGAGCCAGATAAATCACACACATCCAGTGACATTTATTGGCCTTTGCAGTACACGTCAGTCATGTTACACGACACGCTTGACTATTTGTGTCTTTTTCAACATTCCTTTCTCAAGGTGTACCTTGCACATTGTTCTCACACTGTGGGTAAGATTACGACTGTGGGAGGTTTATCTCACTCAAGAGTAATGGCAACTACAACAACAACAACAAATGTACTATACTGTATTTTCATACAAACAATGCAGGTCAAAATGCTTTACAAGATATCAAGGAGAAAGTTAACTGAAAAGAGAAACAAATAAGATTAGACAATAAAACTGAAGAATGTAATGTACTATTGAGTAGGCATGTCTTGTAGTAGGTGTGTCATGTAGCATGAGTGTCGTGTAGTGGTGTGGATCACAGGCAGGCCCTTCTTGGAGTTTTAAGAGTATTAATCATGTACCATAAATATGCAATCCGATTGACTGTTCTGCAAGGACTCCTGAATTGAAGCGCTCTGGAAATTTGCAGGTAAACCCTTGTCCTTTAATGAGCTCCAAATCCAACTGTGAACAAGAACAAGTGTAGTGTTGTTTTTATGCTCTCAATGCCGAAACTTGAAAAGTTACTATATCCTGAGGAATTATGTACACTGATGTCTACTTGGCTGCTTACATAGATTTTAACATATATATATTTTTTAATGAATTGCAAATTACCCTTCAATTAACGAGGTAAATCAAGTTCTTATTGATTGTTGGTTTAGCCAGTATGTATATATTGGTTTTAAGTAAATAAATACATAATAGCTGTCTTTTTCATTTCTTGATCCTTCTCACCCCCCACCTTCCTTACCTTTTCTCCCTCACAGAACAGACGCTTTATCTCCTGCTTGCCACCCTTCTACAAAACTTCCATTTTCAAGCTCCTAATCAGGCTAAAACAGCAGCACTTCTCTACCCTTGTGCACCTTTGGGAATGATCCTTCCTGTGGTGTTCGTAATCATTAAAGCATGACCTTGTTCTGTGTTGTGCAGAATGATGTTCCCATTTCATTAATAAATACTGCCTTTTGAACAGTAAGTATCCATCCCGAGAATTAATGCAGTATGTAATGAATGTATTTTTGCTCACCATAAATATAAAACAAATTACCCTGAGGGATAATAAAGCCTAGTTAACCTAACTCTGTTTTATGTTATACAAGTTTTTTACCTGGAGGTGTTTTGTAGGCAAGAATGATTCTCAAAGTCCCCAGGGACTGTAGTTGATGATGAGAAAATTTAAAACACTTGACTGTTATAACATCCATCCATCCATCCATCCAATTTCTAACTCGTTCCCATTTTAGTCTTGAGGAGAGTTGCCGCCTATCCTGACAGTATTGCTAGTCTAAGGAAATCATTTGGGTACTACCCTGCAAAGTAAAATAAACTCAATGCATTGCTTCTGACACTTAACCTCAACAATCTGTGCCAGGCAAAGAAGATACAGAGTGAGAGGTTAGTAGAAAGTGTATGTCCATGATTGCTCAGAGCATTACCTGTATTAAAGTCATGGAAAGATAAGCACTTTGGAACTGTCTGACTGAACCACAAAATACTTCTGGAAATCTTCATATATAAAACCCTAAGGTCTGTCCATCTGTCATGGGGATACTCACAAACTACTGGGGCTAGAACCTTGATCTTTGTCTTGATCAAAAGATTATGACCACATTCTGGAAATTTAAAGAAAAAAAAGGTAATGGCAACCTTGTGGCGATGACCTGTGGTCATGTGTTTATGGAGAAGTGATAGAGAAGCCAAGTTATAACCTCTAGAATGGTAGAAAGAAAAAGAAGAGCAGTGACATCTGTTGAGCTTCAAGCAAATAACAGAAATTAAGTGATGAAGAACGACAAAGAATAAAACGTCATGACAGTAAACCAAACTGAAAAGCAAAAGTACTCCTAAATATAGATCAACTGAGCGGCAGACAAACACAATGGTTCACAGGCATGCAAGACAAAGTCTAGGATACAGAATGCAAAAACGTCCCAGAGGCGGAAATGCACGGTGGCAATCGAAAAGATTGTTAAATAGTCAAAACTTTCCACCACATTAAAGCATTGCTTTTAAATCTTCAGACTGATGTTTACTTGAAAACCACTAATTCACTAATTAGCAAAGTTACATCATTGAGTGATCAATGTCAAGCTGGATTTGTTTTGTCTTGAAAACAAGTGTGTGTTGCCAAAATAGTAAAGTTAAACTTGTTCTAGATGAGCCAACACAAGTAGTAACATGTAACTTCTAGAGAAATGGAAAGAAGCAACTGTTTAGAAAACATAAGAAGTATCAACAGCTTCTTAACTTTAATTTGGTTTGTTTTTTTATTTTACTTTAGGACCACAAGTCCATGTGTTTCACTAGTGATGTTTAATTTTGTCCATATCTCCCATCCATTTGTCCATTTTCTTATTTTAGTGTTTCCTAATTTGTGTTTTATGGAGCAGGAGCCTTAATGAATGTAGATGTTTGTAAAAACTGAGAGTAAATATAATGTATTGCCCAGTGGTACAGTCCTGGGTTTGAATTTAGGCCCAGTCACCGTCTAAGATGGAGTTTTTACATTCTTACTTTGTCCACGTTTATTATTCCCTAGTTCTTCTGGATTTCATCTAACATTCCAAATAAGTGCAAGTTAGGTTGACGGGCAGCTTGAACTTAGCCCACCATGAGTGGTCATGACTGTGTCCATGAGTGTGCCGTGTGATGAACTGGCACTCTGTCCAGGATTTGTTCCCACCTTGTGCCTAATGCTATTATGATAGGATTGGCTCCTTGTGACACCAAACTGGACAAGCAGGCTGGAGGGACATTTGTGTGTTCACCGTCATTCAGACCTGAGAACACATTCATTCATTTTATCAGATCATTTGAATGATTATGTGCAAGACTAAAATGACTGCTTAATAATGTACATCAAAAAAAATTTAAACAATGTTTTAGACAAATTTACCTCAACAAAATTACATAGTTCAAAATTGCAAAATATTTTAAATATACTGTACAATGCAATTGATTTAATATGTGGAAATAAATTAAAACATTTTAACCATATATTTTCTGCACAATATACACATTACAGATTTATGGCCACCTTTAGTAAAGCTGAACAAAGAAAAAAAGAAAATATGGTAATTCATTACTATGTCATACAGCAAAAGCACAAAATACAAATAACTAATGATCTTCACTAATAAAATAATGTATTTTATACACTACCTAACATTATTAAGATAATTATAAAGAAATTCAAAATTATCCAATAACCTTTCCTGACAGCCAGGGGTCTCTCTTTGTTTCCCACTCAGAGTAAGTAAAATGATGGTGGAGGTGAGGTGGAGATCTGCAGTGTCTGGTTGCATCAAGGTGTCGTGACATCATGGAGTATAAGAAATGACACATCAACATCAAAAGGCTATCTTATATATAAACGTCTATGCGTGGAAGTGTGTGTGTCTGTCCAGCCCAGAAGTGAGAGGTGGAGTCGGGGTAAGGGCTCCGCCTCCAAGGAAACAGAAAACTTTCTTAGCTGCTAATAACACAAGCGAGGCCAGCATGTCAGCAAAAAGAAACCTCAGAAGAAAGACAAAGTCGCTTAGCCGCTAATATTGGCAAAATGGTATCCCTTTTAGTTTTCCTCCCACAGAGAGAGATGTCTAGAGCAGTTCCTTTCAATTACCTGACATCTCTACATTTCAGGGGTTTTTTTTTCTGATGATTTCAATAGTTTCGAGGACCACGGGCTTTTTACAGCTTGGGCTTACACAGCTAGTATAGAATATATATAGAATAAGAAAGAACATATTGATAACAACAGGCATGTCAGAAGTTTGTCAAATAACACACAACATCCATAGGTCTCGATTTCAGATGATGGACACATACAAAGAAAATAATCTCATTCAAACTATAAAATGTGGACATGTATCACTGAATTTTTGGAATTGATTTATTGCTACTGGCATTGGAGTCCTTGGTAAGCTCAATGTCATCATCAACTCTAAGTTTCAAGATATCAAGACCACAACTTTGGTCACAAAAAGAAGTTGCACTGTGGAAATGACGCTAAACACACTTTAGAATTAACAAAGATAATAGGCAGTAAGAAAAGTTATGTTTCACTATAACCATCTCAGCATCTGGCCTCAAACCAACTGAAAATCTGTGACCTGAGTTGGAAAAGGCAGTCCAGTGATCTAGACTTGGTTGCTTGAAGGATATGGAAACAATCTCCTTACAGAACCCACTTCCTTTAAATGTGTTCTCCAACCCTCTTGAGTATTACAGAAAAAGGTTTTGTGCTCTTACCCATGTAGAAGGCACAAAACAGAATTCATTTGCATGATTAACAAAATGATATTCATTAATTAAAAACCTTTGTTTTTAAATAGTTTTAATACAATTAAAGCTTGTATTGTTTTGTTGGTCTAAAATGAATGTTTTTCTCTTAGCTGGCATGTTAGCATGCTTTTCTTTCAGCCTCACTGAACAACATCTGAGTGTTCAGACTTTGCCACACAAACTGAGTTGTTATGCAGGCTATTCCTTTATGAGACAGTTTTACTGGGTAGGTGCAGTAAGTAACCAGGCCTGGCAGCTCTGTATCAATTGCACACTTCACACATCAGCTGTGGCCACTAGAAGGTGCTGCTGAGCCAAACTCAAAAGTTGCCTGCAACACAAAAATTAGTAAACAGCAAATCTATTCCTTTACACAAGTGTTTTACTGGGTTAGTTAAGTATGCATATCTAAACGCTCTGCCTCAGTCAGGTACTGCATACATTCTCTGTGCAAGATTACTGCTGTTTGTTGTGCATTATTCATATTGCTTCTTACATCATAACTCAATGTATGTTTTCATGCAGAGTGTGTTCCGTAGAAAAGCATACATAATATGTGTGTGTACTGTAATGAACATCAATGTGAAAAAAATTATTTTGCCTTAAATTAACTTGGCTACTGCTGCCAATGAATGCAGCTCACAACAGTCAGTCCGTACTCAGACCACAACAAAGAATTCCGTAAGAATCGAACCATTTTTCCAAAGTAACATCTCCACTTCTTCAGGTGCAGATCCCACTGTCCTAGGTAATTCTTTTTAAGTAGCTCAACAATATATGACTCTAGAAACAAAGCCCTTTATGGGCTTTATTAGAGTCATGTAACAGTAGTGTGGCGATGGCTAATATCCTCATCAGCACCGCACAGCACCCAATTTTGTGACTCTTTGTCTTGCATGTTCATTTGATATCTCAGTCTTATGTGGTTGATATTACTGAGTGTGGCTGCAGAATTCCACATACACAGTTGCTTCCTGCTATATATGTGATCTTACCAGGACAGGCTCCAGGGTCAAAAAAAGCAGGTTCTGAATATAAATATATTGGTGGATTTTTCACTACAACAACAACATTTATTTATATAGCACATTTTCATACAAAAAAATTGTAGCTTAAAGTGCTTTACAAAAAGAAGAATAGAAAAATAGAAGACACAATAAAAAATAAAAATACGTCAACATTAATTAACATAGAATAAGTAAGGTCCGATGGCCAGGGTGGACAGAAAAAAAAAAAAAAACTCCAGAGGCTGGAGAAAAAAAATAAAATCTGTAGGGATTCCAGACCAAGAGACTGCCCAGTCCCCTCTGCACTAGCGAGATGTATTTTTTATACACGGAAAATGTGTTGGTATTTTAAATATACAATACCAGGCTATGGTCAGGAATGTCCTTGCCAGCATCTTAGCCTCCCTTGCTTCTATTTAAAGATTGCCTGGGTACCACTGTCCATGAAATAAGAACACTGTAACATGTTCCCATGTTGCTGTATCTCTTCCTACATGATCTGTCATACCCCACCGCCCTTCACCTAGCTCTATAACCCTGGACTATCTAGTTTTGAGGAATTCTTTACCACTCTGGCCGTATCAGCTTGTTTCAGCTTGTGAACACTCTGTCAAGGTCTCATCTGGTCTTTAAGTATGGCAGCCTGACTGGTAGAACTTTAATATGTACTGACGCTATGAATTACATCTTACTGAATTAGACTTTATTTTACTTATTGGTTCTCACAGAGCAGCACACCTTCACAAGGTGATTTACAAAGAAAATAATCCAAAAGATCCAGATGGCATGCAGTGCATGATACACTTTAAGGTAACAAACTTTGAAGCGTCTACAAAAGTAAAGGTGAAGTGATGGAAGAAGAAGGGTAACAGGTACAAAAGAACTGATTAGAGAATAGACGATTAAAATGTAAGAGAGAGATGAAAGGTGTGTTTTACAGGAGATATGAATGTCTCAAACTGACATCCAGATAAATCTGTGGGAATCAGGTCATCTCAGGTGTTTACTAGGCTAGAATGAGGTAAGTCAGTATATACTTTAAAAACAGAAATCCCTGGTCATTTCAGTTGACACCCAGCAGCCTGAGATCTTCAAGTCACTTTTAAAATAAGAATGTCTGTCAGTTTTGCAGCTTATGGACAGCAGGCAGCTTCCTCACTGAAGCCTGAGTCGGGCAGGCCATCCAATGGTAATGAGGTGTCAGGACACCCATAAAGCTCTGGGTGACATGACTAATCAGTTTCAGGCCACTGTCCCATTTTATCATTGAGCTTTTTATTGTAACAGTTTACTCTTTATGTCTTTAAGTTAAAGCTGACATTTATTCTCACAGACATCAGGCCAATAATGTACTTTTAGAGGGCAAAACCTTAAAATTTATAATGTCTGAATTCATCAGTGCAGAGATACACAGCACCATCTAGTGGATTCTTGAAGAAATGCAGAGTTTACTAAGGAACCTCAGCGTTTATGTTAAAATAGGAAGCAAACCAGAAAAATCAAAGGGATACCATTGTTTTCAATTAAATAGTTAGTCTGAAATGGGTTTTGCCATTGTCAGGCTTATTTTCATATTTTTAATTTGAAAAAGCTAACTCATAAACGACTAAATGGCCAATGACAAAAGAATCTTAGGAAATGTTTACTAGAAGAACATAAAATAAACATACACAGCATTAAATTATATAGATTACGTACCTCCAATTCTTTCTCTTAAATAGACACACCATATTTTTCTTGTCTTCTCACCCATCCACATGTCCATGTCTTTTTCTCTTCTTCGTACTTTCAGAGCGCAGTACAGCAAGTGTCAGCAATGTAGCCCTTTGTTGAAATTTTAAGAAGCCTGTGGCCATCATGTTTTCTTGAATAGGTAGAACTGTCTGTCGGGACCATGTATACATATAGCCTGAGCACCTATGTCATGGAGTGTCAATCAGACTGAGCATGTTCAAATAGTTTGAGAACACATACGACTGGTGAAACAATTGTGCAGTGTGAGTAGTCACTTGACCGTGGTTTCTAAAAATCACTAAATGTAGACGAGACAGTCTAAACGAGACAGTCTAAAAAATCCCAGGCATGCTTGAACCTAAGGATGACAGCTCTTCAGAGAGGGATTGGTGGGACCCTGCCACCTAGATGATGCCTCAAAGGTCTGAGTAGGTTGTGGACCATGGCTGGAGGGACCTCAAATACCACAAGAGGATGATATGACTGGGGAGTGTTACCACATCAAGGATTGCCCTTGACTCCGTTGGTGGTTGAAGTTTGGCGTGAGGTGTGCTTAACTTTGCCAATGCACCAACATTGAAGTCAGCAGCTGAGATGGAGAAAAAGCTAATGAGCAAATAGACAGGAGGCCAAAGGTAAGAGGAAATGGAAATTTGGGTGATGTTGGAAGGTCTAGTGGTGTGATAATGATGCTATTTTGAGGTTGGCATTTGGATATTTAGGGAAGGCAAGTAAATACAAAAATAAGCTAAAACTTTATTTTGACTGATTTTACGTTGGGTGGACAGATGACCTGTTAGAGGAGATGACAGCACTGCCCATCTATAACCATGTCCAGGGGAGGTGAGAAACTGACAGAAGGGTCTATTTAAACTATGTATTTAGGCAGGCCTAGTGGGATAGCAGAGGCTTTTTCTTTTGTTTCTTTTTTAAACATTTAAACTGCTTGGGCACTGTCTTAAATTTGAGAAACAAGTAGGTATTCAACAAAGACACCTTGAACTGGACTAACTTGCTAAACAAAGTAGGTGGCGGTAAAATCTTAGTGATTTCTTAGTGATTTCACTTAGTGATCTTAATGAAAATTAAAATGAAAAAAGTCAAAAATCATTTGCGCATTTTCTCTTTATTGTATTTTCAGGTATCCATGAATTACAGAGTTCTTTATTATATAAAGTACTTGAATTAATCAGCAAAACTACTTTTTAAAAAAAATCAGCTGATGATGCAGTCTCAAATGGCGCAAACATAAGACATTTTAGTAGAGCATGACAAGTCATTCCAAACTCCAGTACCTGAAAGGAAAATGGATACAAATTACAAATTTACACCCATCCATCAATCCTATTTTAACCTGCTTTATCCTGACCAGAGTTGTGGGGGGCTGAAGCCCTACCCAGTAATCACAGGGTGCAAAGCTGGAACACCATTCCACCTAACATGCATGTCTTTGGTCTGTGACTCTTCTTCACCTCTCTTCCACACTCCCCGCTATTCTGTACCGTTCATCGCAACTATTTAAAATCCTCCACCTTTGCCAACTCTACTCCCTGTATCCTCACCATTCCTCTTACCTCACTCTCATTCACAAACATCTATTATGTCTTGTTCTTACTGACCTTCATTCCTCTCCTCTCTAGAGCATATCTCCACCACTCAAGGGTCTTCTCAATCTGCTCCCTACTCTAGCTACAGATCACAATGTTATCCGCAAATATCATAGTCTGTGGGGATTTGTGTATAATCTCATATCTCAACCTGCACATCACTGTTGCAAATAAGAAAGGGTTCAGACCCAATCCCTGATGTAATCCTACCTCCGCCTTGAATACATCCGCCACTCCAACTGCAGACCTCACCACTTTCACACTTCCCTTGTGCATATCTTTTACCACTCTTACATACTGCTGTGCCACTCCCGACTTCCTCATACAAACCCACAACTCCTCCCTAGGCACCCTGTCATATGCTTTCTCTAAGTCCACAAAAACACAATGCAACTCCTTTTGGCCTACTCTATACTTCTCCATCTATTTTCAGAGAATCTGTAGTGCTCTTTCACAGTATGAAACCATACTGTTGCTAACTAATCATCACCTCCCTTCTTAACCTAGCTTCCACTACTCTTTAACTTCACACTGTGGCTCATCAATTTTATCCCACTGTAGTTACTACAGTTCTACACATCTCCCTTATTCTTAAAAATCAGTACCAGTAGACTTCTTCTACACTCCTCGGGCATCCTCTCACTTTCCAAGATTGCAGTAAACAATCTGGTTAAAAGTTCCACTGCCATCTCTGGACCAACAGCCTTTCCATTCTTCATCCTCTTCATAGCAGTCCTTACTTCCTCCTTGCTAATCCATAGCACTTCCTGATTCGCTATCTTCCTATCATCCAACCTTCTCTCTCTTTCTCATTTTCTTCATTCATCAGCCTCTCAAAGTACTCTTTCCATCTGCTCAACACACTCTGCTCTCTTGTGAGTACATTTCCATATTTATCCTCTATCACCCTAACCTGTTTCACTTTTTTCCCCAGTTTGGTCCCTCTGTCTAGCCAATTAGTACAGATCCGTTTCTCCCACTTTAGTGTTCAGCCTCTCATACAACTCATCATATGTCTTTTCTTTAGCCTTCAACACTCCTCTCTTCACCTTAAGCTACACTTTTAGAATGTTTTTATATTTACATTTATATTCATCCAATAGGCAGACGCTTTTATCAAAAGCAATTTACAAAAGAGGTCAACATAACTGAATAAACAACAGTCTGGAGGGCTGTTTAAGAACAAATGTTAAAGGACAAGGTCACAAAATCGATCATCACAAACAAAACACAAAACTGGTCCATCTTTCCTTACTTACAAGAACCTACTAAAGCCATGATCATTTAGATAGATATTGAGGCTTCAAACGCTTTTAAAGACATTGTGGGTGTTAACCGTTCTGGATTGAGATTGAGATTTGTTACACAGAGGTGGCATCACCAGACGCCATTCATCAGCAGACCTGAGAGTAGTATTAAGGCAGGATTTTTCTGTCAAAATGTCAATCAAAGATGATTGATGACTTGATGGCCCCACCCCATTCCTCTGATTAGTGGATTTAAATGATGCACCCCCAACCTGATTGGTCAGGGTTTGTGTCAAGAGCAGTTTGATGGGTGTTAGTCCTGCCCAGACTCCACCGTAATCCCACCCCCACCCGCCTGATTGGTTCAGGGTTTATGTCAAGAGCAGTTTGATGGGTGTTAGTCCTGCCCAGATCCCACCGTAATCCCATCCCCACCCGCCTGATTGGTTCAGGGTTTGTGTCAAGAGCAGTTTGATGGGTGTTGATCCTACCTTAATCCCACCCCACCTGCCTGATTGGTTCAGGGTTTGTGTCAATGTGTCAAGAGCAGTTTGTTGGATGCTGCCCCTGCATTGCCCCCATAACCAACTCTGTCAACACCCCACCCCTTCTCCTGAGGCCCTTTATATCAACAGAGTGACCTTGCAATGAACCCAAGGCCTGATCGACATGTCCAGACATGTTCCTGTTCATACCCAGCCAGCCAAGTCTCCCTTATAGCTGCCGCTCCTGCATATCTTCTCAACGGTGCTGAAGTATGCCCCTGTATCTATCTAATATTTTAATATTATCATGAGATTAAAATATCTATCTAACCTTTGCTTTATAATTTTTAAAAAAGGAAAGCCTTTTCAATCTAAACTGCTTTTAATTGCTCTCTGTAACCTGCAGTTTCAGCGATACAGCCTTCACCATCTCAGAGAATGGTAAGCTGACAGGCTCTGTGCACTCATGGCTCAGTGTGTAGAGAGAGAGAGAGAAAGAGAGAGAGAGAGAGAGAGAGAGAGAGAGAGAGAGAGCAGGTACATTCCTGTAGCTTGAATCTGGCAGGCCCTGAATGTGCCTACCTCCCTGCTGTGGGCTCCTTTGCTCAGAAAGCAGACACTCGTTTTGTGGTTTTTAACTTTTGAAGGTAAAGGATTTTAGGTATTGCATGTAAAGCATGAGATAACTAGTTCAATATAAGCCTTTAAAAATCACACAGACGTAAATAGTATACAGCAATTCCCTTTTAAATGACACTTGATACATCTATCTATCTATCTATCTATCTAAAACAAGCCCTTTTCTATCAAATACACCACATTTTAAATAATCAAGTACATTTATGTATGTATTTTCAGCTGAGTTAAGGATCCACATTGCAGAAGCATCTATCTATCTATCTATCTATCTATCTATCTATTGTAATAACTGGAGACCAGAGGCGTGAAAGGTTTGGGGCAGCCACCCGTTTAATGCGGTTTCCCGGCTGCAATAGAATTTGAGACATTTCAAAACAGTTGTTTACACAACAGAGTCCAAGACAGAACTGCCTGCCTAAGCAAGGCAGTGAGCTTTATAGCTCAGAGGGCGGAAATGATGTCGTCCTCTGGGCCGGAACTGGAAGTGACATCACCCTTGGGGCCGGAACCGAAGTGACCTCATTCTTGGGGCCGGAACCGAGGTGGTGTGTCCTTCCTGGAAATGGCGGCTCCTGGTGGGATTTCCGGGTAAGACCTGCAGAGAACTCAGAAAGAGCGCCAGCGTACCCCCCTGGGCAGATGTATAAACAGTATTGTCTAAGCCCTTCAGCTGCTTCCCATGCACACGCAGGTGACAAGACTCCCCTCAGCCCAGACCCGCCGGGTCGGGCGACCTGCACCGAGAGGTCGGCCCGGAGAGGGCATCGGCGTTGGCATGAAGGGACCCCTGTCGATGAACGAGCGATATTTGTACTGCTGCAGGTCAAGAAACCACCTCGTGACCGGATTCACTCCCTGTGAAGGGCCATCCACTTTAAAGGCGCATGATCCGTCACCAGAGTGAACACGCCACCCAAGAGGTAGTACCGCAGCTGCGCCACCGCCCATTTGATCGCCAGAGCCTCCTTCTCCACCGCCGCGTACCTGGTCTCCCGTCCAACAGTTTCCGCTCAGGTACATAACGGGTGTTCAACACCGCCGACGCTTTGGCTCAACACGGCTCCCAAGCCTGTGTCCGGCGTCCGCCTGGAGGACAAAAGGGAGAGAGAAGTTAGGGAGATTAAGATAGGTGCTGAAGTCAGAGCCCTTTTTAAGTCACTGAATGCAGCCCCCGCTTTATCAGACCATACCACCGTATTAGGAGCTCTTTTCTTTGTCAAGTCGGTCAAGGGCGCCGCTCTCGAGAAACGAGGCACAAACCGGCGGTAGTACCCGCCAAACCGAAAGGATTGGACTTGCCGCTTGGTTTGGGACGGGCCAGGCCATTATGGCTTGCAACTTGGAACACTGTGGCCTCACAGTACCCCGCCCACTAGGTAGCCCAAATATTTGGCTTCTCTCAACCCGAAGTAACATTTCTTGGGGTTGATGCGAAGCCCGGCCTCTCCCAATGTCCGTAATACTGCTGTGACCTGCTGTATGTGCTCCTTCCAGGTGCTGGAATAGATGACAACGCCATCCAGATAGGCAGCACAGAACGAGTTATGGGGCCGGAGCACTTTGTCCACCAGACGCTGAAAAGTCGCAGGCCCGTGTAACCCAATGGAAGGACACGATACTGCCAGTGTCCGCTAGGAGTGCTAAACGCGGTTTTTCCTTCGGACTCCGCTAAAGGAACCTGCCAGTACCCCTTTGTCATGTCAAGTGTAGTCAAGAATTTGGCTGGTCCCAGTCTCGAGGAGGTCGCCCACGCGAGGCATGGGATAAGCATCAAATCGGAAACTTGGTTGAGCCGACGGAAGTCATTGCAAAACCTCCAACTGCCGTCAGGCTTAGCAATCAAGACGATGGGGCTGGACCAGGGACTACTACTTTCCTCGATCACTCCTAGTGCCAGCATTCGCTTGATTTCCAGTTCCACTTCTACTTTCTTTGCCTCCGGAGTCTGTAGGGTCGCCACGGACGATCACCCCGGTCAGTCACTATGTCGCGCAATCAGAGAGGTCCGACCTGGCTGTTCACTTACCACCTCTGGGACCGAGCGGATAGCTGCTTGAGCTCCTGTCTCTGTCTGGGAGATAGCTGTTCGCGAAATTAAGGGCACTTACTTCCGAGAGAGAGCAGGGCTGTCCGGAGGAGGGATCGGGATCCCTCTCCTTCCACGGTTTCAGCAGGTTTACATGATATATTCGCCAGCTGGTCGGCGATTGGGCTGTTTACCAAATAGTCACCAATCCCTTCCTCTCCTTAATTTCAGAGGGGCCTAGCCAATGTGCGAGCAGTTTAGAGTGTGAAGTAGGAACCAATACCATGACGCGATCCCCGTTGGAACTCCCGGAGAGTCGTACACGGTCATACAGGCGGCCTGTGCTGATTGTGCCTCCTCGATATGACTTTTAGTATAGGTCTTATTACATCAAATCTATCGCAATTGGGCGATATACTCCAAAATGTTAGTGGAGGGCTGTGCCTCCCCTTCCCAGCCCTCTTTAAAATATCTAATAAGCCCCGGGCTGTCTTCCGTATAGTAATTCAAAGGGAGAGAACCCGTAGAGGCTTGAGGGACTTCCCGTAGGCAAAGAGGACAAGGGGAGGAGTTGGTCCCAATTCCTCCCATCCTTGCTGACTACCTTACGTAGCATTTGCTTGAGAGTTTGATTGAATCTCTCCACTAGCCCATCGGTTTGAGGATGATACACCGAGGTTTTAAATGCTTTATTTTCAGTAACTTGGCAGTCTCCTTGAACGCTTCCGAGGTGAAAGGCGCTCCTTGGTCCGTCAGGACTTCTCTAGGAATGCCCACGCGTGAAAAGACTCCTACTAGTTCCCGGCAATATTTTTAGTGGTAGCCGAGCGCAATGGAACGGCTTCAGGGAATCGGGTTGCATAATCCACGAGGACGAGTATATATTTATATCCTCGGCTGAGGGCTCCAGGGTCCTACTATATCCACCCCAATCCTGTCAAAGGAACGCCAATAAGGGGAAGGGGAATCAGAGGAGCACGGTCCTTCCTAGGAATTTGCCGCAGTTGACACTCCGGCAGGAAATGCAAAAGCGCTAACCTCCTCATTAATCCCCGCCAAAAAACGGAGCTTAATGCGCTCTAATGTTTTATCGGAGCCGAGATGGCCTCCAAGAAGGTGAGAGTGGGCTAACTCGCAAACCTGCCGCCGTAGGTCCGCGGGACTAGCAACAACTTCCGACCTTCCCTCATGTTCAGCAACCCGATACAATAATTCATTATCCATGACAAAGTGAGGTCCCTGTGGCATGGGCAAATGCGCGCTTGGCGTTAACGAGAACCACTGCATTCTTTATGTGCTTCAGAGAGTCGCCATTCCACTGTTCTCTTGAAAGAAGCCGGAGTCGCTCTAAACTGAAAGTGCAACTCAGAGAGCGGGTCCGGTCTGACCTCAAGGGGCGGAGAATCCTCCTCGCTGCCGGGCGCTAGTGGATGACGTAGTAGCCCGCGACGGTCCGGGAGTATCTTCGTCACTCTCTTGGCCTACCCCCACTCCCTGTCGGCTGATTACACGGTGTGGAAGCAGCTTGAGATGAGTCTTTATCATCTATAACGAGGCCAAAAGCTTTTCGGGAATGCTTTCTAAACTACCGCGTTACTGTCAGACCAGTCCCCCCGAGGATTACGGAAACGGAGGATCCGGTGTACCGCTACGGTAAGCCAAGGGTTCCTCCGAGACATACGTAACACCGGGCGGTATTGTACGAGCGGATATCTCCGTATACATTTTAGACTGGTCTTTTTTAATCCATTGTTGCGTAGAACAAAACGGCGAGCAACGACAGACACGCTACTGCCGGAATCAAACAGCGCTGTTACCATATGTCCATTAATAATAAGCTCTCCCGTATGTTTATCCGCCAGGGATTGCTAAGGGCACACAAACAACCCCGCCATTGTCCCCTACGGTCCGCCTTGTTCCTCGACAGGTCGCAAGCCAGACGGCCCGCGACTTCGAACAGGCTCTGGATTGCGTGGAAGGGACTGCTTTGTAGGACATAACTCCCGGTAGTCCACAGAGCGGCTGGTCTGCCCTCCCGGTTTCACAGCCGGCCTCTGGGTTGCAAGAGCTGTAGCAGCTCGTCCAGAATGGAATTCTCCCCAGGCCGGCTGGGCAAATTCCTGGGGTATTCGCTGTAGCAGCAAAAAACAGGCCACTTGCTGCACTATTTGCAAGGGGGTCAAATCAAATGGCCGTAGCCACTCACCCACCTGTTGCCAGAGAGCCATAGCCTGCTCTGACAGCCCTTTGTTGGGTTAAACTCCCAGTCTATTATATTCTTTACCTGCCGGCCTGGGGACAGCCCATCGCTAACAGGGACCTTGGTCCCGATGGGCTGCTCGGCTTTCCTACCCAGAAGAGCATACTGAGCCACTCGTGTGTTTTCCCCAGAAGCCAGCCCACGCCTGTGGGTCCCCTCTACCTTCTCCACGAGATGGGTTGGTAGCCCCGGTTATGCTCGTGGAGCAGAGCCTGCACCGCCCTTCCTGACCCTCCCACTCCCTGCCCCAAACTCGCCCCGTACTCACCCACCTGGTTCCTTGAAGGTCCGTGTCCCGGTTCTTCGGGACACCATCCTGCCGCCTACGCCACTGTAATAACTGGAGACCAGAGGCGTGAAAGGTTTGGGGCAGCCACCCGCTTAATGCGGTTTCCGCTGCAAAGAATTTGAGGCATTTCAAAACAGTTGTTTACACAACAGAGTCCAAGACAGAACTGCCTGCCTAAGCAAAGGCAGTGAGCTTTATAGCTCAGAGGGCGGAAATGATGTCGCCCTCTGGGCGGAACTGGAAGTGACATCACCCTTGGGGCCGGAACCGAAGTGACCTCATTCTTGGGGCCGGAACCGAGGTGGTGTGTCCTTCCTGGAAATGGCGGCTCCTGGTGGGATTTCCGGTAAGACCTGCAGAGAACTCAGAAAGAGCGCTGCCGTACCCCCCTGGGCAGATGTATAAACAGTATTGTCTAAGCCCTTCAGCTGCTTCCCATGCACACGCAGTGTGACTCTATCTATCTATCTATCTATCTATCTATCTATCTATCTATCTATCTATCTATCTATCTATCTATCTATCTATCTATCTATGTATATGATGATTAATGTACAAATACAATGTTCATATTACTGAAGCAAGCATTATTAGTTTTTTCAGTTACCGAAATAGACATTCCAATCAATTAGTTTTTGTCTTGACCAGGCTGTCTGTTTTTATTTGCATCTTTAGATTTTAAAAAGTTTTTATCCATAAATTTTTCTGACTGTACTCGGAGAAGAAAAGTGAATTCCGTGTCACTGTTGTACCGGTTTCTTTATCCGCTTTTTTCACAAAGGTAAGGTATCTTTGCAAGATGGTCGTTTAGTTTTACTTTAACTTTAAGTAAAAGTTTTACTTTTGCATCAGCGCTCAAGTCACTGCATTCAAGTGTGAATTTCATTTGTTTATCCAGTTCACTTTCCGTAGTGCTTAAAAGGTCGCTAGAAGCCGGGGCTTTCTGTTGCAATTGAGCCATTTGTTGTTGATGTACCAGGGACATCTTGTACTTGTATTCCATATTTATACTCTCAAACCTATTACATTAGTAATGAAAGGAATGGCAGCGCTTAATAGGGCTCTGAGAAACCCTCCTTTCTGATTTAAAAATTTACTTGCCCATATCCATATCAAGCAAGTATCACAAATATAAGACAGTAAACAACTAAATTTACAAACATTAAGTCACATAGAAAATTAAAAACATTTTAAGACCAGATCAACAAGGGATCACCACCAAGCTCACAGCACACTGCAACTGAACCTACGTGTTCTGCAGTATATTATTAGCTAAACTGTCATCTATTTAGCCAGTTCCATGGAGTTGCAAAGAGTTGGGGAAAACATTATTTAACATCTGCTAGTATGAGGCTAATTAACATTAGCCTGCTATTGTTATGTCCTTGTCTGGCACTAAAAGTTGGTTTTGTGTTCCTCCTGATTCAGGAAGAACATTAAATATTGGAGTTAGGAATATTAACTAGACTGGTAGTTTTGAGTGTAATGGCAATTGTCATTTGTGCCAAAATAAATAAAGGTAATTATTAAGTAAATAATCACATGAAAAAGTGGAGTTATAAAGCAGTTATTACAATTTGAAAAACAGTAATGATGTATAAAAAAAGATTGACCAATTGATAGGTGACAAAACCAGCATGAAAAGAAACCTTTTGAAATAAATAATAAGCTTTTTTGACATGTGCAATCTGGAATAGTCTGAATAGGAAATATGTCTTAAAGAGTTAATTTTTAAATAAAACTTGCAAAAGTCAAATTAAAAATATTAAATATTAAGACTGAATAAAACATAAAAGTAACATTTAATGATATCAATTAGTGTTAAGTATAATCAAGCACTGTGTTTTATTGTATGTTTATTTATTTAATTTAGTTATAAACAAAATTATTGGATGCATTTTGCTTTGAAATAAACAATAGTTTGATACAGCTTTAAGAATTAGAATGCAAGACAAACCTATACACTTAATAACAAATATTGCTGTTTCGATAGGTCTGTCTTGTATCTCTGTTTATTTTAACCTTTTGACAAGAAACCCTTGGGCCAAGGAAATATACAACATATATTGAAAATGAACAGCGCCAACATGCTAACTAAAAAAAGATGACTCATCTGGATAACATATTTCAGAATATGTACCTGTTCGCTACCCACATGAGTCTAACAAACTAAATGATCTCCACATAATTGTCGAACTTCCTATGGATATTGTAATAGAGATTGCAAAAGATTCGATAATATTTATTCTTTAAAGGTCAATATGACAGAGATATAGTGCATGTGTCCACAGTGTTAACCAGTCACAGTACATTATGTTCAAAGTTTACCTCTTGTTTTTCAGAAGAGATAGGAGAAGTGCTGCATGTGTTCTGTTTTCTCTTTTCTGTATTAACTATTAACAATTACTATACTCCTGATAAATTAGGCTTTTTTATGCAGAAGTACATTTCACAGACCTGAATAAGATACATTTTTCCACTTGACAGGTACAACCTTTGGCTTTTGGGCTGTTTTTGAAAACTTGTTTTTCATTCCAAGCTTAAAGCTAGACTGAGCACCTGGTAGCTTCGGAATATGAAAATTGTAGGGATTTCTTCTTGTTACAGACTTTCATTGAACTGATGTCTTTGCATTTAGCTTGCATTTTTGCATCATAAATTATCACTTCAGTTCCCCGCTCTGTCACAGAATAAATTCAGAGGCATGTAAGTATTTTTTAAATTGGAAATCTTTCTGTTCAGTTTAGATTATATTGTAAATATTTTAAAACAGTATAGAGTAACTGACAATATATTCATGCAGTATAAAAATATAAAAACTTAAGAATTTAAAAAGAAGTGCAACATAATATGAGGGAAAAATAATTTCAGAAAAGCATTAAATCATTGCTTTTGTCCTGTCTTCAGAATTAATGATATTAAATTCATGTTGATTTTCAATGGCTCTACTCCACAGTTATGCTTATGTTACTTACTGCATGTTGGATTTATTTTTTACATCACTAATTGATATCATTAAATGTTACTTCTGTGTTTTATTCAGTTTTAATATTTAATATTTTTAATTTGACATTTGCAAGTTTTATTTACTGCAGTGGGCTGGCGCCCTGCCCGGAGTTTATTTCCTGCTATGCACCCTGTGTTGGCTGGGATTGGCTCCAGCTGACCCCCGTGACCCTGTAGTTATATAGCGGGTTCGATAATGGATGGATAGATTATTTAACATCTGCTAGTATTATGCTAATTAACATTAGCTTGCTATTGTTATGACCTTGTCTGGCACTAAAAGTTGGCTTGCAAACCCTGGGCAGGGCACCAGCCCACCACAGATGTTAAATAATGTTTTCCCCAACTCTTTGCAACTCCATGGAACTGGCTAAATAGATGACAGTTTAGCTGATAATATACTGCAGAACACGTAGGTTCAGTTGCAGTGTGCTGTGAGTTTGGGGGAGATCCCTTGTTGATCTGGTCTTAAAATGTTTTTAATTTTCTCTGTGACTTAATGTTTGTAAATTTAGTTGTTTACTGTCTTATATTTGTGATATTTGCTTGATATGGATATGGGCAAGTAAATTTTTAAATCAGAAAGGAGGGTTTCTCAGAGCCCTATTAAGCACGGTCATTCCTTTCATTACTAATGTAATAGGTTTGAGAGTATAAATATGGAATACAAGTGCAAGATGTCCCTGGTACATCAACAACAAATGGCTCAATTGCAACAGAAAGCCCCGGCTTCTAGCGACCTTTTAAACACTATGGAAAATGAACTGGATAAACAAATTAAATTCATACTTGAATGCAGTTACTTGAGCGCTGATGCAAAGGTAAAACTTTATACAACCATCTTGCAAAGATACCTTACATTTGTGAAAAAAGCAGATAAAGAAACTGGCACAACAGTGACACGGAATTCGCTTTTCTTCTCAGAGTACAGTCAGAAAAATTTATGGATAAAAACTTTTTAAAATCTAAAGATGTAAATAAAAACAGACAGCCTGGTCGAGACAAAAACTAATTGATTGGAATGTCCTTTTTGGTAACAGAAAAAACGAATATTGCTTGCTTCAGTAATATGAACATTGTATTTGTATATTAATCATCATACACATAGATAGATAGAAAATATTTTTCTAATGAAGTGTTGAAGATGCACCGTTTTGTCTTTTGGCGATATTCGGAGTCATCTTTCAGTATTAACGGCAAGCTGTGTAATGGGCCGGTCTGAACGCTTATTTATATATACCAAAAAAGAGTGGTATTTTTTTAAAGCAGACTTTATAATAAGGAGAGTGATTTCTTTTAGCAAATGTGTGCCCTTTGACCCGTTTTAAGACCGCTTTACATTTACAACAGGAAGATATGAACTTATGTTAAAGGCCTGTATGTGTGAACCTGTTTCTTACGCGTATGAGCAAAATAAAAGCTAATCTTAGATAGAGTATTTCACATAATGTTTGAGCAGGGCACACAGCTGTGTGCTGTGGGAGTCACCCCTTCTGGTCTCCCTCGTTTGGAAGAGAAGCTGAATCTCCACTTGTTTTGGAAGGAACTAAAAGAATGATCACAGTTTTCATGGAGCGGCGAGGATTGATTAAAATGGCTTTTTCTACCAGCAGAATGGCCAAGTGGTTAAGGCATTGGACTTAAGATCCAATGGGCAAATGCCAGTGTGGGTTCAATTTCCACTTCTGGTATCTTGTTATTCAAGCATGCCCATTCACTCTGTGTGTCTGGGTACAGCTCTCACCTTTAGAAAGTTAAGTGAAATGCTTCTGCAATGTGGATCCTTAGCTCAGCTGAAAATACATACATAAATGTACTTGATTATTTAAAATGTGGTGTATTTGATAGAAAAGGGTTTGTTTTAGATAGATAGATTTTTATACGTATCAAGCGTCATTTAAAAGGGAATTGCTGTATACTATTTACCTCTGTGTGATTCTTAAAAGGCTTATATTGAACTAGTTATCTCATGCTTTACATGCAATACCTAAAATCCTTTACCTTCAAAAGTTAAAAACCACAAAACGAGTTTCTGCTTTCTCAGCGAAGGAGCCCACAGCAGGGAGGTAGGCACATTCAGGGCCTGCCAGATTCAAGCTACAGGAATGTACCTGCTCTCTCTCTCTCTCTCTCTCTCTCTCTCTCTCTCTCTCTCTCTCTCTCTACACACTGAGCCATGAGTGCACAGAGCCTGTCAGCTTACCATTCTGTGAGATGGTGAAGGCTGTTTCACTGGAACTGCAGGAGCGGCTATAAGGGAGACCTGGCCGGCTGGGTATGAGCAGTAACATGTCTGGACATGTCGGCTTGGGTTCATGGCAAGGTCGTTCTTTTGATATAAAGGGCCTCATGAAAAGGGGCAGGGAGGGGTGCCAGCCAACAAACAGGTGTTTACAGATGGGGCTGGCAATGCAAAGGCAGCATCCATCAAACTGCCCTTGACACAATCCCTGAACCAATCAGGCAAGTGGGGGTGGGATTACGGTGGAGTCTGGGTGGGACCAACACCCATCAAACTGATCTTGACACAAATCCTGACTAATCAGGTGGAGGGGGTGGGATTAAGGTAGGGTCTGAGCAGGGTTAGGCAGGGGCAGGTTGGAATCCACCAATCAGAGGAAAGGGGCGGGTCCATGAAATCATCAATGATCTTTGATTGACATTTTGACAGAAACACCCTGCCTTAATACTACTCCTGAGTGTTCGAGGAGGAGCACAGGATCTCACATGTGTCTCCATATATAGGTACTTGCCCATTGACGAATACCAAGGATATGAACTTAATATGTGCTATCTCCAGGGAGCCAGTGTAGCAACCTGACAAGAGGAGTGACACATGCCTGCCTCAGCTAGTTGAACACCAGGCATGCAAGTTTTCTTGCCATGCATTGGGTCACACCATGTGTCAGAGGTCAAATATGAGAAGTTGGCAGTATTATGGTTTCAGGCCCAGCACCTAAACCACTTATAATCAGTCCCTTTATTTAAGTTCATAATTCACATCTGACTTCATGTAGCATATTTATAATCCAAAGCTAAGTGAACATCACAGTGCACCAACATGCTTTATATTATTTTATAGATATTTATAGCAGTTTAATAGATGAGCTCCTTACTGCCACCAATGATGTGAACACAGTGCTCATATCCTCCAGAATTGTCAGGTTGATTTTCATTCCAATGCTGGAAGCCAAATTTTGATCCATCTGTCCACTTAAAGGTACTGTCCTAAAATGAAAAACAAATAACTTTTGACTTGAAGGTTGATGAAAAAGACATCTTTTTTTATTTTTCTTTGTGGATTGCATCATTGCATGTGCCATATTTTGCTGTCAGGGATGAGTCTGGATCCTGCTGATGGTCCTGTATTCCATGTGCCATTTGCTTCTACAACTGTCCACCCAATTCTACAACTGTCCATTCTATTGGTCTGCCTGGCCTTGCCAGTTATGTAGCTATTATGTATTTGTTTTTCTTTGTGGAATATGCACTTTCTTCTTGTGCCTGGTACTCTGATTTAATCAACTATGCTTGTGCTAAAGTAAAATGAGACGCTAAAGTGGCTTGGTTTAAGCATAGTGGTGTGCATGAGTGCGCCCTGTCCAGTGTTTCTCCCACATGTCAAATGTTGACAGCTCAGGCTAGTTTAGAAATGGATGGATGGATATTTGGATTTTAATTTTTTGACTAGTCATTTGAGGTAACTTTGGAGGAATGTTTTCATTCAGGAATAATCCAAAAAGAATCAACCTCAGTGTTCATTTTTGTGTTTAGCGCTCAAGTGCTAAGATGCTCAGACAAGATTTTCATGGTGTGTGTTGCTTGACCCCCAAAAGCTTGATTAGTTGAAGCAGCTATGTCAAAAATTATGAAGTGAAATAGGAATAAAATTAGGTAATTATATATTGGGCAATTCAACCAAAACACCACAACAAACAGAAGAACTACAAAACTTTAGATATATGCTAAACATTGCAAGAAAAAATTGGACCCTTCGGAAGTACCTGGATTTCTCCATTAATTACTCATACCAATGTAGATAAATCTTCAACTAAGTTACAATAATAGGCAAAAGTAATCTACTTAAACTTTTAATACACAAACATTTGGATTCCCCTTGTCTATACTGGACACATCATTTAAACATTCACAGTCCAGGCTGGAAAAAGTATATAAATGTCTAGGCTAGTGAGGCCAATAAAAAACACAGAATAATCATCACTAAAGGAATTAGTCACTGCTTATTACAACAAAAAATTGAGAAAAAAGAAAAGACAGACCTAAGAAGAACCAACAGCTGTATACATATCATTAAAAATAATCACAACTATGATACTACTGAAGGGAAAAACAAATGTTTTAATGTTCAAAAAGAAAACACAATAGTATAAAACAACAAATATCAGAGGTCCTTGGAGAATTGTAGAGATGCGTAAAGCTAGAAAAGGGTAGAAAAGTATTTGTGGTGGCCAAGGTGTTCATCAGTTAACAGTTAAACAAACTGTCTGCAATCTGAGGAAGTTAATTAGGAGTGAGTGTCCTACAAAGATCACAATCACGGTGCAGTGTGTGGTGCTGAGGGAGATGAGAAAGAACCCTAATGTAACAACAAAGAACCTGCAGAAATACCTTGAAGTTGTCAAAGTCTATGGCCATGTGTGCACTTTAATGAAAAACACTGAACAGTACTTGTGTTCATGGGAGAGCACTACAGAGGAAACCATTTGTTTCCTGCAGAAATGTTGCTGTTTGTTAGAGGTGGTTGATATTAGCAAAATTATAAATTATAGTATTTACAAAATTTTGGATGGTAACGGTATATATCATGTTATAGACCACAAAATCTAAAAATGTCTAAAATGAAGTCCTTCTGACTGAATTTTTATCAGAATGATTAATGAAGTACTTTTATAAAATTTGAGATCAGGTCAGGTAAGGATGGGGAGCATGCACTGCTACAGCATGTTGCTGCACCCATCACACTACACAATAGCTCGGGATCCTGGTTGGCAACCCCCCAGGCAGACACGCGGTCCAGTCCCACCCTCCGGAAATGACTATCTATCTACTGCAGCCTCAACAATGAGGATCCTGTGAGCTGGATCACCCTTGGGGAATCACGCCACATGGCCATAGTGCCATAACTGTCGCTCCTTCACAATAAAGGTAATGTGTCTCATTTGGGACTCCATGAACAACCACTCATTTGGCACAAAATCAAATCAATGGTACCCAAGGATTCTCCAAAGAGACACAGTACTGAAGAAGTTCAGTCTTTGTTTCATGTCACTGGATAGCATCCATGTCTAGCAACCATATAGCAAGACAGGAAGCACCAGGACTCTAAAGACTTGGACCTTCATCATTTTGCATAGATATTGGGAGTGCAAAACCCCCTTTCCAGTGACCTCATGACCCCCTATGCTTTCCATGAATGAATGTCACTGCTGAGGTAAGTAAACTTCTCGACGAGGACAATGCTCTCTCCACAGAGATGGCTGTGCCTAAGAGGTCAGTGAACATTTTTTTTTCTTTATTTTGAAATTCCATGCTACACAGAGGGAGGCTTCTGCAGCCTTTTCCTGCTCAGAACATGATTGAACCACAATATCTCATCTGCTTTCATAGCTCATTAGTAGGCTTTGCACTTTACACCTACAAACATCTGAGCCTGCTGGAAAATTTGTGTCAAAGTTTGTGTGCTTGGTATTAAAGTGCCTTCTCAAGTTGTATTATTTTGTGACAGCAACAGACTTGTTACAGAGCAGACACATGGGTTTTGTTAAAACAGGTACAAACAGATATTTCTTATACCAATTATTATTAAGCTATTTATTTTCATCATCAATTCTTCACTTTTTTAAGTTTGATTAAGACATGTTTGCAGATATTTGCTAGTTGAAAAAGAGGAGTAGTGCAGTCTTGCCACCTAGCGAAGCTTCTAAGTGCGCACTTCCGAGAACTCTAAATGTAATGTGACAACAAGGGGAGAGCCAAGACAACAAGTCATTTTCTGTTTGAGGAATTTGAAATCAGTACATTCACGCTCAGAAACAGGTTTATCTGTGATTATAAATGCATTTTAACGGGCCAGGTAAATTTTTTACAAGGTGATTGTTGCCCACTGGCCGCCAGTTGAAGGGCCCTGCATGTAGACTGAGGAATTCCAACAATCTGAAGAAAACCTTAAGGGGTATGTAGCCACTGCCAGCCTCACCGTGAGAGCTCACATGGTGGTGGGGTGAAGAGTTTCTGCAGTAGAGAAGTTAGAGGTGGAGCAGAGTGGTATAAGATGAGAAAGAATTGGGTGAGAGAAGACTAATGGAGTGGATCCAGGAATGAGAGTGGTAGACAAAGAACCAGAAGGAAAAGGTCAGGGGACTTTCAAAACATGTGAAGAAAAGTACCTTGGGCATTTGTGAGAACAGAAGTGGCAGCAGGGGTCAGATGCCAGATCTATAACATAACACTTTGTAAGATATAATAAATGCACAGATTTAAACAGAATATGATAGTGATTAGAGTTTTTGGAGGGGAGTCAGATATTTTTTAAAAGAATATCCCAGGTTAATTCCAAGCACCCTTTTAGGTCTTGCCCAACCAATCATGTGACTGCGACACAAGGTGGGTGGGATGAGGGGCAAAGGGTAAGACAATGTGCCTTATGCTTAACATATGCACAAGACATGTAGATACCAGGGTTCTCTTCCATTGCTTGGTTTGGTGCTTTTCTGTTTTTCTTTCTCCATGGTCAAATATAGATTGGCAAGGTGGTAACATCCATCCATTTTCTAACCCGCTGAATCCAAATACAGGGTCACAGGGGTCTGCTGGAAGCCAATCCCAGCCAACACAGGAACCAATCCTGGGCAGGGTGCCAACCTACCACAGGACACACGCCAAGCACACACTAGGGCCAATTTAGAATCGCCAATCCACCTAACCTGCATGTCTTTGGATTGTGGGAGGAAACCCACACAGACACGGGGAGAACATGCAAACTCCACGCAGGGAGGACCCGGGAAGCGAACCCAGGTCTCCTAACTGCGAGGCAGCAGCACTACCACTGCGCCACCGTGCCGCCCTAAGGTGGTAACATGATTTAGTAATTAAAATCAAACCAGTCATATATAATACTATGTATATTATTTCAGAAGAGAAATCATTATTTTCTTCTGCACAGCTAGAGAGTGGCATTGCAGGCTTTATTTTTTAACGCACCAAAGTGCTAAAATAGCACATTTTGATCTCTGAAAGAGCGCCTTGTAAATCTTGTTCCTGGACCTGCCTATGTGCTGATTTGTGTGGACAATAGTCTTTATTTCTGAGGCATACGTTTTGTGCCCTACAAAGCTTTTATATCAGCTCACTTCTCAGCTGAGGTTTCAGTGGACTTTACTTATTCTTTCTACTTGGCATTACCTTTCATTCTTTGATAGCACCATATTCATGGCTGCAATTGATGTTTGCATCCATACAGCATGTCAGCAGTAGTGTCCAATAAGAATATTAAGTAATCCTGTCATATTTAGAAGAGGCCAGACAGCTCACAAAGTACGATGATACAGACACTAGCACTGGACCTTCGAGCGATTCCCAGCCAGTGGTGTTTCTGTGTGGAACTCCTCTTGTTTTCAATGGTGTCCTTAACAGACGCCACTTTCCTCACCCTGTCCTAGCACTTTTGTGAGTGTGTGTGGGTATGTGTGTGTCCTGCAGTGAACTGGAATCATGCCCTGTGCTCATTCCAGCTAACCAGGACACAACAGGTTTAAGCAATGGAAAGAAACTGAAGAAAAAATGCAGTTAATGTCCCAGAAAAAATGAGTTAAATGAAAATGTGTTAGAGAATTATTTGCTTACCTGGACTGTGTTATATCCTCCAAGCCATGTTGCTGCTAATGTGTTGCCATTGCTCTTTTTAATTAGCGAAATGATAAAATCGCTGACTTCAGCACTGGGAACTGAGGCAAGATGGCCTTCATAGTGTTTGCAGCTTTCCTAAAATGGTATTAGCAAATTATTTACTTTGATAATGAAGCAAAATTATAACACTTATTTAAAAATTTGTCAGATTACTGAAACAACTAGTACAAAGTGTTTTACAAGGCAAATAGGATAATTATTAAATAAAACCAAACAATGCAGCTAGCATTCACATGTTAATTTATTGAATCGCGCAAAAACATATGAGAAAACACAAAAGCAAATGAGAAAAGGCAAAATCAATTTGAATATGCAAAAACAAATCAGGGTCACAGTAAAATTCAAATGAACAAAGATGTGAACAAAGGTAAGAAGGTCAGTTTTCAGCAGAACAGAGAAAGATAACAAGGCTGGCAAATTCTTATAGCAGAGATCCATGGAGATCAAAGTGTAATGTGAGCACGAATCAGCGATGACTTTAGACAGAGAACCTCCGCTGTCACACATTTGTAAAAAAAGAGAAGCATCATGAACATTACCTTAAACAATGGAAACAATGGAGTGTTAGATTATGGTGCTTTATATGTGAGGCTGACAGCATCAAAATCTAGCAGTAGCAGACAGTGGCGTAGCTGGGGGCAAGGGGGACATCCGACCCAGGGCGCAGCATCCAGGGGGCACCAAATTGATGTTACGAAATTTTAGAATGAAATGTTTTCCATTCTTAAATGCACTAAAAAGTAAATAAAAAACATCTGCATACTCAGTCCATCACTCCATCAGTATGAGGATATCTTTTTCCTATGTTTGTTGTCTCTATCTGATTTCGAAGCACATATTAGTTCTATATACACAACAGAAAATAATTTATCTCCTGCACTACTCTAACATGTTTGACTCCCACCCAGAAACATTTTTGACCTTATTAAACAGGTCGCGCGACTGACATGAGGCATTAGTGCCTCGTTTCTGTGTGCCAAGTGATTTGTGTTTATGTGTTTGATAGAAAATTGATTGGGCTGTGGTGAAGTATTCTAACAGATGCCTGCAAAAGTCTAGACGTTTCCCCATCATATTTTCGTACGAATAAATTGTAAGTAATGCAGTTTTTTTAAATATATAATTATTTTGCTTTATAATTTGCTATATATTTTCTTTAAAATCATTTTTAAATGCGGAGAACGATTTTTTTCTTACAAAAACTGACGGATTTAGATTTTAAAGAACACGAGGCAGCGTTATCATTTTCGTAGACTTATATGAAATTTTTTTTCTTAAAATACTATTATTTTAAATACATTTTTTAAAATATCCTTTCCCTTCTCCATTGCATTTTGGCAAACAGGAGGGGGCACAAAATCTTCAGTTGTCCCCGGGCGCTGAAAACTCTAACTATGCCTCTGGTAGCAGATAGCTGTGCTTGTGCACAGCTGTGCTTGTGTCCCGGATGGACGTGCCCGGAACACCTCACCAGGGAGGCGTCCAGGAGGCATCCTGATCAGATGCCCGAGCCACCTCATCTGACTCCTCTCGATGCGGAGGAGCAGCGGCTCTACTCTGAGCCCCTCCCGGATGACTGAGCTTCTCACCCTATCTTTAAGGGAAAGCCCAGACACCCTGCGGAGGAAACTCATTTCAGCCACTTGTATTCGCAATCTCGTTCTTTTGGTCACTACCCATAGCTCATGACCATAGGTGAGGGTAGGAGCGTAGATCGACTGGTAAATTGAGAGCTTTGCCTTACGGCTCAGCTCCTTTTCACCACGACAGACCGATGCAGAGCCCGCATCACTGCGGATGCCGCACCGATCCGCCTGTCGATCTCACGCTCCATTCTTCCCTCACTCGTGAATAAGACCCCGAGATACTTGAACTCCTCCACTTGGGGCAGGATCTCTCCCCAACCCTGAGAGGGCACTCCACCCTTTTCCGGCTGAGGACCATGCTCGGATTTGGAGGTGCTGATTCTCATCCCATCCGCTTCACACTCAGCTGCGAACCGATCCAGAGAGAGCTGAAGATCACGGCCTGATGAAGCAAACAGGACAACATCATCTGCAAAAAGCAGTGACCCAATCCTGAGTCCACCAAACAGGACCCCTTCAACACCCTGGCTGCGCCTAGAAATTCTGTCCATAAAAGTTATGAACAGAATCGGTGACAAAGGGCAGCCCTGGCGGAGTCCAACTCTCACTGGAAACGGGCTCGACTTACTGCGGCAATGCGGACCAAGCTCTGACACGGTTGTACAGAGACCGAACAGCTCTTATCAGGGGTCCGGTACCCATACTCCCGAGCACCCCACAGGATTCCCGAGGGACACGGTCGAATGCCTTTTCCAAGTCCACAAAACACATGTAGACCGGTCGGGCAAACTCCCATGCACCCTCCAGGACTCTGCTAAGGGTGAAGAGCTGGTCCACTGTTCAGCGACCAGGACGAAAACCACACTGTTCCTCCTGAATCCGAGGTTCGACTATCCGACGGACCCTCCTCTCCAGAACCCCCGAATAGACTTTTCCAGGGAGGCTGAGGAGTGTGATCCCTCTATAGTTGGAACACACCCTCCAGTCCCCCTTTTTAAAGAGGGGGACCACCACCCCGGTCTGCCAATCCAGAGGCACTGTCCCGATGTCCATGTGATGTTGCAGAGCGTGTCAACCAAGACAGTCCTACAACATCCAGAGCCTTAAGGAACTCTGGGCGTATCTCATCCACCCCCGGTTACCTGCCACCAAGGAGTTTTTTGACCACCTCGGTGACTTCAGTCCCAGAGATGGGAGAGCCCACCTCAGAGTCCCCAGGCTCTGCTTCCTCATTGGAAGGCATGTTAGTGGGATTGAGGAGGTCTTCGAAGTACTCCTCCCACCGACCCACAACGTCCGAGTCGAGGTCAGCGCGCACCATCCCCACTATATACGGTGTTGACACTGCACTGCTTCCCCCTCCTGAGACGGTGGACCAGAATCTCCTCGAAGCCGTCTGAAAGTCATTCTCCATGGCCTCTCAAACTCCTCCCATGCCCGAGTTTTGCCTCAGCAACAACCGGCAGCGTTCCTCTTGGCCTGCGGTACCTATCAGCTGCCTCCAGAGACCCACAGGACAAAAAGTCCTATAGGACTCCTTCTTCAGCTTGACGGCATCGCTCACGCGGTGTCCACCAGCGGGTTCAGGGATTGCCGCCACGACAGGCACCGACCACCTTGCGGCCACAGCTCCAGTCAGCCGCCTCAACAATAGAGGCACGGAACATGGCCCATTCGGACTCAATGTCCCCACCTCCCTCGGGACGTGGTTGAAGTTCTGCTGGAGGTGGGAGTTGAAGCTACTTCTGACAGGGGACTCTGCCAGCCGTTCCCAGCAGACCCTCACAACACGTTTGGGCCTACCAGGTCTGACTGGCATCTTCCCCCACCATCGAAGCCAACTCACCACCAGGTGGTGATCAGTTGACAGCTCCGCCCCTCTCTTCACCCGAATGTCCAAGACATATGGCCGCAAGTACGACGACACGACCACAAAGTCGATCATCGACCTGAGGCCTAGGGTGTCCTGGTGCCAAGTGCACATATGAACACCCTTATGCTTGAACATGGTGTTCGTTATGGACAATCCGTGACGAGCACAGAAGTCCAATAACAAAACACCGCTCGGGTTCAGATCGGGGGAGCCATTCCTCCCAATCACGCCCTTCCAGGTCTCACTGTCATTGCCCACGTGAGCATTGAAGTCTCCCAGCAAAACGAGGGAATCCCCAGAAGGTATGCCCTCTAGCAACCCCTCCAGAGACTCCAAAAAGGGTGGATACTCCAAACTGCTGTTGGCGCATACGCACAAACAACAGTCAGGACCCTTCCCCACCCGAGGCGGAGGGAGGCCACCCTCGTCCACGGGGTAAACCCCAATGCACAGGCTCCAGTGGGGGCAATAAGTATGCCCACACCTGCTCGGCGCCTCTCACCGGGGCCAACTCCAGAGTGGTAGAGAGTCCAGCCCCTCTCAAGGAGATTGGTTCCAGAGTCCAAGCTGTGCGTTGAGGTGAGTCCGACTATATCTAGCCGGAACCTCTCGACCTCGCGCACTGGTGTAGGCCGGGCCACCAGGCGCTCGCCATCGAGCCCCACCTCCAGGCCTGGCTCCAGAGGAGGGCCCCGGTGACCCATGTCCGGGCAAGGGAAAACGTCGTCCACAGTTTTTATTTTTCATTGGAGGTTTATTGAACCGCTCTTTGTCTCATCCCTCACCTAGGACCAGTTTGCCTTGGGTGGCCCTCCCAGGGGCATAAAGCCCCGGACAACATAGCTCCTAGGATCATTGGGACACGCAAACCCCTCCACCACGATAAGGTGACGGTTCAAGGAGGAGGTAATGCCTTTCAATGCTACAAATGTTAGTGATGTGCTATCTGTTGGAATGACAAATGTAATGCATTTTATTACTACATGCATTGCAAAGTACATTCAATATAAACTCAAATAGTGCACTGCAAATGCTAACGCCAAATTAAAGTTGCATTGATTACTTAGAATTCAACCTTCTTAGTCCCATCCTAGTTTGAAAGTAAAGTGTCATGGCAGCTCATGGATGGCAGAAATGGGGGTATAACTCCAGCTGTGATGTGTAAAGCAGATTTCAGGGAGCTATCAAAAATCTTTGAATATCATAATTTAATAAACTATCAAAGGGTCCATTTATCCAGTGTTTCCAGGACTTTATTGGGCATTTCTTTCAATGACACCAGGCATTAAGGCTTTAATTCAGCTTACAAAGACATGATGGGAATGATAACAACATAAGAAACCTTGTATTTAAAGCCAAGTGATTGATTAACCAATTTTGTTCATCTCAGAGGCTCATTCTGGTAGCCACATAAGAAATCTCTAAGTAACAATCAAAATGCTTCAATTCACCCGTCCATTAGTTCACTTTCTGACCTTCTTTTTCACTAGAGAAAACAAGGCAGGATAGAATACCAGTCTTTGCTGTCATGGACTGCTCTGATGTGTCCATGGCGGTTCTCTTTTTTATTTTTTAGCCTTCACTATGTCTGGTTTTGTTTAGGACCTGTCTCTGGCCCTGTTCATCTTATTTATTTGCAATTCAAGGCTTGTTTTAGTAGATATGTATAAGCCTTTGAACTCTACTGTTATGCTCAGGCCCCTTACCACCATTTCTTCCCAAGTGGATTTAATGTATTTTAATTACTTGGCTATTTTGTAGTAGGCAAGGATCTGGAAATAAAAAGAGAAGTGTTGTGGACAGGCAACCCAGGTACACAATCTACCATGTTTCAACCTAGCTTTAAAATTTTTGGTGGTAAAGTTTGGCTTTGTTTTCGGGAAGAAAATTTCTTGTCTAGCTTTTTAGATTTAACCTCTATATTCACTTGACATAAATACAGAGTTGCATACTTAATGCATACAAAAAAAAAGAAATGCGTAATATTTAATTTTCTGATTAAAAAGAGTAAGCATTGTAAACACATAGCAAGGTGACACAGTGCCTGCATCAGTAATGCAGAGACAATGACTGTGGTTTCCAGCTTGACTACAATCTATGAGAAGTGCAAATGTTTATGTTGGATGTAACTTGATTTTCCAAATTTCTCTCACATCACAACTTAATGAATGTGAAGTTAATTGCCAGCTCTATGCATGACTGAGACTCGTCCAGAGCTCCCTGCTGTCCAGAACTTGATGCTGGTATAGCCTCTGCCTCTTCACAATCCTGATATGTAAAATATGAGCTCATAAAATGGATGAACAGTTTACATTCTACACAACAAGGAAAGTTTGTTATATTTCTTAAAATTACTTAATGGCAAATGATACTAATATGCAGGTAGATCAAGATGAGGAACATGAAAATCTTGTAACAATTGTCAGGAGATCCCGGTGAAATCCCCCGGGGATGGTCTACAGGCAAGGGAGAAAAAGAGTCAGTGCACTCTGCCACACCCCGGCATGCCTCCGAACTGCCTTCACTCAAGCCCTTTAGCTGCCTCCCATGCGCACGTGTGTGACACAATTCTCACTGAATGTGCAAATGTGGACTTGGATCAAACTGTTCCTGGGTTTAGTAGTAGGGTTTAATCATTAAATATTTGAAGATGCTAGTTTAGTGAGCACCAATTCTTTAAGAGTAGTTGAAAAAACAAAGCAAAACAGAATTAGACTTACAAAAATGTTTACTAACCTCTGCCTCACTCCAAGTTGTCTGCTTTCCAAAATATTGATAACATTGACCCAGAAAAGCAACAAAGTTCTCTGGGCAGATTTCATCACAGTTACGCTTCTTAATGGGTATTCCACCACTAGATTCTGAAGTATAAATAAAATATACATATTTTAGAATTGTTTTTGCATTTTTCACTTACAAAGTACGGTTACACACTTGTAAATATTAGATTTACTAGAATTACATGGACAAGAAACACTTTCTCAGGGAGTTCCTCTCTTTGAAAGTCGTGGCGAAGCCAGGCCCCCCCCATTTAGATGTCAGGTCCCCCAAATGCTTCTGTTTCATTTATGTTAATCATTATTTATCAATCATTTTAGCCCCTTCACTCACCTCAAAGGACTCCCCCGACCCTCACGGAACAGCTTATGGTTTACCCACCCAGTTCTTCCCAGGCCCACCCACTTTGCAATATCAAACATTCTGCTGCATGAATGAATCTTTTACAAGTTGCTGATGGCCGTCATGGTGTATTTCTCTTCCAGAGTAGCTTATTTGCCTTGAGAAATCCCATCAGTTATTTTTAGCAGTGGCATCTAAGTGCTGGGGTTAGTGGTCAAAGCTTTCTTCATTTTGGGCAGGTGTGGGCCCTTTTACTTTACCTTCTGTGACTTATGCAGACTGCCTTTGGTTTTGATGATTTTCACAATCGATTGCTCTAGTAAGGGTTGTGGTGGTAATGGGCAGATTTGGAGAGACAAGGCCATTCAATGCTTAGTATCAGATGTAAGACATAGAAATTCTCCTGTATGTCCTGGGACTGCCCAAGTCTTCTCCCATTGGGCTGTGCCTTGGAGGTGTCACTCATTAACGCTGAAACCGCATTAAATGGCTTGAGTGGGCGAGAGACTTATACATCCTAGTGATCTTTTGAGTGGATCTTAAAAGACTGATCTAAAGAGAACTACCAGACAAAAAGCAATCCAAAATTTGCCCCTCCATGCTGGCTATAATTCTAGAAAAGCAAGTCTCCACACAAACAAGCAATAACAGTGACCAGTTATGCCCACCAAAGACCCATGTAGCTCAGCTCGAAGTAGAAAAGTGAAAACACCATTTGGGCTCAGCACTCACAAAGCCAAGGCTGGTGTTTCAGAGAGTATAAAATTCAGCTGAGATGCAGCGTTCTTAACTTAGTCTTACATTCTGCATTGCTAGTTTTAGCAAGAATGGCTTTTAGATAATGCTGAATAATATGTTCATAATAAATTCACAACTGTTTTTAGTTTCCATCCTGGCATTGTAGCATCAGGCACAGGTAAGAATAACACTAGACACACATTCACTCATACTGGCCAAAAAATAAAAAACAAAACCCTCTTGGTGTCAAAACATACAACTAGGAGGAAAAACAAGATAAACATGGTGAGAATATCTAAGTGGAACAGTTCAGCAGGGGACCAGAAAATCCATGACTGCCAAAAGTGATATCTCTTGACCATGTTGCTTCTAGGAGCATCCAGAAGACAATGAGACTGTGGAGCTTGAGGGCATGCCTTCAGATGTTCTGAGATGACAGAAGGAAAGCATCCCAGCACATTAACCAAGCATCTTAATTTATTTAGATGTTACAGAGGTTGGAGTGCAAGGCAGTAAGCAAACACCAACAGGCTACATCTGTGCCCCCTCATAAAGGGCCAATTTGGAATGGCTAGTTGACCCAACATGTACATCTCTGGGAAGAAGACCAGACTAACAAGGCAAAGAAATATATAAACCTGGGAAAAACATGCAAATGTGACTCTGAAGATGTGTGGCAACAGCAGTAAGAACTTCACCACTGTGCCGCCCATGTCAGCAACTAACGGAAACTGCAATAGGAACACTTTTTAGTTATACTCATATTTATAAATGTTAATGGTTCAAGTAACATTGCACTGAACGGTTTCCAGGCAGACATACTTGAAAATGTTCAAGTTTTATTATTATTACTGAGGCAGTAATGGTGATGAGTGAGTTGATTTCAACTTTTCATTCTACTTTTTGCAAGAGAAACACAAAACAGGAAATGTGAGATTCAATCCATCTATGCGTCATTTCTCTGAACCCACTAAATCTAATGAAAGCACGGAGCTTGAGGCCACTTCTTCGTGGAAACTCAGCCATGTGTGTCTGCAGAAATCTGGCTTCATACCTGTACAATATTAGAACTTGTATCACTTTATTTTAAAATCTCTACTGTCTATAAATATTGGCTTATGTCATTAAGCATTAGATCCTGCACATAATTTACCGTGAAAGGCCATCATAATCAGCAGCAGGGTGGTGACGGGAATCCTCATTTTTGAGCTTTACTGTAAGTACCTACTGAAAAAAAAACATTGAAAATTTTAAAAATCATTCCAATGATAATATACAGTGGATTCAGAAAGTATTCAGTGTAGGACAAAGTGGGTATTGCCCATTCTGCTACAATTTTGTGGAACACCAGGCCTCTTAAGAAAGCAGATTTAACCTTGGATGCAGGCATCCAGCTATGCTAAACCCCAGCCTGCATTCCAAACTAAGCAAATGAACTCCAGGTTGTGCAAGAATCTGATTGGACTTGATCTGATAACAAAGATGAAAATCAGAGGCACTGACATTTCTCCAGACGCACCTCTGCAGACATTTCGAGTCAGAAGGCATGATATGGGCTTGAGTAAGAACAAAGACCTATAACAATTAATATGGACAGAACAACCCACCTATTAAAAGACACTGATTTTGTAACTGGATGTGACATGGCAAATTTATCCATTTAAAATTAAATCTACAACACAGTAATGTGTGCTGAAAGTAAGTGAATGTTTTCTGAATTCTATCTATCTATCTATCTATCTATCTATCTATCTATCTATCTATCTATCTATCTATCTATCTATCTATCTATCTATCTATCTATCTAACCCAGGCCTCAGCTGTTGTAAGACATTACCTGTACTCATCAGGGCAATTTTTTGTCTGAGGTTTGAACATGTGAAGAAGTCAATAACCTTCCAATGGTAACCACATATGAGGTGCTGAGTGATATAGAAATTACAGTGAGAGAAGTGCTGTTTTGATGAAAAAGCAACAACAACAACAACAACATTTATTTATATAGCACATTTTCATACAAACAGTAGCTCAAAGTGCTTTACATATTAAAGAATAGAAAAATGAAAGACATAATTATAAAAAATAAATCAACATTAACATCGAATAAGAGTAAGGTTCAATGGCCAGGGGACAGAAAAACAAAAACTCCAGGCGGCTGGAGAAAAAATAAAATCTGTAGGGATTCCAGACCATGATACCGCCCAGTCCCCTCTGGGCATTCTACCTAACATAAATGAAACAGTCCTCTTTGGATTTAGGATTCTCACGGAAGGGCTTGATGATGATGATGGTCACGTAGACTTCTTCCTTTTAATCCGTCCATCATTGTTGGAGCATCATGAAGCTTTGAGTAGGTGGAGGTGGCGCAGGCCACCACCACAAAGAAACCGGAAAAAGAAACAGAAAAGAGAGTAGGGGTCAGTACCGATTTTAGAGCCACCATGAATAGTTGTTATGATGAATTGAACATACAGAGTATCAGGATTAAGTTAAATTACGATTAAAATGAAGTTATAAAAAGGCCATGTTAAAGTAATGTGTTTTCAGCAGTGTTTTAAAGTGCTCTACTGTATCAGCCTGGCGAATTCCTATTGGCAGGCTATTCCAGATTTTAGGTGCATAACAGCAGAAGGCCGCCTCACCACTTCTTTTAAGTTTTGTTCTTGGAATTCTAAGGAGACACTCATTTGAGGATCTGAGGTTACGATTTGGAATATAAGGTGTCAGACATTCCGATATATAAGATGGGGCGAGATTATTTAAGGCTTTATAAACCATAAGCAGAATTTTAAAGTCAATTCTGAATGACACAGGTAACCAGTGTAGTGACATCAAAACTGGAGAAATGTGTTCTGATTTTCTTTTCCTAGTTAGGATTCTAGCAGCTGCATTCTGCACTAGTTGCAAACGATTTATATCTTTTTGGGTAGTCCTGAGAGGAGTGCGTTACAGTAATCTAGTCGACTGAAAACAAACGCGTGAACTAATTTCTCAGCATCTTTCAGTGATAAAGAGGTCTAACTTTACTTATGTTTCTTAAGTGAAAAATGCTGTCCTAATGATCTGATTAATATGTGATTTAAAATTCAGATTACAGTCAACAATCACCCCTAAGCTTTTTACCTCCGTCTTGACTTTTAATCCTAATGTATCCAGTTTATTTCTAATAGCCTCATTGTATCCATTATTGCTGATCACTAAAATTTCAGTTTTCTCTTTATTTAACTTGAGAAAATTACTATTCATCCATTCTGAGATACAAGTCAGACATTGTGTTAGTGAATCAATAGAATCGGGTCATCAGGTGCTATTGATAAGTACAGCTGTGTGTCATCAGCATAGCTGTGGTAGCTCACGTTGTGCCCTGAGATAATCTGACCTAACGGAAGCATGTAGATTGAGAATAACAGCGGACCCAGGATAGAGCCTTGTGGAACACCATATTGGATATCATGTGTCTTGAGTTGTAATTCCCACAACTAACAAAATATTTTCTCCCTGTCAGGTAGGATTCAAACCAATTTAAGACACTGCCAGAGAGGCCCACCCATTGACTAAGGCGATTTCTAAGAATGTTGTGATCAATGGTGTCAAATGCAGCACTCAGATCTAAGAGGATGAGAACAGATAAATGGCCTCTGTCTGCATTTACCCGCAAGTCATTTACTACTTTAACGAGTGCAGTTTCTGTGCTGTGATTTGTTCTAAAACCTGACTGAAATTTATCAAGAATAGCATGTTTATTTAGGTGGTCATTTAACTGCATAATGACTGCCTTCTCTAGAACTTTACTTAAGAAGGGCAAGTTAGAGATGGGTCTAAAATTTTCAAGAGCCGAGGGTCAAGATTATGTTTCTTAAGTAGGGGTTTAACTACAGCAGTCTTAAGACAGTCTGGGAAGACCCCAGTATCTAGTGACGAATTTACTATGTCAAGAACATTATCAATTAGCACGCCTGATACTTCTTTGAAAAACCTTGTTGGTATCGGGTCAAGGACGCAGGTGGAGGGTTTTAATTGAGATATTATTTTTTGTAAATCAGGTAAATCTATCCTAGTGAAAGAGTTTAATTTGTTTATAACAGGATGTTGGGGTTTAGGGGATCCTTAGTGTTGGGGAGATATACTATGTTATTTCTAATATCATTAATTTTTTGATTGAAGAATACAGCGACAGCCTCACAGGTTTCACTGGAAGCACTTAGGAGGCATTCCTTTGAGCTACCTGGGTTTAGTAGGTGATCAATTGTTGAAAATAAGACTCTAGGATTACTAGCATTGTTATTTATAATATTAGAGAAATAGCAGCGTCTCTCAAGACGGACAGTGTTATTGTATTCTGTTATTTTGACTTTTAATATTTCGTGGTGGATAGTAAGTTTACTCTTCCTCCATTGACGCTCAGCTCTGCGGCATGTTCTCTTTAAATCAGACACTCTTTGGGTCTTCCATGGTATAACAATGCTAGAAGATTTTTTCACTGTCTTTTCAGGTGCAACTATGTCAACAGCAGCTCTCACTTTAGAATTAAATCTTTCCACCTTACTATTTACATTGTCCTCGCTATTATAGCTGGCACTATAAATGGACTGATTGCTTAAAATGTTTGTAAGTTTTAAAGCTGCTGCCGAATCAAAGAAGCGTTTTTTAACAATATGCTTCTCATGAGTGTTTTTTATCATTATTTCTATATTAAAAAGTAGAAGAAAATGGTCTGATAGAAAAAGGATGAAATCAAACAAATCACCAGGAACAGATAACACTGATCCTCAGTTGCTTAAGGAGGTTATTGAATATATAAATAAAACTTTGATGTGTACTTAAAAAAATCACTGCACTCTGGGGAATTTCCTACAGATTTGGATATAGCAAATGTTACCCCAATATATAAAAGTCATAGTTAGTAAACCTGAACGAATCAGAGATTAGATAATGGAAGCATTTATTAAGAAAGTGTACAAGGAACTTGTACATGTATTAGCAGCTAGTTAGAATGGATTTAACCAGGGACATCAGTTTTCATTAAGCACCAAATGCATATAAACAGTGGGATGAGTATGATATTATTTATATTGATATTAAGAAGCCTTTTGATTAAGTACCACATGAAAGACTGGAAGTCAAACAAAAGGAAGTGAGAATTTCAAATGCAGTGTGTATGTGGGTGCAAAACTAGCTTAAACACTGGAAACAAAGAGCTATGGTGAGGGGAAATTTTTCAGAATTGAGTCATGTTAAAAATATTGTTTCTCAGTGATCAGAACTGGAGCCGTAGGTCTTTTTTAATACATGCAAGTGATCCTACAAGTATCCACCTTAATAAAAGGGTGTCTGTGAGTCTATCTCCGTCATTCTAACAGATAAGAAAACTAACACTGCTTTACGAATCCCATGTCAAATGGCATATAATACACATATGCATTCCATGGTGCACTGCAAACAGTAAGACTGAAGTCTATATTAGATTTCAACCCATCTTAGATGGGAAGCACAGGTAGTATAAATGATAAGCTAGTTAAGTTTGCAGATGATAACTAGTTTGAAGGACAGGAAAAGGAAGATGGATTATTATTATCATTATCATTGTGCCTAGATTGGAGAAAAATATATGAATAGATTAATCTTCTTCCTAGATTTTCCCCTGCATTGACAAAGGATCCACTTTTTGGCACGTCACTTTCCATTTGTTACAATCTTGAAGTGGCAGAACTGACTTTGTGCAGGTCATCCTTCAGCTGATGAAAACATCATATTTTGGTGCCCATGTGACCACTTCACTGTGGGCTGAGGTGCAGTGCTGTCTTTGCTATCAATTGGTCGTTGCTTGAGTCAAGTGGCCATTATTTAGATCCAGGCCTGTAGGGATACTCAGGTTATCAATGTTCTCTTTCCCAGGCTAAAGGGTGAGAGTTATAGAAGCATTTGTCACTTTAGAGCCCTTAATGTTCAATCTGCAGTTCTAGAATACTAGTCCTAGCAACTGATGTTGAGACTTTAACAGAATTGTTTATCTGTTGCAGGCCAATGTCTCATAGAGCTGGGTTTAACATCCCTAATCCTACCTAGCCCTTCAATGAAACCATTAAGGCAGGGTCTCCAAATACAGTCCTGACTGACTACTGTGGCTACAGGTTTTCATTCTAACCATTTTCACAATTAGGGTCTAGTTTTTGCTGCTAATTAACTGATTTTGCCTTATTTTTAATTGACTTGCTATTTAGACTCAGCCTCCTTAATTGTTTCTTTTTTTCCCAAAATTAGCAGCCAAACAAATAAAGAGACACAAAACAAGCCATTACATTACCAGTAACCTGTGCCTACCATACAATATCTGAAAATAAAAAGGCGAGAATCTCAGTAATGTTGATCCGCTCAGGTCCACAAAACATTTCAATGGTGGTCTTTGACAAATGTTTTGGAAATGTCTGCTGTGGCAGAATAAGACCACCAACCACCTGAATTAATATACAGGTTTAATTACAAAATAATGATTTTAACTATCAACAGGAATTTGCTTCTAATTAAGCAACTGGTTGAAGTTTGAGGATACAACCTAGCTGGTCATCTGTTGGATCGCTTCACATTTCATTTTTATTTGGCTGCCATTTATGGAAAAAAATGAAGCAGTTCAGTCAAGTCAATTAAAATGAAGTAACAACAAGTTAATTAGAAGCAAAAAATGGATCACTAATAAAAAAAGGGTTAGAATGAAGACCTCTGCCCTAAGCTGAAACCCGCCCCATCTAAACTTCTGAGACCAAAAAAAATGTAAGAATCTAAACCAAATTAAAACTAAAATTGTTTAGAGTGTTGTTAAGGCACACATACAAAGTTAAAAGGATTAAATGCAAAATATAAGTAATAGATAATAATATTCTTACAGCAGTTTAGCAGCGTTGACACTGATTCAGACCTTGTTCTCTGTCTTCAAGATGACCTTGCTTTTATTACAAATCTCATTCTATTCTAAGTACTCATTCTTAATACCCAGACCCTCCCATTTAAGGATTAAAATTTTGTTCCACACTGCACTTCCCTTCTGAGATGGTGTAGTACTTCCCTTTTTTCTTTAAAATTATCAATTTTCTCTTATGTCCTTAAAATATAATTAAAATACAATTTTCTTTACATAAGCAGTGTTTCCTTATTTATATTTTCCCTATGTTTCATATTTCATATTATTAATTCATTCATTTTTCCACCACTCTCAGACTTAGTGGCTGTGGCAACAGTCTTAGCAGTAAGGCCCATACATCCCTTTTCCCATTCCCACTTGCCAACTCATACTCTGGAATCGCAAGGCATTCCCAGGCCATCTGGATCTTCCAGGAGATATTTGTATCAGCTGCCTGAACCACCTCATATGGCGTCTCTCGATGCGCAGTGGTAGTGACTCTACTTCGATCCTCTTCCGGATACCTGCACTTCTCACCCTGAACCTAACAGAGAGCTCAGCCACACTGGGGAGAAAGTTCATTTTGACTTCTTCTACCCCTGATGCCGTTCTTTTGGCCATTACTCAAAATTCATAACCATATGTGAGGGTAGACATAAACGCGTTTTTCCCAGTTGATTCTGGGGTTTGTCAGGGGTGTGTTCTTGGCCCTACTCTGTTCAATGCTTGTATGGACTGGGTGTTGGGCAAGGTTGTGGGGTCCAGCGGCTGTGGGGCATCTGTTGGTGAAGAAAGATTCACGGATCTTGACTTTGCTGACGATGCTGTGATCTTCACGGAATCAATGGAGGCTCTGATTGGGGTGCTCGAGAGACTGAGTGAGGAGTCTGAGTGCCTTGGCTTGCGAGTGTCCTGGATAAAAACCAAGATCCAGTCCTTTAATGACCTCTTGGGCACAGCCATCAGCAGTGTGTCTGTTTGCGGAGAGAGTGTTGACCTTGTTGAGAGGTTTACTTACCTTGGCAGTGACATTCATGTCTCTGGTGACTCTTCCGGTGAAGTCAGTAGACGGATTGGGAGAGCATGGGGGCTCATGAGGTCACTGGAAAGGGTTGTGTGGTGCTCCTGATATCTATGCAAAAGGACGAAGGTCCAATTCTTTAGAGTCCTGGTGTTTCCTGTCTTGCTATATGGTTGTGAGACATGGATGCTATCCAGTGACCTGAGACAAAGACTGGACTCCTTTGGTACTGTGACTCTCCGGAAAATCCTTGGGTACCGTTGGTTTGACTTCATGTCAAATGAGCGGTTGCTCATGGAGTCCCGAATGAGGCACATTGCCTGTATTGTAAGGGAGTGTCAGTTACAGCACTATGGCCATGTGGCGCGTTTCCGCAAGGGTGATCCGGCTCATAAGATCCTCATTGTTGGGGACCCAAGTGGTTGGACCAGGCCAAGAGGTCGCCCTCGTAACACCTGGCTGCGGCAGATGGAGGGTCTTTTCCGGAGGGTAGGACTGGGCCGCGTGTCTGCCTTGGGGGATCCTGAGTTGTTTTGCCATGTAGTGGGTGCTCCCCAACGTGACTTGATTTGTCTAGTAACCTGAGAGCTTTGCCTTCTGGCCCAGTGCCTTGTTCACCACTATGGATTGTAAATGTGACTGCCGCCCCAATCCATCTGTTGATCTCACCATCTCTTTATTCCTCGATCATGAACAAGTTCCCAAGTTATATAAACTCCCCAACTTGAGACACTAATGCCCCCCACCCCACCCCGACTAGGAGAGGACAATCCATCCTTTTCCTATTGAGAACCACATACTCAGATTTGGAGGTGATGATCCTCATCTCTGCTGCTTCACACTCGGTTGCAAACCTTCCTAATGCAAGCTGGAATTAACAGCCCGATGAAGCCATCAAGACGCCATTGTCTTCCAAAAGCAGAGACACAATTCTAAGTCCAATGAACTGGACACCCTCCCCTTCCAGCTACACCTTGATATCCTGTCCATGAAAATCACACACAGGATAGGAAACAAAGCACAGCCCTGACAGAATCCCACACCCACTGGGAACGGTGGCTGATGTTTTTCCAAGTATAAGGACACAGCTCTCAATATGACTATACAAAGACCAAATAGTCCTTATTCGGGGCTCCAGAACTCCATGCTCTCCCAGCAATTCCCTGGAGGAATACGGCCATATACTGTTTCTAAGTCCATGAAACACATGTAGACTGATTGGGTGTACTCCCATGACCCCTCCAAAATCCTCATGAGGTAAAAGAGCTAGTCTACTGCTTCACAGCCTAGACAAAATCCCCATTGCTACTCCTGGATCTGAGGTTCAACGACTGTACTCTGGCATAAGCTTTCACAAAGAGGCTGAGGAGTGTGATCCTTCAGTAGTTAGAAAACACCCTCTAGTCCTTATTTTTTTAAAATGGGGACCACAACTCTGGTATGCCAGTCCAAAGGCACCAGCCAAATAGCCATGTAACATCGAAAAGGCATGTCAGCCAGAACAGCCCAACAGTGTCCAAACCTAGGGCGTTTCTGGGCGTATCTCATCCACACTCCTTGCCACTACAGAGTTGCATAACCACCTTAGTGACCTTAGTGACCCTCGGGGAAATGGGCATTGATCCCCCATTAACTTCTGGTTCTGCTTCTTCACAGAGGGGGAGTCTGTCAGGTCCAGGAACTCCTCAAATTGTTCCTACCAAATAATATTTAATATTATTTAAACATATTATTGTAAGTAATTATTGAGCTTCCTATGCTGCATTTGTTAGATGATAAAAAAAAAAAAAAACAATTCAAATATTTAGGTCATTGCACTGCAATTTGCAGGGTGTAGTCTTTAACTGACAATTTAACGGTCAAGCTCAGATAATTGCTCAATCCTCAAGCTCCCCCTTATTGACAGCCACATAATCACAAGAGAATTTCAGTATTTTGATATCAGAGTCTCTCCAGTCCATTTCTGGTCCGATCTGGTTTTTAGGCCAAGTTTTAGCTAGTGGGCCAAGGTGGTCTGCACTGTTCTATTTGAATTAAAGTAATGGATAGAAGATATTGAGAGAGGCATTAATAACAATAGTATAATTTGGGGGCACAGTTTTAGCTCTGATTTCACGCAGTAAATGAGATTGACATTCATGTGTATGTGGAGAATGCATGCTCTCCCTAGATGTTCCAGTTTTCTTCCACAGTCTAAACACATGCTGATTTGGTGGATTGGCATTACTAAAGTGGCCCGTGTGTGTGTGTATATTCGCTCTGTGATGGACTGGCACCCTGCATGTGTGTTGTTCCTGCGTGATGGAAAGATGGATGAGTGGATAAATATATATATGCCTGTTCAGTTCTTGCTAGTCTAGTGGCTATAGGCAAACTTCATAAAGAAATAATCTTCCATATACTGAAAGAAAACAAGCAATAGTAACATGAAATAAATAAATGACATTTTTCCTTTATTATTGCCAAGTTGTCAAATGAAAAGAGACAGCAATTCCCCTCTGTGCATCAGCATTCAATAATGCCAATAACGGGAGCTACAAAATAACCTTTGAGGTGTTTTCATATCCATGGGGCCATTTATATCCTGTTCAGGAGTCTCCATGGGGTTGAAATGTTGCAGACAGTTATTTAAGTCCACAAACCTTCATACTGTACATGCTACGTGCCCCATCCATTTCTGGGTTGTGTTTCCCGAAAGCATCCGAATTCTAAGAATATTGTAAACTTCATTGTACGACTGACCATTAATTTAAGAGGGTTTCTTGAAGGCAGACCCTGGCTCACTGATTAATCACTACCTGCTTCTTAAACTGGCTTCCTCTTGCACCGACTGTAGCCATAGGAAGCGACTGCCAAACAAGATGGATGAAATTGAAATTATGGCAGCCTCCTGAACATGTAGAATATTACAATTTCTGATGTAGTTATATCATTTTCATAACGAAATGCTTTAAAGCATTTATTGTGTTTCATTTAATAGATAAATTAAATAACTTTTAATGTTAATAGTTACAAAATTATAAGTTGATGATATTTCTATGTTCTTTAAAAGTTATGAAGATTGTGTTCTAAGATTGCACCCTACTTTTACTTTACTTTCACAGAGGCATTTTATGTGTAGAGAAACAGGAAGAAAGAAAAAGTTAGTACAGGAATTCTGGGTTTGATATATTTTTAAAGAGACTACGACTGCAATATACATAGCCCACCTAGATTAACATCCATTGAATCCTATGTCTGTGTCTTTGACCACCACCTCACGAACCCTTAAATAAAACATTACTAAAATTAAAACTGTAGACTGTAGCTGACATCCATCATACACCCAGCCTCTTGGACCCTCATTCCACCTGCCATAAAGGTTCTCTGCATTGAACATACAGCTGATTTTGCTGTCATGTTGGACTTTTTACATGTATTAAGTGCCCTGGAAGTACCCAAGGTATGTTTACTGACCTAAATCAACAGTATGGAACAATGAAATAACAGACAGTTTGTTGTTGGACTCCTGCTGGGTATTAGTGGAGGATCTCTTCCATGTTAACAACTCTCAGGTAGTGGCTGAAGAACAAGAAAATGCCAAACAACACATCAGCAAACCAGAAGAGTGATGCAACTCAAGGTAAAGGCGTAACTACTGTATGGAAAACGTGCTGCTGCTGTCTTCCGAATTTTTTATTTTTGCATTGTATTATATGTTTATGGTTATTCTGTTTGCCCGTAAAGAGAAAAAATGATAACGATAGGGAGGCAACGAAGAGTTTAGGGAAGTGGACGGAAAAGTATCTTGCATGTTACGTGCGAGCATCACAAAGTTGCTCGTTAATCGTTACCATTATTCTTTTTCGAGAAATGTAACCCACCCCCCAATGAATGATTGGACTTGATTTATACACAAACACTCCCAATTGCATACACGAGTCCTTCAAGAGGGAGGACCTGAACTTGTATCTTCTGATTTGTAATTTTGTTTGTTTCCAACAGCTTGGGAACAACTTTCAACAAAGAACCACCCTTTTCTATACTCCTCACTATCCTCTTCACGTTGAAGATGAGCGCTAAGTTAACGCGCCGCTAATGTAAGAAAGAGACGTCTGTCAACTTCAACAGAAAGTGGAGTGGGCCGGACAGGCAGAACGTGCAAGCGCGGCGGCACGGAGCTGTCACTACTGGGTAGAGAAGGAGCGCTTTTGCAGAGGGCGGACTTTACAACGATAGTAGGAGGATAATAATAGCAGGAAGATGAAGAATAATTCGGTTTGTTCTGTTATCAGTCCAGACGCACACAGCAAGTGGGTTTTTATTTTCAGATTTTCACTAGGCAGCGAATATCTAGAATACGCTTTAGCGATCAAGCCCACAACTGTTATATGAAAAGAGTATGAAGACTCTTTGTGAACTTTTGAATAAAATATTTCATATGCACCAGTCGGAGGCGTGACCACGGGGGGTCTGGGGTGGGCACTGCCCCCCAGAGACAAGCCGTGCCCACCCTGCGAAATGCTCTGTCTGTTCTGTGAAAACTCTGAAGAAGAATAACATTTGATTTTCAAAACTGAGTTGCTTTCCGATTAGACAGGCACCGTGCTGCTCACAGTTTACTTCGCGGCACATTTTGCAGCACGTTTTGAACCTGTTGACCGCATTCTTTAATTAGAACAGCGTATACGTTCCATTCTTCTTTTATTTTCTGGCTGGTAACACCAAAGGCTATGCATAGGTGGCTTATTAAAAAGCAGACACGCAGCACAGCGCACCCACGTCGGTAACTGAAACTCCAAAAGATGTAGATAAGCCTACACAATCCTCCAGCTCTGCGCCCGTGTCGGGTACTCCAAACCTCTGCCTTCAACAAAATATGCAGTCCGGACTGCCTGACTTACATATGGATAGCCCATCCCAGCCCATTTTAATTAATTATCCCAAGCGCGCATTCGGAAAGAAACTCAGATGTTTTAGTGCAAGCTGGTATCAGTCTCGACCATGGCTTGAATATTCTGTTGTCCGTGATGCCAGTTTTTGCATTGCCTGCCGCAAATTTAGTGTTTCCAGTTCGGACCGCGAGGACATATTCACCAAACACGGCTACACTAATTGGAAAAAAGCTCTAGAAAAAGACGGTGGAGGCTTCCACAAACACGCGTCTAGTATCCAACACGTCAGAGCCATGTCTGCATGGCAAGAGTATCGGCGCTGGGCAGAGACGGGTGAAAGCATAGTTCAACTACTGGGTCCAACCCAAATAGAAAAGAATAGATATTATGTGAAAAGCATTGGGGAGGCCGTTCAGTTCCTTGCTGTCAATGAACTGGCTCTGCGTGGTCACAATCACGTAGGTGGGGAGGAGGGACATTTCCTTGAGTTATTTGATTACACAATCAAAAAAGATGCCAAACTTGCAGAAATTGTAAAATACTTCCCAGACAACGCAAAATACACATCCAATGTAATTCTAAATGAAATAATTGAGACTCTTGCCAAAATGGTGGTAAAAGATATCAGGACCAAATATGAAAAAGCTGACTCTCCTGGACTTTGCATTAAAAGTGATGGTACCAGTGATCACTGTGACATTGAGGTTTTGTCTGTAGTGATTTGATTTGTCCAGAACTCCATCCCTGAAGAACACCTGATTGGCTTAATTCAACTGAATCAGCTTGATGCTGAATATATTTGTAACCAAATTCTGTCACTTCTCTCTAAACTTGGTTACAGCACAGACAATTTAGTGTGTCAGTGTTTTGATGGTGCTTCTTTCATGTCTGGGGCAAGGGGTGGTGCCCAGGCTTTGTCACAAGTACATTCCATATGTACACTGCTACAACCAGCAGCTCCATTTAGCAGTAATACATGCAATGGAGTCAGAACCTCTGGCTAAGAAGTTCTTTAACTGGTCAAATTCATTGAACACATTTTGTCGCAGACATTATGTTTCATACACATATCCACACTGAAAAGACTTCTAGAAATACGATGGACCAGTCATTATGATGTCACAAAGTCAACAATGAGGAAGCTATAAGGGGGCTTCTCTCAGAGGTAGCAGAGGCTGGCACTGCCCCTTTTGACATTTGCATAGAGGCATGTGGTCTTCTGACCCAATTAAAAAAGCAGAATTTCTTTAATACATGAAAATTCTTCCTTCATGTGCTTGGTGTGCTGAAACAAGCCAATGCAATTCTACAGGCACATGCAGTGCACTTGTGTATGGCTGGGGAGGTGGTGACAGCTTCACTGGCCACACTGATGGAGATGAGATGCGACTCATTCTGGGGGGATCGTTTTTCTCAGTGTGAAAGTAGGCCTACCAATTCACTCAAAAGGAAATGGAAAGTTAATTCACAGCTTGATGATAGTATTGTCGTGTCTACGCTTGGGCATGGTGACTCTGATGAACAAATTGCTCGTAATCAGACTTTTAAAAGGGCTATGTTCAGCATTCTTAATAGAGCTCTTGTGGAAATGGAGACAAGATTCTGTCAGAGAAATGTTGAATTATTGAGGGCCACATCGCTTCTCCTGCAAAAATCAGAATTATTTCTTGATCATTCTCTCCTGAAACCTCTTCAGGCACTTGCAGGCACAGAGCAAAACAGCACGAGCTTGCAAAATGAAATTGCTATGGCAAAAGCAATGTTGATTAATAAACTGCCAGCTGATGCTAATCTCTGTGAAGCATGCAAATGCATTCAGCAGTACAAAGAGACCTTCCCTATGTTGCATTCGCTATATGTCACAACACTCATCATTGGTGTGTCTTCAGCTGCATGTGAAAGCTCTTTCTCTACTTTGAACCGCATTCTCACTCCACTCCGGCGAACAATGCTGCATTCGAGGAAGAGAAATTTAGTCATTCTGGCAAATGAGAAAAACATCACAGAAAATCGACATGAATGAATTTATTTCAGAATTTGCCAAGACTAACAGCAGACTGGTCCTGTAGATAATATCCAGGTTAAACACTGGAAACTGATATCCTATAGCCTCCCTAGTGACTACAATGAGCCACGTTTCTGTTCTTGCTCTCATATGTTGTATACATTTGACTTTATTGATATTTACCTTGTAGATGTAGTTCTGTATTTGTTCACAAAGAATAATAATACAAGTTCCATTGCCTCTGATAATTTTATTGAACAGTAGGTTATGATTTATGCCACAATTTTTGCTTTTATATGTTATATAATACTATGTTGTTATTATTATGTGACCCCCCCTACAAAAATGGGGATGGATGGATGGATGGATATTTTTTTGCCCCCCCAGACAAGCCAAATGCCCAGCCACACATGATGTTTTGGTCACACCTCTGGCACCAGTATAACGTGTTTGCGTCATGTAGCTCTGAAATCTCAGTAAGAATTCCATTCCCTGCTTTTTTAGGCTTAGGCTCCTTGAGACACATGCCGGAAGATACACAAGCTTCTAAAAATCCTTTTTTTAAAATTAACTTTAAAACCAATTGTAGCACAAGTCCGGCATTCAATATAATATATGTTCATGCCTTTATGGAGACATACAAATAAATATAATACAACTCGTCAAGGCTTCCATTAAATGGGGAGTACAAATGAACTTCGCAAATAATAGCCCACAAACCCTATACACAAATGGAGCCACAATAACACAGAGCAAATCAATATAACAATACTGTATTGTGACAAGCCCCATTGTCTCACATTAAAGTGAGTAATTGAGGTGCGCACACAGGTTTTACTTCCTCACTGCAACACCCAGTTAGCCGTTGGTCGTCTCACACACATCGGCCTTGAAACCTTTTCTAGGCCAATTTATACAGGTGGGTGAATTAGCTTCTTAAAGAGACACCACCCACCTTATTCACAGACCATGTGCTGCTATTTGGGCCTGACATCCATATTTATCAATCCTACAATATTATTTTATGTTTCATTTAGTTACTTGATATCTTCAGCCAACAACCCCGCTAAGAAGAGTCGTGGGAAGACGTGAGTAACCCCACAGCAGAATAATGTTACGCTGAAAAATGCTTCCATCTTATCACCTTGACATTAAGATCACAGTTAATACTTTATAGCGCCATTGACACCATTCACAGTCATGAAACACCGCGAAGATTAATATCCATCCATCCATCCATTATCCAACCCACTATATCCTAACTACAGGGCCACGGGGGTCTGCTGGAGTCAATCCCAGCCTCTGGGGTGAAATACAGTAGATTGACAAATTATTACATTGAAATCATCACAACCACAATAGATAACAGCAAACAAAAATGCAGCATTATTATGGGAGCTTGAAATATTTTAACAGCAAATACTAAACGTTCAAAAAATAGACAATATAAATTGTTAGGCCACGGCGGATAAAAGAAAAAGAGTAAAAGATGTTGGCAGTAGTAGCTCTCCATCATTCTGTTCTGTACATTTTTTAGTTTTTAAGTACCTGATATTTTAGTCTTTGGTCAGCAGATGGTGCTATATATGTATCCCATTGTAAAAAATCTGCAGCTTTTTATGGCCGTAGCTATTTTATTTTTTCCCTCATACCATTATAAGTATTTTCAAGATTTAAAAGAATGGAGTATTCCAGATAACCGTGTCTTACACATCATTGATTCAAAATTCTAATCTGTACTCCGATTGTTTTATATCATGCACAGTATGTCAAATTGAGATACAGAAAATACTCTTTTTATAAAATGAAAGTTTGTTGAATTCAGCTTTATTATGTCTATCCTAATATTTACTTGCCAAATCTGCTTATTCCACCAGGGTTGTGGGACCAGAGCCTATCCCAGGATATATTAAATGCAAGGCAAACCTACAGTGCAAATTCAAACACACACAGTTACTTTTGACCTACTGATTATTCTAAAATATACATAACTCAGAAAGCCAGAGGTACTGGAAACAACAGGCATATGGAGAAAATGCAAAGTTCACATGGACACTGGCTAAATATAGCTTCAAACAAAGTGCCAAACAAACAAAGAAGCAGCAGTGGCACCCACTGGACCACCATGCTACACATTAATCTGAAACGAATTATTAATTTTGCACACTGAGTAAACTTTGTCAAAGTTTTGTGTGTAATTTTTATGTGTATCTATTACGCATATCCATTTTAAACAAATTAATTTAGGCAAATTCAGAGTTCAAAATCACTTGCAGCTACTAAATTAATAAAAAGCCACCAAATATTTACAAAATCTTTGATGAATAAGTTAAAACTATAGCAGAGTGGACATTTTTGTAATTAAATTGGCTGTTTAAACCCTTTTCCAAATCAAACTAAACCATTGTACTTTCTAGTTAGTAGAATTTAATATTGCAGTAATTACACCTTTAAAGAGATTTCTGGCTAAATTAGTTACTAAAACAATGCGTTCCTACTTACCAATGGGAGCTGGAAGTTCAGAAGCAGGAATTTCATCATATTTATACTGTGTTGAATATAAAAACATCTGTCTTTTTGAAAAGTTGGGACCTCCTACCAAGTAAACATTTAGCAAACATATGGTAACATGGCCTTCAAACAAACTAAAGGATCACCTCTGTCTTAAATACTCATAAAAAGATAAAGGTCAAATGTGTCATGGATGTGTACACCGCAGGAGATGTGACATCACACCAAGTGTATCTATCTTTGTTTAATTCAAAATCATGAAATGGTGCTCTATTTGCACATTGAAGTGTTTCCCCTGAGCTGAATTTTCTCCAATCTCATCCTTGGCATTACAAAAATTTTATCTTCCTATCATCAGTCACAGGCAGAACTAGCCCTGGGTGAGACACACTTTTTTATTTGGAAAGACAGCACAATACAAGAGGAAAGAACCTGTAAACTAAATGTTGGGAATGGGCTCAGAATCACCAACATGATAGCACTTCAGAACAGTGTACAGCCATGACACCCTGAGTGCTAATTTACAAAGAAAAATATTTAGGTGCCCCTTTTAGGGTCACTGGTTGACTTGTGTCTGATTCTCCCAGCATAGGCTTCAAATGACTCTTAAAGCAGTTTCTGATAATTGGTGGGTGTCTTAAACATATTTGTACGTATTGTATCTATTGAAGAGAGAAGCAATGACAGTGGTGGGATTCAGTGATTAGGGGGATTGAAGTGCAAGTTTGCTCCAGAAAAATAGAGCCTTGTGCGGTGTGTTGAATTCCAGGTCCAGAAGTAGGAGACCTCCCTGGAAGGGTGGATAGGCTTTTGGCCAAAGTGGGGTGGATTCAGTTGTTATTGTCCATTTTGGGACAAATGACATACATAAGGGTAGTCTTTCAGTTTTACAGTTTAAATATAAAGAGTTCAGTGCTAAAATGTCAAGTAGAACTGACAAGGTGGTCTTCTCAGAAGTTCTGCCTGTGCCACATGTCAGTCCAAGTAAGTTTGAGAAGATCAGAAGGTGTAAAGTGTGGCACTGTCCTTGGTGTAAAATAGAGGTGGATAGGTTTATGGGACATTGGGCCTGTTTCTGGAACAATTACGACCTTTCCCACCATAAAGGGGGCCCCGTTTACAGGGGAAACCTTTAAGTATGTTAGTCAAGGTCTGTTTAAACTAGCGAATGGCAGTGGTTTTCAGGAAGATTATCACAAGTTAAGGTTATAACCTTGCATGCTGAGATGGTCAGTAGTATACATAGAAATATATAAAATTCAAAAGATAAAGTAAAATGAATTAAATTGCTTAATGCTAGAAGTATCAAGAATAAATCATGTGAGTGGGAGTTGTTTGTAGCTGCACTTAATTATGATAGCATAGAGATAACAGAAACAGAGCTAAATAACAAAGATGAAGATGAGTGTGTAACATGCTATAGATGGTTACACAATATTTAGGAAAGACAGGGAAAACAGAACAAGGGGGAAACGGCCATTCATGTAAAAAAAAAAATTGAATGGACGTCTTCTTTAAGTGGATGATGAGACAGATCTCATCTAAAAGCATTAAGTAGGCCGTTTATTACAGACCGCCAATGCAGACTATACAGTATGTATTATCATACAGATTTAAATACACAATGAAACTAGAATATACTGTACACGTGTTTAGAAGACCTAGGAATTGTAGTGGAGCCTTCAGATGTGGCCACGCTAAGGAAAGTCCAGAGAAGACTGACTAGGCTGATATCAGGACAAAGAAGTATGAATTATGAGGAGAGACTGAAAGAGTTGAGCCTTTTTATTTAAGCAAATGGAGATTAAAAGGTTATGTGATTGATGTATTTAAAATTCTGAAGAGAATTATTGTAGTACATTCCAACTGTTATTTTAAAATATATTCTTCAGCAAGAACACGGATACTCAATTGTTGGAAACTTGTTAAGGGTAATTTTTGGGCAAATACTAAAAAAACAATAATATTTTCTTAACAATGGAAACAAAGACAGATGGAATAATTTACCAAGACGTGTAACAGAAAGCAGATTTTTGGGGACTTTCAAAGCCCAACTTAATGTTATTTTATAGGAATTTGGTGGACAGGATTGATGAGTTTGTTGGGCTCACTGGCCTGCTCTTGTGAAGATTATTCTAAGTTTTTAATAATATTTCTCTTTTTAATACAAATAATGAAAACATATTTTATACTTTTATTATCATTCTGTGAATCTGTGTGTAGTGACACAAAGTTTTTGTAAGAGATTCGTAGATTAGGAGATGAAAAGTGTTGATTATTCAATAAAGAGTCAGAACCAGGAAGACTGCACTGTGGAGGAAATTCCAAAAAGCTAAAAATAAATAAATAAAAAACTTGTGGTAAAGAAACATTACTAAACTGTTCTTTAAGTTCCCAAAAATACTGAGTGACAAACCCTAAACCCTAAACAGAAGATGAAGTCAAAAGACACTTTGCCAAAAGTTAATTAACCCCAAATTTAATGTGCGGTAAATGCAGCTACACACGTTTGAGATTTATCCGCCATCTTGGACAATCAGTCAGAGCATGATGCTGACCTTAAAGGAGCAATGATGACATCACATGTCACACACTTCCTGTTCTCACATGGTAGCAACCATAAAGAAAAATTCATAAAATGGCAGCACGTAACAATAGTAATAATGTAAATAATTTTTATCAAAACCAAATCAAAAGTAGAATATAATAGCATAATTACATTTTGCATGGTGCCAAATCCCTAAATGCACCACAGTTGTGTTATTAAATGCAAAATTAAATCTATACTAATAAAAGGCAAAGCCCTCACTCACTCACTCACTCACTCACTCACTCACTGACTCATCACTAATTCTCCACCTTCCTGTGTAGGTAGAAGGCTGAAATTTGGCAGGCTCATTCCTTACAGCTTACTTACAAAAGTTGGGCAGGTTTCATTTCGAAATTCTACGCCTAATGGTCATAACTGGAAGGTATTTTTCTCCATTAACTGTAATGGAGTTGAGCTGGAATGACGTGGGGGGGCGGAGTTTTGTGTGACATCATCACGCCTCCCACGTAATCACGTGAACTGACTGTCAACGCAGTGCGTAGAAAACCAGGAAGACCTCCAAAAAGCGCTTAAGAAAACATGCATTTTATAATTGAGAAGGCAGCGAAACAATAAGAAGTGAGCGAGTGACATATACTACCATATTCATGAGTGTTGCCAGCTCGGAAAGAAAGCAAGGTGTAAACCTAAACTTTAAATTAAGTTCATAGACAGGCTACGCTGGCGTTTCACATACCCACAGGTAATGCGGGATACAAGTTTAATGAGAGGGCGAGGATATAAGCGAGAGTTTTGATCACTTTGTAACTAAGTTAAAATTGTAGGTGAAGGGGTGTGCTTATGCAAATTCGAGACTGTGTTTGTGGGGATTGACAGTTAAGGCGGGTGGGGAGTCACGTCATCATCTCCCTCCCACCTCATTTTGCTCTGAGCTGAGCTCAGCTACGCTGTCTTCCGAAGCAACTTCGTCAGACTGCCACCAAATACTCACAGAAAAATCCACAAGTTAATACACACGCTGTCTCTAGAGTTTCTACACACTGAATCCTCCAGGCACTACTTATAAAAGGTCACATTGACAATCGTGTTACGTTATTTTTAAAATCTTTCCTTTTCTTAGCACAAGCACAGCTGAGAAGCTTCGATGCATGTGCTCCATAACGCGTTAAAAAATAATGCATTTAATCACACTTTGCATTACAAGCAAAGGGGAGCTTTTGTCAATGCATGATTTCCTGGTACACTGATTACATTGATCAGCGCATCACGATTCATTTTACCCTCGCACCACCTTAGTTTGAGAAGAAGTATGAAAAAATATGAGGTTAACACAGAAAAACAGATCACCAATTCAAGCTTTATGAATAATCGATTAAGCCATCAATAATTGTTTTGGTAAAGCCATCCTCCTTCCATTTTATAATTTTTCCGCCACTAGCCATGATTAAATGAACGGTAAAAAAGTAAGAGCAAAGCGAGGGTGACTTATTTAGGCAGGCATTTAGGCAGGCATATATATGACAGCAACACTCATGACAATGTCAATCATGTTACGTTATTATTAAAATGTTTCCTTTTCTTTTTCATTACTTCTTTAACACACTACTTCTCCTGCAGACGCGGGTATTTTGCTATATATATAATATATGAATTACCTCCAAAGAGCGCTGAGACTTTTGATATCATGAACGTGTCTGCAAACTGGGGTCTCCTGCCCAGCAAAAGTCGAGCAGCCATAATCTCGAATTATGAAGACACGCACACGAGTGGAGGACTCACAGTGCCATCACAGCCGATTAATGGCGGGGACGTCTCACCAGTCTACACAAGACCCACCGCGACTGTCCCCAAAAGGCGATCATAACGTCAGCGAACACATCTCTCTATACTATATAAAAGAAAAAGGCAACTTTCCTTTCTTTACACCTTTTTTCCTTTTATCCCAAACCAAAGCCTTTATCTCTTAACTGCAGAGGACACAAAACTAATTTTCTTTAAATGCCGGTAAGGCACATTACCAGAGGCACAAATTTGAACGTTCACATAGAAAATGTAATTTCAATGTACCTGTACTTCTTAAAACGTTAATGTTTTACTGTTTAATAACTTATAGACTATAATTTATTATTTTTCCCTTGCACTCAGTGACCAAACCTATACACACACATATAGACACATACAAACATACACACAAGTATATGTATGTGTATATATATATATACACACACACACATACATACATACATCATACATACACACATATATATAATTTGTGTGTGTGTATGTATGTATGTGTGTGTATATATGATGTAGATAGGTATGTATGTATATATATATATGTGTATATGTAGATATGTATATAGATATGTAGAAATGAAGATATGTATGTGTATATATGTATATATATATATATGTATGTATGTATGTATGTATGTATGTATGTATGTATGTATGTATGTATGTATATGTGTGTGTGTGTGTGTGTGTGTGTGTGTGTGTATATATATGACAGCAGCAATCCAAGCTGTGAGAAAACACTAAAAAGGAGGCGTGTCAGGCGTGGTGGTACATTTTCTGATGCAGCTGCGAAAACAACTTCGTGACGCTGCCGCCAAATACACAAAACAATTACTTTGACAATCATGTTACATTATTTTTAAAATGTTTCCTTTTCTTTTTTATAACTTCTTTAACACATGACATCGCTGTGAAGCGCGGGTATTTTGCTCTATATATATATATCACAGCGACACTCATAACAGTGACAAAACAATTACATTGACAATCATGTTACGTTATTTTGAAAATGTTTCCTTTTCTTTCTCTTTTCTTCTTTAACACACTACTTCTCCGCTGCCAAGCGCGGGTATATATATATATATAGATAGATAGAGATATATATATATAGATAGATATGAGAACAACATATATATATATATATAGATACATAGATATATATATATATATATATATAGATAGATATGACAACAACACTCATATCAATGACAAAACAATTACATTAACAACCATGTTACATTATTTTTAAAATTTTTCCTTTTCTTTTTCGTACTTTCTTTAACACACTACTTCTCCGCTGCGAAGCGCGGGTATTCTGCTAGTATGAAATAAAATAAAAATTCCGTTCAATCAAAACATTTCTAAAATCAAATCCAATCTGCACTGGGCTTCAGTCAGAATATGCTATGGTAATGCAGTCGAACACATTGCATATTTTACATTTTCTCTTCTGGAATATCACAAAAACAGTAAAAAATAGCATTAACATTTTCATGGGATGCACCATAGAGCTGGGAAGTGGGCCATATCCCCCACCTAATCACTGTCTAATGTGACGAGCAGCTGGAATGGATTGATATCCTGCCTGGAAGGCCAGCGTAATGGGTAGTCAGAGACAAGGCATTCCCTGTCTCTGCCTGGATGCTGGCCTGGCATGGTAAAATGTAAGGATGAATAGATGGACTGGTATCCCAGTAGGTTTGGACAGAAAACTCATCCCCTCCTGGGGGACCAGTGTGGTGGATGGACATGGGGAAACAGCCTTCCAAGACTGTATGCTTCCCCAGTGTGCCGGGTGACAGCATTTCTGAGTCGGTATACACACACAAACACACACATGGGGTGTACTGGGAGATTTGAGTCCCATTGGGCAGCATTGCTGTGTTCAGTGAATGCCACCACAGGGAGCTGCAGGGAATGGCTGTCCCTACTTTGTGGGGCTTCCACTTGACCCAGACGTACTTAATCTGTTCAGTGTTCTGATATTAGTGGTGGGCTTTTCAATTCACTTCAATGATTTGATTCTTTCAAACAATCAGCTTAAGTCAATCGATTCTTTTAATTAATTTGGTTTCTTTAGTGTTTGGTGTGTATGAGAAGTCTGAAGGTCAGATTGTATCACAAATACATAGTTTAATAATTCATACATTATTTTGATAAATATATATGTATGTGTGTATGGAAATAAAAGTCTGTGGTACGGTTTGCATATATGTAGCTGGAAACCCACAAATGGAGGAAATGAATCATGTATCTTAAAAATATTTTTTTATTCCTAAGCTTTTGACTCCTACCAGGAATCATCATCAGAGAAAAATGATTTAGACATACAGGAGTTCAAGGCAATATATAGCAAATAAGGAGGGGAGGGTAGGTGGATGTGGGGAGGGATGGATTAATGAAGTGGGGTTTGGAGGGTGTTGATCATAAAGTCTTTTTCATTATATACATGTTCTTCTTTTCAAGCATACAAATGCTTGGTTCATATCCAGATGTCTGTTAATGGCGTTTTTAATTGGATAGCCATATTTCAGCCAGTTCTCTGGCACTTTTAGTATTAGCCTTGAGTTTTACTTGTACTGAGTCCCATTTAAATGTGTGTCCAGTCGAATTTGTATGTAGGAAAATTAGAAACCATGGCTCCTTGCTTCTGACAGCATTGTGTTGTTCCTTTTTACATGTTGCAAGTGTTTTTGACGTTTGTCCCATGTATACCACTGGGCATGAATCACATGGTATGCTATAAACCGCATTCCGTGTCTCTGCTGATGATTTCCTGCTTTTAGCATTAAAAAGGATGTGAGTCTCTATGTAAATATATACATGATATCATTATTAATTAATTTATATATAATTTTCTATAAAACACACATTAAATAAATAATATACAGTATAAATATGTAATTAACTATATACAGTCATATGAAAAAGTTTGGGAACCCCTAATAATTCTTTGGATTTTTGTTTATCATTGGCTGAGCTTTCAAAGTAGCAACTTCCTTTTAATATATGATATGCCTTATGAAAACAGTAGTATTTCAGCAGTGACATTAAGTTTATTGGATTAACAGAAAATATGCAATATGCATCATAACAAAATTAGACAGGTGCATACATTTGGGCACCCCAACAGAGATATTACATCAATATTTAGTTGAGCCTCCTTTTGCAAATATAACAGCCTCTAGACGCCTCCTATAGCCTTTGATGAGTGCCAGGATTCTGGATAGAGGTATTTTTGACCATTCTTCCATACAAAATCTCTCCAGTTCAGTTAAATTTGATGGCTGCTGGGCATGGAAAGCCTGCTTCAAATCATCCCATAGATTTTCAATGATATTCAAGTCAGGGGACTGTGACAGCCATTCCAGAACATTGTACTTCTCCCTCTGCATGAATGCCTTTGTAGATTTCGAACTGTGTTTTGAGTCATTGTCTTGTTGGAATGTCCAACCCCTACGTAACTTCAACTTTGTGACTGATGCTTGAACATTATCCTGAAGAATCCGACCCTTGACTTAAACAAGGTCCCCAGTCCCTGAATTAGCCATACAACCCCACAGCATGATGGAACCTCCACTAAATTTGACAGTAGGTGGTAGGTGTTTTCCTTGGAATGCGGTGTTCTTCTTTCACCATGCAAAGCGCTTTTTGTTATGACCAAATAACTCAAGTTTTGTTCCAAAATGAATAAGCATTTGCATACAACAAGCGACTCTGTTTGTGGCGTGAGTGCAGAAAGGGCTTCTTTCTCATCACCCTGATGTTCTTTGTGCAAATTGCGCTGAATTGTAGAACGATGTACAAATACACCATCTGCAGCAAGATGTTCTTGCAGGTCTTTGGAGGTGATCTGTAGGTTGTCAGTAACCATTCTCACAATCCTGCACATATGCCGCTCCTGTATTTGTCTTGGCCTGCCAGACCTGGGTTTAATAGCAACTGTGCCTGTGGCCTTCCATTTCCTAAATGCTGTAATGACCCGGCAGTCAGCACTAACAGCATGGTGCATTATGGGTATTTCTTTAGAGTTTACTTTTTGTGTTATTTAAGCAAGGCAGTCGATTTCTTTTGCATTAGAGATGTTTTATGTGTTTATGTTCAAGTTAGTTTGGGTGAGTTTGGTTCATTTGCAGCCCAGTTATATAAAACTGTAACAGTTACCATTATGGAGAAAGATGTGTTGATGAATGACTTTGGCTATGGCCTTGCATGTATTAAGCTTTGTTTTTGACTCTCTGCTCTAATAAAGAGGTAAAAAAGGACAGAGCTATGTCTTGCTAGATATTCCATCTATACAATTGTTTACAGAGACACTCGGGGTCTTGCGGTGTATGGGACACGAGTGTTCGCCTACTTAATTAGCTAGGTACAGCTGCGTGTAGGTGCTAGCACCCCGCTAGCAAATAGCTTAGGGGAAGTTAGTAGCAAAGTTCAGCTCCGGGAAGTTTAATAACTCAACTACCAGTTATTACAATACATTCCTTACAGTTGAAACTGACAGTTTAAACCTCTGAGATAGCTTTTTGTAGCCTTCCCTTATACCATGATACTGAACAATCTTTGTTTTCAGATCTTTTGAAAGTTGCTTTGAGGATCCCATGCTGTCACTCTTCACAGGAGAGACAAAGGGAAGCACAACTTGCAATTGACCACCTTAAATACCTTTTCTCTTGATTGGACACACCTGTCTATGAAGGGTTAACGAGCTAATCTAACTAATTTGGTGTTGCATGTAATCAGTATTGAGCAGTTACATGCATTCCAATCAGCAAAATTACAAGGGGACCCACATTTTTGCACTCCCAGTTTTTTCACATTTGATTTATTTCACACAACTAAATACTACTTCATACTGCAGTGATCAGATTTTCCTAGGAAATGAAAGACATACCACTGTTATCTTTTTTGTTGAATGTAGAGTAAATTATTATGCAGGCTGAGAGGGGTTCTCAAACTTTTTCATATGACTGCATTTAACTTGATGTCATTGTCCAGTTTCCAAAGAATGATAACACATGTATGATGCCTTATTCAAACAGGACTTTACATTAGTGAATCACAAGTGAATGAGAATTGTGCAACTCATAATGATATTATTTCAGCTGGTTCTCAGGTAAGTGACTCATTCATGAATCTAATGAGTAAAGACTACTGATTCAGATAGTTTGAGCATGTGCATTGAACATCTACCAGCGTCAGCAAAATGAAAGACACTGATGACATCAAGCATGACATGCATGTGCTTTAATACTCCTGTTGAGCTCCACTCAGTTTAAAAATTCATGAATTGATCTTCTGAAAAGAGTCATTCAAAATAGCAAATCAGTTGCAAATTGCATCATTACTTGTCATCAGCATCAGTACTGGCATCTCCCAGGTCCTCTACCTCATATAATTCAAGGAGCTGAAGTCAGGAGGAAGTGGACAAAATTTGTCCTGAGGGGTGAGGACAGGAGTCAAGGGAAGGAATGGAAAGGAAAGAATTATTTTTTGCTTGAATTGTGGAAATGAAGGAACCTGCATAAGGTATTTCATAATATTAAAAAGCTATTTTGCATCCATGACTGTTGATGGACAATTGTGTCTGAAGTATGGGTGGGGGTGTCTGGGATGCCCCATACTGGCTGCACTATCCAGAGTTTGCAGGTTACATCAAATTGCTAGGCTGTGAGTGTAAATTATTCTGGGTGAATGTGTGATCAGTAAGGCATTACACTTATTACTGCCAGATATGGCTCCTGTTCTCCACCACTCTATAATGTAAAAAGATGCTTCAAAGTGATAAAAATGTAAAATATCCAAAAAGACTAGTAATTACATAAGAATAAAACCAGTTCAGCACTAAACCTGGAAGGTCAATGTAGATTTTTGTATCTTACATAAGAATTCTATTGTCAATGGTGTCAGCATCAGCATTTTAATTGGAAAGAATCAGAAAATGGACATTCTAAGAACTAGTACTGACATAGAGATCATTTAAAATTTTATTTAAAGAAATTCTATTGTTACAAATTGTTTGAAAACATGCTGATTTTGCTAGTAATGTTACAATTTTGATTAAAAACAATCTTTTCTAGTGTTCTTTTTATGCAATAGCACATAATGTAGATAAGGACTTACTGTTCCTGCTCCTGTGATGTTTTCCTAAAGAGGAGCGTCACAGGGAACAGTTTCCGAAACAGTTGGAAAGCTGTCAGTCACCATCAACTGAAACCTAATGAAAAATAATTTCATAGAGAAAAAAATCTAAATAACTGATGGAGTACTTCATTCTGCAAACTTTCTGCCTCAGTTTTAGAATGAACTAGTGTAGTGGCTTTGAATTGTGAACTTGCATATTTTGCCACTAGGTATCTATTTGGTTTTTATTTTACAAAAATAATTTAAAAAAATAGATATTTTTTTCTTTAATATAGGTTGCTACTCTTTAGAATTATCTAGTAAGAAAAAATCAGCTTGACAGTATGGAGTTAAAATGGAATCAGAATTCTTTTAGAAGTTAATGTTAATCTTAGGTAAGGTCCAGACGCCATTAATATTCCTATGGATGTTCTATTGTAAATTGAAGTAGTGCCTTATCTCTGGGATCTTTGCATCTGGAAAAGATGTAAAAAGCAATACTTCATGAACTTGAGAAAGATGGCAAAAAAAAAAAAGATAAAGAAGTTGTGAAAGAAATGTAGGAGGTTAAGTGTAGTGTCTTTGTGGCCCATGTCTTCAGTGAAAAAACAAAAAGCAATCTCAATATCCAAAGGAGCTTTGCACACTTGCACCGTGGCCCCTTACCTGGAACATTTATGGATGAAGGCTATTGAAAAACAGCATCAGTTAGACTTAAATGGTTTTGCCTGTTAGTTTGTCGATGGTCCTAGCCTTGACATGTGGCATCTCCTTCACATTTTGTAGCAGTGACAATTACATAGGTTAGACTTAAGCATTTTAGGTTGCTGGCACTTTTAAAAAGCTCAAACATTATTATATATAATGCTCTCTGAACTTCCTGAAAGAGCTAATAACTACAACTACAGTGGGTACGGAAAGTATTCAGACCTCTTCAATTTTTCACTCTTTGCTATATTGCAGCCATTTGCTAAAATCATTTAAAATAATTTTTTTACTCATTAATGTACAAACAGCACCCCATATTGACAGACAAAAAAAAGAATTTTTGAAATTGTTGCAGATTTATTAAAAAAGAAAAACTGAAATATCACATGGTCCTAAGTATTCAGACCCTTTGCTCAGTATTTAGTAGAAGCACCCTTTTGAGCTAATACAGCCATGAGTCTTCTTGGGAAAGATGCAACAAGTTTTTAACACCTGGATTTGGGGATCCTCTGCTATTCCTCCTTGCAGATCCTCTCCAGTTCTGTCAGGTTGGATGGTAAATGTTGGTGGACAGCCATTTTTAGGTCTCTCCAGAGATGCTCAATTAGGTTTAAGTCAGGGCTCTGGCTGGGACATTCAAGAACAGTCACAGAGTTGTTGTGAAGCCACTCTTGACAGCATGATGCTGCCACCGCCATGCTTCACTGTGGGGACTGTATTGGACAAGTGATGAGCAGTGCCTGGTTGTCTCCACACACTGAGGAGAGGCAAGACACATGACAGCCCGCATGGAGTTTGCTAAAAGACACCTGAAGGACTCTGAGATGGTGAGAAATAAGATTCTCTGGTCTGATGAGACCAAGATAGAACTTTTTGGCTTTAATTCTAAGTGGTATGTGTGGAGAGCATCATGCTGTGGAGGTGTTTTTCAGCTGCAGGGACAGGACGACTGGTTGCAATCGAGGGAAAGATGAATGCGGCCAAGTACAGGGATATCCTGGACAAAAACCTTCTCCAGAGTGCTAAGGACCTCAGACTGGGCCGAAGGTTTACCTTCCAATAAGACAATGACCCTAAGCACACAGCTAAAATAACGAACGAGTGGATTTACAACAACTCTGTGACTGTTCTTGAATGACCCAGCCAGAGTCCTGACTTAAACCCAATTGAGCATCTCTGGAGAGACCTAAAAATGGCTGTCCCCCAAGTTTACCATCCAACCTGACAGAACTGGAGAGGATCTGCAAGGAGGAATGGCAGAGGATTCCCAAATCCAGGTAAATCTGCAACAATTTCAAAAATTCTTTTTTTTTTGTCTGTCAATATGGGGTGCTGTGTGTACATTAATGAGGAAAAAAATTAATTTAAATGATTTTAGCAAATGGCTGCAATATAACAAAGAGTGAAAAATTGAAGGGGGTCTGAATACTTTCCGTACCCACTGTATGACTTATTCTCTTGAGTTTTTGTTCTCTTATTGATTAAGCAGGCAGTGGTACTAAGAATCAATACCCTCACACTCTTCTAAAACTTGGTCTTGTAATAAGGAAGACAAAACTACTGAAATAAGTAACTTGGTTGAATTCACTTGACTCATCTTTCTCTTGTTGTTTTTATTTTACTTCCAGCTCAACAATACACATTAGTGATTTGCAATTCCACTTGCCTCTAAGCTCCCTCATTTGATAACAGCCATGCCTCCAATACTTTACTTCCCACCCCAGCTTCCTCTCTTTGAGGTGTATTGACTGCATTTGTTGCTGCAGACTTATGGACTGCCTGTCTTTATCCTGTCCTACTCCATCTTGTTAGTTTTAACAGCTCTGTATACATTTACCATGGTGTGTTTTTTTTCCTTGAGTGTTTCTTGTTTGCTCCAACAATTTTAACAATTTATATTAGTCTAACCAAACCGATTTTCGTTGTTTACTATTACAGTTCCTCAAACTTTCTTTTTCATCAGATGTTCACTCTCCCTGGTGTGTGTCTGTTATATGAGGCTGCTCTAGTGCAGTGGACCCTCTTATTGTATGATTTGCTATTCTGTTCCCCAAAGGTCACTGCTTTCTGAATGAGCAGTAGATGATGAGGGCTTCTTCTGACTACACAAAAAGGCTGTCCTGCTTATTTGTTAGCCTATCTGCCTTTTAGATAAACAGCTTTACAGTGTATAAATATTAATTTCACTTATTAATTTCACTGTACATATAAGGATTTTGCATCCATATTCTGAATACGAATTTTACAATACAAGTATGGAGGAATGCCTAATTTTGCAAGATTTGGTTTGGCTATTTATTATTTTAAACATGTCTTGTCTGTTGATACTTTTTTCAGTATAAACTACTTCTAAAAAATAAAACATAAGTGCATCAACCTCAACATTTAGCAAGTCTGTTATGATGCTGAAATATTAAAAGTAATTTAAGTATTTATTTTGACCAGTTTCTCTAGACAGTAGTTCAGCATCTCCACTATCAAGCGTATTTATTGTCATCTGGACAAAATATTTACAAAGTCAATACTCTTAAAAGCAACCTTGTAATGAGTGGCTGTATAGCAGGTTTTGGATTTGTTGGGTCTTCTATAATTATAATTGTAAGTTCAAGGTAAGGCCGTTCTACTCCATAATCGTTGCGCTGTGCTGCATGATTAGCACATGAAAGTAAGAATCTCACTGTACTCTGCACACATAATGACCCTGTGAAGCTATTAAACAAATGACAGCATAATGAATAAAACAGAAACAAACAGAACATTCTTGATTGTACCATAATCATTACTTTGATATCATATACATTAATATTACAGCAAAATAATAATTATATATCACAAGGCATGTTACAGGAAAGTGTTGCAATATGACAAAGTTCATTCCCTTATAGTTAAAAATGTATGAGTAGAAAGGCTTTTAATTTTGTTTTAAATTCCTGTTTGCTTGGATATCGCTCAATATGAAAAGAAATATTGTTGATTTTGTTTTTTTGGCTTTCACTTAAATTAAACCTTTTTCATCTATTTATGTATGTATATAATGTAAGATTTGCACTTTGATCTTGTCGGTGTTGGACTAGCACTCTGTCCAGTGTTGTTTCATCACTTGCCTCCTGTGACCTTGAATTGAAGACACCTGCCTCACTGACTGACTGATCTTGATTATTTAAAAATGTTTTGTTAAATAACTTCAATTCCTGGCCAATAATATACCATCACTTACTAGCTGTAGGATTCCAAAAGATGTGACAAAATGCCCTGAATAAAAAAAGAGTAAAAAGAGTTACATTACACATGACAAAAAACATTTCAGAACTCCAACAATAGGTGGTTAATTGAATAAGTAACAAAAATAAATTCTATTCAATTTTGTTTTTGTTTGTATCCAATCTGTACATATTCCATAAAGTATCATTCTATTTCCCAACTCACAAAAATGTTATAAATAATTAGGAAGCAAAAATGTAAAGTGGAGAATGCAATCAATTTTTGATTTTGTTTTTGATAGCTGTCAACATTTTAATAATTTAACACTCATAACTGGCATTTTAAATATCATGAGAAGATTCATGTGGCATGCTCATCAGGAACATCAGTTCAGTGTCTGATTTAGGCTGACAAACAGAAGGCTCAAGCATCTCTTCCAGATTGAACTCCATTAGGTCCTTCCGTGTAATGATCCCTACTACTTGGTTCTTCTTGTCCACAACAGTTAGATGTCTCAGTCCCAGTTTTCGGAAAATTCTGTATGTGCGATGCAATGAGAACCCATTATGAACTGTAGTGGCTGACTGGTTAATATAGGGCTCCTAAAAGACAAAGAAGTAAAAATGAAAAAATATTATGTAAAGGTTGACATGATATTTATGTCTAACTATTTCAAGTGTCTTCTGAATGTACTCTTTAATTTCAGGGGTTATAGAGAATTGACACCCAGTGCAGCAGTGGTGTAAAGCCACCTTTATATGGCAAGTTTGCTAATATTTTTGAAATCATATTATTATAATGATGCACATGAACCTTTCTCCAATGTAAAACCCTTTACAAAATATATATATATATATACTTGGGATGTATTGCCCTTTCAAATACACAGAGTGCACCATCATGAGGGTACATCTCAAGGTTTCATAATGGGACCTTGTGAAGAAACATCGGCAGTGCAAAGATAAGGCTTGGCTGGAAATGCATGTAACTAGGAGATTTTCTTAATTATTGTATTTTACCAAATCAGAGAATACAATGTTGGACCTTTCAAATGGTTAATTATTAGTTTTAAGAGATTTAAAAGTATAACTGTTACAGTGACAGTATAAGTGACCTAAAGCACAGAAATGGTACATTTACTGTTTGTGAGAGCTCAAATTATTCTCTCCTTGGCCCTTTGCCTTATTCAGGGTTGGTTCCTTCTTTGCGACTCTTGTTGCTGAGATAGGCTCTGGTCTTAACTGTCCATCACTGTATACTTTTGTTATTAAGACTGTCTGATTTATTTTACTAAATGTTTATAGCATTTCATGTAGCTAGTCAGTCAGTCATTATCCAACCCGCTATATGTTAACACAGGGTCACAGGGGTCTGCTGGAGCCAATCCCAGCCAGCAACGCAGGAACAAATCCTGGGCTGGGCACCAGGCCACTGCAGGACACACATACACACACATCGACAATGCACCTAACTTTCATGTCTTTGGACTGTGGGAGGAAATTGGAGCACCCGGAGGAAACCCATGCAGACACGGGGAGAACATGCAAACTCCACGCAGGGAGGATCCGGGAAGCGAACCCAGGTCTCCTTACTGTGAGGCAGCAGTGCTACCACTGTACCACCGTGCCGCCTTCATTTAGCTAGTTTTATGAGAAACAAGAGTTGAATTAGAACTCCCTTATCACAAGTGCAAGTGAGGTAGTGACATAGTCACATAGGTAAATATGACTTGACAAACAGACTTAACATCATTTGTAACATAACTGTCAAATATTCTCAGCCCCCATCCATCCATTGACAGGTTTTAATGAGTTTAAGCATATATCTTTTGGTGATATACACTACTGTTCATAAGTTTTAGAACACCCCAGTCTTTCAAATTTCCTTTGTAAATGGTGTTTTCCTGTTTTTATAATAGCAAAAGACTACCTTCTGTAATGCAAAATTGTCCAAGTTATCCTTCAGATAGTGTAACAACACAGTTTGTCACAACACTGCTTTGATACAGAAGACAGAGTATTAAACAAAAATTGAGACACTTGTAGAAATTGTTTGCATCAACTTTCAAGGCTTAATTAACTTCCATTGCTTCAGAAAAGTAGTAAATTGTTAACCCATTACTTGTTACCTTAAAAAGGCCTTTTGGTATATCTCAGAAAATGACATTATTTTCAGTCAGCTTTACTGCTCACTTCTTTACAATTTCATGTTGTTTTCTGCACTAGAACTGCTTATATTTCAATACAAACTGAAATAATATGGACTTTCTGAAACTTCTGACTGGTAACATCAGTAACAGCCACCTAGATCCTTGAGGTGGCAAGATGATGCTCCAGTATGCAGTAACAGTACAACACCCCTGGGTTTAAGCAATGAACTAACCCTATTTGACTAACATGAAAGGCATGTCCCATTATTTTGTTCAATCAAATCAGTAATTTCAAATGACTGCATTGCAACAGAGTTGTGATTAACTACTCAGAGGCTGACAGCTACAGAAGTGGCGCAGACTCAGTACGTGACGGAATGGGCTCAGCATGATTAGTACTCTAAAAGAAGAGCTGATAGTGGAACCTGCAGAGTACCTTTAAGTGCCAGTATACGTTAATGGCTGCGTAGGGAAATATGGCATACATGCTCAAAGGGTGCCCTTGAATTAACTACTTTGTGGAGTCTGTAACTAAGGTAGCATAGAGGTAGTGCGCTCAGATTGAAAAGGAAGGTATTATGTCTCAGCCAGGGTTCCTCCCTTGGCTGGGCTTCAAACTAAAGTTTTATTTTCATTTTTTTACTTTTGATTCTTTTTTATGTATTCATTTTATTTATGTTTACTTGCTTTTAATTGTGTTTATGCTTTAATGTCAATGTTATGTTCCACATGTTTTGTGGGTTGTCCCCCAAGGGGTGGGGCCACCTGACAGTCACCGCCAGGAACTATAAATCTGGAGGGTCTCTCACAGTTCCTGGCAGTTCATTTTGCATCTGCTTAGGAGTGGTGGTTTATTGTACTTGTTTGGATTTTCTTTTGATTTCCTGGATTTTTGAACCCGTGCTTCATTTTTTTTTTTTTTTACTATGGCGAAAATTCTGTCTTGGGACTTTGTTTGCTTGAGATTGCCCTACTACTACTTCTTGCAGTTCCTTTATTTGTTTGTGCTCAGTGGAGTTTCATGTTATAGCTAATCATTTTCATTAAGAAAAGCATTTTTATTTTATGAAGATAACAGGAGGGTTATCAGAGAGCAAGAGAGTTTTTTGGTGTTAGTGGTAATTTTGTTTTCTCCCTTTTGTCATTTCTGGTTTGTATGAATTGCATAATATTATAACTATTTTTGATAACATTTCAAAGGTACAATTGTTATTGTAACAAATTATAACAAGTTCATTTTCTGGAAGCGAATGAAGGTCATTTATGCCATTATATAATACATTTTTTTTTTTTTTAATGAGTAGATTGAATAATCATGGCAAGTCAAAGAGGATGTGTTTTTTCTGGGTATCCTTTTTTAACAGATACAATTTATTTCAAAATCAATGCAGAGATAACAAAAGCAACACACAAACACAAAGGAACTAAAGCAAAGAGAGGAGAAAGAGAAAAAAAAAGGAGAGGCACAAACAGAATAATCCCATTTCAATTTATAAATATAATGTAAAAATGTATAGCATAATAAAGTAAATAACAGGCCCAGCATGCTTATTCTAAAAATAACATTAATGAATTCTTGCTATGTTTTTAAACAGTTTTGGACATATCCCCTGTGACTTATATTTTTTATAATTCAAGATAAAATAGCATGTCACTTACCTATTGAGGTACATAAGCAAGACTAGGATTCTAGCAGAGGATCAAAATAAGCCTGCATGCTAGTAGGGTACCAATCGATCTACGTTCCTACCCTCACCTATGGTCATGAGCTATGGGTAGTGACTGAAAAAACGAGATCATGAATACAAGCGGCTGAAATGAATTTCCTCTGCAGGGTGTTTGGGCTTTCCCTTAAAGATAGGGTGAGAAGCTCAGTCATCCGGGAGGAGCTCAGAGTAGAGCCGCTGCTCTTCCGCATCGAGAGGAGTCAGATGAGGTGGCTCGGGCATCTGATCAGGATGCCTCCTGAAAGCCTCCCTGGCGAGGTGTTCCGGGCACGTCCAACTGGGAGGAGGCCCCGGGGAAGACCCAGGACACGCTGGAGGGACTATGTCTTCCGGCTGGCCTGGGAACGCCTCAAGATTTCCCCAGAAGAGCTAGAAGAAGTGGCCGGGGAGAGGGAAGTCTGAGCATCTCTGCTCAAGCTGCTGCCTCCGCGACCCGACCTCGGATAAGCGGAAGAGGATGAATGGATGCTAATAGGGTGGTATAGACTCTTACATTCGATTTATCCCTATGTACTTTAATGCTGCCAGGGAGCACAACAAATATCTCTGTTAATCTACTGATCCTTTGTTACATCAGTTTTATTGTCATTTACTATTTCTTTATTGGGTTGTTATACTAAACTAACGTAACCCTGAGGCTTAAAACAACTAATAATAATACTAATAATGAAATAATAAAAAGAGTGCAGTAATGTTCGCATTTAACATTCATAATTACACTAACATTTATGGATTATAATACGCACCAGATTGATGAAAACATCCTCATATTTAGGGTCACTAATATATTTATTAATGACTTGATTTGTAGTAGCAAGCTTGCTGAGCCTTTCAGTACTGATCTGAAAACAAAAAATCCATAATCAGTTTTGACATGTAAAATATAAATTTAAATCAATACAAACTTTGAATGTATTTCAAATTTTCAATACATATAAGTTTGTGGCTAGGCCATTTTTGCTATTTTAATAGCAAACCCATGGTGACAGAACAAAAATATACTGAGGCAAAATTAAACAACATTTTCTGGAATGAGAAAACCATACATTAAGATTAAATTGTTTGCTTACACAAAAAAGTTGCTTGATGTTTTTAGCTCTCATACCAACAGTATAGCTTGAAACCATACTAAATAACTGCAACACAAACACTGACTTAATCAGTTTTAACGTGAAAAGATGCCGATGAAAGAAGTGAAGAAGTGGGCCGCTAGGGTGGAGAAAAGAAGAGCTGCTCAGAAAACAGCAAGCGCATCAACCTCTGAGCAAACGAATGCTAAACATACAGAGAAAGAGGATGAAAACTAGGAATACTCAAGTCAATGTGGATTCACTGCACGTTTATCGTGCAGTGCACCGTTACTGGTATTAACATATTTTACAGTGTTAACACATTTATTAACTCACATTTTTATGAGGATATACTCAGATCTAGTCCAGTGTGAAAAGTGAAAGTTTATTAGAGCTTTTTTAGCTCACTTGTTGCATCAATGGAATTAAAACTTGCAAAGAATATAAAGATGTAAAAATAAACTGCAACAAAACCAAATCATGCTAATTGGCACTAAAGGTCAGCTTAAGAAAATGAGCGCCTTTTCAATTACACTTGACAATCATCTCATTAAGCCTTCATCTTCCAGTAGGAATCATGGTGTCATTTTTGTTTCCTCCCTTTCTTATTCTACCTACATAAAGCACAAAAAGAATGTTTCTAAAACTGACAGTGAAATTTTACTAGTTTGTTCCTTCTCTACACCAAGGCCGTGATGGCATCCCTGGCACTAATTGGTTATGGCACATGTTGTCAAAAAGATTTACCTCCCATTAACTTTAAAATCTTGTTTTAATGGTTTGCATTTGTCTTGTACTACACAGGCTTTGTTGCTGGAGTAACAGCAGCATTTAATTGCAGAGGACTTGTAAAATGCTGCTTATGAAGTATGTGAAAGCCAAAGCCAGTAGCAGAAATGTGAATCTTGTGCAACATTAAATAGAACTCAGAAAAAAAAGTAATGTATAAAATGTTTAGCACAATAGCAATTTACCTCATATCAGCCTCGAGGGCAAATATATAACACATTTGTGTTTTTATAGCTATTTTCCAGTTCTCAAAGTAAAACATATATGTGAGTAAATTTGATTTAATGGATGTTTCCTTTAAAGTCCTTATTTGTAATAGAAAAATAACTAAAACAAACTATTGGTCTTGTCTTGTGTCCTGCTTCTAGTTCTCAGTGACTCCTGGTGCTACTATGCATGTGGTAAACGTGGGTTGTTTAAAGCAGTGAAGCCAGGTACAGTTCATAACATAAAAGTCTCAAGCCCACTTAATTCTGTTTATGGACAATGCCCGAAGTGCACTGAGTATGTTGTGAGAGTGAAAAGACTCTGAAATACAGAGAAGAAACAGACATGAGTCAAAAAACCAAGAGAGATCAAAGAAATTGATAGACAGAGCCAAAACACAGTCAGAAAAAAATCCTATAGGCAATTCTTTGTGGATGTCTATTTTAGCTTCCTATACACTAAGTTGAAAATGTCACACACAGCACTACCACTAGTCACACGACAGCAACATGACACCATTGCCATAACCAATGTGATTGTGACCCTGGAAAAACAGTACAAAATGGCAACATCCATAAACATCAGCAGACATAATTCTAAAATTAATAATAATTAAAAAGCCAAGAGAAAGTAAACACAAACCCCCATTGTGGACTCAAATAAAACAAGGCATGTAAATCACAGCAACTCCATTTAGGGACAAATGAGCCAGAGCCCCTCATAGCAACAGGGACCATCCCTCAACAAACAGCCCACTTACACACACACACCTACATAGGGCCAATTGTAAACCACATTGGATTGTGGGAGAAGCACCTCGATAAGCCTATGCAGACACAGAGAGAACATGCAAACTCCACATAAACAGCAAGTACATTTTGGATGTCTGAAGCAATATAATTTAAGTACAGTAGAATTTCTTATGTGAACTAAAAGTGGACTGTCTTTACCTCTTCATAGCTCAGCTGATTGATATAAACATCACTCTTTAAGTCTTCTGATTCAAAAATCCTTTCACTTTGTAACAGCTTGCAAAGCTCCATTCTGCAAAGTAAATAAATGAAAATCATTCTAAGTACATTGATTTATGAGAAAAGTATACATTTTAAATGTAGAAAAGGTGCTTAAAATGTAAATTTCCTTTTGATATTTTTTTTCTATATTACATTTTTCTTTGAGGAGAGCTGGGTTCGCTTTCCAGTTCCTCCCTGTGTGGAGTTTGCATGTTCTCCTTGTGTCTATGTGGGTTTCCTCCGGGTGTTCCGATTTCCTTCCACAGTCCAAACACAAGCAGGTTAGGTGCATTGGCGATCCTAAATTGTCCCTAGTGTGGGTGTGTATGTGTGTGTGTGTGCCCTGTGCTGGGCTGGCGCCCTGCCTGAGGATTTGTTCCTGCCTTGCGCCCTATGCTGGCTGGGATTGGCTCCAGCAGACCCCCGTGACCCTGTGTTAGGATTCAGCGGGTTGGAAAATGGATGGATGGATATTTCAAATAATGGTAAGTGAACTCAAATTCAAGTATTCTATTTACATTTTCATTATCTTTACATATCTTTACAAGAAACATGCTGAATTGCCTGGGGGACAGGAGTGAGAGGAGGCAGTGGCTCTTAGCATTATCACAACCATAAAATGCATAGCAATACATTCTGCAATTTAGGAAATTCCATTTTAGTGGAAGAATGAGCTTTGCACAGCAAATATAATGGATTATGTGCATTAATGGATGAAATTCAAGCTCTCTTGTCATTTTCAGTTATCAGCCTGGCCTGATACTTCGTTCATGATTGCTACCATAACAAAGAGTGCTGTCTCACAGAAATATGTTATGAGGAAAGGCAATGATTTACAAGGAGGTAAAGGCAGGCTCTGGCCAGAACTCCTACAATCCTTGTTCCATAATTTAGATTTTCAGTGTCCTATTGCAAGGAGGTTCTGCCAGTTGCTCTTCAGCCTTAAATGGGTCACATACCCATCTCCACTCTTCTCTGTTAATTCCTTGAAATAAATCCAAAAATAGGCATACAGTGCTGAAATTTGTGCAGTGAATGTGTCATTCACCAAATTCATGTTTTCCACAATGACGTTTATCTCATAAATGTGTTGACCATGCCGCTAACAAAAATATTGAAGCATATTTGCCCTGAACTTGGTGAGCCACTCTTGGTCTAAAAATGTACTGTCAGCTCTCATCTGTCCCATATTAAAATGAATTAAATATTTCCAAATTTTTTAAAAAGAGGTCACATGCCTTTCTTCAAGACAGCTATTGAATATTTGTGTGAAACAGCAAGCTGTCTTATTCAGATTCCCATTTCTCAGCATAACTGGACAAATGAGACGTGATTGCAATTGCCACAATTTCACAAAATTGCAGTCCAGCTCAATGGCTTTGGAGGTAAGGGCTCTTCTATTTGTTATTCATTAAATTGCTGTTTTCTCGAGCTCACTTTGGAATTTGCCAAAACATTTTTTAACATACAATAAAACTCTTCTTCTGCTTTCTTATAAGAAAAATTAATAGTTCTAGATTTTTAGAGGGTCCCCTTGTTACATGCTGTGGATCCCAGTTTGAGAATTTCTGCACTAATCAAATTGATGAGATGTCTCTGAAATATGGTTGACTCAATAATCCTCAAGTATCTCTAAGGTAAAATAACTAACTGTGGCTGTCAAGTGATACAAGCCAAAGCTACATTTCAGGCTTAGTCCACACTAACGTGAATAAATCTGATAGCATTTTCATTTACAAGTTTTCTGTCCACACTACCATTTTCAGTTAATTTTTATCCACTCCGAAATGCTGAAAATGTGTAAATAGTTCTTTATAGACATCTGCAGCATATTAGCCAAGAGCATACTTTATGTAGAAATCCTGTAATAAATTGAGATGCTGACAGAACAAAGATAAAATAAACCAGACATCTTTGTGTGGACAAAAGATGAAGTGCAACTGCTTTTAAAGGTTTTGAATGAGTACAAGGCTGCAAAATACTTGGAACATATAGAGAGGAAGTCCTGCCAAAATATATATGTTTTATGTGTTTACAAGTAATAATGTCAGCTAATAAAGAGAAGCTAGTAAAGAAACGTCCCCACAGAAGACAAAACTGAGGCCGTATCACTCGACGACCACGTGACGGCATTTTCAAAAACCTTAGTCTTCCCCATTCTCACTGCAATGCGAGACCTGGCATTTTCCAATTTATATACGTTAGAGAGAGTTTTAAACATGATTCATTTTTGGCTAAAGCCTAAAACTAACAGAAAAGATGCATTTTCAAATGTGGAGTAAGAGTCATAGCTCATGGTCATAGAATCGGTTTACTCAGGTTACAGTTTGTGATTGATGTAGCTGTACCATTAAATATCTATAATTTCAGCATTTGGAATTCCTATATAGGGGCGGCACGGTGGCGCAGTGGTAGCGCTGCTGCCTCGCAGTTAGGAGACCCAGGTTTGCTTCCCAGGTCCACCCTGCGTGGAGTTTGCATGTTCTCCCCGTGTCTGCGTGGGTTTCCTCCGGGCGCTCCGGTTTCCTCCCACAATCCAAAGACATGCAGGTTAGGTGGATTGGCGGTTCTAAATTGGCCCTAGTGTGTGCTTGGTGTGTGGGTGTGTTTGTGTGTGTCCTGCGGTGGGTTGGCACCCTGCCCAGGATTGGTTCGTGCCCTGTGTTGGCTGGGATTGGCTCCAGCAGACCCCCGTGACCCTGTATTCGGATTCAGCTGGTTAGAAAATGGATGGATGGATGAATTCCTATATTTTACTGCCTAGTAGCACTAGAGGAGCTTTGACTGACATACATTAACATGGGCCCAATTAAATGTCATAGGCTACTTGATAGAATAAATGTTAAATATATTATATATTACTATATTTTCTGTTTCTGTTATCTGTATTTAATTTTTGTTATTACAATATAAAATTCCATTTTTCTTTATGCATTTTCTTTTGGTTTTTTTCTAATGACAAAACAAATGCATTTTAATGTTTCCTTAAATTCAAGTACCTGCATAACCAAGCTGATAGTCTGAATTCTTTATGGAATCCTATATGCATTTTAAACACCCTTTTTCATGAGTAATACTTTAGGAAATCCATTTATCCTTTATCTGTATCTATCCATCCATTTTCAAGCCAGCATAATTCAACTCAAGCCTGGGAGTATCAGAGCCTATAACTTCAGCATCACGCACAAGCTGAGAGCCAACATTGGATATGGGGCCAGTCCACTGCTTGGCACATTCATGTACACAGCTATGTTCACACACACTAGACAAGTTTTGTGTGTCCAATTAACCTAACAAACAACTTTGCAATGTGAGAGAAAAGCCAAAACAGAAAAAGAAAGAATGTTCTAATTCCACAGAGAAACTCTTTTTACTAATTCTGGTTTAAAAAGAAAATCTGTTACATAATGTAAATAGAGAATTTGTTTCAATTTTGAGTGGCATTGGTGCCTCATAGTGCTTGAAGCTACCTAGACATAGAAAAATGTTTTGAATTTAAATGGATTTAAACCTCTCTCTATATAAATCCAATGTATGTATGTATGTATATATGTATGTCCGCTTTCACGAGAGAACTACTTAATGGATTACGTCGTTTTTTTTTTCTATAATTTGCTTGAACATTCCTGTTGATTTTGCAACTTCTTTCATTGTGCTGTGTATCATAGTTCACTTGTGGTACTGATTTTATTTGTGCAAATCTAAGAGACACACCGTGTGCCGAGGGGACACTCACACATCAGCCTCAGGGCATAACTTACATCTGCTTAGTTAGCGAACGAGATAAGTACTTAATGGATTTAGATTGGGGTTTTCTTCTATAATTTGCTTGAACATTCCAGTTGATTTTGCGACTCTCATCGCGCTAAGAATCGTAGTTCACTTGCAGGAGCGATATATTCGCATCAATCCAAGATAGAGACGTCAGGAGTGGGGATCCAGACGGGGCCCTTCTCACAGTTCTTTTACACTAATATGTGGGCAGAGCCACGGGGCACAGCTAGTCATTATATAAATGAACAGAAATAAACAAAAACTCAGCTATCCTTTTTGCACAATGTTTAGAAGATGCTAACATTTAATGTCACACTCTGATAAGTCTATTTGTGGGCACATTACTAGCAATTTTTCTTGTGCAAGATTTTTCTTCTAGTTGTTCCTTCTTGTCAGGTCAGTGCTATAAAGCAATAAGGCCAGGATCTCTCCACATACTTTTTTTTTTAAAATGTGGAGATGGGCATCATTTCACTCATCTGGTACTAGGAGTACCTTCTCTGTACTCTCTGTTTCTAACATGGTGTTGCAGAGTGCAGGTGAGAGTGTTTTGGAAATAGAAAGCAGCAAAATGTCTTCCACTATTTATTTATATATATTTGTTTAGAATGTTGTCTCCCTTTTGTTCACTGGCCACTCTTACTTTGCACTGGACCAACCAGGGAGCGCCATAGTAATGGCACTGCTTTTAAAGATACAGATACTGCATGTGATCACATCAGAACCTGTTAAGATATCACTGTATTTGGCCTATTCTTATAAAAAAGTTCTTATGACATGTTGAAATATTTTAAGAAAAGATCAAACACTCAGACATCTATTTAATGACCTTGTGCAATACTTCATTTGAAAGTATGAAAGTACTTTGCAATTATGAGTTCATTTCATCAACATTATACAATTAAGCTTGAGGAAGAATGATACATATGTCTAATAATACAAACTTTAATTGTTATTAGGTGATTATAACCAATTTTATAATACAAAGGTACAAAGTAATACAGTTCTACATTTGTGTATCAAAAAAAGGAACATTACAAACTTTATAGTAAAGGTGTAAGTGATTAATCTAAAATATACCTTACCTAGTTATTGTTCCTACAAAGACTTCATGGTGATCTTGGTCAGGTTTATGGATGACAGGGAATGCACTGTGTGGAGTGTCCTGCAGAAGTCTTGCTAAACAAACAACAGATTCCCTGAGATGAACTGTTCTTGGGTGACGTTTCATGACATTCCCAGCAGTGAATAGTTCCAGATTTAAACTAGGGAAAAAATGAATAAAGAAGAAGATGCTGAAAAATGTGTTGTCTTCCTTGTTTTACCCCATATCAAAATTATTTTTGTTTTTCCATCCATCCATTTATGATCCAGGCTTAGGGCTGCTGTGGCTGAAGCCTCTTCCAGTAGTGCCAGGGGACTCACATTAAATGGTCACCCATACTCAGATCATACTGAAACAGCATAGCATATGCAACCAGTTACAACATTAAAGTTAACAAACAGCATATGCTGAAAAGGAGATACTTCAGATTTACCTGTCCTTATTGTTGAAGACATTAAGAAAATGTTTTTTAGCTTTATTTGGTAAACAGTTTTGAATAAAATGTGGTCCTTTTGTACAATACATTGGTAGTGAGACATCATAGCACTTCTGTAATCAAACAAGCTGGTTCTTTTGCCCAGAGGGGACTGGGCGGTCTCTTGGTCTGGAACCCCTACAGATTTTATTTTTTTCTCCAGCCTTTGGAGTTTTTTTGTTTTTTCTGTCCACCCTGGCCATCGGACCTTACTCTTATTCTATGTTAATTAATGTTGACTTATGTTTATTTTTTATTGTGTCTTCTATTTTTCTATTCATTTTGTAAAGCACTTTGAGCTACATTTTTTTGTATGAATATGTGCTATATAAATAAATGTTGATTGATTGATTGATTGATTCTTCAGTCTTTAGCAGTATTTTACAAAGTAGCTTGCAAAGTACGACTTACTCGTTTTTATTGATTTTCACTTTTGGGTCCTCAGGAAGAATAGGGACACACTTCAGTTTAAGAGCTGCTGAATAAAAAGGTTCTGTCAGCATGTCTCCAACCCTCTGGGCAACCATAACTGCCACAGTAATTGGTAGAAGTGCTTGAACATCATTTGTGACCTCAATCTGTTTAATGTAAAGAAAAAATGGAATTAGTGTAATGTACATTTATACTTTATTGTCAAGTACTTATATATTCAATTTCAGAAATCAAACACTTAATAAAAAATAACAATTTACTAGGCCCAGATATCATGTGCCAAACTTCACTACTAAAAACAGAGTAACATACTTAACATTATGCCACTCAGAGTCTCCTAATTCCCTCTCCTTCTTCCTTTAGCTGCACAGGCTTTCTTTTTCTAGGCTACTAAGGCCTTTAGCAAGTACAAGTTCAAAGAAGCTCTTTGTTGTGTACACATAGTAAAGAGTGTCATTTTTTTCTTGAATGCCACCCAACAGACCTAGACTTCCACCATCAGACATTAACAGTTTAGCATTTCTGACATTCAGACATTGAACAACACAATTAAAAGAGAAAAACATGGATGGCTTCTTTTGTTGTTTTGATGAATAGCAACAACAGCACACAGCAATCAGTGCAACACACAACAATATTTCCTACAATCAATATAATGGATCTTACCAATATGTACATTAAGTATACAGAAAAGTGACATTGTAAGATAGGAATCAAACAACAACTGGTGAGTGGCAGCACTGATATTGCAGTATTAATGCATGTTAGCATTGGGATAAAAGTTTTTTTTGGTTTTTTTTTGTGGTGAAGGACCTGACCTGCTTACTGCAAGGAAGAAAAGAGAAGTGCCATTGCAGAATGGCTGGGGTCCTTCATAACTGACAGTAATCTTCTGTGCTAATATTGCTACTTATTTTCTTGGTTTTGTAAATATCATCTTACTTTTGCTTGATTTAAGGAAATGTGATCAACCATAGCAAACTTTGCTATTAACTATTTGCCTTGACAGTACACATGCATTTGTGTCCACAGTGACCTTTAGTTGGTATCATAATTGAAGCGGGGGATGCTCTCCTTGTGACAGGTTCTCTTTGACTTATCTATTGTAGGGCACACACTAACATATCCCCAAACACATTGGGGCAATACAGTGTAGATTAGAATCCAACACAAAAACTGCACATTGAAGGTATCTGATCCTTGTTACATTTCTATTAGTCTCCTTTTCCAAATGCGCTGGGAGCACCAGGAGAACCAAAGGGTGTTGAGAACTCATGGTGCCTCAGGGCCTGTTCTGCTCTTCACAGCTTAAACCCAGAAGTACATCATCTTGGACACACCTCAGCAGTGAAAATCTGAAAAAAATGGCAGTATGCCATACTTCACTGAAAGAGACTGAAATCTGCTTAAGAAGCAGCTAAAGGCATCCCAGAATGGAAAACAATCCAATTAAGACACAAAATGGCTACTGGACTCTTTTGGCAATAAAAGAGATTCAACTCTGCTTAAAGAAGGTTCCATGTCTGGTTTTTCATGGGAATATATTAAATAACTGTGGTGGGATGGCACCCTGCCCGGGGTTTTTTTCCTGCCTTGTGCCCTGTCTTGGCTGGGATTGGCTCCAGCAAACCCCTGTGACCCTGTAGTTAGGATATAGCGGGCTGGATGATGGATGGATGGATGGATGGAATATATTAAATAACTTAACACAATACATAAAAGTTAAAACTATACAGCATTGTAGCAAAAAAAACAGTAGGGAAACAAAAAAGGGTGCCTAAGTATAAAGACCCTTGTCTTATAGGAGAAGTGGGTCATTCACTTGCCACCCAAGTGGCCACTTTGGGTCTTGCCCCAGAATAGGTGGCCTTACTGTAAATTGTCAATGCAATCTTTGCTCCCAACCTGAGATCATGCCCTGTTATCTATTGGACAGACAGTCTTTTAACCTGAATCTGTTCCTTCTCCGTGTACATATATATCTGTAAGCAGCATGGAGGTGTAGTGGTTAGTTAGCAGTGCTTCCTCAAGGACAGATCATCCTGCATTTGTTTTCCATGCCTGGTTGCTGTCTGTATGCAGTTCTCATATTCGCCTTTTGAATGAGAAGACTTTTCCTCAGGTAATGTGGTTTCCATTCTGCATAATAAACATGCAAGATATGTTAATTGGTGATTCTAAATTGGCCTGGTGTGAGTTTGAGTGTGGAAATGTGCATGATTGGATCATAATGGCACTTTGTCCATTACTCGTTCCTGAGTAGCACCGATGCTGTCAGAATTGCCTCCAGCCTACCATGAACCTGAATTACAATGAATGAGTTTGAACATGTTATGTTATTGCACAGGTATTCCAAGTGCTAGTGTGGATAAATGGACATATATTTTGGAAAGGAGCCCATGATACAGTATAATTACTCCATAGACAACGAAATAAGAGAAAGGTAATAGAAAATGAGAGACATATGGGATGGGATAGAGATATAGGGACAGCTCAGCTATTAGTTAAAAAATTAGATTGATGGAGTAAATGGTCTGTTGTTCTTCAAATGTATTATGTTCTTATGAAGAGGTATTTGGGGGCAAAGGCTTGAGTGGGAGGGAAATTGGAGAAACAGCAGAAGAAAGATTGTAGTAATTGTGCTTGCATCACAGTGATTTTGGACAAGACAGAGATGGACTTAAACCTGATGCAGGAGGACTAGTGGGGCAGTTAAGGTTAGTTTTATCTTTTTTGTTGTTTTTGGATCCCTTTTATTTCCTGAATATGATCTTTACTATTTCCAAAGTTCTGGATTTATGGGCACCTTTATCTGGGTTAGAGTTGCACAGACTCTATATAAACCCACAAAACCTATATATACAAATACATTTACATGATGGATGTGTCATTGCTTATCATATTTGTTTTAGTTGTGAAATTCTAGATGACTGTAATATTTGCCTTGCAAAGCCTGCATTCAAAGTATGAATTTATCATTTCAGTCCAGTGGCATCAGTGGGCACACCGTTAAGTGCTTTCTGACACGAAGATCCCGATGTTGGATCACCACCCATCAATTTGTTTGTTATTACTGCATTTAACAGATACAGTAAATTTTTATCCATCCTTCACAAAAGTAACAATAAATCCAATGTACATTAATCTGAGTAAACATTTGCAGAAGTCCTTCACAAAGAGTGACAATAATGGTAATAAGCAGTAACAGTAGGTAAATATTTGCAAAAGACTACACTTTATCTTAGGCTGTTTCACTAACAGTTTGAGAAGGAAGTAGGGTGAAATTACACCTTTATTGGCTAACTAAATAGATTACAAATGCAAGCTTTTGAGGCAGCTAAGGCCCCTTCATCAGGATAGGTGTAACAAAGAAATTGAAAAATACTCCAGCTTATATTGGGACAGCAAAGTGATTTTTTTTTCTTTCACCTCAACAACCTTTTTGTTCAAATGTTAGCAAAATGAATGAACCTTAGATGAATTAACCCAGAAAGAAGAGAACAATGAACTAATATAACGCAGAGATAAGATAACCATCACTAGAGAAAGTCCTGTAAGGTTTTTTTTGAAGCGCATTGTCTGTAAGAGAGGCCTCTGATGTAGTTAGCTGTTAGTCCACATATCTGGTCACAAAACTCTTGTCTCTACTCAGACCATTTTGTAGAGTATTGAATTTAAGCATCTGTGCTGGGCTGGTGCCCTGCCCGGGGTTTGTTTCCTGCCTTGCGCCCTGTGTTGGCTGGGATTGGCCCCAGCAGACCCCCGTGACCCTGTAGTTAGGATATAGCGGGTTGGATAATGGATGGATGGTTGGATGAATTTAGGCATAAGTTTGTATTCCCATTTTCTCCGCACCTGTTGAGTCTTGAAATTACCCATAAGCACAGTAACCCTCAGATCCTTTATGCTGTGGCCATTACTGTTAAAGTGTGCTGCCAAAGGAAGATCAACGCTGTTCTGATTGATATGAAATCTATGTGAGTTCATTCGCTGGCGCAGTGTCTGACCAGTTTCCTCTACATACAGTCCAGTGTTGGGGCACCTTATGCACATGATTAGGTAGACCACATTAGTAGATTTGTATGTGAACGAACCCTTTATTTTTTGCTCCTGCTAGCAATGTGGTATAACTACTTGATCTGTCGTGCAGATATGTGCACAGGTGCCACACTTGTTCTGTAGGCAGGGAAATGTGCCACTTGTTGCTGAGCCACACATAGAGTTTCAGACTCTCTAGTGATGGTTATCTTATCTCTATATTTTATTAGTTCATTGTTCTCTTCTTTCACGGTTAATTCATCTAAGGTTCACTAATTTTGCTAACATTTGAACAAAAAGGTTGTTAAGATGAAACAAAAAAATCACTTTGCTGTTCCAATATAAGCTAGAATATTTTTCAGTTTCTTTGTTATACCTTGCCTGATGAAGGGGCTTTAGCTGCCTTGAAAGCTTGCATTTGTAATCTGTTTAGTTAGCCAATAAAAGGTGTCATTTCACCCTACTTTCTCCTGTATCTATATATGGCTAATATGGTACAACACTCTACTGCTAACAGTATGAGAAGCAAGCAAAATGATACCTTTTATTGGCTAACTATAAAGTTTACAATATGGGAGCTCTCAAGGCAATTAAGGCCCATTCTTCAGGCCTTGAAAGCTTGCATATTGCAATCTTTGTAGTTAGCCAATAAACATCACTTTGCTTGACTTCTCATTGCATCCACAATGGCTAATATGGTACAGTTCTCTTCCAGCCCCAGGTCTATCCACTATTGCATATGCATTATATTTAAGAAAACCCTTGTTCCCAGGAAAATTGAAAGTTGTGTATTGTATTCTTTTAATTGTTTATTAAGGCAACATTAACTTAGATTTATGAATTCAGGTTGTGCAAGTTAGCCATTTATGTTAATGAGCATTATTATTGCTATCACTTCTTATTTTCTGGCAATAAAAAAGATCTGTGTGTATGAGGCAAAGCAGGTGCCATACAACATTACCATTAGAACAGTGAGTGAAATTGTGATGCGCGTCACACCACTCATGTATGAGGCTGCTCCAATTGTTGCAAACAACCCAGGATTAATCCAAGCTCCATATCTATCTGTTGGTATTCCAAAAATAGAAATCGTTGACATCCCAACAATTCTTCCATAAAGTGCTCCAGTGTATCTATGACAAAAAAAAAACTGCAAACTTTAACATTGCTAAATGATAGAAGCAATATTGCTGTAGTATTTATCAATAAAAAGTTAGTAAGTAAGTTAAGGACATTTAGCCTTAAATATGTTACAGGTAAGTTAACATATTATATTATTTATCTTGATTTTCAAAAACCCTTGTTAAGGTCCCAGATGGGAAATGGGAGTTAAAGGTGCACTGTAGATGTACAGTTGTGCTTGAAAGTTTGTGAACCCTTTAGAATTTTCTATATTTCTGCATAAATATGACATAAAACATCATCAGATTTTCACTCAAGTCCTAAAGGTAGATAAAGAGAAACCAGTTAAACAAATGAGACAAAAATATTATACTTGGTCATTTATTTATTGAGGAAAATGATTGAATATTACATATTTGTGAGTGGCAAAAGTATGTGACCCTCTAGGATTAGCAGTTAGTTTGAAGGTGAAATTCGAGTCGGGTGTTTTCAATTAATGGGATGACAATCAGGTGTTAGTGGGCACCCTGTGTTATTTAAAGAACAGAGATCTATCAAAGTCTGCTCTTCACAACACATGTTGTGGAAGTGTATCATGGCACAAACAATGGAGATTTCTGAGGATCTCAGAAAAAGAGTTGTTGATGCTCATCAGGCTGGAAAAGGTTACAAAACCATCTCTAAAGAGTTTGGACTCCACCAATTCACAGTCAGACAGATTGTGTACAAATGGAGGAAATTCAAGACCATTGTTACCCTCGCCAAGAGTGGTCGACCAACAAAGATCACTCCAGGAGCAAGGCGTGTAATAGTCGGCGAGGTCACAAAGAACCCCAGGGTAACTTCTAAGCAACTGAAGGCCTCTCTCACATTGGCTAATGTTCATGTTCATGGGTCCACCATCAGGAGAACACTGAACAACAATGGTATGTATGTCAGGGTTGCAAGGAGAAAGTCACTGCTCTCCAAAGAAAACATTGCTGCTCGTCTGCAGTTTACTAAAGATCACGTGGACAAACCAGAAGGCTATTGGAAGAATGTTTTGTGGACGGATGAGACCAAAATAGAACTTTTTGGTTTAAATGAAAAGTGTTATTTTTGAAGAAGGGAAAACACTGCATTCCAGCATAAGAACTTTATCCCATCTGTGAAACATGGTGGTGGTAGTATCATGGTTTGGGCCTGTTTTGTTGCATCTGGGCCAGGATGGCTTGCCTTCATTGATGGAACAATGAATTCTGAATTAAATCAGAGAATTCTAAAGGAAAATGTCAGGACATCTGTCCATGAACTGACTCTCAAGAGAAGGTGGGTCATGCAGCAAGACAATGACCCTAAGCACACAAGTCGTTCTACCAAAGAATGGTTAAAGAAGAATAAAGTTAATGTTTTGGAATGGCCAAGTCAAAGTCCTGACCTTAATCCAATCGAAATGTTGTGGAAGGACCTGAAGCGAGCAGTTAATGTGAGGAAACCCACCAACATACCAGAGTTGAAGCTGTTCTGTACGGAGGAATGGGCTAAAATTCCTCCAAGCTGGTGTGCAGGAATGATCTAAAGATACTGTAAATGTTTAGTTGCAGTTATTGCTGCAAAGGGGGGGTCACACCAGATACTGAAAGCAAAGTTTAACATACTTTTGCCACTCACAAATATGTAATATTCGATCATTTTCCGTAATAAATAAATGACCAAGTATAATATTTTTGTCTCATTTGTTTAACTGGCTTCTCTTTATCTACTTTTAGGACTTGAGTGAAAATCTGATGATGTTTTATGTCATATTTATGCAGAAATATAGAAAATTCTAAAGAGTTCACAAACTTTCAAGCACAACTGTATATGGGTTGGAGGCAATGGTACTAATGGAAAGACAGGACACAGAGCTGGAGGTGGCAGAGTTAAAGATGTTAAGATTTGCATTGGGTGTGACAAGGATGGCCAGGATTAGAAATGAGTGTATTAGAGGGTCAGCTCAGGTTGGACGGTTGGTAGACAAAGTCAGAAAGGTGAGTTTGCATTGGTTTGGACATGTGCAGAAGAGAGATGCTGGGTATATTGGAAGAAGGATGTTAAGGATTTAGCTACCAGGTAAGAGGAAAAAAAGAAGATCTAAGAGAAAGTTTATGAATGTGATGAGAGAGGACATACAGGTGGTGGGTGTGACAGTGCAAGATGCAGAGGACAGCAAAATATGGAAGAAGAAGATTTTGTTATTAATGGGGCCCTCAAAGATAAGTCTCAAGATGGTTAAGACTGCAGATAACACTAAACAGGGATTTTGATGGAAAACTTAAAATCAGAAACAAGTAGACCCATGTGTGTGCATCTATGTATACCAATGAAAAAAGAAACCCAACCCAGGTATAGCTTGAGTTGTCATTCTTTAGCCCAACAAACAGCACTGCAGCTTGCCAAATACATAAAGGCTCATTACATGTCCTTTTGCTCATGGAGAGACATGTGGAACAATGGTCGATCTGTTCTATTACAAAAAGGCCTTAATTCAAAGCTTATCTAACTGAACCTACAGGATGGCAATGCCAAATCACACAGCTTCTGCCGTCACCATTGTCTTGAGAAATACTGGCATGCAGGTGCTGCTTTTCTCCTGTCGTTAATGTGAGAGAATAATTCAGAAGTAAAAGTAGTTGACGATATAAATATTGAAATATATAAGCATTTGTATTAGAAATGTAATGAAGAGACTATTAAAATGGTTAAGTAGAAGAAGCGGAATGTTCCAGGCGGATGGTTCAAGAAACTGGCTGATGTAATGTTCTTTCATGAACCTTGTAAGATTTCCTAATTGGTACATATACAGTTTTCATAAAAGAATTTGAGCTGGATTTAAGAGATACTGCAGAACAAGGATATAATAGAGAAATACTTTTATTTTAGTCTGGTTGTGTTTTATGCTAAAGCATCTCATGTCTTTTAACCAATGAAAGTATGATATGTAAGCATTAATTCAGCATGGTTATGCGAATTTAGAAATCTATAAATATAAACCTGACCCTATACTTTTTGATCATTCTGACCATACTGTAACAGACTACTGTGATGGATGCTTCCTCTTCAGCATGGTGCTGTAAGGGTGAATAAATGACACAGATGGACAAGCTTTCTCCGGCTTGATTACTGACTGAAAAAGGTTTAATCAAACTGGTTCTGGTAGCGGATAAGTTTGTTTCTTTAATTAAGATGTTAATGTCTACCACGTGAACACCACAGAGTATTTTTGGGATGCCCTGGAACAAGAACTCCACAGACAGGACCTTCCAATGAATCACAACTTCATTAGGCCCTTAAGCAGGAGTGAGATAACATCCTGCATCTACAGCTTCAGAGGCTCAAGTATCAAGCAATAGTTACTGTAAGAGATGATGCAAAAAGTAACTGAAGGACTGTTAATGTTCACAGTTGTTTCTGTTTCTGTTTGGCTTTGTTTTTCCATTATTTTCATTTGTTTAATTTGGAAACGAAGGTTAAACTTTCAGTTTAGCATGGAATGTTGACTTTTATTAGTTACCTCAAAGTAAAAAGCAGCAGAGCAGGGAGCTGTGACTTTTTTAAAAATTATCACCACACATGTCATTTTTTAGCATGCAGTTAAAAGTTTAAACAAAATCCAACCAAAGTTATTTTATAAACAAAAAGTTTCACAATCAAAGAAGTAATACACTTTAGTTTCCTTAAAGTCCATCTTTTGTAGAAAATTTCTGTTTGAGACTACGAGAGGTTTGAAATATAAACTAAAATGCACCATGAACAAAGGATGTGATTTGATACTTACAACATGGGTACTACAAGACCACCTGCTAAAGCAGAGCCAGCTGCCCAACAAGAGAAGAAGAAATAGGAAGCTAGTCCAATGAAGAGAGCTGGGTAGCCAAAGAGCTCTGGAAAATCTCTGTTAAACAGGTAAGTAATGCCATTTCTGCCATTTTCCACCAGAAGGGCTGCAACTATGAATAAATGAAAACAAAAACATTTTTTTAGAGATTACACAAAAATTCATAAGAACAATTGTCAAATAAAACTAAATAAACTAAATGACTATTTAACAGCTTTAATACCAGTAATAATAATTGTAATGAAAAGTGGGTGACATGGAAGCCAAGTGGTTAGCATTGGTTTTTGGTCATCAAGCATTGTTGGACTGAATGGCTTTTTCTCGTCAACACTGTTGTGATGTTTACAGCCCTAAAATATAAGGCTTGAATCCAAGACTTCATCACTTCATGTTTCTCCAACATCCCAAAGACATACTTGTTGGATGAATTTCTGATTGGTCCTCTGAGAATGTGGTTGATTACGTGTGTACATGAGTGTGCTGTGTTGCAGACTGCCATCCTATTCAGCCAAAGACTCTTGCCATCTATGACCCTGAAATGGATTAATGGGGCTTGTGAATAGGGCAGCATGGTGGTGCAGACTACATTCTGTGTGTTCTACGCATGGAATTTGTATGTTCTCTCAGTATCCGAGTGGGTTTCCTCCTACAGTCCAAAGCTATGCAAAATATGCCCTACCATGCATTTGCGTGTGTGTGTGTGTGTGGTCACATTGTGGTAGACTGCTGCCATGTATCAGTGTTGTTCCTGCCCTGCGCTCAATGGCTTCTAGGACAGACTCCAGCTGCCCCACAACCCAGGCATGGAATGTAATGTTATCTAATGTAAACCTTTAATGTGAAAGTTTCATTGCTAAACTAGTAAATAAACTGACCCTAGGTTTTTTGGAATCAATTATTTGTTGTATACTTTATTGTCCTTCCATCCATTATCTAACCCGCTATATCCTAACTACAGGGTCATGCGGGTCTGCTGGAGCCAACCCCAGCCAACACAGGGCGCAAGGCAGGAATAAATCCCCAAGCAGGGCGCCAGCCCACCGCAGGGCACACACACATACACACTCACACAGCATGCACACAATAAGGACAATTTAGAATCGCCAATGCACCTAACCTGCATGTCTTTGGACTGTGGGAGGAAACCGGAGCATCCAGAGGAAACCCACGTAGACAAGGGGAGAACATGCAAACTCCGTGCAGGGAGGACCCGGTAAGGGAACCTGGGTCTCCTAACTGTGATGCAGCAGCGCTACCCACTGCACCACCGTGCCACTTATACTTTATTGTAATAATTTAAAATTAAATTTGTCATGCCCAAGATTTTATTAAATCTGTGTGTGTTGTTCTGCACAGTTAACTACATCAGCCCTCTATCATTTAGACAGATGTTTTCATATTTATTTTTATTTTAATAGCTTAATTATAGCAAAGTATATTTTTTAATTTTCACTTTACTAAGGTACATTCTTTTTCTTTTTTTGCAGCATTTGAATAAACATGCTTTTTATAGAATAGGTACTAAGTAATAATTTTGAGCATCTATAAATTAGGATCTTGTGATTTAGTTTATATATGTTTCAGGCCTTTGTACAGTTTACAAACTGCATGAAGATTTTAAAATATAGGCAATTTCTATACTGTTGTCACACACATGCAAATAGGAGGAAGCTGAGTGGACCAAAAGTAGGTACTGTAATTCCATGCCAGGCCAGGGGGTGGCGGGGTGTGCTAAACCTTCCTCTGTTCTCTCTGCAGACCAAATACGGGAAAACCTGCCTGATGTTTCTTCAAAGTCATCACTTCTGGCAGCCCCAAACACGTCACTTCCGGTTTCAGCACCGTAAAAGATGCTACTTCAAGTTCGGGCACCATCTTGAAACATCACTCATTGAAGATGACATCACTTCTGGGATCTGGTCTATAAAGACGCCATTTTGTCTTAAAAAATCAGTTCAAATTGAGAACTCGACCTGTGCACTTCAGTGCTAAGTTAAACCTTTGCAGCCAGGTATAATATATGGGCAGCTATCTCAAACCTTTTTGAGTGTCTGAGGCTGAATTTATTTACACTGTAGATATTTTAAAATCTGGATCCCTGACAGAAAGTTAACTGACTTGCTCCAGGGTGCATAATGAAGCAGTGGTGCGGAATTGCCTACCTTATGAAATACAGTTCAGTGTCTTAGAGAAGAGGTTTACAAAATGCTTGAATATATACAGTGCAGTATGTACAACTACACATCAAAAGAGCCAATCATTTGAATTTTTCTGAATAAGATGATCTTTGATGGTCCTGTGTACATAACATTTAGAGTATCTTTATTACTGAACTAACATGTCCTCCCCATTTCCCTATATGATATTTGTCAGAGTTACAGTTAACTTTCTTCTACTATTCATAGAAACTTTGATTTATATTAGGTCTCATATATATTGTAGTTTTATTAAGAATCATATATATTATATTTTACCTTGATTTATAGTTCTGTTAGAAAATATTTCTCCATTTGGTCCTTTCCATGAAAGCCCTTTTGGACAATTGAATAGGTAAAATGTATTCTTGTCTATAATCACATCAGATGTGTTCAACTGCATGGATTCATTTATTAAACTGAAATAAAATCAGAATACAGTATGCATTATTATAATGAGTGCAAACAATAATGATAAAAGGATTTAGTTTTTTATAAATGCTCTGACACATTTGTTGGCTTCGATATTTTCAGTATAATTCAAAAACAAAATCAAAAATATGACATTGAAATGTATTTTTCTTGGAACTTTAATAAAGATAACAAATAAACAAATTAAATAGAAAAACTTACGTAGGTAATTCATAATTGTCAGCTGAAGTGCACGGAAAGAAACTTGGCACATAGATTGTAACAGTAAGTGTCAGCAGCTAAAGAAAAAAAACATAATTACATTATTAACTAATAATTAATAATTAATTAATTAAATAATAATTAATTAAAAAACTACTTTATTAAAATTTTAAAAATTTGAAAACACATTTTAAACCATTGGAGGGGTACACAAAAATCACTGGATTTGTCTAGAAGAAAAGCAACATACATTTATTTTCATCCTGGTGCTTATTCTAGAAGAATCAGTCCTGGCTGGAGCACCAGCCCATCACAGGGCACACTTATACTGAGACAATTTAGAGTTACCAGTTAATCTAACTTGCACACCACTGGGATGTGGAAGAACAACTGGAGGACCCACAGATCAACCCACTTGGACAAATGACAAGTGACCAAGCTGGGACCTGAACTTGGATACTGGAGTTGTGAGGCACCAGGGCTAACCATAACAAAGACAACAGAATTCATAAAAATAAGTCATAATGGTTTTGGGTGTTTGTCAAAGCTGGCATTACAGGTTTACTGTGTGGTAAACATTCATCACATGAAATTACAAACATACTAATTTAAACAAAGATGTCATTCAAGGGCAATTGCAAGCTTTCTGAAGTATTGACTGTTTCAAATCAGTAATCAGTTTGAACAAGCATGAAACACATCAGTCAAACTGAAACTGATATTAATTGAAAGTACTCCATGTATTCAGCACAAAAACAGATTAGATTTAAACTGGTGGTTTTAATAGGGCAAATCATACACAGTTATCAATATAAGAATTTCAGTAATTGTTAAAAATTAATATTTCATTTAATATATTTTTATGTATTGTGTGGTCCCCGGCCGGGACCCCTTGGAGGACCAGAGGAGGGCGTGTGCCTCCTCCAGACCGAGAGGGGGCGTCCGTCCTGGTTATGCAGGAGGCCACGGGTAGGGGGCTTGGAAGCCCAGCCCTGTAGGGACCCGCGCCCCATTGCCTATTTATCCCGGGAGCCCGGCACTTCCGCCACACCAGGAAGTGTGGCGGGGAAGACGACAGGGGACACCCAGACGGCTTCCGGGTGCGCAGCCGGCACTTCTGCCACACAGGGGTGTGGCCAACTCTAATTGCCGGGAAGCAGCTGGAACCCATCTAGGTTCCCATAAGAGGGGCCGCCTCCCTCCAGTCATTGGTGGATGTCAGGAGGTAGCGAGACAGAGCTGGGGAGAGGACTGGAGGCGGCCAGGAAGAGAAGGCACAGAGACTGTGAGCCCTGGACATTGGGGGAATCGGTGCAAGAGGCACTGGGGGTGCACGTGAGCACAAAACATTGTAAATAATTGTAAATAAACAGTGTGTTGGGTGAACTTATGATGTCCGTCTGTGTGTGTCCGGGCCAGCGTTCACAGTGGCGTAGTCGTCAGGATGCTCCGCCTGGTGCAAGGCGGAAACCTGCATCAATAACAAATATTTCTGTGAACGGCCCGGCGCAGCAGCGGACCCCACACACTGGCCGCAAGAGCGGCCCGTGCACAACCCCGCGGGAGCTGTTAACCCCTGAGACCGCTGTCGGACCGCAGAAAGGCCATCCCCGGGTGCGGAGGAGGAACCGAGGTCGCCGGAGCGCCGCGGGCCCCGAGAGTCGCACTGTCGGGACAGACAGCCAGGCCGGCGTTGCAACGCAGAAGGCCACACCGAGGCAGGGGCCGAGGCATGACGGGATCCGGGAGTTGAGTGCCCTGCCCTGCAATAATCGGCCCTTCGGGGTCGTACATACCTTGTTTCCTACAGGGAGGGACGAACTGGATCCACGTCCGTGGCAGGAGCACGCCGGGCCACAGGCTGTCGGCAGCGCGGCAGGGGCAGCAGAGGAGGCTGCGTATTCGGAGCCGCTGCGGCTCAAAGGATCGCCGCAGCTGCGGAGCTGCGAGGAGGCACGTCTCCGCACCCAGAGCAGAGGAGAAAGAGAGGCACAGGACTGTGTGGCCTGGACTTGGGGGAATCGATGCTGGAGGCACTGGGGTTGTGAGTGCACGTATTTATTGTAAATGACTTGTAAATAAACAGTGTGTTGGGTGGAACTATGTTGTCCATCTGTCTGTGTCCGGGTCCAAGTTCACAATTGTTATTTTCATTAAAGTAGCTTAGGGAGAATTGGCAGAAAAGGGTGCTGTGAGTTTTTTTAAAATTATCACGATACATGTCATTTCTTTAGCATGCAGTTAAGAAATTGAGGACAGTCAAAAAATAAGCCAAAACAGAATATACTGCGTATGACTGTACATTTCTAAAGCAGAACATGAAATGCAGTACAACACCAGTTTACAAAAAAAGCAAAGTTGTTATTTTTTTCTTGTTGATAGATGGCAGAGGAAACATATAAAGTTATGTAATAAGCCCAATTTTATATGTACATAAAATGAATGGAATGACCAACACTAGGTTCATGTAAAAATTATTTATATTGGGATTATTTATAATTCTAAACATGTCATTTGGCAAACTTTACATTTAAAAGAATTAAATCGTTCTTACTAATGAAGTTATTTAAGGCTACTCACGTCCGCAGATTAATGGCACCCGGTGCTGCCTTCTCTGTGTGGTATCAAATCTCATTTTAGACTCTTTTCATGTGCAGCTCCTGGATGATGGAAAGAACTGCCTTCCTCCATTCGAAATTCTGACTCCCTCAATATGTTTAAGAAGTGTTTGAACACTCTTATTTGGTGAATTTCTCTCTAACTGATACTGAGTTTTGTAACCTAGAAATTGTAATTAGCTTGTATATTGTTCACGGACCTTTCCTTGTAATGATTAATTTTGGAGCCCTGTCCTGTAATATTTTTTTTCACAAATAATCTATCAGACTGATGTTTACTCGATTAAACATCTCTATTGACCTCTTTTGTAAACATTTTTGAATAAAAGCATCTGCTAAGCAAATTAATGTTTATGTAAATGTTTGCCACTGCTATTTTCAAGCTCCAAAGGCTTGGGTCCAGCTTCTATTGCAGCCGTTGTCTGTGTGAAGATTACACGTTCTGCTGTGGATTTTTTGATGGTTTCCACATGTGTGAAAGTTAGGTAAATTGCCAGCTCTAAACTGGCCCCAATAAGTGACTGTTGTTGTAAGTATGAGTAGATCTTGCAAAAAAACTGTCTTTACATCCAAAGCTGACTCACGTGATTCTGGCTTTCAATGATGCTGCTTCTGAAAGAGTAGAATTAGAACATGTAGAGAATCACTTGTATCAACATGACCTACCAGAATTATCTGCACTTCCATTAGCTGACAAAACTTTTTGATATACACATTTTTGATCTTCCCAAACATTTTGCGACGAAATTTATTTAGGTTTATATTCAAGAAGACAAATGCAGATCCAAGAAGTCCTCCTATGATTCCTATGATGACAGCTGGAATAAAGGCCAATATGCTCATATCTTCAAAATTGTTTACCTAAGAAACAGAAGAGCATTATGATAAATGCTGTATACTGATCAATCATTTTAAATAATCACATTTTCAAATATTGCAAAATCAAGTGATGTTTCAGAACTAGACTTTTAAAATGTATACCTAGCGTAACTGCTGTTATCATTCCAACAAGTTTCTTAACAGGTGCAGCCCTGCTGATAAGGCAGCTCTTTGTTAAAGTAGGCAGCGTATCTCTGCCAACATTCTCTACAGTCAGAAGGTCTAAATTTAGCAAATATTACAAAATTCATGAAAAACAATTACTATGTTTATAATGCTCTATCAGTAATATAATATCATATAATATAATATGAGGGACATTCAAAAAGATTCCACACTTTTATATTTGCATTGGAAACGGCAAAGGCGAGAGGAGTAGTAATTGAACATTAAAATGTTGGTATGATGCTGGGAAAATTGCATCACAAACGAACATGACTATGTAGAAAGGTGATGTAATTTGTTTTTGAAATTCTTAATAAATAGAGTTATTTTTGAACTTCACTCATATAATGAAGAGATCAGCCCCAACATTAAAACCACTGAGAGGTGAAGTAAATAACATTGATTGACTTGTTAGAGTGAAACTTGTCAAGGGGTGAGATATATTAGACACCAAGTGAAAAGTCAGTTCTTGAAGGTGATGTGTTGGAAGCAGGAAAAATGGGCAAGCATAAGGATCTGAGTGACTTTGACAAGGGTCAAATTGAGATGGCTAGACGACTGGGTCAGAGCATCTTTAAAATGACAGGTTTAGTGGGGTGTTCTAGGTATTCAGTGATTAGTACCTACCAAAAGTGATACAAAGAAGGGCCAGTGAACCAGGAACAGAGTCATGGGCACCCAAGGCTCACTGATACACGTGGGGAGCGAAGGCTAGCCCATCTGGTACAATTCCAGAGAAGGGCTACTGTAGCACAAACTACTGAAAAACTCAATGATGCCCATAACAGAAAGGTGTCAGAGCAACCTTTATCACATCTTGCTGCACGTTCAGAATGGTCAGAATGATGACCCCTGATCCATAGAGTAATGGAAAAAGCTGCCCTGGGCTAAATAATTACATTTTCTTTTAGATTATGTTGATGGCCAGGTGCATGGGTATTGTTTACCTGGGGAAGAGATGGCAGCAGGGTGCACTATAGGAAGAATGTAAGCCAACAGAAGCAGTGTGATGCTCTGAACAAAATTCTGCTGGGAAATCTTGTGTCCTGGAATTCATGTGGATGTCACTTTGATACGTATCATGTACCTAAAGATTCCTGCATACCACATACTCCACTTTCATGCAAACAGTATTCCCTGATTAAAGTGGTCTCTTTCAGCAGGATAATGTGCCTTGCCATACAGCAATAATTGTTCAGGAACGGTTTAAGGAACATGACAAAGAGTTCCAGGTGTTGATTTGGCCTCCAAATTCCCCATTTCTCAATCCGATCAAGCATCTGTGGGATGTGCTGGAAAAACAAGTCCGGTTCACTGAGGCCCCATTTCACAATTAGAAAACTTAAAATATATGATATTAATGTCTTGGTGTTAGATACCATAGGACACCTTCAGAGTCAATGCCTCGGTGGATCGGAGCTGTTTTGGTGGCATATACAAAGTAATATAATATAATATAATATAATATAATATAATATAATATAATATAATATAATATAATATAATATAATATAATATAACCTTGCTCACACAGAATCCTCAATAAATTACACTGCTACATGTAAGCCTTTATAGTTGAAAAAAGGAAGATGTTCAGCTAGCACCTTCCTTGCATTTCTGATGTCCCTGATAGTGCTGAAAGGCACAGGTCTAGGTTTAAGGGGAGAGGCAAGAACACATGGAAAATTATGAACAATTTGTAAAGTGAAGTAAAATTTTAAATCCATCTTTCCTCTTTAACTTCCTCCTCATATTTAAGAACACTTTCTTTTCCTCTTTTGAAGTTGCTGGGTGTGCTAATTGTTCTTTCTGACTCTTGGTACTAGTCAGCCTGTGGATAATAACTCATATATAACATTTACCTAACTGTCAATATGTTAATTTTAGTTTTTCTTAGCATTTAAGTATATTCAATTTGAAATATGGTTCTAAAATTTTCAGTTCCATCCTTCTTGGTAGTGCAGGGCAGACAAATAAAAATTGGATTGAGAATTAGCCCATCACTGAAAATGCACACACCAAAATACATCCAGTGAGGGCTGCTGTAAGCTAAAGGGTCTTAACACCGCTCAATAAAGCAGCAAGTGAGCCCCCAATTCTCAATTTCATCTGCCCACTGCCTAGATTCAACGTATATACAGTACTAATATGCATGCATATGTAATTAAACATTTCTTTATATATTTTACCACTAAAACAAAATATTTAATTGTTTATTGTGTACTGTCCAACATCTTTTAAAATGTACTGCCTTACCCAAAATACAATGCTCTTAGCTGCTTGAAATATGCCAAAGTGTCCTTGGTAGACGTAGCCTTCAAAAGCGGAAGTAAGAATGTCTGTAGTAAAAGCAGCCATCATGCAACAAAAAAAAGTCTGCCAGGCCAGTCTGATATCACCAGAAAAGGCAACCTCCTCAATTGTAAACAGAAGTCCTCCAACAGGGGCCCTGAATACGGAGGCCAGTCCAGCTCCAGCGCCAGCCATGATAAATTTGCTCCTATAATATGAATTATAGATAAGTTTTACATACAAATCAAAAAAGGTAATAAAAAACAGGAATACATTTAATTGAACTTGTTTTTACATGAACATACAAGAACCATTATGAATTAAAATATTGTACCATAAGTTACTTCTGACTATTTCAGTTGGAATACATATAATATATTGAAGAGAAAAATCAATTTATTACTTCATCATATTAGATTAGATTAGATTCAACTTTATTGTCATTGTACAAGTACAATGTAAAGACAGTTTATCATCTATCCAAAAAGTGTAAATAGTAGACAAAGGTGCAATAGGCAGTGGGTGGAAATGGTACATTAAACTGCAATAAACAGTAAGGTGCAATAAGGCAGTATACAAATAAGAATATATATCTGTATGATATTTGAATTTACAGGTAGAGAGAGAGAGAGAGAGAGAGAGAGAGGTTAGGAGCACGCACTGATACAGTGCATTGCTGCACCCACCACACGACAAACCAACTCAGGATCCAGATGAGGACCCGAGTGCAGCCATGCAACGGGTGATACCACACTAGTTCAGATGGACTGGAACAGTATGAGGTTTTTTATGGTGGCTGGAGTGCCAATTCTGCCACCAACCCCAAGGTTTTTCCCTGCAGGTTGGAGGGCCTACATGCAGGGATGGATGCAGATTAACATCATAAAATGAAGAGTATATAGATGTGAATACTGATCAGTAGTACAGATACATGGTATGAATAAATATGGATATATGAAATATTTTTATATACAGAATAGATATATGTAAACAGGTGAAAATATACTGTACATAGAGCACAGTCAGAGTTATAGATATTTAGAAAGGTCAGTTATTGAATGGTAAGGGTTGAGAGTTCTTAATTGTGATGGTGTTACGAAAGCAACTGTTCCTGAGCCTGCTGGTGTGAGACTGCGGAGGCTAAGCAGTCCATGGTTGGGGGTGTGAGGTATCCTTGATGATGCTGCAAGCCCATTGCAGACACTGTGTATGCTGCAGGTCAGCAATAGTCAGCAGTGGGATGCCAATGATGTGGTGGTCAGTTTTCACCACCCATTGCAGGGCCTTTCCGTCAACTACGGAGCAGTTGCCATGCCATACTGTAATGCAGTTTGTCAACATGCTCTCAACAGTGTAGTGGTAAACGTTCAACAGAATCTGAAAAGACAGGCAGGTTTTATTTGGCCTCCTCAGAAAGTAAAGTCATTGTTGGGCTTTTATAAACAGACTAGAAGTGTTATTGTCCAAGAAAGGTCCTCAGAGATGTGGATACCCAGGAATTTGAAGCTGGAAACACACTCCACCTGAGCCCCATATATATGGATGGGAGCATGTCTGCTGCCTTTTGTTTTCTGGTAATCCACAATGAGCTCTTTACTTTTATTGCTGTTGAGGGTAACATTATTGTCAGCACACCTATTACCAGATCTATAACCATGGTGTCGTCTTTGAATTTTATGATGGAGTTGGAACCATTAAAAGGGATGTAGTCATGGGTGAAGAGGGAGTAGAAGAGTGGGCTAAGTACATAGCCCTGTGGAACGCAGTTTGGTTTAGTGGTTATGACATTTTACTTTAAATTACTATAAATCTGGCATTTCAGCACCCACCTCTAACTTACTAGTCACCTGAACAAGTGACTTAACTCACCTGGGCACTAATTTTGAAAATATATATTACAATTGTATAATATCACAATCCTGTAGTTTACCATGTGTTCAGATCTCAGCGAAACATAACATAATAATAATAATAAATAATTTGAAATCCATTTCAATTGTACTCCTCTTCTGGGGCATTTTTGTGCTTAGAGTAGAACTTCTGCTAAATCTTACTTGATTTGTTTCTTTCTGGTCACACTCTTGTAGGAAGAACTGTAATAGTGGAGAAGCCTATCCTTTAGCCCATCTTATCTAGTTTTCATCTATTTGTCCACCTGAAACCTACATTTTAAATTCATATAGTTTCCACTCAGTTAACTCACTATATGAATGTTAGGCAGGTGTTTGAGTCTTTCAGGTCTCACTACTCCTGTTCTGACACCTTTGACGGTTAAGGACAAGGAAATTAATCATCAAAAACAAACCATGGATCAAAAACAATTGGAGTGTAAGGTGGACTGAGATTATTTAATGCTTTGTAAACTATAAGCAGGATTTTAAAGTCAATTCTAAATGACACAGGTAACCAGTGTAGTGACATCAAAACTGGAGAAATGTGCTCGGATTTCCTATTCCTAGTTTACATTCTAGCAGCTGCATTCTGCACTAGTTGCAATCAATTTATGTCTTTTTTGGGTAGTCCTGAGAGGAGAGCGTTACAGTAATCTGGTCAACTGAAAACAAAAGCGTGGATTAATTTCTCATCATCTTGAAATGTTATAAGGGGTCTAACTTTTGCTATATTTCTTAAGTGGAAAAATGCTGTTCTAGTAATCTGATTATTATGTGATTTAAAATTCAGGTCAAAGTCAATAGTTACCCCTAAATTCTTTACCTCTGTCTTGATTTTTAATCCTAATGCATCAAGTTTATTTCTAATAACCTCATATCCATTATTGCCAATCACTAAAATTTCTGTTTTCTCTTTATTTAGTTTGAGAAAATTACTACTCATCCATTCAAAAACATAAGAAAGACATTGTGTCAGTAAATCAAGAGAGTCAGGGTTGTCAGGCGCTATTGATAAGTACAGTTGTGTCATCAGCATAGCATGGTAGCTCACGTTATGCCCTGAGATAATCTGACCTAATGGAAGCATGTAAATTGAAAAAGAGAAGCAGACCCAGGATAGAGCCTTGTGGAACACCATATAGAATATCATGTGTCTTTGAAGTATAATTACCACAACTTACAAAGAATTTTCTACCTGCCAGGTAGGATTGAAACCAATTTAAGACACCGTCAGAGAGGCCCACCCATTTACTTAAGGTGATTTCTAAGAATATTGTGATCAATTTCAATTTCCAAGAGCTATACTCTTGGAGCTATGTGTTGAACTAGCATCAGCTTTACAAAGGCAGGTTTTGAGGAATTGTATTCTACCTGTTCCTTTGGAAGTTCTATCCACTGTCAAGTTTTAAGCCTCAGGAGCTTTTCAATGTGAACTTGCTAGCCGATCGATATTTCACAGACATCACTGAGTTGCACTATTCCAGCTGTTTTGGATGGTATTAATAGTTTTTTTTCAGATATGTAAGCTTTAACTTACACTGTGGTTGAACTGGAAACATCAAAGTGCAATTCTCAGCTCATATCCACTTTTCCAAATGAAAACAGAGCAGTCGACTGCACAGACATTGCTATTGTAATGGCGCTGGACAAGTTTCTTTATTGTCAAAAATTGAACAAAAAATAAATTTAAGAAACAGAACATGAAGTTAATCCCAGGAATGTTCATAAGAATATTCACTAAAGATAGCAAAATATCCACAAACTTGGATAGATAAGGCTTGTTGGAGTCAGTTTATTAATGGACATTTGCCTAGAAACTTGTTTGCATCATTGCAATGGGACTTTAAAATATTTACATCCATATACAGTGGTGTGAAAAACTATTTGCCCCCTTCCTGATTTTTTATTCTTTTGCATGTTTGTCACACAAAATGTTTCTGATCATCAAACACATTTAACCATTAGTCAAATATAACACAAGTAAACACAAAATGCAGTTCTTAAATGATGGTTTTTATTATTTAGGGAGAAAAAAAATCCAAACCTACATGGCCCTGTGTGAAAAAGTAATTGCCCCCTTGTTAAAAAATAACCTAACTGTGGTGTATCACACCTGAGTTCAATTTCCGTAGCCACCCCCAGGCCTGATTACTGCCACACCTGTTTCAATCAAGAAATCACTTAAATAGGAGCTGCCTGACACAGAGAAGTAGACCAAAAGCACCTCAAAAGCTAGACATCATGCCAAGATCCAAAGAAATTCAGGAACAAATGAGAACAGAAGTAATTGAGATCTATCAGTCTGGTAAAGGTTATAAAGCCATTTCTAAAGCTTTGGGACTCCAGCGAACCACAGTGAGAGCCATTATCCACAAATGGCAAAAACATGAAACAGTGGTGAACCTTCCCAGGAGTGGCGGCCAACCAAAATTACCCCAAGAGCGCAGAGACGACTCATCCGAGAGGTCACAAAAGACCTCAGGACAATGTCTAAAGAACTGCAGGCCTCACTTGCCTCAATTAAGGTCAGTGTTCACGACTTCACCATAAGAAAGAGACTGGGCAAAAACGGCCTGCATGGCAGATTTCCAAGACGCAAACCACTGTTAAGCAAAAAGAACATTAGGGCTCATCTCAATTTTGCTAAGAAACATTTCAATGATTGCCAAGACTTTTGGGAAAATACCTTGTGGACTGATGAGACAAAAGTTGAACTTTTTGAAGGCAAATGTCCGTTACATCTGGCGTAAAAGGAACACAGCATTTCAGAAAAAGAACATCATACCAACAGTAAAATATGGTGGTGGTAGTGTGATGGTCTGGGGTTGTTTTGCTGCTTCAGGACCTGGAAGACTTGCTGTGATAGATGGAACCATGAATTCTACTGTCTACCAAAAAATCCTGAAGGAGAATGTCCGGCCATCTGTTCGTCAACTCAAGCTGAAGCGATCTTGGGTGCTGCAACAGGACAATGACCCAAAACACACCAGCAAATCCACCTCTGAATGGCTGAAGAAAAACAAAATGAAGACTTTGGAGTGGCCTAGTCAAAGTCCTGACCTGAATCCAATTGAGATGCTATGGCATGACCTTAAAAAGGCGGTTCATGCTAGAAAACCCTCAAATAAAGCTGAATTACAACAATTCTGCAAAGATGAGTGGGCCAAAATTCCTCCAGAGCGCTGTAAAAGACTCATTGCAAGTTATTGCAGCTTGATTGCAGTTATTGCTGCTAAGGGTGGCCCAACCAGTTATTAGGTTCATGGGGCAATTACTTTTTCACACAGGGCTGCCATGTAGGTTTGGATTTTTTTTTCTCCCTAAATAATAAAAACTATCATTTAAAAACTGCATTTTGTGTTTACTTGTGTTATATTTGACTAATGGTTAAATGTGTTTGATGATCAGAAACATTTTGTGTGACAAACATGCAAAAGAATAAGAAATCAGGAAGGGGGCAAATAGTTTTTCACACCACTGTAAACAAAACGGCAACACGGGTAAGGTATCGAAACAAGACCGTAAAAAATTATACCATAAATGATTTTAAATCAGGACAATAATGTTGTCCATGGATTTTCTGATGTTAAAAATAAAGATTCACACCAAAGGTTCTGCACAGAAAATTAAATAATAACAATCTCACAAGAAAACACCTACACAGAAGAAGATCTGGATTGACATCTTACTAAATCCTATCTCATTTACAGTAGTTGTTATTCCACTAGAATTCATTGCTGTTTTTTGATATCATTGACCTAAAGGATGAAAGTCATTCTCTAGTCCCCTATTAAAGACTTTGTTACGTAATTTCAAAACACTGTTCCAGGGTATTGTTATAATCAGTTGGTTATAATATTAAGTTAAATGTCACTGTTTCTATGCACACTGTTATGGATTCATTCATACAGGCAGACCAAGTATGGTACACAGGGGCTAGGCTGAATTTAAAAACTATTAGCCTAGCAGTTTGGAGAATGGGACAAACTGCAGTGTGAGCATTGTGCTATTCTTTTTGGAGGTGGGGTTTGAGTTTACTGTCCTTGCTTGGAGACCAGAGAAGACCAGCACATGGAGAAACCAGTATATGAGGATTTGGACTGCTACAAAACCCTTTGAAGCTTATGGATGGATGATGTCATCCGTCTGGAAAAACCTTTCAGCACAGTGATGAAAATGGCAGACTCTATAGATCAAGATCATACCTTGATATTGTCTTGTTATGGCTTCCTTTTGTCTGTGATACAGAGTAAAATCATCATTAAAGAAAGCTAAAGTATATCTTTTTCTCTCGTGATTTTTGTACTGCCGTAATTACTATGGGAGGGATATCACCTTTTATATCATATCTCTATCTTTTCGTTTACTTAATTTAAAAGAACTTATTCCAACAAGGGAGCTTTTGCTTCTAAAGGAAACAGGTATATGAAGTTACTACATAATACAAAAATTTTTGATGGCTTGAGAGAAAAACAATGCTGGGGTGGTGTGATAATAGTATAAATGTTAGGCACTAGTACACTTATATGAAGATATATTTACAAAATCTCTGTACATTTTAAAATTTGATCATTTATTCATCTCGGAAGTACTAATACATTCAATATGATGTAAGAACCCCATTTCTAGCTGTTAAGTATTATTGTAATAGTTTTCTGTCTCAGGATTTGAACAACATTTCCATCAGTGAAGGAAATGTGCATTCTTCTATAGGAGAATGTCAGGTCATCTGTCCATGTGGATCAAGAAGCAATATAATGCATATAACATATTTACAACAGAAAGCTAAAATTATCTTAGAAAGATGTCTTGCAAAGATGAAATTCAAGTCCAGACCCAAACACCAAAGGGATACCATGGTAGGATTTGATTTAAGCACAAAAGCATCAAATCTCTCAAAAATTAAGCAGGTAATTCTGAAGGAATGGGACTACCTCCACCAAACCATGGGTGCAGATGGACCAACAATTACAGCAATTTTTGGTATCATTGTGGCTAAAGGCACTGCTGCCAGTTACTGAAACAAAGAGGATGAATACTTTTATATAGAAGCTTTACACGCTTTATATATTTTCTTAGAGAAAATGCAACTCTGTGTTATTGTTTGTCTAAGATCTGTTTTTAGAATTTGAGGGAGAAGATTCAATAAAATTCCATGAAAAATACATACAACATTCAGAAATTATGAAAGAGATATATACTTCATTTTTTAAGTCTACAACATTCATTAAGTTTGAAATTAAGATAAATACTCAATAGTGGATGTGTGGTCTGCATCTGTGCATTTGGTTGAGACCTTGCCAAAAAATATTGATAGTACGAGTATTGTGTGTGTTCTCTGCATGGTCAATGCAAAGGTTTTCAAAGCTCAGCTGCAAAACAAGAGTTAAAGTTCCAGGTTGGAAAAAAGGCAGAAAAAAACATCTGAAACAAAGGGATAGGTGTGGAGAGCGAACTCACAGAACAAAAAAACAAAGAACATTTGGTAAATATTTTAGTAATCAGGATTTGTCAGGGACACTGAAGGGCTCAGATGGATAATAAAATAATTGCACACTATATAATACCTGAGATAAACTAAACGGATCTGCTGATCATAAAAATAATGGTATAATAAAGATGGGTGGCTTTGTTGATTAAGTACAGAAGTGCCACTTTCCAAACATCGCAAAGGAACTCATGATAATAAATGCTGAGTGTTTGCTCTTGCAACATACATTTCAGCTTTGTGCTCACATTATGATTTAGGCATTTGAAACCAAAGAAATATAAATTCATCTATGTATAGCCTATATTTTCTAGAATTTACCTGCATTTGCTTTTTTTGCAATAATCTATCAGTCTTACACTGTATTTCGAAATGTACTGTAATTAATACAGAAGTACCTTTTCAAGCTCAGATTTTTTTCAAAAGGTTCACACCCTTTTTACTTATGAGTATGGAGAGGAAAGGTATGAGGTATGAATACTGTAACTTGTAATAAATGTTTCCTTTTCTGATCAAAGTTTTAATGAATGACATCATTTGTAAGCATTAGAATATTAGACCAGTGTAGCCATTCCATTTAACAAACCTAGTCAATTAATAAGCAGTGCTAACCACTGGGCCACCAACTCACCTTATTTTTTGTCTTTTAATAATTTGTATACTTTGAGTACTGTGTGGTGATAATACAAGTAGTTATCATAGGTTTTCTTAGCAAATTTAAACATTAAATGTACACTGGGTATATCGAGGGTATGCTGTAATTCTAGGCCATACACTTGCATATTGGGTGGCACGGTGGTGCAGCGGTAGCGCTGCCTCACAGTAAGGAGACATGGGTTCGCTTCCCGGGTCCTCCCTGCGTGGAGTTTGCATGTTCTCCCCGTGTCTGTGTGGGTTTCCTCTAGGTGTTCCGGTTTCCTCCCACAGTCCAAAGACATGCAGGTTAGGTGCATTGGCGATCCTAAATTGTCCCTAGTGTGTGTGTATGTGTGTCCTGCGGTGGGCTGGTGCCCTGCACAGGGTTTGTTCCTGCCTTGCGCCCTGTGTTGGCTGGGAATGGCTCCAGCAGACCCCCGTGATCCTGTAGTTAGGATATAGCGGGTTGGGCAATGACTGACTGACTGACACTTATGTATTTTTTAATGCTTTATGCCAATTTAAGTTACTGCTGGAGCAAGTGAATTTTTCATCTGGGGTAAATAAAGTATTATCTCTCTGTCTGTTTTCATCTTGATAGTATCTACTTTTAGGTGTTCTGGTTTTCTCCCACTGTTCATAGACATGCAGCATAGTTAATTTGGAGACGCTAAGTTAGTCCTACTGTGTGTGACTGTGTGTGTGTTCACTGTTGGACAAAGTGGGCATTGCCCATTTTGCCAGGCTTTCGTGGCATACCAGTCCTGTTAGAAAATCACATTTAATAGGGATGCAGACCTCCAGCTGCACTAAACCCTGGCTTGCATATCAAACTACGTGAATGAACTCCATTTTGTAGCAGGACTTCATCTGATAACAAAGGTTTAACTCAGAGGTTACCTGACATCTTTCCAAAGGCTCCTCTGCAGACTTCTTGAGCCAGAAGGTGAAAAATGTACTCAAGCAAGGACACAGACTCATAACTCAAGGGACAACAACTAAGATGGACAGAGGAACTTCCCTTTCCTTTAAAACCACATGCACCCCATTTCTCAAAGAAAGTGAGAAGAAGAAAAGAGACAAGACAATGGCAATTTGAGAGAAGTTCAGGGATTCTCTCTGGGCACCCTCCCTGGGAGGAGACGAAAAGGTGAAATTCTCTTCTCTTTGTGAACCTAAAACTGAGACCCAGTCTGTCAAACCAAGGCTGTGTGCCAGCAGTCTGATGAAGCTAAAAAGCCAGCACTTCAAGGAGGGAAATTAGGCCAGAATAAGTAATGGATTTTTTCTAAGATGTAGCAAAAGACAACAGAAGGCAAGCTTATGTAGCAGCAGCACAGTATTGACAAGGATCATGCACCAAAGAGAACGGGTGCATTCTAATACATGAAGAATCTCCCTCTTGAACCCGGAGCAACAACAAAGTAACAACTCCACACAACATCGGATATCATCATAAAGCAGAACTCAAAATAATAGTAAACAGCTAGTCAATATGTTATAGATTTGTTTGTCTAGTCTAGCGCTTCAGAGGAGACAATGCTCTGGAAACTCTCCTTCCCCCTGTCTTTCCAATGTAGAGGTGTCCCGCCAGGTAAGGGCCACAGCCATCTACCACAATGTGAAGTTATCATATTTTTATAATTCTTGTATTTATCAATAAATTGTATTATTCTGTTTCTTACAACAAGTGTGCCTTAGTTATTTTAATAATTCTTTGCATTTATATAGTACTTTTCTCACTACTCAAAGCGCTCAGCAATTGCAGGTTAAGGGCCTTGCTCAAGGGCCAACAGAGCAGAGTCCCTATTGGCATTTATGGGATTCGAACCGGCAGCCTTCCAAATGCCAGTGCAAATCCTATTTTGATATGAGTCTAAAGGCTGGAGGCCCGAGTCCTAAAGGTGAGGTAAATAAAGTAGGAGCCTTGCTGAATTATTGCATTAATTACCTGTATTGCAGAAGGCAAAACTGATAATTAATTAACCAATTTTAAAATGTATTTTTCAAATCCCACTTTATTATGGCATCCTTCTGGACAGAAGTCTTATTATTAATCAATCAAAAATCCTGCATCACCCTGCGATGGACTGGTGCCCCATCCAGCATTTGTTCCTGCCGTGCACTCAGTGCTAGCTGGTCTGGACTAAGTAGGTTGGAAAAATTACATGATGTGACATATTAATGGTAACTGATATTGTAATACATTGTGCAAAGCACATTGAGCTGCATTCAGTATGTGAAAACTGGAGCATAAACACATTTCACAAAATGATTTCTATCCATCTAAAATATATAGTGGGAGAACTAATTCAGAGCTGGGATAGCAGGCATTTACAGCAGTATTTGTCTTACAAACAGGACAGGAGTTGAGCCTTAAGTCTTCTAAATGTATGTTACACTGGAAACAGGTTACGGGCTAGCAGCACAAGGGAGTCTTACATCTCGTATTTTACCAAAGAACATTGGACTAATCTACCCTGGAGGTGAATATAGACCAGAAAGACAGTAGGGGACCATGGGTAGCTGAACAGGAGTCCCACAGCTGGCAGCAGGTATACAGTATTTCTGGCCTCTTGTTACTTATAAGCATGGACAAATAATCTGGGGGCTGTCTGGCCTTTTAAAAAAAGAGATGGGGTACAAAGCTGCAGTAACAAATCAGGTCGCCACAGAAAGTGTTAGGATGACCTCCCTACAGGTTTCAAAGCTTAACCCAATTATTACTTGGGATAACCCCAGTATTAGTCCCTGGCCATGGCTTAGACTTCTGGTCATTTAACAAATGTACTTGCAGTCAGTTGGTGAATAAGGGCAAGGGTTTGTCTGACAGAAGGAAGAGGGGCCAGGTTTGTGTGAAAGAGACTAGAACTTAGACTTAAGGGAGGTCTGCAAAGTTTATTATTGGGAAAGTGCATAAAGAATCCCACTAGTTATAAAAGAGTGTAAAACATACAACTAGGGGTTTTTGTCTGTTTTTTAGTTTCTTCTTTCATGTGTTGTCATTTTTATTATTGTTATGTTAATAAAATATATATATACTCAGCAAAAAAAGAAACGTCCTCTGACTTGCAACTGTTTTTACTTTCAGTAAACTTAATGTGTATATATTTGTATGGACAGTAAAAGAGTCAACACCATAAGACATAAACTAAAAATGTTTCACAATGTGTCCCTGAATGAAGGGAGGCTCAAAATCAAAAGTACCAGTCAGTATCTGGTGTGGCCACCAGCTGCTTGAAGTACTGCAGGGCATCTCCTCCTCATGGACTGGACCAGATTTGTCAGTTCTTGCTGTGAGATGTTACCCCACTCTTCCACCAAGGCACCTGCAAGTTCCTGGACATTTCTGGGGGGAATGGCCCTAGCCCTCACCCTGAGATCCAACAGGTCCCAGACGTGCTCAATGGGATTGAGATCTGGGCTCTTCCACTTCGAGGATGATCAGCTGTCCTTCCTGTCTCCCTGTAGCGCTGTCTTAGGCGTCTCACAGTGCAGACATGGCAATTTATTGCCCTAGCCACATCAGCAGTCCTCATGCCTCCCTGCAGCATGCCTAATGCACATTCACGCAGATGAGCAGGGACCCTGGGCATCTTTCTTTGGGTGTTTTTCACAGTCGGTAGACAAGTCTCTTTAGTGTCCTGCGTTTTTAGAACTGTGACCTTAAATGCCTACTTTCTGTAAGCTGTTAAGGTCTTAACGACCATTCCACAGGTGCATGTTAATTAATTGATTATGGTTAATTGAACATGCATGGAAAACATTGTTTAAACCCTTTACAATGAAGATCTGTAAAGTTATTTGGATTTTTAAAACATTATTGTTGAAATACACAGTCCTGAAAAAGGAACGTTTCTTTTTTTGCTGAGTATATATATATATTTTTTTACTTTAGCTTCTGTGGAATTCTTCCTGAATTTATGGACAACTCAAGAGAATTCCATAGCTTCAACAATATCAGATTCAAATTTGATATTATTTATGCCATGAAATTAACATTAAACTAATGTAGTCTGAAATGAAATAAAGTAAATTTCAGTAAGAATAATAAGTAAATATGATAGCAGTTCTAGATAAATTTCCACACATTTATTATGAACAATCTGAGATATATGTATTCATCCAACTCTACTTCTTTTCATTACCTTTGAACAATGAGATGTCAACATTTAAAATCATACAGTATACTATATTCTGACATTACTAATGTAATGTTACAAAAGAGAACATGTGCCATGTGATAAGTTGTATAATAAGTTCAGTTCATGCCATTATTCTTTGCTGATCAACTTCAGGTCTTTGAAAGTGATTAGCAAAGTCAGAAAGATTCATCTAATATGAAGATAAGTCAGTGTTCAGCAAAAGTAATGGTGTGACTTTAGTACATGTCAGCACCCAGTATTTTGAGCATGTCGTAGTCTTGTAATAATTTATTGAGAAGGCCACCTAAGAGGAAAAATAAAGTCACCTAAATAATTAAGTACACAAAAACATCACTTCTCAACAAAAAGTATTATTATTATATTTTATGTAATTACGTACTGTTCTACTTGCTTGATACCCAAGACAATTTACGAAGAATGTGACATACAATAGGAAGTTCTCATCTTTGAAATGAGAAATCACATTAAACTTTTAGGCATTGCCCTGGTCTTGTTTAGTTCTTATGATTATTATCTTTTATTCTTATTATTTTTCATTTTACAGGCTACTGTTGTGAGTTATGTAAAAAAATAAATATATAATGATCACTTTCAGTTGTATGCAGTGTCAGATACACACTAGTAAAGGGCAAATTCAGGGCTGCAATACCACTCCTGAGGAGGAGAGGGTGCTGCTGGTAACACCTCCAGGATAGACCAGCCTCAAGAATGCTGAAATCACATCTGCTATCTTCAGACTGGAAGCCACGCCCCTTCTCATGAGTGTGCCAGATCACCACACCACCAGAAATTTGTTCACTGAAGATTTTTGGTGTTGTTACAACTTGTATGTTCACCCTTTCTTATTACACTTGCCCAGTTCATTTTTTTTCTTCTCACTATAAGGAATGTACCCTTCTGATACCCCAACCCTCTTTCTACTATATGTTTGTGCTTTTTCTTACAGCAGATACTACTCAACTATATTTCTCCTTTAGACAAAATGACTTTTCTGCTATTGCATCTAAACTGATATAACCCCTTATAACTAAAAACAATGGATGATTGATCATAATCTGCCTTAGAACACACAGTTCTCTTCTATACTACACACTACAGTGAGGTGTTGTCACCTTTTAGTTAATAAACATTAGTTTACTGTGCACACGTTAGGCATTATTTTTGACACTAATGTTCTTTTAATATAAACATACTTTTTTAACAATTCAAAATTATAGGAAGACTTTTGTAACAAAATTACCATTCACTGGTGCAATGTCTTTTTTTACAGGCTCCTGTACTAGGGTGTTGTACCGTGTTAGCCATTATAAATGTAGAGAAAAGCCAAGAAAAATGACACCTTTTATTAGCTAACTAAAAAGATTTCAATATGCAAGCTCTCGAGGCAACTCAGGCCCCTTCTTCAGGCAAGATGTAATCATTTACATTTACAAGATGATTACATCTTGCCTGAAGAAGGGGCCTGAGTTGCCTCGAAAGCTTGCATATTGTAATCTTTTTAGTTAGCCAATAAAAAGTGTCACTTTACAGGCTCCTCAAATAAATCCATTAGTAGTTTTGAGCTAATAAAGAAATGCCACTGTGAGAATCCTTATTGGAACAAAGAAGTACAACCAGTCATTCCTGTTCTTAGATTTCTGGATTGGCTTCCAATGAAGTTTAGAGCTTAGGTCATAATCCTTCAAGTAACAAACAATTTACACAACTCTGGCTCTATTTACTTAACAGAACTTATCAGTGCAAACAGATACCAGTCTACTAAAGATGCCAAAGATTAATAAAACAACAATGCAAGCAGTGCCTTTACCTACCAGATCCCAGTCTGTGGAATAACCTGCCTATTTGTGTAAGTCTCCACATTTAAAACAATTCTAAAGATGCATTACTTTAGTCTAGCATACCCTGAATAACACAGTTGATTATGCTGTTTGCAGTGCAATTAAGCTTGTTAGTTATCTGCTCCAAAACAAACCTTGGCAGTTGTAATGAACACTTACAGACCATCTTTTAGTCTCTTTCTCTATTTGGCATCATGCCATGGTACTTGGTGTCACTAGTAATTTCGCAATATATGCTTACTAGCCAGACCTTCTTAGTCATTTTACTTCAGTTTATATAGCTGTGTGTTTCAAGTTGTGTTTAGTGCATGCAGAATGTCCATCAGCATGCAGACAGTCAGTAATCAGAACCGTGACACTGCATTTCTTAAAGGTCAGTGGGCTCTCCAGACAGTACCGGTGCTAGGTTATTTTGCACCCTAAGCCAAGCTTATTAGCGCACAAACCAGCTGTTCAGTAGCTAAGCCGTACAACTGTTTTTTCCCCCTTGTTATGATCTGCACCCTAAGCAAATGCCTAATTCACCTTAATGGTGAAGCCAGTCCCGCCCTCCAGAGATATATTTTCTGTAGGAATGATGCCAACTGGAGTTTTTGTTCTCTTCTGCTCTGCTTCCATACATAAACATCTTAAGTTTTGTGTCAGTGAGACTTTATATTGATATGCTTTTTATAACATCTGTAAATACATATAGGTATCCCTGACACCTTGAAAGTTTCTTTGCACACTTTGATGCATCTAGCAGCAGGGAGACTGTACATCTACCTTGGCTGGAGGAGCAGCATCAGCCTCTAGTCCTACACCTACAGCAAGTGAGGTCCACCCTGAGGAGGATCAACAACAACAGAGCTGCAGGACCGGACAGGGTGTCGGGTAAGACACTGAAAATATGTGCTGATCAATTGGCAGGAGTCTTTCTGGACATTTTCAACCTTTCTCTACACCTTGCAATGGTCCCTGTTTGCCTCAAATCCTCCACTATTGTGACATTGCCTAAAAAAATCAGCAATGATTACTGCCCTGTGACTCTGACCCCAGTAATAATGAAGTGCTTTGAGAGAATCCTCCTAAAGTACATCAAGGATGCCATCTCTGCTGCATTTGACAACCATTAGCTCGCCTACAGGAAGAACAGATCTGCAGAGGATGCCGTCTCAATAGTACTTAACACAACCATCTGCAGTGCCCTAACACTTATGTTAGGATGCTATTCGTTCGTTTGGTTCAGCGTTTAACTCCTAGACCTGGACTCTATATATGCTGGAAGGGTTCAGAAGAGGGCCAAATGTATAGCTGTGGATCTCACCTATCCGGGAAATGGACTGTTTGTACCACTGCCTTCAGGAAAGCGATACAGAAACATTAAAACATGAACCAGCAGACAGTTTTTTCCCCCGAGCTGTGAAGTCCATCTGCACCTGCTAATACACACACATACATCTACATCTACCCCTAACCTGTCCCCATGTAGACATACACACACACTTTCCCTTGTAATCAACCACACACACTTGTATTCTTCCCCTGCAGACCTACGCACACAGATCACTGGTCTACTACCTCAGGAAAAGTCTGGACTTGATGATGTTTTATTACTGCTGTCTTTTATACTTATTATGTTTATCTTATTATTTATAGTGTATTGTGTATTTTAAGTATTCTGCCTTGAAGCCGAGTCCTACCAACCAAAAATTTATCTATCTATCTATCTATCTATCTATCTATCTATCTATCTATCTATCTATCTATCTATCTATCTATCTATCTATCTATCTATCTATCTATCTATCTATCTATCTATCTAATGTAAGTCAAAAGCATTGGAGATGAATAAAGTGAATTGAATTGAAACTAGTTTTGGAAAGTGTAGTTCTCAAGTCCTTACCAAACAATCTGTACAGGCAGATAACAGATGTACAGAAACAGACAAAGCTGATATTTTGTAATGCTTTAGAAAAAGGAATTGTAAGAAAATTACATCTCAAATGTTTTTCAATTCCATACACATTTCTTCCTAAAAGTTTAAACCTATTTATAATTCTTTGTAAAATGTATGTAGCATACATAAATCTATTTTAAACAGTATTGGATTTTAAGTGTCTGACATTCATTGGTAGGAAGCACTGCTTTAAATTCACAGTTCAACTTTCATTTATTGTATACAAAACTATTATAAATTAATATAAATTAGATACAAAACTATAATTTGACTAGCAATATTTTAAGAACTACAAACCAAAAATGATAATGTAAAGATGCACTGACTTACCTGTCTGCTAAGTTCCTGAACCTTTGAATAGGTAGTCTGAAGCGAAATATGTCAGATTCGAGTTGGCTAAAGCTGCTTCCTACAATAGCTCTAGGTGTGTAATGAGAAATAATTGTTACAAAATAAAATCAGACAGAACTGCTTTAGTTTATTAACAGTGAAAGGTTTATTTTCATTTCTCTTACCCTAATATAATCATCGGTCCTTCTGGCCCACAGAACATTCCCGCCGCTACTGTGAGAATGAAGGAGATTGTAACACCAAGAAATGTCCTCAAATTGAAAACATTATTGATTGCCGCTCCATTCAGTAAAGCTATGACTTCAGGCAGGCCACTTGCAGAACTTGTTGGGCAAACAAACTGGAAATTTCAGCAAAATGGTATTAGTTTATATTTGTAGTCAGTTAAAACATTTTGTCAAAAGCCTCTTCCTATCTGCAATGTTGTTAGCATCATAAACCTAAGTGTTTATTAGTGAACTGCTTATATTGCATCAAACATTAAAAAAAAATTTGATATTCGTCACCATATAGGTCATGTAACACTATAGACCTCTCTGTCTGGATTAATTTTAAGATGCATTCAGTTCCTAAGCAATGATATGTTTAAGAGTATGAAAATCAATGTAAATTGTGCAAAAGCCTGACTTTTCTAAAACATTTACAATGGGGGGTGTACGAGGAAATGAGGTCAAATAAGATGTTGTTTTGTTAAACTATGAATAAAGGTTGTTTAATTATGAATAAAAGAATAAAAGTTGTTGTGATGTTCAAAATAAACTGTGCCTGACACATTTGCACATCTGGCATCAAAATAATTATATTAATAATAGAATGGAATAGAGATGCTAAAGTTACATTGTCATTCTGATTATTTGCAAAAATCAGACTAGACTGTGCTTTTTTGCCATGTTGACATTTCTACTTTACTATCTATCTATCTATCTATCTATCTATCTATCTATCTATCTATCTATCTATCTATCTATCTATCTATCTATCTATCTATCTATCTATCTATCTATCTATCTATCTATCTATCTATCTATCTAGACAGACCTGGCAGTGTACAGATTCTCCCTATCCAATCTAATGGAGCTTGAGAGGATCTGCCAGGAAGTAAATCCTGGTGTACAAAGCTTGTAGAAACTTAGCCATGAAGACCTAAAGTTCTAATTGCTGCCAAAGGGGCTTCTACAAAGTACTGAAAAGGTTCTGTATACATATTTGAATAAGAGATTTCAGTTTTGATTTTTAAGACATGTTTTCATTGATGGGCAAAAATGGAAAATGTATCCATTGAAAACTAAATCTACAACACAATACAGTGTACAGAAAGTGAAGGGGTCTAGATACTTTCTGAATCACATGCATTTCAATTAAGTATCCAGACAGACAGATTTCAAACTCTGGGGACAGAGAAAAAAGAGAAACATTCTGGGTAACTGGCATGAGTAGTTGAGTGACACAAGAGGATGTACTCTAGGCTATTAAGGGGATGGCTGATGCTCTCCCAGGAACACAAAGTAAGCACTTTATCCCTCAAACTTTGACAAGTTGCCTAAATACCAAAAATGATTCTAATAGAAGCAAAGACATTATCTTTAAATAAATCACTAAGATCAATCAGATTATTTTCCACATCACTTAGTAATCCCACACTTTGGTTTGTCCAGGTATTTGATCCTGTTTGTAAATGAAGACTTGTACCTCTATCCGTGTCATTAAATTTATTAGAGGTCAGAAGAGACTCTCTGTTCTGTCTTGGTTTGTTTTGTATTGCTGTCAGTTTATTGTGGTTCTCTCCTTCTGTTGCTTTCTTAATCTGGTAGTCATTTTATTCCTTTTAAAATATGTCCTTTTTACTTTTTTATTTTGTTTACATTTTTGGTTTGTTTTAGTCAATTTTATTGTTCAGCACTTTTGTTGTCACTTGTTGCCTTTTAAATGTGCTATATAAATAAACAAGAAATTAAATGAAAACAAAAATGTTAACTATAGATTCAAATGAGTTAATACACATGAGAAAACTATTTGCTATTCATTACCAAACAAAAAAAGGAGGGATCAAACATATCAAAATTGAAAAAAAAATGCTTCCTCAAATCACACAAGCCAATTTATATATACTCGGGGAATTGTTTTAAGAGAGATTTTTTTCTTACCAGGACTGATAAAGATGAGACAATCATCATTACAGCGCTGATTCCAAAAACATAGCTCCATGTAAGCATGTAATTGCTGTCCTGTAATTGCAAGAGCAGATAGCCAGTCATTGATATAAAATCTCATTGGATCATTATTAAGTAGAAACAGAACCCTTTAGATTCAGATATGGTTATGAAGATTTATAGAATTTAGCTATTCACATCCCAGTAATGGAAAATTAAAGAAAAAGGATAATGAGATGTCATTTGGAAAATCTAGAGTACTGTATTGCCATAAAAGAAAGTTAAATTAATTTTGGTCTTTGCAGAACAAGAAGTATTTTAAGACTTTTGCTCCTATATATAATAAAAACAGATTTACTTTATAATCAACACAATGGTTAAGTTTTCAGCATCATCACATACTGTCAAAAAGAACTATTGGGGAAAATGACATGAATACCATAGAAATCAGCCTGCTTTACTCCTTTTGAAAAAGAAGAGAATAAAACCCTGAAAAACAGACAGAGTAGTATAGCTAAGTGATTTTTTAAATGAAATGTAGAATTATTATTATAAAAGTAATTATAAATTTGATGATTAAAAAATTAACATCATAATGGCTTATGACACCGTCAGTGAAACCTGCTATAATATTCAATGTGTAAGACAAACATTTCTGCTTAAAATGTTTGGCAAATATATTTTAACTTACAGCCATGTTTACCAAGGTCTTTTATAAGCAAAATAGTTTGTAAAAATATATAGATTTGTACTTTAGAAATTTTCTCTTTCTGCATTCCATTTCTTGCTAAAATGATTACAGTTCATTTTTTGTATTATTAAATGTGGTTAGAGGGCAGGCTTAGGCCACAACATTTACTTATGAAATTCATTAATTCATTTCCTGAGGCTGCTTACAGTAGTTAAAATAGGTTTGTGGGAGCCATATCACTTGATCACACATTAATCAAAGCAACAGGCTTTTGGGATGTGGAAGGAATCCAGAGTGCCCAGAAAAAAAACTCTTGTAGACATAAGAAAAACAAGCACAGGCTCCACAATGGCAGAGTTCAGGTATGGATATGAACCCAAAACTCTGAAACTTTATGGTGGACGAGCTAACGATTGTGTGTAGTTTTTTGAAAATTAAGAAAATGCTACCTGTATGTAAGGAAGAACAAATGCCCACTTCAGCCTTGTTAGTAATTTGATTGTTTGATATGTCAAAAATCCTGTCACTCCAGTGCCTATGCCAGTCAGCCCCATCATAAGCCAGTAGTCCCAGTCAGAGTGTAAACTGCAAAGAAAAACAAGCTCATTACACATGCCATACACATCTACAACAAAGATACTCTTTGAAATAAGTTTATTTTGAAGATGAATTACTTGTTAACAAAGGAGGATAAAAGGTGATATTGATATTATTAATGATGTGTTTGTTTGCAGATAAATATATATAGTCTATGGATTGTGCATAAAAATAAAAAATATTGGATATAATTCTCTAGTACTTTAGCATATAATGTTATTTATTATATGTTGCATATAATAATATTCACTGACATATTATTACTATTATTATTACTATTACTTTTATTATAATGTTTATGATTACTATTATTATTATTATGATTAGTAGCAGTAGCAGTATTGTCCTACAAATGAAACATGTGGTCACTCTCTGATGCCATCATCTTGTGTTGTTTTTTGTGTTATTAAGCAAGGTAGCCCTCATTTAGCAAATAACAGTTATTGACAGATTAACGAATGTGTGTATTGTTTAGTATTTTAAAAACAGCAATAAAAAACAGGTATTTTTTCAATGATTCACTTTGAAAAGAATATATGTAATTGAATATGTAAGACTTGTTCAGGCTACAGGCCTAATTGCAATTTTACAGGCAGATGGTGAAGAATAAAGCACACTGTTTTTTAGTTCTATAATTTTACATATCACAATATAACTAACAATCGCCTACTCCTCATCAGGGTTGAAAGTGAAACAAATATAAGAAACAAACAACAGAAAATATGTAGCATTTTATTCTTATCATTATTTATTTAATTAAAAAGAAAGTTCCTTGTGAAGTGATCTAATACTCCTTTCCTGTTTTTTCTTTGTCAATATTTGTGGATAGCACAGCATCCAGACACATCAAGGAGTGTCCAGCTGTAAAAAAAACTCCCACTGGAAGAATATCCTGTGCGCCATACTAAGTGGATGTGACTTATTCTTTCCTATAGGTGTGGACTTACACTAAAAAATATTTTTTCATCTTAAATGTTGCTATATAATTTAGTATATTATATTATATATTTAGTAACTGAGCATTGCTATATTTTAGGCGATGAGCGAGCAAGAAATATTTGTTCATAGTATTTTAGAAAAATCCTGTCTTTGACAATAAGAATGGGACACCATTAAATTTGACTGCTATACATGATTGTTTTAAAAAATCACTTGTATCTCTTGTGTCTGCTTGGTAGGATGACTTTTCCACATTATTGTGCCATTTCAAAGTGTTTCCTCTTACACCACCTGAAACTACTCCTGTCTCTCACACTCTCCATCTCATCTCTAAACACTCCTCATGCTACCATTCAAGTAGTCATCCACAGTTCACCTCTGAACCCTATACTCAGTAAGTCTCTGACATCATGAAGGATTTAATTGTCACTCTGAAGTAATTTAATGGCAAACCCTGAAACCACTGCTGGGCATCTTATCTGTCCTCCAGCAACCACTGATATACCTGCACCTTCTTCTATAACTCTTCATTCACCAAATATTCATGACAGTTCATAATAATTCACCATTTAGACGCTTGATTTTATAAGCAGCACTGTCCTGTACATTCTCTTCTGGGATCATGTACCTTTTTGTGGCCTGGAACTTTTGCTACCTCGGATGGTTCTTTCCTGGCCTTACTTTCGTCAACAGAGGTTGAGACCCCTTTATCAATAACTGGTCTGCCTTCTACCTACCAACCTGGATGACTATCATACACTTCCAACTGGACTATTCCTATTTCACACTTGTGCTAGTGCCACTGTCTAATGTCCTTCCCTGAAATGCAGTACATATGGTGGTCTTATCACCCACTGGAAAAGCCTTCCTTTTTGTCCTGGCATGACAAGATTTATCACCCCATTCCAGGTGTTCTCTCTTTACTTGGGGACTTTTATGTGCTCTGTGTTTTAACCTGCAATTACCAAATTTAGCAGACCACAAGTGTCTTATTGGAACCAAATAAATTGATACAATGTTGGTATTAGGATGAAAAAAATAAATAATCATTTTGCCATTTTACCATAATAAAAAATGGTCTAATATTAGTGTACATGGAGTTTGCATGTTCTCCCCGTGTCTGTGTGGGTTTCCTCCAGGTGCTCTGTTTGCCTCCCACAGTCCAAAGGCATGCAGGTTAGGTGCATTGGCAATCCTAAATTGTCCCTAGTGTGTGGTTGGTGTGTGTGTGTGTGTGTGTGCACTGCAGTGGGTTGGCGCCCTGCCCGGGTTTTGTTTCCTACCTTGCGCCCTGTGTTGGCTGGGATTGGCTCCAGGAGACCCCTGTGACCGTGTAGTTAGGATAAAACGGGTTGGATAATGGATGGATGGATGGATGGATTAGTGTACTTATTTGTGACTTGGACACTGATTGTCCATTGATTGAACGCACTAAGTTTCAAACATTATTGATTTTATCTGAGTTTTGGATAAAAGTTTCAAGATATCAGATCACTATTTGGCAATGAAAGTGTGTAAACTTGTTAAAAGTTTCATTATTCAGCAAAAAATATGGGTACTTTTCAAAAGACACATTAAGAGATACCGTAGCTGTTCAGTTTTCATGTAACACATAGTGCACTGGACATTCCAGATCAAATGTTTCTCAGTCTTTATCTGCCATCCCTGTATTTTTTTTAATCTGATGGAACTACTCACTACAGAATAATTCACTTCACATTCATTTTCTTTGCAGCACACATTAACAAATAGATAAGTAAAAAAACTATCAAATTAACCTAACCTGTACATTTTTCACATATAAAATAAAACCTGCATGGAGAAAAGAATGTGCAAACTTCATACAGATGGTAATTATGCTGTGTCTCTGGAACTGTAACAGACCAGTCGCTATTGCGTTAATAAAATCAGAATTTAAAGGAGTGAAAGACAGAAAGCAGCTTTTAATAGGTAATGGGGCCATCTATGTTGTATGGCCTGGAGACAGTGACACTGATGAAAATACAGGAGGCTGAACTGGAAGTGGCACAGTTGAAGATGCTATGATTTTCACTCAGAGTATTAAGGGTAGATAGGATCAAGAATGAGTATATTAGAGAGACAACACAGGTACGATAATTTGGTGACCAAGTGAGAGGCTAGATTGAGATGGTTTGGTCACTTGCACAGAAGTGATAATGGGTACATTAGGAAAAGAATGTTTAGGATGGAACCACCAGGGCAAAAGAAAGGAGGAAGGCCAAAGAGGAGGTTTATGAATGTGATGAGGGAGGACATGAAGGCAGTTGGTGCAGCAGAAAATAATATAAGAAGATAGGGATAGATTGATGATCTGCTGTGGTGACCCCTAAATGGGAGCTGCCAAAAGAAGGGGAAGAACCATATTATAGTTTTAACTGGAATTAAATGGAATTTCACTTCACTTACAGTTAATACAGTGTAACTGTATTACTATGAGTACCTGTATGGATTTTTATCATTACCTTCTCCATTTGCATTTGCTAAATGCATTGTCTTGATCCTTTAAAACTATAACCATGCTGTCAGAATGTGTGATTACACTGGTAAGTGCAGATTTATTAGAATTATAAATAATGACTAATAACACATTTTATTTTAAAGCAGCTTTACTATACACTATCCAGGTGAACTGTAATTGTGGGTCCTTAACAGTTTATTTTTATAATTGCCAACCTTACTGATTTGATTTTTACTCAGCCTTTTAACTTTTAACCAGAATGGACACCAACAATCTCTGTTCAATTTCATTCTTATTTCTAGGGCACTGGGCACAAAACACTGAAATGATTCTGATACTGTACAAAAGAATGTGATAATGTTCCATATTAGTCAGCAGTTCAAGCAGGTATTTAAAATACATCCAGCTTGGTGACTCAACTGTGTGTTTAAAATTGTTTAGGTAAAATTTTTTGTCTTGTGTAAAATAAGAAAAGTATAAAATATAACACGATAAATATTTTTAATCAGACCAACATGTAAAATCTCGGAAGCAAAAGCCTAATAATGGAAGAGCATCTGGCAGCGTTTATCTAAAAAAGCGACCTCGCAATAGTGTTGCATAGCACGCAGCATTTAAATTGTGTGCATCTTGTGCCTTAAAAATTATGTGCTGTCATTTGACAAATTCTTCACTTCTCCTTTTCAAGGTCACTGTGGACATGTTGGTTTGAAGGATAACTTCAAAGGATTCTTTTTGGCCAAGCATTTCCTTTCAAATAACTTTTAAGAAGCAAATATCTGTTCATCTCAGACACTTGGCTTAAGAACTTGGTCTGTTGTCCTTGACTGTTTTTAAAGTCTGAAATTTTGAGGCTTAAAAATGCTGTTAATTTACTTTACATTTTATTTGTAATAAAGTATGTGGACTGTGCCTTTAAAGCTGAATGAATGTTACTGAAAAAAATGAGATTATCATATTCACCCAAAAGCAAGATGGACAGAGAGAATAATTTCAGAGCAGCTGTTAGCTCTTCTCTCTCAAGATTCCATCACCCTGACCTTAGACTTCATGTCATGTCCTTGGACACATGGAGTTTGTACATTTCTCGCCTGCACATGTGGGCTCTTTTCTGAGAACTCTGGTTTTTCTTCTACATCCCCAAAGACAGTCAATCTTTTAAAGGCCTCTGCAACAGGCTTGTCCTTCATGCTGGGTTGACCCCTTCCTTGTTGGGCCACGTTATTTCAAGATCAAAATATGTAAGACTAATAACGAAAAGGAGAGAGCTGACTCTTTCTAATTAATTCTTAATTTTACAACATTTTCTTCTTTATTTCTAGCTCTGTTTTTAACCCTTTTTTCAGTGCTTGAAGTAGTACTAAATTATTGGCAGTACTCTATTTATGGTGATACACTAGTATTTCATTAAAGAGTCGGGTTAGGGTTAGGGACTGGACTAAAACCTCCAGTGGAAGGCCATTTAAACACTATAAGACAAAGTGGGCATTGCCAGTTTTGTTAGGCTTTCAGTTGCACACAAGGCCTGTTAAGGCAGTAGATTTAACAAGGATAGAGAAAGCCATTTGCACCTCCACCTGCAATCCAAAGTGAATGACTGAACTGCAGCCCTACCAACAAGTTGTAGAGAACACAGGAAAGAGCCTAACAGTGAGCCAAAGAAGGAAGCATCACACCACACCCTTGAAAAAGGAACATGTAGGAAACATCAAGTATACACTTCAATGCCGGAAGAGCCCTCTACTCAGACTTGGAGGAACAACAGCAATAACTCCACACAGTATCAGACATCATTCTTACAGATTTTGTATTGTAAAAGTGTGAAACACTTCTCACATCATACACAAAATCGTACATGTATTTAGTATCCTTGGATGGCAGAAATAGAATTCTCTCAACCATTTCTTACAATGCCACAGAGAGTAAACGTGCCCAGAACTGTTTTTTGGGTCAAAGTACTGGTCATCCCAGGAACTGGGTTTCTAGCAAAATATCTCAAGGTAATTCACAAAAAATCTAACTGTTAAGAAAATGTTGATTATTTCCTCTGTGTATTCTCTTCTTTGTACTCCAGGAATCAATAATTAACAATCATGCACCTAAAATATGTTGTTCTCTGCAAATCCATTTATAGCTAATTTCATAGTCTAACACTCCATAATATAGACAATATTTAATTTTCTGAAGTTATTTGTTACCTAGACCTTAAGTGATCTTTATGTACAAAATGTGTTCACACCCTTTCATCAACTATGTGGAATATCTTCAACAAGTCATAAACTTGTTAAACATAAACTTCCCAACTTTCCTAATCTTCTATCACCATATATGTATGAATATGTTTTAGTGAGTGATTAGGACAATACTGGCACTTCTGACTTTATCAGTCAATAAATGTAGAGGATCTTAAGCAATGTTGGGAAGCGGTCTTTCTTATTACTATCTCAGCAGTTGATGTAACTATTTTGTTCATAATAAACATTCTTCATCAAGCTGTGCCAAACATGCCAGATTAAAATTATGCATTATTTACATCTTTCTAGATTACAGTTATTAAAAAAATATCAGAAACTGTGAACATTACCATGTAGCTCTGGCCTAGCTAGATCATGTTTTTGGGTTATCCTAAAATAAGATTATTTTGGGGAAGGATATTTGCTTATCTGTTAGATAATGTCAGACCTGATTATTCCCAATTCTTTATTCATTAATTAATTCATAAATGTTATTGTAAAATAAATTTGTCAGGCTTTTGCTGCCTTTGTTACTGTTTTACTGCTGGTGTTTTAATCTGTACTGGGAAATATTTTAAAAAGAGCCATTTTTCAAATAGTTTTCTGAATTGGGAAATGACAGGATTTTATTATTTAATGCATTTTAATTCTCTCTTTGAAATGTTATATTCATTGTATTTTTGATTAGACTATTTTTTATATATTATATTAAAGTGTTTTTTTGGCATTGTCTGTTGTCCTCTTTTACTTTAATGCATATATTTGAAATTAATTTTAAAAAATAATAAACGTCATTAACCACCTATATATTTTCTGGTTAGGACTTTGGGAATCAGAAGTGCATTCTGTTAGAATAAGAGTGTGAGGCAGCATCCAGAACTGGGTAGATCAAAACTTCCATCCCTCCATCCATTATCCAACCCGCTATATCCTAACTACAGGGTCACGGGGGTCTGCTGGAGCCAATCTCAGCCAACACAGGGTGCAAGGTAGGAAACAAACCCCGGGCAGGGCGCCAGCCCACCGCAGTTAATGTTTATACTGCGTTATTTTTTAAGTAAAAACAGGCTATGTTAAGATTATTATAATTAACCTTTAACAAGTAGTGAATGGTGTCATGGTAGTGTAGTGGTTATTAATAATTCTAATAGAAACATATATTTTCTTTATTACAGTGTTTAAAATCAAACATGGAACAAAAAAAAGGCAGGGAAACAGAGTCTGCCGAGGTTACGTTGGCAGCAAAAAGAAGTAAATGCCTGAGGTACACTGCTAGGCTATCATAGTACACAACACAAATACACATCCACACTCTGAGCTGATATACAGTCTCCAGACAGAATGCAGAAAGAGCTCATATAAAGGCATTAAGGGCACATTCATACATTTACTTTTCCAATTAAGAGTTATTTGCATAGTTTCATAACACAGGGCATACATAGCAAAACAGTAAAATAAATTATATTCTGTGGCCCCTATTCATAGCAGTCCAGTTTATATTTAGAAAGTAGGGCATGCTGCATAATGTCCACATGGAGATGAACGAAAATGCACATTAGATAATTCTTATTTCACGGACCTGCACAACACATGCCCTGAGAGCATTTCACCCTTTAATTTTGATCTGCACTTCAAATCCATCATTACCCCCATAGCAGCTTCTTGGAAAGACTCTACTTTGTACTAGGCAATGCCATGAAGGATGTTCTTGGAAGCACCCATGAATTGCTGACAGTTTATAACAAGGTATGCTCATGTACATCCATACTCATGGTAGTGGGCCAGTTGTTAGCTAATCTAATAAGCAGGCTTTTATTATGTGGGCGGTTCGCCCTAAGTAGACACAGTGGGGACATGCAAATTCAGAAACACACAAACACAGTGACCTGGCTGGGATCTGAACCTGCAAGTCTGGAGCTACGAGGCAGCAGACCCAGGTGAAGTGCCACCCACATGCATAAACATACATATCTATACATTCTTATATACAATATTCAGCTATTGCTATTCTTATTTTTTTGACAAATAAATATTAAAATAAAACAAATTTAATCATTGTACATGAAAAAAACCTACATTTTATATAATTTTTATAATACACAAGCTCTAATATATCTATTGCTAACTTTATCCTCTAAATGAATTCTTAAAGTAGATTTAAAAATGTTCTCTCTACCTTGAACCTGTTTTCTTTAGCCATGCTTGATACACTTTGCTGTGTGAAGGAACAAAATCCAAGCCTTCAAACGTTGCCAGTCGCATTCTGTCTTCTTTAGTAAATTTAGAATTAGCATTTCGTCTTTTTCCAGCATCCGGAAAGTCCTGAAAACCATTGTTTAGCTTGCCACTACTCATGGTTAATAAATTGAAAGAGTCTTTTACTTAACTTGAAAAGTCAGTTAATGATTTTGAGTTCAGATGGGCGATTTCCTTTCTGTATACAAAAGATTTACAGGCTGCTGGATGAGCACAGCTACTGATATTTTGTGACACTGTAACCCTATATAACGTTTCTACTGACCTAAGCCAAGCTACTTTCCAAAAGCCTTTACCACCATCAACCAGCTTCAGCCAGCTGATTTTGTTTTGGAAATTGTCTTAACCAAAAACAAAGAATGTCACAACATTTTGATTTCTCAAGATCTGTGAAATTGGAACACACCAGTCAAGAAACCTGAAACTCAGTGATCATCTACAGTGTATTGCAAACACCCCTTTTCAGCTGCAGTGGCCTGGTTATGCTTGATTATGTGTGATAGGAAAAGTTTGCAGCTCCCTTTTGACAGAGCTGATGTTATTTGATGATATTTTTATTTTTTTCCATGATAAGTAATTTACAGGATGGCAGTGGTTAGAACTTTTCCTTCACAGTTCCAGAGTCCATGGTTCAAATCCAGTCAGGTGAATGTTTGTGTGGAGTTTGCTCATTCTCGCCATGTCTGTGTGAGTTTTTTCTCTGTCTACACTGGTGTCCTTCTACAACCAAGATATAGAAGTTAAATTTATTTGCAAATCTAAATTATACCAGTGTGATGGATTGTATCCGGTGAATTTGGCATCTCATCCAAGCTTTCCTCCTGCTTTGTGATGAAGGCTACTCAGAAAGGCTCACCATGAACCTGTAATGGAATAAGTGGGTTTGAAAAATGAGTGCCTTTACAAAGTTCAAAGCACTTTCCCTTAAAGCATTTGTAAGTGATATCCTCCTCAAATCATACCCACAACTATCAATTTCCTACTCTATTTCTCAAGATAAGACAATATCCTAAAATACACTCACCATTATTAGTACACATATCCAGTGCAGGGAAAGTACAGCTCTGTAGTTAGTATCATGAATCAGCCATTCTTTACTCCTAAACATCCAGAGGGAACATGGAAGAACATACCAACTTCATAGAGGAGCCATGTCAGCCCAGGAGTTAACCTGAACTGACTATGCACTGCAGCCTGACACAACAGAGTGCTGTCCATTGAACCATCAGACTAATATAAAACTAATACTAACAGGTTAAAAACTGAATGTAAGGTGTCTGTGCTCATAAAAACCTTACTTTCTACATCACAATAATGCTGATAATGTAGATCTCTATAAACTCCTTAATCACATTAAAGATAACTCAAGTTTATAGTTTTTGCACAATGGATTGCTATTACCAATGTCTTCAGATTAAGCAAGAAATCAATGCACTGATGTAAAGAACTAAAGTGACAATGCAGCTCCTTTTGTGTTACGTTGAACAAACACTGATAGTTGTGTGCAAACAGAATAAAGCTGGTTGTGTAACTGAGGGGTCCTCCTGTTTAGCTGATTACACTGCTAAGAGCAAAATGCAGTTTATTTTAATTAGCTCAGGAAATTTTCTAAGGCAATGGGCTTTGGTTATAGTACTGAAGGTTATTTGGATGTATAAGGAATATCATGCAAGTACCTTTTTGTATGCAATATTTATTGGTTTGTTTTTTGGCCAGGAAATAATTTTATTAGTTTAATGGAGGGCTTTACTCTTGAACATATTACATACATATGCACATAAGTAAAACATTCTTGCCGTAAATCAATTCTTGTTCTTCATTGTTACTTGGCTGTTGCTGATGGTCACTGCAAAACACAGTTTTAGAGGAAACTGTAAACTGTAAAATTTTGAAATAAAACAGATAATTAGGGAATTTTGGTTATAAATATAATTTCACCCTGTAGCACATCCTATAAAAATGATAGGTTTAATCAGATCTGAATGTAACACTTTGATCTGTAATCTTACAATGTTGCCAAATTTTGGAGGGTTCAGATCAAAACCATTAGACACTGAATTGTGGTTTTCTTTAATTTATTACATATTTCGTTGATGAACAATGTATAATGTACACCTCCTCTATGTTCTATCCATGGAGGACCTCTTTACTGAATTGTGACCAAGGCATGCCTTCACTCCTGGCCTGTGTTGTACCCAGGTCTTGAAATCCAAGGGGACCTCCCAGTTCTCCACAACATAACATGTATTTATCCAGCAGGGGCCCAACCCTAATTCCCATCCCCATTCTTTGAAATATATTTCACAATTTGGAGAAATAATGTGTGAAGAGAAATATTCTGTGAATTTAAAAATGTATACATACCACCCTTAAAGGTAATATCATATAGATCTTTCAAAAAATTTCAGGTTGAAAAGAGAAGTCAGTTTTCAAATCTTGTTATATTATTTATTAGACGGTGTGAAGAAGGCAGAGTCACCTACAGGGCTCCAGAATGTCATACAGTCGTAGAGGGGACTCCAACTGGAACACAATCTGGGGGGATGCTGGTTGTTTGAATAGTAGAAGGTTCCTTAGAAAGATTAGTATGGTGGATGTTATAATAAGGGAAGAAGATTGGAAAATTGTTTCTGCTGAGTGTGCAACAGTGAAAAAAAAAAGGTAAAAAGGGGAAGAAGCAGTGATGCGGGCTCTGCATTGGTGTGCCGTGGTAAAAAAGGAGCTGAGCCGTAAGGCAAAGCTCTCAATTTACCAGTCGATCTACGTTCCTACCCTCACCTATGGTCATGAGCTATGGGTAGTGACCGAAAAAACAAGATCACGAATATAAGTGTATAAGAGTTTCCTCCACAGGGTGTCTGGGCTTTCCCTTAAAGATAGGGTGAGAAGCTCAGTCATCCGAGAGGGACTCAGAATAGAGCTGCTGCTCCTCCACATCGAGAGGAGTCAGTTGAAGTGGCTCAGGCATCTGATCAGGATGCCTCCTGGACTCCTCCCTGGCAAGGTGTTCAGGGCACGTTCAACCGGGAGGAGGCCCCAGGGAAGACCCAGGACACGCTGGAGAGACTATGTCTCCCAGCTGGCATGGGAACGCCTCGGATTTCCCCAGAAGAGCTAGAAGAAGTGACCGGGGAGAGGCAATTCTGGGCATCACTGCTTAAGCTGCAGCCCCCGCAACCCAACCTCGGATAAGCGGAAGAGGATGGATGGCTGGATGGAAGGGAAAAAGAACATCAATGTTTGATGGTAGATATCTGGGTCATTCCAAGCTTTGGTCCTTTTAAAACTTTTCGTTTCATTTGCCAGTTTCAGATTTGGCCTTTCCTTTGAAATTCTGTCTCTAAAAACAGCATCCCAAATGCAGATGACAACAACAACATTTATTTATATAGCACATTTTCATACAAATAATGTAGCTCAAAATGCTTTACATAATGAAGAAAGAGAAAAGAGACTAAGAATTAAAATCAGAGAATAACTAATTAACATAGAATAAAAGTAAGGTCCGATGGCCAGGGAAGACCGAAAAAACAAAAAAAAACTCCAGGCAGGAGGAGAAAAAATAAAATCTGCAGGGGTTCCAGGCCATGAGACCATCCAGCCCCGTTCTAGGCATTCTACCTAACATAAATAATCATTATGTAATTATGTAATAATCTCATTGTATTCAGAGTTCTCATGTTCATGGTCAAGTGGACTTCTGGCCTTTAATCCATCAATGTAGATGAAAAAGGAATTTGGCATGCATTAAGGAAGCAGGCATCTGAGGACCTGTAAAGCATCTGTTTCTCAAATCATGAGAAAGCTTGCTTTCTTTTTAGTCATTCCGGTGTATTTTTGAGAGGGTTTTGTTGTTTGTCATAATATAATCATTTTATTTATTGGACTTCTGTAAAATTGTATCTAGGCCTTCCCCTTCATTTTATGTCCTGGTCAGACTCATATAGCCCTTTTTTTCTAGACAGTTCATAGACAACTTTGTATGAAATCTTCAGTTTCTTTTCAATCCATCACATTGCACAACCTTCATTTCACATTTCTTGAGAATTCTGTTTTGGTTTGGGCATTTTTTCAACCCACAAGTGAACTTTAAGAATGCAAGTTTTGAACAGAATAGTGGGTTTAGCTGTGCTACTGTAATCATAAAGGTTTCTCTAATAATTAGTTAGCATTTAAATATGATTAATTAAAGATGAGCTAAGAGTTTACCATTAGGACACTGGAATAATGAATGCTAAAAATAGGGCTTTATAGTTGGATAGATATTAAATTATAAATCACCTGTTTCAAGAAGTAATAGCCATTTGCTATAATTAAAATAATAAACATTGCTATGGAATAAGGCACAGGCTTAAATTTGAACACATAAAAAATGGCATTTATGTGCACAGATATTAACTGATATTTATTTGCTCCTGCCTTGCGCCCAGTTCTCCTGTGCTGGGTTCCATACCTTATGACCCTGTACTAGGTTAGGTGAGTCTGAGAATGTCATGCTATGTGTATACACATTTTTACAGGCTTTTTCTTAGTAATACAATTATTAAAGTATTACTACCAGATTCCACTCTCCAAGCTCAGCTGGTTATCCGGATGCCAACATTGGTCATGTTCTGTGAAGGTCTAGAAATGGTTCATTATTGGCAACAACATTCTCATGGTACACCAACTGTCATTGCAAGACACTATGAAGACAATGGGAAAGGAAATACTTTGTAAGAACCTCTTGAAATGTATTAATATTTATTTATTTATTACAACATATATTAAAATGGATATGAATAGCCTTAGCAGCAGTTCAAGTAAGAGTATGGTACGGCAGTGGAAGGACAGACTGGAAACAGTTGAAATGTTGGTACTCCAACTGGGTTGTCCATTTTAATCATCACAAGGCAAAAAAAATGAAAAAACATGCCAATGTGCTATTTAAAAATAGGGATTCCTACTTCTTAAAGTACTTTTGAGGGTCATGTGCTCCACTGTGCAGCTCGTTCAAGTCTGCTGGCAAAAGATGCCTTTTTCTTAGTCTGCACTTCCTTTATAACACAACTTCCAGAAGGGGTGGGGTTAAATTCCCTTACTGGGTGGCTTTTTGGAGCTGTGTGGGAAGAAGAAGAACAGGACAAAGCCAGCAGTAGTTCCACCACTATTATCTTGACCGGTTATTGCATACCTTTCCCTGGCCCTTAGAGGAGTCCTCCGACACCCATGAGTGACACTCCTCAAACTTAGAACTCATATCAACATGTTTTCATCCTGTCCAGGATTTGTTTTTGCCTTGTGTCAAATGTTGCCAAATTAAGCATTAGCCCCTGGTGACTGTAAACCACATAATGTGTATTTGGTAATAGAAAGATGGGTAAATATGCAGTGGATTAGTATTTTCTCGAAAAGTGAGGTCACAGACATAAACAGGTCACGTTACTATAATTATTAAAGTAATGCAATATACTTTGTAGATTCCAAAAATTTGCTCAATCTGTATCTTCATTTATTATTTTGATTCAAACTTTATCAATTAGTTTTGAAAGGTAAGCTGAAATGATTTAATCAGGGTAGCCAGTCAGTTATTGATTTTGTCATTATCTTCAGAAATCACTTTTTTTAACTTGCTAAGTTCCAAAAAAAAAAGAAAGTACAGTACTGTTATCTGAAAATAAGATTGGCAACCCTGTTTGAATGACAATGCAAGTGTGAACATTCTGTCATAAACTGGTTCCCCATCCAGGGTTACTTCCTACCTGACTGTAGATTCTGCTGGTACAGGCTCAAGCACCTTGTGACAATAAATTACATTAAATGGTTTGAAAATGGATAGGTGGATGAAAGCTGGAGAGAACCCACACAAATATTGGGAGAAGGTGCAAATTCTACACTGGAAAGTAAAATGTCTGAGAAAAGAACAGCTGTGAGATAGTCATGCCAACCACTGTGTTACTGTAGTGTAATATTTAAACCATATTGTTTTGTGTTTTTACAGTAATACATTAATGTTTCTGTATTGTGAGTATTGTAACAACTGAAATTCATTTAAGATTACTTTTCATTCACATCATCTTTTGTAATTAAGGCTATTTATGAAGTTTAATTTTCCTGAATTTGAGTTTTTAACAGAATTTGCAGAGGGTGATGTCAAACATTTTTGAATCCTTACCTAGGAGTGCCAGCCCTTGTATATTCCTACTACCGGATCAAATAATGGTGGAAAGGATTAACACTATTGTGGGGCACCTGCTTGAAATTTGAATGCGTATGTTTGCAAGCAAGCAGCAATAAGTATGGCAGTGAACCTCCAACCTAATATTTTATTAATTACTGTTTTCACAGGCTTTGCTTGTGATTCAAGGGTAAGTCCTTCAGCTGTCATGCTTTGTACTTTTAGCACACAGTTAAGGTTATCATATATTGAGAAAATAAGCTAATTTTAGTTTTGCATTTCAGTAACTATTTTTATGCACTCTAATCATGATACCTAAGAAAGTAGAATAAAAATTATTTAATGATAACTTAAAATGAATATACAGTAGATCATCTTCTGCTGGTATCATGTATATGGACAATACTATGTATTCTTGGTGAGGCATGCACTCTAACTGGGTTTATTAATAGGCTCCTTAGAGGAATAATATTTTTATGCTCAAGCAGCATTTTTGTAATTGGAGTTTAACATTTTGCCTGAACGTTTCTTGTTCTCTACAGTGCAGCTCTATTCTTACTTCCTTTCAATTTTTTTTATTTTCAAGTTACATTCCTATTTCGTATGTAGTGTAGAAAGCATCAGTAAATACTCAATATCAGATAGATACTTTGTTTATGTTTAACACAGACGGCTGCCATCAACAAACAAACTTTCCACACATACTGTGTTAAATTTAAACAGATGGGCTGGACAGCATTTGCTGTAGGTACAAACATTAACATTCTTTATCTCTTACTGATAAACAACATGAATATCTTACAATGGAAGCTCATTTTACATGCTTCAACTGCATAAGACTGTGCTTTATTATTTGATACACAAGTCTCAGACTTGTTTTTTTGGGTTTTAAAAAGGTACCTAATAGATGGACAAAATGGAAATCTTTCATTTATAATTGGCTACCTAATAGGATACTAGCAGATCAAGAAAACTTAAGTTTAGCACAAGTTATTATATGAAGTCCTTTAAAAATCAAGAATCTGTTGGTATTTTACAAACCCTGTATCATCTATATGTCAGTGTGATCGCCCAATGAACGCAAAGAGTCCAAAGTAATAGGGAGCAAATCAGGCAAACCTGTTTAATTTGAACAAAACAAATTTTTTTCCCTGCAGGCATGACAAGCAAAAATTAGGCCAATTTCAGCCTTTACAGCAGTTAGCATGCAAGTATAACCTTCAGATAACTCAGCAGCTCTGTCCAGGAGAGATTTCAGGTCCACAATGAGGTACACCTCCTTTAATGTCATGGGGCCTACTCTTGATTTGTTGGTGGGTTCACATTTCCTTGTTGGGGTTCTTCTTGGAACTGCAGGTGGAAGAGAAAAGGCAGTTATCAACAGCACCTCCTTTTGATTTGGGGCAGAATTACTTATCTTGATTGAACTCTGAAGATGATCCCCAGGTGCACATGTGTGACATTGGCTATTTATAGAGCCTGTTTTGGATTTAGATAAATAAAGGTTCTTTCTGAAATCTTCCTATGGATGGTTCTTTTGGGAACAAAAATGGTTCCTCTATGGCATTGCTGTGAATTGCTAGCTACTCTGGCAACTTTATTTTTAAGAGTGGACAATTATTGGAATGTGAGGAAAACATCAGGATTCAGTGCTGGACGATCACCTCCAGAAGTCACAATGAATATTTTTTTCTCACATGATTTGCTGTTTATGAGTACAGTCTGTAATATTGACTTTCACGGCAATTGAAATGTGGATGGCAGAAATCCTTGTCATCTTTGCCAGGGAAATGGCAGAGACAAAGTCAGATGTGCTTACTCAGCCTTTCATTTTCATCAATTTGTTAAGTAATATAATCCTGTAATACAAAAATATACAAAGAATTAAGAGTAGCTTACCAAAAACTGTAAAGTATATTTGTTTTTCAAGTGAGCACTTCTCCTAATTACTGTATATTTTTTGTCTGATGATTTTGTATTAAAGAATTGTAGAGCACAAGACAAAGTCAATTTTCCATTCAGCGATAGTAAAGTCTACCTGGACTTTAGACTTAATTTGATACTTTTTTTCTTAAGTTTGTCAATTTTCAGTGTCCATTCAAGCTCTGAATTATTTTTGCATTTAAATGACCTTTTAACATTTCTTTCAACCAGCATGGTACTGGCACTGCTCTGGTAAAAAGAATGAAAATCTATTGAAAGTAAGGTGCCAACTGACACTCTAAAACCCTAATCAAACACAGAGTGCACTCAAGTGTTGAGTTGCAGTGGTCCTCACCATGAGTGAGGCCAAAGTTACTTTAAATACTTTGAATTAATCAAGGTGATCCCCTGGTCTCGGTTCTTAGACCTGGTATTTTATATTTACAAGCTCCTGTCTGAACTATTAATTGCTTCGCTTTACTATTAAGCCGTGGATACACAGGTATTTAAAAACTGATATAATGTGCACACTCCTTCCAGACTGAACGCAGCATCCTGAAGATGTGGGAATGTAGTGTTGAGCCTGGTTTATACGTAACTGCGTGAAGCCTGGACGCAGACCGCATGGCAAAATGTACACAGTAAGCAACCAAAGCACATGTATACAGTAGTTGTTATGGTCCATTTGATCAGTGCATTGATAGTCTCTTAGTCAGTAAGTGACCGTGTTTGGTCAATGTCAATAGCTAACAATGTCAGAGCAGAGGATGTGAGACTCTTCTGACAGAAGAAGAGTTGTGTCTGTTATTACTGATTTTAAGAGTAAGACAGGAGAAGGTGGAGTGTCAGACCTATTGACCAAAAGCAGTGAAGGTGATGAGCAGATGCAAATCAAATGTTTTGGCATGTCTTCCTTGCATTTTGATGACCTACTGCATTATATTCAGCCCTTTGTTTATCATTCTAGCACCCATATAACCAGTCTCTCTTTGCATTTCATCATTTTGGACGCATTGGCGTGTAGTTCTAAAAATCTTCATGTGCAGCACACAGCAAAAAATCACCAATGAGTCTCCAAGTCTGAATATGTTTTCTTTTTATTTTATTTACTTTGCTTATTGTAGGTACTGCTAACGGTATTTTTTCGTTTCTTTGACTATCGTAATTTTTAGGTGTATTATAATGTTTAAATACTAGTAGTAATTAAAGCTTGCTTCATGTTTTCCTCATGGAATACATAGCACTGTTATCATTGATAGTACATACTGGAATTGAGCGAGATTTCTAGAATACAACTAGAGTGATCATCCAGATATGCTTTCTCGTACCCCAGTTTTCTATCTGGGGTTGGAGGGTACCTGCAACTTTTAACATCAAAGTGTATTTGTAAAGTTATTTTGTGTATAGCACTCCATTTTCTACTACAATACAAGCACAATCAGAATCTTGGAAGAGAATATTTCATTAAATATATGAATTTTAGTGGATTATGTCATGTTGATGTGTGCTTTTTCCCATTGTACACAAATGCTGTGTTGATATTGTATTGTGTTCATAAGAGTTACTTATGAATGCTTTGAAATCACTTCAGTTTTTTTATCTAGTGCCTCCTGACTCACAAGTAAGGGCTCATTTATACTTCACACTCACAACACAAACATGACTACCACGCATTCCCAGCGTTCATTTGAGGCGTCCTCTGTGCAGGTCCTCAGTAATTAACTCAATGCATGAGCGAGTTGCAGTACCAGCAAAAAGTGGGGGAGCGGAGGGTGCAGTGTGCTAAAAGTTGGAACGTGATGTCAGAGTCTCTGTTTACTATCTGCATGTGACAGAATGCCGCTTTGCCAGGATCGATGTTCGCGCTTCGATGTTTGATGAATGGTTCGATGTGGTTAAACAAAATGTTGACATACAGATGCATTCGTGGTGCTTTTATATTCACACATTGCATATTCCCGATTGTAATGGCAGATACATTTTAAAACTTTTGCATACCATCTTCTGTGCTGTCTTTTTTTTCTGGGGCTTCCTCCTGACCTGACAGTAGCAGTAAACAGCAATAGATCACCACACAGAACACATTAATTGTATGCTATTCCAACTCTCTGTACATTTAGAATCCTTAGATTTATAACTGATATCACTTTCTTGATGAAATGCATTAAAGAATGTATGTTACATTTTACAGATAAATTGTTAATTTCGTTTAAATAATGAATACTGTTAATAATTACACACATGGGGGTGACGCGGTGACAGAGCGGTAGCACTGCTGTCTCCCAGGGAGTCACATCGCTGTTGTTCCTTGCTTGGAATTTACATGTTTTCCTGCTGGGTTTCCACAATGTGCTCCGGTTTCCTTCCAAAGGTATGCAGATTTGGTGACACTAAAATGATGCTAGTGTATATGAGTGCTTGTATTCACCTTGCAATGAGCTGATACCCCGAAAGGATTGTTTCTGCCTCGCGCCCAATGCTTGCTGGAATGGACACATCCCTGGATTGATGGATTTAATCATTAAACATACTTTTCAGGGATATTGCGGTAAGGTGTCATCTGAATTTAATGGGTGTTCCAGGCAATTCACAACACAGCGAAGCCAAACCTGTTCTCACAGTGATAATATCTCGCACTGCAACCCGGTGGATTTCTCCAGATTTATGTAAAGTACTTGCGCAAGTATAAACAGTAAAACGCTTGCGTAGCAGGAGTGTCTGCTGTAGCAGGCGTCTCGTTGCGTGAAGTATAAATCCAGTCTAAGAGAAATTCCTAACATATGATATACAGTATGTAAAGTTCAACTTGTCCTGATGTTAAGTTAGGCAAGACATCAAGCTTTTTGGTGCTCCTCCTGTTTTTGTTAATCTACACACAATAAACCCCAATTTTTAGACAATTTATGGACTATATTTTGTGCAGGAAATTACAGCCGTATGAGTAAACCAAGTGATTTTGTTTTTGCTAAAGTGGCCCAATTTTTCACTTTTCCTTTTACTCATTTTTGATATTTAATTTCAAAACATTTTGTTTTATGAAGGGTTGTACCACTTTTAAAAAAAACAACAAAGCACTAAACTACCTTGGATGACACTGTGGCACAGTAGTAGTGATGCTGCCTGGCAATATGGATACCAGGGTTGGCATTCTGGGTCCTGCCTACGTGGAGTTTGCATGTCCTCCGCGTGACTGTATGGGTTTCCTCCACAGTCAAAAGACATGCTGGTTAAGTGAATTGGCTCTGGAGTGTGTATGTGTGGTCTCTCTGTGATAGTCTGGTGTCCTGTCCAGGGGTTTGTTCCTGCCTTGCACCCTATGCTATGTCATGCCCCCATGACCCTTGACTGGATTAAGTGGGTTAGAAAATGACACGACTTAGCTACCTTTTTTCTCCCAGTTTAATATTCCCTTTTCATTTCATATAACCATTCAAAAAATCCTATTAGAATGAGATTTCTGTATGTGGTCTTAATGGCTGAAGGGAAATCTGGTAAATGTCCAGGTACACAATCACTTCTAAAATTAAAAAATATATTCTGGAGTTATACTTAATTGTTCTAACCCATCTGATTATTATGATTCAGGCATGTCAAATGGTATGCAGATGATTACAGTTTTATTGCAAGCTTTTACCACATCTGCAAAACAAGGTTTAGAAATTAACACAATTTTGCTGAATATTTTACAGATGTACATAGTGCTGCTTTCATGAAAAAGAAAAGTCTGTTGAGAAAAATAGAAAACATCAGCTGGATCTTTTTAATCTGACAGAACCCAAAAAGGCTTTTGGATTGTGATGTTGCTTGACCTCCAACAGTTAGCTGCACACACCTACAGAAATAATTGCTTTTTGTCAAGTATCTGATTGTATCCTGTTAGGTGGAATAGACTGGGTCTGCCTGTAACCCAAATGTTATGAGAATGCCATGATTGTACTGTATGTATAACATACATAATAGGCAATCTTTACTATGCCCATTACTACTGCAAATTTACAATGTAACTAGAGGAATTAGAAAATGTCTAGATTTTGAGTGCCTTAGCATGACTTGGATTGCTGCAGCTATTTATTTTAAGACCAAAAAGTTTTAATTCAAGGACTTGGCAACCACAAAATATTTTTCTATTAGTATGTGATTTGTCTATAAATAACGCCTATAAATTTGAAGTTCACAAAAGAAAAAAATCTGTGCTGCAGGTGTTACTTGATGGCTCAAGGGCATCCATCGATGTGTTACTAAAAGAAGAAACATTAAGGGAGGATCACAGAAGCAGCTTTTTATTAAATACATCTGTGAACCTCAAGAATGTAAGGAGGAAGCTTTCCAAAGACAGATAATGTGAAAATAAAAATAAATAAAAGGCAATTTGAGGGCAACAAAAAATATTTCTTATAGTCTAAGTAAATCACCAGCTCTGATGATGCATGAGTATGTAGAGCTGTGGTCTGCAGTTAATTATGTGGAGTATAATGGTGCTTGTTTTTACAAAATATACACATAAATGTCTGAGAATGATGTGAAATTAAAAAAATTTACCTAGGAATATAAGGTAGTCGTCCAATTATCCATTGCACACAGCGATTGGTCTGCTCATTGGTAAAAGTGTCTTCTGTTGATAATTTCCAAACATAATTTTCCTCTTTAGCATTAATCCAGTAAAAACACAGAAACTTCTAACCACATTCTGTGTCATGCATGACTTTAGCAAATAGGACCTTGATTATCTATGAATATTCTTAGTACAGTATATTTGTACATTTGTTAGAACAACAAGAAAATACAGATGCCTTGCAGAAATTGCAGAATGCACACTAGTTAAGTTATTGATATGCGAACTGTTAATGAAGGACTTTGGAGAGAAAGAAGAGAAGTATGTTGTAAATAACAATTTGTAATGTAACCTTTAGTGATCATGAGTGTGTTTTGTTTGACTTGTCTTCAAATTCAGAGTTGTCACCTTGTGTTAACTCTAGGCGTACTCGTTTCATTAATGAGTCAGTGACTAATAAGTTTGTTTATTTGTTTGTGGCATCTGATGCCAGCAGTAATGTTGATAATGTTGAGTTAGCAGTTCAATGTTTTAATGACCATTGTATTGATATTTTGAATAAGATTGCTCCTCTTAAAATAACTCCATTCGTAATCTCATGAGTGCCTGTCGAATAGCGGAGCGCCTATGGAAGTCTACTAATCTGGAAGTTTATCGTTCGTACTTAAAGGATTTACTTGCTTCTTTTAATTCTTTGGTTAGGGATGCTAGAACATCTTATTTTTCTAATCTTATTCAGACTCACAAACATAATCCCAAAGTGCTATTTGATACTATTCACAATATTATTTGTCCACCTCAATCTATTACTCAGGTTTTTCCTGATAATGACTGTAATAATTTTCTTACATTTTTTACTGGCAAGGTTGTTCGGGCTAATATTGTTCCAGCCATCTTACCTAGTGGTCTCATTCATTCATGTTTTGAGTCTTTTGTGTTCTCAGAAGTTCCTATTCTCATTTGCTTATTTATTATTTTTATTGTTTTTGTTTATGCTTTGTTTTAATTGTTGTTTGTATTTGTACTGTATTTGCTGTTCAGTGCTCTGTGACCTTTTGTCTGTGAAGGGCGCTATATAAATCAACAACTAACTAACTAATTAATAGGACTAAGAGCAAAAGATGCACACTTATGAGGGATGGTTATACCACTTAGGGAAAAGAGTGACAAAAAAGGATTTACTATATAAATGGAGAGTTCAATAGAAAGTGGAAGGTGCATTTAATCTGAATTCATTAAATGCCTCATGTGCTGCTGATCTGTAAAGCATATGTTGCAATAAATCCTTGTAGTGAATCAAATAATTTTAAAAATTATAAAAAGTACTGACAACAACCATCCATCCATCCTCCAACCCGTTATATCCTAACTACAGGGTCATGGGGGTCTGCTGGAGCCAATCCCAGCCAACACAGGGCATAAAGGAAGGAAACAAACCCTGGGCAGGGCGAAAGCCCACTGCAAGTACTGACAACGATAATACAAAATAGGATTTCTAACAATAAATGATGAGAAGTCAAGCAAAATGAAATCTTTTATTGGCTTACTAAAAAGATTACAATATGCAAGCTTTCGAGGCAACTCAGGCCCCTTCTTCAGGCAAGATGTAATTGACCTAACAATAAGGGGAAAGCAAGATGCATGACTAGATAGAAAATAAAAGTAAATGAGGCTGGAGCATTGAGGACAAAGCTGGGAGTCTGCTTTATTATTTTTAGAGATCATCCTAACCAAGATAATGCAGATGACATGTTACTGGAATCTGAATTAAAATGTGAAAATTAATAGTTGTTGACATTCCTCCTTGGCTTTGTCACAGTGTATTTCATGTGAGTATGTTCACATTATGCAAAAGTATAATACAAAAGTATGCAAAAGAGCAATACTTATTTCAAACAGATATTCATTGGCAACATTAGCACCATAGTTGATCATAAGAATACTGTCGTACTGTTAATATTCAATTATCTCAGAGTGTATTTAATTTATTATTTTAAAGTATTGTTTTGTAAACAGCAATGCAGTATTAGAAACTCACCATACTGAAAATGACACTTCATGGTGACAGATATTTTTTTTTTGTTCTTTATTTTGCATTTTACAATTTCTTGTATTAGGAATTTGTTAGTTTTCGCATACCCCTTGGGGTCAGAGCGCAGGGTCAGCCATTATACAGCAGCCCTGGAGCAATTACAGGTTAAGGGTCTTGTTCAAGGACCCAGCAGAGTAGGATCTCTTTTGGCAGTGATGGGGATTCGAACCAGGCATGTGATGTGGGGAGGTTATTTTAGGAAATTTTTAAAATAAAAACGATATAACTCAGGCTCCTTGGGTAGGTGTAGTGCTGCAGGCCTGCTCCTACTGAGAATTACGGAGGAGTCGGGAGTGACTGATCACTCCAGGGACTCTGCTGCATTGCAGATTGGTGGCAGGATGATTGATATCTGGCTCTGAGCATCCCAGCAGTGACAGACTGAGGTGGCTGGAATGAGAGACAGGGAAATGGACTGCAGATATCGGCGTTTCAGCCTGACTGCAAGACCTGCGAAATATAACCTGGGAAGAGAATGGAGAAAGATGCACTGAGGTGACTGAAGAATAGGATTTCAACGTCTGACGGTTTTAATATTTATAGTTTATTTTTTATCCTCACAAATAAGCAGGAAAGAAAATATTCAGGGTTAGAACTGAAATTTGCTGAGTTTTAGTTAGCCTTTACACTTACTGTTGTATTGTATTTTTGCCTTATTTCTCCCGACATGATCAATTTTCTGTCTCATTTTCTATCATGTCTATTTAAAATAATGTTTCACCTTACATTTCCAGAGATGGTAACTTAGTGCTGTTTGACTAAAACATTTCTTAATTTGCTTCATTTACAACTTATCAACATTTCAGGAACAAAACATATATATATATATATATTTTTTGCATTTTATTGATTTTATTAAAATCAAATAATGTTCCATATAAGCAAGTCAAGTTTAACAACAGCAAATCAACTCCCACCCATGAGAAAGAGAGCAAGGCCAGCAGAGTAAAACTTTAAACTACAAAAATAAATAAATAGGTAAAATAATAAAAAATAAATAGAATAAGAAAGAGGAACAATAATCTGCTTCCTCAATTTAAATGCTTATGCTAAAATTTTATTGATTAAATCCTGCCAGCTTTTGAAAACGTTTTGTACAGATCCTCTAAGTGAGAATTAGATTTTTTCCAATTTCAATTAATAAATAACATCAGTTATCCACTGACTCAAAACAGGTGAGTTAGGATTCTTCCAGTTGAGCAAGATAAGTCTACGTGCCAATAGTATAGTAAAGGCAATTACAATTTGTTTGTCCTTCTCCACTTTAAGCCCATCTGGAAGTACCCCAATAACAGCTGTTAATGGGTTAGGAGGGATTGTGACACCAAGGCTGTATGATACGCATTTAAAGATTTTGGTTCATTGAGGCTGGAACTCGATTGCAATGTTAGCAGGTTGGATCTTGCCTGGGAAACATTTTGGGCAATTTTAAATGAGACAAATGTGCTCGATATATAATTTTAAGTTGAATAATTGTATGCTTTGCGCATATGGAGCTCAAGTCAATTCTGTGCATTGCTACCTTCCACTATTTTTCTGATATGTTAAGTGAGAGATCGTTTTCCCCACTTTACTCTTGGATATTTGAAAGGGAGGGACTTTAAAATGTTTTTATAGATTACGGAGTTGATGTCCGTGTCCCCAAGACTGATCAATATTTTTTCCAGCATAGAGGTAGGTGGGATGTGAGGAAAATTGGGCAGGTTTAGTTTAACAAAGTTTCTAATTTGAAGGTAGTGAAAGAAATGTGTTGCTGGAAAGTTAAATTTGGAGTGTAATTGTTCGTAGGATGCAAATACACTGTCTATGTACAGATCTCTAAGTGATCTAATCCCGAATGTTTTCTAGACATTAAAGACTGCGTATGTTTGACAAGGTGGAAAAAGGTGGTTCACATGCGGAGGTGCCACAGGTAAAAGCTTCGCTATTTTAAAATACTTCCTACATTGGTTCCATATTCTGAGTGAGTGAAGCACAATTGGGTTGTTAGTATATTGGCAATGACTTGTACTTATTGGGGTACAAAGCAAGGAATAAAGAGAAGTACTGCAGGATTTTATTTCTATTGCGTACTAAGCCTGTGTATGTTCATCTATTTGTGTCCATGTCCAGGTTTTTATAAAATGTATTTGCCGCCCAGTAATAAAACTGAAAGGTAGACAGAGCCATGCCACTTTCCACCTTAGGTCTTTGTATGGTCACCTTTGAATATGTGGATGTTTTTAATTCCAAATAAATAAGGTTATGGTTGAATCTAATTTCTTAAAATATAATTCATTAATGTACAGTATATTGGAATGTTTTGAAATAGAAAAAGAAGCTTAGGAAGGATATTCATCTTGACAATGTTAATTCTTTCAGCTAAAATGAGATGATGTGTAGACCATCTGTGCAAGTCTTGCTAAATTTTTTCCATACAGACTGCAAAATTTTGTTGAAAAAGAGCTTTATGTTTACTGTGAATCAGTGTACAAGGGAAATTATTCAGGTGTTTACTGGCCATGTTACAGGCACAAACCTGGTGTTTACAAGTGGTGCCACTTACACATTTTTCTGGAATGCCATATTGTAGAAGAAAAACTGCTTCTGTTTACAGAGTGATAAATCTTCTGTAAAACAGTTATATGTTGAAAAGACACTTGAACTGGGAGAAGGCACATTAATTAGGTGTCATATATGTGCAGGTGATAAATAACTGGGTATCTATGTGGCACTTCTGTAGTATACTGATCCTGACATGAACATAATTCAAATTGCAGAAGACTGGCAAAGGACAAGGACATCATACTGTAAAGCATTAATTAAAAATATAGATGTGGTTGCTATAATTTTTTTTGAAAATATTTTCATTTGATTATTTTGAGAACTAGAAATGGTGCTGAACTCATTCCAAGAGCAAAAATAGACTTGCAAAAAACAATTGCAGGGAATTCATAATATTGCATTTTATAGTTAAATTGGTTAAAAATGAAATCTGTTCCTCGAAAACACAGAAAAGTAAATATACTGACTGCCAAAGTTAAATGTTTGTTCATGTAACTTTTTTTGTTTGTTTTTATAACTGCTCACTCACTAATTAAGTGCAGGTGGACATTCCCAGAATAATAGCTCATTTGTTATGGATATGACCTTATCCTTTCTTCTTCTTTCTCTTCATCTTTTCCCACTTCTATGTGGGGTTAGTGTGCTTGATTAACCTTCTCCAAACAGATCGGTCCTGCACCAGTCAAACTCTTTTCCTTTTCTTCTCTTACTTTATCCATCCACTTACACTTTGAACCTACCTTAGTTTTTCATCCCCTGTACTTCCATTCCCATCACTGTTTTGCCCACGTATTCATTGTTAATATTTCTGCCAAATCAAACGTCTTTTCCTGTGTGGCCTTTACTGCCCATGTCTCAGCTCCATAAGTCATTGCTGGTTTTATGTCTTAAAAATCTTATCTTTGACCTTCTCCTTAATTCTTCGATCACAATATATTCCTGATATCTTCTTCCAATTGTTCCATCCACACTGTACTCTATAGTTTATAACTGCATCTAATTTTCAGTCTCAGGATACCACTGATCCTAGATATTTAAATGTATCCACTCTTTTCAATAGCTCTTCCTGCAGGCTAACTTCTGAATTACTGATCATCATTAACCCTCATGCTCATATATCTTGTCTTCTTCCTATTTATCTTCAACCCTTTATCTTCCAAAGCCCGTCTCCATTCTTCCAACTTCTTCTTTTCTTGTGCTACACAACACAATGTGATCAGCAAAAAGCATGCACCAGGGGAACTGTTCTTTTTTCCAGTGACTCAACACATCTGTAACCAGATCAAAGAGGTAAGGACTTAAAGAAGATCTCTGGTCCAGATCTGCTCTAACTGGGATCTTGTCCGTTACTTCAATACTGCTTTTAAACTGAGTGCCAGGCATCAACATCCCATTTTCTGATTGATTTTTGTTTGTCTCATGAAAGGTGAGTGAACTTGCATGTTTTGCTAGTCATTACCAAAAGAGGAATATTATTGGTTACGCAAGTTAATGGTTAGGTTGTCAAAAAGTCACTGCAAACAGTGGTTCAAATCCAACTAATAAGGTATGGTAGAGTGCAGGAGTATTTAGTATCTGCTAAACTGCAGTAATCTAAATTGTGAAGAGCCTGTAGAAGTAAGTGTGAACAAGTGACAATAGAATGAAAGGACAATGAATCAATCTCACTTTGAAATTAGTTGAAGAAGAGCATGTGAGAAGCTATATAATTAACAGTATTGCCAATTAAAACACAAGAAAGGAAAGTTAATTATTTCAACCATTTACTGTGTGAAAACTAAGCTTTCTCTGTGAATTACTTATCAGAACATGGAATAGTGAGCAACCAGAGGATCTCTGATTTTTGATAGGTATATCTTTATTTGTCTTTTTTTTAGTGTTCAATCTGGAGATTGGTTTGCAGTAGCTCTCCACTCCACTTGTTTTTCCACCTTCCCCTTCATTTCTTGGTAGTTCCTGCATTATATATCTTTCATTATTTGCTCAAGATATCACAAACATGGTCTTCCTCTGCCTCTGTTCTCCTTCACCTGTCTTTCCATTATCAATTTCAGGAGCCCTTTATGTTTCAGTATTTGTCCCACAAGTTGGACTCACCTTTGAACTATAGTTTTCCATAAACTGTGCCTTTCACCTAGTCTTAGAAGAACTTCCTCATTAGTTATTTTATCAGCCCATTTAATTTTCATCATATGCTGGAAGCACCATAGCTGTTTAGCACCATAGCTAATTTAGTCTTTTTGCCTCCTAAGATCCATGTCTCACAGCCATTTAAAACTACAATTCAGACAAAGGTTTTTAGGAACCTTTTTCTGATTTGAAGAGTGTTATTTTATTAAAAAAAAGAAAAAGGTAGGTGTATATGAGGCAACTAAATATGCTTATCAGGATTTATATTCAAGGGAACATAAAAGTAGACATGAGCTAATGTCCTAAACTTCCGTCCAGTAATGCAAACCAAATGTCCTTTGATATGATATTTTTGCTCACCATCCACAGAAATAGTGGAGGAGCAGATAAACAGATGGAAAAAGAAGAAAAGATTAAAATTTTTAACAAAGACCTGCAGAAGTTTGAAGAAGTACAGAACAATCCATGCAGTGCCAAATAATATATGCCAGAAACTTGATGGCTAATTATACATAAAACTAGGAGAAAGCTTTTAAGAAATTATTTTAAGACAATAGCCTTTCATAGAAGATTAGAGCTTTTGTTCACATCAATAGCTAGATGTCTCCTTGCATTTTCTAACTACAAATCATGCATATGAGTAAAAACTAAAAAATCAAATTTACCATAAAGGGTGTGGGAACAATAATACAATCAGAAAGATCAGTTTTTGTGTTGATATTTTATCAAAGCATCATGATTCTGACTAGAGATAAAGCTCATGGTGAATACTTTAAGAAAAGAAACATTACATTTTGAATACAAATCTGCAATCTTGACAAATGATCAGTCTACAGGTACAATCTGGACAAGACCTGGAGGTATGATAAACAACAAAGATTTTCTCATAATCAAGAAAAAAACATGTTGAACTTATTGACTGTAACACAAAAGTGTGAGATTTTTGAATGAAAAATAAGGAACAGTATTTTAATAAAACTTTAGTCAATATGAAAATAATAGGATGCCATTGTGGTGCTGGGCTTCTTAGTAAGGAGATTGAGGTTCACATTCCAGGTGCTCCCAGTGTGAAGTTTTATTGTTCTCTGCATATTTCCTCTGGGTACTCTGGTTTCCAATTACATGCAAGTTAGATGAATTGGTGATACTAAATTTGTCTCTATGTGTGAGTGTGTTTGCCCTGTGATGGCAGGTGTTGTTTCTGCCTTGCAATCTGTGATTGGTAGGATAGATTAAAGGTGCCCTCCTCTCTTGCCCTGGATAAGAGGGTTAGGAAAATGGATGAATGAAAATAATGCTTGAACTTGTGCATTTATTAATGCTGCTGCTCTAGAAGTGTGGCAAGCCATGTTTATAGATTTTTCTGTAATGATTTAATTCTTTTTTCCCACATCCCAAAAAATGACACATTAGTTTGACTAACCAAGGGTGAATGAGAGTAGGTGTGCGAGAGGAGATGACTTCTATAAAACCTGAATTACTTACAAAATCCTTAAAAAGCTAGTGGTGTTATATACAGTATGTTATCCTCCTTGGCATCTGAAATAGAATGAATGTTATGCCATCTTCTTCCTTACTCCTTTTAAAGATGTGAACCAATCAGCTGTGTTTAAATAATACAAAGAATGTTTTATACTGTAAAAAAAAACACATCAGTAAAACTGTTTGACCTTACATAACATATCTATCTCTTTGTAGAGTAAGTGAACACTGCAATAACTTTAATTATATATTTTAATTACATATTTGATGTATACATAATCACACTTAAATTAACAATTTTTAACTGTATAGTTCTTATCCTTATTTTCAAGAAAAAGAATAAGGCATGTTGGTTAGTTGGTGGTCTTGCATTTAAATTCACAATCAAATGCAACTGGTGTTTTAATTATTTGCTAGTTTGAGGTTTAAGTTTAACGGTTATTCTAAAACTGTGTAAAATCATAACTAAATTAAATTCCCTCATTTGTACATAATAATAATAATAATAATAATGATAAGTTACATTTATTGAGCGCCTCTCACAATGACAGAATAAAAATAATTTGATTAAGTATACTTAAAAGAAGTTGGTGCTGCACTTTGTTGCAGATTAGTTCCTTCATAAACTGTACCCTGAAACCCCTTTCTTTCAAGCTTATCAGTAAGCAGAATGACTAGTAAATTAAACTTGGTTTATATTCATATTCCTTTTTAAAGCTTCAGAATATTTGTACTTATAGCAGAAATAACATACTATTGCAACCTCTTAAGCCTTTGTTAATCTAAATTAATAATGTAACAAGTATTAAGACTTAAACATTTACTTTAAACTTTATACTATATACAATGAGATTATTTAAACAGCTGAAAAACTAAGTACCATTAACTTGAATATTTATTTTAACAACATAATATGATATTCTAAGACCTGCTTAATCCAATTTATTTTTCAACATAAAGGCCAATGTATAAACGCCAATCAACTTAACATTGGAATGACTGGTCAAAAATACACACAAGGAAAAGGCTCCATTTTTTTTTTTTTTTAGATAACAAGAAATATTGCTTCCTAAAGGCTTATTCACATTTCATTGTTTACCGGTGCTGTTTCATTCATGTAATCTGATACACATGTCTAAAATCAATTCTCTGTATCATTCTTGAGAAGTGCAGTGCTGTTTTAAAATGTGACATATTTTCCAGACAAAGACCCACTAAAATGCACCTTTGTGCATATTATTGTGTTTTCTCCAAAAAACATGTGAAATGGAAAGCTGTTCCCGACTCCCCTGACACCATTACCTTGCAACTGCTTCTTCAGTAATTCTGTTAGAAAGTAATGAGTGTCCTGCAAAGCACAAAATGGTGTCAATGAAGAAGTCATTCAAGTGTACATGAAAGAATCAATGCAATAATTTCCTTAATACTTTTTTGTCAGTAAAGGTATACATATCCTTAATCTACAAGTAATATCGCCTTTAACATTTTTGTTTTCAATTAAAAATGGCTGGTACTTTATTGACAGTAGGCTGATAAATTTTCCTTGTGTTTTTAAATTTTAGTTAGAAAGTAACATAGCTGTTACTATTGCTTTATTTAGTACTCCTGCGACAGGCTCTGGCCTACTATTACTCTGAACAATAAGTGGGCTTGAAAATGTATTATTTATGTATACATTGTGGTCAGGCAGCGGAAGGACAGACTGGAAACAGTCAAAATTTTGGGACGCCAACCGTGCCATCCCTTTTAATCGTCATGAGATGAAGCAAACAAAAATGAAAAAGTAGCAAACAAACACATCAATGTGCTATTCCCAATCAGGGATTCCTCCTTCTTTAAGGACCTTTGAGAGTCATGTACTCTACAATGCGGCTTGTTTGGGTCTTCCAGAAAAAAAACGTCTTTTTCTTAGTTCCCGCTTCTTTTATAGTGAAACTTCCAGAAGGGGCGGGGTTAAGTGCCCTTACTGGGTGGCTTCTTGTAGCTGTGAGGGAGAGGAACAACAGGACAAAGTCAGCTGTGGCCCTGTTTCAGCAGGTTATTGCATACCTTTCCCCAGCCCTTAGAGGACACCTCCGACGCCCATGCGTGACAGCGTGTATATTCACAGAAACATAACAAACTGTTTCTCAAACGTTCTAGATAGGTGTTTTCTTGTACTGGGCTTCAGATAAACCAGGTGAAGAAACAGTCATCTGTCAGTGATTATTAGTTAACAGTTTTTGTGTTTTTTAGGCAGGCAGAAGTGAAGATTTATGGATGTGGTGATAAAGGACATGCAGGTGGTGGGTGTAACAAAACAAGATGCAGAGGACAGGAAGATATGGAAAAAGTTGATCCTCTAATGGGACCAGCTTAAGGAAGAAGAAGAAGGCAGCCAGAAACGTTTTGATACATCACTTTTTAGGTACAATTGATATTTGTGGCTCTGAGAGTTTGAAGAAGGTAATTTTAAAGCATGTTATATTCTGAAACATAATTATAGTTATTTAGTATAAAAGATTGCATGATGTAAGCCAGACTGTGTTAGGGACCCATGTGTTCATTTGAAATCAATTCTGATATACAGTAGCTGTACATGTTATAATGTATCTTGTATACACTGAACAGTTTAATCACGAAAAGGACAAAAAATATCTAAGCTGTATCCAAAACCATGTTAGCAAGAAATGGCACAAGTCATTTTTATACTATTCCAAAGACTATATCTAATGTATAATTAACACTAGAATTACCAAAGCCTAAAAAAAAACTCGTAAATCCGTCCCACCTTAAATCCCTTCGCACCTCTCCATCAGTGTCTTTTGTCTTTTAAATGTGTCGAAAAGCAGCAAACAGCCTGCTCTGACATCACCCCATCGTCGCACAAAGTTTTCTCACCTCAAGTCAGTTGCTTAGAATTGTATAGACTAGAGTAAATACTATACAGTAATCCCTCGCTATATCGCGCTTCGACTTTCGCGGCTTCACTCTATCGCGGATTTTAAATGTAAGCACATCTAAATATATATCACGGATTTTTTGCTGGTTCGCCGCTTTCTGCTTCCTGCGTGGCGCTTGTTTTGTTTGCTTCTCTCTGTCTCTCTCACTCTCTCTGCCTGACGGAGGGGGTGTGAGCACAGGGGGCTGTTTACACAGTGGCTGTTTGCCTAGAAGATAGGACGCTCCTATACAAAATGCCGCTTTATCGCGGTGCTTCTGTATACTTAAAAGCAGGTACAGTAATCCCTCCTCGATCGCGGGGGTTGCGTTCCAGAACCCCCCGCGATAGGTGAAAATCCGTGAAGTAGAAACCATATGTTTGTATGATTATTTTTATATATTTTAAGCCCTTAGAAACTCTCCCACACTGTTTATAAATATTCTCCGCACAGTTATACAGTAAACCCTTGTTTATCGCGGTTAATCCGCTCCAGACAGATAAATGAATTTCCACGAAGTAGGATTCTTTATTTATAAATCTAATATTTTCGCAGTTAGAGCATAGAAAACCTGTTTACGACCTTCTAAATATGTTTTTTAACATTATTAGAGCCCTCTAGACATGAAATAACACCCTTTAGTCTAAAGTTTAAACTGTGCTCCATGACAAGACAGAGATGACAGTTCTTTCTCACAATTAAAAGAATGCAAACATATCTTCCTCTTCAAAGTGCGTAAGGAGCGGAGAATGTCAGAGAGAGAGTAAAGTAAACAATGAAAAATCAATAGGGCTGTTGCGCTTTTAAGTATGCAAGCACCGCGATAAAGCAGCGGCAATGAAGGGATCAATGCGAAGGTAGCCTTTCAGCATTTTTTACAGGAGCGTCCCTATCTTCTAAGCAAACAGCTTCTGTGCAAAAAGCCCCTCTGCTCACATCTCGTCCGTCAAGCGCAGAGAACGTCAGAGAGAGAGAAAGAGAGCTTGAGATTAAAGCAAACAATCAAAAATCAATAAGTGTGCTTTTGGACGCACCTCGAAAAGCGGCATTTCTTAGAGGAGCGTCCGTATCCACTAGGCAAATAGCTTCTGTGCAAACAGCACCTCTGCTCACACCCCCTCCGTCAGGCGCAGAGAATGTCAGAGAGGTGAGATAGAGGCAGAGACAAGCAAACAATCGAGCACCGCGCAGGAGGCATATCTTATAGCATTGAGGAGTTTTAGTTAATATGTAATACGTGCTCTGATTGGGTAGCTTCTAAGCCATCCGCCAATAGCGTCCCTTGTATGAAATCAACTGGGCAAACAAACTGAGGAAGCGTGTAGCATAAATTAAAAGACCCATTGTCCGCAGAAATCGCGAATCAGCGAAAAATCCGCAATATACATTTACATATGCTTACATATAAAATCCGCGATAGAGCAAAACCGCGAAAGTCAAAGCGCGATACAGCAAGGGATCACTGTATTGATTTTTTGATTGTTTGCTTTTCTTAGCGAGCGCTCTCTCTGACATTATCTGCTCTTCACGGTGCTCCTTTGAAGATAAGATATGTTTGCATTCTTTTAATTGTGAGAAAGAACTGCCATCTCTGTCTTGTAATGAAGCACAGTTTAAACGTTTGACTAAAGGGTGTTATTTCATGTCTAGAGGGCTCTAATAATGTTAACAGTGTGGGAGAGTTTATAAGGGCTTAAAATATATAAAAATAACCATACAAACATATGGTTTCTACTTGGATTTTCACCTATCGCGGGGTCTGGAACGCACCCCCGCGATCGAGGAGGGATTACTGTATTTAGAAGGTCGTAAACAGGTTTTCTATGTTCTAACTGCGAAAATATTCGATTTACAAATAAAGAATCCTACTTCGCGGAAATTCATTTATCACGGCAGAGTCTGGAACGGATTAACCTCGATAAACGAGGGTTGACTGTATCTTTATTTGGAACAGATGCATTACATTAATGTGTGTTCCGTGTCTACAACAATCTACACATCTTTAAAACAGAAACATTTTTCATGTTTTAGTAATAATTGACAAAATGTAGACATGAAGCATACTGTATAATGTGTGAAGCCTGAAGTCCAAATATCAAATAAACACTTTCACAAAAGGTAAAAGTATAACAAAACAAGTGCGCTTTTATTCAAGAATATAGCTGCAGAAAAAGAGCCTGCGTTAGGGTGCAACAGTGACGCCTCTTTAACCCGATTGCTTTGGTGGTGTAACAGTAAGAGCTGCTGACTGGTAATCAAAGGGTCACAAGTTCAATCCCACATGACTCTGTTTTGAGAAGTGAACTTTTCTTATTCTTACTATTTTAGAATAGAAACATGCATTTGATTTGAGTCTGTAACAGCCAGATTATATGTATGGTACTGTAAAGGTTAGCGTTGTTTTTTTTTTTTTTTATTCAGTTTTATTCTCCCAGTTACATTCACACAAAACCACAACCCCCAACCCCCAGGAGTGACACTGCTGTTTTCACATAAAGACGCACAATAGCAGTGTTGAACTCAGATGATGGCGAGGGTTCTGCATCGGAGAAAGAATGCACATCACACAAATGTATTTTTACAAAGATGCTCTGTGGCAAAAATAAGCTGTGATGAGCTCAAAAGGTATAAAAGGAAATGCCTTCTAAAGGAAATACCAAAAGTGGAGAATTTCCCAATGTAAAATCCAAGAGGTAAAGTCAAACAACAGAGCACAGGTTTGTAAAATCCAGTAGATTGGAAAAAGCACAACAACAATAATCACTAGAGGAACTCACCACTCCCACAAGAGCATTCGTAATAAACTGCATGAGATTGTAGATTTACCTCAGCTTTTATAGGGTTGATGACAGCCTTTTGACAGTAATGGGCAGGTGGCCCGCCTCTTTTGGAGACAGACCACAAAGCACATTGCACATAATAAATGATGCTTAAACATAAAGAAACTAACTAATCAACAATGTTAAGATAATCAGTGAACAAAATAAACACAAATGTGATATTTGAATCTGGCTGAGATATAACAGGTAAAGGGCAGGAAAATACCATCCATCAGCTGGTGGAAAATCAGCAGATAGAACAGGACATGCACCAACACCTTTACAGGTGCCCATTTAGATTCTGGATTTGAGGTTGGCTGGGAAAGAGGGGCCTCTCTTACTCCCTCATCTGGGTGATAGAGGACTGACCCTGCATGCTAACAGGCAATGTAGGAGAAGGTGTGGAAGAGTAAGATCTGTTTATCAGCTGATTCTGAGTGTGAGCCTCTGACCTCTGTTCTGTAGCTGAGGACTAGCTTCATTTGGCAAACTCTGATACAGAGGGTGCCAGAGAATGGAAGGAGGCAATACATACCCAAAATGGAACGGTGGATGCCTGCTTGTCTTGCTGAATGCTGCCATGTGGTGGTTCCTCATATCGTTAATGAACATGGTAGCACCCATTTTGGAACCAGGCTGCCCCTGTATACTCTCGGCCAGCAGATGATAGAGAATGTAATGGTCTGATCCCCGTATGATGCTAAAGAAGGACTAGATGGCTGGCATTTATAGTAACAACCCAGCTGCACTGTTGGTGGCAACGCAAGGCACATTATGAGCCTGGGTGTCTGCTACTGCTGTGGCCATCAAGTGGCACTATCAATCAAATAAAAAGAACCCATAGCAATGGTCTGGCTGGTACCCCTAATATACCTCTAAAACTGGCACCTCTCTGCCTTGCTGTTGGAGCTGCTCTTGATCTGGGAGGGTGGCACTCATGGTCTGTGATCCTTCTCCTCTACAACTGACTGAGACATCAGGTCAACAGAGACAGCTATAGCAGAAACATCCAGCTGTTCTTTCCTTGTTGAAAACAATATAATACTTAAATACTGTATATAAAAACATAAAACAAACAAGAATCACATATGACAAATATTACACTTCTTTTTTTTGGCTTTGGTTTCTTTTTTAACCCCACACAGACTAACTCTGATTCTTGCCCTTACATTCAAACAACAAAATAAACAGACAGAACAATACTCACAAATAAAATTCAGTACATTTCCACAAACCAGGAATAAGGAAAATAAATAAATATCAGACAGCACCTCCACACAACTATAAAATGTGAATTCACAATAGCGCAGCACAATGCACTTTCTATATCTCCTTCACTCCTATAACTATTACTAACTGACACCTGCATGATGCAAGTAATCAGTGTTATATACTCGCGGGAAGGCACCATCCAACACTGGCTGCTACATCTATGTGATGTCATACTGGCCCCAGAAAGCATCATGGAGCATTAGAAAAAAAATGTTTTCTCAAGTCAACCGCACAGCAAATTCTTTAGGGAAAAAAATCAGCGAACAAGGTCAACGGTGAATACAGCTAATTCTCTGCAAAACCCGTACTTGTTGTTGTGAGTTGATGAATTTCGCTGATGCCCTGCACTGAAACAGTATGAATCGGTCTGTTAGGCTGCATCTTTTTGTGTTCATTTTGAGCATGTATGGCACATTCAGTATGGGTATTTTTACACACATATGTCAGATTTGAATAACTTACCAATTAATTTGAGCAGCCAAAAAAAATTCAGATACGAGACAAAAATCTGAATAGAGTCATGTTCAGCTGCAGTGTGAATGTTGGCTTAAAAGACTTGCGCTTGTTCAGGAAAGATATAACATTTTATGCAAGACAATGCTAAATATGGGACCATTAAATTGGGCTTCTACTGTAAATAGTTTTTTGTAGGCTGGCTGCACAACATTCGTTATTGTGGGGCCCCATGAATTTTGCAGTGATTGTAAGAAATGTAAGCTCATTTAATCTATATGGCATAATTTTGTAAGAAAGTTTTATTACAAGTAATAACAATTTTTTTATGTATAAAGTGCATTTGCCACCTTTAAGTGACAATTAAAGAAAATAATGAATATTAAGCTTAATAGAAAAGAACACAATAAAGTTTACTAACAATATGAGGCCATTCAGCTTCTCCAGTTCATTTGGCTGGATAAGCTGTCCTACTGTCCACGTGACAATAATGACCCTATACAGCTAGCCGTGACCTTTTTTTCTTTTTGCATAATTAGAGAAGGCCTTCAGTTTAGCTCCAAGCCTCAGAAATGTAGTTCACTTCTGTTTCTCTGAGTACTGTTTTTCATTTATGTCTTGTTTTAACTTTTTCATACTACTGTAAATATGTGCTTTACAGATGTACTATATGATTACAAAAAAAAATGAAACATTTGTATAAGATTTGATTACAGATTAGAATAATGTTGGAGTTCTTCTTCCTTTATTAAAAATAAATGTAAATAAGTGTTATAATTAATAATTGAATATACAATACGCAATAAAACATTTCATGATAAATTGACATTTAGCTTCACCTGAAGACTGTGAAATTAAATAATTCATTATATGGTTGTCATTCAAAAATACTGAAACATCTGGAGGGTTAACAGAGGCACAGCATGTTTATTGCAGAATATCATCTTGTAATATCCTAAAAAATCTATAAACAGTTCCTTGATTAGAACATTTGATTTTTTTTTCTAAATTTAAATTGGTTAAGACATCCTTTCCCACTACAGTGTGTGTGCTTTGAGATTTTTCTACAAAGGAAGATTAAGGGCATGTAGGAGCATCTGGTAATACTCTGAAAACTGGATTAGGACTAAGTACAGTTCCATTGATGGTTAGGTTGTCAAAGATTTTACCATTAGGGGTTGAATGAGGGACACTTACCAAATTTATGACCAAATGATATGGGTGCTGATAACATAATTCACAATAAGGATCTTGGCCCAGATGCTTTCTATATAAGTTGAGTTAAAGACATTTCATTGTACAGTTTCAACTAAAATTGGCAATGTTGAGGAATATTTATTTCAATGGCTATCTTCCATTATTTCTCAAAACTTCTGATCTGTCCATTTTCCAGTGCTTCCTGAAATAGAATGGTAGAGTGTTGGAATACATTGAGTACAAATTATCACATAATTTTTTTTAAACCTTTCTGGCAGACTTGTTTATTGGGCCAGCCACATAGCAATATATATCCAAAAGGTCAATATTGTGGCTGCTGGCCTGAGTAACGGCCTTAGCATATCTGTTATGCAACTGTGCTCTCTAAACCTTACAGTTTGCTGAAAGGCCATTACACCTGTCTTTTGTAATAACCTGGTTGGCTGGAGTACTGGCCTTCACTAAATTAGACAACGCACATCATATACTGTTGTCTAGTTACGCAGTTAGGCTGCTTACACAAGTAATGTTATTTTTTTAACTGTGGATCAAGTTTTATTTATCCTCGTAGGTTTCAAGAAGAAAGGATTTCAATTGTACTTTAGCATGGGATCAACTCAAAACAATAAATACTTAGTATGCACAGAGAAGTACATGCAGACAAAGAGGGCTTTTGCCCTTCTGCTCCATGGGAGGTTTCTTTCCTCCTTTGGCTCATCTTAGGATATCTGCATTACAGTGTGACAAGAAAGGAAGCAGTTTGAACTTGACCTCTGATTTCATCAACCACAGTGGCTTCAATAGCAGAAATCAAATAAATTTGAATGGAATGAGACATGCCAGAAAACACGGAAGATGAATGGAAGAGTCTGGCCAAAACAGAATCATATTTGGATAATGTTTTAGTGAATTCTCTGCAATTCCCATTGTTAACACATTCACTACCCTCATTATACTCTCTGAATGCCAGCTCTTGATGGCCAAGCAGTGAAGACACTGTGGCAGTAGGGGGCGCTAGTGCTCCCTTGAACCCTCAGGGATGACTCCAAACACCAGGTAAAAGTCCAAGACCTTTTATTTTCTTTTAACACAAATGTGCACCAAGCACCCTCCACACTACTCATAAACAAGTAATTCACAATCCCAATAAACACAATACTCTCCTCCTCGCCCAGACACTTGCTCCTCTACCTCCCAACTCAGCTCAGCGTCTGGACTGAGCCTTCGTCCATTTATAACCCCTGACCCGGAGGTGTTCCTGTCCCAGCAGTCCACAGTTCCTTATTCCTTCCGGGTTAGGGCAATCAATCCACCACTTCAACCCGGGAGCACGCCATTTCTTCCCATCACGTGACTGTGACGCACTCCCAGGTCGTACGGCACCACAGAGCCCATAAGCCCCCCCACAGCGACTCCTGGTGGTCCACAAGGTATCCAGCAGGGCTGTGTATAAACACTACAAAGTCCATAAGTCCCTGCTGGACCTCGGGGCACGATCCTGCTGTCGGGAGAGCTCCTCCTGGTGGCCTGGGGGTGAGGACCGGCATGGGAAGCCAGCAGTCCTCCACAACACGTCAATTAGGCAGTTAAGGAAGGATCAGTATTTTTTCACTGTTTCAATGTGTTTTACCGCCTGAATGCAAACACGATCCCTAATTGCATGTTCTACTCTGACCATGCCAAGACACCTTAACGGTACAGATGAACTCACGTGTTCCTTGCTGTTCTCATGTCGCTTGTATGCCCTGTCAAATTCAGCCAGATCCCCATGACCCAGTTTTGACCAAACAACCTTTAGATGGTTTAATTAATAGGCATGGCCAACAGTACATTCTCTTTGTCATAGTACTTCCAGTCGGCCAGCTCAACTTGTCATACCAAGATTGTTGAAAAGAACAGTTATTTTTCCCTGACTTTTGAACCAAATCAGTATTGGAACTTCATTTGCCCTGCTGTTTAATTCTGAGTACAAATCCACAAGGACAACTATCAAATGGCTTTTGTGGTCAAAAATATTAGCACTGTCTGCTGTTATGCAGAGCTAGCAAGTTGGCTGGCTAAGACCTAGTTTGAAATAAACAAAGAAATGTTACTAAACTGAAACAAGAGCAAACTCAAGAACACTATATTTATCTTTTTAAATACAGAAGGATATGTAAAAAAAATGAAAATGAAAAACTTGCAAACTTGAAATGCTTGAATGTCAAAACACTGACAATTAAAAAGAGGTGCAGCCACTTTGACAGTTTCTCCGATCATCATGCAGCAGCCCAGTATCCTGGCTAGCCCACTGGCCCATTCACTCCCAGAGATGCTGAGTTTCCCTAGAAATGATACTTTGAAGCATTTGGCCAATAAATTTTGTATCTAGTTTAGCTGCATTGAAAACAAAGCATATTGTGGAGTGCCATTGAAGTCCAGTGCTGCAGCATTTCAGTGGGTTGTGCTGCTGCAGGAATGTAAGACAGAAAAATCACGTTAGATGACCTGTAAGAAGTTCCAGCTGATTCTGAATGAACTAGCCATGAAGTTGAACACATTCTAGCTCGCTCTTTGTAACAGCAATGTAAATACAACGGTGCATATTTGACAAATTTTATTTGTGACATTTTAGAGAAGGGGGAGCTTTCCTTGTAGCAGTTGCCTCTGCTAAATACACATTTTCATTTATTCATATATAGGTGTAATAATGTAATGCTCATTTTTTTGTATTGGTATGGTCTACTTTTACAAGGACCAGTAAATAACAGTTATTTACCTTCTTAGAACATCTAACCTCACATAATGTCCCTCGATAATATCAAGAATCCTTTTAAACTGAGCTCCCTCTGTGTGGTCTTGAACTCTGATTGTTAATCTGATAAAATTCCATGCACCCAATCTTTTCTATTCATAAAAATATCCTTTAATGGGATGTGCGTGTGTGCACGGCAGTAACCCTGGCAGAGCATTCAGATTCAGGCATGTCAAATGGTATGCGCTTGATTGTTGCCTTATACCAAATATATTTGCCAACATGTTCAAAACAAGATCTAGTAATCAAAGTGTACCCAAAAATATAGAAAGGTGTGTGCAAAACAAAAAAAAAATCCCTTAGGCAGTTTCTTTCAGTAAACACAAGAAAAGTTCCTATTCAAGTTAACTGCACTTACCCTGCTGAAAGACCCTTTTTTGTGCCACTTGCACCTCTGATTACTGTATTTCTGACACAACTCCCTTTCTGTGTCCTAAAACGAAGAAGAGTTATAATCATTGCTTAGAAAATGATTGACATGATTGAAGTGTTTAAAATTTTGAAGGAATTAGTACAGTGGATCGAGACTGTTATTTTAAAATGAGTTCATCAAGAACACGGGACACAGAAATTTGTTAAGGGTAAATTTTTCACAAACATTAAGAAATGTTTCTTTACACAAAGAACGATAGACACTTGGAATAAGCTACCAAGTATTGTGGTAGACAGTAAGACGTTAGGGACTTTCAAAACTCGACTTGATGTTTTTTTGGAAAAAATAAGTGGATAGGACTGGCGAGCTAAGTTGGGCTGAATGGCCTGTTCTCATCTAGAGTGTTCTAATGTTCTAAAACTAAAAGCACACTGCAACGTTACTTTTATTGTAATTTTACATTTTGTATATTACAGCTGTTAACTACATTTATAAGAACAACTTAAACTTTACAGATGTGTGCATTGTGCTTACTTCCACTTTAGAACAACATCATAATTTGAATTAGACTATGCAGAATTGTAATCTTCTGTTTGCAATGGTATTAATTTTAAGCTGAGGTTTTAAAGGTAAGGATAGAAGTTCTGACATAAGGTAGTTGTTCACACTACTTATGGCAGGGCAGAGGGGCAACATGGTGCCTGTAGATTAGCACATGAAAGTAAGAATGTCACATACTGTATACACTTGACATAGTGACCATATATTAACTCTGTATTTGAATGTCCTAAAATGAAATGGCACCCTGTCCGAGGTTAGGTATCTGCACCCTGTACGGCTAGGATAAGCTCTGTGTCCCTTACCTGGATGGATCAGTACAGAAAACTAAGTGAATGGATGGAGAGATGAATTGGATATTTTATATTCACCACATAGAAACTAATATAAAAGATGTAAAAACACTTTCTGCGGCTCACAGAAATATTTTTTTTATAAAAAAAAAGATAAAGAGAGGACCTGCAGGTTTGTTCACTCACTAAATATTAATATCCTTGGTCTTAATGTGCAGTGGATTGATACATTTGCTGTTTTTTAAATGGCCCATATTCATTACACTCCAAGGGCACTGCAACTGCAAAATGTTTTTCTATTCATGGAATATGCCAATGCCAGATTTTTTCTTTTAAATATGTTGAAAAATGTGAAGTTTACATAAAAAAAGGAAATCTGTGCTGCAGGTGTTACTTGATGGCTGAAGGTCGTCCCCTCATTTGTTACTTAAGGAAGAAACTTTAATGTAAGGGAGATGAGCGGAAAGAGCTTTTCATAAAAATAGAACTGTCTAATGCAGAATGTAAGGGTCTTTTCAAGACAGATAATATTAAGAAAGGTCTCTTATTTATGTTTTAAACAGCATTGACACACACAGCCTGATAAACAGGACAGAGTGGTCTACTGTATCTGATTGAGTAATGTACAGAGCTGTACGCCGGCTGATGACTGGGTTTACAAAATTAGTCAACATACATATGCTTCTATCCTGTGTTATAAAATGAAGCTTTTCACCTAGAAGTGCACAACAGATATCCAGGGTGGGATCGCTCAGATATATTTCAGTTAGGAATAACTGCTTTGTATTAAGATGTGTTTTATGGCCATATTAAATGGAAATGTTACTATTTGTCTCATCCAAATCCCCCCTAATTTAGGAATGTCATAAGACATTCTATTTGAAATAATAATTTTTGTGCTCTTTACTGAATGCAACAATGCCATGAATAATTATGAACATTAACAACACCTGAGCAGCTGTTTGTTGAATAAGTTCCAGAAGAAAAACTGCAAACAGACAGTACATGAAAAAAATTGTGTTTTATAAAGGTATTGCAAGTGAAATATCTTCCTTGAAAAAAATACATTCTGTATATATTGTACACTGTATTTGGACAGCACAGTTGTGCTACAGCTGCTGTGTGGAGCTTGCTTGTTCTACCTATGTCTCTATAGTTATTTTGTTAAGGTACTTAGGAAGATGAATGATCATAGTTTTAACTTTTATTTAAAAAGGCACAGTAGATTACTGTGTAGTACATTTTCTTTTAAAACTACATAGAGTTGACACTTTCCTCAACTATGGTTTGTTAGTTTATCTAATTTATTACCTTGGGTGCAAGACAAATACTTGACCCACACACATGAGTCACCAATAGGTAATATATTTTCCAACACTCTCCAGCGCAACCATACTCATACTAATGGAACATTGTACTACAATGTATTTGAATTGGTAGTCAGGTAATGCTGTGCATTTTGAAAATGTTATTTGATAAATCCATAACAGTGGGCAGTGGCCTAAATTCATAACAAGCTAACAAAAAAACAAGTGTTATTATGAAAGTAAATATGCACAGCTTGTACAAAGAAATTACAGCTAATTTGTGTATCATGATGACTACAAACAGAATGGTCAGCAGGGCCACTTTTATTATACAGTACTTATTATTTTTTGTGGAAATAATAGAAATAATTATCATTGACCATATTTTATTTCAAAATGAGATATTAAGCAGTTGTCAGTCTAGCTTTAACAAAACACATTGCTTATCCCTGCTTTTTCTCTGTTTCTTAGAATGCAGAATGCAGAAGGAGACTAACAGTTGTGTTTGGAAGCAATCAAGTAGGTTCTAACAGGAGAAAGGGCATTTGTGCCAATTAAGGGAAAAGTGGCAGGGACTTGAGCAACTGCAGCCAACCCTTTGTGACATACCTGGCTTCAGTTTCAGTTGCTTATCTCACAACTCATATGTATGGCCCTCTTGGAGGGCATTCTTATAATAAGTCCAGGGTGGCATGGTAGCACACTGGTAAGTTCAACTACCACACAGATTCAGTGTCATTGTTTAATATCTTAGGCATTTTGCTGTCTGTGTGGCTTTTGCCTTTTTTTCCAATGTCTGTTTGGGTTATAATCCCATATCCCTACTGTGTGTCTGTCAGGTAAATTGCCAATTCTAAACTGGCCTTGGATTAAGCAGGTTTGAAAATGGATTATGTGTTCTTATGCCCCAATAAGCATTGTGTCAACATGGACACACTGATCTACTAGTGACATGTGCACTTAACACTAGAATTACCAGAGCCTACGAAAAAACTCATTGATCCGGCCCACCTTAAATCCCTTCGCACCTGTCCGTTAGTGTCTTTTGTCCTGTAAATGTGCGGATAAAGACAAGCATCAAGCTGCCTGCTATTCCATCCCTCTACTGCCGCAGAATGCGCACAAAGTTCTTCCTGCACATGCCTTGATTATCTGGGAGTGAAGTGCTGGAGTTTTAGAGTGGAAAAAATAGATCATTATTTGGAGCACATGCATTTCATGTGTGTTCCATTTCTACAATAATCTGTGTGAACACATTGTTAAAACAGAAACGTTTTTCATATTTTAGTAGTAAATGACAGAATGTTGGCATAATCTATATAATGTGTGAGGCCTGAAGTCCAAAGATCAAATAAACACTTTCACAAAAGGTTCAAGGATAAGACAACAGCTTCCATGGCGTAGTGGTAAGATTTGCTGACTTGTAATCAAGAGTCTCCATTTCAATCCTGACTGCCTTCTATATTTGCCGTTTTCAGTAGTGAGCTACTCTTATTGTTAATATTATATAGTACACACATAATTTGGTTTACGTCTGTAACAGACGGTGTACATTTATACAGTAGTACTTGTAAAGGTTACCGTTTTTTTCAGTTTTATTCTCTCAGTCACGATCACGATACATACTACAGCCCTGACGCTGTTAGTTTTTATTTGAAACTGGGAATAACTGCAGATGTGAGTGGTGTTTTGAGGCAATGGAACTGGACATTCTCTGATCTGGAGGGATAAAAACTGACACATAAACGCTGGTGAATCTGCCTTCTTCATATCTCGCCAACACTTGACTTTTTTTTATTCAGTTTTATTGAGTGTTCCTGCTCATGCTGAATCAGTAGCACCTTATGGTCTATGATGTAAAAAAAAAAAAACAGATACATAGGTATATATGATATTTGGAATTATTCATTTTATGACCTGTATAGTAGCATGTTTTCCAGTCAGTGTGTTAGAAAATGTGGCAACAAGTAATAATCTCTAAAACCGTTTGGATAAAATAGTCCTTTTTATGTTGTTTAAGACAGAGCTAAGAATGTTATTTAGTAATTTAAAACCAATAGAACATGACCTTGAGTGACAAGATGCAACTTGACAGTCAATTAATATAGTAAGTCAAACCCAGTAATTGCAGCTGTAATATTTGCTATCACATCTTAAATGGACCAAAGAAAAATGATTTTATCTCCTCCATCAATCTTAAACATAGGTTGGGGGTCTTGTGTGCCTAAATGATACTTGAGCTATGTTGTCAGAAGTACTGTGTTTCTTCTAACACTACCCATAGAAAACTAGTCTAAGACGGGGGCCAGGCAAATAGCATTTTCTAAATAAAAACTGCATAATCATTTGTAACAAATTTATTCAAACCTTTTTAGAGTAGGGTTACCATTCCTCACATCATGGGCAGAGCCTGGGAGTGCTGGAGCCTGGCTGGGCTTAGCCTGAAGAGGATTCATGCAGCCTGTATGTGGGGTCAGTACCTACAATGCTATCTTTGTGGGTCGGGTGCAATTACAGTCATATGAGACACATTAATGGGACAGATCCTTAAGTACTAAACCTTGGCACTGTCTTTTGAGATGTTAAGGAACATCTCTGGCAGGAGGGAGTTGGAGCTTGTATGGGTGGTTAAAAAATACCAGCTTGATGTTATTGGACTACACAACTGTGGATCTACAGTAGAACAGGTTGTCTCCAATCATGAGTGGTCTATTTCTTACTCTGTAGTTTGCCAATAAGGGAGGCCCAGATTGTTTTGGAGCGCTGGTGCTATACACTAGTACCAGTGGATGAGAGAGTTGCCTCAGTGCTTATTTGATTTGCAAAATGGGAAATTTTGTATGCTCCTAAAAACTATTCAGATTATTTGGACACTGAATTTAGAGCTTTGAATTGTAGAAACTTGTAGCAATGCTACTAATAGTTAGAACAGCATCTCCCAGCAGTCCTTGCAGGGGCTGTTGGGGTCAAAGGTGGCCAGAGGGGTTTAAAAGGAGGGCAGGTGTCAAAGAGGAAAAAAGTTTTGTTTTGTTTGTTTGGTGCGTTATATATATCTGCAGGACTGCTTGCCGTTAATTCTGCCATTTATCATCATTGGGTCCTGGATTGTATTGTTTGTTGGGGTCTGGATCGTCTGTCTACCTGTCTACTGTCTACTGAGGACTGTGTGTGGATTCATTGGCTTTCCCGGAAGAAGGAGTGCTCCTGAACCATCCATCTGTCGTCATATTTTCAGCACCTACCAGTAGGACTGTGTTTTCCATTCCCTTTCTACATACAGATCGCTGGACTCAATCTCGTCACTTCTCATTTCACCCGGTTTGGGTTTTTCATGGACTTTGATGTGCGTTTATTGTGTTATATGTTAAATGTAAAATCGCCGAAGGGATCGGGAGGTATTATTGTTTGCAGTTAGATTATTTTATTTCGTTAATTACTTTTTAACGTTTAAATTCCCATTGTGTTTTTTTTTTTGGTCTCTGTAGTGTGAGTGTGTGTGTGTCGTTCCAAGGCTGGGGTTGTCCCTGGTAATCCTCCAGTAAAATAAATAAATCACCGTCACATTGACGGTGTGAATCTTAGTGGCAACTGACCGCTACAAACTATTGATTTTGTATTCTAACACAGAGACTGTAATGCTCAAGAGGAACATGACAAACATTCCAGAATTAGTTATGGATGAGATGTCACTGGATTTTTATGCTAGTAATGGACCGTCCATAACAAACACCACTCGTGAGCATAACATTGTGCCAAAGGCCAATGATCATCTTTGTAATTGTGTCAGATGATCTGAGGTTATATGTTTTAGACACTCAGGCAAAGAGTTGCCAACAGAAGAACCAGTTGTTGGTGAACTGGAAAGAGCTTTAACAGACAGAGCTGGAAATCCCATATAGGTAGTCAGGGTGTACTAGGAATACTTAAGAGATGCTCCTATTCATAATATATTAAATTCACACTACAGAAAAAATGCCTTCGGCATATCTGGTGATGCTGTGTATATGGAGTCTGAATGGACCCTCTTCAGTACTTAAGTAGAAAAGGCAGCTACAAGGACCAGTGGCAAAACGTTGATCAATGCCTTCCATGATAGAAATCCGAGAATATTTTGTTGGACAACAGCAGTTAAAGAAGAGGTCATGTTGAAGAAAAAAGATGAGCAATGTCATCAGGTGGAATCTTTAACTCTAATTAAGTGGACCCTGCAGGTCAATATGGTGGAAGTTGTAGTAGTCACTAAGAAAAGGCCTGTGAGTGGGAGACATTGGGTGAGGTCATGCAAAACAATATATGATGGTATCGAAGAGGTTCTGGCAAACGTTTGAATACTTAAGAAAAACAGGCTGTTGGCAATGTTAATGAGAGATGGAAAGAACACCTAGAGGGGTTTCAAAGAGGGTGAATGTGCCTTCCTGAAAGGAGACTGTGCCAGACCTACCTGTATTAGTTGGTGTTAGGCGAATTTTCCCTACTGGGGTCACTAAGGTATTTAAAAATATCTGTTATGGCCAAGCCACAGATGTGTGTGAAATTAAGGACATGGTAGGGCTAATTTGACTGCATTAACATGGAGACAATGCCTTGTGCCAGGGTAGTGGAATGGAGACTCCACCCAATAGCTAAATGTAATATTCAGAAAGAACAGTGAAGATTCCTTCCTGACCAATGAACACTGGACCAACCTTTTCTCCTTCCAAGGTTATATGAGGAGTCATTGAAGTTTGCCTATCCTGTCGATCATGTGCTCTGTTGAATTTACCATATCTAGAGCTATATGAGCAGTAAGATATGGAATCATACCATCACTGACGAAACAACTGGTGTTCATTTGAATGCACGTTGCTATATTTCCCCTAGAAATTCTTTAGAGAAATAGAGACATTTGGTTATGGATATCGAGATGCACATTATTAGCAAAAGTATTTTCTAATTTGCCTTTACAGTGTTCCTTTTATGCAAACAAAGTTTTAGGAAAACAGAACAGACCGTGATAAATCAATGTACAGAATATGCTGCTGAAAATAGAAGGTCTGAGACACATACATGGATTCAAAAGTACTTTGACAGGACACCTGCTACATAATTGTGATATCCTTTAGATGAGTAAATCTTGCAAACTTGGTTAGTTTTTTATTTTATGTACTGCATGTATGTGTACTGGATCTTATATTCACAGATCGAGCACACCTAAGAACAATACCTATGTCAGAGAACTGATATAGGAAAATTAGGTCTCCTAGTGTATCAGAGGTTCAGCTCAGCTTGGATAGTTGGGAGACAAAGTTAGACAGGCGAGATTGCATTGGTTTTGACATGTGCAGAGAGAAATGCTGGGTATTTTGGGAGCTGTCAGGTAAGAGGAAAAGAAGAAGGCCTAAGAGAAGGTTTATGGATGTGGTGAGAGAGGACATGCAGGTGATGGGTGTGACAGAGCATAATGCAGAGCACAGGACGATATGGAAAAAAATTATCCTCTCTGGTGACTCCTAATGGGAGCAGACAAAAGAAGAAGAAGAAGAAGAAGTTATCCTAGAGTATGAGGAAACAATAATCAATATATTAAATTGGTTGGGGCAGAATGTTATGTGAGAGTCATGAAAAATGAGAATCTGAATGATTGGCCTACTTTGCAAATGGTCAATAGGTTTAAATCCAGCCTTTAAATAACTATGCAACGGTGACCTTAATATATGTAATACTCTGTGTCTGGAGGAATTACAAGGAAGGAAAATGAAGGCTACATTACAGTTGCCTCACTATATAGCAATCATTCCCTTTGAACACCTGCTGCATTATTACACTTTATCAGGCCTTAGACCGAAGATGCAGGATATGTGATGACACTCCCTGGGACCTTCGATAAAAAACAAAGTGTTCCCTCTCCATTTCACTTCATCTCACATTTATTGGACCTGGAAAACAATGTAAAACATCCCAAGGTCAGCATGGTTTGTAAGAGATAAAACAAGTTTCCCATGCTGCCTGCCTGCCACAACTAACACTTGCTTTTTCAGTTACAACTGAGCCATTATATGGGACATCAACTCCCCCTAACATTTCAACAAAGACTTATAAATAGACATAGTTCTGTTCTTTACTCAAATCAGACCTGAAATTAATTACTTGCCGCTCATTTTGAAGGAAAAAATATTTTCTTTAGGCAGATATTTTGTGAATTGGTTTCATTTCGAAGATGTTCTTTCTTGGGGCTGTATTATTTTGTTTTTGCTTTCACTTGGAAATGGCATTTGTCTTACTTTCCACTGAAGACCCCTATGTGGAAAAAAATAATTCTTCAATAATCCGTGTCTCACAGATGGCAATGTCCAGGTAAGTGAAAATGACTGTTAAACTGTTACCTTTTAAAGTATCAACAGTTTGTTGAAATTTAACTAAGAAGAGTGCATTTTGTATCTCACAAGTTAAGTGTAACTGTTAACTAAAATACTAATTATACTACAAAAAAATACATTATGAAACAGCAGGAGGAATAATACAATAAAAGTGAACTGCAAGGGTCAAAATTTGCATTTTAAAGATGACCATCTTTAGCCTGATTAATATACCATTTCCCCACTGATTTTTCATACCTTTTTACTAAAAATAAGGTATAGACTGATTGCACAATGAATTCATTCATTTACAGTAATGTGCTATTTTACCTTATAATGTTTTATTTTTGTAACTGACTCTGAAGAATAAGAATGCTAAGAAGTAATTCACTTTAAAAACTGTTGAAGATTTTTTTTAAAAATTATAGAATTCCACCAAACGCCTATACATAAATCAAAACACCTACAAGAACATTTGTCTGCAATGTTATCTTTAATCATTTAAAACATTATTACTTGATTGCGTGCTTCCTATAAAAGAATGTGTGTGCCCTGCCATGATATAAAAGCTTCATGTAATGTGATTGGACTGAACATGTTTTAGCAGTTAAGTTAATCTTAGAATATAGTGGCACATATTGTTTGCTATGCTGGTAGTTTTTCTGCTGTTGAACCAACATGCCTTTTGATGTTCTGCCAACTCTGACATTACTTATAATCTTTTTTTACTAAAAAGAGACTATAGTTCTACCTTTGAATTAATGTGTATTCTCAATGATTTATAATATGTGGAGTATTTCAATGCTCCACATATTACTGCTGAATCTGACCCTCATATAATGCTTGATAAAAGAAACCATTATACAGTATATGTACATTTGTACATATATATTTATATATATATATATATATATATATACTGTGTATATATATATATATATTCAATGTCAACATTAATTATGTTTTAACTCATTTAAATACATGCACATTTGATTTATTATATTAAATATAATAAAATACATTTACATGCAACCCTCCCTTTCATTGTATTATTTTATTATAATAATCAGGAAAAATGTAACAGTCAAGAGCTCTTTATTTTCTAGAAGGGAATCTCTTTCATTTATTTTCTGAACACATATTTTCTAATACAGTTGTTATACAGGCAGGAACAAACCCTGTACAGCACAAGACGCGGCTTCGTAACATGGCACACTCACTCAGGCACCCAAACTTCCTCATACTGGGCCATTTTGGAATTTCCAATTAACGTATGGAAGCAAACCAGAGCACCAGGAGCAAAAACAAACAGATGTACCATAAGATGTGCACACAGACTGTGCTCAAGCTACAACTGCATGAAAATGTATATAAAATGTATAATAATAATAATAAATCAGTTTATGTTAGAACTGATCATTAATTGTGTATTTTTTATATTGCATGCACAGGGCTGTATCTGAGTTGCATTCCGGTTTAGCTGTCAACATTGCTACCTCACAGCTTCCTCATTGTCTCTTGTCAATTTGTATTGGCTCCCCTTGTTAACACTAACTTTTCCCATATTCTTCAGTTTCCTCCCAAATCCCAAACTTATGCTTTTAATGTTAGTTGTAATGAATGGACGAGGGTGTATATGTGTATGCTCTGCGATGAAGTGTTATTCCATCCAGGGTTACTTTCTACCTTGTACTCATTTCTGTTGAGGTTTAGCTCACCTATAATGAAATAAATAGGTTTATGGCATTGATGGATTAATACAAAATATGAAGAGTATAAATGACAGCTCTTTTATAATGGTTTATATTTTCTACAGGATACAACATAAGTTGATCAAAGAAATAAGTTGGACAAGTAGAAGAATCTTCTGCAGTATATTTTTTTTCATATGCCTTCAGGTCTTGTTCCTCATTAAAAATAAAATACCCAACGATCTTTCGCTCTTTCATGTTTCATTTCATATTTGCTAAGGATATTTGTTTGATTTGTTCATTCCATTAATACTTAATGTTAGGAAGACAACAAATTCAGAACCAAAGAACAACTTTAGCTGTTTGCAAAACCAACACTGTCTTTATTAAATATTCTTCAGTTTATTTATTATGTATGTTTGATAATGAAATGTCTGAAATAAAATGGCATAATGTCATACACAATACTAAGCCTTTGGTAGCTACAGTAATAATTAGCAGTAGCTATAAAATCCATCCTGGTTCTTTTCTTACAAATGCACCTGCTGTGTCTATTCATCAAAAAAAACAAATATTTTTTTTTATCTTGATACTTGTTATTAAAAAATTTATCTTCACACATTCTCTATGTAAATAACATACTTTCTGCATCTAATTTTTAATGTGTTAACACTTTTACTTCAGTTTACTACTTTATATTTTTAGCTTAGTTTTAAGTATTGTTTTTATTTCTAATGCATGTTCTAAGTATAATTAAATTATTTTGATTTTTCCATATGCTGTCCTAATTGCAAAATATGTTTGAATATCATAGAAATAAACATTGTAATAACTATGCTTTAAAGCAGACCACCCTGTGCAGTAAGTGAAAAGAAATCAATACTTTTAAACAATAATTTTTGCATTTGCTTAATGAGAATATTTTCCCCATTTTTTTACATATTTGAATTACTATGCCTATTTTACAATGAGAAAAATTGATTTATATTGAAAAAGTCTTCCTATTAAAAACAAGCAAAGAACATGTAGCTTCATAACAGCTATTTAACACTTTATTCCAAAACTTTAATCATTTTTAAAAGTACTTGGAAGACAAATTGGAACAACTTAGCTATTGGAGGCTGAACAGTCTTTTCTGATTTGTTATACTTATCTTTAGTCACAGGTTATTTTAACTTCAATAAATTTAAAAAAATAGTACAACGTGCAATGTAACAAAATTAGCAAGATATAGTGACAACAAATTTCAAGTAAATGGTTTCATTTACTGTTTTTTCTATATTTGGTTGAATATATTGACATACTGCAAAGACAAAGTTATTTAGGTCAGAGAAGCCTTCTTAAAAGTTCATGCCAGAGTTGGAAATAATACATGCATAACACTAGTAGCCTCAGGGGAAAACAGTTGAGAAATCAAGTTGAGAAAGAATAAGCCAAATAGCAAGATATCTTTGATCAAAATTCAAAACTGCCATTTTGTTGATAGTTTGTCAAAAGTTTATAGAACTCAAGAGATGAAAATTTCGAAGTGTATTTTTTATGGGTGAAATGTACTAGTTTGCAAAGAACAAATACAGATTCAAGAATATGTAATTTTAGAAACCTGTTTGTTGAAGAAGAAAATTGACAATATAACAAAATAATTTTAATTTTGAACACTGCCTTGTGTATTTTATTTTGCATTTATTCTTCACAGCTGCAAAGAGGAGCAAACTGAACATGCCAAAGAAATGCTGCTTGAAGCATTAAACATCAGGTGTGCTCCCGACGTCGATCATGAAGACATGAGCATGGTGAGGGATTACATTAGGGAGGGCCTCAATAACCTTCTCAATATGACCAGCGTGTTGCCTATTAAAGGTTAGTGGCTGTTCTCATTACTGCATAAAAGTAAACAGTTATCAGGAGTCATCTCCAAATATACGAGGGACATTCAAAAAGTTTCTGCACCTTTTTTTTAACCTATTTATTAAGAATTTCAAAAACAAATTACAAACACTTTTCTACATAGTCACCTTCGTTTGCCATGCAAATTTTCCCTGCGTCGTACCAACTTTTAAGTGCCCATTTACTACTCCTCCTGCCTTCACTGTTTCCAATGAAAATATAAAAGTGCGGAAATGTTTTGAGCGTCCCTCGTATTTATATATTTATAAAAAAAAAAAAAAAAAACATTTGTAATGAAGTGCAAAAAATAATTCTAAGATTGTTTTACAGATTTCACAATTACAATTGTTACTTTGTTTTAATTACTGATGTTGGTACTCCATATTTATATGTAACCATTTTTTCTTCACACATGTCATGTATGCACCATTTATTTATTAGCTTTCCAGTCCTGAATTTAATGGTTTATAAAAACTGAAAATTCTTATGAAACATAAAAAATGATTTGTGCTTTTCTTTGCATGAGAATATATCGATTTTGGGAATAAAAGCATAAAAATATCAAATTGTTCAACATTTTCATGCTGTAGGAAAAAATAAAACAGAACAACTACATGAGAATAACACAGAAAACGATGAAATGCAGCGGATTCAAGAAGGACTTCATTGCTGTCAAATCATGGCTGATGTCTCCATTACAGGTAGAAATGTCTGGTGCCATTCTATAGATATTTACCTTTATATCCATTTCCATAGTCAAACTGCCAGTTGTAATAACAACAACAACAATGGCTGTTCCCAAACGCATGTATTTTCAGTCATTCGTCTGTACATTTGCCTAGTAAGTGTAGGTGTATACATGAGTGTGTTTCTACAGGCAGCACACCCTGGGTTGGCTCCACTGACCAAATGCAGAGATTGAAGTCAGTTTCCATTAAGCTACTTTACATATACTACCTAAATAACTTATCCTCTTATAGTTTTCTTCATGAAATAGTTAATATGTTTTACAGGTAAAAATCAAATATGGAATAAATAGTAACAGAATGTGTATACTGTACTTACTTATTGATATTCTGCTTTTCACAAAATTCAGATTTGCAATAATATATGCACAAAAATTGTGCTCAGATAAAGCTAATTCAAGAAAGAGTGTGGTGGTGCAGCACTTCTGACTTTAAGCACCAGAGCAGTGGAATCTGGGCCCAGTCACTGCCTGTGTGTGGTTTGCATGTTTTGCCCCAGCCATTTTCCTTCCATTCTAAATTGATTATCTGCAAATTGCCACGGAGTGCGTGAATGCAGGTTGTGTACATTGTGCCCTGATATCTCCATGATAGGCGGTTGCTTCCAGGGAACCTAAAATCTGACAAGACAAACGGGCAGATGAGTAAAGCTAGGCATCATCTCATGTTCATTGTGTTGTTTTTGTATTGACTATGACATTCTGTAATTACATCAATATTTGTAATAATTACATACTAATAATGACATCTTTACCAATATATTTGCTTTATTTCCTTTTAGATCTTGGATGGACTTCATGGATTATTTACCCTGAAAAGTTTACATATGCAAAATGCGTGACTTGTGAAGACCTTAAGGGAGGGACAACAAAGAAATGCAAAGTTTATGGAAAACAATATTCTTCAAAGGTAAAGGACTATGAATAGTAAAATAAATAAGAGCAGTTATTTAAAATAAAAAAGTTATAATTGTTTAATATGTTATATGTACAATTGTTGAACACAACGCAATGCTTAGAATCTAAATATGTACAGCATATTTGTATATTTACATATCGCATGGAGTTACTGTGCTTTACTTTATTGAAAGTTATGGTGTGTATAATTTTAGCCATATTTTAATTATACAGCCATTGTAGGTTAACAATGCGTAAAGTATTGTGTAAAAATAAATTGATTTCAAAACTAAAACATCAGCGTGAATACAAACTGTAGAATGTTTTAGACATAGAGCATCTCTGTTCAGCTGACCTCTTTAACATAAAGTCTAAATTGACTTTTCAGATCAGTTGCTGCACTTCGGTGACCGCGTGGATCCCGTTCATTTACGTGAATGACAACTATTCCTTAGGCATCACCACTGTGCCCATACCAAAGCAGTGTGGCTGTGTCAAACATGAAGAAGCTGACTGAAGGGGACTATTCAACTCATGTTTTTTCTTGTCCAGTATCGAATGCAGATTTAAACCAATTCTAATGGAATACAGTTAAATCTAAAATTAAAAATATTTTGGATTTGTTTTTGGCTCAGAAACTTGTCAAAGAATTTTTCAAATGCTAACTGTTCTGAAGTCACTTTTTAAAACAATCAATACATGTTGCTGCTATCTTTAAATCATTGGTATATTTGCAAATATAACACTACAGCATGCATTTTACATGCATTGTTTAACCTGCTTAGCTATAACTATCTATAAAAATAAAAAGGGGAAAAAATCCTAGATGGCTAGAGTTTCTCTTACCAAACAATTCCATTCTTATTCATTCATATTCCTTGATTTTGTGTGCTTTCAAAAATATTTGACAATGTAGAATTATCTGTTTTTTTCAATATTAGACCATATGGGAGATATTGTATAGGGTGGTCCAGATCTAATTATGCAGATTCAGACCATCTGGATGACTTTGATTTATGTGGGGATGATTCCATTTCGGCACGAAGACGATTCTTCATGTCATCAATTCACATACTTCTCGATGGTCTGGGATTTTTTGGGTGATTTTCTATGTAATAAATTTATTAAGTTATAGCATAAAGAAAATTGCATAATTAGATCTGGAACACCCTATATTTTTAAAATATGAGAGCTGTTTCAGGTCTTTTCATTTCAAGGCTAACCTTTTATTCAAGTGGTAAGTAAGAATTATACTGTGTTGGCTGCTAAAGACAATGATATCTTGCTTTTTCTTTACAAGAAGTTAACTATCTATTAGACAGAGAAAATCAATCAGTCTGTAAGTCTTTTCATCATGATAAGGATAGACTATGCTATTCTTTCTTAGAAAAGTAGAAAAATACTCACAATGTCATGTATTTGTGAAGACAGATACAGAAGAAGACAAACTGAACGATTAGTAAACCGGCAGGTATAAATTACGTACACAGTAAGAAAGAGGTAAAGACACAAAGATGGTGACTCCATTACCCCACTTACGCATAATACAATACCCAATTTTGTCTTTATTCCATAATTTAAATGTTATATATTCTGTAATCAACTAACTATTCTGCACAGCCTCTGCTTATAAAAATACTTTCTAACAATGTATACTTGCTATATGCATTACAAAGCTCAATGGAAATATTCTGGAATATATTTTAATTTGCTCAAAAGTAAACATTGTATATAAATGACATCTGTGTGTAACCAAGAAAGCACATGCATCACTCTACAAGCCAAACAGTTGACCATTTTATCTGTGTTAGTCATTTCAAGAGCACCAGCCAGGCATATCACAGCTACTATACAGTAAAAAGCAACATTAAAGTCACTTAGTGGATCAAAACAAAATAAAAAATAGTGTGGTTTCCATTAACATAATGTCTATTTATATTTTCTTCATAATCCCGAAAGCAACACATTTGAATTGGCTTGGAACATTTGAAACTGTCACATGAAAGAGTGGTGCAAAGATGACAAGGAGCACAAAACATGATGACATCCTTTCTCTCTCTGTTTTCGTATGCTGTTTGTTTTCATTAAGTTCAAAGCAAACCTTTCAGTGGTAAAGAAAACTAATGCAATGTGAGGTTTTAAATTACTTTTGATGTTTGCTTTATTATTATATTAAAACAAAGTCTATATTTATATGCTCACAGGTTCTTCTAAAACTCAAATTATAATCAAAGATGTTACAAATAAAGATAGATTTATAATTTTCCAAAAAGAGCATTTTAGTCGAGCATTTAATCTGGCAGATTTCTTAAATGTCATTAATTAAGTTTAAGAATAATTTAAGATACACATTTTGTTTTGACTATGAATTTGTCATTTAATAGCAAGAAAATATATATTTGAAGCATTTATACAGTACATATTCTTTCTAATTCTGATAATCCCAAATTTGGATCATGGATTGCCATAACCTCTTATGTGCATAAAGTAGAAATGTAAATGGCTACAGATAATAAGAGATGTTTTGAATTGAATAAATAAACTGAGTTTCAAATTTAAGGTAATTAATTTTCAAATCAAACTTTATATTTTGGATAAATATTTCTGAAGGAATTGGACAAGTGGAAATATACTTTAAAAGTCCATGAGTTAGTTTTACCAGTCAAAAATATGGTGGATTTATTATTTCTTAACTTCATGCAGCTGGGATCCATCAGCGTTTCTGATTTATGCTTAAAATTTGGTAGGACAAAAAAAAAACCCTGGCTCAATTCAACTTTCCTTGTCAGAAGTCATCAAACACTTACCACATCTTTTCTGTGCCTTGTATGGTCATTTTATCTATTTTTTAAAATGTTTCTCCTGTCTACGTTTTTGTACACAATTTGGTTCATCATTTAAATCTCAGTGTTTTTGAAATACTGTGTCATTGTCATATAAAATATGTTTAGTTTTTCCTATTTCATTTTTCTGATAAAATATTGCCTAATGAAATGTAAAACTTTAACTTTTATTGCCCTTATTTTATGATGAGCCAAATCCTGTCAATTTGAAAATGACTGAAATTCAACTACAACAAATACAAAATTTCTATCAATAACATAACAAAACAAATTTAAAAGTTTGAATGGAATCGTCTCATTTAAACATGGACTTCTGTTATAGCCAGTAGATGTTGAGGCTGCGTTTTGAACAATTTGCTTTGCATCCTAAGTAAACAGTAGTTTTCCAAATTGTGTTGCATTTTATATTGTAGAAGAAAAGGTGACTACAAATATGTAATAAAGTATGTGGATTTAAAATGGAACTGAACTGTAGACCAATGTCTTCTTTATGCCGTTGTTTTGTAACATGTATACTCTTCAATATATTAATAAACTGAAAATAAACACTGCTTCGTCTCAACTACAGTATTTCTTTTTTTCTTAGAATCAATGTACTCTATTGAAAGATATTTTCAAGAGATATATTTCATTTTATAATACATTTTTGAAATTTCTCATATTATTATTATTATTATTTGCAAACTGTTCCTTCACTTTAAATCCACTTATACTGGGGTGGCTGGCTGTTGACCAGGCAATTTTCTTTTCAGCCTCATTTCCAGCTCCTCCTGAGGAATTTCCAGGTGTTCTCTACAGTCCTATCAGCATTTCCTGGTTCTGCATATGTTCGGTACACATGGCGTAACTCCCAACATCATGCTACATACCCAACCTACCTCAGCTTGCAACTTTTGGCCCACAGAACTGGCTGTTATGGGCCGAAGTCCTTCCTTGTTGCTGAGGCCAGTAAAGGAAGCTCAGTTTGGCTGCTGGTACTTGTGATCTCATTCTTTCAAGCACAACTCCCAAAGATTATGACCACAGATGAAGATGGGGATGGTGACTGACCAGTAATCTCAACTCTTTGTCAAAAGGCTTAAATATTTTATATTAAAAATAAAATAATACATTTTAGAAATCAATAATGTGCTTATATTATACTTTTATTTAATGTTAACTCATAATACAGTATTATTTTTATCCTATAAACTATCCTTAGAACAACTTTGCATTTACCAGTGTGCCAGAAAGCAGCTAAGTAAAAAAATTGACCTCAAATTATGACCTAAACAGTTTTAAACATATGATAGATAGGCATACTTTTAATTCATAATACAATATTTTATTCAAAAGTTTCATATTAAAATCAATTAATGTTTATGAAAGTGTAAAAGCAGAATATGGCAGCACAGTGCAGCACAGGTGCAGTTTTCTTGGCTAGAATCCTGAATCCAGTTGCTTCCTGTTACAATTCTGCATGTTCTACTCATGGCTACGTGGGCTGTCCACACACTGATACTATATGTAATGGTATGTGTGAGTGTGTCCTGCAATAGAGGGGTGCCCATTAGTGCAGGATTAGTTCCTGCCTTTTGCCCAGCACTGTTGGGATTGGCACAAGCATCTGAATTAACATATTGTGTAAATACTGAATATACAGTACAGAGGAACATTATTTCAAATAACGGATATTTGTTGTTACATGGCGATTTCATAACTTACTCTCATACAAAAATACAAATTATATTGTAAAGGCATTATTTTTAAATAAATCCTCAATTACATTCTGAAATTCACATTATTTTGAAATATAATGTATAGTTCTTCTGCTGCTCTGGGTTTATGACAATGTAAAAAGTTTAAGAATATATCAGTAAAAACTTTGAAAGGAAATTCTATGCTTGAAATGTATTTTAAAGTGTGGAAATAGCAGATTAATTTTCAATATGAATTGAAAGATCTGCTTTTAAAAATTTGCATAAATGTTCTAATTGTAATAATCCATGGCCTCTACAACAGGGCTTAAATTTTACTTCTAATTTCTTAATTCAAAATCCCTTTAAAGACACTTAAATGCCACACATATGAAGGAAAATGTTTTTTTTTTTAATCGAAGTGAAGTGCTGCACAGATTATTTAGTTCAAGTGATCATTATACTTGTAAAGCTTGAACATACAGTGTGTGGGCCGATGCCATGTGTGCTGTATTACGGATGGCTCACTCTGGCAGACACTATGAGTAATTTATCATAAATGCTGACATTCCACACTGTATAAATATTTTTTCCCTGTAGTTTTGCTTTAGATGAAGGGAAACATGCACTGTACTACATTCCAGAAACACTATTTTGTGATCTGTCTTTTTTTATTTTGGAATTGTTTATTAAAAAATGTTCATTATTACTGCATATTTGGGAGACCCCTTTGCAATAGGTGACTTTATTAGGTCAAGATACATCACAATAACATACTGTACCTGTGGTGCATGGTGGTTCTTTCGAGAAACTCACTACGGTATCCCTTAAAAAGAGCTCAAATTGCATTTTGGGAGTGTCGCACCATGAGGATACAGTCTGAATGGGCCTAAGGTACTTGTTGATGGTTATTGTGAAACAAAGTGTTGCTGAACGACACTGTCCATGCAAGTTTGCAGGAGGGTCTTCAGGTTCAGCTGATTGGTACCAGCAAGCTAATATGACTGCAAACACAACAGCAGACAACACAAAATTGCAGGAATGGACATAATTTAGTGAGACAATGCAAAATGGCTATCAGTAGTTTTCCAAAATGTTTAGTAAACCATTCAACTGACTAGCAAAAGTGAAGCTCAGGAATTTCTTAACAAGGCTAGGAGTACAATGTTCAAAAATAAGAATATTGTCAGAAGTTGCAAGAAATGCAGAAAATATCTTCCTCAGTGCCCAGAGCATATGGTGGAGATGGGTTCATTTCTGTTGCTAAGGTCATGGTTATGGTCTGCTATCCTTTTGTCTACAATTTTCCATTGGTACCTCATTGCAATTTCTGTTGCTTTGCACCACTGATCACATGGTAGTCATGTCTTGTAATTTGAGAGGAGTGAGAGTAACAAAGGAGGCAGTTTGACGGAAACCCTTTGATTGAACATCCTGCTTTTGGGAAACATGTGTTTCTGTGCTTTCAGTTTTGCAAAAATCAAGCTTGTTGCAGATTTTATTTTAAGATTTTTTTTTTATTTCTGATATATTCATCCAATATCTAACCTGTTTAATTCAATTCAAGGTCACCAGAAAATTACAGCCTATTCTGGTAGCATTGTGCACAAGGCAGTAGTCAGCCAAAAAGAGGGGTAGTTATTAATTTCACAATTAACTTAACCAGTTTCTCTTTCTGATGCATCAGAAATTAATTCTACATGGACACTATTTCTAAAAGATTAATTATTTTAAAACATGAAAAAATTTCTCTTATCCATTTTCCACTATTATATTTTAGTTTTGGTTGGTGGCAGGCCTTTCTTCTATATAGATTCTTTTACTACATTCCTTGGCAAATATTTATTTAGTTTTTTTTATTTAGATGTGAATGCGTTCCGTTTTTGGAAAAATCATTTTCATTAAACTGGGATGAAAAAACACAGCTAAAATACCTAGAATTCTATTGTTGTTTAGAAACGAAACAAGAAGGCATAGTTTACAGACTGTTCCCAGGCTCTTGCCTGCTGGATGGGTTTTCGGTTACTTTCTTCTTGAGTTTCCATGAAGTCCTGCACTCACTGGCAGACCTCTTTGTCACTCTTTGAGGTTAAGTGAAGTATTAATTTTCAAAAGGTTGTGATAAGTTTCCTTGTTTACATGTAGTTATTTTACACTGGAGCATTAACAAAACAACAATTAAAATCAAATTCGAAGTTCAAACCACCACTTGGGATTTTGTGTCACTGAGTGTACTTACACACTGTTATTAGCATGAATTCACCAAAAGACTAAAACATTGATTATTATATAAATTTAAAAAACTACTTCATTAAAATAAAATGCTCATAAGAGAATTTCATTCTAATATTATACTGTTTATAAAATCATTATTATTATACCACCTTGCTCTTACTAGTTGATAAAACGTTTTAACTTTATATATTAAATTAACTATGAAATAAGTAATATTACAAAATTCATAAATAAACAATACTGCAAGAAGCACAACACTTAGATAGGAATTCATTTTCTAGTTATGTTCTAACCAGCCTAGTCCTTGACAGCGTCACGAGTTGGTACTGGAGCCCATCCCAGCTAGCATAGGCCATAAGACAGGAATAAACCCTGGACAGGGCGCCAGTCTAATGCAAGGTAAACACAAACACACCAAGCACACACTAGGGCCAATTGAGTATTGCCCAATCCACCTAACCTGCACATCTTTGGACTGTGGGAGGAAACCCACGCAGACATAGGGAGAACATGCAAACTCCATGTAGGGAGGACTTGGGACATGAAGCCAGGTCACCTTAGTGCGAGGCAGAAGTGCTACCAAAACTCCATCATGCTCACCTTAGATAGGAATTCACCACAGAAATATAATATTTTCAGCTTTTTTGCATATTTTAAAGAATTCTTAAGTGTGGTTAATTACTGAATAAACCTTTATCTCGTACCCAGATGGTCTTTTGATCATTCAGTTTGAAATGTTTTAATAATAAACGGATTCGGTGATTTGGATCTTGAATATTAAAGAAGTGCTTGAATGTTAGCAGCAGCCATTTGTAAAAGGGCAGCAACCTTCTGGCATTCCTCCAGACCAAATGCCAAGGTATGCATAGTAATTGGTGCATTTTTTATTTTAAAAATACTTGGGAAAGAATAAACACAGGAAAACTCAAAGTAACAAGAGAAATAGACAAAACAAGGAAACCTGTTGCCACTCTTGGCCTACTCTGCAGACACTCATTCCTTTCTCTCTGTTCGGTTGGCTTGTGCATTTCTTATTTTTTAACTCCAACACCAAATTATTGTCCTACACAGTTCAATTTAATTTAATCTTACATAGCACTTCTTTCTGAGTGTATGTTACAAGTGTTTACAGATGAATAAATGCAATAGAATAACAGTAACTTTGAAACAATAATATTACAAAATGTTTAGCCTGGGAAAATAAATAAATAGTGAGTGCTGCTTGACATAAAGCCTGGTTTAAAATATCTATATCCTCTAAATTGAGAAAAGAAATTCAATTTCCTAGCATTCTTAACTGAAAAGCAGATTTTGGAGAATGCAGTAATTTAAAAGATAAAGTATAGGTAAGTGTCAAAGATAAAAGCAAAATTGTGTTGTGTGATATACTTGCTCAACACAAATCAGTAGCAGAAAAGATGAATGGATTTATACAAATAAAGATTTATTGAATTATTTGCAGAAAGTTTGACAAATACAAGGTGTAGATATAGAAAAAGTGACTTAAAATAAAAGGCTTGCAATAACTAAAAGATGTGTAACATGCTTTCTTCTGTTCTTGGCAAGAACTCACTGTACTTTTAAATCTTTGTTAATGATATGATTTTGGAGAAAAATAAAAAATGGAAGAATTTCAAAAGTCTGGGATATTTTAGGGTTTTATATTACATGCAAAAGCAAGGAGAATGTACTGTACTTTCCAACCTACTCCATGTTGTATCATTAAAGCAAATATATTTTGCCTTAATGATACAACAAATACATATTTTTAAATCTGCAATAAATAATAAAGCATTGCTACTTTGTGACATGTATGTACAAGGTACGTATTTTATAACTCATTCATTATTTGCAGATCTCAACTAAAACTTTTCCCTTTTAGCTCATGTTGTTTTTTTAAAAACAATCTCAGGAACAGGGGTGCTTTTCCTAAAATCATCATAATTCGATGAACATTGTAAACTCCACTGTAAGACTGATTGTTAATTTGAAGTTGTCATTATTCTCTACAGACTTATTTAATAGGCTTTGACTTCCACTGACCATAGCCATGGATAGTGATTACCACAAAGAATACATTAAACTAGCCAACCCGCGGCGTACCATACACCGCATAATCAGCCCGGTTTTTTAATGATTTTTAAGCAGAGGGAGAAAATTAACATTTGAAAAATCGGTAATGTAATAAATCAGCATGAAAAGCAACATTGTAATAATGCACGGAACGAACCAACACACAATCGTCTGAAGTGACTGAAAACTGGCGCACCGTCCTTGCGCCTTCTCCTGCCAGACGGAGGGATGAGGGTGCATGGCGCAGAGTGTGGAACGGGAGGAAAGGAGAATGACGTCGATTCAGCTCCGTCCGTCATGCTAGTCTGCTGATTTCTTGTTCAGTATGCATTGCCCGCTCATGTGCCCCCCTCCAACTCGTCACTTGAGTCGCCGTCTTTACACAGTACAGATGTACCTGTGACTGACGTAGACTTTTCATTGCTCTGTACGGTTTTGGCTGCTATTCTATATACACGTACTGTATATTCCACCAAGACACCCGACCACGGTAGTAGCGAGGTGGGAGGGGGGTGTGTACAAAGGGTTGAGACGCAACCAGTGGGAGCGTATGAGTCGCACTTAGTGGGACTTAGTTTGCAGCCCGAATGGGGTTCATCGGCTTACCCACGCCGGGTAGACACACGGTCTACCCATGCACAAGGTTCTAGCCGCATATAGACGGAACTGGAGCATTTCTGCGGGAATGGAGTGAATAAACTGTGCGGGCCCTGCAGTATCGTACTTTGCCTTCAGTGTGCCATTACACTGCAGCTCAATCACCTCCATCTGAATCTGCACAGGTGCAATTTTCCACATCGACTACAGATTGGTTGCGAAACAACTCAAAATTTTTTTTTGTTCTTCAAAGTCACCAAAGCGCCGTGCGCTCAGTTTATCAGCAAAGTGCGTATTTGGGAACACCGTTGTGCCGACTTGGTTCAACATTACTTGGCAACAGAGAAAGTGGGGCAAGTTGCACTGGTGCATTTGTGTCTCCCATAAAAGTAGCTTCACTTGAAGTCACTTTGTGATTTTGCACGGGTAAAAAACGTCTGCTGAAGTGTCAGATTCTTCTTTAACTCTTCTGCTTTCTGTATCTTCTGCTTTGCATTCAGGTCTTTCAGGTTATCCTGATGTTTTGTCTCATAGTGCCGTCTTAGATTAAATTCTGTAATTACAGCCACATTAGCTCCACAAATAAGACACACGGGTTTACCGGCAATGTCAGTAAACATATATTCAGCCTCCCATCGGTTTTTAAAGGCTTTATTTTCAGAATCAACTTTTCTCTTTGACATCGTGTGGGCTAGCTTCGCAATAACTTGCAGCCTAATAAGCTAGACTTGATTAAAGCGGTAAGTGTTCAAAAAGGCAGCTGAAGCGCTGCGTTATGGGATCTGTAGTTTATTGTGTTACCAGCGCTTCATATCGCCGGGCCATTAATAACAATAATATATAAAATGATCTCACGGGCCTTGAGTTTGACACATATGATCTAAGAAGACGCATGTTTGTCGCTGAAGCAAATTGCTGTATGTAGCGTGTAAAACAGTTTGCTATGGTGCTATGGTGTGCGTCGTAACCAAAAACTTTTTTTTAAAGACTGCCTACTTCATTGTGCTTTAACCTTTAAGGACCTCATGGGATACCCCTCGGTTTTGGCTGCTTTTCTATATATAATCCATCAAGATACCCGACCACGGTAGGAGGGGGGTGTGCACAAAGTGTAGGGACGTAATGAGTGGGAGCGTATGAGTCACATTTAGTGGGAATTCCACGGCTTGCAGCCCGAATGGGGTTCAACGGCTTACCCACGCCTCTCTGCGCTGGATAGACACACGGTCAATGTCATGCATAATTATTTATTGAATGCTAATCACTTCTGGAAAGACATGGATGTCTAAAACGGGTTGGTGTGAGAATACAACAGTAAGTGAATGAAAAGATGGAACTCTGGAGAGAGCACAATACAACACAATAGTGAACCCGCGAAATAACAAACGGCACGTGGCTCAGACTTGCATGCGGACTCTTACCACAGATGAAAGGGACTAACTGGGTGGTCGGTGAGTTTTTGCATCCGAGCAAATGGGCAGGCAGTGTGAATGCCTAGAGAGCGAGGGTGACGCCATCCGGTGAAAAAGGAGCGTTGGTGGGCAGGAAAACGTCTTCCGTGTTCCTGCAGGAGTATCTAAGAAGACGCATGTTTGTCGCGGAAGCGAATAGCTGTATGTAGCGTGTAAAACAGTTTGCTATGGTGCACGCATAAGTGCGTTGTAACCAAAAAGTTGGTTTTTAAAGACTGCTTACTTTATTGTGCTTCAACCTCAGTTGTAAAGGGATTGTTTTAAGGATCCCATGGGATACCCTTCGCAAACCGTTTCACACGCTGCATATGGCGATTCACCTCCGCTAGAAACATGCCTCTATGAACAGTCAACGTAGCTCGGAGGTGCATGACATTAACCTGACCTGCACTGCATGTGGCCTCTACAACAGACAAATATAAATGACGCCATTTTTTCTGTGTCGTCGCGTCCGAGTTAGTGGGCGTGGCCATGCGAGTTGTTGTCGTATCCAATGGTCTTGGAGTTGGTGGGCGTGGCTCTTTCCTGCGTGCGCCATAGGTGTCTCACTTGTCGGCAGCTTAGTGAATCCACGCCTCTTCCGGAGTGCTTTCCATGGTTGTCTTGCCTTAGTGAATTATATATATAGATTATGACAACTCTCTGAACATTTAAAATACTAAAATATATATTGAGACTAAAATATATTCTCGAAGATGTGCAATGCATCATTTATAGTTTCAAATTTTATAGATAAATTGATAAATTAATTTTAATAATTTAGAATCAATAATTCCAAATTTAAAAGTTAATATTTCATATTCCTTTAAAGTTGTGAACACTCAGTGTTCTAAGGTTGCAGCTCACTTTAGTTTCACAGAGATGTTTTCTGTACTGCAATTGTTTGTGGACTATCAAGATGAAAATAAAAGGAAGGATAGGATGAAGGGATTATTTGATTGAATGGAGAATGTATGGTTGCAATAAACAAAGCCCACCTAGAATAGCATCCTTTGAATCCTGTTTGTATCTTTAACCATCAGCTTACAAACCAAGTGCTTACACTAATTAAAATTTAACCAGTGGTCTGTAGCTGATACCCATCATACATCCAGCCTCTTTTTGCCACACTGTGCCTGCCAGAAAGGTTCTCAGTACTGAATGTACAGGTGACTTTGCAGTCACTGAGGGCTTTTTACAGAAACTGTGGCAAAGCAGCCTGGGAGTGCCTATGATGTATTCATCTTAGCCAGTTTGACAGTGTGGAAAGAGAAGAAGAAAAGAGCTCCTCATTGGACTGTTATGGGGTGTTTATGGGTATCCCCTTCGTGCTTGCTTGTTACATTCATAACTAATAATAAGATAATATAATACATCCATTCAGCCAACTTTTAGTGTGGTGGAATGAAGGTTAGAGATAGAGCTACTTGATGAAAGATGTGCTACTGCTGCCTTTCTAATGTGTGTATGTGAGTTTTTATTTATTTATTTATTTATTTTTTATGCATTGTATTATACTTGAGTTATTAGGTATATGTTTTGTGGAAGAAACCCCTGAGGAAGACAGCAATAATTCAATCAACCAGTCTTTATTCAGACACCAGTGAGTACATAGATTCATGCGTTGCAAGGTAGAACAGGAAAGTTCCCCCTTTCAGTTAGGTTTTTAATATTGTCTCCCTTCCCCTTACTTATAAAAAAGTATAATGTCGTTTATCTAAGTATTTCATCTTATATAGCGTGAATCGGCCAACCGTTTCTGTTTTGTGTACGTGTCAGATGGGGTCATAAAAAAGTAATGGTAATCTTTCCTGTGTCTAAGAGACACGTTTCTAAAGAAGAAATTGTCCTAGGTCACCTTACTGCAACCTGTCTTATGACAGACGTCAGTATGAATATCCTGCCATTATAGCAAAACAGCTTTGTCAGCTTTTAACCCTTAGTAGCTTGTAAGCAGTGACATTTTCTTTCACATTTTGAACAATAAACACATTGTGCACTGTGCAGTGGAGTTTGGGATTGTTAATACATAGTTTATTACATTATACACTATTTATTTTATTTAAGGATACACCAATATATTATAAATTTTCACCAGGCTGTTCAAGTGGTTACTATGTTCGAAAAAGAGCAAAACGGGTTGTGATGTGCAGGCTTATTGTTGTTATTGTATCATTTCCATCGGCCCCTTCATCCTTCTATTTTCTTAATGCAGAATAGTGGCAGGAGGAAGCTTGAGCAAACTTCAGGCACAAGGTAGGAGAAACACCTGGGGCCTCAAGTATAAACGGTGCATACACACAGAAATGTTGCGTAAGAACATTTCCACGTTCAAATCGCGATGTATAAAACCTAAACTTGGCGTAAAGCCACGCACATTTCCACGATAGCTCATACCCTGTCGTACGCAAGTTCTCTGCTCAGTTTTGCCGACTGGCGGCACCCAGCGTCAAAGCAGTACTACTGTTCCTGTGTGGTTAACCTTTCTTTTTTAGATCTACATCCCTGACGCGGCTTTATAAATACACTGAAATTAATCGTATATTGTTTATTAGTTTAATGCATCTGATTGTATTTAACCTGTAACAATATAATGGTCCACAGAATGGTCAAACTTTTCCAAATACCATAACTGCTTAAGCGTTGTTCCTTTCACTGCACCTCAGATCCCACATCGGATCATCTTTTTCCATATTACTCTTACTGCACCACTCGGAGTATTTATATCACTGTATCTGAGTGTGAATCACAGCTGTACAGCAGCTGATCGGAAAGAGAATTATCGGTATACAACATCAAGCACACGCTGCCTCAGCCATGCTCTCTATTGAACTACTCTCGTATGACAAACGCTTCAGAGCCTTTCCTGTACTGACCTCGCGGTTCAGAAACAGTTTCATCCCAAGAACTCTAAACATACTAAATCAGTCCATCAAGTGCTCCTTGTAGAACTGTTTGTACTTATAAGTACAATTACCTCACTGTAAACTTGCGATACAGTTATAATATTGCACAACCTGAGCCACTTTATAAAGTGTGTATTTATATATGATGACAATATCATTTTTAAGATGAAATACAGCAAAATATGTTTATTATACTATACAAATAAAACTTTAACTACATGGTGCCACAGCACTAGCAAGCCGCTGGCGCTCCGTTCATGGATTGTTCCTGCCTCGCACTGTATTCTTGCTGGTGCTGATGTGACACTGGAAGGATAAATGGATAGAATAATTAAACACTTACTACGAAGATATTTCGATGTTCCTTAAAAGTTTTGAAGAATTGGCGTTCTAAGTTTACAGATGGCTTAACATCTATTACAGAGCTGATTGTGTGTCGATTGGGTATTTGGAGAAAGAAAAGTAAGGACAGGAATTGTAGGTTAGTACGTTTTCAGTCAGTACTGATACAATAAAGTATTTCCTCGAAGGTCGTGCATGGTGCAGCAAGCATCTTGCATGATACATGAACAATCACAGCGCCACCGTGTTCCCATGTTTAATAACATGCTTTAACTCCTATCATCATGAAAATTATATCACGTATACATCATAGTATTTTAATTATTCAGAAAGCTGTAATATCATGAATGTAATGGATTCTGTGTCCTGTTGGAGGAAGAGAAAGCCCAGAAGCACGAAGTGATTCACACACATAGAGCACATAGAAGATCAAATATAAAACAAAGCATTTAATGTGCTACTTTAGTTATGATGGGATTGAGAAACTAGTAAATTAAACGATTTTAAGATTAAGTTTATGATGTTCTACTTTAATGACAAATAAAACTAAGTGATTAAAGTGGAAATTTTGAGATTAAAGTTGACACTTCATGCTTTTTCCCCACTGTGTGCCTATTTTTTTTATCTGTACCCCAATAAGCTTTCATGTGACACTCAGACAGTGGGCTACGACTCATCTTTTCACGGCGACTTTGATATCTGACAACTTTTTATTTCGGGCACTGTGCGACTTTGTGAACTTGAGCTTTCGAGTTTCTCTGACAAGCTATGCCACTTGATCAACTTCCTTTTGTTGTTTATACCACTGTTTAATCCAACAAATAGTACATTTTTCCGTTGCCTCCACTTGGTATTCGCTGAAATTCTTCTATTTTCCCTATTGCTATTGCCATTGCCTTTTCACAGAAGGCTGAGCTTAAGGGCTATTTATATTGATTTGCATATTCAAAGATGCATTATTCTGGGAGGAGTTGGGACAGGACAGCAGGCGCGTGCACGTGTGTTACTTTTCACACTGAATGGGATTTATGTAGCGGAAGAATGTGGAAGTTTATGCATCTGGATTTTTCTGTGCGTAAGCATGTACAACATCCATTTAAATAAAGTTGGTTTTTCGTTATCTTTTCAGATATGGGCTTGTTGCAAGCTGACAAAACTATTGCCATCCTTTATGTAAAGCAATAGTAGTATTTTCAGAAGTTCTGAGATTATAAATATCACAATTCTCACACTAAGTGACTGAAAAAAATTGCAGATAAATATGAAAAATCTGCACAATCAATCTTCAGGAGCATTTAAAGTGTATTAGGTCTCATCTTGCTTCCTGAAATTCCTGCACAATCATCCCAAAAGACAACAGCATACCCAACATTGGAAGAAATTGTTTGATTATTTGAATTATTGAAAGACTATTTAAAAATAAGTTTCAAATCCTTAACTCTGTGGGCATTTTTTGACCACATTCCACTTACTCCAGCCTTAACTATTAGAAGAAACTGAATATGAGAAAAATATTTCTCTCAACGGCCAGAATAGCACTGACTGTATCTGCTAAGAGATTCGGTCAATGCAATTCCCCCTCTTAGCTACCCATCCTCTTTGAGATGAGAGTAGTGGCAGAACTCAAACTTGACATCTTTGAATTACAGAGTAGGCCTCTCAGACACTGTACAAACGAAGTTCTCTTTTAGCACAGATTAGTAACATAGCTGCTCTGATTGTAACAGGAGGGGTTAGCAGAGAAGGCTGAGACAGAGAGAAAGAGATAATAACAGAGCCTCTCCATTTGATAATGTAAACTGAAAGGTGCAGAACATTGACTGTTATATAACGAGTGACATTTGGAAGCTCATCTAGGGACCTTTGGGGTGGGGCAAGTGCGAGGGGACAGTGTAAATGAGAGACAGAAACAGGGAGAGAGAAGGAGCCTGCCACCATGTAATGTGACACCCTTGCAATAGCAGTTTAGAAGTTAGAAGTCTGCTTAGCGCCCAGTCACATTACAAGAGTTTTCCAATGATTTTCATTCATAGACTCATTAACATTATTTTAGCAAGACTGAGGCAGTCACTGTGAGCTCTTGTGACCGACAGTAATGTAGTCTGACATTTTCATTGTCTTCAGTCCAGTGAATCCAAACAGTCTCAGTCCAACTCACCCCTTAACTCAATGGAATGGGCTCTATGAGTGCAACAGTTAAAACCAATGCACGCTCAGCTGAAAGTACAGAACATATAATGCAGCTACGAGAATAAGGAATGTGGGTATTTTGGACCTTGAAAACAGAAATGAGACTTGTATGTCTGAGGTCCAGTGTCATACTCTGAAAATATGCAGCCTGCTCTGTTTCTGGGCAATGATCGCCTGAACTAGTCAACCATGTTGTGCCATGGGTAAACATTTAACTGGGAAAACAGAAAGGATATGATATCACAACTTTGATTGTTAATCTCTTATCAAAAGAACACCCTCTAAGAATTAGCCATGCTCAGTGTACTTTGTTTGAAATGATCCTGCTATGTTTACCATATCTTTGATTTGTTCTGAGCTTATATCTATACTAATAAAAGGCAAAGCCTTCGCTCACTCACTCACTCATCACAGGTAGAAGGCTGAAATTTGGCAGGCTCTTTCATTACAGCTTACTTACAAAAGTTAAGCAGGTTTCATTTAGAAATTCTACGCGTAACGGTCATAACGGTTGACAACGTTCCCCATGTTGAACTTTCTTATTTATGGCTCCATCTTCATGAAATTTGGTAGGTGGCTTCCCTGCGCTAACCGAAACCAATGTACGTACTTATTTCGGTGGTATGATGCCACTGTCGGCCGTCATATTGAACTTTTCAACGGTCTTTGTTACTTATGGGCCCATCTTCAAGAAATTTGGTATGCGGGTTCCCAACGCTGACTGAATCCTACTTACGTACATATATACGTCCATAGCCTGCAGCTCGGTCACCGTGTGAGGCGGCGTTGGGTCCCCCATCCCAATGCCTCCCACGTTGTTGGCTGCCTGCCTATAAAAGGCCGTCCGTTGCACCAGTCTCTACATTCCCTTCCTTGCTTCGCCACGGGATTCACGTCTCCCTGCTGATAACTGCAGCCTTTTTATTTAATCCACGGCTTCTCCGCTGTTTTATTGTTCATTTATTACGATTATAGTTATTGTGTAGGTATTTTAGACTTACTTTACATTGTTCAGGTACCCATTTCCTTTATCATTCCAACCGTACCCCCATTAACATGTCTATCGAGGTGATCACCATCGATCAAAGAACTGTCACTTACCGAGTGGTTTTCATGCCCGGAGATGGGACCTACTTTTTCCATTCTCTTCGTTACATATTGCACGGCCATATCAGGCTCACTCTTGATATCCGGAGGAACATTGTGTCTTATGTATTGAATGACTAAGACAGGTTCAAGGTGTGGACTGATGACGGTACAGGAGATAATTATACTACACAGGAGCATTATAAGAGTGAAACGCTTAAGCCCTCCGCCTATGCATCTGCATGTGAGTTGATGGCTGCCGCTGAATTGTTCGGTTGTCACTTTCAAGTGTACCAAAATGGCCAAATATTTTACACCTTTCGACAACCGCCAATGCCTCTTAAACATCTTAGATTGACAGGTGACGATTTCAGTAGTGGACACTTTGATGTTTATGAATGTTTAAACTCTCAAAAGCTGGATGTGAAGTTATCGATGAAACCGGTTGTATACTTACAACGCTTGACAGATGCCGAATGTCTCTTCAACACAAGTCCTACAAATACTGTCGTAACTGAAACAAACCAAGAAACTCATGCCCAAGAGTAGGCTCAGCTCACAGCTTGGTCATATTACAACTGAAGGGCCGAACTCACAATGTGGTATACAAAGAGATCCTTAACAAATAATTATTGGTATATTATCCCTCAGTTTAAAAAGGTTTAATTTTCTTCTTAATAAAAATTTTAAGGCAGTACTTCGCGGTTGCGAAGCGGGTATTTTGCTAGTAATACAATAAATTATCACTCCCAAAAATAATGTCTGTCCAGCAAAAGATGTAAAGGATTATATCATCCATAATATTCAGGTTTACAGGGCAAGAAACAAATCACAAAACAATTAACACTTACTTGCTCTTTTCTGGCTTGCCTCAGTAGATGTCATTGGCTGTCTATTTCCAGTCAGAATATATGTTAACTTGCCCACATCCAGGTAGAGAATCCCCCCACCTGCCTTTTGTTTCTCATTTCTGTTGCGGGGTCAGAAGCACTCTCTTATATAAGACAGGTATAATGTCAAGCTATTCATCACCTACAAATAAACCCCAGAATCATCTTCTTCTTCATCAGAAGAGTCACAGCGTATTAAAGTTCCTTCTAGCAGCTCTTGGTTTTGCTTTTCCCAGATTTGCTATAACTGAGTTACCTGTATTTTTTACTCAGATCCTACCTAATCTTGGTTGTGCCCACCCACTTGTTCTACTCTAGTATCGTGGAAGAACTCCGCAAGCACATGCTGATGGCCTTGGACATTTTATCATAGCAATAACACATGTAATTACGTAGTTTTGGCCCAAATAACGTAGTGAGCCTGCATGTTACTATACTTGAGTGTTTTACCAGCAATATTCCTACAATCAGGCCAGCTTCCAATGGTCTAGTTTTAGACTCTCCACTTTTCCGTTTTACTAATATATTAGTTTTTTTCTTCATATTTTTGACATTCCAGTAACGAGTCGGAGCAACCTGAAACTTTCCCTCACACTGTCTGACTTTATATTTTTACAGTAGTTTTATATCTAGTTTTTAAAAACAATTATAAGAAAACTACCAACACTCTGGGAAAAATCATATTCACATGTAAGTTGAATTGCCCAGATTCTTATCTTAATGCTAAGCATTGCAGTAAAGGTCAGGAGATCCTCATCAAAACCAAGAGATAGACAACACAGCATGGTGAAGGTCTAGTAGACATGTATCAAGCATTTTTGGCATATATTGTGAAATACACAGAACAGAAAACAGCAGTAATGATTAATAGTAAACATGCATTGTAAACAGCATAATGATGCCCTAATTAAATAAACATTTATATGACAAATTATATGGCCTGGGGACCACCTTTCAGGATATGAGGATGTAAGCAGTACCATCTCGGGATGAAGAGGGGTGATTATACAAAACTTTAACTGTATCTTTTCCTTTCTCTGCAGCACTGAACAGCCACCTAAGCAGGATGTCTAGCCATGACCACAAACCCTAGAGAACGCCCCACCCGATCCAACATTGGCAAAATAAAAAGGAGCTGTTTCTGGAAGTTAGAGTTGCATTCTGACTAGATGAACAAGAAGGACAGAGCTTCAACACTATTACTTACTACAGCAAAAAGCTGCCCATTTTCATTTGTTGCTTGGGCCATAAAGGTCATCTTCTTGATTTAACTAAATGGGGTGACCAATTGGTACATCAGCTCTTTCCCTAAGTGTGTGTCTACTTCCAGACCATGGTACACTGTTTACAATACAGTAAAGAAGAATAACACATTTAATATAATTAAAGTGTGATGACGTTATTGGTGAATACACTAGCCTTTTGCTCTTTGTCATACTGTACTTAAAATGTGTGGGGCTGGCATTAAATAAAACACCACAACTAATTCAGAGCTATACCGAAATTTTAAACATAGAGTGTAATAGTGTAATTCAATTTCTCTCATCTTACACCCAAAAACACTTTATAAGGAATTGAATCTTCCTTTTGAATATTTAAATGTAATTTCAGTGCACATTGTTGCTGCTGCTACTTTCCAAAGTTTTTTAAAGAATAATTTAGATAGCTTAGTTAATAACATGTTTCAGTGTGTATTCATTTGTATAATTTACTTATAAGAAAGAAGTTTAGATACAGGAAATAGAAATAAAAAAAAACTGATTCACACGTCATTAAGAAAGAACTAACAGTCTGGATTACATTAGGAAGGCACTGAATGATGAATGGACATAATTAGAGTTAAGCCTTTTCGGTTTTCATTTTCAGCCTTGCTCCTTTTCTATGAGAAGTTCTTGTTGCTAGGAAACAACTCTCCTGGAACATTTTGAGCACCTGTAGCTGGAAATTGCATTGCTAATTCATTTAAGCAATCTATTTTTACTCATCCTTTGCTGGATTTCCGTGCCGTTTATAATTTGCCAGACACTTGAATGTTCTTCATTGTTATTTCTTTTACCTTAAGTGTTTGCAACCTTTGTGGTTGCCTCTCTTTATTGAAAATGTAATTCTAATTTTTGTACTGAAACCTGCTTGTTCAGAAAATATATGGTTGTTCTTAGATTGCTTGTTTTTAATTTTGAGCTCAGACAAAAAGCAGTGCTTTCAATTAAATTCACTAATTCAGTAGTTCACTTAGTACCTCAGCATCTGCCAAGGACAAGACTCAAGTATATTTGATCAAAGAACATGTCTACGGAAGTGATCAACGTTAGATTTTTATATTTTTTCCAATATCCGAATGACTATAAACAAACACTGTATCAAGTGATGTATTACATTTACACTCATACTTACCATTTCAGCTGTTAAACTGAGCAGTTTTAGTGTACATAAAACCTAATAAAAATGCTATATTTGGAAAGTATTCTATAAAATTAATGTGCTTGTATATAATTATCTGCTTTATTTTTAAATTTTCCTATTATATCATCTAGAACTTGGCAATGGAAAGGTATAAGAATTAATTCTGTTGCCTAAGCAGTTTCAGCGTCCTAGTTTCAAGTCACTGCCTATTCTCCTGGAGTGAATGTGTTTGTATGAGAATTTTCTTCTCTTATCTCAAAGACTTGAAGATTAGGGTTAGGGTTAGATGGCCACTTGAAAGTAGCCATGTATCAGTGAGTATGGATGTGTGTATAAGTGTGCTCTGTGACAGAGTGGCACTTCCTCCATGATTTCTTCCTACCTTGTGGCGAGTGCTCCCTATATAGGCTCTGACACCCTGTGAGGCCGAACTGCAGATGTGGGTTCAGAAAATGAATGACTGATCACTCACAACATATAAGGAGATCTTAAAGAAATGTATAAAATATACCTAGCTGATAATAAATTTCTCTTTCCGGTAATGCAAAATTACAGACCTTTGCCCATTTTGAGCTTTTTCTTCATTCACTGTAAAAGAAACAAGCTAAGTTACATTAATTAACACTTGCCTTTTTTGCCAGTTAAATTTATGTTACAAATTTTTTTTTTATATTTTTGTATTGTTTTTATTTGACTACAGTAATATTATATCATCATCCATATGGCACCCACAAACTGCTTTGGTTCTACTGCTCCGCTTATTAGAGTCTACTTAAAATAGACTTTCTACTTCAAACCACATTTATTAAAATTTCATTCCCACACTGGCAATTTTCTTCTTTATCTTCCAGCATCTTTAATCAACTACCTACTTGTAGAAGTGTTCTTATCAAAAACAAAAATTAAGTTCAGAACATCCATCCATCCATTATGCAACCTGCTATATCCCAGCTACAGGGTCATGGGGGTATGCTGGAGACAATCTCAGCCAACACAGGGCGCAAGGCAGGAAACAAACCCCAGGCAGGGTGCCAGCCCACCGCAGAAGTTCAAAACATAAAGATATTAAAATAATTTATATATACAGGCATACATAAATTAAAAGCCTTTCTATGTCAAATACACACACTCTTTTCTATGAACATAGTGCTTTGACTTTCACCTAAAAATTGAAGAGCACCTTCAGATCTACTTGACAAGGTCACAAAAATAAAACACAGAAAAACAAAGAAAGAAGACTTTCTAAAATCTGTGAGATGACATTTTTACTGCTGATACTAATGCCATCATGAATTCATTTTTGTCACTTTGTGTTTTTAGAACTTTGTTTAAATCCATATTGAATTCTCAGCATCAATAAATTTCTTGACAGATTCCTTAAGTTTAATTATTGCTTTATGTAAAATATTTCAATATAATTGCAGACTTTTTTTTTGCTAGTTTATGATTTTTCAGTTAGCAAGAAGTTAAATTCTAATTTCTATATTCACAGTCTCTCAATAGGCATTTTGTTAGAAAAGATGGCATGAAAAAAAGATTAATAATTAATTTTATTATAATTGGTACTTCATTGATTATAAAAACAATGCTTTAGTTATCACACATTTACAATGTCTTTATGTTAAAAGAATCACCATCACAACTGTACATGTATAAAATGTCGTTTTGTATAAAAACTAAATTTAATATTTCCTGGTGTTAAATGTTTTTTTATTATTAAACATATGCTTTCTATAGATCAGTGCTCTTATTTTACTCTCAGGTATAGACATCTCGATGAAGGTTAATGCTCTTATAACACATAGATTTTTAAACATGCATAAATCTTTACAAACTAGAAAGTACCTAAGTTATTACTCAGATTGAAATAATATACCCAGTTTACCCTTTAAAGTGTAAGACCTGTGTAACTGATTTATCATTTCATGTTCACCAGTTCACAGTGAGCAGAGTCTGCATTTTAAAATTTAATATTGCTTCAGAGCAAAAGTTAGTTTAAAATGTTCTTGATTATATAATTATTTGTTTTGGAACTGAGAAGATATACTATACGATGATAAATAAAACATATACTAAACATAATTATTTTTTTAGATAGTGTTTTAGATTCGTTTTATAATAACTGATTTTAGCAGACAGTTATCTTTAAAATTACACTTTGATTTGAGAAGAGCAAAGAAAGAAAACAATGATGCAAACTAACATATAAAGATAAAATTACTTTCAATGCAGCCCACTGTTTGGATCTTTTTAAAAGAAAAATAGTTAAACCTACACATTTTCCTGAGTTGCACGTATGTCCAAATTTTGTATAAAATCTTTATAACTACTTTGACAATGTCTCCATTCTTATTTGAAAATGCATGTAAATGTGCATGATTTACTGGCCATCACTCAACTGGCATAATGGTAATGAGCTTATTTTGAGGATCACTCTTTATACTGAGTGTTATCATCCATTCTGTTATACATTACCGTGAAGGCAAAGAAAATAAACCAGCATGGATTACGATAAATAGTTAATGCGTTACCTTCCCTGTAATCTATTTTTAACTTTGGTATTAGGATGTGTGTGTGTAAATCTTTTGGTCAGGCTCAATGGCTTGCTATGGCTCCCTGATGAAAACATTACAGAAAGTGGATCAATCTGTGGATGGAGTTTGCCAGTTTAAACCATGCAATTACATTTCTGCTTCCTATAGTTAATTCAAAACAGCTCATGTTTGTACAGCACGTAGATAAGCTAATACAGGAAAACAAATGTATAGGAATAAGTGAAGATTTAAAAAAATATAACATTTGTATTTTTATAAATATAGGAATATAAATAAAACATTAAATACGTTGCTTTCATCCTTTTTACCATTCATTACCCATTCACAAATAAAGCTAAAGAAAAAGAATATGCAGTAAATGAAAATGTAAAAAAGTAAATTATGCAAAACATACTGAAAGCTCTATAAGTTACCGTGCATTTCTGCAATGTTCTGCTGTGGCAAGAAATATCAGAGGCATCTAGTGAATAGAATGGTGTTGTTTTTTCCAAATTGTACCAAGAAATGGTTGGCATTTGAGACCATCCATTACTGAACTAAAAGCTGGATGTCCATTCAGCAGTGGCTCCACACATATCTCTACCAAATTCTCTGTGACCATAATGAACTGAGTCATATCAAAGCGGAGGCCACACTCACTACCAAAAATTGACTGGCTCTGTTCTGATTCCAATAGGCTTTTTCTGGAAGATCCCAAAGTCTGTAGGTGGACAACAGAATCTGGCTGCAGTTTTCCCTTTTGCAAAGGAAGAAGAACATAAGCTTTGTGGAGACGTTTTCCTTTTACACACAGCAGGTGTCGAAGCCAACAGAATCTGTTATCCTTCCCTGTAGAGTAAGAAGCATTTCTAGTTTATATAGTGTAAAAACAGGACTATAATGGGGAAAAAAGCTTCCCCTATGACTAAAACAAACCCAGATAATGAAGTCTGCAAAGTACAAGACTTTCAAAGTAGCAAAGAGACATGGAAACTTAGAAGTACTGTACAATATAGAAATCTATCCTGTTATTAACTACTCCAGTAATTTCACATTCTGATGATTGCAAAAACTCAGTGTTGTGGATCAGGCAAAGGTCAGAATGACCTTTCAATAAACAGAAATATAACATTAAATGGTTAAAAATTATTCAAAGGTCTCTTGCAGTTACGGTTGGTCATGTAAAGACAGACAGTTAGACGGACAAAACACTTAAGAAGTACTCTTATAGGAGGTTGTCATCATAGCATTGAATTAAATACTTAAAGAATTACATTTTGATATAAGAAAACTTTATAAATAATATTTAATCCCTTCACAAAGCATTCATTTATGAAAGCTGGCAACAATCTCAAGTTCTCAGACACCAAGTGAATTTGCCTCAAATTATTTTAGAGATGCCGAAAATGTCTCAAACATTTCTCCAGTCAGTTTAGACAAAATTGAAACTAGTTGGCTTAAAGTATATTAAGCACATGATTTGTTGTTTTATATTCACTTGAATTATAAATATACATCTTAGATTATGAACATACCATATCATTTCTTTTAAATTAAGTAACATTTAATGCACTGCTCTGAAATATTATTGATTTTATAGTATTCTCCTTAATTTAGATTTTTTTCTATTGCAAGGTTTCTTGTTCTACATTATTGTAAGAACCTCTACATATGAAAACAATAAAATGAACTATGTTTGAACTATTATATTAATTACACAATGCCCAAATATTTTATTAAATGGAATGTACAAACTGATGGCACATGAAATAATTTTCTTGCAAAAGATAGAGTTTTCTCTAGGGAAGTTCAACTGTATAATCAAAGGACAAGCCAACGCACCTGTCCATGCTTTTATTTTGTTCAAACTTTGCAGGTCAGTGATTTGGGAAGTATAATTTGGCTGTGACAAACTGTCAGAAAGCTGTTTTTTTCACTCTTGAACAGTAAAGAGACATTAACTCACCTGGAGCTGTCGCATGGAGGAGCAAAGTCATCGTTTGGTTTCCACTAGCCAGTGACATCCATGTCTGCACTGTACAGCTTACCATGCATCTGTTAGATTTATCGACAGTTTTTGGGAACTCTGACAACAGTTTTTCTGCATTATGACACAGCTGGTCATTGCCTAATGTCAATAAAACTCTATGGAAGTTGAAAAGCAAAACCAAAAGAAGACAAGTAAACAGCCGAGAAAGCAAGTGATGAAACATCCTCATGCAATGAGAAAATTCAAAAGAAAGAGCTGTTTAGCTAATCATTCATGTATTCATTAACATCCATTTTCTTGAAGAAAATATGACCACATAAAGACATCAGCCTCCAGCTGAGTAGCAGGCGTAGCTAAAATATGCTTGGGTGCTCTTTGCCAACAGTGATCTAAGCACAGCTATTTAGCTCTCAGGTTACAATGAGTTTTAAGATTAAACCTCTTTTCCAAGTATGTATCTACTTAGAAATCCGGATATTATTTCAGAAACAGAGGAAGATTCAGGACAAATTGAGATTAGCTTGAATGGTTATAGACAGAGATTAACATGTAATATAAAATGTTTTAACAGAAGCACACACTCATATTGTTTGCAAAAGAAAACAATCATTTAACATAACACTAGGTGAACGGATGGTCAATTATCATTTACAGTGAACAGAAAAAGGCAAATGAACTGCATGCTATAAAATTCTGTATGAAAAGGTTACCATAGCTTTGTGTATAGATTTTTTTCCATTTTTTGTGGGGAAGGACAGAATATCACTTAAGAAAAAATGCATACTATTGGGCATGTATGAGAATAGTTCAAGATATCTATCGAGTACTGGCGGCCACTAGGCGGTGGGCTAAGTATCATTTTTATTTTACTGAGTCAAAGTCTATACTTTCATCACGCAATCACAATGACAGCAAAGTTATGTTAAAGATGATCTTGCAATGCATCTTCACTTTACCGGAAAGAAATGGCCAAGATTAGCATGATATCTTATCTTATTTCCCAGTGTGGGAACACAAATTTCAACAACTCCAATAGTCAAGCAAAAAAGTATATTCCATCAAAACAAAACAGAAATGTTGAAATTGTAGTCAGAAAAAATACATAGGTCATTTTAGATAGATAGATAGATAGATAGATAGATAGATAGATAGATAGATAGATACTTTATTAATCCCAAGGGGAAATTCATATAATCCAGCAGCAGTATACTGATACAAAGAAACAATATAAAATTAAATAGTAATAAAAATGAAAAAAAATTAAAATAAAATTAATGTTAGCATTTACTCCCCCGGGTGGAATTGAAGAGTCGCATAGTGTTGGGGAGGAACGATCTCCTCAGTCTGTCAGTGGAGCAGGACAGTGACAAAAGTCTGTCACTGAAGCTACTCCTCTGTCTGGAGATGACACTGTTAAGTGGATGCAGTGGATTCTTCATGATTGACAGGAGTTTGCTTAGTGCCCGTCGCTCTGCCACAGATGTTAAACTGTCCAACTTTACTCCTACAATACAGCCTGCCTTCTTAACAAGTTTGTCCAGGCGTGAGGCGTTTTCATCTTTATGCTGCCACCCCAGCACACCACCGCGTAGAAGAGGGCACTCGCCACAACCGTCTGGTAGAACATCTGCAGCATCTTACTGCAGATGTTGAAGGATGCCAACCTTCTCAGAAAGTATAGTCTGCTCTGACCTTTCTTACATAGAGCATCAGTATTGGCAGTCCAGTCCAATTTGTCATCCAGCTGCACTCCCAGATATTTAAGGTCTGCACCCTCTGCACACAGTCACCTCTGATGATCACAGGGTCCATGAGGGGCCTGGGCCTCCTAAAATCCACCACCAGCTCCTTGGTCTTGCTGGTGTTAAGGTGTAAGTGGTTTGAGTCGCACCATTTAACAAAGTCTTTGATTAACTTTCTGTACTCCTCCTCCTGCCCACACCTGATGCAGCCCACAATAGCAGTGTCATCAGTAACTTTTGCACGTGGCAGGACTCGAGTCATATTGGAAGTCTGATGTATATAGATTGAACAGGACCGGAGAAAGTACAGTCCCCTCGGCGCCCTGTATTGCTGAACACAATGTCAGACCTGCAGTTCCCAAGGCGCACATATTGAGGTCTGTCTGTAAGATAGTCCACAATCCATGCCACCAGGTGTGAGTCTACTCCCATCTCAGTCAGCTTGTCTCTAAGGAGCAGAGGTTGGATGGTGTTGAAGGCGCTAGAGAAGTCCAAAAACATAATTCTTACAGCACCACTGCCTCTGTCCAGGTGGGAGAGGGATCGGTGTAGCATATAGATGATGGCATCCTCCGCTCCCACCTTCTCCTGGTATGCGAACTGCAGAGGGTCGAGGGCGTGGGACCTGTGGCCTCAGGTGGTGAAGCAGCAGCCGCTCCATGGTCTTCATCAGATGTGACGTCAGAGCAACAGGCGGAAGTCATTCAGCTCACTAGGACGTGATACCTTTGGGACAGGAGTGATACAAGATGTTTTCCAAAGCCTTGGGACTCTCCCCTGTTCCAGGCTCAGGTTGAAGATGCGCTGTAGAGGACTCCCCAGTTCCAACGCACATGCCTTCAGCAGTCGTGGCGATACACCATCTGGACCCGCTGCTTTGCTGGCACGAAGTCTTTTCAGCTCTCTGCTCACATGGGCTGCTGTAATTGTGGGTGGGGATGTCTCACCTATGCTGGTATCAGCAGAAGGATGGTTGGAGGATGCAGTACTCGAGGTGAGAGTGGGTTACTGTGATCAAACCTATTAAAGAAGTTGTTCATTTGGTTTGCTCTCTCCACGTCTGTCTCGATGGCGGCACCCGCTCGAGCTGCAGCCAGTGATAATCTTCATCCCATCCCACACTTCCTTCATGCTGTTGTTCTGCAACTTCTGCTCCAGCTTTCTCCTGTACTGCTCTTTCGCCATCCTGAGCTGGACTCGGAGTTCCTTCTGCACGCACTTGAGCTCATGCTGATCACCACCTTTAAAAGCCCTTTTCTTCTGGTTCAAAAGGCCCTTGATGTCACTTGTAACCCATGGCTTGTTGTTAGCATAGCAGCATACTGTTCTTACTGGAACTACAATGTCCATACAGAAGTTGATGTAATCAGTTGTGCATTCAACAGCCTCTTCAATGTTCTCACTATGTGACCCAAGCAATATATCCCAGTCTGTAGTTCCAAAGCAGTCTCTCAGAGCCTGCTCTGCCTCAGGGGACCACTTCCTGAATGAGCGTGTAGTTGTAGGTAGCGCCCTCACTCTTGGTTTGTAGTGAGGCTGAAGCAGAACCAGGTTATGATCTGCTTTCCCAAGCGCAGGCAGCGGGGTGGCGTGTATGCGTCTTTAACGTTTGCATACAGTAGGTCGATAGTCCTGTTTCCCGAGTGTTACAATCCACATACTGGGAGAAGGCAGGTAATGTTTTGTCCAGCGTTACATGGTTAAAGTCTCCAGCGATTAGCACAAGTGCCTCAGGGTGCTGCGTTTGTAACTTAGCAACTGCGGAATGGATGATGTCACTCGCCATCTCCGCGTTCACTTGAGGGGGGATGTAAACAATAACAGCAATCACGTGTCCAAACTCTCTGGGCAAGTAATAGGGGCGCAGACTTACGGCCAACAGTTCGATGTCCCTGCAGCAAGTGGAGATTTTAACGTTTACATGTCCTGAGTTGCACCACTTTGTATTGACATAGAGAGCGAGTCCTCCTCCTTTTTTCTTTCCGCAGGTACTTGCGTCTCTGTCCGCTCTAATTGTGCTAAACCCAGGTAGCTCCACGTTAGCATCTGTGATGGTAAACATTAGCCATGTTTCACTAAAACACAGCAAGCTGCATTCTCTGTAGGTTCTGACATTTTTCACCAGCACAGCCAGTTCGTCGATCTTATTTGGTAGTGAGTTTACATTTCCCAGGATCACAGAAGGCACCGACGGTTTATAACGCCATTTTCTCTCAAGTTGTCTCGATTTAATCTTATCTTTTATCTTCGCGCCGGCTCGGCTGCCCCGATATCGTCTTCTTACCTCGTCAGGTAAATAAGGAACCACACCGGCATAAGCATTTCTTTTCAGTGCTTTAAGCTGACTACTTGAATAGGCGATTCTCGGAGTGTAAAAATCCTTGTCAAATAGTAAAATAGTAAAAAGTGTCCAGGGAGCAATTCCACATAAAAGAAAATGGTATGCTGGTTTATGTGAGAAACTATTGCTCTGCATTCTTTTTAGAATACAGCGTTTTTTGTACTTAGCCCTGGGAGAAAAGGCAAAAAAGAAATCAGCACTAAAAGTGTTAAAGGCAGAAAATTGTAAATGGCGTGTCATGATTGAAGATGCTGGCTCGTCGTAGTTTTTGAGGTTGTGCTGAAGGCTCTCCAAACTGGCTATGCTGATGCTTTGCATTCTTTCTTCTGTCAAAAAGATAAAAATGTATTGTAAATTGTAATAAATCTTTTGTTTTTAGTATTATTTCATATAGTGTCATATGTTTAGGAGAGGGTGGTGTCAGGCTCCTTCAAGTATTGTTTTCATTTTGTACATGGTTAATTAACATTGGGCACACCTCCTTCTCTTATATTGACGTGGAACTTGAAGATCGACCAGCACATTTAGCAACAAGCAGAGATAACTCGTTATTTATGCTGTATGTGTTTCACAAAAAGACAATTTGAAAACCTGCATTATTTACTTATCTGTTAAGCTCCTTAAACTGAGTTCACCTACTATACACAGTATTAATGTGCCTTTATGGCATTATATTTTATAGCATTTGTTTTATAGAAAATGTAAAAATCTGGTATGAGAACTGATGCTATAGCAGTTCAACAGCTGTCTTGGGACCTTAGGTTTCCATGAAGTCTCCATGTTCTGTTTAAATGTGCATCAATTTTCTCTGCTAACCCAGAGTTTCTCCCAGTGTTCAAATTTGCAGTGTGTCAGCCAGTAGACTAGCGATACTCTGTGAATACGATGGTGTGCTCTTTATAGTTCAAACCACTGCACAACCATGCCACCTTGAGATCGAAGAAAGAAGAATGTAGTGAGAGATGCACAGGCTTTATAACCAGTCTGTAATGCAAGTGATCAGCATTATATACTAGAGAGGCAGTTTCATCCAATGTTGGCTGTTACAGCTCCAGGGGATGTTGTGGTGGCCTCAAAAAGCATTATGGGATGCTCAAAAAAAAATGATGAACAAGAGCAAACGTGAACACAGCAAATTCGCTGCAAATATTGCTTTGGTGAAATTCGCTGATCAATACTACTGATTAATTGGAATACAAAGCAAACAAAACTACGGGAGGCATAATGTTTCCGTTGTTGTTTAAAGAGTGTCAATTCTTCATTAACTTATTGCTTCACTAACGGAGTCCCATTGAGTATCAGTCATACCAGGATTTTTTGGTAAACAAAAGTTATTGGAGTTACCACCTTTGTTTACGTAATCATTGCACAACTGACTTGTTACCATTGGCGCAATTTGTTAAGTTATTGTGGATTCAGAAAGTATTCAGACCCATTCACTTTCTGCACACTTTAGTGTGCTGTAGATTGAATTTTAAATAGGTAATTTGACAATTTTTTGCTCATCAATGTACAGTCAATAACTCATAGCGATAAAGCAAGAACACATTTCCAGAATTGTTTGCAAATTTATTAAAAACCAAAACCTGAAATCTTTCATTCATGTAAGCATTCTGACCCTTAATTCAGTACTTTGTAGATTCCCCATTGCCATCAATTACAGCTTCGAGTCTTCTTGGAAAAGTTGTGCCTATAAGCTTTACACACCATGATTTGGACACTTTTTCTGATTCTTGGCAGATTCTCTCAAGCAGTGTTAGATTGTATAGGAAACACCTGTAAACTGAAATCTTCACGTCTCTTCACACATGTTTTACTTAGTTTAAGTTTGGGCTTTGGCTGTCAAGGGTAGTCAGAGATATGTACCAAAGCCACTCAATAATCTTCTTGGCTGTATGCTTTTGATTATTGTTGAGCTGAAAGACGAACTGTTACCTCATTTAGACATTGCATGCACTCTGGAGTAGCTTTTTATTTTTCAAGGATTTCTCTGTTTTTGGCTGCATTCATCCTTCCCACAATGATGACCATTATCCCTGTTACTGGGAAGCAGCTCCATAGCATGATGCTGCCACCACCCTAATTTACCATAGGGATGGTATTAGGCAGGTGATGAATAGTACTTCAGCTTTGTCAGAAATAGTCCTTGGAGTTCTATACAATGTCCCATCGGACCAGAGAATCTTTTTCCTCATGTCCTTGGAATCCTTTAAATGCCTTTTGCCAAGAGTGATTCCTATCTAGAATCCTTCTGACAGTATCTCCAATCTTAGTAAAGGACGTCTGAGGCTCTGTTAAAGTGACCATTGAGTTCTTGGTCACCTCCCCGACCAAGGCCCTTGTTGCCCAATTTGGCTGAGGGGCCAACTCTAGGAAGAGTCTTGGTGGTTCTAAACTTCTTCCATTTCAATTATTGAGGCCACAGTGCTCCTGGGAACATGTAATGCTTTAGAACTTTAGAAATGGTTTTATAGCTTTGCCCTGATCTACACCTTGTCACAACTTAATTACAGAAGACTATAAAGAGTTCTTTGGACATCATGTCCTGGTTTTTGTCTTGACATGGAGTGTGAATTGTAAGACTTTATACATAAAGGTATGAACCTTTCTAAATAACGTCCAATCAATTCAGTTTGCCACAGGTGTACTCCAATCAAGTGCTAGACCTATCTGAGTAATCATTAAATGAAACAGGATGCACCTGACTACAATTTATATAAATGAAAGATTTCAATTTTTTTGAACCTTAATAAATTTGCAAACATTTCTGAAAACGTGTTCTCACTTTGTCATTATGACATATTAAGTGTACATTGATGGGCAAAAATTGTAAATTTAACTACTTAAAATTAAATTTACAACATAGTAAAGTGTGCCAGGAGTGAAGGGGTCTAAATACTTTCTGAATCCACTGTCTATGCTTTGTAAATGAATTGAAAGCAACAGAAGAGTTTATTAATTGTTGTGTGCAGATGGAAAGCACATGTAAGTAGACAGATCTTTTATTTAATCTAACCGGGAAACTGAAGCCTTTTATTACAAACAAAAGAGAGGTCAAGAAACAGGAGGGATCAAAATCAGACAAGAAGCAGAAAAATCAATCATTAAAGTTTAAAACATCAGGCAGAAATAAAGAGTCTGGAGAAACAAGCACATTTCTGGCTACTTAGAAATCCTTTGTCTGAATAACTATCACTAATGGAGATTTGCTTATCTTCAATCCAAAATTTGGATGCTATTGTCTCTGTACACCATAATTATGTGAGAGAAATAGCCATTGCAAATCTCATTCATTGAATAAAGTACTATGAGAATGTAATGAATCCAAAATTGTACCTTGATGACTGCACCAAAAAATTAATGAAAATTAATAATTTTTCAACTTTAGCAAAAATCAAAAATAATGGCCCAAAAGTATTCCTTAAAAACAAAAAACTCTGAAATCATAACAGACTTCATGTGCTGACTGCATAGGGTGACAGCAGGTATAATTAATAATTGGAATCAGAAGAAGAAAGAAGGTCAAAAAGTAAGCTAATATCAAAACTGGGTAGTCAGGAAGCTGGGTAACAAAATCCAGGATGTGAAAGAACAAAGCAAAAGGATGAAAAGTCAGATTACTACACATAACTCAAGCCATAATGAAAGATGTAAATCATGATCAGGGACAGAAGAGAGTTAATAACAAAACAGCTTTTAAATAAATCACACAAATAGAGTATTAAGTAAGACAAAGACAACAAAGATAACAAAATGGTGGCACTCATAACAAAAATTGCACCATGAGAAAATTATATTTGTGTTTAAAATAATGAAAAATAGAAAGATAAATGTAATGACTAGATACCATGACCTCTAAAACCCCAAAATAATGTCTTAAATATTTATAGAGGTCAAAGAAATACTATAAAAATGAAAAATAAAAGCCACATCATGCCACTTCAATAGACTTTCCAGTAGACATACTAGTGCAGACATTTTATTTGTAGAAAAATAAGATACAATGGAGACCATATTGAATGTCAGGAAGTAAATACATTTCCAGTTAAAAAACATTAACTCACGTCATAAGCTCAATTATTTTTACAAAACTCTTTCAGCTTAATTGAAGAAAAGAAGGACGCATTATGAATATCTTGTGATGTCCTATGGCTCAACAAATACTCTGACAGTTTTCAAGTCAAATATACATTACACTGTTCCATATATTCTTGGTATACATGTTCTGGAATACAATGATGACATTTTAATATTCTCTTTTAATTACATTAGCATATCATCCATGTAAAGGGAGTTCTTGAACTGCTCTGCCAAAATCATTCATTTTTCAGTGTTGATAAGTGTTTCATTGAGATTCAGTAGTGTTTCTAGAATACTAAATTTCTCAGGTGTAACGACTTTGCACAAGTTGTCCCATCGGTGGGACATAGACATATTTCAAAGTTGTTTGTGTATGTTCCAATAAACTCACAAATCAATTTAAAGCAATAATGGAATTTTTACACACCCAAGGGTGTCTTCTTCCAAATAAATCAGATGTTTACATATTGTCTACTCTCTGTTATTAGCTGTTTGAATCTGCTTTTATCAAAGATTCCGCCTATGTCAAGCCACATACAGTGAAAGGCTCAATACTATTGCATAGCTGAGCTTCACAGCATTCCAATGTTGTATAGTTTTCTGTGAAAGGGCATGGACATTGTTTGGTTGATGTGCAATAAGTCTTCTTCTTCAAAAAAAAATACATTTGAGGAAGTCCTAGACAGAATGCTAGTGATAGAGCAACTTGAAGCAACTTGATAAAGACTTGGCAGTGGGAGTCAGAGGCTTGATGTGGCATCCTGTCGGGAGCCAAAAAAGGCTACAAGGGGCTCGAGCCTAGGAGCAGTGTGTAAAGGTGGTGTAACTGCAGAGTAGGCACCTTCTTTGCTTCAAGGACTCATCACAGTTAAGTCAAGGAGAAGTCAGCTTTTAAGGCGTGCAAATAGGCTTATGGTTTTTAAGGACAGTTTCCTCCCCATATTTTAACGTCGTTTTAAGGATTATTTATTTGATTAATTTTTAACCTCCATTGAACATTTTCTTTTTATGGGATTATTTATTTGTTGAACTTTTTGCACTACACAATTTTTGTACACTGATTTTTTTTTTTAAATACACACACTACAGAACTTTTTTACATCTTCCCCTTGTTTTGAGTGTGTGTGTGCCTTCTCATCTGCCAAGCTCATCCAGTCATGACTATCGACAGTGCCGGGTTCAAGAGGCTTTCATAGCAGAAGTGGAAGTGTGGAGCCTACCCGCACAGTAGTTTTACACTTCAAGGTTCAAATACCATACAGTGGAACCTCGGTTCATGACCATAATTCGTTCCAAAACTCTGGTCGTAAACCAAGTTGGTCGTGAACCGAAGCAATGTCCCCCCATAGGATTGTATGTAAATACAATTAATCCGTTCCAGACCGTACGAACTGTATGTAAATACGTAAATATATGTAAAGTTTAAGCACAAATATAGTTAATTACACCATAGAATCCACAGTGCAATAGTAAACTAATGTAAAAACATTGAATAACACTGACACAAAACACCCAGGCTCCCTGCTCAGCTACATGAGCAGGCTCGCTCGCGCTCTCTCTCTCTCTGTAGCACACACACTCTAACCCGTCAGCTGCACGCGTTGGCTTTCTCTCTGCGCTCGCTCGCACACTCTCTCTCTGTAGCACACACCCCCCCGTCAGCAGCACGCGTTCGCTCTCTCTCTCTCTGAGCTCGCGCGCTCTCTCTCTCTCTCTCTGAACAGAGGGGAAGATTTGAACAAATCCAAACTTTAATTTAAAAACCAACCACAAGCAAACAAAAAACATTGTAGGAGTTCATGCTAATAGCCTTATAGCCTGATCACTGTAAACACTTTTTTTAAAATGAGTTTTAAGCACAGAGGAAAAAAAGGAACATTTAAAAAGAGAAAAGTAACATGGCAACAATTCACGCTACGAACTGAAAAATTAACTTTTGAAAAATCCATAATACAAAAACCACCAAGAAAACTAACCTTGCATGAGTCGAGTACTGGCAATAAGTGAGGAGGAACTGGGTGGAGAGAAGGGAGAGTCTGGCTCCGCAATTGAGGGATCGTTTCCTTCAGGTGTTTTCTCTCTTGTGATTTCTTGGGTTTCTGGTGTTTTTAGCTGTTTAGCTGGTGGAAGCAAAAGCCTCATGTAGCCATTCCAAAAACAAAGTCCTTGTGACCCAACCCTTTGTGTTTGCCCTCCACATTACTGGCAGTCTGGCTTTGTTTACATTGTGCTGCTTGAAAGCACGAGGGTTCTCAAATTGGTAAATGAGTAAACTGGTAAACAGTTTTTCCACCTCTTCCAGCACTTGAAGCCTCTGCCTGGTTAATGCTGTAACTCCTTTTGCAACATCAGCTGCTTTAATAGATTCTTTCTGCTTTAGAATAGTCGAAATCGTAGATTTTGAATTCTTTTACTCGGCGGCAAGATCAGTAACATGAACGCCACGCTCAAACTTTTCAATAATTTCTTACTTTACTTCGATTTCAATTTTCTTCAAAACTTTCTTCTCACCACTCTTCACTTGCTTAGAAGCCATAGTTAACTGTAAAAGCACAGGAAATGCTGTAGAGCACAAAGAGAGCACAGGTAAAGCACGCACGTCTGACTGAGAACAATGAACAGGGAGCAGCTTAAACACAGTAATCGGTGTGTATTAACCAGCCAGACAGCCAACAGACGATGGGAAAATACTGTTTTACAGTATAGATGAAATAGTGCATTTGTCAATCATTACTCAATAAATAAATGAGAAAAAAAGTACACCATTAGTGTGGACTACACTGTGTAAGCTTCAAAGAAAGGTATTCAGAAAATTAGAGAGAAACTACCAGATTTTTAAAATCACCAAGGATCAGTAAATGGCAATTCATATTCAATTTTAAGAATATGACATCCTTTAGTCTTGACATTAACATCTGTCAGAGGATTTCTAAAAGAAATCTGAGTTAGGATTTTTGTTATTTTTTTGCGTATTATTCATTGAAAAAGTAAAAGCTTTCCAGGTTTCATTTGACCATGCTAGATATATAGGAGCTAAGATAGCAATGATAAAGCTCCATAAGGACATCAGCCATGTTAATTTTAAAATTAGAGTTGGGCCAGGGTCTATTAGACATTTCACAACACAAGGTAAACTAGGAAAAAGCCAAAAAAAACCCCACAACGATAAAAAAATGAATACTTCCATCCAGGAATCATTCATATGTAATTTCATGTCTGCTTTTCTTTTGAAATACTGTTTTCCATCTCATGTAGCTCAGCTATGAAAATGGAGCCAGTTTTTATGCTTGGGCTGTGTTCCCAACTCAGCAGGCTCGATGAGTAAATATGGTTCTTTATTTTAGACAAGCAGTAATAAATGCAATTTATATTTCATTTCTTTTTTCTTTTGAAGAATATTTTTTAAAGGTCTGGAGATATTAAAATGCTTTTCAATCCTACATTGTATTTTTAGAAAACATTTGTCTTAATGTCACCCTTTCATTTACTAAATTGAAAAATTTAATTCTCTGTTGTATTTTATGAATGTTTCTCCATGGTGTGCACTATTTTTATATCTATTATTCACTATTCTGTATAAAATGAATGGATGTGTTACAACATGCTATATAGTAAAACTGTGTGAAAAGCATTAGAGCTAAATAACCATTTGCTTTTTACTTATGTTTCAGACATTGACAAAGACTAGAACCTTTATCAGTGAGACGGGTGCTAACTGCCCCCAGGGATAAAAAAGGCTCAACTCTACAAACTGCCAAGGTACAGTAACAGAGGGTTCAGACGTCTTGTTTTATCTTATCAAGCTCTAACCATTTTACTTCATAATAAATAGCATGCAGATCTCCGAGTGCACATTTTATTTGAAACTTAGCCAGCCATATCTTTTACTAAAAGCAGTCTGGAATTGCACATTTTAGTTAATGGTTTTATTATACTGTCAGTCAGTCAGTCATCGTCCAACCCGCTGTATCCTAACACAGGGTCACGGGGTCTGCTGGAGCCAATCCCAGCCAACATAGGGTGCAAGGCAAGAAACAAACCCCGGGCAGGGTGCCAGCCCACCACAGTAAAGGTGAGATAGATAGATAGATAGATAGATAGATAGATAGATAGATAGATAGATAGATAGATAGATAGATAGATAGATAGATAGATAGATACTTTATTAATCCCAAGGGGAAATTCACATAATCCAGCAGCAGTATACTGATACAAAAAACAATATTAAATTAAATAGTAATAAAAATGCATGTAAAAACAGACAATAAGTTTAAATAATGTTAGCATTTACTCCCCCAGGTGGAATTGAAGAGTCGCATAGTGTGGGGGAGGGACGATCTCCTCAGTCTGTCAGTGGAGCAGGACAGTGACAACAGTCTGTCGCTGAAGCTACTCCTCTGTCTGGAGATGACACTGTTCAGTGGATGCAGTGAATTCTTCATGATTGACAGGAGTTTGCTTAATGCCCGTCGCTCTGCTACAGGTGTTAAACTGTCCAACTTTACTCCTACAATACAACTCTACTCCTGCCTTCTTAACAAGTTTGTCCAGGCGTGAGGCGTCTTTCATCTTTATGCTGCCTCCCCAGCACACCACCGCATAGAAGAGGGCACTTGCAACAACCGTCTGGTAGAACATCTGCAGCATCTTATTGCAGATGTTGAAGGAAAGTAAGAAAGTATAGTCGGCTGATTTGATGAATTGTTATTGAAAATAAAAGGTGCTCCATCTAATTCAAATGTACATTTAAGCCAACATCATTCTTGTCTTACACTGTCTACATCACTGTCAAGTCTACGTAATCAGAAACTTCTACTTCTATTACAAGAAAGCTTTCAGCTCCAGAGCTGATGAGTCCAGGCCTTGTCTTGCAAAGATATAATAAAAAAATCTACTTTGTATTACCAGCATCTGTTTCTTTAAGCCTCAGTGCAGTATTGGTAAATACAAGTACAAGTTCTTTTTTTTTTAATTTTTACTTCAGGTAAGAGTTCGTATGTCTTTATGTACTGCACATTATACACTCAATATGCATAGACAATAGAATAAACTAGAAATTAAATAAAGAAATGTAAAAGAAACAAAACATATTTAATGTATACAGTATAGTAATAAAAATATTACTAACTAGCAAAATACCCGCGCTTCGCAGCGGAGAAGTAGTGTGTTGAAGAAGCAATGAAAAGAAAAGGAAACATTTTGAAAATAGCGTAACATGATTGTCAATGTAATTGTTTTGTCACTGTTGTGAGTGATGAGTGTTGCTGTCATATATATATATATATATATATATATATATATATATATATAAATATATATATATATATTTACACACACACACATAAACATATATATATAGATATCTATACATATACACATATATACACATACACATATATACATACATATACTATCTACAGTACATATATACACATACATATACATACACACATACATACATACACACACACATATATAAACATATATATACATATACATACATATCTACATATATACACACACAGCTATTTCGTATCAGTGCAATACGCTGCTTGTTAAAAGGATGACTCCGCTCTTACGTGCAAGTCTGCGTGGATATTATGAACTATCGTATTTGTTCAAGTTCTATTTAAATTTTAAATAGAAGGAATTTTTATTTAGTCGACAGAAATATCTTTGGTAGGAATGGTAAAACAGACAGGAATATTATTCGTGAATAAATCAACTCAAACCTTAAATAACTTAAAAGAACAAACATTCAAATTTCTTTACTCTTATGTAAATTTATATAAAAATAAACTTAGATTTTAAATATCCCAAAAGATTTTGCTCTCCATAAAAATATATCCTTTCAAAATTATACAAATTCAAATATGAACATGCTGCATAACAAAACCTGGAAATATAAATAAAATGTGTTCCTTTCAGCAATAACAAATCAAATCATTCAGTTGTCTTTGCTCATATGTCATTTTAGAGCTGGACGCCTGGCATCTATTTTTGGCAACAGGTTCGTTTCTGTTTGGTGTGAGGTTCTGTGTTGTGGAGATTCTCAGGATGGATTGCAGGTGCTCATCAGTGAGGCGACTCCTGTGTGCTGTTTTGTTAGTCTTTATCACTGAGAAGAGCTTCTCACACAGATATGTGCTACCAAACATGCACAAGGTTCGAGCCGCATGTAGACGGACTTTTTTTGTTCTTCAAAGTCACCAAAGCGCCGTGCAAACTCAGTGCACTCGGTTTATCAGCAAAGTGCGTATTTGGGAACACCGTAGTGACGACTTGGTTTAACATTACTTGGCAACAGGGAAAGTTGCACTGGTGCATTTGTGTCTCCCATAAAAGCAACTTCACTTGAAATCACTTTGTGATTGTGCACGGTAAAACGTCCGCTGGTGTCAGATTCTTATTTAATTCTTCTGCTTTCTGTATCTTCTGCATTGCATTCAGGTCTTTCAGCCTCACTGATGAGCACCTGCAATCCATCCTGAGAATCTCCACAACACAGAACTCCCTGATGTTTTGTCTCATAGTGCCATCTTAGATTAGCTCCACAAATGAGACACACGGGTTCAGTAAACATATACTCAGCCTCCCATCGGTTTTTAAAGGCTCTATTTTCAGAATCAACTTTTCTCTTCAGCATCGTGTGAGCTAGCTTCGCAATAACTTGCAGCATCATAAGCTAGACTTGATTAACGTAAGTGTTCGCAAGGCAGCTGAAGCGCTGCATTATGGGATCTGTAGTTTATTGTGTTACCAGCGCTTCATATACCGGGCCATTAATAACAATAATACAGTATATAAAATGATCTCGGGGCTGGATATAATTACACGCCGGGCCGGATGTGGCCCGCGGCCCTTGAGTTTGACACATATGGACTAAATAGAACTTGAAAAGATATATTTTTCAAATGTGATCGCGCAATTCAGATAGAGTTGACGCGCACTACAGCCTGCATGCCTCAATAAGTCATCCTCCCCTCGCTCTTACTTTTTTACCGTTCATCTAATGAATACACTGAGTATGGCTTTACCAAAACAATCATTGATGGCGAATAAAGTATCCATTATTCGAGTATGTAGATCGGGATATATATATACATATATATATACCCGCGTATCAGCGGAGAAGTAGTGTGTTAAAAAAGCTAGAAAAAGAAAAGGGAACATTTTAAAAATAACGTAACATGACTGTCAATATACAGTATTTGTTTTGTGAGTGTTACTGAGTGTTGCTGTCATCAAGGATTTGATTATCATTATTTCTTTCAATCAGGTTCGTATTTGTAGGATGTGTTGTGTTCAAGTTACATTCCGTGTTTGTCAATCGTTGTAAAGATGACAGGTTTCATTCATCGATTCGTTTCTTACTGCATCAATAAACAGCTCGTCTTCTTCTTTATCCGAGACCTGACACACTGCATGCACGGGTTTTTTACACTGTCTTCCTTTAGCGGGACATTGACTTTTTCCACCGTGTGCTTTGTTTCCACAGTAGCTGCATTTATGAATATGCTTGTATGTATCAGGCGCTTCATATTTTTGCTGCCTTTTCAATTGTGTAATTCGGTTTTGTTCAGCTCTTTGGAACTGTTGTTTTTATCTGTGCACTGCGTCAGTTCACGTGAGCCGCTCGGTGTACATGCATCGAAGGTTCCCAGCTGTGCTGGTGCCATCTCGTGCTATGTCCATGGCTGTATTTAATGTTACCTTAGTCCTGGCACTTAAAACTTTCTCTCGCAGTTTCAATGAGTTTGTGCCAAACACCACCCTGACCATCTCATCTTCCTCTGCATAAGCACAGTCCTTCACCCGTGAATATTTAGTGGGAGTTTGCTATTGGATTGCCGCTGACGGACGGCCTTATATGGGCAGGCACTAAATTACAAACGCCAGCGCAGCCTGTCTATGAACTTAATTTAAAGTGTAGGTTTACATCGTGCTTTGTTTCAGTAGCAGAACTCATGAATATGGTTGTATATGTCACTCGCTCGCTTCTTATTGTTTCGCTGCCTTCTCAATTATATAATGCATGTTTTCTTCAGCGCTTTTTGGAGGTCTTCCTGGTTTTCTATGTACTGCGTGATTACGTGGGAGGCGTGATGATGTCACACGAAACTCCGCCCCCACGGCGTTGAAGCTCATCTCCATTACAGTAAATGGAGAAAAACAGCTTCCAGTTATGACCATTACGCGTAAAATTTTGAAATGAAACCTGCCCAACTTTTGTAAGGAAGCTGTAAGGAATGAACCTGCCAAATTTCAGCCTTCCACCCACACGGGAAGTTGGAGAATTAGTGATGAGTCAGTGAGTGAGTGAGTGAGTGAGTGAGGGCTTTGCCTTTTATTAGTATAGATCAGATTTCTAAGCCGATTAAATAAAGTATTAAACTAAATGGAACAGAGTTGTGATTACACTCTATGCACAGAGCAGTCCCAGCTGTACTTTTCTATAGTTATTTAACATTTATAACACATAGCTCAGTGTTGTATCAATGCCTTGAAAAGGGCTTTATAATGCATGTTACAAGTTGTTGGAAAAATCAAATGTCATTGTTTATTCAAAATATATACAGCATTGCTACTGTTTTTCTCTTACTGGGTATTTACACAATACAATGTTCGAGCACTTTGAGTAATGAGAAAAACACTATATAAATGTAAAGAATTATTACTTTTATTATTACAGACTTCCCCATCTTTACAAGCATAAGGCAAACTCTCCTAAATCAAAAATGTGTCATCATTAATTTAAATAGGAAAAAATGTTATGCATTCTTGTGTCTCAAAATTGTGTCATAAAATTATCACCCATTTTTACTAAAATAATATCAAATTCTAATAAAGTGAACACTATCACTTCAGTAGTTATTAGTAGTTATCAATAACATGGCTGTTTACCGGCGCACACTGAGTGTCTTTGTAGCTACTGTATTAAACATAATACACTTACATCAGCAAACAAAGCAAACGTAAGATACTCATTGACTTTATTCACAGTGATTCTCTAATTAAATAATAATAACAGTAGCTACACTGTAAAGACAAGAAACAAATGCCATTAAATTCAGAATGAAAACAGATTGGGTGGTGGTGGCAGCATTGTTACTGGGGGCTAGTTTGGTATTGTAACCATGAGTGAAAGGAGGATGAAGAAACACTGAGTTCTTCAAATTTCACTGCTGGATCATCCATGCTTTCTTGTTCATTTACAAAAAAGGTTAAAACTTCAATGCAAGTGCCCAATGTGGCAGTGACAAGAGCAGCTGCAGGAAAGACTGATAAGATGCTTGTGTGTTCAGCTTCTCCTGCATTTTGTTTTCTACAGCTGTCTAACACACACAATAGAAAATACCACACTGACTCTTGTAACTGTGAAGAAGAAGAACAAGAAAAAGATTAGAAGAATCTTGTAACCCCATATCTCAAGGGATACCTGTATAATTATAAGAAAACAATACAGATACATAATGACATAATTGTGCTTGTGGCCTGGTCAATAGGAAAACCTGCCGTTTTATTTTTAACATTGCTAAAGTGTTATAAGTCTGGAAGGAGAATGTGACCATACCCTTTCTGGTGAACTGACCAAGAAGATCTGCCGCTGCAGTGTTGGCAAAGCCTGGGGACATAATTGTCACCAGTGCCCTTTAGAAGGTACAGGCGAGTTTGCTGCAATATGGTATTATAACTAAAAACTACCTTCAGATTTCAAAATTAATAATATATTAACCCACCGCAGGACACACACAAACTAGGGCCAATTTAGATATGCCAATCCACCTAGCCTGCATGTCTTTGGACTGTGGGAGGAAACCGGAGCTCCCGGAGGAAACCCACGCAGACACTGGGAGAACACGCAAACTCCACTCAGGGAGGACCCGGAGAGCGAACCCAGGTCTCCTTACTCAGAGGCAGCAGCGCTACCACTGCGCCACCGTGCTGCCCCTGTTCTATATTTTCAAACAAACTGAAATATCCACAAATGTATTTTTGATATTCTACATCTTTGTCAGTTTCAAAATATCTTAATTTTTTTTTCAGATGCGATCAAATAACTTTTTCTTTATTTGAAGGTATCTTCAACAAAGTCCATCTATCTTTTAAAATGTCTTAGAATAAAAAGAAACTTTAATTTAAAAGTCATGCATGTTCATATAATGTATTAATAATATATTAATATATTTTTACATTAATAAATCAAATCAAATTACATTTTATTTGTTACATATAATTATACACACAGTACAACATGTTGCAGAATGTTTAGTTGCTAAACTCCAAGACTGTGCATTAAGTATTTATCATGAAGTTAAAAGGCAATTTCATTTTCTGAAAAATTCTGTCAGGATTTTGTGTAACCATTGGTTATCATGATAACATAAAATAAGATGAAACAATGAGAAAGGCTATACTTTACAAGAGTCCAATCACATGTTCAGTTCAGCAGTTCTCTTCTATTCAAAGCAAACTTTCTTGGCAGTGAAACTCTAGAGTCATTGCAGCCCTCAAAGGACTCACCAGAATGGTCTTCATCAAATGGTCTTTCATCCTTCATTTTAGATGTGGATGAGTGTCAGGACTGTAAAAATAGCCAATGTAACAAAACACCAGGATGTTACTGTTACACTTGCACCTTGTCCTGAACACTGGCTACAAACAGGAATAGCTGCATCCCACCAGAGGAACAAGGAGGAAGGTACCTTAAAGCGTTTAGTGAGCAAGTCACCTCCATGTGCCTGTCATGTTGGAAAATAAATAAAAAATAATAGATTATGTCAAGTTTATTTTGATTAATATTATATAATAGAGTATAATATTATAGGTTGAGTGGTGAAATCCTACTACTGACACTGTGTGCCTATGAGCAAATTGACTTCATCTGCTTGTGCCCCAAATAGAAAAAACAAAGAAATGTAACCAATTGTATCTCAAATTTTGCTTTGGATAAAGGCATCAGCCAAATATATAAATAATGAAATAAATCTATTGAAATTAATACTAGACAATAACTTTTCAAAAAAAAGTGAATATGCAAAAATGTTCAGTTATTTATTAAACATTTACAACAAACATAACCTACATGTTATGATGACAAATAAAAGACTAATATAAAAATATACTGCAGTGAGCAACTGCTTTGCTTTTTAATAATGTGGTCAGAATATTTTCTTATTTAATTTAGGTTTTGCAATGTGTCTTTACTATTTTTTTTTTCATTTTCATAATATGTTTTTCTTCTGTTATTCATTACTGATGGTTATATCATCTTGTATATTTTGCATCTTTGGCTTTATAAATGCTATTGGAATTAAAACATTTTGTGAGGCATGTTCATATTTTCAGATTAATCATGGCTGCATTTAGCTTCTTTTGCTTCCAGTGTATTATAAAGAACATCCCTAGTGTTGTTACCATTTGCCATTTACTCTTTGTGCATTTTATACTGGAATGTTGCCCAAGTCTGCCTTTTCTTTTGATTTTCTTTGTATTTGTAGTACAACTCTTAACTGCTGTTCATATTTTAGAAGTCTTTGCGTGCTACTTTTAGGTAAAAGAGGAATGAATAAAGTCCCTCTATAATAATTCAGTGGATTCAAGATTATCCATCAGTACACCTAGCTTTGTATGATCTGCAGACTTAACAAGTTTGTTATTTATATTTCTATCCAAATAATTTATATATATTAAAAATGGCAGAAGCCTTAGCACTGACCTCTGAGGGACACCACTCTAAACTTAGACTTAAACTCTAAACCCGATTCTGATAAGTTTTCTCACACCATAACATCTGCCTTCCATGTTTTATGCCAATTCTGCACCCAACTACACACTACAACCAGAACTCTAACTTCTTTTAGTTACATGGCCAACCTCTCATCTGGCACCTTATCAAATGTATTCTGAGAGTCAAGATACAGTGGTGTGAAAAACTATTTGCCCCCTTCCTGATTTCTTATTCTTTTGCATATTTGCCACACAAAATGTTTCTGATCATCAAACACATTTAACCATTAGTCAAATATAACACAAGTAAACACAAAATGCAGTTTTTAAATGATGGTTTTTATTATTTAGGGAGAAAAAAAATCCAAACCTACATGGCCCTGTGTGAAAAGTAATTGCCCCTTGTTAAAAATAACCTAACTGTGGTGTATCACACCTGAGTTCAATTTCCGTAGCCACCCCCAGGCCTGATTACTGCCACACTTGTTTCAATCAAGAAATCACTTAAATAGGAGCTGCCTGACACAGAGAAGTAGACCAAAAGCACCTCAAAAGCTAGATATCATGCCAAGATCCAAAGAAATTCAGGAACAAATGAGAACAGAAGTAATTGAGATCTATCAGTCTGGTAAAGGTTATAAAGCCATTTCTAAAGCTTTGGGACTCCAGCGAACCACAGTGAGAGCCATTATCCACAAATGGCAAAAACATGGAACAGTGGTGAACCTTCCCAGGAGTGGCCGGCTGACCAAAATGACCCCAAGAGCGCAGAGACGACTCATCCGAGAGGTCACAAAAGACCCCAGGACAACGTCTAAAGAACTGCAGGCCTCACTTGCCTCAATTAAGGTCAGTGTTCACGACTCCACCATAAGAAAGAGACTGGGCAAAAATGGCCTGCATGTGGTGTTATGGGTCCACAGCTCGTTGAGAAAAGGCCAGTCATTTTAAATAATCACCGTACCCGAGGCGGCTTCGTGAGGGGCGTTGTTAGCTTGAGCAGCGGGGCAGTCGTTGATGTGGGCGTTTCTCACCGTGTGCACAGGTGAGGAACTGCCCACATTCGTGATTGCTCCCGTGGCTAATGCTACAGCTGTGATGGCCCCTCACGTTTTTAAAAAGAAGCGCGAGTCGGTTTTAAAGGGTGTAAAAAACGATCGGAGATGAAAAGGAAAGAAATGTTCGGAGAGAAAAAAAAGGAAAGGAGAGGACGGAGGTTACCGGGAGCAGGAGAGGAAGCAGGTCGGTGAAAGAGAGAGAGAGAGCCGCGAAGAGCGAGCGGACGGGCGAGCGAATGAGCGCTCGTGGACAGCTGCGTGGAAGCTGGGTGTTAGGCCGACACCCAGGCGTTTGTGTTGATGTCGCTCCCGCTGAGCGATCAGGTAGCGGGAGTGACCAGGGAAGGCGACTGGCCGCAGAGAGGCCATGGAAAGGCAGCGGAAGTCGGGAGACTTGGTGCTGGAATCCCCAACGTGGGCGACCTGGCCGTTGGTTGGAAACCAAGTTCTCAGAGACTGGGATGAGTGCCATACCGAAGCCAGGGTTCGGGAGGTCTCCAGTCTCATGCGTGTGTTTCAGGAGGGCAGCTGCAGAGAGCGTCTTGCCTGCTGCTTGGCCCAAACGGGATTAGCAGGTGAGACGCTAACAGAAGAGCACCGGATTTGTTTGTTGTTTTAAGACTGCTTCCAAGAGAAGATTTTAACCTCTGGTTTTAAGGATTGTTTTTTTCTATTTATTGGTTTTACTCCACGTTTTCATTTTATAGATTATTTATTGAATGAACTGCACTATTTATGGAACACTGTTTTTGTTGGTTTTTAATAAAAGCACTGTTACACTTTCTACCTTCCCCTTGCTCAGTAATTTGCCTCCATTGACTAGCTCACTCGGCAACATTATCGACGGTGTTGGGTTCAAGGGTTCCCAAACAGCCAAAGGAGCGTGGAGCCAGAACCCACATTGTCACACTGCATGGCAGATTTCCAAGACGCAAACCACTGTTAAGCAAAAAGAACATTAGGGCTCGTCTCAGTTTTGCTAAGAAAAATCTCAATGATTGCCAAGACTTTTGGGAAAATACCTTGTGGACTGATGAGACAAAAGTTGAACGTTTTGGAAGGCAAATGTCCCGTTAAATCTGGCGTAAAAGCAACACAGCATTTCAGAAAAAGAACATCATACCAACAGTAAAATATGGTGGTGGTAGTGTGATGGTCTGGGGTTGTTTTGCTGCTTCAGGACCTGGAAGACTTGCTGTGATAGATGGAACCATGAATTCTACTGTCTACCAAAAAATCCTGAAGGAGAATGTCTGGCCATCTGTTCGTCAACTCAAGCTGAAGCGATCTTGGGTGCTGCAACAGGACAATGACCAAAACACACCAGCAAATCCACCTCTGAATGGCTGAAGAAAAACAAAATGAAGACTTTGGAGTGGCCTAGTCAAAGTCCTGACCTGAATCCAATTGAGATGCTATGGCATGACCTTAAAAAGGCGGTTCATGCTAGAAAACCCTCAAATAAAGCTGAATTACAACAATTCTGAAAAGATGAGTGGGCCAAAATTCCTCCAGAGCGCTGTAAAAGACTCATTGCAAGTTATCGCAAACGCTTGATTGCAGTTATTGCTGCTAAGGGTGGCCCAACCAGTTATTAGGTTCAGGGGGCAATTACTTTTTCACACAGGGCCATGTAGGTTTGGATTTTTTCTCCCTAAATAATAAAAACCATCATTTAAAAACTGCATTTTGTGTTTACTTGTGTTATATTTGACTAATGGTTAAATGTGTTTGATGTTCAGAAACATTTTGTGTGACAAACATGCAAAAGAATAAGAAATCAGGAAGGGGGCAAATAGTTTTTCACACCACTGTAAATCAAATCATATACACCAATTTGATTGTATACTTTTCTTGCTTTCTCAAAATATTCCTTCATGTTAGTAAAACATCATCTGAACCCATGCTGACTGAATAGTAAAACTCTTGATTTGCCATATGACTGCTCAATCCTTTCATTAACAATTCCTTCCATTAATTTACCTGTGTTGTATGTTAAAGCTTACTGGCCTAGAGTTACTTGATCTGCCCAATCACCATTTAAATATAATGTGATTATATTTGCCATTTTCTAGTCCTTTGGCAGCCCTTTGTCACCGATTCTGTTCATAACTTTTATGGATAGAATTTCTAGGTGCAGCCAGGGTGTTGAAGGGGTCCGGTTTGGTGGACTCAGGATTGGGTCACTGCTTTTTGCAGATGATGTTGTCCTGTTTGCTTCATCAGGCCGTGATCTTCAGCTCTCTCTGGATAGGTTCGCAGTTGAGTGTGAAGCGGCTGGGATGAGAATCAGCACCTCCTAATCCGAGAGCATGGTCCTCAGCCGGAAAAGGGTGGAGTGCCCTCTCAGGGTTGGGGGAGAGATCCTGCCCCAAGTGGAGGAGTTCAAGTATCTCGGGGTCTTGTTCACGAGTGAGGGAAGAATGGAGCGTGAGATCGACAGGCGGATCGGTGCGGCATCCGCAGTGATGCAGGCTCTGCATCGGTCTGTCGTGGTGAAAAAGGAGTTGAGCCGTAAGGCAAAGCTCTCAATTTACCAGTCGATCTACGCTCCTACCCTCACCTATGGTCATGAGCTATGGGTAGTGACTGAAAGAACGAGATTGCGAATACAAGCGGCTGAAATGAGTTTCCTCCGCAGGGTGTCTGGGCTTTCCCTTAAAGATAAGGTGAGAAGCTCAGTCATCCGGGAGGGGCTCAGAGTAGAGCCGCTGCTCCTCCGCATCGAGAGGAGTCAGATGAGGTGGCTCGGGCATCTGATCAGGATGCCTCCTGGACGCCTCCCTGGTGAGGTGTTCCGGGCACGTCCAACCGGGAGGAGGCCCCAGGGACGACCCAGGACATGCTGGAGGGACTATGTCTCCCGGCTGGCCTGGGAACGCCTTGGGATTCTCCCGGAAGAGCTGGAAGAATTGGCCGGGAGAGGGAAGTCTGGGCCTCTCTGCTTAAGCTGCTGCCCCCGCGACCCGATCTCGGATAAGCGGAAGAGGATGGATGGATGGATAGTCCTTTGGAATTTCCCTAGTGTGTAGCAACTTCCTAAAAATATGCACCAAGGGTTTATATATGTACTGATAAAATTCCTTAATAACTTAACAATAAATATGTTTCTGATTCTGGTGATTTGTTTGATTTTAGCCTATTTAATCTGAATAGTACTTCTCCCTCTACATTTTCTAAATCACCCTACTACTATAAAATAATAGATAACTTGATGTAAATTATATAACATGGCAAATGGTTATTTTATTTAAGTTGAAGTTCAAATTTATTGTGATTTTGGATTTTGATTGTGTCACATTATACACTATTTAGTTTCTTTATTTCTGATTTTCCTTTTTTCCCCTCAAGTTAGGAGGCCAAAAATTTTGCCCAAGCTGCTAAACATGACACCAATCCATTTCCTTTGCTCGAGAGGGCATGTGTAACTCAGGCTAGAGAAGGTAACAGTTCTCCTTCTCTTTACAGATATGGATGAGTGTCAGGACCTGGCATACTGTAAAATGGGTTGTGCGTCAACACACCCGGCTCTTTCCACTGCACCTGTAACCAGCCTTATACCTTCAGTGCAGAGCTCAAGCAGTGTGTCTATGATGGTGGGTACCAGAACTAGCAGAACAGAAAAAAAGGAAAAGCTTTATTTCTTGTTCTTCTTTCTCTTATTACCTTTACCAGACATAAATGATTTGCTCTGGTCAGAACCAGGGCCATACTGGGAAGCTTATTCATGGCTGGGAATCCCAAGTCAGGCCACGCAATATACATTCGTTTTCTTGTACAGGCACAGACTCAAAAAACCAACAAACACCATTTTGTTTTGGAGTATTTTATGAATGAGGAGACAGCAGATTCAGCTTTTACACATGCATTTCACTCATAAATGTTAGTCTCAAGACAACCTCTGATAAACTGTGGAACAACACTTCATAAATGTAAAATTCAAAAATAAATAAACCATGTAGTTCTATAATATTTATATTAAAAAAACGCGCGAAAAGCACTAAACCACAAAAAGTAGTTGTCAATGAAATCCAAAGTGCATTGATTATGTTTGCAATGTCATCTGTGATTCTGGAGTCTACACAGTCGCTGTCAGTGTCTGGTTCGTAATGCTGAATACTTTTCCACAAAGTTTGAAGTGCTGGTCAAAAGAGACCTCTTTGAATTTCTTCAATAGACAAAAGACTCAAAAAATGTCTCAGTGCCACAGAATTCTGTCAAGCATTCTTAAAGAATACATTTAGTAAACAAAACACTATGAAACATTTTGTGTAGCCTGTTCAGTCACTCTCTCATAACATCGCTAAGGTTTAACTGTCAGAGCAGGAGAGATGCATTTTAAAAATATTAAAATAAAGTAAAAACAAGACACCTTCATTATCAAATTTATCATGAAATAAAGAACAGGTACATTTAAAAACACAAATAATTCCACTCACATGCATGTTTAATTAATCAAAAAATAAAATAAAACATTTTGTGTATCCTATTCAATCACTCTGAGGGAAAAAAGCGGAAAAAAAAGTTAAAAATGAAACCATACCCTACACTTCATTAAAATTTGAAACAAAATAAATACATAGTAACATCCAAATACAATTCAAAGTATATTATAAACTTTTAAACAATCTTCATATATAACTTTAAACACAAAAGCCCCACATGTATGCACCTCTCATCATATCTAGTGTTCCTGTTTAACTGTCAGAGCACGAGATGTACGCAAATTCAAAACATGACTTGAACAAAAACAAGAAACCATTCAACTAGAAACTAAAAAAGAAACCCTCCAACATTAAACCGAAAGTATTTGTACCAGTAATATTAGTACTGAAGCTAACTCATTTATGTATTCAGAAGAGATTCTCAGCTCTCCGCAGCGCGCCTGTGGAAACTGAGAATAATAAAGTGCTCATAATTGGCGATTCCATAGTGCAGAATGTTAGAATTCCAAACTATGTTAAACCAGCAGTTAATGTTAAGTGCCTCGCAGGGGCCAAGATTTCTGGCATAGAGGCCACATTGGACCGTGTCACCGACGATGAAGTATCTACCTTATTGCTGCATGTCGGCACTAATGATATTTATTTACAGCAATCTGAGGTATTAAAGCGGAACTTCATCTCTCTATGCACCAAAGCTAAAAAAAATGTCGGAATTTAATTGTATCTGGTCCCTTACCAAGATTATATAGAGGGATGTGATTTATAGCAGATTGCATTCCTTTCACTGCTGGCTAGAAACCTGGTGTGCAAATAAAAGCATAGCGTTTGTGAACAATTGGGATGATTTTTGGGAAAGGCCTGGATTTTTCAGAAGAGATGGTCTTCATCCTAACTGGAGGGGATCTTATGTATTATCCCAAAATATGGCAGCAAAACTGCCTGGTTGACTGATTAGACCACCATCCAGGCCGCAGTCATGTGATCTTAAATCACAGGCTGTTGTTTATCCCACCTGTTATTTTCCTGAAGCTGTTACCCATAATCCCTGTTGTGGGGCATCCAGTAAATTTAGTCTTGATACAAACCTTAAATTAATTGATAACCAAAAATAAGGTGTATAATTAGACCAAGGGATAAAACCAGACACTCCACCAGGGGCATCTGTAATAGAAATTTAATTCAAATTAAAACAAAAAATATATCAGCAGTTCAGAAAGAACCATGCAGTTTTAAATGTTGTTTATTGAACATTCGCTCTCTTGGCACTAAAGCTGTTTTGGTAAATGATATATATTAAGTACAAAATCTGATCTGTGTCTTCTTACTGAAACCTGGCTTAGTAAATGTGACACTGTTCCCTAGCTGAGGCGTCACCAGATGGATACTCGTTCCTTCATAAGTCTAGAGATTCTGGTCGAGGAGGAGGCCTTGGAATAATTCATTGTAACAAAATGCAAATCACTCCTAAAAATTTAGGCAACTTTACATCCTTTGAGGCATTCATTTTAAATATTAAAACAGATTCCAACACAATTATAGTGCTAGTCTACAGACCACCAGGGCCATATTCATTGTTCATGACTGAATTTAGCAACCTTCTGTCTGATTTGGCTATAAATTATGATCACGTAGTTCTGATGGGGATTTTAATGTACACATTGATGTGGAAACTGACACTTTTAGCAAATGTTTTACTTATTTGTTAAATTCAGTAGGATTTTGTCAGATTGTCAAAGGTCCAACTCATAATCATAACCACACATTAGATTTAATTATAACTTACAAAGTTGAAATTCAAAATTTAAATATTACTCCATTAAATGTAGTTATTTCCGATCACTTCTTAATTACATTTGATTTAGTTCTGCCCATGCCAACGCACTCACAGATTAAAACAAAGACAGTGCGACATCTAGATTGTAATTCTGCTTCAAAATTTATAGATACCTTGAGTAAGTCGAGTGTAATTGTGGAAAACCATTTAGATCAGTTAACATCAAATGTAAACGTGGAAAACAATTTAGATCAGCTAACATCACATTATAATGTGACCTTGAGAGATGCTCTGGACACAGTGGCTCCCCTAAAACAAAAGTGATCAAAGCACATAGAAACTCTCCCTGGTTTAATGAAAACACTCGAGCTCTTAAATTAGAGTGTCGAAAACTGGAGCGCAGATGGAGAACAACAAAGCTACATGTCTTTCAAATTGCATGGACAGAGAGTGTTAATAAATATAAAAAAGCCCTCTTTAAAGCTCGCTCAGAATACTATTCTACATTAATAGATAGCAATAATAAAAATCCTAGGGTACTTTTAGAGCAGTGGCTAAATTAACAAATGGGAATTCAGATCAACAGTGCAAAATACCAACAGATATTAGCAGTACAGACTTTATGAACTTCTTCAATGAGAAAATTAAAAATATAAGATCCCAGATCTCAGCATCACAGTACAAACCAAATACTAGCTTAGCAGACCCTGCCACATTGCATTCAGCACTTTAATAATTTTAATCCTGTAACTGAGCAGGAAGTCTTAACTTTAATTACTAAAATGAAGCCCACTACTTGTTCCCTAGATCCAGTGCCAACAAAACTAGTAAAAGTGCAATGGATGTTCTTGCAGCCTATTCTAACATTATCAATAGTTCATTACTGCATGGCACAGTACCTGATGCACTAAAAGTGTCAGTCATTAAACCTTTACTTAAAAAGTCAGACCTAGACCCACACATACTAAATAACTATAGGCCTATTTCAAATTTACCATTTCTCTCTAAAATACTAGAAAAGTAGTCGCCAGTCAGCTTCAGTCACACCTTACGCATTACAATTTATTTGAGAAATTCCAGTCTGGCTTTCGCACTGGTCATAGTACAGAAACGGCACTAACACGGGTTGTAAATGACATTCTGATATCCTCTGATGAAGGAAACTCCACTGTAATTATGTTGTTGGACTTAAGTGCAGCATTTGACACCATTGACCATTCTATTTTACTGCACAGGCTAGAAAACGATGTTGGGCTTACAGGCCCGTGCTCGCTTGGTTCAGTTCTTATTTATCAAATCGATTCCAGTATGTACAGAAATGTGCTGACAGTACTCCATCATTATACACAGAAGTTCAATATGGTGTCCGCAGGGCTCAGTACTGGGACCTTTACTGTTTTCACTTTACATGCTTCCACTGGGATCTCTCATTAGGAAACATAATGTTAATTTTCACTCGTATGCAGATGACACCCAGTTATACCTTTCATTTAAATCAAATGAAGTTTCTCCGATGTTGTCTTTAATTAGTTGTGTTAGTGAATTAAAGGAATGGATGAATGAGAACTACTTGTCTTTAAATACAGATAAAACAGAGATGTTAATTGTTGGAGGGAATGACGCTGATCACAGCAATATTTTGTCATCATTTAACTCAGTTGGAATCCCAATTAATTTTACTGAATCAGCCCACAATCTAGGAGTTATCTTTGACTCTAGCATGTCATTTAAAGCATATTACAAAGTTGTCCAAAACATGTTTCTTTCCATCTTAAAAATGTTAGGAAATTAAGGCGCTTTCTAAATAAACAGGATTGTGAGAAATTAATTCATGCATTTATCTCTAGTAGGATTGACTACTGCAATGCGGTGTTCACTGGCTGTTCAAACTGTTCTCTATACAGCCTCCAGTTAATCCAAAATGGCTGCAAGAATTATTACAAGAACAAGAAAATATGAACACATAACCCCAGTTCTTAAATCTTTACACTGGCTCCCAGTTAAGTTTAGGGCAGATTTCAAAATCCTCCTTTTAACATATAAAGCATTAAATGGCCAAGGTCCGCTTACTTGTCTGAACTTATCATGACTTACAAACCTGAGCACATTAAGATCTCAAGATGCCGGTCTGCTTAGGATTCCAAGGATTAATAAAATAACAGTGGGAGGTCGAGCTTTTAGTTACAGGGCCCCTAAACTGTGGAATGGTCTTCCTGCTTCCATAAGAGATGCCCCTTCGGTCTCAGCCTTTAAATCCCGGCTGAAGACTCACTACTTCAGTTTAGCATATCCTGACTAGAGCTGCTGATTAACTGTACATACTGCATCTCTGTTGTTAGTCATTAGCACTAAAATATAAGTAACATGATAATTATATTTGAATACTAACCCTCACCTATTCTGTTTCTTTCTCGGTACCCAAATGTGGCATTGGTGCCACGCCCACCTGCCAAGTTGTTTGCCTGCCTATGGTAAAGTCATCCCTGATGGAGGATCACAGGAATCATGGGAAAGAGGGTCCTTTCATTGGCTGGCAACGTTTCAGCCGTGGATGGCCAAATGGGGAGGCAGCTAGATGGATGAGGTCTCCAGGACTCTAAAAATATCCAAATCTTATTATGTGATATCATCTACTGTTAAATTCTGCTTATTTTTATGCTATATTAAGGATTTGTTCTGTTCTGTGTATTGTATTGCATTGACCCCCTTCTTTTGACACCCACTGCAGGCCCAACCAACCTGGAAAGGGGTCTCTCTTTGAACTGCCTTTCCCAGGTTTCTTCCATTTTCCCTACAAGGTTTTTTGGGAGTTTTTCCTTGTCTTCTCAGAGAGTCAAGGCTGGGGGGCTGCCAAGAGGCAGGGCCTGTTAAAGCCCATTGCGGCACTTCCTGTGTGATTTTGGGCTATAGAAAAATAAACTGTATTGTATTGTATTGTATTTTTAATGTGACAGGAATTCAATAGATGTCACAATAAAAATGTAAAATATTTCAGTAATGTGTAAATAAATATGAAACTATGTTTTTCCTGCTTGTGCATTATTTTAAATATATAGTATGATGATATGAACTATGGAATAGCTATTTATTTACCTTTAGATATTCCTTAACATTACAGATAAAAGGCATTTTAAGAATAAACATAATTTGTTTTATCTGTCACAAAGAGTGTAGTTGGATGCATTAAAATAGCTATGCATAGATGGCTTTTTGAATGTGGTTGCTGGTTTGCTGTTTTGTTTTTTTCAACCCAGGCTAACCTGCTTTTGATGGGTATGTAACATGTATGCAAACTCTGTAAAGAGCTTAAAAAGTAAGTATGTTGCAAAAGGGCAGACAAGTTTGTAATGGGACAAATGATAATTTCGAGATTTAAAATTATTGAGTATCTGTGGAAGGTACGTTGTGCAAAACTAAGCAATCACTAGAAAAGATCACGTTTTTGTGCTATAAATTATTACTATTAATGTGCTTTTCATTTAAAATTAATTTAATTTAATTTTCTTATATCAGTTTGTGATTTTTTTGTTTTGTTGTTTTGTCTTTAACATATTCAGTGCTATGTAATTTTAAATAGGACTTAGAGAATATGCAGAATATTAAAAGGATTACAGAATAGTTATTCCCGCTTTGAATTAGTAACAAGTTATTACTAATAAAATGTAGGTTAAAATGTGATCCTTAAAGTACTTTGAAAACTACTTTCACAAAAAATTAATTCACATCCCATCAGGTAAGGTACACATAACGAGTTTCTGTTAAATGGCACAACCAGTGTATGGAAATCCACTTAATCCATTTCATGGTTGCAGGATCCAGAGCATATCACAGCAGCACTGGACAGAAGGTTAGACACTCCTTGAGCAATAGTCCATCACAGGGCATGCACACACCAATACTGGGACCAATTTAGGGTCAACAGCTAACCTAACTTGCACTTCTTAGAGGATATGGGCAGAAAAATGGAGTATCCAGAGGAAACCATGTAGACTTGGGGAGATCAGGCGGTATTGAGTGACAAGGGGTTTCAAATCTATACTACTGGATCCATGTGGCAGCAGCGCTTACCACTATGCCACAGTGTTGACTATCAGTATACTTTTTCTTGGTAAAAGCCCAATTGTACTGGCATTCTTAGTTCATTTAAATTGTTACATACAATGTCTTCAGCAATCACTTTGCAAAACATAGCAATTGTATAATCTTTATCATGTAATCTATCATTGTGATGTACAATTTAAGGCAAATGATTAAGTCACTGCGGTGGGCTGGCACCCTGCCCAGGGTTTGTTTCCTGCCTTGCACCCTGTGTTGGCTGAGATTGGCTCCAGTTGACCCCCGTGACCCTGTAGTTAGGATATAGTGGATTGGATAATAGATGGATGGATGGATGATTAAGTCAAAACTTTAAACTAGCAACCCAAGTTTGTCTACAGAACAAATTAAAAAACAAAATAATACTGGAAAAGACTTTTATTCATTTCAGACAAAATAAGTACAAGTCTAAGGTGTAGCATTTAATAAAAACATTAGTTCCTAGATCACTTTACTGTGAGCACATCTGACCTTTTAAAAATGTATTTCATACACTCAATAGCTTTTATATACCACTTCTGGACGCTAGAGGGAACCTTCTAACAAGATTTAATTCCATGACTTGTCCATAAGTCAGCTTGTTTTCATTATTTACCTCACAGTTAACAGCATCAACGGTATGTAAAATGCCCTAGCCTCACCATGCGTGGATTTCTTTTGTATGTACATTTAGTGTTTTTCCTCTTGGCAAATAGGATTTACCACAGCTTTCCACAATAAAAGAATTGAATGTTAGGTCAAGTTAAGTCTCTGTTTTAACCTGCAGGGATCTGTAAGACCCTGTAAGACCTGTATGTAATCAGTTGCACTTGAACTTTGAGGAGGGTGTCAAAGTGAAAAACACACTACCGTTTGTCTAGAAATGGAAAAAGATCTCTCAATTAAAATATCAGAAAAGGAGTGGAAAGTAGCAATGCAGAGAATTCACTCGAGCTCCATATGCGCAAAGCATACAATTATACAACTCAAAATTATATATCGAGCACATCTGTCTCGACTAAAACTCTCCAAAATGTTTCCAGGACATGATCCAACCTGCGAACGTTGCAACCAAGCCCTAGCCTCACTGGGTCACATGTTCTGGGTCTGCACCAAATTAACATTATTCTGGACAAAAATTTTTACTTACCTCTCAGACAGCCTTGGAATCACAATCCCTCCTAACCCATTAACAGCTGTGTTTGGGGTTCTTCCAGAGGGGCTTAAAGTGGAGAAAGACAAACAAATTGTGATTGCATTCACTACACTGTTGGCATGCAGACTTATTCTAATAAAATGGAAAAACCCAAACTCTCCTCTTTTAAGTCAGTGGGAAACCGATGTGTTATATTATTTGAAATTGGAAAAAATCAAATACTCAGTTAGAGGATCCGTACAGACTTTTTTCAAAAATGGCAGGATCTAATCAGTAATATTTTAAAATAAGTTCATAAAGCACAGAGAATTTATTAATTTAGGTATGTTTACAAGCCTTAAATTTTACGCCGTTTGGCTTGCTCTCTCTCTCAGGGATGGGGATTGATCTGTTCTTAACTCAATTTTTCTTTTTGTAAAAACTTGATTGCTTTGTATGGATTGCAATAAAATTAATTAAAAAAAACAAAAAAAAAAGAAATAAAAATGGAGTAATGACCATTGCAGGAAAAGTTTGTTTAAGGCTTTGTTTAGGTTCTTGGCCCCAGAATCATACGTCTGATTAAACTGATGTAGTTACAGTATGTATTTTAGAAACATATTTTAAACCTGATTTAATTGTCAAAATAATGAAACTATAATAATAGAAACATTTTTTTGGAATATTCACTAGGTACACTTTTCAAGGAGAAAAGGTGGATAAAAATGAAAAAAAAAAACCCCTCAGATTATATAAAAGTGGGAACTTCAAAAACCATATCAAATAGAAAAACAATTGCCACTTTTCCACTACCATGAGGAACCAGGGGAATAAAAGTCTAAGTTTAGATTCTTTTTTGTTTCTGTTACTTTTTACTGACAGATTCCTCAAACCAGACATGTAAAGAAAGAAAAGAAAGTAAAGAAAGATCACAGCTTGTTTGTTTCCTGCAGTTAGCCCCATGCTGACCTAGGAACAACAGCGCAAGGTCATAGTAATGTCACAATTGCTAATTGTCATCTGCAGGAGCTATCATGCTGATGGCAAGCTTGTACTCAAAACATTAATGACCTGCACATAGGTTTTAAGAATTCCATTTTGTTTGATTTAGTTTTGTCATATGTTAGCATAGGCCATTTACCGACAACATGCATCAAGGATTTAAAATTTAAATCCATAGCGTAACACTAGTGTAATATCAGATTCTGCCAGAAATGAGAATCCTGAAGAAGAAAATACAGATCAGCAAAAAATTAAACTCAAACAAGTAGTTAAGAAAGTTGCTAAAGTAAAAATTATATCCATATTTATTATATGGGTAATAAATATGTGAATGCCCATCACTTGCACTTGCCTCTTCTTTATGCACTTCTTGATTTTGTTTTGCTATTTATTTATTTATTTATTAATTAATTTATTTATTTTTTAACTTTATTAATCCCAAAGGAAATTACTTGTTTTTTTCACATACCTCTTGGGGTCAGAGCGACTTCAAATTATAGGTTTTTTTGCTTTAAACAGAAGCCACAAACATTAAACCTATGTAGAAATATCCAAAAATGACGGTAATCAGAGAAAGTGCAAATATGTTTCCTCAGTACTTTATGTAGTCAAAATAAAAGCTGACTGTTTACTGCACCATAAAATCTAATCCTTTATTTTAAAGAAAGAGCTGGATGATGAAAATTAATATTTTATACTGAATTTATTTACAGAATAGTGCTGTTTTGTCATTGTGTTAAATTTCAATATGCTTCTTTTGCTTATTTTTTTCTGGAAATTGAGCATATTTTGTGAAACAAATCAGAAACAACCAGTCAGTCATTTTCAGTTCCATGTGTTATCTAGTTCAGGGTCTCAAAGGTTGCCAGAGCGTATCTCTGCATAATTTGATGCAAGGAAGGGTGCCAATCCAGTACAGGTTGCTTTACTATAACTAGAATTTGAAGTTGTTTCTTCACATTGTCTCTGTTCAGATTTCATAAACCCTGAAATTTGACACCAGAAATATTCACAGGCTTCATCGAGACAGTATTCAGACTGTGACACTATAGCATGAACCAGTGTGCCACCCAACTGAGAATTTAGGGGTTCAAATTTTTATATTAAGAAAAAACTTTACTTCAATGATGCAAATAGTAGATATATATAAATGTGGATTCTACATGTTTAAAACCATGCATAACAATTTAACATTGGGTCTTATGCCATCACAGACTATAAAATATTACACTGCCTCTAAAATGTGAATGTGAATTATTAGAAATGTGCATTCCTGTTATGTTGTACATTAAATGCCCTTTCCTTATTTAAATTTATCATGATTAAAAGTTCAATTTATAGATTTTGGTTTCTGCAACGACGGGTAAATATCAGGGTTGGTTATAGACTTACCTAAGCTTAAACACATACACGAGAATAAGATGGGAATTTGATGTTTAAATTTTACAGAACTTTATTGCAAGAAAACAAATGAATTTATGAATGTATATTCCATAGTAAATTTATTATTCACTTGGCATGGACTCTTTGAATCTTTTTATTAACAACTTGTGATGTGATGTTTGCTTGTTAAAATATCTCTAAAATATTGTTTGCCTTCTTCTAATAATTCTTTCCTGCAATCACTGTAATTCACTTACAGACCGCACAGCTGCCAATAGAGACATATGCGTTCATTATTTGGGAGAAGACCTCATGTGCAACACGCCTCTCAATGGTCAGGCTTTAACATACTCAGAATGCTGCTGTCACTTTGGCACGGGCTTGGGACCAGAATGCCGCACTTTTCCTCCACACAACTCAGGTGAGAATATCTGACTAAAGTCTAAAAGCTTTCCAATTAACAGTTTACATCTTTAAAAAATTGCTAATTGTTTAAATCAAGCTACTTTTTACAATAAAACTGGTAAATGTGTTAAGTTTGGAAACAGTTCTGATGGAGAAGCAGAGTCATTGTCATTTGCAGACTACAATAATGGTAAATCAGTTCTTTTGCTCACATTTTCGATGGTGTAATGCAATACTATAGTCCAGTTTTAATTATTAATCCCTGTTTGTGTGTGAACATTTGACTAATTCTCTTTTTCTCTGTAACTTCATATTTAACCTGTGCATTAAATCTAGGATATTTGGTTGAGTTCAATGCATAAACTCTTTACCTGGTTTGTCTCTTTCTATTTTGTAAATAGCCTTATTCAGCAACTAGTTTGCTCTTAACATGCTCATCTGTAACCTAAGCCTAACATTCCCGATTTTCGGCAGAGTGTAACCTAATGGCTTTAAAACTCAAGGCTGCTGGTTTACTCATCTCTGACTCACTGAATAATGCTAAGTTTGTTCCTTAACTTTTCTGCATTCTGTTTTATGAAAATATTACAAACAATTTTAATCACAAATTTTGCAGTAGATTATTGAAATATAAAATCAAATTTTTGATTATTTGAAATAGTGGCAATTAGAATTGTGCAACCATGAAGAGCCCTTTCAGACAAAGGCATCTAAGTATGAACATCAAAAATTCAAAAACTTCTGTTCGGTCAGTTCATAAAATTAGCTCAGGGTTAAATATCCATCCATCCATTATCCAACCTGCTATATCCTAACATAGGGTCATGGGGGTCTGCTGGAGCCAGTCCCAGCCAGCGCAGGGCTCAAAGCAGGAAGAAATCCCAGGCAGGGTGCCAGCCCACCGCAGGGTGGGTTAAATATTCTTTTTGAAATTATAGGATAGTATATAATGGTGTAAACAAAGGCTCTAATAAGAAATGTATTAACCGCCACGCAAAAATCTGTGTTTTTGACTGGGTTATGAGTAAGAAAATAGCTTAGATCTTGGTTCTTGACATTTTCTGAACAGCATGATTTTAGCCTGTTCAGACTTCAGTCACTGCTATTTCAGGACTTTCAGGTTGTCTTGTAGCACCATTATTGTGATGGACAGCTGCTGGGTCATATTGGCATAGAGAAGTAGTTCAACAAAAGGTATTCTCTGGTCCACTAAGTGTCCAAATAAACAATTGACTTGTTTGGATACATTAACCCATTACGTACTTTTTTTATATGTTTATTAATTTATAATAGTCAGGCTGCTTGCTGAATGGCACAGTTCTGAATTAGTTTCCTTGTTATTAAGGTCACAGGTAACAGCTCTGAAAAATTCAACACGGAGCACTCTAACTTTTTGTAGATTTTAGCAACTTTTACTTTCGATCCATTCCTTTCTGCTCAGCTCCTAGTCACTTTCAATGATCACCCCTTCTTCAAAACAATTTTTAAATTTGGAAATTCCTCTGCATCCAAATAATGACAGTCACTACCCAGCACCGTCTTTTAAATCCACCATGCCTGCCTAGAGAGCCCACCCTAGAAATGACGGTCTCCTATTTCCAATGCGGCCGATGACACATTGGATGCATCAGTGTTGTTAGGCTGCCAGCCATTACACTATTGTTAAGGCTAAAGGATTTCCACTGCTTCTGGTTTGGGCAAAGAGACACTTGTTGAATTAATCCAGGAAGTTTGTGCCTTCATCAGCAGGTCAAAAACAGCTCCAGCTAAGCCTCCTTACCTCAGGACAACATCTCATGCCTCTAATTTTTTTTAATTTTATATCATTTGAGTTAGTCCTTCAAATATATTGTCCAGTGTTTGATGATGGTTTAGATTTAGGGATTTTTAGATTTTTCCTGTTTCCTGTTCCCTGCGAGTTTTAGTAATTTCTGAGTGTACCAGAAAGACTGAAAGTGTATGAGTGCATTCAGTAGTCACTGATGTGTTTGCTCCTATTTTAATGGTCTGTAAGTAGCCTGCTGGTGTTCTTGCCAGTGTTGTCAAGGTCACTTATTACTCAATTGAGCATAATCTCCTCTTGATAGTGTGAAGAATAGATGCCACCATTGTTATGACTTTGCTAAACACACTCCTCAATCTACTGCAACCCTGGGTGTTAATGTTTGTTAGGACCCATCTTGTAAAGCCTCTTGTTGTTTGAATATTGTTTGTATTTTTTTAAACACACCACTAATTACATTGAAAATATAGAGCATAGAAGGACTACTCCACCCAAAAATATTTTTTAATATGTTACTTACTCCAAACAATTTGCAGTGGTGGTTTAGAAAACAATCATCCAAGGAAAAAAAGAAAAAAATCCACATAATTTGCATCATATAATACACGTCTGTTATTCATGCAAATTCTCAAAATATGCAAAATACATGCATTTTTATTTTAAAATATTATTAATACTTTTGGAAAAAACAGTACAAGATAAACAGTAAAGAAGCTGCATTCCTGTAATACTGTGCGTTTAAATTAAAGACAGGATTCTTAACCAATGAATGAGGAGGAGAGGTGGGTCTTCATTCATTGTTCATAGTATTATGGGAATCCATTAAAAAATTATTCAAGTTAGATATTTTAATATATTGTTTGTCTCTGGAGTTTGTTTTACTTAGTTCTACCACTTTTGAATATGGGGTGTAGTATTTAAAAAGCAACAAAAAAACTCACTAACATGTAAAAAAATCCACAAATGTTTAAATTAATTTTGAAAGCAGAGTATCAATAATGTTGCTATAATGGACAAGATTGTATACTAAAATTATATAAAATATGTATGTTTGAATGTGAGGAGATTCTTTTAAATTAAAGGAAAGCATATTTGTAACATGCTAACTATGCAGACAGAAGTATCTCTTTTGCACATATGAAAAGTGTGAACTATATCAGACAAAACATGATAAATTAAATTATATTTAACAAATAATTTCTTACATTTTGTTCCAAATTTTTAGTTCCTGATCAGGGGCCTCATGCATAACAACATGAATATAATTTACTCTAAAACATGGCGTACGGACAAAAGCGGAAATGTGCATAAGCACAAAAAAATCCAGATGCATAAATCTGTGTGTGTGTCAACTTCCATGTCCTTCAGCTACATAAATCTTGATCAGCGTGAAATGTATCGCACGTGCACACACCTGCTTCCCCACCCCAACTCCTCCCAGAATTACACCTTTTTGAATATACAAATCAATATAAATAGCCCCTTACCTTCAGCACTTCAAGAAGACAATGGCGAAAGTATGGGAAAAAAAAAACTTCAGCGAATGCGAAATGCAGGCCCTGCTAAGTGAAGTAGAGGCAAGGAAAAATGTTTTATTTGGTAACTTAGGCATGGTAGAATAATCAATAAAAGGAAATTGATGGAGTGGCATAATGTGGCAGATACACTCAAAAGTTCAGGAGCAGAAAATCGCACTTTGACTGAAATATAAAAAGAACTGTTGCCATGAAAAGAAGAGTGAGTTGCAGCCTATCCTCTGAATGTTAGCACCACTGGAGTAGGTAGTGAACTCCTGGGGCTCACGCCATTTGAGCAGTGAGTTGCTGCAATTATTGGCGACACACTTATTGCCAGCATTTAACCAGCGGGGGAGGAAGATTTTGACATCACTGCAGGTGACAGTGAATTTTATTTCTTTTTTGATTACCACTATTCACACTCGTGTAAATAATTTGCATGTGTAATAAGACAGGCAGTAAGGCAGCAGATGTGTTAATTACTGTTTATTCAGTTCCAGACAATAGTACAAAATCTGACCCCAATGCTGAGGAAGTGGCTCCAGGCGATGATGGTGCTGCTTTTGTGCTGACCACATCTTTGGGCGCTGGCTGCTCTCACACCCCTGCCTCGGAAACCGCTGGGCAATCATCTGGCCATGTGCTGACAGACACTGTACTAGAATTACAAAATGCATTGGTGGATCCGGTGAGAGATGTAGCCAATGCACAATGGGATGTAGCCAATAAACTACGAAATATAAAGGCAGTATTGTGTGATATTGACAAAAGATTAAATGAATTTGTGAAAAAATAAATGATGCTTCTGCTTACCTGTTTTTACATTCTGTTAATTACATTGATTTGACACTGTAATGCTTTCCAATGTGGCTGATCATTTGGTGGTCTAGGGTCAGGTTCATCATACCACATCTGTTCAGGTATGGGCAAGCTACGTATGTGTGCCATATTATGTATCCATAATGGGACATGCTTGCACGATGTGACACACTTTCTGTGGACTATAGAGTAACACTTCACCAGTCTTATCCAGGCAGCACCAGTGGTCCTTAAGCTTCCCTATAGTACACTTTACCACCGCCTGAGAGTGGAGGTTATTATAATGTCGCTCTTGTTCAGTCAGTGGGTTGGCAGGCGGGGTGAGAAGCCATTTCTTCAGTGGGTACCCAAAGTCAACTAAGTAATCGTGTTATATGGTTACATCGTACAGATAATGTACGACTGTGACCGAGAAGCCAGCCATCACGCACAGCACCATTTGCAATTTTGTTCCCCACACTACTATTTCTCAGGATGAATGAATCATAAGTTGAGCCAGACCTAACTAGATTAGTGATGTAAATTTTCACATCACTTACGATTTGCATATTAATAGAGTGAAAATGCTTTCTATTTACATAAACAAATTCATTCTGTCAAGATGCCTTTATGGCAATGTGGGTGCAGTTGACCGTTCCAATTACATTGAGAAAACTGGATATTGCTGCAAATTCCACTTTGATGTTTGCCTGTTCAACCACAGTGTATGGAAATCTTAAATATCTGCTTGACAAGCAGATAATACCATCCCATACAGCTGGCATGGCATGACTCACTTGCAAAGGAACAGGTAGAATACAGTTTCTCAAAGTCTGCCTTTGTAAATCCGGCACCAGTTCAGCACACAGCTTCAAGAGGGATTGCTCTTGGAAATCTAAACCAACTAAGAAGCCAGTCGTCATCATGAGACAAGAAAGCAGTATAATCTCTGAATACACGTTCTCTTCTGACTGTTAAATTTTCGATGTCCTATAACAACGCTAAAGTAGCCATGGCAGTGAAATAGTTTGGTCATTCTGTGCACCATTATATTGTTACAGGTTGATTACAATCAGGTGCCTTAAATTTATGAACAATATGCGGTTAATTTCAGTGTATTTGATAAAGCTGGTGTCTTGGATGTGGATCTAAAAAAGAAAGGGAAACAATATGGGAACAGCAGCAATGCTTAGACGCTGGGTGCTGTCAGTTGGCTAAACCAAGTGGAGAACTTGTGTAAGCCAGGGACTGACCTGGTGTGAAAATGTGGGTGGCTTTATGCCAAGTTTAGTTTTTATATTAATCATGATGTGAGAGTGGAAACAGGAGTATGCAACATTTTTGTGCGTACACACTGTTTATACATGAGGCCCCAGGTGAATACCCAAAGACAAAGAATTTTGGAATTTAAAAACAATGAATGATAAAATTAAGAAATACAAACAAACTTTACTGCTTTAATAGGTAATTTATAGCTACATTTCCCCCGACTAGTAATTTTCCTCCAAGTCCTTGCCATCAGTCCTTGTTAAAAAGTGCACAACTGATAACAAAAAATACACCGAACTAAACAAGTACTGCAAAGCCAAAAGGGAACTCATATAAACTAAAGCAAATTGCAGTCCTCCTTATTTGTAACTGATTATAAGGAACATTGTACAGATTTGGTCAATGTTTATGAATGGGTATCAACATTTTTATACCCATCTTACATGAGTTTCAGCATATTGTTGATGGCAATGATTCCTGTTAATTACACTGGGCAATGGTGACCCATATGGGATGACCAGAGAACTTCAAATCATCCGCCACAAAATAGGATGTTCTTTCTAACTTTCCCCTGTATTAGAAGCATCATGCCCTAAATTTACTCTCAAACAACCTTTAATAAATATAACTACAGGCTGCTCAATCTGTCTGAAGCAATTTTGAAATCCTGAAGTTGTCAAGATAATACATCCACTTTCAGATTTTTATTTTCTGACGAGTTAAGAGATTACAGAGTGCAAATCTACTAGTTTCATGGTCACTTTCAGGTGGTAATACCCCTAAACTATTTTTGCAATAAACGGTTTTGATTTCCCGGGTAGATTAAATTAAAAAAAAAAAATCTGTCTTCTTACAATGTTCTTTCTATCTGCACACAACCAAGTCTATTTAAGTTTTCCTTAATAAACTCTGTTACTTTCAATTCATGCACAAATCACAGACAGTGGAAACAGAAAGCATTCAGACCCCTTCACTTTTTTCACTCTTTGTTGTAGATTTAATTTTAAATAGATAAAATTTACAATTTTTGCCCATCAATGTACACTCAATAAGCCATAATGACAATGTGAGAACATGTTTTCAGAAAGGTTTGCAAACTTATTAAAATTCAGAAACTGAAATCTCTCATTTATATAAATTGTGGTCAGATACATCTGGTTTGCTTTATTGATCATTCAGATCATCTAGCACTTAATCGGAGTTCACCTGTGGCAAACTGAATTGACTGGACGTTGTTTAGAAAGGCTTACACCTTTGTATAAGGTCTTACAATTCATACTCTATTTCAAGACAAAAAACAGGGCAAGATCTCCAAAGAAGTGTTTGCAGTCCTCTGTAATAAAATTGTGGCGAGGCATAGATCAGGGCAAGGATATAAAACCATTTTAAAAAAGTTTAGAACCACCAAGACTCTTCCTAGAGCTGGCCCCTAAGCCAGACTGGGCAACAAGGGCCTTGGTCAAGGAGATGATCAAGAACCCAAAGGTCACTTTAACAGAGCCTCAGAAGTCCTCTACTGAGATGGGACATACGGTCAGAATAATGCTAGTTAGGAGTCACTCTTGGCAAAAGGCATTTAAGGAATTCTAAGGGCATGTGGAGAAAAAGATTCTCTGATCCAATGAGAAATTGTACAAAACTCCAAGCACTATGTCTAACAAACACCAAGTACTGCTCATCACCTGCCTGATATCATCCCTATGAGGAAGAATGATGGTGGCAGCATCATGCTATGGGGCTGCTTCTCGGTGGGAGGGAGGCTGGTCATAATTATGGGAAGGAAGGTAGCCAAATACAGAAAAATCCTTGAAAAACAAAAAGCTACTTCAGTGTGCATGCAACATCTGTCTGACAGGACAGTTCAACTGCCAGCTAAACAATGACCAGAAACATACAGCCCATACGATTAATGTAGTGTCTTTGGTACACATTTCTGATGACTCATGACTGGCCCAGCCAATGACCAAACTTAAGCAGAAAATGTATGAAAATTTCAGTTTACAGATGTTTCCCATATAATCTAATAGAACTTGACACTGCATGTTGCAATGCTGATACAGAACTGCACAGCAGCGCAGCTGGACAGCAAAACAGTAACAGTGTCGCTGTCCTCAGCCAACCATAGCAACTGAAAAAAGTCCCAAATAGGCAGCAAACGCTAGTTTCCTTGTTACATTTGGGTTATTTTCATCAAGAGAATCTGAGAAAAGAAAGTATAATTACTTATAAAGATACAACTAAATACCTTAAGAAGGTAGTAAAAATATTTTTATTACAAAATTTGAAAATGAACTAAATACGGGGCATTTGGGCGTCCCAGAAAGGTCAGTATGGGACAGGGGACAAAATTATCAAATATGGGACATGTGCCGTATATAAGGGGCGTCTGGCAACCCTAGCTCATGCCCGTGTGGTCCACAATACCACCCGCAAGACGCCTCTCTCAACCTCTCACTCCACTCCTGCCTCTCTCCGGCGAGTCGCTACAAATGAGCAGCGCCTCTGCCACTCGAGCTCCCAGATCACACAGCTGGAGTAGCCATTAACACCCGAGCACCTACTCCGCCTTTAATCCACTAACTTGCACAGGATCTCTTCCTCGTTCGTTCCTGCTTTTTCTCTCGCTCTATCATAACCTCATTAACATCATTAACCTCCTTTCAATTTCTCTTGCCGATCGGTCCTCTACTACTTTTCTCCCCTCTATCTCGTGCCGACTCGTTCTTATCAGCCTACGTGGGCGCAGGGTCTGAATCGCGCACCCCCGGAAGCCGATGAAGAAATTGAGACAGACAACACCTTCACATGCAGCTGTGTCTCGCCTCGGCTACTCATCGAAATCCCCACAGCTGCATGAGCTGCCCATTTATTTATTTATTTATATTCAGAAATGTCCCTCTTTTTTGAGCCGCGTACCCGCTATGCCAGTGGTTCCCAAATTTGGTCCTTGGGACCCCCTGTGACTGCAGGTTTTTGTTCCAACCAGATTCACAATCAGTGATAATAATCGATAATAACCAATGTCATTTAATTAGCTGTTTTTTTTTCTTTTCTGTTATTCTGCATTCAGAAAAGCACAGCAGTTGCTTTAGATGTTTAACTCTAATTTGTTGTTTTCCTATTATTTTACCCTTTTTCAGTGTAGTTTTCTCCCTTCATTTAACCCTAATAGTGACAATTAGAAACAAGCAAAGCAGACACCAAGGACGATTAAAGCTGCAACTACTTCAGAATCAGATCCCCTTATTAGTAAATAATGAAATAAATAATTAGAGCACCTGGAAAAACAATGAAAATCAGGATGAAAATACTGTTAACAATTTAAAAAAACAACATATTCCTAACATAACTGCTTATTACATTTTAATAAAAATGTGCCAGACTTACTTTTGTAATTTCTGCATTGACCCCAAAAACCAGAAACTGGGAAATAATGACTAACTTAATGAAGCTAGGAGTCCAATTAAAATGGAAATTGGTGGAACAAAAACCTGCAACCACAGGGCTTCCCAGGGACCAAGTCTGGAAACAACAGCACTGTACTACAGATTCCCAGTTTCATTTGCTTTGTATTTCAATTAATCAGTGTAAGATTTATTGTTATTTCAGCCAAGAAAAGCGCAAAAATTAAGTTGAACTTTTACGTGTTAATAATATAAAGGTTTAATCTGTCTAAATGAAGATATTCTATTTGTAATTTAAGTAATGGAATGATATATTCTATAATTTTACTGCATGATGGAGCCCAATCAAGTACATTTAAATACAGTAGGTCTTTTCTGAATGTCCACAGTGTGAATCAATCCAGAACTAATAAAACATTCAGCAGCTCCAGAATCTACCTCTTCTTCTTCTTCTTCCTTCTTCTTTCAGCTGCTCCCATTAGGGGTTGCCACAGCGGATCATCTTTTTCCATATCATCCTGTCCTCTACATCTTGCTCTGTTACACCCAGCAGCTGCATTTCCTCTCTCACTACATCCATTAACCTTCTCTTTTTCTCTTGCCTGGCAGCTCTAATCTTAGCATCATTTTCCCTATTTACCAAGCATCTTTCCTCTGCACATGTCCAAACCAATGCAATCTCGCTTCTCTGACTTTGTTTCCCAACTGTCCAACTTGAGCTGACCCTCTAATGTACTCATTTCTAATCCTGTCCATCCTCGTGACACCCAGTGCAAATTTTAGCATCTTTAACTCTGCCACCTCCAGTTCTGTCTCCTGCTTTCTGGCCAGTGCCAACATCTCCAACTCATATAACATAGCTGGTCTCACTACCATCCTGTAGACCAGCAGTTCTCAAACTTTCGTTTTTTCCGCCCTCACTTTACTACCTGGAATAATTTTGCGCCCCCTGCATAATACAAGATAGATGAGAATAACCCATGATACAACTAACAAAGGTATACTCGTGTGGTGCCGCAGTAATCCTATCATTTTTACTTCCATAAGATTTGCATGTGTTTGGCTAACTTCGATTAAATATTTGCAATTTATTTTTTTTAAAGTGCTTTAATAGCTTCTAAAATGCCTTGTGTGGTTTTTGGTAGTAATTCTAATCCCAAAAACAAAGAATAAATTATTTATTTTTATTTAATTATTTTTTATGTAAAGAAACGATTAAATTTGTTTTCATTTTTAAAAATCTCGCAAACGAGGACACCAATGAAGACAATCTGCGTGAAACAAACATATTTTCGACTCACAAATATTATACTGTTGTTAGTTGTATCATGAAAATAACCCAATACGCAGTAAATTAATTAACTCAAATTGGCAATATTGGCTATGCTGCCAATGTGGTGCCGTCGTGCCGCATTATCACCTGATCTACTGTTACCCGAATGTTCGTGACAGATACCGATACGTCTGAAACTTTCTGGATTGAAAATACACGACTATAAAAGCAGCAGCAGTGGCGCTGCTCATCACAGAAACAAACTTAAAATAGAAAAGGAGCTCAGAGTGTTCATCTCGAATATCAAATCAAACCTGGACAGGCTGTGTACTTTAAAGCAGGCAAATATTAGTCATTAGATCTATGCTTTAGAAATGTTTTATTTTAATTTTAGTTATAATGCATTCGTTGTGATTATATGCTTGCAAATTTAAATTTGAAATAAAAGTGTAAAAAATTAATTTTGATGTCTTGTTGTTTTATTCGATGCCCCCCTTATACAGCTTCAACGCCCCTCAGCGGGGCGATCCCCACAGTTTGAGAACTGCTGCTGTAGACCTTCCCTTTCACTCTTGCTGATAACTGTCCATTACAAATTACTATTCTTCTCCACCCATTCCACCCTGCCTGCACTCTCTTTTTCAGCTCTCTTCCACAATCCCCATTACTCTGTACTGTCGAGCCCAAGTATTTAAACTTATTCACCTTTGTCAACTCTACTCCCTGCATCCTCACTATTCCACAAAACTCCCTCTCATTTACACTCATGTATTCTGTCTTGTTGCCACTGACCTTCATTCCTCTCCTCTCCAGGGTCTCCTCAACCTGCTCCCTATTCTCACTACAAATCACAATGCCATCAGCAAACATCATAGTCCAAGGGGACTCCTGCTTAATCTCATCTGTCAACCTGTAGACCTTTGATCCAACTGACGCTCACTCCCCTTACATTTAGTATATTGCAAACACACAATATCAACCTTCCTTCTCTCCATCACATCAGCTAACTCTCTCCCCTTACTAGTCATACTGCCACAATTCAAAGTTCCTACCTTCAGTTCCACTCTCTTTACCTTCCACTTCTCTTCTTTCCTCAAAATACACCTCCCCCTCTTCCTGTCCTTCTTTGGCCAACAGTAGCCCAATTTCTGCCAGCACCCTATTGGCTAACAGTGGTGGGTTCACTTTGGGACATGACCGATCCGGTATGGAAATCTGTATTGTTAACCGCATGTTGATCTGGCAACATTTTGCACCAGATACCCTTCCTTATGTAACCTTCCCCATTTATCCGTGCTTGGGACTGGTTTGTGTGTGTATTCACTGTGGCTGGGTTTTTTTCTGTGTATTTTGCCTATGTGACCACATGGCAATAACCAAACTATTCCGAAGCAACATTTGCACTGCTTTGTGTTTTTTTGTATCTCACACCCTCATACACTTTTATTATAAGAACATCTCTTATCTACAATGGAGTGTTCAATCAAAAGAAAATGTGAAGCTGGTTTTAAATTAAATGTCATTGAAGTGGTGAAAGAAATTGATAACTGCACTGCTGCAACAAAATTCAATGTGTCTGAGAAACTGGTGCGAGATTGAAGGAACACGCATATGAGTCGATGTCTGATTTTATGATCTAGTGTGAAGCGGCTGGGATGAGAATCAGCACCTCCAAATCCGAGAGCATGGTCCTCAGCCGGAAAAGGGTGGCCTCAGGGTTGGGGGAGAGATCCTGCCCCAAGTGGAGGAGTTCAAGTATCTCGGGGTCTTGTTCACGAGTGAGGGTTCTGCGGGCTCTGCATCGGTCTGTCGTGGTGAAAAAGGAGCTGAGCAGCTGAGCCGTAAGGCAAAGCTCTCAATTTACCAGTCGATCTACGCTCCTACCCTCACCTATGGTCATGAGCTATGGGTAGTGACCGAAAGAACGAGATCGCGAATACAAGCGGTTGAAATGAGTTTCCTCCGCAGGGTGTCTGGGCTTTCCCTTAAAGATAGCGTGAGATGCTCAGTCATCCGGGAGGGGATCAGAGTAGAGCCACTGCTCCTCCGCATCGAGAGGAGTCAGATGAGGTGGCTCGGGCATCTGATCAGGATGCCTCCTGGACGCCTCCCTGGTGAGGTGTTCCGGGCACGTCCAACCGGGAGGAGGCCCCGGGGAAGACCCAGGACACGCTGGAGGGACTATGTCTCCTGGCTGGCCTGGGAACGCCTTGGGATTCTCCCGGAAGAGCTGGAAGAAGTGGCCGGGGAGAGGGAAGTCTGGGCCTCTCTGCTTAAGCTGCTACCCCCGCAACCCGACCTCGGATAAGCGGAAGAGGATGGATGGATGGATGGTACCCCTTGACATTTTACATAATCCAGGTTAAGACATAAAACGTGACTTTCAGTGTTAAGTTTGAGTGAGCTCAAGTGGGTTCCTGAATCTGAGTAAGAGGGTGTAAACCATAGGACACATAGTTTTGAACACAGTGCTGATAATATTTCTAGCCCTTTGTTTTGATTACAGCATAAGACAGCATATATTAGAAAAAGAGAAAGGCAGAACTGCATCCTGTACACATAGATCTAATACACACTACTGCACCTTTCATGCAATGAGAAAAGCCACTGAGTTGCCTTCTTTACTGTCTTTGGCATTGCATACCCCATCATAAAGGACAGGGTACCTGAATTCTACTGAGTTTGCCACTTCAGAAGCACAGACATCTGACTTTTCTGTTTTTGCTTGACTGCTTTTTTCAAGCTGAGTTGCGACTATTGAAGTTGTTGACGTAAGTCTTCCTACCCTCTGAAATAAGAAAAAATATCATGCTAAATCTTAATCATTCCTGTCCAATGCAGTGAACAGTTTACACCGTTAAGTATTTGATATGCATTGCAAAATCAAATTTAACAGAACTTTGCTAGTTGAGAGTGTTTGTGTGATGAAAGTATAGACTCAGTTAAATACAAATGACACTTAGCGCACTGCCCAGTGGCCACTGGTACCTCTGTAGATATCTTGAACTATTTTCATACATGCACAATAGTATGCATTTTTTCCTTAGTGGTATTCTGTCCTTCCTCTCAAAAAAGAAAACAAAATCTATACTCAAAGCTATCATAGCTTTTTCATAATTTAATTTTATAGTATGCAATTTATTTGCCTTTTTCTGTTCACTGCAAATTATAATTGAGCATCTGTTCACCTAGAGTTATGACAAATGATTTCCTTTTCCTTTCCTTTTGCAAACAATATGAGTATGTGCTTATATTAAAACATTTTATATTATATGGTAATCACTGGCTATAGCCATTCAAGCTAATCTGAATTCATCCAGAAAGTTTCTGGGTCTGAAATAATATTTGGATTTCCAAGCAGATAAATACTTGGAAAAGAGACTTAATCTTAAAACTCATTGTAACCTGAGAGCTAAATAGCTTTGCTTAGATCACTGTTGGCAAAGAGCACCCAAGCACATTTTAGCTACGCCTGCTACTCAGCAGGAGGCTGATGTCTTTATGTGGTCATATTTTCTTCAAGAAAATGGATGTTAATCAATAGATGAGTGATTAGCTAAACAGATCTTTCTTTTGGAACTTCTCATTCCATGAGGATGTTGAATCACTTGCTATCTCGGATGTTTACTTGTCTTCTTTTGGTTTTGCTCTTCAACTTCCATAGAGTTTTATTGACATTAGGCAATGACCAGCTGTGTCATAATACAGAAAAACTGCTGTCTGAGTTCCCGAAAACTGTTGATAAATCGAACAGATGCATGATGAGCTGTACAATGCAGACATGGATGTCACTGGCTAGTGGGAACCGAACAATGACTTTACTCCTCCATGCAACCGTTCCAGGTGAGTTAATGTCTCTTTACTGTTCAAGAGTGGAAAAAAACAGCTTTCTGACAGTTTGTCACAGCCAAATTATACTTCCTAAATCACTGACCTGCAAATTTTTAACAAAATAAAAGCATGGACAAGTGCATTGGCTGGTCATTTCATTATGCAGTTGAACTTCGTTAGAGAAAGCTGTATTATTTATCGTTTGAAAATTGTTTAAAGTGCCACCAGATTAAATGATTTTAATAATTCTGATGATGAAGTAAGGGGCATTATATAATTAATAGAATAGATAACATTCAATCATAGTTAATTTTTTTGTTTTCATGTGTTTGTATAATGTACTGTAGAATAATAAACCTTACATTTGAAAAAAAAAACTCTAAATTACGGGGAATACCATAAAATCAGTAATATTGCAGTGCAGTGCATTACATGTAACTTAATTTTAAAGAAACCATTTGGTATTTTCACAATGTAATATCAATACTCATAATATAATTCAAGCGAATATTAAACAACAAACCCTGCGCTTAAAATACTTTAAACCAACTAGTTGCAATTTTTTATAAATTGACTGGAAAAAGTTTGAGACATTTACAAAATCTTTGAAATGATTTGAGGCAAATTCACTTGGAATCTGAGAACTTGAGATTGTTGCTACCTTTCATAAATTAATGCTTTGGTAAGTGATTAGTATAATATTTTCAAAGTTTTCTTATATCAAAATGTAATCCTTTAAGTATTTAATTTAGGGTTATGATGACAGCCTCCTCTAAGAGTTATCATAAGTACTTGTTAACTGTTTTGTCTGTATATCTATGGGCTATGTTACTTAGGGATTTATGTAGTGTGCATCTATCTATCTATCTATCTATCTATCTATCTATCTATCTATCTATCTATCTATCTATCTATCTATCTATCTATCTATCTTTATCAATGTGGCCAAGTGTAACTGGGAAAAGCATTTGAATGATTAATCTACTAATATTATATTTCTGTTTATTGAAATTAATTCTGACCTGAGCCTAATCCACAATACTTAGTTTTTGTAATCATTTTGGAATACAAAAATGTACTTCAAAATTATTTTTCTCAATAATTGTTTTATATCAGAGTGTGATATTGCTGGTGTAGTTAATACCGGTTTGGATTTTCATATTATACAGTATTTCTAGGTTTCCATGTCTCTTGGCTACTTTAAAAGTCTTCTACTTTGCAGACTTCATTATCTGGGTTTGTTTTAGTCATAGGGGAAGCTTTTTCCCCATTATAGTCCTGTTTTTACACTATATGAACTAGAAATTCTTCTTACCCTACAGGGAAGGATAACAGATTCTGTTGGCTTCGGCACCTGCTATGTGTAAAGGGAAAACGTCTCCACAAAGCTTATGTTCTTCTACCTTTGCAAGAGGGAAAACTGCAGCCAGATTCCGTAATCCACCTGCAGACTCTGGGTTCTTCCAGAAAAAGCCTATTGGAATCAGAACAGAGCCAGTCAATTTTTGGTAGTGAGTGTGGCCTCCGCTTTGATATGACTCAGTTCATTATGGTCACAGAGAATTTGGTAGAGATATGTGTGGAGCCACTGCTGAATGGACATCCAGCTTTTAGTTCAGTAATGGATGGTCTCAAATGCCAACCATTTCTTGGTACAATTTGGAAAAAACAACACCATTCCATTCAATAAATGCCTCTTATATTTTATGCCACAGCAGACAAATATAGAAATGCACTGCAACTTTTAGAGTTATGTATGTATGTATGTATGTATGTATGAATGTATGTATGTATGTATGTAGGTATGTATGTCTGGACTGTGTTTTCATAATATACTTTTTTACATTTTCATTTACTGCATATTCATTTTCTTTAGCTTTATTTGTGAATGGCTAATGAATGGTATCAAAGATTAAAGCAACATATTTAATGTTTTATTTATGTTCCTCTATTTATAAAAATACAATTGTTATTATATTTTTCAAAGTTTTCAGCTATCCCCATATATTGCTTTCCTGTATTAGCTTATCTAAATGTAATTGCATGGTTTAAACTGGCAAACTCCATCCACAGATTGATCAACTTTCTGTAATGTTTTCATCAGGGAGCCATAGCAAGCCATTGAGCCTGTCCAACAGATTCACACACACACATCCTAATACCAAGGTTAAAAATAGATTACAGGGAAGGTAACACATTAACAATTTATCGTAATCCATGCTGGTTTATTTTCTTTGCCTTCACAGTAATATACAACAGAATGGATGATAACACTCAATATAAAGAGCAATAGGCAGCATGGTGGCGTAGTGGCTAGCACTGCTGCCTCACAGTAAGGAGACCTGGGTTCGCTTCCCTGCGTGGAGTTTGCATGTTCTTCCCGGGCTTGCATGCTGGTGATCCTTAATTATCCCTAGTATGTGCTTGGTGTTTGTGTGTGTGCCCTGCGATGGGCTGGTGCCCAGCCCGGAGTATGTTTCTTGCCTTGCGCCCTGTGTTGACTGGGATTGGCTGCAGCAGACCCCCGTGACCATGTAGTTAGGACACAGTGGGTTGGATAATGGATGGCTGGATAAAGAGTAATCATCAAAATAAGCTCATTACCATTATGCCAGTTGAGTGACGGCCAGTAAATCATGCATATTTACACACATTTTCAAATAAGAATGGTGACATAGTCAAAGTAGTTGTAAAGATTTTATCCAAAATTTGGACATAAATGCAACTCAGGAAAATGTGTAGGTTTAACATTTTTTTCTTTGAAAATGATCCAAACAGTGAGCTGGATTGAAATTAATTTTATCTTTATAAGTTAGTTTGCATGATTGTTTTCTTTCTTTGCCTTTTTCAAGACAAATTGTAATTTTAAAGAAAACGGTCTGCTAAAATCAATTATTCTGAAACAAATCTAAAACATTATTTAAGGAAATATTTGCTATGTGTATTATATATTGTATTTATCATTGTATAGTATAACCTCTCCATTCCAAAAGAAATAATTATATAATCAAGAACATTTTAAATTAACTTTTTCTCCGAAGCAATATTAAATTTTAAAATACAGACTCTGGTCACTGTCAACAGGTGAACATAAATACAGAAACACAAACTTACAAATCCTGTGCACATGGAAATTAAATAATAAACCAGATACACAGATCTTACACTTAAAAAGGTAAACTGGTTATATTATTTCAGTCTGAATAATAAATTAGGTACTTTCTAGTTTGTAAAGATTTATGCATGTTTAAAAATCCATGTGTTTTAAGAGCATTAAGCTTTGACGAAATGTTTATTCCTGAGAGTAGAATAAGAGCACTGATGTGAAGAAAGCATATGTTTAATAATACAAAACATTTAACTCCAAAAAATGTTAAATGTAGTTTTTATACAAAATGACATATTATACATGTACAGTTGTGATGGTGATTATTTAAAGATATTATAAATGTGTAATAATTAATGCATTGTTTTTATAATCAATGAAGTGCAAATTACAATAAAGTGTATTTTGTCTTCTACCGTTATCTTTTTTCATGACATCTTTTCTAACTATTTGCCAGGTTACATTATCAATGCATTTGAGAGATTGTGACTATAGAAATTGGAATTTAACTTTTTGCTAACTGAAAAATCATAAACTAGCAAAAGAAAAATCTGAAAATATAAAGAAATATTTTACATAAAACAATAATTAAACTTACAGAATTTGTCAAGAAACCTATTGATGCTGAGAATTCAATATGGTTTTGAATAAAGTTCTAAAAACACAGAGTGATAAAAATGAATTCATGATGGCATTAGTATAAGCAGAAAATATGTCATCTTACAGATTTTAAGTCAAATCACTTTGTTCACAGAAAACAGTGTGTAGATTTGACATAGAAAGGGTTTTCATTTAGGTATACCTGTATATATACATGATTTTAACATCTATGTTCTGAACTTAATTTTTGATAAGAACACTTCTACAAGTAGACAGTTAATGAAAGATGTTGGAATGAAATTCTAATAAATGTGGTTTGAGGTAATAAGTCCATTTTAAGTGGACTCTAATAGAGAAGTACCAAAATAGTTTCTAGGTGACAAATTCTGTAATTTTGCATTATCAACTAGGTACTGTATATTTTATATATTTCTTTAAGATCCCCTTATATGTTGTGAGTGATCAGTCCTTCATTTTCTGAACCCACTTCTGTAGTTCGGCCTCAGAGGGTGTCAGAGCCTATATAGGGAGCACTGGCCACAAGGCAGGAACTAATCATGAAGGAAGTGCCAATCTGTCACGGAGCACACTTATACACACATCCATACTCACTGATACATGGCTACTTTCAAGTGGCCATCTAAGTTAATCTTTATGTCTTTGAGATATGAGAAGAAAATTCTCATGCAAACACATTCACTCCCAGAGAACAGGCAGTGATTTGAAACTAGGACGCTGAAACTGCTTAGGCAACAACATAATTCTTATACCTTTCCATTGCCAAGTTCTAGATGATATAATAGGAAAATATAAAAATAAAGCAGATAATTATATACTAGCACATTAATTTTACAGAATACTTTCCTAATATAGCATTTTCATTAGGTTTTATGTACACTTAAACTGCTCAGTTTGAAAATGGTAGGTATGAGTGTAAATGTAATGCATCACTTGATACATCGTTCATTTATAGTTATTTGGAGGATGAAAAACATACAAAAATCTAACGCTGATCACATGCGTAGACATGTATTTTGATCAAATATACTTGAGTCTTGTCCTCAGCTGATGCTGAGATACTAAGTGAACTACTGAATTAGTGAATTTTATTGAAAGCACTGCTTTTTGTCTCAGCTCAAAATTAAAAACAAGCAATTCAAGAACAACCATATATTTTCTGAACAGGCTGGCTTTAGTACAAAAATTGGAATGAAATTTTCACTAAAGATAGGCAGCAACAAAGGTCGTAAACACTTAAGATAAAAGTCATAACAATGAAGAACATTCAAGTGCCTGGCAAATTATAAACGGCATGGAAATCCAGCAAAAGATTAGTAAAAATAGATTGCTTAAATGAATTAGCAATACAATTTCCAGCTACAGGTACTCAAAATGTTCCAGGAGAGTTGTTTCCTAGCAACAAGAATGTCTCATAGAAAAGGAGTAAGGCTGAGAATGAAAACCGAAAAAGGCTTAACTCTAATTATGTCCATTCATCGTTCAGTGCCTTCCTAATGTAATCCAGACTGTAAGTTCTTCCTTAATGATGCTTGAATCAGATTTTTTTTTTAACTCGTGTATATAAACATCTTTACTATAACTAAATGATTCAATGAATACACAGTTAAACATGTTTATAACTAAACTAATCTAAATTATTCTTTAAAAAAACTTGACACAACATCTACGGAGAAATTTGAAAAGCAGAAGCAGAAACATGCACTAAAATTACTCATAAATATTCAAAAGGAAGATTCAATTCTTTGTATGGTGTTTTTGAGTGTAAACTGAGAGGAATTGAAGTGCAATATTACATTCTATCTTTAAAATAACTGTATAGCTCTGAATTATTTGTGGTGTTTAATTTACTACCTGTCCCACATATTTTAAGTATGACAAAGAGCAAAAGGCCAGTGTGTTCACCAATAACTTTATCACACTTTAATTATATCAAATGTATTATTCACCTTTATTATAATGTAAAGAGTGTACCATGACCTGGAAGTAGACACGCACAATCTGGGAAATAGCTGAGGTACCAACTGGTCACCCTATTTAGTTAAATCAAGAAGATGGCCTTTAGTGCCCAAACAACAAATGTAAGTAGGCAGGTTTTTGCTGTGGCAAAAGTCTAGTCAGAATATGATTCCAACTTCCAGAAACAGATCCTTTTTATATTGCCAGGACTGGAAGGGGTGGGGCCTTCTATGGGCTTGGCTAGACATCCAGCTTAGGTGATTGTTCGATGCTGTAGAGAAAGGAGAAGATACAGTTAAAGTTCTGTATACTCACTACTCCTCGTCCCAAGGTGGTACTGCTTACATCGGCAGAGCCCGAAAGGTGGTGTTTATGCAATTAGGACATCAGTAAGCTGTTTTCAAAACATGTTTACTATTAATCATTACTGCTGTATTCTGCCCTGTGTATTTCACAATATATGCCAAAAATGCTTGATACATGCCTACTATACCTTCACCATGCTGTGCTATCTCTTTTGATGAGGATCTTCTGACCTTTACTGCAATGCTCAGCATTCAGGTAAGAATCTGGGTAATTCAACTTGCATGTGAATATGATTTCACACAGTGTTGGTGGTTTTCTTATAGGTTTTAAATATAGATTTAATTTGGTATGTTTTTAAGAGCTAATTATAAAACTACTGTAAAAATATAAAGTCAGACAGTATGAGAGAAAGTTACAGGTTTCTCTGACTTGGCATTACTGGTATGTTAAAAATGTGAAGAAAAAACTAATACATAAGTAAAATAGAAAAGTGGAGGGTCTAAAACTGGACCATTGGTAGCTGAAATGATTGTAAGAATATTGCTGGTGAGACACTTAAGTATTGTAGAATACAGAGTAAACAAGAGTAACCCTATGTCACTTGCTTATTTGGGGAAAAACCAGGGAAGTATATGTGTTATTCCTGTGATAAAACATTCAAGGCCGTCAGCATGTGCTTGTGGAGTTCTTCCAAGATAGTAAAGGAGAACAGGTGAGTGGGCACAACCAAGAACTGGTAGGATCTGATCAAAAATATATAAGTAAATCAATTATAGCCAAGTTTGGAGTAGCAAAATCAAGAGCTGCTTGAAGGAACTTTAACATGCAGTCACATCCCTGAAGAAGAAGAAGAAGAATCTGGGGTTTATTTGGAGGTGACTGATAGCTTGAGATAATACCTGCCTTATGCAAGAGAGTGCTTACTGACCCCGCAACAGAAATGAGAAACAAGTGGGAGATGAGGGGCTCTACCTGACATCTACTGAGGCAAGCCACAAAAAAGAGCAAGTGTTAATTGTTTTGTGATGTGTTTCTCTCCCTGTAAACTTGACTTTATTATGGATAATATAATCCCTTACATATTTTGCTGGACAGACATTATTTTTGGGAGTGATGATTTAGTTTATTATATAAGCTCTGAACAAATCAAAAATATGGCAAATGTAGCAGGATCATTTAAGGCAAAGTACGCTGAGGATGGCTAATTCTCAGAGGACGTTCTTTAGATAAGAGATTAACAATTAAAGTTTTAATATCATATCCTTTCTAATGTCTCAGTTAAATGTTTACACATAGCACAACATGGTTGACTGGTTGAGGCAATTGTTGCCCAGAAACAGAGCAGGCTGCATATATTAGGAGTATAAAACAGGACCTCAGACATACAAGTCTCTTTTCTGTTTTCAAGGTCCAAAATACCCACATTCCATATTCTCGTAGCTGCATTATATGTTTTGTACTTTCAGCTGAGCGTTCATTGGTTTTAACTGTTGCACTCACAGAGCCCACTCCACTGAGTTAAGGGATGAGTTGGACTGAGACTGTTAGAAATCACTGGACTGAATTCAATGGAAATGTCAGACTACATGACTGTTGGTCACAGGGGCTGACAGCGGCTGCCTCTGTCTTGCTAAAATAATGTTAACTAACCTGTGAATGAAAATCATTGGAAAACTCTTGTAATGTAACTGGGCGCTAAGTAAACTTCTAAATTGCTACTGCAATTTATGCAAGGGTGTCATATTACACGGCGGTTGACACCTTCTCTCTCACTGTTTGTGTCTCTCATCCACACTGTCCCCTCACACTTGCCCCACTCAAAGGGTCCCTTGATGAGCTTCCAAATGTCACTCGTTATATACCAGTCAATGTTCTGCACCTTTCAGTTTACATTGTCAAATGAAGAGGCTCTGTTAGTATCTCTTTCTCTCTGTCTTAGCCTGCTCTGCTCATCCCTCCTGTTACACTCAGAGCAGTCATCTTAGTAAGTTGTGCTAAAAGAGAACCCCCATTGCACAGTGTCTGTAATTCAAACACTTCAAGTTTGAATTCTACCACTGCTATCATCCCAAACAGGATGAGTAGCTAAGCAAGAGCATTGCCTTGACCGAATCCCTCAGCAGAGACAGTCAGCGCTAGTCTAGCCATTGAGAGAAATATTTTCTCATATTCAGTTTTCGTCTAATAGTTAAGGTTGGAATAAGTGGAATGTGGTCATAAGATGCCCACAGAGTTAATGATTTGAAACTAATCCAAATAATCAAACAATTTCTTCAAATGTTGGGTATGCCGTAGTCTTTTGGGAAGATTGTGCAAGAATTTCAGGAAGTAAGATGACCTAATTCTCTCTAAATGCTCCTGAAGATTGATTGTTTTAGAGTGCAGATTTATATAATTAAAATATGATGTACTTTTTTGTGCATTTTCCAAAAAAACCCCTTAAGCAATTAAATCACAAGTGAGTAGAAAGTTGCCTAAAAAAGCATCACCAGTTGATTGAAAAACAGTCAATTGGCTTTATTTTCATTTTAAGATGACACTTAAACCTGCTATGGATTGAGAAAGGTCTGAAAAGTAATATTAAGTGATTCATACTTTTTTAAAACATATTTTTAAAAATCATGTTCTTTAAGATAGAGCAAAGTATCACTGTTTGCCCAGGCATGCCGTTTTATGCAGTTTCCAAAGAAAAAAAAATGAGATGATGCCCAAGTGGTTCCTGTGTGGAGTTTACATGGTCTCCTCAGAGTACTTGGATTCCTTCCATCTATTAGTCCAAAGTTGTGCGGGTTAGTTGAATTGGTGTTGTTAAATTAGCCCTGTTCTATGCTTGTGTGTTTGCACCTTGTAATGGACTGGCACCTGTCCAGGTGTTTCTTCTACCTTGTACCCGAAGTGTGTTCAAGCTTCATCATGCCACTATTCTGTATTAAGAAAATGGATGAATGGGTGGATGGAAATGATACAATAACAACAGTTAGCCTGCACATCACAACCTGTTTTACTCTTTTTTGTACACATAGTAACCACTTGAACAGCCTGGTGAAAACTTGTAATATAATGGTGTATCCTTAAATAAAATAAATAATTCCACTATGTATTAACAATCCCACACTCCACTGCACAGTGCACAATATGTTTATTTTTCAAACTGTGAAAGAAAAATTCACTGCTTGTAAGCTACTAAGGGTTAAAAGCTGACAAAGCTGTAATGGCAGGTTATTCATACAGGCGTCTGTCATAAGACAGGTTGCAGCAAGCTGACCTAGGACAATTTCTTCTTTTGGAAAGCATCTCTTAGCCACAGGAAAGATGACCTTTCCTTCTTTAGGACCCCATGTGACATGTACACAAAACAGAAATGGTTGGCCGATTCACGCAATATAAGATGAAATGCTTAGATAAATGACATTACGCTTTTTTATAAGTAAAGGGAAGGGAGACAATATTAAAAAGCTAACTGAAAGGGGGAACTTTGTTGTTCTAGCTAGCAACACATGAATCCGATGTCTGAATAAAGATTGATTGATTGAATTATTGTCTTCCTCGGGGGTTTCTTTCACAAAACGTATAAGGAATAACTCAAGTAAAATACAATACATAAAATTAAATACATAAAAACTCATATACACACATTAGAAAGGCAGCAGTAGCACATCTTTCATCAAGTAGCTCTATCTCTAACCTTAATTTCACCACACTAAAAGTTGGCTGAATGGATGTATTATATTATCTTATTATTAGTTATGAATGTAACAAGCAAGCGAAAAGGGGATACCTATAAACACCCCATAACAGTCTACTAAGAAGCTCTTTTCTTCTTCTCTTTCCACACTGTCAAACTGGCTAAGATGAATACATCATAGGCACTCCCAGGCTGCTTTGCCACAGTTTCTGTAAAAAGCCCTTAGTGACTGCAAAGTCACCTGTACATTCAGTACTGAGAACCTTTCTGGCAGGCACAGTGTGGCACAAAGAGGCTGGATATATGATGAGTATGAGCTACAGACCAATGGTTAAATTTTAATTATGTGTAAGCACTTGGTTTGTAAGCTGATGGTTGAGAATACAAACACAGGATTCAATGGATGTTATTCTAGGTGGGCTTTGTTTATTGCAACCATACATTCTCTATCCAGTCATATAATCCCTCGTGCTATCCTTCCTTTAATTTTCATCTTGCTACTCCACAAACAATTGTAGTACAGAAAACATCTCTGTGAAACTAAAGTGAGCTGCAAACTTAAAAGGAATATGACATATTAACTTAATTATTTAAATGAATTTAAATGAATTTAACAATTTATCTATAAAATATCATACTATAAAAGATGCATTGCACATCATCGAGAGTATATTTTATTATATATCTTAGTATTCCAAATGTTCAGATAGTTGTCATAATTTGAATTTAATGTATTCTTTGTGGTAATCACTGTCCATGGCTATGGTCAGTGGAGGAGAAAGCCTATTACATAAGTATGTAGAGAATAATGACAACTTTAAATTAACAATCAGTCTTACAGTGGAGTTTACAATGTTCATCGAATTATGATGATTTTAGGAAAAGCACCCCTATTCTTGGGATTAATAAAAAGACAACATGAACTAAAAGGGAAAAGTTTTGGTTGAGATCTGCAAATAATGAATGACTTATAAAATACGTACCTTGTACATTCATGTCACAAAGTAGCAATGCTTTATTATTTATCACAGATTTAAAAATATGTATTTCTAGTATCGTTAAGGCAAAATATATTTGCTTTAATGATACAACATGGAGTAGGTTGGAAAGTACAGTACATTCTCCTTGCTTTTACAAGTAATATAAAACCCTAAAATATCCCAGACTTTTGAAATTCTTCCATTTTTTATTTTTATCCAAAATCATATCATTAACAAAGATTTAAAAGTACAGTGAGTTCTTGCCAAGAACAGAAGAAAGCATGTTACACATCTTTTAGTTATTACAAGCCTTTTTCTTTTAAGTCACTTTTTCTACATCTGCACCTTGTATTTGTCAAACTTTCTGCACATAATACAATAAATCTTTATTTGTATAAATCCATTCATCTAGGCACACAACCACCTTTTCTGCTACTGATTTGTGTTGAGCAAGTATATCACATAACACCATTTTGCTTTTATCTTTGACACGTACCTATTCTTTATCTTTTAAATTAGTGCATTCTCCAAAATCTGCTTCTCAGTTAAGACTGCTAGGAAATTGAATTTGTTTTACTCAATTTAGAGGATATAGATATTTTAAATCAGGCTTTATGTCAAGCAGCACTTATTACTATTTATTTATTTTCCCAGGCTAAACATTTTGTAATATTATTGCTCCACAATTACTGTTATTCTATTGCATTTATAAATCTGTAAACATTTGTAACATGTACTCAGAAAGAAGTGCTATGTAAGATTACATTAAATTGAACTGTGAATTGACAAGCCAACCGAACAGAGAGAAAGGAATGAGCGTCTGCAGAGAAGGCCAAGAGTGGCAACAGGTTTCCTTGTTTTGTCTATTTCTCTTGTTACTTTGAGTTTTCCTGTGTTTATTCTTGCCCAAGTATTTTTAAAATAAAAAATGCACCAATTACTATGCATACCTTGGCATTTGGTCTGGAGGAATGCCAGAAGGTTGCTGCCCTTTAACAAATGGCTGCTGCTGCTAACATTCAAGCACTTCTTTAATATGCAAGATCCAAATCACTGAATAATCTGTTTGTTATTAAAACATTTCAAACGGAATGATCAAAAGACCATCTAGGTACGAGATAAAGGTTTATTCAGTAATTCAGCACACTCATTCCCAGATTTCTTTAAAATATACAAAAAAGCTGAAAATATTATTTTTCTGTGGTGAATTCCTATCTATGGTGAGCATGATGGAGTTTTGGCAGCACTGCTGCCTCGCACTAAGTTGACCTGGCTTCACGTCCCAAGTCCTCCCTACATGGAGTTTGCATGTTCTCCCTGTGTCTGCGTGGGTTTCCTCCCACAGTCCAAAGATGTGCAAGTTAGGTGGATTGGCAATACTCAATTGGCCCTAGTGTGTGCTTGGTGTGTTTGTGTTTACCTCGCATTAGACTGGCGCCCTGTCCAGGGTTTATTCCTGTCTTATGGTCTATGCTAGCTGGGATGGGCTCCAGTACCAACTCGTGCCCCTTTGAAAGACGAAGCTGGTTAGAAAATGACTAAAAAAGAAATTCCTATCTAGGTGTTGTACTTCTTGCAGTATTATTTATTTATGAATTTTGTAATATTACTTATTGCTTAGTTAATACATAAAGTTAAAACGTTTTATCAACTAGTAAGGCCAAGGTGGGATAATAATAATGATTTTATAAACAGTATAATATTAGAATGAAATTTTCTTATGAGTATTTTATTTTTATAAAGTAGTTTTTTAAATTTATATTATAATCAATCTTGTAGTTTTTAGGTGAATTCATGCTAATAACAGTGTGTAAGTACACTGAGTGACACCAAATCCCAAATGGTGGTTTGAACTTCAAATTTGATTTTAATTGTTGTTTTGTTAATGCTCCAGTGTAAAATAACTACATGTAAACAAGGAAACTTATTACAACATTTTGAAAATTAATACTTCACTTAACCTCAAGGAGTGACAAAGAGGTCTTCAAAGTATATTGCAAGTCAGGACATATGCAATTATACTCTAACACACCCAGAATTCTTTACAAGCTAAGAAACTCTTTACAGAATAACAAGTTAAGTGTTCACAAAGCAGGAAAGGGTGGTTGTCAGGGAGGACATGGAATGTGAACGTGTGTCAGGTTGCCAGGAAGTGCAGGATTTCATGGAAGCTGAAGAAGAAAGTAACCGAAAACCCATCCAGCAGGCGAGGGCCTGGGAACAGTCTGTAAACTATGCCTTCTTGTTTCGTTTCCAAACTATAATAGAATTCTAGGTATTTTAGCTGTGTTTTTTCATCCCAGTATAATGTAAATAAGTAGTTGCTTCCTGTTACATTTCTGCATTTTCTACTCATGGCTACGTGGGTTGTCCACCCACATCCAAAATGCATACATGTTGGGTGCATTGATGATTCTAAAATTGGTACTGAGGGTATATGTAAGGGTATGTGTGAGTGTGCCCCACAATAGAAGGGTGCCCATTGGTTCAGGGATAGTTCCTGCCTTTTGCCCATTACTGTTGGGATAGGCACAAGCACCTGAATTGATATATTACATAAATACTGAATATACTGTATAATATTGAGTAACATTATTTCAAGTAATAGATAATTGTTGTTACATGACCATTTGATAATTTACTCTCTTACAAAAACAAAAATTATATTGTAGTGGAATTATTTTTAAATACACCCTCAATTATAATCTGAAATTCCCATTATTTTGAAATATAATGTAAATTTTTTCTGCAGCTCTGGGTGGCTAGCCATGTGGAAATTTTAAGAACATATCTGTAAAAACTGTGGAACTAAATGCTATGCTTGAAATATATTTTACATTTTAGAAATGACAGATTAAGTTTCAATATGTACTGAAAGATCTACTTTTAAAAATCAGCGTAAATGTTCTAAGTGTTATGATCCATGGCCTCTTCAAGAGGGCTCAAATTTTATTAGTAATTTCTCAATTCAAAATCCTTTCAAAGACACTTAAATGTCACACGTATGAATTCATCACAGATGAATTATACTTGTAAAGCTTGAACATACAGTGTGTGGGCCGATGCCATGTGTGCTGTATGACAGATGACTCACTCTGGCAGACACTATGAGCAATTTATCATAAATTCTGACATTCCACATTGTATAAATATTTTCCCTGTAGATTTGCTACATTCCACGAACGCCTTTTTCTGAACTGTTCTATCTTTTGATTTTGGAATTGTTTACTATAAATATAGACATATATACATTAAATGAAAGACCTCTGTGTGTGTGTGACAAGATGAAGAGACACTTGAAGCAATCACCAGGGCTGAAAAACGTACAAGTGAAGCACCTCATAAATGGAGGGCAAGTCTTGAAGTTTTCACTAAAAATATTCTCTAGCTAGAGGTATTTTCTCAAAACAAATATTAATAGGACTCATAAGCCAGCTAAGATATGATATCACCAGTGTCTTCTTACAAAAGCCAGTGGGGCAGCAAGCACAAGGTAGGTCCAAGTCCTCTGAACTGGGTAATTCTTAAGAGTTAGGTGATGCTTCTCCAAGTTCACACATAGATATACTAAAACTGCTAAGGCATCTTTGGGTTGTTTTTTGTCCTGAAGACCACACGCACTTAGTTACTGTATATTTGCGAGACCACTTTGCGCTAGGTGACTCTAGGTGATTTATTTGATCAAGACACACCACAATAACATCACAATAGCATATTGTACCTGTTGTGTATGTCTGATCTTTCAAGAAACTAACTGTCCCTTAAGAAGAGCTCAAATTGCATTTTGGGAGTGTCGTGAGGATACAATCTGAATGGGCCTAAGGAACTTGTTGATGATTATTGTGAAACATTTGGTGTTGCTGCAAACACAACAGCAGACAACACAATATTGCAGGAATTGAAATAGTTTAGTGGGACGATGCAAAATGGCTATCAGTTGCTTTCCAAAATGTTCCATTCAAATAACTAGCAAAAGTGAAACCCAGGATTGTCTTACCAAGGCTAGGGTACAGCCTAGCCGTTCTAAAGTGAGGACACTGTCAGAAGTTGCAAGGAATCAGAAAATATCTTCTTCAGTGCCCAGAGCATATAGTGGAGATTGGTAAATTTCTGTTGGTGAGGCCATGGTTGTGGTCTACTGTCCTTTTGTTGGCAATTTTCCATTGGTACCTCATTGCAATTTCTGTTGCTTTGCACCACTGATCACACAGTAGTCATGTCTTGTAGTTTGAGAGGAGTGAGAGTAACAAAGGCAGCAATTTGACAGAAACCCTTTGGTCAAACATCCTGCTTTTGGGAAACACAGTTTTGTAAAAATCAAGCTTGTGCAGATTTTGTATGAGAATTGTCTTTTATCTGGTACATTCATCCAATATCTAACCTGTTTAATCCAATTCAGGATTCAGAATTGCAGCCCATTCTGGTAACACTGAGCACAAGGCAGTAGTCAGCCAAAAAGGGGTGCAGCTATTAGTTTCACAATTAACGAGTTTGTCTTACTGATGCATTAGAAATTATTTCTGCCCAGACACTATTTCTAAAACATTAATTTTAAAACATGAAAAAGTTTCTCATCCATTTTCCACTATTACATTTTATTTTTAGTTGGCGGCAGGATTTTCTTTTACGTAGATTCTTTTACTACATTCCTTGGCAAATATTTATTCTTTTTTTTTTTTAGATGTGAATGTGTTCCATTTTTCGATAAATCATATACATTATACTTTAGCAGCTTTCTAGCACATTTGTAAATGCAAAGTTTTTCTAAGTATCTAATTTATAAGATAAAATAATCTTATAAGTTAGTATCAAATAAATGTATAATAAGCACCTTATTGATTTCTAAAATGTATTATCTTATTTCTAATGTAAACTATCTAAGTCTTTTGACAAAGAGTTGAGATTACTGGTCAGTCTGCATCCCAATCTTCATCTGTGGTCATAAGCTTTGGGAACTGTGCCTGAAAGAATGAGATCACAAGTACCAGCAGCCAAATTGAGTTTCCTTTACTGGCCTCAGCAACAAGGAATGAGTTCAGCCAAAAGGAGCCAGCTGAGGTAGGCTGGGCATGTAGCATGGTGTTGGGAGGTATGCCATGTGCACCAAACACATGCAGATCCAGGAGACACTAATGGGACTGTAAAGAACACCTGGAAATTCCTCAGGAGGAGCTGAAAATGAGGCTGAAAAGAAAATTGCCTGGTCAACAGGCAGCCACCCCAGTATAAGTGGATTTAAAGTGAAGGAACAGTTTGAAAATTGTGGCTAAGCATTACATTATAACTAAATCATATATGTTTGTTATTTTCATTTAAATTTTGTAAAGAGTGGATTTTTACCATTACTATAGCTGGCAAGTTTACTCTTCATATTTATATGAATTTAATGATGAATGAGAATTGCTCACTACTGAATGTATTATAATAATAATAATAATATTTAAAAGGGTGAGTGGCAGGTTTAAGTTTTCCAAGATGAAGTATGAAACTGCTATTCCATTTGAGACTTTTTTTGTCTTTACTCCAAAGTTAACAATGTGATAAGGGGTCCTTTCATCAGATTGGCTGGCAGAGCAACGTTTCCAACGTTTTCGTGGAATGGCCAAATGGGGAGGCAGCTTAATGGATGAGGTCTCCAGGACTCTAAAAATATCCAAATTTATTATGTGATATCATCTACTGTTAAATTCTGCTCCGTACTTCTAACATTTTTATTATTATGCTGTATTAAGGATTTGTTCTGTTCTGTGTATTGTACTGCATTGACCCCCTTCTTTTGACACCCACTGCACGCCCAACCAACCTGAAAAGGGGTCTCTCTTTGAACTGCCTTTCCCGAGGTTTCTTCCATTTTTCCCTACAAGGTTTTTTTTTGGGAGTTTTTCCTTGTCTTCTCAGAGAGTCAAAGCTTGGGGGCTGTCAAGAGGCAGGGCCTGTTAAAGCCTATTGCGGCACTTCCTGTGTGATTTTGGGCTATACCAAAATAAACTGTATTGTACTGCATTGTATTTGCCTGTTAATAGGATTCCGAACAGTAGAAATTAAACTGTCATTTTACAGGTGTTATATGAGACCTTCCTTAAAATGTATCACAAAATGAAATGTATCACATGAAAATGTCTTTGAATCAAGTACATAGATATTAGGAAAAAAGAAATAGTCAAGAAGAAGCAGTGTTTATTTTCAGTTTATTAATATATTGAAGAGTATACATGTTACAAAACAATTGCATAAAGAAGACATTGGTCTATAAAACCTAAAAAAGTTTAAATGAGACGATGCATTCAAAATTTTAAATTTGTTTTGTTAGGTTATTCACAGAGATATTCTGTCATTCAGTCATTTGCAAACTGAAAGGATTCGCTCATCATAAAATAAGGGTAATAGTTTTATATTTCATTAGACAAGATTTCATTGGAAAAATGAAAAACTAAACACATTTTATAAGACAATGACAGCATTTTTCAAAGACACAGATTTAAATGATAAACAAAACTGTATATAAACTTAAGCTGCAGAAACATTTTAAAAACTAAATAGATCAAATGAATATAACAGGCACAAAAAACATGTGGTAAGTGTTTGATGACTGCTAACAAGGAAAGCTGTAGTGAGCCAGGATTTTTTTTCCTACCAAATTTTAATCATAAATCACAAATGCTGATGTATCCCAAATGCATAATGTTAATAAATAATACAAGTGCAACGCAATTTTTGACTGGTAAACTTAACTCATGAACTTTTGAACTATTTTTCCTCTTGTCCCTTTCCTTCAGAAATACTTAACCAACATATGAATTCTGATTTGAAAATGAAATACTCTAAATTTGAAATTCAGTGTATATTTTCTAATTCAAGACATCTCTTATTATCTGTAGCCATTTAAGTTTTGAATTAATGCACATAAGCTTGAGCATAAGCATGCATAAGCACATGCACTCCATGATTCAGTTTTAGGTTTAGCAGAATTAGAACGTGACAGATGGATGGACGTATAAACTGCATAAATGCTTTAAATTAATATTTTCTTGCTATCTTTGTACCACTCTTTCATGTGATAGTTTCATATGTTCCAAGCCAACTGAAATTTCTTGCCTTCAGGATTATGGACAACATATAAACAGACATTATTTTATTGGAAACCACACTATTTTTTATTTTGTTGTGATTCACTAAGTGAGTTTAGTGTTGCTTTCTACTGTATAGTAGCTATGATATGCCTGGCTGGTGCTCTTGAAATGACTAACACAGATAAAATGGTCAACTGCGTAGCTTGTAGAGTGATGCATGTGCTTTATTGGTTACAAACAGATGTCATTTATATGCAATGTTTACTTTTGATCAAATTAATATATATTCCAGAAAATTTCCATTGAGCTTTATAATGCTTTTAGGAAGCACACATTGTTAGAAAGTATTTTTATATGCAGAGGCAGTATAGAATAGTTGCTTGGTTACAGAATATATAACATTTGAATTATGGAATAAAGACAAAATTGTGTATTTTATTATGCATTAGAGGCATCAAAAACTGGGTCACCATCATTGTGTTTATGCCTCTTTCTTATTTTATACCTGCCTGTGTACCCATCGTTCAGTTTGCCTTCTTCTGTATCTGTATTCACAGATACTTGACAACGTATTTTTTCTACTTTTCTAAGAAATAATACCATAGTCTATCCTTATCATGGTGAAAGGACTTCTAGGCTGATTTTCTTTGTCTAATAGATAGTTAACTTCTTGTAAAGAAAAAGCAGAGATATCATTGCCTGTAGCAGCTAACACATTATAATTTTTACTTACCACTTGTATAATAGATCAGCCTTGAAATGAAAAGACCTGACACAGCTCTCATATTTTAAAAATACAGTATCTCCAATATGGTCTAATATTGAAAAAAAGGATAATCTTACATTGTCAAGTATTTTTGAAAGCAGAAAGAAATCCAGGAATATGGAAGAATGAGTGTGGAAGCCATCAAGGATTGCTTCTCTTTTTAGGTTTACAGATAGTTACAGTTAAGTAGGTTAAACAATGCATGTAAAATGCATGCTATAGTGTTATATTTGCAAATATACCGATGATTTAAAGATAGTAGCAACATGTATTGACTGTTTTAAAACTTCTTTGACAAGGTTCTGAGCCCAAAACAAATCCAAAATATTTTCAATTTTAGATTTAACTGTACTCAGTTAGCTTTGGTGAAAATCTGCAATAGATACTGAATAAGAAAAACATGCTTTAAATAACTCCCTTCAGTCAGCTTCTTCATGTTTGGCGCACCGGCACTGCTTTGGTATGGGCACAGTGGTGATACCCAAGGAATAGTTGTCATTCACGTAAATGAACGGGATCAACACAGTCACCGAAGTGCAGCAACTGATCTGAAAAGTCAAATAAGACTTTATGTTAAAGAGGTCAGCTGAACAAAGATGCTCTATGTCTAAAACATTTTATAGTTTGTATTCATGCTGATGTTTTAGTTTTGAAATCAAATTATTTTTATGTAACACTTTACTCATTGTTAACCTACAATGGCTGTATAAAAAAATGGCTAAACTTTCAATAAAGTAAAGCACAGTAACTTCATTTTATGCATTGCCTTGTGTGCAACAATTATACATATAGCTTATATTAAACAATTATTATTTTTTAAAATTTAAATAACTGCTCTTATTTATTTTACTATTCATAATCCTTTACCTTTGAAGAGTATTGTTTTCCATAAACTTTGCATTTCTTTGGTGTCCCTCCCTTAAGGTCTTCACAAGTCACACATTTTGCATATGTAAACTTTTCAGGGTAAATAATCCATGAAGTCCAGCCAAGATCTAAAAGTAAATATATTGGTAAACATCTCATTCTATTAGCATTTAATTATTACAAATATTGATGTAATTAAAGAATATCATAGTCACAGGATTTTAAGCATTAAAAACAACACAATCAATATGAGATGACGCCTAGCTTTACTCATCTGCCCGTTTATCTGGTTGGATTTTAGGTTCCCTGGGAGCAACAGCATATCATGGAGACATAATGCACACAAACTGCATTCACGCACTCCGTGTTAGTTTGCAGACAATCAACTTAGAATGGAAGGAAAATGGCTGGGGAAAAACATGCAAACCACACACAGGCAGTGACTGGGCCCAGATTCCAATCCATTGCTCTGGCGCTTCAAGTCAGAAGTGCTGCACCACCACACTCTCTCTTGAATTAGCTTTATTTGAGCACAATTTGTGTGCATATATTATTGCAAATGTGAGCTTTGCAAACAGCAGAACATCAATAAGTAAATTTACACAATTTATTACTAATTATTCCATGTTTGATTTTTACCTGTGAAACACTTTAAATATTTCATGAAGTAAACTATAACAGGATAAGAAATTTAGGTAGTATACTGTATGTACAGCAGCTTAATGGAAACTGACTTCAATCTCTGCATTTGGTCAGTGGAGCCAAACCAGGGTGTGCTGCCTGTAGAAACACACTCATGTATACACGCACACTTACTTGGCAAACGTACAGACGAATAACTGAAAATACATGTGTTTGGGAAGAGCCATTATTGTTGTTGTTATTTCAACTGGCAGTTTGACTATAGAAATGGATATAAAGGTGAATATCTATAGATTGACACCAGACATTTCTACCTGTAATGGAGACATCAGCCATGATTTGACAGCAATGAAGTCCTTCTTGCATTTCAAACTTTTCTGTGTTATTCTCATGTAGTTGTCCTGTTTCATTTTTTCCTAAAGCATACAAATTTTGAACAAATTGATATTTTAATGCTTTTATTCCAAAAAATCAATGTATTCTCATGCAAAGGAAAGCACAAATCATTTTTATAGTTCATAAGAATTTTCAGTTTATATTAAACTATCAGACTCAGTACTGACTAGAAAACTAATAAATCAATGGTGCATACATGACATGTGTGAAGAAAAAATGGTTACATATAAATATGGAGTACTAACATCTTATTTAAGTAATTAAAGCAACAGTGGTAATTATAAAATCTGTAAAACAACCTTAGGAATGTTTTCTGCACTTTATCAAATAAAGATTTTGTTTTTTTATAAATATATAAATATATCTGGAGACGACTGCTGATAACTGTTTACTTTTTTCCAGAAATGAGAACAGCCACTAACCTTTAATAGGCAACACGCTGGTCATATTGAGAAGGTTATTGAGGCCCTCCCTAATGTAATCCCTCACCATGCTCATGTCTTCATGATCGACGTCGGGAGCACACCTGATGTTTAATGCTTCAAGCAGCATTTCTTTGGCATGTTCAGTTTGCTCCTCTTTGCAGCTGTGAAGAGTAAATGCAAAATAATGCAAAATAAAATCCATATGGCAATATTCAAAATGAAAAATACAATTTTCTTCTTCAACAAACAGATTTCTAAAATTACACATTCTTTAATCTGTATTTGTTCTTTGCAAACTAGCACATTTCACCCATAAAAATACACTTCAAAATTTGTATCTCTTGAGTTCTAAAAACTTTTGACAAACTATCAACAAAATGGCAGTTTTGAATTTTGATCAAAGATATCCTGCCAGTTGGCTTATTCTTTAGATTTCTCAACTGTTTTCCCCTGAGGCTACTAGTGTTATGCTTTTATTATTTCCAACTCTGGCATGAACTTTTAAGAAGGCTTTTCTGGCCTAAATAACTTCATCTGTGCAGTATGTGAATTTTAAATATTAATATTTAACAAAATATGGGAAAAACAGTAAATGAAATCATCTACAATTTTTTCTCACTATATCTTACTAATATTGTTACATTGCACATTGTACTATTTTCTGTAATTTATGAAGAAGTTAAAATAACCTGTGATTAAAGACAAGTATGACAAATGCGAGCCTACAATAGCTAAGTTGTCCCAAGTACCTTTAAAAATGATTAAGGTTTTGGAATAAAGTATTGAATAGCCGTTATGAAGCTACATGTTCTTTGCTTGCATTCAAGAGGAAGACTTTTTCAATATAAATCCATTTTTCTCATTGTAAAATAGGCATAGTAATTCAAAATGTAAAAAATGGGGAAAAGTTTCTCTTTCATTAAGCAAATGCAAACATTAAGATTAAAAGTATTGATTTTTTTCACTTACTGCACAGGGGTTTCAGCTTTGAAGCATAGTTATTACAATGTTTATTTCTATGATATTCAAACATATTTTGCAGTTAGGACGGCATTCAGAAAAGTGAAATGTAGACACATGAGTAAGGTAATTTGATTATACTTTAAATTTGAAGAACACTTCAAACAAAGCTAAAAACCTAAAGTATTATACTGAAGTAAAAGTGTAACATAAGTAAAAAATTAAATATTAGATGCAGAAAGTATGCTATTTACATGTAGAATGTGTGAAGATATTTTTTTTTAATAACAAGTAGCAAGATCAAAACAAAAACACAATTTATAGACACAGCATTTTTTATTACAGACATTTCATTATCAAAAATACATGATGAATAAATTGAAGAATATTTAACAAAGATCATGCTGGTTTTGTAAACAGCTAAAGTTGTTGGTTGGTTGTGACTTTGTTGTCTTCCTTACATTAACTATTAATGGAATGAACAAATCAAGCAATTATCCTTAACAAATGTGAAATGAAAGAAAGAAAGATCACTCATTTTTTATTTTTAATGAAGAACAAGATCTGAAGGCATATGAAAAAATGTATACCGCAAAATTTTGTTTTGCCAGTCTAACTTCATTGTTTGATCAACTTAAGTTGTATCCTTTATTAAATATAAACTATTATGAAAGAGCTGTCATTTTAAACTCTTCATATTGTGTATTAATCCTTCAATGCCATGAACCCACTTATTTCATTATAGGTGAGCTAAAGCCTCAACAGCAATGAGCTCAATGCAGAAATTAACCCTGGATGGGATAACACTTCATACACATACACACCCTCGTCCATTCATAACAAGTAACATGACAAGTATAAATTTGGGATTTGGGAGGAAACTGAAGAATCTGTGAAAAGTCAGTGTTAACACAGGGAGTTAATACAAATTTTACAGAGATGATGAGGAAGCTGTGAGGTAGAAATACTGACAGCTGCACAGGCATGCATCTCAGATAGAGCCCTATACATGCAATATAAAAAATAAGCTATCGAATCATCAGTTCTAACATAAACTGATTTATTATTATTTTTATACATTTTGTATAAATTTTCATCCAGTTTTAGCCAGGGCACAGTCTGTGCGCACACCTTATAGTACATCTGTTTGTTTTTTCTCCTGGTGCTCTGGTTTGCTCCCCTTTGTTACCTAGAAATTCCAAAATGGCCCAGCATGAGGGAGTTTGGGTGTCTGCGTGAGTGTGCCATTTTATGAAGCATCGTCGTGTACAGCACAGGGCTTGTTCCTGCCTGTATAGCAACTGTATTAGAAAATATGTGTTTTGAAAATGAATGAAACAGATTCACTTCTAGAGAATAATGAGCTCTTACATTTTTCCTGCAATGATTATGATAATAAAAAAATGAATTGGAGGGTTGTATGTAAATGTATTTTATTTTATTTAATTTAATAAATCAATTGTGTTGAGTGTGTATTCACATGGGTTAAAACATAATTAATGCTGACATAGAAAATATATATATCAAGCATTACATGTGGGTCAGATACAGCAATGATACTTGGAGCATACTGAAATCATTGAAAATACACATTAATTCAAAGGTAGAAGTATAGTCTCTTTTTAGAAAAAAAGATGATTAGAAATGTCAGAATTGGCAGAACATCAAAAGGCATGTTGATTCAACTTCAGAAAAACTACCAGCATAGCAAACAATATGTGCCACTATATTCTAAAATTAACTTAACTGCTAAAACATGTTCAGTCCAATCACATTACATGAAGCTTTTATATCATGGCAGGTCACCATATAGCCACACATTCTTTTATAGGAAGCACAAAATCAAGTGATAATGTTTTAAATGATTAAAGATAATGTTGCACACAAATGTTCTTGTAGGTGTTCAGATTTATGTATAGGCGCTTAGTTCAATTCTCTTATTTCTTTAAGAAACCTTGCACAGTTTTTAAAGCAAATTACTTCTTAGTATTCTTATTCTTCACAGTCAGTTACAAAAATAAAACATTATAAGGTAAAATAGTAAATTACTGTAAATGAATGAGTTCAGTGCATTCAGTCTATACTTAATTTTTGGTAAAAAATTATGAAAAATCAATTTGAAAAAATTGTATGTTAATCATTCTAAAGATGGTTGTCTTTTCCTAGTCATACAAGTATGCATGGCATGTGTATGAAAGACCAAATTTTATTTTAAATCCAGCAGAATAAAGGGGTTTCTTAATACATATTTAAACATTAAAATGTATTGAATGATTTTAAAATGATTATTATACTGATTTATCAAGAAGTCTGATGTTTTTATGCTTAGGTTTCTATGTAAAGTGTTTACCTTTAATATAAAATATGAGTCACAACTCTTTTCTAAATGCAACATTGACCTTTGCAGTTCACTTTTATTGTATAATTCTTCTTGCAGTTTGATATATTTCACTGGAATTATGTAACTTATAGTATAATTAGTATTTTAGTTAAGAGTTACACTTAACTTATGAGATACAAAATCTTGCATGCACTCTTTTTAGTTAAATATCAACAAATTGTTGATCTTCCATCAACAGATAACAATTTAAAAGTCATTTTCACTTACTTGGACATTGTCATCTGTGAGACATGGATTATTGATGAATTATCTTTTTCCACAGTAGGATCTTCAGTGGAAGGTAAGACAAAAGCCATTTCCAAGTGAAGGCAGAAGTAAAATATTACAGCCCCAAAAAAGAAGGGCATATTCATCTTGAAATTAAATTTACAAAATATCTGACTAAAGAAAATATTTCTTCATGAAAGTGAGTAGAAATAAATAAATGTTGGCTCTGATCTGAGTAAAGAACTACGTCTATTTATAAGTTTCTGAGCTGTCAAAGTCTTTGTTGAGATGTTAGAGGGAGTTGATGTCCTGTATAATGGCTCAGTTGTAAGCGAAAAGCAAGTGTTAGTTGTGGCAGGCAAGCAGCATGGGAAACTTAGTTTTATCTCTTACAAACCATGCTGACCTTGGGATGTTTAACATTTTTTTCCAGGTCCAATAAATGGAGAGTGGGAACACTTTGTTTGCTATTGAAGGACCCAGGGAGTTTCATCACACATCCTTCATCTTCAGTATAAGCCCTGATAAAGTCTAATAATGCAGCAGGTGTTCCGAAGCAATGCCTCTATACAGTGGGCAATTGTAATGTAGCCTTCATTTTTCTTCCTCGCAATTCCACCAAAGAGAATTACATATATTAAGCTCATGGTTGCATAGCTATTTAAAGACTGGATTTAAATATATTTACCATTTTGTCTGATTCTAGGTGGCACAGTAAGCCAATCAATCAGATTTTCATCTTTCATGGCATCTACATAACATACTACCCCAAATAATTTAATATAGTGATGAATGTTTCCCATACACATACTCTAGGATAACTAATTTTTCTTTATCACTCTTCTGATATAGACATTGCTCTTAGCTGTACTTGATCTGATCACAGTCAGATCCAGTACATCTACTTGCAGTACAGAAAATTAAAAGCCAACAATGTTGTCAGATTTACACATCTAAGGGGTATTACAATTAGGTAAGGGGTGTCCTATCAAAGTACTTCTGAATCCATATATCTGTCTCAGACCTTTTATCTTCAGCAGAATGTTCAGCAGTATTGATTAATCACGGTCTGTTCTGTTTTCCTAAAATTTTGTTTCCATAAAAGGAACACAAGAAAGGCAAATTAGAACATAATTTTGCTGAAAAATGAAATCCTATAAAGTATTCTGTGCTACCAGCACACAAATAAAGTGCATCTTGATATCCAAGACCCAATGTCTCTCTCTCTCTCTCTAGCAACATACATTCAAATGAACATTAATTTCTTGACATTTCGAGAAATGATGTTATGAAAACATAACTTGCTGCTCATATAGCTGTAGAAATGGAAAAATCCGCACAGCACATGTCAACATGAGAGGCAAACTGCAATGACTCCTTAAATATCTCTGGAAGGAGAAAAAGCTGGTCCACTGTTCATCAGCCAGGAAGGAATCCTCATTTTTCCTACTGAACCTTACATTTAGCTTCCACTACCCTGGCAAAAGGTAGTGTCTCCACCTTAACTATCTCCACAGTATCTATAACTTCGCACATCTGTTGCTTGGCCATAATGGAGGTTAAAAATCTCCATTGTAGCCAAGCTGTAGATGTGTGCAATGTGCTGAGGTCACTAAGGTCAGCTTAGTGACCTCAATAGGGGAAATTGGCCCAACACGAACTAATTCATCTGGCACTGCCTCTTTTCAGAAAGGTACATTCACCATCTTTTGAGTCCGTCTGGTTGCTCTTTCCACCTCTCATTAACACTGCCAACTTTCTATTCTTCTTAAGTATTCAAGTGGTTTGCCAGAACCTCTTCAATACCATCATATATTGTTTTCCGTGACCTGACTCAATGTTTCTGACTCACAGGCCTTTGATTTGCAGCTACTACAGCTCCAACATTTTGACCTGAAGGGTCCTCTTAATTAGACTAATAAATTCTACCTGATGACATTGCTCATTTTCTTTCTTTAACATCTGTTGTCCATAAAAATATTCTTGAATTTCTGCCAAGGCTGGTATTGACCATCTTTTTACTATAGCTGCTTGTAGCTGCCTTTTCTACTTAAATACTGAAGATGGTCCGTTCAGAGTCCATATACTGAGCATCACCAGATATGCTGAAGACATTTTTTTTGTAGTGTGAATTTAATATACTGTACTGTAAGTATTCTTGGTAAACCCTGACTACCTGTATGGGAGTTCCAGCTCTATCTGTTGAAGCTCTGACCAGTTCCCCACCAACTGGTTCTTCTTTTTGCAACTCTTTTCCAGAGAATCTAAAAGATATAACCACAGATCATTTTCCAGAGCTTTTAAGATGATTATTACCTTTGGCACAATGTTATGGTGTTTGTTATGGACTGTCCATTACTAGCATAAAAATCCAGTAACATCTCATCCATAACTAAGTTTGGTGGGCTAATCCTGGAATGTTTGTCATTTCCCACTTGAGCATTAAAGTCTCTGTGTTAGAATATAGAGTCAGTACTTCCAAGCTCTGAATTCAGTGTCCAAATAATCTGAATATTTTTAGGAGCATACAAAATTTCCCTCTTTGCAACTCAAAGCAGCGTTGAGGCAACTCTCTCATTCACTGGTACTAGTGTATAGCACCAGTTCTCCAAAACAACCTGGGCCTCCCGTGTTAGCAAATTTCAGAGTAAGAAATTGACCACTCATGATTGAGACAAGCTGTTCTACTGTAGATCCACAGTTGTGTAGTCCAATAAAATAAAGCAGTATTTTTGAACCACCCATACAAGGTCCAGCTCCCTTCCTGCCAGAGATGTTCCTTAACATCTCAAAAGACAGTGCCAAGGTTTAGTACTTAAGGATCTGTCCCATTAATGTGTCTCATATGACTTAAATGCACCTGACCCACAAAGATAGCCTTGCAGGTACTGACCCCACATACAGGCTGGATGCACCCCCTTCAAGCTAAGCCCAACCAGGCTCCAGCACTCCCAGGATCATCCCAAGGTGTGAGGAATGATAACCCTACTCTCAAAAAGGTTTGAAAAGATTTGTTACAAATTATTACGCAGTTTTTATTTAGAAAAATGCCATTTTCTGGCTCCCCACTTTAGACTAGTTTTCTATGGGTAGTGTTAGAAGAAACGCAGTGCTTCTGACAACATAGCTCAAGGATCATTCAGGCACACAAGACCCCCATCCTTAGTTAGAAATTTCTGGAGGAGATAAAATCATTGTTGTTTGGTTCATTTAAGATGTGGTAGTTAATATTAAAGCTGCAATTACTGGGCTTGCCTTACTGCACTAGTTGCATCTTGTCATTCAAGGTCATGTTCTCTTGGTTTTATATTACTAAATACCATTCTACCTTAAAAACAGAAAAGAGCTATTTTATCCAAACTACATTAGTGATTATTACTTATTGCCACATTTTCTAACACATTGATTGGAAAACAAGCATTTGGAGGTGGACTCCGCCCACAGTTCCACACTTCAGCTCTTTATTTTTTTTGTGAGGATTAAAAACAAAACTCCATGTGTTTCAGAGTAATTGCTTTGAGTGGTGGTATAAAATTTGGTGAACCAAATTTTAAAAACTGTTAGGAAGCAGGCAGCATCATGCCACAATAGGTAGTTGTGCTACTTCACAGATCCAGCCTGGGTCATTGTTGATGTGGAATTTACAGATTCTCCACATGGCCAAGAGCAAAAGCATGGTGAACTTTAGCATCTCTGAAGGGAAAACTCAACTGGTCTTTCTTGAACACTCTTCTTTGTCAGTGACATTTGTCAGACCAGCATCACATTTGGAATAGTGCATCAGAAAAAAAGTGCAGCAGAGCTCATTTTTCTTCAAGTAATATAGCTTTAAAGTGTACATAATTTGGCAAGACAGGGTCAACAGTGTAGATGTGATCTTCATACTGGACTATTTTTGAGTAGTGGAAATGAGCTTCACCAGTTATCTTTATTGTTGTATTGCATTTGCGAACATGGCATATAATGTGCCATAAAATTGCTCCATCCTCCCTATGGAAAGGTAAAAATCAAGTATTGAGTATATATATATATATATATATATATATACACTGCTCACAAAAATTAAAGGAACACTTTAAAGAAACACATTAGATACATCAGATCTCAATATGAAGTTGGATATCTATACAAATAACGACAGGGCAATGTCTTAGGAACTAAAGGATGCCAAATCTTTTAATGGAAATAAAAGTTTTCTGCCTACAGAGGGCTCAATTGTGTAGACACCCTAAAATCAGAGTGAAATGAAGATGTGGCAGGCTAGTCCATTTTTTCAAAAACTTAATTTCTGCTACTCAAAATGCTTTTCAGTATCTTGTGTGGCCCCACAAGCTTGTATGCATGCTTGACAACGCCGGGCATGCTCCTAATGAGACGACGGATGGTGTCTTGTGGCATTTCCTCCCAGATCTGTATGAGGGCATCCCTGAGCTGTTGTACAGTCTGAGGAGAAACCTGGCGGCACCTAATGGACCGAAACATAATGTCCCACAGATGTTCTATTGGGTTTAAGTCAGGGGATCGTGAAGGCCATTCAATTGTTTCAATTCCTTCATCCTCCAGGTACTGCCTGCATACTCTTGCCACATGAGGCCGGGCATTGTCGTGCATTAGGAGGAAACCAGGACCTACTGCACCAGCGTAGGGTCTGACAATGGGTTCAAGGATTTCATCTGATACCTTATGGCAGTCAGAGCACCATTTCCTACGCAGTAGATGTCTGTGCGTCCCTCCATGGATATGCCTCCCCAGACCATTACTGACCCACCACCAAACCTGTCATGTTGAACGACGTTGCAGGCAGCATATCGTTCTCCTTGTCTTCTCCAGACTCTTTCACGCCTATCACAGCTGCTCAGGGTGAACCTGCTCGTCTGTAAAAGTACAGGGCCAGTGGCGGACTTGCCAATTCTGGTGTTCTTGAGCAAATTAGTCGAGCTCCACGGTGCTGGGCAGTGAGCACAGGGCCCACTACAGGACGTCGGGCCCTCAGGCCATCTTCATGAAGTCTGTTCCTGATTGTTTGGGTAGAGACATTCATACCAGTGGCCCTCTGGAGGTAATTCTGTAGGGCACGAGCAGTGCTCAGCCTGTTCCGCCTTGCACAAAGGAGCAGGTATCGGTCCTGCTGATGGGTTGAGGACCTTCTACGGCCCTGTCCAGCTCTCCGAGAATAACAGCCAGTCTCCTGAAATCTCCTCCATGTTCTGGAGATTGTGCTGGGAGACACATTAAACCTTCTTGCTGCAGCACGTGTGGATGTGCCATCCTGGAGAAGTTGGACAACCTGTGCAACTTCTGTAGGGTTAAGGAAGAGATGATTACTCAAGCCAAAACTAGCACGAGTGGAAAACCAGCCAAAAAAGATCAAGAGGGAGAAACTTGAAATGACCTCCACATGTAAAACCAGTCCTGTTTTGAGGGTTTTCTAATTGTTGCCACTTTAGTGCACCTGTCGTTAAGTCCATGAACACCAATACAACTGAAAGTGATTAACAATGACCTCAGCTGCTTAACCAACCAGAAAATTATCAGACAGGTTTAATTGATTTCATGCCAGGCCCAATAAAAAGTGTTCCTTTAATTTTTGTGAGCAGTATATATATATATATATATATATATATATATTGTGACAGATAGGGGGCCCTATCGCTCCCTTGAACCCCTATCGACGACTCCAGACACCAGGTAAAAGTCCAAGATTCGACTTTATTAAATCGCCACAGTGCACAAAGCACACTCTCCACCACTATACTCATAAATTACAAAATACAATAACAATACAATAATCCTCCAATCCCCAGTCCATGTGATCTCAATCACTTCTGGTTCAGGTAAAAAGTCCTTTTCTTCACCCCGGAAGCACGTCATTCCCCTTGTCCATGTGTGCTTCCGGGGCATAGGGAAAATATCCGTTGTTCCGTCCCCTAGTGGTCCCCATGGCATCCAGCAGGGCTGCGTATAAAAACTACAATGTCCATGATGCCCTGCTGGTCTTCTGGGGACCTTCATACACATGTATTGCAAGTAAGTAAGTGGAAACTTAACAATCAGCAAATGGCTGTTCAGATGTTGTTAATGTTGATAATTATTTATGCCATTGTTACATACTATACTGAGCTCCAAAAAAATATTTGTTCAAATAGAATATGAAATTTGTAAATTATGGGGCTTGGGATGAGACAAGTAGTAACATTAACATTGAATATGGCTATAAAGCACATCTTAATACAAAAGCAGTTATTCCCAAACCAGATACAACTGAGTAATCCCACCCTGGATATCTGTAGTGCAGTTCTAGGTGAAAAGTTTTTTTAACAAGACAGAAGCATATGTAAGTCAACTAATTTTTTAAACGCAGTCATCAGCCGGTGTACAGCTCTGTACATTACTAGATCAAATACAATGGACCACTCTGTCCTGTTTATCAGGGCGTGTATGGCAATGCTGTTTCAAACAGAAATAAGAACATTTGTTTGCCTCAACAGACCTTTCTTCACATTATCTGTCCCTTACATTCTGCATTAGACAGTTCTATTTTTATGAAAAGCTCTTTCCGCTTGTCTCCCTTACATTAAAGTTTCGTCTTTTAGTAACAAATGAGGGGATGACCTTCAGCCATCAAGTAACACCTGCAGCACAGATTTCTTTTTTTATTTATAAACTTCACATTTTTCAACATATTTAAAAGAAAAAATCTGGCATTGGTTCATTCCATGAATAGAAAAACATTTTGCAGTTGCAGTGCCCTTGGCGAGCAATGAATATGGGCCATTTAAAAAAAAAACAGCAAAAATATCAATCCACTGCACATTAAGACTCTTGTTTTCTTTTTTGATAAAAAATATTTATGTACATACAGAGTTTTTACATCTTTTATATTAATTTCTCTTTGCTGAATCTATCCAAAGATCCAATTCATCTCTCCATCCATTTACTTAGTTTTCTGTACTGATTAATCCAGGTTGGGTCACAGAGCTTATCCTAGCCATACTGGGCACAATTACCTAACTCAGACATGGTACCATTACATTTTAGGACATTCAATTACAGAGTTAATATATGGTCACTACTGTCAAGTGTATACAGTGTGTGACATTCTTACTTTCATGTGCTAATCTACAGGCAACTTGTTGCCACTCTGCCCTGCCATAAGTAGTGAGAATAACTACTTTATCTCAGAACTTCTATCTTACCTTTAAAACCTCAGCTTAAAATTAATACCATTGCAAACAGAAGATTACAATTCTACATAGTCTAATTAAAATTATTATGTTGTTCTGAATGGCACGGTGGTGCAGTGGGTAGCGCTGCTGCCTCACAGTTAGGAGACCCGGGTTCACTTCCCAGGTCCTCCCTGCGTGGAGTTTGCATGTTCTCCCCATGTCTGCGTGGGGCATGGGTACTCCAGTCATCTCCCACAATCCAGGTGCATTGGCGATTCTAAATTGTCCCGTGTGTGTGCACACCCTGCGGTGGGCTGGCGCCCTGCCCGGGGTTTGTTTCCTGTGTTGGCTGGGATTGGCTCCAGCAGACCCCCATGACCCTGTAATTAGGATATAGCGTGTTGGATAATGGATGGATGTTGTTCTGAAGTGGAAGAAAGCACAATGCACAAATTACTACTGTAATGTACAAAATGTAAAAATTACAATAAAAGTGGATAGATTGATAGATATTTTATTAATCCCAAGGGGAAATTCACAAGTAAGGTAGCAAAGTGCTTTTAGCTTTCTAAGCAATGAACATAACTCTTCTTCATTTTAGGACACACAAAGTGAGTTGTGTCAGAAATAATCGGAGCTGCAAGTGACATGAAAAAGGTCTTTCAGCATGGTAAGTGCAGTTAATTCAAATGGGAACTTTCTTCATATTTATTGAAAGAAAGTGCCTAAGGGATTTTTTTGTACAAATCTTTCTATTTCATGCAACACTATGTATAAATATATCATTGGGTACACTTTGATTACTAGATATTGTTTTGAATATGTTGGCCAACATATTTGGTAAAAGGCAACAATCAAGTGCATACCGTTTGACATGCCTGGATCTGAATGCTCTGCCAGGGTCAATGCAGTGCACACACGCACATCCCATCAAAGCATATTTTTATAAATAGAAACGATTGGGTGCGGGGAATTTTACCAGATTAACAATAAGAGTTCAAGACCACACAGAGAGAGCTCAGTTTAAAAAGATCAAGGGACATTATTATGTGAGATCAGATGATCTATGAAAGTAAATAAGTGTTATGTTATAACTAAGGTTTAATAGAAGGTAAGTAAGTGGTATTTACAGTATAACTGTTCCTCTCGAGGTTTATAGTGAGGTGGGTGCAGCAACCTCTCTCTCTGTCCCTCTTTTTTAAAACTAGACCATACCAATAAAAAAAAACAAAATGAGCATTACGTTATTACACCTATAAATTAGTAAATGTAATTGTGCATTTAGCATAGGCAACTGCTCTAAGACTACAAGGGAATCTCTGCCTTCTCTAAAAAAATGTGTCATATATGTTCTGTTGCATTAATGTTACTGTTACAAAGAGCGGGTGACAGTGTGTTCAGCTTCATGGCTAGTTCATTCAGAATCAGCTGTAAGGTCATCTATCGTAATTTTTTTTCTTACATTCCTGTGGAAGCATGATCCATTAAAAACTCATTGTAGTGCAGAATCATTGTTTTCAGTGCAGCAAAGCTAGATGTTCATTGGACAAATGCTTCAACATGTTGTTTCCATAGAAGCTCAGCATTTCTAGGAATAAACGCATCAGTGGGCTATCCAGGATACTGGGCTGCTGCATGATGATTGGAGGAACTGTCAAAGTAGCTGGACCTCTTTTTGATTGGTTTGGATTGTGGAGTATTTCAAGTTCAGTCCCAAGTGGATTTTTGGCAAGTGAAGTCATAAGACAAGCTGCTGCTCATGGTCTGTTATTTGCAAGCAATATAGCTCACTATTTTCATTTGTACATATCCTACTATAAATAAAAACATACATATAGCATTGTTGAGTTTGCTCCTTGTTTCAGTTTAATAAAGTTTGTTCGTTTATTTCAAACTAGGTCTCGGGGGAGGACTTTGCCAGTCAGCTTGCTAGCTGTGCATTATGGTAGGCAGTGCTAATATTGTTGACCTGATATTGGCGAAGCCATTTGATAGATGTCTTTGTAAGGTGGAACTCAGAATTAAACAGCAGGGCAGATCAACTCCCAAGACTGATTTGGTTAAAAAGTCAGGGAGAAATAACTGAGGCCTGTTTCCACGTTCATATATGTATAAAACCTAAACTTGGCATAAAACCACACACATTTCCACGGTAGCTCATGCCCTGGCGTGCGCATGTTCTGCGCTCGGTTTAGTAAACTGGCGGCACCCAGCGTCAAAGCAGTACTACTGTTCCAGTGTGATGTCCCTTTCTTTTTTAGATCCACATCCCTGACATGACTTTATAAATACACTGAAATTAACTGCATATTGTTTATTAGTTTAATATATCTGATTGTAATTAACCTGTAACAATATAATGGTCCACAGAATGGTCAAACTATTCTAAATACCATAGCTGCTGTAGCATTGTTACTCTCATAGCACCTTCTTTTTCTTCTTTCAGCTGCTCTTGTAAGGGGTTGCCACAGCGGATCATCTTTTTCCATATTACTCTCACTGCATCACTTGGAATATTTATATCACTGTATCTGTATCTGTGAATCATGGCTGTACAGCAGCTGATCGGAAAGAGAAATATTGGGATACAGCATGAAGCACACACTGCCTCAGCCATGCTGCCTATTGAACTGCACTCATATGGCAAACACTTCAGAGCCTTTCCTGTACGGACCTCATGGTTCAGAAACAGTTTCATCCCAAGAACTATAAACGCACTCAATCAGTCCATCAAGTGCTTCTTGTAGAACTGTTTGTACTTATAAGCACAATTACCTCACTGTAAACTTGCGATACAGTTATAATATTGCACAACCTGAGCCACTTTATAAAGCGCATATTTACATATGATGATAATATCATTTTTAGGATATGTTTATTATATTATACAGATAAAACTTTAACTTCATTTAATAATCTATATCTATATATATAATTCACTAAGGGCACGCAAGACAGTGAGTGCAAGCAAGACACAGAGCCGCGCCCACCAACTCACAGAGCCCTGCCCGCCAACTCTAAGACCATGGGATACGCTCAACAGAGCCCCGCCCACCAACTCTAACCCTCCTACCGTGTCATGGGATACGCACGACAGAGCCACACATGCCAACTGTAACCATCCTCCTGCATCCAGCATCGCTCTCGAGGCATGTACACTGCCTGCTCATTTGCCTGCACGCAACAACTCACCAAACACAGCCTCAGTCGCTTTCGTCTGTGCAAAAGTCCACATGCACCTCTGAGCCACGTTGACTTTTCACCACACGCAAGACAGAGAGCCACGACTGCCAACTCACAGAGCCCCGCCCACCAACTCTAAGAGAGCCCTACCCATGGGTTACTCATGAAAGAGCCACAAACACCCACTCTAACCCTCCTCCCACGTCATGGGGAATGCATGAAAAGGCCCCGCCCACCAACTCTCACCCTCCGCAGGCTTCCAACATCGCTCTCGAGGCATGCGAGCTATATTAAGCATCACCAACGAAGACTCACTACACCTTAATGAACAGGTGCTGAAACTTATCCCTAACGACGAAGTAACTTTTACCAGCATTGACTCCATCATCACAGACGATCCTGCAGATCAACTTGCATTCACCGAAGATTTTCTTAATAGTCTTACTCCCACTGGCATGCCTCTGCATAAACTCAAAATTAAAATTGGTTCCGTCATCATGCTTCTCAGGAACCTCATGCCAGAAAAAGGTCTCTGTAATGGCACTAGACTTTCTGTTACCAGCATTCACTGCAATGTACTGGAGTGTAAGACTGTCACATCTGCTACCTCACAAACTGTCCTTATTCCCCGGATTTCCCTGACCCCATCAGATTCTAATTTGCCTTTTACTTTTACATGCAGACAATTTCCTGTTATATTGGCGTTTGCAATGACTATTAATAAGGCACAAAGACAAACTTTCAAAAAAATATGCCTGTATCTGCCAAAACCTTTTTTCACTCACGGACAATTGTATGTTGCTCTCTCCAGAGTTACATCTTTTCATTCACTGACAGTTGTATCCTCAGACCCTCCCCATTTGGACAATTGTGTCTTTCAGGAAGTGTTCACTCATCAATAAGTAATTATATGCGGCATATGCTACGCCGTGGGTTGGCTAGTTGTTAACAATTAAACATGTGAGGACACGGTGTTGCTGTGCTAGTGAGGAGCTGGCGCTCTGTTCACGGATTGTTCCTGCCTCGCGCTGTATTCTTCTAAACATGTACTATTAAGATATTTCAATGTTCCTTAAATGTTTTGAAGAATCAGCGTTCTAAGCTTACAGATGGCTTAATGTCTATTACAGAGCTGATTATGTGGCAATTGGGTATTTGGAGAAAGAAAAGGAAGGACAGGAATTGGAGGTTAGTACGTTTGAAAGAGACAGTACTGCTGCAATAAATTATTTCATCAAAGGTCACGCATGGCAAAGCAGGCATCTTGCGTGAGGCAGGAACAATCACTACGCCACCGTTTTCCCATGTTTAATAACGTGCTTTAACTCCTATCATCATGAAAATGATATCACGTATACATCTCAGTATTGTAATTATTCAGAGAGCTGTAATATTACGAATGTGATGGATTCTGTGTCTTGTTGGAGGAAGGGAAAGCCCAGAAGCACGCAGTGATTCACACACATATAGCACATAGCAGATCAAATACAAAACAAAGCATTTAACGTGCTACTTTAGTTAAGATGAAATTTGAGAAACTACTAAATTAAACGATTTTAAGATGAAGTTTATGATGTTCTACTTTGAAGACAAAATACACTATGTGATTAAAGTGTAAATTTAGAGATTAAAGTTGACATTTCATGCTTTTTTCTCACTGTGTGCCTATTTTTATTTTCTCTGTACCCTTTTATATTAGCTTTCATATGACACTCAGACACTCACAGCAACTTTGATATCTGACAACTTCTTTTTTATTTTGGGCACTGTATAACTTTGTGAACTTGAGCTTTCCAGTTTCTCCGACATGCTATGTCACTCGATCAACTTCCTTTTGTTGTTTACACCACTGTTTAAAGCAACAAATAGTATGCTTTTCCTTGCCTCCACTTGGTATTCGCTGAAATTCTTCTATTTCCCCCATGCTTTTGCCATTGCCTTTTCACAGAACGCTGAGCTTATGGGCTATTTATATTGATTTGCATAGTCAAAGAGGCATAAATCAGGGAGGAGACGGGGCAGGACAGCAGGTGCGTGCATGTGCGTTACTTTTCACGCTGACCGGGATTTATGTAGCGGAAGAACATGGAAGTTGGTGTTCACACAGATTTTATGCATCTGGATTTTTTTATTTTTTCTATCATATGTACACCACAAGTTATGTTCAATATGTTAAAAGATAGGATGGGTGATATGACGATATTTTTAGGCTATTTCGCGATACACAATATATATCTCAATATTTTGTAATCTCCTCCAAACCACTTTATAAATGCTTGATTTAACTCTTTGATTCATACAGTCACACCAATTTGATGATTCTAGTAGCCCCTGCAGGCTGCAACGTATGTCTGCATTAAATCAATTTTCCTTATAATCATTAGTGGTTTCTTATCAGAACAGTTTTAAACTTGCATGTAAAACATGGGGAAATCAAAACCAAGTTAAATTTAATAAAACAGTATTTATTCAAACCTAGTAATTGCACGCAGCAAGAAACATTTCAAAACAACATAACTTAAAGTGTGCGCTTTGTGCATTATGTTTGTGACAATAGGTCATTTCACTGTGACAAACCACTCTGCAGAACAGTAACAGCCATATCATGTTACATTAATTGTTATATGATGATAAGCTCTAATGTTTTATTAGTAGATTGATACATTTGAACAAGTTGTATCACTTTCATTCTCATATTTTCCATCAATTTCTATTGTCTATTATAAGGGCCTACACCAAAATTGCACTTTTGAGTGATATGGTTAAAAAGTTTAAGTACCAGAAACATCTCCCATTATGCTTGGAGCTCTCACTTCTGGTGTCAAGAGCCTGTTCCACCTTGGACTGGGTGCCACTTGCACCAGAGAAATGACATGTGGGGAATTTGACTGTGGCAGTATACTTGTCACACCATAAAACAGATGTCCTAAATTCAGCCCAAGTAGGAAAGACACCTTCAGTGGAGCAGACAGGCAAAAGCCCTCTTTATCTGCATTTACTGGTTTGAATTGATCCCATGATAAAGTATAACTGAAATCCTTTATGTTTTCTTCCTGAAATCTATGAGGAAAAAAACCTGACGCAGATTTAAAAAAAATAGTGTCACTTGCATATGTACCCTAACAGCATAACTAGACAGTGGTATAGTATGTGCATAGTTTAATATAGCCAGCTGGATTATGACAACAAAGTGGTGAAACTCCCTTTCAAGAATATGCCTGCAAAGTTTAGAGACCAGAGTTACATAACTGATAAGCTCAAGCCGGGTGGCACGGTGGCACAGTGGGTAGCACTGCTGCTTCGCAGTTAGGAGTCCCAAGTTCACTTCCTGGGCCCTCTCTGCAAGACATATATGAATAACGGTGCTCAGAGAAGCAGTAATTAAATACATTTCTGAGGCTCGAATCTAAAGTGGAGGCCTTGTTTGGTTCTACAAAACAAAAAAAGGTCATGGCTAGCTGTATAGGGTCATTATTGTCACGTAGACAGTAGGACAGCTTATCCAGCCAAATACTGTAAACTTGAGAAACTAAATGGCCTCATATTGTTAGTAAACTTTCTTGTGCTCTGTTTTATTAGGCTTTATGTTCATTATGTTCTATAATTGTAAATTAAAAGTGGAAAATGCTCTTTACAAATTACTTTTAATAAAACGTTCTTACAAAAATATACCACATAGCTTAAATGAGGTTAGATTGTGTCTTTACAATCACTGCAAAATTCACAGGGCCCCGCAATAACGAAAGTTGTGCTGCCAAACTACAAAAATCCATTTACAATAAAACCCTGATTTAATGGTCCCATATTTAGTATTTTTCTGAATTAACAGTTTTTGGATGCTAGAGTTAAAAATAATCACTTGTCTGAACAAGTGCAAGTCTTTTAAGGCAACATTCATGCAGCTGAGCACGATTTTTGCTTCATATATATTTTTTTGGCTAATTTGTAAGTGATTCAAATCTGACATGAGTGTGTAGAGATACCTATCCTCAATATGCCATACATGCTCAAAATTAATACAAAACGAAGCAGCAAATTAAAAAGATTCATATTTTTTCAGTGCAGGAACATAGACAAATTTCATCAACTCAAGATGACAAAAGTAGCATTTTTTGCAGAGAACTTGCTATATTTACTGTTGACATGTTAGGTGAATTTTTCCCTAAACAATCTGCTGTGTGGTTGACTTCAGCAAACTTTTTTTCCTAATGCTTTCTGGGACCAGTGTGACATCACGGCCAATGCTGGATGGTGCTTTCATATGAGTATATAACATTGATTACTTGCATCACAGGCTCTGTGGGTGTTAGTTCGTAATAGTTGTAGGAGTGCAGGAGATGTACAGAGGTGCTACTGTGATTTCCTATTTTGTAGTTGTTTGGAGCTGCTGTCTCATATATATATATATATATATACAGTATATATATATACACCAGTGGCAGCTGATAACTTTTAAAACAGGGGAAGCTCATATAAGGCCTTCACCATAAAATTCATTATGTTATTTGTACGTAAATTCTGCCCTCCGTTCCTTTTGCTGAAAATGGTCTGTGACCCTGTCGTACCAATTGGCTGTCTTTTCCAGGAACTTAACCAGTTTCCTCTCAATGGCCAGGGGAGCAAGGTTGCTCAAATGATCTTGGCCCATCGTGTTGTGGGTGTATGACTTGACCCGTTTTAAACAGGAGAAGCTCCTCTCTACAACTGCTGATGTAGCGCCAATTGTTGCCACTAACGACAACAGCTTGTATAGCTGTGGCATTGCACTATCCAACTCCATGTCTTTAAAAAACACCAAGAAAGCACACAGCTTACCCCTGCTCCCCTGTAAGTCATGATCTGAATATAGTACTTGAAGTTCAGATCTCAGTCTCCCTGAGTCAAAGAAATGGCCATAACTTTTCAGCGCACTTTCAAATGCCTCCTCTGGAAACAGTTACCTCATTTCATCACATTTCCCTGGATTGACTAATTCTAAGAAGCTCATGCTTTCCAAATTTGAAAATCTCTGAGAAATCTGCTCCATGAGATTGTCTAGGATGGCCATGTACAAACTTGTGTAGCGGTCCTGGGGATCCTGTAATTGTGACAGACGACGCTTTCTAATAGGTTCATCTCGAAGGTCTGATGTGAGATTTGCTGCTTTTGCATAAACTGCTTGATAAGCCTCCTCTGACCTCTTCTCCTTGAAAAAAGCAAGGAGAGACCCAATTCTTTTTTTGCAGTAAAGAACATCCATAGCCTTTTGCAGGACAATATCAAAGACAACATCTGTCTCAGAGAATATTTGTTCATATGTGTACAACATGAACATAAACTCAAAATTCTCCAGTTTCATTATGAAGCCATTGGCAGCATCTAATGTGTCATCATCCATGCTCTCATCCTGGGTAATCTTGTCAAAAGTCTGCAGGAGGCCACAGTGCTCACTATCCGTTATGTGAAATTCCAAAGAGTAGGAGCATTTCTGGGCAATCCTGAAGACCCTGCAGACTCAAGAAAAGACATGCTTTTGTGGACTTTGAAAAAAATGTGGTGAACCCAGAGAGAGATGCAAAAAATATTCTTGACTCAGGCAAGCATTTAGCTCTCTGGGACAACACCAGGTTCAGTCTGTGTGTATAGCAATGCACAAACACTGCACTAGGGGCTATTACTTTAACTTTGGCCTGTAGGCCATTGAGAGATGAAGCAAAGACAGCAGCCCCATCGTAGGTTTGTGCCACAAGTTTTTCTCTAAAACTGTAGCCCTGCATGTTCTTGTTTAAAACTTCAAACACAGACTGAGCATCTTGAACCCCTGACACAATGACAGACAGTTGGGCATGGCTAGATATGTCAGTTGCTTCATCCACCTGCAATGCAAAAAAAGGAGCAGTCTGAATTTCACATTTTAAATGAACAGAAACAGTGGCTGCGAGAGCAGAGATCAAGTCATTTTGGATTGAGTGGGACATACCAGAAAACACAGCTGATGACTGAAATTGTGTGGCCAAGACCGAGTCATATTTAGCTAATGTTTCTGTAAATTCCCTGTAATTCCCTTTATTTGCTGATTCACTACTCTCATCATGCCCCCTGAATGCCAGCTCCTGACGGCTAAGCAAGGAAGTCACATCAATTAGACGGTTTAGGAAGGCCCTGTTTTTTTTTTTACTGTTTCATTACGTTTTGCCACCTAAATGCGAAGACCTTAATTGATTGCATGTTCAACCCTGACCCTGACCAGACAACTTAACCTTGCACATGAACTCACATGTTCTTTGCATTTTTCATGCCTTTTGTGTGCCCTGTCAAAGTTACCCAGATCCCCAAAACCCACGTTTGACCAAACACATCCCATTCCCTGAGAAGGTTTCGTCAAGAGGCATGGCCAACAGTACATTTTCTTTGTCACAGCACTTCCAGTCAGCCAGTCCACCTTTTCATACCACGAGAGCTGAAAAGACCTGTTATTTTTTCCAGATTTTTGCACCAGATCAATCTTGGGCGTTGGTCTGCCCTGCCGTTTAATTCTGAGTCTCTCCTCGTAAGGAAGACTACTAAATGGTTTTGCCAAAAGCAGGTCAACAATATTAGCACTGTCTGCCATTATGCACAGCTTGCTAGCTGGCTAATTTCCCCTTCCACGAGCTACTTTAATTATATGAACGAAATAACTTTACAATGCTGAAACTAGGAGCAAAGTCAAGAACGCTATAATATAATTTTTTTATTATTTAAAGAATGATTTGTACAAACAAAAATGGTTTATATCTCCAGCAAACAATACAGAGTGTAGCAGTTTGTCGTACGACTTCACCTGCAAATCTGCATGGGACTGAACTCGAATCTCTGTAGTGCTGATGTATACGTAAGACATAATGTCAATCAAAAAAGGGGTTCCGCCCTTTAAACAGCTCCTCCAATCATCATGCAGCAGCGCAGCGTCCTGGCCCGCCCCCTGCTCCATTCACTCCCAGAGAAGCTGAGCTTCCCTGGAAGTGATGATTTTGGTGCATTTATCCAATTACCGTCTAGCTTTTCTGCAGTGAAAAAAGCTCCTCTGTGCTTGCCCATAGAGCTCCAGTGAAGCTGGGCTTCAGGAGGGCTTAACGCGCTGTGCTGCACGGAAATGTATGACAAGAAAATCGCGTCAATCTACAATAAATACCTGATTCTGAACGAGCTAGTAATGAAGTTGAACGTGTTCTAGCGCACTTTTATTAAAACCAATATAAATACGACAGTGCATATATGAGCATTTATTTTCTGACATAGTAGAGGAAGCAGAGCTTCCCTTGTAGTCTTAGAGCAGTCGCCACTGATATACACTTACTTTTTTTGCTAGTTTGTGGAAATGTGTTGTATTTTGTTTGTGGGTTAGGGTTAACATATTTTTGAACACAGCCTAGATATTATCTTGTCCTTATCGTGATTAAACTTTTCAATGTATACTAGATAATTTATGCAGATTTGAAGTTGTATCACACCCATGTTTCTTACGCCAGGAAAGTTTTGCTGGTCTGCACACCAGTTTCACACAGCTTTTGTTTAGTCTAAAAATGCACAAAATATATATATATATTTTTTCAAAAATTAAATAAATGAAATATGTAGTATACAGTGCCTGTAAAAAGTAGCTACCCCTTTTAGGTTTTTACATTTTCACATTTTATTATGCAACTTTGAATTAGGGTGAATTACAGTATTTTTTGTTTTAAATTTGTAATTAATTTAGACAGCTTTGCAGAAATCTGTTTTCACTTTGCCATCAAAGAGTCTTTTTGTCTTGATCATTTAAAAAAGCCAAATTAAATCCACTGTTATTCCATGTATGGAACTGTTGCCCAGCTAGTCTATTTGTTTTCAGACATCCAGGCAAGAGTAACCACAAGCTGTAACTACAATATGACAAATAATTCCCAGAGGCCTATAACACTATGCCTAATTAATTTAGTCTGGCCCTCACTAAATTCCATGAATCAAACTTTCTGCCACTTGACTCATTTAAGTTTTTCATTATTCAAAGATGTCATTCTCCCTTGAGATTTGTAAGACTAAACAGTCCAAATGAGAAAGTGAATGGAAATGAGCATGGTAGAAAATGGATAGATGAGTTCAGAAAATGGATAGATTACGTAAAATGTCAGTTTGTGTACATATGTTTCCGATCTTGTGCTTTCCCCAACTCTGAGCCTTTGTATGCTTCACTGTTTTAAATGAACATGTCCTTAAAGGGAAGGCTTTACCTGATATGGTTTTGTTAAATTAGTGGTGAAGGACTTTAGTGAGAAGCACCCCACCAGTTTTTTTTTTTAAGTTACACAGACCTCTTTTGTAGAATTTGGTTATTCTATTATTTGATCTGTGATTTTTTTGTTTATTTGTTTTTTTGAATTTATATACTATACATTTCCACTAATAAAGATAAAACCCTTGGCATAGACTGTGATGATATTTTTTCAGAAAAATGTGTTTAACTAAACTGGTCCTAATTTGAAGAAAATAAAGTAAATAATTTCCTAGTTATGTTTTCGGCTTCTCTTTTCCTAATACCTCCAACTAATCAACACTTAGGGAATTTCGCTGAATTTTTCTGAACTTAGATTAAGAAGATAAAGGATGACTCAAGCACAATTTGTGCCTATGTTGACATTGACATAGTAACCCAAAGAAAATGCAGCAAAAAAGTGTTTATTATCTTTGTATTAACAGAATGATTATTTAAAGTTCACAGTTGTTATGCAGCACATAATTAGAATTACTCCTTTACTCAAAATATGTTTATCGTGTATTTGTGTTACATCCATCCAAATATTACTCATATATTATCTGATTTTAAATGAAAATGATCTGATTGTAAGCAGTGTGATGTATTCAAAACCTTTCAATAATTTGTCCAGCCTAAATAATACAAAATAATATGAAATCAGATGTGAAATTTGAGATCAGTATCACTCCTCAAAAAAAAAAAAAAAATTCCCAGGATAAACAAATAATGACCAAGCTGTACTGAACTCAGATCCTAACACGAGTCAGACGGAGGGCATTTTACCAAGTTTGAACAACCAGCTTTAACTATGAACATTTTATAAATACTTTGTGCTTTACTTATTTATAAATATACATTTCATACAGTATTACTATAATTTGTGCATATTGTTTATTTTAGAGAAACATAAATAATTGTATGAGAAATCATTATCATTTCGATACACAGGACAAAAATGACTTACTTCCTTAGCTTGTAAATGCAGCATATCCAACTAAATCATGCAATAAAAATATAAAGCTTGTGCAATCCTTTGAAATGTATCTGAGAAACACAGTACTCGGAAACTGATGAGATTAATAGGGTCACAATAATCAGTTGTAATACATTTAAGAAGATGAGTAAAAGGAAAGCTACGATAATATGTCATTAAGTTTTTAGATGCTGCTGCCAAAGAACAATGCGCTGAGCCAGGATTTGACATCATACAAAGTTTCAAACAAAATTAAATAGAATGATGCATCCAAGATTGCATAATAGATAATAAATAAAAAGGGACTGTTTGACTGTTATTTTTATGCTTACAAATTATACTGAATAGTTGTAACTGATACTTTTAAATTTTTGTTACAGCATATTTTTAATTAAAGTACAAGTAATGACTTTTACTTTTCTCCTTTATGGTAATGGATTTTTTTCTGTTTCTTGGTATTATCATCAAAACAATAAGCATAATTTTCTTGTTCTCAATGTAGATATTCATTTTTTTTATCTTTTTTTAACTGAAGATTTTTAAAGTTCATGTACAGAAATATGACATTTGGCACCAAAGCTGAATTCCTACTTTAAGGATCTGTAGATCTTCCTTTTTTACTTCTATTTGTTAGGATATGACTCTACTTTTGGTAGTGCACACTATATACACTATATTACATTGTTATATTATGCTGTTTTCAACTCCAATGGAAACTATTTAATGGAGTAGATATTATTGTATTTAGCGGACCTGTGCTCAGTTATTGATAACTGCTCAGGCAAGAGTTTTGTATCTCTCTTTTTCTTAGTCCATCCATCCATCCATCCACCTTCTTCTTTCATATAATGACAAAGCAAGACAACATCCATTATGAAAGGTTGCATTTAAAATAAATAAAATGTACAGCAAACGTACATTATTAATTTTGTGTCAGAGTACACAATATTTTAATTTTGGAAGTAAATTGTTGGAGACAATATGATATTATAACGTGGTCCTCAATTGTGTGTTGTAAACACTGAAAAGAAAATCATCTGGCAGACCTAGGACAGAACATGTGTGGTTTCAACAGGACAGGGCCACAGCTCACACAGCATGATGTTCGCTCGGAGTGTTGAGGGAAATGTTTAAGCCCATGTAACTTTTTCCTTTAGGGATACCTAAGGGAACAGGTTTTCAAACATTGTCCTCGATCTCTTGAGGAGTTTAAGACATTAGCTCATGTCTATTTTTACATGCCCTTGAATAAAAATCCTCATAGGCATATTATTTGCCTCATGTATACCTGCCAGAAACCAGAGATTCTCTGGTCATTCACTATTCCATGTCCTGATAAGCAAGTAAAAGAGAAAGATTAGTTTTTGTGGACCTCTCCCCCAGTCTTCTTTGTGAAACATACTGTTTTTCATACAGTAAATGGTTGAAAGAATTGTAACTGTGTTTTACCTTTCCTGACTTTACCACTGCATGGCACCGCATGGAGATTGGCATAATGGCAGGATGTACCATCTCTCCATTGGTATTCACCATGGCAATGGAAGTCATCATATGGACATCCAAGAGGGTGGTTGGCGGGGAGAGATTAAATTCTGGAGTATGTCTGCCACCCATCAGGGCCTATATGGATGACATGACAACAATTACAACATCAGTACCATGCACCAAATACCTATTGGCAAAGCTTCAACAGAAAATTACTGGGGCGAGAATGAAATTTAAGCCATCTAAATCAAAGAGCATCTCTATAATTAAAGGCAAGCTAGTAGGACAAAGGTTCTTCATTAATCAAGAGCCTATTCCAACAGTGCTAGAAAAACCAATCAAAAGTTTGGGGAGGTGGTATAACTCAACGCTTAAGGATACCGATCAGGCTGATGAGCTACGGGAGGAATTTAGTAAAGAGCATCAATGATTCAGTGCTGTCTGGTAAGCAAAAAATTTGGTGCTTACAATTTTGGTTACTACCTCGCCTGCTGTGGCCATTAACCATGTATGACATCACCCTCACAAGAGTTGAGAAGATGGAAAGGATGGTAAGATCTTATGTGAGGAAAAGGTTAGGCCTCCATCGATGCCTGAGCAATGTAGCCCTGTATGGTCAGGGGCTACTTCAGTTGCCCCTTTCCAGCATCACTGAAGAATTTCAATGCGCTAAAGTGAAACTTGAGATGATGCTTTCAGAGTCAAAAGATACAGTGATTAGCGCTGCCGCACCAACTCTGAAAACTGGATGTAAATGGAAAGCTAAGAATGCAGTCCAGCAGGCAAAATCTGCACTCTACCACAGCGATATCGTCGGCCAAGTCCAACATGGAAGAAGTGGGTTGGGGTTTGGAAAAGGGTGACCCTACTGGAGTAAGGCAACCCCAGTAGACCAGAGGAAAATGGGCGTGGATGAAGTCCATCGGCATGAAGAGGACAGAAGGTGGGCCAAGGCTGTAGCACAGGCTAAACAGAACCAATGGACAAGGTGGGAGAATTTGGAAAAACGAAAAATCAGCTGGAAGGACATGTGGATGATGGAAGCAGGTAGGATAAGTTTCCTCATTCGAGCTACCTATGATGTCCTCCCTACTCCTCAAAACCTCAACCAATGGCTAGGCGAAGATCCATCATGCCCCCTCTGCTCAACACCAGGTACACTGCGGCCCATCCTCACAGGATGCAAAGTAAGCCTTTTTCAAGGACAATATACCTGAAGACACGACCAAGTGCTTAAATGTCTGGCAGCTTCTCTGGAAAGCAAAAGAACTGCCATCAATGGCCTGCCACCCAGAGAGACCAACTTAAATGTGCCTTTGTTGTTTGTTCGGGAAGGGGACCAAAGGCAACCCAAGTTTTCCCTGATGACCAGATTGGGTGACATGGAAACAGTGCGGGACTGGCAAATGCTGGTGGACATGGGCCAATGACTCACAGTCCCACCAGAAATAGCAGTCACCAACCTGAGGCCTGACCTGGGGCCTCATGTATAAAGCCGTGCGTAGAACTCACACTATAACATGGCGTAAGCACAAAAGCCGAAATGTGCTTACGCACAGAAAAATCCAGATGCAGGAATCTGTGCGTACTCCAACTTCCACGTTCTTCCGCTACATAAATCCCGATCAGCGTGAAAACTAACGCTTGTGCTTTATGTAATGCCCCAACTCCTCCCAGAATTACGCCTCTTTGAATATGCAAATGGATATATATCGCCCTTAAACTCAGCCTTCTGTAAATAGACAATGGGAAAAGCACGGAGGAAAATATAAGAATTTCAGCAAATACCAAGTGGAGGCAAAGGAAAAACATACTATTTGTTCAAATAAACCGTGGTATAATCAACAAAAGGAAGTTGATCGAGTGACATAGCGTGCTGGAGAAACTTGAAAGCTCACGTTCACAAAATTGCACATTGCCGGAAATAAAAAAGAAGTCACATATCAAAGTCGCCGTGAAAAGCCGAGTTGTAGCCCACAGTCTGAGTGTCATATGAAAGCTTATTAGGTTACAGAGAAAAAAAGGCACACAGTGGGGAAAAAGCACGAAATGTCAACTTCAAACTCGACATTTCCACTTTAATCACGTAGTTTATTTTGTCATTAAAGTACAGTAGAACATCATAAACTTCATCTTAAAATCGTTTAATTAACCAATTTCTCAAATCACATCGTAATTAAAGTAGCACGTTAAATGCCTTCATCTTCTATGTGCCTATGTGTGTGAATCACTACTTGCTTCTTAAACCGGCTCTCTTCCTCCAACTGGACACAGAATCCATTACATTCGTGATATTACAGCTCTCTGAATAACTGAAATACTGAGATGTATACGTGATATCATTTTCATGATGATAGGAGTTAAAGCACGTTATTAAACATTTGTTTCACTTTGATGAAATAATTTATTGCAGCAGTACTCAGGGGCGGCTCTAGGCTTGTGGTGGCACTGGGCAGAGGAAGAATCGGTGGCTCCTTCGCCCACCAATGTCAGTAAAGTAGCTTATGCACGGTGGATGGCCTCGTCCGTTGCAGACACTGCATAGCCGCCTCGTGCTCATGACACAAGCATTTCACTTTTGCCGAAATTTGTCGCTGCGTTTTTAGCTGTGTTGTTATTTTCTTTCTGTGTTATATTCAATATATATTGGCGTACCCGTCACTGCAGTCAGTGCTTTTCTTTACCCAAGTAACCGATCGCCACACAATCAGCTCTGTAATAGAAGTTAAACCATCTGTAAGCTTAGCGCCGATTCTTCAAAACGTTTAAGGAACAGTGAAATATCTTCGTAGTACATGTTTAATTATTCTATCCCTAACGACACTCCTAGTGAAGAATATAGATTATTTAAATGAAGTTAAAGTTTTATCTGTATAATTTAATAAACATATTTTGCTGCATTTCACCTTAAAAATGATATCGTCATCATATGTAAATACGCGCTTTACAAAGTGGCTCAGGTTGTGCGATATTATAACTATAGTGCAAGTTTACAGTGGGGTGATTGTACTTATAAGTACAAACAGTTCTACAAGGTGCAATTGATTGAGTGCATTTAAAGTTCTTGGGATGAAACTGTTTCTGAACCGCGAGGTCTGTACAGGAAAGGCTTTAAAATGTTTTGCACTGGCTTAGACAGCGTGTCCTTGAAGCTGTATACCGATAATTCTCTTTCCGATTAGCTGCTGCTGTGATTCACACTCAGATACAGTGATATAAATACTCCGAGTCGTGCATAGAGAGTAATATGGAAAAAGATGATCCGCTGTGGCAACTCCTACTGGGAGGAGCTGAAAGAAGAAGAAGAAGAAGAAGGAGAAGTGAGAGTAACAACTCTAAAGCAGTTATGGTATTTGGAATACTATGGCTGTTCCCTGGACCATTATATTGTTACAAGTTAATTACAATCAGATGCGTTACACTAATAAACAATATGCGGTTAGTTTCAGTGTATTTATAAAGCCGCGTCAGGAAAATAATAAGTAACCACACAGGAACAGTAGCATTGCTTTGACACTGGGTGCCGCCAGTCTGCAAAACCGAGCGGAGAACTTGCGTACGACAAGGCATGAGGTACCGTGGAAATGTGTGTGGCTTTACGCCAAGTTTAGGTTTTATACATCGCGATTTGAACGTGGAAACATTCTTACGCAACATTTCTGTGCGTTCGCATCATTTATACATGAGGCCCCAGGTTTGTGGATGTAACATGACCAGCAAACATCTGAATAATTCCAACCTGGGTTAAAGTAGTTGTATATGGAATACAGAGGAAACCTCGTGAACCGAAGCAATTTCCCCCATAGGATTGTATGTAAATACGTTGTCGACCGTTATGACCTTCACTCGTAGAGTTTCGAAATGAAACCTGCTTAACTTTTGTAAGTGAGCTGTAAGGAATGAGCCTGCCAAATTTCAGCCTTCTACCTACACGGGAAGTTGGAGAATTAGTGACGTTGGAAAGTTCAATATGGCGGCTGACAGTGGTGTCATACCACCGAAATAAGTACATACATTGGTTTCAGTTAGCGCAGGGAAGCCGCCTACCAAATTTCGTGAAGATGGGGCCATGAATAAGAAAGTTCAACATGGCGGACGTTGTTGACCATTATGACTGTTACGCGTAGAATTTCGAAATGAAACCTGCTTAACTTTTGTAAGTAAGCTGTAAGGAATGAGCCTGCCAAATTTCAGCCTTCTACCTACACGTGAAGTTGGAGAATTAGTGATGAGTGAGTGAGTGAATGAGTCAGTGAGGGCTTTGCCTTTTATTAGTATAGATTATACGATAGAATGCACATCTAATAGTAAACTAAATGTAAAAACATTGAATAACACCGAGAAAACCTTGAACAACAGAGAAAACTAACATTGAAAGAGTTCGCACTATAGCCTATTGACCCGATCACTGTAAACACTTTTTTTAAAATGAGTTTTAAGCACAGGGGGAAAAAAAGGAACATTAGAACAAATCCGAAATTTATTTAAAAACCAACCACAAGCAACCAAGAAAGTAACACTGCAGGAGTTCACGCTAATAGCCTTACAACCCGTTCGATGTAAACACTTTTTTTAAAATGAGTTTTAAGCACAGGGAAAAAAAATGAACGTTTGAAAAATCCGTAACTTAATAAAAAACCAAGAAAAGTAACATTGCAACAATTCACGCTACGAACCGAAAAATGAACATTTGAAAAATCCGTAATACAAAATCTAATCATAAACCACCAAGAAAACTAACCTTGCATGAGTCGAGTTCTGGCATGAAGTGAGGAGGAACTGGGTGGAGAGGAGGTTGCAGTGCTTAGAAGCCATGGTTAACTGCAAAAGCATACAAAATACTGTAGAGCACAAAGAGATCACAGGTAAAGCACGCACATCTGAATGAGAACAATGAACAGGGAGTGGCTCAACACGTGCTTAAATACAGTAATCGGCGCGTACGAACCGGAAGGGAAATGGAATAGAACACAAAGAATTTACAGCGAAAGCACGCACGTCTGACCGAGAACAATACAACACGTGCGTAATTCATCAGCGCGCACAAACCAAAAGGGAAACTGGCTTGTTCGTATACAAAGTGTGTGGTCGTGAACCGAGGCAAAAATTTGGCAAACTTTTTGGTCATAAACCGAGTTGTATATGTACCGAGACATTCGTGAACCGAGGTTCCACTGTATACAGTATATTTATAGAGATCATCTCTGTTTAAATGGAAAACAGCCTACTGTATACAATATATGCTGACTGGTAAACAATGCTCTAATCTACTGAAATGACTTATTAATAGGTTTATTATACAGGAATGCCACACAAATTATACCTAGATAATCAAGTAAGATGTCCAGGTTTGCTTGCAGCTCGCATCACTCACTTAAACCTGGGACATTGAAAGATGCAAAATCAAGGATGGACTGGGCAATGAGGACACATAACAGCAGAATAATTGCAAATATGCTCAGTGCTTTTTATTCAAACAAAGTACAAACAATCCATTCTTTAAAATAAATAAATTATCCAGAAAAAAGTGTCTTTTGTGAAAGTTAAAAGTTGATTAAATAATCAAACAATAAAAAGTAGGTTAAATCATTGACAGGATCTATCCTTAAGAAACTATCACAAACCATGTTGCTTTCCTGCTTAACCACATCTCTGCTACTCACCTAACAAGATCTGCTCAACCCTCAGGGATATCTGCCGACAAGCTCAGGCAACCCTTATATCTAGTATTCCTTGCAACTAACTCTTACCTTTCAACGGAAACCCTGTGAGCCCAGCTGTGTGCTCCTTCAATTTTTGCTGTTTGTTTTAAGGTTTACATTGAACTTTTTGCTTAAGCATACCTCCTGGTCTTTTATATTTAATTTAGCTTGTCTATACTGCTGTGTGTTCCCTATATATCCTTCTATATATCCTTTATATTATCTTTTATATAATTGCTTATTTAATCTATTTTTCCCAGCTGAGTGAGGTAATCAGTACCTTCAGTTTAGACAGCACTTTTACATCCTTTTTGCTCACTGAACACAGAGTTTCATATCTCATTGGTTGATGCTGTTGACTTACAGGGGAAGTTAGTAGTAGTTGACAGAAGGGATAAAAGGCCATGCTTATTTCAGATATACTGCGTGAAAGCAGCAAATTCTCATTGCCAGCCTCATTCATTGTTTCCCTCGCACATTCACTGTTGGATGGAGCAGATGCTGCATCATGAGTTCCTGCCTGATCCATTCCTTTGCTTGTCTCTCCAGCTCAGTCCGTGTTGTGAACTTCAGACTGTCTTAGCCTTTGATGAAACTTTAGCTACCTTTTCCTTCTCTTTTTCACCCATTGGTTTCCTGCTCATGTTTTAAATATACTTGTAATTGTCTTGGGTTACTTAATTAGAGTATATCAAGTCGATTAAAAGAAGCTAACACCTCTGTCAGTACAGACTTATCATCTCAAAAGTCAATATCTTGCAACAGTTGAAACAACACACTACTTTTACTTAAGATTACACAGTGTTCTCAAAAGTTCAGAAGCAGTATCTTTCTTACCAAACATTGAACTCTGTGAACTGGAACGTCAAAGGTCTCAATCATGATATAAAGAGAAAAAAGCTTTTTCCCACCTAACAAGCCTTAAAACTAAGATATTATTTTTTACAGGATACGCACTTAACAAGTAATGACCAGTTTCTACTGCAAAGAAATTTGATTGGCCAAAATTTTCACTCCAGCATACAAAAGAAAAACCAAAGGTATGAGAATCTTAATACATAAAGCAATCTAATTTGTAGCATCAGATGTAGTATCAGATCCTAAGGACACTATGTCACAGTGATTGGTAATTTATTTAAATTTAAAGTAACTTTGATAAATATTTATGAACATAATGTGGATAATAGATATTTTATCTAAAACATATGTGCAGCAATTCGCAATATAGAGAAATTAATACTGTTTTAGATCAAGACATGGATAGATCAGCAACTACAGAGGTACCACAAAGACAATCACAATTGGTAATGAATCATAAATTAACAGCATCCTCAAGATTAAATCAAAATTCAAGAGAATATTCCTTCTTCTCACCAGAACATCATAGTTACTCAAGAACTGATTATTTCTTTATCAATAATAACTTAATGGTCACTGTCAAATTTTGAAAGAATGACACTATTGTTATCTGTGATCATGCCCCTCTGATCTTAAAGTTTGAATCACTATGCCCTACACACTCATTTCGTAGCTGGTGTTTTAACCCCCATCATTAACAGATGTGAAATTTACAGAATTCACCTCCAAACAAATTGCTTAGTTTTTAGAGACAAATGCATTCTTAGAGGTCTGCCTCTATGGAAATACCCTGGGAAACTCAGAAGGTATTTTTAAGAAGACAATTTATTTAATTTCTTTCTAAAAACACAAATTGGAGACAAAGAAAACATCAGGATAAATCAGTGTGATCTTCAGAATAGTTCAAGAATACATGAGGTTTTCAAATGAGACACTTTATAGGAAAAGAAAGTCTCTACAATCATACTTTAACCACTTCACAACAAAAGAGACTGAACAACTCATCTTTAAATTTCTAAGTAGTTTTTATGAACACAGCATTTACCAATACAAATGTAAATAAAATCATTGACCATAAAAATAGAACCTACACACTTACGGAGTAGTATAAGTCATATTCTACTCAGTTTAAAGAGGACAAAACAGAATTTAAGGAGTTTTTTGATGCAATACAAATACCACAACTACATACTCTTAATGCAGAGGAAGTGGACATAATTGCATAATGTTATAAACTCACTCCCAAGTGGGACAGCAGCAGGCCCTGATGGATACCCAGTGTAATTTTATAAAACAAATGTCAACAAAGTTAGCTCAAATATTATTAGCAACTTTTATATAAGTTAGAGACAACAAAATTTTACTTCAAACTTTTAATTAAAATTAAAGTATTTTCAAATATGTCCTGAAAAGGACAATAAGGAATTATTACAATATGCATCACACAGACCAATCTCACTTCTGAATAATGATGTTAAGATATTTGCCAAAGTTTTAGCTCCAAAGTTTCAGTTTAATATTGTCCAAAATGTATCCCAGGCAAGACCCAACCTGTGAGCATTGCAATCGAGCACCAGACTCACTGGGCCTCGTGTTTTGGGAATGTGCTAGATTAACAATATTTTGGACAAAGATCTTTGAATGATTATCATACAGCCTTGGTGTCATAATCACTCCAAAATCATTAACAGCTGTGTTTAGTGTACTCCCGGATAGGCTTATAGTGGAGAAGGACAACTTGATTGTAACTGCCATAGACTTTTATGCTTAATTGAAAGAATCCCAACCCACTTTTTATAAATCAGTTGGTAACTGATGTTCTGTAGTATTTGAAACTAGAAAAAATCTAATTCTCATTTATAGTATATGTTCAAAACCATTTTAAAATAGGGCAAGATATAATTAATACAATTTTAGAAGCATTTATATTGGGGGAGAGGACATTTTCCATTCTTTTTTTTTCCTCTTACTTTTGTCTCTCCTCTCTCTCTCTCTCTTGGGTCAGGATTGAATTCTGCTTTGTTAGATTTGTTGCTTTTTGTTCCATATTTTTTTTTTAATTTCAGATTTTTTTTTTAGTTTGATTATGAATGAGTTTGTTGTATAAGTTTTACTTGATTGTATACAATGCTATTTTCTTAAAGTAAAATAAAAAAAAAATGGTTCAATGGTCTTTTAAATGTTCCCCACTATGCTGGCCATAAATGCAATCAGATACAAAAAACAGGTTCTCCTCTTTTTTCTTATGCTGGGGCGGATTTGGGTGGGGTGTGTGTGCTCCTTTAAGGCTTCTTTGGAAAGGTTAGTGCAGCACATGACTAATTATCTATGCCAATTAGCCATGTGGAGCTGTGTGGCAGACTGTGGAAGCTGTGGACACCAGAGGGCACTGTTGCTCTTCAAAACCCAACACACAGACAGTGGGAACACAGTAAAAACACCAAGAGCTTATTTATTTTTTTAAATTCTTCACAAGGCTTTCCACCACCACTGCCACAAGTAAATGCACAATACAGCACACCATTATTCTTTCATTCTCTTTCTTCTTCCTCCTCCGCTCCTCCCAGCAAGCTTTGTCCACCATCCACCTGACTTCGGCTCATCCCTGTGAGGTTGGTCCAGTCCTTTTGTATTGGTCAACCAGGAAGTGCTTCTGCTCTTAGCAACCCCCCACCCCCCACCAACTAGTCTGCCAGCACTTCTGGGTTAGACAGAAACCTTGTGCAACCCAACAGGGCTGAGATGTGGAACTCCAAGTCCCATGGTGAACTGTGAGAATCTGGGGCACTGCTCTGTCACCCATGGGAGCTGTCATCTAGTGTTCTGGGGGAGGCAGTGTTCTAAAAATGCTGCCTTCCTCCATCCTTAAGTTTTCTGGGGATCCCGGTCGGGTTGGGCTGCCTGCTGTCCCTTACAAATCATAAATTGATCAGCATTATATTTTTAGTGTCGGTACTTAAGCACTTAGTACTTTCTAATTATGGCCGTCAAATGTGCCTCTCAAATGAAAATACTGAAAGTTTTTTCTTACAATATGCATGTATGAAAGTTTAGCACATCTCTGGTACAGCTCTGTAATGCCACACTGGCATGGCAAAACATTATGTGGCACTGAGGAAAAGAAAAATTAATGTCTAAGTTGGCCATACAGGAATTTCAAGGAAAATATTCAGCGAACAAGGACAGAGACAAAAATAGCATATTCAATTACAAAAGTGCTCTGGGGACTTTTGCTGATCAGCATTACTGACAGTATTGGTCTCCACATCTCTCTTTCTTAAGAAATTTGAACTTTCAAAAATTGCAGTTTCTGAGAGTAAATGCAATCTAGTCATTATACATGTCTTCAGTGAAGAATTTACACAAAATAGGTAATTTTTAAAATTGATTTAGAAAATAACCTTGGGATGGAATTTGATACTGCTTCTAGTCTAGAACAGTGTCTGACTGTATCATGGGCAGTGCAATCCACGAAAGGCAGAGACAACAGTTCTGGGGAGATAAAAAGATAACTTTTGCCATCATCCCGGAGGTTGGCTCATGAGAAAGGCACTCTGCCAGAGAGAACGGGGCAATTTAGTCTGCTCTTTTAAAAATAGCCATGGTATTTATGGACCAGCTCAGTTTATTGAGGATATGTATTCCAAGAACAGAACTCCTCCCACTTGCTCTACTTCTATGCCTTTAATGCAGAGTTATGACAGAGGAGGGACTTATTTCCTGAAATTTCAGTTGAGCTCTTTTGTTTGGTCTGTGCTCAGAACAAGGTCATTCTCCTCACTATAAACAGCAATGCCATCTACTAACTTGTCATTATAGGGTCTCAGTACTGTTATTAATAAGTCCGAGTATGGTTGCATCACTTGCAAATTGGAAAATAAACTTTTGTCCCTGAGTTGATGTACAATCATATGTGACAGTCACCCTGAGGGGTACTAGTACTAAACATAACTTCAACCTCACCACCTGTGGTCTGTCAGTCAGACAGTCTAAGATCTATTTACAGACGGATGTTGGCAATCTAAGGTGTGCCAGTTTTTCCACCCGCTTTGTGAGCCAAATGGTAAAGACTGAACAGTAGTCAAGGAAAACCATACATATATATACATTCCTGTTGTCCAGATGCTCCAGGGCAAAGTGAAGTTTACTGGTTAGTTTAATGAAATCTAACCTTTTAAACTTTTGTAGGTGTTCTGCTGTTATTCTGGGTATATACAGATGCTAGGACAGAACTTATCACAATGTTAAAATAAACTAATATCCAAACAGAGGGCACAATGGATAAGCATGCTAAAGTAGATGAATTTTAAGAAATTCAACAAGGTATCCACATGTAAATGACAACATCTGAAAGTGTTTGAAAATATCATGTTGCCCACCAATCGCTATTAGCCTGTAAGAAAGCTAGAAGACTAGAATCTGAGGCTTGCAGTGAGTGAGGGGCAGAGCACAAATGAGGAATGTATAATAAGTAAGAAAAATGTGATTCAGGACCCCCTAGTTAACTGATTGGACTTGAAAACTTGAAAATCAAAATTGTCTGGTGGTTCCTTAAATACTATTTTTTTAAAACTTGTGACAGTGTTACGAATCAATCTGTATTGGTTTGTGAGAACATGTTACGGCAGTTCTAATGCGGAACTTCACATGCTAAGCAGGCTTGGTGGAGTTTTGTGCAACGATAGATAGTTGAAAGCGAATAGAGGTTGCTGATAGCATAACACCAGCTGTGTTCAGGCTGCAGGAGAGCTGTACTGCTAATGGTGGTAAGATAAAAAAAATGTTCATGGTACACAATTAGCATGCTTGATTTAATGCTACATGCTCTGTCAACGTATGTATGCCTCATTAAAGTGTCTGTTCTGCTTAATAGCTCACTGAAATTCAAGGTTTTCAGTGTCCAGGCAATAAAAAACTGCATGAAAAGTGTCATAACTAAGGGAAATGGGCAACAAATAAACTCCATAAAACAATGGGGATATTTACACACAGGTTAGACAACTTTCTTACATTGTGTCCTGTTAAAGAAAATGATGACTAAATCAAGGAAATAGTTTTAAGGCAATATACAGATATTTGCCTAGTGTATCATATCTAAGTCTCAAATGAGTTGGCAGAATTAATGCACTCCAAGGTTTCTTGTGTTTGAAGGGAAAGAACAGCAATGAGTTAAGGGTATGGACATTATTCACAAGGTTTTTGGAAGTTCAGCTTTGTCCAAGCAGAGTTAGAAAATCTGTACACTATCCAGATGTAACATTATTTAGGCAGCTGTTAAGCCATGACAGGGCTGAATGACAGATCACAGGTGTTGAGGGTGACCAACAAATTGCCAGCTGAAATTATGCTTAGTCTCCCGGGTTTACAGTCATTTCTACCACAACTCTGCCATTCTTAGTTATCAGTCTTTCTATCAGCTTTCCAGGGCTTACAACTCTGTTTATTACAAGCCAACTGACTCACACAATTACATCATCTACAGCTCCTTCTATCCCGGGCATACAAAAAAATTCTTCCCCTTTCATAGTTCCTAAGATTCTGATGCCTCTGCAGTGATTAAGTTTACTTCTGTAATGAAGCACTCAGAATAAGGAGTTTTTTCATTGACAGAGGATACTCTTTAATATTGTGGATGTGATCCTCAATCAAGCTAGGAGTAGACCTTATAACATCCACTCTAAAAGGAACCCTATTAATGAATAAGTAAACAAGTAAAAATATAAAAGCAAAGAAATAAACCAGAAAGCTGGAAATATGAATTTAATCAACACACAGGAGTTGCTAGAGGCACTGAGACTAGTGCTGGTCCTTATATTAGGTTGTCATATTTAACATACTCCTGATTAATTAATTGTAGTTGGAGGTCCCATTGCTCATGAGTTGAATTCTTAGAGGAAGGGGAAAAATTAACAATAGAAACAAACAAAAAAATAAAAAAAACAACAACAAAGGGATGAACATGACATATTCTTACAAGAATAATGTTATATTTAGAGGCACGATTTTAGTTTCTAAAACACTGACAGATGTGGTCTGTCTCCCTGTCGCTCATTCCAGCCACTTCAGCCTGTCACTGCTGGGATGCTCAGAGCCAGGCATCAATTATCCAATCATTTATTGCAGCAGTACTGTCTCTTTCAAACGCACTAACCCTCAATTCCTGTCCTTCCTTTTCTTTCTCCAAGTAACTAATCGCCACACATTCAGCTCTTTAATAAATGTCAAGCCATCTGTAAGCATAGAACACCGATTCTTCAAAACTTTTAAGGAACATTGAAGTATCTTTGTACTACATATTTAATTATGCTATCCATCTATCCATCCAGGGTAGTGCCAGTCCCAGCAAGAATACACAGTGAGGCAGGAACAAACCCTGAACTAGCTAGCTCTTCGACCCCATGTCCTCACATATTTAATTATTAAAAATATAGATTGTTTAAATGATGTTAACATTTTATATGTATAATGTATTAACCACATTTTGCTGCATTTCATCCTAAATATGATATTGTCATATATAAATCCGTGCTTTATAAAATGGCTCAGGTTGTGCAATATTATAAACGTATCGCAAGTTTACAGTGAGGTAATTGTACTAATAAGTACAAACAGTTCTGCAAGGAGCACTTCATGGACTGATTGAGTGCGTTTATAGTTCTTGGGATGAAACTGTTTCTGAACCGCAAGGTCAGTACAGGAAAGGCTCTGAAGCATTTGCTGTATGGGAGACAGTGTGCATGGCTGAGGCAGCGTGTGCTTGATGCTGTATACCGATAATACTTTTTCCGATCAGCTGCTGTAGAGCTGTGATTCCGCACTCAGATTCAGTGGGATAAATACTTGAGAGTAACAATGCTAAAGCAGCTATTGTATTTGGAATAGTTTGGCCATTCTGTGGACCATTATATTGTTACAGGTTAATTACAATCAGATGCCTACGCTAATAAACAATATGTGGTTCATTTCAGTGTATTTGATAAAGCTGTGTCAGGGATGTGGATCTAAAAAGAAAGGGAAACCACACTTGAACAAAAGCACTGCTTTGACGCTGGGTGGTTGAAATGGTTTTATTTCAGGTGACTACCTGTTGAAGCTCATCGAGAGAATGCCAAGAGTGTGCAAAGCAGTAATCAGAGCAAAGGGTGGCTATTTTGAAGAAACTAGAAAATAAAACATGTTTTCAGTTATTTCACCTTTTTTTGTTATGTACATAACTCCACATGTGTTCATTCATAGTTTTGATGCCTTCAGTGAGAATCTACCAATGTAAATGGTCATGAAAATAAAGAAAACACATTGAATGAGGAGGTGTGTCCAAACCTTTGGCCTGTACTGTATGTATTGTGAAGGACAGCCGGGTCCCATGCCCGGCAGGGACGCCCCTGCTGCTTATATTCTGGGGGAGCCACCATGGGCACTCCAGTACCTCCCCCAGGACGCTTGGTGGCAGCCTCCATGGCTGACGGTGATTTCCCAACCACCCGCAGGGCTCCATGGGAGATGGAGTCCTCCACAGCCTGGTTGGAGGCTCGGAGGGCCGCTAGGGGGAGCTGCATGGACTCAGCAGCCTGGCTGGATGAATCTTCAGCCCCACCTGGAGGTGCAATTAGGACCAGGTGGTTAAACACCTGAAACACTTCCAGGTGGGTTATAAAAAGGGCCAGCCACCACCACTCGAGGAGCCAGGGTCGGGAGGAGGAGGACTGCGCTTTTGGAGGAGTGGTTGTAGTGGAAGAAAAGTGTGTTGCGATATTCTGCTTGTGTTTTGGGACTGTGTATTACCTGTGGGTCATGGGGAAGACGTGCGCCCACGGGTGAAGAAAAATAAAGTCTATGTTTTTATACGTGCCTCCGTGTCTTTCTATGTAAGGTCAGGCGCCTATACAGCGCCTTTGTTACAATATATATATAGCATTTTTAATGTAGGTAGATCATTTCGAACTGGTCATTTTTAAAAGTAGCTTACAAGCCGAAAAAGTGTGGGTACCCCTGCTCTAAAGTGTTGCTGTTGTTGTCACCATGTAGTGTCATTTTCAGTAGGGTGAGTTTCTAATAATGCATTGCTGTTTATGAAACAATATTTTAAAATAATAAATTAAATGCACTCTGTGATCATTTAATATTAACAGTACACAATATTCTTACTTTCAGCTACGGCGCTAACATTGCCAATGAATATCTGTTTGTAATAAGTATTGCTCTTTTGTAAGTACGGAGTATACTCACGTGAAATACACTGTGACAAAGCCAAGCAGGAATGTCAACAGCTTTTAACTTTCAATACTTCATTTTTATTCAGATTCCAGGAACATGTCAGCTGCATTATCCTGGTTAGGATGAGCTGTAAAAATAATAAAGCAGACTCACACTTTTGTTCTCACTGCTCTAGCCTCATTTACTTTTATTTTCTACCTAGTCATGTATCTTGCTTTCCCCTTATTGTTGGAAATCCTATTTTTTTACTATTGTTGTCAGTACTTTTTGTAATTTTTAAAATTATTTTATTGGCTCCAATGATTAATTACAGTACATGCTTTATAGGTCAGCAACATATCTGGTTGTGAAATGATTAAACAGACACAGGAAGAGGTTTGGGGGCAACCACCCATATACTTGAATTCGGCTGCCTAAATTTGAAAGGATGGTTCCATAGAACAGGTCTCAACAGACTTCACTCCAACAATAGAACAATCATAATTGGCAAAAATGGCGGTTTAAAAGCTGGGTTGGGGAAGTGACATCATAGTGCCCAGAACTGGAAGTGATGTCACTGGGCCCAGAACCAGATGTGACGTCCTTAAGTCTTAGCGAAAGTTCCTGTGGTTGGTTGGCTGATGAAAAAGAGGGAACATTAGTGCACCCTGCCACCCCCTGGTCTGGCATGGAATTATCCCATTTTGAGCCCTTCAGCTGCCTCCCATGCGCACGTGTGTGACAAGGTACTATACCTAATTCAGATCAAATATACCTTCCAATTTCTATTGCACTCCTCTTTTATATAGTAAATCTTAAAGTGTGCATCTTTTGCTCTTAGTCCTATTAATTACAACATACATCTCTTCTTTCTCTCCAAAGTTCTTTGTTAATAGCCAGCATATCAATAACTTATTTAGTGTGCATTTTCTGCAAGGCACCTGTATTTTCTTGTTGTTATAACATACTGTATGTGCAAATGTACTAAGAGCTTTCATAGATAATCAAAGTCCTGTTTGCTAAGGTCATGCATGACACAGAATTTGGCTGGAAGTTTCCGCGTTGTTACTGAATTATTGCTAAAGAGGTGAAGCAAATTATATTTGAAAATCATCAACAAAAGACAATTTTTACCAATGAGCAGACTAATCACTGTGGCTAATTGGACGACTACGTTATATTCCTAGGTAAATATCTTACGTTCACATCATTCTCAGATAATTATGTGATGTTTTGTAAAAACAAGTACCGTTATACTCTATATAATTAATTGCAGAACAAAGGTCTACATAGTCATGTATCATCAGAGCTGGCGATTGACTGTAAGAAATATTTTTGTTGCCCTTAAATTGCCTTTTATTTATTTTTATCTTCACATTATCTGTCTTTGGAAAGCTTCCTCTTTACATTCTTGGGTTACACAGATGTATTTAATGAAAAGCTGCTTCTGTGATCCTCCCTTATGGTTAATGTTTCTTATTTTAGTAACACATCGGTGGATGCCCTTGAGCCATCAAGTAACACCTGCAGCACAGAATATTTCTTTTGCAAACTTCACATTTATAAGTGTTATTTATAAAAAAAAAATCACATACTAATAATAGAAAAAGATTTTGTGGTGGCCAAGTCTTTGAATTAGAAAGATTTGGTTATAAAATACAACAATCCAATCCAATTTATTTCCTCTAGTTACCTTGTACATTTTCAGTAGTAAGGTAAATAGTAAAGATTTCCTATAATGTATGTCATACATACAGTCATAACATTTGGGTTCCAGGCAGACAGTCTATTCCTCCTAATCAGATACAATCAGATGCTTGACAAAAAAGCAGTTGCTTCGGCAGGCGTGTGTGGCTGACAGTTGGATGTCAAGCAACCTCACAATCCAAAACAATTTTAGGATTCTCTCAGATTAAAAGGATCCAGCTGATGTTTTTTATTGTTTTCAACAGACTTTTCTGTTTCACGTAGCACTGAGTATATCTGTAAAATATTCAGCATTGTATTAATTTCTAAATCTTGTTTGGCACATTTGGTAAAAGAAAGCTTGCAATAAAAATGTAACCATCTGCATACCATTCAACATGCCTGAATCGAAATAATCAGATGGGTTAGGACAGTTATAAATAACTCTAGAATATATTTTGTAATTTTAGAAGTGGGGCGGCATGGTGGTGCAGTGGTAGCGCTGCTGCCTCGCAGTTAGGAGACCTGGGTTCCCTTCCCGGGTCCTCCCTGCATGGAGTTTGCATCTTCTCCCCGTGTCTGTGTGGGTTTCCTCCGGGCGCTCTGGTTTCCTCCCACAATCCAAAGACATGCAGGTTAGGTGGATTGGCGATTCTAAATTGGCCCTAGTGTGTGCTTGGTGTGTGGGTGTGTTTGTGTGTGTCCTGCAGTGGGTTGGCACCCTGCCCAGGATTGGTTCCTGCCTTGTGCCCTGTGTTGGCTGGGATTGGCTCCAGCAGACCCCCGTGACCCTGTGTTCGGATTCAGCGGGTTAGGAAATGGATGGATGGATGGATTTTAGAAGTGATCGTGTACCTGGACATTTGCCAGATTTTACTTCAGACTTTAAGAGTACATACAGAAATCTCATTCTAATAGGATTTTTATGAATGGTTATATGAAATGAAAAGGTGATATAAAACTGGGAGAAAAAAGATAGCTAAGTCATGTCATTTTCAAACCCACTTAATCCAGACAAGGGTCATGGGGGGTCCTGGAGCCTATCCCAGCTAGCATTGGGTGCAAGGCAGGAAGAAACCGCTGGAGAGAGTGCCACACCATCACAGAGTGAACGCACATACACACTCCAAGGCCAATGCGGCATCACCAATTCACCTAACCAGCATGGCATTGAACTGTGGGAGGAAACCCATACAGTCATGAAGAGGACATGCAAATTCCACGCAGGGAGGACCCAAGACCCAAAGCCTACTCTACTTATTACGAGGCAGCATTGCTGCTACTGTGCCAGTTCCTCCACTTTTCACAGGGAAAATGAACAATTGGGCCACTTTAGCATAAACAAAAATAATTTTACTTTCACATTTAGGGCAGCATGGCATAATTGTGCTTGGGCTGAAATTCACAGTGAATGTATCTTTTATTTTATTATTATTATTATTATTACTGCTATATTAAGCTTTACAATGCAAACATTACCATTCAGACATCTAGTGCCACATCTTAGTCAAATCAGATATCTTTCCTTCCTTTTGAGGATTAAAAAGCAAAGAATTTTAACATAAAGTAACCACTCAATGATACTAAATATCCAAAATATTAGTAGTGGTTTTCAGATTTTTAATTAACTGAGTACAATGTTGCTAAATGTCGGAGATGGCATCTAATCCTTGTGTTCATATAGCTTTCCTCCTTTAAGTCCATTTTAGCCTCACTGTTCTAACACAGGTCAATTGGTTAGGTTATGCCACTGAGCATGATAGGCCCTTCTACTAGGTTATTTTAAAATATTTGAGAAATAAGCTACATCTCCCACTAATATGTCCATCTCCTGCATCATTTGGAAACATATTATAGTCAGCCTGTCACTTATTAAAATGGCACCAAGCTGGTGCCATTATGGATCTGGGCTATCATTAATATTGTTTGCCCCTTCTTATGGCAGATATTATGTACTTGTGGACCTGGACCAATTCACTATTTATACACCATTTGGTTTGAAGTAAAAAAAAAATAAAGACCAAAAGATGAGGTTGTAAGTACTGTACATGGAAAAACAAACTTGCAATGACTTTTGCCTGGCCTACTCTTCATAAGCAGTCTGAGGAGCTTAGCAGTCCAAGAAAACCTCAAATGGGTATGCCGGTTAACTAGAATCGAACAGATCCAGTTGGGCTGTTGTGGATATTTGATAAGTAGTGTTCCCTGGGTGTGAGTGGGACTGAGACAAGATGAAGTGCAGGAATTATATATCTCAATTATACAGTATCTCTGACAAAATGAATGAATCCAGCAGGAAGAGCTCTCACACACTGTTAGAGAAAGGAAAATATAGTCTGCCCTGTTCAGCTTGCTGTCACTGCTGTCCTATCCAGGGTGACTGGTCAATAAAAAGACTTTTGGAATAGACATTTGTGAGGGTGAAAGTCACAGGTCTAAAATATACTTTGTGGACTTAGTATGCAGCAGTTTTTTGTTTTTTTTTTATTTATTAATTTTATTACAATCAATACATAGCAATCAAGTTTTTACAAAAAAAAGAATTATGCTAAGAACAGATCGATCCCCACCCTTGAGAGAGAGAGCAAGCCAAACGGTGTAACATTTAAGGCTTGTAAAAATACCTAAATCAACAAATTCTCTGTGCTTTATAAAATCATTTCAAAATATTACTGATTAGATCCTGCCATGTTTTGAAAAAAGTCTGCACAGATCCTCTAACTGAGTATTTGATTTTTTCCAATTTTAAATAATATAACACATCAGTTTCCCACTGACTTAAAAGAGGAGAGTTTGGGTTCTTCCAGTTTATCAGAATAAGTCTGCGTGCCAACAGTGTAGTGAATGCAATCACAATTTGTTTGTCTTTCTCCACTTTAAGACCCTCTGGAAGAACCCCAAACACAGCTGTTAATGGGTTAGGAGGGATTGTGAGTCCAAGACTGTCTGAGAGGTAATTAAAAATTTTTGTCCAGAATAATGTTAATTTGGAGCAGGCCCAGAACATGTGACCTAGTGAGGCTGGGGCTTGGTTGCAACGCTCGCAGGTTGGATCATGCCCTGGAAACATTTTGAGAGTTTTAGTGAGACAGATGTGCTCGATATATAATTTTGAGTTGTATAATTGTATGCTTTGCGCATATGGAGCTTGAGTGAATTCTCTGCATTGCTACTTTCCACTCCTTTTCTGATATATTAATTGAGAGGTCATTTTCCCAGTGTCCTCTTGGATCTTTGAAAGGAAGGGATTGTAAAAGGATTTTATATATTGTAGAGATGGAGTCTAACTCCTTGAAATTGAGCAATAATTTTTCCAGCGTGGATGAGGGTGCAAGATGAGGAAAATCTGGAAGGTTCTGTTTAACAAAGTTCCTGATTTGAAGATAGTGAAAGAAATTTGTAGCTGGAATGTTAAATTTGGAATGTAATTGTTCATAGGATGCAAAGACGTTGTCTATATAAAGATCTCTAAGCAAGTTAATTCCAAATTTTTCCAGATATTAAAACTGCATATGTTTGTGAGGGTTGAAAGAGGTGGTTCTTTTGCAGGGTGCCACAGAAAGAAGCTTCTCCGTCTTAAAATGCTTTCTACATTGGTTCCAGATTCTAAGTGAGTGGAGCACAATTGGGTTATTAGTGTATTGCCGATAACGTGTGTTTATTGGAGCACAAAGCAAGGAATACAAAGAAGTACTGCAGGATTTTACTTCTATTGCGGTCCATGCCTGTGTATGTTCTTCTATTTGTGTCCAGGTTCTTATCGACTGTATATTTGCGCCCAGTAATAAAACTGGAAGTTAGGTAGAGCCATGCCGCTTCTGCCTTTTGTCTTTGTAGGGTCGCTCTTTTGATGCGTGGATGTTTAGAATTCCAAATAAATGAGGTTATTGTTGAATCTAATTGCTTAAAGAACGATTTATTAATGTATATTGGTATGTTTTGAAATAAAAAGGAGCTTAGGAAGAATATTCATCTTAACAGTGTTAATTCTTCCAGCTAGTGTGAGATGAAGGGTTGACCATCTATGCAAGTCTTGTTTAATTTTTTCCATGCAGACGACGAAATTTTGTTGATAAAGAGCTTTATGTTTACTTGTGATGTTTACCCCGAGGTATTTAAACTGTTCTGCAATGATAAAAGGAAGGGTGTCTAATCTAATATTATATGCTTGCGAATTCACCGGAAAGAGTACACTTTTATTCAGATTAATTCTGAGACCAGAGAGCTTTTGAAATTCTGTGAGTGCTGCTAAGACTGCAGGCACAGAATTTTCTGGGTCCGATATATACAGTACCATGTCATCTGCATATAATGAGATTTTCTGTTCCAGTCCTTCTCTGCTAATCCCCTTTATCTGATCAGTATTTCGACAATGTATTGCCAGTGGTTCAATGGCAATTGCAAACAGCAGTGGTGACAAAGGGCATCCTTGTCTTGTGCCACGCTCTAGTTTAAAGTAGTCTGAGCAAATGTTATTGATGCAAACTGAAGCTTCTGGGTTAGTATACAGTAATTTAATCCATGCACAAATGTTGGGCCAAACCCAAACTTCTCCAAAATAGTAAAAAGTTATTTCCATTCAATCATGTCGAATGCTTTTTCTGCATCCAATGATAATAATATTTCTGGGGTGTTTGATTTAGTTGGTGAGTATATTACATTAAACAGGCGTCGAAGATTTGAAGATAAGTGTCGGCCCCTAATAAATCCAGTTTGGTCTTGTGATATTACTGAGGGGAGCACTTTCTCCATCCTTCTAGCTATGATTTTAGAGAGTATTTTAACGTCGTTATTCAGAAGTGAAATTGGTCTGTATGATGCACATTGTAATAAGTCCTTATTTTGTTTTGGAAAGACAGTGATTAGTGCTTGGCGAAAGGTTTGTGGAAGAGATTGGTTATCTCTGGCTTCTGTAAATGTTGCTAATAGGAGGGGAGCTAGCTGAGCGGAGAATTTCTTGTAAAACTCTGCAGGGTAGCCGTCAGGGCCTGCTGCTTTTCCACCTTGGAGTGACTTTATAGCATCCAGTAATTCTGATAATGACAGAGGTTTATCGAGCTCCTCCACACTAAAAGCGCCAATTTGTGGTATCTGTAATTTATCCAGAAATGCATTAGATTGTATATTGTCTTCTTTAAACTCAGTAGTATATAGGGATTTATAGTAGTCTCTAAAAGTGTACATTATATTTTTGTGTTCGATGATTTTATCTCCGTTCGTGTTAGTAATTACCGAGATTGCGCTATGCATATCTTGCTTGTGAATTTGTTGCGCTAAAAGCTTATTAGCTTTCTCCATGTTCATAATAATGATGTCTGGATTTGTAAATTAGTTGTTCGGTTTCTTTAGTTGTCAAGAGGTTTAATTCTGAATGTAGAGCCTGCCTCCTCTTATGTAGAGTCTCGCTTGGTAGTCTGGCATGTTCTTCATCTATTTTAGTAATTTCGCTTTTATCTCTGCTACTTTCTTCGCTTGGATTTATTTCTGTGGGAAAGATATGAGATAATCTGTCCTCTTAAGAAGGCCTTAAGAGTTTCCCAGAGTATTCCTGCAGAGATCTCAGGGGATGTATTTGTCTCTAGAAAGAATTCAATTTGTTTGGATATAAATTCAGTACAATTCTCGTCAGCTAATAGAAGCGGATTGAGACGCCATCTGCGGGTGAGTGTATGGGGCTTAGTAATTTCAGCTCCAAGATCATCGGAGCATGGTCTGAAATAACAATAGCATCGTATTTACAAGATTTAATCTTAGGCAAGAAGTTATTATCTATAAAGAAGTAATCAATCCTTGAGTAGCAATGATGTACTGGTGAGTAGAAAGAATATGTTCTTGAATTTGGGTTTAAAAACCTCCAGGGATCTGATAAGTTGTGATCAGTTATAAACTTTGTAATTATCTTTGCGGTGTTAGTTGCCGTTCCCCCTGTGGAGGAAGTCTTATCTAAAAGTGGATTTAGAACACAATTAAAGTCCCCAGCCATTATAAGTTTATGAGTGTTCAGATTGGGAATGGATGCAAATAAATTTTGTATAAATTCCTTATCATCAACATTAGGTGCATAAACATTTATCAAAATCATTTTACAGTTAGATAAGTCTCCCATGACCATCACATATCTCCCTTCAGGATCCAATACTACATCTGATGCTACAAATGGTACTGTTCTATGTATGAGAATTCCCACCCCTCTAGTTTTCTTTGTAAAACTAGAATGGAACATTTGACCAGTCCAGTCTTTTTGCAGCCGGAACTGATCCTTACTTAGTAGGTGGGTTTCCTGTAAAAATACTATTTTAGCATTTAGACCTGTTAGGTGAGAAAGTACTTTCTTTCTCTTTAATTCGTGATTCAGGCCTTTAACATTCCAGCTTACGAAGTTAACTGTCCCATCATGGAGACACTGATTCTGAGTTTTTGGTGTCATATTATAGTCTTAACTGGAAGTGAAATAGTTTAGGTCTTAATTTCCTATTCCCCCAAGAGTTGTTGCCATGCAGCTTATTATTACGTTGATAGTTATAATTATAAAGATTGAGATGATAGATTAGATATAGATCAAGCCTGCTCTCTTTCTCTCTATGCAGCAGTTAAATGGAATTGTGTTCTTCCTCATAAATTCAAACCAGCTCTAACATACAGTTGCTTTGTAGCATAACTAGTAATTTCAAAGCAGTGTTTATAGTAAAACATCTAAGGTGTGTCTGACCTGGGACAAATATAATACTCCAAATATAATATTATAATTATTTTACATTGGATAGGTACAAAATGAACCTCTCTTTATAAAAACAAAAAAAAAAATTAGAATTAAAACTTTTTTGGAAGAAGTCATATTTTTAGTCAAGTTTGAAGCACCTGATATTGGCCTTGCAATGCTTATGAAAATAAGTAAAAATTTCATTGTCTTTCAACTGATGTCACTTCTGGAAAGTAGACAAGACACTGCAGTGACAAAGCTGCATGCAGAAGTATTTTCGTAAAAATTGCACCTGTGACACAAAAAAAATGACATGCAGAAGCAGAAATCTAATTTAAATAGACAGGGCGTAATGAAATACATTATACATAGGCACATTAGATTCTGACATGATGGTATTCATTTTTTCTTTTTGTATTACAGAATTCTATTGCTTGATGAAATTTAAAGAACAGTGCAGAGGCTGAATAAGCACATCTGACTCTGTCTCTGCCATTCCCCTTAAAAGATTTCTGTCATCCACATTTCAATTACATTACAGACTGTACTCATACAGCAAATCATATGAAAAAAATAAAATACTCACTGTGGCTTCTAGAGATAAACATCCACCACCGAATCCTGATGTTTCCTCAAATTCCAGTAATTTACATTCTTAAAAATTAAGTTGCCAGAGTAGCTCTTCAGAGCAATGCCACAAAGGAACCATTTTGGTTTCTAGAAGAGCCATCCATAGGAAGATTTCAGAAAGATCCTTTATTTATCTAATCCATAACAGGCTCTATAAATTGCCAATGTCACACGTGTGAGCCAGGGGATCACCATTAGGGTTCAATCAAAGTAACCAAATCAAGAGGAGGCACTGTTGCTACCTGTCTTTCTCTTTCACCTGCAGTTCCAAGAAGAAGCCCAGCGAGGAAATGTGAACCCACCATAGAATCAAGAGTAGGCTCCATCATATTAAAGGAGGTGTACCTAGAAAGAGGTGTCTCACTTTGGACCTGAAATCTCTAGCTGACATAGCTCTTGAGTTATCTGAGCCTCATACTTGTATGCTAACTGCTGTAAAGGCTGAATTAGGGAGCGGTGTATTGCTGGTTTGACTTTGTCTCGAACGAGCGGCTGCTCACAGAGTCCCGAATGAGGCACATTACCTGAATTGTAAGGGAGGGCTGTTACAGCACTATGTCCATTTGGCCCAATTCCCCAAAGATGATCCAGTTCACAGGATCCTCATTGTTGAGGACCTGAGCAGCTGGACGTTGGCCAAGGGGAGGCCAATGTAGCACCTGGCTGCGGCAGATAGATGGGGGGCGGGGGTGTTACTGGACCGTATGTCTGCCTGGGGGGTTGCCAACCAAGCTGTTTCATCATGTGATGCTTGCAGCAAAGTGCTGTAGCAGTGCGTGCTCCCTAACCTGACCTGTGCCTGCAGGCTCAAATTTTTGTTTTGTTCAAATTAAACAGGTTTGCCTGACTGGCTGCCCAACTATTACTTCAGACTCTTTGTGTTCTTTGGGTGATTACACCAAATATACTGTAGAAGATAATAGATTTGTAAAATGCAGACAGATACTTGATTTTAAAAGGACTTTTGGTTCATATAATAACTTGTACTAAACTAAAGGTTTTCTAGATCTTCTAGCATCCTGTTAGGTAGCCTACTATAAATTAAAGATTTCTGTTTTGTCCATCTATTAAGTACCTTTCCAAAAATCAGGCAAACAAGTTTGAAACTTGCATATCATACACTTACAATATACAATAATAAAGCACAATTGTATGCAGTTGAAACATATAAAATGAGCTTGAATTGTAATATATTCATGTTATTTGTTCAGTAAGAGATAAAGAATGTTAATGTTTCTGCCTAGAGCAAAAGATGCCCTGTCTGTCTGTTTAAATTTAACACAGTATGTGTGGAAAGTTTGTTTGCAGATGGCAGACATCTGTGTTAAACATAAACAAAGTATCTATCTGATATTGTGTGTTTACTGATGCATTTTACAATAGATACCAAATAGGAATGTAACTTGAAAATAAAAGATTCTGAAAGGAAATAAAAAAGAGCTGCACTGTAGAGAACAAGAACATTTAAGGCAAAATGTCAAACTTCAGTTACAAAAATGCTGCTTGAAAAACGAATCATCCTCTAATTAGCCGATTAATAAGCCCAGTTAGAGTACATGTCTAACCAAGAATACATAGTATTATCCATACGCACTGTTTGATGACACCATACTTGCCTCTTTCTAGTTAAATGCGGAGTGGTCACTCTGAGGCTAGGAATCTGCACCAGCAATAGGAAGGCTGCCAGTTGAATCTCATAAACAACTACAGCGACTACTCTGTTGGGCGCTTGAGTAAGGCCCTTAACCTGCAATTGCTTCATCCTGGGTACGACGTTAACCTGCATCCAGCTGTGTAAGCAAGACCTCCAACTTACTAGGTAAACCTGGGGGTTGGTGACAGGATTGGCACTCCAGCTTCCATAAAATACCTCACATTGTTTCAGTGTGGTGCTGAGGTGTCACCTGTTGCACTCGGGTCCCAATCCAGGTGGTGTGTTGTGCAGTGAGTGCGGCAACGCTATTTGTGCATGCGCCCAACCTCTCTCTCTGCATGATACTAGCAGAAGCTGATCTATATTAGTTTTAAGTTGTCATCATATAACACTTTATTTTACTTTCTAAGGTTTCATGATTAGAGTGCCTAAAAGTAGTTACTGAAATGCAAAACTAAAATTAGCTTATTTCCTGAATATATGATAACCTTAACCGTGTGCTAGAAGTACAAATCATGGCAGCTGAAAGACTTACTGTTGAATTGCAACCAAAGTCTGTGAAAACAGTAATTAATAAAATATTCAGTAGAAGGCTCACTGCCATATTCATTGCTGCTTGCTGACAAACATACAAGTTCAAATTTCAAGCAGGGGCCCCACCATAGTGTTAATCCTTTTCACCATTATTTGATCCGGTAGTAGGAATATACAAGGGCTGGCACTCTTAGGTAAGGATTCAAAAATAAATCTTAAAGGAATTTAATTTGTGGCAATACAGAAACAATAAAGTATTAATTACAGCCTCTTGTAACCTGAAAAATTAAAAGTGAATTTTGAAAGTCAGTTGTACATTTTTAGCTCTCCAAATGAAGCAGAAAAAGAGCTAAGCAGACTGACCCCAACATCTTTTTGAAATGCAATCATGAGTCATACTGTGTTCTGACAAGTCAAACAAGATTCTGCTTGCAACTGGGAACATTTTACAATGTGACATTTGCCGTTATTGTTCATTCTATTTCCTTTTTGGCTACCTTTCCTTTTTTGCTCAATTATTATATTACATTGGAATCTCTTTCAATGAATATATGCACTTTCTAGCAACGACTAAGTAACTAGGTATTTACAAGATTTTTTTTTTCCACTTCATATCCTTGATTTATTGTATTGGGAATGTACTATCATACGTTATCTCAGTCTCCATGGGAATTGTTTAACATCATTCACTAGATTTCTTGTATTGGGACTATACTATCAAGTGTCACAATAACAGACCACAGACATCAAAAGGGTTTGGGGCAGCCGCCTGTATATTATGCCTTGGCTGCAAATTAGTGTTTTGGTTGAGTTGTTCACAGGTTGGAGTCCAAAACAGAACTGATTTAAGAGTGCAAATATGGCTGCTTTCAAGGCAGGTACAGGTAGTGACGTCATCAAGACCTGATGTGACATCATCAATAACGCCGGAACCAGAAGTGACGTCTTCATGCCTGAAAGTGACGTCATCAATAGCGCCAGTACAGGAAGTGATGTCATCAAAGGTGCCAGAACCAGAAGTGATGTCAAAAAATGGCGCCAGGACTGCATCCAGTAGGGGTTGTTAGCTCCCTTGTTGGAATGAGTTCTTTTTTAATTGCGGCGTGTTACATAACCCAAAACTATATAGATATAATATAAAAAGGTGATACCCATCAGTTAGTGATACGGCGGTAAGAGATGACATTGGAGAAATAACTTAGCTTTCCTTAATGACGGTTTATGCTGCATAACAGACTAAGGAAGCCATGATGAGAACCCAGTTCGGAAGTGGGGGCAAAGTCTGCCATTTTCGTCGCTGCATTGGAAGGATTTTCCAGATCGGAAGACGTTATTTCCAGTCTGTCCGTTGGCTTCAAAGGTGTGCTGGGCAATGTTCCAAGGCTTTATACTCTTTCTTTATGTACAGGCCTCCGCTTAGATGAATGTCATGGTGATGAACAATTTATTTATTTCTAAAGTGTTTCTGACACATTTTTCTGCACCTTGTGCAGATGGTAGAGATTTCATTCAAAATATATTCCTAATGTGAAAACTTTAATTGTGTTTTAAATCCAGACCTGGATAGGTCTTCAGCTACAGTGGCTATAGAATATAATCCTGCAAAAATATTTACACAGTTTGTAATGGATCAGAACTTAGAACCATGACGCATTTAAATCCTAACCTTTCAGAACATTCACAAGTTCATCATTGTTACTCAAGAATTGATTATTTTTTCATAGACAATAATTTTTTGTCCATCATCAAATTGTGTAAGCATGATGCTATTGTTATCTATAATCACGCTCCTCTGATCAAGGAGCTTAACTTACTATGTCCTACACACTCATCTCGTAGCTGGCTGCTTAACCCATTGTCATTAACTGATGAGCATTGTACGGAATTCATATCCAAGAAAATTTATTATATTCTGGAGACAAATACATCCCCAGAGGACAGATTATTTTATATCTTTCTCACAAAAATACATTGGAAACCAAGCAGGTGTCTAAGTTAATCAGCAAAATTGCCACAAAAGATCTAGAATACACCAGGGGCCTTATGCATAACGGCGTGCATAGAATTCACACTAAAACATGGCGTACAGACAAAAGAGGAAATGTGTGTACGCACAAAAAATCCAGATGCGTGAATCTTTGCATAGGCTGACTTCCATGTTCTTCTGCTACATAAATCACAAAATTTACACTGAGGTAATTGTACTAATAAGTACAAACAGTTCTATAAGGAGCACTTGATGGACTGAATGAGTGTGTTTAAAGCTCTTGGGATGAAACTGTTTTTGAACCGCAATGTTCCTACAGAGAAGACTCTGAAGCATTTGTCATGTGAGAGCAGTTCAAAAAGACAGCATGGCTGAGGCAGTGTGTGCTAGATGCTGTATACCGATAATTCTCTTTCCAATTAACTGCTGTAGAGCTGTGATTCCACAGCTGAAAGAATAAAAAGAAGAAGGTGCAGTGAGAGTAACAACACTAAAACAGCTATGGTATTTGGAATAGTTTGGCCATTCCGTGGACCATTATATATTGTTACAGGTTAATTACAATCAGATGCCTTAAACTAAAAAACAATATGCAGTTAATTTCAGTGTATATGATAAAGCTTCGTCAGGGATGTGGATCTAAAAAGAAAGGGAAACCACACTGGAACAAAAACACTGCTTTGATGCTGGGTACCACCAGTTTGCAAAACTGAGCGGAGAAGTGATTTAGCTGGTGTGAAAATGTGCATGGCTTTACCCCTAGTTTAGTTTTTATACATCACGACATGAGCGTGGAAACGTTCGTACGCACCATTTATACATGATGCCCCAGGTCTTCAAATGAGGCACCTAATAGGAAAAGACATGTTTTGGAATCCGAATGTAACCTCTTGACTACTAAAGAAACGGAGAAGCTCATCTTTAATTTGTGGCATCTTTATTGTAAACATGGAGAGAAGGCCACTACAATTTTAGCTCAATAAATCCACAAGCAGGAAGTCCGCAGTGCAATAGCAGCAATTACCAACATAGATGGAGATAAAATAATAAACCATAAAAATATAACCCACACATTTAGAGAGTACTATAAGTCCTTATATTTCACTCAGTCTAAAGAAGATGAGACGCAAACTAATGAGTTCTAGACCCTAACTCATTACAGATATCACAGCTAGATACTCTTAGTGCTGCTGAACTAGATGAACCTCTGATACTCTCAGAATTACTACGTGTTATAAGCTCACTTCAGAGTGGGAAAGCAGCTGGCCCTAATGGCTACCCAATGAAATTTTTATTTAAAAAAAAAATCAAATAAGTTGGGACCACTATTTTTGGCAACATTTATAGAAGCTAAATACAACGAATTTCTACCTCAAACTTTTTGCCAAGAAATAATTTCTGTTTTTCCTAAGAAAAATAAGGACTTACTAAAATGTGCATCATACAGACCAATCTCATGTCAGAATATTGACATTAAGATACTGTCCAAAGTTCTAGCTAGAAGGACTGAAAAATGCTTCTTTATGTAATATCATAAGATCAAACTGGAATTATTAAATGCAGACACTTAACTTCTAATCTTTGATGTTTGTTTAATATAATATATTCACTCATTAAATCTAACAGCCCAGAGATCTTACAATCTTTGGATGCAGAAAAAGCATTTGAAATGGTTGAATGGGACTACCTATTCAATACATTGCACAAATATGGGTTTGGTCCAAACATATGTGCAAGCATCGGACTATGCTAGTCCAGAAGCCTCAGTTTGTATTAAAAACATTATTTCAGACTACAACACGTTACTCAACAAGTATGTCCCCTTTCACCATTGCTTTTTGCAATTGCCCTAGAGCCATTGGCTATTTACTTTCGAAATGTATCAAATATAAAGTGAATTTTCGGAGAAGGACTTGAATTGAATATATTATTACATGTAAATGATATGGTATTGTACAAAAAAAAATTTGTGCCAGCAGATTTTCAAAAGATATCTGGAGTCAAAATTAATTTGAATAAAGTACACTTTTTCCTGTGAACTCTCTAGCACACATAACTAGACTGGACACCTTCCCATTTATCTTAGCAGATCAGTTTAAATATGTAGGGGAAAATATCACAAGTAAATGTAAAACTCTTTTTCAACAAAATTTTGATATATGCACGGAAAAAAATTAAACAAGATGTGAAGATGAACATCTTCTCAAGCTTCTTTTACTATTTTGAACCATCCCAATATACATTAGCAAATCATTTTTAAAGAAATTAGATTCAATCATAACATCATTTGTTTGGAATTCTAAATATCCAAATGGCAACTCTACAATGACTTAAAGCAGAAGGGGGCATGGCACTACCTAACTTTCAATTTTATTACTGTGTGGAAAATATACATGCCATAAAACCTGGACATTGACACAAATCTGCAATAGAATTAAAATCTTGCAGTACTTCTTTATATGCCTGTTCTGTGCCCCAGTAAATACAAATTATTGTCAATACACTAATCCCAATTACCCTTCATTCACTCAGAATATGGAACCAATGTAGAAAGCATTTTAAGAAAGAGAAGTTCTTATCTGTTGCACTGCTACATGACAACCACTCTTTTCAAACTTACACAGTATTTAATGTTTGGAAAATGTCTGGAATTAAAACATTTAGAGACTTGTACATCAATAATGTTTTTGCATTCTACGAGCAATTAAGCTTCAAATTGATTTGAATCTGGGAAAACTAAATCTCACTAAGAGGATCTGTTCAAAAATGTTTAAAAAATATGGCAGGATCTAATAAATAACATTTTAGAATAATCCTCTACATAGGGGGAAAGAATCCTCTTCCTTCCTTGCTGCTTCAAAGATTTGTTTTGTTGGCTTGCTCTCCTCTCTTTCTTTCTTTTGGGTGGGGGTTGAATTTTTGTTTTGTTAAGTTTGATTTGATTTTATGGATAGTTATTTGCTTTTAATTACATTTCATAAAAATAAAAAAATGAATTTAGTATCCATGATTAGTACAAACAACATGTCTTTCACTCAGATGAAACCCCACACAAACAAAATGGTGTCAGTGCAGGGTTGATATGGATCATGATTAGGGCAGAATCAAACACAGGTCATGGGTCTCCAAGTGAAAAATGGATTATTTAAGAAGCAAAAATTCACAGTTGACCACCAGAACAGAAGTGAGGAAAACACATATCTATGTCACCACTTTGTAAAAAGATCTGTTTTTAAACAAGTGCATGCTGCAAGATCCACCTAAATATTTATTAGATAAGCAAGTGTAAATATCTGTAGTTCCTGTCTACCATTTAACCAACTTTTTAGTCCGCTTGTGCCTGTACTAAGAAATCAAAGTTGTTTAGATTAAAAATAAATATACTTCTGTTTTGCCCCTTTACTCATAGATAATTAATACATCCTGCACCATAGTTCTTTCTTGGATTAGGTAACTATATATGATAACAATAACAGACTGAAAAATAATTTTAAAATTCAGGGAAATACAAACTGAAGGCCACGGTCCTGTTCAAAATCTTCCTTCGGAAGATGATTCAGTCTATATAAAAACGTTTTGAGTAGAATGTACTTTATATGGTTGGCACTCTCTCAAAATCATATTATCTAACTGAGTGATGTTTACTGTAAATGGTTGTGAATCAGGAGAGGATTAGGGCATTCTGGGTGCAACAATGTGCCTGCATAATGAAACGATTGAGTTACAGCATGCTACATTGACCAAGGGAGACAAACCCCTGGCTCAAAGAAACAATGTAGACAAGTCCCAAAAAGAGCAAGGTACAAACACTCAGCTTGATGAAACACATGTCCTCATACTTAACCCAAGAGTAGGAAATATTGCATTGCATTAAACTACTGGGTGTCCATGTGCTGCATTGTTAAAAGTATGGACAACTCGCTGTTAGGGAGTTATAGTAAGTCACCAGAGGCCTGTCTGGGTCTTGATCTGGGTTGTTGTGATTACATACTCTATTTGTACACCGCCAATACCTTAAGCACCAGATAGTTCTGCATTTCTATGCCCCAACCATGGATACTCAGCTTTGGCAATGTGTTACATTGACTAAGGGGAGAACTAGCTAATCTTGCAATAAAATATTTTATTTATGTATCACACATTAGTGACATGTCATGATAAAATAAATTGCATGCTTAAAAGTAAGTAGCACAATATGATAAAAAAGTATACTCCTGATAGAACAATCTTGCAGAGGTATAGAAGACTAATAATAGTACTAGGAAAATGAAGGTAGGAACCAATATATATAAATGTACAAATGCACAATAATATGGAGAAACTTCCAAACTGATTTTAGAAACAGACACCAATGGCGAGGTACTAATCACTTTGGCAAGATTAAAGTTAAAGGAATGGTCGCATGTTGTATGTAACTCAAATGAAACCACTCTTATTTTCTATAATGGTATTCTCTCTGGCAATACTCTGGATGTGTACTGAACACTGTGTACTTTTCAATTAGTATTTGAGACCTAAGGCCCAGTTATTTCTTATCTCATTCACATTGTATTTCTGTTAAGTCCATAAATGGTTAAAGCCCCTTTACTTCACATAAATATAAAAATAAAAAATGTGTATATCCCTGGCATTCAGAGTGTTCACTGCCTTCTCAAGATGCACTACTCTTTAAAACATTTGTCATAAATAAACAACTGAAACAATCATTATTTAGTTATAGGACCTCCAAATCCTAGAATGATATATCTACGAATTATCAGAGAAACCCATTTTGCCATACCACACTCTTACTTGAACTGCTGCTAAGGTTATTCATATCCATTTTAATATAAGTTATAATAAATAAATATTAATACATTTCAAGAGGATTTTACAAAATATTTTGCTGTGACACTTCATATACCATGGAAATGTTATTGCCAGTAATGGACCATTTGTAGACCTTCACAGAACATTACCAATGTTGGCATCTGCATAACCAGCTGAGCTAGAAGAGTGGAATCTGGTTCTAATGCTTTAATAGGTTTATTAGTATTAAAAGCCTGTATATATATATATATATATATATATATATATATCTATATATCTATATATATATATATATATATATAGATAGATAGATACTTTATTAATCCCAAGGGGAAATTCACATAATCCAGCAGCAGTATACTGATACAAAAAACAATATTAAATTAAAGAGTAATAAAAATGCATGTAAAAACAGACAATAACTTTAAATAATTTTAGTGTTGGAATTGAAGAATTGCAAAGTGTAGGGGAGGAGCAATCTCCTCAGTCTGTCACTGAAGCTGCTCCTCTGCCTGGAGATGATCTTATTCAGTGAATGCAGTGGATTCTCCATGATTGACAGGAGTTTGCTTAGTGCCCGTCACTCTGCCACAGATGTCAAACTGTCCAGCTTCATTCCTACAATAGAGCCTGCCTTCCTCACCAGTTTGTCCAGGTGTGAGGCTCATCTTTATGCTGCCTCCCCAGCACACCATCGCGTAGAAGAGGGCACTCACCACAACTGTCTGGTAGAACATCTGCAGCATCTTATTGCAGATGTTGAAAGACGCAAACCTTCTAAGGAAGTATAGTCGCATAACATATAGCATAACATTCTCAGACTCACCTAATCTGGTAAAGGGTCAAAATGTATGGAGCCCCCCACAGGAGCACTGGGTATAAGGCAGAAGCAAATGAGTAACAGTTAATATCTGTGCACATATATGGCATTTTTTATGTGTTAACAATTAAGGCTGTGCTTTATTCCATAAAAATGTGTGTTAATTTATTTATACTGCTCTTACTTACTGCTACATGGCAGTGCTTTGGTTTGCACTACTGCTTTAGAATACAGATTTTGTATTCTAGGTTAAAATCCCTTTGCAAGTTGTTCTTTTTGTGGAGTTTGCTAATGTCTGCTTGGATTTTTCTCCTGCTACCCCACTTTTTCACCCATATTCCCAAACACATGGGTGTTAGGTTAACGTGAAAGTTTATGTTGGCCTGACAGTGGATGTGTGCGTGAATGGGCCCTGTGATGAACTGGTGCTCTATCCAGTTCTGTTTCTCTTGTCCTGGAATTGATTTCAGCACCTCATGACCCTGAATTTGGTTATACATATTTTTGAATGTTTTAAAGTTTTTAATGACACAGAATTTTTCATGTTTTTGATAGAAACTGTGTCATTTTTTCAAATAACCATTAAACTTATTTAAAAGTGTACCTAAGATGTTACTACTGTAATAAATGGCTATTACTGCTTGAAATGGGTGATTCATAATTTATTATACACATCCAACTATAAAGCCTCATTTTCAGCATTCATTATTCCAGTGTCCTAATGGTAAACTCTCTAAGTTCATCTTTAATTAATCATATTGAAATGCTAATTAAGTATTAGAGAAACCTTTGTGATTGCAGCAGCACAGCTGAAACCCATTATTCTGTTCAAAACCTGAACTCCTAAAGTTCACTTGTAGGTTGAAAAAATGCCCAAAATAAAACAGATTTTTCAAGAAACTTGAAATGAAGTTTATTAAATGTGATGGATTGCTAAGAAACTAAAGATTTCATAAAAAAAGTCTATTAACTGTCTTGTAAAAAAAGGGCTATATGAATCTGACCAGGACAGAAAAAGAAAAGGAAGGCCAAGATAGGTCCAATAAATAAATAAATAAAACGATTATATTATGACAAATCCCTCTCAAATTTACACCAGAATGACTAAAAAGAAAGCAAGCTTTCTCAAGACTTACAGGTCCTCAGTTACCTGCTTCCTTAATATATGCCAAATTCCTTTGTCATCTGCAACAGTGAAAGCCGACTCTGAGATGCCATTCTCAGAGGCAGAATTTCAAAGAAACGGCCAAATCTGAAATTGACAAGTAAAAAGAAAAGTTTAAAAAGGGACAAAGCTTGGAAATGACCCCAAAATCTACCTTCAAATATTGGCATTCCTTTTCCCATTTTTTTTCACTGTTGCCCTCTCATCAGGAACAATTCTCCAATCTCCTTCCCTTATTATAACATCCACCATACTAATCTTTCTAAGGAGCCTTCTACTATTCAAACAACCAGCATCCCCGGCAGATTGTGTTCCAGTTGGAGTCCCCTGTACGACTGTATGACATTCTGCAGCCCTGTAGCTGACTCTGCCTTCTTCACACCGTCTAATAAATAATATAACGAGATTTAAAAAACTAACTACTCTTTTCAACCTGTATTTTTTTGAAAGGTCGATATGATATTATCTTTAAGGGTGGTATGCATATGTTTTTAAATTTACAGAATATTTATTTTCACACAGTATTTCTCCAAATTGTGAAATATATTTCAAAGAATGGGGATGGGAATTGGGGTGGGGCCCTTGCTTGATAAATACATGTTATGTTGTGGAGAACTGGGATGTCCCCTTGGATTTCAAGACCTGGGTACAACACAGGCCAGGAGTGAAGGCGTGATTTGGTCAGTTTAAACACTTGCACAATTCAGTAAAGCGGTCCTCCATGGTCAGAACATAGAAGAGGTGTACATTTTACATTGTCTATTAATTCTGGATGTAATAAGTTAAATGAATCCACAACCCAGTGTCTAATGCTTTTGATCTAAACCCTCAAAAATTCTGTAACATTGTAAGATTACAGATCAAAGTGTCACATTCAGTTCTGATTAAACCTATCATTTTTACAGGATGTGATACAGGGTGAAATTATATTTATACCCAAAATTCCCTAATTATCTGGTTTATTTCAAAAGAATACAGTTTAGGCCTAATCTAAAAACTGTTTTGCAGTGACCATCAGCAACAGCCAAGTTACAATGAAGAACAAGAATTGATTTGCAGCAAGAATGGTTTACTTAAGTGCATTTGTATGTAACATGTTCAATAGTAAAGCCCTCCAGTAAACTAATAATGTTATTCCCTGACAAAAAAAAAGTATACAAAAAAGTACAGTTATTTTCACAGTGTTCCTTATACAACACTATAACCAAAGCCTATTGCCTTAGGAAATTTCCTGAGCTAATTAAAAATAAACTGCATTTTGCTCCTAGCAGAGTAAGGACCCTCTCAGTTTCACAACCAGCTTTATTCTGTTTGCACACAACCATCAGAGTTGATGTTCAGTGTAACACAAAAGGAAGCTGCATTGTGACTTTAGTTCTTTACATCAGTGCATTGATTTCTTGCTTATTCTGAAGACATTGGTAATAGCAATCCATTGTGCAAAAGCTATAAACTTTAATTATTATCTTTCACATGATTAAGGAGCTTTGTAGAGATCTACATTAGCAGCATTATTGTGATGAATAAGGTAAGGTTTTTATGAGCACAGAGACCTTACATTTAGGTTTTAAGCTCTTAGTATTAGTTGTATATTAGTCTGACAGTTCAATGGGCAGCACTGTGTTGTGTCAGGCTGCAGTGTATAGTCAGTTCAGATTAATTCCTGGTCTGACATGGCTCCTCTGTGAAGCTGGTATGTTCTTCCATGTTCCCTCTGGATGATTCATGATACTAACTACAGAGCTGTACTTTTCCTGCACTGGATATGTGTACTAAACATGGTAAGTGTATTTTAGGATATTGTCTTGTCTGAGAAATAGAGTAGGAAACTTATAGTTGTGGACATGATTTGAGGAGAATATCACTTACAAATGCTTTAAGGGAAAGTGCTTTGAAGTTTGTAAAGGCACTCATTTTCCAAATCCACTTATTCCATTATATGTTCATGGTGAGCCTTTCTGAGTAGCCTTCACCACAAAGCAGGAGCAAAGCTTGGATGAGATGCCAGATTCACCGGATACAATCCATCACACTGGAATAATTTAGATTTGCAAATAAATCTTACTTCTATATCTTTAGGTTGTAGAAGGAGACCAGTGTAGACGGAGAAAAAACTCACACAGACATGGCGAGAATGAGCAAACTCCACGCAAACATTCACCTGACTGGATTTGAACAATGGACTCTGGAACTGTGAAGGAAAAGTTCCAACCACTGCCATCCTGTACATTACCTATTATGGAAAAAATAAAAATATCATCAAATGCTGTCAAATGGGAGCTGTAAACTTTACTTATCACACATAATCAAGCATAACCAGGCCACTGCAGCTGAAGCTGAAGTGTTTGCAATGCACTGTAGATGATCACTGGGTTTCAGGTTCCTTGACTGGTGTGTTCTAATTTCACAGATCTTGAGAAGTCAAAATGTTGTAACATTCTTTGTTTTTGGTTAAGACAATTTCCAAAACAAAATCAGCTGACTAAAGCTGGTTGATGGTGGTAAAGGCTTTTACATTTTTTTAAATTAGTTTCAAAATATATGCATTACAGTAAAAGAGGTATAACTAAGCAATCAGACAATGCCATTAAATCACATTACAATATATAAAAAAATAGTCCAATCAAAAATACAATCAATGTAACGTTTCAGAGAGTGAGCTACAGTGCATTAAATCATAAAACCCGCCCTTTCCCATTTCAGAAAGCTATTTGAATAATGTCCTGTTTTAAAATATTGCCTAGTACAGGTTAAAACAGAAAAAAGGCAGCAAAAGCCTGACAAATTTATTTTACATTAATATTAATTAATTAATTCATACATTCATTCATTAAGAATTAGGAACAATCAGGTCTGACATTACTAACAGATAAGCAAATATCTTTCCCAAAAATAATCTTTTTTTAGGAGAATCCAAAAACATGATCTAACTAGGCCAGGGCTACATGGTATTGTTCACAGTTTCCCATATTTTCTGAATAATTTTAATCTAGAAAGAAGTGTATGATGCACAGTTGTAATCTGAATTACAGTGTGTTTGGCACAAATTGATGAAGAATGTTTATTATGAATAAAAGAGTTACATCAACTGCTGAGATAATAATACGGAACACCACTTCGCAACATTGCTTAAGATACACTAGATTTGTTAACTGATAAAGTCAGAGCTCCCATTATTCTTTTTATTACTCACTAAAACATATTCAAATATGAATGGTGATGGAAGAGAAGGGGAGTTTCGAAGCTTATGCTTAACAAAGTTTATGACTTGTTGAAGGAATTCTTCATTTAAGACAGTTCAGGAGTCTCAGTCTCCGGTCCTGGAGGGCTGCAGGTTTTCATTCTAACCCTTTTCTTACTTAGTGCACTTTTTTGCTGCTAATTAACTTCTATTGAATTAATTTTAATTGACTTATTTTTTAAGAGTTGTTCCCCTGAATTTCTTCATTGTTGCTCTGAATTGCTTCATTTCTTTCCTTAAATGGCACCCAAGCAGGAATGAAACATGAAGTGAGGGAGTCAACAGAAGACCAACTAAGTCAGGGCCTCAAACTCCAATCAATTTCACTCCAACAAGTTGCTTAATTAGGCACCGATTCTTCCAGTTAATTAAACCCGTTCTTTAATTCTATAGCTTGTTGCTGCTCTCATTGTGCTATAGCAGACATTCCAAAATGGCTGATTTTCTCTTTTGTAAGAGAAAATGTTTTGGGGACCTGAGCAGATCAACATTCCTGAGACTTTCACCTTTCTTTACTTTCAGATATTGTGTGATGGAAACATGTTTTCTGGTCATGGTTTGGTTTAATTTGTATCTCATTATTGTTGGGCTGCTAATTAATGAAAAAGAAACAAATAAGGGGGGTGAGTCTTCAAGAGCAAGTTAATTAAAATGAATTCAAAAGAAGTTAATTAGCAGCAAAACAGGTCACTAATTAAGAAAAGGGTTAGAATGAAAACCTGCAGCCACGGTAGTCCTTGAGGATTGGAGTTGGGACCCCTGACATAGCTGATGAAAGAGTGTGAACACATTGTATATATAAAGATCACTGAAGGTCCAGGTAGCAAATAATTTTAGAAAAAGAAATACTGCATATATGAAAGAAGGTTAGGCTATAAAATTATCTAGGAACGGATTTGCAGAGAGTAACATATTTTGGACACAAGGTGCAAAACTGGATTGTTAATCAATTATTAATTCCCAGAGTACAAAGCAGAGAATACAGAGAAGAAACCGCATAAAACTTTCTTAACATAAAGATTTTTCATGAATTACCTTATTTGTTATATTTTGTTAGAAATGCAGTTCCTGGGATAACCAGTATTTTGGCTCAAACAACAGTTCTGGGGCCTCATGTATAACGCCGTGCGTAGAACTCGCACTATAACATGGCGTAAGCACAAAAGCCGAAATGTGCTTACGCACAGAAAAATCCAGATGCAAGAATCTGTGCGTACTCCAACTTCCACGTTCTTCCGCTACATAAATCCCGATCAGCGTGAAAACTAACGCTCGTGCACGCTTCATGTAACGCCCCAAATCCTCCCAGAATTACGCCTATTTGAATATGCAAATCAATATAAATCGCCCTTAAGCTCAGCCTTCTGTGAAAAGACAATGGGAAAAACACGTTGGGAAACATAAGAATTTCAGCGAATACCAAGTGGAGGCAAAGGAAAAACATACTATTTGTTCAAATAAGCCGTGGTATAATCAACAAAAGGAAGTTGATTGAGTGGCATAGCGTGTTGGAGAAACATGAAAGCTCACATCCAAAAAATCGCACAGTGCCGGAAATAAAAAAGAAGTCACATATCAAAGTCGCTGTGGAAAGCCGAGTTGTAAGCCCACTGTCTGAGTGTCATATGAAAGTTTATTAGGGTACAGAGAAAAAAGGCACACGGTGGGGAAAAAGCACAAAATGTCCACTTCAATCTCGACATTTCCACTTTAATCACATAGTTTATTTTGTCATTAAAGTAGAACATCATAAAATTCATCTTAAAATTGTTTAATTAACCAGTTTCTAAAATCACATCGTAATTAAAGTAGCACGTTAAATGCTTTGTTTTGTATTTGATTTTCTATGTGCTCTATGTGTGTGAATCACTACTTGCTTCTTAAACTGGCTCTCTTCCTCCAACTGGACACAGAATCCATTACATTCGTGATATTACAGCTCTCTGAATAGCTAAAATACTGAGATGTATACGTGATGTCATTTTCATGATGATAGGAGTTAAAGCACGTTATTAAACATGTTTCACTTCGATGAAATAATTTATTGCAGCAGTACTGTCAGGGGCGGCTCTAAGCTTGTGGTGGCACTGGGCAGAGGAAGAATCGGTGGCTCCTTCGCCCGCCAATGTCATGCATGGTGGATGGCCAAGTATGTTGCAGACACTAGCCGCCTCGTGCTCATGACACAAGCATTTAACTTTTGCCGAAATTTGTTGCTGCGTTTTTAGCTGTGTTGTTATTTTCTCTTTCTGTTTTATATTCAACTAGCAAAATACCCGCGCTTCGCAGCGGAGAAGTAGTGTGTTAAAGAAGCAATGAAAAAGAAAAGGAAACATTTTGAAAATAACGTAACATGATTGTCAATGTAATTGTTTTGTCACTGTTGTGAGTGATGAGTGTTGTTGTCATATATATATATATATATTTACACACACATACATAAACATATATATATATACATATCTATACATATACACATATATATATATACATATATATATCTACATATATACACATACATATACACACACACATAAATACATACACACATACATACATACACACACAAATACATATATATATACATACATACACACACAAATACATATATATATACATACATACACACACACATATATAAACATATATATACATATACATACATATCTACATATATACACACACAGCTATTTCGTATCAGTGCAATACGCTGCTTGTTAAAACGGATAACTCCCGCTCTTACGTGCAAGTCTGCGTGGATATTATGAACTATCGTATTTGTTCAAGTTCTATTTAAATTTTAAATAGAAGGAATTTTTATTTAGTCGACAGAAATATCTTTGGTAGGAATGGTAAAAACAGACAGGAATATTATTCCTGAATAAATCAACTCAAACCTTAAACAACTTATAATATTTTGCTCTCCATAAAAATTTATCCTGTCTAAATTATACAAGTTAGAAATAAAGTAAACGTTAAAAGAACAAACATTCACATTTCTTTACTTTTATGTAATTTTATATAAAGTAAGGCAAGGTGCACTGGTGCATTTGTGTCTCCCATAAAAGCAGCTTCACTTGAAATCACTTTGTGATTGTGCACGGGTTAAAACGTCTGCTGAAGTGTCAGATTCTTATTTAATTATGCTGCTTTCTGTATCTTCTGCATTGCATTCAGGTTAACCTGATGTTTTGTCTCATAGTGCCGTCTTAGATTAAATTCTGTAATTACAGCCACATTAGCTCCACAAATGAGACACACGGGTTTAGTAAACATATACTCAGCCTCCCATCGGTTTTTAAAGGCTCTATTTTCAGAATCAACTTTTATCTTCAGCATCGTGTGAGCTAGCTTCAATAACTTGATTAACTCGGTAAGTGTTCGGCAAGGCAGCTGAAGCGCTGCATTATGGGATCTGTAGTTTATTGTGTTACCAGCGCTTCATATACCCGGCTTTAATAACAATAATACAGTATATAAAATGATCTCGGGCGGATATAATTACACTGGGCGGATGTGGCCTGCGCCCTTGAGTTTGACACATATGGACTAAATAGAACTTGAAAAGATATATTTTTCAAATGTGATCGCAATTCAGATAGAGTTGATGCGCACTACAGCCTGCATGCCTCAATAAGTCATCCTTCCCTCGCTCTTACTTTTTTACCGTTCATCTAATGAATACACTGAGTATGGCTTTACCAAAACAATCATTGATGGCGAATAAAGTATCCATTATTCGAGTATGTAGATCGGGTTATATATATATACATATATATATATAGATATACCCGCGTATCGTAGCGGAGAAGTAGTGTGTTAAAAAGCTATGAAAAGAAAAGGGAACATTTTAAAAATAACGTAACATGACTGTCAATATACAGTATTTGTTTTGTGAGTGTTACTGAGTGTTGCTGTCATCAAGGATTTGATTATCATTATTTCTTTCAATCAGGTTCGTATTTGTAGGATGTGTTGTGTTCAAGTTACATTCCGTGTTTGTCAATCGTTGTAAAGATGACAGGTTTCATTCATCGATTCGTTTCTTACTGCATCAATAAACAGCTCGTCTTCTTCTTTATCTGAGACCTGACACACTGCATGCACGTTTTTTTTACACTGTCTTCCTTTAGCGGGACATTAACTTTTTCCAACGTGTGCTTTGTTTTGGATTTATGAATATGCTTGTATGTATGAGACGCTTCATATTTTTTGCTGCCTTTTCAATTGTGTAATTCGGTTTTTGTTCAGCGCTCTTTGGAACTGTTGCTTTTTATCTGTGCACTGCGTCAGTTCACGTGAGCCGCTCGGTGTACATGCATCGAAGTTTCCCAGCTGTGCTGGTGCCATCTCGTGCTATGTCCATGGCTGTATTTAATGTTACCTTAGTCCTGGCACTTAAAACTTTCTCTCGCAGTTTCGCTAAGTTTGTACCAAACACCACCCTGACCATCTCATCTTCCTCTGCATAAGCACAGTCCTTAACCCGTGAATATTTAGTGGGAGTTTGCTATTGGATTGCCGCGGACGGACGGCCTTATATGGGCAGGCACTAAATTACAAACGCCAGCGGCAGCCTGTCTATGAACTTAATTTAAAGTGTAGGTTTACATCGTGCTTTGTTTCCGAAGTAGCAGAAGTTATGAATATGGTTGTATATGTCACTCGCTCGCTTCTTATTGTTTCGCTGCCTTCTCAATTATATAATGCATGTTTTCTTCAGCGCTTTTTTTAGGTCTTCCTGGTTTTCTATGGACTGCGTGATTACGTGGGAGGCGTGATGATGTCACACGAAACTCCGCCCCCACGGCGTTGAAGCTCATCTCCATTACAGTAAATGGAGAAAAACTGCTTCCAGTTATGACCATTACGCGTAGAATTTCGGTATAAAACCTGCCCAACTTTTGTAAGGAAGCTGTAAGGAATGAACCTGCCAAATTTCAGCCTTCCACCCACACGGGAAGTTGGAGAATTAGTGATGAGTCAGTGAGTGAGTGAGTAAGTGAGTGAGTGAGTGAGTGAGGGCTTTGCCTTTTATTAGTATAGATATATATTGGCGTAGCCGTCACTGCAGTCAGTGCTTTTCTTTCCCCAAGTAACCAATCACCACACAAACAGCTCTGTAATAGACGTTAAGCCATCTGTAAGCTTAGCGCCGATTCTTCAAAACGTTTAAAGAACATTGAAATATCTTCGTAGTACATGTTTAATTATTCTATCCTTAAAGACACTCCCAGTGAAGAATAAAGATTATTTAAATGAAATTAAAGTTTTATCTGTATAATTTAACAAACATATTTTGCTGCATTTCACCTTAAAAATGATATCGTCATCATATGTAAATACGCTTTATAAAGTGGCTCAGGTTGTGCGATATTATAACTATAGTGCAAGTTTACAGTGGGGTGATTGTACTTATAAGTACAAACAGTTCTACAAGGAGCACTTGATTGGCTGCATTTAAAGTTCTTGGGATTAAACTGTTTTGAACCGCGAGGTCCGTACAGGAAAGGCTTCGAAACATTTTGCAGTGGCTGAGACAGCGTGTGCTTAATGCCGTATACCGATAATTCTCTTTCCGATCAGCTGCTGCTGTGATTCACACTCAGATACAGTGATATAAATACTCCGAGTGGTGCAGTGAGAGAAATATGGAAAAAGATGATCCGCTGTGGCAACTCCTAACGGGAGGAGCTGAAAGAAGTTAGAGTAACAACGTTAAAGCAGTTATGGCATTTGGAATACTATGGCTGTTCCCTGGACCATTATATTGTTACGAGTTAATTACAATCAGATGCATTACACTAATAAACAATATGCGGTTAGTTTCTGTGTATTTATAAAGCCGCGTCATGAAAATAATGAGTAATCACACAAGAACAGTAGCACTGCTTTGACGCTGGGTGCCGCCAGTCTGCAAAACCGAGCGGAGAACTTGCGTACGACAAGGCATGAGGTACCGTGGAAAAGTGCGTGGCTTTACGCCAAGTGTAGGTTTTATACATCGCGATTTGAACGTGGAAAAGTTCTTACACAACATTTCTGTGCGTACGCACCGTTTATACATGAGGCCCCTGGGCTGGTGTGCTCTCCATGGTGTTGTAGAAAATGAGTGAAAGATTTCTATTTCTTCCACCTAGGGATGCCAAATAAATGCTGGATTTTGTGTATGATGTTAGAAGTTATCTACAGTTTTATGTTACCGACCTCAGGCCTAGGGGAACCTGGGCCAGGTGCAAGCCACTTTTGATGCAGGGTGTAGCCACAGTGATATGGTGAAAAAACTTAAAAGAAGTAGGCAGCAGTCCCGAGACTCAGACCGTCCGTCTCGGTTCTAGTTTATTCTCATTTACCCAGAAATATATTAATGCTTCAATCTATGCATAGATCAACATGATAATCAGTTAAAACACGGTGCATGCCAATTTCCTCTCCAAAACAACAGTGTAAACACATTTACTTTGGTTCAACAATAGTATTGTTGTTAGCTATCAAGAAGTACTGAATTAGAAACCAGTGTCCCCAGAACTTGTTCATTTTTAAACAAAGCTGGCAGTTGTGTATCACCTAATTGTGTGTGGTTCAGATACTAATCCAAGACAAGACAGGTAAATATTTATGTCCTGTAGATAGCCATCATCAATAAACTGTAGCAGAATTTTCCAGGAATTTTGTCTTTTCTTTAAAACACTGAATTCAAGCCCATTACATTTACAATACAAAATCTGTAAGGATGGTGTCTGACATTCTGTGGATTTATTGTTGTTCCTCTGGGTTCAAGTAGAGTTCTCTTCCTGCATTGAAGTGCATTCTTGATGTTTGCTACGTGGTCCTTTTTCAGTGGTGTGGTGTGATGCTGCCTTCCACAGCTCACTCTTGGTTTCTTTCCTGTGTTCTCTGCAACTTTATTGGAAAAGGCATTACTCTGTCTGGCACAAGAGCGTAGGTGCTGAAGTTCTCTTCTTGAAGTAATGCTGCTTCTCAGTCTTCTCAGCCTGGGCTCAGTCTCTAGCACAGAGCCTGCCTTGGGAGAGTGCATCTTAGATCTAGTTCAGGGTGTCCAGCTCCAAGACTCTAAGGAGAGTAGCTTCCAGGCCAAAGAAAGTTAATGAGCTTTTTGCTTCACAGAGAGTGGATGGTTTCCAACCCCAAAAAGATCAGATCATCAGCTTTCAAATCTCCAAAGAGAGTGCATAAATGAATGCAGCTGGTTTCAAAGAAAGATTTAACCTCTGGTGACTGGATCAGGGTCCTTTCTAGTTACAGATCCAGTGCCTGCTTATAGGTATGCTATTTTTTCCATTGCATCCAACCACAGATCAGATTGCAGTTCCAAGCCAAAAATGTATACTTATTTTTTTGCCTTTTTGTCTGAAGAAGTGTCTGCAGAGGTGTCAGCTTATACCTTTGTTGTCAGACGACCAAAGTGTCGGTCGGGCTGCAGTTCAGTCATTCACTTTGGATTGTAGGAGGCCTTGTGTGCCATTAAGAGCCTAGCAAAATGGGCAATGCCCACTTTCTCTTACAGTGTTTAAATGTTCTTTCACTGGAGCCTTTAGTCTAGTCCCTTTTTGATGAAATGCTAGTTTATCACCATAAACAGAGTACTGCCAGTACTTTAATACCATTTCAAGCACTGATAAAAAGGGCTAAAAACAGACCTAGGAAAAAAGAAGAAAATATTGTAAAATGAAGAATTAGCAGAAAGTCAACTCTATTCTTTTGTTATCTGTCTTACGTGTTTTGATCTTGAAATAATAATGTCCATCTAACATAATATAATATTCTAAAATATCAATTTAGGGTTTCAAAGGTGAAAGCCTATTTTAGCAGCATCAGGAACAAGTAAGGGATCAACCCAGCAGAGAGCACAAGCCTGTTGCAGAGGCCTTTGAAAGATTGACTGTCTTTCTGGGATGCAGAAGGAAAACCAGAGTTCTCAGAGAAGAGCCCCACATATGCAGGAGAGGAATGAGCAAACTCCATGTGTCCAATGTCATGACATGAAATTTGAGGTCAGGGTGATGAAATCTTGAAACAGAAGAGCTAGCCACTGCTCCACTATGCTCTCTCTGTTCAAATTTGATTCATTCAGCTTTAAAGGCATGGTCTACTTACTTCATTACTCACAAAATGTAAGGTAAAATAAAACATTTTTAAGGCTTAAAATTTCATACTTTTAAAGCAGTCAAGGAAAATATGACAAGCTTTTAAGCCAAGTTCTTGAGATAAACAGATATTTGGTTAATAAAGATTATTTGTAAGGAAATGCTTGGCCAAAAATAATTATGACAGGCCACCTGGCTGTCCTTCACACCAAAAAGTACACAGTGACTTTGAAAAAAGGAAGGGGAAGCGAAGTAAAGAACTACAGTTTCAAATATGTCAAAACTTACTATGTGCAAAGAATGTGTCAAATGACAGCACATAGTTTTTAAGACAAAAGCACAGTTTAACTCTTTCGACACAGATGTTGACATATAACAACATGTAGGAGTGCCTTCACACAGCTGCCAGCCCCTACACAAATTTGATCAGCTGGGACCCGATCAGCTGTTGCTAGTGCATTACTTTTGTTTTCGATCTCCAAATTACTTTCATCAAAATCAAAGGCTGAGTCTGATTCAGCAATAATAAGCAAAATGTTGTCCAAGGAGTATTTTGCTTTGTGCTTTCGCGTCAGTCTCTCGCCAGATCCACCTTTAGCTCTGGCGGCTGGCGCCTGCGTGAAAACAGCTTCAATGGTCAGCAGCTGCTCTGCTGCACACTCCTGCTGGCAGCCGAAAAAATATTCAGCCCTCAAAGAGTTAAATGCTCTTTACTGTGCAAAACTCCTACAAGGTCACTTTTTCAGACAAATGCTTCCAGATGGTTTTGCATTATTAGGCTTCTTTGTTCCCAGTGTGTACGTTTGTCTAATGTAAAAATATTTAACATGTTATATTTTATGTTTTTCTTATTTTACACAAAATAGAATATTCATATTCTTAAAAACAACTGATCAGAGAGTGTTGCCTGAACAATTTTAAAAAGACAGTTGAGTCACTAAGCTAGATGTAATTTAAATATCTGCTTGAACTGCTGACAAATATGGAACATTATCACATTATCTGGAAAGGGAAGGATGATTGCCTGGATTGTGGCAACTACAGGGGTATAACATTGCTCTTGGTGCCCGGTAAGGTCCTTGCTAGGATCATCCTCAGCAGAATTCATGATCACTTGCTCTCCTATTATCGACCAGAGCAGTCTGCCTTTATGCCTAAGAAGTTTGCCATCGACCAAATCCTGACACTAAGGGTTGTCATCATTGACTGCAAAAGTGAATTTTGGTAGAGTTTCTTTGTAGCCTTTGTTGATTTTCATAAAGCGTTTGATCAAAAAAGTTGATCAAGCTGCTCTGTGGGATATTCTGCAACTTGGATATCATTGCAAGCCTGTACACTGGTACAGTGAGTGCTGTGCAGAGTAGAGGCAGAACCTCTGCATTTTTCATTCTGAGTTTGTCAGTGGTGTGTTCTTGCTTCTTCTCTGCTCATTGCTTGCATGGACTAGATGCTGAGCAGGGTCAGGGGGTCCAGTTGCTGTGGGGCATCTGTTGGTGAAGAGAGATTCACTGATCTTGACTTTGCCGACGATGTTGTGATCTTCACGGAGTTGATGGAGGCTCTGATCGGGGCTCTTGAGAGACTGAGTGAGGACTCTGTATGACTGTGCTTGCAAGTGTCCCAGATAAAAAACAAGATCCAGACCTTTAATGACCTCTTGGGCACAGCAATCAACAGTGTGTCTGTCTGCGGAGAGAGTGTCGACCTTGTCGAGAGGTTTACTTAGCTCAGCAGCAACATTCATGTCTCTGGTGACTCTTATTATGAAGTCAGTAGACAGATAAGGAGATCATGGAGGGGTCATAAGGTCACTGGAAAGGGGTGTGAGGTACTCCCAATATCTCTGTAAAAGGATGAAGGTTCGAGTCTTTAGAGACCTGGTGCTTCCTGTTTTGCTATGTGGTTGTGAGCCATGGATGCTATCCAGTTACCTGAAGCAACGACTGGACTCCTTTGGTACTGCATCTCTTCTGAGAATCCTTGGGTAACGCTGGTTTGACTTTGGTTCAAATGAGCGGTTGCTCATGAAGTCCTGAATGAGGCACATTACCTTCATTGTGAGGGAACATCAGTTATGGCACAGTGGCCATGTAGCATTATTCTGCGAGGGTGTTACCTGGCTGCAGTGGATAGACGGTCATTTCCAGAGGGTGGGACTGGACCCCGTGTATACCTGGGTGGTTGCCAACTGGGATCCCAAGCTATTTTGTCATGTGATGGGTGTGCCAATGCATTCTCCCCAGCCTGACCTGATAGTGGATCATCTGTCTCCATCTATTCCTGTCTTTTACATCATTTTCTGTCACACTGACTGCCTTCACGTCATCCATCACTACATCCATAAGCCTCCTCCTTCGCTTTCTTCTTTTCCTCTGGCAGTTCCATCCTTAACATTCTCTTCCCAATGTACCCCTCATTTCTCCTCTGTACATGCCCAAACCATCTCAACCTAGCCTCTCTCACTTGGTCACCAAATTGTCGTACCTGTGTTGTCTCTCTAATATACTTATTCCTAATCCTGTCTACCCTTGTTATTCCAAGTGAAAATCGCAGCATCATCAACTCTGCCACTTCCAGTTCTGCCTCCTGCCTTTTCGTCTGTGTCACCGTCTCCAAACCATACAACATAGATGGTCTCACTACTGATTAATAGATGCTTTCTATTTTCATACTTTTAAAGTCTGAATTTAAAGCAATGCAATAGTTACAGGTCTGTCTTACAGCTCCAGAGACCCAGAATAGTCACCATCTGTATGAAGTTTCCAAAGTCTTTTCTCCATGTGAGCTTTATTGTACAGTGCATCATAAAATGTACAGGATAGGTTAATTGGTTTGTTTTTTAAATTGTCCATTTGTTAAGGTGCCCTGCAATGAAAGTAAAAGTACAATCTTATTCTGTTCTGAGTGGCTCTATCTCCTGGCAGCCGTGCAGTTGGTTTAGTAGGTTAAAAAATACACTGAGGGCAGACAAAGACTGAAAAACATTTGATCGGGAATGTCCGGTGCACTATGTGTTACCTGAGTGTAGGATGCCAATTGAACAGCTATCTCTTAATGTGTCTTTTGAAAGGTAACCATATTTTTTGGTGAATAATCAAACTTTTAACAAGTGAGCATACTTTCATTACCACATAGTGATCTGATATCTTGACCTTTTATCCATAACTCAGATAAAATCAGTGATGTTTGAAACTTAGTGTGCTCAAATTGAGGTAATCCCACAATCAACGTCTAAGTCCAGGATAAAAAGGAAGGCTTTGCCGGTGGGTGATAAGCCTGCCATATATACTGCATTTCCCAGAAGGACATTAGACAGTGGCACTAGCACAAGTGTGAAAGAACAGTGTACTTGGAAGTGTGTAATAGTCCTCCAGGTTGGTAAAGAGGAGGCAGCCCACTTATTGATAAGGGGTCTGAACCTCTGTTGACGAAAGTAAGGCCAGGACGGAGCTATCAGAGTAGCAAAAGCTCTTAGCTGTTAGAAGGTCCATGATCCTAGAAGAGAAAATATAGGTCAGTGCTGCTTATAAGATCAAACAGCTAAATGATGAAATACCATGAATTAACATGAATATTTGGTGATTTAATAACTACAGAAGAGGGTGCAAGCAGTTTCAGTGTTTGCTGGAGGACGGGTAAGATGCCTATTAGTACTTTCAGGGTTTGGCAAAAATGACTTCAGCATGACAATTAAAGCCTTCACGCTGTCAGAGACTTAATGAGTATAGATTTCAGAAGAGAACTGTGGATGACTACTTGACTGGTAGCATGAGGGGTGTTTAGAGATGAGATGGAGAGTGTGAGAGACAAGAGGAGTATCAGGTGGTGTAGGAGGAAGCACTTTGAAATGGTACAATAAAATAATTCAAGTGGAAAAGTCATCCTATCAAGCACACAGAGATACGAGTGATTTTCAAAATTCAGCACTGTAGTTAAAAACGGCATCACATTCTTATTATCAAAAACAGGATTTTTCTAAAATCCTATAAGCAAATATTTCTTGCTCACTCATCTCCTAAACCTTAGTACTGCTAAGTTAATAAATACATAAGTTCTACAGTATAATACATTTAAAATGAAAAAAATATTCTTAGTGTAAATCCACACCTATAGGAAAGAGTAAGTCACGTCCACTAAGTATGGCACACAGGATGCTCTTCCAGTGGGAGTTTTTTACAGCTGGACACTCCTTGATTTGTTTGAATGCTGTGCTATCCACAAATATGGACAAGGAAAAAGACGTGCAAGGAGCATTAGATCATTTCACAAGGCCTTTCCTTTTAATTAAATTAATAATGATAAGAATAAAATATTGTATGTGTATGTATAATTGTATGTATCTGTTGTTTGTTACTTATGTTTATTTCTTTTTCAGACCAGGTGAGGAGTGATGATTGTTAGTTATATCGTTACATGTAAAATTATAAAACTAAAAAACAGTGTGCTTTATTTTTCACCATCTGCCTGTAACATTGCATTTAGGCCTGTAGCCTGAACAAGTCTTACATATTCAATCACATATATTCCTTTAAAAGTAAATCACTGAAAAAATACCTCTTTTTTATTACTACTTTTAAAAACACCAAAACAATACACACATTCTTTGATCTGTCAATAACCGTTAATTGTTAAATAAGGGCTACCTTGCTTAATAACACAAAAAACGACACAAGATGATGGCATCAGACAGTGACCACATGTTTCATTTGTACTGCTACTGCTACTAATAATAATGATATGTCAGTGAATTCTATTATTTACAACATATGTTCAAGTACTAGATAATTATATCTAATATTTTTTTTTTGTATGCAGAATCCATAGACTATATATATTTATCTGCAAACGAACACATTATGTAATAGCATCAATATCACCTTTTATCCTCCTTTGTTGACAAGTAATTTTTAAGCAAATGTTGAATTGTAAACATACCTAAATTAATAAATTCTCTGTGCTTTATGAGCTTATTTTAAAATATTACTGATTAGATCCTGCCATGTTTTGAAAAAAGTCTGTATGGATCCTCTAACTGAGTATTTGATTTTTTCCAGTTTCAAATAGTATAACACATCAGTTTCCCACTAACTTAAAAGAGGAGAGTTAAGGTTCTTCCAGTTTATCAGAATAAGTCTGCGTGCCAAAAGAGTAGTGAATGCAATCACAATTTGTTTGTCTTTCTCCACTTTAAGCCCCTCTTGAAGAACCCCAAACACAGCTGTTAATGGGTTAGGAGGGATTGTGAATCCAAGGCTGTCTGAAAGGTAATTAAACTATTTTTGTCCAGAATAATGTTAATTTGGTGCAGGCCCAGAACATGTGACCTAGTGAGGCTGGGACTTGGTTGCAACGTTCGCAGGTTGGATCATGCCCTGGAAACATTTTGGAGAGTTTTAGTTGGGACAGATGTTCTCGATATATAATTTTAAGTGTTATAATTGTATGCTTTGCGCATAAGGACCTTGAGTGAATTCTCTGCATTGCTACTTTCCACTCGTTTTCTGATATATTAATTGAGAGATCTTTTTCCCAGTGTCCTCTTGGATCTTTGAAAGGGAGGGATTGTAAAATGATTTTATATATTGTAGAGATGGAGTCTCTAAATCCTTGAGATTGAGCAATATTTTTTCCAGCATGGATGAGGGTGCAAGATGAGGAAAATCTGGAAGGTTCTGTTTAACAAAGTTCCTGATTTAAAGATAGTGAAAGAAATGTGTAGCTGGAATGTTAAATTTGGAATATAATTGTTCATAGGATGCAAAGACGTTGTCTATATAAAGATCTCTAAGCAAGTTAATTCCAAACTTTTTCCAGATATTAAAAACTGCATATGTTTGTGAAGGTTGAAAGAGGTGGTTCTCTTGCAGAGGTGCCACAGATATACAGGATTTTTGACATACCAAACAATCAAATTACTAACAAGGCTGAAGTGGGAATTTGTTCTTCCTTACATACGGGTAGCATTTTCTTAATTATCAAAAAACTGCACATAATGCCAGGATGGAGGCACAATCGTTAGCTGATCCACCGCATAGTTTCAGAGTTTTGGGTTCATATCCATACCTGAACTCTGCCATTGTGGAGCCTGTGCTTGTTTTTCTTATGTCTACAAGAGTTTTTTTCTGGATACTCTGGATTCCTTCCACATCCCAAAGACCTGTGGCTTTGATTAATGTGTGATCAAATTATACTGCACACATAGCCTATGGTTCCCACAAACCTATTTTAACTACTGTAAGCAGCCTCAGGAAATAAATTAATGAATTTCATAAGTAAAAGTTGTGGCTTAAGCCTGCCTTCTAACCACATTTAATAATACAAAAAATGAACACTAATCATTTCAGCAAGAATTGGAATTTCTAAAGTAGAAACCAATTTTTTTCACAAACTATTTTGCCTTTTAAAGAGTATAGTAAACATGCCTATAACTTATAATATATATATATAAAATTTTAAGTAGAAATTTTGGTCTTACACATTGAACATCATAGCAGGTTTAACTGATGGTGTCATAAGCCATTATAATGATCATTCTTTAATAATCAAATGTATAATTACTTTTTATAATAATAATTCAAAATTTAATTTAAAAATCACTTAGCTATACTACTCTGTCTGAGACTGTGTATTCTGGGTTTTCCTAATTCTCTCTTTCATAAAAAGGAGTAAAGCAGGCTGATTTCTATGGCATCCATGTCATTTTCCCCAATAGTTCTTTTTGACAGTATATGAGAGCAGCACATTAATTGTGTTGATTAATAAGTGAATCTGGTTTTATTATATATAGGAGGAAAAGTGTTAAAATACTTCTTGTTCTGCAAAAAACAAAATTAATTTAACTTTCTTTTAAGGTAATACTCTAGATTTTCCAGATGACATCTCATCATCTTTTTCTTACATTTTCCATTACTGGGATGTGAATAGCTAAATTCAATAAATCTTCATAACCATATCTGAATATAAAAGGTTCTGTTTCTCATTAATAATGATTCAGGAAGACTTTTCATCAATGACTGCTCTTGTAATCACAGAACAGCAATTACATACTTACTTGGAGCTATGTTTTTGGAATCAGCACTGTAATGATGATTTATCAGTCCTGGTAAGTGAAACATCTCTCTTAAAACAATTCCCTAAGTATTTATAAAGTGGCTTGTTTGATTTGAAGAAGGATTTTTTTTTTATTTTGATTTGTTTTTCTTTTTGGTGATGAATAACAAATGGTTTCCTCATGTGTAATAACTCATTTGAAACTACAGTTAAAAGTATTGTTTTCATTTCATTTCTTGTGTATTTATATAGCACATTTAAAAGACAATACGACAAAAAAAGCATTGTACAGTAGAATCAACTTAACCAATAATGTAAGAGAAGAGTAAAAAGAACACATTTTAAAAGGAATAACACAATTAACAGAAGTAAAGTAGAAATGTTAACATGGCAAAAAACACAGTCTTGCTTGATCTTTGCAAATAACAGGATTGTATGTTTAGTGTCTATTTCTTTCTATTCCCTTTTATCATTACATCCTTTATCATTAATATTTGATGTCAGATGTGCAAATATGTCAGGCACATTTTATTTTAAACATCACATAAGCTGAAGACCTCATTTACATTGCTGATCCTTTTTATTCTTTTATTCATAAGTAAACAACTTTTATTCATAGTTTAACTAAACAACATCTTACTCTACCTTATCTCCTGGTACATCCACCATTTGTAAATCCTTTAGAAAAGTCAGGCTTTTGCAGAATTAATATTGATTTTCATACTCTTAAACATATCATTGCTTAGGAATTGAATGTATCTTCATATTATTTCACAAAAAGAGGTCCATAGTGTTATATGACATGGACAAAACTAGAGTAATGTTTGATAAGATATAAGCATCCAATAGTAAACACTGAGGTTTATGATGCTAAAATCATTACAGATAGGAAGAGTCTTTTAACAAAATGTTTTAACTGACTACAAATATGAGGTCTTAGCCTTATGCTGAAATTTCCAGTTTGTTTGCCCAACAAGCTCTGCAAGTGGCCTGCCTGAAGTCATAGCTTTACTGAATGGAGCGGCAATCAATAATGTTTTCAATTTGAGGACATTTCTTGGTGTTACAATCTCCTTCATTCTGTCAGTAGCGGTGAGGATTTTCTGTGGACCAGAAGGACCGATGATTATATTAGGGTAAGAGAAATGACAATAAGCTTTGCACTGTTAATAAACTAAAGCAGTTCTGTCTGATTTTGTTTTGTAAAAAATATTTCTCATTACACACCTAGAGCTATTGCAGGAAGCAACTTTAGCCAACTTGAATCTGATATATTTTGCTTCAGACTACCTATTCAAAGATTCAGGAACTTAGCAGACAGGTAAGTCAGTGCATCTTTACATTATCATTTTTGGTCTGTAGTTCTTAAAACATTGCTAATTAAATTATAGTTTTGTATCTAATTTATATAAATTTATTATACTTTTGTACAGAATAAATGTAAGTTGAACTTTTAATTTAAAGCAGTGCTTTCAGTCAATGAATGTCAGACACTTAAAATTCATTATTGTTTAAAATGGATGTCCAGCCATCAATCCATTATCCAGCCCGCTATATCCTAACACAGGGTCGTGGCGGTCTGCTGGAGCCAATCCCAGCCAACACAGGGCGGAAGGCAGATACAAACCCCAGGCAGGGCACCAGGCCACCACAGGGCACACACACACACCCACACACCAAGCACACACTAGGGACAATTTAGGATCGCCAATGCACCTAACTTGCATGTGTTTGTGGGAGGAAACCGGAGCACCCGGAGGAAACCCAGGCAGACACGGGAAGAACATGCAAATTCCATGCAGGGAGGACCCGGGAAGCAAACCCAGGCCTCATTACTGTGAGGCAGCAGTGCTACCACTGTGCCACCGTGCCGCTAAAATAGATGTACAGTATATATGCTATATACGGATATGGAATTCCTTTTACTTAAATACTGTATTATAAAAGATCAGGTTTGTCTCTTTATGTACATCTGTTATCTGTCTGTACAGCTTGTTTGGCAAGAACTTGAGACTGAACCTCAATTTCCAAAACTAGTTTCAATTCAATTCATTTTAATTCATCTCCAGTGGTTTTCATTGAGTACTGCAGCGTTTCTCAACTTTTAAGTATTTGTGATTCAAGTTTTAATAACAGTTTTAATCGCGCCCTCCCCTAACATTTTTTTGAAATGTAGATGCATATTTTATTATACCTACTTAACTTTTATCGACATTTATCTAACTCTATATTTATTGTTCTAGTATCAGAATGTAGATTAAGTTAATTTGTTTTGGTTTCAACAGATGTTTTTTTTGATATTTTTGATTCTTGTTTTCGTTTTTTCACATCTTCACGTCCCCCTTTTTATTACTTTAGGGAGGCCCGCCCCACAGGTTGAGAACCACTGGAGTACAGGCTCTCAAATTTACAGGTATAATAAAAATCACATCAATCTAAAATCTCACTGACACAAAACTTAAGATGTTTATGAAGGAAAGGAGAGTAGAAGAAAACAAAAACCCCAGTTGGCATCATTCCTGCAGAAAATAAAGCTCTGAAGGGCCCACTGACCTTTATAAAATTCAATGTCACAGTTTAATTGACTGACTGTCCATCTACTGATGGACGTTCTGCATACACTAAACACAACTTGAAACTACGAAGATCTAGTTAATAAGCATACATGGAGAAATTACCAGTGACACCAAGTACCATGGGAGGATTCCAAATAGAGAAAGAGGCTAAAAGATGGTCTGTAACTGTTCATAACAACTGCCAAGGTTTTATATTGCAGCAAATAACTAACAAGCTTAATTGCATTTGCCAACAGCATAATCAGCAGTTTTATTCAAGGCATGCTAGACTAAAGTAATGAGACTTTAAACTTGTTTTAAATGTGGAGACTTACACAAGTAGGCAGGTTATTCCACAGAGATCCAGTAAGTAAAGGCACTGCTTGCTTTGTTGTTTTATTAATTTTTGGCATCTTTAGTAGATTGGCATCTGTTTGCACTGAGAAGTTCTGTTAAACAAACAGAGCCAGAGTTGTGTACATTGTTTGTTACTGGAAGGATTTTGATCTAAACTCATTGGAAGCAAATACAGGAATCTAAGAACAAGAACTGGTTGTCCTTCTTAGTTCATATAATGATCCTCACAGTGGCATTTTTGATTAGCACAATACTAATAATGGATTTATTTGAAGAACTGGTAAAAAAACAACACTGCAGTAGTAAATGGTAATTTTGCTAGAAAAAGTCTTATAATTTTGAATTATAAAATAAAAACAGTAATGTTTATATTAAAAGTCAAAGATAAAACCTAATTTGTGCACAGCAAACTAATGTTTATTAATTAAAAGATGACAACACCTCACTGTGGTGTTTAATATAGAAGAGTACTGAAGTTCTTCTTATTCTGTGTTTTAATGCAGATATGTTATTAATCATCCAATGTTTTTAATTATAAGGGTTTATATCATTTTGATACAATAGCATAAAAGTAGATTGGTCTAAAGAAAAAATATAGTTGAGTAGTATCTGCTGTAAGAAAAAGAACAAGCAGAGAGAGAGAGAGTTGGGGTACGAAAAGGGTATGCTACTTATAGAAAAAATAAATAAATAAAACATGCAAGTATTATGGAAAGGGTGAATATATAGGTTGTACCAACACAAATATTCTTCAGTAAACATGTCTCTGCTAGTGTGGTGATCTAGTACAGTCATTTGAGAGAGAAGGTGTGTGGCTTCCACTTTGAATATAGGAGATGTGATATCAGCATTCTTGAGGCTGGTCTATCCTGTTGCCAGCAACACCCTCTCATGCTCAGGAGTGGTATTGCTTGTTTTTTGAAGTCCTGTATTTGCCCTTTACTTGAGCGTGTCTGACACTCTATACAATTGAAAGGGATCATTATGTTTTTTTACATAACTCACAACAGCAGCTTGTAAAGTGAAAACAATAAGAACTAAAGAAAGAAGCCTTAAGAACTAAACCAGACCAGGTCAATGCCTAAAAGCTTAACATGATTTCTCATATCAAGGATGAAAACTTTCCATTGTATATCACATTCTTGTAAATTGTCTTGGATATCAAGCAAGTAGAAAAATAAATAAATACATAAAATATAATAATAATAATCATTTTAGTTGAGAAGGTATGTTTTTGTGCACTTACAGCAATTGTTTAAGTGATATTAATTTTCCCCTTAAATGGCCTTTTCAATAAGATATTAACACTAGAATTACCAGAGCCTACGAGAAAACTCATAAATCCGGCCCACCTTAAATCCGTTCATACCTCTCTGTTGTCCTGTAAATGTGCCGATTAAAACAAGCAGCAAGCAGCCTGCTATTCCATCCCCCCACCGTCGTAGAACGTTCACAAAGTTCTCCCAGCTCATGCCTTGTTTCATTATCTGGGAGTAAAGTGCTGGAGTTTTAGAGTGGAAATAATAGATCGTTATTTGGAACACAGGCATTTCATGTGTGTTCCATTTCTACAGTAATCTGTGTAAACACATTGTTAAAACATAAACTTTTTCATATAGCCATATAGCATTGAGCTAAGACTCTATGTACAGAAAACTGCCTAAATGTGGTCTTTGGCTTGCTGTGACATAAGCTTTAAATTAAGGCCTTTTTATAGTAATCCGAATCGGCCATTGTTGAACATGTCTCTCCCTGAGCAAAATGACGTATAATGAGCCTTCATGTGTTTGGAACAAGCTGTAGTGCTGCCCATAGGGCTAGACAACTCAAGCTAAGCCTGTGTTGGGTTATTTTTTTATTGGTATACATAGATGCACACACACACACGTGCGCGCGCACACACACACACACACATGCGCGCACACACAATTCCAAAAAACTGTATTTTTGGACTCTGGGAGATCTATAACATCAAGATTCATGAAAATATCGAGGTTGAATGTTTTCATGATTACTATACTTTCTCTATACTTCATATATGAGAAAGTAAAAACGATTTCTCCTGCGTGAAATGGCAGGTGAATTGCTGTCAACAAAAAGCAGTCACCAGAGAAAAAAAATGAAACGTTACTCACTCATGTTTTTTCTGTCCATATGGTAAATGTTTTATTGACCAGCACATTCTGATTTCAGCCATTTGAATTACATCTTGTTATACAACAAGCGCAAAGAACGTAAACCACTTTCTATTTCACACGCTTTACGTGTCCACATTCAGCTCGTTCTGTCACTGCAAATGCTGTATGAACAGCCGACTTCCGTCACCAGCCGTTCACTGGATGAATATGTGCGAGTGGCCCATGGTGGATGACTTTCTGTTTTAGAGTTAAAACTTACAAGGGTTAAAGACTAACGGCAAGAATATTCATTCAAAATGAAAACTAAAAATATTTTCGTAAATTATTTTATTTCCAGCTACTTTAATAGTTTTGTTTAGTTTTAGATTTTCATTTCGGTTTTGTTAATTATTTTATTTTAGTTTATGAAAATGTTTTTTTAATAATAGTTTCAGTTTTGATTTTAGTTTTCATTAACTATAATAACCTTGATGCATACATTAACTACTACTAGTCCTTATATTCTACTGAGTTTAAAGAAGACAAGACACTATATAATGCATTTCTGGATGCATTACAGATACCACAAATAGATAGTCTCAGTGCAGAGGAATTAGATAAACCTTTGGCACTATCAGAATTAATAGATGCTATAAAGTCACTTCAGAGTGGGAAAGCAGTAGGCCCTGATGGCTACCCTGTCGAATTTTATAAGAAATTCTCCACTTAGCTAACTCCCCTTTTATCAGCAACATTCACAGAAACTACAGACAATAAAATTCTACCTCACACTTTTTGCCAATCATTAATCACCGTCTTTCCTAAACAAAATAAGGACTTATTACAATGTGCATCATACAGACATTTTCACTTCTGAATAATGATGCTAAGATACTCTTCAAAGTCCCAGCTAGAAGGATGGAGAAAGTGCTGCCTTCAGTAATATCACAAGATCAAACTGGATTTATTAAAGGCCGACACTTAGCTTCCAATCTTCGATGCCTGTTTAATGTAGAATATTCACCCACAAAATCAAACACCCCAGAGATATTACAGGTAGTCCATGAGTTGCGGACATCCGACATACGACTTACAAACGGGACTGAAGCTGCTCCTTCATTTGTTTGGGGGACGTGACGCAGGCTCCTCAGTAACTGCTGCTCTGTCATCTTCAGCCAGGGGACGCTGCAAGTGGTGGCTAGACGGAGGCTGGAGGGGGGCAGTTTCGCTGCTTGCGAATTGTAGTGTCCCTCAGGCAGCTCTGATTGATGAATGGGGTGGTGGGGGCCGCACCCCATTCATTCTCAGTGGGTGGCTGGGTGCACGGCAAGCAGTGACCTGGGGTCCATAGTTACTGAGGTACAGCTACCACTCGTGTGCAGGACGGAGGCTTGATGGGGCGGTTCACTGCCCACCCACCATGGTGCCGCTGCTATTTCTCCTGACTGGACGGAGGCTGGATGAGGCGGAGGGGTGACGTTTCACTGCCCATCCACCACACAGCCTTGCAGTGTCCCTCAAAATGACTCCATTCATTTTCGGTGGGTGGCTGGTGATGCTGCAAATGGTGACCCGGTTATGGCTGAACGGAGGCCATTGAGGGTGAATGGGGCAGCGGGGGGCAGCATTGTAGTGTGCCTCGGGTGGCTGCCTTTTGAATGGGGGCAGTGGTGCGCAATTCACTACCTGCCTTTGGCTGAACCCTGTTTGTTCTCGGTGGGCGGATGCTGCAGGCAGCATACTGTATGCAAGTGGAGGTGACTGTGTGGTCCTTGCCGCCTCCATTCATTCTCAAGTAGAAAGCCTGCTTGTACTGTTACGTTCATAGAAGAAAGTTGAATCATCAGTACACCAGATGTGCTGACGAGGGGTGCCTTCCTGCTCTGATAGTGTGTAAAGTGCTGTGCAGAAGAGCTCATCTTAACCTTTTGTCTTCACCCTTCAACAATGTCTCTGAAACACAAATCTGATGGAAGTGCTGGTGATACAGTAAAGAAGAGAAAAACCATCACCATGGAAAATAAAGTAGAAATAATAAAAAGGCCAGAGAGAGGTGAAACTCCATCATTCTTTGGCACAGCACTTGGTTACAGTCAGTCAACAATAGCATTTATTAAAATAATGTACCTTTTCCAACTTACATACAAATTAAACTTAAGAACAAACCTACAGTCCCTATCTTGTACGTCACCTGGAGACTTCCTGTATTATCATTGGATGCAGAAAAAGCATTTGATATGATTGAATGGAACTACCTTTTCACTACATTGGAGAAATTTGGGTTTGGGCCAAACATTTGTGCATGGATCCAACTAATATATACCAATCCAGAAGCTTCAGTTTGTATTAACAACATTAATTCAGATTACTTTAAACTAGAACCAGACAAGGATGCCCCTTCTTAGCACTACTTTTCGCAATTGCCGTTGAGCCACAGGCAGGCCACTGTTGAAATACTTATGAGATAAAGGGGATTATCAGAGAAGGACTTGAACAGAAAATTTCTCTATACGCAGATGATATGGTACTGTATGTATCAGACCCACAAAATACTGTGCCTACACTCCTAACAGCACTAACAGAATTTCAAAAGATTTCTGATTTGAATAAAAGTGTGCTCTTTCCAGTGAATTCTCAAGCACACAATATTAGATTGAACACCTCCCTTTTATCATCGCAGATCAGTTTAAATACCTAGGGGAAAACATCACAAGTAAACATAAAGCTCTTTATCAACAAAATTACGCTGTCTGTATGGAAAAAATTAAGCAAGACCTGCACAGATGGTCAACCCTTCATCTCACTTTAGCTGGAAGATGAATATCCTTCCAAAGCTTGTCTTTTTATTTCAAAACATTCCAATATACATCAATAATTTTTCAAGAAATTAGATTCAACTATAACCTCATTTATTTGAAATTCAAAACATCCACGTATCCAAAGGGCAACCCCACAAAGACCTAAGTCAGTAAGAAAGTTTCAATTTTATTACTGGCCAGAAAACATGCAAACTATAAAAATCTGGACATGGACACAAATAGATGAACATACATAGGCTTGGTCTGCAATAGAGATAACATCCTGCAGTACTTCTTTATATTCTTTGCTTTGTTCCCCAATAAATGCGAGTTATCGCCAATATACTAACAACCCAATTGTGCTTCACTCACTGAGAATATGGAACCAATGTAGGAAATATTTTAAGATAAAGAAGCTTTTATCTGTGGCACCTCTGCACAAGAACCACCTTTTTTCACCCTCGCAAACATATGCAGTTTTTAATATCTGGAAAACATTTGGGATTAAAACACTTAGAGATCTGTACATAGACAACATCTTTGTATCCTACGTACAATTACATTCCAAATTTAACTTACCAGCAACACATTTCTTTTACTACCTTCAAATTAGAAACTTTGTTAAACAGAACCTGCCCAGTTTTCCTCACCTCCCACCTCCCTCTATGCTGGAAAAAATATTGCCCAGTTTCTAGGACTCAGACAGCATTTCTGCAATATATAAAACCATTTTATAGTCCCTCCCTTTCAAAGATCCAAGAGGACAGTGGGAAAAGGATCTCTCATTCAACATCTCAGAAAAGGAGTGGAAGGCAGCAATGCAGAGAATTCACTTGAGTTCCATATGTGCAAAGCATACAATTATTCAACTCAAAATTATATATCGAGCACATCTGTCTCGTTTAAAATTGTCAAAAATGTTTCCAGGGCGAACACTGCAATCAAGTTCCTGCCTCACTGGGTCACATGTTTTGGGCCTACACCAAATTAACATAATTTTGGACCAAAACCATTGGTGTACATTGGTGAAACTGTAATTGCTTTTACTACATTATTGACACATAGACTTATCCTTCTCATCTGGAAGAAATCCTAACTCTCCTATTCTAACTCAGTGGGTAACTGATGTTATATACTATTTGAAACTGGAAAAAATCAAATTCTCACTTAGAGGACCTGTGCAGAACTTTTTAAAAACCTAGCAGGATCTAATCAATAATATATTAGAATAAGGTTTTAAAGCACTGAGGAAGCAGATTCTCTCCCCATTTCTTTTTCTTCTCCATCTATCTTTATTCACTTATTAATTAATCTATTTACTTATTTTCACTAGCTTTAAGTTTTACTCTGCTGGCCTTGTTCTCTTTCTCAGGGGTGGGGATCGATTTGTTTTCGATCCTATTTTTTAAAAAATTGATCTATTTGTATGGAATGCTGTGAGTTTAAAATAAAATAAAAAAAAGAAAAGAAATAATACACCACAAACTTCTCAAGAACGAGAAATGGTAGTAAAATGAAAAAAGCTAAATCTATACACAAACGGTGCAACAATAACACAAAGCAAATCAATCTAAAGATACTGTGAAAAGAGTAAAGAAAAATGTGACAGGCCACATTGTTTCATGTAAAAGTGAATATTTGTGGCACACAGGTTTTACTTCCTCACTGCGACACCCAGTTAACCGTTGGTCATCTCATACACACCTGCCTTGAGACCTTCTCTAGGCCAATTTATATAAATGGGAGAATTGGTTTCTTAAAGAGACAACACCCACCTTATTCACGGACCATGTGTTGCTGTTTGAGCCAGCCATCCATATTTATCAATCATACAATCTTATTTTATGTTTCATTTAGTTACTTTATGTCTTTAGCCAACAACTCTGCTAAGAAGAGTCCTGGAAAGATGTGAAAAAGGCCATGACGGATGAATGTTATGCTGACAAATACTTTCATCTTATCACCTTAATATTACGATTGCAGTTAATATTTTATAGCGTCATTGACACCATTCACAGTCATGAAACACTACAGAGTGCAATTAAGATTAATATCAGGGGTGAAATCCAGTATATTGACAAATTGTTACATTGAAATCAACACAGCAACAATAGATAACAGCAAACAAAAACACTGTCAAGGGGAGCTTGACACATTTTAACAGCAAATATTAGATGTTCACAAATGTGACAAAACATATTGTTAGGCCACATGTATGCATTACTGAGTAAAAGACAGATAAAAGTCAAAGAGTAAAAGATGTCAGTAGTAGTAAGTTTCTGTCATTCTGTACTGTACATGTTTTACTTTTTAAGCACCTGATATTTTACTTTTCAGCCAACAGATGGTGCTAGATATGTGTTCCATTGTACAAAATCTGCAACTTTCAATGGCCGCAGCTATTTTATTTTTTTCCCTCATACCAGTATAAGTATTTTGAAGATTTAAAAGAATGGAATATTCCAGGTAACCGTGTCTTACACATCAATGATTCAAAACTGTAATCTGTACTCTGATTGTTTTACATCATATACAGTATGTCAAACTGAGATACAAAAAATGCACATTTTATAAATGGAATAGTTTGTTAAATTTAACTTTATCATGTCTATCCTAATATATATTTGCCAAATCTGCTTATTCCACCAAGGTTGTGGGACCAAAGCCTATCCCATGCTGTATTAAATGCAAGACAAAGCTGTAGTGCAAATTCAAACATACAGTTCATTTTGAGCTACAATTATTCTAAAATTTACATAACTGAGAAAGGCAGAGGTACTGGAAACAACTGCCATATGGAGGAAATGCAAAGTCCACATGGACACTGGCCAATTATGGCTTCAAACAAAGAGCCCAGGATAGTTGAAGCAGCAGTGGCATCCTCTGCACCACCACGTTACATGTCAATAGAAAATGAAATATTAATATTGCACACTCTCATACTGTAACAACACTGAGTAAACTGTACCAAAGTTTTGTGTGTAATTTGAAAATTTTCAGCATATCTATTACACGTATCCACTTTAAACAAATGAATTTTGCAAGTTCAGAGTTTGAAATCTAATACAGCTACTACATCAATGAAAAGCCACTAAACATTTATAGCTTCTTTGATGAATAATTTAAAACTATAGCAGAGAGGAGATTTGCGTAATTAAATTGGATGTTTAAACCCTTTTCCTAATCAAGCTAAACCATTGCACTTTCTAGCTAGTAGAATTTTATATTGCAGTAATTACACCTTACATTATCCTTGTTTAATTCAAATCCTGAAATGGTGCTTTATTTGCACGTTGAAGTGTTTCTTTTTGCGGCAACTGCCTGTTCCTATCAGTGGGTTATTTCTTGACACAAACGGTTGACGAAGGCAAAGCACTCTCACTACGACATAGGACAGTAGATTTCATTGCATCACATTGGGACAGATTTGGAGACGTTCTTTCCAACACAAGTTGACTTATCACATGAGTACTATCAATACATGGCAACATCTGGAGTTTATGGTGGTGAAGCTGAAATTCAAGCTGTTTCCGAGATTAGATCTTTCAACTCATTATCTGCTGTCTCCAGCAAAACACCTATTCACAACTACGTCTTTCAAGAAGTATTTCTTTCTTCTTGATTTCTTAATTCATTTCTCAACGTTTTCCGTTCCTATTCTTTCACCACTGTATGCTATGGTGGGCGTCGGCTAGTTATTATTATTATCTGCATCCAGGCCGTGCACAGAAGCTACTGAGAAGCCTAATAGGATGTTAGGTTGTATTCAGCAAGTCAAGGGAGGTTATGCTAAAGATTTACAAAGAATCTAATGAATTACAGTATACTGTACTGCTTTTTATTTATACTATTTTATTATATTACTATATTATATTGTATACATTTTTGGTCTCCTTGTTACAAAACAGAAGTGGCCATGCTAAGGGAAATCCAGAGTAGAGCAAACTGATTCTAGGACAAAGAGGTATGAATTATGAGGAGAGACTGAAGGAGTTGATCTTTTTTATTTAAACAGATTGGGATTAAAAGGGGACAGGATTGAAGTATTTAAAATTATAAAGGGAAATAGTGTAGTACATTCCAACTATTGTTATAACAAATTCTTCAGCAAAAACACAGGTACATGTTTGGAGACTTGTTAAGGGTACATTTTGGGCAAACACTGAAAAAACAAAAATATTTTCTTGATACCATACAACATATATACATGGAATAATTTTCCAAGAAGTGTGGTAGAGAGCAGCATTGTTGGAATCTTGAAATCCCAGCATGATGTTATTTTATAGGAATTTAGTGGATGAGAGTGGTGAGCATGTTGGGCTAAATGGTCTGTTCTTGTCAAGAACTTTTTAATAATATATCTTTTTTTATAATTAATGAAAACATATTTTATACTTCCATTATCATTCTGTGACTCTGTGTGTAGTGACACAAAGATTAATGGATTAGGATATGAAAAGTGTTCATAAATCAATAAAAAGTCAGAACTGAACAGACTGCACTGTGGAGCAAATTCCAAACTTCTAAAAAATTGTGGTAAAGAAACATTACTAAACTGTTCTTTAAATTCCAAAAAATACTAAGTGACAAAAAAACAGAAGATGAAGTCAAAAGACACTTTGCCAAAAGTTCATTGACCCCAAATTCAAAATAAATGCAGCTACACGCACTTGAAATTTATCCACCATCTTGGACAGTCAGGAAATGCATTATGTTGACCTAAAAGGAGCAATGATGACATCTCACACTATCTGTTCTCACATAGTAGCAACCATAAACAAAAGTTCATAAAATGGCTGCACATAACTGTGACAGGTGTCTGGTCACACATATATAATATAGCCTAGACAGTTAAAATATCACAGTTTTATTAAGCAACTAGGAACTCCTGAGATTTATAGATAACGGCACACTGGCTTCTCTAAATTGGGCACTGAGTAAGCACACAATGAAAGACACAACAGCATTTTCAGGAAAAGCAACAGTAACTTTTATTACACTAGACAGTATAAAATGCATCAAGAAAAAGTTGACAAGAATATGAAAATACACAACCTTTAGTTGTATGAAGTCCAGTTTGTGCCCTGTGTTACCACAATTAATTGTCCAACTGTCCACAGAAAATCTCTGTTTGCTGGATGCTTTTTTCCCCAACAGAAGTTTTACTAAATTGTCCATTCCCTGTTAGCTTCTCTTCCTCGTGGTGTGAGAGTTCTTTTTTCACTTCTGGGCTAATTGTTTTGCTGCAACGACCTAGGCATGCCTCACATCTCATTCGCCAGCTTTGCTCAGTTGTTTCATGAGTCTTCCCTCTCTCTGGACCCAAAACCGGCGTCTTTCTGGTGGAACTGTCTCTCCCGTAGAGGTAGGTGTCGCTGACTGTGCACATTGTGTCTTGTCAGCCACATATCCTTGTCTGTCTGTAAGCCCCTGTGCTGTGTGCGAGTGGTCTTGACAGCATTCTCAGTGAGCCGTCACTCTCACACCATCTTCTGGACTTGCTCTGTCCCCTCTGTTCGCACTCTCTCTGTTTGCACCATCCGTACACCACCCACTGCCCAGAAGTATATATCTGCTTTAGTCCCTGCCTAGATCAACACAATGATTTACCAATTGTGCTTTCATCAGCAGTAGTGTAAAAATATTTTCAATGTTTAAGCAACAGAATCAAAGCAGATAAATATCTACATTCTGTAGATAGCCATCAATAATAACATGTAACAGAATCAAAGAAGTAAATATCTTCATTCTGTAGACAGTGATCATCAATAACCTGTAACACAGTTACTCAGGAAATTTGCCTTTTCACTTCTCACCCCAGTCCCACCAAAGGGTGTCTATTGCTCTTTCATCTACTGGCTTTTACATTTAATATTTACTTATTTCTTTGCCTAAGAGAAAAAGAAAACCACCCAGTGTACAAAAATGTTCCCCCATTGATGTAACAATAGAAATAATGAAAATAATTTTTGTCAAAACCAAATCAAAAGTAGAATATAATAACAGAATTAAATTGTCCATGGTACCAAATCCCTTATTGCACCACAATTGTGTTATTAAATGCAAAATTAAATGTGAAATAAAATAAAAACTCAGTTCAATCATAACTTTTCTAAAAGCATTGGGCACCAGGCAGAATAGTTTATGGTAATCCAGGCCATCACATTGCAAATGTTACATTTGCTTTTATGGAATATCACAAAACATTAAAAACTAACATTAACGTTTCCATGGGATGCACAGTAGAGCTTTGAAGCAGACCATATCCCCCACCTAATCACTGTCTAATGTGATGGGCAGCTGGGGTGGATTGGTATCCTGCCTGTAATGGACCCTGTACCCTTGCTTGGGTGGGAAGCCAACACAATGGGTGATCAGAAGCAAGGCATTCCCTATCTCTGCCTGGATGCTGGCCTGGCATGGTAAAATGGAAGGACGAATATATGGACTAGCATTCCAAAAGGGGTTGGACATAAAACACTTGATCTGCCGGAGGAGGATGGACATGGGGAAACAGCTTTTGCAGCAGAGGCATTCCTGAATCGGTATACCGTATGCACACAACCATACACACACGGCGTACTAGGAAATATAGTTCCATTGGGCAGCATTGCCGGGTTCAGTGAGTGGCACCAAAGGGAGCTACTTTGTGGGGCTTCCACCTGACCTTTAAGTACTTAATCTGTGCAGTGTTCTGATATTAGTGGTGGGCTTTTTGACTCACTTCAATGATTTGATTCTTTCCAACAACTTAAGTCAATCGATTCTTTTGATTGATTTTCTTGATCCATCTAGTATTTGGCATGTATGAGAAGTCTGGAAGGGGTTATCCTTTGATTATATCACAAATATATAATTTAATAATTCATACATTATATATATATATATATATATATATATATATATATATATATATATATATATATATAATTTATATATATACAGTATATACTGTATATATATGTATGTATGCCTGTATGCAGATATATTCACAATGTCATTGTTAATTCATTTACATATAATTTTCTATAAATGTATTAAATGAATAAAATAAAATATAAATATACAATTAACTATATATTTAACTTGATGTCATTGTCCTGTTTCCAAAGTAGGATAGCACATTTAAGATGCCTAATTCAAATTGTGCTTTTCATTAGAGTATCACAAGTGAATCAGAATTGTACAACTTGTAATGTTTTGTTCGCATATTAAATGAACAAGAATTGTTTGACTGGTTCTCAGGTAGGTGACTCATTCATAAATCAAATGAGTAGAGAGTGATGATTCTTGCAGTTTGCAGATGTGCATTAAACATCTACCAGCATCAGCGAAATCAAAGAAACTGAAGAGCATCACGCATGAAACGCATGTGCTTTGGCACTTCCGTTGAGCTCCACTAAATCGATTAATTTGTTCTCATGAATTTATTCATATGGTTTTCTGAAAATAGTCGTTCAAAAAGAACAAATCATTTACAAATTGCCCATCACTACTTGACATCAGACGTTCTACCAGGTCCTCTGCCTCATAACATTTGAGAAGTCGTAGTCAGGAGGAAGAGGACAAACATTTTTCTGGAGAGGTTCAGAAAAGGAGTCAAGGGAAAGAAAGGAAAGGAAAGAATTATTTTATGTTTGAATTGTGGAAAGGAAGGAACCTGTATAAAGTATATTATAAAAATAAAATGGCATTTTGAACCTGCGACTGCTGATGGGCAATTGTGTCTGAGGTATGGGGGGGGTTATCTCCCCCTACTAGCCACACTATTCAGGATTTGGAGATCACATCAAATTACTAGGTTGTGAGTGTGAATTATTCTGGGTGAGTGTGAGACCAGTAAGACATGACAATTATTATATAGCTTCTGTTCCACACAACTCTGTAATCGAAAATAATGCTTCAAAGTAAAATACGTAAAATGTCAAAAAAGTCTAGCAACTATACAAGAATAAACACAGTTCAGCACTATTCCAGGAAGTTAAATGTAGATTTCTATATCTTATACAAGAATTATACAGTATTCTCAGTGGTGTCAGCATTTTAATTGAAATGAATCAGGAAAAGGACTTTGTTAGAATCAGTACTGAGGGAGAGAGATCATTTACTATTTTATTTAAAGAAATGTTATTGTTACAAATGGTTTGAAAACATGCTGTTTTGCTAGTAACATCACGATTATGATTAAAAATGACCTTATCTGTTTTTTATGCAGATAATGTAGATAAGGACTTAGTGTTTTTATTCCTGTGCTGTTTTTCCAAGGAGGAGTGTCACAGGGAAAAGTTTCCAAAACAGTTGGAAAGCTGTCAGTCACCATCAACTGAAAAACAGGTGAAGCAACTAATGAAAAATAATTTCATAGAGACAGAATCTAAATAACTGATGGAGTACTTCATTTTGCAAACTTTGTCTGAAAAGTTTTGGAAAGAACTAGTGTAGAATAGTCTAAAGTGGAATTGAATTGTGAACTTGTATATTTTACCATCTTTTTTTTTTTTTAAATATAGGTTGCATCTCTTTACAATTAGCATGTAAGAAAAAATCAACTTGACAGTCTTGGGTTATAAGTGGAATAGAATTTTCTTGGAAGTCTGGTTATTATTAGGTGAGAGTCCAGACCTCACAAATAATCCTAGGGATTGTAGAAGGTTATGTGTAGTGTCTTTGTGGCCTGTTTTCTTTACACAAAAAACAGGAAGTGATCTTAGTAACCAAAGAACCTTTGCGCACCTCCCACAATCCCTGGCCGATACTCGGAACATTTATGGAGGAAGGCTATTGAAAGACACACAAATCCAAGTAAATACCTGGGATATACAGTAGGCTATTGAAAGGTTAAAGTAGGTGCTCTGTAGTGTACAAGATGTCTTTGCAGGGCTTTGCCTCATGAAGTTGCAGAAAGCTTGTTGGCTGTACCAAATGAGAGCTGCCACAGATCACATCTATCTTTCCTGGTTTGGGAAATGCTGCTGCTATGCGTTTCTGCACTGTTGAAGCAGCGACTGTCCAAAAACTGCTGAATTTTAAGATAAAACTACAAAAAAAGAGTTTGAGATTGGCCACGCAGTTTGTAAGTTCTGCATTTGAGACAGACAGTACTTGTAGGTTCATTCAAATTGATCTTGCATAACCAGGGCTCTTAAGCTTGTAGGGGAGGGATGGTGAAGGAGACAGAGAAGAGACAAGCAGCAGGAGCAACTTCATTTTGTGGCACAGTGTGGAGTGCATTGAGCGAGTGACTGTGATGATAATGGGGTAGGAGACAAGGAATCTCCAGGCACAGTCTTTCTTTTGTCATTGCTATTTTCTCCACAATTTTTACCTTGTTTTGTATGGCTTATTTTATGCTGTCATGTCTCAGCCAGGGCTCATGTTTTTTGTCTTGTCATGTGTGATTGTTTTATTTATGTTGCTCATGCATATCATTCATTCTTTTTGTGTTTATCTATTAATATTAGTTGCCTTTGCCACATTCCATGTGTTTTGTGGGAGTTCCGCCAAGCAAAACCTCTCTAAAATGCTAAGGGTGTTCCACAGTTTGCAACATGCTAGGGAGTTGTTGAGTTTGTTTGTCTTTCTTTGTTTTATTGATTTTTTTTTAACTTTACTGCTCTGTTTTTTACTATGATTCTGGATACTGTACTGGACCTTTGTTGGCATTGGACTGCCTTAGAGTTTTTGGGCGTAGTTCTTTGCTTATTGTGCTGCATGGAGCTTCACTGTTATTGAAGAGGATTTTTGTCAAAAATTTGACAAAAAAACATTTGATACTAGTCAGAGTTTGATGGTGACCTTCTTTAGTGAAAATGTTTTACAATTTTAGGATTTACAGTACAGGCCAAAAGTTTGGACACACCTCCTTATTCAATGTGTTTTCTTTATTTTCATGACCATTTAAATTGGTAGATTCTCACTGAAGGTATCAAAACTATGAATGAACACATGTGGAGTTATGTACTTAACAAAAAAAGGTGAAATAACTGAAAACATGTTTTATATTCTAGTTTCTTCAAAATAGCCACCCTTTGCTCTGATTACTGCTTTGCACACTCTTGGCATTCTCGCGATGAGCTTCAACAGGTAGTCACCTGCAATGGTTTTCACTTCACAGGTGTGCCTTATCAGGGTTATTTAGTGGAATTTCTTGCTTTATCAATGGGGATGGGACCAGCAGTTGTGTTGTGCAGAAGTCAGGTTAGTTGGACGATCATTTATTTTTCAACAGGACAATGACCCCAAACACATCTTCAGGCTGTGTAAGGGCTATTTGACCAAGAAGGAGAGTGATGGAGTGCTGTAAATGGTCATGAAAATAAAGAAAACACATTGAAAGAGGAGGTGTGTCTAAACTTTTGGCCTGTACTGTATGTGCTTTGGGACTCCAAGTCCACAACAGGTTTATTTTAGATTTTTTCATAACATCCCTTTATATCTTTTTTGTAATGTTATTTCTCCTAGTTCAATTTTTGAACATGGATAATATAATTTTTATAATGGTTTCCATTTTTGTACAGTATTTATCGTTGTTAAAATAATGTTGTAGAGTTTCTAATGCCATCTTATTTTTTCATAGGCAATGCCATTTCGAGTGTTTGTTGTACCATCACCAAGGTAACAAACCAAACATGCACATGACATCTTTAGCATGACAAGATGAAAGGTCAGTGCTCACATCTCATCTCTATCCAAGATTACGGATAAACTTCTAAAACTTTGTGGCAAATTTCTTTGTAAACACCTTTCCTGGTATTAGAACTTTAGGCGGTGTTTCTCAACTTTAATTTTCAGTTTACAATAGATTTTCTGTTTTCCTGGTTACCAGCCTCACTTTATTTTTTACCTGTCTTTTCTTCTGGTCATAACTCCTTGTTTGCTGCCAGCTGTCAATCTCTAGCAGAACAACAGAGCTGGAAGTGTCCTAGTAAAAAGCAGGAAAGAAAGTGAAAAGTTCACTAAAAAATATTTATTTAGGCAGCTTCTTGGATTAATTCTGGATGTTAAAGACTCTTTTTTGCAGCAATATTTAAAGAACTGGGCTTCTTATGGATTTCTTATGGACGCTAGTTGGAACATAAGAAAACAGTTTTGTGGAATAGAATGGTGATGTCTAAGTTTCGCAGACCTCAAACAGCCATTTCATGCAAGGGATATGCGACAACATCCTAAATATTACTGCTTTAATATACCTACCATTGCTGTGTCCCAAACATTATAGTGTCATGAAGTGGGGGGACCATGTAGAAAAAATGTAAATACTCTTAAATTAAAGTTAATCACATCTGAATTATTTGATTTATAATTTTAAACCATGGAGCAGTAAATCATGGAAAATGTGTCTTTGTCCAAAACAAGGCTGGAATGTCTGACAAAACAGGGCAGCAAAAATCACAAAGAAAGAGGATTGTCAGGCATCACTGGTGACCAGAGGTTCATAAATGCATGACTCAATCGAATGTGTTGGACTTACCATTGTGCCTTTATATCCATTTTAATAAACAGGCATTTTTCTATGCTAATATTAACATCTTTATGTTTATTTATTTGATTCAGGACTTGAACCTTTGGCATGGTTTTGCTAGGATTATGCCTATTATTTACAAATCTCTTTAAGTGTGTCAAAACTAAAGTCTGACAAATGTAGTGGAAGCACATATAACACATCTATGAATGGTAAGAGAGCAAAACGGATGCAGTCTCCAGAAAGATTAAATAGTGCAGTTAAAGTCTCCAGTAACAAACAGGCTTAAACAGAGTGACGAGGTTTGATTATTTATGTGAGGCCACTTGAAAACAACAGAACAAAGGCTGTTTTACAGCTATTTTGAAATAATAATCATCTTAAATTGACACATTTTGTTTCACAATGGTAATCTTAAAGTTATGACGAATCTTCAAAATGAGGGAGAAACTGAAAAATGAATCTGTCATGGTTTTAAGACATTTGATTTTTGAATTTAATCTGCCCATTAATATTACTCTTCATTAAGTATTATTACCAGTCAGTGTGCCCTCCATATACCAATACAACATAAATCACATTACAAAAAAATGTCACAAACCTGATAAAGTAATTTTCTGGCAAAGGTGAATGGAAAAGTGTATTTTTACAAAAGCATCTTTAAAGATTTTGTATAAGTGAAAATGAATAGAATAATCTTGAAATGCAATAAGCAAATGATATAATACATTTTGAATTTATATTTTTTAGTATTGATTTTAAGCAGATTTCCAGATACTGGATAAAAAATGATCCCTGATTTTCTTGCTCAACTTGTCCGTAGATAGGTGTTTAAAAAAATGGACACTTTATGCGAAGCCCTGGAAAGAAATAGAGTGGCAGCCCAGCCCTAGCATTCAGAAAGATCTGCGTGGCAAACCCGACAGGGACATATCGCCCAGTAAGAGCCTTCCTGCCACAATATAGAGCCTTTGGCCCATCCCAAGGAAAAGCCGGTACACGTTGTATCTTTTGCAGGGTAGCTAGGCATACTATCCCCAATTATTCCCAACTAAGTAAGCCAATGGACTGCAGCTGGGCTAGAGGTGAAATGGGCTCAGGGTTACCGCACTAATAGATACCAGCAGTAACATTTCTACTGTAGCTTGTGTTACTGTGACAATGGCTTATGGAGAGGACCAGTCTGACCTGAATTCATGGTGAGGACTCCTGTATTATCAGTTATGAAAACTCCGTGAGGGTATTACAGGTGCCGGTACTGCAAAATCCACCCTTTCCCATGATTCTGGGAAGAGATTGGTCAAAAAATAATAGTGGTATCACACCAACCACTCCTGTTAAATCTTTGGACGATAATCTACCCCATGTACACAGCGAGCAAAACGGAGTCATGTGGCTACCCAGTGTGACATAGTGAAGGTTGTGACAACGCAACTTTATTCGTCAGAGCCTGGGTCCACAACGTTATGGTCTGACACTCCACCCACTGAGGTCAGTCCAGATCCTTTAAATACTTTACAATTTCAATTTAGGCAAACTCCTTTACATGGGAACAGTGGAATAACGATTCCCTCAAGTTTGCCAATTTTACATAGGTCTCAGTAACACACCTTACATCCCATGCTAAGAAAGTCCCATTTTGTCAATAATAATGATTTATTATATTAGTTAGCTTGAGCATAAGTGAAGTCACTGTTGTTATTGCTACCGGCCTACCTGCGGCAGGTCCTCGACACCCATTTGGGAGCTGACAAAACTCCAGAAAGGATTAAACTTCAATTTCATTGGCCTAACATTTTTGAGCATCCTGCCCGGAGTGTCAGTTACATCAAATTCCTAGGAAGGACCTGCTCCACTGGTTCCCTTTCCCTTAATTGATATCCCCTTTGAGCGTATAGGGGTCAACATAGTAGAACCCCTTGACCCCTGGTAGGGGTCTTTTTGAGCGTGTCAGCATCCCTAAAGAAGTCTTAACAGACCAAATGATGCCTTTTACTTCAGAGACATTCAAGGAAGTTCTCAAATTGCTCAGAATCAAACATTTAAAGACCCCAGTATACCACCTTCAAAATCACAGTCTCATTAAGTGGTTTAATCAAGCTGTCACAAAATGTTATGTAAGGTGGTCAGCGAGGATAGTAGAAACTAGGATCAGCTCCTCCCCCTCCTACTTTTTGCCTATCGGGAGGTGCATCAAGCCTCTTCGGGATTTCCCCCCTTTGAATTATTTTATGGGAGTCAACCAAAAGGCATATTGGACATTGTAAAGAAAGGATGGGAGGAAGAGGCCCTTCCCTCTACTAACATTCTGGAATTTATGGTTTAGTTACGTGATAGATAATGCTAAAATCAGGCCAATATTAAAGAGAATATGGAGAAAGCATAAGCGGTGCAGGCCCAGTGCTATGATCATGGTATGGTGCTTAAGGAGTTCTGTGTCATGGTTCTCGTAACTACCTCACACTCCAAATTGATAGCTCACTGGCAGGGCCCTTACAAGGTTAAGGAATGGAAGGGATTCATTGATTATTTGGATAAACAACCAAATCATCATCCAAGCAAACGGAATGTCAACCTACTGAAGCTGTGGAGGGAGAGACAGATCCTTACTTCGGGCAGCTGTGTCCTCTTTTCACTCCCAAAATTGACCTTAACTTTGGTCCTAATTTGACTCCTTTGACAGAAACATCTATAGACAACATCACTTCCTGTTCTGGATTCCCTGATCAGACCACTTCCTGTTTCACCTGTATTTATAGACCAGACTTTAGACTCCTGCCTATAGAAACGTTTTTTTTTCCGCATACCATTTTTCAAATTTATGGTACGGTGGCCTCAAACCCTTTTTTGTCTACTGCCTTATCTTTTGACACCATGGTGTGTGTTTTTATTTTTACTTTTTCTTGTCTGCTCAATCATTTTTATCAATTTATGTTAGTCTAACCAAACAGGTTTTACTTTTGCTATTGTTACAGTCCATAAAACATTCTTTTTATCAGATGTTCACTCTCCCTAGTCTTTCTTCCCTGATCCTACTCTCACCTTGGCTAGTGTGTGACCCTCTTTTGTATGATTTACTATTCTGTTCCCCAAGGTCACTGCATTCTGAATTAGTAGTAGTTGATGATGGATTCTTCTGACTTTAAGAAAAAACATGTTTACAGTGTTTAAATATTAATTTCACTTACCACTGTATATATACAAATTTTACATTTATATTGTGAATACGAATTTTACTATACAAGTATGGAGGAGTGCCTAATTTTCAAACGATTTGTTTGACCATTTCTTTATTATTTTAAACATGTAATGTGTGTAGATACTTTTTATAGTATAAACCACTGCTAAAAAGAAAATATAAGTGCATCAATCTGAATATTTATCAAGTCTTTTATGATGCTGAAATTTTAAAACCATTTGCTTTGACTAGTTTCTCTAGAGAGTAATTCAGCATTTCCTATCAAGTGCATTTATAGTAATCTGGACAAAACGTTTACAGAATCAATACTCTTTTAAAGGCAACCTTGTAATGAGTGGCAGTATAGTAGGTTACTGATTTGTTGGGTCTTCTCTAATTATAATTGTAAGTTCGAGGTAAGGCTGTTCTACTCCATAATCACAGCACTGTGCTCCATGATTAGCAGATGAAAGTAAGAATCTCACTGTACTCTGTACACAAAATGACCCGGTGAAGCTATTAAACAAATAACAGCAGAATGAATAAAACAGAAACAAACAGAAAATTCTTAATTGTACCATAATCATTAGTTTGAGTTCATTTATATTAATATTATTTACAACAAAATAATAATTACATGTCATAAGTGACTGCCATGTTACAGGCAGGTGCTGCAGTATGAGAAAGTACCTTCCCTTATAGTTAAATGTTTATGAGTAGAAAGGCTTTTACTTATGTTTTAAATTCCTGTTTGCTTGGATATGGCTCACTGTGAAAAGAAATTTGTTTGATTTTTTTTTTTTTTTGGCTTTCACTCATGAAGTTTTTTTTCAGCTTTAAGTTTGGATTTAACCTTTTTCATCTATTTATGCATACATACAAGCTTTGTATAATGATCATGTCAGTGTTGGACTAACGCCCTGTCCAGAGTTTTTTCATAACTTGCCTTCTGTGACCCTGATTTGGAGAATTCCTGCCTTTCTGACTTACTAACCTTGATTATTTAAAACATTTTGTTAAATAACCTCAATGTCGATTCCTGGCAAATGACTCACTAGCCGTAATTTTTCAAAAGATATGTCAAAATGCCCAAAATAAAAAAAAGAGTAAAAAGAGTTACATTACACATGACAAAAAACATTTCTAGGTTTCAGAATTCCAATAATATGTGGTTAATTGAATAAGTAACAAAAATAAATAGCAGTCTATTTTATTCTTAGTCAACTCTTGTATCCAATCTGTACATATTTTGTAAAGTATCATTCTACTACCCAACAAATGTTATAAATAATTAGGAAGCAAAAATGTACAGTGCAGAATGCAATCAATTTTGTTTTTCTTTTGATAGCTGTCAACATTTAATCATATAACTCTGATAAATTGCATTTTAAATTTCACGAGAAGATTCATATGGCATGCTCATCAGATGCTCAAGCATCTCTTCCAGATTGAACTCCATTAGGTCCTTCCGTGTAATAATCCCTACTACTTGGTTCTTCTTGTTCAAAACAGTTAGATGTCTCAGTCCCAGTTTTTGGAAAATTCTGTATGTCTGATGTGACGAGAACTCATCATGAACCATTGTGGCTGACTGGTTAATATAGGGCTCCTAAAACTCATGATATGACTTATGATATTTATGTCTAACCATTTCAACTGTCTTCTGAATCTTCTCTTTTACATTAGGAGGTTATAGAAAATTAAACCCAGGGTGTAATGCCACCTTTATATTATAAGTCTCCTGACATTTTTCAAATTATATCATTATAGTGATGCATAGGAACCTTTCTCCATTGTAAAAGCCTTTACATACAAAATAAAAAGTTTGTACTTGGTATTTAGTGCCCTTTCAAATACACAGAGTGCAGTGGAACTAAAATGGAGGTCTGCACCATGGAGTACACCACAAAGTTTCATAATGGGGCATTGTGAATAAACATTGTCAGTGCAAAGATTAGGCTTGGCTGGAAATGCATGTAACTAGGAGATTTTCCTAATTATTGTATTTTACAAAATAAAAAAATGCAGTGTTGGATCTTTCAAATGGCTAATTGATTTATTATATAGAGTATCAAGATACATTTATCTGTTTATGTCCTAATGAATATTGCACTGTGTATTGTGTTAGTGGCTGTAAAATTACTTATTTTGATCAGAAATAGTAATCAGTAAGTTAGTTTAAAAAGATGAATGTTACAGTGACAATATAAATGAGCTGAAGCACAGAAATGGTACATTTACTCTTCGTGACAGCTCAAATTATTCATTCCCTGGTGATTACAAAAGGTACTTGTTCCCATCAGATTTGAAACTGGTAGCACAGTAATGCTGTGATCATTGTTGTTGCCTCCCAGGGTCTGGGGTTTGAATGCAGTGCTGAATCACGGTCTGATTGGAGATTACTTGTAGGTGGTCTCTGACTGAGTGAATTAGTAAGCCCTTCGGTGGTCCACCGCCCTATTTAGGGTTGGTTCCTTCTTTGTACCTGTTGCTGCTGGGATAGGCTCTGGTCTTATGGTCTTAAATGTCCACTTCTGTTAACTCTATACTTTTGACCCTCTGATTTATTTTACTCAATGTTTATAGCATTTCATTTAGCTAGATTTATTAGAAAATGAACTTCCATTGGAACCTCTTTATCACAAGTACAAGTGAGGTAGTGACATAGTCACATAGGTAAATATGGTTTAACAAACAGATTTAACATCATTTGTAAAATGTATAAAATAACCTCAACCGCCATCCATCCCTTCACAGGTATTAATGAGTTTAAACATATATTTTTTGGTGATATACACTACTGTTTATAACTTTAAGAACACCCCAATGTTTCCAATTTCCTTTGTTAACGACCCTTTTCTTATCTTTGTAATAGCAAAATACTACTTTCTGTAATGCAGTATTGTCCAAATAATGCTTTTAAACAGAAGACAGAGTGTAAGTATTAAACAAAAGTTGTGACACTTGTACAAATAGTTTGCATCAACTTTTAAGGCTTAATTAAGTTCCATTGCTTCAGAAAAGCAGTAAGTTGTTAACCCATTACTTGTTCCATTAAAAAGGCCTTTTTCTGTAACTCAGAAAATTGCATTATTTTTCAGTCAGCCTTACTGCTCACTTTTTTACAATTTTATGTTGTTCCCTGAACTAGAACTGCTTAAATCTTAATTAAATCTAGATTGTGAGTGTTCTGAAACGTTTGACTGATAACATAAATAACATCCACCTAGATCCTTGAGGTGTCAAGATGATGCTCCAGTATGCATTGACAGTACAACACACCTGGGTATAAGCAATGAACCAACCCCATTTTACTAGCATGTCCCATTATTTTGTTGAATTATCAGTAATTTCAAATGACTGCATTGTGACAGAGTTGTGATTAACTACTCAGTGGCTGACAATTGCAAAAATGGCGCAGAACAGGTATGTGATGGAAAGGTACTCTAAAACAGGAGAAACTGTATGAAACATATATTATAATTTTATGCATTAATCCTATTCCAGTCCCAGGTCTATCCACTATTGTATATGCATTATATTTAAAATTCCCCTGTTCCCAGGAAAATAGAAAGTTGTGTATTGTATTCTTTTAATTGTGTATTAAGGCAACATTAACTTAGATTTCTGCATTCAGGTTGTGTAAGTTAGACATTTATTTTAATGATCATTATCACTGCTATCACTTCTTATTTTCTGTCAATAAAAAAGATCTGTGTGTATGAGGCAGAGCAGGTGCCATGAAACATTATGATTAGAACAGTGAATTAAATTATGATGCGCATCACACCACTCATGTATGAGGCTGCTCCATACATGATCCAAGATTAATCCAAGCTTCATATCTATCTGTTGGTATTCCAAAAATAAAAATCATTGACAACCCATAAATTCTTCCATAAAGAACTTCAGTGCATCTATGACAAAAAAGAAAATAAACTGCAAACTTTAACTATGCTAAATGATAGAAGTAATATTGCTCTCATTTTTATCAATACAAAGCTGCATTAGCAAATGTTGTTCCATTATTAAAAAATGTCTGATCCTACTAAGTAAAGGACATTTACCCTTAAATATATTTTAGATAAGTTAATATGTTATATTATTTATCTTATTTTTCAAAAACCTTTGTTATGGTCACAGATGAGAAGTGGGAGATAAAGGTGCTCTGTAGATGTAGATGGGTACACTGTAGATGGGTACAACATTGACAGAAAACAGAAAAAAAGCAAAGGGTGATGGTGGAATGAGTTTTTTTCCTAATTAGATTTTGGTAGATTTTGATATAGGATCAATTCACCCACAGCCACAGGGGATGCACAAACCAGTTTGCTTCTTTTTGATGGGCCCAAGCCTGGATAAATGGGGAGGGTTATGTCAGGTCTATGATTTTGCTAGATCAATATGTGGACAGCAATACAGATTTCTATAATGGATTGGTCGAGACCTGGGATAACAACAGCCGACACAGGTACTGTTAGGCAACAGTGTGCTGGAAGAAATTGGGCTACTGCTTGCCAAAGGAAAAGAGGGAGAAGGTGTATCCAGAGGCAGGAGGAGAGGAGGAAGGGTAGAAGAGTGGAAGTGAGGATAGAAACTTTAAATGTTGGCATTATGACTGGCAAACTGAGAAAGTTAGCTGATTTAATGAAGATGAGGAAAGTTGATATATTGGGTATGTTAGAGACTAGATGGAAGGGGAGTAAGGCCAGGAGGGTTCACATTATTCTAGAGTAAGGCCAGGAGGGTTCACATTGGGGTAAGGGTTACCCTGTAGGAAAAGTATGCCAAGAGTGTTTTGGAGGTGAAAAGAGTGTTGGACAGAATGATAACTATGAAGATGGAAATTGAAGGTATGATGATGAATGTTGTCAGTGCATACATCCTGCAAGTTGGTTGTTTGATGGATGAGACAGAAGATTTCTGTAGTGAGTTGGATGTAGTGAAGAGTGTACCTAATGAAGAGAGAGTGGTGATTGGAGTGGATCTCAATGCATGCGTTGATGAAGGGACCAGAGAGGATGAGGAGGTGATGGGTAGGTAAGGTATCAAGGAGAGATATGCAGAAGGTCAGATGATAGTGGATTTTTGAAAAGGATGGACATGGCTGTGGTAAATATGTATTTTATGAAGAGGGAGGAATACAGCATGTCATAAAAGAGTGGAGGAAGATGCACACTGGTGGATTATATGCTGTGAAGAAGACTAAGTCTGAAGCAGATTGAAGACTGCAAAGTGGTGGCAGGGGAAAACATAGGCAGCATAGGAAGGTTGTCTATAGGATGACATTGGATATCAAGAAGAGGAGGAGAATGAGGACAGAACCAATGATTTAGTAATTATGGTATGGTTAAAAAGCTACTATGGAGTTTAGTTTTATGTCACAATCGGACAGAAATGTACACTTAACAGGTTTGGATATAATATTAGTTTATATTAGTTTAATGTTTGTGGAAGCTTACTACACTACATAGTTTACTATCTGGTTTTGTTTTTGTTTTTATACAATTTTATCATTTTTAAAATATTTTCTGTCATATGTGCTGAACAAATGTGCACTGACTGTTGGGACTTTTCATCTTTTCATATTTTTGCCCAGAATGGATCAATTTATAAAGAAATTTGGGTGAATTTAAGGTTTATGAGTTTTTTACTGTAAATGTCTACAGCACACAACATATCCTGCTCCACGACAATGTGCTTATAATGAATACCTTTAATATTGCATTAAAAAATCTCCCATACTGGGCTTTGTTATTTTCTACCAGCCATATTGATCTCTGATTCTGTCTCAGACACATACAATTTATAGACAGCATTTTGCCACCTGCAGGACTGAAAAGATATCAAAAATCAGAAAACAGATTCTACTGTGTTCTGACAGGTGTGATCATGAAAATCATGGGGGCTTAGGAAGAACAGGGCTCTTAGGCTTGAATCAGTGTGGAGACCCCACCTATCTGTATTGACAGGAACAAAAAAAAAACAAGCATGTCTTGTCAAGGTTAGAGGTAGTGAGGCTTAAACAGCCCATATATAAGAACAGTAAACCCTTAATGAGCAGAGCAAGTAATAGGTGTATGGACAGGCACAAAATGACAGAGATGACATCTGAGATTAGGAACAATATATACACTATATAAACCTTTTTATTCAGAGCAGGATTGCAGGAAACCTGGAGCCTACCCTAGCAGATTTGGATGCAAGGCAGGAAAAATCCCTGGTATGAAATATGTATGATATGGCTGATGTTAAGAACAGAAAGAATATGATATTTCAACTGTCTATTTTGAGAGAGAGAGAAACATTGAAAAAAGGGGGGCAAAGATTTTAAAATTTTAAGGTTGGCTACTGGATTATGTTCACAATATAAGGTATTTTGAGCTGTGAATGTAAACTAAAAAAAAAAAATTAATAAATAAATACAGAAACACATTAGTGCATGTACACTGATTCAAGCCTAAGAGCCCTGTTCTTCCTAAGCCCCCGTGATTTTCATGAGAAAATATTTTAAAAATTATAAAATTGTTCATATTCAGTATCTAGACAAAAACAGATAGTAAACCATGTAGTGTAGTAAGCTTCCACTAACATTAAACTTGTATCCAAATCTTTTAAGTGTAGGCCTACAGCTACAGTTCTGTCTGATTGTGACACAAAACTAAACTCTGTAGGAGCTCCATGCCATAATTACTAAAACTGAAACTAATAGATATAAAAATAAAATAGAAATGTCTTTGTGAAATAAAAACTAAACTAAAACTAAAAATACACAATGAAGAAAAACTAAACTGAATTTCCAAGTAAGGTCATAAAAAATGTAGAAATAAAAACTATTATAAAAAGGCAAAACTATAATAACTTTGGTGTGCATTATATTTTTATGGTCAACGATTTTGTCTCTGTTTGTGCTGGTGATTGCTGGGATTGCACTGCAAACTTCTTGCTTGTGGATTTGTTGAGCTAATAGCTTATTGGCTTTCTCTCCATGTTCATAGTAATGATGTCTTGATTTGGAAATGAGTTGTTCAGTTTCTTTAGTTGTTAAGAGGTTGAGTTCTGAATGCAGAGCCTGCCTTTTCCTATGAAGAGCCTCACTTGCACACCTGGCATGTTCTTGATCTATTCTAGTAATTTCACTGGTTAGCTCTGATACCTACTTGGTTTCCAATTTATTTCTGTGGGAAAGATATGAGATAATCTGTCCTCTAAAGAAGGCCTTCAGAGTTTCCCAGAGTATTCCTGCAGAGACCTCTGAGGATGTATTTGTCTCTAGAAAAAAACTGATTTGTTTGGATATAAATTCTGTACAGTTCTCATCTGCTAATTAAAGTGGATTAAGACACCATCTGCGAGATGAGTATGTGGGGCATAATGATTTTAGCTCCAAGATCAGAGGGGCATGGTCAGAAATAACAATAGTGTCGTACTTGCAAGATTTAATCGTAGGCAAGAAATTATTACTGTATCACTAAAGAAATAATCAATTCTTCAGTAGCAATGATGCACTGGTGAGTAGAAGGAATATGTTCTTGAGTTTGGGTTTAGAAATCTCCAGGGGTCTGATAAGTTGTGGTCAGTTACAAACTGTGTAATTGTCTTTGCAGTGTTAGATGTCATCACCCCTGTGACAGGAGTGATATCTGCCCATTGCCACCTCAACCCTTACCAGAGCAAGTAAATTGTGAAAATCATCAAAACCAAAAGCAGTGTGCATAAGTCACAGAAGGTAAAGTAAAAGGGACCACAACCAACCAGAATGAAGAAATATTTGACCACTAACCCCAGCACTCAAATGCCACTGCTACAAGTAACTGATGGGATTTCTCAATTCAAATAGCTACTCTGGAAAAGAAATACACCATAATGCCCTCAACTACTTGTAAAAGATTCATTCATGCAGCAGAATGTTTGAGCCTTTCAATCAGTGGCAAAGCTAGACATTGCAAAGTGGGTGGGACTGGAAAGAACTGGGTGAGCCATTTTCGGGGGGTTTGTGGGAATACCAGTGGTGGCTCTGAGGCTAGGGATCTGCACTGGCAATCGGATGGTTGCTGGCTCGAATCCTGTAAATGCCAAAAGAGACTCTGCTCTGTTGGGCCCTTGAGCAAGGCCCTTAACCTGCAATTGCTGAGCGCTTTGAGTAGTGAGAAAAGCACTATATAAATGCAAAGAATTATTATTATTATTATTACTTTGAGGTGAGTGGAGTGGCTAACGTGATTGGTAATTAATGATTAAAATAAATGAGGCAGAAGCATTTGGGGGACCTGGGTTCTAAATGGGGGGGCCTGGCTTCGCCATGGCTTTCAAAGACAGCACTGCCTGAGTGTTTCTTGTCTATGTAATTCTAGTAAATCTAATACTTACAAGTGTGTAACTGTACTTTGTAAGTGAGAAAAGCAAAAATTATTCTAAAATATGTATATTTTATTTATACTTTAGAATCTAGTGATGGCATACCCATTAGGAAGCATAACTGTGATGAAATCTTCCCACAGAACTTTGTTGATTTTATGGGTCAATGTTATATATATTTTGGAAAAGAGACAACTTGGGGTGAGGCAGAGCTTAATAAACATTTTTTTTAGGTCTAATTTTGTTTTGCTTTGATTTTTCAACTAAAGTTAAAGCTTTGCTGCTCACTAAACTAGCATCTTCAATTAATTAATGGTTAAACCTATTGAAGGGTCTACTAAACCCAGGAATAGTTTGATTCAAGTCCACATTTACACATTCAGTGACAGTTGTTACAAGATTTTCATGTTCCTAATCTTGACCTACCTGCATAGTGTTAATATTAGTATTTTTGCCATTATCTAATTTTAAGAAATATAACAAACTTACCTTGTTGTGTAGAGTGTAAATTATTCATGTGTTCATCCATTTTATGAGCTCATATTTTATATATCAGGTTTGAGAGGCATAGGCTATACCAGCAATGAGTTCTGGACAGCAAGTAGCCCTGGATGAGTCTCAGTCATGCATCACCCGACACTTAACTTAGAACTGGCAATTAACTTTACGTTCATTAATTTTTGATGTGAAAGAAATTTTAAAAATCCAACACAAACCTGTGCACTTCACATAGATTGTAGTCAAGCTGGAAACCACAGTCATTGTCTCTGCATTACTGAGGCGGGCACTGTGACACCTTGCTATGTGTTTACAATGCTTTCTCTTTTTAATCAGAAAATTAAATGTTATACTTTACTTTTTTGTATGCATTAAGTATGCAGCTCTGTATTTATTGTCAAATGAATACAGAGGTTAAATCTAAAAAGCTAGACAAGAAATTTACTTCCAAAGAACAAAGCCAAATATTACCATAAAAAAGTCTTAAAGCCAAGATGAAATATGGTAGCTTATGTACCTGGGTTGCAAAGTTGCCAGTCCACAACACTTCTGTTTTTATTTTCAGAATCTTGCCTACTACAAAATAGCCAAGCAATTCAAATAAATTAAATCCACTTGGGAAGAGATGGTGGCAATGGGCCTAAGCATCATAGTAAAGCTCAAAGGCTTATACATAACTGTAAAAACAAGCCTTGAATTGCAAATAAATAAGATTAACAGAGCCAGAGACAGGTCCTAAACAAAACCAGACATAGTGATGGCTAAAAAATAAAAAAGAGAACAGCCATTGGGACATAAAATACAATACAATACATATTAATTTTTTGTATAGCCCATAATCACACAAGAAGTGCCGCAATGGGCTTTAACAGGCCCTTCCTTTTTGGCAGCCCCACCACCCTGGACTCTCTAAGAAGACAAGGAAAAACTCCCAAAAAAACCCCAGTAGGGAAAAAATGGAAGAAACCTTGGGAAAGGCAGTTCAAAGAGAGACCCCTTTCCAGGTAGGTTGGGCGTGCAGTGGGTGTCAAAAAGAAGGGGGTCAATGTAATACAATACAATACACAGAACAGAACAAATCCTCAATAGAAAATAAAAATAAAAATTTTTCAAGTACGGCGCAGAATTTAACAGTAGATAATATCACATAATACAATTTGGATTTGTTTAGAGTCCTGGAGTCCTGGAGACCTCATCCATCAAACTGCCACCCCCATTTGGCCATTCTATAGCTAAAACAGCACTGGTCCAGCCAATCCAATGAAGGGGCCCCTCTACCCCACGATTCCTGCGATCCTCCATCAGGGATTACTTTACCTTAGGCAGGCAAAACAACTTGTCAGGTGAGCTGTGGCACCAAGTGCCACATTTGAGTACCGAGAAGAGTAACAGAATAGATGAGGGTTAGTATCCAATTATAACTATCATGTTACTTGTTTTAGTGCTAATGACTAACAACAGAGATGCAGTCTGTACAGTTAATCAGCAGCTCTAGTCAGGATATGCTAAACTGAAGTAGTGAGTCTTCAGCCGGGATTTGAAAGCTGAGACCAAAGTGGCATCTCTTATAGTAGCAGGAAGACCATTCCACAGCTTAGGGGCTCAGTAACAGACCTCCCACTGTTATTTTATTAATCCTTGGAATCATATGCAGACCTTGGCCATTTCATGCTTTATATGTTAAAAGGAGGATTTTGAAATCTGCCCTAAACTTAACCGGGAGCCAGTGTAAGGATTTAAGAACTGTAGTTATGTGTTCGTAAATTACTTGTTTTTGTAATAATTCTTGCAGCAGCATTTTGGATTAACTGGAGGCTGTATAAAGAACAGTTTGAGCATCCAATGAACACTGCATTGCAGTAGTCAATCCTTCTAGAAATAAATGCATGAATTAATTTCTCAGAATCCTGTTTATTTAGAAAGCGCCTTAATTTCCCAACATTTTTAAGATGGAAGAAACATGATTTGCACAACTTTGTAATATGCACTTTAAATGACATGCTAGAGTCCTAGATTGCAGGCTGATTTAGTAAAATTAATGGTGATTCCAACTGAGTTAAATGATGGCAAAATATTGTTGTGATTAGCGTCATTCCCTCCAACAATTAACATCTCAGTTTTATCTATGTTTACATACAAGCAGTTCTCATCCATCAACTCCTTTAATTCACTAACACAACTAATTAAAGACAACATCAGAGAAACTTTATTTGATCTAAATGAAAGGTATAACTGGGTGTCATCTGCATATGAGTGAAAATTAACATTATGTTTCCTAATTATAGGTCCCAGTGGAAGCATGTAAAGTGAAAACAGTAAAGGTCCCAGTACTGAGCCCTGCGAGACACCATATCTCACTTCTGTGTATAATGATGGAGTACTGTTAGCACATTTCTGTACATATTGGAATCGATTTGATAAATAAGAACTAAACCAAGCAAGCACAGGCCTGTAAGCCCAACATCATTTTCTAGCCTGTGCAGTAAAATAGAATGGTCAATGGTGTCAAATGCTGCGCTTAAATCTAACAACATAATTACAGTGGAGTTTCCTTCATCAAAGGATATCAGAATGTCGTTTACAACAGGCATTAGTGCCGTTTCTGTACTATGACCAGTGCGGAAACCAGACTGGAATTTCTCAAATAAATTGTAATGCGTAAGGTGTGACAAGGTGATTGGCGAGTACTTTTTGTAGTATTTTAGAAAAAAAGGTCTGACTTTTTAAGTAATGGTTTAATGACACTTTTAGTGAATCAGGTACTGTGCCATGCAATAATGAACTATTGATGATGTTTAGAATAGGCGCTGCAAGAACATCCATTGCAAGTTTTACTAGTTTTGTTGGCACTGGATATAGGGAACAAGTAGTGGGCTTCATTTTAGAAATTAAAGTTAAGACTTCCTGTTCAGTTACAGGATTAAAATTACTAAAGTGCTGAACGCAATGTGAAGCAGGGTCTGCTAAGCTAGTATTTGGTTTGTACTGTGATGCCTCGATCTTGGATCTTATATTTTTAATTTTCTCATTGAAGAAGTTCATAAAGTCTGTACTGCTAATATCTTTTAGTATTTTGCACTGTAGATCTGAATTCCCATTTGTTAATTTAGCCACTGTTCTAAACATTATTATTGCTATCTATTATTGTAGAATAGTATTCTGAGCGAGCTTTAAAGAGAGCTTTTTTATATTTTTTAACACTCTCTGTCCATGCAATTTGAAAGACATGTAGCTTTGTTGTTCTCCATCAGCCCTCCAGTTTTTGACACTCTAATTTAAGAGCTCAAGTGTTTTTATTAAACCAGGGAGAGTTTCTATTTGCTTTGATCACTTTTGTTTTAATGGGAGCCACTGTGTCCAGAGCATCTCTCAAGGTTACATTATAATGTGATATTAGCTGATCTAAATTGTTTTCCACGTTTACATTTGATGTTAACTGATCTAAATGGTTTTTCAAAATTACACTCGACTTACTCAAAGTATCTATACATTTTGAAGCAGAATTACAATCTAGATGTCACACTGTCTTTGTTTTAATCTGTAAGTGCGTTGGCAAGGGCAGGACTAAATCAAATATAATTAAGTAGTGATCGGAAATAACTTCATTTAATGGAGTAATATTTAAATTTTGAATTTCAACTTTGTAAGTTATAATTAAATCTAATGTGTGGTTATGATTATGAGTTGGACCTTTGACAATCTGATAAAATCCTACTGAACAAATAAGTAAAACATTTGCTAAAAGTGTCAATCAATGTGTACATTAAAATCCCCCATCAGTACTACATGATCATAATTTATAGCCAAAACAGATAAAAGGTTGCTAAATTCAGTCATGAACAATGAATATTGCCCTGGTGGGCTGTAGACTAGCACTATAATTGTGTTGGAATCTGTTTTAATATTTAAAATAAATGCCTCAAAGGATGCAAAGTCACCTAAATTTTTAGAAGTGATTTGCACATCAGAGCAGTCCATGACAGCAATGACTGGCATCCCACCCTGCCTTGTTTTCTCTAGTGAAGAAGAAGGTCAGAAAGTGAACAAATGGACAGGATGAATTGAAGCATTTTGAATCTTAATTAGAGCTTACTTGTGTGGCTACCAGAATGAGCCTCAGATATGAACAAAATTTGTTAATCAATCACTCGGCTTTAAATACAAGGTTTCTTATAATGTTATCGCTCCCATCATGTTATCGTAAGGTGTATTAATACCTTAATGGCTGGTGTAATTGATAAAAATGCCCAATAAAGTCCACAAAACACTGGATAAATACACTGTTTGATAATTTATTAAATTATGATATTCAAAGATTTTTGATAGCTCCCAGAAATCTGCTTTACAATCTCAGCTGTATTATATCCCTGTTTCTACCATCAATGAGCTGCCATGACATCTTACTTATAAACTGGGTCGGGTCTAAGACAGATTTAATTCTAAGTAATCAAAGCAGCATTAACTTGGCATTAACGTTTGTAGTGCACCATCTATTTGTATTTATATTGAACGTAATGCATGTAGTAATAAAATGTGTTATATTTGTCATTCCAAAAGATGGTATTTCAAAAACATTTGTACAATAAAAGGTATTACATGAAATGTTGCAATGACAAATGCAGTGCCTATATCTCTGTTATATGGCATTTGAAAAGGGTTTAATAAAAGTAGTGTTAATGCTTGTGATGTACCATCTGTTGAAATGACAAATAAAGTGCATTTTATTGCTGCAAATTCTTATATTGTGCCATCTGTTGGAATGATAGAGATACAGAAACCAGACAGACACATATCCTTTAATTAAGGTGGAGCTCATCTTAGGCAAAGACTTTCTTTTAAATATTTTGTAAAATAAGTAGAATATATAAAAAAGATAGTGTGCACAACTATCTGCTAGTGTTAGATTTTGATGCTGTCAGCCTCATATATAAAGCACTATAATCAAACATTCCGTTGTTTACCTCTTTTACAAAGGTGTGACACTGGAGATTCTCCATCGCTGATTCGTGCTCACGTTACACTTCAATCTCCATGGATCTCTGCTTTAAGAATTTGCCTGCCCTATTACATTTCTCTGTTTTGCTGAAAACTGACCTTCTTACCTTTCACTTGAGATTTTTACCTGATCCCTGCTTAAATAATTCTTTGTTAACTTGAATTTACTTCCTTTGTACTTTGTGGTTTTACCATGTTCTCTCAAAATGCACATGTGAAGGCTAACTTCATTGTTTGGTTTTATTTAACAATTTTTCTATTAACCTTGTAAAACATTTTATATATGTAACGCCTTTGCACCACCCTTCCTTTAATCAGCTTGCAAGACCCTGAGCTCTTTATTATGGTGTCGCCACCTTTGTTGTTGGCATGTACAATATATGCCACCTTCAGCCCTTTGAACACCTAACTAAATCACAGTTACTCTAACTTTAAGTAAAAAAAATTCTCTTTACTTAGATGCAAAATGAACAGGTTTCCAAACTTGGCATTTTACAAATATATACAACACATAATAAAACACAAACACTAAATTATTTACAGCTATACATATATCGTCCGTCCCATACTACTGGTGAGCTCACCCTTATTAATTACCACCATCAGTGAAGTTTACTCACTACGTTGGGGGCACCAAACCGTAGCTTGGGTGTGTTTTGGCCAAACAAACAAAACAGAACTGGCCCCTTCACTTGAGGATTTAACTCAAGCCACAGCTTGCCAGTGCTGAACTCGTGTCCCGCCGTCTTTCTATTATTTAAGTCACCAAATTGCTCCATCCACCCCGTGTCAGGCCCTCTCCTCTCTTGACTCTCTTCGCGTCCTGCAGTGGCACACTTACTTGTCCTTTCCATTGGCTATAGACACCGTCAGTTTGATGGCTCACTTTTACAGTGTTCCCCACTTACTTTCTCCTCTATGAAATATCTATCGCTTCAGTGCGTTGCTTTGCACATCAGCGTTTTGCTAGACTGTTCTTTCTCACTTGTTATGCCGTTTCACTACTTTATATACTTCCCATTCCTTTTAGTGTTCTTCTATCGCTTCTTTCTGTCTAATCAGTTTAGCGTGTTGCTAAAGCTTTCTCTTCTCCTGTCTTCTCTTTTAATGTTTTAGCGGTTTGCTAAAATTATTTCCTCTTTCTTATTCTGTCTCATTTAGGCATTCTGCCTCCACTGTCCTTCTCTTTCCCTTTTCGTTTCGGCATTTTGCCTGAAACTGTGCTTTTCTTTTCCCCTTCTTGTTTCGGCCTTTTGCCTGAAACTATCCTTTTCTTTTCCCCTTTCTGTTTCGGCGTTTTTTTAAACCTAGCCCAGGTTACATATATTTTGTATATTTTTGCTTCATTATTAAATTAAATAATTTGCTAATACCCATTTTAGAAAAGCTGCAAACAGTAGGTGACCATCTTGCCTTAGTTCCAGTGCTGAAATCTACAACTTTATCATTATTACAAAGAGCAATGACAACATTTTAGCAGCAACATAGCACTCTGGATATGACACAATCGAGGTGAGCAAATAATTGTCTACCACATTTTCATTTAACTATTTTTTTCTGCTATATTAACTTTGCATTTTTTCTTCAAACACTTTCCTTTTCCTTTCATTGCTTATATCTGTTGTGTCCTGGTTAGCTAGAATGAGCACAGGGTGGGATGCCAGTTCAATGCAGGGCACACACATACCAACATACACTCGCAGAAATGCTAGGACATGTTAAGGAAAGTGGGATCTGTTAAGGACACCATTGGAAACAATAGGAGGTTGCAGAAGTTCCATACGGAGACACCACTGGCTGGGAATCACTTGAAGGTCTAGTGCTGCTGTCTATGTCACTGTGCTGTGTGAGCTGTATATGACAGGATTACATAATATTTTTACTGATATGGAAGATGATCCGGTTTAGCCAATAGAAGAAGAAGATATAATATTCTTACTGGACACTACTGCTAACATGCTGTATGGTTGCAAACATTAATTGCAGCCATGAATATGGTGCCAACAAAAATGGAAGGAAATGCAAAGTAGAAAGAATAAGTAAAGTCCACTGAAACCTCAAATGAGAAGTGAGCTGGGATCAAAGCTTATATGGCTCAGAAATAAAGAGTAATATCAATAGAAATCAGCACATAGGCAGGTCCAGGAACAGGGTTTACAAGGCACTCTTTCAGAGACCAAAATGTGCTATTTCAGCACTTTGGTGTGTTAAAAATAAAGCCTGAATTGATACTTTCTAGCTGTGCAGAAGAAAATAATTATTCCTCTTTTGAAATAGTATATGTAGTATTATACATGACTGGCCTGATTTTAATTACTAAATAATGTTACCACCTTGCCAAGCTATATTTGATCATGACAGAAAAAACACTTCCAAAAAGACCATCTGGTAGTGCTAGAAAAACAGAAAAGCATCAAAGGAAAAAAATATCATTTATAATCACACATAGTTTTTTGGTACACGGAATTAAAAAGATCATACACTAGCGTAAGAAACTATTTGTGCTCCAGTTATTTCAGTTAACTAAAAATGTATGTACATTCACCAGAAATTACAATGCAATATTTTTGCACGCTTGGAATACAAAACACAAAGCCAGCATTAGTTTGATGTAGTGAAAGAAGAACATGCGAGTTGGCATATTGTGGAGGGAGCGACCTGTTTGTATGAAACACAGAAGCAGCTTAGTTGCAATGCTTCACCCATCCAATGATGTATGCAATTTAGACCATGAACAGTGGGCTTTTATGTGAACATGGAAGGTCCGACAGGACGTGCTGCCTTTGGCCACAAATTAGGTGCCTTTTAGAAAAAAAATACATGATTTGAGTACAGCTGTATTGACATGCTGGATCATGTATTGAATCACACAGACACAAGCATGGTTTTATGACAGAGGCATACACAAGTAAAAGAATGTTAATTGTTTACTCTTGCTTTTGTGTACATTGTTGGGTATGGTGTTTGTGCGCTGCAGAGTTTTCACACACGTTTGAATACAAAGTAGACAGCCACCATCAAGCTGACACGTGCTGTGCTGTGTACATGCAGCTTGTTCTGCACACAATATGCCACCTTGTGTGTTCTCCTTATCCCTTGTCAAACTGGTGCTGGTTGTGCACTTCATATACTGATTGCTTTGCTGCTTTCTGATACCTAGAACACTTTGATGTTGGCTACACACTTTGCATTCCAAGTTGTGTAAAAACATTACATCCAGGGTGGAACATTGTAAACTTTTTATTTAAGAGATTTTTACACTGCACTGCATCATTCTAAAACAGCATATAATTATTTGGTCATTTTTTTCTGTGTCGTTTTTTTAATTGAAGTTTACATGACTATACACATTTTAGAAAACTAAATTTAGTTTGATCTCAAAAAATACAAAAAAAAAATTCAGTAATCATTTTGATATAGATGAAGTCAGAAGAACTTCATTTTAGACATTTTTTAGATTTTTAAGGTCTATACCATAATATATACTGTTACCATCCAAAATTTTATAAATATTAAGATTTATAATTTTGATAGTATCGTCCACCTCTAACAAGCAGCAATGTTTCTGCTGGAAAGCAATGGGTTCCTCTGTGCTGTTCTCCCACGAGCACCAGTCTTGTTCAGTGTTTTTCATTAGAGTGCACACATGACTAGAGACTTTGACAACTTCAAGATATTGCTGCAGGTTCTTTTTTTTTACATTAGGGTTTTTTTTTCATCTCCCTCAACACCACACACTACAACCTGACTGTGATCTTTGTATGATACCCACTCCTAATGAACATCTTCAATTTGTAGACAGTTTGTTTAACTTTTAACTGATTAATACCTTGATCACTACAAATGCTTTTGTACCCTTTTCTAGTTTTACGCCTCTCTACAATTCTTCAAGGTCCTCTGATATTTGTTTTTTAAACTATTGTCTTTTCTTTTTGAAGATTAATACATTTGTTTTTTCCATTAATTGTTTTGGAGTATCATAGTTGTGATTATTTTTAATGATATGTTTCAAGCAGCTGGTTCTGCTTAGGACTCTCTTTTCTTTATTCTTAATTTTTGTTGTATTAAGCAGTGAATTACAGTCAATGTAATGGTCATGCGTTCCATATGGTCATGTATAAGTGTGTGACTATGTGTGGTTGGTGCAGGAGTTCAGTTCAATCAGTGGTAGTTCTATTATAGGAAGGGGCAATGAATGCTGTGCATTTAATAGGTTGATTGCTTTGGGGTAAAAGCTGTTCGTCAGCCTGGAAGTGTAGGCATGCAGGGCTCTGAAGCACCTGCCAGAGGGCACAGGAGTGAAAATGCTACAGCTGGGGTGGGCTGGATCTTTACAAATGTTCTTTTCTTTTCTGCTGCAGCAGGTAGTGAAGATATCTTCCAGTAATGGTAGATGAGTACCAGTAATTCTCTGAGCCATTTTGATGATATGCTGGAAGGCCTTCTTGTTCTTTCAGCCAGAGTACAATGCTGCCATGCAGTACGTGATGACAGTCTCTATGGTGCACCTGTAGAAGTTAACCAGCAACTGTTGTGGTGAATTGTGCTTTCTTCATGCTCCTCAGAAAGTGAACTTTTTGAAGACCTTTTTTGGCCATTGCTGTCATCTTAGTGTTCCATGACAGGTCCTGGCTAATGTGGACTCTTAAGAATCTAAAACTTTGGACTGTCTCCACCCTTTCAATGATGTGATGGTGACCGCTGTAGTGCAGTCTCCTGAAGTCCAAAATCAGTTTTTTTGTTTTCTTGAAATTGAGTGCAAGGTTGTTGTTCTGGTTCCAACTCTCCAGATTCTCAGCCTCTTCTCTATAGGCTGCTTCTAATATCTGGATTTCTCAACAGAAAGGACTTGTGAATGTGTCTGTTATTTTTTTAAAAGCTTCCTTAGCTTCAACAGTCCAGGAAAGTTTATTGCTAGTGTTGTGAGTGAGTGCTGTTATTGGAGAAATAATTAAACTGCAAATTTTTAATAAAAGTTCAATGGTAGTGGTAATGAGAAAATGTCAGACTTGTTTTATTGGAGACGTTGATTGCATTTATTTTAGTGTTGTCTGTGATTAATCCTTGATAAGTTATGTTACATGCAAGAAGGGACACAAACGATTATTGAAATTCACATTTCTAATTTGGCAAATAGGACACTATGACACAAACATGACAGAAGTTCCCATATATTTTGGATACGTGTCCCAAAATATTTTTAGAAATCAATATATTCACTGCATTCACCAATGTATAAAATTGCCAAAACATCCATAAATATATTATTAACAAAATTTTGTAATACCACGAGAGCTTTAGCTAATCTGTAGTGCAAATACTCAAAGTGCCCAGTAGATACATTGAATTCCATTTTATTACCCTCTCGAGTGAGAATTAGGTTATAAAGACTTCTTAGATCTTGCAGCTAAGTAAGGAATGTGAAATCTGTGTCTTGATTTATCTATACTAATAAAAGGCAAAGCCCTCACTGACTCACTCACTCACTCATGTGTAGGTAGAAGGCTGAAATTTGGCAGGCTCATTCCTTACAGCTTACTTACAAAAGTTGGGCAGCTTTCATTTCAAATTCTACGCATAATGGTCATAACTGGAACCTATTTTACGTCCATATACAGTACTATAATAAACTTCTGCTTGATGCCCGTGGGAGGCGGAGTTACGCCTCCCACGTAATTTAGTGCCTGCCCATATAAGGCCGTCCGTCAGCGGCAATCCAATAGAAACACTGCCGCTAAATATTGACGGGTGAAGGACTGTGCTTATGCAGAGGAAGATGAGATGGTCAGGGTGGTGTTTGGCACAAAATTGGTGAAACTGCGAGAGAAACTTTTAAGTGCCGGGTCTTTGCTAACATTAAATACAGCCATGGACATCGCACAAGATGGCACCAGCACAGCTGAGAATGCATGTACACCGAGCGGCTCATGTGAAATTAAGCAGTGCACAGACAAAAAGCAACAGTTCCAAAGAGTGCTGAACAAAAACCGAATTACACAATTGAGAAGGCAGCAAAAAAATATGAAGCGTGTGATACATACAAGCATATTCATAAGTGCAGCTACTGCGGAAACAAAGCACACGGTGGAAAAAGTCAATGTCCCGCTAAAGGAAGACAGTGTAAAAAAAAACCCGTGCATGTAGTGTGTCACGTCTCAGATAAAGAGGAAGATGAGCTGTTTATTGATGCAGTAAGAAACGAATCGATGAATGAAACCTGTTATCTTTACAACGATTGACAAACACGGAATGTAACTTGAACACAACACATCCTACAAATACGAACCTGATTGAAGGAAATAATGATAATCAAATCCTTGATGACAGCAACACTCATAACACTCACAAAACAATTACTGTATATTGACAATCATGTTACGTTATTTTTAAAATGTTCCCTTTTCTTTTTCATAACTTTAACACACTACTTCTCCATTGCGAAGCGCGGGTATATATATATATATGTATATATATACCCCTATCTACATACTCTCAAATAGACAAACTACACGCCGTGGCGCAATGGTGGAGGCTTCGCCTCTAGTGCCAACGTCCGAGGTTTGATTCCCGAGAGGGGTGCACTGAGTATGTACGCGTGCTTCCCGATTCATTTTACCCTCGCATCCCCTTGGTTTGAGACGTATGAAAAAATATGCGGTTAACGCAGAAAGACAGATCACCAATTGAAGCTTTATGAATAATGGATAATTTATTCGCCATCAATGATTGTTTTCGTAAAGCCATACTCAGTGTATTCATTAGACGAATGGTAAAAAAGTAAGAGCGAGGGGAGGGTGACTTATTGAGGCATGCAGGCGAAACCACAATAGCATGCGGGCTCGATGCGTTGGTACGCGTCAACTATATCTGAATTGCACGATCACATTCGAAAAAATATATCTTTTCAAGTTCTATTTAGTCGACAGAAATATCTTTGGTTGGAATGTAAGGCTTAATTTACTCTTTACATTTGTATGGTGAAGAAAAATTTATGCAATGATGCCTACATTTAACTTACATTCCTACCAAAGATATTTCTGTCGACTAAATAAAAATTCCTTCTATTTAAAATTTAAATAGAACTTGAACAGATACGATAGTTCATAATATCCACGCAGACTTGCACGTGGAGTGGGAGTCATCCGTTTTAACAAGCAGCGTATTGCACTGATACGAAATAGCCTGCCCATTTAATTATTTAGGAATGGATAAATAAATTAAGATTTTGTACAAATAATGTTTTTCATTTTTCTTCCTTGATGGATTCTGCCACCCCCAGCAACAGTTGCTTGCACCCCAAAGAGTGTGTATGTATGTATATATATATATATATATTGTAAGATATGGCGGCCATGTACCCCGCCAATACCCCAAGCCGCCAGGTGGAGCCCTCCTTGCAGCATGGAGGTCCCCAGAAGACCAGCAGGGAATTATGGACCATGTAGTTTTTATGCACCGCCCTGCTGGATGCCATGGGGGCCACGAGAGGGAGCTGCAGGGAGGACCGAAGAGTTCTTCATGCCCTATGACCCGGAAGTTCGTCATAGGAAGAGCGACGGGCTTCCGGGGTGAGAAAAACATTATTTACCCTGACCCGAAGGAATAAGGACTTGTGGACTGTTGGGAAGGAACACCTCCGGTCAGGGAATATAAAAGGACTGTGGGAGCTCCCAGACGAGGAGCTGAGTTGGGAGGCAGGGTGGCTAAGCGTCTGGGAGTGGAGGATTGTTTATTATTGTGGTTATTAATTATTGTATTATTTGAGAATTGTGGAGAGGAGCGTGCTTTGTGCACTTATTATTAGAATAAATATCATCTTTGGACTTTTACCTGGTGTCTGACGTATAGTCTGAGGGTACAAGGGTGCGAGAAGCATCTTATTCTATCACAATTGGCGTAGCTCGGCAGGATTCTCTGGCCGTCAGTTTGGCAGAGGACCTGTATTTAAAAAATTTTATTGTGGACAGAATACCCCGGGAAGACAGCGTCACGACACACATAGGAAAAATCGCCAGAAACCTCACCTTTATCAAGTCCGTCATGGGGAAGAAGAAGACAAAGCAGAGCGCCAGCAACAGCGGAGGTCTAGCGCTCGACATTGCTTACGCTCAAGACGAGCCATGGAGCAGCTACGAGTTTGGGAGAGATTTCGGAGGAAGACGTCTCCGACGAGGTATGTGCTGGGAATGTACTTTATAATCTTTTAATTTAACACATGATGTCCCATGTACATACCTCCCAGATGTCCATCCGAAGGCTCTGCGGGAGGCAGAAGACAAACCCGAAAGCGATGGCGCTCTCGTTCAGGCAAACGAGCAACCCGAAGGACTTCCGCATTACGGGTGCCGGCAAGGGACACGTGACCTACCACGAAGGATTCCAGGAAGGTGACGTTCCATGTTCAGCTGTTTGTGGCTTCACCCAAGAAAAGACGGACTTGGTTTTTCCGAAGGGGAAAAGGGAGATGAGCGAAGCACCGCTCTCCCTACAAAAAGTAAGGAGGTCCGGGAAATGACTGATCGGTCTGTCGACAAATTGATGCAGACTGATTGCAGTCAGCCAAAAGCGGCACCGCGGTCCTCCAAAAAGAACTCCAAATCCCAGGCTCCCTTGCGGGACCTGTCGAAGCACGTGCCAGGAGCGGCCGTGTTTATTGGCTCCCAGCCGGAGGGTAAGGCTAATGATGGCTTGAGCGTGCCTCCGGTTGCATTGAATAAATTTTGGGCGTGCACGAGCTGGAGAAGTTGCTTCAGCCCGTGCACATTTTTACAGGTGGTGCAAACAATCCAGACGATCGTTGCAGACTTGAGAGGAGCGGCTGAAAAGCCTATGAACAAATTAAATGAGTACCTGCGGCGATTGTCTCGGGAGCCACCTGTCTTAATTGATTTAGCGGTACAGGTAGGTAAAGCCGGTACCGTATATAATGAAATAGGGACGAAGTGACACGGGCCCGCGTTTAATCCATAGCGGGTGCCAAGTGGATGCGTGCCCTACAAGAGAGGCCGGTACGATAACCGAGTGGCCAGCGGAAGGGCTAATCGATCCGGGCAGCTACACAGTGCTGACTCGGAGCGAGACAGCCCTAAAGACGCCGCCACCGTAATTTATAAAGTAAAAGGGGTGCAGACAGTAAAGGGTCTCTCTTCATCTAGTAGAGACTCAGACTGTGGACAAGCCCAGATCAAGCAGGAGATCCCGAAAATAAAACGGGGTCTCCTGACAAAGAAAGAGAGAAAGCACCATTAGAGGCGGCAGGGTTTCACTCCCAGCAAAACAAGGGGCGGACCTAACATTTCCTAATTGTTTTCAGTCCCGCAGGGGGAGAATACCGGGAGGACGGAGGCAGTGCTACGGGTGCCGAAGGTTGGGCCACATTTGGCGATACTGTCCTTGGAGAGAGGGGGACAAGATATCAAACTGGAATAATATTCCCCCTAGGTTCTCCAGGGACCAAGATATTCAGATTAATCAAGGCTCAACCGGAATGTCCTCTTGGAGGAAGACTTCCCTCTCGGGGCAGGCCGCTCCGAATCTTTATAATTCATCGCTGGGGAATACTGTAAGATATGGCCGCCATGTACCCGCCAATACCCCAAGCCGCCAGGTGGAGCCCTCCTTGCAGCATGGAGGTCCCCAGAAGACCAGCAGGGAATTATGGACCATGTAGTTTTTATGCACCGCCCTGCTGGATGCCATGGGGGCCACGAGAGGGAGCTGCAGGAGGACCAAGAGTTCTTCATGCCCTATGACCCGGAAGTTCGTCATAGGAAGAGCGACGGGCTTCCGGGGTGAGAAAAAACATTATTTACCCTGACCCGGAAGGAATAAGGACTTGTGGACTGTTGGGAAGGAACACCTCCGGGTCAGGGAATATAAAAGGACTGTGGGAGCTCCCAGACGAGGAGCTGAGTTGGGAGGCAGGGTGGCTAAGCGTCTGGGAGTGGAGGATTGTTTATTATTGTGGTTATTAATTATTGTATTATTTGAGAATTGTGGAGAGGAGCGTGCTTTGTGCACTTATTATTAGAATAAATATCATCTTTGGACTTTTACCTGGTGTCTGACGTATAGTCTGAGGGTACAAGGGTGCGAGAAGCATCTTATTCTATCACAATATATATATATATATATATATGTGTGTGTGTGTGTATATGTATATATGTATGTATATGTATATATATGTTTATATATATATGTGTGTGTATGTATGTATGTAGATATGTATATATATATATATATACGTATGTATATATGTGCATGTGTATATATATATATGTGTATATGTATATATGTATGGATATGTATATATATATATATATATATATATATATATATATGACAGCAACACTCATCACTAACAACAGTGACAAAACAATTACATTGTCAATCATGTTACGTTATTATAAAAATGTTTCCTTTTCTTTTTCATTACTTCTTTAACACACTACTTCTCCGCTGCGAAGCGCGGATATTTTGCTAGTTAATAATAAAATCAAGGGGAGTGGGTAATTACTCTTAACTGTGATTTTATTTAATTCTGATGTATTTTTACATTTAATTTGGTGTATGCATAGCTTTAAGAATCCATGCTGCATCAATATGACTGCTGGATAATCAAATAAAAAGGCATTTTCCAGATTATAATTTATATTACTCGTCCATGGCTTTTGCCTCTGGAACTTTATATAACTTTATTTGATCCCAGGGCTAAATGTGGAAGTGACAGATCATACATTTTTCATTTAGGTGAAGGAGTCCCTGCAATTAAGTCAATAGTAGAGTCATTTGGCCTCATATTTCACTCTGCGTTACATTCCCGGCACAAGTATGTTTTTTTTTTTTTAAATCATTTTATTTTTCGAATCCATATTTTGTTATTAACTCTCTTGTTCTTCTATTTAATATTGTGCTATCATAATACAATACATATATTAGGTTACTTTATTGTCTTCCCTGTTCCCATTATTTAGAGCCTAAGGGGACAGGGCCACCTGATGGTACAGATGGTGGATTGCGCTGAGCAGTATAAGCAGAAAAGCTCCATTGTCTGTTGACATCTCCTGATATTCCAGACTCCTATATTATGTTTAGTTTTCTAATTGTTGATGATTTTTGGATTTCTCTATTTTTGACATTCTTTCAAGGTACTGTTTTTATCTTATAATTTGTTTAATTTGCATGCTTATTAGGTGCTGATATTGTTCTGTCTTATTTTTCCATTGCTTTTTTAAAATCTCTAAGTAAAGTTTTTAAGTATAAATAAAATGTGTATTGTTGGTTGTGGACCCGAGTTTTCCAACTGTTTCTTTTCCAGATATTTTGAACTCCAAGAGTCTCGGCCCATTTTTGGACCTGTGCAGGCTAAATGTCTGCCCTTTGACTGTTAGGCAGTCACAGGTGAAACTTACTCGGTGGGTAGGTTGGACTTTTTTTTGTGTCTTGCATTCCCTTTTTTGATATATATGTTTGACTAAATATACTTTTTTTTAGTTATACTAAGATTTTTTCAAGATTTCTCATAGGTTCGATTTATCTAAAAATCTAGAAGCTGTGATATATAGAACATCATATACAGTGGTGTGAAAAACTATTTGCCCCTTCCTGATTTCTTATTCTTTTGCATGTTTGTCACATAAAATGTTTCTGATCATCAAACACATTTAACCATTAGTCAAATATAACACAAGTAAACACAAAATGCAGTTTTTAAATGATGGTTTTTATTATTTAGGGATTTATTTATTTAAGAACCTGGACTTTGGAAGGGGTGGACATGGAGGCAGATCTGAGGTGGTCAGTTTGGATTGCTAATGTTTTAGATAAAGAAGAAAAGACTGTATATTCCCAAAATGCGTCTCCTGTAAAAATTTGCAGAATTTTGAAAGTGTATTGTAGACAGCATTAAGCTGTTACATATAAATAGTAACTTGTATGGCAGGGCTATAGTTACTACATCAATAGTCTTTTCTGCGAAATGCTGTCTTCTACTGTGGTGGTCATGCAGAAATTGAAAAGTGAAAGTGAGTAAAACTAACCTCATTGTGTTCAACCAATAATAAACTTATTAAAACTTCATGTTTATTTTGGGCATTCATGACTGACATAGCAATCTAACATTTTGCAAATGAACATCACTTGATATCTCAGAGGGGACTGGGCGGTCTCTTGGTCTGGAATCCCTACAGATTTTATTTTTTTTCTCCAACTTTTGGAGTTTTTTTTTTTTTTTGTTTTTTCTGTCCACCCTGGCCATCGGACGTTACTTATTCTATGTTAATTAATGTTGACTTATGTTTATTTTTTATTGTGTCTTCTATTTTTCTATTCTTCATTTTGTAAAGCACTTTGAGCTACATTTTTTTGTATGAAAATGTGCTATATAAATAAATGTTGATTGATTGATCTCCATCATTCCTCACAGTAGTAGAGTAGGCAAATACTGTACATGCAAACAGATGGGAAGGCTTTCCTCTGTGTGACCCAAGGCCCCTTTCTGGTGACCTCTCACTCCTTTATAAAATCTGAAGACAGTTCAGAGTTTGTGAGTATACTCACACCACCATTGTTTCTCTTTAATCGGATAGCATAATAAAAGTACTAGACACCCTCTATCAAAAAGGTGGCTCCTGAGTCATTGCTTTGTGTAATTCTAACAATATTTGGGTGACACAATTCAATTATTCCCAGAAGGAGAGTAATAATAAACACTGAAAGAGTCAGTTTCCATTGTCAAGGTGTAGTCTGTCTCTCATCCTACACCTGCCTGATACCCAATTGGCATTATATCTCACATTAAATTTTTCTCTTTCAGCTGGTGAGCGAACATGGCAGCTCAATACCTTTTCAACAGCCTTAGGATGACTGTGTCGCATGGTGCACCTGGCAAGTAGATGCTTGCCAGAAAGCATTACCTGGCTTTAGAAATAGGCTCTAATATCCCTTTTCCCTTTTAGGGTTTATGTGACCACTATATTTACTTTACCAAGGATAATTCTGACTTGGGGAAATCACTCAACACACAGAGAGACGGTGCAACATGCTGTCAAGGTGGCCAGGGATGCTAAATTGGAATGGTGGAGGTGGGTGTGGGAGCAAGTGAGCCCTGTACTTGAAAATGTGAGTTCATAAAATGGTACATCAATTGAGTTTATTATCATTAATGTACTTTATAATATCTCACATTGACCATATACCTATTTTAAAAGATCAAAAAAGAATACTGAGATATCCTACAATAGTAAGGTAGTTGTACTTCAAGTATAAGGCATTTCTATTTTGCTTTTGAAAGATCTTCAAATGTACAAGGATAGTTCAAAATGAACTGTAGATATTTTTTTAAAGACAGGGAACTATTATTCAGTATTTCTAAATTAATTTCAGACATCTATACATTTTGCTTCCAATACGTTTAGACCATAAGCATAGCAGACTATGTTAAAACAATACAGATTAACACATTCAGCCCAAATACTCAGTAAGTATGACCATTTATTGAAGATGGCAGAAAGGGGTTTATATAGTGCATTGTGACCGCAATGACTCTGCCACTGCAGAGGTTTAGTGTGCATTCTGATGTGAAACGATCAGGCAGTAAACTGTAGAGCTCATCAGAAAGGTCCTTACAGCACATGAGTTAGTGAGTGTGAAATAAAAACAATCGAGAGGAATAGCATTTTAATTCTTTGCAACATGCCTTCAGTTGTCTGAAGTGTTATTTTCAGCTTTACTATTGTGATTTATTTCAGATGTAGTCATATTTTTTAAAATCATACAGATTTATCATCTTGTTAATTGCCTGCAATTGACTAATGTGGTTCAGTAAATGAACAAATGTTATAAACCACAACCGTCAATTTTTTTATACACATTCATCCTGAATAAATGAAACATTCCAGTTTTCCGTACCCTTCTTTTCCTTTTCTTTAATTTGCCCTGCCCTTTCTGACTGCCATTGTCAGTGTGTCTCAACCACAGAGTTCTCTAATAAATGTAAATGCAGTGAGTTTGGTGCCTTCATTAAAGTGAGTAATCTACTGTAAACCAAGCAATTGGGATTGCACAACCCAGGCACATCTAGTAAAAACATATCATCACAGCAATCATCATTCTGCCATTTTAGAATTATAGGATGATAACTACATGGTGCTTAGATTAGGGAAGGAAGAAGTTTCTCTGAAAACCAAACCTTATGATGGTACTTTAAACATGTGTGTGCCTGTAAGTGTATGACAACACACTTCATAAGCCTCCATACAACAAAGTAGGCATTTGTGTCGACTTGCATTTTTCCATTTTTGTTTTATAAAATATTTTTTTTCCAAAGAAACCAGCTGCATTATTGACATTAGAAAAAGTATGGCTGCACATAGAAAGTTTATAAGCCATTCATAGAAAGGTTCAGCACACCAGTACGTGATACAGACTACAGCTTATTGATTTTAATGTGTAATAAACCAGTATATTATGCAAGTTGGGTTCACAGTATAAAGACTTTTTTTGTCTATTTTAAATTGTGCGAAGCAAAAACTATACCAGCCTAATCCAAAGCACACTTACAGATGAACACTCATGCCTGGTCACTTTAGAGGTACTCTATTATTTTTGATCTTAACAAAAAATGTTTAATTAATATTTTATACAGACAAAAAAGAAAAAATTATATTTTTAAAAGGTTTGTTTATCATGTGGTGAGCTAGTGTAAACCCAACCATTTTTTCACCCTTTAGTTAGGTAGGTTGATGAATGGCAATAACAAAAATGGCAGAGTTGTTACAAATGTATTATGGGGATCTAAACTTAAAAAATATAAAATGTGGCAGAGTTTTTATTCAGATTTTTCCATAAGGGAACCATTTTTAGTTCATTAAAGATCCATCCATCATGAAGGTTTCAGAAAGAAGTTCTATTTATTTAGATACTGTATGTAACAAGCTCCATACAGTAAATAACCATGAACACATGGTAACAGATTTGTGACATACTAATGACTGATGATAATGGTAACTCAGGCTAAGTTCAGGTTTTCTTATTGTGTTTGTGTTTTCAAAGCCCAAAAGCATTGTTAAATACAAAGATCTCCTCTTAGAATGAAATGATTCTTTGTCAGGTTGGTTCTAATGGTTCTATGAGGAACCACACAACCCAAATAAAGAAAGATAAAATGCCATTAAAGAACTGTTATGTTAAAGCGTGTAGTTAAGTCCCTAAAATGCAGGTTTTGACTGTCATTCCCCGGTGTACTTCCCTCCAAAGAATAATCAATGAGTAATAAATGTAAGCGCTCTGTTTACTCATTCACAAGATCTAAAATTAATCTTTTATTTGTTTCAGTATGATATTATTCTACTGTTTACACATAATCTTAATTAAATAATCTAAGATTAGAATTTAAATTCTTTTTAATCTCTTTTAATTCTTTTTAGTCTGACTGATGTTTACATCCTCATTTCTGACTATTGGCAGAAAACGGTGAATCTTACCAGGGAGTAGTTATGTAAATTCTAGAGTTGTCATCATGATTGACTTTAACCAGACTGCCTTAAATTAGAAGCTCCCCCAATAACAGAGACATTCATATACAGTACCCAGCCAACTATTCCTAGGTAACACACTCACTCTGTGATATCATGAATTGTAAGTGACAACAAAAATGAGAACTAAAATTGTGTGCAAGTGGACATGTGAGGATTCAGAAAAAGTGGAGCAAAGCCTCACCTCATCTCTCTGAAACATTTTTGTCTGAAAAAGAATATTAGTTCATCTGCTGGAAATGAATCATCTATACAGTGTGGTAACAATGAATGAAAAATCATTTTTCTAAAGTTTAATTATATGGTTTTTAATCAGTATGACTGTGAATACTAAACCTGTTTTGTAGCTAAAAATTTGTAATTTAAGCACTGGATAGGACAGCGAAACAGTAGTCAGATATGTTCCCTCACTGCTTCGGGAGACTGATTTTAAACAGTCTCATAGAGCAAGATGTAAAAAACATACAGTATGTTGAGAGATAACCATGAGTGAATCTGGCTTAAAAGTGGGTGTGAACAATTATCCAGTTTACTCAGTTTCATATCTGAAAACCAATTAAATGCCTTGTGAAGGCGGAGCTCAGAGTAGGGTTAGGGATTTAAACAGCAAAGACCAATGGAGCGCTTGTTAACTTGGCCCGACAGACATCAAGATTGTGGTCATGATGCATAAACTTCTAAGACTGAAAAGTCTCCTAAAAAACACCTCTGTTAAACATGTAAATGTGTATCATGTGTGAGGCAAACATTTCACATCTGTTAAAAGTAAACATAACCTTCGGCAAGAAGGAAAACCTTTTGAAACCATATTATGCTTTGGTAATCAAAAACGAAAAAGACAAAGAGGCTTACTGAATCAAAGGGCAATCTCAGTTATACAATGTACTCTAGCCCCCCGGGTGTCGTAGCAAAGGAGAAAATTAAAACAAAGCTGAGTGACATTAAGAACACTGCTGCACATCCTCTCTCTGACACACTAACACTGAGGACTTTCGGCCAATGAATTATTCAGCAGAAGTGTGTCAAGAAACACTGCTGGGGCTCCTTTATACCAACAGCAATATGTCTGTATGATGCCTCATTGGACTGTGATAGCCAAGTTAGAACTTTCTTTTTAATTTTTCTTGCTTTATAGTAATTCCAGTTTTAGTTCAGACCAAAGTGTGTATATATTTATTTATTTACTTACTTATCTACCTATTTATGTGTTTATTTATTTAAAGAGCTTCTGTAGAATGCCAAATTTCCATTGGGGACAAATAAAGTTCTATGTATCTACTTCTACATCACTGAGCTAGTGGTAAAAGTGAACTGTCACTGGCTATATGTGGTATCTGTTGCTCTTATTTATGATGATAGTGCCACAGTCAATGTGAGGATGAAAGAAATGGCAGCTACGTTGTTGAAATAGATTAACAATAAAATAAGTCACCACAAGTTATAAAAGAAATGCCATTAAGCAAGATGTTAAAGGAGAGCCACAGGATATTTAATTTCAGTCCTCAGTGCACCAGAAAAAGTAAATGTGCCTAATGACACAGAAACCACTCCAACAAAATCACAGATGAAGCTGCACAGTACCTAACATGTTTTGCAAATAAATGACTAAAGTAAGTTAACAGTATTGTCTAACTGAAAATGCCAAACACGCAATATGGTTGCAAGATATGTAAATAAATCATTAAGCTGCAAATATTGAGTTTTGATAACGGCTATTCTACCTTTCATAGTTACTTTATGCATTTGCTTAATGCATGAGTAGAAATAGGACAATGTAACCCTGATGTTTAAAATGTATGGACTAGAGAAATGTGGGAATGGGCTTTTAGTAAGATTGTGCCACTATTCAATACAAATGTTAATGAAACTTTAAGTCTGCAGACAGGTGTTTTCACGTGAGAATCACATCTGGTCTCACTAAACTAGGTTTTGAAATATCACTGGTCCACTGTTTACACATTCTCCTTATGTCAGCATGGATCATCTTCTTGGTATTTTTGTATTCCTCCCTCATTTCAAAGGTGTGCAGGTTCAGTTAATTGGCAACTGTAAACTGGACTGGTATTATTAAGTGTGTGCGTGAGAGAGAGAGAGAGAGAGAGTGCACTGTGACTGACGCCTGAGGTTCATCTTGTGCCTGATGCTGCCAAGAATGATACCCTCAAAGACCCTGAACTGCTGGAAGTGGATTTGAAAATAAATCAGTGTACACATAGCTACACTGGACTACTTTAGGTGTTGGTATCTTCATTGTCTATTTTGCATGATTTATTTGTTATCCATCACAGGTATATAATCTTGTCTCTTATGAACTCAAAACAGCTTAAATACATTATAGCCCTTTCTCTTTTCAATGTGGAATACTTAATACTAGTACAAAATGGTATATTTTTAATGAAAAGTATCTAAAGTTAACTTAATATAATGTTAAGATTTTTAAATGCACAAATTTGAGTCACTGGGGCCAGATCATATCCCAGCAGCATCAGGAACATGGAAGTAACTAACCACTTACCTACATTTGCATAATAAAAGTCAGGGTTGCTGAAGAGTATTAGAAGCAAGGAGGAACCAGTCTTGCAAAGGGCACCAGTCCACCACAGTGCCCGCTCACACACATCAATCAAAGATTAAAGACACTGAAAATGGACATTGTTTTATAAATGAAAGCAAAAACAGGGTACCTAGAGGAAAACACCTTGCAGGCACAAAGATATCAATGCTGTCATCAAAAAACAACATGCAACACATGTTCTGACTGGCTGAAGTATAGCACATAATTAAAATACTATATTAGTCGAATTATAATCTAAAAAAGTACCACTCAGATAAGAACAAGGCCCACCTTAAAGAGAAACAGAAAACAATCTGCATTGCCTATGGTGCAGCCCCTCACTCTTTTGTTACTTGAGCTGCTATATTAAGTTAAGATGTTCCCTCTAGACAAGCTAAAAACAAAATTCATTACCCTGGTATGCATTGCTGTAGTACATCATGTCTGCATTTTAAATCCTTTAGAAATATAATTTAAAAAGTTAGGGTTAATGTTAGTGTATAGGTTTGTCTTCCTTTTTCAGGGAAGATATATAATAAAGTGCTTATCTCATATAAGCAGTCTTATTCGAGCCATCAGTTTTAATGTGAATACACTAAAAATAGAAAAATATAATAATAAATATCAAAATTGATATTAGCAGATATGATACAGAAGAAAAGGATTAAGGGTATTGATAAGATTTTTATAGTGGTGCATTTCTACTGATGAAGCTTTTTTGACAGAAATAGCTTCAAGCATTAATTTCTCATAACTGTATAACAGTTAACTGGGTCATATATCATCAACAACAACAATAATAATAATGTGTTTTATTTATAATCTTTGACCTTTCCTAGTCCTACTAGTATAGCTGATGTCCGAGGGTCTTTTTGCGTGAACAGCCTTCTTCATATTGGGAGGCAGCATACTCTATATGTATAATTTAATTCTGGGCTTTAATTCAGCCAATAGTCTCTATTTATTAGTTTTAAGCCATTCTTTTGTGATTTTCTGGGTCAGCTGCAGTGTACCAGAGATAGTAGCGTACAAACTGTAGATCAAGGCCAAACTATATAGTATGGTACTAAGATCTTCAGGTCTAAGTGCTGTTACAGTGAACAGTGGTGCACGGTCAGTACCAAGTGTAACTAATACACAGTTAATCTTGTTTTGACCTTGTATTTCTCCTTGTCTTGTTGAACTGTTCAACTGATTGCCCATTATAGATGGCACTCTGGCAATTAATATCTCTCAAATAATGACTTGCAGCTACACAATCTTCTTGATTTAATGGGACAGAACACAGGAATAATTATGTTATCATATAAACTTTTTAAAAATACCTGCAATCATTAAGCTGCTTTAGAATTAAATGAATGTCACTGTTGTTGCTGTAAATTTTTATTAAATTTGATGATATGAAAGGACCTTTAAACCAATTCCTATATGGAAAATAATGATGACTAAAGGTGAACATTAGTAGAATCATATCAGAAGCATAAATACTGTGCCAATCTACCATCAGGATTGCCTGGGTGAGTGTCCTGAAGCCTTGGCATATGAGAGAAAAAAGTAATACAGTACTTGTTCTGTTCCAGAGGTACCTCACACTCTTCCATGCAGCACATGTACATGGCTACTGCTAAATGATATCGCTACTACTCTTTATATTAGTCTTTACCTGCTGGTAGTTGGCAGCTCTGAGGCATAATGCAGCAGCACTAAACCTGAAAGTTAATCTTGTTACCTAAATATGTACTAAAATCAGATCAACAACACTGCAATTGACCTTCAGTGTTTTGTCCTCTTGCAATGTCCATTTTTTCAGCTTTATCTTTCTACACATAGCCTTACCTTTCATATTCTGCATTTTTGAGTTGATAGTTTTGTAGTGCATTTTCAGTTAGTAATTTTCTAGTGCATTATGAATTAATACTTGACTCAATGACAACAAACTGCTCCAAACCATAATATTCACACCACCTTGCTTTGTAAATAGTATGAGCTTCTTCCATTGAAAAGCAATTTTTGACTGAAACCAAATATATCGCTGCATCAAAACAAATTAAACTTTGACTGTCTAACCATAGTTCCAGAGGCTTGTTGAAATTAATTCAAAATAACGGCACAACAATAACAGACAAATGCTACAAATGTACTGCTAAAGTGCTAGTTGCATGGTCCAGTTATTGAAACATGGACACGGATGTCAAAGCCATATTTCAATGATTTTCACTTGTTTCTTATTCTATTACAAAGACCTTTTTTTTTTTTTATTTTTTATGAATGTTTTTTTTTTTTATTACAAATGTCTTTATTTTCTTAGTATAGCAATTCTGCAAGTGCACAATGCCCACTCTTTATTTGCTCCTCTTGATGGCCATAGGCTATTTAGTATTGCATGAAATATATACGTGAATAAATAAATAAATTAAATTGTATGAAACCTCAAAGTGTTGCATAGTTCCTTGGTTTTCCAACTCACCTCTTGTTTAGTACTACTGCTAAATTTTAGCGCTGGTAGATAAATGTAATCCATATAATTTACCTTCAATTATTAAAATATAATAGAATGTTTTACTTGCTATGGGACAAAATGTGTTTCATGTGATAAAGCAGTTGGTGCTTTGATACTGTTTACACTGTCATTTACACGAAGAAGAACAAAATCTGCCTGGTTTCCAAGGCACAACAATGCATTTATTTTCCAAGCCACTGATGCACCCTTAGCTGCAGGAAATGAAATGAACAAATTACCCGGTCACATTCACTTGAGAGACTGATGGACTACGGTTTTTGATAACTGACGACTGAAGTACTAAGGTTGAGCAAAGTAACCAGTTATACTAGTTTAGATTTTAGAATAACATTCCCTCTTTTTAATTATACAATTCATAAATAGACTTTGTGTGTTTATGTAAATCAATCCATAAGAATTAATAATTAACAAAATATTCTTATGTATGTATAATAAGTTCAGTTTTCTAAAAGAAAGATATAAAAATAGAATCAAATTTAAATTCAAAAGGAGCAAAATACAGGAAGCTGGAGGTCATAACTGTGTTGCCAAAGCATTAGCTGCTATTTCAGTGCATCAGGGGGGATCACTAAATAATTATCTATCTATCTATCTATCTATCTATCTATCTATCTATCTATCTATCTATCTATCAATGAACTTATGCATTATATATCTTGTCACACACGCGTGTTTAGGAGACAACTAAAGGGCTTGAATACATGAGATTCCATGCCAGACCAGGGGGTGGCGAAGTGCACTAATTTTCCCTTTCAATCTTTTGCAGACCATTCTGGGGAAATCCCACCCGGCTTTGGGGCAGCCAATGACGTTACTTCCGGTTCTGGCATTGATGACATCACTTCCTGCACTGGCCTTTAAAGCCACCATCTTGTCTCCAGAGAATCAGTTCTGTTTTGAACTCTGTTGAATGAACATGTCTTTGTTTATTAATCAGTTTTGCAGCCGGGAACAATTATACAGGTTGCTCCCCCAAAACTTCTCAATGCTTGATGGTCATTTTTGTGACAATCTGTATAAAATAATCTACTCAAAATTTTTACATTTTTATTAAAATGTGATTTTTTATTCCTAAAATCAATGATGATGGATCAGACAAAGTCATTCACAACTGTGTGCAACTGCAGATTCTGATACACCCAGTGTCTCATTTTCTGTTGACTTCTTTTTCCAGCAGTGCATTGCACCTCAGTGTCTTTCCTGTCTCATAGTGAAGTGTCTACTGAAATACAGAAGTGTTCCTGTCAATGTTCAGACCTAAAAACAAAGGCTTGAAAATTGCACTTCACCACTAGTCACTTGTCATTTTGTCAGCAGGTTCCTAAATAAGAGTGCAAATATTTGATATCCTGCAGTGTAAAGATGGCAGAGATGTTTTCGCTAATAGATGGCTATGAGTGCTCCTGTAGGAGATTTGACAGAGTATTGACAGAGACAGTGTACATAGTTTAGCATCTTATTTTGTTTAATGCTCACCCCTTCTAATGTTTAAATGAATTAACCTATGCAGTTTTAAAATTTACAAATGATTTGCTTATGGCACCAAAATATTTAACTTACACGTTTGTACAGCACAAGAATACCATATGTAAAATGTGAATTTTATTATTATATGGGGAGTACTTTTGAGAGGCAAGATATAAACTCAGCAGTATAATGACACCAGTTCACATTCGTTTTCAGGTTGATAGCCAGCTAGATGCCATTCTCATTCCTATCATGACAAAGTGGAAAACTGAATGTTCAGGAGCTTTTGGCAATCACCAGTAGCTGCTAATGCCATGAATTCTATTTAAGTCTCAAGTGACAGGTATGGATAAATCCAAATACATTTTGTTGTTAATTGCCAGGAGAGTAAGTAAGCATACAGTTCCTTATCCAGCAAAAGAAATATGGTTATTAGTTTCACACAGTAAAGGAATGTGAAAGCAATACTGAGGTTTGATGAAAGGATGGAAATTTCCTTAATCCTTTTTGAGTGGAGTGATTCTCAGATTTTTTTGTCATTGTTATTAACATTATATCATCTACTCCCTGACAAACTGATGAATCTGAACCCCTGGGAAAGTTTTCTGAGCTTGCTCTTCTGTCCAAATGGAGGCTATGTTTCTAAAAATGGACCAAGTCATTGTGCTTAACCCCCACATAATTAAAACAGCCATGGACCATCCCCAGGGATTCAGAACAGCCAGAAGTTCTGCTACCTTCAGTGAGTCCCTTAATTTCATATTAAAATGTTGTCTCAGCCTACATAAATATAGTTATGGTAACAAATGTATTGTTTTTGTCTTGATTACCTGATCAAGTAACACTTTTATTAATATTATTGACATTCTAATGTTCTTAAGAATGTTATGCTTCAGAGAAGACAGAATGCAAAGCTCTGAAATTCCAACCACAGTCTTTAATGATCCTTCCCTCACTTATATACAGGAAGCAGAGGTTGCCAAGATCTGCAAATAATCCAGAGCTGCTTCAACACAAGTGTTTGAAGGTAAAATGGAAAGAATCTGGTTTCATTTTCAAAGTCAGTTTCTCAAGCAGTTTGTTTGGCACTGTAGTTCTGGTTTTTAATTAAGCCACAATCGTCTGGATTCTAGTAGTCCAGAAGAACTGCATCTCCTATTGAAACAAAAGGGAAGTAACTACATGCCGCAATGGATTTTTCTAAATGGAAAGTCTCAGACATTCAGGAGCCAAGAGAATAGAGCAAGTCACTGGGAAATCCCACAAGAAATCATTTGTGTTTGCAAAGTTTGTGAAACAGAAGACTTTATTGTTTTCTTTAATTTTAGTACTATGATATATATTTAATTGTCTGTCTCACTTTAACAACAGTCACTACTTATGTTCTCTGGAGGATTATAAATTGTGGATTTCCAGATAGCAGGTGTCATTGGGGTCTCTGTCTACCCCAATATCCCTCAAGCAATGAAAAAGCCAGCAGAGGTTTAAATAAAATAGGCACTTTTCTCTGGGAAACAAATTAATGAATATATTCATCATTAAAGCAGATGAGTTGGTAATTTGGAATGTAGGCAATGGGAAGCCTGGATGTGCCATGATGGCAGAGAATTGTTTGCTCTGCATAAAACACTGTAATTACAGCTTCTTAGACACTTGTGGAGTATTATGTCTAGACCGTGCTCTTTCAGATGAGGCTGTAGACTTTAGCACATTTCCTATTTGCCTAAAGCATAATGTTTTCCTGAGAAGGACACTTTAAGTTATACTTTATCATACACAGCATAGTGTATATTTAAGCCATATTTAGAAATGGCAGAGACACTGAAATATGGTTTGCATCTTCTACGACCGTGTTACATTTTTGGTGAAATCAAAACTATAATTCTGTTGTATAATGTATGTTGTTTTAGCACAATTCAAATACATGTAAAGTAGATGAGTGAGGAGTTATTCAGCAGGTAGATTTTAATAAAAACGACAATTCATTTGTTATTTCTAATTTTGTATTAATTGACTGCACCTTGTTTGTGGAATTATTCATCAAGGTGCTTATTAAAAATATTCCATTCAGCCATTTACTGGGCAATTGTCTTTTATATATTTTAATTGTCAATTATAAGGTTGTTGGGTACTGGAGATAATTCAGCCATTACTGAGAACAAAGCAAGAACAAATCAAAAAGGAGATGCCCTTCCATCACATACACTTTAGTAGAGGTTATCCACCTGAAGCTAAGTGTGTTCATGTTCAGGCCCAGCCAGTACGTGGATGGGAGACCATCTAGAAAAAACTTGGTGTGCTGCTGGAAGAGGTGTTGGTGAACGCTTACCCTATGGTTTGAATGTGGATCCCAATGCCCCAATACAGTGATGGGGATACGGTGCTACAAATATAACACCGTCCTTCAGATGACACGTAAAACCAAGGTCCCGAGTCTCTGTGGTCATAAAAAATCCATAGGAATCCTCCATAAAGAGTAGAGTATAATATCCTGATGTCCTGGCTATACTGCCCACCATGGCCTACTCATTCTGGCCCCCTAATCATCCCCTGTCTCTAATTGTCTCTCTCTCTCTCACCACCTAACAGCTAATGTGTGGTGAGCATACTGGTGTAAAATGGTTGCTGCCGCATCATCCAGATAGATGCTGCACATTATTGGTGGTTAAAGTGGCTTCCCACTCACTATGAAAATTGCTTTGAGTGGTGAGAAAAGTACTATATAAATGTAAAGAATTATGAATTATTATTATTATAGCATACACACAAACTCTAACCTGGGGGGTAATTTAGATTTAACTTACATAGCAACACATTTTCAAACTTATTCAATACTGTGCCATGGGGGGCCAATTGATAAAAACAGGTCATTCAGCCTACTGCAACATCCATATTTGATTTTAACTGTTGTGCCCAAAATGGCCTCAATCACATTGTTAGGGCAGCATATTTAAAGTAATCTGCGGAAATGTATTATAACATTTGTGTGAAATCCACTCTTATCCAGGTTACAGCTATGCCCCTGATTCCCTGATGATTAATTTATTTTAAATAAACATCTGGCATCCGCTTTACTTAGCTCTCCTATTACTATAAATGCTATTGTTTCAGTTCTTTGTACTCACCGTCTGTTTAAGCTAAAGGCATTCACTTCCTTAAGGCTTTCCACATAATTTGGACACTTAAAGTTTTGTTGCATACCAAGCCACGTGTATTGTTGATAGAAATGTATTTAAAAAAGTAAAGAGAAAAAATAAAATAAAGATTTACCATAATGTATTCTTAAAGACAATATGATGGTAAGTTTATTTCATATGTATAAAACAGTAAGCAGGTTGTACATTTCTTCCAAGTGGTGAAACTACACAAAGATCACTACAGATTACATTTCAAACTGTCAATTGAACAATCAGAGTCAATTTTATACATAGCACCCTGGATTAAATAAAAGGCTGTGGACCTGTTATGGGGAACCCAAAGGCCTTTAGAAATAACTGCCTGGCATAGTGATTAAGGATTTGGACTTCAGTCCCTGACGTCATGGGTACAAATCCCATTACTGACACTGTGTGACCATGTCCAGGTCACTTTGCCTAACTGTGCCCCAACCAGAAAAACAAAAGAAGCATAACCAATTGCATCTCAAATGTTGTAAGTGGCCTTGGAGAAAGGCATTGGCCAAATAAGTAATAATAATAATTAGTGTGTTGCTCAGTCCATAAAAAAAAAGTTCAGCTCTAGCAGCAGTATCTGAATTTCATAATCATGTTCCTGCTCTGTTTCCCCTCTGTGTGGGATGATATAAAATAAGTAAAACTCTCAGTAAGAAAAGTAATTCTAAATGAAGTACATGTTCATTGCATTTGAGTTGGGTCTAAAAAATTGATGGGATAGTTTTAATATTCCTCAGAATCATTTAGCTAGCTGAACACACTATAAAGCTCACAGAAGGCTAGACAAAAGTATGTGTGCCTTAATTTTTTTTTTAATTTTTTCATTTTTTTGAAAGTTCATCTTTAAAAATTACTGTATATGAACATAATACAATGAGATTCTTCCTTGCATGCCTCCCACAGCCTTGTGACAAAAATATAACACAAACAACAGGCAGCAAACACAAGACACCATTCATTAAAGACAACATCCCGAAATCCACACAAGAAACAGACATCAGGTACACTCATGCAGTTGTCTGTCTGATCGGCTTATGACCTGAACTTTAAATCTGTCTCTCAATTTGATGGTGTGGCAGAGATCAGTTAGCAGAGTAAAGCTCATGTACACACAATCAGCAAGCATGTAAAGCTGATATTCCCTTTTACAAATCTTGTTAATTTGTTCTGAAATACAGTACACTGCATACAACACACTAATATACTATACTAGCTGTCTAAGACCGACTGAAATCTATGTATTCAATGTAGAGCTCAATGTTGATGTTTGCAAAGTACCTTCTATTGGAATGTATTTTGTAATGCATGTAGTAATAAAATGCATTGCAGTTCTAATTCTAACGGGTGGCACATCACAAACATCTATTGGATTGATAAATGCAATGCCTGTGGCCCCGTTACTGTATATGCTTTTAGATATGGGAGTTGTAAAAGGAATGTTAATATTTGTGACACACCATCTGTTGGACTGACAGAGAAATAACAATTAGACGGGCACATTGATACTCAGAGACAGAGGGACTTATCCTTTTATTAAGGTGGATATTTATAAAAAAAACACTAATATACTGAGATTGCGATATATCGAGTATGATATAATGATATGCCTGAATGTAGTAGTTTTAAATGTATAAAAAGCTTAAGCTCCTCCTTTTTCTGAATAAGTACATTTTTCAGTCAAAAAATGATTTGTCATAAAGTTAAGTAAATGAATAAGAGTCACACAGTGAGCATTTGTCACTGCAACTGCAAGGTTTTGCACCCAGTTTTTGGAATTAATAAGAATTTAAACAATAAGCTTGCTGATGATACCAAACTAGGTGGATTGGCAGATAGCATACAATCAGCCATATCATTGCAGAGGAACTTGGAAAGAGTATTGACTTTGGTAAATTTATGACAAATGAAATTTAGTAGTAGTAAATTTAAAACATTATATGTAAGAAGTAAAAATGTTAAATGTAAATACACAAGGGGCATTGTGAAATCTGAAAGTATCCCTTATGAAAAGAATCTGGGAGCTGTAGCGTCAGATTAGATGGCCCAGCACACACTCCGCTGTAAAATGCCCAAGAAGGGATCAAGTTGTCAGTTGGCCAAGGCCTCCAGGACTGTGACTGTGTCTGATGTGGCCTGTTATAAATGACTGTAGATCCCCAAAGGTTTATTTTCACCGGGAATGCTGCTGAATGGTGTTTTTTGTTTTCCTCTCATCTGTTATCAACTGGTCATGGTTTAACATTTTTTTAATGGGCAGATATTACTTATTGCTGATCTCCAATTATGTTAGTCAGCTTCAAACTATTTTGTTTTCCTGTTTGTTTAAATATATTTGAGTGTTTATGTGTACTTATTATGTAATTAGTAATTAAACGTTTATAATTGCATTTTACCTTACACTTACCACAGTGCTCTCTAACTGCATGCAATGAAGAGCACAATACAAAAGTACACTGAACTGAAAAGATATGAATAATGAACTTGTCACATCAAGATAGTGTACAGAAGTGATTGGGAGTACAAATGGGATGTTAGGGTAAATGGCAGAACATTGAAAATAGAAGTCATGGAAGTTTTGATTAAGCTACTGTATGTAATGCATTAGTGAGGCCTTATCTGGAGCATTGTGTGCTTTTTTGGTCTCCATCTAAGAACAAACACTTAGCAGCAGTAGAGAAGGTCCAGGGAAGAGCAAATAGGCTGATTCTGGGACTACAAGGTTTGAGGTAAGTAGAAAGATCAAGTTGAACCCTTTCACTTTATGCAAAGGGTGACTAAGAGGTGACACGTTTGAAGTGCATGCACTTCTGAAGGAAATTTGTACAGTGGTTATTTTGAAATGAGTTCTTAATTAAAAACACAGTGACACAGATGGAATCCTCTGAACAGTAATTTCACACATACATTAGAAAATTGCTCTTTACACGGAGAGCCATATACCCATGGATTAAGTTACCAAGTAGTGTAGTGCACAGTATAATGTTATGAACTTTTAAAACTCAGTTTGATTTAATCAGAGATGAAAAGAATTTGGGTAAAAAGGATTGATAGCTTTTGTTGGAATGAATGGTGTGTTCTCGTCAATATTGTTCTAATTAATATGCCATACTGACTGCCATTAGCCTTTATTATTGCTCCTCTCTAGTGCAGAACAAAAATGATTTTTTTCTGAATCAAAAGCCCTTTTCATACTTTGTAGCTAGTGACCCTTTTCTCCAAATGGATAATTGTATACAGTGTCCAGTATCCACTAGAAGAAACTCACAGAACATGATCCTCAAAGGCTAAGAGTACACAAAAAAGTGACTTTATTTAACTCATAATAAACCATACAGATGAATAAGCAAAGGAAATTGATCAAAGTAATCGCTAACTGTTCACTTCAAAAATACATTTGATATATTATTATATAACTATACTTGTTTTTTGTCTATTGAAATATTACTCAGATATTAAAAAATAGTTCACCAGTAGTATCAATAATACATCTTTTTAGTTACACTAAAGTATTTAATGTAAACCTTGCCAAGACAACATTTTCTGCCCTGTTACGTATGCCAGACTACATAGGGGCTATAGGGGAGACCATTTACCTGACTATCCACCCACTTGTTGTTCCTGTGCCCTTTTAACATGGTAGATGTAAACCTCACAGTCATGCAGCCTAGCTTAGTGGTCAGAAGACAGTGCTAGACTTGAGAAAGTGTATTTTAAAAAAATACGCAAAAAGTGTGGCAGAAAAGTAATGAGACTGGCAACACTGCAAGTGATCTGGCAACGCTGCGCTGTTGTCCTTGATAGAGCACGTGTATCAGTACCCTCCCATAGCTCAGTGCGAGTTTCAACTCCTTTCGTTAACTACGTAATTTTTGTGACTGCTATTAGCGAAGTTGTGTTTTTGGTTGTGCGTCATGCAAAATGGAACAGTGGAATTTGGAGCAACGTTGTGCCATTAAATTTTGTGTTAAGCTTGGAGAATCGGCAAGTGTGACGTTTGAAAAGTTAAAACAGGCCTATGGGGAACATTCTTTATCCCGAGCTCAAGTTTTTCGCTGGCACAAATCATTTTTGGAAGGCAGAAAACACGTTGAAGATGAACACCGTTCAGGCAGGCCTTCAACTTCAAAAACCAATGAAAACATCGAACGTGTGAACACTCTTGTGAGATCAGACCGTCGTTTAACATTAAGAATGTTGAGTGAACAATTAAATTTGAACAGATTTACTGTTCATCAAATTTTGACTGAACATTTGCACATGCGAAAGGTCTGTGCCAAAATAGTGCCGAAAAACCTCACAATTGAGCAGAAGGATAATCGAAAAAAACAAGTGTCTTGATCTTCTTGACAGAATTGCTAATGAGCAAGATTTCTTTAGTCGTGTGATCACAGGTGATGAATCATGGATTTTTGAATACGATCCTGAGACCAAGAGGCAAAGTCAGGAGTGGCACGCTGCAAACTCTCCTCAACCAAAGAAAGCTCGAATGAGCAATCGAAGATCAAATCAATGCTGATTTGTTTTTTTGACAAAAGGGAATCGTCCACAAAGAATTTGTTCCTCCAGGACAAACTGTCAACCAAGTTTTTTATAAAGACGTCCTTGAAAGGCTCAGAAAAAGGGTTATTCGCGTGAGACCAGACATGGCAGACAAATGGATGCTCCATCATGACAACGCCCCATGTCACACTGCCCTCTCCATAACAGAAGACATGCTGAAGACCATACCGATTGAAGACTTCCAGCACTGCTACCAACAGTGGGAACAACATCTCCATCGGTGTGTAGCTGCCCAAGGGAACTAATTTGAAGGGGATAACATTGATGTTTGAAAAAAATAAAAACTTTGGTAAATAAAAAATCAGTCTAATTACTTTTCTGCCACACCTCGTAAAAATGAATGGATGGAAGTATAACTCAATGATTAGCACAAGTTATATTATTTATATTTTAATGATAACTTAGACTATATAAACTTCACTGACCTCTGAGTTAAGCAAATACAGCACCAAATTTATTGGTGTTTGTGCTGAATAAGTGGAAAAAACAGAACAGAGACAGATTAGGTGTACCTGTTATTTTATTTTCATAATTACTGAGTCGTTGCTATTGTGACTGTCCTTTATGTTTCTATTTTCTTTCATGGGTAGAGCTGATGCAGTAGACAGCCTTCATTTGAAACGTACACTATGCATGTGTGTTCTGTCTAGTAGCAGCATGAAAAATACCAGAATCCATATAACTGAAAAATATGACTAATCATTTCAGTGACTGAGTAATAAGAAAGCTAAATCTCATTATCTCAGATTCATGCAGTGTATCTTTAAGTGCAGTCTGAGGTCTGGCAGTGGAAATTCTACCTTTATGTGCTGTCAAAAGTTTTATTTATTTTTCGGGTGTCATAAAGTTAAGGGTGTGTGCCTTTGAAAGAAAAAAAAACATTTTATGAGAACTGCTTCCCTGTTTTGTTGTGCTTTGATTTCTTGGCAGTTTTCTAAAATCTTAAACTATTTGTCTTAACTGAGTAGCCCAGCATTTCTGATTAAATGAAGTAAACAGAATAGAATAGTATACAGGCCCGCACCTAGGAAATTCTGGGCCCCAGGCAGTTGACAGAGTTCGGGCCCCTTTCGTGTTTCAAATATGTGCGTATATTTTAAAACGCCACTTAAAGGGCGGGCCCCTATCTAGCTTGGGCCCCTGACAAGTGTCATGGTTGTCCCCCCCTAGGTGCGGGCCTGTAGTATAGAATAGAATGGAATAGAGGAGAATAGAATAGAATAGAATAGAATAGAAAGCCTTTATTGTCAATGTAAAAATATTTCAATGAAATTAGGAGCGTCACTCCAACTGGGTACAACAAGCAAATGACACCACTATTTTGAAGGAAAAAAAAATACTACAAAACATAATACACACAAGATGAGCAAAATAAAAATAATAAAATTGTATGCACTAAAGGATATTGCACATTTAGCCCAGTTTATAGAAAAACAGTATATGTAAATATATACTTAAAAAGATATGAGATAAAATTAAACCAGTAGTAATATAATAAATAATACCATTTCACTGGGGAGTAACTGAACAAGAACAGCAGTGGAATGTATGAGTCTATTTCCCAGCACTAACCAAAAATTATTTAACCTGCCTTAATTTGCTTATTTTTGTTCAGTGTATTTATTGCCATTGAAAAGAAACTGTCCAGGGAGGACAGACAGTGGCCTGTGTTTTTATGTGCCATGTTTGTGACTCTCTGCAGAACGTTCTTGCCTTTTGTCATGCATCCGGTGTATCACTCTGTGACACAGTATGCCACAATGCTCTCGACGGTTGAACAATAAAAAGCAACAAATAATTTTTGCTCTAAGTTGTTTTTTCTGAGCACTCTCTCAAAGTGCATTCTCTGTTGTGCTTTTTTGACCATTGTTGTGGTGTTTTCAGACCAGAAGAGGTTCTCAGAGATGTAGGTTCCCAGGAATTTGAAGGTGTGCACCCTTTCCACATGGTCTCCATTTGTATAAAGATACAAACCAGTTCTGTGCTGTGCTTTCTATAGTCCAGAACGGGTTCCTTGGTTTTTGTGGTGTTCAGTGTTAACTTACTCACTGAACACCATTCTGTCAGTCTCTGGACCTTGTCTCTGTAGGCCGACTTTACCATATTTTTGTAAGAAATAACAGTAAATGCCACACATTTGTGAAAGAATTAATAGTTGAAATATTTTGAAATTTTGATGGAGCAAAGTTAAAAGCCTTCAGTTGAACTTATGATTATTAATGCTAACAACTATCTGCAGTGGGCATGCAGAGTTCAGTGTAATATTCAACAACACATTAAGACCCCTGTTACAAATGAAGAATCTGGTTATACACCACTGCTCCATTTCAGGTGCCTGTAGCCCTTCTTTTTGAATCACCGAATTCATATGATTGAAATAAACACTTCTGATGAGCAAGGCAAAACTGAAATCATGTCAACACATAAATAAAAACAAATGGCTAGGTCCAGAAATGTGGCATGAGTTAAGATCTTTCAATGATTTATAATTATACTTGGGATTGGCATGGTAAAACAGTAGGTATATATTATGCTTCACAAATCCATTATCCCAAGTTTGAATCCCACACTAAGTTAGTGTCCATTATTATAAAAAGTGACTCGCAAAAAACTCTAAAAGAGTTGGGGAATGACCCTGTATATTGTCCAACGCACAAAGATTAAAAAAATGCAATCCGATGAATCAAAATAGATCACAGAAGACCTCATACATACTGTTTGAGGCGTATTTATATACAAAATGGTGGAAGGAAATGACATGGAGGAATTGACATGGTGAAATTGATGTCTTCTGAAGTGGCCGGCAGTTATGTCATTGGAGATAACCGGAAGTGACATCACTGTGCAGGAACCGGAAGTGGCATCATGGAAGTTGGGTGTGATGTTGTTGCAGCCATTTTGTGAAACTGGAAGTAAGGTTGATGCATTCTTATTTTTCTTCTTTATTTCAGTCGGCAAAGAGAAACAGATATCAGCGCACATAACCAACCCTCTACCTTGCAAAGTAATACTCACCTTTGAACTCGATGGCTGCTTCCTAATCTCGCTTGTGTGACACCATGTAGCATCTGAAATTTCTTCTTGTGACCATATAGGTTTTCTTCTGGTTTTCTCCCTGCTTTTTTCAAAGACATGAAGGTTTGGTTACTTGGCAACTCTTAACTGACCCCAGATAAGTGTGGGTGTGTGTGTGAGCGAGTCCTGGAATAGACTTTGTTGACGACTGTTTCCTGCCTTTTACCTAGGTGTTGCTGGGATACACTCCATAAACCAGAACTGGATTAAGCAGATTTGACAATGTTAAATTCCATTTAAATTCAGGAATACTGGATTCTGAATAGAATACATAAGGATCAGAATCAAGAAAGTAAAAGCAATATGCAAAACAGAATTGCTGGGCAAAAAGTCAAAGTGTATCTGGGACTCCATGCTCCTGACACAAACAAACTTTATATTAGCTTGGATGATGTGGGGTCCTGTTACACAAAGGTCAGACTTCTTTCAAAAGTTCCTGTAAAATGAATAGAAAAGGTCAGGAACATTTAAGTTTTTTACAGACTCCCAAGAATGCTAGTTTTTGCCATAACCATACCACTAGGCCAAATATGGTATTCTATAGTGAGAAGAATAAAACCTCTGATTAATCCTGATGAAGCATTCATCAAACAGTAAATTTTAAAAAGCTTAATGCTGCCAGATGATGTTATGCAGCTTTCTACAAGCTATCATGCCCTTTTAAAATGATCTGGTATTCTTTCAATTCTCCAGGGTCACAGAACCTGTCCTGGTTATGTGGGTATGTGTTGTCCCGCTATGTCCTGGGTATGATGATAAACTGCATCCGGCCCTGCAAGCGGTCCTCCAACCAGGGAAATCTTGGGGGTTGATGGCAAGATCGGCCACCTTAAAACTTCACACAGCTCCTAACCAACAAACAGGACTCCTTTCTGCTCTCCATTGGAGTAGGTCTGTGGCAGCTGCCCATAGGAAGGCTATTCACATTATGAAGGGGCTGGGGAAAGCCCTTGGGAGTCAAAACCACTGGAGGGCCAATGGGGTCAGGCCTGTTGGGGATCAGAACTGGTGTTGTGCTGAGTCGTCACCCTGTGCATGACAGAAGTTGGATCCCAATTTGAAGCAGCCCATCTGGGTAGGTGCGTAGAACGTCTTATTTTTTTGGAATGATAATCATCTTCCTCTGCTGTTAGGGGAGCTTTGTTAAGTCCACATTTCAGTGGTGCACTTTCTGAGGTGTGCAGACCTGGGACTGGCTAGGTCTCTATAGGTGGGTACACCTTTTATTGGTCTGGTCACTCTGATACTGTCATACTCAAGCAGTAGCTGTTGCTGTGGCAGATGGTGTCCTATGTCAGTCTTTTGAATAAGCGTATTATGAAACTCAGATTAAGGAACTCTCTGGGTGCCTTGTCTGTTGTCTCAGTGCATGCTCCAACCATGGTGAGTGATGTCTCGGTGAGGGAGACATTTTATTTGCAACTTCGCTCGGCGGTTGACTGGTCTCTAGGAGGTGGTACTCCTCTGGTCATGACCACTGGCAGAGAAAGGACTAGTTATGAGGATTATGTCAGTCCCTGTGGGTCTGTTGACTGTAGTGAAAGTGGCTCCTTGTTCCTTGACTTTGCAAAAGGTCAGGGACTGTGGATCTCTGGATCCTGGTTCCAGCGCCCTGAGCCACATCATTGGACTTGGTACTCCAATACTGGTGATGCAGTGAAGGAGACTGATCACATCCTCGTGGGCAGACATTGGAGGCTCCTACAGAACTGCAGGGTCTACAGAAGTGGAAAGTTTGTGAATTCTGACCATAAACTTCTTGTTGCTACTCTGAAGATCCAGCTCCTGGCAAAACGGCAAGATCAGGCTGTTTCTAATGAGTTTGCATTCAGTTTATGTGAGGAACTTGCAAGCTTGGGTGTGAATGCTGATCCTGTGATGTGGGAGACCTTCCCTGACAAGACCCTGAAGGTTGTTGAGGGTTGTGTTGGTGTTGCTGTTGTTCCCAGAATGAGGTGTTTCATTTTGCAGGGCACCCTGAATATCATTGACAGGAGCTGCAGAACATGACCTGATGTGATTCCGGTCTGTACCCAGAACTGAGAAGGACAGCTATGAGGGATCTGAGGGCAGATAAGAAGGCATTTGTTACAGGGTTCTGTGAGCAAGTGACACATCATCTATGGTCTAGTGACCCATGTCCTGCTTACAGAGGAATCAAAGCATTACGCACATTCCGAATCTGTTACTTGGAGAGTCGTAATCAGGGTGGGTGGTGGAAAGGTCCTTATGGATGATGCTGCAGTTATTACCCGCTGGGCTGGCAACTTTGAGCAGCTGATTAAAGCTGATCTTCCAGCTAGGATGTTGGACATATCTGGGTCCACAATTTTTGAGGCTGTTTAACCAAATACCTCACTGAGATTGCACAGGTGCTGAACCAGCTGAGGGTAAGAAAGGCTACAGGAATCTTTGGCATCCAGGGTTAACTTCTCCAGGCTGGTGTTAAGGCTGTCTTCCTTGCCTTGCGAGTAATCTTTGTTTCCATTTGGGAGATGGCTTCATCTTAACTGAGTAGAAAACGAGATTTGTTGTCCCTATCTGGAAAGAGAAGGGTGATTGCCTGGATTGCGACAACTACAGGAGGATAACACTGCTGTCAGTGCCAGGTAAAGTCCTTTCTATGGTCATCCTCAATAGGATTTATGATCACTCGCTCACCTATCACCTATGTGGCACATTAATCTTAATACAAATATCTTCTTTGCACCTCTGTTACAGTTTTCCCTGTACAGTTTTCCCTGTATATTCAATGTATGTGTCAACAACAAACATGTGATGAGGCACAGACCAGTAATACATGACCACTGACACTGCAATTAGCATAAAACTCTGTCACCATGATCACATTTGAGTACCTTGCCAGTTCTTTCTATTTCAATATTCCAAACTAGCACCATGGTCTCTTCACAAACTTGTCTGTGTCATTCCCTTTCTATTTTCCCCTTTATTATTTATTTCTTTGCTGTCCGCCATCTCAGTTTGACTGTTTTACAGGTTGCTGCTGTGGGGAATATTAATGATATTTTTGTAATATAGAAAAAATGCCTTTCTGGGGTTTGCCAACCAGGATCCCATGCTGCTTCGTCATGTGGAGGGTGCGACAACATAATGTACCAGTGCATGCTCCTCAACTTGATTTTACTTGAAAACAAATCTCTCTGTGAGGCAAAAATGGCATTGTTTATGGGTGTATTATAGTGGTATTCCCATCTACTTACCCTTTACCTAGAGGTAAGTGTACTCATCAGATTTGTTACCGCTTTGATCTACTGTTGCTCCTTAAGAGTAACACACGCATGCATAGCTATACGCATACACAGAAAAGTAACACAACTTTTAAATATAGAATGTAACTGAAGTTTAACATGAGAAACCTAATATTGTAATGAAACAGAAAAGAACCCTTTCTTTCTTTTTTTGCCATTTTTTCAGCATGTGTGACCAACTATTGTGATTTTTTTTTTTTTAATTTCACTAAACTCTTTTAAAATTAACTTTATTGGACACTTAATTTCTTTTGTTATGTGTTTTACTCATGTTGGATCCTACCCTGCTAACTCTGTAGTTGCTTGTTTTTAGGATCTTGGAAAAAATGTAATTACAACCTTGCATCTATTTTTTACATTGTTAAATTATTGATTTAATTGAAGGAGTAGTAAAGAAAGACATTGTGGTTAATGTCCTTCTAGCATTGTAACTTTGAAATTCTGTAAGTCATCAAGAGTCTTTGAAGTTTAATATACTCTGAATGCTGAATATGCTTGTGGCTTCTTGCCATGCCCACAATAATGCCAAAGACATAGCATGTATCAGAATGATATTTGCATTTGTTTTTAAATCCACAAGGAAGATGTCACAAAAGGTCAAAATATGCTCGTATAACAGAAATCCCAAACTAGCTTCTGCACCTGGTCTTCCTTCACCTGGGTAAATCTCTGTCCCTCGGGTGGATGGGCTCATCTACCTACTTCCCTGCCCTTGATTTTATTCACTTCCAATTCAAGATTTGCTGTTATAGTAACACTTTAGTTCAGATCCTGCAAAAATGCATCTATTGCTCACTGTTATGTAACAAGACAGTAACAATTATTTTGGTCTTAATTACACTTACAAAGCATTAATTATTTATTCATGTCAGCAATATGGCCAACTAAAATAACTTCAGTTTGAAATTATCTGCGGTGCCTTAACAGAGATATGTTTCTCTTGATACTGCATATTTAAGTATGAAACCTGGGAATCCTTCCTTTTCACAAATACTTTTATCCAGATTTCAATAAGGTGAACAATCTCTTTACTGATACTTTGAAAATGTTAGTTAAAATGAAAAGAAACCTTTGTTAATGTCTTGTTACATAACAGTATATACGTAAATAATTGAGGTCTTTTTGCAGTACCTAAACTAAAGTGTTACTGCTATTCCTTATTTACAGGGTTGAGGGTGGCCCATTTATGCTACTACAAAAACACCAGGATAGAGCTCCCTCTAGTGGCCCCTGAACCTTGTATTGTCATGATCAAGCAGGGTCTCTCTTTTTTTCTGCCCTCACTATATGTACTTTCTCTGTGGCCAATCTGCATGAGATTTACTTTTGATCACGTCTTCCTCTTGCTCTTCCAGCTTTTTCAGCTCTTTGCAGTGATGTAAACTAACTCTGAATGCAGTCTGTTTATAATAATTATTGGTATGTTGCCAAGCAATATCCCACCAATCAAGCTGCAGCCTGACTCATTCAAGTGCACATCTTTACATATCAGAAACCAATTTTTCTTCATTTCTAATCAAACTTACTAGTTTAAAAAATGTGTCATAGCTCAAATATTTGGCTAATGTTTTGAAAATTTTCTAAAATGTAAAGTTAATTTTATCATCCTCTTCGACTATTCAATGCCCCTATGTTTTCCCCATATTTTCATTTTTTATTTTCTGTTCTGTTCTGTGTTCATCTTATTCCTTTTTGGCTTGGAACTAAAAATTGTATTCTAAAATATTCTATGGATTTTCAACAAACAATATTAATCTAAAATAAAAAGTCTTTGGTATGGTCATTCTCTCTTATGGGGTATAAATAGATTATTTGTGTTAACAGAAGTGATATTTACTGTTTAAAAAAATAGATTTGTATTTTGAAAGATAACATACATATTAAAATAACAGTTTCAAAAGAGAAAGCAATTAGTCATTCTCCAAACTCCTGTATTCCAATGAATGGTCTTGGGGAGGCTAACTCTTATCTCTAGATATACCCTCTGCATTTCGCATACCAGGAGAAGGTGGGAGCGGAGGATGCCATCATCTATATGCTACACTGATCCCTCTCCCACTTGGACAGAGGCAGTGGTGCTGTAAGAATTATGTTTTTGGACTTCTCTAGCGCCTTCAACACCATCCAACCTCTGCTCCTTAGGGATAAGCTGACTGAGATGGGAGTAGACTCACACCTGGTGGCATGGATCGTGGACTATCTTACAGACAGACCTCAATATGTGCGTCTTGGGAACTACAGGTCTGACAGCAACACAGGAGCGCTGCAGGGGACTGTACTTTCTCCGGTCCTGTTCAGCCTATATACATCAGACTTCCAATATGACTCGGAGTCCTGCCACGTGCAAAAGTTCGCTGATGACACTGTTATTGTGGGCTGCATCAGGAGTGGGCAGGAGGAGGAGTACAGGAAGCTAATCTAAGACTTTGTTAAATGGTGCGACTCAAACCACTTACATCTGAACACCAGCAAGACCAAGGAGCTGGTGATGAATTTTAGGAGGCCCAGGACCCTCAAGGACCCCGTGATCATCAGAGGAGACTGTGTGCAGAGGGTGCAGACCTATAAATACCTGGGAGTGCAGCTGGATGACCAATTGGACTGGACTACCAATACTGATGCTCTGTGTAAGAAATGTCAGAGCCGACTATACTTTCTTAGAAGGTTGGCGTCCTTCAACATCTGCAATAAAATACTGCAGATGTTCTACCAGACGGTTGTGGCGAGTACCCTCTTCTACACGGTGGTGTGCTGGGGAGGCAGCATAAAGATGAAGGACGCCTCACGCCTGGACAAACTTCTTAAGAAGCCAGGCTCTATTGCAGGAGTAAAGTTGGACACTGTAACATCTGTGGCAGAGCGACGGGCATCAAGCAAACTCCTGTCAATCATGAAGAATCCACTGCATTCACTGAACATTGTCATCTCCAGGCAGAGGAGTAGCTTCAGTGACAGACAGCAGTCACTATCCTGCTCCACTGACAGACTGCGGAGATCGTTCCTCCCCCACACTATGCGACTCTTCAATTCCACCCGGGGGAGTAAATGCTAACATTACTCAAAGTTATTCTCTGCTTTTACATGCATTGTTATTACTATTTAGTTTTTTGTATCGGTATACTGCTGCTGGATTATGTGAATTTCCCCTTGGGATTAATGAAGTATCTATCTATCTATCTATCTATCTATCTATCTATCTATCTATCTATCTATCTATCTATCTATCTAGTTGACTGGAGGAGGAGGGAGATGAGGTTGGGTGCATGCACACTCACCACACAACAAACCTCCCAAGATTGGAACCCGAGTGCAGCTGTACAATGGATGATGCCTCAGCATCACACTGGAACAATGTGAGTTTTTTTTTACGGTGGCTGGAGTGCCAATCCTATCAGCAACCCCTGAATTTTCTCTGCAAGTTGGAGACCCGTTTCCAAGATAGATGCAGGTTAATGTCCTATCCAGGATGAAGCAATTGCAGGTTAAGGGCCTTGTTCAACAGGCAATTGGACTTAAAGTTTAGAATAAACAGTTACATGAACATGAACTACATCGAGACACGGCAAGAAAACAGGATACCCAAGTAAAAAAGACTTTGACACGGGTTGGGGCACACAAAGAGTGCCCACACTGGGATTTGAACCTTGATCTGATGGACTGTAAGTAGGCTGCCCAATGGGTCAATTCTGATGTTTTTTACACACACTGTTATTTGTAATATATTTTCCAAAGCTTTTGTTCGAATGTATTTAGTCTATGATTACTATTATTTAAAATATAAAATTAACATAAATGATCCTTTAATCAGCTTAATGCATTACTTTACAGAATGAATTGGAACAAACCATACATAATTTGTTTCCTTTAAAATATCCCATCATGTGTGGCCATGTTTATCCCTTGCTTTTGGCTGCGCTCAGACTTGGCTTCACTTAAAGTAATAAACATAACATCAGAAAGGATTAATATTTTAAGCTGGCAGAAGCAACACAAGGGTTGCCAAGGTATGTGAACTGAATGCACGTCCAGTTTATTTTCATGCATATTTATAGTAAGCTCTGATAAAAATAAAGCCATGAATTTCTGTTACCCAATAAATACACAGACAACTCTTAAGAAGAAGGGAGTGGAAACTCCAAAGAAGGAGAGAAAACAATGAGGAAATCCCAGACAGTAACCAGATCAATCAAACAGTAAACTAAAAGTCATGTTTAAAGGTCTAGAAGCCTTGCATAATGCCAAAAAGAAATGTAGAAGAATGTGTTTATTAACAAAATGATGCCACCTACCAATTTTAAGCTGTTATAGTCAGGATCTTTTAGAGGTGATAATTCTGTATGGACCAATTGTTTTATATTCCTTTTACCTTCTAGCCACAGGTTTGAAACATGCAGGTTTCATGTATGCTCATTAAGTATGCTTTGTGTTTTTTTTTAAAAATGTAATTATTTTTCAATATCCTTTGCAACTTTGTCTTCTTTATGGACAATGCCATTTGTTGGCCTGGTCACTATTTACCTAGCTCAGTCGATGTGACACATTTTGTCATTTGTCCCTCTTCTGTTCTTCCATTATTTGCTGTTCTCCAAAATTAAGAAACAATCCCTTTTAGAGATGGTCAAATTGCAATCTGTTTTTTTTTAGCTAAACGTGGTGTTACAATAGAATATAACCTCAGAGGTGATAAGTCTTTATTTTTGCTTTTCACCTGCTAATCTGCTCTAATCTAATTTGGTCTATTCTATTATGTAATTAAACCCTACTGTGTGTATATGTGTGTATGCGTCTGCTCCCTCTGAGCAATCTGATTGGTCAGTTTGGCAGTAGTGATGCAATCAACAGAGGAAGTGCTAGGCAAGAGAGATTGAGACACATGAGGACGAGTAAAGATGCAGGTGGCACACTGAGAGTCACCTTTAAATATGGGTAGTATTAGCAAGAATACAAATGATGTTTTCAAAGCAGGTAGTGGAGTCTCATCTACCACTGGTGGTATTGAAAAAGTGGACAGGAGGCAAGAAAGGTGCCTTAAAATAATAGTCTAAGAAAGCAGGCTCTACAGAAACATGCTACATTCTTTGCAACATCTAACAAAAAAAAAGAAAAAAGTGAATGAGGCAGTTACAATAAATAGCAAAATTAACAATTTAAACAGAAATAATATTTAATGAAAACTGTCCCCCTCACAACCCAGTAATACAACAACATGCTCAAAAATACAGGTTTAGTATATTAGTATATTTAAAGATAAATAGGCATACCAGTATAAAACATGGATAAAGTGAAGTAAACCACATTGCATGGTTTATTATATCAAGTACAGCTTCCTGACATAAAGTATGAATAAAGCATGGTGAGGAACACATCTTGTACCATCTTCTGAAGACACTTGGGAACACAATATTCTCAGCAGACTGCATCAATTTTTTTTTTGTCATTTTAATATCCATCCATCCATCCATTATCCAACCCGCTATATCCTAACTACAGGGTCACGGGGGTCTGCTGGAGCCAATCCCAGCCAACACAGGGCGCAAGGCAGGAAACAAACTGCAGGCAGGGCGCCAGCCCACCACAGCATTTTAATATTGTCTTTTAAAATATTAAAAGTTCATTATATAGCCCCAAGTTGTGCTTATGCCCACAAACACTCAAATCTGGTGTTACCAAGCACATTGATACACCACCTGGCACTGCTGACCTTGAGTAATTTGGTGACCCCACCTTCAATGAGTCTTGACCCTATGGTTCAAAACTAAACGCCTAATGGGTCACCCTATATGACCAGAACTGCGTAATTGCATCCTGCCCGTTTTTGGAATTCAGGCATGCAGAACCATACTTTTACTAAAAAGTTAATCAACTCATGCTCTGTTGATGGAAAGGTCCATGTAAAACATAACAGGATCACTAATAAATTGGTGACTGAAAGCATAAGATATGTTTTATTAATTAGTTTTCTTTTTTTATTTTTGGCTAATCAAAACATTGAGTGATCTTATATTCTGCCAGTAATGTCATTCAAAAAAATCCCCCTAATAGCAGGACAGAAAGGCTGCAGCATGTAATAAATATGACCCCTTCACTAACTGCCATTTGCTATAGACCTGACCATGGACACATAAAGTATGTATGTGTGTGTGTATGTGTGCGACACTCAAGTGCTACGTGCAGGGTCACCATAACTGAGGCAAATGATGTGTGGTCATCAGGGAAATGTGTAATATTCTTACAGGATCTACAGCACTTGAAAACTCTACCAGACTCTCTACCAAAAAGAAGGTATAGACTTTCAACTTTTACAGAAAACTCAGGGGTCAAAAATGTCCAGACATACTAGAAGCAGTTGTAGCCTTGTGCCCTCAGAAACCCTGCAGATTTTTTTTTCCAACAGCCCCTGGAGTATTTTTTTGTTATGTTTTTTCTGTTCTCTTGGCCATCATACCATCACTTTGAAAGAAAAGGAGATTTTATTTTTTTTTCATAGGCAACAAAAGAACAAAACACCCAAAGATAAGAAGAGAAACATTACTTAGCTTCATGTGCTGGTTAAACTGAAAGAAAATGGTCTATTATTACTCTAAAGCAGCACATCATCAGGAAGATTCTCTAGTCCAAAAGTGAAAACAGGAACACTGGCCATTTTCTTGTCTCTTGCCATGTTCTTGGTAATTTAATTGTTTCTAGGTGACTTGGTTCTAAGAAATAATTGAAAGGTTGGATGACTTGAAGAATTCCAGAAAGACAGCATTGAGATGGTAAAAAATGTGATACACTAATGTGGTTGCTACTCTTTTTATTATTTTATTATTGTTTATACTAATAAATGATGTGATTATCGTATATGATCAGTATTCTACCTGCTTTTCTCTGTGGCGAAAACATTCTGGTAAATTTTGTTATATAACCTACCGTATATCTTCTAGTAGTGGCCGGCTTCTTATTGACGCCCATTTCCAATAAACGCCGGGTTTGAAGAGATGTCGCGACAAATAGACACCGGTCTCTAATAGTAGCCGGTCTCCTTCTGTAGTAAACGCTGATGTCCAATGACCCACCGCCTTTTTCGTATGTTAATCCTCTTTTCGTACCACCTGGGCTAACGCCCTCCAGCAGTGAATCATACGCTAAGTACCTTTTCGTGTCAAAAATGTTTTGTCGTCGGATGCTATCGAGGAAGCGAGAAAGTCAAAAAGAAATTTCTTTGTGTACATTTTGCCCTTTCGTCTCCACGTCAATCATAACCCCACAGGGAGGGCAGAGGTGGTGGGAAGAACATGAAAATGCCATCTTTGACACATTAATCCTGATAAAACTGATTACTGCGCGACAACAAGCAATGGGAGTATCTGTATTGCCATCACAAGAAGAGGAAGATGAAGAAGAACTCACAAATAACGAAGCAATCATTACCTATTCAGACGACGAGTAGATGGTAAGCACTGTACTTTATTGTATCTTATCCAGTCTCATGTCGTAATGTATACGTATATGCGTGAGTTTGGAGCTTATTGCATTTCCTTATGTTCCACAGGGGACATGTTGGGCTGATGAGCGCTTTTTTTGTGCGAAATTCGGACTGGTGCAGACCAGTGCTGGTGGCATCACTGGCAAGAAAGTTGACGTCTACTGTACCTGTTTTTCATGCTTACGGTAGTACCGTACTGTATACTGCTTTAATAAGACCGTACTGCTGTACTGATAATTTCATTAAATCCTGAAATGTTCATCCGGTGTTGTTGCCTACATTTTGTGACCGTAAATACGGTACCGTACCGTATTTTACTGCCGAATGAACCCCGTTTACTCATCACCATTCCGTCTGCGAGGCGAATAATAGCCAGTCTCCAACAACCGCCGGTCTCTTTTAAACGCCGGGCCGTCCGAATAATTTTTTGAATAAACGCCGGGGCTACTATTGGAAGATATACGGTATCTTGTCCTTCAGTTTTATCTTGTGTTCTAGTTTACAATACATTTAAAAAGGGGCATTCTTTTACAACTTTCCTATGATTTTTAGTAATAGCCTTGACTTATATAAATTTAGAAAAATCACAATGTGAACAGCTGCTACAGAGGGTGGCTGTTACCATCAGTTGTGCACAGTAACACCGACAGCAACTTAGTCATACTGCACTTGAAAGACCCTACCACTCTCTGCAACAATAGAATCAAGCTAGTTTGACTGTCTTGTAGCAAATCACAAGTTGTATGGATGGGCTCTTTAATCTGCAAGTTAACGGCCAATGAACACTCAGCCGCAAGTAAATCCACAACCGTGCCCCGAAACAGGCAAATCAAAGAAGGAAAGTGAATGTTTTTGACTGTGTAACTCTAGTACAGTATATTGACTACTTCTGGGCACTGTGGCATGTGGCAACCTGCAAAAGTTCTCTTTTTTAATTAAGAATTATTAAATTCTTCTATTATTCTTAAGTAATTAATCAATGTTATTAATTAGTAATGCTAAGATCTGGCCTCTGGCTTCTTACCACACACTTTTGAATGAATTTTTAAACTAAATTAAAAAATAGACCCATTAAGCTAACAGTTTAATTAACTGTGAAGGTAGACCCATGCATCAGCCTGTCTCAATTATTTCTCATCAAGCTGTAAACTTGAAAAATCTTACATGGTGAGTGTAAAAGATCTGATGTTCGCCTGTGTCTATAACATCAGACAATATAAGAGATTCTGAGATATGTAAAGTGGGATCTACTAAACATTCCCATATTCACCTGGTTAGCACTGTGATCACTGCTGCCTAAAGAGCCCTATCAGCTTACATCTTTTACTTCAGACACAGTTTTATTACTAAACAGGTTCACCAGGCTGAGTGGGAAAATATTTTCTTGAATGAGCAAGGGTAAAAAAGGGAGCACAGTACAATTAAAAGTAAAATGTGTGATCAAGACATTGAAATGCAGACTAAAATTCATCAATGTCACTTCCCAGAAAAGTAAGTTTCATTATCCTGGCTGACTCAGCAACACAAATTATTCACTCTGTACTAATATCTTAAAGATGTATCATTCTGAAGTCTGGTGTCTACAATCAAGTGTCTATTGGGCATGTTCCATTTTTGGTCTCTAGCGACTGGACCTGCTCTATCCAATCATCCATCCATCCAGTATCCAACCCGCTATATCCTAACTACAGGGTCACGGGGGTTTGCTAGAGCCAATCCCAGCCAACACAGGGCGCAAGGCAGGAAGGAAACCCTGGTCAGGGCACCAGCCCACCGCAGCTATCCAATCATTAATAAAGTTAAATATAAACGTGTGGTACGATCTAAGCAGGTCTGACTTCATCTTACTGTCACTTACAGGCCTGTTTATTGACAGCAGCAGCTCTCTCTTATCCAAGCCAGAAGTTGTTACATGTTTGGGGAGTTATTTTTATTGATTGATTGATTTTTCTATGTATTTAACAGCTTTTTTGTGGACAAATAAAGTATAATCTTATCTTATCTAATCTAGTAGAGGCTCATCAACTTTTTGATGTTTAATGTTTACAGTACTGCAGGAAAGCAAAGCCTGAAGCTAAGGTGTCGACTACTTGCTTTTCTCCACATTCTTTTTTTTACTTTTGTGCATGTGCTCCACATTGATCAGCTGCTTAAATAAGATGACCTTGCAAAAGTCTTGCAGTGTAATACAAGCTTTGGAACCATGAATAAAAACTGTGAAGAAACTATGCAATAAGTCACTAACTGCAATTTCAAAATCTTACAATTGAAAACTTTCAGAGGCAACAAAATTCTGCAACTAATTTGTCACATTTTACTTACTCGCCAAATACAATTCATATGAAGTCCAGTAGTATAACACTGGTCTTCAAGATCATTATCTTTAACTCATTAACTTTCAATACTAAAGCCTAAATGTTTGTATGCAAAAAATCTATATTTATGTTAAAATATTTAAATTTATTCAAGAGGATAGCATGATGTCTGTGCAGTCACATAAAGCATAAATCACAGCGATGTACTGATTATTTATTACTACACACTATACTCTCCAGTTATTTTATATGGACTCTTAAAGGAGTCTTTGCCCACTCTAGCTTTACTTAGCCTTCCTCTTAGGCTCTACATGTATTTCTTGTTAACTTTACAAAGTTAAAAACCTGTTTGCTCCTAATCAGCCCTGATTGCCAAGGTGTCTTTGAAAAATGGCAGATTACATAAGGATAAATGGGGAGGGTTACATCAGGAAGGGCATCCGGTGTAAAACTTTGCCAAATCAACATGCAGACAACAATACAAATTTCCATACCGGATCGGTTGCGCCCCGGGTTAACAACGGCCACCACCAGTACTGTTAGCCGAAAAGGAGAAGAAGAGGGGGAGACATGTCCGGAAGCAGGAGGAGAGGAGGAAAGTAAAGAGAGTGGAACTGAGGGTAGGAACTTTGAATGTTGGAAGTATGACTGGTAAGGGGAGAGAGTTAGCAGATATGATGGAGTGAAGGAAGGCTGATATATTGTGCATGCAAGAGACTAAATGGAAGGGGAGTAAGGCCAGGTGGATTGGATGTGGATTCAAATTGTTCTATCTTGGTGTAGATGGGAGGAGAAATGGGATAGGTGTTATTCTGAAGGAACAGTATGTCAAGAGTGTTTTGGAGGTGAAAAGAGTGTCAGACAGAGTAATGATTATGAAGCTGGAAATTGGAGGTGTGATGATGAATGTTGTTAGTGCATATGCACCACAAGTTGGGTGTGCAATGGGTGAGAAAGAAGATTTTTGGAGTGAGTTGGATGAAGTGATGAACAGTGTACCCAAGGGACAGAAAGTGGTGATTGGAGCGGATTTCAATGGGCATGTTGGTGAAGGGAACAGTGGAGACGAGGAGGTGATGGGTAGGTATGGTGTCAAGGAGAGGAATGAAGAAGGTCAGAGGATAGTGGATTTTGCCAAAAGGATGGACATGGCTGTGGTGAATACATATTTTAAGAAGAGGGAGGAACATAGGGTTATGTACAAGAGTGGAGGAAGATGCACACAGGTAGATTACATCCTATGCAGAAGAGTTGATCTGAAGGAGATTGAAGACTGCAAAGTGGTGGCAGGGGAAAGTGTAGTTAAGCAGCATAGGATGGTGGTCTGTAGGATGACGTTGGAGATCAAGAAGAGGAAGAGAGTGAGGGCAGAGCCAAGGATCAAATGGTGGAAGTTGAAAAGGAAGACTGCAAGGTTGAGTTTAGGAGGAGGTGAGACAGGCACTGGGTGGCAGTGAAGAGTTACCAGACAGCTGGGAAACTACAGCAGATGTAGTAAGGGTGACAGCAAGAAGGGTGCTTGGCGTGACATCTGGAAAGAGGAAGGAGGAAAAGGAAACCTGGTGGTGGAATGAGGAAATACAGGAGAGTATACAGAGGAAGAGGATGGCAAAGAAGAAGTGGATAGTCAGAGAGATGCAGAAAGTAGACAAGAGTACAAGGAGATAAGGCAAGGTGAAGAGAGGTGTGAAGGCTAAAGAAAAGGATAAATGATGAGTTGTATGAGAGGTTGGACACTAAGGAGGGAGAAAAGGACCTGTACCGATTGGCTAGACAGAGGGACTGAGCTGGGAAAGATGTGCAGCAGGTTAGGGTGATAAAGGATAAAGATGGAAACATACTCACAGCGAGGAGAGTGTGTTGAGCAGATGGAAAGAGTACTTTGAGAGGCTGATGAATGAAGAGAATGAGAGAGAAAGAATAGGTTGGATGATGTGGAGATAGTGAATCAGGAAGTGCAATGGATTAGCAAGGAGGAAGTAAGGACAGCTATGAAGAGGATGAAAATGGAAAGGCCATTGGTCCAGATGACATACCTGTGGAAGCATGGAGGTGTTTAGGAGAGATGGCAGTGGAGTTTTCAACCAGATTGTTTAATGGAATCTTGGAAAGTGAGAGGATGCCTGAGGAGTGGAGAAGAAGTGTACTGGTGCGATATTTAAGAATAAGGGGGATGTGTAGGACTGCAGTAACTACAGGGGAATAAAATTGATGAGCCACAGCATGAAGTTATGGGAAAGAGTAGTGGAAGCTAGGTTAAGAAGTGAGGTGATGATTAGTGAGCAGCAGTATGGTTTCATGCCAAGAAAGAGCACCACAGATGCAATGTTTGCTCTGAGGATGTTGATGGAGAAGTTTAGAGAAGGCCAGAAGGAGTTGCATTGCGTCTTTGTGGACCTGGAGAAAGCATATGACAGGGTGCCTCAAGAGGAGCTGTGGTATTGTATGAGGAAGTCGGGAGTGGCAGAGAAGTACGTAAGAGTTGTACAGGATATGTAGGAGGGAGGTGTGACAGTGGTGAGGTCTGCGGTAGGAGCGACGGATGCATTCAACGTGGAGGTGGGATTACATCAGGGATCAGCTCTGAGCCCTTTCTTATTTGCAATGGTGATGGACAGGTTGACAGACGAGAATAGACAGGAGTCCCCGTGGACTATGATGTTTGCTGATGACATTGTGATCTGTATCGATAGTAGGGAGCAGGTTGAGGAGACCCTGTAGAGGTGGGGATATGCCCTAGAGAGGAGAGGAATGAAGGTCAGTAGGAACAAGACAAAATACATGTGTGTGAATGAGGGAGGTCAGTGGAATGGTGAGGATGCAGGGAGTAGAGTTTGTGAAGGTGGATGAGCTTAAATACTTGGGATCAACAGTACTGAGTAATGGGGATTGTGGAAGATAGGTAAAGAAGAGTGCTAGCAGTGTGGAATGGGTGGAGAAGAGTGCCAGGAGTAATTTGTGACAGATGGGTATCAGCAAGAGTGAAAGGGAAGGTCTATAGGATGGTAGTGAGACAAGCTATGTTATATGGGTTGGTGATGGTGGCACTGACCAGAAAGCAGGAGACAGAGCTGGAGGTAGCACAGTTAAAGATGCTAAGATTTAAACTGGGTGTGACAAGGATGGATAGGATTAAAAATAAGTACAATAGAGGGTCAGTTCAAGTTGGACAGTTGGGAGACAAAGTCAAAGAGGTGAGATTGCGTTGGTTTGGACATGTGCAGAGAAGAGATGCTGGGTATATTAAGAGAAGAATGCTAAGGATAGAGCTGCCAGGGAAGAGGAAAAGAGGAAGGCCTAAGCGAAGGTTTATGGCTATGGTGAGAGAGGACATGCAGGTGATGGGTGTAACAGAACAAGATGCAGAGAACAGAAAGATATGGAACAAGATGGTCAACCCCTAACGGGAGCAGCTGAAATAAGAAGAAGACATAATTAATTAAAGACACTGGTGCACACATTGAATCTGCAAGGTGGCAAGAGAAACTATTGGCTGTTTCCTGTGGCTTATCATTCAGGCTGGAATTAATATCATGAGGATAGGAAATGAAAAATATGCAACAACTGTACCATAAATTGTAATATTGAATTGAATGATGGGTCAGACTCACTTCTAAAGAATATGACATATTTAAGAGATTTCACTCCTATCTAAAACTGCTTAGGTATGTTGTACTGTAAGTTAATAGTGTTTTTTCTGCCTTTAGTGCTGATGCAGTTTTTTATATGTAAAATACTGAATTTTATGTGACCAAAATATATCATTCTTTATGCTATAAATTAACAAACTGATTTTCATTGTTGATAACTCTTCACTCTTATTACTAAATTCTGTAGCATGGATAACCTCACAAATGACACTGCTGGCTAGTGCCATACATTTATGGGATGTCCTGCAACAAAGTGCTTTTTAATTCAGAGTTCCATTTAAAGAACAGGTAAAGTAAGGATTCTCTTTATTTGAGCCAAGTCTTCTATTAGATGGTAAGATCTCTGGTGTGTATACAACAACATAATGGTTCAATTACGTAAATTCCCACCAACTCTATAACATTAGTGGTCAATAAAAGCTAAACCAAATCTTGACTTTCACCCAAGGCTGCTGGGATAAACACAGCACCCAGAGACCCAGAGCTAAATGAAAAGGATTTGATTGAAAGCACATGCAAGGGTTTTGAGTGAGATTTGTATCAATAAAAATTATAATCATAACTTCTGGAAACATATGTGTTCTTGAGAGTGTATGAATCTTTACCACACTCTTATTTCTGTCTTTGTCTCTCTTTCCCTGTCCTCAGTGGTTTGTCCTTTACCAAGCATGAATGGTGGTCAGTGTACATCTTGCACCCACTACCTTTGTCCATCAGAATTCACTGGACAGTAGGACACCAAAGCCAAAGCTCTAGGTCTCAGACGCAGTCCACAGGGAAACAAAAGGGAAGTAAGCACTCCTTATTCCCTTTAACATGGAGACTTGACAGCCCAGATACAGGCAGACAGACTCAGTCTCTGGAGGTCTTGCAGACCTCTGCAGAGGGAATTGCCATCTCCATTTGCCTTGGTGCTCCCTAGACAGAGGAATACATGTACATCCCTCTAGAGGATTTGGCTGGTTGTGTGAATGGCAGTGGTGTGACAAAAATATCAATAAGAACCAGCAAGTATTTATCAAATCTAAATTTCCAAGTTGATTCTATGAGTAGGTTAGAAAAGTGCTACATATATGTAATTGATTAATTAATTTACTGGTTTTAATTTAGAGCAAATATATTAAAGTATAAGTAACTCATAAATTTTATTGTAAAGGTAAAGTATTTCATAACATGTTGTACAATTTCTTGCTTTATATTTTGCTCAATAAAAATTATATATTTAGTTTTCATATATAATATCAGTTGTTGTATCTGATTCAGAAGAGTGATATGTGATCATCATGGGTAAATTATTTAACTCTAAAATGATTTTGATAAATATCTATGCACCCAATGTAGATGATAAGGATTTCATCCAAAACATATTTGCATCCATTCCTAATGTGAACACTCATAAAATTACAATGGCAGGTGACTTTAATTGTGTTTTAAATCCAGACCTAGACAGGTCTCCTGCCACAGGGGCAATGCCATCTAACACTGCAAAAACAATTACAAAGCTTGTAATTGATCACAACTTCCCTTGAGATTGCTTAACCCAAACGCAAGAGATATTTCTTCTTCTAACCATTACATCACTGTTACTCAAGAATTGGTAATTTCTTTATAGATAACAATTTCTTGCCCATCATTAAATCTTGTAACTATGATGCTATTGCTATCTCCGACTGTTCTGCCAGCTACGAAAGAACACATGAGACCAGTTGCTTCTCCAAACTCCAAACTTTTACTAATACTGTTTTCTTACAGTGCGCATCCTCCAACTGTCACATCAACAACCAATCCTCTCTGTGTATTTTAATGACCCTCCCAAGTTCACACCAACCACGCACCTTTGTTCATGGAGCTTAAATCATTTTGCCGCACATACTCATCTCGCAGCTGTCATTTTAACACACTGTTCAGAGTTTATATCCAAGCAAAGTGATTTTTCAAGACAAATACTTCATCAAAGGTCTCTGCAGAAATACTCTGGGATACTCTGAAGGCTTTCTTAAGGGGACAGATTATTTCATGTCATTCAAACAAAAACAAATCGGAAGCCACAAAAGCATCAGTGCCTATCAATGAAATTACCAGAATAGATCAATAACATGCCAGGTGTTCAAATGAGGCACTTTATAGGAAAAGACAGGCTTTGCATTCAGAACTGAACCTCGTGACAACAAAAGAAACAGAACAACTCAATTTTAAATCATGACAACACTACTATGAACATGAAGAGACTAAAATGATCTTAGCTTAACAAATCCACAAGCAGGAAGTTCGCAGTGCAACACCAGTAATTACCAACACAGACGAAGACAAAATCATTGACCATAAAAATATAATGCACGCATTTAGAGACAACCTTATTTTCTACTCAGTTTAAATAATAGAAGACACAACCTAATGTGTTTTTTGGATGCATTACAAATGCCACAACTAGATACTCTCAGTGCAGAGGTATTTGATAAATCTCTGGCACTCTCAGAATTACTAGACACTACAAACTCACTTCAGAGTGGGAAAGCAGCAGGCCCTAATGTCTACCCTTGCCGACTTTTATAAAAAAATTTAAATTGTTAGCTCCCCTTTTATTAACAACATTTGCAGAAGACAGAGACACTAAAAATCTACCTCAAACTTTTTGCCAAGCATTAATTCCTAAGAAAAATAAGGATCATATGCATCATAAAGACCAATCTCACTCCTGAATAATGATGTTAAGATACTCTCCAAAGTTCTAGCTAGAAGGATTGAGAAAGTGCTACCTTCAGTAATATCACAAGACCAAATTGGATTTATTAAAGGCAGACACTTAGCTTCCAATCTTCGATGCCTGTTTAATGTAATATATTCACCCACAAAGTCTAACATCCCGGATATATTATTATAGTTAGAAGTAGAAAAAGCATTTGATATGGTTGAAAGGGACTACCTTTCACTACACTGGAGAATTTTGGATTTGTTCCAAACATGCAGTTTGTTGCATGGATCGAACTACTGTATAGCAATCCAGAAGTTCAGTTTGTGTTAACATTATTTCAAACTACTTCAAAGTAGAGCATGGTACTAGACAAGGATGCCCCCTGTCACCACTGCTATTTGCAGTTGCCATTGAGCCACTGGCATTTCACTTTCGAAATGCTCATGAGATAAAAGGGATTATCAGAAAAGGACTTGACCAGAAAATATATACAGACTAGGCTGACCCGCCTTTTAAGTTGACCACTTCTTAAGGCAATTCAATATGTAGATCAATTTGATATTTTATACAAACTCATTAATTTGGTTATATTGCATTTGAGCGGTATTACTTTAATACTCGTAGTTTCTGTTATTTTTGTGATGAAATTTAAACTTTCTTTCTATATTGAGGTCGCCCTTTTGAACCCCCCTGATATTTACTACGCGGTGAGGCATTTGTACTCCATCAACATTAATTATTTCCAGAGACATAATTTTGTCTATTTTTCCAGCGCATCGTGCACAAAAGCAAGGGAACGATGGGAGCACCAGAACTCTGCTCACATCATGTCGCTTCGTAATGCAAGCTGCAAGTAGTAAGTCTGTGATAAGCGGAATACCGCTACGCTTTCCACTTACGGGACGGAAGGACAATCCCGACCGCTTTTATACAGTAAGAAAGAAGAAGATATCGCACAGTCTGGAGTAGAAAATCATCTTTTACCTGGAAAAACGAAACTACAAATCCCATCGTGCATTGCAAAATGGACGGGGCGTGTGTGAAACTCCGCGCTTGCGTAGCACTCACGGGACAGAAGGACAATCCTGACCGCTTTTATAAAGAAGGATGATATGGTACTCTATATATCAGAGCCACAAAATACTGTGCCTGCACTCCTAACAGCACTACCAGAATTTCAAAAGATCTTTGGAATCAAAATGATTTTGAATAAAAGTGTGCTCTTTCCAGTGAACTCTCTAGCACACAGTATTAGATTGGACACCTTATCATCGCAGATCAATTTAAATACCTAGGGTTAAACATCACAAGTAAACATAAAGCTCCTTATCAACAAAATTGTGCTGTCTGCCTGGAAAAACTTAAGCAAGAGTTGCATAGATGGTCTACCATTCATCTCATTTTAGCTGGAAGAATTAACACTGTCAAGATGAATATCCTACCTAAGCTTCTTTTTCTATTTCAAAGAATTCCAATATATATTAACAACTCATTTTTTTAAGAAATTAGATTCAATCAAAATCTCATTTAATTGTAATTCAAGACATCCATGCATCCAAAAGGCAACCCAACAAAGACCTAATGCTGAAGGTGACATGGCTCTACCTAACTTTCACTTTTATTAATGGATTGCAAATATACAAGCTATAAAAACCTAGACAGTGAAACAAACAGATGAACAGATACAGACTTGGCCCGCAATAGAAATAAAATCCTGCAGTACTTCTTTATATTCCTTGTTTTGTACCTCAGTAAATACAAGTTATCGTTACTATACTAACAATCCAATTATGCCTCATTCACTAAGAATATGGAACCAATGTAGGAAGTACTTCAAGACAGGAACCTTTTATCTGTGCACCTCTGCACAATAACCACTTTTTTCCACTTTCTCGAACATATGCAGTTTTTAATGTCTGGAAAACATATGGGATTAAATGGCTTAGAGATATGTACATAGATAATGTCTTTGCATCCTACGAACAATTACACTCCAAATTTAACTTTCCATCAACATAATTCTTCCACTACCTCCAAATTAGAAACTTTGCTAAACAAAATCTGCCCAATTTTCCTCACCTCAAAAAATATTCTATTGAGCACATCTGTCTCATTTAAAATAGCCCAAAATGTTTCCAGGGCAAGATCCAACCTGCAAACCTTGCAATCGAGCTCCAGCCTCATTGGGCATAAATCAAATTAACATCATTCTGGCCCAAACAAACTGTAATTGCCTTTACTTCCCTATTGGCACATAGACTTATCTTGCTCAACTGGAAGAATCCTAACCCACCTCTTTTAAATCAGTGGGCAACTGATGTTATATTCCCACTTAGAGTATCTGAGCATTTTTTTAAACCTGGCTGGATATAATCAATAACATTTTAGAATAAGCATTTAAATTGGGGAAAATGATTTTCTCCCCCTTTTTTCCTACTTTTTTCAGTGTATTTGTCCTATAAGTGGCAATTGTGTGATTACACATTCACTACAGCACTGATACAGGGAGGTGAACATAGTCAGAAGTAAAGAAATAGTCTATACCTTACAAGTGCCAAGTTCCTAACCAGAAAAATCTAATTCTTAAATGTGAAAAAAAGTTTAGTTGTACCAAAAATAAGGTGTAAAGAAGAATTACTAAGTCACACTGGGGATGATCCCATGATTGATCTGGTATTGGTATGTATTTACAGTAACAATTATCTTTCAGGTTTAGTACTGCTACAGTGTTCACCACAGTTGCAGACTAAGACTAAGTGCAGTTGTAGTGTGCTTTTTGGAGCCAGAGAAGGGGACCATAAACAGGTACTAACTTAGACCACATCGTGAGCAAGTTTAATAGACTTAGTACAGTAGGTAATTTTGCAAAGTGAATTCCACATACATCAGACAGTCTGTCACAGACATGAAAAACACTAATATCACATTAAATAAAGTTGTAAACTATATTTTATATTCATACTTACACTGAAGTATAGTGTGATAATTAAATATATTTAACTCAATTAAACAGAAAAAAGACAAGCAATGCATGTAAAATGTATAGTGCTTAAACAAAAAAAAATAAGAAAATACAGTCAACATATATTTCGCAATTATTCTTCACTAAATGTATCAGGGATAACCAGCGAAATTACTAGAATTGATCAAGAACATGCCAGGTGTCCAAGTGAGGCTCTTCATAGGAAAAGGCAGGCTCTGCATTTAGTGCTCAACCTCTTAACAACTAAAGAAACTGAACAACTCATTTTAAAATCAAGACATCATTACTATGAACATGGAGAGAAAGCTAATAAGCTCTTAGCTCAACAAATCCACAAGCAAGAAGTTCGCTATGCAATCCCAGCAATCACCAACACGAACGGAGATAAAATCATTGACCAATAAAATATAATGCACACATTTAGAGACTACTATAAATCCTTACATTCTAATGACTTTACAGAAAACAACACACAATCTAATGCATTTATGGATGCATTACAGATACCACAAATAGATATTCTTAATGCAGAGGAATTGGATAAACATCTGGTGCTATCAGAATTACTAGATGCTATAAAGTCACTTCAGAGTGGGAAAGCAACAGGCCCTGATGGTTATTCTGTCGAATTTTACAAGAAATTCTCCACTCAGCTAGCTCCCTTCTTATTAGCAACATTTGCAGAAACTAGAGACAATCAAATTCTGCCTCAAACTTTTTGCTGTCTTTCCTAAACAAAATAAGGACATTACAATGTGCATCATACAGACCAGTTTCACTTCTGAATAATGATGTTAAGATATTCTCCAAAGTCATAGCTAGAAGGATGGAGTAAATGCTACCTTCGGTAGTATCATAAGATCAAACTGGACTTATTAAAGGCCGACACTTAGCTTCAAATCTTCAACACCTGTTTAATGTAATATATTCACTAGCAAAGTCAAACACCCCAAAGATATTATTATAGTTGGATGCAGAAATAGCATTTGATATGATTGAATGGAACTACCTTTTCACTACATTTAAGAAATTTTGGTTTGGGCTGAACATTTGTGCATGGATCAAACCACTGTATACCAATCCAGAAGCTTCAGTTTGTATTAACAACATTTGTTCAGACTACTTTAAACTAGAACATGGTACCAGACAAGGATGCCCCTTGTCACCACTGCTATTTGCAATCACCATTCAGCCACTGGCAGTTCACTGTCGAAATGCTTATCAGATAAAGGGGATTATCAGAGAAGGACTTGAACAGAAAATCTCATTATATGTAGATGATATGGTATTGTATATATCGGACCCAGAAAATTCTGTGCCTGCAGTCTTAACAGCACTTACAGAATTTCAAAAGATCTCTGGTCTCAGAATTAATTTGAATAAAGGTGTGTTCTTTCTAGTGGATTCTCAAGCATATACATATTAGATTGGACACCTTCCCTTTTATCATTGCAGATCAGCTACTTAGAACATCCACGTATTCAAAGAGCGACCCTACAAAGACCTAATGCAGAAGGTGGCATGGGCAGAAAACATACAAGCTAGAAAAACCTGGACACAAATAGATGAACATACACAGGCTTGGTGTGCAATAGAAATAAAATCCTGCAGTACTTCTCTATATTCCGTGCTTTGTGCCCCAATAAATGCAAGTTATCGCCGATATACTAATAACCCAATTGTGCTTCACTCACTCAGAATATGGAACCAACGTAGAAAGCATTTTAAGATGGAGAATCTTTTATCTGTGGCACCTCTGCATGAGAACCATCTTTTTCAGCCCTCGCAAACATATGCAGTTTTCAATATCTGGAAAATATTTGGGATTAAATTACTTAGAGATCTGTATATAGACAACATCTTTGCATCCTATGAACAATACATTCCAAATTTAACTTTCCAGCAACACATTTTTTTCACTATCTCCAAATTACAAACTTTGTGAAACAGAACCTGCCCGATTTTCCTTATCTCCCACCTTCCTCTATGTTGGAAAAAATATTGCTCAGTTTCGAAGACTCAGACAGCATTTCTGCAAAGTATAAAATTATTTTACAGTCCTTCCCTTTCAAAGATCCAAGAGGACAATGGGAGAAGGATTTCTCACTCAGCATATCAGAAAAGGAGTGGAAGGTAGCAATGCAGAGAATTCACTTGAGCTCCATATGCGCAAAGTATACGATTATTCAACTCAAAATATATATAACACTATATATATATATAAACTGTCCAAAATGTTTCCAGGGCAAGATCCAACTTGCGAACGTTGCAATCAAGTTCCAGCCTCACTGGGTCACATTTTTTGGGTCTACACCAAATTAACATCATTCTGGACAAAAATTTTTAAATGCCTTTCAGACAGCTTTGCGGCACTCCTTTGTGTGATGTCCTCCATATCTGATATGAGATCTGTCACAATATATATTATATAGAGCTTGTGCTCTGCTTTGAAGTTTGCACTGTAAGGAGGCATTCATTATGAATATTGTTCAGCCACTGCCTAGATGTTTTATTTGCTTTGGTAAATGTTGGATTAATTTGGTTTTCAGGAGGTTCTGAGTGTGTAATGAATGGCAGAAATATCAAAACTTGTGTATTATCTACATTGGGAAATGAGTTACTGTAAGATACTGTAGTGTTTATGCACTTTATGAGCAACACATGTAAAAATAAAATGAATCTTTGGTCTCCTTCAGAGATTTACGCCAGCAGTCATTCATACATTAAAGATGTGACATTATAACATACATGTAACCACATGTGTTGTGGTTGTGTGGTAAAGCATAGGGTAAAAACAAAAACAGAAAAATGCCGGTATTACTTTTCCTTGCATATGCGATAACCCTGGAATTACAGAGAGACAGTTATGCTTTAGATATGATTCTGCTAGTGTTTCCCTTTCTTCGTCTTTACTTCCCTTATAGTGATTAATTTCAAAGCCTTTTTATATGCTCGAAGTGAATAACATTTACAACAATGTTCATTCCAGTCTAATGTAGCTTAATGACTGTAAATATTTTGTAATAAGTTTATATAAGGAAATTGTTTTTTCCCTTTGTTTTCTCCCTTTAGATTAAAGGGAATGTGTAGCAGAGCATCATTAATTGAGATGGGGTGAGCCATTAATTGCCAGTGTGCCACCATTAAGGAGCAATCAGGCGACCAGCTGAGCAACCTTGGGAAAAACACAAAACCAAAACAAGAACTGCTGCAGAGGAGTTAAATTTGGTGTTGACACAACAGCACTTAGACCTGAGGATCATCTTCTCTTAGTACTGTACTATGTAGTCTGGTCTTAATCCACAACTAGTATGGTACTATCTCAGGCAACTGACCCACAATGTTTGTCCAGTCTTAGATAAGTAGTGAATATGTGAGTTAATCTTTATACAGTCACCCCTGTGACATCACATACCACACACTTGTAGAACATTTTAAATAGGGATGCCAAGGCAGCCGTCAATTCTAACATGCAGAAAATGGAGGCATCAGTAATAATGCAAAATGCCATCAAAATGTAACCATAAAAATTAACTTCTTCTTGAAACCTTCCATTCCGCTATATCCTAACTACAGGGTCATGGGGGTCTGTTGGAGCCAATCCCGGCCAACACAGGGTGCAAGGCAGGAAACAAACCCTGGTCATGGCAGCCCACTGCAGGGCACATACAGACACACCAAGGACAATTTAGAATTGCCAATGCACCTAACCTGCATGTCTTTGGACTGTGGGAGGAAACCGGAGTACCCAGAGGAAACCCACGAAGACACGGGGAGAACATGCAAACTCCATGCAGGGAGGACCCAGGAAGCGAACCTGGGTCTCCTAACTGCGAGGCAGCAGCGCTACCGTGCCGCCCTCTTCTTGAAACCTTTAAGTAAAAAATAATATGAAAAATCTATTTCTTGTACAGAAACATTCTGAAATACATACAAAGAACTCTTGAAACACCGAAAAGAAAAACTACTAGATCATAACACAGTTAAAGCGGGAACTAAAAAATTCTGAACAAAATGTGTGAAATTATTTGATAAATATTATTTCATTTCCCATGTCTTATTTGATATGGTTGACACTTTTTCATATGTGTCAAAGAGATTTACACTTCAGTTATAGTTAGCATGCCACAAGTTTGCTTTCTCTTTATGTAAAAGAATCTCCTCACACTCCTGCAAATAGATACTTTATTTTATTTTAATACACAATTTTGTCTATTATAACACCACTATTGATACGCTGCATTCAAAATTACTTCAAACATTTCTGTTTTTTTTTTCTTTTGTAACACGTGGGTGAAATAATTATATATATATATATATATACTATACACCATATTAAAAAATGATAGAAATAAATAAAACAAACTCTGGAGACAGACATTGTAAATATACTGAGATACCCAATTTGAATACTTCATTTAGGGATACCTGAAGCTCTCTGGTGGCCATGCACCCAGCTGGACTTTAGCAGTAGATCCCTGGTCTTCTAAAAGGACTTCTTTTAAGTGCTCTGTCTGCACCCCTCTCTTCCTTGCTCTCAGAAGCTGATTTTCTGGTCAGTTTCTCCAGGTTGCCCCGCCTCATTTTGCAGTGTGCAGCCACCTGATAAATGTACCTCTTTCAGGATGTTACAGTATTTACAGCACAAGCTTGTAACAAAAACAGCCAATCTATTATTTAAAAGAGGACTGATCCCTTAACAATATCTCAGTGTTATGCAAACAGGGTGATAATATTTACAGGTATATACAGAGCAATGGCACAACACAACTAGCACTTGCTTTGTATACTTCATGGCAGAATTTACAGATTGAAGTTTTGGAGGAAGAATAAACAAGTTGCAGACAAAAATTTGAACTTTTAAGGCCATAAAGAAATAGACACAGTCACATAAAGAATAGTAGACAATGCAGCATTCTAACTCAACATAATTTAATTGCAAAAAAGAATAAAAGTGCAAATAAAAAACAAATACAGTTAAACAATCAAAATGCCCTTTTGTGTCTTTTTCCTTTTTCTTTTTTTACAAAAAATATATATGTAACATATGGTCTGATTGTATTATCTTTGCAGTTCATCCTATACAACCCTTATTTTTCAATACTTTTACTGGTGATGTTGTATGCTTACTGGTAGCCAAAGTATAGAGACCAGATTTTTTAATGTTGCCTTTGTTCATGGGTTGTCAGAAAAGGGAAGCATATTAGTTAAACGTCTGTAATGAGGATGACTACTGTGTCCTGGAGCGACTGCATACAGGTGGCCATCGTAATTTGACATAACCAGGTTTGCAGAGGCACTTGTAGGAACCAATGGTGTTTATGCAATGAGCATTTTTACATAAGGATGCTCTTTGGCTCTGTTCTGCACACTCATCAATATCTAAATAAAAAAGAAAAAGTTAAAATTTTTATCAGTATAATTTTAATAATCTGTCAATTGTACAAAACATTACAATTGTAACCACCACATTTGTACATGTATTCATCCATTTTTAACCTATTTTATCTGTTATAGGCTTCCAGGGATATACATACACATCAAAACTGGAGTATCTAGGCAAAATGTAAGACAGCAGAACATGCCAACTCAGTATAGGCAGTGCATGGTTTCTGAAGTTGTGATGTAGAAATGCCTACCAAACTTCAAATACATTTTCTACTAATTTCATAAAGATTGTATAAGGGTGGATGGAAGAAGCAGTAACTGTATTGACAAGGTTAGACAGGATAATTGTATGTCCCAAGAAAGAGAAAAAGTTTAAAAACAAGAACATGCCTTGAGTAAGTCAATATGGGATGACTGGAGTGGTTGGCATGCTAGGTGCCCCTGAATTGCATTTAACACTGATACCAACATGAGTGAAAGAGATGTGACTTAGGTAAAAGGATGTTGTTACCTCAGGACAGGTGAAATGCATATAACAAGGACGACACACCTTCTACCCAAATAGAGAGAGAGTGAGGCTGGAGAGGGAAAGCAAGAAGTGGTACCCGTGGCATCATTATGGCATGGCTTTATGAGCTTAAGCCTCTGATCTCTCGTGTCCAGCACCGGTCTTTGAGATGCCCCCCTAGCTCTTTGATATGATATCCATGTTTCACTCATATAAACCCCATAAGGGATCCCTACCCCAGTCTTCATTTTGATATACAAGTACCTGGTCTGGAACCAGTCCCACTCCCCCAACTTTATTTTTGATCTGTCATTCATGTACGACTTCTATGATATTTGTGGTGTTGGGCATGCTAAACCCATGATAACAACTCAAAGTAATGACACGTCTTAGTGGCACATCCTCCAGGCTGCTAAAAGAGACACTGTACCAGAAGGGATTGTATGAAATGATGCTGTCTCTGTTAACAAAGGAAGCTGATGTGAAACTGCCATGGAGGCCAAGCACTTTAAAGACAGCTATATTGTGACCAAAGTGGAAATTCTAGCCTGTCCAAATGACAAACTGGAATGAAATCAAAGACCAGGAGATTTTGGGTCCTTAAGGGAGTAAACAAAGACATTGTAAACAATGCTAGCAACAAAAAGAAAAACACAAATATCAAAAACTTATAACAATGCAAAAGGGCCCTAGCCATAACTAATCATTCTTTCCCTAATTAAATTTTCATATTCAAGACTTTTTAATTGAATCCAAATCTTGGACTCTGCTATGTGCCACCTTCTTAAACAGTTTGAACATTATAAAGTACACAGTGTTAATGATGAACAACATGATCAGCAACCAGCTGTCATTACCAATTACAAAGACCACAAAATATTGATAACTATCAAAGAAATGAAAATATAAAACAACTAATTAAAATTAAAACCAATTAATAAACTTTTAAAGAAATCAATTATAACACAGAAAGTAATTCCAAACTGAGTTAGTAATAAACTAAAGGCTTGTGGATACAGGCACTTAAGGATTGGCTAGAGGGATTTTAGAAACTTTGGACCCTTTAGAATTGATTATGGAGATGGCCGGACATGACACCAGACTGGTGTTTAAAACTGCCTTACTGCCTTAATACATCTGCAATCTGGAGGAGAGACTGGGTGCTGGCTCAACAAGTGGGCTGAGAGAAAGAGAAACCTATGGGGAGTTTAGCCAAAGAATTTATGTAAGGAATTGAACCAGGAAATGGAAGAGAAATAAATACTAGAAACAAAGCAGGGGTCAAAAGCCAGGAAAACTAAACTACTTTGACCACACCATTAAAATGCTAACCAGATATCTTTTTAAATGTCCAAAGTTAGTAATGTACTTTCTTAATCACAACACTGCAGATTGATTGGGGTTTAAATTCACAATCTTGAAAACTGAAGTTACTGCATCGCCATCTTAAGACGGGGTACAGTGATAATGCCATGTACTGGATGCACCTTAGTCATGTTGGGGTAACTGGACATTGTAGCCAACAACAAAGCACTCATGGCAATTCGCACCACTGAAAAATTATGGTGGATACATGTCAAAATATCACACAAAATTTGTATTGACATTATAACCAAAAATTATAACTTTAAATGCTAATAAATAACCAAAAATAGACCTATTTCGGAAGGCAGCAGGCGTTCTTGTTTTGCTGTTTACTTTTTGCATCTCTCTCTGTTTATTTTTATTAACCTGTTTTTATTTTTCATTTACCTGTTTAACTCCTTGGTGTTACTTTGAATATGGCAGGCTGCCACAAAAACACCCTTTTATCACTGTGTAGACATAATTTTCTATTAATTGTTCAGTAACTGTTAAAAGACTATAACATTGCAGAAAGCTCTTAGCCTTGTATATGAGTTCTATCACAATATTAATGTCTAGAGTATTATTTTTATTGTATCCAAAAAGGACTACTGGAAGTCCATTAGCAGACAACTGATTTGTTTTGTCTCAGATCATAAAGAAAACCAGTCTTGTGTCCATTAATTGCAAAACTACATGCAAAATGCAAATTAGCATAGACGTCATTTTAGACCCTGGTTCTGTGAAGGCTGCCCTTCTGAATTTAAAGCAATGATACTACAGAAGCAAAATGAAAAGGTTTGTCAAGGTTAAGCATACCGATGCAACGTGTCCGGGTATGGTCGGGTCGAAAACCCGTGAAACATTCGCAGGTGATTCCCAAGTACGATCGAACACACTGGCCATTTTGACAGTTGCATTCATCAGAATCTTCTTCTGAGCTGTCTCCTTCTATTGAGAAAATACAAGAGAAAAGGGGAATTAAGTTGAAGACAACTGTTCTATGTGTATAATATAATAAAGCAGGATTTACTTATTATATCTGTTCAAATGCACACTGGAATATTAAAATAGAGGCTTGTCTGTCAGATGTTGCTTTGATAAGGTAACAGTCTAAAAGACACTATAAACAGTAGGTCAGATAGAAAACTGGCTATAGAAAACGTTGGATTTTCTGTGTGTCTAAAAAAGCATGACAGTATTGACACCATGGACTAAAATTGAACATTTAGCCAAAAAGATTAAGAAAATGATATGACTAACTCAATGAATTTTACAAATCTTAATAGTCTTACAATGGTTGGTTAAAAGGCAATCAGTAATACCAGCATCACAAACTGAGGAAGAAAAAAATAAGACAACTAAAACCACTAAAGGCCAATGACTTTGTTTACTATGTAGGAATACAAAATAGTGTAAGAGTGAACTCACACTATCAGGAGGATATTATGCTCAATTGAGTAATAAGTGACTTTAACAACACTGGCTAGAACACCAGCAGGTTCAAGAGCTACTTACAGTCCACCAAAACAAGAGCAATACATCAGTGACTACTGAATGCATTCATACACTTTCACTCTTTCTGGGACACTTGGGCATTACTAAATATCACAGGGAACAGGAAACATCTAAAAATTTCTAGGTCTAAACCAGCATCAAGCACTGGAGAAAATATTTCAAGGACTAACTCAAATACTATCAAATTAAAAAAACAACATTAAAGGTGTTAGATGTTGTCCTGAGGTAAGGAGGTTTGGCTGGAGCTGTTTGACCTGCTGCTTTCTGGATTAGTTCAACAAGTATCTCATTGCCCAGACCAGAAGCAATGGAAACCCTTTAGTCTTGACAATAGTGCCTGACAGCACTGATGTGTATGGGCCACATTGGAATTAGGAGACCGCCATTTACAAGACAGTGCTGGGCAGTGACTGTGATTATTTGGATGGAGAAATTTCAGATTTAAAAATAGTGTTGAAGATGGGGTGATCACTGAAAGTGACTAGGAATGGAGCAGAAAGGAATGGGTCAAAAGTAAAAGTTGCTAAAATTCACACAACGTTAGAGAGAGTACTCTGCGGTGGAGTTTTTAGAGCTGTTAGCTAGGGCCTTAAAAGCAAGAAAATGTATTAAAAACTGTGCCGTTCTGAATAATAAATATATAAAAAATATGTAAGAAAGTATGTAATGCATTAATGTATCCAAACAAGTCAATTAGTACTTTGCTCAGATATGATGACGGTTACAGTCTCATTTGAATACCTTTTTTGAACTACTTCTCTATGCCAATATGACCCAGCAGCTGTCCATCACAATAATGGTTCAGCAAGACAACCTGAATGTCCTGAACTAGCAGTCACAGAAGCCTGAACAGGCTAAAATCACGCTTTTCAGAAATTGTCAAGAACCAAGATCTAAGCTATTACTTTATCCATAACCCAGAAAAAAACACAGATTTGTATGTGCCTGTATTTGCCTGCCAATAAACTTCTTATTAGAGCCATTGTTCACACCATTCTATGCTATCCTATAATTAAAAAAATAAATTAACCCTGTGCTCATTTTATTAACTTGACTGAACAGAAGTTTTTGAATCTTTGACTTTCATACTTAGTGACCTTTGTCTGAAATGGCTCTTCATGGTTGCACAATTATAATTACCACTATTTCAAATATGCAAAAAATTCATTTTATATTGCATTCTTCTGCCACAATTTTTTATTTTGAATACTTCCATAAAACAGAATGGAAAAAAGTTAAGGAACAAACAGTATTATTCAGTGAGTCAGAGATGAGTGAACTAGCAGCCTTGAGTTTTAAAGCCATTAGGTTACACTCCACCCAAAATCGGAAATCTAAGGCTTAGGTTACAGACGAGCATGTTAAGAGCAAACTAGTTGCTGGTTAAAGGCTATTTATAAAAGAGAAAGAGACAAGCCACGTAAAAAGTGTATACATTGAAGCCAACCAAATAGCCTAGATTTAATGCACAGATTGAATATGAAGTCACAGAACAAAAGAGAATTAGTCAACACAAACAGGGATTAATAATTAAAACTGGACTAGAGTACTGAATTACACCACAGAAAATGTCAGGAAAAGAACTGATTTACCATTATTGTAGTCTGCAAATGACAAAGACTCTGTTTCTCCATAAGAATCCGTATCCAGATAAAGATCACATAATCGATTAAACATTTCTGAAATAAAGCATGAAAAAATTACTTAATAAAGACAGATAGATAGATAGATAGATAGATAGATAGATAGATAGATAGATAGATAGATAGATAGATAGATAGATAGATCACTAAAAGCATACTGTCACTTCCAGCCAAGCCCTACAATAATTTCCTGGGATAGTGGTGACCTTCTGTTTGTTAGCTGTAACCGTGACCTCTCTATCAGGCTAAATTTAGGCTGCTACAGGGTCAGGCACCTTTTTCACAATAGCACTTCAGCCCCAGCTTTATTGGATGTGTCTGACCTGAACTCCAGACAGGCATCTTAATTATGTGACTTCTGAAAATAAGTGGTTGGAGCACAGCTTATTTTGGTAAATCATAGCAAATAGTGTGAAAACTAAAGAATGACCTGTTTCCTTCATGATTCATCATTATAATGATTCCTAAAATTTAGTTTTCACTTTGAATTACACTTTTTGTGTTGACCAATATAAGTATAATGTGAAAAGGATGAAGAAAGTGTGAAAAGTTTAATAGCAATGAGAAACATGTTTAAAATCCTCGATATTAATAATTTACATGTAGAAAGATTATAATAAAACCCAGACTAATTAAATAAGGGGATCAATATGTTATCAATACATTAAAGGAGAAGGGCAAATGATGATACAGTAAAGAGAGAAATGTTAAATGCCAGCAAAACCTCTCTAAAACAAAAATATTATACAGATCAAAGTCAGCTATTAAGAATAGGTGTACAATACTGTAAGTACCAAGGAAATAATTCAGGATTTAAACATTTATGGATAACTGAAAAGAAAATCATGTTATTACGATCACCATAAATAATAGTAAATTATTAAGGAAAGGAAAGTAGATTCAAAAAAGTAAGGACAGACGCTTCAAGAAAATGTTAAAACTATTGTCTAGAGAAGCAAACCCTTCATTTTTTTTTCTGGTACCTCTCTTTTCAAATTATTTAACAAATTTACCCGTTTTATTGTATAAAGCAGCTAGTTTTAAACAATTAGAAAAAAATTTTACAGATGTAAAATGATGGAAAGATTTAAGACTTTAATTAGATATTCTCACCTGAGTTGCGTGGAGGACAGGTGCGGCATTCTGGTCCCCAGCCCATGCCATAATGGCAGCAGCATTCTGAGTATGTTAAAGCCTGACTGTTGCGAGGCGTGTTGCACATGTGGTCTTCTCCCACATATCGGAAGCATATGTCTCGATGGGCAGCTGTGCGGTCTGTAAGTGAATTACAGTGATTGCAGGAAAGCATTGTTAGATGAAGGCTAGCAATAATTCAGAGAAATTTCAACAAGCATACATCACAAATTGTTACTAAAAAGTATTAAGAGTCCATGCTGTGTGAATAAATAACTTTACTATGATATATACATCTTTTCATAACGTTGTTCGTAAAATTCATTTATATTTTCTTCTAATAAAATTTTGTAAAATTTAAACATCAAATTCCCATCTTATTCTCATTTATGTATTTAACACTAGGTCTATAACTAAACCTGATATGTAGCCATCATTGCAGAAAAAATAAATAAATTGAATAAATGTAATTTTTAATTAAAAAATTTAACATATAAAACAACTGGCATTCACATTTCTATCAGTGCCGATTTACATTTTTGAGGCAGCAGAATATTTTATTGTGTTACGAAATAACAGACATACTGTTAAATTGTTATACATGGTTTTATTTATGTAGACTCCACATTTATATACATCCAGCTATCTGCACAATTGAAGTCAAGTTTTTCCTAATATAAAAATTTGAACCACTGTGAGGCACACTGGTTTGTGCTACTGTGTCACAGTTCCACAGTCTGAATGCTGTCTGGAGGAAGCCTGTGAATATTTCTGGTGTCAAATTTAAGGCTTTATCAAATCTGAAACGTGAGAATGTGAAGAATCAGTTTCAAATTCTAGTTATAGTGAAGGAACCTGTAATGGATTGGCACTCTTCCTTGCATTAAATGTTGGGGAGATATGCTCTGGCATACTTTGAGACCTTGAATTGGATAACACATGGAATTGAGAATGACTGACTAACAGTAAAGACAATATATCTGAATTATTCTATATTGTGTTTTGCACATTGCTTTAACTCATCACTATCATGCACCCCCCAGTCATTTCCAAGTCACCAATTAGAAGTAGAGCAAGAGTTTTTCAGATGTTAACTGTTCCTGGACTTTTTTTTAAAGTAGAAACAAAGCAGTGATTTGGCACATCAGAATCCCTTAACTATAATAGTTTCACAAAAATATGCTTAACTTCCATAAGAAATTATGCAAAGGAAGCATATTGAAATTTAACACAAAGGCAAAACAACACCATTCTACAAATAAATTGAGGATAAATTATTAATATTCATCATACAGCTCTTTCTCTAATATAAAAGATTAGATTTTATGGCACAGCAAACATTCTGCTTTTATTTTGACTTCATAAAGTACTGAGGAAACATATTTGCACCTTGTCTGAGTACCTGCATTTTTGGATATTTTTTCATAATGAATTCGATCAAATATTCTATTGCAAGTATAAAATGTATATTTTTTGCATAACTTAAATGTTTGTGGCTCTTTTTGTAAAGCAAAACACCCATAATTTAATTAATTAAATTTAACACTGTAAACAGTGTTCTCTCTTTGCACTAAAAAAATCAAGAAATGCAAAAAGAAGAGGCTATTATATGATCTGCAAGTGATGGATATTCACATATTCAGTACCCATATAATGAATATGGGTATAATTGTTACTTTAGCAACTTTCTTAACTACTTGCTTGAGTTTAACTTTTTGTTGATCTGTATCTTCTCCTCCGTGATTCCCATTTCTGCCAGAATCTGATATTACACTATGAGTGTTTTGCTATGGATTTAAATTTTAAATCCTTGTTGAATGCTGACCTATGCTATCATACAACAAATTTAAAACAAGCAACAGGGAGTTCTTAAAACCTATGTGCAGGTCATTCATGTTTTGAGTACAAGCTTTTCATCAGCATGGTGGCTCCAATGGATTACAATCAGCGGTTGTGACATTACTATGACCCTTCTCTCTTGTTCCTAGGTCAGCATGGGGTTAACAGCAGGAACCAAACAAGCTGTGATCTTTCACATGTCTGGTTTCAGGAATCTGTCAGTAAAACCTAATAGAAACAAAATAGGATCTTAACCTATGTTGAAAGTATACCTAGTGAATATTCAAGAACCACAATTAAGTTTCTATTATTATAGTTTCATTATTTTGACAAATGAATCAGATTTAAAAAATGTTCCTAAAATACTGTACTACATCAGTTAATTCAGACGTATGGTTCTGAGGGCAGGAACCTACACAGAGCAAGACTGGTTCTTGTCCTGTAATGGTCATTACTCCATTTATGGACAAACGGAAACGTGTTTCTCTCTTTGACACCCTCCTCAAAGTTCCTGTACAACTGATTACATACACGTCTTACAGGGTCTTGCAGATCTTTGCAGTGTAAAACAGAGAGCCATGGGTTGGTGTTGAACCTATCTAAGCTACTGAGCGAAACTTCCCTCTAGATTTACAGACTTAACTTAACCCGAATACAATTCTTTTATTGTGGAAAGCTGTGGTAAATCTTATTTGCCAAGAGGAAAAAACACTAAATGTGCATACAAAAAGAAATCCAGGCATGGTGAGGCTAGGGCATGTTACATACTGTTGATGCTGTTAACTGTGAAGTAAATAATGAAAACAGCCTGACTTATTTCAGAAGCACTAGACAACTCTTGAAATTAAATCTTGTTAGAAGGTTCCCTCTAGCGTCCAGAAGTGGTATATAAAAGCTATCAAGTGGATGAAATAAATCTTTAAAAGGTCAAATGTGCATAGTAAAGTGATCTAGGAGCTAATTGGTCTTTATTATTAATGTGTCTTTATTAAATGCTACACCTTAGCCTTGTACGTATTTTGTCTGAAATGAATAAAAGTCTTTCCTAGTATTAATTATTAAATTTGCTTTAGACAGACTTAGATTGCTAGTTTATAATTTTGACTAATTAGTTTGCCTTAAATTGACATCATAATTTTAGATTACATGAAAAAGATTATACAATTGCTATGTTTTTCAAAGTGATTGCTGAAGACATTATATGTAACAATTTAAATGATCTAAGAATGCCAGTACAATTGGGCTTTTACCAAGTCAAAATATACTGATAGTCAGCACTGTGGTGTAGTGGTAACAGCTGCTGCCACATGGATCCAGTAGTATGGATTTGTAGTAACTGCTCACTGTCCCTCAACCCTTTTTCTGCTCACATGCCCTAAGAACTGCAAGTTCGGTTAACGGGTGACCTTATATTGGCCCCAGAATTGACGTGTGCATGCCCTGTGATGGACTGGCATCCAGGGAGCATTTAACCTTCTGTCCAGTGCTGCTGTTACAGGCTTTGGATCCTGCAGCCATAAAATGGATAAAGTGGATTTCCATACACTGGTTGCACCATTTATCAGTAACTCATTATGTGTAACTTACCCTCTGATGGGATTTGTGTTAAATTTTACGTAGTACTGAAAGTACTTTAAGAATCACATTTTTAAGTTACATTTTGTTAATAATGACTTGCTACAATTTCAAATCTGGAATAATTATTCTGTAATCCTTTTAATATTATCCTTATTCTTGGAGTCCTATTTAAAATTACGTAGCAATGAATATGCTAAAGACATAACAAAAAGCATAAATTGATATAACAAGAATATTTAGAATTAAAAGCACGTCAATAGTAGTAATTTATAGCACAGAAAATGCACTCTTCTGTAGTAATTGCTTAGTTCTGCACAACTTACCTTCCACAGATACTCAATTATTTTCAACCTCCAAATTGTCAATTGTCAGATTAAAAACTTGTCTGCCCTTTTGCAACATACTTACTTTTTAAGCTCTTTACAGAGTTTGCATACATGTTACATAGTCATCAAAAGCAGGCTAGCCTGTGTTAAAAGAAACAAAACAGCGAAACAGCAACCACATGCAAGAAGCCATCTATGCATAGCTATTTTAATGTACCCAAGTACACTCTTTGTGACATATGAAACAGGATTTGAATAAAACAATCTAAATAATTATGTTTAGGCTTTAAATGCCTTTTATCTGCAATGTTAATGAATATCTAAGGTATTAAAATAGCTATTCCATAGTTCATATAATCATGCTTCTTAAAATAATGCACAAGCAGGCTAGATGTAGCTTTATTGTTACTGAATCAATTTATGTTACTGAAATATTTAAAATTTTTATTGTGACATCTATTGCATTCCTTTTACATTAAAATACATAAATGAGTTAGCTGCAGTACTGATATTACTGGATTTGAACCCATCTGTAAATTTCATCACAGTTGTGATATGTCTAAAGTTGTAGTATTTTTAAATTATTTTCTCTAGTAATAAGTTTGTCAATTCCTTCACTTCTACTAACTAAATGGCATTGTGATCCTGTACCTTAATACCATAAATTGATTTAAAGGACATAGATTCTTATGAGTGGAGTTCTGACCAGAGCAGATCGTTTATGTCCAGTAAAGGCAATAAGAGAAAGAAGAAGAAGAAAAAAAAGCTTTTCTTTTTTTTCTGATCTGCTAGTTCTGGTACCCACCATCATAGACACACTGCTTGAGCGCCGCACTGAAGGTATAAGGCTGGTTACAGGTGCAGTGGAAGGAGCCGGGTGTGTTGACGCACAACCCATTTTTACAGTATGCCAGGTCCTGACACTCATCCACATCTGTAAGGAGAAGGAGAACTGTTACCTTCTCTAGCCTGAGTTACACATGCCCTCTCGAGCAAAGGAAATGCATTGGTGTCATTTTTAGCAGCTGGGGCAAAATTTTTGGCCTCCTAACTTGAGGGAAAAAAAGGAAAATCAAAAATACAGAAATTAAGTAGTGTGTAACTTGACACAATTAAAATCCAAAATTAAATGACAATAAATTTGAACTTCAACTTAAAATAAAATGACCATTTGCCATGTTATATAATTTACATTAAGTTATCTACTATTTTATTAAATATTAGTGCGACGCATTGATCCTATTTAATGTTGCAATAACTATTTTTATATCCAAACATCTCCATCTACTTAACACAGGATCGTGGGCAGCCAGCATTGTACATAATGTACAATTAGTTCTGGATGGGGCGCCAGTCCATCACTAGGCACATTAATGCACATATTCACAATAATTCACATGAGCTTGTTATAGCATCATAAATAAACACGTTTGTGGGATGTAGGAAAAACCTAAAAATACTGAGAAAACCTTCACAGAAAAGACAGAACATATAAGTTCCATGTAGACATCAATCAGGGTTTGAGCCTAATTTTCTAGAGCTGTGAGGCAGCAATGCTAACCATTGTGATATCATTTGCAACAATCATCTGTAAACAGATTGCCTTTGTTTGTGCAGCATGGTCAACACAGGTTACCACCACTGACTTCTCAGGACAGGAACTCAGGACCACAGCCCATAGAAACTGTCATAAGTAGTCAAGCCATTGAAGAACTTCCATCAGCTGAAGTGACTAAATGAGGAATTAAAATATATAGACAATGAAAGAGCAAATTCTCTAAACTTGCATTTTTCTGAGGTCTTCACATGTGAGGAAGTGAAGAACCTCCCAATGGTAACAGGAACTATTAAGGAGGTACTAAGTGATTTGGAAATTGTAGAGGGAAAAGTACTGCTCAGATTAAATAGGATAAAATTAAACAAATCATCAAAACCAGAAACTTTATCATAAAGTTCTTAAGGAATTTTGTGAGTACATATATAAACATGGTACGCATTTTAGGAAGTCACTAGACACTAGGGAAATTACACAGGATTGGAAAATGGCAAATATTTTCCCATTATATAAAAATGGTAATTGGGCAGATCCATGTAACTATAGGCCAGTACGTTTAACATGCATCACAGGTAAATAATAATAATAGAAGTAATATTAATAGAAGTAATTATTAAGGAAAAGATTGAGCAACACATGGCAAAAAACTGGAGGTTTACTGAACAGACAGCATGGGGTTCAGACAAGGGAGGCCATGTTTTACTAACATGCTGGAATTCTATGAGGAGGCAAGAAAATGATACAGTCAAAGTGGTATGTATTATATTAATGTATCTTGACTTTCAGGAAACATTTGATAAGGTGCCACATGAGAGGTTGGGCATCAAACTAAAAGATGTTAGAGTTCTGGTTGTAGTGTGTGGTGCAGAATTGGCTAAAATACAGAAGCAGATGGTTATGGTGTGAGGAAACGTATTAGAATTGGGGGAAGTTTAGAGTGGTGTCCCTCAGAGGTCAGTGCTACGGCCTCTGCCATTTTTAATATATATTAATGATTTGGATAGGAATATATATAACAAGCTGTTTAAGTCTGCAGATAATGCTAAGTTAGGTGGGCTGGCGGAAAATTTTGAATCCATTCTATCATTACAGTATGACTTCTATAGCATACAATCTTAATTTAATGTCAGTAAATATAAAGTGTTACATGTAGGAAGTAAACATTTTATTGAATACCCAAAGGGTGGTCTGAAAATGGAACACACAACTTAAGATAAGGATTTACAAGTTGTAGTGGACTATCAACTTATAGAAAGTGTTCAAAAGCCATTAAGAAGGCTAACAGAATAGTTATATAGCATGATGTGTAGAGTGCAAGTCAAAGGAGGTTATGCTCAAGTTTTATACTGGTAAGGCCTCACTTGGAGTACTGTGTGTAGATTTGGTCTCAAGGCTACAAAAACACATAGAAGTGCTAGAAAAAGTCCAGTGAAGAGGCTACAGAAAATGAATTATGAGGAGAGATTGAAAGAGCTGAGCCTTTTCAGTTTAAGGTAAAGAGATTAAGAGGAGACATGATTGACGTGTTTAAAATTAAGAAATAAATTAGTACAATGAATCGAGAATGTTACTTTAAAATGAGTTCACATGAGGCACAGTTGGAAACTTGTTAAGGGTAAATTTCACAATAACATTAGAAAGTTTTTCTTCACACATAGAACCACAGACACATGGAATAAGTTACAAGCAGTGTGGTAGACAGCAGGACTTAAGGACCTTTAAAACTTTACAATGTTATTTTGGAGGAATTAAGTGAATAGGACTGCCAAGCTTTGTTGGGATGAATGGCCAGTTCTTGTTTAAATCTTTCCAACTGTGAAGGTGTCTCTTCTTTGCAGCTCAACTCATTCTAGTTGAACCCGGCTGCATATGCATATAGAAATTAATTTCAGGCCTTAATGATTGGCACAGAGTTTACAAACTAATTGGGATAGTGCCATTCTAATAAGAACATCTGCTATCATCACTACTAGGGCTGTGACCATGATGGAGTGGATTAAGCATAAGCATGTCTCAATGGTCTTTAGAATTATGCTGTCTGGTATTTTTTCTAAATTGATTTTAATTTGAAACAGATAACATTCCATACAGTCAAGACAAATTTAACAAATCAAAGCAAAATTTGACCCCCACACAAGAAAAAGAGAGTGGGGCCAGCAATCAAAGCTACTCTATAAAAGGAGTAAGATAAGAAGGGTATTCTTTTCCCCGAAATGGAAGCTTATTCTAAAATGTTATTGATTAGATCCTGCCATATTTTTCAAAAAGTTTGGAACAGATTCTCTAAGTGAGAATTTTATTTTTTACAATTTCAAGTAATATAGAAAATCAGTTGCCCACTGACTTAAGAGTGCTGGAGTGGGATTTTTTCAGTTGAGCAAGATAAGTCTATGTGCTAGTACTGTAGTAAAGAAAATTAGTTTGTTTGTCCTTCTCCACTTTAAGGCCATCTGGGAGATCACCAGACATCACTGTTAGTGGATTAGGAGGGATTGTGACGTCAAGGCTGTCTGATGTGTTAATTAAGTGTACGCCCAGAACATGTGGCCCAGTGAGGCTGGCGCTAGATTGCGATGTTCACATGTTGGATCTTGCCCTGGAAACATTTTGGATGATTTTAAATGAGATAAATGTGCTCAATAAAAGATTTTAAGCTGAATGACTGAATGCTTTGCATCTATAGAGTTCAAGTGTATTCAGTGCATGGCTGCCTTCCACTCCTTTTCTGAAATTTTGAGTGACAAATCCTTTCTTCAATTTACTCTAAAAGGAAGGAACTCTTTGAAAGGAACAGACTTTAAAATATTTTTATAAATTGTACAGATGATATCTGAGTCTTCAAGTCTGATCAATAATTATTCTGGAATAGAACAAGGTGGAGGGTGAGGAAAACTGGGCAGGTTCTGTTTAGCAAAACTTCTAGCTTGAAAGTAGTGGAGGAATTGTGTTAATGAGAAGTTGTATTTGAACCGTAATTGTTTGTAGGATGCAAAGAATCTATGTACAAGTCTCTACAGTGTTTTAATCCCGGACATTTTCCAGACACTGAATAGTGTATATGTTTGAGAGGGTGGAAAAAGGTGGTTGTTATGAAGAGGTACAACAGATAAAAGCTTTTCTGTCTTAAAATGTTTCATCATTGGTTTCATATTCTGAGAGAATAAAGGGTAATTGGATTTTTAGTGTAATGACAGTAGTTTGTATTAACTGGGTCACAGAGCTGGGAATATAAAGAAGTACTGCAAGATTTTATTTCTATTGCAGACCAGTCTTGTGGATATTCACCAATTTTGTGTCAATGTCCAGGTCTTTATTGCTTGTAAATTTGCCGCTTAGTAATAAAAATTGAAAGTTGGGTAGTGCCCCTTCTGCTTTAGGTTGCTGTAGAGTCACCATTTGGATTCATGGATGTTTCGAATTCCAAATAAATGAAGTTATGACTGAGTCTAGTTTCTTAAAAAACAATTTATTAATGTATATGGGAATGCTGTCTTATGAGCACACTGGGGAGTTGCCCATTGTACAGCAGTCAGTGACAAGACAAAGAAAAGTTAAAAATTACACTCTGATAAGGCACATATTCTTTATTGATCTAAGGGCCTCAGCTGATCTTTCAGGTGGGTCACCATATGGAGTTTGCATCTGTGTGCTTTCATTGGGCACACCAACGACTGGTTCCTCTAAATTGGCCCAGAGTGAGTCAGACCAGATATATGTGAGGATGCCCCACAATGGTGTGTTTTCTCATCTAGCATTAACTCTTGTGTTATAATCAAATGCTCCTGGAACAGGTCATGTAACATAAAAGAAGCTTTAGAAAATTGATGAAGCGATGTTTTTTGACTACTTTACCCTGTCAGGCTATTTTTCAACATAGCATTATTTTGATTGCTGACATATTGTATATGTAGAATTAAAACATGGTGTTCATCACGAGTAAAGTCAAAAGTGATTGTAAGATCAAACAATTAATTGGACAATGGTGGTAGTTTTGTAGAGGTTGTTTAGGAGTGTGGTGATAAAAAGGAGAATAGGTCTCAGAAAAAGCTTTTGATTTACTGACCAGTCTACATTTCATTTCTTATGTATAGTCATAAGGTCTGTTTAGAAAGCAAAATAAACAGATTTTGAGAAAAAAATGGCCAAAATGAGGCTTCTGCTCAGGGTTTGATTGACATTTTGTGAAGGAGGAAAGAGCTCAGATGTACTGCAGTAGAACCACTATTTATCTAGCAAGAAGGCAGTTAAAGAGAGTTTGGCCATTAATTAGGAAATACTTCCTGGGCCTCTCTTACTGGTGTGTACCTGTCAGTTCCCACTGGAGTTAGATTCAGGGACACAGCCTTCTCAGATTGAAGGAATTATAGCTGTCAGCTGTCCAAGTAGTATTTGAGAATTACCCAGGAGGAGCAGAAAACGTTTCAGAAGAAACAGGTTCTAATGATCTTAGAGTGTTACTGTCTCAACACCAGGAAAGGAGAACTGGCTATATAAATGGGCTATAATATTTATTACATGTAATGATTTATGAGTTGCTTTAATAACTGAATCCATTTTTATACCAAATCATATTGAATAACATCTGTAACTCTGCAACAGACTAACTCCAAATGTTCAAAATGAAATAAAACACATTAAAAATTAACTTATGATACTTTTGAATTTTATCATACAATACACAGATTACCTAAATTGCTTATATACTGAAGCAAAATTTGAATTTTTTTTTTTAATTTCCTTATGGCAAAGGAAAAGTATGCATGTTCCTTATTATCTAAATAATTATTTTAACAAAATAGTTGTGATTCAGATAAAAAGCCTATTAGTAATACCATCCTGAGCCATAGAAACTACTGTGCTGTCATTTGATCAATCAGTTAGTTTACAGTATTGATAACTTATTTATTTGTTCATTAATTTATGTGTTAATTTATACATTTGTTCAAGCTGCCACAATGTTGAAATGATTAGCACAGCTCCCTCATGTCTCCACAGATCTGGATTCTAGTCTTGCTCACTCTCCTTGTGGATTTTGCACATTATCTCTTTAGCTATGCAGGTTTTCTTCAGGTCTCTAAATGTGTGCCAGTTAGATTCTCTGGTGATTTAATATTTAAGCTGGACTAAATAAATGTGTGCATATGAGTCTGTGCATTCATAAAAAACCAGTGTCCCATCTTGGGTGGGAGTCCTGGCTTGCTGCTCTGGCTACCTACAACCCTAAGATGGTAAAAACAAAAGTCTGCTACAGAAATTAATGGAGCTTTTTCAGTTATCATTCACATTTCAGAGCATTTATTCATCCCTCTTTTAACTAAAAATAGCATGCAAAGACTGCTAAAATTTGAACAGCAGTTAAGAGTTGCAGTACAAATACAAAGAAAATCAAAAGAAAAAGCAGACTTGGACAACATTCCAGTATTAAATACACAAAGAATAAATGGCAAAGGGTAACAACGCTAGGGACTGCGGCTCTTTATAATAAACTGAAAGCAAAAGAAGCAAAATGCAGGCATGATTAATGTGAAAATACACCTCACAAAGTATTTTAATTCTAATTGCATTTTTGAAGCCAAACTGGCACAAATATACAAGATGATATAACAATTATTAATAAATAAAATAAGAAAAACATATTATGAAATTGAAAAAGATAACATTATAGTAAAAAAAACATTGCAAAACCTAAACTAAACAAGAAAATATTCTGACCATATTGTTAATAAGCAAAGTAGTTTTGTACCTCATTACTGTATATTTTTATATTAAGTCTTTTATTTATCATTATAACATGTAGGTTAATTTTATTGTAAAGGTTTAATAAATAAATGCATTCTTGAAGTTTTATGCATATTCACTTTTTTGAAAAGTTATTGTCATCTTTTAATTTCAATAGACTATACTTATTATTTACTGCGGTGGGTTGGCAACCTGCCCAGGATTGGTTCCTGCCTTGTGCCCTGTGTTGGCTGGGATTGGCTCCAGCAGACCCCCGTGACCCTATTCGGATTCAGCAGGTTAGAAAATGGATGGATGGATACTTATTATTTACGTATTTGGCTGGCACCTTTATCCAAGGCGACTTACAAAATTTGAGATACAATTGGTTACATTTCTTTGGTTTTTCTAATTGGGGCACAGACAGGAGAAGTGACTTATTCATGGCCACTCAGTGTCAGTAGTGGGATTTGAACCCACAACCTCAGGCTTTAAAGTCCAAGATCCAAAGCTTTAATCACTATGCCACACTACTCTACAATATAATATTAAGCAAAATAAGCTTGACATTGACTATTATTTTATTTAATTATTTTCCAACATGGCAGTTAGGCACATGAAGGTGACTTGCCCACTTAACTCTTAAAGGTACCTACCTCCTTGTTCCTCTGGTGGGATGCAGCTATTCCTGTCTGTAGCCAGTGTCCAGGGCAAGGTGCAAGTGCAGTAGTAGGAACCTGGAGTGTTGTTACAGTGGCCATTTTTGCAATTAGAAGGGTCCTGACACTCATCCACATCTAAAATGAAGGATGAAAGACAATGATGATGATGAAAGTCAGTCTGGTGTGTCCTTTCAGGGCTGCAGTGACTCAAGAGTCTCACTGCCAGCAAACCAACTTTAAATAGAAGAGAACTTCTGAATTGTTCGTGTGATTGGACTCTAGTGAAGTATTGCCTTTCTTATCGTTTCTCATTGTTTGTATATTAACACGACAATCAAAAGACACACAGAAACTTGACAGAATTTTTCAGAAAATGATTTTGCTTTTTAACTTCATTGTGTCTGAATTTTGTCAAAAAAATCCAGATATTAAAAGGTAGATTGAAATAACAGACACAGTAATAAGCACAAAATAGAGAATATTATTAAAAAGTAGTTATCTTTATTTTTCTATCAATGTCCCATCCAGTTTTGCTACCTGAGTTGTGCTTAAAGCCTGAATAGGATTAATGTGCTGTAAAAGACATGCAGGTTAGGTGAACTGGCGATTCTAAATTGTCCCTAGTGTGTGTGGGTGTGTGTGTCTGTGGGCACCCTGTGGTGGGCTGGCGCCCTGCCCGGGGTTTGTTTCCTGCCTTGTGCCCTGTGTTGGTTGGGATTGACTCCAGCAGACCCCCGTGACCCTGTAGTTAGGATATAGCGGGTTGGTTAATGGATGGATGGATAGTCTATTCATTGAAGTGTAATAACTTAATAGCATATACAAAATGCCTAAGCCACTCAACTGATTTTCTGTTATTTTTATTTATTGATCATGTAATTCACGAAAAGGATAAAAGGCAATTAGTACATTTTCCCAAGTACTGTAGCTTAACAAAACAGTGTACATAAGGTACTGTAGGATTAGCGTGTAATAGAATTGTTTTAACCACTTTCTTTTTGCTACAGAGCGTTTATTTCTGGATATACGTACCCACTGTGAGTGGAATGATGCATTTTTTCTTGCTAGAATCAGCAGTCCATGGCAGATTACAAATACAGTAGAAGGATCCTGGAGTATTAACACATCTCCCATTCTGACAGCTAGACTCATCATTACACTCATCCACATCTAAGAAGATTCACAATACAATGTGTTATAAGGTTGATTTTGAAACATAAAGACAGAAAGAAACATTTAAGACTAATGCTTAAAAGTATACGGTCAACATTCAAACAAAAATTAAAAGTTGCAAGCCACTTTGTTTGCAGAGGTTTCAGGAAATTAAACTCTTTTATCATATAACAAAACATAAGTTTACTGACCCGACAACAAAAAATGGCTCTGCCAATATCACTTCAAAAACTGACTAAATAAGAAAAAAAGTAAAGAAAGACAATTTAAGTGCCTTAAATGGTGTTTCTGTATGTCCTGTCCTCTACTCTTTCCTCATCCTGTTTTTAAGTGCAAACAGACTGAGCTTTATTAATTGAATTGGGTCCAAAAATAAGACATGTGAAAAGTAAAACTGTTATGAAATTGAATATTTTGGTTACATAAAAATGTCTGACATGTATGCTTTTTTAAGTTAGCAGACTGTTTTTGAATCAACAAATAACTCTTTAATTGCTTTTAATGCATTAATTAATGGTAAATTTTGTTAGAAGCCACCTTGACACTGGACGAGGAAATATATCTGGGTTACTTGAATTTGTATTTAGATAAGTACATGTGCAATTTTAAATTTAATAATTTTTCAATATGCACTATGGCAAAGCATGACTCATATTAAAATTGTTTACATTGTTAGTTTTATTTTGATTTTATTATTACTTTGTAAAATATGAAGTTTTTCTATATAAGTACTGTAAATCTAAATTAGGAATTATGATCTTTAAACATCTGCGGAATTTCTTGGCAGCATGTGCTTTCCATTAAAAGGGTAATGTTGTTAATTACCATATTACTAGTTCGCCAACCATTTTCAATAATATTTTCATCATATACAGGGAAACAGTTTCTTTGTACTTTGATAAAGTGAGCTGTTTGTAAACTAACAGATAGAAAAGCATCAAACTATTGTCACTCATGTGCGACAGAGGATCTCCCTCAGGGCTTGTTTGAGGTCAGTGATATCCCACTGGGATGAGTGGCACCCATGGCACTAATCATGCACTTTTCTTTTTTTGCCCAGAGTGGGTAGCTAATTCTGCTCCTTCCAGTCACAGGCCCCTAAATCCCAAACTGACCGGAAGGAGACATCTTTTGCTGACAGAGAGACCCATGAGACCCCCAGCCATTTAAAAAGCTAAGGTACCAAGTTGATTGTGACATCCCCAGAGATATTGCCTTTTACTTTATGTTTATAAACCACACCATCAAACACCTTTAATGTTTATGTTTGTTAATTTAGGACTTTGAAGTAAACAGGGGAACTGGGTTGGTGCCCCAACATTTATTCCATTGAATTGTCAATCCTCATAGGACCAGCCTATGTATTTAAAAATCTTAAAAGAGAACAGAATGAGTAACCATTTTAAACACTATATGTTCAATGAAGGGCTGACAAATCATAAGCAGATGGTTGGCATGGCTCTCATCTCCCTGACTGGACTAACAGCTTGTGTGATTTTCAAATTTCAGCCCCCTAGAATGTTACAAGAGAGCAAACAATCTAGGTACATACAGTATTGTTAGGTATGTGGCACTTTTGTATGACCAAATTTAAGGAATTGAAGGAAAAATATTAATAAGTCAGTCTGGTCACTGTTTTTGAGGAATTTTAACATTCTCCCTAAAAACCAAAAACAATGCTTTTTCTTAAATGGAGAAAAACATCCCATTTCTTTATAATTGCTTAATGTAATACATCACTATGGGGCAAAATGAACTAATCTTGCATATCCATTTCAAAACAGCCCCCTCCAATTGTGTATATACTATATAGTGATCTCCTAGAATGGCAAGGCAATGAAAAAAAAGAGCCTCCTTCAATACAGCAAACATGCTCCTTTTCAAAATGGCTACACACTGTTTCTAATTATAAAGAAGACATTTAGAATGGAAGAGTTGTCATACCCATGCACCTTAGAAGATTACTGTCATAGTAAAAACCCTGCTGACAGTAGCACTCATATCCTGGCTGTGTGTTCATACAACGTCCATCCTTGCAAATCTCCTCACTGAATAATTCACATTCATCAATATCTAAGAAACAAAGAGAAACCCTTAAGAAAGAAAGAAAGAAAGAAAGAAAGAAAGAAAGAAAAAGAAAGAAAGAAAGAAAGAAAGAAAGAAAGAAAGAAAGAAAAAGAAAGAAAGAAAGAAAGTACCTCTATGAGCTGGTATACCATAGCCAGTGATCATCTCATCATAAAAGCCTCTCCCAGTTGGGCATAGGGAATGAAACTCAGCTACAGGAAATGAAAAACAAGTAGTAAGTAGTTGCATACATGGAGTGGAACCATTACTCACCAATACAGTATCTGTCTTCTGGATTATGATCATTTTCCCTTTAACTCGTTAAAATCATATTTTTTGCTCCTTTTATTGTTTCTTAATCATTTCAACTGTTTGTAATTAACTTTCATAGTCCCTAACAAATACGTCATTTATGCCATGATAATGGATGGGCTTTTAAACTCTTGTGAAGTTACAGGTGCTTAAGTAAAGTCTGCATATAATTGATGTAATATAAGTTAAATAGACAGATTTTCTAAGAAATATAAGCTATCAAATATATCATTTAATAATAATATTGATAACATCAGGACCATTCTTAAAGGGATTGTGTTATCTTACCTGAGTTGTAGACCGGGCATGGGTAAATCTCACAATGATCACCCCAGCCAGCTCCAATAGAGCAGCAGCACTCCTGCTTAGTAATATTAGTGGCCAGCACACTGTCACAGAAAATGGTGTCATCAAGATTTAAGTAACACTCCTTCTTGTCATCAGTATCAATCTCAATTTCTGAAAAGCAATAGGCAGGAATAAGAAAGTTCATGTAATTTTGTTTTGAAGGATTTTTTCTCATTAAAGCTGGTATTTTTAAATGTATCTTTAATTACTTTCAGGTAGAATTTGTCTTGCCATAGCAGCTGGAAAAAACTAACAAACTGGATATGCAGAGATATACACACCCAGCAATATGTACAGAGAATTCTTATCAATAATTATATATAAATACATCTAAGACAGTTGGAAATCTAAGTAATCAACGTAAGCCTCAGTGTTAATGTTTGTAGTGCACCTTGTATTGTAATGTATTTTGTAATGCATGCAGTAATAATATGCATTACTTTTGTCATTCCAACAGATGGCACACAATAAACATTACTTGTAATAAAATGCATTACTTCAAATGTTTGTGATGACAAAGCAAACCATATTTCCATAAAAGTTAGGACACTTTCTAAAAATGCAATAAAAACTAAAATATGTAATTTGGTAATTTACTTGAACCTTTATTTAACAGTCAAAGGGACATCACATACAAACTTAATTCTATTTGTTAAAAATAAACACATTTAGAAATTGATGCCTGCAACACACTCCAAAAAAGTTGGGACAGAGGCAAGCTTACCACTGGGTCACATTCTTTTAATTACACTTCTTAATTGCACAAAACTCCATAGCAGTTTCACTATATTTGTGAACTCGGACAGGTGTCAGCTAACTCTTAATAATTACCCAGGGCAGAGGACGTGGACCAACTTGTGCTTGCTGCCACACTGGCTTTTGTAAGAAGACACTGGTGATACTATATCTTAGCTGTTTTGCTGGCATATGAGTCCTATTAATCTTTGTCATGAGAAAACACTTCCAGATAAACAGTTTTTTTAGTAAAAACTTCAAGCCTTGCCCTAAGTTGCTGAGGTGTTTCACTTTCATGATGTTGAGCTGCAGTATATGCTTTGTTTTGATATTGTCTTTTCTTCTGTGTCAAATAATACAATGTCATTGTGCTAAAGGCATTTACTGTACACAGGTCTTTTGTAGTGAGAACTGACCTACATGTGAGAGCCAAAAAGATTTAAAAGTGCGTGTGTGTGCCATCTAGTGGCTGTGGCTGAGTGTGAGCAGAATGGACTTCTCCATATAAACACACACACAGGTCTTTTGTTTATATATGTCTAATATATATACAGTGGAACCTCGGTTTGCGAGTAACTTGGTTTGCAAGTGTTTTGCAAGACGAGGTAAATCCTTCTATATAAAAGCGGTCGGGATTGTCCTTCCTTTCCGTGAGTGCTACGCAGGCGCGGAGTTTCACACACGCCTCTTCCATTTTGCAATGCACGATGGGATTTGTAGTTTCGTTTTTCCAGGTAAAAGATGATTTTCTACTCCAGACTGTGTGATATCTTCTTCTTTCTTACTATATAAAAGCGGTCGGGATTGTCCTTCCGTCCCATGAGTGGAAAGCGTAGCGGTATTCCGTTTATCACAGACTTACTACTTGCAGCTCGCGTTACGAAGCGACATGATGTGAGCAGAGTTCTGGTGCTCCCATCATTCCCTTGCTTTTGTGCACGATGCACTGGAAAAATAGACAAAATTATGTCTCTGGAAATAATTAATGTTGATGAAGTACAAATGCCTCACCGCGTAGTAAATATCAAGGGGGTTCAAAAGGGCGATCACAATATAGAAAAAACAGGTTAAATTTCATCACAAAAATAACAGAAACTATGAGTATTAAAGTAATACCGCTCAAATGCAATATAACCATTAATGAGTTTGTATAAAATATCAAATTGATCTACATATTTAATTGCCTTAAGAAGTGGTCAACTTAAAAGTTGGTCTCCTTAAAAAGTGGGTCAGCCTAGTTTTTTAATACTTTTTGACTTGATAAATAAGCAATGTCTTGCAATACGAGTAGTACGTATATGCTTTGTCCGCTGAGCATCATGTGATCACAACTGAGCTGATGGTTCTTCCTCCTTATCTCTCTCTCTCTCCTTATCTCTCTCGCTCGCGTGCACGTCTCTCTCACTCTCTTCTCTTCTCTTGAGGGCAATCGTCTCCTATTCTCCGTCTGAGTGCCTCACTCATATAGTCAACATCCGTACGAGCGTATACTGTTTACTACAGCATTGTGACTATGTGTGTGTGTGTGCTGTGAAGTGCGAGTCCCTGTCTTGCGCCCCAAAAACAAGAAGCCGAGTCTCAGTACTTTAACAACACCAGCTTTATTCAGCTTGAAACAGCAACAGCGTGGTTATTTATTGTAGTGGGATCTTTATAATGTTCCTTGTATCACCCATCGACGGCAGATGCTTATAACATGTCTGCGATCTTTTTGGATGTGCTTATACGGCAAACTGCTACAGCGCTGGGAGACTGCGATTGCTTTGGGACTCTCTACCGCGTGTCATCCCGTTGGGTGGAATCCCACAAGAGTTTAGAAACTCACTCACACCAGCCTTGATTCTTTTTAAAGGTAAAGTGCAGGTTAATTTGTTTTATGTATTTTTACTTTATATTTTGTATTAATCATTTTTATATGAATAGTTTTGGGTTGTGGAACGAATCATCTGAGTTTCCATTATTTCTTAAGGGGAAATTCACTTTGATATACGAGTGCTTTGGACTGCGAGCACATTTCCGGAACGAATTATGCTCGCAAACCGAGGTTCCACTGTATCAGGTCAGGTTGGGGAGCATGCACTGGTACAGCACATTGCCGCATCCACCACCAGTTCTGATCCCAGATAGGCCTGACCCTATTGGTTCTCCGACCATTTTGACTCTTCCGGGGATGGGACTCTCCAGGGCTTTCCCCCATATACTGTATAATAAAGAGAGAGAGAACATTATAGTATGTGTTGATTTCCATGTTCTCCTTGTTTTTGTGTGTTTATTTTTTTATGTTACACATTTTTTACAATGATAAAGGGTAGGCTAATACAACTTTAAATTGGTCCCATATAAATGTCTGCATGTGTGCTCTGCAATGGACTTACACCTCATCCAGAGTTGATTTGAGGCTTGCTCTTAGTACTGCAAGTATAACTGTCAGCCTTCCTGAGACTCTGGGCTGGTAAGGCATGTTTAGAAACAGACAGATGAATGAATTTTTGCTTGAAGGCCATGGACAGGTTGAGTACATTTTCTATTCTCTGTGTAAGGATTGTGGCCTCTCTTTAGACTTTTCTAAGTTGTAATTTCTCACTTGTGCTGCTCTTTCCACAGATTTCATTTAGTTTTTTGTACAATAGTGAACCTCTGCTCACACTCGGCTCCAAGTAACCCCTGGATTAATGCCAGAGATGACTTTTTATACCCACACATGGAAATGTTTGACTGTTGGCATAAATTCCCACAAAACATCTTGATGCTAAGCTGAATCCTGCTGAGCTTTTCTGCTAATATCTCATCCTTTAAATATTTGAGAAGTTTCTGTTAAATTGCAAGGAACTGAGCACATATGTTTGAGAATATTAGAAAGCCAAGATAGATTATCAAGACTAGCAGTTTTCTAATTGGGGAACTGAAGAGAATGCCAGATGGGACTGTGGCCTGGTGGTCCAAAGACATTACAAATGCACAGAACTGTCTCCCTCACCACTTCATTACAAGATGCAAATAACTGAGTGATGATTTGGGAGGCAGGAGAGGACAAGCACTCAAGTGGTGGGAGGAAAAGTGGCCAGTACTGGAGAAGGAGAGTGATGTTAAGTATGACCCAAGTTCTTGTTTCGAAATTACATGGATGAAAACTGTGGGAGCCACCACAGTACATGGGTGATGGAGTAGTTCCTACAAAACTACAATGATTTTTCTTTCCACCTGTTCATTTGTACCTTAATGTACTTCCTGTGTTTACCCCCACCAGTGCTGATGTAGAGTTGAATTATTTTAATTATTCTGGATATCGAAAAACTGTAAGAAATTACCCTGTATTGGTCACACAAAGATACTGAGGTCAAATTTCAGCAAGCACTACTACAGACCAACCAAGCAAATTCCTGCCATGTATGAAAGAATATTCTATAACTAAACCCTAGCATGCAAATAATGGCACATACACACATATTGGATGGGAAAGGACACATTTTCACTTTGTTGCAACAGGCTTTTCTTGTTTTTATCCCCCTCATTTTCCTTCTTTGGATGGCTCTGCCTATAGACATCTCCAAAGTGGCTTTTTTTACCCAATGCTGATTTGAGGATTTTTTGGGCCCATACAAAGTTCTTGAAGGATACTCATAGTAGACCTCTTTTGTGAAGGTCCTAAATGATATTAGAAAAAATAATTTCTTTAAAAAGTCCCAGCTGTTGCCTTGCATTGTTTTTCTTTTCTAGTTTATTTTCAATTCACTATTTTTTTACATTGATAGGCACTAAATACAACTGCCATTTTTGAAATTTAATACTACAGTACATGCTGTTTACTTCATAAAGCAAGTTAATATGAACCACTTACTATTTATATTTAAATTATTCTATTGCATAAACAGTTCTCCTTTTCTTCTGCACTTTTGCTTGGAAGAGGACTTTTCAGAAGATTACAGTAATTCCATCATAAAATTGATTTTTTTATGTTATAGAGTTGCAGAAGCCAGTGGTATCTTTCCATGCCAATTCAGAATATTCAATAAATCAGATATGCATCCATTTATGATATGGGAAAAAACAGATTATGCAGAGAAAAATCTCATGTAGACATAAGTAAAATGTGTTGTCTCCCCATTAGTGCTGAGTGAAAAAAAATGGCAAAGTGTTTTTTGTAACAGATATGCTATGTTTGCCAGTAACCTTGTCTGGCAAATACTTTCTTGAAAATTTGATGTGCAACCAGCTTAGACATATTCTTTCTCCAGTGCTCCATGATGTTTTGCGAGGGCAGCATGACATCACAGAGCTGTAGCAGCCAATGTTTTAAGGCTTAACAACCCCCATCCAGTATATCATGCTGATTCCAGTGGTGGCAAAACTTAGTAGAAATGTTGCAAATACATTTAAAGACAGAGCATGCATTTAGAAGGAAACTGGAAGTGTGACAGTGTATTTGGGTCTTAAAGGTTATGTATTGTTGTATGGACATTGATGTGACTTGTGTATAATATGTTAACCTATCCCAGGATTATCCAGAGAGCTGTGCAGTAGTTTCAAACAGGAAGGAGCTTCAGTGTTATGCTTCTTTGGCAGCAGAAGCAGTGAGTGAGTAAAAGCGCCACGAAAAAAAAAAAAAAATTGTACTTTTCGGCTCAAGAGTACCTGCCATAAAATCTGTTGGAGGCAAGCCTTTCTGTCTGCAAAAAATTTTACTGTTCTGATATTTAATTATATTAATTTTGTCTCAGGGACACTTGGTAGTATTGTGCTTAGCAGTGCTGCCTTGTAGCTCATGTCACATATTTTGTCACAATAATTAGCCCAGCATAGATGGCAGATGCTTCCTTAACCATCAGGAGCAATTAAAAGACCATTACACGATTATGATCCTCTCAAATCTATTTCAGTGTACACTTCTCCATTAACTCCAGTGCATTTTATGGAGTTCAGCAAAGCCTATGAACATTTCCGCAATTTTGTTGAACTCCGGGCGAAAAAAATTCAGTGAGGTTTCCTCATCTCTACAAACAGTGGCCAGAAATAAAGAAATTACACAACCATGCCACATGGATAACAAGAGAGTAAACTTACAATTTTTTTTTGAAATGTTTAAATAATCTTTACTGCTTTAAAAGAAACTATGTAAAAGGATTTTATAGACGTGGCATGGTGGGGCAATGGTAAGCACTACTGTCTCAGAACACCATTATCTTCGGTTGTATCCTGGCGTGGTCACTATCTGTGAAGACTGCACATTCTTAGTGTGTGCTGTGATTTCCTACATGACGCAGACGACCAAGGAAGAAATTATAGCAATGAAGTAACCAGGAAACTATGGGAATAATTTGTGATCTATAGTTTGTGAGTTTATAAATGAATTATTAACTTTTATTTAAAGGTTAACAACATAAAGCATTTATCTAAATGATATCTGTACTGTACCTTCACAGCTGTGTTTATCCTCAGAGATGGCATAGCCTTCATAGCACAAACAGATATATGAGCCATCGATATTCTCACATACTCCATTGGGATGGCAAAGGCTGTGGTCTTGAGCACATTCATCGATATCTACAGTAGTAGAGATATAGTATGTGAAGAATTCAGAAAAAAAAATAAGAACATAATAATAAATAGACGTTTTATTTTATTATTGCTATTTCTATTTACTGGTCGTATTAGTTTTAACATTTTTGTGCTTTTTAACTTTTGATAAATAATCAAAGATGGATGCCATATAATAAAAAGTGATAACTGAATGACTAAACCTGCAATAAATACAATAAAATTGCAAATTTTGTAAACTACATTCAAAGTAAAAACTATTTAAACATAATTTTAATGTAAAATACAGCATTACTTAAAAAGATATAGATGACTTCTGTTTTTAATTATAACACAGGAAATACATGTGACTTGATAAACACCTCATTGTTAAGCAGTTCTTTGCATGATTAATATTGTGGCCTTATGTCCAGCTGCTTAGCATTTACCCCTTTGTACAAAAAAAACTTGTGATGCTGCTGTATGCAAGTGAAAATGAATTGTTTACCATATACATTTCATCAAAATCATGCAATTTCCAGAGCAGCATTACAATACCAAACTTCTTCCACACTAGTCTTATAAACTCCAATAATCCTTTCTATAGTTACATAAGAACATAAGAAATTTAACAATAACTAATAACTAAGCTGTCTCAAAATCTCATCCAAATTTAATTCAAACTTTGTCATGGTTTCTGCTTCTACTACATGTCTTTGGAACTCACAATGATATTATTGTTTGTGTTCTTTGGTTTGTTATAAGTACTGGATTGGATTAGAGCAACACTTCCTAATGAAATGTGAACCCAGTAATTGTCTGTTTAGGTTTTCTTGGGGTACTCTTGTTTTGCATCCACATTCCAAACATGTGTGTGCAGTTAATCTGTAGCTCTAAATTGGTCTAATATGGGTATGTGTGTGATGCTGCTTTTGACTCCACCCAACCAAATGTGAAATATATGAGGATGTTTCTGCATGTTAGGTTGAATTCAAATACTGCTCTAAGCATCACAGTAAGAGTTTCAGGCTAATCATGAAGCTATCAGTGGTCACTTTTAAATCACTCATCACAAGTCTCCATTTTTCTTGTAATCAGTCACACCTATGATTATATTCTGTTCTATAATAGCTGTACTTATCTACTGTATTGCCAACTCAGAATCAGGGATGAGCAGATTGTAAAAGCATTTGCAGACCTGTTAGTAAAGGTATGTTTTCTGGCAATCCAATTTTATATATAGGCTGGAGAGTTACCCAAATGTTTACAACAAAGTTTATTTTTAAAGCACCCTTCTATCACAGTGCACACACAATTGGCATCTTGTAAGATAACAGTGTAGTAAATAGATAATTTTTAAAGGATTATGTCATGTTAATGTGTAATTTTTTTTCCAATGTACACAGAATATTTTATTAAAAATTAATAGTAATACTGAATTAATACTGTACTCTCAGATTTTATTTTCATATCCAATTCAGATCTACAAAAATGTCATCAGGTTGACCTTCAGGTTTATTCTGAGGTGCAATATGTCCATCATAATACCATACACCTTTAGTTCACCACACCTAATGATTTGCTTATACAGCTGCACTAAAACTTGTCATGCTTGAACCAATAAGTTGGTTCCCATATTAGTAAAAATGAGATTAGGCCTGAAAAAGCGTGTTTACATCCTGCAGTGTTTGGGCTAATAGTAAGAAGTGTTTTCACAACCTCCGAGATATGTTGGGAGCCCCGAATACATACAGTATCTATTCATGGTGAGCAACACATTTTTTTGAGATTCCTCTTGTGTCCTTTCTGTGTCTGCATAAGGCAAGATCTGTTTGTAATGGAGTACAGCTCTCTGATTTCCCAAGGTTAATGTTTATTTCCTAAGGCTGAACTCTTGAAAAATTGTGACAGGAACATTGTTGGAACATTCAAATCAATATGTGATCAAAAAGCTGCTGAATATTTTTGTTAATTTCTTAGTGGTAGTAATCCCTTCAGTTAAAAAGAGGGACCTTCTGTATCAGTGTACATTTTTGCTTACAAGTTGTGCATTTCATGAAATGACTCAGCACTGCACCGGTATTTGTTAGATATCACAGGCTGCCCAGTATAGTAAACTAATGTCTAATGTTACTGTGCTTTCTCACCATTTCAATCACAAAATTAGTTATACCTGAAAACAAAGGACCACTTTTATATGTGGTTTCCTGATGCTCTCTGTTATGCTGTCCCCACCCTGCAGTCATCACTACTTTGATGAATACCCTCCATATTTAATAAATTGAAAAAGTTCTTCCATTATTTGAAAAGTTATTTTTCATTTATTTTTGTCATAATGTCACTATAATTATTATTTGTTTCACTTGTAACTAGTATTGAAGCAATAGTGTAACGTTCACTTTGTCCTCCAATCTTTCGTTTTTTAATCTATAACAAAGTATGTGTTAATTATTGCCTTACTTATACAGTACTGTGGTAAATGATAATAGGTTACAATTAACTTTTGCCATTTTTGCCCTCACTGCCCCAATTGCTTAACAGCTAAAACTATTGTTTCTTTTCTTACTTTATAGACCTGCTGCACAATTTTTTTTATATTGCTCACTAGTAAAAATGTGCAGGTCAGGCTGTGCCTATGACAGTCTGGCAGGCTATCTTCAGCTGTCTTTAAAAGTGACACCCAATTTAAGATTGTACATGCAGAATTGGGTTTCTTGTTTTTATCAAATTATTTTTGATTTAGGAAATACTGCAGGGACCAAAGATCCAAAACATCTGCTAGTCCGTTGGGCTTTGGGAGTTTGTAGTTTGGTTGTCAGAAATGAAAAACTGGCAATCCCTGGTGTCTGGACTATTGAATTGCCCACCACTGAAAATGTCAATCTTTCAAATTACTGTACATTTGCTTGTTTTGACTCTCATGGTTTGCTTCCTTTAGTTTACTCTGAATTTAAAAATCTTGAATTTTACCAAATTACTTTGACTCACACTTTCCTTTGATCACTGAAGTGACATATAAGCATGTGCCTCGTGGATGATGCTATATAAAATAAAGACAAATTGTTTATGATTGGAATCATTTTTAGCATCGCTTCATTACCATCTATTGCTTTTTTATGACTTTAAATAATAATAATAATGAAAATGCACAAAGTAAATGCTCTAATTGGCCAGTCCCACTGCTGGTGGCTATTAAACTGTCACAGCTATGTTATCTTGAAAAAGCGTTAATGAAAAATCATACAACAGCTTGTTTACAAACGTATCTACCTTATCAAACATATCTTACTTATCTACCACAGTCTGAATACATAGTTGATTATGTCAGTGAGTATTTAATTGATATGTTTTGCTTCTTAGGCTCATTTCATGTCCCACAACACTTTTCTCTTTTGTAAAATCAGTAATAACAAAAAAAGAGATGATGTGGGACACGCCATCATACTAGCACAATGACTTGCCTATAAGTATGCATAGGAATCATTGTGAAATAGGATTGTTAACCGGGCTCTCTAAGAAAAATCAAACACTTATTCACTGAAGTTAAGAGAACATTAATTCAGCTTCAAGTGAAGAGGCAGTTAGGTGATTTTCTGTACAGTAGGCGTTGATATATGTGCATGACTGTGCCGTGTAATAAATTAGTAATCCAGGATAACCTCCTGATTTGTACTCAGTGCTGCTGCAATAGGCTCTGACCCACCAACATCTGGAACTGACTTTACCAGATATGAGAAAATTATGTTTTATTATTAGAATGATAAAAGCAGCAAGGGTCTCTAGAATAAAGGAAATATACAAATATGATGCAGAGAAAGAAGATAAGAAATCTGCATGGAATGGTTCATACAGTACTTCCATGTAAATGACACTTTAGTCACATCAAAGGATACCACTTAATGAAAGATTTTATGATAAAATATGACCAATTGTACTGTACAATAATATAGAATCAGGTACATTTACTTTTAATATTTACTATGTACACAAATAAATGTAGTGATAAATTAACAGGAAATTGACTGAACTTCAATACCTAATTTGAAACTAAACACATTGGCTCAAATGAAATAAACAAGCTGCACAGAACGAGTGGTTGAATTGTGCACTTCAGCCTTTTGTGAAAGTGTTTATTTGATATTTGGATTTCAGTCTTCACACATTATACACTTCATGTAAAAATTTTGTCGTTGGTACTACAACATGAAAAAAGCTTCTGTTTTATCTATGTGTTCAACATTTCTCACATTTCCTGTCATCCCACATTTACATAGATCGTTGTAGACACGGAACACACATGAAATGCATATGTTCCAAATAACAATATATTGTATATTATTTACCCCATACAATTCCAGGCACCTCACATGCAGATAAAGAGCCTTGAGCTGAGAGGATTTTTGGCGGTGCTGCTGATCAACACATTTACAAAACAAAAGACATTGATAGAGAGGTGCTAAGGAATTTAAGGTGGATTATGAGTTTTTTTGTAGGATTCAGGGATTCTAGTGTTAATGGCTCTATCCACTTTGACTTTTTACAGATTTACTGTGGTATGCATGTACATGTTGTGTACATCTTCCAATGCTATGGTAGGCCAAACAGCCAGTCAGCTATCTTCACTTATATATTTCAATGACTTACATACATTGCATATCTCAAAAACTACTATTGTAAAAAATTTGAAAAATCAATAGGCCTGGTCGTATGACCAAACAGAGCAGACTGTAAACATCCCAGCTAATTTAAACAATGTCCACAGCGGTTATCATAGAACATAAGTCAAACTCTTTTTGAAGGTTATGGGGATAAGTAGTGAACCAAAGAAGGCCAAAAACATCAAGCCTGACAAAAGGCACATATGGTGTAACCTGTTTAAAAAAGATCATTCATTTTTTTTAGAAATTACCATTGAATACCACTATATTTGTTAGGATGTAGTCATCTAGGAACACTAAAAAATACAAAAATCATTTTCAGTTTTCTGCAGACACACACACACACACACACACACACACAGACACCATGCTAAAATCAACCTTTCCTAATGTTTTGAATATTGTAGAATTAGAATCTACTGAAGTCAACAGAGGATTTTTGATCCCATCATGAAACTTTCATTTACATACAAATAAAAAAGACTGAAAAATATTGGTTTACAGAGAAAGTTCAAAATGATCCAATAACTAATTACATTCATCTATTTAGTAAGCTTCTCAAACTGAATCCACACATTTATTAATTCCAGAAAGCCCTGACTTTATCAACCAGCAGGAATCGAAAAAATGAAAATGCAGTAACAGGGAAACAAAATGCAAAACATATGCATAATGCAAAAACCCCAACTAGGCCATAATACTAGCCTGAAAAAGCTAAACAGCACACTTAATAAGCACTTTAAACAAACCATTACTATGGGATAAATACCATAAGGCTGAAAAAGAAAAATACAAAAAACTAACAATACATACAACAAAAATATGCTGAAAAGTAAAAGTGATTAAAAACACATAGAAAAAAACGCATAGAGAGAAAAGTGTCTTAAAATCTTTTAATAAAAAATTGAATACGGATAAAAAGATCTAATAACCTAACCATGCTTCGAAGCCTGTCCCAAAGCCACCACAAAGACCAAATAACCATACCCAATGATGTCACATGTTAACAATATAACCACCCAGAAATATGGTATCATAGTGTGGTGGCCATCTTTGGTGCATGGAAACAGTAGGAGATTGATAGCAAACAAAACAAACAAATGATAAAAATGCACTAAACAATGAGAAAGATGCCGTCACATGGCTGAAGAACCTGACAGTTACCTTGGCATCTCCGTCCATTAACAAGCTGGAAGCCTTCAACACATTTACACATGTAAGAGCCCATTGTGTTGATGCAGGTCCCTTCAATACAGTTTGAGGGATCAGCACATTCATCCGTATCTTGAATAAGAAAGACAAACAGCACAGTTTGAAACCCAGGGCAATCAACGTAAAGCGTTTAGCCTTATTTTTATGAATTCAATGATATTTGAACAGTATTGTTTAATTCTTTGGCTCTATTGTTTAATAAAACAACTTGAATTCCGCATTTCATTACCCCTGATGTCAACGCAGATTATTTTCATTTTTTCTATAAGTATAGTATACTGTACGTCAGATTTGAAATGTCTTATAGTGACAACATTCAATCAAAGCCTTGACACAAAACAACATATGTATTTGAGACTGGACATACTCCCCATCAATGAAATAAACTTATAAGAAAGGTAATTCAGAAATTTCCAGAAATAAAATAATGAAATGGTTCCAGGTTAAAAAGAAAAGTTTGTAGGAAAAAAAATGCAGATGATGTCTTTGGAGAGAATCTTCTGTAATATCAATATGTAAAAACACTAGACCACTCATTTCCTAAATATGATTACTTTATTCTTAATATAATATAATATTTCAGACAAATTAAAGAAAATAAAGAGCACTGCTTTTATTTATTTTTTTTATTTTTCTCTGTTCAAGAACTGAAAATATATAGTTCTATAAAGTTAGGAAATTCAGGTTCCCTTTGTAGCCAAAAACCTGTACTCTTGAATAACATTCTTTTATTATATAATAGTTTTGTCTTTATCATGCATTACCTACCTTCACAATGACTTCCTTCATGTGTTGGTTGGTAGCCTGGGAAACACTGACAATGAAAAGAGCCCTCTGTGTTTCTGCAGCGGCCATTTGCACACAGCCGATCATCTTCACATTCATTCAGATCTGTTAAAAAGTGCAGATTAGTATACACTAAATATAATACAATGGGAAAAGATTGTAAGTTGCAGTCAGAATTGTCAAAAAAAAGAATACATTTGTGGAGGTTGTTACAGGCACTGCAAAGTGTCCAGAAGTCTGCCCTGAAATTTTTAGTATTTGACTTATGTGGTCAATTTTGGAATAGCTGACAGTTCCCCACTGTAAGCATTTGTCTAAGTGACATTTAATGGCAGACTGAAATTGCTTATAAGATTGTACATTTGTATACTTTGTATATGACTCATAAACATAATTTCTGTTTCACATCCACCAATCTAGATATCTATTTATCTAAAGCAGCTCATCTTGGTGACTACAATGCTCTGATAACAACCTTCTTTGATACAAAGTGTGCTCACGGTGCTTAAAAAGCTTTTTGGTTCCAGAGATTTCTCTGAACACTTCACAAACAGAATTTCAATTAACAAAGATGTTTCAGTAGTGTAAAAGCAAATGATTTTGGCACAGATGTTCCAGAACTAGACAATCTTATATCAACAAAGGACATGTGTAGAGTAAAGTCATTGTATGGTGGGCACAATACTGGTGTAAAGGGGCATGTACCGTGTCCAAGGACTATTATGACCTGAAGATGAAGGGGGACCTGAAAGACGTGGTCAAAAGGAATAGCAAAGGTATAAAACCAAGAAGCAATTCAGAACCAAATGACTGATGCCAAAAGACAAAACAAAAGCAAACATCAAATCCAGAAATGAAGTCAAAGTATCAACACCACCATTAGGGCCTATTTGAATAAGAAGCTAACTACTACTAAACTTCTCAAAGTTTTTGTATCTAGTGGAAAATAAAGTAATATGTGATTGTCACAATATTTATAGCATCAAGCCATGTTGAATGACTGTGTTTATGTGATCGAACTTAAAGTAGCGTTGCCTAAATAAAATCTTACGGTGATAAATATGAACATGTAAATTAAGAAAAACAATTATGAAGGAAATGTTGAAAATAAAAAGTTTACATATAAAAACCAAAAACAAGTGAAAATTCATGTCTCACTAAAGCCTGTATTACAACTGGGAGACCCCTTGAGCAATATAATTTGTTTAGAATAAATGAAGCAATCTGTTGATCTGAAGGACTGTATAATTGTAGGAACTCAGAAACCCTGCTGCTGAATAAGACCCACTGTAATGCATTAGTATGTCAAAGGGTTCAGCCCTCTTTCCTTATAAATAGAGAGAGAATTTTTTTTTTTTTAATATGACATTTAGTAATATTTTTTTCTGTTTACTTTATGCAATGAAAGGGTAATTGAGCATGATAAGAATGCACAACAACAAAAATACTTTTATGATTGTGTGCTTTCAAAAATTATTTTTGGTTTTTGCTGGTCATTTACATATGGCCTTATATTTAACTCCTACATGTTTTCTTTTCATGGGGAATTTCAGTGTTACTTTATTTTGTTTTTAGTGTGTCATTATTATAAGCTTTTATATGATTTATTTGTGTTGTATTTATGCAGCACCATCTAGATATCACATGACCACAGTTTTTGGGCCAATAACTTAATGTTTGGTTAAGCATAAGTATGGCAGTGAATCAGAGAATCATCCCTTACTAGAAAAGAAAACCTTTCTTGCAGTTTCACAGAAGTTTAGCCAGAAATTTTCAAGTAGTTGGCCTTGTCTTTGATTAATCAGTTTGGCTATTTTTGCAAGTCTGTTTTTTTTTTTATTTCCCTTTTAAACTTGACGCTGAAGGCTCTGCCTTTCATTCTATTTTCTTTATGTAGTTAACATCTCCTAGTTATTCTTACCCACAATAATCCAAGTGTGCCTATAATAGCCAGAATCTAGTGTGTGGCAAAAAACTAAAACATAAAAGAAGAATTTTTTTTTAGGTTGCTTGATCAGTAACTGATTGCAGCATATGAAGAATATATCTAAAAACCAAAACTCATATAGGGTTCAAAAATGTAAAGTTACATAAAACAGTAATAGTTTTTAAACTAAAAATAATAATAACAAGCAAAAATAGTATCCATACAGTGTGCCAAAATAAACAAAGCAGAAAAAGACCATTAACTATAACATTCCTGGATGTCAAACTCAGTTCAGTGTTGCAGGTCCCTAGCTATAAATTGCAACTTAAAATCTATGTTTTTGCATTTTTCAAAAGAAAGCAAATGAGGAAATGAAAAAGGTTTAAAAAGTGTCAACCAAGGTAAAAATGTGGTCAAAGATCCCCTCATTGTTCATACTGCAGATATAATGCTAAACATTCACAGATATAATGCTAAATATTCACAGATATAATGCTAAACATTCAGTGTATTTACAACTCTGCAGCTGTAACTGAAACACCCTTTCAGAATTTTCACTAAGTAGCAGTAAATAGCAACATATCATAGTGACATATCAGCAACAACATTTATTTATATAGCACATTTTCATACAAAAAGTAGCTCAAAGTGCTACTCTATCACTCAACCAATTCAATAAATAAACTTTATTGGCAAGTTGTTTAAAAATAACTAAACTTTAAACAAAAACAATAAAACGGGATCATGCCTACTGCTCATTATATGGCGGTTTCACATAAACATCCATAGTTCTGTTTGTGTTCATACAGGTATTTTTATGGACTTTAAATTCCTTCTCTTTTGAACTGTTACTCTAAGTTTAGATCAGAGAAAAATGTCACAGCCATTAGTGTACATTGAGATAGAGACATATGAGTATGGTTTAAATGGCTAATACCTATTAGAGATCAATTAGATTTAACTAAAGGAATAAACTGGATCAAAGTAGAACAAGAATGCAATAGTATACACTATGTTTCAAGTGAGATTATTTACAGTTTTTTTTTATTGTGTGTCCACTTCTTAAAACTAAATTATGTAAGATTTGGGTATTTGAATATGGATTCCTTAAAAATATGCCTAAAGTAAATAACCAGTACCTGTGCAGATTTTGCTGTTTGATTCTGGTACAAATCCCTCATTACAAAGACATCGGTAGGAACCCAGTAGATTCTCACAGCGTCCATTTGGACATAGCCCACGATTCTGGCACTCATCAGTATCTGAAATATTCAATATGTTTAATGTTAGATAATGGGTAAAGAAGCACACAGACAAAGATTTGAACATCCGCTGACACAGCCATAGAACAGGAATTACAATATAGTGTAAACGAGAGAATACAGTGGTGAGTCACATTTTGGTAAATTTTTTAAGCTTTATTATGTACTGCATAGGCATACATTTCATAAAGTAACTAAATAATGATCAGGGAAGTTAAGTAATCCAAATGTAATGTTTATGCAAGATGTGTTTATCTTGGTTAAGATAAATTCTGGTTGGATTGTGTTAAATCAATTGAATTGAATATCAATTCTTTCTTGGATTTGATCCTAATAACAGCATCTTCACAGAACCAATAAGTTAATATTTAACCTGATAACAAACTTTTATTTTTGATTATTTTGTCCTTTTGCTTTTTCGTTTTGAGATTCCAGTCTTTTGAACACCCCCTGCTGTCTACATGGTCAGTAAACAAATCAAGGTGCAAAAACCCTATAAAGCACTTTCTCTAATCCTATAAAAGAACCTTGTGGTTATTTACAGTAACAACATTATAATACTGTATTAGAAATGAAGTTTGTGGCATTTCATGTTAAATTTAAAATGAGAAGACTTCATGATGACAATTACAAGATAACCCTTCCTACTCTTCCCTTTAGATTTCACAGATGCAAACTGAAAAAATACGCAGTAAAACTGGGAATATGTGGTTATGAAGAAACATATATTGAAAAAAAATAACACTTTAAATAGCAATAATATTAAATGATATTTTCTTTTGGGCTTGTCTAGGCCGAAAGCCTAATTTTAAATTTAGAACCAGGCTGATTTTACGTCTAGGTCAATTCTGCAATATTGTGGCCTAGTTTGTATAGTAAAGCTCATTTTAAATTTTTTTCCATCAGCCGGCAATGATAAAACTTTTGAGAATCGTAAGGAGGATTTGAGAAGTAGGGCAGTGACTTTCAGAGAAAAAAGATCTTCACAGACAAACTGGCACTTGTCTTGGACTTAGTGATGTGGAAGAGTGTGATGACTACTGCCAACACTGTGAGGCTAGGGAAAGTGAAATAACAATCTTGTTAGGCTTTAAGAGTATGGTGTGGATGTTTGTTAATGTTCAATAAACAAACCTCATTTTTGAGATCAACAGTTATTTAGTGTGTACCTCACTTCTTCCATCTCGGTGCTCTCTACAATATATTCAAATAAAAATTCACTTGAAACTCACTACTTGACACACACCCAGTCTAATGAAGAAGCATCTCTAATGTGCTTTCAAGTATTTGCTCCCTATGCTTTCATGGTCAAGTACTAATCCCAAAGATTTTGCTATGTGGCATTTCTTTTCTCCAGATTTTTGAATTTTGAAATTAGATGTAAGGAACTGTGAAGTACCTAATAAAATAACTATCTAAAAATCACTCTCCAGTTTAATCTGTTTGCTGGCTCATGTTTATCAGTAAAATCACATTAACATCTCCTGTATTAACTACAACTCTTACATCCCATTCAGTCTTGAAACTTCTTTAATGAGTAAAAACGGTTAAAATTCGAAAAGCAGTTTCTTAAATAATGAGCAGGTTTTTACATCCTCAGCAGCTTTGATCAGAATAATTTCTGCTTATATCTATGTTCTCTTTTTGGCATATTTAACCCCAGCTTTCTTAGTATTATTAACTCTTTCGGCCCTGACATCCTGTTACTAGTACATATACTGTATATGTAGCTGTTTTAGTAAAGAACAAGTATGTTTGCAGCAATTGGAGCTGGGCATGTTACTATTAACACAGACTGAAGAGACTGGCATATAGTCCGCAAAACACAGAAGTGAAAATGGACTCTTCCAAACTGTGCGCACCACTTTCAATTTTATTTTCTCAGGAAGATTATAGTATGTGGCAGCTATTGTATAATAATAGTGATTTTTGTTTTGTTTTTTTTTTAGCTTCCTAGACACCTCAAAGGTAGAATATCTCACAAAATAATTTTCCCAATAAAAACAGAAAATCCAGGCCGATTGATTGTTGATTCTTGATTGTTCATTATTCTTTAAAATATATCGGCATTAAATTCTTACGGACCTTTACAAAGGAATTAGCATTGATAAAACCTTTTAGTTGTGTACTATGTAGCTTATTATATAAATACAATTAATACACTGAAATTTGGCAGAAATGTTTGAAACAGACATAACGTAGAAAAAAGCTGAGATAATAAGATAATAAAGTAAATGAAAGAAAGTGGCATCTTCTACAGTATATATGATTTTGTCTAAATTTCTCTTTATGTTTAAATGATCTAGACCTATACACATCCTCAGAACAGCAAAAAATGAATGGTAAATGTAATCTTACCCCTATTTGTGGAATAAATGCAATAAAGAAATATTTGGCGTCAGCAAGTGTTCTGTATCTCTTTGTCTGATAAACAATTTTTAAAAATAAAACAGTTTCCAGCCACCTTGTCGTTAAAAAAGCATTTGTTAGAAATCCCAAAAGCTGCAATAAATTCGTAACCCAGGTCTTGATAAAAGCACCCACATCTCCTCAAGCAGGTCATTCTTCTAATGCATCAAGCAGTCTCCTTGTTTTCACTTTTCAGAGTGAAAAACAAAACTGTGATGTTAGCTTGCAAAGCACAATGCGCAAATTGAATACACTACTTATTATATTGGACTTTGATGTTAACAATGCCAGGTAATACACCACAAATGTTTATTTTGAAATAAACAAGAAGGTAATGAAATCAGGTAATATAGATATACTTCCATTTTAATCATCTATTTTTGTAATGAAAGAAAGAAAGAAAGAAAGAAAGAAAGAAAGAAAGAAAGAAAGAAAGAAAGAAATGTAACATTTTGGTCACTCCTGTGGCTCGATTTGCCATACTAAACACAGCACAAGATGCCACATTCATTCTAAGATACTCAAAGGGTGGCATCATGGTGATGTAGTTGGCCCTCCTGCCCCATTATACCTAAGTTCAAATTGTCTTTGTGGAGTCTGCACACTCTTCTTATGTGTATGGAACTTTCCTTTGGGTTGCTCCCACATCGTAAACATGCATGTGTTAGGGGGATACTAAACTAGCTCGCAGACCTTACCTGGGTTATACAGTCATAAAATGATCAAGGACACAAGAAGCATTCTTGAATGAGTAACAATTGGTATCACCTTTCAAAGAGCAAAAATGCAAAAACTGCCACCTGTCTACCAAATACAGTGAAGAATCCATTGTGCAAAGTAAGGAGGCAAAGACCAGTTTCACATTAGTAAGCAAAAGAAATTTAAGAGGAATCTAAATATTGCATAACCTCTAATAGACTGGCACCCTGTCCAGGGTTGATTCCTGCTATGCACACAATGCTGCCAAGACAGACTCCGGCCACCTAAAACTCTGGACTGGAGTACCAGGTGTGAGGATGAATATATGGTGTAAATTTACCATGAGAAGGCACCTCGTAATGCTCCCCATCTTTGAATAGGTATAGAATATTCCCCACAACCATTTGCCTCATGGAAGTGTCACAGTTGGGAAAACTGTGATAATATTGTATTATAAAGAATGCTCAATATTGGAAGGGAAAGATAACTTTTGATGAGATTCCATTCACTTTTTCAGTTTTCCAGTGTTATTTTGTTTGTCACATATGCCTTAAAAATCAGTCAACCAGGTAAAAGTTGATGAATTCTTGAAAAAAAAAGTAGTCAGCTTTATACAAACAACCATGACCACTTCTGTAATTATGAGTACTAGCTGAAGTAAACTCCTGTGAATAAGTGATAACAAATATTATCTTTATATAAGAAGACATACAGAGGCGGTTTGGGGTCAGAATATTCAGAACTATAGTCCACATACTATACAGAAATAATAGGACTTAGGGACTTAGTGATTAAAGGTTCATTGGTTGGCAAAAAACTGGTCAAGTAAAGGACTGTGCCTTAGGACTTTGTTAAAATCAGGTAAATATCAAATATCATAAAGCTTTCACCTGATTAAGATAACATAATGTTCTAAAATGTACTTAATCCATATCAGGGTTTTGGAGACTGGAGATTTTCAGCCTAAGACAAGGTGCCATCTATCACAGGGCCCACTCATGCACACCAGTCAACCTAACATGCATGTGTTTAGAGATGTGGGATTAAAACTGGATAAGCTGCAGAAAAAAACCTGCAGAAATAGGGAGAATGTGCATACTCCATGCACAATTATAATGATAAAAATGAGAATTGGAATGTTCAAATATGTTCAGATAGATAGATAAATAGACAGATAGATAGAAGAGACAGTCCTCAGTTGTAACATACAATGTTGCCTTTGCAGCACATGTCATATCTTCTCTACACGTGTTACTGCCTAGAGCCCCAGTGCCAGGGGAGTGGGGAGGACACAGCAAGCGCGTGGCAAGCAGGGTATTGGGAAGGTGATGGGGAGATGGTAGGGAGTTGGGCAAAGTAGGTTGGTACATGCCTGGAGCCTCCGGGACAGTGCTCCTGATCACAATACTGTGAGCTGCTGCAAATATGAATCAGGAAGTTAATTCAAAAGATTATAAGGCAATAGAATGCACAAATGGAAATATCACCTTGGAAACAAAAATCCAGAATTAATCAATGAAACAATACATATGTATAATGTATATCCATTCAACTGATCACACAACACATCAGTTGCAACATCTTCTTTTTCACTGAAGGAAAAGGAACAGGATGCTAAAAAATTAAGTTAAATGAATGAAATTAGCTGAAACCACAAAATTAACATGTATTGACGTGAAATGGGACATAAAGAAAAGAAATGTACAAAAAACCATTGTGATGCCCATTAGAAAAAACAGAAAGGTACAGAAGTTTCACCTTAATAACTGCACTGATCAAGTAATATCTGCAGTGTCTTTCTCCGTAACACTTTGTTGGGTACAAAGCCTACATAAACATAAAGTAGCTTGGCAGGGTAACATACACTCATTGCAGACGTGTCACAACTGAACAGGTCCTATGTGCAAAATTGAATTATTTTTTCACTAACCAGCAGCATGTTTGAGGAATATACTTACCATAAAGAAAGCTGCTTTATAACAATGACAATATTTAGTTTTATTAAGAGTGACTATACGTTCTCTGGTATTAAAGGTCAAAACAGCAAAGATTCTAAGAGGAATACAGCTGTATAAAATGTTTATCAAAAATCCAACCTACAGATGTTAAGATATGAACAGTAGAACAATTTTGATGAGAACAGGCCATTTAGTATATCAAGCATACCAGTCCGGTTAACTTAATTATTCCCAAATAAGCTCAAGCACTGCTGTCTACCCCCTTACTTGATAACTTGTTCCATGCACCTATAATTCTCTGTATGAAGGAAAACCTTCTAATATTTTTGTAAAATCTACCCTTGACCAGTGGCAAACTGTGTTCCCATATTATACTGTCCTGAAGGCTAAATGACATGTATACCAAATCCAATTTTATAACAGATGTGGTGGACCAGCCAGTATCCTGGCCAGGGATGGACCCTGCTCCCATAAGTTATGGTCAGGAAAGGAGCTGCTGTCTTCGCCCTCTGTGCCAGGAGCTGGACATGGAAGGATTCAGCAGCATCAGTTGCACCAGAGCTGGTATCCTAAGAGCCACAGATAAATGTGTTGGCTGGGGAAGTAGCCTGACTAGGGTCATTGGCAGTCATTTTCCCCTGTTGGGAGACCAGAAATATGGGACAGTGGGAGACTCCTTGCTATGGGCGGATCATTCCCCCATATACTGGGTGGTGGCATCGCTCTGGCAGACCCTGATAATAGATTGAGCACTGGAAGTACTCATGGGTCAGGAGTTAAAAAAGAGAGCCCTCCATTTGTCCCGGCTATTCATAGTGGGTAGCAGAGCAGGGCATCACTCATCTGGGAGGTGTGGAGGAGTAAAAAGTAGAGTAGGAGGAGAACAAAACTGGAGAAACTGGAAAAGGCGTTTCTATAAAGGTACTTTGTTTAAAAAAAAAAAACATGAATTATGAACCTGGGACTGGTCTGTGCAATTGTGTCTGGGGTTTGGGGCTCAGTGGTGCACCTTGGGGGCCACCCAGACTAGTGACTTTTAGAAAATAAAAAAATTAATGGCATTTTATCTAATATGGTCATTGTACCATTTGGCTTAAGCATACAATACATGGTGTGGTTTATAACTGAAAAAAGAAATAAATATTGACAATTGGTAAAGCAATTCAGAAAATACTGTGTGCTGTAAAAATAGTTATTTTATAAATCAGTAACACGTTTTTAAAGGCTGATAACCATCACAAGCCTTGAAAAGTTGGCTTTAAAGTAATACGGGATGGTAAACAAAAGCCTAACTAGCTTTAACAGGGCACATTATTTATTACTGATTTTTCTTTATTTCTTATGACAAAAAGGAACTGTATACTTCTACTCTGCCTCTTGACAGCCCCTCAGCCTTGACTCTCTAAGAAGACAAGAAAAACAAGAAAAAACTCTCTCCCCCCAAAAAAACCCTTGTAGGGAAAAAATAGAAGAAACCTTGGGGAAGGCAGTTCAAAGAGAGACCCCTTTCCAGGTAGGTTGGTTATGCAGAGGGTGTCAAAAAGAATTGGGTCAATACAATACAATACAATACAATACAATACACAGAACAGAACAAATCCTCAATACAGTATAAAAATAAAAATTTTAGAAGTACGGAGTAGAATTTAACAGTAGAGAAGTAGGCACTTGATGACATTGTTCTCAGTTTTTATGGTGTATCTTGTGTGGAATACTGGGGGAGTACATCTCTCCAAATCCGGACACAGACAGGCATAGAGACACAAGTCCAAGGCAACACAAGTTGCTTTTCCCCACTCCCCTCTACAGAGGAAAGTACAAAAGCACCACCAGTAATGCCCAGTCCCTTCTTTCTTTTTCTTCTTTCTATGCCGCCTCCATTCCTCTCCCACCAAGCTTTGTCCTCCACCTCCTGACTCTGGCTCACAGCGTGGAATGAGGCGGCTCCTTTTATTTAGCACCTGGGATTGCTCCAGGTGGTTCTTTAGGATTACCTGGAATCGCTCCTGGGTGTGGTGGAAGTCCATGATAGGGCTCTAAAGCTCCCTCTGGCAGCCCCCACGGAATGCAACAGGGCTACACCAAACTCCAGCTCCCAGCGTGCCTTGCAGCAATCTGTGGTGCCACTGCCACCCACGAGGGCTACTCTCTAGCATCCCAGGGGAGGTATTGCCTCAGCGATCCACTCTACCCGGCCGTGACCGCCCATCACACTTGTCAATGTCTAAACTCCATTATCTTAAATCGTAATCGAAAGTGTCCAATACTGCCTCAGATCATCTGCGTGCACTCTGAAATAACTTGGTTTGCAGTTGATGTCTACACCTTCACTATTACTAGGTAGTAGAACTTTAATCATAGATATTAAAAAGATTACCAAATTTTTTTAACAAAAGTCAAAACTTTCACGTAGTAAATAACAGTCTGTCAAAAGAAAATTATATTTGAGGCAATATTGTTTAAAAGATGCTTGCACATTATCTTACACAGGTCAGGTATTGAGGACTGGGGCGACAGAAAGTAGCTTCTCAGTTTTACAGTGTCTCCTACATTGGAATCACATTTTAATTAATGATATACCTCCAGATTGTTGCCATATTGGTGTTACTTAGAACTGTCAGGAGAACAAAGCAAAGTGTAATGAAAAGAATTTGAGCAGAATTATCTTTCCAGGGCTAAACTTTGTAAGAATATGCATTTTAACAATATTTATTCTCCTAGATAATGTCCAGCTTTGTGTTTTTGTCTTTGTCAGGCGTTGGTAAATTTTGCTTTTTTGGTATCTTGACCTTGGCTGTTTATTTGGAAATGGATTTGCCTGCCCCTTTTGGTACAGTCATTTTTTGGTCCTTTTACTCTCCTTTTAACTCAGTGAACAACAGCTCTTTCGAGAGTGATTCTGAATAAATGGGCAGTGATGAATGTGGACCAGTAATATACAGTAAAACACTGTATAAGCAAAACTAAGTCAAACTGGTTATTGACTTTCACAGAACTTCTACACCAGGTTACTATAGAGGGAGTGGATTAGGAAGTGGTGCCCTGCTACAAGTACTTGGGGTCCACGTCAATGTCAAATGTGGTCTCATAACACAGAGGAATTACATAAGTGTAAATTAGACTGTATTCCTTTAATGTAAGTAGTGACATCCTTCACATATTCTACAACTCTGTGATGACCAGTGCCATTTTCTAACACTGTGGTGTTCTAGACTGGAAACATCACTGCAAGAGGGACCCACTGAATGAACAAGCTAATTAAAAGGGCTGACACTGTTATGGAATGTATTCTGCTGCCCCTGAATGTATTAGCAAAAGAGAGAATGAAAACAAAACTGAGTATTACTATGAACAATGGTGCACATCCTTTCTGACACACTAACAAAATACTTTTAGCTGATGAATTTACATCAGAAGGGCGTATACCAATGGAAATACACATCCATATATATATATATATATATATATATATATATATATATATATATATATATATATATATATATATATATATATATAACCATTTAACTCTATTAAAAGAGTTTTGTTTAAGCAGTATTATCTTCTGTATCTTCTTTAAACATTTCTCCCATTAAAAGAGGTAATTTAGCAGATAGCACTTTTAAGATTTCACTGGATTTTCCTGCAGCTTTTCCACTCTGCAGGGAACTGAAAATATCAGGATTTTGAAGAAGCAGTTCTTCTAGTTCATTTTTGCACAATTCTTCAAGCTATGGGATTTCTATTTTAATGAAAAAATCTTTGGCATGATCCTCACTTTCATTTCTTCTTGTATAAAATCTTATATTATTAAATATGTTACTTATTTGTATGTGTTGATGAACTTTAGCTCCAGCAAAATAATTAATTTCTGCAACTACTTTCTAAAATTTCTTCTTATATAAACAAGACTAAGAGAGAATGCTTCAGATTCCCTGTACTCTGACATGTAACAAGATACAGTATGCCCAAAACATACAATTTCTCTCAACAGCATTAATATAATATCAGTAGTTACTAATCATCACAGATACTCCTAAAAATTTAAATATCTTGAATAACATTTAATAAGTAATACTAAAACTAAAAGTGTGTGGCGTTAGCTAGAAATAAACCAAAGTACTCTCAATTACTGATATTCACATTAAACTTGATCTTGTATTTAAAACAGACAAGAAAATCTGAAACTTTTTCACTTTGCTTTGTTTTCTGAGTCAGTTAACTTGTACTGAGCAATTTTAAATTTACTTTCTAAGACAGTGAATCTGTTTAAAATATTATAATAATAATATCAATACACTTAGAACACTCTTGTGGTATATTTGGTTGTCCGTGAGCTATACTGTACTAGGAGCATAATGAGTGATCTCTTACCATAGCAAATTCCTCCCTGTCCATGATATCCTGGTGGACATGGAATACATTCATAAGAACCAGGTCTGTTTTCACATCGTTCATTTGGGCAGATGTTAGGGTCCAGGCACTCATCAATATCTACAGAAATATGAACATCAGTAATGCTGAATGCTAAACATGCATTCGTGTCAACCCATAGTTATCCCTGCATCATCAAGCAGAAAGCAGACAGCATCAATGCCAGGCCACTTTAGAACTGCTAATTAAAATTTTAGTATTTGGAGGAAATCCGAGTACTAAGAGGAAATCTTTGTAGACAATTCCACTAAGACATTAACCATGACAGAAATTTAAGCAAGGTTCCGGAAGCTGTGAGGGAGCAATATTTTACACCACACCACAAGGTCATCTTACCCTTCTTATATACTATAGAGTGAGAATGTATGATGTTGGGGAATGTGTGTGTTATATTTGTAAAGTAATAAAGCAAAGCTAGAGGTAGTTGGAGCTAATCAATAACCAGAGAGAAGGGACCACTAGTGGTTGTGAGCAGGTCTGGTGAGAAGTACAAGAAAATGGACAGAATTTGGCTTTCAATGGGCAGCATAGTAATTTTGACAGATTGTTGGAAATACTAAAAGAGCATTATGAGAGAACTATGCAAGAGGCACAAAACTGATCCGATATTTGGAAGATGTTGCATTACACCGCATGCACAGTGTTAGAAATGTCTTATATTGTGTGCAGTCTTACTATTTGCTTTTTAAAGTTTCTTGGGATGAGTCATTGACCTTATTATGAACCATCAAGAAGAAGTTACATTCAAAAACAAAATAACTAAAAAATATCTGATGCTACCATTTATTGTGTTCATCAGAATTACTTATGAACGTTTTGAAATCATTATTGGTTTTTTTTCTCTTGACTTATGAGTATGGGAAAGCCCATGTTTTGATTTCTAGTTATGTAAGACCTTGTGCTTTTGGGGTTTCCTCCATATTTGGCCATATAGTTCTGAAAAGCCCTCATTTTTAGGCTTTAAAATTAATTTTTATTCCTGTAACATATTTTGTGCAGGAAATGGCACCTTTATGGTAAACAGTAAACCAATGGGTGTCTTCAGTAAAAATGATTAGACAGACTTGAAGTTGGGCATGCTACATCAACTGACCCCAGAGGTTCACCCCCTAATTGGACACAAGGAGTCAGAGTTACATCTTTTCACAAAAAGTCAAAAATGGGAATCAGTAATAAAGGCATATTGATTGTTTAGTTTAGGTTTATGACCATTAATATATTAATTATGATATTTAAATAGTTACTGGTGGTCCTAGCCTACTAAGAGCCACTACCAGAAGGTTAATACTGACAAATTTCAAACATAAATGTGTTGGGTATTGTTTTAGACTATTTCAAGGTCAATGATTATGAACATCAATTTCATTTTGATTTTTGATCGTTTACAAGGGATCTAGCCCTCATATCTGTGTTTTAAAAAGGAAAAATTTATATTACAATTGAGTATGTGTTGACTTTAAACATTTACATTGAAGCATGAATTTTCAATATTTCAAATATTTGATGCACTATTTTTGTTGATTATGTATTTCATGAAGTAATCGCTACATTTCTTATGAACATCCAAAATTAGGTCAACTTACCCTAATTCAGACTTTTTTACAATTTAAAAAAGCTATAGTAGGATATCTAACCATCCACCTATTCATTTTATCCATCCATCCATCCATTATCCAACCTGCTATATCCTAACTACAGGGGAATGGGGGTCTGCTGGAGCCAATCCCAGCCATTTTGTAGTTTATGTGAAAAGCATCATCTCTTTTATTCACAAAACATTTTTTAAAATGAACAAATTTTGGCATGTTAAAATAAGAATGGACCAAAAATCTATTCTGCTTTGTTAAAGCACAGCTTAGTTAGTAAGAAAATCCAAACTCAGTTAAATCCAGTGGACTTGCCTTCACAAACGTTTTGTCGGTGGGACTTGCTCTTGTAGCCAGAGTAGCACTCACACTTGTAGTAGCCAGGAAGATTAACACAGTGGCCACCCTCACCACACATTTTATGCTTGTCACATTCATTAATGTCTGCAAAACAGAAACAAAAGTTATGTGTAGCCTAATTAATGGTCTGTTATTCTAAACTGTACTGATATTTATGTTTTATTGACATGAGGCACATCTGGTAATATATGAGCAATACAAACCATTAAATCATGTTTATAATAATTTGGTGCAATTTAACATCTGGGACCTAAAGGAAAACTCGTGGGAAAGCAACAATCAATCAAGCTGGATGTAGCTCACGAAAACATTGGGAAGATATGCTAGCTTCATATATGTAAAAATAATTCTGCACCTTCTGTTACAGGCTACCACTTACAACAATTGAGAACCAAAGAGTCTTAGTGTGCCAAGTAACTAATCAGCAAATATGATGTGCATTTTTATTTTCAGTTTGCTTTCATGATAATCGCATTATGGCAAAAAATAAGCTGAATAAAAGCCACCACTGAAATACCCTGCATAACCTGCCAAAATCATATGATGAGTGTAGCAGCTGGCATAAGACATTACTAAAAAGAAAATATATTTAAGAAAGGAAGGGAAGGGAAAGGAAATGTTAACATAATGCAACATGGAACAGTTGATGAGAAAACAAAAACGCCTAGCAGCAAAAACCTAACCTCTGTTTCCACTTACCAACACATGTGGGAGCTCCATTAATTGTCTGGAGTTGATACCCGCTGTTGCAGTGGCATGTATAGGAGCCACCTGTGTTCAAGCAAAGACCCCTGCCACTGCCACAAGGATCTGCATCACATTCATTTATATCTGATAACAAATAAAAGTGACACAATTAGCCTTTACATTTACAACTTCTAATTTGTTGAAATGGAAAACATAAAATCCAATAAACCACTTAGCCAAAAACAGATAAGATTACAATCAAATCAGATGTGGAATCTGGAGGAAGGAAAAATGTTGCTGTTACAGTGAAACAGAAGAGGCTGTAGGTGGGAATGAATGAAGCAGGAACAGACGAATCAAAGTTTTGCTAAGATTAAATTAAAGCCGACAAAAATTCCTTTAAATAAAATTAACAGTAGCCTATTCATTCCTTGAAACATCCCGTAAAAGCACCTGAAAGTTGAAATAAAATAGCTCTAGTGAGTTTATCCTACAGTATGGTAAGCAATCCAGTATAATTTGAACATGTTTAAAAAGGTGATTTAACATTACACAATAAACATTATGGTTTGCAGGCACAGGGGCAGCAGTTTTGTAAACATTGCGCCAGACTATGGAGGCAAAGCAGGAACTAATTCTTCTTCTGATTTACAGGTCAGTCTACATCCCCATCATCCTCTCCGTTCGTGATCTCAGGGTATGGAACTGAAAGAACAAACAGCTGAATGAGGTTCCTGCACAGGGTTGCAGGGTTCACTGTCGGTGATACAGTGAGGGCCTCAGTAATACAGGTTGATGTCTGAGTAGAACAACAAATTGGAAATGAAAAAAAATGTTCTACTCATTGACATGGGTCTCCATTCCTAGAATTTTGCAAATATACTTTCTCAGCAAAATATTTAACAGGACGTCTGTGGACAGATTTTACTTGCAACGTTTTAGTTTAGGTATGTGTCTATATGTGTAGGTTGATGCTTGGAAGCCTTTACTGTACTCATCTGGGTGGTCACAGACTACAAAAGTTGAAGTGGTTGACTAGTTAATAATTATTTCCCTCAAAAGACTCCTTTTATTCACCAATCCTGTAAATTTTCTACAGCAAATACTTGAGTGCAAAACTACCTGTATATCTCAAGGCTTTATTTGAAATATTACTGTAGTTAACACTGAGTAAGACAACTGAAAACTTGTATTGTAATTTCTGTGGATGCATTATATGCAGGTGAAATACACATTCAGATGATGGCTTTGATTTGAAGAGAGATCGATAAAGCAATGTGCAGCTGCTTGTTCACATACTAATGCTTCACTATCTAGACAAGTAAGGAGCTGCAAGATAAATGTAAGTTCAAAATTGGTGTTTAGCTACATTCTATATCAGGACCTTTACAAGAGAGACCTGTAAAGATTAATCAGATGGACTCCATCCTCCATTTCACACAACTGTTTCATATCTCTCAATGATTTTAAATGAACATAGATTAATTATTTTTTATTCAGATTCTGCTATCTTTTCTTACCCACACAGTATTTCCTTTGACTGTGGGGATGGTAGCCTGTGTTACAATGGCAGTAGTATCCACCCTGTCCATTGATACATTCACCATGACCACAGATATTTCTGTTTAGTCGGCATTCATCTGTATCTGAAAAAGAAAAATCAATATTCTGGTAAGAACATGTGGAACTGATACATTCATTTTTATGTTATAGAGCTTGAATAAAACCAATTATGATTAGGGCACAATTTCAAATGATATATTTTTATTTATTCCTGAACTAGTGTGGTGCTGAGGTGTCACCCGTTGCATGGCTGCACTCGAGTCCTAACCTGGGGTCCTGAGTTGGTTTGTCATGTGGTGGGTGTGGCAATGCGCTGTATCAGCGTGTGCTCCTAACCTCCTCCTTTTATATCATTTTTCACTATATAATGTATTTTTTTACAATTTTTGTCCCATGTTCTATCAGTTCTATAGACATGCAAGAACACTACATGTTTATCATGACAATTTTTTTTCAGTGGAGCAGAAAATAAAATCATTAACTGGTTTTCTTGCATCCCCAGATGCAACATTCTCTTGTGGGTTAGGTCTTGGTTGGTTGATTCTTGCTGATTAGGTCAACTGGTGTGGGTTGGTGTGTGTGAGAGTAGGTCCTGGGATGGACTGTTGCCACTTTTTAGGGCTGCTTCCTATCTTTGGTCCTTAAGTAAGACAAGAACATTAATATAATTACAAAGAAATAAAGCATTGTATTTTTTTATTTAATTAAGTACAGTTTTCTTGTGTTGAAAATATTTTTATTTGGAGCTCTGAAATTCCTAGAATATGAAAATAAACGTTTCTTGATATGACTTGTTTTTCACTATGTTTATTTCACTTTCTAAGATTTTCTCAGGTGCCATTTTGTTTTTTTGTGGGTGTCACCATTTTGTGGTAGCATTGACTCAGTGTAGCAAACTACTACTACTGGAAGGTATGGCCACATGGGTTGCGCATGATGACGATACCAACAACACAACCTGACCAGATACAAAAGACTTCTCGTGCACTCGTGAGATTTAGCTGAAGAAATTTTAAACTTTGACTTCTGCTCTTTTATTTTAGTTACTGATTGCTATAAACAGTATTTTATATAGTATATTTTGACTTCAGAAGTCCAGTTTTTTGACTGCTCTTTTTGTCTCTTTCATCTCCCAACTCACTGTCTTTCATTTTTTCCTAAAACATCTCCATTTTCTCTAATTGGCAGAACATCTGATAAGTAGTTATTGATCATATGTGTTAAAATCTGTTGTAGTTCAACTTCAAGTTTATTTTCAAGTGATGTCTGAGTGAAAGGCTAGGACTATGTCTAGGCCTTTAAAATTACCTCTTAATCTTATTGTGGTGACATTTTAAACCATTTGAACTCATCTAATGTGACCGAAATCATAACCATTTTGGAAGAATGGATTTTTTCTTCTCAGATGAGTTTTTGAAGTATTTTTGATAAATAATTTATATCAGCTATGAAAAACACCTACATTTTTCTCAATGTTCTATTTTACCTTTGTATTTTTTCTGAATTTGTGTTTATCTGTTTTAATCTAACAATCAGAAACATATGGACCTACTGATCTAAAATAAAATGCTGCAAAAGGTTAGATATAAACAATATTAAACTCTCTGTCCGTTGTTTACAAATGTAAGAACTTGATTATGAATTCTTAAAAAAATATATTCACACATGTATATTTTGTATCAGTAGATGGGCTTGCAGGGACCATGCTTTAATTACAATAAACCTTTCTATCTACCAGTAAAGTGTCCACCAGATTGCCACTACCTTACATGTTCTGGATTTCCAGAGCATATAAGGTGATAAGCTTTTGATTTTGAATAAGTTCAAGGTTCTAGCCCAGTGTTTCTCAATCTATAGGGTGCGTTGAGATAATTACAAGGGGGTTGCGAATAAAAATGGAAATGGAAGTAGAAGCTTTTTATTGAAACAAAATCGTTTGTTGCAACTATTTATGGTAGAAAAATCACACAGAAACATAAAATGTATTCTAAACAGTAAATATTTAAATTTAAATTAATATATATTCCGTTTGAACTAATTACACAATGCATAAACCTTTTTTTTTAAACAGTATACATACATTATATATAAAATTATAAACCTAAAATTTAATGGAATTCCTTGGCCTTGTCTAACAAAACAAAGCTTTTCATAGGATGGTGATATGTTCAAAATTAACACATGTACATTTTTTTCTATGTTCAGCTGTGATCTATATTTTGTTTTTGAAACAGCCACTGCAGAAAACTCGATTTCGCAAAGGTATGTTGTTGAAAAAGACAATAGTACCTGAAAGGCTCTTGACTTAAGTGAAGAAAATTCATTCTCAGCATCGGCCCAAAATTCGAACAGTGATTATAATGCAAATTGTCTTTTAGTTTTGCCACTTGAAGTCTATAAATTGTTCCTCTTCTTCAATGGAGAGACCTTCTAGGGTATGTTAAAATCGGTTTCTAACACACTCATATTTTGCTACTGTGTTGTCATTCGTTAAAAAATACTTTCTGAAATTATTCGACAACATTGTTTAACAATTTTCAATAGTTGCAAATAAAACTTTCATATGTATATTTTCAGACTTGTAGGTTTTGACAAATTCATCCACATCTGTAAACATTTCTCATTTTTTGCATTACATTTATGTTCCATAACTCAACTTTTTTACAGAAAGTATGAATCTTGTCACACATGTTTAATATATGTGTATTTTTTTCCTGAAGCTTTAGGTGTAATATATTTAGTTTCACAAAAATATCTATCAAGTAACTCAATTTCATTACAAATAAGTGGTCTTGAAATTTCTCTGCTTCTTTGCATTTTTCTTCTTCCAAGAAGATCGTTAATTCGTCTCTCAATTCGTAAACACATTGTAAACATTTGCCCCGTGATAACCATCTAGTGTCACAGTAAAAAAATATAGCTGAATGTTCCTCTCCCATATCTTTGCAAAGTTCAGAAAATAATCATAATTTTAAAGGTCTCATTTTTATATAATTCACCACAGTTATAACTATTGTTAATACAAGGTTAAGACCAGGGCTCATTTCCTTTGCATCCAGAACTTCTCTTGAATTATGCAATGCATCCAAATAAATTGTGGACATTTTTCTTTCACAAGGTTTTGTAAACTTTTGAATCTTCCAGACGTTGTTCGAGCACCATCAGTGCAAATTCCAACACAGTTTTTCCAGTTTATATTTGCCTTGCATATATAATTATTCAACAATTCAGGTTCTGTGACTCTTCTTTCTATTGGTTTACAAAACAATAGCTCTTCAGCTACTGATGATCCATTGCAAAATTGAACATAAACAATAATATGACTATCCTTGTTGCTATCTGTTGCTGAATTGAGAACAATTTATCAGAAAGCTTCAACAAAAGTGGTTGCTGTATATCTTTAGATATATTATAAATTCTCCAAGCAGCTGTATCATTTGATAGAGGTATGTACTGAAGTTGTTTGGCATAACTTTCACCAAATTTAGTTTCCACAAGATCAATTTTAGCTGGTAAAATTAGGTCTTCTCCAATGGTATGAGGTTTTATGCACCTAGCTGTTTTATATGCAACTTTGTGAAAAGCTACTAAAGCTTTTCATTTCTGTTACAGACAGATCATTTTTTAAAACAGATTTTTGTTTGTCAAGAGATTTAAGTTTGGTAGCAAAAAACTCATGAGTTTTGTTAACATATTCCTTGTAAAGTGTTTCCAAATGTCTTTCAAGTTTATTAGGTTTCATGGTATCAGCTGCTACAATTTTCAAACAAATAACACAGAGATGTCTTTCTTCATCATTTGCATCACGTTTGTAATCCAAAATGCAATTATTCTCCTGCATACTTTCTGCATTTTATTTTCAGAGTGATGTTCTGTTGAACTTGATGGCACTGACACTTCACAATCATCAGATGTCCACTTATGTCCAGTTAAAAAAATATTCCATATTGTTACACTTGATTATTCTGTTTCACAGGCTTTGCGAATACAAGTATGTCAACTATTGGCTCTGTGGTATTAATGTAAATGACTGTAAAATTATTCCACACATCGGGAATGTAATGATGTAAAATACTAAAAGTGTGGAAACTGTGAGGAAATAACGGTAAACTCTGATCTCTAAAATGGTAATCTTTAAAATTGTTGGTAAGTGGAGTGAGATATGCAATTGATTATATGTTATTTATTTTATTCATTTATTTTGTTTCTTTGTAAAATGTTAAAAAATGTATGTTTATATTTTTGTTTATAGTTTTCACGGTGCTTGTGACAGTATAACATTAATAAAGAATGAAGAGTTTGATACGTGAATAAAGATAAAGGCATCAGTCTGAGACTCTTTCTGATTCAATTAAATCAAGAGCTGCTACAATGAATGGTGTCTCTTGTCATTTCAAGACTCATTTAGACACGTGTATAGATAAACCTGTCCGCCGTATGCAAACATAATAATTCAAGTTACAACTCATGCCTCTCTCTTACCTGTTATATGTAACTTCTGTAATTTATTTATTCATGTAAAAATGTATTAACAATACATAATATGAACATCCATGACTTTATAATGAAAGATAGTTTGTATTCTAAGAAATTTTAAAAGACAGATTAATTGTGTTGGGGAAACTTTGAAATACAGAAAATGTTACTTGATTGCATCTAAAAAAGAAATTAAGCTATTCTGAAATTGACAAAGATGAAGAATATGACAAATACATTTCTGGATATTTCCATTTGTTTGAAAATATAGCACAGTGAGTTCCTTCTCCTTTAGGAGCTGAAAAGGGCCTTGAACTCCAGCTGTCATGTCAAAAATCTTAAAATACATTTAATTATTTACAAATTATCACCAGTTTTTTTTTTCTTGGTTACTATAAGCTTGCATGAATTAAGTAGGAAAACTGGCTTTGGCACAGAATGTTTGAAAAATCTGCATATTTTCAAAACTATATAAAATATCTCACAGTCAGAGCCACACATTTCTAACTTTAAGTATATAATGGAGTGATTTGATAATTTTAGGTTGTAAGCTTACCTGAGCCTTTTGTTGGTGGTATCTCCTGAGGACTTTTTGTATGATGTTCTGGAGGCAACCTAATCACTACAGGAGTGGTGGGTCTTGGAATCAGTTCTAAAATCCAACAGAGGAATATGATTACTTTATGATACTGTCCAATCTCATGCTCATGCTATTATTCTACTCAGAATTGTTCAAACTAATTAAAAAATAAATTGTTCTCTTTTAAGGACAATGATTTTTCCTTTGACTGCCAATTGGTGTAGTTGAGCCTGTGATTAGAGAACAGAGATAATCCTTATGGTTTTCTTTTTACTGAGTAGAAGAACTGATAAAATGGCAGATTTAGCATTTTGGAAATAATAGCGTATTTACGTGTGTGCCACGCGCACATTTTTTTCCTGAAAATTAGCATTAGAAAATCAGGTGCGCGTCGTTTATGCGGAAATGTAATTCTGTAATGTTTACTTCTGCTTGGGCTCGCTCGTTTGCTCACGCTCTCTCTCACTCGCTTGCTCGTACTCTCTCTCTCTCACTTGCTTGCTCGCACACTTGCGCACTCTCTCTCTCGCTCACTTGTTCGCACACTCGCACTCTCTCTCGCGTGCTTGCTCGCGCACACACTCTCTCTCGCTTGCTTGCGCACTTGCGCTCTCTCACGCTCTTTCTTGCTCGCGCTCTCTTTCTCTCTAAACGCTTTCTATACAATCACAATGCGCGTCGTACACAGGGCAAAACGATTTTCGCGATTTCCTTTGTGAAAATTAGGGTGCGCCTCTTAAACGAGGGTGTGTGGTACACGAGTAAATACGGTATACTGTATGTCATGCACCATTTACTATGGTAGTAGAGGTTCCATATTTTTACTCTATTCTACCTGGGTAACGAGGGCCCATGGTTGTGGTAGTTGAATGTTTAGTAGGCTTCTCTTCTTCTGACGTGTCATCCCCTTCAGGATACTAATAAAAAATATAAGGGAGAGATTTTTTTCAGATTTTACAAACTCACAAATTCCTGAATTATCTATTGTTCCATAAGCAGAGAAGATCATCCTATGCTTTTTATGGTCCAGTAACAAAATAAATGGCATTTGGGGTATGAAAACAATTAGTTACATAACTGAGGTTAGCTGCTTTCCTTGGAAAGAAAGGGAAACTGGAAAAAAGTGTAAACCGCTTACCTGCTTAGGTGGAACTGTAAAACAAAAGACAAAAAGTCAAATGTTAAGTATACATATTTGTAAGCTGCAAATATTAAACCACTAATCAATGACAAAACACAATAAGTAACAGTTCAAATAAGTAAATATGTAATGCAAATACATAAAAACAGAGAACATATGTGCAATGTGTATGTTACATGATTATCTATTGTATATAAAGTCATCTTTTAGTGGCATTTGTGTATAATTTTTATAGAACAATAGTTTTTTTCATTACAATTAGTGAAACATAGTAATATAGTAATTATTGAACTAAAATTATACTTATTGAAATGTAAATTTATAGTAAGCATTCACTGGTTAGAAACTACTCTAATAAAAACTATGGGAAAAGAGGCTATTTAAAATACATTTACTTTAGTAAATGTGAAGTGAAGTGAATTTAACTTTGAATCATGTATATTTTTTTGTGGTCAGTTTTATTGTTCAATTGTTAATCTAATTTAAAAGCACAAGGAAAGTGTTAAACTGGAAAGTTAACAAGTAAGTCATTATTGTTTTGGTCTCCACAAGGTGGCAGTGGTGCTGTAACTACAAAATAGTCACACTTTTATATACATACACATATACATGTTATGGGGAATACTGTCTATTCTGTATATACACACACACATATTAATTACATATTACCCTGTAAACTATATGTGATACATTTTATAAAATACCTGAAAACTACTGTAATTGTGCTGTACTGTAATTAATAATATACAAATGTTTATGCATGTATTTCAATTAAAATTCTGGAGTCAATATATTTATTACCATAAGAATATAGCTACTACTGTATGACCCAACAACTGGCTTTTCTTAATATTCACTTAATTATTAACATTACATAACACTGTAACATCTATGTAATACAGTTCAGAATTGTGAGAGGGCAGAGCCTATGCCAGGAGCGCAGGCAAGTAAAGAACAGAAAATCTCTGGACCGGTCGGCAATCTATCTGAGGGTCCACTTGTGTACACTGACACTCACAATTTGACAGTTTTGGAGTTGCCAGTTACCTAACCTGCAGTAGTTCTGGAAAACTCAAGCAGACCTGTGAAGAACATACAAACTCAACAGGTACAATGATTGAAAATGGGATTCAAACCTGGGATTGTGAACCCATGAGGTATCAATGATATTCACTGTGTTTTCATTCTGCCATTGAGGTCATTTTTACAAGATAATAAATATGTTTAAACAGAAGCATCTTTATGTTACAAAGCATTTTCACAAAGTGTTTAGTAACAAAGTCTAATGTTAATTATAAACTTATATTAACTTCATTAAGTATTAGCCATATGTGGTTGCTTGTTTAAGGGAATATGTGCAGTTTTCTTCATAAACCCTTGCCAGAGTGTTTACTTACATGGATGGGGCATATGAGGTCTTTCATTGGTTAGGATTTCAATGTTTTTATGAAGCAGATACCCTTTTCCTGCTGGGCAGATCTCTTTGAAGGCATCTAAGATAAAAAATAAAAAACAGTTCACTCATATTTAGAGTTCATTTCTTTACTTGTAAAATGTAGAATGCAAAGCAACTTACTGTATGTAATATTTCACTATCTTAAATCTTGTGTGTAGGTTTACAATACTTATTGCAGTGCTAATAATAATGCTAGCTATTAATTTGTCATTGTCATGTTCTTTGAGCAGATTAAATCAAATTGCAGAGAACAACTTATGAAATATTATTAACTTTGACATTTGAATGTAGTTTTTAGTTAGAATACCATATTGCAGCAAACTTACCTGTACCTTCTGATGGGCACCGGTCACAATTATGTCCCCAGGCTTTGCCAACACTGCAGCAGCAGATCTTCTTGGTCAGTTCACCAGAAAGGGCATGGTCACATTCTCCTTCCGGACTTACAACACGATAGCAGGGACCCTTCTCTTCTGGAGGTTCTGCTGTAAAGTTAAAAATAAAATGGCAAGTTTTACTATTGACCAGGCCACAAGCACAAGTATGTCATTATGTATCTATATTGGCCATTCAAAGGGTGTTTTCATAAATTAATACAAGCATCCCCTGAGATATGGGGCTCTGAATTCCAAGATTCTTCTATTCTTCTTCTTCTTAGTTACAAGAGTCATTATGGTATCTTCTATGGCATTTGTTTGACAGCTGTAGAAAAGAAATGCAGAAGATGCTGAACACACCAGCATCTTATCAGTCTTCCCTGCAGCTGCTCTTGCAACTGCCACATTTGGGCACTTGCCTTCAAGTTGTAAATGAGCAAGAAAGCATGAATGATCCAGCAGTGGAATGTGAAGAACTCAGTGCTTCTTCATCTTAATCTTCTCCTTCTTCAACACTCTTTCACTCATGGTTACAATCCCCAACCAACCCACAGTAACGATGCTGCCACCACAACCCTGCCTCTTTTCATTCTCAGTTTTTTCGGTGACATTATTGGCATTTGTTTCTTGTCTTTGCAGTGTAGCTATTGGTGTTGTTATTATTTATTTAGAGAAACACTGTGCATAAAGTCAATGAGTATCTTATGATTGCTTTGCTTGCCGACGTAAGTGTATGATGCTTAATACAGTAGCTACAAAGGTGCTCAGTGTAAGCCGGTAAATAGCCATGTTATTGATAACTACTAATAACTACTGAAATAATAGTGTTCACTTTATTAGATTTTGATATTATTTTAGTAAAAATGGGTGGTAATTTTGTGATACAAGAATGCATAACATTTTTTTCTACTGAAAATAATGATGACATATTTTTGAATTATGACAGTTTGCTTAACGAGGATTTTTTCAGGAATGCATTATGCTTGTAAAGGGGGAAAGACTATCTATACATATAATTCACTAAAGCAAGTCAACCATGGAAAGCACACCAGAAGGGGCGTGGATTCACTAAGCCGCCAACAAGTGAGACACCTATGGCGCACGCAGGAAGGAGCCAACGCCAACCAACTCCAAGACCATCGGATACGATGACAACTCACAGAGCCACGCCCACCAACTTGGATGCGGCGACACAGAAAAACCTCCGTCATTTATATTCGTCTGTCGTAGTGGTCACATGCAGCTCCGACCCACATTGACAGTTCATAGAGGCATGTTTCTCGCAGAGGTGAATCGCCATATGCAGCGTGTAAAACTGTTTGCGAGGGTATCCCATGGGATCCTTAAAACATTCCTTTACAACTGAGGTTAAAACACAATGAAGTGAGCAGTCTTTAAAAAACGAGTTTTCGGTTACGATGCACAACTGCGTGCACCATAGCAAACTGTTTTACACGCTACATACAGCAATTCGCATCTACAACAAACATGCGTCTTCTTAGATGCTCCTGCACTTTGTACACACCCCTTGGTCTTGGTGGATTATATATAGAAAGGCAGCCAAAACTGCACAGAGTAATAAAAAGTCTACGTGAGTCACAGGTGCATCTGGACTGTGCAAAAACGACAACGACTCGAGTGACGAGTTGGAGGTGGGCACATGAGCAGGCAGTGCATACTGAACGAGAAATCAGCAAACTCACCTCCTGAGCGCCGCACGGACGATTGTGTGTTGATTCGTTCAGTGCATTGGTTAAAACCCAATGAAGGAGGCAGTCTTTAAAAACCAATAAGCCCTGTGCCTCTGTTTCATTACCGTCTCACCTGCTTCACCAATGCAGGCCTTGCAACAGTCGAGGCGCTCTCTCGGCAGCTGACCTTCTCTGTGCCTGACCGGTTCACACAGAGGCACCACATGACCAGGCGGTGTGTATGCATGCTTCGAGAACGTGGGTGAACTTGACTGGACTATATAAGAAGTGGCATGTTTGTCACGGATTTAAATCACTGTATGCAGCGTGTAAAACAATTTGTTGCGAATGTGAATCGCTGTATGCAGCGTGTAAAACGCTGTATTGTATGTTGCCCTCTCCAGAGTTGCATCTTTTCATTCACCTACAGTCGTATACACAATGAAGTGAGCAGTCTTTAAAAATGATTTTTCGGTTACAACGCACGACCGTGTGCACCATAGCAAACTGTTTTACACGCTACATACAGCAATTCGCATCCGCAACAAACATGCGTCTTCTTAGATGCTCCTGCACTTTGTACACACCCCCCTCCCACCTCGCTGCTACCGTGGTCGGGTGTCTTGGTGGATTATATATAGAAAGGCAGCCAAAACCGCACAGAGCAATGAAAAATCTACGTGAGTCACAGGTGCATCTGGACTGTACAAAGATGACAACAACTCAAGTGACAAGTTGGAGGTGGGCACATGAGCAGGCAGTGCATACTGGACGAGAAATCAGCAGACTAGCATGACGGAGGGAGCGAGTAGACGTCCTTCTACTCTCCTCCCGTTCCACCCTCCGCGCCTGAGCGCTGAACGGACGATTGCGTGTTGGTTCGTTCCGTGCATTGTTACAATGTTGCTTTTCATGCTGATTTATTACATTACAGATTTTTCAAGTGTTAGTTTTCTCCCTGTGCTTAAAAATTATTAAAAGACCGGCCTGATTATGCGGCGTAAGGTACGCCGCGGGTTGGCTAGTAGAGTATATTGTGTGAATATTCTGTAAAAGAAAAAATAGTGGCAATGCTGTATATATTCTGAAAACAATGACATTTTGATTATGCTATCAACTGTGTTCTAATGTGTATTGTAAAGTTCTTTTCAAGGCATTAAAGTAACATTGAGCTATGTGTTATAAATGTTAGACACCTAGAGAAAAGTATAGCTGAGACTGTTCTGTGCACAGAGTGTAATCACGACTTTGTTCCATTCAGCTTGATACTGAATTAGATACTAATTAGTTGTTTTTTTTCTCATTATATACAGTAAACTATTATGTTTTTTTAATTTCTTTATTTAACTTCTAGTTTTTGCTATTGTCTATGCATATTAAGTGTATAACATGCAGCTTGTAGTACTAGGTTGTTGTACCATGTTAGCCATTATGAATGTAGAGAAAAGCCAAGCAAAATGACACCTTTTATTGGCTAACTAAAAAGATTACAATATGCAAGCTTTCGAGGCAACTCAGGCCCCTTCTTCAGGCAAGAAGAAGGGGCCTGAGTTGCCTCGAAAGCTTGCATATTGTAATCTTTTTAGTTAGCCAATAAAAGGTGTCATTTTGCTTAACATGCAGCTTAAAATACATACTAACTCTTACTTTAAATAAAATTTAAAAAAGAAGAAAAAATATTCTTGTGTTCCCCAATACTGCGCTGAGGCCTAAAGAAACAAATGCTGGTAATACAAGGTTGATTTGTTATTATATCTTTGCAAGACAAGGCCTAGACTGACCAGCTCTGGAGCTGGAAGCTTCTTGTAATACAAGTAGAAGTTTCTGATTAAGTAGACTTCACAGTGATGTAGACAGTGTAAGACAAGAATGGTGTTGGTTTAAATGTGCATTTGAATTAGATGGAGCACCTTTTATTTTCAATAACAAATCATCTTTATTTATGAGGAGAGATGAGAAAGTTTTAAGCCTAAATCTGAAAGAGATGCCTGAGGGTTTGGATTTTGTAAGTGACCAAGATAAACTCCTTTGTACCAACATTTGTGAATTACAAATTTTTATTATTTTTATTTTTGAATTATAGTTGTACATATCTTATTTCAGAACCAATTCAAAATAGATGAAGAAGCATCATGTTAACATAGAATTTTGAAGGCTACAGTAAAATACACCCTGAGAAATTAATTTAACCTACTCAGTATGTATCTGGAATAGTCCCCTTCATATAATCACAGCAAAGACTGAGCTGGGCAGCTGCATTCTGTCAAGGTTGAGCATCTTTCAGAACTGAATCTAGAGGTGTTATGCTTTTGATGTTAATGATAGAAGAAAATATTGCAACCATGGAGTAAATTATATTTGAGAACAGCATAATAATATTCGCTTCCCGGGTCCTCCTTGCGTGGAGTTTGCATGTTCTCGCTGTGTCTGTATGGGTTTCCTCCCACAGTCCAAAGACATGCAGGTTAGGTGCATTGGTGATTCTAAATTGTCTCTAGTGTTTGCTTGGTGTGTGGGCACCACACTTTGAGCTACATTATTTGTATGAAAATGTGTTATATAAATAAATGTTGTTGTTGTTGTTGTTGGGTGTGTGTGTGTGCCCTGCAGTGGGCTGGCGCCCTGCCTGGGGTTTGTTTCCTGCCTTGCACCCTGTGTTGGCTGGGATTGGCTCCAGCAGACCCCCGTGACCCAGTAGTTAGGATATAGCGGGTTGGATAATGGATGGATGGATAATGATATTGCATGAGATAAGCAGACACTATGATGATCAGTTATGGGTCACCTAAATTCATTCCTTGTGGACAATTAAGCATGATTATTAAGATGAAAATTAGAAATATTGAACAATAATTATAATAAAAGAAGACTGTGTGATTTTTAAGAACAGCTATTTGTTGTCACACTTCAAAACAAATTTAAACTTTTGTTGTCAAAATTTCTAGTACAGATCAAAAACCAAAATAGACTAATGGGCCCTAACAAGCTTCTTTTTGAAACCAAATGCAAAACACACAGTGCTTTATCGTAAAACTATGATAACAAACACATCCCACCTATTATTTCAGAGTCACTCTCCATCTCTGCAAGGTCTTGAAAACAGTTTGAAACATCAAACTCTGAACCTGATGTCCCATGGAGAGTAGTGATCCGCTTGGCCCATCTTAAATAAGGCGACCAAATGATGTCACATGTAGCAACACTACTATTCATGTGATAACAACACTGCAATTTCTCTAAACAATATTGTTACCGCCACATCAGTAAAGCACCAAATGGCAACATCCACAAGACAAAATTCTGGCATAAAATGGAGCCCAATGACATCATTGATATAACAATAAATATTCAGCATATGAAATTAAAAGGAAGAATAAATGTAGATTTTTTCAAAACTACAAATGATTATTATTATGATTCTGTAACAGAAAAGAAAAGTCCAAGCCAGTGCTTGAATGATTATGTGAATATTTGTTAAGGATGTTGATGGTGTAGTCCATGTTGATTACTCCAGTGGCCCACATAATTGGTCAAACTTGTGCTGATTTGTTTTTCCTTTTGAAGCAGTGAGGGAAGTTGGCAAGGAAAGCTGTTGACCATCACCTTTCTGCTTCACAACAATTCCCACACTCGCACTCTATGAAGCTTTAGATTACAGGAGATTCCATTCCAACCCAATTCTTCACACCTAGCCCTGTTTGACTGCCCCCTGCTACACAATCTCAAAGTATGTCTGCATGAGGTGTGATTTGGCAATAATGTAATGGCTATCAGAAGGTTAATAAGGAAGTCCCAGACCCTCAGGACCCTCTGGATCTGGCACCTTGGATATACTCTATGGCATTTGTAGAGTAACATCATTAAACAATTTTATTTAGCAATTTAAAACATTAAATTCTGCCGACCTGAAACTCTTCTTTTGGAATTTACCAGATGTGCATTCTTTGATTTGTGGTGAGCGCCAACAATCCTGTTTAAACTGCTGGCTAATGTGTTTTGTAAAACTCTTCAAACTGGTGGTAAAATTCAATAGTTCTGAAGAAATCATGCAGTATTGCTATGAGAAATATATGATTGCGCTCATAGCATAAACTTTTATTTTATCAAGGGATAAAACATAATAATCCAAGAGAATGATCAGAATCGAACAAATCCTAGAATAACATTTTTTGACAGTGCTGGGAATTTGCACACATAGACATACCATAAAGTTGAACTGGTGACAGTAACTTGGCCCATTGTGTAGGCTTTGTTATGGGACAGCTATGTCTTTCAGGGGCGGTTCTATCCCTGTGTTTAATTATGTCTGAATGCATTTCAACTTCCCAAAATTCTACACCAGTTAAAGGGGGGCATAAAAAATAGATACAGTAGAAAAATAGTTGTTTTGAAAAGACAGCGTCAGCACTCACCTATACACCGTGTGTGCTCCAAAATATAGCCTTGTTTGCAAGCACAGCGAAAGCTTCCTTGGGTGTTCAGGCACTCTCCATTCTGACATACTCCCTGCATTGTGCACTCATTGATATCTTTTTGGAAAATCAAATTTAACAATATTAAAAATGCCCCACAAAATCAATTGAAATAAACTCTCAGTGTAATATATTATTGCATTCTAAATGATGATACTCCGTTGATATACAGATTCTGCTAAAGGCTAAGTCATATTAAGCTGATGTCACATTACATGACTGCAATAGCTGAGCTTGTCGCCAGACCAAGCTGATTGAACTGATTGAAAATCTCTGCCCATGTCATATCTCAAATTGAGTGTCATACTTCCAGCAGAGTGTTACTCACCACTTTTTGTGAAAGACAACAGCATAGCCTACTGCCTGACAGAGTTGGCACTGTATGAAGCGTTAACAGGTATGGTAAGTTCAGGCCCAGTCTCTGTTCTTTCTTTCTTTTTTCCATTCCATTTTAAGTTTGTAAAAGGCAAGACATCAGACAGACAGGCCACTCAACTGTTTGCAAAGTTCTCAACACAAGTGTTCCTGTTCTCCACATTCTATGCAGTATAGTTCAGATGAGCATTCATTGATTGTCAGCTCTCAGGCACATAGAGCCCACCGCTACGACTAAAGATTGATTTTCTCGGAGCGAATTGAGGGCAAGTTGGAGTGAATTGCTGGGAATTAGGCGACTGACTTCAACTGCCTCCAACTCACTAAGATTATTTAAATTAAGGCTGTGACTGAATATCCTGGAAAAGTCACCTAATGTCATAGCATTAAAGTGACATGGTCTGGTGACGAGATCAGCAAGTGTGCTCTGCAACTATAACATACTCCAAAACTCAAAGTTCTGTAATGTGACATCGCCTTAAACTGAAAACATTCCAAAGTTGTGAGAATTAGTTCAAGAATTGACAAGAGAATATTAATAAAAGACATTTTAATACGGTAGGCCTTGTGTGAAATGGTTTCTGGTCATATACATCTTTTTTTAAACTCCAGGATACAATACAGCTTTAGAGCTTTAGAAATTTTACAAGCAGATCTCAAGAGTGACCTTCCATTATTTATCATTGCTTTTCACTAACAGAGTAGGATCAAGTAGCAACACATTTTTTTGTCTTCAATTCTGAGTGTTATTTTTTTTTTCTTATTTCTCATTTCCAAATATTACAAATAGTGTTAACAGATAACACATTGGATTTGAGCGTGTAAGGCATTTATAATACTAATAGCAGTTGCATATGGACATGAGTGTAATAATAGAATGTTGAAGAAATGATGTTTTAATTAAGACCATAATTTAAAAAATGCAATTAGCAACTGAGACCCAACTGAATAGTTACAATTACAGTTACCAGTATTCAATGATGAACACACTTCATTCATTGTGAACACACTCTTAATGACATCTACATACTTACTCTATTACATTTTATTTAATTTTATAGCAAACTTTTTTATTACTGTGGGTAAACTGTTTCACTGCTTTGTTTCATATATGGAACTTGTAGTGAATACAGCAAAAAGAACTGCAATACATAGGAAATTGTCACTGTATATATACTGTCACAGGTTGCTGGGGACCTTACCCAGCTGGGATGCCTGGAAGGACCGGAAGGTGGCATTAATAGTTTCCGGGCCACGAGGGGGCAACCGCCCTGTACTAGGAGCGGACCACGGGAGAGGAGCAAAGAGGTTCTGGCCTGTTGGGACCCGTGGCCACCACCAGGGGGCACCTCAAGCCTCATGGGACTCAGGAAACTGTTACTTCCACCACACCCGGCAAGATGGCGGATGAGACTTCCAGGGACGCCCAGAGTGCATCTGAGGCAGAGGGCAGCACTTCCGTCAAACCAGGAAGTGCTGCCGGAAGGATGTCATCAGCCATCTGGAGCACATTCAGGCAGGAATAAAAGGGGCCACCTTCCTAAAATCGAGGAGCTTGGGTCGTGAGTGGGAGCAGGACAAGGCTCCCAGGAGGAGAGTAGATAGAGATAGAAAGAAGTTCATTGTGGGGATTAATTGCTGCGTGTTTGTGTAGTGTTCGGGACTGAAACCTGTATTTGCTTATGGCAAATAAACGTGTGACTTTTATAAAGATGTGGTTTCCAACTGGTGGTGTCTGGGTAAGTTTCACAATACTTGTATAATAAAGATTGTGGTGTACTTATTGACTAGTGTTTGTATCTGTCCACAGTAAATGGGTGCATATATGAATCTTTTTCTCTAATTTGATCCTCGTGATTTTACACTGTTCTTAAATCCAAATGAAACACAAAAATGAGAAGTGCGTTTAATGGTCGCCATGACTCTGTGACTCTTTTCACAGGTCCTATGTCTTGAAATGATATTTTATGAAAGTTAAACATTTTTCCTAAACAATAATTATGCTATCTTTAGCATTCCTCCTCAAAAATGACCGTGTTGCATCAATGATGATACCAAACAGTCAAACTCACAACAATATCCTCTTTTATTTTTAAATAAATAAGGCAACTTCCATTGGCATACAAATCAGAATGAATAGATATCTATTTCTTATGTTGTACTTTTTAAATTAAATAATGAAAGAGAAATAATTTAATAAGAGGTAATTCTCTTATTGATTAAATGAAAAACTTGATGTGAAATGCTTTCAGAAATTATTGTATACAGTATAATAAAACCATTAACTAAAAATGTGTAATTCCAGACTGCTGTTAGTAAAAGATATGGCTGGCTAAGTTTCAAATAAAATGTGCAGTAGGAGATCTGCATTCTATTTATTATGAAGTAAAATGATTAGAGCTTGATATGATAAAATGAGACGTCTGAACCCTCTGTTACTGTACCTTGGCAGTGAGTAGAGTTGAGCCTTTTGTATCCCTGGGGGCAGTTGGCGCCCGTCTCACTGATAAAGGTTCCAGTCTTTTGAACTCCAATATCTGAAACATAAGAAAAGTGCAAATGGTTATTTAGCTCTAATGCTTTTCACACAGTTTTGCTATATAACATGTCTTCACACGTCTATTCATTGTGTATAGAATAGTGATGAGTAATAGATATAAAAATAGTGCAGACCATGGAGAAACATTCATAAAATACAACACAGAGAGTTTAATTTTTCCATTTAGTAAATGAAATGGCGACATTAAGACAAATGTTTTCTAAAATTATAATGCGGGACTGAATAGCATTTTATTATCTCCAGACCTTTAAAAATTGTTCGTCAAAAGAAAAAAGAAATGAAATATAAAGTGCATTTATTGCTGCTTGTCTAAAATAAAGAACCATATTTACTCATCTAGCCTGCTGAGTTGGGAACACAGCCCAAGCTTAAAATCTGGCTCCATTTTCCTAGCTGAACTACATGAGATGGAAAACAGTATTTCAAAAGAAAAACAGACATGAAATTACATACGAATGATTCCTGGATGGAAGTATTCATTTTTTTATTCTTGTTTTTTTGGCTTTTCCAAAGATTACCTTCTCCTTTGAAATGTCTAATAGAGCCTGGCCCAACTCTAATTTTAAAACCAACATGGCTGATGTCCTTAAGGAGCTTTATCATTGCTATCTTAGCTCCTATATATCTAGCATGGTCAAATGAACCCTGGATATGCTTTTACTTTTTCAATGAATAATACACACACAAAAATAACAAAAATCCTAAATCAAAACTCTTTTAGAAATCCCCTGACAGATGTTAATGTCAAGACTCAATGATGTTAAATTCTTAAAATTAAAGATTAACTGCCATTTACTGAACCTTAGTGATTTTAAATATCTGGCAGTTTCTTTCTAAATTGCTGAATACCTTTCTTTGGAGCTTCCACAATCTAGTCCATACTAATGGTGTACTTTTTCTTATTTGATTATTGTGCAATAATTTCTAAATACACTATTTTGTCTATACTGTAAAACAGTGGTTCTCAAATTCAGTCCTGGGGACCCATGAGGCTGCAGGTTTTCATCCCATCCAGCAGAGTGTGTACTGCATGCTGACGCCATCCTTCTTGGTGAATTGTACTGAGAATTTGGTGTGGCATGTTGTCTGTATGTGAAACTTGATTAAAATACAGCATTTACTCTTAAAGCTTTAATTACAGTGGCCACTAAGGGGACAGGTAGTATTTTTTTACAGTTTCTCCCACTTCACATTTTCTTTGCTGTTTGTTTTATTTTTTGGACTGCTTTTGATCAAGGGCAAATTGTGAGCGAAGACGAGTTAGTGTCTGCTAGTAGCAGCAATGGCAGACCTACATTTTTGGAGCCCTGAAGCTGAAACTGTTATGGCGTCCTTTCACAACAAGCAATGAGGCCTGGGTATCCACTGTTATCTTCTTTAATGGGGTTGTTACACCATATATCACCACATTTTTTTTTTAAATTGTGACATCTGTATCTCAGATTTTGATTAAAATTGTTGTACTGAGTTATCTCACATGTCAAAGTCACTGTTGTGAGTAAAACTTTCCTATGCCTTATAGTTTTTAACTTATGGGAAGAAGAAAATTAAGAAATTTTATATACAAGAATGATTCATCATAAGATGATAATATAAAAAATACAAAAGGCTACAGTCAATGTAACCTTTTATTTTATTTTTTTTTAATTAATTTTATTACAATCAATACATAGCAATCAAGTTTTTTTTTAAAAAAAAGAATTATGTTAAGGTAACCTTTTATTTTAGACACCTATGAGAATATGAAGCACATTTCGAAAAAGAAAAAAAAATTGAATGCTTTTTCCTTTATAGCTAGCCTACACAATACTTTAATATCCTTTTGAAATTTTTATTTTAACTATGATGTCAGAGGGGGACATTTCTTATACACTGGGTGGTTTCTTTTCTCTCTTGCAGCTAGATGGATGAGGTCTCCAGGACTCTAAAAATATCCAAACCTAATTATGTCATATCATCTACTGTTAAACCGTACTTCGAAAATTTTTATTATGCTGTCTTAAGGAATTGTTCTGTTCTGTGTATTGTATTGTATTGACCCCCTACTTTTGACACCCACTGCACGCCCAACCTACCTGGAAAGGGGCTCTCTTTGAACTGCCTTTCCGAGGTTTCTTCCATTTTCCCTAAAAGGTTTTTGGGAGTTTTTCCTTGTCTTCTCAGAGAGTCAAGGCTGGGGGGCTGTCAAAAGGCAGGGCCTGTTAAAGCCCATTGCGGCACTTCCTGTGTGATTTTGGGCTATACAAAAATAAACTGTATTGTATTGTATTGTATTAGGCAAAGGAACATGCAAATTTTACATTTAAAAGACAGTAGATGAAGAGGCAATAGGAACCCATTGTTGGGACTGGGGTGATGAGCTGAAAGGCAAATTTCCTGAATAATGCTGTTACTGATTATTGTGATGGTTCTCTACAGGATAAAGGTGTTTGCTGTCTTGCAAAAGAGTCGCCCACTATGAAATTTGAACTGCTTAAACATACAAACAATACAAAATTGTGATAACAGAACTGCTCCTTCCTTGGAAAATGTCTGACTTGGAAATGAACATCTTTGGGGATATTGGTTTCTAATCAGCATATATGTACTCATCGATACTGTAGTTGGCAACAATCGTTTTTGTTAAACTGTATTTACATTAGTTGTTAAGCCCAGGAAATTAGTTTTGTACCATTGTTTAATCCATCGTCATGTTGATCTAGGCAGGGACTGAAGCAGAATTCAGACTTCTGGGTTGGAGAATGCAGAGAGTGGAGGGACGGTGCACTGGTAACACTGCCAAGACCACAGGGGCTCACTGACAGACTAGGGTACATGGCTGGTATGAAGTGAGGCACAAGGATGGCAACAATTACCTCCAGGGAGGAAGAGACTGTTCCTCAAGAAGACGCCAGTTGTGGGCCCCGTGAGAGAGAGAAGCCACATGGAAGGACCAGGCGAAGCTGGCGGTCAAGAAGCGAGGTGTGTCTAAGTCGCAGCAACACAAGGAGCCCAGCGTGGGAAAAAAAGACACGCTGACAGGAATTCAACGATTTGACACAACTTCTGTTGGGAAATCAGCATCTAGTGAACAGAGTGCATCCGTGGACATTTGGATGATTAATTGTTGGGGTAACACAGTGTGTAAAGTGGACTCTGCACCACTAAAGGTTGTAGCATCCACTTCATGTTTTTACAGACTTTTAGAGTGTGGACTGGGTGGTTTTCTTTTTAAAAAAAGGGGTTTTGTCCCTGATATTGTTAGATTTTTATGTTCATTTATCTTTTTAATGTACTTTATATTGTCTTGTGTAATAGAAGTTACTGTTGCTTTCCCTGAAATTTATGTTGTGTCTTTCATTGCGTGTTTACTCACTGCCCAATTTAAAGAACACTGCTATTATTGGTACATTTCAAGAATTCTCAGTCTCTTAATAAAACTGCGTGGCATAATCAGATACTTTAACTGTATCTAGGTTAGATTACCTGTAAGTGTGACCAGAGACACCTGTCACAGTTATTTTAACTATTATTTTGTATTGAATTACATTATATTAATAACATTATAATTAGAAAAAAAAACTCATCTCATACTGTAGTTTTAAACAATGTGGGCTAAAGTATGTAGGGGCCCTGAATCTTCATTAGTTTCACTGTAGTTCTGCCCCTGAGCAGCAGGAGTTGGGCAGCTCAGCAATAGGAAAGTAAGTCATTAATTAGCTTTGTATCTGTTAAAAGTAAATAAGCCAGTATGTTTCTCAGTAAGGAAGGAAGTAAAGGATTACTAATTAATTCAGGTACATTGAGCGCAACCATTGCACATTGGTGCTATAATACATTTAAGAAACAAGGGTGTTTAAGCTGTTATAGTATTGATAGTTGCATTGGGTTATCAGCTAAGAGACGGTTTCTTAATGTAATAGACAGGCTTAAGGAAGTGAATAGTAAGAGATTTAAACTTACTGGGCAGGCAACTTAAAGTGGGTTAGTAGCAGAGGGAAGAAATTCTTTGGTAGTGAAAGCATCACAAACAGCAATTATAGGGGTTTAGTGAAGGACATTAATTATTAAAAGAATATTTGACCCAAAAATTGATATTTTGTTAATTACTGATTGTACTTTGTAGGGGTGGCCGCAAAAAAATGTTATCTCATGTTTCATGCAGAATGAACAGAAAGAAATTTATAATATAATAGAAGTCAACAGATGAGCGGCACGGTGGCGCAGTGGTAGCGCTGCTACCTTGCATTTATGAGACCCGGGTTCGCTTCCCGGGTCCTCCCTGCGTAGAGTTTGCATGTTCTCCCCGTGTCTGCGTGGGTTTCCTCCCACAGTCTAAAGACATGCAGGTTAGGTGGATTGGCGATTCTAAATTGGCCTGTTTGTGTGTGTGGGTTGGCACTCTGCTCGGGATTGGTTCCTGCCCTGGGATTGGCTCCAGCAGACCCCCGTAACCCTGTGTTCGGATTCAGCAGGTTGGAAAATGGATGGATAGAAGTCAACAGTGACATGTTTGACAATGGCAAATGATTTGAAAAACATCCATGAAAAAAAATCTCACATTACTTGTGATAATCACATGTCAGTTATCCAGTTGTTATGATCAGGACATGCAAAATGTATACTTTTTTTGTTAAAATACTGTTATACTGTTACTTCCTAAATTATAAGTACACACATAAACAGGAAACATAGATTCTTTGAACTGAAGACTGAATTATTGACCATTGAATGACAGGGAGATGCAAATATTAATTATACAATGCAAGTCTTATATGAAGTTGAAAGCTGTCTTCAACAAAGTCTGCTCCCAGTGTTCTTACAGTACATCTATAGGAGATTACAGCTAATTCAGCAAGTCAAGCTCAGGGTCATTGAAATTGAGGAGGAGGTGGCTAGCCTGCATTGCCTGCCAGCCCATTTAATTACTGGGATAAATGCTAATCTTTTTATATCAAGATAGGGATACCTTGTAATTTACATTTCTTTGTCAAATGCCAAGTGACAAGAAAAAAGGAAGCAATACATTTTAACAAGGAAGCAAATTTAAAACAACCAAAACATATGTAAAACCCGGCTCAATTTACTTCATTTCTGATGAGTAAAATGTATGCTAATTTCTGTGGCTGATGATAGTGCTAATATACAGTAGATGTCTAACTAAAGTTAATGTTTAATTTATTGGAAGACCAGCAAGAATTGGTTTGAATTCAAATTTCCACCAGTTTTAGTTTGATAATTTTGTGGTTGAATCGCTAATAACTGAAATGTATTAAACTTAAACTGTTGTTCATATGATTAAACATTATTTGAAGGGCTATCTGCAGTTAGCTTTATTTTTCTATTTCCCATCCTAATCAATGCTTAATTAATGTTAATCAACTACTGTGTGGAAGCACAAGCAGACACACCAGGGTGAAAATTATATTTTATATAATACCAGTAACAGCACACTGCACGTTACTTGACTTGAGCACTCATAGTTTTCCTACTCTCTCTGTATATTTAGCATTCATTTGCTTAGAGGTTGATGCACTTGCTGCTTCCTGAGCAGCTCTTCTTTTCTCCACCCTAGCAGCCCGCTTCTTCTCTGCTTTCGTTGGCATCTTTTTCGCGTTATAACTGTTTAATTTTTCACTTAAACTGGCAATTAAGTCTTCAATCTGTCTCAAGAATGATTTAAGATATAAAGAGGTAGGGTAAGTGACGGCGAAGGTGGTAGGGATGAGAATGGCGCCTGTACCCATCTGCCGCACGGCCGCCCTGCTGGACGCTGCAGAGAGTTGATTCTACAATTAAATAAAAATTAAAATAGGAATAACCTTGGAGGTCAATCATCACCCCGAAAGCGGACAGTAGATGTCACGTAGTATATGTGTACCAAATTTCAGGTCAATAGGTCAAAAGTTTTATGAGCTACAGGTGATTTAAAATCCTGGACAGACAAATGAACAGCTACGGTAGCGTATTATATACAAAGATGAAAAGCATGATCACACAGAAGACGTACATGCATAAAACATAAATATGGATACTCAACAAAGAATTTGCCCTCACCTGGGTTTAAACTAAGGACCAAGGGCCTCTTGTATAATGCTGTGCATAGAATTCACATTCAAACAAGGTGTAGAAACAAAAGTGGAAATGTGCGTACTCACAAAAAAGTCCAGATGCATAAATTTGTGCATATGCCAAGTCCTATGAACTTCCCCTTTACAAATCCCAAAGAATGTGAAATTTAACACATGTGCATGTATCTACAGACCTACACTGTCTCCTTCCAGAATTTTGCATAATTGAATATGCAAATCAATATTAATACTACCTTCTGTTCAGTGCTTGGTTAAAAGGCAAGGCACATGAATCAAAGAAGAATTTCAGCAAATTCAAAGTGGAGGCAAGGAAAACATACTATCGGTTGGCTTATGCAGAGGTACAAGCAACAAAAGCTTGACGGAGACACTTGAAAGTTCAAATTCAGAAAGTCGCACAGTGCCCAAAATACAAAAGAAGTGGTCAGATATCACAGTTGATATGAAAAGTGAGTCACAACCTATATATTCTTTTTCAGAGAATATTAGAAATGCTGACACCGTGCTGATGACATGATGGTGCTGCTATGCCGAGCACATCTTCGGGTTCTGGCTACACACACATCTCAGCTTCGGAAACCACTGGGAGGCCATCTGACTGTGTGCTGACGGACTTTTCTGCAGTCACAAAATGCAATAGTGGATGCTGTAAGAGATGCGGCCAATGGACTAAGGAAATGAGGGCTGTACTATGTAATACTGACCACAAATTAAATGAATTGGTTAAAAAATAAATTATGCATCTGATTGCCTATTTTTACATTCTGCTTGTAACGCTGTTTGATTTGGTTAATTATTTGGTGGGTCAGGGTCAGGTTCATCATAGAATATCTCTTCAGCTACAGGCAAGCAACGTTATATATGAAACACGCTACATGCTTGCACAATTTGACACTCTTTCTGTGCACTATAGAGCAACACATTAATAGAGTGGAAATGCTCTCTATTTATATAAACAAATTAGCATTGGTGCAGAGGGCTGCAAGGGATCGATTCTCTGCGCTTTACTTTGAGGTGACTCGCTATCCTTAAAAGGACTGCTTGCCTTTTGCCGCACTAGTTGGAAAAAGCAACTGCAGCTCTGCAGAGCTGCTATTTTTATAGGTTCTTCAGCTATAGATGATGTAATGCCAGCTCATTCTTTTGGTGATTCATCCCTGGCTTATGTAACTTGTCCAGCACCATTACAATACCAATGTGTGTACAGTTGACAGCTCCAATTACATTTGGAAAACGGGACGTTGCTATGAATTACTTTTTCATGTTTTCCAGTTCAACCACAGTGTAAAGAAATCTTATCTATCTGGATAATGTCATCCTATACATCTGGCATGGCACAACTCAATGATGACTGGGAAATACCCAATCGGTCAGCAAGTTCATGTTGAAAAGCTCCTGTGGCTAAAAACCCGAGAGTGGACAAAACTTGCAGGTAGAGCACATTTTCTCAAAGTCCGCCTTTGTAAAGCCAGCACCAGTTCAGCACAGAGGATAGCTCTTGGAAACAAATCGACTTAGAAGCCAGTCATCATCATCTTAAATATGTGCTCTCTTCTAATTCTTCCATTTGCAAAATCTTCTAACAACACTAAAGCGGTTCTAGTTGTTGGAATAGTTTGGCCATTATGTGCACCATTATATTGTTACAGAATGATTACAATCAAGTGAATTAAATTTGTAAGCAGTATGCAATTAATTTCATATCACAGATGTGAATCTAAAAAAGAAAAGCAGACCACAGAAACAGTAGCACTGCTTTGATACTGGGTGCTGTCAGTTTGCAAAACCAAGCAGAAAAGGACATATGCAAGGAGGTATCCTGCTGTGAAAATATGTCTGGCTTTACACCAATTTTAGTTTTTGTACATCTCAAAATGAGCATAGAAACGGGCGTACACATTTTTGTGCATACACACCATTTATACATGAGGCCCCAGGTACTTTTATAATGATTTAAATAGCATAAATTATAGAAACAATTCAGGGTTCAGGAGGCTATCTGTATAACATTTGGGAAAAGGCAGAAGTACTAACCCCAGAAAGGGTTGCCAGTCTTCAGATTGGCAAGTTGAAATGAGTTACACCATATATTACACTTTTAAAAGAGATAATTAATCTTTAGTTAAAGCAGGTATGTGAATATTATTAGCCAATTAATGTGCATTTTTTCATTTCTATAAGCTATTTTTTCTCAGTGAATGCAGGTGGAGAACCATACATTTAAAACAGGGGTGTCAAACTCAAGACTCCCTCAAAGTTTAAGCCTTAACCTTGAGCCTTTATAAAGTGGCTCACTTCATCAAAAACATTACACATGGCCTGTGATAACACCCTTTAACAAATTTTTCATATGTAGATTGGGTCTGTATAATTTAGCTGGATGCCATTTAAATAATATCTCCAGTGTCTGCTCATGTGTAATCTTTTGTTGGAATAGAATCTGGCTAAATGAAATGACCAAACAAGTAAAAAATTAAAATAAGGAGACATTCCACTCTACTGTAAAGGCGTTTAGTGTTTTATCATGATGCCAAACATGTGACGACAGTCTCCTGAAGGAGGTGCAACTTCACAAACCGCAGTGCTTACTTATTAAGGCTGCACGTAGCTGGCCAGCCTTCTGCAGCTTATCTGATTGGTACCACCATCCCACATAATTCTTTTGTGTTTTCTGCTGACTACTTTGTTGAATGTGGATAAAAAGGCATTTGAATTTCCACTCATGTTAAATGTAATTTCAGTCAGTTTCTGGCAAACTCTGAATGTCGTCTGTGTGATCCATCTTTTTTTTTAAAACTGCTCAAGTGTAATTCGATTGTGATGCACATTCATGTACATTTTTTTAGCTGCAAATTCTTGCTCGTCTCCTAACTGCTACTATTTGCTGACTTTGTTCTACATTTTTCACTCAGTGTTGATTTTGGTCCCATTGCTGCTGGTAACTTTCATAAACTGCTGTAATGTCCTAGAAAAGAAAAGCTGATAAAGACAGAAGACAGTTTCAAAACTAAACAAATTATATTTGTCATGTATAAATTATACACAATATGAAGTGAAATGGTTAGTTGCTGACTCCAAGACTGTGCAATAGAAGAATATAAAAAGACAATAAACAGTAAACTGTATAATTATCAATAAGTATATTATAAATAAATAACTTAATACAGTAGAATTAACAACAGAGCATCATGAGCTCTAGGCACTGTCCTTGCTTAGGATGTGGATGGACTGTGGAAAGAAGCACCTCTTCATTCTCTGTGAACCAGCTTGATTATAAAGAGGAGAGCGGCACCTGTGTGCCTTGTTTGTAAAAAACATGTTTGTTCATATTATAGCACCTTAAGTCAAGACCTGAGAGGGACATGTTTCTTAGGGCCATCAGAGTGGGCGGTGATACCTAGAAAACACAGCTCTATAAGTAGCTCCTGAAAACATGGATGGGGGGACATCAACACAGTATTTAAAAGGCAATTTGACAAGGTGTCTCCCTGCTGCTAAAACCTATTGGCCGGAATGCCTGGCTACCAGTGAGCCTTGGATGTGGACCCTGGCCTTGGGTTGCCTCACAGAGCCAAGAGATAGCGGGCCGTACTTTCCAAGGACAGTCCAACTGAGTGGCTGAGGAAGGTGGTAGTCGGTTGGGACGCAGTAGAAGCTAATGATTCTTTTCAGGACTAACTACTATTTTCCGCAAACTACCGTGACAATGGGTGATCAGAGTAAGGTGAGGCTGATGGCATGTATGCACACACACTGGGATGAAGGAGATGTGGCACATAGAATACAGAAGACCTAAGTGTAATGGAGGAGCAATTGACGAAATTTGTCAGTGGGTATGGCCACTAAAAAAACCAATAGTCCATTTCAGGACTAAGTACCAGCAGCTTTCTGGAAAGTGCTAAATCCATTCCTCCATCTCTTGCAAGCCTGGGTCATTACATTGGTGGCAGTGGTGTGGGATGAACTGACTAAAGATGTGAAACAGAGGACTGGTTTAAGACTTAACACTGGGTTCTCTTCAGGCTCAGCAGACCAGATTGCCTCACACCCCTCAAATACCCCAATAGATGAACTTTGTGTTACTTTTATAGATGAGGGTTTTTTGAGAAGAGGGTAGTGTAGCACCAGGGGTCCAGAGCTGAGAGTGACCAAGAACCAACAGAGGAGGCGGAAATACCTTGAGAAACTGGCCATGAAAACAGCTCCTGTAATTTTGGATGGGGAATGCAGATACGGCTGTTAAGGAGCACTTTTTATGTGTTTTCCTGCTGTAAAAGCACACTGACCTGGGTGCCTGGCCCTGGGATAGCCTTGGATGTGAACCCTGGTCTTGGGTCAGCTCATGAAGCTGGTAGGGAGTGTGGCATACGGATTACCTCTGACCTCAGGTGAACAGGGTGAGAGGAGTCCAGCAGTGTGATTGTGCAGGCACTCAGACAAAGCACTCAGGAGGGAATGGAGCCACAAAAGACCAGTGCAGTGAGGAAGACCATCAGAGTAAGCTGGTACCGGGTAGGAGTGCTGAAGAAACTAATGGTTCTTTTCAGTTTTCTGCAGAGTCATAAATCCATTCCTTCATCTCTTATATTCTGATACAATTTATTCGAGTCTGAGCTTGGTATAAAAAGGGTTATTTTTGGCCCCCAATAAAACTGAATTTGACATACAGCTGCTTTAAAATTATAGAAAATGATATATTGGACATATCGTATATTTTAATAAATTTAATTCACTGGAAAAAGTAAACCCCGGATTTGCAAAAAAAAGGAATACTTTGGTAAAAATGGAAAAGAAGAAAGTGCCAGAAGATTTGATATTTCTGTCTCATAAAAAGTGACGGGTCTAATTTCACAGAGAGAAGAAAAACAGATGAGCATGAAATCAAAAAGCAACGCACGAGAGAAGGAAATAAAGCAAAACGAGCATTTATATTATGCTTTGTTAAATGAAATACAGTATGTTACATTATAAAAATACTATAGCAGATGGAAAAATGTGAAGGATAGATTTGAGTATAAATAGGAAAAATGTAGAGTATGGGATCCATACATTGTAGCCTAGCATGATGTCAAGAACACCCATTTTAATTCAAACAGGTAGACAGCATTTTAAAATATGAGTTTTTGTGTTAAGAATTTGGCTCTTACTCTTTTTTAGCTATTAAGGCAGTTGTTGTAGACACTAAGAACATAGCATCCCATACACTACAGTTCTTTTCCAAATGTTGATTACTCTTCCTCACTATTCTCAGTAACAATGGACAACATTTTCAAATCCTGGGTAAATGTATTAGCAATTTTTTTTCTGTTATCCGTCAGTATATCTTGATGACTCCTAATGTTCAGTATATTTATACTATAAGCAGAGTGGCAGAGTGGTGGCTAAGAATCTGCACTGGTATCTGGAAGATTGTTAGTTCAAATCCATTTTTTTGCCAAAAGGGACCCCACTTTGCTGAGCTCTTGAGCAAGGACCTTAACCTGAAAATTGCTCTAGGGGTCCTGTACAATGGCTGATCCAACACATACCCCCAAAAGTCATGCAAAAGACATTTTTCCTTCAGGGATTAGCAAAGCATATCAAAATAAAAAAAAAAGAAAATATTAAAATATTAAAATAATGTACTTGCAGCACTAACTGCCTTATTGTAACCAACTATCATTTTTTTTAAATTCCTACATCTGGTTTATGTTTGCATTTACAACTGGTTAGGAGGCAGCTTTGCCAGAATTTATATTTCTTTTACATTTTGAGTAAATTAAATATATGTAAAAATGTCAAGTCAATAGATTAAGATTATGTCCTTTCATAATAACATTGAACAACTAGGTAGGAACAGCCTGGATCGATCAAGGCCAGAAGTACCAGATATAATTTAACATCTTGACCTTAACAGTCTTGTGCTGAAATTTGATGAAGATGCCCAAGTGTTTTTGTGTTAATCTGACTGTTTGCATGCCTTTGAGGAAAAATGACTATTGTTGTCTGTATACTTTATGTTGCTGTATTTTTTGTGATCAGTTTTTCATTGGATTTCAAAATTCAGACAAAAATGACAGAGCAAAGGAAAAAAATTTCATATATAAGGTTAGGGGAAAAAAAACCCTGATGGTGCTCACCATACCCCAGAGCTTAGTTTTTCTCATTCTTGTTTACCACTAAAAACATTTTCCTTTTGTATGCCCACCTTTATGATGCCATAGCTACACCTGTGCTAGTCTCTCAGAAATGGAGCATGGACCTAATTAGCATTGCATTGGAACACAATTTTCAAAAACATAATAAAATTCCTCTAGAAATTCTAATCATCAACAGATCCAATATAAAATTGTCCATAGAGTTTCCCATTGCACTAGAAGGTGTTACCTGATTGTTTTAGCTCTAGGAAAGCCCCTCCATCGCTGTTTTTTGGGACTTCAGCACTCTCCTCTATTTTATCTATTCCTTTTCCTTACTCTCTTATTATTCTACTTCTTTTAGATTTCTCTCCTTTTTTCTTCTCTGTTCTTCAGCCCCACAATATTTAATTAGCAACAACAGCAGTTAAGCCCCCTATAGCTTTCCAATGGAAGAACCCTGAACTTGTTACTTTTACGAGATGGAAGTAGGTTGCAGTATTTATGTTTGAGACTTTCCAAATTTTATTCCATGGAACTAATTTTGTTACGATAATATTAACGTACTTAAAGAGTATACTAAATTTCGCATTGCTCAGATGTCTTAATAGATAATCAATGTATTAACTGCATGAAGCATTTCTTTTTTAATTCTGTAAGAGAAGGCATGACTTCCACACATTGCTGATACAAAATAAATCTGTTATAGCTCAAGTTACGCCAAGCTCAAATTCTGAATGGAAGATAAATTTTGTTGCTCTGCCCCAATGCTTTGTGGTTCAAAATATCAATAAATTTTGCTTATGTAAACGTGTTTGTTATGTGTCAGTTCAAAGTTTATCGGTTTTGGATTGATGCCATCAAAAAGGCAAGACTTAAAAATCACAATGTAACTTATAATAGCTTAACAGTGCATCCAGCTGAACTTCAGCCTATGCCTCAATATTTCAAAACCAATCTCTCCTTTGAAGATTTATTCCAAGCATTCAGTAATGCTTATAGGTCCAGACCCTGAAGAACTGGCTATTGTCAGTTAAAGTAAAAGTCAAAGTGATTTATTCTTTCTAGCTATATTACAAAAAAATAAGTAAACTGGCCAAGGACATACTCTACCCTGATACGAGTGTCTTGAAAAAGTATGATTAAAACAAAGAATCCCACTGATTAGAGGTTGTAAAAGCAGATGTTTAACCTTTAACATAGCAATGCTTAAATTTGTTTTATTTTAGTTATATTTCTATTATTGTTAAGTCATAATTGATTTGGCATTGGTTTGTCCTCCCAGAGTACCAATAAACCAGTTAGTGTTCCTGCCCATTTTATGGAAAATAACAGATTATTAAGCTCCCCCATTGCCTCCTTCTTTACATACCCTTTCTAGTGGAAGAAACAGAAAGGTTTGTAGGCATTTTCAAAATAATTATATCTATACTGTATTATTTATTTGATGCTGTCATGGTTGCATCATCATTGCTGACAGGAACAGAAACCCGGGTGACATTAACAAGACGGGCACAGTGGTCCAGCCACAAACAACTTTGTGAAACACATTGCCCCTGCTACTTCGAGAGTGTCACGGTGATAGGTTCAAGTACAATGTGCGTACTTCATTGGGAAAAAGAGTGATACACACTGTTAAGCTGAAAGAAGTGTGTCTGCAAAAGCCACTAACAGCCAAAGCACTTTCCACAGGTTGTAGTAAAGCACATTTTTAGATGTCTGTGGTAGTGTGTGTGTGTGTTTTTAGTAAAAACAGTGTGCTGAAGCTCAGGGTGGTTGTTGGTATGCCCAGTAGTCTGACTAAGTAACCCTGGGGATTTTGATAAGGAGATTGGCTGGACATGCATGAACATGCTGACATGCACAGCTCAGCCAGTTTCCTCATTAGCACTTTGGGAATCAGAATTAAGGCACCTATGCCAGCTCAGGTATACATTCTTTATTAATTTTATTGCAATCCATACACATCATACAAAAAGAAAAATTTGAGTTAAGGACAGATCAATCCCCACCCCTGAGAGAGAGAGCAAGCCAAATTTAAGCCGTTAAATTTAAGGCTTGTAAACATACCTAAATGAATAAATTCTCTGTGCTTTATGAGCTTATTTTAAAATATTACTGATTAGATCCTGCCATGTTTTGAAAAAAGTTTGTACGGATCCTCTAACTGAGTATCAGCTTTTATCTGTGGCACCTCTGCACGAGAACCACCTTTTTCCACCCTCTCAAACGTATTCAGTTTTTAATGTCTGGAAAACATTTGGTATTAAATCACTTACAGATCTGTACATAGACAATATCTTCACATCCTACGAACAATTACATTCCAAATTTAACTTTCCAGCAACACATTTCTTTCACTACATTCTTAAACAAAACCTGCCCAATTTTTCTCACCTCCCACCAACCTCTATGCCGGAAAAAATATTGATCAGTCTTGTGGACTCAGACAGCATCTCCCTCCCTTTCAAAGATCCAAGAGTACAGTGGGAAAAGGATCTCTCACTTAACATTTCAGAAAAGGAGTGGAAGGTAGCAATGCACAGAATTCACTCTAGCTCCATATACGCAAAGCATATAATTATTCAACTTAAATATATCGAGCATATCTTATCTCGTTTAGAATTGTCCAAAATGTTTCCAGGGAAAGATCCAACCTGCAAACATTGCAATCGAGTTCCAGCCTCATTAGGCCATGTGTTTTGGGTGTGGACCAAATTAACATCATTTTGGACAAAAATCTTTAAATGCCTTGGTGTCACAATCCCTCCTAATCCACTAACAGTTGTGTTTGGTGTACTTCCAGATGGGCTTAAAGTGGAGAAGGACAAACATACTATGATTGCCTTTACTACTCTACTGGCACAAAGACTTATCTTGCTCAACTGGAAGAATCCTAACTCACTTCTTTTAAGTCAGTGGGTAACTGATGTTATATATTATCTGAACTTGGATAAAATCAAATTCTCACTTAGAGGATCTGTGCAGAACTTTTTCTAAACTTTGCAGGATCTAATCAATAGCATTTTAGAATAAGCATTTAAATTGAGGAAGCGGTTTTCTCCCCTCATTTTATATTCAGTTTATTTTTATTCATTTATCCATTTATCTATTTACTTATTTTTACTAGTTTAAAGTTTTACTCTGTTGGCCTAGCTCTCTTTCTCATGGGTGGGGACTGATTTGTTTCAAGACTAGTTTTGTTAAACTTGACTTGCTTGTGTGGAATGTTGTTTGATTTTAATACAATCAATAAAATGTTTAAAAAAAAAGTGACACTGGACAATGATCACGGGGTAGGATCACTCCGGCTGAGTGTCCAAGGTACAAGAGGTGTCTAACCACTCTGAATGACTCTTGCTGAATTCCAAGGGAGAGAAGGTGAGAGAAGGTTCCCTGAATGCTTAGGGATGGTGGCAGAAACTCAGATTAAAAGATGACTGCAGCTGCCAGTGGCTGTTCCCCCTTGCTGAGGAGACCTTAAGGATAAGCAGAAGTGACGTCAGTTTCAATGGATGCACCATGACTCATGATGGTTTTTATAGACAGGTCCTGGCTTTTGTTTTAACATTAGCTTTTAATCCATTTATGGGAATATTCATTTAGTGGATTTTAACCTCTACAGAACTCTGGTGTTTATTGAATTATTTATTTATTTTAAATACTCTACTGCAGTTTGTTTTGGAGAATATGTTTGATCTCTGCTTTAAACTAGACATCACTATGCACTCTGCACCATCTCTTGCTGTGAATGTGTGCTCTCATTGCTCAGTCCATCCTCGATTTATTTCCATCAATGTCCCAAGTTCAAGGATGTTATGAAAGTTGTGGGCAACCAGCGCATCATAAACAACAATGATATGTGTCTTCAGGGACACAGAATGCAGGAGTGACAATCAATGACAGCTAAGTGAGGAAATATACACTAAATTCACAAAACAAAATCATACACAACATTTGGCCACAAAAACAACATGATCAGAATTGATCATGATGAGACACACCGGCTACTGATAGTCCCCTAGAATACAGTGAAAGTCACAGAGATGCAGCCCTACGTAATTTTGTGATGCACATTGCAAAGGCCATACTGCAGCATTGTCTGATGAGTATCAAGGACAAGATATAAGATACATACAAGAAGGTGGCTTGCATAATAAAAAGCTCCTGACATATCAAATATGTACAATAATGACAACAGCGACGAAGTACTGCTTTTAAATTATTATTAAGAAGAAAAGAAAACCTTTTTAAACTGAGGGAAAATATACCAATAACTATCTGTTAAGGATCTCTTTGTATACCACGTTGTCAGTTCAGCACTCCGGTTGTAATATGACCAGGCTGTGCACTGAGCTTACTTTTGAGAATGCAACGTCTAGTTTTGTCCAGGAGAAAAGCAATATTGCCTCAAATCAATGGCAACCTTTTGTAGGGTCTGTCCCTGAGACTTATTAATTGTCATCGCGAAGCAGAGCCTTACTAGAAATTGGAGGCATTTGAATTGAAATGGGAGATCAGAGGGTACAACGGTGATGCGAGGAATACATTCTGAGTGTGGCGCTCTTCTGTTTTTTTGTGTAGCTGCCTTCACACATCTTCTCCACTGCTTTATAAACGAACGCCATATAAGGCCGTCGTTTCTTCTTGCTTCGCGGTTCTGTACCGTTTTATTGTTCGTTTATTATGATTCTTATAGTTATTGTGTAGCTGTTCGAGACTTACTTTACTGTTCAGGTACCCATTTCCTTTATTTAATCCGCGGCTTGTACCCTATTTTTTGTTTGTTTATTACAATTATAGATATTTATTGATTCCCTTCTTTAGCTGACTGCCTGCTCATATAAGGCGCTCCGCTGGTTTTTTGTGAAGCAGCCTTTACACAGCTTCTCAGCTGTTTTATAAACGAACGACATATAAGGCCATCCTTTTTCCTTGCTTCGCCAAGGAAGCTGCCTTTTTATTTAATCCACGGGTTCTCCGCTGTTTTATTGTTCGTTTATTACGATTGTTATAGTTCTCTTTATATAGCACGTTGTCAGTTCAGCACTCCGGTTGTAATATGACGAAGCTGCGCGAGCTCACTCTTGAGAATGCAACGTATAGTTGTCCAGGAGAAAAGCAATCTTGCCTGAAATCAATGGCATCCTTTTGTAGGGTCTGTCCCTGAGAGTTATTACTTGTCATCGCGAAGCAGAGCCTTACTGGAAATTGGAGGCATCTGAATTGAAATGGGAGATCAGAGGGTATAACAGAGATGCGAGGAATACATTGAGTGTGGAGAAACTCTAGAGACAGCGTGTGTATTAACTTGTGGATTTTTCTGTGAGTATTTGGTGGCAGCGTGACGAAGTTGCTTCCGCAAGACCGCGTTAGCCGTGGAGCTCAGCTCAGAGCATATTCTTTTCCTACCTTGTCAATTGTGTAATGAGTTTTTTGAACAAGTTTGATGCACGGAAGTGATCACTTGTACTGCATTCAGTAGCTGCACTTATGAATAAGCTTGTATGAGTTTTTCTTCAGCACTCTTTGGGAGCTCTTCCTTCTTTTCTACATACTGTGTTCACAGTCAGTTCACGTGCTTACGTGGGAGGCGTGATGATGTGACATGCATCTCTGCCCCTCCACGGCCATCGAGCTAAAGTCCATTACAGTATATGGAGAAAAATAGGTTTCAGTTATGACCGTTATGTGTAGAATTTCGAAATGAAACCTGCCCAACTTTTGTAAGTAAGCTGTAAGGAACGAGTCTGCCAAATTTCAGCCTTCCACCTACACGGAAAGTTGGAGAATTAGTGATGAGTGAGTGAGTGAGTGAGTGAGGGCTTTGCCTTTTATTAGTATAGATATATACATAGACCGTATGTGCATTACTGGTGGAGGTGCCTCTGTTCTATGCTTATTGCAGCAAGTCACATCCTACATTACTATCACAGATGTCCTTTGACGTTTTATTTCCAGAAAATCCTGTTTGAAACAAAGACATCCATGTGTGACCTGGCTTGGAAGACTGTAAGAAGTAGTATAATAAAGATTCACAGTCTTTAATCCGGCCTCTCTTCCGGAGTTCAAAATAAAAGGAACCTGCAGCAAGCCATAATGGGGTTTCAAAGTAAATGGCCTCTAATGTACTTCACTCATTTGTAACATTTACCAGACATGTATTGCATCTGTTACAAGTAAATGTTTTATTTGTGTGATTCATCATTCTCAGAAGAGTTTGGTCAGAAAAGGCCAGTCCCATTTTCTATTTTAAAGCCTATTCATGGTTTTAATGATAGTTTTAACAAAAATGCACAATTGGATAGGTAAAACAGCATTTATGTTAATTTCAGTTTGAAGTATTCTGTTCTGCCTATTTTAGTTTTGAACATAAAGATTTTATTTGAATGTGACCTTCACTTTTTCCTCACAAACATACTGGCTGTGTATTTTAAGGAAGGTCACTGATATCAATAAAAAGAGCTGGAAAGTATTATCTCACTGTGATAAACAGCAAACCAGCAAAAATTTGATGCGTCATTAGTCCTGAGAAATTCTTCAGCAAGTGATTGGGTAACACCACCTTGTCAACAGCCCACAAAAGCTCCAGTATTGCCAAAAGAGACCAGAAAAGAGCCAAGCTTTGCAGAGTTAAAATGTTCAAACAGCAGAGCATGCTTCCTCTTCCAGAATGAGATCTGATATCTTCCAGTAATTTTCCGACAATGCTTCCATTGTGTAAGAAAGAAGTAATGTGAAATGCAGGAAAATGAGCAAGTAAGCAAAACTATAAAACAATGATTCTGAAACTACTTTTGCAATATACAGTATTAGACATACCTTAAGTCAATCAGTAAATTAAATGTTCTGAGGGAAATTGCTCACAAAATGATTCATATCAAAACCAATACATGTACATAAGTTTCATTTAATGATTTATTCTGATATTCATGGTAAAGTACCAAACAAACCCTGCCGTTTTAATTTTCCTTCATGTCATGTTAGTTAACGATTGCCTATACTGTAAAGGTGTTTAAGATGTAATATTACCTGAAACATGCAGGTAAAAGACAATTTAAGATAACATAAAATTCTCAAGGCTGCCAGAGCCTATCCTGACAGAATCAGGTGCAAACAGGGGCTTGGATATATAAAGGTGGGAATGGGCATTGAGTAAATAAATCTGTAAAAATAAAGTGTGTGCCTTTTTTTTGTATTTAGTTGCTCTCCCTACATTTTCCAAATGCCCACCCAAGGAGGATGATCTAATATCTCCAAAATGTGCCATGCAGGAAGCATCTCTAGGACAGGTACCAGTCCATCACAGAGTTCAAAGTTTTAGGTAAAATCAAACCTCTTCTCTCACTAATTTAGATAGATTTTGGTGCATACACATTTCAAATGTGCAATTGTATATACCTAGGAAGGAAACATTTATTATTTAAATAATATAATATTATTTAATATTAAATGTCTCCCCATTAACAGCAGGAGTTAATTAAGAAAGATACACGTATATATATTATCTGTATTAATAAAATGCTAATGTCTGTCCATCTGTGACACAATTAGTCGTTAACTCGTGTGATTAGATCCGTGATCTTTGTCTTAATTAAAAGTTTATGGCCTGATATTTCTGGAAATTCAAAACAATTTAGATAGTGGCAACCTGATGACCATGAGCTGTAGCAGTGTGTTTATGGTAAAGTGATTGAAAATCAAAGTGATAACCACCATGATGCCAGAAAGAAAAAGAACAGCAGTGACATCTGCTGATTGTCAATCACACTGCAGAAGGCAATTATGCTTTACATAATGAGAAAAAATAAATAAATAAAAGATGTTGAACCACATAGACAAGTAAGAAGTAATCCTGAAAATAGCCTGATATGTTCTGGAAATTCAAAAAAGTTTAGATCATGGCAACATATTGGCCACTTTACTGGTGGCCAAAAAAGTTACTGTAGTAAAAGAACAGTTCCCACAAGCCCATCTATTCATAATCCCCCAGGACACGGCACAATATGTGTTCACAATTCATAATCATAATAATAATAAATGTTGTATTTATTTATCATCCAACATCCAACTTTATTAAACATAAATAAAGGACAACAAAGTGACCAGTGGTTGTAGGTTCATCGTAAATTGATCACAAAGATTTATCTTTACCTTTATTTTTATTTGAGGTCTTTATTTTTTTTATTATTTTTTTCACTAGCATGTATATAAATAGTAAAAAGATGGGACAGCCTTATGCTATTTCAAGAGAAATCAAAATATTGTGCTTGTAAGCTGTTATTTTCTGGCTGAAGGGATGGATAAATAATTGACAACACAATGTATTAATATTCAAAAGCAACCTCTACAGCCCCACAGTATCTTCCTACACTGCTGACTCAACCCTATTCTTCCAGGTTAGTTGGCTTGCCCACGTCTCAAACCACCAAACATCTTTTTTCATTTCCTTAACTTTCTCTCTCTCTGTCTGTTCTGTTACCAACTCTCTTATGACTCTGGTCAGCTTTAGCCACAAACTCCCTTCCCGACTACAAGTTAAAGTATTTCTGCGGCATGAACCTATTTTAACTACCAATAGCTGTACAATCTCATTTCTCCCAGTTTTGGATTATATGCTTCCAGAGTTGGCCCTCACATCATCTGGTGTTTACAGGTATTTTATATTGTCTACACCCATTAATATTACAGGAATTACTCCCATCTGTGGTTTCTTTTGCCTCAGTGTGTCTTGCTTTGACTTGTGTTAGAGTCTGAGCCAAAACCCTATATTAAAGTTTATAATTTCTTCAAAGCAACCTCTATATGCATTTTTGTTTCAGAAAAAAAAATCAAAACAATTGCTTAAGTAGGCCTCTGATTACAAGTACAATTTCAATAATTTATAAATCTATCATTTATATTTCTGAGAGATGTTAAAAGAGATTATGGAATCATTGAACACCTATTATCATGAAAACCAGAAACAGAAAACTTAGGTCAAATTTCAGAGCCATACATAAGTTATTTTTGTGTAACTTGTAAATATTTGTGTTTCGCATTTCAGATATCTACAAGTATATGAAGAGCAAATTGGTCTTCCCATGTAAGATATCTGAGATATGCAATCTTAAACTGAAGCGTCAGGCGTGCATCATTTTATAAGATACTGAAACAATCTTAACCTTACTCCAGATTTAAAATGTATATATTTAAACACACACACAATAAGGTGGGCAACTTCTAGCACAGCCAGACAGTGGTTCTACAAAAGTACACTAGACTAGTTATACCCTCACCAAGTAAAATGTGTGCTGATTCTAGAGTTACGTATTGCAGAAGTGTCAGCTAACTACAACAAATTAGCAGTGCAGGAGACATGGACTGCCCTTTGCGTGTTGCCCCATGGGCCTCCTATTTCAAAGGTTCCGCTGATACAGTACATTTATCTAAGCAGCTGCTGGCTTTTTGTTTTGGCACCAAGTAGAACATAGTTTATTGTGAAATAAGTAAAACTTTGTCTGACTTTTCAAATAATTCCCTTGCAATCGTGAATGAGTGACTACTACGTAATCTTTAATGTAAAAAAACCAATAAAATCAATCATTCTATACATTACCGCCTGACTACAGTAAAAGGAATTGAGAAACTGATAATATTGAAATAAAAAACGACTGGTGTATAAAGAAAGCATTTGCACCATACCATATGTGTCACATTAAATAAATGAAAGTATAAAATAAAGTTGAACTGCAATTGATTAATTAATCATTTACAATGAGATATGTTTTGCTTTCTTTATTATCAATGCTTGCAACCTTAGAATAAACTATTAGAAGTTTTTCCATAATAAATATCTAGACGACTTTTAGATGACTTGTTCACGATATACTTTAAAATTGTTAATATAATTTTATTTTGTCAAACTACAGTGTGACTTCATGCTAATCTCATTAAACTTGTGTTTCTGATATAAATGTGAGCAACACTGGAGGACAATGAATAGTCCTGTCTCCTTTTCTCTTCACTTTGTACACCTCTGACAATAAATATAACACCAGATCATGTCACTTGCAGAAATTCTCAGATGATTCTGCACTTCTAGGGTGTATTGATAAAAGGGATGAGAAAGCGTATAGGAGTCAATTGAAAAATGTACTCCTTGGTGCAAAGAGAATTGTCTGCATCTTAATAACAGCAAAACCAAAGCACTGGTTATTGACTTTCACCACACCAAAGAGTCTCTATGTCCAGTCATTATTCAAGGAGTGGATTTAGAGGTGGTGCACTCCTAAAAGTACTTGGTGGTCCACATCAATGACAGGTTGAACTGGTCTTTTAACACAGAAGAACTACATTAAAACGGGGAGAGCAGTTTTTTTTTTCTTCAGAGACTGTGTTCCTTTAAAGTGTTTAGAAACATCCTTCTACAACTCTGTGATGGCCAGTGTGATTTTCCACACTGTGATGTGCTGGGCTGGGAACACCACTTCAAGGGAGGCCTACCAAATCAACAAACTAAAAAGGTCAGTTATGGCATACTCTGGACCCCCTGGAGATCGTAGCAATGGAGAGAATTAAAACAAAACTGAACCTTTATGAACAATGCTGAACATCTTCTCTCTGACACTCTAACACTGAGGACTTTCAACCAATGAAGAAAGAAACACTACTGGGGCTCCTTTACACCAACAACAATTCACCTTTGTAATTCTTCACTATGATTGTGACAGCTAAGTCAAACATTTATTGTTCTCTTTAGCCACGGTGTGTGTTCAGAGCATAATATGCGTGATATGTATTTATTTATGTAGTTTATCTATCTATAAAAATGATACATGCCTAGCTTTGTGATTAATGACTTAAAAATTGTCCCAGTATGTGGGTGTGTCTGACATGGTGTGCGAGAGCCTGGTATTTGGTCCAGGGTGGATGCTGCCCTGCTCAAACTCATGTGAAGGTCAAATTCTGCTTGAACCTCTACTGAAAAGATTTTTTTGAGATGGTGAATGGGTATAATAATTATATGTATGGATGATTACGGCTATCATCTAATGCTATTGCATGTAAAATGATTCCATGCAAAAACTCATTTTCAATGAGCATCTCAGAGTTTCAACCTTTACTATATACGTATGTCAACGTACAAAGATGAAGACATGATAAATAATTTCCAAAAGACAGTACTGGCCTGTTTTGTGAATCAGAACTGGCCGGTGTCGATCTGGCAAATATATGGTGTACTGTTCAATTATACCTATATATTATCAGAAATCTATTTTACATATTTAAAATTATTAGATTTCACATTATTTAAATACTTTACTGATTTTTATGGTAAATATTTTTTAGACATAGAGATAGATATTTTGATTAAGTATCTCTTATGCTACAATTAAGAAACTGGTAGCAGAATCACTGCATTTCTATGAATAAATAATAAACTAATAGTCTAATGGCTATATAAGTACTTACGGTGCAGTGGTGGACACTTGTGGCATTTGCTTTGTCCCCAGGAATTGCCCACACTCCCACAACAGTCTTCCTGATTGGTCAGCACTGGCAAAGGATTGCTACTGCACTATAATAGAAAAGGTGGAGTTAAGTAAGCACACTGGTCAGTTCTAAGCAATTGTTTGTTCCTATACAATATGAAGTCCAGAATAATGATGATTCGCATCCACCACATAGTGATACCTTCAGTATACCATTAATCCATTTTTACTTAAGCCAATTCAAAGCCATGAGTACCAGTACCAATGGGCAAAGGAGGTACACAGCATAGAGCCACTGTTCTATCACAGGGCACACTCTTACACTACCCATGTTCACTCACATCAAGCCAATTTAGACTCACAAATCAACCTAACTTGTATATTTGTTTGAAGAACCCACACAGATGTGAAAATCATGATAATACCACACAGACTGTGACCAGACTAGGATCTGAAAGCCGCTTTCTGGAGATATGAAGCAGCAGCTTTAAGCAATGTGCTACTTTCCTATAAAATGGATAGTTACATTTAGTGATGTTGGGCATCAAATGCATTTCCATTGAATTGTGAAAAAGAAATGTGAAAGAAAAGTTGAAATGGTGGATAAAAGGCTAGCAACCATGGTTGCAAAACACAACATATGAAGCTTGAAAGAAAGGCTGGAGATGTAAGGTTGTTCCACACTCTGCCTTCATGATTAAGCAGTACAAATTTCCTTTAAGTTATTTTTAATATTTTATTAGTAAATGCATTAGTTAAATCATTAAATTAGGCCAGTGGTATGGTATTACACATATTTGTAGACACTTACAGCTTGCTTAGGTACTGTCTCTTGGAAGCATCGTCCTCTTGGTTTCTGTGTCTGCGGAGGTAAGTGTGGTTGGCCAGAGGGATGTGGTTTGTGGGTCTGCAGGTGGAGCTTTTGGTTTTTGCCTTTTCCAGCTTCAAGATCCTCAATATGACGGATTGAAGACTCTGGGTAATGCATAATACGTATATTCATCATGGATGTCTGGGGCTGTACTGGAGGTGAGAGAAATGGAAAGAGGATAAAAAGAGTAAAGATGGGAAAGAGGTAGGAGTCGGATTTAGTAACACATTATAATAAAAAATATAATAGAAAATAAACAAGAACAATAAAAGAAAAATGACACATATATGGCAATAAAATCTATCCGCTTGATAACAAAGGGCATTTAAATATATATATATATATATATATATATATATATATATATATATATATATATATATATATATATATATATATAAATGCAAAACATCAGCTGTTTATTTCTGAACTTGTGTTGGTGGTGGGAAATGGTTCCAAGGGAAGAGTTTCCCACAATAAAACTCTTTGTGCTTTTACACTTGTGTTCAAACCTTTGTGTTGGGTTTTTGGGTAGCTGGAGGCCCTGTGGTGGCCAAAATTTTGAACTTATACGAGGGGGAGTCAAGCTAAAGTTAGAAAATGGAATTTATTAGAAAATGTAATGAACCTTTAACAAAACTGATAATGGCATTTCTCAATGTAATCTCCACCATTCTCAATGCACTTGCAGTACCTGCTTGGAAGTCCCTGAATTCCAGCAGAATAAAAGATTTTGTCTTGTCCTTGCAACCACTTATGCACCTCTTTCTTTACGTCATCATCTATCTTGAATCAACAACCACTGAGATGTTTTTTAGCCATCCAAAAAGGTGGAAATTACATGGTGCCAAATCTGGCAAATAAGGAGGATGTGGCAATACCTCACACTTCAGTTTCTCCACATAAGCCTTGGTGTTCTTAGCAGTGTGTGGGCAGGCATTATCTTGCAGCAAAAGGGCTCTTTGAGACAGCAGTCCCTGCCGCTTGGATCGAATAACAGGATTCACATTGGTCTCCAACAAGTCACAGTAACTTGCACTAGTGACTGTAGTAACCCTCAGCTTGTAGTGTTCGACAATAACTCGGGTACTTGAGTTGTTGTGAGGACAAAACAAAACCTTTTATTCTGCTGGAATCCAGGAATTAAATGCATTGAGAATGGAGGAGACTACATTGAGAAATAATGTGATCAGTTTTGTTAAGGTTTGTTCCATTTTCTGATAAATCCCATTTCCTAACTTTAGCTTGACTTCCCCTCATATTTTTAAAAGGCACAGTAAAAATATTCATACAAACAACTAAAATTAAATACATAATTTTTATTGAGCAAAATGAAAAACAAGAAATTGTACAACATACTAGGAAATAGTTTAGAGTTACAATAAAAATTGTGAATCACTTAGTCTGTAATGTATTTGCTCAAAATTAAAATTAGTAAATGAATGAATCAATTACATTTATATAGCACTTTCCTAAACTTACTCAAAGCATCAACATAGAAATTTGGATTTGAGAAATTCTTGCTGGTTTTTATTGATATTTATGTCACAACACTGATAACATATGCCATTCACAAAGCCAGCCAAATCCTCTGGAGGTATGTATGTGTATTTCTGTGTCCAAGGAGCACCAAGGCAAGGGGAGATGGTTATTCCCTCTGCAGAGGTCTACAACATCCCCAGAAGACTGAATCTGCCTGCCTGTATCTAGAGCCTGTCAAGTCTCCATTTTAAAGGGTAGACAGAGTGCTTACTTGCCGTTTGTTCCCCTGTGGACTGCGTCTGAGACCTGGAGCTCTGGCTTTGACGTCCTAATGGATGCTGGCAATACCGTCCAGTGAATTCTGGTGGACAAAGGCAGTGGCTGCGAGATGTACACTGGCCACCATTCATGCACGGTAAAGGACAAACCACTGGGGACAGAAAAAGGGACAAAGAGAGAATTAAGAGTGTGGCAAAGGTTTATATACTCTCAAGAACACATATGATTCTAGAAGTTGTTATTAGTATTATTATTTGTATTGATACAAATCTCACTCAAAAAACCTTGTATCCATTATCAATCAAACCCTTTTAATTCACCTCTGGGTCTCTGGGTGCTGTTTTTATCCCGGCAGCCTTCGGTGAAAGTCAAGATTCAGTTTATCTTCCAGTGACCACTAATGTTACAGAGTAGGTGGGAATTTAAATGAACCATCATGTCAGGTGTGCTATACACATGCCAGAGATCATAAAATGTAATTGCAGACTTGGCACAAATAAAGAAAGAATTATTCCTCCCCCCTTTCATTGAATAGAACTCTGAATTGAAAAGCACTCTATTGCATGATATGCTATAATTGTATGGCATTGGCAATCGGTGTAGATTGTGAGGTTATCAACACAACAGAATGCAGTAATACGTGCAAAGAGCTATCAACCATGCATATCAGTTTGTTAATTTACAGCATAAAGAATGATATATTTTTGGTCACAAAAAGCAGAAATTCAGAATTTTACATTTTTGAAAAAAAAAAAATACCGCATCAGTACTAAATGTACAAAAACATTATTAACTTATACCTAAGCAGTTTTAGAAAGGTTTGAAATCTCTTAAATCTGTAAAATTCATTAAAAGTCAGTCCGACCGATCATGCAATTCAATATTATAATTTATGGTACAGCTGTTGCAACATATTTTTCATTTCCTAACCTCATGATATTAATTCCAGCATGAATGTTAAGCCACAGGAAGCAGCCAATGCTGTCTTGTGGCGCCTTGCAGATTGAATGCGTGCACCAGGGTCCTTTATTAATTATGTAATCTACCATTTTTCAAAGACACCTTGGCAATCAGGACTGATTAGGAGCAAACAGGTTTCAGGTTTGTAAAGCCAACAGGAAATACATGTGGAGCCAAAGAGGAAGGCTAAGTAAAGCTAGAGTGGGCAAAGACTCCTGGAGTAACTGGAGAGTGTAGTGTGCAGTAATAAATAATCAGTACATTGCTGTGATTTATGCTTTATGTGACTACACAGACATCATGCTATCCTCTTGGCTATATTTAAATATTTCCACATAAATTTAGAATTTATGCATACTAGCATTTAGTTTTCACTAAGGAACATTGAAAATGATGATGATCTTTAATACCAGCGTCATACTACAGGACTTGATACGACTTGTAGTAGGAGAGTATGTTAAAGGTGACAAATTAGTTGCTGAATATTGTTGCCTCTGAATGTGTTAAATTGTAAGATTTCAAAATTGCATTTATTGACATATTGCACAGTTCCCTCTCAGTTTTTGTTCATGGTTCCAAAGCTTGTATTGCACCATGAGTGTTTTGCAAGGTCATTTTAGCCGCTAATCAATGTGGAGCACACAAGAACAAGAAGCAGACCTGTACAAAAGAAAAAAAAAAAAGAATGTGGAGAACAACAAGTAGTCGACACCTTAGCTTCAGGCTTTGCTTTCCTGTGGTATGATAAACATTAAACATTGAAGAATTAAAAAAAAAATGTATTTATTATTTATTAAATAAATAAATAAATAAAAACAAGAAATGCCCAAACACACATAACAACTTCTGGCATTGATAAACAAAGTTGCTCTCAATAAACAGGCATGTAAGTAGCAGTAAGATGAGGTCAGACTTGCTCAGATCTTACCAAATGTTTATATTTAAATTCATTAATGATATGAGAGCGCAGCCAGTGGTGTCCTCAGATGGAAAATATAGACTAATCACTTGTTCAAAGCCGCCGACATTCAGAATGATTCATCTTTAAGATATTGGTACAGAGTGAATCATTTTTGTTGCTGAGTCCGCCAGGATAATGAAATTTACTTTCCTGGGAAGTGACATGGACAAATTTTAGTCTGCATTTCAATGTCTTGATCACACATTTTAGTTTTACTTGTACTGTTCTCCATTTTTCTCCATTGCACATTCACAAAAGTCTCCAGTCTCTCTTCTGCTTTTTCCACTCAGCATTAAAATTGCCTCTGAAATAAGAAATTGTGATGGACGCCTGGAGGAGGGAATGTCTGGGTGGGCAGCCTCCCTGGTTTCCATCGGGGCCACGGGACTGGAACTTGGAGGCTCAACCCTGTTGGGGGCGGTGACCAACACCAGGGGGCACCTGGGCCATCCCAGAACTCTCAACGGCAGTTCTTCCACCACACCAGGAAGTGCTGCAGAAAAATCATCAGGGTGCACCTGGAGCACATCTGGGCACGTTATAAAAGCGGCCGCCTCACTATATTCAATGAACCGGAGTTGGGAGGTAGAAGATGAAACTTGCAAGGAGAGAAGAGGAGAGGAGGTGGCAGAAGAGTAAAGAAAAAGAAGAGACAGAGAAAAGGAAAGGACTGTGAACAGTTGTAGTGATTTCTGTGGTGCTGTAAAGCCTTAAAAAGGAGAACAAATTAAAAGTGTGTGCTTTCAGGACTTGTAGTCGGTAATTGTCTGTGCCAGGGCTGATTGTCCACAAGATGTAAGCCGGTTCTCCAAAATGTCACAGTACCTGAACTTGACATAAATCTCTTTAGATATAACAGTTCGAACAACTTAAATGAAGGCAATATAACATTTCTCATTATAAGGAATCAGGCTAGGTCCTTGCACCAGATCGTCACCTCTTCCATTTCTAGACAAACTTGTAACTTTTATCCTTGCTCTGCATATTCACTTTTTTCATTTTCGGACAAGCAGCTCTTCTGATAGGGTGTGATGGGGCTCTTTAGAAGGCGTTGATTGCAGTGCTACCAGGTGAATACAGGAATGTTTGGTAGATCTTACTTTACATTCTTCAGAGTCTCTATATACTTGGATGTTAAAGACATAAGCAACCATCTTTTACGCTCACTACATAACATTTATCAAGTTTGCAGCTTGTCTGACAGGGGGTTAATGCAGGTCAGTGCATGGGTCTACACTGACAATAGCATCTCTTCAGTTTAGTTTAAAATTTCATTTGAAAATGTATGGTAATTATCCATGGTCAAATCTTAAATCTTTTACTAATTAATAACATCAATTAATTACATTAAAACATTGAATATTCTTAAAAACATTAGTAATTCTTAATGGAAAAAAGAAGAAGAGCATTTGTAAAGCATAGCATTGTGTGCATTTACCTGAGTGTTCATTGGCTGATAACTTGCAGATAAAAGAGCCCATCCATACAACTTGTGATTTGCTACAAGACAGTCAAACTAGCTTGATTCTGTTGTTGCAGAGAGTGGTAGGGTCTTTCAAGAGCACTATGACTAAGTTGCTGTCGGTGTTGCAGTGCACAACTGATGATTACAGCCACCCTCTGCAGTTGTACACTACCTGTTGTGATTTTCTTAAGATTATATAAGTGAAGGCTATTATTAAATCTCAAAGGAAAGCTGTAAGAGAAGGCCCCTTTTTAAATGTATGGTAAACTGCAACATAAGAAAAAAATAAAGGACTAGATAGGTTATATATGAATCAAATCATTCATTAGTATAAACAATATTTGAATGTTATAATAAAAAGAGCAGCAACCACATTAGGGTGTCACATGGTTTACCATCTCAATGCTGTCTTGTTGGAATTCATCAAGTCATCCAACCTTTTCATTCTTTCTTAGAACCGAGTGACCTAGAAACAACTAAATTATCAAGATCATGGCAAGAGACAAGAACATTGCTAGTGTTCCTGTTTTCACTTTTGGACTAGAGACTCTTCCTGATGAAGAGTAATAAGAGCCAAATTGTTTAAATTCAATCAGCATGTGAAAGTGATATTTTTTCTCATCTTTGAGTGTTTTGCCCTTCTGTTGCCTATTAAACATAGATCAAATATATATTTGTGCCTGAAACAAAATACAAAGGAATGGTCATCTCATTATGTACAGTGTAAATACCTGAGGGTCTGCTTTAAAATTGTGTTTCAAAGTGATTATTAAGTAAGTTTGGTTTAATATAGTGAAAATTTCAAGAACACAATGACAAATGAAACTGCCAATTGTTAATAATATATTATCTGAAGTTGAGTAGCTGTGATAATTATTGTCTTCCCATCTGTTGGTGGTTTATGACTGACTGATAAAAGAGCCATGAGATGTAAGCATTCCTCTTCAAAGATGTACTGCTAAGGAAAGCAAGAGCGCTGATTCACTGGTGAAACAAAAGCCATCTGGTCTACTACATGTTTTTCACTGATTTAGCAGTAAACGTGATAGAAAAGAATTTTTTTAAATACATGTTGTGAATCACAGTATGGACAAAATAACCTGTTTGTAGAAAAGACAAGCATTGATGAATTCATATAATTATATATTTTGTTATTCTTTCTTCAATTTTTACAACCCATTTTATACCAATGTAAGATACAGCACAAGGCAGAAAGCAATCGATTGTGGTACACACAACCACACACACCCACTGTCATTCATGTTAGTACAATTTAGATAAACCAGTGAACCTAATCTGAACATTTTTAAAATGTGTGTGAAAATTAGAGCATTTAATAAACAATCCACATGAACTGAAGATTGATGGGTATGTTTAATCCAGTTCTTTGTATCTTAGATTATTGTCCATAGTTTAATTGGAATACTTTCAATATCCCAAAGAAATATATTTAATGCTATTTGGAAACTCTAAACTTATTTGCCAATGTGAATGATTTGTGGACACTATTTACATTTGTGCACTACAGTGGATTGACATCTCATTCAGGGAAGACCTCTGCCTTGCATCAAAAGAGGTTCTGACCTTGGTGAACTTGAAGTGCATTAAGTGGGATTGATAATGCATGACTTTTTCTTACTAAAATAATTAATGCATCCATCCAATATCTAAACTATTTTTTTTATTCCAATGTGGAGGGGAATTTGTGCCTATCCTGGCATCAAAGTGTACAAAGTGGGAGCATATGCATCATGTTGGAGAATATATAACATGGTGGATACTCACAAAGATGGGTAAAGTTAAGAATAAATAATCATCCCAGCCACACACATGGGAACTGTATGAGAAAACTGGAATCTTTAGAAGAGACGTACACAGGCATTTCTGTTGAGTACAAGACAGGTATACAAGGTATTATGCTCCATCTTAAATAAATAACTAAGACCCAGTCATGCACGTCTGAACCCTGTGTAGACATGGAGATAATGAGCAAACTCCATGGGGACAATGACAGGCCAGATGATGTGACCACAGAACAGTGACATTTTTTTAACAATTACTTTCAATTAAGTGCTTTGTTTATATTAGTGTAACACAGACCTGAATTGCTTTCTAAAGACACTTGCACCCTACTAATCAATGTAGACCACAATATTGTATCTAAGGCTTCTGCCTTCCTCTTAATTATATATCTGTTTTATGTAAGTGCATAATAATTTATTCATCATTATTTTTTATCTAATTTTAATTTGTAATGTCCTGGTTATGAAAAAGTGCTATAGAAATAAATGTAGTCGTTGATGTGATCCTGTAATCTCAGAAAAAGAAACATGTTTTTATAAAGTGTTCTATAGTATTTTTTTAACCAGGAATTATTTTACTTTTTGGAGTGAAAACTAAATTAAAGTAATGTAGTAATACCAAATTAGTGCAATCAATATCTTGTCTTATTTAACATCACATTAATTGTACTTTTGACTCTCCAGTTCAGCCTGTAGTGTCAGCATTCATGATTGTATTCTGTAGACTGTTAGTCAATGCTCGATTTCCCCTTAGACTAAATCCAACCTGTTGTACAAAACTGAGACATTAGGCGGGTGGGCATTAGTATGTGATGTGTGGTTCATCCCTGCTGAGATCTCAGCCATTTTTTACTTTCATTTTTTTTAGTTTCTGGATAGTTATTTCCACGGATGACTATCCAACAAAGAATATTATATTAATAACTAGGGGATTTCCCCCTGCTTGCTTTGCTCACCAGCCACTGCACATCTCTGCCGCTTGCATTTTGAAAAGGGGGACTGAACGCACCCCAAGGAGATGCGGTTGCTCCTTCGAAACCCCTTCTTAAACGGTGATACAATGGGAAATAAATAGGGTTTTTTTTAGCTCCTCTTTGCTTGATGAGCTGCTGGCTTGTTGCTGCTGCCATGCCACTTGATCTGCATCTCATGCAGTGCTTCGAACATTTAAAAGCCTGTACAGCAGCTGCCCTACTCTTTGTCTTTTATTTCTGGCACGGGCGTGGTTAAATCTTTTGGCACAAAGTCCCATCTTGCGAGACGTGAGTTCTTGATATTTTTTAGTTTATAATTTAAAAATGGAATAAGAATTTGAAAATCTAACATTATATTAAATTCTGAAAAGAATGATACCAAACATATATATGTAGGTTTCAAAATAAGCCCAATTTAAAGCGTGACAAAAAAATGTGACATAAAAATTCACTTTTAGGCTTAGGATTTTATATATAGAGAGTAGATTTGGGCAACTCTCCCCCCAACTGTACATACACTCACCTAAAGGATTATTAGGAACACCATACTAATACGGTGCTTGACCCCCTTTCACCTTCAGAACTGCCTTAATTCTACGTGGCATTGATTCAACAAGATGCTGAAAGCATTCTTTAGAAATGTTGGCCCATATTGATAGGATAGCATCTTGCAGTTGATGGAGATTTGTGGGATGCACATCCAGGGCACGAAGCTCCCATTCCACCACATCCCAAAGATGCTCTATTGGGTTGAGATCTGGTGACTGTGGGGGCCATTTTAGTACAGTGAACTCATTGTCATGTTCAAGAAACCAATTTGAAATGATTCGAGCTTTGTGACATGGTGCATTATCCTGCTGGAAGTAGCCATCAGAGGATGGGTACATGGTGGTCATGAAGGGATGGACATGGTCAGAAACAATGCTCAGGTAGCCCGTGGCATTTAAACGATGCTCAATTGGCACTAAGGGGCCTAAAGTGTTCCAAGAAAACATCCCCCACACCATTACACCACCACCACCAGCCTGCACAGTGGTAACAAGGCATGATGGATCCATGTTCTCATTCTGTTTACGCCAAATTCTGACTCTACCATTTGAATGTCTCAACAGAAATCGAGACTCATCAGACCAGGCAACATTTTTCCAGTCTTCAACTGTCCAATTTTGGTGAGCTCGTACAAATTGTAGCCTCTTTTTCCTATTTGTAGTGGAGATGAGTGGTACCCGGTGGGGTCTTCTGCTGTTGTAGCCCATCCGCCTCAAGGTTGTGCATGTTGTGGCTTCACAAATGCTTTGCTGCATACCTTGGTTGTAACGAGTGGTTATTTCAGTCAAAGTTGCTCTTCTATCAGCTTGAATCAGTCGGCCCATTCTCCTCTGACCTCTAGCATCAACAAGGCATTTTCGCCCACAGGACTGCCGCATACTGGATGTTTTTCCCTTTTCACACCATTCTTTGTAAACCCTAGAAATGGCTGTGCGTGAAAATCCCAGTAACTGAGCAGATTGTGAAATACTCAGACCGGCCCGTCTGGCACCAACAACCATGCCACGCTCAAAATTGCTTAAATCACCTTTCTTTCCCATTCTGACATTCAGTTTGGAGTTCAGGAGATTGTCTTGACCAGGACCACACCCCTAAATGCATTGAAGCAACTGCCATGTGATTGGTTGATTAGATAATTGCATTAATGAGAAATTGAACAGGTGTTCCTAATAATCCTTTAGGTGAGTGTATTTATTCAGTAATGGGTTTTGTAGGCAACTATTAATTTTTTATAAAATTTAGATAATATATAAATACTGACCTGGTTTATAATACCTAGATGATTTTGCTAATTAATTGTGGTATATATTTTTTTTGTTAATTACAAATTAATATGTGGCTTGGACTAAAAAGGATTTTTGCAAACTGTTTAAACTCTCATGCTGCATGATTAGCCTGCTGCATTGGTGACCTTCACAAAGATGGCTGGATGTTTCTCTGCTTGTTGAAAGTGTTATCAGGAGAGCAGGAGGTATGCCATTCAGTGTGCTCTCAGGCAGGCGTATAAAATAATAATAACACAAGGGGGCGATGAACATGGCGAGTAAGCAAAGTACAAATAAGAAGAAAAGGAACAAGTCACAGACCATAATGCCTTAGTGCAGGTCTTAAGTCCTTCTCTTTCAGTTGGCTCACTTAACCACCAAAGTACCATACAAAGCAGTTCCATCCTTGTTTCCAATCTCTGTCTCTGCCAGTCTCTCTACAAAACCTGGCTGCTATCAGCTGAACATTTGTTCCCCTAATCAGGTGGGTGTAAAACCCATTTAGTGTGTGCGTGTGTGTGTAAGGGATGTTAGTGGATTCTAGCCATCTTCCAAAATCTATTCTGGGGTAAGGATGGCATTCCATTTGTTCTAGGTACACCACACTGCAACTACTTCTACTGTGCCTGGAGATTGTTCACCCCTGAGTTTTTTTGTAAATCCTGAAAGCCTATATCTTTTTTTTGGCAGAGGGAAAGGCAGAGGTTTCAAGTGCTGTAGAAACTGTAAGAATATTACACATTTCCCTGATGACCACACATTATTTGCTTCAGTTATGGTGGCACTGCATGTAGCACTTCCATGTCATGAACAACACACACACACATACAGACTTTAGCTCTGTGGTTGTGTCCATGGTCAAGTCTATAGCAAATGCCAGATAGTGAACAAATAAAACATACCATTTGTTTATAGTCTCCATTCAATTAGTGGTCCTGCTATAAGTGAACTTTTTAGTAAAAGTATGGTTCTACATGCCTAAATTCCAACAACTGGCAGGATGCAATTATGCAGTTCTGGTCATATGGGATGATCCATTAGGCCCTTAGTTCTCAACCTTAGGGTCAAGACCCGTTGAAGGTGGGGTCACCAAATAACTCAAGGTCAGTAATGCCAGCTGGTATATCAATATGTTGTGTTGTGTATCAATGTGTTTGTGGATGCAATCACAACTTGGGGCTATATAATGAACATTATTTAGTTTAGCTTTTTTTTTTTTTAAGACAATATTAAAATGACAAAAAATTGATGCACTCTATTGAGAAGGTCGTGTCCCAGAATGTCAAGTGTAATTCAGTAATCAAAACTCCTTCCTATCTTTCATCAGAACAAAAATCACAACCTCAAAATTATCACTGAAATAACTATTGCAAAGTTGCTAAATAATCAGAATTCACCATGTAGCACACACCAACTAAACAGATTTTTTTATGTTTAATCCAATCACGGATAAACAAAGAATTCTGAAATGACACTGTTGCATCACTGACAAAATGCATTACACTGACTGAGCTAATTACCATAGTGACCAGCCCAACAAATTAGAATACATCCATAAAGAATACAAACAAAGTTGCAAATGACATTGAAAAATAATCACATTTAGGAAAACAAATTCAAAACATATTTGAAGAGCAAGCATGAAATCTGCATGATTCAAGACTGTGACTAGAAGGTAAATGGAGCAAAAAACATGCAGAATTATAACATGAAAAATTCTAAAAGATCCTGACTATAAAAACTTAAAATTGGCAGGTGGTATCACATTTTTATGCATTTCTTTTTGGCATTTTGTGGATTTTGTGTCATCTGGAGAGTAACCACCCTATCATCCACAGCCATTATGTAACTTTAGATATAAGGCTTCTAGACCTTTAAACATGGCCTTTAGTTTACTGCTTGATTGATCTGGTTACTGTCTGGGATTTCCTCATTCTTTTCTCTCCTTCTCTGGACTTGCCACTCCCTTCTTCTTGAAAGTTGCCTGTGTATTTATTGGCTGACAGAAATTCACGGCTTTATTTTTATCACAGCTTGCTATAAATATTCATTAAAACAAACTGGATGTGTATTCAGTTACATACCTTGGCAGCCCTTGTCACTATACTGCTTCTGACCATCGTATAATATTAATACGTAATTAATACGCAATAAGCAAAGAATCAGCAATTCTTTCTGATGTAATTGCTATGTTCATTTCTTTAAGTGAAGCCACGCCTGTGTGGAGCCAAAAGCAAGGGGTAAATATGGCCATACATGACAGGGTATTTTAAAGCAACCTAATTATGTACATGACTCACTCCAATTCATTCTATAAATGAATGCATTAAGCTGATTGAAGGATCAATTATGGAAATTTGCTGTTTTAAATAATAGTAATCATAGACTAAATACATTCAAACAAAAGCTTTAGAAAATACATTACAAATACCAGTGTGTGTAAAATGCATCAGTATTGGCCCATTGGGCAGTCTACTTACAGTTCTACAGATCATGGTTCAGATCCCTTTGTGGGCACTCTTTGTGTGCCCCAAACCGCTTCAAAGTCCTTTTCACTTTGGTGTCCTGTTTTCTTACTATTTCTGCAGTCCATGTTAACATGACTGTTGATTCTAAACTGGCCCTGTGGGAGTGTGACCTGTGACTGACTGAGGTCCCATCTAATACTGGATTTTAGTTTAAGCCCAATCATCTAGAGTTAAGCACAAGTATTCCCTAGACCCTGCATTGGAATACAGGAGTTTGGAGAATAATTAAATGCTTTCTCTTTTATAACTGTTATTTTAAAATTTATGCTATCTTTCAAAATACAAATCTATTTTTTAAACTGTAAATATCATTTCTGTTAACACAAATGATCTGTTTACACCCCAGAAGAAACAATGGCCGCACCAAAGACTTTTTATTTTATATTTATATTGTTTATTGATCATCCACAGAATATTTTCGAAAACAATATTTAGTTTAAAGCCGAAAAGGAATCAGATGAACACAGAAGAGAAAAGACAAAATGAAAATTTGGGGAAAACATATGGGCACTGAAAAGGCAAACAGGATGACTAAATGAACTTTAAATGTTAGAAAAAATTTAAAACATCAGCCAAATATTTGTGCTATGAAGCATTTATAAACTAGGCAGCTTGATTCCAAATGAAGAAAAATAGGCTTCTGGCATGTAAAGATGTGCACTTCAGTGAGTCAGGCTGCAGCTTGATTGGTAGAATATTGCTGGGCAACATACCAATAATTACTATAAACAGAGCGCATTCAGAGTTAGTTTACATCACTTCAAAGATCTAAAAAAGCTGCAAGAGTGAGAGAGACACAGGATCAAAAGTAAATCTCATGTAGAATGACCATAGAGAATATGCATGTCATAGTGAGGGCAGATAGAAAGAGAGACCCTGCTTGGTCATGACAATGCAAGATTCAGGGGGCCACTAGAGGGAGCTCTAGTCTGGTCTTTTTGTAGTAGCGCAAAAGGGCCACCCTCAACCATTTAAGTTAGGAATAGCGGTAAAACATTAGTTTAGGTATTTCAAAAAGGCCTCTATTACTTATATACTGTTATGTATGTATGTAATGTAACAGGAACTTAACAAAGGCTTCTTTTGATCTTAACTAACATGTGATGCCATATTTATGGACCATTTTTACAGCAATGAAAAGGAGACAACTGTAAACCAGTGTCTAGAGTTGCAGAGAAAAATGTATTTTAAAAAAGAGACAGAAAATCAAGAATGCCAGTGTATTCATAATATCAGACATTTGGCCCTGTATTTATAATGTAGAGTGAAGGAATTTTCCCTTGATCGGGCTATTCCATCTCTGATGTTTTAGATCAGTGTTTCTTAAACAATAGGCTGAGTTGCAGAAATGCTTGTGATTGGCCGCCACATGACTGTTGTTATGATGTGAAATTTTGCATACAAGTTAATAAATATTTTGTATGTCTTTATTTGTAACTTAGACAAAGCAATGTAATATTAGTGTTACAGTATTGATAATAACAGCAATGGTTTGATGGTTTAATAACCCCTTCCCCCCTTTTAGGGCTGAGTCTCTTTGTAATTTTACGACATGGTTGGGGGAAGTGCCTCAAACAAGTTTGACTAATATTTCTCTGCAGGACTTCCAGTCAACCCCCACAGGAAAGCCAGGCTGCCTAACTGCCAAGCTTTAACTTAACATATGGTTTTGGGGGCAGGTGTGAAGGTGTTCTATCTCCCCATTGGTCTGAAGTATGGCTGTTTGGAACTGGCTTGTATCAGAAGCCTTTAAGTACCACAATGCCCTATTGGCTGTAGGGGATAGACAGAATAAAATTGCTTGCTTTACCTCACCCTCTCTCTCTTACCAAACTGATGAAAGACCATCTCACACCATGAACTGAAAAGGACAACACAATGAAGAGCACAGCTCAGCAGCCATATTGAGACAGGCATGCGGCCTGTTCTAAAGAAAGCTGACCACAAAATGATGTCTTTACTAGAGGCATTTTAAGTAACTGACAAGTCTGTGTGCTGCCTGGAACTACACATCACCATTTATCAGGTTGTATGGTTGCCAATATTCAAATGTACTTTGCATATTGTTATTATTTATGAATATTATCAATAATATATCATTTAAAGTGTAACTTAACTCCTGCTTGTCTTTTACTACACCCAATTGCCTGAGGTTATACATGTAGAAGGGAAGGTGGGGAGAAGTTAGATGGTACAATACCTTAGGAGCAGTGGTAAGTCTGGGAGATTTGAGGCATTCTGACAAAGGCTACATATTAATAGTACAAAAGGGGAAGTAGAGTAAAATATTACTCTACCAAGACAAAACAGTTGTGTAGTAAAATTAGCCAAGTTCATCTAGCGTGAATTCTGCGGCAAATGACATACTGCCCTATATTTAGTGTACTGGTTATTGCAGTAGCATGCAATCTGTGATGCAGCCCATAAAAAATACCATTCTTGCAGAGATAGCTTTCATTTCTATGTTACAAAAATATAATTTATATTCCCCACAACAGCAACCTGTAAAACAGTCAAACTGAGATGGCTAACAAGCAAAGAAATGAATGAGAAAGGAGTAGATAGAGATGGAATGATACAGACAAGCTTTTGCAATATTGACATGGAAAGGACTGGCGAGAAAAATGAATGGGATGATTTTCAGGGTGAGGCAGCATGGTGGCAATGTTTTATGCTAAATGCAGTTTCAGTGGTCATGTGCTGGTCATTGCCTCACTGCATGTTTGTTGCTGTCACATACATTGAATCTACAGGGAAAACTGTAACAGAGGTGCAAAGAATATTTTTCTATTAAGATTAATGTGCCACAGCAAATATTAATTCCTTCTTTTACCACTACTGTAAAGTGGTCTAAAAAATTTCAGCCTACTGATGATGCAAAGGACATGCTTGTTGAACCTTGGAGAAGTGAAAAAATAACCAGATAATTTTAAAAGGGCATGATAGGCTGTAGAAAGCTGCACAACATTAATTTGACAGCATTAAGCAATTTAAACTGGATTGTTTGATGAATTCTTCATCTGGATTTATAACAGGTTTCATTTTTCTCACTGTAGAATAAAATATTTGGCCTAGTAGAAGACTTAAATGCTCCTGACCTTTTCTATTTATTTTACAGGAACATTTGAAAGAAGTCTGATAGTTGTGTCCAGGGACCCCACATCATCCAATACAAGTTTTGTCTGTGTCAGGAGCAGGGAGTCCCAGATATGCTTTGACTTCTTGCCTACCAATTCTGCCTTGCATATGACTTCTAATTTCTTAATTCTGATCCTTACATATTCTGCTCAGCTTCTAGCATTCCTGAATGTAAATTGAATTTAGCATTCTCAACTCTGCTTAATCCAGTTCTGGGCTGTGGAGAGTATCCCAGCAGCACTTTGGTAAAAGGCAGGAAACAATCGTCGACAAAGTCCATTGCAGGAGTCGCTCGCGCACACCCACACTCAAATCGGATCAGTTAAGAGCTGCTAAGTAACTTAACCTTCATTTCTTTGAAAAAAGTAGGAAAAAAACAGAAGAAAACCTGTAAGGTCACAGGGAGAAGCTTCAGATGCTTCATGGAAATTGACTAAGTGTGGGAGTCCAACTTGGATGATGGATCTATGAAACAGAATATATACCTACTGTTTTACCATGCCAATCCCAAGTATAATTACAAATGTTTGAAATACCTTGCCTCATGCCACATTTCTAGACCTAGCCTTTGAGCCAACTATATTTTGTTTTTTACTGGTGTATTGACAAACATTCACGATTTCAGTTTTGCCTTGCTCATCAGAAGTGTTTATTTCAATCATATGAATTCAGTGAATCAAAAAGAAGGGCTGCAGGAATCAGAAATGCAGCAGTGGTGTTTAACCAGATTCTTAATTTGTAACAAGGGTCTCATTCTGTTTTTGAATACTACACTAACTTATGCATGTCCACTGTAGGGAGCAATTAGTATTAACAATCGCAAGTGCAACTGATTCATCTTATCTTTGCTCCATTAAAATTTCAAAATACCTCAACCAATAATTCTTTCACAAATGTGTGGCATTTCCTATTATTTCTTACATAAATATGGTAAAACGATTACACTTTTAGATTTACTGTCAACTAATCAGAAACATTGTGCTACTCATTTAAGTCAAATAGTCAGTTTAAGATTTTAGAAAACTGCCAAGAGATCAAAGGACAACACAACAGGAAAGCAATTCTCATAAAATGTGTTTTTTTTCCATTCAAACGCACACACCCATAACTTTATGACACCCCAAAAATAAATAAAATATTTGCCAGCACATAAAGGTAGAATTTCCACTGCCAGACCTCAGACTGCACTTAAAGATACACTGCATGAATCTGAGATGACGAGACTTAGCTTTCTTATTACTCAGTCACTGAAATGATTAGTCATATTTTTCAGTTATACGGATTCTGGTATTTTTCATGCTGCTACTAGACAGACCACACATGCATAGTGTATGTTTCAGATGAAGGCTGTCTACTGCATCAGCTCTTCCCAAGGGAACAAATGGAGACATAAGGGGGAGTCACAATAGCAAAGACTCAGTCATTCTGAAAATAAAATAACAGATACCCTTAATTTGTTTCTATTCTGTTTTTTCCATTTTTTCAACATGGACAGCAATAAATTTGGTGCTGTATTTGCTTAACTCAGAGGTCAGTGAAGTTTATGTAGTCTAAATTATCACTGAAATATAAATCATGTAAATTGTGCTAATCATTGAGTTACACTTCCATCCATTCATTTTTGAAATACACTTTCTCAAGTCTAGCACCGTCCACTGATCACTAAGCTAGGCTGCATGACTGCGAGGTTTACATCTACCATGTTAAAAGGGTGGATAGTCAGGTAAATGGTCTCCCCTATAGCCCCTATAAAGTCTAGCAGACTCTGCAAAGCAGATTATGTTGTCTTGGCAATGTTTAAAACAAATGATTTAGTGTAACTAAAAATATGCATTATTGATGCTTTTGGTGCATTATTTTTAGTGTTTGAGTATTTACATTGACAAAAACAAGTATAGTCATATAATAATTAGGGGGCTTTGTCCCCTGCTCGCTTTGCTCAGTAACCCCCGGGCCAGCGCTATGCAAGCCACTTTATGGTTCTGTCGCTCGCGTATGGGGATGTGGATGTACAACTTAAACAAATTGTTATTTTCATGGGAATTGTTACATATGCATAATAGAACTAACTCTTTTACATTACAGTGAGTAATTAACCATATTAAAAAAAGTAAAATGTAATAATTTGAAAGTAAATTATGTTTCATGTTGCGTTCGAGTTTTTCGTTGCGTTATATGATTTCATTCTGTTTGGCTTTGAAATTAACACACAAATATTTTTTAAACTTGCACTTTTACTGTAAAACTTCAGTAAAAACAATTTTTTGAAATAATTTTTCATCAATATTGCATTGAATTTTGATTCTGTGTTTGGACTTACATCATGACAATGCAACATATAACTGCCCATGAGAGAATTTCGTTTCTTTCTCTCTAATTAACAAACTAACTTTTTTGAATGTTTGTCTCTGTGATTTGTTAATTGTCTTTGCAAAATCTATTCTAAAGGGAAACAGTTAACGTTTTAATACGATATCAAGGTCTCCTTTGTTGTCTAAGGTTATCTGGGAAAGATGTACAACATTACCTTTCTTGGATACATCCTTTTTTCAACACTACTTTGGGCAGTAGAAGACCAGACGGTGTTAACGGTTGTAGTTAGTTGATGTTTTTATCTTACGCATGATCACCACCAACTGTTTCAGCATAGTCTATTGATACACATTTAACCAATTTGCCATGTAACCGATTGACAATTTTCACGTTAATTCATTTGACTTCATTGTTTCTCATGCTAGGATTGCCTGTGTACTCATTTCTTCTATTGATATTCCTCGGGATGAAATTCATCAATAAGATTTGGACATAATACGTCTCCTTTAAATGTGAACTTAATGTGAGGAAAACGTGAAAATGTATAACAGCTGAGAGAGCGGGAAATGTGTCTGTCAAAATATTCACACGAATGAGATGTAAGTGGACCATGTGCGTATTTGAGTATGGTTGAAAGGAGGGCGCGACTTGAAACAATCTCATGTCAAAAGTCTCATCTTGCAGGACTTGAAAAAATCTCTTCAAAAAAGTCGTCTCGCTGCAGGATGTTTTTATATAATAGAGAGATATATTAAATGCATTTCTGAAGTGAATAGTTATTGAGTACTTTGATCAACTCCCTTTGCTTATCCCTCTGTGTGGTTTATTATGTATATTTTGTATGTTAGATTTTTTGTATATGCTTAGCCTTTCAGCATCGTGCTCTGTGAGTGTCCTCTAGTGAATACTAGACACTGTATGCATTTATCCATTTGGAAAAAAGGGTCATTAGACCGATTGTGACAAGAACAGGCCATTCAGCCCATGAAGTCTGTACATCCTATTTACCTACATTACCCAAAATAACATCAAGTTGTGATTGCAAAAGATGGTAGAATGGATCTAAAGTACACACAGTGTAAGAGGAGTAGAATGGAAATGAATACAAAGAAGACTAACTTAATGGTGATTAGCAAGAAAACTATCACAGATAAATATAAAAGTGGAAGATCAGCAATTAGTGCAGCTGATGAAATCTAAATACCTTGAAAGCTGGAATACAGAGTAAGCGGGATTGCTGAATGGGTTTAAAAAGAAGAATGGGTAAAGCAAAGGAGAACTTCTGGGACTGAAAAAAATCCCTGAGAAGAAATCTGAGCATTGACTTTAAAAAGTGTTAAGTTTTGGTAGCAATACAAGGACATATGGTAAAGCAACTGTTAGGAGTCTGAAAAGCTTTCAAATTTTGTGCTACAGAAGGATAATGAAAATCAGCTAGACAGAGAAAGTGACAAATGAAGATATGATCTAGGGAATGGATATAGAAAAGAGTATGGTGAAAAGACGATGAAAAGAAAGATGTGATTCACAGGACATATATTGAGGAGTTCAATTGGGAAAATGGCACAACTGGTGACAGATGGGAGAATAGCTGCAGTCAAAAACAAAGGAAGACAAAGAAGAACATGGGATGATGATATAAAACACAGTAGGCATCCAAAGAATGGGGGAAGTTATAAGAAAAGTAGATGATATAGGGAAGTGGAAAGCTGTGGTTACCACCCTTTGGGTCAATGAAGGCATACAAGAAGAAACATTAAAAGAAGAACAACTAAGTCCAACTATTCACCTCACAACTTATGCCCCTGTGGTTTTTTGTGTGAAGAAATATTTTGTAACATCTGTGTGAACTTTGTTCCTAATGAGTTTCTAACCTTGTCTTTCTGTTGTTGCTGAATTTATTTTAAAGCAATAGTTGGGATCCTCCATACTAATTTTAGGCCCTTTAATCATGTCACCATTTAATCCCTACTTAAATCAAGCTGAGTTTTGAAGGTCCACATAATACTACTGTGTGCCACACTACTTGGCAACTTAATTCACGAATCTATGGTTCTCTGTATAAAGAACAATTTTCTTAAATATGTGTGAAATTACTGTTCAGAAGATTCCATCTGTGTCACTGTGTTTTTAATGAGAAACTCATTTTAAAATAACAGCTTTTAACCACTGTACTAATTTCCTTCATAAGTGCATGCACTTCAAATGTGTCACCTCTTAGTAACCCTTTGCATCAAGTGAAAGGATTCAATTTGATCTTTCCACATACCTCAAACCTTGTAGTCCCAGAATCAGTGTATTTGCTCTTCTTTGGACTTTCTCTAGTGCTGCTTAATCTTTATTCTAAGATGGAGACCAAAACTGCACACAGTGCTCCATATGAAGCCTCACTAATGCATTATATATAGTAGCTTAATCATAACCTACCTGAAGACAAATAATTTTTTATGGCGTGGAAATTGCCCTAATTTACTGAGAGGGCATTTTCAGTATATTAATGTTTTTGTTTTTTTTTTTTTATAAAGAACCACCTTATTAAAAGGGTAAGTGCCTCTGTGTCTGATTATCTGTGTGTCCATCTAATTGCTATTTCTCTGTCATTCCAACAGATGGCTTTTCACAAATATTAATATTCATTTTAAAATTCCCATACCAAAAGGCATATAACAGGAACACAGGCATTGCATGTATCATTCCAATAGATGGTATATTACAAACATTTGTAGTAATGCATTTGTATTACTACAAATGTTTGTAATGTGCCATCTGTTAGAATGATAAATGCAATACACTTTATTACTGCTTGCTTTACAAAATACATTTCAATAGATGGTACATTAACACTGAGGTCTACTTTGAATACGTAGATTTCAGATTGGTCTTAGACAGCTAGTATAGTATATTAAAATATTGTATGCAGTGTACTGTATTTGAGTACAAATGAACAAAATTTGTAAAAAGGGAATATGAGCTTTACATGCTTGCTGATTGTGTGCACATGAGCTTTGTTCTGCTAACTGATCTCTGCCACACCATCAAATTCAGAGACAGATTTAAAGTTCAGGTCATAAACCGATCAGACAGACAACTGCATGAGTGTACCTGATGTCTGTTTCTTGTGTGGATTTTGGGATGTTGTCCTTAATGAATGGTGTCTTGTGTTTGCTGCCTGTTGTTTGTATTATATTTCTGTTACTAGCCTGTGGGAGGCATGTAAATAAGAATCTCATTGTATTGTGTTCAAATACAGTAACTTAAAAGATGAACTTTAAAAAAATGGAAAGACAGAAAAAAAATTTAAGGCACACATACTTTTGTCTAGCCTTGTGTGAGCTTTATAGTATGTTCAGTTGGCTAAATGATTCTGAGGAATATTAGAACTATCCCATCAATTTTTTAGGCCCAACTCAAATGCAATGAACAAGTATTTAATTTAGAATCACTTTTCTTACCAAGAGTTTTACTTATTTTATATCCTTCCACAGGAGAAACAGAGCAGGCGCATGATTGTGAAATTCAGATACTGCTGCTAGAGCTGATCTTTGTTTTATGGACTGAGCAACACACTAATTATTATCATTACTTATTTGGCTGATGCCTTTCTCAAAGGCCACTTACAACATCCATCCATCCAACCCGCTATATCCTAACTACAGGGTCACGGAGCCAATCCCAGCCAACATAGGGCACAAGGCAGGAAACAATACCCCGGGCAGGGCGCCAGCCCACCGCAGGGCACACACACACACACACACACACACCAAGGACAATGTAGAATCGCCAATGAACCTAACCTGCATGTCTTCGGACTGTGGGAGGAAACCGGAGTACCCGGAGGAAACCCACGCAGACACGGGGAGAACATGCAAACTCCACGCAGGGAGGACCCGGGTCTCCTAACTGCAAGGTGCCTGCGCTACCCACTGTGCCACCATGCCACCCACCACTTACAACATTTGAGATGCTTCTTTTTTTTTCCGATGGGGGAACAGGTAGGTAAAGTGACCTGCTCATGGTCACACAGTGTCAGTAATGGGATTTGGACCCATGACCTTATGGATTGAAGTCCTAATTTCTTAAGCATTACACCAGTTATTTGTAAAGGCCATCAGGTTCTCCATAACATGTCCACAGTCTTTTTTTTTAATCCAAGGTGCTAGGATGTGTAAAATTGAGTCTGACTATTCAATCGACATTTTGAAATGTAATCTGTAGTGATCTTTATGTAGTTTCACCACGCAGAAGGACCTAAGAAATTTACAACCTGCTTACTGTTTTATACATTTTGGTTAAACTTACCATCATCTTGTCTTCAAAAATGGATTAAATTGTTAAATTCATCATTATTTCTGACATCTTTATTTTACTTCATTTTTACTCTTAATTTTTTTAGATACATTTCTATCAAAATACATGTGTCTTGGTATGCAACAAAACTGTAAGTGTCCCAATTATGTAGAAAGCCTAAAGGAAATGAATGCTTTTAGCTTAAACAGACGGTGAATACAAAGAACTGAAACAATAGCATTTATAGTAATGGGAGAGCTAAGTAAAGCTGATGCCAGATGTTTATTTAAAATAAGTTAATCATCAGGGAGTCAGGGGCATAGTTGTACCCTGGATAAGAGTGGATTTCACACAAATGTTCTAATGTATTTCTGCAGATTACTTTAAATACGCAACCCTAGCAATGTGATTGAGGCCCATCAGATGCCTGTGCCAGTGCCATTTTGGGCACAACAGTTAAAATCAAGTATGGATGTTGCAGTAGGGTGAAAGACCTGTTTTCATCATTTTGCCCCTCATTGTGCCATATTGAATAAAATGGGTTTGAGAATGTGTTTTTATCTATGTAAAATCTAAGTTACCTCCAGAGTTAGAAGTTGTGCGAACGTTATAACAATAATAACTAATAATTCATTACATTTATATAAGTGCTTTTCATAATGACTGGTAAGCTACTTCAACCACCACTAATGTGCAGCTTCCACCTGGATGTTGTGACGGCAGCCATTTTGCATCATTGCGCTTACCACACATGAGATGGTGAAGTGGTGAGAGAGAGAGAGAGAGAGAGAGACAATTAGAGACAGTGGATGATTCAGGGGCCAGAATGACTAGGCCATGGTGGGCAATTTAGCCAGGACATCAGGATACACCCTACTATTTACAAAGGAGGCCCAGGGATCTTTTATGACCAAAGAGAGTCAGGACCTTGGTTTTACGTCTCATCTGAAGGACGCTTTTATGTTTACAGCATCGCTGTATTGGGGCATTGGGGTGCACAGGGTAAGCGCCACCTGCTGGCTTCACCAACACTTCTTTCAGCAGCAAACCAAGCTTTTTCTAGATGGTCTTCTATCTAAGTACTGGCCGAGCCTGAACACGCTTAGCTTCAAGTGGATGACCTCTTCTGAAGAGCAAGTAATGAATGGGCATCTCATCCTGGATTTGTTCTTGCTTTGTTCTCAATAATGGCTGAATTATCTCCAGCTCCCTACAACCCTATAATTGAAAATATTGCCCAGTAAATCACTAGATGGAAAATTTTTAATAAACACCTTGATGAATAATTCCACAAACAAGGTGCAGGCTATTAATGCAAAATTAGAAATGACAAATGAAGTGTCCTGTTTATTAAAATCTACCTGCTAAATAACTCCTCACTCACCTACTTTACATGTACCTGTATTTGAGTTATGCCAAACTACAGTGCTCATAGAACAGATTTATACTTTTGTTTTCACCAAAAATGTAACACAATCGTGGAATATGCAAACCATATTTCAGGGTCTTAAATATGCACTATACAGTATATGATAAAATATAACTTATAGTGTCCTTCTTAGGAAAACGTTATGATGTAGGCAAATAGGAAATGTGCTAAAGTATGTAGCCTCATCTGAAAGAGCACAGTCTAGACAAAACACTCCACAAGTGTCAAAGAAGCCATAATTACAGTGTTTTATGCAGAACATACAATTCTCTGCCATCATGGCACATTCAGGCTTCCCATTGCTGCCTCAGGGACATAGACTGTGGCATTCAAAAATGCCAACTCAACTACTTTAATGATGAATATATACATTAATTTGTCTTCCTGGGTAAGGTGCCTATTTTATTTAAAACTCTGCTTAGTTTCAGCTGGAGTTTAAATTGCTTGAGGGAATTGGGGTAGACAGAGACCCCATTGACACCTGCTATCTGGAAACGCAAAGTTTATAATCCTCCAGAGAATGTGAGCAGTGACTGTTGTTAAAGTGGGGCTGGCAATTAAATATATATAATAGTACTAAAAATAAAGAAAACAATAAAGTCTTCTGTTTCACAAACTTTGCAAAAACAAACGATTTCTTTTGGGATTTCCCAGTGACTTGTTCTATTCTTTTGGCTCCTGAATGTCTGAGGCTTTCCATTTAGGAAAATCCATCGCGGCATGTAGTTACTTCCCTTCTGTTTCTATAGGGAGTGCAGTTCTTCTGGACTTCTAGAATCGAGACGGTTGTGACTTAATAAAAAGTGAAACATTGTGCCAAAAAACTGCATGAGAAAAGCTAGATTTTGAAAATGAAACAAGATTCTTTCCATTTTACCTTCAAACTTTCGTGTTGAAGCAGACCCTGGATTATTTGCAGATCTTGGCAACCTCTGCTTCCTATTTATAAGTGAGGGAAGGATCATTAAAGGATGTGGTTGTACGTTCAAAGGTTTGCATTTTGTCTTTTCTGCAGCATAAGACTGTTAAAAACATCAGAATGTCAATAATATTAAAAGCGTTACTAATGAGCCCTTCAACATACACTTAAGCTCAAACCTGCAACTTCTTCTCTTGATTTATTTACTTTGAGTGAAATAAAGCTATCCATTTCCTAAACCTTCATAATCCAGATTAGATTTAGGATCTGGAATCTATGCTGACAGCATAAACTGTAAGGTTGAATCTAGCCCAGGAGTAGTTTGTCACACATGCACATTTGGGGACCACCTTCCTGCCTCTTGTGAAGTTCACCCTGGGATGAGAGGGGGCACTCATGCTAACTTTATCTTCTCACTGCTCCTCCACGGCCAGCAAAAGACACTGAAAGATGATTCTTAATCCCGCCCCAACATCCAGAGTAGGCTCCATCCCTTAATGTACCAGCCCAATAAAGCTAGCCCGCTGCTGGAAAGTGGTGTCAGATGTCAAAGTGATACCTGAGGAGGACATAACTCCAAATAATTTACTGTCACACTGTTTATTGCTTACTTTTCTTTTGAGCTCTTTGTTAGCTGTCTTTATTCTTTTATAGTATTAAAAGGGGTTACCAGGGTGGTACCCCAGCCTTTCTTCCCTGTCTACATGAGTCTGCTTTCCTGGCCACAATTACAAGGTGTAGTTTTGGTGTCTCCCACCTATTGATTTGTTGATTTCCAAGATTTACATTTATAGTGAATTAAGATAAAAGTATTTTTTTTTTTACTTTAAATCAAGTAAATTAGTCTTAAATGCAAGCTATGTCCATACTTTGCATTCATCTATTGTTCATTATCAAAAACCTTTTTCTTTCCTCAGCTTTGGATGTAAACAGAAACCAGAGTTTGAAAGATAATCAGACACTGTCATACTCACTGTGGCAAGGAAGGATGGTGGTGAGAGTGCTACACTGCTTCCACAGTTGATGAATGTAGGTACTGAGGGTGTGGAATGTAATTGTTGGAAGGAAGGAGCAGACAGTTGATCCTCCATTTTTTTCTGTACCATAGAGGCTTTGTATTTCACTTTCCTCCACTAAACACTAAACCCTGACCCACAGCTGTATTTTATTGTTTAAACGTGAGAGTAAGAAGTCATTAATGATCACAATAGCTATACTATCATTGGTGTACAAAGTGGGGTGCTGAAGGTGAACCCCCGAAATCACACAGATATGTAGTAGTGATACATTGTAAGCTAAAATTGCCACTTTAGTTTGAATTTTGTGAAATTTACCTTGTGAACTGTCCATTATATATTCTGCCATTCTTGACTACAAAACAGACTCCAAGGACTCTAAAATAATTTAAAAACAAACAATAAATCCCGTTTCCAAGTGAATAGTTTTCAAAGTAGTAGCTCTCAGGGGGACAGTGCACAAAAAATAATGCTACCCAATTTAGTCGAGTTGTGACATATAATGTTGACCTTTCACTTTTTTCATTAGAATAAAGTAAAAAATAATAGCCAGGTCAGCCATAAATGGAATATTTGTAGTCACATTATATTAGAAGTAGAATTATATATGCTTTTCAATGACAAAAATTACATCTTTTCTCCAGTTTCTTTTTGTGTGAAGTAAATAGCAAATCTCCTTGCCTCTCTCCCAAAATGCTGACCAAAACAAAAATTCACATTAACACAATGAAATGGAACTGTGAGGTAATTCCCATAGTGCAAGAGCACAGCATAATTGTAAAAAGTTCCTTGCTTCCTGTGTTTAAATCAATTTTGCACCCATCTGTGCATTGCACCTTGAGGTCGCACTTCTTTTAATTTAATAACTAGCTTTGCATGTGGTTCCTAACGGAAACATTTCTGAAACTCATGATAAATCTAATCATGTATTCTCATGTAGCCAATTTTTTTTGTTTCTATACAGAATTTCAGCTTGTTTGTGAAATACTGTCTGCCCAATCCAAGCCGCACTGACTAACCTCACTATTACACTTGGACTTGGTCGGCATTGCTGAGTGTTGTTTTTAGTGAACAGTTCCATTAATTTACCTGTGAGACAGGTTAAGCAAATCATCCTACAATTATTAGGATCTTCTTTAGTATATAACGGGACAATGTTTGTTAGCGTTCATTCTTTAGGGATTTCTCCAGACTGTGTTAAGGGTTTCTATAAACAGTATAATCAGCAGCTTCACTGACCACTCATATGTAGATTTTACCTGATGTTTAGCAAATTATTTAATTTAATTTTTTAACAGTAGCAATACCTCTCTATGTGTAATCTCAAAATCATGTTTACTTAATGAAGATTCTCTGTAATTTCAGGAAAACATCTAACTTCTTAACATGGGAAAGCTTAAAAAATAAGAACTTGAGGGTATTTACTATCTATTTAATCATGTCCATTATTTACACTTTGCTATCCTTAATAAATCTCATTTCTTCTTTGACTGTTCTCTTACTTCTCAAATAAATTGTAAACATGAAGACTGAAAGCTGCAGACAGAGGATATGCTGAGGTACTTAACTGAAAAACAATGAGAGACCATGGAGCAATAGCAGAAGACCCACAAATGGTGCATTTCTCAGGCTGTCACTATGCTTGTTTCACTTCAGTCATTTATTAGTATGGTACGCAGTACTGATTGAAGGAGGAAGAGAATCCAGGGTGGTGGGAAATAAAAAGAAAGTAAAAGAAAATTGCTTTAGCAATACCTGTGAGGTGCATTTGGAAAAAATTGCTTCTCTTGATGGAAGGGATGCACACCACTGTCTGTAAGGTGCATGCAAGGCAGTTTTGTCTGTTGTCAAAGGTGACAACATTTGAGATACAATTGGCTACATTTCTTTTGTTTTTGCAATTGTAGTAAAGGCAGGTGAAGTGACTTTATCATTGTCAAACAGTGTCAGTAGGAGGATTTCACCCCACAACCTCAGGGTTTGAAGTCCAAAGTAATAACCACTTTGCCACACTGAATGAGTGCCCTGTCCAGAACTGGTTCATGCGTGGCTTTGAATGACCCTGAACTTTTTAAGAAGTCAATATTTATACACCAAGGTCAACTTTGAATCTTTGTTATATGGTTATCTCCTGACTCCGCTTGTCTGAGCTATTCATACATAGATTCATGTATAGGTCTAATGTAGAGTTTCACAGCACTATGCTGTTCATAGGAAGCATAGTGGTGGAGTGGTTAGCCTGTAGCCTGATCACTTCAGTGTCCAGAGTTTGACTTCTATGCCTAGTTCTTTTCAATGTAGAAATTAAATGCCTTCTTTGTGTCTGCAAGTGCGTTTGTACAAGAACTCTTCTTTTCCTTTAAAACCTTCGAATGATGTGCATATAAGTAGGCCCAGTGATGGCTGGCATTCCATGTATGGCTTCTGCCTTCTGCCTGATACTGCTGGAAATGACCTGTCAACCAAATCTGAATTAACTACATTTTCAAATGTTACATTACTTTATGTGCACTCTAAACTCTGCTATTACACTACTCTTAGTCACTTTCTTTTATCTTTTCATGTCTGCTTGCTTAGCAGTATCCTGATGTAGGTAATTTAGTAACTTGGAGCCGTCACCATTTTCTTTGGCCCTACCTGTGACATCTACTTTCTTCTAATATTGTGCTGTGACATTTTTTTTTTTTTAATTAATTTTCTCAGTAGTAACATGATATTATAATCCATTGTGACAGATAGAGGACGCTATCGTCCTCTTGAACCCTCAAAGTGTATGCCAGACACCAGGTAAAAGTCCAAATATTTGTTTTATTATCAAAATAATGTGTACCTTCCTCTCCACAATACTCATAAATACAATACTCCACAACAATAAATCACTAATCAATACAATCCTCCACTCCCTTAATAGTCCTCGACCCAGAAGTGTTTTTCCCTCTCTGTCCATGTGACTAGGAACACTTCCGGGTCAGATAAAAATCCTTTTTCTTCATCCTGGAAGTACGTCACTTCTGTTGTCGCTTTGCCTATGACGCATTTCTGGGTTATAGGGCACATGTGACTATCTGGGGCACCTCCATGCTGCAGGGAGAGCTCCATCTGGTGGCCTGGATGTATTAGACAGCATGATCATCCCGGCCATAGATCATACCATTTATTATAATCCTCCTCTTTCAGTCTTGTCAAATTGTTTGAAATTAGAAACATTCAAAATATTTACATGTCTAAAAATAATGATATAATTCCACTTTATAGACTGTCACAGGGCTTAAATAAATTTACTAAGACAAAATTGCAATAAGCTGCTCAGCTTCTTTCTGCCTACTCATACTTTTCAGCTTACAGAGCCATTTATCCCTCTATCCTGTATCTTTGATTTTTTTATTGCATACCAAAAATTTAATCCTTGTACAATTTTTTTCCACAAATAGTGAAATGACTTGTGCAAGTCATACAATTACATTACCTACAAATCATTTCATTGATATCAATAAAATATGAGTCATAAAATGATATGCAAAGGAATGAGACACAAATACCAACATTCTACATGCAATGGATCATTAAAGTGGCCATATATTTATACTTCAGGAGAGAGCTTAATTGTTTTTGAATTAAATATAGGTTTTTAATACCCATTGTGTTTTTTATGTTGTAGAAGTTAGAACAAGAATGTACAATCTGAAGTTTGTAAATTAATGTGCTCATTAATTTTTCCACACTGTAACTTTATATAGCCCCGTGCCATAGTAAAGTTATTTTACTATCACATCATGAATGGAAAATAGTAGGAAACAGAACATCCGCAATGACATTTAGCTTTTTATATTTGTTTATATACTTCACATAACAAATCTGTACAATGTATCTTCAGTCGTACTCCAGATTTTATGCTTCCGATTTTTTGTTCTAACATTGCGCCTCCTGTTGAGCTCTTTGTTTAATCAGAATTCTTGTTTTCTTTTTCCTATTTCCACTGATCTCATGCAAATATCAAGTTGTACTGCTGGACAATATGGTGAAGAGTGAGAATCAATGATTTATAAATTGCTATTTGTGAAGTCAAAATAATTCAGAACTAGATGTATCAGAACAATATACTTAACATAGCCCCAGCTTTTGCAGTTATGAAGGTCGTATACAGATAAAGAAACCAATTCCTAGGATGAGACAGGATTTCTTTACATCATCTCAGTGCACCAGCATCACAGAAAAAGAGCCAAGGTTAAAAGAGTGTGCAAAGAGTTTTACTGAAGTCAACCTATTATAAATTGACAATAATGCAAAAATAACTCCAGCCCTTCACCGGCAGATGACAGCTTCACAACAAGGATCAGTCAAGTATCACTTTCTAGATTACATAGCCAAAGGGCTGGGAGAACACACTACTAGGATGGAGAAACCATGAATATGAAAATAAAGAGATTCAAACAGCAAATTGCCATCCTGTGCTGTCCTTTACCAACAGCTCGTGATATCATGCCCATGCTAACCACAGGCTGCTACTGTCATTTATTGTCATGTTTGATAGATAAGAATCGTGAGCCATTTATCTCACAGATGAGCTATCTACTGAGTCTGTACTGTAGAACCTAAGAACATAAACTAAGACTAAGACTAATCAGTCCTGCAAGCTTGATTGCTTAGCTGAAAGATAAGGTATCAAAATATCAGAACTAACAAATATTTAAGAGTTGTCAAGGTTTCTCCTTCCATGTGAAGCCTGTGTTGCCTGTTGATTTGCACATGCAAGTAAGAATTTTCTAGGCTTTGCACATTTGACAGTAATAACCTTACAAACCTATGAATGTCTTGATGCTTGCAGCCTGTAACATGGAGATTACTTGGTGGTATGTTACAACCGTCCCATAAAAAGAACTGCACAAGCAACAGGAGTTTAGGATATACTCCAGTTTTTATGAGAAAAAAAATGGTGCAGCCTCATTTCTCCATTTATAAGCAGTCAGACTGCATTAAGAAGCTGCACAACATTTGATTAACTTTTTAGACTGTCACATATTATTCTTCTCTATGTACCAGGAGGAAGCCTGAAAGTTAGCACAGTGTGAGCATCACAATCATTATGTAGTCTTACACACAAATGCTTAGGAAGCGACTGGATGGCTCTAATGAGGTAAGACAAACCACTGGCAGTGTCATGTCGAAAGCGATCACTAATGACCTCTTTCCTCTTCCTCACAGACCAGAGGGTGAGTTCCAGGTTGGGCCTGTAACATCACTTCCAGTATAACCCTGGATTTCAAACTTTCCACCATGAAACTTAGTTAAACAGCAAAAGCATCAGAAGCCAGGGTCCATTAGGACCATGCACATGGAGCAAATACAATTCCATGGCAGAGATGACCTTTAAAATGCAAAGCACACAGGATATGAGATGTCTATTTCTGTTAAACTTTCAGTTCTTTGAATTAGCCTTGGAACCCGACTGATCCCCAAATCCTTTACAGTAGGATTCCAATATTTTTGAAGTTTGACATTTTTGCTATGTCAGCTGTTAACTACGAAGCACTGCTATCACAACATTATTCAGTGGGTTCTACTGCCATGCAGAAGACATGCAAACTTCCAATGGACAAATAATATTAATCCTCTAAAAAGAAATTATAAGTGAATTATTCGGTAAAAAAAAATACTATTAAGACATGCTAATGTACATTTCAGATATCAATGCCATTCCATTTTGACAGGGTTATATTTTTAGAAAGACATAAGACAAAAACGTAACATCACAGAAGCAATAGTCTAGCAGCATATTGAAGTACACGGCCTCTGAAAAACAATAATATTGGATATCCATCATGTTGACTCTGTTTTATTAAGTTCCCATCTTCCTCCAATACTGTAAGTTAATTCTAGACATGATATGTAGAAAAGAAGGAAACATAGACTTTTGATTATTCTCATACATTGTTGTTCTTTGTCAAAGTGGATTAGGAAATCCTTTGTATGGATATTGAATTGAATTGAATTAATCCGAATTATTTTTATTTCTGTGCTTTTAACTTTTCTGGAATGAGCTGATGCCATGCAGTTTCTGTTATTGTCTTTGTAAAATACAGTATATACACTGAAATCATTACACTGGTGGCTTAGAAAGAGTTTAGAAAGATAATACTGGCTTCAGCTTCCAACCAGAATAAACTGTGAGGCTCAAAAGAGGAACAAATGGCATTTGAGCAAAAGTCAGGAAAAAAACGAAATGCTAAAAAGTGTTTAATTTTTTAATCAGCATGGTGGAGGCATAAACTAAGAGCTGAACACTGAGATCTTTCAAGACATAAGTAGAAACTGCCCTGGTTTTATCAGTGTTAAGAAAATAAACAGCTCTTTAGTAAATGAATGAGCTTTCATGGTCTGAATGGCTTTTTGTTATACGGTCGAGTGTTATGTTCTTGTTTACAAAAGGTTCCAGTCGAGACTATTCCAGTAATAACGTTAAATAGTTGACCCGCTACATCTCATATTAAACAAATATATCCTGAGTGTGTCATGACATTTAGAAAATATGTTCCCGAAAAAAATAAATCTATTAATACAAATGTGTTTATGCAATGATAGCTTAGTTTCTGCTGACAACAGTTTCTTCTGCATCGTATGGAGGACCCTAAATGTAAAATTACTGATTAGGTAATCAAAAGAGGACATTTGTTACCTTAACTATATTTATGTAGGCTGTGATAACATTTTTCTATGAAATTAAGGGACTCACTGAAGGTAGCAGAACTTCTTGCTGTTTTGAATCCCTGGGGATGGTCCATGGCTGTGTTAATTATGTGGGGGTTAAGCACAATGACTCGGTCCATTTTTAGAAAGATAGCCTCCATTTGGACAGAAGAGCAAGCTCAGAAAACTTTCCCAGGGGTTCAGATTCATCAGTTTGTCAGGGAGTAGATGATATAATGTTAATAACAATGACAAAAAAATCTGAGAATCACTCCACTCAAAAAGGATTAAGGAAATTTCCATCCTTTCATCAAACCTCAGGATTGCTTTCACATTCCTTTACAGTGAGGTACTAATAACCATATTTCTTTTGCCAGATGAGGTACTGTATATTTACTTACTCTCCTGGCAATTAGCAATGAAATGTATTTGGATTTATGCATACCTGTCACTTGAGACTTAAACAGAATTCATGGCATAAGCAGCTACTGGTGATTGCCAAAAGCTCCTGAACATTCAGTTTTCCACTTTGTCATAATAGGAATGAGAATGGCATCTAGCTGGCTATGAACCTGAAAACTAATGCGGAACCGGTGTCATTATACTGCTGAATTTAAACGTTGACTCTCAAAAGTACTCCCCATAAATAATACAAAAATAATCACATTTTAGATATGATATTCTTGTGCTGTAAAAATGTGTAAGTTGATTAATTTGTTACCATAAGCAAATCATGCGTAAATTTAAAAACTGCATAGGTTAATTCATTTAAACCTGAGCAGGGGTGAGCATTAAACAAAATAATTTGCTAAAATATGTAGACTATCTCTGTCAATACTCAGTCAAATCTCCTAAAGGAACACTCATAGCCATGTCTTTGTGGAAACATCTCTGCCATCTTTACACTGCAGGATATCAAATATTTGCACTCTTCTTTACGAACCTGCTGACGCTGACAAAATGATGAGTGACTGGTAGTAAAGTGCAATTTTCAAGCCTTTGTTTTTAGGTATGAACATTGACAGGAACACTTCTGTATTTCAGTAGACACTTGACTATGAGACAGGAAAGACACTGAGGTGTAATGCACTGCCGGTAAAAGAAGTCAACAGAAAATGAGACACTGGGTGTATCAGAATCCGAAGTTGCACACAGTTGTGAATGACTTTGTCTGATCCATCATCATTGACACACACAAGCAATGTTCTCAATGGCTCCTTTTAAAAGCCATTGTGCATTGCACTGCAGACAACACACAACAATAATCTAATGAATTAGGTTCGATGAATTTAGAAATAAAAAAATCACATTTTAATAAAAATGTAAAAATTTTGATTATTTTATACTGATATACCGTATGATACATACGTTCTTAGATAGATAGATAGATAGATAGATAGATAGATAGATAGATAGATAGATAGATAGATAGATAGATAGATAGATAGATAGAAAAAGTCATGTTCAGAGAAACTGGTTAAGACACCACTTTGAGCAGGTCTTAGTGGTGTGTATTACTTAGTGATGCCCCTGATGCACTGAAATAGCAGCTAATGCTTCAGCAACACAGTTATGTCCTCCAGCTGCACATATTTTGCACTTTTTGAATTCAAAATTGATTCTATTTTTATGTCTTTCTTTCAGAAAATGTTTGCACGTTAAGTGAGTGACATTGAACCTAAATAAACAAACACTGTAAAGTGTGATGGATGTTTTATTTCTGTGTATTACTTGAATTGTATATATATATATACATATGAATATTTTGTTAATCATTAATTCTTATGGATTTGTTTACATAAACACACAATGTCTGTGGTGACAAGAGTTCCTGGTTGAACAAATCAACTTTAAAAAATGAAGTGTATAAATAAAATGAAAAGTAAATTGTATTCTAAAAGCTAAACTAGTGCAACTGGTTAGTGTGCTGAACCTTAGCACTTCAATCATCAGTTTGTCATTCAGTCTCTCAAGTGAAGGTGACCGGGTAATTTGTTCATTTAATTTCCTGATGCTCATGCATCTAAGGGTGCATTGGTGGCTTAGAAAAGAAATTAATTGATATGCCATTAAAATCAGGCAGATTTTGTTCTTCTTTAGGTATCTAACAGTGTAAACTTTATCGAGGCAACAACTCCTTTATCACATGAAATACCCTTTTCACATAGCAGGTAAAACTCTGTATCATGTTTTAATAATTATTGAAGGTAAATGGTATTGATCCCCCAGTGCTAAAATTTAACAGTAGTACTAAGAAAGTGGTGACTTGGAAAACCAAAGAACTATGTAACACTTTGAGGTTTCATACAAAGTTTTCATTTGTTTATTTCTTCACATTTTTATGACATGCAATACTAAATGGCCTCACTGTGGCCGTAAAGAGGGGCAAATAAAGAGTGAGCATTGTACACTGGCAGAAATGCTATACCAAGAAAATAAAGACAGTCTTTGTAATGGAATAAGAAAGAAGTCAAATATGGCTTTGCCATTAAAACCATGTGGCCATGTTTCAGTAACTAGCCCATGCAAACAGCACTTTAGCAGTATATTTGTAACACTTTTCTGTTGTTGTAATTTCAATAAACCTTCTGGAACTATGAAAAGACAGTCAAAGTTGAATTTGTTTTCATGTACAGTAGTGGTCTACTTGGTTTAAGTCAAAAATTGTTTTTCAGTGAATAAGCTTATACTGTCTATAAGGCATTGAGAATATTATGGCTTGGAGCAGTTTGTTGTCTTTGAGATAAGAATTAATTCACAATGCACTAGAAAACTACTCACTCAAAAATACAGAATATGGAAAATGAGGTTATGGGTAGAAAGATAAAGCTGAAAAAATTGACATTGCAAGAGGACAAAACACAAACGGTTAGTTGGAGTGTTGTTGATCTCATTTTGGTATGTATTTATGGTAACAAAACTAACTTTCATGTTAGCGAAGCTGCAGTGTGCCTCAGAGCTGCTGACGCGGGTAAATAGTATAGTGTAAAAAGACTATGGTAAAGTGTACTAACAGTGTGCTTCTTTGAGTCAACGTAGTACAACAAAGTTGTGTACTAACAGACCACCTGGTGAGTACAGAATTTTGATCAAATATTTTTAATCAATTCATGATCATTTTTACAATATAATACAAGCATATACTTAAATGATGTTGCTACAATGGATTATTAAAATCATAAGGAATACAACTGAAGGTAACTAAAGGATTAAGTTAAACGTGGCTTAAAGCTTGGGCACTTGAGGCTTTTGCCTCATCTAGAGGAGCCACCAAGACAGTTGCTAAGGTTAAAATGAAGTAGATGAGTAATGAACACCCACTTAAAAAGGGAGAACAAGCTAATGTGAAAACCCAAACACCCCTATAATGAAGCGGTGATAAGATTGATGGGAAAAATCTGAAGGACAACCCTATTAACGAAGAGTTGTTTTGAATAATGGAAGAATGAACATGTATACGAAGTTACTGGTGGCTGTAGTCGGTTAGCTAAGATGATAGAATTCTGCATATTAAGAGTGAGATGACGTGATGTATTATGTAAGGTAATGGTAATAGAAAAGTGTTAAAGGGAATTAATTGTTTTTATTGATTGGTCACTCCATGGACTGAGACATTTGTACAGTTCTGCAATTTCATCTGGTCTCTGAGAATAATTTATTTGAATAAGAGGAAAGTTTTTTTAGTACAGTAGGTTATGTAACAAAATTAATTCTGAATGCATCAAACAGACTGTTCTAGACATGCAAATGGACACATATACCATATAAAATATGGAAACCACATTTCATATTTTATATGAAGTATAGAGTAATACCTGAACCAAATATATTTCACTCAATACCACAGAAAAAGATGAGCAGTGCATCAAAATATTCATATTGAGTAATTTAATAAATAGTGTGAAAATTGTGTATTGAAAGATGTTGGTAGTTTTTTGCAAGCTGTATTCCTTTAAAGTAACTTTGCAGGTGTCCTTCAAATCTCTCACTATATGTATTATACAGAGCATGTGATCTACTATGAAATTTGTGATGCAAAGAGTCATTCTTTACAAATATTGTAATGCTTCTCACTGGATATTTTATATGGTCTGGTGACTGTTGGATTAATTCATCTATTAGGAAAGGGTGGGTGCATAATGAAGGACTGACACATATCAGCTCTTCTGTACAATCTACATGATTGAGATGCAGCACAAATAGATCAAGTCCCTCACAGGCGTCAAGGTGTCACACACATATACAGTACTTACATTCTGTGAACATCACATATAACAATAAAATGAACAGGGGGTAGGTCTCCCTCAAAGATTTAAACCAGCCGGTAACATTAGATCGAGTGTAAGTGATATAATGTACCAGTAGCCATGTACAAGTATTACATGGAAGAGTGTGAGATACCACTGAAAAAGAAAACATACTGCATTACTTTTTTCTCTCATGTTCCAAGGCTCCAGGGCACATACCCACCACATCCTGATGGTAGATCAGCCCAGGAGTTATAGATATGCAATTATGCTTCCTTTCATCATTATTTTTATGCATATAGGGATTGATTTCAAGGTCTTTTCAAGTAAATAACATTTACAATAATGACAGTAACACTCAGTTTGTTTTAATGTAGCTTATAACTTGCAATTATTTTTTAAAGTTTAGATGAGAATATAATTATTCCTATCTGCTGTCCCTTTAAATTAGGGGTGTCCAGCTCTGGTCCTGGTGGGCCATAGTGGCTGCAAGTTTTCATTCTAACCCTTTTCCTAATTAGCAAGCAGATTTCACTGCTAATTAACTCCTTTTCGCTTCATTTTAATAGCACTGTTTTTAAGGAGTCAGTCCTCTGAATTGATACGTTTCTTCATTAAATGACAGCCAAACAGAAATGAGATGTGAAACGAGCCAACAGATGACCAGCTAAACTGGAACGTTGAACTCCAGCCAATTTCATTCCAACCAGTTTCTTAATCAGAATACTTACTGATAACTAAAGCTGTTATTGAATATCATTTCTTGTTGCTGCTTTCATTCTGGCTCAGCAGATTGTTAATTATCTGATTTTTTCTGTCAAGATGTTTTGGTGACCTGAGCAGACCAACATGACCGAGACCTTCACCTTTCTTTATTTTCAGGTTAGCTGGTCATGTGGTGGCTTCTTTTGTGCCTCATTATTGTTTGGCTGTTCATTATGGAAAAAGAAACAACTAAGGGGTCTAAGTCACATCAATTAAAACTAAGGCAAAACAAGTTAATCAGCAGCAAAAACAGCTCACTAATTATGAAGATGGTTAGAATGAAAACCTGCAGCCACTTCAGCCCACCAGGACCAGAGTTGGACACCCCTGCTTTAAATCAAGATGAATGTATAGCTGCAAGTCGTTACTTGAGAGAGGGTGAGATGTTAATTGTCCGAGTGCCATCTTTAATGGGCAATCAGTCGAACAACTCAGCAAGCCAAAGAGAAACACAAGGCCAAAACAAGATTAACTGAGTATTAGTTACACATGCTACTGATTGTGCTCCACTGTTCACTGTAAATGCACTTAGACCTGAAGATCTTAGTACCATACTATATAGTTTGGCCTTGATCCACAGCTAGTATGCTACTATCTCTGGTAAACTACAACTGACCCAAACATTCACAAAAGAATGGTTTAAAACTAATAAATAGAGAGTATTAGCCAAATTAAAGCTGATAATTAAATTCTATGTATAAAGTATGTTGCTGCGCAATCTGAAAAAGGCTGTTCATGTAAAAAGACCCTCGAACATAAGCTGAATTAGTAGGACTAGGAGAGGTCAAAGATTATAAATAAAATGTATTATTATTATTATTGTTTTTGTTGTTATTTGACCCAGTTGACTGATACACAGTTATAAGAAATTCATGCATGAAGTTATTTCTGTCAAAGAAGCTATACTAGTAGAATGCACCAATATAAAAATCTTACCAATACCCTTAATCCTTTTCTTCTGTATCATATCTGCTAATATCAATTTTGATATTTATTTTTATTCTAGGGGGTTACCCCCTGCTCACTTCTCTTGCCAACCCCCGTGGCCTGTGCTACGCACCAGACACATCGCGTCTCTGTCACTTGTGTTGTGAAGAGGTGGTCTGAACGCACCCCAAGGAGATGCAGTTGCTCCTCTGAAACCCCCTCTTAAATAGTGATACAATAGAAAACAAATAGTTTTTTTTTTACCTCCTCTTTGCTCGATCAGCTATTGGCTTGTTGCTGCTGCCGTGCTGCGAGATTCGAACATTTAAAAGACTGTACAGCAGCTGTCCTACTCTTTGCCTTTTACTTCCGGCCCCAGGCGTGGTTAAATGTCTTAGTACAAAGTCTCGTCTTGCAGGACGTGAGTTCTTAATATTTTAGTTTATAATTTAAAAAAGGATTAAGAATCTGAAAATCTAACAACATCACATTAAAGATCAATAATTACTGAAAAGAATGTCAAACATATATATGCAGGTTTTAAAATAAGCCCAATTTAAAGCGTGACAAAAAACATGACATAAAAAGTCACATAAAATCATTGCACTTTTAGGCTTAGGATTTTATATATATATAGAATAGATTTATATTTTTACATTCAGTGTATTTCCACTAAAACAGATAGCTTGAATAAGACTGCTTACATGAGATAAGCACTTTATTATATATTTCCACTAAAAAAGGAAGACAAACTTATACACTAACATATACAGTAGCACATGCATTGCAGCCATGTATACCAGGGTAATGGAAATTGTTTTTATGTTGCCTGGAGTGAAAGTCTTAACTTAATATAGCAGCTGACAGTGACAGAAGAGCAAGAGGCTGTACCATAGGCAATGCAGATTGTTTTCCATTTCTCTTTAAGGTGGGCCTTGTTCTTATCTGAGTGGTACTATTTTAGATAATAATTTAACTAATATAGTACAGTATTTTAATTGTGTGCTATACTTCAGCCAGTTATATGTGTTGCATATTGCTTTTTTTGATGACGGCATTGATATATTTGTGTCTGCAAGGTGTTTTCCTCTAGGTACCCTGTTTTTGCTTTCACTTATAAAATGACGTCCATTTTCAGTGTCTTTAATCTTTAATTAATTAATGTGTGTGAGTGGGCATTGTGGTGGACTGGTGTCCTGTGCAAGGCTGGTCCCTCCTTGCTTCTAATGCTGTCAGGATAGGCTTCAGCAACCCTGAATTTTATTATACAAATGTAAGTAAGTGGTTAGTTATTTCCATGTTCCTAATGTAGCTGAGATATGATCTGGCGACTGGGATTCGTGGATTTAAGAATCTTAACATTATATTAGGTTAACTTTACAGACATTAAAAAGAAAAAGGGCTATAATGTATTTAAGCTGTTTTGAGCTCATAAGGGACAAAATTATATACCTGTGATGGCTGACAAATAAAGCATGCAAACTAGACCATGAAGATACCAACACCTGAAGTAGTCCATGCGGTATTTGAAAGTGTGGTCAAAAATTAGGTACCTATGTGTACACTGATTTATTTTCAAATCCACTTCCAGCAGTTCAGTGTCACTAAGGGCTTAATCCTTGGCAACATAAGGCACAAGATGAACCTCATGTGCCAGTCACAGTGCACACTCACACAAACACACATGCAAACTTATTAATTCCAGTCCAGTTTAAAGTTGAGAGTTAAATGAACCTGCACACCTTTGAAATAAGGGAGGAATACAAAAATACCAAGAGGATGACCCATGCAGACATAAGGAGAATGTGTAAACAGTGGACCAGTGATATTTCAAAACCTAGTTTAGTGAAGCCAGATGTGATTCTCTCACGAAAACACATGTCTGCAAGTTTCATTAAACATTTTTATTGAATAGTCATAATAGCTTCCCAAAACCTTATTTTCACTTTTCTCTAGTTCATGCATTTTAAACATTCAGGGTTGCAGTGTCGTATTTCTACTCATGCATTAGGCAAATGAATAAAATAACTATGAAAAGACAGAGAAAGCAAAAAAAAATGAACGAGAGACTTAACAAAAGGTAACATTGTTGTTATCAATTTAAAGACTCAGTACTTGCAGCTTAATGATTAATTTACATATCTTGCAGTCATATTCAGGTATGGCGTGTTTGGCATTTTCAGTTAGACAATAATGTTAACTTACTTTAGTCATTTGTTTAACTGACATGTTGGGTACTGTGCAGCTTTACCTGTGATTTTGCCTGAATGATTTCTCTATCGTTAGCACATTTATTGTTTCGGGTGCACTGAGGACTGAAATTAAATCTCCTGTGGCTCTTCTTTAACAACTTACTCAATGGCTGTTCTTTTCACCTCCTTTTAAATTGGTGAGACATATTTTATTATTCATCTGTTAATCTGACATAGCTACCATTCCCTTTAACCTTACATTGACTGTGGCAGTATCATCAAAAATAAGAGCAACAGACACCACATACAGCTAATGACAGTTCACTTTTACCACTAGCTCAATGATGTAGTAGTGGAAAGATAGAACTTTATTTGTCCCCAGTAGAAATTTTGCTTTCTATGGAGGCTCTTTAAATAAATAAACATATAAATGGTTAAGTACGTAAATAAATAAATATACACATACACTTTGGTCTGAACACAAACTGGAATTACTATAATGCAAGAAAAAATAAAAAGAAAGAAAATTTCTGACTTGGCTGTCACATTCCCCGTAAGGCATTATGCAGGTGTATTGCTGTTGGTATAAAGGAGGCCCAGTAGTGTTTCTTGACACACTTCTGCTGAATTATTTGTTGGTTGAAATTATTCAGTGTTAGTGTGATAGAGAGAGTATGTGCGGCATTATTTGTAATGGTACTCAGCTTTGTTTTAATTCTCTACTTTTTTACAACCTCCAGGGGGCCCAGAGTGTGTCTTATAACTGAGCTCTCCCTTTTAAATATCCTGATAATTTGGTGAACCTCTTTGTCTTTTGATATTTTTGATTGTCAAAGTATAATCTGATTTTTGAAACGTTTCCTTTGCAAAAGGTTAGGTTTATTTTTAACATTTGTGAAGTGTTCTCCTCACACATGGCACACATTTATATGTTTAACAGAGGTGTTTTTAGGAGACTTTTCAGCCTTAGAAGTTTATGCATCATGACCACAATCTTGATGTCTGTCGGGCCAAGTTAACAAGCGCACCATTCCTCTTTGCTGTTTAAATCCCTGCCCCTACTCTGAGCTCCGCCTTCACGAGGCATTTGATTGGTTTTTAGATATGAAACTGAGTAAACTGTATAGTTGTTCCCACCCACTTTTAAGCCAGATTCACTAATGGTTACCTCTCAACATACTGTATGTTTTATATTATACTGTATTTCGCCCAAGGAGACAATTTAAAGTCAGTCTGCTGAAGCAGTGAGGGAACATGTCTGACTGCTGTTCTGCTATGCTAACCAGTGCTCAAATTGCTAATTTTTAACTACAAAACAGGTTTATTATTCAAAGTCATACTGATTAAACTGATTATACTGATATGAAAAGTCATAAAATTAAACTTTACAAAAAGGATTTTTCATTCATATTAAACAAACTGTTCACTTCCAGCAGATGAACTAATATTCTTTTTCAGATAAAAATCTAACCCTCGTGATTTAACATAACACTTTAAGACAAAAAAATTAGGACTTTAAGCTGCACGAGTATGCTTTGAGTCGTACTCCTCATGTGAATATGATATTCAATCCTCTACTTTATTTTTATCTAGGCGCGCCATTTTTGTATCTTTATGGGAAAAGTGGGAATGTATTACCTGTTGCTCTCCTTAGCAATGTTAGCAGCTGCCCTCTTTCTGCCAAAAACATTAAAAACACATGTAAATCTAGTAATTAGCACATAATAAAATTTTCCAAATAAACAGTTCAAAGATACAACAGGAGAAATAGAACATTCCTATGCCATTTCTTGAACACTTAAATCATCTACTCTTTGTAAACATAGTTGTATATTCTCCATTACAAATCATTTACATCCTGGAAATTTATTTGAAAATACAGTTTCAAGTCACACTAAAATAAATATTTTAAAAGCATTTATTATAGTTATTGTTAATTTGTAGATTTGCACAGACTAAGCAAACCACATTTCATTTACTGCAATGTATATCAGTAGGTTTATCAAAGGCAGCTAAAGTAGCAGGCCCAGTACTATTTTCCCCACAGTGCCCAGTTTGGAACTGGGGCTGGGGCGGCTTCTTCAAGGTGTTTGTATTGTTTGGAAGTATTATAACAGTAATGTCTACTTTGTTGAAATTTACAGAGTAAAAGATTAGAAGCCACCCTAAAAGAGTATTACAAGTTACTGGCACATAGTAGGCTTTGCAATTTATTTATTTATTTGAAAATAACATTCCATATGATCAATCTAACTTACACAATAAAGAAGATAACATTACATACAATCAGGTTGAACTTAAGAAAATCTTTGCAAACTACTTCAATTAGTTATACAGTAAGTTTCCAAAGAGTAGCTAAGATTAGGTAGGAATGGCCACACCTTTTACACTGTAGAACACATGGTAAGATTCAGAAAGAGTATTCTCTTAATGATAGATCTTGAACAAGATGTAATTTGAATCAGACTGCAAGTTTTATTTCTCCGGGTACTTCGGTTTTCCTCCTACATCCCCAGAGACATGTGTGTTAGTGTAAGTGGTGATTTTTGAACTCCCTGATTATGGGTGTGTGAGTGAGGTGGTCCTGAGCCAGACTGGGCTGGTTCCTATTTCCCACAACCTTGACCTGGATTAATCGGATTTGAGAATGTTATCTAATATATGAAAACTTAGTTGCCATTCAGTACTGCTTTTAGGAAATTGTCTTCGATATAAGTAATTTACTATACATTAGACACAGCACAATACATCATTTCCAACACTGGCACAAAGTACAACTAATAAATATGTAATATCAGCATGACCATTGTTATAATTGAATAATAACACTCATGCACCATAGATTTAATACTAATTGAATGCAATTTTGAGGAAAAGATTATGAAACTGTTGGGGAGATAGAGAAATATCAGACCATTTGATTTGTGAGGGTAATTGTATTTATAAAAGGACCAGTAAAGTAGGTGGATGCCTTTTTTCAGTAACCTGTTATATACAATGTACCACATACTTCAACAAATACTTGATAATAGTGCAAATTAGAATGCTCTTTAAGTTTTCAGTATTTTCTACCATGTAAGCAATTTGCTGTTTTTTCACTGGACATATACATTGCCAAACTAAATATAACTATTGGATTTTAAGAGTGCTTAAAATAATTATGTTATAAAATTGGGTCAGCATGGACTTTGTGGAAAAAACAACATTTACTCTTGAACTTTATTCTGTTGTTAACAGTGAGCATCAATAATGCCAAGAATGTGAGTTACTCCATGTTATTAATTGAGGTTTAAAGGGACCAAAGAGTCTTTAAAAATTATGCAACTATTTTGAACATTTTAGAGCAATGAGGTCTAGAATCTTAAGGAACTGGTATGTCAACAGCTGCTCTCCTTCCCTTAAAATGGCTTTTCTAATCATAATCATCAACAGTGAATCAGTGGAAAAAACTTCCTTATATCAATAGCTGGGTCACTGATTAGCAATGCCATGGATAAAATGTGTCAAATAAACAGTAACAGACTACTGACAACCACAGATGCTGAATGATGGCTACACAAACATGGTTACTGCAGAAGAGTCCAGATATAATGTTAGGAACAGAACAACTAAACGAGTAAAGTGTTAGGGTTTCCTTATTAATTCCACTTCATGAGTTAATGTAAATGTGATGCAATGTGGCTTTGCTGCACTTCTTCTGAATCCTCACATGTCCATTTACATGCTATTTTAGTTCTCATTTTTGTTGTCACTTACAATTCAGGAAATCACAGAGTGAGTGAGTTACCTAGGCATAGTTGGCTGGGTACTGTATATGAATGTCTGTGTTATTGGGGGAACTTCTAAATCAAGGCAGTTTAGTTAAAGTTAATGATGACTCCAGAATTTACATAAATATTCCCTGGTAAGATGTACCATTTTTTGCCAACAGTCAAGGGAACAATTTTTTCTGAACCTAGATATAAACACCTGTCAGAATAAGACAAGTATTTTCTTTCTGCAAGTTAAATGAGTAGAATGATTTTCAGATAATTATCCAAAATTCCAAATCAAACAAGAACATTGTTTCCAACATTACAAGATTATTAAACCACACCTCACTGATATAAGAAAAGACTAGAACATTAGAACACTCTAGACGAGACAAGTGTCTATCATTCTTTGTGTGAAGAAAAACTTCCTAATGTTTGTGTGAAATTTACCCTTAACAAGTTTCCAACTGTGTCCCCGTGTTCTTGATGAACTAATTTTAAAATACAAGTCTCGATCCACTGTACTAATTCCCTTCATAATTTTAAATACTTCAATCATGTCACCTCTTAATCTTCTTTTGCTTAAACTGTATAGGCTCAGCTCTCTTAATCTTTCCTCATAATTCAACCCCGGTAGCCCTGGAATCAGCCTAGTCGCTCTTCTCTGGACCTTTTCTAGCGCTGCTGTGTCCTTTTTGTAGCCTGAAGACCAAAACTGGACACAGTATTTAAGATGAGGCCTCACCAGTGCATTATAAAGGTTGAACATAACCTCCTTGGACTTGTACTCCACACACCGTGCTATATAACCTAACATTCTACATCTCTACTACATCTTCTTTCTGGTTCTTCAGATTTTCTGACAAGAAAGTTTAAAAATCTAATCTCAGATTATGTGATTTGGCTAAGATTTTGTGTAAATAGTAGAATAATAACATACTAACAACCTACTAAAGCAAGTAAAAGATTAATTTTAGATCTTTGTGAATGAGTTAATGGAGCTCATCCATTTTTTCACTCAGTGATTGTGAATTGGAGATAAGTACACAAAGAGAAGACAGGCAAAACTTGCATATCAGGGACTGAGCTACACTCTTTAAAATAATGGTTGTTTAATGTAATTTTATGGTTCTTTACTGCATTGTGTGGTTCCTGTTTTTTGGGGTTAGAAAAACTTACTTATAGATAGAAATGAAGAAGCTTTCATGTATGGTAGGCTACCTAGAAGAACGCTAACAGATTAAGAAAACCTGAACTTAGCCTGAGTAACTGTATGCATGCAGCAAGAGTCTGTTTAAAATCATCAGTCATTGGTATGTAACAAATCTGTTACCATTTGTTAATGGTTATTTACTGTATGGAGCCTGTTATGAATCTAAATAAATAAAAGTTCTTTCTGGAACCTTTATGATGGATGGGTCTTTAGTTCCCCTATGGCATCACTTTGAAGAAATACTCTTCCACTTTTTATTTTAATTTAAGTTTAGATCCCCATAATACATTTGTAATAACTCTGTCATTTTTAACTATAGGTTATCATAATTCTAACTGCAAGTCATCAACCTACAGTGAATCCGGAAAGTATTCACAGCGCATCACTTTTTCCACATTTTGTTATGTTACAGCCTTATTTCAGAATGGATTAAATTCTACACACAACACCCCATAATGACAACGTGAAAAAAGTTTACTTTGTAGTACTTTGGCGATGCACCTTTGGCAAAAATTATAGCCTCAAGTCTTTTTGAATATGATGCCACAAGCAGGGCCGGATTTAGATGAAAAGATGCCCTAGGCTATTCCTCTTATGAGGCCCTTTCACCTCCCATTTTTAAGTTTGTTCAAATTGCTAACAATTTGAATGTAGGCCCCTCTTGATCTTGAGGCCCTAGGCTGAAGCCTAGTTAGCCTATAGGAAAATCCGGCCCCTGGCCACAAGCTTGGCACACCTATCCTTGGCCAGTTTCGCCCATTCCTCTTTGCAACACCTCTCAAGCTCCATCAGGTTGGATTGGAAACGTTGGTGCACAGCCATTTTAAAATCTCTCCAGAGATGTTCAATCGGATTCAAGTCTGGGCTCTGGCTGGGCCACTCAAGGACATTCACAGAGTTGTCCTGAAGTCACTCCTTTGATATCTTGGCTGTGTGCTTAGGGTCGTTGTCCTGCTGAAAGATGAACCGTCGCCCCAGTCTGAGGTCAAGAGCGCTCTGGAGCAGGTTTTCATCCAGGATGTCTCTGTATATTGCTGCAGTCATCTTTCCCTTTATCATGACTAGTCTCCCAGTTCCTGCCGCTGAAAAACATCCCCACAGCATGATGCTGCCACCACCATGCTTCATTGTAGGGATGGTATTGGCCTGGTGATGAGCAGTGCCTGGTGTCCTACAAACGTGATGCCTGGCATTCACACCAAAGAGTTCAATCTTTGTCTCATCAGAACAAAGAATTTTGTTTCTCACGGTCTGAGAGTTCTTCAGGTGCCTTTTGGAAAACTCCAGGCAGGCTGCCATGTGCCTTTTACTAAGAAGTGACTTCCGTCTGGCCACTCTACCATACAGGCCTAATTGGTGGATTGCTACAGAGATGGTTGTCCTTCTGGAAGGTTCTCCTCTCTCCACAGAGGACCTCTGGAGCTCTGACAGAGTGACCATTGGGTTCTTGGTCACGTCCCTGACTAAGGCCCTTCTCCCCCGATCACTCAGTTTAGATGGCCGGCCAGCTCTAGGAAGAGTCCTGGTGGTTTCGAACTTCTTCCACTTACGGATGATGGAGGCCACTGTGCTCATTGGGACCTTCAAAGCAGCAGAAATTTTTCTGTAACCTTCCCCAGATTTGTGTCTCAAGACAATCCTGTCTCTGTGGTCTACAAACAATTCCTTTGACTTCATGCTTGGTTTGTGCTCTGACATGAACTGTCAACTGTGAGACCTTATATAGACAGGTGTGTGCCTTTCCAAATCATGTCCAATCAACTGAATTTACCACAGGTGGACTCCAATTAAGCTGCAGAAACATCTCAAGGATGATCAGAGGAAACAGGATGCACCTGAGCTCAATTTTGAGCTTCATGGCAGAGGCTGTGAATACTGTGCTTTCTCAATTTTTTTATTTGCAAAAAACTCAAGTAAACTTTTTTCATGCTGTCATTATGGGGTGTTGTGTGTAGAGTTCTGAGGAAAAAAATGAATTTAATCCATTTTGGAATAAGGCTGTAACATAACAAAATGTGGAAAAAGTGATGCGCTGTGAATACTTTCCGGATGCACTGTATATAACTAAAGCTCTTTATGGCATTTTACATCTAAAAATGTACATTCAAGAATGAAAAAAATGTTTGGATTTACACTACCGCAACACATGATAAACAAACATTTTAAAAATTTTTTTTTTCTTTCTTGTCCTTATAAAATATTAATGAAACATTTTTGTAAAGAACAAAATACCTCTAAAGTGGCTTTCATGAACCCTTGGATTAGGCTGGTATAGTTTTTAAAAGAGACAAAAAATGTTTATACTGTGCAACTTGCATAATATACTAAAGGGTTATTACACATTAAAATCAACAAGCTGTATTCTATATCACGTACTGCTGTGATCCTTTCTATGAATGATTTATAATATTTCTATATGCAGTTTTTCTAATGTTAATAAAGCAGCTGGTTCGTGGGGTGTTCTTAGAAAAAAAAATTTTTTTGAAAACAAAAATGGAAAAATGTAAGTCGACACAAATGCCTGCTTTGTTGTATGGAGGCTAATGAAGTGTGTTGTCATACACTTACAGGCACACACATGTTTAAATAAGTACCAGCATGAGGTTTGGTTTTCAGAGAAACTTACTTCCCTAATCTAAGCACCATGTAGTTACCATCATATAATTATAAAAGGCGGAATGATGATTGCTGTGATGATATGTTTTTACTAGATGTGCCTGGGTTGTGCAATCCCAATTGCTTGGCGTACAGTAGATTACTTACTTTAATGAAGGCACCAAACTCACTGCATTTACATTTATTAGAGAATGTTGTGGCTGAGACACACTGACACTGGCAGTCAGAAAGGGCAGGGCAAATTAAAGAAAAGGAAAACAAGGGTACGGAAAACTGGAATGTTTCATTTATTCAGGATGAATGTGTATAAAAAAATCTGATGGTTGTGGTTTATAAAATTCATTCAATTACTAAATTAGATTATGCAATTTCGGTAAACAACAAGATAATAAATCAGTAAGGTTTTAAAAGAATATGACTACATCTGAAATAAATCACAATAGTAAAGCTGAAAATAACACTTCAGACGACTCAAGGCATGTTACAAAGAATTAAAATGCTATTCCTCTCAATTGTTTTTATTTCCCGCTCACTAACTCATGTGCTGTAAGGTCCTTTCTGACGAGCTCTGCAGTCCACAGCTTGCCATCAGAATGCACACTAAACTCCTGCAGTGGCAGATTCTCTGTTTTAGCCTCTGTGGTCACAATGCACTATATAAACTCCTAAAGATGGGGAATCCCTCTCTGCCAAGTTCAAAAAATGGTCGTACTTACTGGGTACTTGGGCTAAATGTGTTAAGCTGTATTGTTTTAACATAGTTGTAGATATCTGAAATTCATTTATAAATATTGACTAATAGTTTCCTATGTTTTTAAAAACATCTGTAGTTAATTTTGAGCTATGACATTTACTTACTTATTTGGCTGATGCCTTTATCCAAGGCAATTTACAACATTTATGATCCAACTGGTTACATTTGTTTTGTTTTCCAATTGTCGCAAGCAGGTCAATTGACCAGCTCATTGTCACAGAGCGTCAGTAGCAGGATCTGAATTCACAACCTCAGGGTTTGAAGTCCAAAGCCTTAACCACTACACCACACTGCTCACCACAATCCATGTACATTTTAAGATCTTTCACAAGAAAAGTAGAAATGCCTTATACCTTGAGTGCAATTACCTGGCCATCTCAGTGTTCTATAGGTAGAAAGTCATTTAGAAGTTATTTGTAAAGTACATTAATAATAATAAACTCCATTGATGCACAATTTTATGAACTCACTTTTTCAGGTATGGGCTCACTTGCTCCCCCACCCACCTCCACCATTACAATTTAGAATCACCAGCACCCTTAATGTACCCCCTCTCCATGTATTGAATGACAACACCAAAGTCAGAATTATCATTGGTAAAGTAAATATACTGATCACATAAACCGTAAAAGGGATCAACGGATATTAGAGACAAGTTCTAAAGGCAGGTAATACTTGCACCATGGCTGTTTAAAAAGCGTTGAGCTGCCATGTAGGGTCACCATCTCAAAGGGAAATATCAGATTCCCTGTCAGATGTAATGCCAATTGGGTATCAAACAAGTATGGGGTGGGTTCATACAGACTATACCTTAACAATGGCAGCTGACTCTTTTAATGTTCTTTATTATTCTTCTACGGGAATAATTGAATTGTATAACCCAAATATCGCAATGGCTCAGGAACCAACTTTGTGACAATGAGTGTCTTGTAGAGTACTTTTACTAAGCTAGCTCATTAAAGTGAAACAATGGCGTTGCGAGTGTACTCACAAACTCTGAACTGTGTTTTCAGATTTTATACAGGAGTAAGAGAAGGTCACCTGAATGTGGCCTTGGGTCACACAAAGGAAAGCTTTGCTGTCTGCTTACATGTACAGTATGCGCCTACCGTACAGTATATACTCATGGATAAGTTCTCCCACAGATACGTCGTGACTTGATTTTACAGTATAATTTCTGGTATTTTATAATGTTGGTCGTATAAGTCGAATGTGAAAAATTCACGCTATTGGTACAAGGGATTATGATATGCTAACGCCCACCTGAAGGAGTAACCACGGAGCACACTGCCTTTTTTTTCTATGTGGGTGCGGCAATGAGCTGTATCAGCGCGTGCTCCTAACCTCTCTCTCTCTCTCTCTCTCTCGTGCCTATGTGACTACACGGTAAACTATGCAGAAGCAATGTTTGCACTGATTTGTATCTCACACCCTCATACACCTTTATCATAAGAGCATCCCTTACCTACGATGGAGCGTTCGATCAGAAGAAAATATGAAGCTGGTTTTAAATTAAACGTCATTGAAGTAGCAAAAGAAATTGGTAGCTGTGTTGCTGCAACAAAATTCAATGTGTCTGAGAAACTGATGTGAGATTGGAGGAGGCAAGATGTTAAAAAAAAAATAAAGTGTCCATTTACAAATTTAATTCACATGATTGTAATCATTCTGTAACAGTATAATGGTGCATGGAACGGCCAAACTATTCCAACTGCCATAGCTATTTTAGTGTTGTTAGAACACATCACAAGTGGAACAATTAGAAGAGAGAGTGTATTTACAGATAATGATGACTGGTTTCTAACTCGATTTTGATTTCCAACAGCTTAGAGCTGTGTGATTAACTGGTGCTGGATTTACAAAGGCAGACTTTGAGGTATTGTACTGTACCTGCTTTTTTGTGAGTTCTGTCCACTCTCAGGTTTTTAGTCACAGGAGCTTTTCAACTTGAACGTGGTGACCGATGGGGTATTTCACAAACAACACCGTATCGAAAAATGCCAGCATGTATAGGATGATATTAATCACTTGTCTTCCAGACAGATAAGAATTCCTCACACAATCGTTGAACTGCGAATCATGAAAGTGCAATTTTCAGCAATGTTCAATTTTCCAAATATAATCGGAGTGGTTAGCTGCACACACATTGCTATTGCAATGGCACTGGACAAGATATATCAGGCAGGGATGAATCACCAAAGTAATAAGCTGGTATTACATTATATATAGCTAGAGAACCTTTAAAAATGGTAGGTGATTTTTCCAATTAGTGTGGCAAAGGACAAGCAGCATAGCCAGTCACCTGAAAGTTAAAAGCAGAGAATCGGTCCGTTGTGGTGCTTGGTGCCACCACTATGCTATAAAGGCACCTTCAGAGAATGAATTTGCTTGTGCAAATAGAAAGCATTTCCACTCTATTAATGTGCTGGTCTATAGTGCACAGAAAGTGTGTCGCACTGTGCAAGCATGTACCTGAAGAGATGCGCTATGACGAACCTTACCCTAATCCACCAAACAATCAACAAAGTCAGACAGCGTTACAACTTTGTTTGAATGTAATTAGCAGAATGTAAAATAGGTAATCAGATGCAGCATTCATGTTTTAACCAATTCATTCAATTTGTGGTCAATATCACATAGTAAAGCCCTTATAATCCTTAGTTCGTTGGCCACATCTCTTACAGCATCCACTATTACATTTTGTGACTCATGAACAGTCCGTCAGCACACAGCCAGATGGCCTTCCAGTAGTTTCCAAGGCAGAGGTATGTGTGCAGCCAGCGCCTGAAGATGGGCTTTGCACAGCAGCACCATCACCAACTGACCATCGCACAGGAGGCAGCTTTTGTAATATTGTCTGAAACACAATAAAAAGATGGTGGGCTGCAATTCGCCTTTTCATGTGGACTGTGATATCTGCTCACTTCTTTTTTCTTTTGGGCACTGTGCGACTTTCTGAGCTTGAACTTTTGAGAGTCTCCACCACACTTTTGTTGCTTATACCACTGCATAAGCAAACAAATAGTACATTTTTCCTTGCCTCCAACTTGCATTTGCTTCATGTGCCTTTTCCATTGTTTTTTAGGCAAACACTGAACAGAAGGTGATATTTTTATTGATTTGTATATTAAAAAATGCAAAATTCTGGAAGGAGTTGGGGTGGGGCTGTAGGCTGCTTCACGTGCGTTACATTTTACGTTCATTGGGATTTGTAAAGGAGAACTGGGTAGAACTTGGCTTACACACAGATTTATGTATCTGGATTTTTTTTTGTGCATACACACATTTCCACTTTTGTTCGTACAACATGTTTTACTGTGAATTCCAGGCACTGCGTTATATATGAGGCCCCAGATTGTTTAACTTGGAAAAACTATAATATGGTGTATTTTATGACGAAATGTGTGTGGACAGTGACATTGGTACTTCTGCACCATTCTTCTGTTTTGGAATCTGTGACAATACAGTTCTTCTAAAAAACCACATGATGGTAAAACAGTTTGGTGTGTAGATTTTCTTTCTCTCCTGATAAATGTTTGGTCTTTAGTGCATCAATTGTTAAATTTTGCTGCAAACAGATATACGCTGAAATTGCCCCAGATGTTGACATAAAATAACATTACTACCTTTTTGTACTTACACAAATGTACCAGTTCCTTTTAGTGTTTGATGCCAATGTCACATTCAGTATATAAAATAAATCTGTACACAATGTATATTTGGACTAGTTGCATAGCTACAGCACCTTTCTGTGGTCTCAGTTCCCAATATTCTCAGTAAAATAAATATTTTAGCCTAAGTGAGTGTTTCAGTTCTTTCACTAAACAATCTAAATCATTTTTCAGGGCTGTGCAAGTCTGGCAATCTTCTATTCTCCAGAATTCCCAAGATACTTAGAGTACAATGAACCTATTCCATATGTCTTAGAATATAACATCTCAAGTGGATTACATGCTGTAGTTCAATAATAACTGTTTTTAGACTTTAGTTTTTCATACACATTCCTCAAATTCTACTTTATTTGCAAAATATTTTTCTTAAGTACCATAAGCCAAAGGCTTGTATGCTGTGGAAACTCATATTCTTGGTGATGACTTTCTAGCTGGTACACACAAATTTAAGAGATGAAAACAGGAAAATGGCTGTTATGGAACTGTGAATTGCATTATGTAATGTGCAAATAAAACTTACTTTTACAGTAACCCCAATAAATAGAAAATACCTTCTGTGAATGCCATGTGAACTCTCAGCTCTAGAAATGCTCCTTCTACATCTCAGAGAAGGTCCATAATATGACATGTAATTTGAACACCTCAGTAGTGGGGTTGGCTGCAAGGAGAAGGGATCACAATTTGGTTGCTGAGTGATAGTTTGCCACAAATGCTGAAGATAGTCTATATCGTCGAAATGGGTTGGTTTCCTCTACATTTTGTAGAATACAGGGTCTTAGTGGACTACGTTACAGTAACGGTGACCATTTACAGGAATCAGACTTTTCAGAATATGAAATTAGCACATTGCTTGTACCTGGAAACTCAATTAAACCTAAGGGAAACAAGTAACCACTAATCCCCAGGTATTCTGTTACGCAAATAATAGCAAAGATGCTACAGTGTTACTCAGTGTTCTTCCAAACAGTTAAGGTAACTTGAGGTTTCATGTATGTTAAAACAGACAAGAAACTATTTTACAATTAGTCATCCTGAAATGCAAAATCAGGTTAGAAAATAGATGCATGAATAGATTGCACTGTACATGTATAATATATATTTAAATAATTTACGTTATTGCAGAATAAGAAGGAAGTCATTGTAGGACAATTATAAGTAAGTTTCAAGATAGCATCACAAATTATTAACTGCATTTTGACATATCTTAAAATGACTTCCTGTCGCTTTAAAGGAATTGAAAAATAAACATGAAGTCTAATTTGGAAATCATTTTTCACAGGATAAGATTTCAAGTATGTCCCCAGGTCAGGAAGTTATTTCAAGTTAAAATCAACAATATCTGGCACAAACTCAACAAGCTAGCTCTATTATCTGACATTCTGTGAGATTCTCCATAAAATAACAATGTTATGTTTACTGGCATTGCAGATTTGAGTACCACTCTCTCTAAGCGCATTGCCATTTTCATAGTGAGTGTGTCTAGTTATTTTTACCAGAGTATGAACCGTACATAAAATAATGAAAAGTAAATCCAAAGAAAACAATACGAGAAAGAGAACTGTATAAATAATAAATATTTTAACAGTTTATATACAAAATTGTCTTTCTCTATTAATGTAACGAGCTTCAAATATTGCTGGGAATTTTTTAAATAAATTATAATTTTACTATTGGATTTCAGGCAATGTACTGCTATTTTGTAGTTTTTCTTGATGACTGTTGCCATCTTGTTTATAGTTACTGTGCCCTTTTCCAGGCATGTGACAGAACAGTTATATTATGTCATGTATATCCCAGCTTCTATATTTTTAGTTAAATCTAACATCTATGGCAAATCTTGAAAAAATCTTAACATAACTAAAAAAAGCATATTTAGTCCAGAATAACATAAAAGGGGATACAAGCCACAAAAAACAACAAAGGTCCAACCTACCTTTTCACAGGTCTGGACCAAATGAGCAAGTCTCACCTATGACTGCCTAGCCATAACTCAAAGGGCAGACGACTAGTCTGCACAAGCTCAAAGATGGCCAATGGCTTTTGAAGTACACAATATTTGGATAGGAAACAATTGGAAAATTCAGATCAACACCCAACAATACAAATTTTATCTATACTTAAAAATGTATTTAGAAATATATAAAAAAAATAACGAAGCAACGAAAAAGTAAGGCAGAACAAAATCAGCACCTAAATGCATGCAAATTGAACAAATTATAAGAGTAAAAACAGTACCTTTAAAGAATGTCAAAATCAAGGAAATCCAAAAATCAAGAATAATTAGAAAACTACACTTATTGTAGGAATCAAAAATTTTATGTGGAATCTGAAATATTGAGAGGAGATGATGCAGCTTATACTGCTACATATACTGCTGAGTGCAGTCCCAAAGCAGTATCATCAGGTGTCCCCGTCCCCTTAGGCTCTAAATAAAGGGGACAGGGCAAACAATAAAGGAAACTAATACTTGCATTGCAACAGCACAATGTTAAATAAATGCCTAGATTGAACAAAAACAGTTAAGAACAAAATATCCAAAGTAATATTCAAAAAACAAAAAGATTACATAAATAAAAAACATACTTGAGCCAGGAATGTAACCCAGACTGAAACATAAGACACACAGATCAAATGACACTGCTATTGACTTAATTCCAGGGACTTCTTCACCAAAATGAAAAATGTATGATCTGTCACTTCCAAATTTCTTCTGGGGACAAATGAAATTCTATAAAGTTCCAGAGGCAAAGCCATGGAGGAGTAATCTATACTAATAAAAGGCAAAGCCTTCACTGTCTGACTGACTGACTGACCGACTCACTGACTCACTGACTCACTCATCACTATTTCTCCAACTTCCCGTGTAGGTAGAAGGCTGAAAATTGGCAGGCTCATTCCTTACAGCTTACTTACAAAAGTTGGGCAGGTTTAATTTCGAAATTCTACGAGTAATGGTCATAACTGGATCCTATTTTTTCATCCATATACTGTAATAGACTGCAGCTCGATGGCCGTGGCAGGTGGAGTTGCGTCTCGCATCGTCACGCCTCCCATGTAATTGAGTGCCTGCCCATATAAGGTAAATATTCGAGGATGAAGGGCTGTGCTTAGCATATTCATAAGTAAAAATATCTGAATTACAAACTGATGTTAATTATATTTTGTCTATGAATACTTATTAAATAATTCCAAATAGTCTGTCCGCTTCCTTTCATAGCTTTACCGATGGTTGTGCTGCTTCTAGGCATGTATTTTTGTATTAAATCATTTAACCAATCACATCTCAGACATCATTTGTTGCCAGGCAGAGAGGCCTTCACAATCCGTTGTGCAGGCACTCCAACACAGAATAAGTGTCGATTAACCTGTTGCTTCAACCAATCAGATTTTGAGTTGGTGTCAGTACGGCCCTCTAGCAGGCGTACGGCTACGTCACCGTATTCAGACCCATTGATTGGATAGAAGCCGCAGGTTCAACTTTCAGCATTAGCTTCGATGGCGATAGAAAGGGACTTTTTGATGAAACTGAGGTGCACGGATAATCCGTACGACAGAGTGATTGAACTGTGTTTGAGGAAAGAGAGGAGGATGGATTTTGTTTACAAATAATCAGAATTTTTAATGAGTAAAATGTTGCGATTTTCCTAAATAACATTGCAAGTTTCTGAGTTATTATTGATGTTTTTTATGTGTGTCGCGGCTGTGGCTGGAGTAGAAAGGAACTTGTTCACCCCTGTATATTGTGTATAAAGGCATTTATTGTGGCTACAGGAGTTATCTATCTGCGATGCAGCGGCTCTTTATACTGTATTTCTGCATATTAAGATGGTTTTTATAACCATAAATTAGTTTTTGAGGGGCAGGTTGATTCAGACGGAGCAGTACTGAAGGCCTAGGTGTGAGATGCACGGTCCACCAATGGACCAGGTGATACGTAAATTTAATGAACATTACAACCCGAAAATAAACAAAACTGTAGAGAGGCCCATGATTAAATGAACGGTAAAAAAGTAGGAGCAAAGCAACGGTGACTTATTGTGGCAGGCAGGTGAGAGCACAATAGCACGATGCGCAATGTAGTGCCCATTAAGTCGATCTAAAATGCGAGCTCAGATTCGAAAAAATATATCTTTTCAAGTTCTATTTGGATATAAGTAGGTTCTATTTAGTCAACAGAAATATCTTTGGTAGGAATGTAAGTTGAATTTAGTCTTTACATTTCTATGGTGAAGAAAAATTTATGCAATGATGACTAAATTTAACTTACATTCCTACCAAAGATATTTCTATCGAGTAAATAAAAATTACTTATATTTCAAATTTAAATTGAACTTGAACAGATACGATAGTTCATAATACCCACGCAGCACTACGTGCACATAAGAGCGGAAGTCATCCGTTTTAAAAAGCAGCATATTGCACTGATACGAAATAGCCTGCCCATTTAATTATTTAGGAATGGATAGATAAATTAAGATTTTGTACAAATAATTTTTTTCATTTTTCTTCCTCGATGGATTCTGGCATGCTCAGCAACAGCTGCTCGCACCCCAAAAGGTATATATATATATATATATATGTGTGTGTATATGTATGTGTGAATATATGTAATGTAGATATGTACATATATATATATATATATATATATATATATATATATATATATATATATATATATATATGTGGATGTATGTAGATATGTATACAATTATACACACAATATACACAATTATAGTGCTAGTCTACAGACCACCAGGGCCATATTCATTGTTCATGACTGAATTTAGCAACCTTCTGTCTGATTTGGCTATAAATTATGATCACGTAGTTCTGATGGGGGATTTTAATGTACACATTGATGTGGAAACTGACACTTTTAGCAAATGTTTTACTTATTTGTTAAATTCAGTAGGATTTTGTCAGATTGTCAAAGGTCCAACTCATAATCATAACCACACATTAGATTTAATTATAACTTACAAAGTTGAAATTCAAAATTTAAATATTACTCCATTAAATGTAGTTATTTCCGATCACTTCTTAATTACATTTGATTTAGTTCTGCCCATGCCAACGCACTCACAGATTAAAACAAAGACAGTGCGACATCTAGATTGTAATTCTGCTTCAAAATTTATAGATACCTTGAGTAAGTCGAGTGTAATTGTGGAAAACCATTTAGATCAGTTAACATCAAATGTAAACATGGAAAACAATTTAGATCAGCTAATATCACATTATAATGTGACCTTGAGAGATGCTCTGGACACAGTGGCTCCCCTAAAACAAAAGTGATCAAAGCACATAGAAACTCTCCCTGGTTTAATGAAAATACTCGAGCTCTTAAATTAGAGTGTCGAAAACTGGAGCGCAGATGGAGAACAACAAAGCTACATGTCTTTCAAATTGCATGGACAGAGAGTGTTAATAAATATAAAAAAGCCCTCTTTAAAGCTCGCTCAGAATACTATTCTACATTAATAGATAGCAATAATAAAAATCCTGGGTACTTTTAGAACAGTGGCTAAATTAACAAATGGAATTCAGATCAACAGTGCAAAATACCAACAGATATTAGCAGTACAGACTTTATGAACTTCTTCAATGAGAAAATTAAAAATATAAGATCCCAGATCTCAGCATCACAGTACAAACCAAATACTAGCTTAGCAGACCCTGCGCACATTGCATTCAGCACTTTAGTAATTTTAATCCTGTAACTCACCAGGAAGTCTTAACTTTAATTACTAAAATGAAGCCCACTACTTGTTCCCTAGATCCAGTGCCAACAAAACTAGTAAAAAGTGCAATGGATGTTCTTGCAGCACCTATTCTAACCGTTATCAATAGTTCATTACTGCATGGCACAGTACCTGATGCACTAAAAGTGTCAGTCATTAAACCTTTACTTAAAAGTCAGACCTAGACCCACACATACTAAATAACTATAGGCCTATTTCAAATTTACCATTTCTCTCTAAAATACTAGAAAAGTAGTAGCCAGTCAGCTTCAGTCACACCTTACGCATTACAATTTATTTGAGAAATTCCAGTCTGGCTTTCCGCACTGGTCATAGTACAGAAACGCACTAACACGGGTTGTAAATGACATTCTGATATCCTCTGATGAAGGAAATTCCACTGTAATTATGTTGTTGGACTTAAGTGCAGCATTTGACACCATTGACCATTCTATTTTACTGCACATGCTAGAAAACGATGTTGGTCTTACAGGCCCGTGCTCGCTTGGTTCAGTTCTTATTTATCAAATCGATTCCAGTATGTACAGAAATGTGCAGACAGTACTCCATCATTATACACAGAAGTTCAATATGGTGTCCGCAGGGCTCAGTACTGGACCTTTACTGTTTTCACTTTACATGCTTCCACTGGGATCTCTCATTAGGAAACATAATGTTAATTTTCACTCGTATGCAGATGACACCCAGTTATACCTTTCATTTAAATCAAATGAAGTTTCTCCGATGTTGTCTTTAATTAGTTGTGTTAGTGAATTAAAGGAATGGATGAATGAGAACTACTTGTCTTTAAATACAGATAAAACAGAGATGTTAATTGTTGGAGGGAATGACGCTGATCACAGCAATATTTTGTCATCATTTAACTCAGTTGGAATCCCAATTAATTTTACTGAATCAGCCCGCAATCTAGGAGTTATCTTTGACTCTAGCATGTCATTTAAAGCACATATTACAAAGTCGTCCAAAACATGTTTTTCCATCTTAAAAATGTTAGGAAATTAAGGCGCTTTCTAAATAAACAGGATTGTGAGAAATTAATTCATGCATTTATCTCTAGTAGGATTGACTACTGCAATGCGGTGTTCACTGGCTGTTCAAACTGTTCTCTATACAGCCTCCAGTTAATCCAAAATGGCTGCAAAATTATTACAAGAACAAGAAAATATGAACACATAACTCCAGTTCTTAAATCTTTACACTGGCTCCCAGTTAAGTTTAGGGCAGATTTCAAAATCCTCCTTTTAACATATAAAGCATTAAATGGCCAAGGTCCGCTTACTTGTCTGAACTTATCATGACTTACAAACCTGAGCACATTAAGATCTCAAGATGCCGGTCTGCTTAGGATTCCAAGGATTAATAAAATAACAGTGGGAGGTCGAGCTTTTAGTTACAGGGCCCCTAAACTGTGGAATGGTCTTCCTGCTTCCATAAGAGATGCCCCTTCAGTCTCAGCCTTTAAATCCCGGCTGAAGACTCACTACTTCAGTTTAGCATATCCTGACTAGAGCTGCTGATTAACTGTACATACTGCATCTCTGTTGTTAGTCATTAGCACTAAACATAAGTAACATGATAATTATATTTGAATACTAACCCTCACCTATTCTGTTTCTTTTCTCGGTACCCAAATGTGGCCATTGGTGCCACGCCCACCTGCCAAGTTGTTTGCCTGCCTATGGTAAAGTCATCTCTGATGGAGGATCACAGGAATCATGGGAAAGAGGGTCCTTTCATCGAACAGCGTTTCAGCCGTGGCATGGCCAAATGGGGAGGCAGCTAGATGGATGAGGTCTCAGGACTCTAAAAATATCCAAACCTAATTATGTCATATCATCTACTGTTAAACCGTACTTCTAAAATTTTTATTATTATGCTGTATTAAGGAATTGTTCTGTTCTGTGTATTGTATTGTATTGACCCCTACTTTTGACACCCACTGCACGCCCAACCTACCTGGAAAGGGGTCTCTCTTTGAACTGCCTTTCCCGAGGTTTCTTCCATTTTCCTACAAGGTTTTATTGGGAGTTTTTCCTTGTCTTCTCAGAGAGTCAAGGCTGGGGGGCTGTCAAAAGGCAGGGCCTGTTAAACCCCATTGCGGCACTTCCTGTGTGATTTTGGGATATACAAAAATAAACTGTATTGTATTGTATTGTATTGTATATATACAGTGGAACCTTGGTATATGTCCTTAATTCGTCCCAGACCCTTTGACATACCAAACAGGACGTATACCAAACAAATTTTTCCCATAAGAAATAATGGGAAAATGATTAATCCATTCCCATGAAAAAAAAAATCCTATTGCTATTGGCATATTATACATTGATGGGGTTGTATAAAATAATTTAAACACTGCTTAATACTAAAATACATAAATACAAAAGCAATTAGATGAAATAAATGAAAATTTTACCTCACTTTACTTTTTAATAACATCTTTGTTTTTCACAATCGTACATACCGTCGTTCTCGGCAAAAGGTATGCAACTGCCATGTCCCGGATACGCATGCCACCTTCATACTTTTCAACAATCAATTCAAATTTACATGAAAAAAACACAAAATCACGTTGTGATGATGCAGGTTTGCTGTATGCTCCCATCTAATGCCGGGGTGCCCTTGAACCCTACACCGTCGGCAATGTGCCTCACTGCTACCCTCATCGGTAAAGGAAGAGGATGGTGAAAAAGTGCAAAGTGCTTTTATTAAAGCAATTAACAAAACAAGGTGTTCAAATTAAAGTGCAGTCTCCAAAGTTCCAATAAATAATCCATAAAATCAGAAGTGAAACATGGAGGTTAAAAACAATACAAAAAAGTCTTCTTAAAAACAACGAAGTTAAAATAGAGCAGGAAGCATTCTTTAAAAATAAAAAAAATAGGAAAAAGCCTGGTGCCTTTTTACCTAGCGGCCCCCCGCCTTCTTTCTTTTTACTCCCCTTCAAGCCAACTCACGCTTCTGTTTATCAATATAAGCAGCCCTCCCTCTGTCACTCTCTCACTCACCCTCCCATCCGTTTTTTCTTTTTACTCCCTTTCTAGCCGACTCGCGCTTCTGTTTATCAAGATAAGCAGCCCCAGGAACAATCATGAATGCGGACGGTCCCTCACAAGTGCACTTTGGTGAGAAACGCCCACATCTCTAATCGCCCTGACAACCTTCAGCCACATAACCACCACGCCCCCTCACCAAGCTGCAAGCGCGGTGATTATTTATTTTAAAGCTGGACTTTGACAGGAGCTGTGGACCCGCTATATCACACACGTGAAAGTTCACAGAGAGTTATAGCGAGGGTTGTTCACTGAATGCTAGCAACTGGCGCACTAACACTCATGGGCAGTCGTGGCTTTTTATTTAATCCATGGCTTTTCTGCTGTTTTATTGTTCGTTTATTATGATTATATTTATTGTGTAGGTATTTTAGAATTACTTTACATTGTTCAGGTACCCATTTCCTTTATCATTCCAACCGTACCCCCATTAACATGTCTATCGAGGTGATCACCATCGATCAAAGAACTGTCACTTAACAAGTGGTTTCCATGCCTAGAGATAGCACCTGCCCTTTCAATTCTCTTTGTTACATATTGCACGGCCATATCAGGCTCACTCTTGATATCCGGAGGAACATTGTGTCTTATGTATTGAATGACTTGGACAGGTTCATGGTGTGGACTGATAACAGTACAGGAGATAATTATTCTACACAGGAGCACTATAAGAGTGAAATGCTTAAGCCCTTCACCTATGCATCTGCATGTGAGTTGATGGCTGCCAGTGAATTGTTCGGTTGTCGCTTTCAAGTGTACTGAAATGGCCAAATATTTTACACCTTTCGACAACCGCCTATGCCTCTTAAACATCTTAGATTGACAGGTGATGATTTCAGTAGTGGACACTTTGATGTTTATGAATGTTTCAACTCTCAAAAGCTGGATGCGAAGTTTTTGGTGAAACTGGTTGTATGCTTACAATGCTTGACAGATGCCGAATGTCTCTTCAACACAAGTCCTGGAAATACTGTCGTAATTGAAACAAACCATGAAACTCAAACAGATTATGACAGCAGCAATCCAAGCTGTGAGATTTGAGACAAGATTACTGTTCACATGGCCAACTGTACGTTGCATGCTCAAGAGTAAGCTCAGCACACAGCTTGGTCATATTACAACCAGAGGGCCGAACTCACAATGTGGTATACAAAGAAATCCTTAACAAATAATTATTGGTACATTTTCCCTCAGTTTAAAAAGGCCTAATTTTCTTCTTAATAAAAATTTTAAAGCAGTACTTTGCGCTGCGAAGCGCGGGTATTTTGCTAGTATATGTATATATGTATATATACTGTATATGTGGATGTATGTGTGTGTGTATATACAGTATATGTATGTATATATATAAGTGTATATGTATATATGTACATATGCATGTATATGTATATGTCCATCCATCCATTTTCTAACCCGCTGAATCCGAATACAGGGTCACGGGGGTCTGCTGGAGCCAATCCCAGCCAACACAGGGCACAAGGCAGGAACCAATCCTGGGCAGGGTGCCAACCCACCGCAGTGTATATGTATATGTGTATATGTATATATATGTTTATGTGTGTGTGTGTGTGTGTGTATATATATATATATGCAGTATATATGACAGCAACACTCATAACAGTGACAAAACAATTACATTGACAATCATGTTACGTTATTTTCAAATTGTTTCCTTTTCTTTTTCATTACTTCTTTAACACACATCTTCTCCGCTTCGAAGCGGGGTATTTTGCTAGTATAAATGATAATATGAGAAATGGCTTTATCTGATAATCTAGTAGTTCATATTAATGCATAATGGACTCTCAAAGCTATGCATCGACTACATTAAATAAAAAAATCAGAATTAAATAAATCACAGTTAACAGTAGTTACCCACTCCCCTTGATTTTATCATTAATAGATTAATACACAGGTTCCACACTCCTTACACCGTTTTGAGATTTAAGAAGTGTTTATAACCTTATTCTCACTTGAGACGGTAATAAACACAACACTAGCAATAAACTTTCCTGGACTGTTGAAGCTAAGGAACCTTTTAATAAATAAAAAGACACTTTCAAACAGCCCCTCAGTTGAGACACCCAGATATGTCTTTTTTAGACTATAACAGTTTCCCCCTTTTATTGGAAAGTGGCATCCCTGTGCTTATTTCTAAAAATAATGAACTCAGGTAGAACAGTAATAGAGAGATTTGGGCAATTAAACTAGCATTAGAAGATGAGTGGCATGGCTTTTAGGGCGTATACTATCCACTTATGATATTTATGGATATAAAAGGGAGCAGTGCATCCACTTAAAATATTTATGGATATAAAAAACCTCATGTAATTAAAGATCATTATAAGGTTAAATTCAAGACAAGCCAATTGAGCTTTGTTTTAGTAGAATTAATGATTTGATCCCATTCCGAACTGGAGGCAAGAATTTCTGATAGATGCTCTTTGAAGACAATCTGAGGAGGATAACAAGTATAACATTGATCCTGAATTGATTATATAGACAAACTTATTGAGTCCAGTCTTTGTTAATTCAACTTGACCCAAAGAAACTTATTGTCTGTTCTGATTGCTTTCATAGTCATGTTTTTAATTGGTATTACGATGAATGTATTGCAGGTCATGCATAAAAGAACTGATTAAATTATATTTTAGGTGGTCAATAGTGACCAAGGAAATTAAGGAATACATTACAATTGTGAAACATGTAATAGAAACAAATCCTCTATCCTATTGGTTTGTTACAACCAATCAGTCTTCCCAATATACCTGGAAAAGAAATATCTTTAGATTTTATAACAGATGTTGTATGTTCTCTGGGAACTTCCACTATATTATTAATTGTAAATAGATTTTCTAAAAGTGCACATTTTATTCCATTGAAAAATGTTACCATGAGCCTTCTACATAAATTAATATATAACGTTTTATGGTTTCCCAAAAGCAATGACTTTGGACTGTGGACCACCAAAGTCACAACCAAACGAAACAAACAAATCAAGATTTAGAAAAGTATGGATTACTGTCATTATGTGCATTGTGCCATAGTGCATCCTGGTAGAATCAAATGCAATTTAGTAACTATCCCAATGTGCACTGCCAGTCCATCACAGGACATATTAACTCACATGCCCACATTTACTTTACTAGCCAAGTTTCATTTCAACAATGAGCCTAACCATAACATTTTCCGGATTTTCCGGATATGCATACTCCACACTGAAAGTGACAATGATGAAAACTGGGACATGAACCCTGGCAACACTGAATACTTCTTCAATGTTACCTCTTCATCTCCAACACTCTGTTTACTTAAACAGAAAAGAACCAGCTCTTTCAATCACTCTTCATATCTTACATCGTTCTGGAATCAGTCTAGTTGCTCTTCTGTGGGTTTTTATAGTGTTGTTATATCTTTATTATAATAGAGACCAAAACTGTGAATAATAGTCTAGATGAGGTCTCATAAACACTTCACATACTCTAACAGACACCCTCCTTCATTCATTCCTGACAACCTTATCCTAGCACTCATTCATTGTACACATGTACATTAAGGTTATTTAAATGTATATCTGTGCAATGGCCATCATTTTTATCCTGTACTGAATTAATTCATTCATTTAAATTCTCTTTTATCTCTTGAAAATCCTCAGTGGTTGCACCTAACCATGTACCTTTTATAGATTAGTGAGGAAATAACATTCAATGTTTACATTGTAAATTAGGCATCAAAGCAAATTAACAAGCAAAAATGTCTCTGCCAAAATGTCTTAAGAAGAATGTTGATACCAGAGATTATCATTTCAGTGGTGAAAGTAAGTCTGAAATACTTAGCCAACCTGTCTGACATGCAATTTAACAGTCCCAGTCATAAAAGAGTCCAACGTGGGGCACTACTATCATCACAAACACAGCACTTTCAATAAACCTTATCCATCACAGTCTTAAGGGAGGTACGGGAAGAGTGCATTGCAGACGTTGTTTCAGAGGTTGTTAATGATGAATCAATGAATTAAGTCCATAAATATTGTCTGTCATTTGCCATGTTTTAGCAGACAATATCTAAATCTGGGTGTTAGTCAGACAGTGCATACACCCCTAACCACTGAAGAATTGACAGACAATACAGATGTGGTGGAATAGCATGCTACCTTCAAGTTACTTGGGCATCTTGCTTTTGACCCCAATGTGCTTACTAATCAAGTAGTGATTGCCTCTTAATTATTACCTAATTATCTTCTTGTGAACTGATAATGAAGCATTAAAAGTGGAGTGAAATACTTAATTTCTTGCATACTTTGTTAACATGTAATCAGGACCTTCCCCTTTCAGTCTGTTTGCCATGCACCTGACAGTTCAGATACTTAAAATTTATAGATTCTGAATAATTTTGAAATAACCGAAAAAAATGAACTGGAAGATGGCTTTGGGCAGGACTACTGTTAGGTGAAAAAAGTCTAGGAGGATATCTGAAATTCTGAGAGGGGCAGTGACATTTCAGTTGAAACTGAACCATGAGAACAATCCAAATGAAACTTACACTTTCAGTTCAAACGGATGCAATTTGATTACGATCAAATTAAGAGATAATAATATCAAATTATTTATTTAATTGATATTTCATTGTGCTATTAATAACATCTGCTCAAACAAAACTTAACATGATTGTATCTTTGATTTTGTCCAACATTCAGATTTAATGTTTCAGAATAAATTGAGGCATATTGGAAGAAGATCTGACACAGAGACAACAGCAGTAGTTAATAGCCCTTGGACATTGTTAGCTCTTTTCTGACGGGGCCATTGGCTAACTCCTACTGTCAGCCTAGAGAGACACTGGGTGAGGTACTTAAACTCCTCTGCTGAATTGACATCTTTATTAACTCACGTCATCATTCTACCCATCTTCTCATTTCTTTTTCTACCTAAACTGTTTATGATACTTAAAATTCAGATACTTTCAGATGTTTTCATTCTGCTGCAACACACATGGCTATGAATCCCTTGCAGATTCTTAATGTATGTTTCTTTACAGGTCAGAATCACAACAGTATTTACAAATAAATATGATGTATAGACTCTTATTTTTGTTCCCTTTTTAAGATGGTCCAATGCTGAATATTTGGGAAGCAAAAGTTTTCTGTTTTTTCTTTAATTTATATACTGTAGCCTTTCTTTTGTTACTTCTCAGGATTAGACACCAAACTGCAGTAAACACACAGGCGTGATTCTCACCCTGCATTACATCTTGCCTGAAGAAGGGGCCTGAGTTGCCTCGAACGCTTGCATATTGTAATCCTTTTAGTTAGCCAATAAAAGGTGTCATTTTGCCTGACTTCTCACTACATCCATAATGGCTAATACGGTACAACATCCTAGTACTACCCTGCATACAGAAAGCTATCATTTTAATCCCTACAGCCTATTTATAGCCTAATTGTTTGACAAAACATGGCTTGTTTGGCACTGCTTGAAGACTATAAGTAAATGGACATATATGAAGAGTAAAGAGGAGAGGTGCTTCAATGCCCTCCGGAGCGCACCACTACTGCCTGTGTTTGGATGCATTAGGTGAGGGGATGGGTCTACAGCATCATGATTCATATTTATGAGGTTTAGCATACTATAGATATATTTGTTTGAAGGTGGCAACTGGGAAAGGTAAATTCATGTACTGTATGCACATTTACATTTGCAAGATGGTTATGGTTTATAAAGGTAATTTACATAGAACTATGCATACGCCTAGTTTTATAAATCAGATTTTTTTTGCCTCATGCATTTTTCTATTTTTGGTGTATGCAAATTTTCACTCTTGAATCTATGCAAACTTTTATCAATGAGACCCCTGCTGATTTATTTGATTTCAGTGCTTTTGTCCTCGTGGCACTAATTTCTGTTTTCTCCAAATCACTGTTTAGCCCCTTAACAGTCCATGTAGCTATGGGGTGAATACTATGTTAACTCTATAGATTTGCAATTACAGAGTCCATATATTTGATTTCATCTTTATAGTTCGTAGAGAAAAGCCAAGCAAAATGACACGTTTTATTGGCTAACTAAAAAGATTACAATATGCAAGCTTTCGAGGCAACTCAGGCCCCTTCTTCAGGCAAGATAGTTCCTAAAACATTTCACCTCTGTTTTACTGTACTTTTATTGCTTTAGCATTTTTCCTGTGGAATTTTCTTTTAGATTTCCTAATATTCATTTTAACAATTGCCTTCTTTTCTCATAAACCCTGTGATTAATGCTGGACTTAAGTTGTCTAACATGTGTTATACAGCTGCTTTTTCTTTTGCAATTTTTTCATTGTTCCTTATTCATCCATCTCAGACTTCTTAGTTTCTTAATATTTCAAAATTCCAGGAAGAACTTGACCTGCATTGTAAGTAATATACTCTTAAATCTACTCCATCATTCCTCAACCATCTCCATACTTATAAGTACGTCCCAGTTTGATTTGGCAGCATTAACCCCAAAGTTGTTTTCCTAAAATTAAATTTAGCAGGTTTAGTTTAACCATAAAGTCCTAATGGTTCCATTATATCTTCCCTTGATTAACACAGACTAACACATCTAGACAGGATTTCAACTTCTTGGTGGGTGTCTCCATTCATTGGTGTGAAAGGAAATATTGATGGTTGGATTTGAGGGACCCAGCCCCAGATATGGAATATCCTTTATGTGAAGGCTATTAATGCAAACTATGTAAATGAATGTGCTCTTTTAACACATTATCCATTTAATATATTCAGGATGGCTATGGTCTAGGGGTAGCAAGACACAGAGGGAAGTGGATATAAATTCAGTTTTCAGAAATATAAGACACAAATCAACTTCTGGTATACATTTATGTCATGAACATCTGGAAAAGACAAAATGTTTTATCAAGTCTATTACAATATAACCACATTAAATCACTTGGTAAAAGTAACATATGAAGAGTGGGTGATATTTGAACATTTAATACTGTGGTCTTCACAACTAGTTGTATTGCCTTTTTAAGATTGTTAGAATGTAGAAAGTCACTAAGTTTTCTTTGTTTTTCTTTATGTAATATTTTTCTATATTCTGAATTCTTGTATTCTTCAGCAGATAAAAATCTATCCTATGGTCAGTTTCAGCTTTTCATTCTTTTACTTTTTTCATAGTAAATACAGTGCTACTTCATTTTCAAAATTTAGGCAGAATAATAGCTCGGTACACTAAATGTAAAAAGGTATACAAGTCAAAAGAGCTTAAGGCAGACAACGAGAGTTGAAAAAGGTAGCTCAATAACTAAATATCTGTATAAAAATGAAATGACTTCTAGCCTTAACAATCTGTTTTGTTCTCCCTGATTTCTTGACATCTGAGGACAGTCTACAAAAGCTAATGTTTTCTGAGAAAACACACACTCTGAATGTCATGCAAGCAAAGAATCTGTCTCTTGTCTCCTGCCAAACCAAGTCTGCATCTGGCCAAATGGCTGCTCCCAGTGGTTTTTAAAATGTTTGCCTCCAAGGCGCTGAATTAACCCCCACCATTACCACCAGGCCGCCAAATTTCTTTCCTCCCACTCTCCACCTCAGACCACTGCTGAGATAGTATGACGACACACTACCACAGCTATTACAGAAGAAAAGGAATAACCAAAGGAGTGAGTCACTTTATTAGTGTCTGTGGCTTTGAATCCTTCAACTTTTATCTTCGGAAACATTGTCACATTTTGAAAGAACAGTCACTTTGTTATCTGCAAGGTTATAAATACTGTATAATTTAATCATTGGGGTAGCTCCAACAAAGCTTCGAAGCATGGCAATTGGTTTTCTGCTTGACCTGGTTTTGAAAGAAAAAGAAAGTGTAACTAGCCTGAGGAAAAGGAGGTGCTACAACTGAAGGGGTGTAAAAGAATGGACTCGCTGTAAAAAAGTCACTATTACTCCAAAGTAGAACTAATGTATTTATGAATCCAATGGAGAGTGTCAGCATTAACAGCTTTTTGTGCTGCAAAGAAGATGCCCCTTGATTTAGAAATAACAGTAAGAATGCATAATAAGTCACTCTTGAGCTTCATACAATCACATTTTACTTCTCCCACTAAGTAAGAATTAACTGAATTCACAAAAAGAAGTGTTTGTCATGGAACTTTCATCTAGTGATTGTAGCTCTGAAAGTCAATGATTACCAGTATTCTAATTCCAAATGTCTGTGAATGTAAAGACTGTCAGCTTTGGCTGTATGCTGGCAAGATAGAAACATTTTTGTTTAATATGGTTTGTGACATTATAGATCCCCGGCCAGCTAGTCAGATTGTATCCCTGTTAGTGAGTATTTTGACAGCATAGCAGGGGTCTGAAAGTAATTCAGTTCAATTCAAGTTATTTCCTATCACAGTCTTCCCTGAGGACAGGTTTGAAGTGCTTTCACAAGTTTAGAACTATAAATTGATAGCATAAATGATTATATCAAACATTATTTTTGCACGCGAACAATTAAATTAGGGTCAACAAACAATAAAATAACAAATGTCTATTTAATCAATATAAAGTAATGACAAAATAAGATTATTTACATAATAATTGAGAAATAAGAACAGAATAGTCAACAGAAGAGAGGATAACAAAAACTCAACAGCAAACTTTGAGAAAATAAACATCAATGGGTAGCCCATGGTTGGCTATAACAGTCAATGTCATATAAAATCAAATTCTCGTGACAGGCCAGCTGGCTGCTTACACTCTATTGGTCATTCTCAATATTATGAGGACAAGCTGGCCAGTCTAATAAGATTATATCCTGTCATGCCAATATCCCAATGTTGCCAGTGTCACTTCTCAATGTCAGGGTAGAAGTGTGGCAATATATCAGTGCCAAAGTGGTATACTGAGATGGGAATATCCCAATATCCCAGCATCTCTCCTCTGCACATGTCCAAACCAACACAATCTTGCCTCTCTGACTTTGTCTCCCAATCGTCCCACTTGTGCTAATGTACTCATTTCTAATAGATAGATAGATAGATAGATAGATAGATAGATAGATACTTTATTAATCCCAAGGGGAAATTCACATAATTCATAATCCTGTCCATCCTTGTCACACCCAATGCAAATCTTAACATCTTTAACTCTGCCACCTCCAGCTCTGTTTCCTGCTTTCTGGTCAGTGCCACCGTCTCCAACCCACACACAAGGGTCAATAAGAGATCATAATGATGGTGAAACTTGTAATTTTGTGTTAATTACAAACAAACAGACTTGCAATATTAACAGCTACAGTAGTTGACATCAAGGTTTGGTAGATTTCCAAAATGTTTATTATTTGGGTTTTCCTTCAATGTTTTCTTTTTCATTTTCCAGTAGGTTGGTCAGACTTTTTTGTATTCATTTACCAGATTTCAAAATGGTAAAACTAAGTCTCCAAATGCAACTGAATGCCATGCCATGTGTACATTTTCTAACTTATTGATTGTTCAAAAGAGTAGTTATTGCTCAAGCAATTTTTAAACCTATTCACAAATTATGTGAAACATTATTTGTAATGGAGGAAGTTAATTAAAAGGGCAAGCTCAGTTAGAGGACACATTCTGGACCCCCTGGAGGTAGTAGCAAAGAAGAGAATTTAAACAAAACTGCGTATCATTATGAACAATGCTGCATGTCCTCTCTCTGACACACTAATACTGAGGACTTTCAGCCAACAAATTCTTCAGCAGAAGTGTGTAAAGAAATGTTCCTGGGGCTCCTTTATACCAAAAGCAATATGTCTGCATAATGCCTCACAGTGACTGGGATTGCCAAGTCAAAAGTTTTCTTTCCTTTTAATTTTCTGTTCCCTTTTGGGACAAATAAAGTTCTATCTATCTATCTATCTATCTATCTATCTATCTATCTATCTATCTATCTATCTATCTATCTAACTACCTATCGTTGTTGGTGAGTATAATTTACATCCAACTGAAGATGAATATTGTGTTTCTTAAAGATACATTCTTAGGGCAGCACATAAAGTGTTAACAATAACATTTCTAGAAATGAAGACTAATGGACCCTCCCTATCTAGATTCATAAATTGACAAAGTACTGTTGTCAGGTCTGTACAAGTACCTGCTGAAATTAGTTTAATAAGTATGAACTTAACCACACAAGAATAGTGCCTGGGAACCCAAAGTAATTTTCCAGCCGGTGTAGCAGAGTCCGGTGGTTAATGGTGTCAAACGTGCACATACTGTAAAGCAAATAACACTATAAAGTTTTCATCTTTAAATTTAAATTCATTTTCACACAAGTCATTTCACTCATCATTGTTTACAACAATAGAGTAACATCAATTATAAATGTAAATATTGATTCAAAGATTGTGATGGAACGTGCCAAATGAATAGAAAATTGGGGCTGCTGTAGTGCTCTGTAGCCACACATAGTTCCTGGGAGCCCAAAGTAATTTTCCAGCCGGTGTAGCAGAGTCAGATGGTTAATGGTGTCAAAGGTGCACATACTGTAAATCAAACAACACTATAAAGTTTTCATCTTTAAAAAAACATTAATACGTAATTAACACCATGAATTTATGCTGTTTTTGTACTGTAACCAGTGCAGATACCAAAGTGAGACTTATTAAGATATATTTAGGCCTAAATCTGATTTTATCTGTATTTGGTCTGACCTTTAGTGACACTAAGAACTGCACTAGTCAATAATGATTTATTGATAATGTTAAGAATGAGTGCAATGAGAACAGTGATTGAACTTCTAACTAGCTTTAATTAGATTAAATCTTATGGAAAGATAGAAGACATCATTATAAAAATTAAAGTTATGTTCATTAGCAAAGTCGGTGTGGACAGTGAGAACAACAGTTGACGCAAAACTTATTAATTTTATGATTAAAAAGAAAATAAAAATGATGAGAATAATGTTTGTAATTTTGTATTGAAATTCAGAGTTAACTTAGTAACTGGTCTGAACAGTACACAAGAACTAAGCGATATGCAGGTAATAACATTAATCTATTCCATGGCCAGATACTTATATACTTAGCAGTATTTCTTGATTTATGAAGGTACTCTATTTAAAACCTCTCAGTGCTGTCTCGATGAATTGTGACAGATTTTACTTAACCAGGTTTTAGAAATCAAAGATCAGATGGTGCATTTTGTGTAATTTTAACAAATGAGCATTTTTCCGATCACTGAAGTCAAATCAGAAATGACCAAATTACCGAAACAAACTCAGTCAATCCAAGTTTCAGTGTGTGTCTGTCTGGCCTCTATTGCAGTCCTCCAAAGCACATAATTTTCCTACTATAGGTTAACTGTGGTTTTTGGCAAGTAATAAAGGTATGTTTAATGCTAACAGTACAAGCTAGGCATATTACAGAGCAAACAACATGTAAACGTGTCCTTAAAAGTTATAGAGTAAACACGACTTATGTTAAGCGCCAAGTCCATCTTCAACTGATTTGCTTTGTTGTCAGTGAAGCTCAAAGATGTCACGCTGTTCTTTGGCTTTGAGGCCTTCAAATTCAGGCTGTTGCCTCTGGCTGACTGACTGTGATCTGTTCATTTCTTGCACCTAGAAATTATACACTGACTGGCATCAGAAATTACAGAAACTATGAACATTTTGCTTTTTTCTTGTATGTAAGAGAATTTCTAAATGGAAGTGCACCTCAGTCACTTTCAAGCTGTTACAGTAAATTGAAAGCTGTAATCAACAACACAGGTACATGTGTGAGCTCAGCAGTGTAGGCAGGTATATCTATTGATGGTATGGAGGAGCTCAAGCTGACAATGGTCATAATAAATTAATAATGACACTCAAATGTACTGTTTGTTCTGAGTTTTTAGGTGTTAATGTTCACTTCTTTTGATAAAAGTAATATTTTAAAGATTGAGAAGGGAAATAAGTCAAATAAGTTCAAATCAAATAATTATTATTAATACAAAAGCAAAAAGGAAAAAGTACTTTAGTAGCCCTTTAAAAAGGATTTCAAATTCCTTTCTTAGCAAGTTCTGATATAAATACAAGCATTACACTGATATATATAGTGATTGCTAGTCCTAGTTGACAGGGTAATGGCAAGTTGGGCAGAGAGCAAGGCTCAGGAATACTCCAAAAAGGAAGGGGAAGCATGTACTTTCAGGAATTATCTATTTCACCATGCCAGTGCAAAAAGGAAGGGCAACAACAGGGTTTGGTATCCCATTTATGTGTATGGGATGCCGTAGAATTGCTAAAGGCCTCTGGGGTACCTGAAACTGAAAGCTTGAGGCATGGATAGAAATAATCCAGGGAAAGGTGTTAAATCCGTAGATTTAACACCATAGACTCAATGGATTTGGAGTTGAGAGATGAGTCAGGAGTAAGGATTCAGCTGTTAAGGAGAAGCAGAAAAGCCAGGTGAGACAGAGAGACAGGTAGAGTCAAAGAGTTGGGAAGAGACATCTGGATGTGCTTTTGTGCTATTATTAGCAAAGTAAATGTGCCATTGTACAAGGCATACAGGGATTAATATATTTTAAATAGTTTCTGTAAGGTTACAGGATACACTGTTTTCTGTCTTGTTTTATTTGCTGCTTTATGTTCACCTAGTTTGCTACTGGTGTTTAGTATATGTTTGTACATTTTTGGCTACACTGGTATTAGTTTTACTATAAGCATTCCTGCTCCAATGGATATTAGATGCCTGTACATCTTCATTAGATTCAGCTTTTTTTGATGTAATTTCTGAAATAAAGATAATGTCAAGCCTTTTTTTAATTTCCTGTACAGAAATCTTGTAACCAAACCAGTCAAATGAAGAACAAAGGAATCATTTTTAGAAACAATAGTTAAAAATAACAATAATAAATGTTTTCATTGACTCATACATTTAATTATCCATTTTATTTGGAGCGCTCCATTCAGCAGCTGGTATTACACCCTAAATGTGGAAGGAACTCATGCGTCTTCAATTTGACTGATTTATGCTACTGTGGCCCGGATCTCACTCCATTGCTGACAGTTCTCATTGAAGAGAAAACAGACATCATTACTGATGTCTAGCTGCTCAACCACAAGTGGTATTTTCCACACATGTAGAGTAAACTGGCTTTATTTACAGTAGCTGTAGATTTGTTTTACAGATGCTTGGCCTTGTTTTCATTTTTCCATGGTTACCAAATTTCTGGTTCTGCCAGCATTGAAAATTGCAAGTATTTCAATTATGTAACACTCAGATAAAGATGAACTAGTCATGCATTTATACAGCGTTTGCTCTGCAGCTTGCCTTTAATAAAATTGACTCTTAAGGAGGTCCTATCATAAACAACAACCATCCAGTCAATGTGTTTTATCATATCAGGAAAATGCATTACACTAACTCCATTATATTGAATTAAATGTGGTTAGTAATGTGCAAAATTTAATTCATATCTAATGTTTACACTGTACCAGTGAGAGCCACAGTATTGTATGTTCTGCTATTATAATTCAGCAGACATGATTGTGCACAAACCCACATGGTTTGGGCCAGCTTTTGTATTTTATTATCTGGGACACATCCAGTTAACAGTCTTTATATATAATACACTACCATGGCTTTTTGTTTTTCTGTCCAGGATTTTAAATTACCTGTAGCTCGCAAATCATTTGACCTATTGACCTTAAATTTGGTACACATATACTAAGTGACGTCTAGTATCCGCTTTTTGGGTGTTGATTGACCTCCAAGGTTATTCCACTTTTTATTTCTTATTTTATTATTATTATTATTTTTTACCGTTCTCATCCCTACCACCTTCGCCATCACTTCCCCTACCTCTTCATATCTTAAATCATTCTTGAGGCAGACTGAAGACTTAAGTGCCAGCTTAAGTGAAAAATGAAAGAAAACATACTAAGTAATTGCAACACAAACACTGACTTAATCAGTTTTAATGCGAAAAGATACAGACGAAAGAAGAGAAGAAGCGGGCCACTAGCGTGGAGAAAAGAAGAGCTGCTCAACCTCTGAGTAAACCAATGCTAAACGTACAGAAAAAAAGAGTATGAAAACTAGGAATGCTCAAGTCGAGAGTATTCGCAATGCGCCATTGCTGGTCTCATTATATTAAAGATTCGTTTTTAACTGACATGACAGATATTGTTTGTTGAGTTTGTTCAGGTAATATTGGGCATTACTCTAAAATCATACATCAACTCTCCATTTTGACAGCCCATTGCTGTTCTTAAAAGATTAAGTCTGATTTGTGGACTCAGATGCTAGCATCACAGCTACCATTGTGTAGCTCCTATGAATGATGCATACTGTGTAGAGAGCAAACATTCCAGCATCAAAGCAAATTTACCATTAAAGATGTCCAGCGCCCATTGGATCTTATGCTACATTTACATCAAAGAGAACTTTTAAAGTTAACATTTGTGATATGACACCTTTTGACTTTGTCCTACTCATATGCACTCCTGGTTGCCATTTTGGTAGAAATTCGAGTCAGATGTCAATTTGATGCATAATTTGCACAAAATGTAATTAAAGATTACCTTGTGGTGGATGCATCAACGTGGTATCAGCGCATGCTCCCAACCTATAAATGTTGTAGTGAAAATTAAAGCAAAGTATAAAGAGCTGCACAATCTCAACATGAAATCCCATTTTCTGCTGACCTACTTGTTATTTTGTATTTTTTTTTTATAATCAAATGAAGTGAGAATTCAGGGTTATATCATACCTTGGCAAATTGGGTAACAAACTAAATTGTCGCACAGGAAAGCTCCTTAATTTCCAATGTCATATGAAGGTAGCATTATTGGATTATAGAACAGCCAAAAGAAGAAGATTATTATCATTATACATTGTAAAATATATACAAGTATATTTACGTCATCTGGGAAAAGCATTGTAGGCATAATAAACATAGAGGTGTTTACTTGAGGTGAACGTTAATTGAATGGAGTAAAGCCATCTTAGACTGTTTTCAATTTTTTTACCAGAAGATACACAGTCCAATTAAATAATACACAAGAATGATAGATACCACAGCTACAGTACTATTCGTTTTGGAAAAAAAGTCACCATGAGGACTGAGGACCATACCCATTAAAAACAGATAAAGAAAATGAATTGGATTATCTGATTTTTAATCACTGCTTTCAAAAATCTCTTGCTCTGTCCTAGATTGACCATAGGGAAAGAAACGTTTCAGAAAGAAAAGCCTTGGCACCCACTATAATGCAGTGGTCTGTGCTGCTGCTTCACCACTGCAGAGCCCTCAACAAGACCCCAGCTTGTTGGTCGAGGTCTCCAAGACTCTGACTGTGTCTGGCTTGTCGACATTCTGGCTGTGGTTCTACAATTGACTGATGGACAGATGTTGTTGTTTTTCATTTTATTTTTGATGTATTTGAAGAAATCTGTATCCTTTTATGTTTAATGAGTGGCATAATCTATTCTTCTATTCTGAAAGTTGTCACATCACTCTGCTCTTAAACTTGGTGAGCAGCACTGTGCAAGAACAAAGTAGTTTGTACTGTTGTATTTCTGAGGTGGCAATGAGAAATTGGTCATCTAGCTCTGTGAAGAAAATTACACATATTCTGTTTTGTGTGTTGTATTTACCCTATTTTTGACACCCATTGTATGCCCAACCTACCTGGAAGGAACTCCATTTCTTAATTGCCCTTTCTAAGATTTCTTCCATTTCTTTTTACTCTATAAGGGTGTTTTGGGCGACTTTTTTCTTAGCAAGTCAAGGCTGTGGGGGAGAAGTGACTTTCAAAAACAGGGCCTGTTAAAGACCATTGAGGCATTCCTTCTGTGAATTTGGGCTATACAAGAAATACATTGTTGTTGTTGTTGTCCACAATTTGAATTGCAACCTGGGCATCTGTTTGCTAAAAATGCTAAAAAAAATACATGTCTTTTTGCCGTGAGGAGGATGTGAGATCTGATTTTAATGTTTTATACTTATGTACTGTTTATTTTGTCATTGTTGAAGCCTAGTAGAACAGCTAGTAGTAAGTATTTGAGAGAGAAATTTTTCTTTTTTGTATAGATTAATGTACAGGTACTCAGTGGAGGGTGGTGGAGTGTAGTGAGCATCTGCATCTATTTCTTAAATATTTTATTTAAACTAGCACTTTATATAAGGGCACAATAGCAATTCTGACCAAATAAAAACACATTGTATACTGCTAAAATACATAAAGGAAGACTTCCCATATAACCCAAAGCAATAAATAACTCAAATGACCACTCTACGTATTGCTGATTAACTTACAAAATTCATTATAGTTATTGTTGAAAACAAGAGCCTTTGCAGAAGAATGCTAACAAACTATATTTGTTCTAGGATTTTTGTATTATAGAAAAAATACATCACTTTTATCTACATGTTGAAATGCCACCCTTAACCTACTGTTTACATGTCAGTCTTTACCCAGTCTGTAAGTTTCTGTAAGAATTTTCTTCAAGGTAATTTCTGTCAACAATCAGGGTCATTTATTTTGCCTTTGTTATTTCTATTCATGTATATATTTTCAAGTAGTGTAAAAAATTTATTTCAAAGTAATATAGAAAGTTGTATGCAACTTTGAATAGGGAACTACACATACACAAAAATAATATTAATTATAGCAGAAATCATTAAAAAGTGAAGAAAAGTTATATTCATTATTATTATTCTTATAACAAACCATGACACAGTGTCCATGTTGTGGTTTATGATACATTTTAGAATGCCTCCTTCCCATTAAAACTCTGTACTAATATACTCCATAGTTAAGGAAATACAAAATATTGTAGTCTATCAAAGAAGACACTTTAACTTAAACATCCAAATAAATGTATGCACTATTTTGTGGAAACATCTTTGCTAAAAGCATGACAGATTTTTAATGAGGATAAATTAAAGACTCGGTAAATTACAAGCACTCGTAAGATCTTGCTGAGGTTTAATTTCCTTCCCTGTATAAAGAACAGTGACTGTGTAAAACTGATGTTAAGATCCTTCCAAAATGCAGTGTGGAGAGATAATGACAGCATTTAACAGTGGCCACTTTAGAAGGTTATTTTAGAACATTCTTCCTTATAAGCATTCAATGTGTATTTGATAATAAAGAAGGAAGACATTTTAAACCCACAGTAAACTCAGTGCAATATTTTCACTTTAGAACTATTCTAAATCAAATGTGATACTGCAGTATTTTGGGAATATTTCTATCCTAGGTCACATATTTAAAAAAAAATATCTAATTTTGAAAGCAGTACCACCATTTGGCTTTTTAAAACACTCATCAATGTTAATTAGGATGTAACAACAATGTGACATTCAAGGAAATGAAATTTACAATTTGATTTAAAGGATAAAATCACATTTTTACAGGTGACACAAAGTAGAATAAATATTTGTGCTTGATTATTCTATTGATGCTAATGTTTTTAAAACGGCGAATATACTGGATAAGCAGTCAATAGCATTACAGGATATCTATAGTAGCAGCTGGCAGCATTGTGAGCATTATGTTTTAATGATTTCTCCACCACCTTCAATACAATCTAGCCTTCACTGTTAGGGGATAAACCTGGAGATATGCAGGTGGATGATCTTATGGACCATCTGTCAGGTAGACCATGGTTTGTGAGACTCAAGGACTATGTTTCTGATACGGATGTGAGCAACACTGGAGAACACTATCAGTCTCATTTTCCCTTCACTTTGTACACCTCTGATTGCGAATCTAACACCAGGGGCCTCATGCATAACACCGTGCGTAGAATTCGCACTATAACATGCCGTAAGCACAAAAGCGGAAATGTGCTTACACACAAAAAAATCCAGATGCATAAATCTGTGCGAACGCCAGCTTCCACATTCTTCCGCTACATAAATCCCGGTCAGTGTGAAAATTAACGCAGGTGCATGCGCCTGCTGCCCCACCCTAACTCCTCCCAGAATTACGCCTCTTTGAATATGCAAATCAATATAAATAGCACTTAAGCTCATCATTCTGTGAAAAGGCAATGGCAAAAGCACGAGGGAAAACAGAACTTCAGTGAATACCAAGTGGAGGCAAGGAAAAATGTACTATTTGTTGGTTTGAACAGTGGTATAAACAACAAAAGGAAGTTGATCGAGTGACATAGCGTGTCAGAGAAACTCGAAAGCTCAAGTCGCACTGTGCCCGAAATAAAAAAGAAGTTGTCAGATATCAAAGTCGCTGTGAAAAGGCGAGTTGTAGCCCACCATCAGAGTGTCATATGAAAGCTTATTAGGGTACAGAGGAAAAACAAGGCACACAGTGGGGAAAAAAGCACGAAATGTCAACTTCAATCTCGAAATTTCCACTTTAATCACATAATTTATTTTGTCATTAAAGTAGAACATCATAAACTTCATCTTAAAATTGTTTAATTTACTAGTTTCGTAACTAAAGTAGCACGTTAAATGCTTTGTTTTGTATTTGATCTTCTATGTGTGTGAATCACTACATGCTTTCGGGCTTTCTCTTTCTCCGAAAGGACACAGAATCCATTATGTTCGTGATATTACAGCTCTCTGAATAATTCAAATACTGAGATGTATACATGATATCATTTTCATGATGATAGGAGTTAAATCATGTTATTAAACATGGGAACACGGTGGTGCAGTGATTGTTCATGTCTCAGATGCTTGCTGCAACATGCGCTACCTTCGATGAAATGCTTTAGTACAGAAGTTCTGTCTCTTTCAAACGTATTAACCCCCAATTCCTGTCCTTACTTTTCTTTCTCCAAATACCCAATCGCCATACAATCAGCTCTGTGATAGATGTTAAGCCATCTGTAAGCTTAGAATGCCGATTCTTTAAAACTTTTAAGGAACATTGAAATATCTTCATAGTACGTGTTTAATTATTCTATACATCTATCCTTCCAGCGTCGCACCAGCACCAGCACGAATACAGCGCTAGGCAGGAACAATTTGTGAATGGAGCACCAGTACCTCGCTAGCACTGTTGCACCATGTCCTCACATGTTTAATTATTAACAATATAGATTATTTAAATGAAGTTAAAGTTTTATCTGTATAATATAATAAACATATTTTACTGCATTTCATCTTAAAAATTATATTATCATCATATGTAAATACACACTTTATAAAGTGGCTCAGGTTGTGCAATATTATAACTGTGGTGCAAGTTTACAGTGAGGTAATTGTATTTATAAGTACAAAGCATTCTACAAGGAACACTTGATGGACTGATTGAGTTTGTTCAGAGTTCTTGGGATGAAACTGTTTCTGAACTGCGAGAAAAGGCTTCTGAAGTGTTTGCTGTATGAGAGCAGTCCAATAGACAGCATGGCTGAGGCAGCGTGTGCTTGATGTTGTATACTGATAATTCTCTTTCCAATCAGCTGCTGTACAGCTGTGATTCAAACTCAGATACAGTGATATAAAAACTCTGAGTGGTGCAGTGAGAGTAATATGGAAAAAGATGATCCAATCTGGCAACCCCTAACGGGAGCAGCTGAAAGAAGAAGAAGAAGGTGAAGTGAGAGTAACAATGCTAAAGCAGTTATGGTATTTGTAATAGTTTGATCATTCTGTGGACAATAATATAATAAACAATATGCTGTTAATTTCAGTGTATTTATAAAGCCACATCAGGGATGTGGATCTAAAAAAGAGAGGGTAAGCACACAGGAACAGTAGCACTGCTTTGAAGCTGGGTGACGCCAGTCTGCAAAACCAAGTGCAGAACTTGGGTATGAGCTACCGTGGAAATGTGCATGGCTTTACGCCAAGTTTGGGTTTTAAACATCACGACCTGAATGTGGAAATGTTCTTACGGAACATTTTTGTGCGTACGCACCGTTTATACATGAGGCCCCAGGTCATGTCACTTGCAAAAATTCTCACATGACTCTGCACTTATGGTGTGTATTGATAAAGGAGATGAGACGGATGTGAGGAGTCAGGTGGAAGAGTTTATTTTCTTGGTTCAAAGAGAATTGTCTGCATCTTAACATTAACAATACCAAGGAACTGATTATTGACTCTCACCGCACCAGAGTGGATGTAGAGGTGGTCCACTCCTACAAGTAATTGGGGATCCGCATTAATGACATTTTGGACTGATCTTGGGACACAAAGGAACTATATAAGAAAGGGTACAGCAGGCTCTTTTTTTTCCTTAGATGACTGTGTTCCTATAATATGGGATGTCACATCCTTCACATCTTCTATAACTCTGTTATCGTCAGTGTGATTTTCTATGCTGTGGTGTGCTGGGCTGGTAACATCACTTCAAGAGAGAACCATTGATACAACAAGCTAATTAAAAGGTCAAACTCAGTTATGGGACCCCATTCTGGACCCCCTTGAGATTATAGCAATGGAGAGAATTCAAATAAAATGGAGTGCCATTATGAACACTGCTGCATATCCTCTTTCTGACACACTAACACTGAGGACTTTCAGCCAGCATATTATTCAACGGAGGTGTGTCAGGAAACACTACTGCGGCTCGTTTACCCCAACAGCAATACACCTGAATAATGCCTCACTGTGACTGACAGACAAGTCAGAACTCTTCTTTCTTTTTAATTTTCTTGCTTTAGGGTCATTCTGGTGTGCATTCAGACCAAAGTGTTTGTGTTTTTATTTATTTACTTACCTATCTACCTTTTATGCATGTATCTATGTATATATTTATTTACTTACTTATCTACCTTTTATGCATGTATCTATGAATATATTTATTTATTTATTTAAATAGCTTCTGTAAAAAGCCAAATTTACACTGGGGACAAATAAAGTTCTATCTATCTATCTATCTATCTATCTATTAACAGAAGCTGGAATTGAAATTGTACAGTTTATGGTTTATTCATGTCAGTTATTTCACTCTAATTTTCTGTCTGGCATGGTTTTGCCATGGATATTCCTTTTAGGCTACAAATATATCCGCTAATTTTTTCAAAATCACCAAAGATAATGATTTTTGCTTTTAATTGAAATTATGTTCAGTGCCTTTCAGACAACTTACAGAGATGACTTCTTTTCATATTTATCAAATCAAATTAAATCAAAATCTTTATTGCCATTGTAGCAATGAGACATTGTCCATCGAAATTTTCCAGTGCAAAAAAAAAAAAGCACAATTACTCAAGTTAAAACTAAAATACAAAGGGAATAAAATAAGTACCAAAATAGTCCATAACAGCAGAACAGTGTTTTCCACTCATACATACGTCATATTGCACTTGTCCCTTATCCAATGTTAACTTAGAGCTGTAGTGTAAGCATGAGAGTGTATTGTATTGTAAACATGAAGGTGCATTAGGTCAGATTGACCACAGCAGCATTCAGCATGATGATGGCTGAAGGATAGAAACTGTTTCTCAGTCTATTTGTCTTAGTCTTTATGGATCTGAAACGTCTGCCTAATGGCAGGCCGTCAAACAATGCATGTCCTGGGTGTGATGGGTCCTGAAGAATGTTCTAGACATTCCTGAGACAATAGGAACTATGTGGTTCTTCTAGTGAGGTGAGATGACAACCAACTATCCGCTGGGTGACCTTAATGACCCTGTGGAGCTCTTTCCTCTGTCCTACTTGTGCATCTGGAGAACCACGCACAGAGACAGTAGACCAGGATGCTCTCTACTGTCCAGCAGTTTCTCAGGGATGTTGTTCTTCCTGAGCACCAGCTAGTTCTGATTTTAAACCAACTTGGTTCTGAGCCATACTTCTAAAACCATAATCTCCAAGGACATAGCCTCCTACTGCAACAGCAGGTTGAAGGCAAAAACTAACCTTGGACATTACCAGTGCACCACAATAACCAAGGCTCGTTATCTGGATCTTCATAGCATCACAAGTTTGAACTTTTGTATATAGGTCATTTGCTGCATTGATTAATGTGATCAGCACGGTGGTGCAGTGGTAGTGCTGCTGCCTATCAGTAAGGAGACCAGGGTTTGCTTCCCGGGTCCTCCCTGCATGGAGTTTACATGTTCTCCCCATGTCTGCATGGGTTTCCTCCCACAGTCCAAAGACATGCAGGTTAGGTGCATTGCCGATCCTAAATTGTCCCTACTGTGTGCTTGGTGTGTGTGTGTGTGTGTGCCCTGTGGTGGGCTGGCGCCCAGCCCAGGGATTTGTTCCTGTCTTGCGCCCTATGTTGGCTGGGATTGGCTCCAGCAGACCCCCGTGACCCTGTGTTAGGATATAGCGGGTTGGATAATTAATGGATGGATGGATGGATTAATTAATGTGGTTGCCTAATTTTTATACAACTAGAGCACTATGGAGACTATGTAGTTTATTACAAAGTTAAATTTTCATTAATAATTGAACAACATGAATTTTATTTCCATTAATTCTTTCAAACATACAAGTTTGAAGCTTCTAATCTATTTTACCTTTTCTGTTAAAATATTTGTTGCAGTGTTATCAAAGAATATAAAATAAAACCTACTTCTAAACATTTGCCTTAATTGAACAGAAAATAGTGTTATGTTTATGCTTTCTTACTTTAGGAGAATTTTTGTAACTGGAAAACCTTTTATGTTTCTGTTACCCTTACTCCTTATGTAATTTAAAATGAGCTATGAATTGCTGACAGGATCAGATTTTATTACAAGAGCTTTCCATTTTTCTTCCCTGACGTTACATGCCACCATGTGCATTTGGTATGCCTTCCTACATGTTACTCAAAGATAACACAGACAAAAGACATTCCTGTCTTACTTGGGGGGTGCAGTTTTACAATGACTGCCCAGAGCTATGTGGGTGAGCTCAGGTCTGGCACAAGGAAGGCCGTGTCTAATTACAGAAGAAGGATGAAAGGAATGAGTGTGGATGAGTCACAGCTGTCCTATACTGTGTCGTGAACTGGACAGAGACAGCCAGAGGAAGAAAGGGAAAGCAGTTGTTCGGGTGGATGCACTGATTTTATCTACTTTCCTTGAAATGTTAAGTAATAAACTTTAGCTCCTATAAAAAACATATTTGCACTCTTTGGAAGTTTTCATAGTTTGGCTTTTTGGATACTGATCAACAGAAAGGCACACTTTTATGTCAAAGTGAAAACTGATCTCTGCAAAGTGGTCTGAAATAATTACAAATATAAAACAAAATAATTGATAGCATAAGTCAGAATTTAATTGATGCCCATTTGGCAGCCATGAGAGCCTCAGGTCTGTGTGCACAGGTTTCTATTAGCTATGCACATCTGTACACTGCAGGTTTTTCCCATTCTTCTACGCCAAAATGTTCAAGCTCTGTCAGGTTGCATGGGAATCATGAGTGACCAGCCTTTTTCAAATCAAGCCACAAAGTCACTGAAAGATTTGTATTCTGATTTGGGCCACCCCAAGACATTAGCAGTTATTTTTAAGGCATTCCCATGCAGCTTTGCATTGTCCCATTGGAACACACATCTCCCAAAGTGCAGATTCCTTGCAGACAATATAATGTTTTCCTCCAGGATTTCACTGTAGTTTGCTGCATTCATTTTACCCTCTCTCCTCACAAGCCTTCCAGGATTTGCATTGAAAAGCATCCAAACAGCAATGAATACTAATGCAATCAATTATTTTTGTTTTTGATTTCTAATTAATTTAGATCCCTTTGCAGAAATCTGTTTTCACTTCGACGTTCAAGAATCTTTTCAGTTGATCAAAAAAGCCAAATTAAACCCACTGTGATTTAATGTTCTATAAAAACTTCAAAGGGGTGACTGCTTTCTATAGGCAATTTCTATTATGAATGTGTGCTTAATGAAAAGTTACTTAGAATGGGATTGATTTTTCAGGTTCATCTGAATGAATTTCAAGAATTTAAGGTTTTTTCCAGACAGAGGTTATGTTTGCTGAGTACTTGCCTGCAAGCAAGGAAAAGTAAAAAGTATGACTCAAGTGTCAAAAACAACTCAGTGTCTCGCAGAGAAATCCTGGCAAGAAACAGATAAGCATTTTTCTTCTTCAAAGAAGGCAAGTAATTCACTTCGTGCTGAGGCCGTCAATTAAAATGTAAGTTTGTTTAAGAATGGAAAATGTCTTCATTTACAAGGTGTCACACATGTGCTCTTGGGAGAAGGTTGATAGGCTCAAATAATGGGGTATTGGTCAGCCAGACCAAAGGTTTGCACTAACCATTGTCCCTCTGCAGACAAGCCAAAGAACCGACCAAACAGGGACGTTGCCATAAACCCACCCTCTGATGACGTCACTTACAGCTTTTTCTGATGACAACTTCCCTTCAGAACCCACCTACCAAAAACGTCATTTTCTCTTCCAGCCACTCTGGACTATCCCCGTCCTGTCTCCAGCATATAAAAGCCTCTGTTCTTCCTGCTGTATTCAGTTCTGTTTTAAAGTTTGATTTCAAACTCGTGTTTACTTTTCTACTTTTTCAGTATACAGGGTTGCCATTCCCCAAATCTTTTTGAGTCGCCTGCTCTTCTTATTTACAAAGGTTCAAATCTTCACTCGTTGATGTGACTGTACATTCCCATTCATTTTATTTATACTTTAATTTGACAAACAGTATTGGAGTGGACTCTCCTTTGTTGTTTTCTATCACAGGTGCTAGATTTATAAAGTTGGATTGATACTTGCTGTTTAAAATTAATCAGAAACACTTGATCTCTGTCCCTCAGTACAGCATTTTGGAAGTAAGAACTAGTATTTGTTGGATTGTTTTTATTGTACTTGTACATTTGATAGTGTACTGTAGCTTTGTCTGTCTTTTAATCTCCAACCATAAAATAAAAATCTGCTTATGAAATGGAAGGATAAATTGACAGGATTATATTGAGATACTAGATTTTATAGGAAACTGTATTCTTTTGAACTGAAATGAGTAATCAGTAGGAAAAATGAGAATTTGGATTATATGTTCTTTTTTACTTATTAGATGCTTATGAGGCACAGTGGCGCAGTGGGTAGCGCTGCCGCCTCACAGTTAGGAAACCCGGGTTCGCTTCCCAGGTCCTCCCTGTGTGGAGTTTGCATGTTCTCCTGTATCTGTGTGGGTTTCCTCTGAGTGCTCTGGTTTCCTCCCAAAGACATGCAGGTTAGGTGCATTGATGATTTTAAACTGTACCTAGTGTGCGCATGTATGGGTGTGTGCCCTGCCCGGGGTTTGTTTCCTGCCCTGTGTTGGCTGGGAATGACCCCTGTGACCCTGTAGATAGGATATAGCGGGTTGGATGCTTATGATTTTAATTTTTTTTATGTTACTAACTGAAGCATTTCTTTTAGTGTTTTTTACCATATGTATGTTCAAACTTCTATTTTTTGCCAAATTCATAGACAGACAATAGTGATCTATCACTGAATCATGTTTTATTTTAACGGTCCAGAGCACATCCTATAACTGACATTGCCTGTTTAATTACGTTGTTGATTCGGTGGTCCTCTCTTGAAGTGATATTACCAGCCCAGCACACCATCGCATAGAAAATCGCACTGGCCAACACAAAATTATAATGTGAAGGATGTCACTTCCCACATTAAAGGAACTCAATCTCCTAAGGAAAAAGGGCCTGCTATGACCTTTCTTATATAGTTCCTAATTACAAGAACCATGAGGATATATGGATACATAACAAGTCTTAAAAGTATTCACAGCAGTTACAAAGTGACAGGGTGAACATTTTTGTCATCTTTTATTTATATCAATCTAAAGTAAATCTGATGGCTTTGCACACACACACACACACACACACACAGACAATATTGCACTTTTACTGTAATTCTTTGTTCATTACAGAAAACTCCAGAACAGAGTATTTATTGCAATTAACATCTCAGCAATCACTGAAACTGGGCCAGTTTATAGCTGCAGTTAAGCACAGCTTTAATGTGCTGAGATGAACAATGGAGGACCTATATCGCTTTGGGAGAACATGCATACACCATCAGACTGGGCTAAAAACTGGAACCAGTTCTTTAGCCAGCACTGCTATCCAGTTCACCCCCATATAGGCCCACTGTGCATCAAGAATTTTTCCATGTGTAGTGGAATAATGTGTTCTTACACTAGATATGAATACAATGCAGCAGGATTTAGAGTAAAAATAAATATGAAGGATCAAGCTATGCCTGTACAAGAGTATAAGATTACTGACTCGACTGGAAAATTTTACATGCAGCAATCATGACTACATATACTACTTGTCTATTTCAAGACCCTGTCACTCATTTCAAATACTCTGAAAATAAACGCAGAGGGTACGTGTCGGCACAGATTTGCTCTTATAAATCTATGCAATGGCCAAGGCAGTTCCTAGCTGGTCTTGAAGATACGCGCTACACTTGGAGAATGATAATTCAGTGCTGCAGCACCCTGCTCCCTCTTTATATCTACAGTATATAAAAACATTTCTTTCAACTTTATCAAAACTGAAGGTACACCCTTTTGTAAAATTGTATTGTTTCCCCTAAATTAATTTATTTACATTGTTTTTAAACCTAGTATTGAATAAAGCTGTCTGTCACTTAGAATGGTCATTAAATTGCTGTTTTATTTCTCTTTCTCTTTTTTTTTACTTGACAGTGTCTATCAAAAGTATTCACCCACATTAACTTTTTCACAATGTTTGCTACTATATAGAATTTTTGACAGATTTAATTGGAATCTTTTTTCCACTTAAAAACTCCATAATGTGAAACTGGAAACAGATCATTCACAAATGAATAACAAATAAACTGACTCCATAAATATTTACGAGTAGTTGGGATGAAAAGCTTTATCTGAAAGTTTAAACTGTATATTCCTTTTAGGATCTCAGCCAACCTTAAACATTTGGAAACTGGATTTTTTTCTTTTGAATTTTTTTTTGAAGCAACTTCAAGGTATATGGAAGTAATTTTTATATAATAATTTTCAAAAGGATCAATTTTCACATACAAATTTCCATGGCTGCACAAGCTTTTCTTTGTGAACTCCAACTTTACTTCTCAAATTCCAAAGTTGTGCATATTTGTGTAATTTTCTCATTATGAATACATATGGATGTGGACATGAGAGTGACCTGCAATGGACTGGCACCTCCAGCACTGATTTCTGCCATACTGTCTATGTTGTCTTACCATTTAAACCCTCAGTTGGTTAAAAGTTGGTACAGATGATTAATGAAGAGATCGATGAATGCTCTAAAATTATGAAACCATTACAAACAGTTTGACCTGTCACTTGATCACAGACCCACTTGCCAAATAATGGGATGCATCCATTCATTTTTGCTTGAGGTCACTGGGAAGAAGCCTATCCTGTCAGCACTGAGTGAAAGTCAACCTCTATGGTGTACTAATCCATTGCAGATCACACTCACAATCACATACAAGGATACATACACAGATACCACAAGCTGGCAGTTAAGCTTCTCCATAAATCTTTGGGATGTAAACCGCTGCACACACAGGAACAAACTTGAGAATTTGAACTCTGAACTCTGGAGCTGTGAGATTGCACTGCTAACTATTGTGTCAATATTCTGACCAACATTCTAATTATTTATCTTTTCAATATACTGTATAGAACTACACATAGCCATCCTTGCACTGCTTCGGTATCTTTATTAAAATAACATGAATATAATTTACAGAAAGCACTGTAGTTAGATATGTAGAATAAAATGACAGTCAAGTAGAATTTTCTTTCAATCATACCGTAATTACAATATTCCATTAACCAGTCGGGTTGATTTCTATATGTTGAAGGCAGCTACTGTTCTCAGTGGGAAATGCACAGAAACATGACATTTTTAAACCTTCTCAGCCCTATTCAAGGTTGCACCATACTATCCATGCAACAGATGTGGCAAACAGTAACCAACTATGGACAGGATGCCATTCTATTTCAGGGTTGACTTTTACCTACAATTGTGCCAATTGCTTTTATAGTGACTGGCTTTAATTAATATGCTGGTTTCTAATGCAAGCAGAATGAATACAGAAAATAATTAGGAACTCCTGTATGCCGGCTTATCAAAGCAATTCTCTAATAAGCCAATCGTGGAAGCAGCAAAAGGCAAGAAATCGTACAGATACTGGGGAGGAGCTTCAGTTAACGTTCACATCAAACATCAGAATGAGTATAAAATGCAATCTCAGTGAGTTTGACGGTAGTGTGATTGTTGGAGCCAGACAGGCTGGTTTGAGTATTTGCCTCTTATTTGTCTAAATACTGCAAAGATCTCTATTACCAGCAGCCTTGAAGTAATTCAAGAAAAATGTCCATCATGGCTGTTGCAAGCCCTGGTATCAAAGCTTGTTCACAATAGCCATACTTACATATAAATAAGTACAGCAATTAGGCTTTCCAACCCATCTAACACATTATTAAATGATTATTGGTTATTGATCACTATTTTTCTGGTAATATCATAGATCAATCACTTTGTCATTCTACATGTAAACCTGAACATTAATGAATTTTGTGTGTTAACTCTTTCTTTTTTTCTTTGTTATGTATATAGCACATTTCACGCACTAAATGCTGCTCACAAAGAAATATGACAATATAAAGATATAAATGAAGACAAAAACAGATACCAGTAAGTATTCATGTAATATTTCAGACACTGAAAATATGTTGGCACAAGTACCAAATTTGACTACAGGGTGTGAAAACTAGCATGAAACACACAAAGTTAATAGGAAAGAATGGGTCTAGGAATGGTTTAACAACCAGCTGTTTTTTTTCAAAAGGGTAATAGGAATGCATCCAAATCACAGCTATTTCCATGTGGTGTATAAATGTTGGGCTGGAGTAACACTGGCAGTTGTTTAGAAGGCTGATGTCTTACTGTACCTTCACACAGATGCCAGACAGGATTCACGTCACAATGATGTTGGCTGCTCCTTGCTACTCTGGAAACAGTGACTTACTTGCTCATCTGTGAAAGGACACACTTTGTGACATACATTGTAATCCATTTAGTGGACCTTCATCCACAATTAGTAAGGGATGTTGTTCATTTTTATGAGGTGTAGTTCAAGAAATAACTAGAATTTCCCATGTTTACATAATTCCTGCAACCCTGAAGTTTGTAAAGTGGTGTTTTATTGCTTTCCATTCATTTTCCTATAAAGTATAACACATTTTTACAAATTCAGTTTTTAATGAATATAATTCATGACAATCTGGGTTTGCCAAAGGGACAGAAAATATCTTTTAATTTCTGTACTGAAATAACATTTATTTAAAGAGAGTTCACAAACTTATTTTACTTCTGTTATTGAATGCATCCTTTAAACATTACAAAGTCATATTAATATCTTTGTTAAAAAAAGAAAACTACCTGTGGAAAATAAAAACATACATTTTACTCCATCTGTATTTTGTAAAAGTATAACCTGTTTCTGCCACTTTCCAGTTCAATTACATTATTTTTCAGGGCTCAGTTCCTGTTATTAGAGGCAGCACAGTGGCACAGTGAGTCACACTATCGTTACATGCCAACAGTGTCCTGGGTTTAAAGCCAATGTCTGCCCATTATCTTTGTGCCTGGCTGCTTTTCTTCGGGTACTTCAGTTTTACTCCTTCATCCCAAATGTACTTTTCAACTTATCTGTGAGAGCAGATAATGATAGCAATGTGCCTGCTAAGAAGAGCAAATAAAACATAGAAATAAAACATTAAGAATGTTGGAAGAGTTAGAAGAACTGGAAGTTTAAAAATGCTGAAAGAACGAGGGCACCTTATCTGTCACAACCAGTTAGTCAGTCATTCAAAGATGTTACTACAGCACGTGAAAACTAGCTTCAGCTTCGTCAAGTAAAAGCCCCCAAAGTGTACTTTTAATTTTGCTTTATTTTATTTTTCCCCATCATTTTTGGCAGGTATCTACAAGCCTTAATAATAAAAAGAACTGATACTGTTCCTCACAGCTCCTATACAATGTGTTCAGATCTCGACCCGATTGTGTCTGTGAGCAGTTTGCATATTCAGTTTGTCTCATTGTGGATTTCTTTAATCTGCTCAGGTTTTCATCTCACATGACATGCTTGTTAGGTTAGACAACAACTGTAAATTACAGTAAATGGCATGAGTGAGTTGGATGGGCATACTGTTCAACACTCTTCTCTGCCTTCTGTATAAATTACTGGGATAGACTTCTGCTCACCACAGTCTTAAAACAGGATTGAATGGTTTCCATATACGAATTTAAAGTTTGATTATAGCAAATAACTTTTATTCACCATGATATAATTGTTTCTCAATTAATTAAGCCCATCAATTTCATTTCTTGTCATGAAAAGGGGCTTCTATTGTGGCGGCCTTATTATTCATAATAATATCAAGGATGATAAAATATAAAAACCAGAATGTTTTAAGTAAAAAGAAATAAGGTAAGAACACAAAGTATAAAATAAACCAAAATAATAAAACAAAACCAGTTGACTCTCTGGACCTAACTTTATAGATTTCAGACTCTTGCTCCCACACCCACATTCTACATTCAAAAACTAAATAGAACTTTTCTCTCTCTATCTGTATCTTTTATGATTCAGTGTACTTTTATATAGTTCTATTGTTATTGTTAGTTATGATAAAAAATAATTGCTATGTTTCTAATGCTGCTTTGTTTTTTTTGCCATCGTTAGGCGGCAGTAAGGAGCACATCATTTTAGGAAATACCATAATTAATTACTGCGTCAATATAAATAGCAGCCTTCAGACACATCATTATTCAAGATTGCAGATATCCTTAAAACAATCTTAAGTGTGTGACTGTTTATTTTTTGTGCTTTATATTCCATGATTTCTGGTTCTTTGCATTGTCTCCTTACTACAATTCTTTGTTTATTGTTTTGGTAGTGACGAACAATAGATCTCTGGTTTTGACATTTCATCTCATTATCATCACCATTCCTCAATCTGCCATTTTTGGGGCAAATCATACTAGTATTTAGTCTGGCCTCTCTTCCTATCAAGAGTTCAGTCCTTGCCCCAACTCACTTCATGGTAATAGGACCTAACCCAGGGTTCACTTCCAGGTAAATCCTGGATTCATTACAAGCTCAGGTGGTTCACACTTATGGAATTACAGCATTGGCCAAGTTCTATCTTTAGTCAGAAGGGCCAGCCATGTCTACCAGGTGTTGTGCTGCTTACCCTGTAGCATTCTGGAGGATGACTGCCTGCTCCTACCCAGCCTGCATGTCCCTTTATCTCAGGTTGATGGCTCTTCCTCTTGTTCTTCCAGGGCAAACAGCAGATTTGCAGGATTCACAATCCCCTAAAAGCCCCTGAGGACCCATGCTGTCACAAACAAGATTTTTCCTGCTGTAACTGTCTCTGCCTGTCTCTCGCCACACTGATGACTTCCTACAGGCTCTTAGATTAGATTAGATTAGATCAACTTTATTAATCCTAAAGGAAAATGCATATGCAAAAACATAAAAACAAAAATACAGACTCAGAGGACAGATAATATAACTAATCAGTCAGTCAATCAATCGATCAATAAATGTGTATTGTGCAGAAATTTCAAAATGTACTTAAAGAGTATGTCAGAAGGAAGCATTGAATTGCATGACAGCAGTAGGTAGAAAAGACCCCCAGAGGTGCATCATAGCACACCATAGTGGAATGACCCCGTGGCTAAAAGTGTTCCAAGAAAGTGCCTCCTGGAAGGGGCAGAGGGGATTTTTCATGATGGCACCCAGTTTTGCCATCATCCACTTTTCCACAACACCTTCCTGATAGGTTTGTTTGGGCATTGTGCTTCTTTTGAGGTCAAGTTCCTTCCCCAGGAAACTTATTCTCCTGCCTTGTGCTAACTGGTAGTGTCATTACCCTCAGGCAAACTTTAACACCCCCAAACACGCTATGCCAGCAAGTAAAGGTTTACTGGTTTGATATTATGGCCATTATTCACTTTAAGCATTCACAAAAAAAGTAGGTAAAAAAATTCTAATCAGTGTACCTTTTAGAAAGTATTATTACCATGTTCAGAAGTCTGTATATCTCCCTAAAGGCAGATATGATACTCTGGTGGAGCTACCAGGTCTTCACATTTTTATTCTTTCTACAGTTGCAGACAGATTTTTCAGCTTTTTTCCTTAGTTTAATAGTAAGGAAAATATATCCAGAAAGCAACTATGTAGAGAGGTAGTTGATCACAAATTGAATGTGACAGGAAAGAATGTCAGGAAAAATTGTATTGGTTAGTACATGTTATATTTTGTAAAATTGAATTTCTCATACTGCTGTCCTTATAAACCATTTAGGAATGAAAAAGAACATATTCTGGCGCTGTAGAGCTGGATGAAATCATCGTCACTTTGAAAAAGCTTTTTTCTTCTTGTGCAGGGAATTGCTGTCTGTGTTAGATTTGCTGCTAAATTCTCTGAAATAAATTACATTTTACTGTATGTTAAACCACAGAAAAGTAAAGCAAACATTCACATTGAAAACAAGTGTCTGGATGGAACAATATTGTATACTTAGCATACTAATCTTTCACATGCTAATCTTTTACCCAACCCTTAATGGATAACACATTGCACCGAGGTCTCACTGCTGTCTGACTCACTTCCACATTCCACTCAGTGTGTTGTTGTTTGGGTAGCTGCAATGTTTAATTATCTTGGTAATGCACTGATATTATATGAGTGCTACATGAGAAGTTGTTAGATCATTTTTACTTTTATTAGAAAATGAATTGATAAGCAATCAGAAAGAATTAGTAATGAAAAGTAATCCAGTGATGTGAATTTTGTCTTTGCCAGCAGTCAAAGCTATATTACCATAAAACCACATGAAATATTAATTTAAACAACATTTAGTCAGTCAGCATATGAACTGTAATGTGATTAAGAAAAGATTTATGTAGAATGTGCATATAAGCTTATTTTTAAAATAACATAAAAAATGATATATTTGCCATTATAACAGCAAAGAAACCTTAATTTCTCTGGCTTATCCATCCATCCATTTTCCATAACTATTTAGATAGAGGGTTTCTGTTGGGAGTTTTTTCCTTGTCTTCTTAGCTAGCCTAGGCTGGGGGGTTGTCAAGAGACAGGCCCCTTTAAAGCCCATTGTGATTTTGGGCTATACAAAAATAAATTGTATTGTATTGTATGATAGATAGATAGATAGATAGATAGATAGATAGATAGATAGATAGATAGATAGATAGATAGATAGATAGATAGAACTTTATTTGTTCCTAATATATGGCTACAGAAGACTAGAGCCACATCAGTTTTCTATTCATTTGGCACTTTTCATCACAATCTTTGAATCAATATTTACATTTATAATTGATGTTACTCTATATTCGTAAACAATGATGAGTGAAATGACTTGTGTAAAAATGAATTTAAAGTAAAACTTAGAATTTTGCATTACCAAAAAACTTTGCAAAAGAATGGTGTACCACCGCAAACAAAATCTGTGCCATTAGAATATATTTTTTCAGGTCATTTGTAATCTTTTCTCCATGTGCAAAAGTGTGGCACTTCTGTGTTGCTAAAATACATTGACTTGGGTATTCTGCATCTCCTAAAGGGTCACAACTTAGATTGGCTTACAGAGCTGAGGAATGTGAGTGCAAATGGTGCTGCTTCTGACCTCGATGTGAGCAGCATGAGGTGGGACTGGCAGCATGAATGAGCTGGCAGGCAGTGACTCAGGTGGATGACAGTCACACAGAAAGAGCCTTAAAAGACCGGGATGGTGTTGAAGAATGGCTGAGGAAGGAGACACCAGTTTCAGCTGCAGAATGACCCTTAGTGAGCAATATTCCTTGCTTTTTACCACACAACTTTTAAAACCAAAATACAAATTTTAGTGAGTTTTAAAAAATTTGAAAAATGCATGCAAAGCAAAAATAAGGGTCAATTTCACAAAAGTTTATGTGAAGTGAAACTGCTGTTTTGTTTATAATTAATCGTAATGTTGACATGTCATTAGCTGTAATATGGCTCATGAAAGATCATTTTAATATTAAAGTTTAATGAGTACAGAATATTGTAACACTAAAAAGAGACATTTAAATTTGCTTAGCCTACCGTCAAATAAAAGCATAGCATATAGTAGCTGTGCTCTATGAAGTGTAAGTAATGATGTGATACCAAGCAGCTATACACATTCAAGTTCCTTCACATTTTCATTTTATATAGGATCCTTTCATATAATATTACTATTGAAATTTGTACAGTATGATTACAACTGCTTCCTTTTCTATTTTTTGACCTAAGGTCACACCACTTGTCTGCAGTATTCATTGATGAATTTATTCATTTCTGAAAAATGTTAAATGCTGACTGAAGCATTTTTTAAGACAGGCTTTAGTGAAGGTCGCATAGTGTAGTACAGAAAATGGAATCTGTCATATTAAATTGCTATTTTGTTAATAAATAGGTTATGAATGTCATTTCATATGTAGACAATAATGAATCAAAACTGAAATGCAAAGGCTAATGTTTCAGTATATTCTATAAATGTTGTGAGTTTCTGTCTATCTATTTTATAATACAGGGTGAGTCAAAATTACGTTAACACTAATGGATTATTTTTATCTTGACCACACCTTCCCAGGTCAATGGATAAGTCGTGGTTGTCCATTGCCATGGCCTCCACACTCCACTGATTTGACACCCTGTGATTTCTGATTATGGGTTATGGTGAAGGAGCATGTGTATAGCAGGAAAGTTTGTGGTATCAATGACCTGAAGAACAGAATACGGACTGGGGTATCATCTATTCCCCGTAAAATGTGTGTCTGGGCTTTAAATGGTACTGGTGCTGATTGTTTTTTGTGTGTTGAACATGATGGCAAATAGGTTGTAACATTCCTGTAAATCATCTTGCACATATGAAGTATGTTTTGTGAATAAATTGTTTCTGCCATTCAAATGTTAACATCATTTTGACTCACTCTGTATTCCAACATTAGAAAAAAATGGTGAGAAAAGGGCATTGAGCTGAAAAAAATAACATTAAATCAGGTTTTTGAAAATCCCTGTCTTACTGTCTGCACTACTTGATAACTTATTTCATGTGTCTATAGTTATTTGTCTGATGAAAAACTTTCATGTTTGTGCAACAAGTACCTTTAACAAATTTATACAGTATGTATGTTCCTAAGTTCTTGTTGAAACACTCATTTTAAATTACCAGCTTGGATTTATCTATCTACTTATCTTGCTAAGTGCAAAAGCTTCTTGTGAAAGCTGAATACATTATAATGTGATCTTGATGATGGACATCTTCTGTAAAAATGATTTGGGCTGGTTTTCAATTAAAAATCTGGATGATTATGTTGGTAGGTGGAATGGCAGTAGATATACCCTGATATTTTACGAAGAGTGTTTGCTTTCAAAGGAGGAAATAGAAAATAAATGGAGGTTTGTCACTGACTTGCAGAATCAAATTAATCCCAGTATCAACAGGTTTATAGAGAATAATCAAAGAGTGTGCAGTTATATTACTAAAAGTGCATTTGTGGAGATTGCAAACCAACTGCCTCCTGCTATTGTGAATCCTAAAACAAATAAAGTACAATAGTAAAATCATACTGTTTTTATCAGAATGAGACACTTGTAATTTTGTGTATACTGCTGCCTATAAAGTAATAAGCCCTGCAGTTTCAAAAGACCATCCATCACAATGTATGTTCTCTGAGATTTGACATATCTGCAAAACTGTATCATAATGCTATTTGAATATATATGTTATTTGATTGATTGAGGCTAAAGAGGCTATGGTTTGGTAAATGTATGAGAGGCAAAATGGAGGGAGAAATGGCCACTTGTCACACAGACATCACAAGCCTTTAATAGGCAGGCCAAGAAAAGCAATATCTTATTTACTTAATTTGTTATGTATGCTCTGTATCACCAATATGCTTCCCCTTTCTTTAATTAACTATGCTTGAAATAAATTCCTTCTTTTGTGATATACTTGGGCCTTCTTGGCTTTATTTTGGTTTTGGGGTCAGTATAAGAGCTCCTGCTACTGACTATAACAGCTTTACTAAGATTGCATTTCTTTTTCCTCAAGAAACTAGTGATATTTTTTTTTTAATAAACAGTGGCAGATTTCATTCTGGCAGTACACACACAACACACACACATACACGGTGTAAAATTCCACGTCTGATTTAATCATTTAATTGTGAAGATCTTGTGAGATAATGGCATGTTGTTCATAAAGGTTGAGCCCTGTACAGTTTAGGGCATGACACCTCAGTTTCCTTAATCATTGCACAAACTTTTGCACCAATTAAATAATAAATAGCAAGAAAACGCAGATAGTCTCAGTGTGCTAGCTAGAACATTTCTCTCTATTATAATAAAAAAAAATCCTGGGACGACATGAGACTTTTTAGCCTGGGATGAGATGTGACCTTTTCAGAGAGATACTTTCACATCCCGTGAGACGAGACTTTGTGCCAAGAGATTTAACCACGCCCGGGGCCAGAAATAAAAGACAAAGAGTCGATGACAAAGTAGAACGTTGTAAAGAATTCAAAATCATTGGCATGATACACATGCAGAGCAGGTTAGAGATAACGAAAGTACTAAAATTCGAAAGTCTCAAAAAACAATAGTAAAGATCACATTAGTGCAAGCAAACGGGAAGTATTACTTGGTGAAATAATGGCGAAAAGAGATTGAATTTATTGTTCAGATATAAACTTTAAGTCAGAGACTTGTAGATCGTCTAATTCATGCTGCCATCAGGGAAAAGTTGTGTTTCGTCCCAATGAAAAGGTGCATGAGTGAGAATTAAAAGATTTGTTGTTTGGTGAAAGTAAAATCCACATACGCGAGCGTCAGAGACGCGAAGTGACTGGCGCATAGCGCATGCTGGGGAGGTGTGGGGGGGGGCAGGTTAGCAAATGAAGTCCCCTAGTAATAGCTAAAAAACCTGGTATATCAATCAGAGAAACCAAAGAGATCATTTTTACAGCTTCTGAAATATCCATTCATTTTCTGGACCCATTTAACCCATTTCAGGTTCGCAGTCTATCATGGTACTATTGGGCACAAAGACAAGGAGCAAAATTTGGACAGTCAGTTGCAGGCTGCGCTCACAGTTTGCACTTTTCAATCCATCTTTCCTGTATGTCTTGGCAATCCAGACATTGATTAAAAAAATGTACAAACTTCTTTCTGAAAAATATTATTTACCCAAATTATCTTTAATTAATATAAATGACTTTGCTATTAATTTGTTCAAGTAAAACGGTGGGTTAAAACCAGCTCCTTTCAAAAAGGTTTTCCCTTTAAAAATATTAACAAAGAAAACTGAGCTGCACTCTGTTGCATCACATGAATCTATTTCAACCCGGTACTTGGTATCAGATTTTATGAGACTGGCAGTAAGCGACTAGGACTAATTCTTCAAAGACCCGTTAACACTTTTAGAGCAACATTAAGACAACAACAGCAACTTAGAGTAAGTTCTTTATCAGTTTCTTATATTTACTTATTGTAACACAAACCTTCCTCCTGCATGTTGACATCAAAAGCTTATGTAAATTTGGAGTACATGAAAGGACTTTTGTTCTTTAAAAAAACACTCTGCAACTTGATCAGTCCCCTCAGTAATATGTTCTGAAGCAGATGACTACTGTAGCTTCAAAGGAGTGGAGACATCATGCATTTAGATATCTTCTCATTACTTGTGTCTAACAGAGTTAGGTCATATGCTATCTTTTCAAATGCTACGTAATATAAGCTGTTTCCAAAATGTTACTATTTGAGTGCACGTTGCTTTAGCATTGCTATATTTCCATAAATGAGATTAAAACTAATCTGTCCAGGCTAAACTAAATAGCTTATTTCCCCTCATTCAGCTGTAACCAAATTTAGCTAGTAGTAACAATCTGTTGTTGAAATTGATCAATAATTGTTACTGTAATCATTTGATGGCTAGAAGTGGCTCACAGGCTAGCTACTTAATAATCCTCATATCTGGAGTTTATCACTTATAAAAAATGCACATTGAATGGTGTAGTGAAGATCCTTAATGTCACCTAAAAGTGGATTTCACAAGACTTTGATGAAGTCATTAAAGACATTAATGGGGCTGCTTTGGATAGTAGGAATAACTTGGGGTTCATACCATCTAATGTGCTCATAGAGCAACTGTCTTGTTAGGAATTTTCAGGTGTATCTTTTATTTTGAGGAGACTGGAGACAGTCAATCTATCACCAAAAATATCTGTATTAACTTTTACAGATATAAAATGGTACGGTAAACAGAAAGACTTTGACAAACACCCATTTACTGTATAAAGAGCATTTATGAACAGAGATCCCTGAAGAAATCCCTTTCTGTTGTCACAGAAGCCACACAACGCTCCGACAAATCATCATACCACCCTCAAAAAGTACCCACACTAGCAATCTGTTTTTTGCCACTGAATTTTACTAATATTGTTAATTGTTGTGTTCAATACATGTTGTATTCATTACATCTGATATTTATTTATTCATTTTAATTGTAACCACTCTGTTTAGCAATCTGTGCGTCATTGTACCATGTACTGCATTGTCACTGCATGATTCCATATAAGTAGGACTTGCAGTAAATGCTTTTCATTGATATGTAAATGTTAATGTTGAATTGAATATAAAGATGGACTTTTGTGAAGTGTTTTCATCAGGTTTTGGAAATGACTCACCTGAATGTATCTAGTGTACATAAAAGCAGAGTAGAACAGAAGTTATATCAGCCTTACATATCTTCAGCTGCATGCAAATAATTCTAGAGAGGCATAATGTTATTGAAGACATTTTTATAAGATCTTTATTCTGAACTGAACATGTCGTATACTTTCATTAATTTGCAGAACCTTTTTATATCATCTCAGGTTTTATAATATTTCCTGTTCTAGATGAAGGCCTGGATAAAGCAACATATTGTTACAGGCTATGAGCTACACTCTGCGTATGCACGCATAAATAGAATATAGGCTAGCAATACAAGAGGAGCTACTGTATTCTAGGGAAATAAGAATATCCGTCCATCCATTTTCTAACCCACTTATTCTGAGCAGGGTAATAGGGCAGCTGGAGACTATCTCAGCAAGCATCAGACTCAAGGCAGGAATAACCCAAGGACAAAGTGCTAGTCAATCACAAGGTTAACGCGCTCACACACAAACACACACTGGGGTGAATTTAGCTTTGCCACTTCAACTAATCTGCATGTTTTTGGACTGTTGGAGGAATCCAGAGCGGACATGCAAACACGGGGAGAACAAGTATGTAAAATTACTTTTTCAAAAAATTGCTCATGTAAGGAAGTATTGTCATCTTTTAATAATGCTATTCAAAATAATTTTAGGCACAGGGCATGATGAGTAACTGTTCTTCTGGTAGGCACAAGGAAAGAAGAAATGAAAAACAGAGTGCAAAATATGTGACTAAGGGCAGATAAATAAGGTGCTGCACATTAGTGTTGTTTCCTTACAATTCTGGAGTGCTGGGCACAAATCACAGTACTGGTCTCCTCTGAGAATTTTGTCAGTGTGTGTATTACTGTGGGATTTGTGAGACTTATCAAGTCTGTTTAAAAGGTTGGTCTACTCTCGCACCCTAAGATTAACATACACAGAGATACATACTGAGATCCTAGCCAGACAATGACTTGAGTGATACCTAATTGCCAATCACCCTGCAATCTTCCACATAAGACCCTCTTCACATAAGTATATATAAGAGTGATGACAAATGCCAGTCACTAACAAACATGGGTGTCCTTGCAACACAAAAAGATTCAGCACATTTTTGGTTCTATGCCACACTAACCAAATAATGTCTTACTTCTGCCTTACTTCTTCTTCTTATTGAGGTGTGACCTGTTTAAGCCCTGTGAATTCAATTCCTGATTCAACTGAGCAAAATATTAAAACTTAATATAAGCATTTTCATAAATGAAAGATTTTACACTCCAGGACACTATGTCTTTTGTGTATTAAGTTTTTTTTTTACTCCCACATCAAAAGATATACAGTACATGTTAAGTTAATTAGTGGTTCTAAATTGGACTAGTGTGGGAGTGTGCTTAAGTGTGTCCAGCAGTAGACTAGATGGTCCCCACCTTATGTTCATCACCGGCTTCCTGTTACCATGAACTGGTAAATGGTCTAAAAATGAATGGATGAAACTAATTAGAAGGCCAGTGGTGTTGGTATAAATTTACTGTGGTCATTTGTGTCTTAGAGGATCATCTTTATCACTACCTCAACATTTCAAAATGAGTCAGTTACACTCATCAAGGGAGACACTGACTTCTTCTTTGGTCTATGACATATTTACTGTTCATCATGTGGGCTGCTGTCATCTTTAAATAACACTGGAAAGTCTGTCAGATTTACAGTACTTTGCATCCTCTTGAGTACAATGCTTAAGAAAAAGATCTATTTTCAGTATGAAAAGTGATAGTGGCAGTTGCATCTTCTCTTTGTCAGCACTTATAATTACATAAGTACAACTCTTCAAGGTCTGGCTGTCTGCCAGTCTATTGCATTGTGACTAAGTCACCACAGAAATGCATGACAAACTTTCTTGAAAATGATTGTGTCACTGGAGGAAAGATTAGATATCGGATTAGATTGTGGATCCTTTACATTTTAACCATATATTGTACATTTTCATTCTCTGTTGTGGGCTGGGGTGCTTTCAAGGGTTGTTGCTCTCACCTCGTCCCTACTGCTGGATAAAGTGTTTCAATATGTACACTATTTATATGGTGTACCCTTTCGGTTAATGACTTCATTAAATCCTTGTTATTCCATCATAGTTTACAACAGGGATGAAAACTCCATAACCTGCAACAACACATCTCAGGAAATTTAAGAATGCCATAGTGCAGATTCACTCTGTAACATGGACAGCTGTTTCCACTTTTACATCAATATACCTGTCAAAGCCACACCTTGATCTGCATAGTTTCACATGATTTTACCTACAAAATTCTCAAGAGGGCCTCCACCTCTAAGGTTAATACCACTCTCTGTAAGGAATAGAAGTTTAGTGTCTTACATTTTTAAATATCTACAAAATATTGGGACTATAAATAACCAGGCTGCTTTTATGACTATTATTCAATTATTTTCTAAGCGAAAGTGTCCTTCAAGTGGCAAAACGTCACATCCTACTCACATACATGTCATTTACGAAACCATGCAAGTGCTTTGCCTGGGTGAATTTAAGAAAATTAAACCAAAAGATGGGAAGGCCAGGAGATGAGAGGCAATCAATATTCAAACAACAAACTGGAACTGAGACAAAATATCAATCCAACCAAAAATATCAATATGCTAAGCAAACACGAAAAGTCCTTTCCTTAAAGTGCTTTTTGTTTTGCTAACTAAAAGGCACAACATGTTTTTCGCCACAAATACAAAATCTTGAATGCCAAGAGTATCACAATTCTTTCCTAAGTAGCATTACCATGATGAGATCATATGCCACAACACAGACTCACATGATAGTAACGGGGTCAACCAGGCCATGGCCATCTGAAAATACAATTTGATAAAGCCACCAAAATAAAAATAAAATATAAAAAACAAGTTCATGAAAGCAGTAAAAGTACAAATACTCAAAGAAATGAATTCTAAAAATGAAAAACTCATAGCGCCAGGTGCAGCTTGCCTCTGGCCACATCTCCCTCATTTAGTTGTATGGCAAGTGCACTTATTTGGCAGTCCCCTGTGCCTGCGTAATTAAACAGATTTCTGACCTTTATTCTTGGCTCAGTTGTTGAGCCTCTCATGGCATTAACTTCGGTGCCTCTTTTCAGTTTTAGTATTTCTACATTTTTTTTGTCCTTAGTTATTTGAGTATGATTACTTTAGTAAGTTTATATATGGTTGCTCCTCATGATTTCTTATATCTTTTTACCAACTGACTTTGATCATGTCTTTCTTGTCCTCTGAATAGCAGTCTAAACAATATAATCCCTTAGAGGAAGCTGTCAGTGCCTTACTGTCTAAAAATGTCTCCACTTTAAAAAGTTGGTTAACCATGACTGCAAAGAGAATGTGAAGTTCCATTTGGGTAAGGTTCAGTGGGCAGTGACATGATGCAGAAGGTGGCCACTACCAGGTTGTGGTTGGAATTGTAAGGGGATTGCTTTAAAAAAATCATGGGGCTATGTGACCATAATATCTTCTAAACATGCTGCACCCTGGGAGTCATGCTTCACAGCAGTCTGAAACTTTGAATCATCCATGAAACACTGCCAGAGTCTGACAGTACCTCAATAAATAAGATGCTAACGTGTTTTTGTCAATTTCTGCTTCAGATTCTACAATATGTTTTACAGGTTTTCCTGTGAGAGCCATCATTAGGTTACAACTGATTGAGCAGGTAGCTGCTGCTGCTAGAGTCATTCCCAAAATCAAATGGTACGACAACATCCCCCTCAATTAAATAATGAACGACTAGCTAAGTCAAATATCAAATTGTATTCAACATTTCAGAATATCTCTCTACAATGCTCATAGTTTTTAAAACTATATTACAGTTCAAATGTTTAACATTGACATTTTTACTGCCCCAAAACCCTATTAATAGCCTCATGGGTTGTGTCACCCATTCAAATCCAGAGTGAAGACCCACCTGTTCTATCTTGGTTTTCAGTTGTCCTTTAGTGAACGAACTGCCACAGCCTCTACCTCTCAATGAAGGTGTCCTCTGAATATGGTATGAGCACAGTGTTGTATTTACATGGACAAAATGGAAGGAAACAAAGGATAGAGATATGGCTAAGGCAGTAAATAATGTATCTGTCTGATAAAACAAAAAAACAGGATTTGACCTTTAAATTAGAGCAGTAAAACAATGAATTGATTTAAAGACAAACTATAGGAGATCATACCCTGTAAAACAGACCCTGTCAGCAGTTTTCTTACTCACCACTGACCCAACACAATACTTCTTTACTTTTCCTCCCTAAGACGCCAATTTTCTGAAAGACTTGTGTTGTGTCTTTCACATTCGTTGCTGTCTCACAATGCAGTATTAGCCTAGTCTGCTAGCTTTGAAAGCTGCACCCAAAATTTTTCAATTTACTTTGATCCTTTATATTTTATACTACATTAGTGTTTAATCTGCACTGTTCTGCTATTTAATATTACTTTGTCTATCCTCTTTTAGACGCTATTTATGCATTTTCTGGAATTTCACAACATATTCTCAAGTTATAGAGCTCCTTTAGATACTTCATGTTTAAAATGTATCAGAAATACCTTCAAGGTCTTTTAATTATCTGCCAGGGCACATTCTCTCTATTTAGTTTCTGGCTGAATATCTTGTGTAGCTTCAAAGAAAGTGGGTTCTAGCTTGAGAATACATGTTGACAGAAGGAAACTTTGCCAAAAACAGTGCTGATCAAAAACAGAGATTACTTCTAGAATGCAAAGAAATGAAAAAGTGTCGTTCACTACTGAGGGTTCCATTTCAGAAACTAGTCCTCAGATTCACAGGATGTTACGCTAATTAAAAGTGATTTTTATGGCTGTCCAGGTCATTTTAAGACCCACTGAATATTTCATACAGTATGTGTGGTTGAAACTGGACTTTCAGTGTATTTTACAGTAGTCTTCCCTTTCAGTAATTAATAGAAAGCAGGAATTTCAGTTACTGAAAATTTGGTTCACTGAAGAAAATTTATGGACCAGAGGATCATTCTTGGGTGCCTGCTAGTGGTAGTTATACTCCTCACCTATTAAAGCAATTCATTTATATTTTCCTATTAAGCTGGATGGGCCCATTCACAGCCCACACCATCGTGGAGGGTCTCTGTTATTGACTGAAATTTTCTATCATCTAGAATAGTTTTGTTTAAATTTGAATATTACTTTTATTTTTTTAACATCATCATCACATCACAATTTTAATAACATGTTTTTTCTTGATGATGGTGCTGTTGCTGGTCACACATCTCAGTTATGTCATGTGTGTGACGTTATTACTTACACCCTATTTAAGATGGTGGTATGCTATTAACAAGATCCAAGTTTTGGATCAAAAACATGTCATCATAGTTCCTTGTTGGTGTTAATTGTTATTAAGTGAAAGGGTCTATAGACAGACAGGATTTTTTTTTGGTTTACTCAACCACAAATTTTTGTCTCGCAATTCGATATTGAAGTTAGGCCCACATGCTACTTCCTGTGGTGAACCTCTGAGTTTCTACTATTCTTTTGTTTGACCCATGAAAATCACCTACATTTCCCAGTTAATTTGCTTTTATTTAATTTCAAAGGCAAGATTCCATCTGCTCTTAACTTTTAGAGTGCTTCTTTTCTTGTTTTTATTCATGTTTGTATTTTGCTGTTCAATCATTATATTTGATAAGTACTGATACTGGTTCTTATTGTGAATTTGTTAGGTTCACCAGTGACGTTGTTTGCTTTGTAGCATGGACCAGGCAGTGACAGGGAGAGTGCCTGTACGTATAAGATCCTTGCATCACAGGCTCTGTTGGTTTAAGTGTATTAAAGTGACAGGAGTTCAGAAGACAAAGAAAGAGATAAAGGACTCAGAGCATTGTGGACTCATTGTAGAATTTTATCTCAGGGACAACTGGCAGCACAAGTGGTTAGCACTTAGCAGTGGTTCCATTTCTCCTTCCTCTGACTTAAGTGCATTTTGCTGAGTTTGCTGAAATTCACAAAAATTTCCAGGTTCACTCATGACTGTATTTCTTAAAGTATCAATCAGCCTTATACAACACTTTGGGAAGGTGTATGCTGTTGATAAACTTTTCAGGTTCCTGTCTAGTTCCCTGTATAGTGGGTTAGTCTAGCCCACTGTCCCAGTGTTTACCATCACTGTATCAAAAGCACCAGCAACCCTTCTGCTCAATATAAAAAAAAAATACTCTTTCTCTCTTCTGACATTCCTACTAAGTCTAGGTTTTCCCACAACTCACCTCCCATGTTTATGTTTATCCTGTTAATATGACTGAGGCAGTTCTATACCTTATCCTTAGGCGATAATTCAGAACCAAAGTTCTATGGCATCTCCAGGTCTCCTTGTGTCTTGTCTCCTTGAGTATTTTGGCTTATTTTATGTTTTTACCTGGTGAATCTGTTTTTGTGGTTGTTCAGTCCTCCAACTTGCAAGGAAAATGTGGGGGTTGGTGGCAGGATAGTCTCCCCAGCCACCGTAAAAAAAACTGACACTGTTCCATTGTAGTGCTGAGGTGTCACCTGCTGCATTCGGATCCCAACCCAGGTAGTTTGTGGTGTGTGCGGCAATGTACTATCAACGCATGCTCCCAACCTCACCTCACCTCAGTTATTTTGATATGATTTGTGAATGTTTTGGCCTGCAGGGGGTGCACCAGCTACCCAAACCCGACAAAGACAGACACCAGGCACAAGTTTCAGCACAACACACATTTATTCTCTATCGTTTCCCTCAGCAGCACAATACAATAAAGCACTTGCACACAGTGCTTTCTCTTTGTCTCTTCTTCTTCTTCTCTCTCTCTCTCTTTTGTCCTTTGCCTCCACTCCTCCTCTGACTAGCTTCTTCTCACTCCCTCCTGACTCTGGATCCTTTTCAGCTGCACTTGGGAATGCTCCAGGAGGCTTGTTAGCATGGTCTGGAATCACTCCCAGGTGTGGTGAAAGCCCACCCTTGTGGGGTTCTGTCATCTCTGGGGCTCCCCACCCCGCACAAGTGGCCCGCACAAAACCCAACATGATTGCAGCAAACTCCAACTCTCAGCATGACCTGTGGGAATCCATGGTATTACAGCATCTAGGGGGGCTGCCCTCTAGCATCCTCGGGGAGATCATTTCCTGAGCCTGCTCACTCGATTGGACCTTCCATTTAAGTGGTGTCCCAGCTGAGCAGCGCCCCTGGCCATATGCAACAATGTTTTATTTTATTTTTTCTTCTTTTTTTCATGATGTGATAAGCTGCTTCATGTGACATTATTTTTCACATCAATTACCTCATGAGATGTGACGCTATATATACTGTATATATATACATTACACATTTTCCCTTTGTGGATAAATTCACTTGAACTGTAATACTAGTGTAATTAGCTTATTTTACAAGTTGGCCCTAGAATCAGATTTCTTTTTTACTTCTCATTTTTCTTTTGCTCTTGTGTTTTGGTTGCCTGATCATTTGTCTTTGATTGGTACTATCCTAGTTTTCCCTTCTAAGATTCTTGCCTAACATTACCATCTGCTGGTTATCTGCTTTTTTCACAATAATTACTTGATATCTACATATTATAACAGCCTACAATATCAACTGGAAATAATGACCTCTGCCAGTTACATAATCACAGTGTATATAAAATATATACAGTATATAGTTTAATGATCATAATTCCTTAAATTTACAGTGGTGTAAAAAACTATTTGCCCCCTTCCTGATTTCTTATTCTTTTGCATGTTTGTCACACAAAATGTTTCTGATCATCAAACACATTTAACCATTAGTCAAATATAACACAAGTAAACACAAAATGCAGTTTTTAAATGATGGTTTTTATTATTTAGGGAGAAAAAAAAAATCCAAACCTACATGGCCGTGAAAAAGTGAAAAAATAATTGCCCCCTGAACCTAATAACTGGTTGGGCCACCCTTAGCAGCAATAACTGCAATCAAGCATTTGCGATAACTTGTAATGAGTCTTTTACAGCGCTCTGGAGGAATTTTGGACCACTCATCTTTGCAGAATTGTTGTAATTCATCTTTATTTGAGGGTTTTCTAGCATGAACCGCCTTTTTAAGGTCATGCCATAGCATCTCAATTGGATTCAGGTCAGGACTTTGACTAGGCCACTCCAAAGTCTTCATTTTGTTTTTCTTCAGCCATTCAGAGGTGGATTTGCTGGTGTGTTTTGGGTCATTGTCCTGTTGCAGCACCCAAGATCGCTTCAGCTTGAGTTGACGAACAGATGGCCGGACATTCTCCTTCAGGATTTTTTGGTAGACAGTAGAATTCATGGTTCCATCTATCACAGCAAGCCTTCCAGGTCCTGAAGCAGCAAAACAACCCCAGACCATCACACTACCACCACCATATTTTACTGTTGGTATGATGTTCTTTTTCTGAAATGCTGTGTTCCTTTTACGCCAGATGTAACGAGACATTTGCCTAACAAAAGTTCAACTTTTGTCTCATCAGTCCACAAGGTATTTTCCCAAAAGTCTTGGCAATCATTGAGATGTTTCTTAGCAAAATTGAGACGAGCCCTAATGTTCTTTTGCCTAACAGTGGTTTATGCCTTGGAAATCTGCCATGCAGGCCGTTTTTACCCAGTCTCTTTCTTATGGTGGAGTCGTGAACACTGACCTTAATTGAGGCAAGTGAGGCCTGCAGTTCTTTAGACGTTGTCCTGGGGTCTTTTGTGACCTCTCGGATGAGTCGTCTCTACGCCTCTTGGGGTAATTTTGGTCAGCCGGCCACTCCTGGGAAGGTTCACCACTGTTCCATGTTTTTGCCATTTGTGGATAATGGCTCTCACTGTGGTTTGCTGGAGTCCCAAAGCTTTAGAAATGGCTTTATAACCTTTACCAAACTGATAGATCTCAATTACTTCTGTTCTCATTTGTTCCTGAATTTCTTTGGATCTTGGCATGATGTCTAGATTTTGAGGTGCTTTTGGTCTACTTCTCTGTGTCAGGCAGCTCCTATTTAAGTGATGTCTTGATTGAAACAGGTGTGGCAGTAATCAGGCCTGGGGTGGCTAGGGAAATTGAACTCAGGTGTGATACACCACAGTTAGGTCATTTTTAACAAGGGGCAATTACTTTTAACACAGGGCCATGTAGGTTTGGATTTTTTTCTCCCTAAATAATAAAACCATCATTTAAAAACTGCATTTTGTGTTTACTTGTGTTATATTTGACTAATTGTTAAATGTGTTTGATGATCAGAAACATTTTGTGTGACAAACATGCAAAAGAATAAGAAATCAGGAAGGGGGCAAATAGTTTTTCACACCACTGTATATAGTTCTTTTCTCACTACTCAAGGTAATTGTCATAGAGAATGGGGAACTATTTTAATCACCACTATGCTCATCACACATTAGTTATTAAGAGGACAATTTATCCTGGACATTGGGAAACACACTACTCTTTACAAAAAGTGCCCAGGGATCCTTAATGGACACAGAGAGTCAGGACCTCAGCTTTATTGATTCAGTCAGTTTTTACAGCACAGTGTCCCCATCACTGCACTGGGGCATTGGTATCCACATTCAGACCACAGGGTAACCACCCTCTGCTGGCCTCACCTCTTCCAGCAGCAACCCAAGCTTTCCTAGATGGACCTCCATCCAAGTACTGGCTGGGCCCGAACATGCTTAGTTAGCTTCAGGTCGATGACCTCTTCTGAAATGCATGTGGTATGGCTGCTGGCTACTTATGAAATAAATTTTCTATTTCTAGCATGGGCTTTTTTTTTGAGATGGGTTTGGCCTGTCCTGTTGTCGGTCCTGCCTCTTTATGCTTTTTCCTTGCTACCTCGGTATTTTATTGCCTATCTAACACTTTGTTATTATTACAAGTTTGCAGAGAGCAAGCACATGAAGAAAGATAAAAAGGAAAAACTAATAACATTAAAAATGGGTCAACAAGTGTACTACATACCGTAGCTGAAAAGATTACAAGAGAGTCTCAGTTACCACAATCAAAATCACAGTAGGAAGATTACTTTGATTTGATATCCATTTATCCATCCATCTTCCAAACCTACTTATCCAGAGCAGAGGCATGGGGCAGCAGGAGCCTGTCCCAGCAATCATAGGGTGTAAGACAGGAACACTACCTGGTGCCAGTCAATCAAAGGGTTAACACTCACACTCATACTCACTCACCCAACTGGGGCCATTTTAGATAGATAGACAGATAGATACTTTATTCATCCCAAGGGGAAATTCACATACTCCAGCATCAGCATACTGATAAAGAACAATATTAAATTAAAGAGTGATAAAAATGCAGGTAAAACAGACAATAACTTTGTATAATGTTAACGTTTAACCCACCCCGATCCCCCAGGGTGGAATTGAAGAGTCGCATAGTGTGGGGGAGGAAAGTTCTCCTCAGTCTGTCAGTGGAGCAGGACAGTGACAGCAGTCTGTCGCTGAAGCTCCTCCTCTGTCTGGAGATGATACTGTACAGTGGATTCTCCATGATTGACAGGAGGCTGCTCAGTGCCCGTCGCTCTGCCACGGATGTCAAACTGTCCAGCTGTGTGCCTACAATAGAGCCTGCCTTCCTCACCAGTTTGTCAAGCAATGCCAATTCACCTAACCTGAGTGTCTTTAGACTGTAAGAAACAACTGTAGCACCTAGAGGAAACCCACATGGACACCACAAGAACATGCCAGCCCCATATAGTGAACATCCACACAATAACTCAGGTTGTATGCATAGCAGCAGCCCCAGCATTGTACCACCATAATGCTCTCATTCATTATTATTTATTGCTTCATTTAGATAGTCCTACCTTTGAATTTGGAAAACATTATGCTGACTATGCAGAGACAGGAGGTTTTCTAGGACATGGAGGTCAACAGCCTAATGTGGGTCTATCAGTTTGGGATACCTATTTTATGTTTGACTTCCTATGAAATTGTTGGTTCATTTGTTATAACCCTGAAGGTAGAGAAATCCAGTGTAGAAGAAAAAAACATTGGGTTGCGGCTTAAGTCTGAAAGTAGGATGGCCATTTGCACTCACTTTCATCTGGATGGTTTAGAGATACCGGTCGGAGTGACATGTTTTAGACTGTGGGAGTTATGAGAACTTTCCACAAGCTTGTGGGAAACACAGCACACAGAAGACCATACCATACCATCCATACCATATATCTCTTGAGAGATCTGTGAAGAAATCTTATTTCTTTAGTGAAAGACAATCTAATACAAAAAGCAACTGTTCTTTGCAACAGCAGCTTGTCACTAGAGTGACCTAACTGACAAAAGCAGTTTATTAGTGACTAAACTATTAAAATTAACTGACAGATGAATTAAAGCCCTTACTGTTTTTTTTATTTCTCTTACAATGAAGAGAACCTCTGTGGTGAGATTTGTACGTACTGCAACTGGAGACAGGATTTAGTCACAAACTGCATATGATATGTACTGTTTATGTAGCAGAAGACTCCATTTCAGAACTTTGTACCTTACCATGTTGTTTTGTGTTCTGTAGAACTATACTGACAGAAAGCATTTGAGAATAAAAGCAAATGTCTCTGTACCTTACTGTGGCGTTGCATTTTTTTGATTTTTTTATTTCTTTCACAGATGCTTTTTGATGCCGTTGGCAGTCTTTCCAGGATCACTTCCTGATTGCTGCATACCTGTCATTCTTGAGCTGTGGATGCCAGAAAGCCCAGAACTCTCCCTTTCATGATTAATGTGCTTTGTGCCACCATCAATCCCCTCCATCCGATGACTAATCACAAGGCAAAAAAGATGCTTTTTAAAACCACTTTACATAGACATTTGTACCATAAGTTTACTATGCATCAACTGTCAGAGACTAATCATCATGATTACATAACAACTAAGAATTCAGTAAAAGTAAAATAATGCCTTTTGCCAGACCTTCTACTGATCAAACAAGCTCATATGACCCCAAAAATGAACCAACATTTACAGCAGTTCCAGTATCTCTGCCAACTCCAAATAAACCACTTCCAGATAGTTGTTCTCACCTGAGGGAATATTTATTTTTCTTGTGCGTGACATCCTACAGAATGTACACAGAGGGGAACTTAGAAGGAGTAGTGAAACAAAATACTTTACAAAAACTGAAGTCTGCTGATTCACTGCACAAAATACAGCAATAACTGTTTGTACACTTGACCACACAAAGATCCTCTAAGAGCAATCCTTGGTATATTGACTTTCATGGCTAGATTCTTCACTCATTGCTAGTGCAATCCTTGTTCATGGTCCTTTCACCTTTAAGTTCCAGTTGGTCACCAGAGAAATGCAGTGTTTCATTTTCCTTTTCGTGTTTTTCAATGGCTGAATGCTCACCTTGAAAGGGTAGGGAGGAAGACACCTCAGAATGCACCTCTCATAGTGAACAGTTGTTTGCTATGTTCTTAATCATCCCCTTAGCTTTGCTCCTAAAGCACAGTGAATTTGGTTTTGCCTGTAATTAGCAATATGTGCAGTAATATACATTAATATGATCAAATAGGTAATTAAATTCAACATGCCTATTGTGTAGGTGGCTCAGGCTCTTTACGAGTACGTAAGGCTGTAGTCGACAGGTAACCTAACAACAAGTTGAATGCTGCCATTTAGCACAAGGCACTATTTCTTTAGCTTAGCATTAAAGTAGTAGACTCTCATTTCTACAAAAAAAACATAGCACAGTAAAAGCTTTCAACAAGGAAAAAACACACTTAGACAAGATGAATCTATACATGAGAAATTATGCAAGTGAGAAAAAGATTTCACGGGAAGAATGCATCTTGTTTCTTTGTGTACCAAGGAAGCATAGGGAGAAAAAGGACCCAGCCTTAAACAGAATCTCATTGGACTTTTGTAGTCTGGCAGAGAAAACAACCAGTCAGGAATAATGACATCACTTCTGGCCAATCACTAACTCTGTCCCTTCTGGTCCATTAAGATACTCGTAAAAGACCAGCACAGACCACTTGTTAAACCACCTAAAACTTTAATATAGCAGAGTGCTGTCATCTATTGTATTCTTTCCAAAAACACCTCAACTTGTGGAAGTTAAATGGGGTTTCTCACTGGGGTACAAAGTTTTTGATATTGCCTGCATATTTTGTTTTTATGCCATTGTGAACGTAACGTCAGGTTCCTTGTTCGTTTCAATGCCTGGATATTTTGCGTCCTTACAACCTCCAGGTTAACCGAATGTAACATTAATGAACTATTATAAAAGCATACAAGGGCCTAAGGCTTACCCAGAGGATGCCCATTACCCAATGGGCTATTCTTTAACATCTGATACTGAACTTTTCTTTCACGGTTTAACATTTCACATGTGAATACAACATATCGTGTCAACATGATCCCTAACAAATTTTCAGAGCACTGTTGACAATGTAACCAATTTGTATTTTGAACACAATTCAATGGGCCTGTGCCCAAACATTCTCTATAAACACAAGCCAGTCTCTTTGTGGTCTTCCCTCTCACTCTATGAGCAAACCACAGCGTCACATTTTAACAAAGAGGGAAAACGAAAAAAAAAGAGAACAGTGTTATTATAAGTAATTAAATGAAAAATATCACTGGAGCCCATTTGACAGATTGAAAGCAGACAGAGATAGATACCACAATGACATCATTGACCCCACACCCATTTCCCACCCCAGCCTGGCTCTGCAGTATTCTCTGATTTCCTGCTGCTATTTTTTTAATCAAACTTTAAAGCCATTTTCCCTTTGTTTGTTATAAATTACTTACTGTACAGCTCAACAGTAGAACTCACATTTTACATACACAATACAAAGCAGACATATAAAATGTGGATTTAAAAAAAAACAAACAAAAAAAGAAAGAAAACATATGGAGCCCCTCAAGTAACGGGTATATTATTCTAATGACTCACTTTGCCCAAGAGGGTCCCGTGAATTGTTCAGTGATGTAATACCACTTTAGTTAAATTATCCCATGTATTTAGTAAAATATAGCAATTGAATTTTACTCCAGGCCATTGCAGCGCTATTAGAGATAACTTTGTTTCTACTCACAGACCCACAGACTAAGATTTATTTCTTTTTAATATCTGCCAAATTGTTTATATTTTACTCCCTGTTCCCTATCCATCACAGAATGCTTTGAAGTTCTGTGAATGAATAGAAGAGATTTTAAACAACATTATATCCTTCTGGTGTAATATGGGTTTATGCATGAACATGTTTAGTGATGGACTAGGGCCTTACGTTTATTGATGCATGGACAGGCCAGTGTATCTCTGGCTTGAACTTTATAGATGGCTTAGGAGAAGTGTGTCCTACATTTGTAAAGTTAAATTTTACCAATACAAGGTAGCTTTACACTTCACCTGCTGTAAGTACCAGTCATAGGATGAACTACCAACTATACTGTACCGTAGTTAACACACCCGGGAAGCAAAGAAAGTGGGGCACTTTTACTACTTTTGTATGCCCATTTCACTCTTGTGCAAAGGTACTTCAGAAACAATGTCCCAGATGTCATTTATCTTTGGCTGTGCCAATGACCTGACACCCTTTTCATAGTCTGACAACTGTTGGAGTACTGCTCCTTCATGTTGCATATTGACCAAGGCATACAATATTCTGTAGCCTCCTTAGCATTATCTTTACCCCTGAAAAAAATATTCAAAATAGTTGATATTTTTTTAATTAGAAAAATGACAGAAACATGTAAATATCAAAAATTTCATATACTGTAAGTACAGTGGAAAGGGTATGTCTAGTGTCAACTGCTGTACTGATAGAGATTTAATACACATCCTTTGTGTGACATGTTTTCAAACAGTCACCAAAGCACAACTCAATGTCAGAATTACAACAGTAATAACGTGTTTCTTTGCACACCTTTCATATAACATGTCTTTCTGTTGCTTGCACATGAGAGGATGGAATGGCAATACCAGATCTGCACGATTGACATGCCCATTTGTTATTATAGGCTACCACAGCACAAGGATTAGTGACTTCCACATTTCCCATGAAATGAACATTGCCAGTTTCTTCATTGTGAAGAGTGCTTAGGGGGCTAATGCCCTTCTTGTCTTTCTATTTAACCACATTAATTTTGCCTTTTTGCCATGCACCTACTTGCACCATGGTGAACCTTCAGACGACCAAACTGACTAGGCATATCATGGATTTTTCGTCATACAGTGCCATATTTATAGGTTTCACTATCCATGTCAACATCTGATGATCAATTCACACTTTCATGACTATCGCTCGATTCAACTAATGGTTCATATTCAGTTTGTTCTAAAACTGCCTTTACAGCTTCTCATTTACACACTATTGTGTTTTGGTTGAAGGCTTCACCCCACTTAGAAATATTGATGGGTTACTTGAAAGTGGCAAAACAAATCAAAATATTCAGTAGATTTTTGTAGCATAGCATTATTTTATCAACTAGAAGGGAGAAGAATACTGTCCTGAGAGTTATTCAGTTTTAAAAACTGTAAAGTGATTAATTACATGTCACCCTAATCCTGACTTGGGCTTAACCATAACTAAATGGAATTCTGAGCCTGAATCACACTCAGAGATAACTTCAAGGAGGTTAAGCCACCAGACTTTATTTTCCTATAAAATGTTCCTTAAATTTTATTATCGATCAGCTTCCTGTAACTCTTATGTAAAAGTACAGCAGAGTAGCTTTTTCTCATGTTAATACATACTGTTCTATAATCTTGTATAAAACATATGTATGCGTGAAACTTGATAAAAAGTGGCTGACAAGTTTACAGTGATTGTTAGTGGCTAATACAAAATCATATTTAAAAAAAGCACATATACATATATATATATATATATATATATATATATGGCTGGCAAAATCCCATCACCACCTCCTCGCGGTGCGGCTGGAAACAACGACCCCATGGGAAGTTGGCCAACAGTGAGGGTTGTCGACGTCAGGCGGAGCGACGCCGATCGACGGACCCTCCTCAGTCGCATCATATGCAACAACGGCTCAACATTTGGACGATGATGCTAGGGCGCCCCTGCAGGCGGCAGCGCCCTCGCCTGAGCGGCGTGAGAAGTGGGCGAAGGCTACCTGCCCAAGGACGGACAGGCTAAAGAAGCAAGTCCGACCACGACTACGATTACGGTGTGGGACCCTCAACATCGGCACCATGACCGAAGAAGCCGCGAGTTGGCCGACGCACTCAAGACCTGTCGTGTCGACATCGCCTGTATTCAAGAGACGAAATGGAAAGGATCAAAAGCCAGAGACATCGGCGAAGGCTTCAAACTGTATTACAACGGCGCACAAGCACAAACCGGCGTGGGAATCGTGATCTGCCAGAAGCTACAAGACAACGTCGTAGAAGTCAGCCGAGTCTCAGACCGCCTCATGTCACTCAAGATCGACACTGGCTCAGCCGTGCTCCGAAGTTGTATCGTGCTACGCGCCCCAAACCAATTGCCCGACGACGAGAAAGACCGATTCTGGGAAAGCCTCGGCGCCCACCTACGATCATTTGCCCCCGAAGAACACGTAGCTGTCGGTGGCGACCTCAACGGCCACGTGGGTCAAGAGCGAACCAGATACGAACGGGTCCATGGGGCCAAGGACGAGGAGCCCGTAACGACGATGGCACACGGCGCTGGACTGCGCAGAGGCCCATGATTTCGCCATAGTCAACACTTTCTTCAAAAAGAAGCAAATGCATCAGATAACATACTCCAGCGGCGCGAGACACCCAGATCGACTACTGGCTCTTTCGAGGTGTCACTTCAACTTGGTCCATGACGTAAAAGTGATTCCATCAACAAACGTCGCCCCCCAACACCGGCTGCTAGTCATGGACCTACACCTAGACCTTGGCCAGCGTCGAATGGTACGAACAACAACCGCCGAAAAGATCAAATGGTGGAGACTCGGCGAGTGGAAGCAAGAGCTTACAAAAGAGCTCGCCCGCATGGACGTGGACCCTGACCAGCCAGTAGCGGACACCTGGGATACCATCTCCAGCCAGATCTCGGCTGCGTCCGCAACCCTTGGACGGACGAAACCGGGAAGAAAATTCATCGATAAACAAACATGGTGGTGGAGCGAAGAAGTGCAAGAACCCATCAAAGCGAAGAAGAAAGCCCTGAAGAAGTGGCTCCAGTCCAGAGACGATGAAGACTACCAACAATACAGAACATCCAAGTTGATGGCGAAGAGTGCTTTCGCAAAGCGGCGGCTCACTATAGCAAGCTCTACGAGGAGTTGGACACGCCTGGAGGGCGAACAAGATCTATCGCCTTGCCAATATGCCCATCGTTACCCAGGATATCGGCCAGGTCAAGCATATCAAGGACGACCAACACCAAGTCTTACGGGACCCGCCCGCCATCCTCCAGCGTTGGGCGATTACTACTCCAGAGTGAGCAACGAAGAATTCCCACACCCGCCGATCAGCAGTGCCGACCCCGTCTCTGGCCCCGTCCCGCCAATTACCATCGCAGAAGTCACAACTGCTGTCAAGAAGATGAAGAACGGGAAGGCGACCGGACCTGATGACATTCCTGCTGAAGTGTGGAAGCTGCTTGGGCAACGTGGAGCCGCGACGCTATGCGACCTCTTCAACCAAATCGTCAGAGAAGGCGAAGTCCCCAAGGCCTGGACCACCAGCATAACAGTGCCCATTTGAAAGGCAAAGGCGGCGTGGCCGAGTGCTCCAACTATCGCCCAATCCGCCTCCTATGCCACACAATGAAGATATTCGAGCGGATCTTGGACGCCCGCCTCGCCATATCGTCACCATCACGCCAAATCAATGCGGCTTTGTCAAAGGCTGTGGAACAACCGATGCAATCCATGCCGCCCGCCTTCTACTGGAGAAACATCGAGAAAAGAACAAAGGTGTCCATATGGCCTTCCTGGACCTGGAGAAAGCGTTTGATAGAGTGCCTCATGACCTCATCTGGCATGCGTTCGGCGCGCGGTGTACCAGAAGCATACGCAACTGGGTCAAGCTCCTGTACCGCAACGTCACCAGCATGGTCAGGTGCCCAGTGGGAACATCACCGCCCTTCGCCATCAATGTGGGCGCACCAGGGATCAGCGCTTATCGCCGCTCCTGTTCATTTTGTGTATGGACACAGCAACGGCGGACCTCCAGACCCCCACCCATGGACGCTGCTGTATGCGGACGACGCTTCCTCTCGGACGAGACACGCGAAGCCCTACAGCAACAGGCCCAACGGTGGAAGGACCGTTAGACACCAACGGCATGAAGTTGAATATTAAAAGACCGAATACATGGAATGTGGCCTGCAAACCGATGGTACCATCAAGATCGGGAGGAAGACCTGAAGAAGACTACCGAATTCAAGTACCTTGGCGCTGTCATCAGCCACGACGGTGACCTGTCACCCGACGTCCGCGCAAGAATCAACGCCGCATGGGCCAAGTGGCGCCAAGTCACTGGCGTGCTCTGCGACCGCCGCATGCCGGACAGCCTGAAGTCAAAATCTACAAATCAGTGGTCCGCCCAGTTGCCCTATATGGATCAGAGTGCTGGCCAGCCTCTGCGAAGCACGAACAAGCCCTAAGCACCATGGAGATGCGTATGCTTCGCTGGAGCCTGGGCCTAACAAGATGGGACTGTATCATGAACGCCGACATCCGGCGAATGGGCATAGCGCCAATTGTAGAAAAGATGCGAGAGGCAAGGCTGCGGTGGTACGGGCATGTCACCCGGTGACCAGAACTCGGTGGCGCTGAACGGCAATGCGGCTCGACCCGCAGGACGACGACCACGAGGAAGACCAAAGAAGCGGTGGATGGACCGGATCAGCGAAGACATGAAAATCGCCAATGTCACCCCAGAAGACGCTTTAGACCGAGCCAAATGGAGACGATGTTGCAAGAGAGCGGACCCTGCGATCAAGCGGACACAACGCCAGGATGAAGAAGAAGAAGAAGATATATATATATATATATACAAAGCAGGAATTTGGCGCATTAGGTTCTGTTCCAGTGATGATGAAGATGAGGAACGAGGTGATACTGCAAAAGAAGTTATTCCTCTTGGACTAAGAATATTTATAGATATATAAATAATACTTGAACTTGCCCTAAAATATTACATCTGAGAAAATAAGAAATGCATGTGCTGATAAAGAACATCTGAAACAACATAAGGCTTTAATTAATAAACCTACCACAATAATAATTTGTGCATAGTTCATTTACTTTAACTGCTTAATAAAACATGTCAAATTAATTTTTATGAAATAGAGATGTAGAGAGTTTGATGAATGAAAGAGTTTGCTTTGAAGGAAGGATTTCATACCATTTGTAAAGCATTTACTGGTAATATTCTTTATAGTCTTAATGCCTTCATTACAATCAAAACATTTAAATTGCACCTGATAAAACCACAATATTCAATTTTGACAGGAGTATATAAAACTAAGGAATGTTTTAGCAAGAGAGAGGAAGTGGGAAAATAATCCCTTCAGCCCATCAAGATTTATGTATCAGTTCTTAGGTTATGCCTTCATCTATTAGTACAGCCACCAGAAGAAATTAAGACAGAAATAAACTCTACCCTCAGATTAAAACCTCTGGTCACAGCATCTGACAATCCTGTAAGTGCTTTCTGGGATAATTGAGCCAACAGGTAACTGTAACTATACTTCTAAAAATAAGAGTATCAGCTGCCAAAAAGTGTCTATACATGTAGCAAATATTCTCCTCCTGCTAAAAACAGATGGACAAAGAATAAGGAAAGAAATATAACAGTCTTCATGAAGAAGGAAGAGTATCTATAAAAAAAAATCAGTTTTGGTAACAAACATGTGGTAAATTAGCAGTTTCATATCATACGTTTGGACTATCTTCAAAAAGAAAGGAACCACAAATGTGTCAGTTGAGTAAAATAACTGCAGGTGATGATGGGAAAATAAACAAAGTTAATAGGAAAATGTCATAAAAATTGTTGCAAAAAGTATCTAATCCAACCTCAAAATTTTAAAGGCCACACAAGAAAATGCACATATCTCAAACAGACATGACAGATCAGATTTGTGACAGTTTGGTCTTTAGAGAATGGTTTTTCTACATATAACACAGAATTGATGAAAGCGGACTCATTGGCCAAAGATTCAGTGTGCAAGAAGAAAATGACATGAAGCCAAAAGTCAGAGGGTTTTCCAAGGAAAAAAAGTAGAAATTTAGTGCTAGACAAGTGAATAGACGAATAGATGTCGACTGTAGAAGAAATTGAGATGGGATACCGAACTTCAAAAACAAAACTGAAAATGTTTGGTAAAACATCAAAATACAACAAACCAAATGTTTGACAAGGTTATTTGGTTGCACACTTGATGCAGTAATTGTACACAACACCTTCAACCAAATAGCTTTATAAAGAATATATGTAACTTCTTTTCCACAAATACTGATGTTCGATTGAATGAAGCACAAACTATGATACAATTACAAAGCATTAAAAGTACTGAAATACCCAGAAGTAAAATAGAGATTACACACATTTTCTTTCTGTTTCATAAATTCAATTCAGCCACTTTCAAACCCATGTAATTTCATTTTTAAAGCAGGAAGATCAATCCTATAAAAATTACCAAGGAGGCAAACACCAAACCTGAAAAGGTTGCCAGTCTATCACATAAAACTCACATTTATGTTCATAGCCACTCAGACAGGGCCAATTTAGGGTCACATTAAACTAAAAGGAGAATCTTGGGATATAGAGGGAAGACCAGAGTAACTGGAAAACAACACTTACAGGCAAGAGAAGAACACGAGACAAACAACTACATAGGTGGGATTCAAACCTAGAACAGTGACGCAAAGTGTCAAACTTAGATCATTCAAAAATAAATGTACTGCACAGTTTTGTATTACAGCTCTTTATTTTAGCATTAACTATCTTGTGATTGGTTTGTAACTATAGTCTGTATTGGACTTCATGTCTGGATTTGGCAGGGGTGGATCTCTAGCCCTTCCTTTATAAATCATTTGCCTCTGCCATTCCTTTGTCTACTGCTATGCAAGGCTCTTTAGGCAGCAGTCACATGAAGAAGAGTCACTGGATGTGAATTGGGTCAGCCTAGATAGACATTATGTTTCATGATTCTGCAATAGCTCAGCTTGGCTCAGTTTGTTTGTTTTGTTTTGTACACTTACTTCAGGAATTAGTCTTTATCATCCTTAATTTCATGGAATCTTCAAGTATCATCTAGTAATTCTGGGTGTTGTGTTTTCACCTTCTGCTCATTTTTAAATAATGTTAAAAGTTTTGGCACTCTTTGTATTTAGTGACCCCAAATGTCACCAAAGAAGACAGTTTTACCTATGATTTGAGAAATCAATACACTTAAATATTACAATTCATAAAACAATAGAAACATACAAAATATGATATTAAGGTGATGCTACCCGCAGTTTATAACAGGGTGTGTTTTATTGTTTAATTGTGGCAAGGGCGTACAGCTGTAAACTGCTTTGAACATGTTAGATGAAAATGCTATGAAGAGAACAAGCCACAGGTAGCCAGCAGCAGGTAACATCTGACTCAGGACCGGAATGAAGTACTGGCTGGGTGCCACTTCATTGAAGGGTATTTGCTAATCAACCTTAGTGTTTGTGTTGGGACTTTGGCAGGACTCTAGACAGGGACACTTCCCTCCTGTGCAGTAGTTTGCTTGATTTGGAAACCTGTGATCCATCTCAGATGGCAGTGCAGATGTACTATTAACTCATGTCCCAATGTGCTGTTCTAACTTCCTACTTTCCATCCTTGTGACAATAAGTGTACTGTATTTATATTGTGGACAAGAGAAGATGTCCCAGAATCTAGAATGAACACTATGTAGGAGAATGTATTCTAAAATGGATTTTGGTAATTTACAAAATGAAGGAAATAACAATAACAATAATAAGCAGGGATAAGATATCAAATAAATAGATAATAAATAAACAATAGTTACTTCACCTATCCTAGCAAACCCAGATATACTTTTGGAGTTAAGTAACTTTTTTCATTGGCAGCAATTAGAAATTTAGCCAGAACGAGGCATTAAGCAGAATCTTAGATCAGCCTGGGCAGCATTAGTGACCATGTCCAATTTCTGTCATAAGTTGTTATGTCTGATGGCCAGGTACTAATTTATCTGCCTTCAGATAATAGTTAGTATAATTCAAGGGAGATTTCTTTTTCTTTTTAAGTCACAGAGAAGGTCCAAAACCAGACTGTATTGCTCCGGCCTAACACTCATTTCTCAATCCAAAGGATTAATCCTTAAACAAATAAATTGCACACTAGGCTAAAATATTCCAAACACTGGAAGCATTTCTAGAACAGACTGTCCATTAAATGTTTATGCAGCAAAGAAGGTGGCCAGCATTCTCACTGGAACATCTTTCATACCTAAAGTCCAAACACCTCAGTATTCATGAAGAATCATATGAGATCCTAAGATTGCAGGCTTCATCACAGCATCCACACACTCATCTTTTGTTAGATTGCCTTAACTTTCTAAACTCTAAAGATTTTCTAGTCGCATGAACCATGGTTTCATGGAAAACAATTGACAAAAAGCAGAGGAAGCAAATTAAAAATTTGGCGCATTGTTCTTAAAAGCTAACCATGAAATTATGACTATGTGCAAAGAAAAAGTAACTCAGTGGAAGAAGAGTCTGGTATAAGAAAATGCCTGGTGTCAAGGACATGTTTGGGGCTATCATAAAATAAAATACATTCTGATTAATAAAGCAGATACAGCAGGATTTAAGGCCAGGTAGCTCTCTGCTGCCCCAGACAAGGATTCAGCAGTTTAAAAGAATGATATGTTCACTTAATATTACCTTAAAGGTGTAAAACTAACAAGCTATAGTTATATTTAACGCCTGCTCCACCCCTTTAGATAACAGCTATAATTAGAGCTAACAGAAACAAAGTTTCACAGTACATGTCTTCACATGAGCCTTTCCCTGTGTCTTCTCACCTTCTAGTTAACTTTTGGCCATTTCCAAGAACTGCAAGTTAGCAGTCTATAAGGCGGAGCAAAGTCAGACCTGTTTTCATTATTGACCAAAGGCTGCAGAATTTCAAATTGCATAGTATTATACATGTACTTGTTTGGCTGACACCTTTATCCAAGGCAACATACCACATTTATGATATAAGTTGTTATATTTCTTTCTTTTGGTTTTCCAGTTGGAGCACAGGCAGGTCAAGTGGCTCATAGCCACACACTGTCAGTAGTGGGATTTGAACCCACACCTCAGGGTCTGAAGTCAAAAGCCTTAATCACTACACTACAACACCCATTATACTAAAAGAAAAGTTACAGAGAGGTATTTTGTATGGGGCTGTAAAAATCAACAGTAATCACAATGGCTATAAGTAACTGAATCAAAAGTTTCATTTTATCATAAGTAACTGTTTAGTCACTTGGAAGAGAGTCAATAGACAATATAATGCACACTGAATACAAGCCAAGAGTTGAGCCCTGTCTTTAGCTTGTAATTACATAAGATCATTTTAAATTTTTCCTTTATTTACACAGTACAGTAAATCCATTTTTAAGCACTCCTGTTAGAAGGCAATTACACTTTACAAAATCATGTGATGGCTGCCTCCTCCAATTGCAAGGCTGTAGCCAAACTGTAAAGGGGATCCGAATTTGAAAAGGAAAAGCCTGACCTTTCTCATTGGACAGAAGGCCATTTTTCATGGATAAGAATAAAAGTAACCCAAGAAGCATACAATTATTCAACTCAAAACTCTATATTGAGCATATCTGTCTCACTTAAAATTGTTTCCAGGGCAAGATCCAACCTGCGAACGTTGCAATCAAGTTCTAGCCTCACTGGGTCAAATATTTTGGGCCTGCACCAAATTAACATCATTTTGGACCAAAATCTTTAAATGCCTTTCAGACAGCCTTGGTGTCACGATCCCTTCTAATCCACTAACAGCTGTGTTTGGTGTTCTTCCAGATGGGCTTAAAGTTGAGAAGGACAAACAAACTGTGATTGCCTTCACTACACTATTGTCACGTAGACGTATCTTGCTCAACTGGAAGAATCCTAACTCTCCTATTCTAAGTCAGTGGGTAACTGCTGTTATATACTATTTCAAATGGGAAAAAAATCTAATTCTCACTTAGAGGATTTCTGCAGAATTTTTTCAAAACCTGGCAGGATCTAATCAATAACATTTTAGAATAAGTTTTTAAAGCACTGAGGAAACAGATTCTCTTCCCTTTTTTCTTCTCCATTTATCTTTATTCACTTATTAATTCATCTGCTTACTTATTTGTACTAGCTTTAAGGTTTACTCTGCTGGCTTAGCTCTCTTTCTGAGGGGTGGGGGTTGATTTGTTTTAAATCTTGTGTTTGTAAAAATTGATTTATTTGTTTGGAATGTTGTGTGATTTCAATAAAATCAATAAAATCAAAAACAAAAAAAGTCTGTTCCCAAAAGTAATATGTCATGTCATTTTCAAACCCGCTTAATCTACAATAGGGGCGTGGGAAGTTCTGGAGTTTATCTTATATGGTACAGGGCAGGAACCTTAGAATTAATATATGAATATGATTAAGTCAACTCTCACTGTATATGACAGTGTCTAAATTGAGATAACATTGATTAGAGACATTCAAATGCTGAAGCAAATCTGCAGTAAGCAACAAAATATTTTGATGCAAGTAAAGAACAGAATCATAGTTAAAGATGGTTGAATGGGGTGGGCAGATAACAGCATCAACAACAAGCATTTTCTATGTCTATGGTATAAGCATACCTTTCCCAGAGAATGTTATCAGGCACGACTGGATGGACGAAGACCTTTGAGCAAATCCAGGTCATCTTAGAGAGATTATATCTCTTGCTTCCCCAGTAGGAAATTGAAACTGTTTCTGAGAATATGGTAGCCTATTCTCTTCAGGAACAATGGCAGACAGGAGAACCTAATAAGGTGACCACTCAGGGTGAATCTGTAAATCAGTGTCACATTCCATTTCTGAGAAATTGCCCTGCTTTAGGCTAAACTGATTCCAACTGCAGCTGTGACATTTGAACCTTAAAACCCCAGAGGTTTTCGTTCTGTTTAGTAAACTATCAGGAGTGAAAATCTTTGGGTAAGTTAATGACAATATACATGAGAGTGATGTGTATGCTACCACTAATATGTGGGCAACCTTTGTACACCAAATAAGTCAGTATTGCAGTTAATATAAAACTGACAGTTTATATTTTTTACCTTAATAAAAGCATAATTGTCTATGTGTCCATCCGGTTGCTATGTCATTCCAAAGGATGGAGCATCACAAACATTAACACAGCTTTTACGAATCACATCCCAACATTGCATTGTACAATGAAAATGTTAACACTGAGGCCTACCTTGATTAATCACATTTCAATCCATCTTAGATGGGTAGCACTGCCAGTTTATCAATAACCAGCTTTATATGCTACATAGTTAAGCATGATAATAAAAAAATAGAAGTTTTTTAGAAGTTTCCATGTGTTTTGACAGTAATTTCTCTGTGGGAGTGTGCTTCTTCTGGATTATGATTTAGGATTATGTATTTATTTTTGTAGGGGCAGCTTTGCAAAGTGACAATAGCTTTCACAGGCAAAAAAGGTTGCAAATATACATGTCCTTTATAAAACCATTTATAATAGTGTTAACATTTTATATTATCATATTTTCCAAGCAGTGTAGAAATATTATCTTCAGAGGAAATACAGTAACATCTTTAAAAATCATAATCCAGCACACAACATTTGGCACAAAATTTAAACTCCATAGAAACAAGGCGCCAAGTGAAGCTTATCAGTAATCAAATACAACAAATAATTCAAGCTATCTGTTGTCACCAGATTGTACATTTTACTGAACTTCAAAAAGAATCTGTGTATTTGTTAAAATGAATATAAAACTCATTCACCAGCATTCTTTCATTCATTTTTCAGTCCCACTTATTCAAATTCAGGGTCACAGACAGGCCAGAGTCTGTCCCAATAGCACTAGATGCAAGGAAAGCACCAAAGTGTACTAGCCAAATATAGAGACCTAGGAGGGGAAGCACATTCAGCATTAAGACAAAAATAAAAAATAAATACAGTAAATAACAACAACAACAGAACACCCGATATGTAGCAGATATAAATTTTACAAATGACAGCTGTCATGTCAGAGGATCACTGACAGAGGTATAGTAACACCAATCCAGGATAAAAGAGGGTGCTGTCACAAACCGTGTCATCTTCCCTTCCCTCCACAGTGCTGAGAAGACCCTTAGTGAGTCAGATCAAGTCAAGTCTAGTCCAACTTTATTTATTTCTAAAGCACAAAACTGAACCAAAATGCTGTACAAGAAAGGTGAAAAAAAGCAATTAAATATACAGTATATATTAGCTGAAATACCTTTTTTTAAACTGTTTGAGAAATATACAATAAAAAAAACACAACTTGATAGATTAATTTTTGTTTTGTGGTGTAGTACTACGTTTTTACATGCAAAATTTTTGACAACGAAATAAATATCCATTTAATATTATTATTAGGTTGATTTAATTCTATTATCACTACAACATTGTTACAATAAGAATAATGCAAGATGAAAATATAGTTAACAAAAACAAATATTAAATGACAAACAAATAATACTACAGATTTTTCATGATAAAACTGTCAGTTGCTTTTACGGAGCACACCAGAAACGTTACCAAGCATCAACTGGATGATAATATACATACAAGACCCCCAAGATTGTTACAGTCTGCTTTACAGTATATACAAGATTGTGGCTAATTGTTGGAGATGTGTTCATTGGAAGGTGCTCTGTGGAATAAAAACTATTTATTGTATTTATATTCTTATATTATGGACTTATGTATTACTGTGTCTGGGACTCTCTGGTGCCCCCTTGTGCTTACGAAGCCTCAACTGAATGATAACATACATACAAGACTGCAAGATTGTTACAGTCTGCTTTATATATAATATACAGCATAATAAATAATATATAATAAAAGATAAAATACCCATACCCATGCATGCATATTTATAATCCTGAATGTACATGACCCAACATGTGCAAACCTTTTGCAGTGTCAAATACCAGTGAGAAGAGTCTTTAATGATGGTTTAAAAATGATGGGACAGACCTAAAATAAAAAGGCAAGCCATTAAATTGATGAGGAGCAGCTAAAACAAAAGCCCAATCCCTCCCCTTTACTTTGAGGGCAATTGACTCCGTCACTATAAAGCCTGGGTGTCCCTGGAAGGTGAGGTCTACTTATTAACTGAACGCACTGCAGAATGGAACTCTGATACGAACTGACCAACTCAAGCTCAAGCTCCCAAAGGCTATATTTAGTTACTGTAATGAAGTTTTTGTTTTTTTGTGCCAGTGAGCACCTCTTTTAGTTTAAGTTGTTAAGAACATTTGAATAGAAGAATTACATTCGATCAAAATCTAATAAACAGTACAGTATTAATCCATCTGTTTGTTCATTTTCTACATGTGCTTGCTCAGACTCAAGGCATCAGAAGGCCCGTCCCTATCCCAAGGGAACTGCACAAGACAAGAACAGCTTTGGAGTTGGCACCCGTCTATCATGAGACATGCTTACACTTACATACTGGGCCAGTTTAAAGTTACCAGTTAACTTAATATTTAGGATTATGATGAAAACCAATAGAAAATCACAAGAAGGCAGCTGGAGTCTCTTATTGCACAGTTCTACAATGTAGACTGTAATTTAAGTTATTTCATTAGCAAAAGTGAAGTTACGTTATGCCCCTTGCAATTACAGTAACTATAAACTGTGACCTTTCTTCCAAATTATTAGCAGAACTGTGAAAGAAAGCAAGCACATGTTCTCCTTGAGACTAACCAGCCACCTGCAAAGATTTCCAAGCAATTATTCCATGAGTGACCACATCTAAAGTGTCACATGAAATAAAAAAAAGTAATTTATTTAAACTTTTAAAACATAAATAAAAAACCAAAGCACTGCACATTCTCATCACAAATGCTACACTGAGCTTGCTGAACTTGCTGACAGGCCATAACATAAATGAAAATATTTGTTTCTTTGATTATTTATTCAGAGTTACTTTTTATGTCAGCTTTTATAAGTCAACAAGTACTGTATTGCTTTAAAAACACCATAGCGACTCTGCTATTGACAGATTAAACAGTGCAGTAAGGCTTACTGGTGTCTAGTTTATTATTTAATTCTGTTAACACATAATAGTTATATGTTTTAAAAATGCTTGCAGTTTAACAATAATGACTCTGTAATAGATAGTTACTGAAACTCAGTATACAAATAAAAACCATTGCTGGCATGTGGGGACTAAAATCAACACAGACACAACCCTTTTGTATTAACAGGATGTAGACAATTGAAAAGTATTTTTAAAAAAGTAAGCCTATTTCATCTTACTGCTTTTGTTTAGTGCTCTTACAATAACACATTTTGAGATCATTTATGTTATTCGGACATACAATTCAAATAAAAATCATTTACTTTGGTAGTTAGCTTTATTTTAGGTGTGTTTCAGTTTAAATTATACTAATATAGTCAGGAATTAAGGGTGCACTTATTGTACTCATTGAATGTACTCCATGAGGATTTAAAAAATAGACAAAGCATTACACTTCTGTGCAAAATGTGGTATATCATGTCAGAGCTGAACGAAAACAAAGGCAATGCTTGCTAAAGCCCAAGGTGGATGAAGCATTTTTATTTTAATTTCAGCTGTGTTTTGTCTTTATAAACCTGCACCACTTACAGATGCGTTGGGATATTCAGCAGTTATTCATGTGATAACAGAGTAGGTTTACAGTTTGCATGTAGTTCTAATAAGATTTTTCAAATAAGTAAGATGGCATTTTGTGGTAAGGTAATTATACTCACCAATTATGGCACCCAAGAGTGCCGATGTGTTTGTTACAAGTTGATTAGCATATTCAAGTAAGAATTTCACTATAATCTGTAGATGTGAAAATAAAGACACTTGTAGTGGAATTACTCAGACAGCAGTGATGGACAATGTTGTATATCTTAAAGATGAATCAGTTAAACAGCTTAGCAAGCTGTTGTACAGTCTCTCTAAAGACAGAGTATGAGCTATGGGAAAGGTCAGACTCAGAGTGGAGAAAAGGAGTGATGAGGTCTGAACAAAAAGAAACCATGGGTATGGAAGCAAGCTGGAGAAGTATGGAATTTATTCAGAGCAGTTTATTTTTGTACAAGACAAGGAGACATAGGGTGATGGTTGTAATAGTAACAAATGGACAGACATGGTTAAAAATAAAATTTAATTAAAATGTGAATGCTCATTTTTGTTATCACTAGTTTTGAAATGAGTAAAAATTAAATACAATTCTACACCATTAATAAAGTGTAGTGTAGTGGTTAAGGCTTTGGTCCTTCAGATCCTGTGGATTCAAATCCTGCAACTGACACTGTGTGACCCTGAGCAAGTCACTTCACCTATCTGTGCTCCAATTGGAGAACCAAAATAGAAATGTAACCAATTGTATCATAAATGGTGTAAGATGCCTTGGATAAAGGTGTGAGCCAAAAAATTTAATTTAATGCATGTTTTCTTTTTTGCAGTTCTAGTATTTCTATTTCTATTCTAGTTGTATTTCTATTATACGGGCATCATCTATTCATTTTAATATATACATATATATAGATATTGTCACACATGTGCGCTTAGGAGTCAACCACTGTCACTGGGAGGCAGTGGGGTGCACTGAACCTCTCTCTTTTCTCTCCGCAGACCAAACACGAGAAATCCTTCCTGTCCCGGCCCCGAGGAGGTCACTTCCTGTGAACCAGCTACAAAAAAAAATCCCTCATCCTCCATTCTTAAACAGTTCTGTTTTGGACTCTAACCAGTAGACATTGTACTCTACTTTAAAGCCTTTTGTAGCTAGGGAAACTATACGAATGGCTGCCCCAAACATTCGTTGTGTGTCCGGCTGTTTTTTTCACACTGGCGTAGTCTGCAGGATGATCTCCTTAAAGAAGCAGGAGAGAACCCTTAGATCTGTAAACAATCCAATCACATTTGGTATTATAAATGGTCGCCATCCGCTTGCAAACACAGATCGTCACATGGCATACATTTCCAGTTCAATATTTCACTGCAATTGTTCCAGTGTACAAGGCTTGTTCTTGTATACTATTCCATTCAACGCTCCACAAAGGAAGAAATTAATAGGTGGATTGCTTTATTATTAAGTAATATATCATTACTTGGAGCCCTGCCCATTGGAATCAGTATGTATGTATATACAGTAGATTTATATATATATATATATATATATATATATATATATATATATATATACTGTATATATATATATATATATATATATATATATATATATATATATATAATATTGTTACAACTCTACAGGGGCGTGCCAGCCACCCTACATAGACAGACACAAGAGGCACACTTACAAAATTTCATGCTTTTTATTTCTTCTCTGCACAGCACACAATGCACAAATCACCACAAATACAGCTCAGTCCTTTTCTTTCTCCTTTCCTTACTCTTCTGCCGCCTCCACTTCTCTCCTCACAAGCTCTGTCCTCTGCTTCCCTACTCTGGCTCCTTGAATGGAGTTAGGCGGCCCCTATTACATTTTACCCAGATGTGCTCCAGGTGCTCGTTGATGGTCTTCCTGCAGCACTTCCTGGTGTGGCGGAAGTGCTGCAGTTCAGGGCTTAACAAATGTCCGTGCCCCCTGGCAGTGGCCACAGGCCCCCACAGGGTTGAGCTTCCAAGCTCTGTTCCTGTGGCCCCAACACCCACCAGGGCAGCTGCGCTCTTGTGTTCCAGCAGAGATACTGCTCCTCTCCTGGTCCTTCCACTCACTGGACGCTCTTGGTGGGCATGAGCCGCAGCCGTCCACCACAATATATATATGTGTGTGTGTGGCTCCTAATGACTCATCAGTACAAGAGATCCCCCACATATGATACATCATTTGACTCATCTTGATGTCTTGTTATGCAAAACATCAAGCATTTTGAAAGTCCCTTCTATTTTTCTCCCTCTGGATCTGAAAAACCCTTGGAAATAAAGCATAAACCCATAGGTGTCTTGAGCAAAAATGACCAGAAGGGCTTAAAGTTGTGCATGCTACATCAACAGACCTCAAGAGTTCACCCCATAATGGGATGCAAGGGGGTCAAAGTTACTCCTTTTCACAAAATTTCAGAAAAATGGACATCGGTAATATAGAAGTGGAGTGACATTTTATACTGTTTCGAGGTTGATGATCATGAATATGATAATATTTTAGATTTTTGATTCTTTATTGGTGGTTGTAATGTTCTAAATGGCACTACAGAAAGCTAAAACAATTTTCAAAAATAAACACATAGGGCTATCGTTTTAGACTATTTGTCAAAGTCAGTGATTTTGAAAATAAAGTTAATTTAGTTTTTTTACCCTTTAGTTGGGATTTAGCCCTTTATAGACCTCTAACAGTGGGTGAAAATGACAAAATTCTGTTACAATCGAGAATATTTAGACTTGAATTGTTTAAATTGAACCACACATTTCGATATTTTAAATATTTGACACAACTACTCTTGTATTATGTACTTTTACCTTATGAAGTAAATCACTACATTTCTAATAAACACTCTGGATAAGGGTGGCTTACACTAACTCAGACTTTTTTGAAATTATTTTAAAAGCTATGGTTGCTGCCCAGGTCTGAGATTAACAACCACTGTGTATACACTTTATAAGGCTATAGAAACTCCAGGACTTTTCCTTATCCTTATTTAAGCGCGGTCTGTACAGCAGAACAGTAATTATATTTTATTGTACATTACTGCGATTCCTATTTTAGGAATCAATGTTGACATGTTCCAATATGCTTGACCAACAGTATAGTGCAGCTGCCAAATTCTTTGGTATTTTAAGTGGTATTGGTGGCCACCACATTTACACATGATGAGAATTAGGAAGAATGCTGCACTATCCATTGTGAATTTTGGTGTTGAAGGTTCAAATTACAATAATATGCATTCAAATTTAGCCCACTGTCAATAAAAAGTGACAAACTGTAGCCAGAGCAAAATAGTTTGACAACATTAAATATAAAAGAATAAAACAATGACTATGCTATACTTAAGCTATGTTTTATAACAACATCATATCTATTTTTGATATGTTTTGACTTGATTGTTCAGTGTATTGCCAGTTAGTGACAGGAGGCTATAGCCAAGCATAGCTAGATGATGGATTGCAACTACAAAAAACAGAAGTGAATCTGCAGTTACATGAGCTACTGTATATGTGTCAGGAAAGAGTTGTCAAAGTCCATACTAAGTGCTGATGCCCTCAACACTTTATTTTAAAGTTCATGCAAGTAACTCATATGGCTGCTGACTTAAATTCTCCCTCTGACTCATGTCATGTCTGTCACATTAAGCAAGTTATATAATATACTTGAGCTCAGATTATAAAAACAAAAAAGCACATAAGCAATTGGTAATAGTATAAGAAGACTAGAGAACCTAGAGAGATACAAGCTTTGTAATGTGTCAACTAATGGTTAAAGGAATTCCATTTTAGATTGTTACCCATATTTTCAAAATGGAAAACAGTGCAAGTATCCAAAAAGCAAACATCAGTAAGGTATTTTGCTGCTTTATCTGGTTAACTCTAACATCAGAGTTATTGTAAATCATGTAAAAAGATACTGACCTCCAACTTACTTTCATAGATAATTTTGTAATGATGACAGCCTAGATTTTTTTTTATAGACAAGAGTATTAAAAAGGCACATAGAATTGTTAAACATTCCTTGTCAATTGCTCGGCCCATCAAGCTATGCCAATCACAATCTGTTTTATATTCGATGGTTGATTTTCTTGGATGAGAAAACAGCTTCTTGCAGGGTCAGTGAGGCCAAGTTCTGTCTCTGGTAAACTGTAAATGGCCAGTTACACCACATAGTATGCAAAAGCATTTGGCAGCTAGACTTTTGGTCAAGCATATTTGGCTCTGCCATCTATTCTGAAACTAAAGAGCTTTTGTGAAAAGCTGGAATCAAAGTAAAATGTAATAAAATATTCATTTTAGTCTGTTGTCCACATCTATGGCACAGTTTCTTGAGACTGTTTACACTCTGATCTGAATAATATCGCTTTTTTTACCATAACATCAAAAGTTCACTACTGCAGGTGGTAACATTCACTGTTGTAGTACTGTAAGCCATATTGCCACTTAAAAAACTTTGACACCAGGAAACCCAAAGTAACATAAAAATATAATTTACACACTCCACTTCCTAAGTGGAAATGTTTTATTTTGGAGCTTTGACATGGTTCCCATTGATTTCTTCCTGTTTATCAGTTGTTTCCAGCCACTGTGGACCACTGAAGCTGCATAGTTCTTTAATTCCAGCCAGCTCAAAACTTAAATTAAACATGTCACTGTTGCTTTTTTCTACACTTACATTGTCAGTCCAGAAACATTTCCTTAATGGGTATTTTTGTCTTTTACCCATGCATCCATCTTCTGAATCTACTTATCTAGAGCAGAGCTACCGGGCAGGGCATATCCCAACAAGCATTGGGAGCAAGGCAGGACCAGTTCCAGAACAGGGCACCAGCAGAGCAAACACACACACACACACACTCATGCCACTTAGGGACAGCAATTCACCCAACCACTATGTCTTTGGACTGCGGGAGGAAACTGGAGCTCACAGAGGAAACCCACACAGACACAAGAACAACATAAACCCTTGTCTCCTAACTGCGAGGAATCAGCATTGCCACTGAGCCACTGTTTGTCATTATTCTTTTAAAAATATATTTTAAAGCAACTTCCAGATGATCTTAATTCACATGTGAATATGACAGCAAATTAAGGCAGAATGTTATTAGTACCTAAACCATTGTCACCTCACAGTATTATAATGGTTGTGCACATGAGTGTGTCCTGTGATACGCTAAAGCATGATCAAAGGTTACTTCTTTTTTTGCACCCAAAGTTTTAAATTTATGCAAAATGAAAGTGTAGAAAAAAACTTTGATAAATATTTACAAGCAGGTAGAGTGTATATAAGAAAAGAAGTCAATACACCCATTTCCATAATCTGCTCTAACCGAACAGCAACCAGTATAAGTAAATTATCAGAAAATACAGCAAATACCAGTGACATTTATAGACAACACAACAACACGACAGTATTTATAAACTGGACAGCTTGATTTGCAGGAGGAAAAAAAGTTGAGTTTCTAAGAGAAATCCCAGCAAAGTTAAAAATGCATAAACCAAAAAATCAAAGTAAGCTTACAACATATACCACTCAGACAATACCTTCTGAACAATACATATAGATGAAGAACATTTGAATACTAGATCTACCCCAAGCCTGAAATAAACCTGGATAGGTTCTTGCTTATCATCTCCTACTGCCAACATAGGCACTAATCCTCCACAACCCTAAACAGATATGTGGGTTAGAAAATGGATGGATTACTTTATGTCAAAAAAAAGACTACTTACTGTTTCTAACATTCTATTATCTTCTGGACTTCTAGGGACTGTTCTAACTCTAAGAACCATAGGTAGGTCTTGTTTTGTTCTGTCTCTGCTTTATCGTCTAGACTAAGTGTAGTACTAAACTCCTTATGCTCTAATTTAGAATTACTTCTTTGTTGCCTGTTATCCTTGCATTTTCATACCATTCACTCCAGTTTATTTAAATGTATGTGATGTATGTTAAATAAGTCATGTTATTCTCCTAATAAATAATAATAACGCATAACAACATTCTACCAAAAGAACAAGTGTATCCTATGCTATGATCTATCTGTTTCAACAGAATTAAAAAAAAACAACTAGAAATAAAGAGCTCAGGTAAAGGTATGGATTAAAACTTGATAACGCATGCCAGTATCCACAAGTCTATATTAGAAAGAGGTCTGGATATTCTTACATTCTGTTTCCCTAAACAGTCTGGTACATTGGAGTAACCAGCTGATGCAATTCAAAAATTGCTTTGCTTGCAACAATCTACTATTAAAATACTTAATTGTTGAATTAAATAGAGAATCAAGTACTTGACAATAGTGAAAATTAAGGAGAAGTGGATTTAAGACTAAAGCCAGGGCAAACTTGTTCATACAAAGAATTGTCAGAATCTGGAACAAACTACTAAGTTGTGTAGGTGAAACAGAAACCTTGATAATCCTTTAAAAGTTTCTGGATGAGATACTGAGATAACTCACCTATTAATTAACCAAACAATCTGAGTGGACTGAATGGTCTCTTTTTGTTTGTCAAACATCTTATGTTCTTAACTCACCAATTCCCGTCATCACATTTTCTAAAGCTAAATATTATATGGATGTCTAGTAATTATTTTTTTTATTAAATGGAAAAAAAACATATAATCAATTTAAGTTTCTGATCTTTTCTACAAAGAAGTTAAACATTCCATCTGTATGTTATCATGTGATTCCCTTCTTCTCCATGGACCAATATTGCTCTTTGTCATCACAGAACTTGCTTAACTGACATTGTTTGGCCTTCAGTTATAACGCGTTTTAAAGTCCAAGTGTAAAGGGGAAGTAGAAGATAGGGATGTTCTCAAGATATTGCCAAAATCATCATAATGCCAATGAGAATAAAATAACAAAATTAAATGGTTTATTAGGAAAATAATAAGAGGGAGAAAAAACATCTAGGAGTAAAGGCCAAAGAAGGCAAAAAAATAAACACTTTCCTAGGTTAAACTAGTCAGACAACGCCCTCTCTATCGAAGTGCCTATCCAACTCAGTATCTCTGAAGCACTCCTTGTAACAGCTGCAACTCACATTGTCCTAAACTGGACAATCTCCCTTTTGCCAGATATGTTTTTGGATAGACTCACAATTATGTATCAGTAGAAGGCTTTAGAATTTTTAATGGACCAGAATATGAGACTTTTACCTTTTTATTTATTTTAATTAAACGTAAATAACCACCCATGCAATCAAATAAAACTTAACAAACCAAAGTTCAGCTCTCACCTAAAAGACTTTATGTTTAACCAGGCCAAGGTTTGTTACCAGAATTTCTATCCTATCATTTATTGAAGTGAAAATGACAAGCAAAAATCGCAGTTGAAAAGTTGTTACCAATGATAAGTACCCTAAAGTCAAACAAATAAAGCACATTCGCAAACTCTCAGGCTTTAATCCAGTTTCAGATGAGGAAGTGCATTATTCTGACCTACTACTCCCAATGATTCTTAGGTAACAAAACCGTAGTAACAATAAACTAAATGATCCACAAAATGGCGACACCCATAAAAAAAAGTCTCAGTAAAATGTAAAATATTTTTAAACTCCAATATATTTTAACCTAACAAAATTAAATTCTGCATGCACCAAACCCCCCTACAGGAGTAACTTAAATCCAAAAACATGCAGGAGAAGGTCAGAATTAAAAATATGTTCCTTTTCATAACACTTGCCTCACAACTATAAACTCATAGGAGCAATGACTTAAATGAATTGTCAAACCTCAGTAAAGGATCACTTTCAGGGTAACTCCTTAAATACTTCTGAGGTAAGAAATATACTTTGGAACTCTTTGGATTATCCTCTTACAACCTTCAATAATGGCCCTAGGTGTCTTAGGCGCCTCCCTGTTAGCCTGTTCTCCCAAATATATAGAACACATCCTGTAAAGGACCCACTTGCTGTCTGTTAACACTCTGAGGACTTTTATTGAATTATTTGTCATCCCTCTATTGCCATTTGAGCAGAAGCTCCCACTTCATCCTGCAGTCTTGGTTCAGACCAGGTACCCAACTACAGGGATATTTACTGTACTTTCAACATATACATTTTACATTATGCCAAACATATGACATGATATACTGTAAATGGCAAACAAGAATGGCATCCCATGGGAATCGGGCAGCATTACAGTTCTCTGAGTTGAAAGAAATGATAGAGGGATGACGGCATAAGATTGCGTTTACAGTATATGCCTTTATCACAATTCTTTATTTCAAAACATCTCTAAAACTTCTCTTTCATTCATTAAAACATCTGGGGTGGAGCGAGTCAACAGGGTACAAAGTTCTAGGACTTGCCAGAGAACAGTAGAGAGTTCAACATACCCCTACAAATATGTCAGGCAAAGAATGTGTTTTGTACTGAGGAATAATGTGTGCGTTCAGGTGTGCAAGAATTTGTAAACTGAGAGAGCCTTTATCAGTGTTATTGTCCACATTTCAAATTCCTGATGTGCAAATATTCAAAAATAAAAGCTATAATTTGATTGTTGTGACCTTCTAAAAACTACAAACAATATATATTTTAGACATAAAAAAATAAAAAATAATACAAATGTTAAACAGCACCACATTAAGATTTAAAAGTAAGCCTAATTTATGGTTATTTCACATTGAAAACAGAACTTAAGTCTAGTAAGATTAAAAATTCAAGACCTCACTTTAGAAATGTTTATTTCTGTGTATATTTTCATCAGAAGTCATTGCTTCCTCCATAAATTAGTTAGATTCCTCTTGGCATCTTGCTACTTTAAAGCAATGAGAGTGAAAAATAGTTAAACATTAAAAACTAAAATTAATATTATTAGATATTCCATGTGGGTGGCATGGTTGCACAGTGGTAATGCTGTTGCCTTGCAGTAAGGAGACCAGGATTCACATTCCAGGTACTCCCTTCTTGGAGTTTAGCATGTTGTCCCTGTGTCTGTGTGGGTTTTCTCCCACAGTCCAAAGATATGCAAGTTAGGTGAATTGGCAATGCCAAATTGGCCCTGATGTGTGTATGTATGTTCACCCTGTGATAGACTTGCATCCTGTCCAGCATTGGTTCCTGCCTGGTTTACCTGTGCTAGCTGGGATAAGTTCCAGCACCCACCATGACCCAGTTCAGGACTAAGAAGAATTAGAGATACTTGGTGTTTAACAAAATCAACTTCCTCCATTCATTCATCTCCTCCAGACCACAATGCATCAGAGGAATTAGGGTTTGATTTCAGGTGGTTGGATTTCTTCCAGCATCCCAAGCATATTGATGAATTGATTCATTGGTCTTCCAAATTTGTTTCTTTCAATACAGGGTCATGTACTGCTAATGCCTACTCTAAGCAGCATTCACTGGAAGGCACTAAACAAACATTTGATTGACAATTGGACAGTCACTCATACTTAGACAATTTAGTGGCAACATGTGAAGATGTTCAACTTGTATCAGCACAGTTGACATAGCTGGTATCTCACAGAGGTCTGGGGTCCATTGCCACCTTCTTCACTGTGGGGTTTACATATTCTACAAATGTTTGTGTGGGATTTATGCGTTATTTAGTTTTTCTCCCACATTTCAATGATGTGTGTGTTACACTGATTGGCAATTATAAATTGCTCAAGGATGGGTTTGTGTGAAAATTTGGCGAAGAGCCTACAATGGACCGAAGTCCTGCCCTGGATCAATTCTTCACATGCACATGGAATTGCTGGGATAGACTCTGGCGTAACATGACCTTGTGTTAGCATAAGCTAACATCATATGTTTTAGACTGATTAGTGCTCTAAAGTGGCCTGGGATGAATGAGAGTAAAATTGTGGGTGAATGTGCTCAGCATCTCGGCATCTAATGCTTCTGGAACATGCTTTGGCTCAATAAGCATGTACTGTAATAAGTGCATAGATTAGCATAATGAATGAATGACCCAATAAACGAAATTGTATAAGATGTTTGGAAAGCATTGACAAAGTGCCCAGGTCAATCTGGGGAGGGTGTATAATTTCCACACAGTTAGATTTAGGGTCACAAATCTAGTGCTGCGAAGCCACTGTCTAATGAACTATCATTCCACTCTTGTGAAGACAACAGCTGTAAAACATATCCACTCTTAACTAGAATCTCTATGTATCCTAATAATGCTAAATGATGATAGCAATTTACAGACAGAGCACTCTTATTTGATCCATAATATATAATAGGTATCAACAAATAGATCAGAAAACTATGCTCTGGTTATTTGACTATGAACTTCACAAAGAAGGTTTTTTGGATGAAAGCCTAAGTCTTTTATTTCCAAGAAAGGGTGGAGCAGAATATTTCACACATTTATTTCTAAAAAGAGAAGATCTGAATGTTCTCATTGTTCACATTAAAAAAAAAAAATCAGATTATACATTGGTCTCTAATAATACAAGGCTTTGCAATTAATACTGAATAAAATGTCTCAAAACATTGTAATATACAGTATGTGTAGTAAAAGCAGTTGGCATGTTTATTAGCAAAGTGAAGTAAATCATTTTTGAACTAATCATCAAAATGACTTGATGTTCTTTCAGAACCCCTTGGGAATCCTCAAGAGAAATTTTATATCCTTCTTATCTCAGGTAATTGAATATGGTATTCACATTCTGACTTTTACAGCAGGACATATAAAATGAAAGGAATGTACAGTAAATGATGGAAATTCTGTCTGATTCTTAACTCATGAGACATGCCTTAGGAACAAGGTTTGAACCAGCTCTGGGCAGAACCCCTGTCTATTCACATGAGGACAACTGACCCAATACTAACATCTCTGGAATATGTGAAATAAACTAGATAATCCATAGAAAAAAAAAATATAAATATTTTTGAAAGAAAATGAGTCTAATAAAAAAAAAAAAAAACTGGAATAACTTTACTGTCAATTGATCAATTTTCTAATCTTCAGTGTTGTAGGGAACCATAACCTAGACTGACAGTCCTGGCTACAAGGTAGGAAAGTGACCATAGATGGGGTGCAACCCCTTCTCAGTTTTCATTTACACATACGTACACATACCCTCCCTCATACCAGGTTAATTTGGAGTTGCTGATTAACTTAACTTGCACATCATTGGGATGCTGCAGGAAAACCCAGTCACATATGTTGAGGACATGCAAACTCCACACAGGAAGTCTCTAGGGCTCTGGAATGGTGAGGCAGTATTGCAAACCAACCACTGTGCCATTCAGAAAACAACCACTTGAGAAACATTTTATATTGTACAGCTCTATGTTTCAAAATTGTATAAAGAGGATTGTTCTTTGAAAGGCTGAAAGAAGCACAATAAGGAAAATGTGACTAGGTATACCAAATATATACCGATGAGCCAAAATATTTTAACAACTCTCATATGAAGGAAATGGTGTTGGCTATCATACAACAACTGCACATGTCAAGGATATGGATGTATTACTTAGTAAGTTTACATTAGGTAGTTGTAGTCAAGCTTTTGAATGCAGAAGATACAAGCCAAATTGTTATGCTAGACAACTGGGTCAAAACATTTCTTTAATAGCAAGGTGCTCATAGTTAATTGCGCTAAGTACTTACTAACAGTGGTCTGAGGTGGGGTAAAGTCACAAACCATCAACAATTTGTTGGGCAGCCAAGACTCAACAATGTGAGAGCCAAAATAATCTACACAACTCGCAGATAATTATAATGATGGTAATGGAAGTAATGTGCCATGAAACGCAGTGCATCAAACAATTCTGTGTATGGGGTTGCGTAGTCACAGACCAGTCAGAGTGTTTATGACAACCTTTGTCCGCCATCAAAAGCACTTTCAAAGGTCGCGTGAGCTGATCATTGGATCAATTGAAGACAGTTACCTACTCCAATAAATCCTGTTTTCAATTGTGTATGTGTCATTTACTTAAGGAAGAGATAGCCACGATACTACTGTCAGACACGCAAGCCTCAGGGAGAGTTTTCCCAGCTTTAATCAGGTGTGAATTACAAAGAATCATGTGAGTACGACACACTCGAGTTGGTAACTGTCTTTCCCTCATTTCCCGTGGAATGGAGGAATAAAACTGACATCACTTTCATCAAGCTCCAAGAAGTCTTATCCCTTCCAGTCCTCCTGCTGCTTAAGAAGCCCACCAACAGGAAGTTGTCATTATTTTTGGTAATGCAGCTACTGAAGGGAACAGATCCTCCTGCAAGGAAGCATTTTTTGTCTACAAAGTACTCTTTACATGTTGGACCAACAGTTGAAAATCAACTCTTGATTTTGTGCCATTATCTTTGCAGGAACCTGCCTTTAGTTAAATGGGACATCTACTCTGGAACCCCAACCTTTTAACAATCTCAGATCTCTGTTCTTACTCTGTATGTATTCCTTGCTATATATACTGTATATATAGTTTCTTCGTCTTCTCCTTCCTTCAAATATCAATTCCTTTCCATGCAAGCATTATTGTTCTCCCCTCCTAGCCCTGACCTGGAAGTACATTCAGTGCCAGAATATTGCATGCAGGTAGCAGTTCCAGATCAGGTAGAACTGCTACAAAATAATGGAGTCCTCTTCTGGCAGTTGCTTCTGATGGCACCCAAGGAACTTAACAGGACTACACTCCTGGATTAGAGGTGCCAAACAGCCCTGTTGGCATTCAAAACAGAGCTAGCCAGAGAGAACTGTCACATAGTGTATAGGGGATAAAATGCTGTCTTTGGGAGGAAGCCTGACCATCTGCTGTTTCTGCCTCCCAGTTGCTAATCTAGGTGAGAACACCCATCCATCCCTGGTGTTGAGCCTCCTTTGATTTGGCTACCTGACCAGGAAAGGGGGCATTATGCAACCTAGATGGAATGCCCATCCAGCAATTATTTTGTCCTTCCATAAAAGTCTCCTGGCTGTGAGGTAGAATATTGAAACCCTGCCATGGGACATACATCGATTCCTTATGCTCATGGCTGGGTATGGGAAGATCTGTCTTCCCAGCCAGGATGCAGCCCTATCCATGACATCCAGGTAGCTATAGCCTGTCATCGGGTGTAAGGCAGGAACAAGTTCTGGATAGGCTATCAGTCACACACACACACACAAACACAAAGGACAAATTAGCAAGGCTAATTCACCTATCCATGGATTTTCTACGCTAGCTCAAACCTTCTTAATAAAAGTATTCAATAAAAATAAAAACTGGAAATGTCTTCCATGCTTTTAATAAATGAGGATAACAGGTTGGATAATGAATGGATGGATGGATGGATAACAATTTGTTGGTTACTAAACTATTCTGTGTTAGGAAAAAAACTTTTTTTTTTAGTATATTTATAACAATTATTCAATAATCTCACCTCAATTTCCCCTTCACCACATTTAAAATCTTTAAAACTTTATATGTATATTCAATCCATTTTTATTTTGGTCTTTTTAATGGTTTAGTAGGGCACATAATGTACTTCTGCACAAAGTGAACACTCACTGAATCTGGTGTGAGACATTATCTAAAATTTCTTCTCTATTTTATTCCAAGATAAATATCCTACGTAATTTTCTGGCATAGTCTGCTCCAGAATTGCCTGTCTACAAGGGTGTAGTTTTGTTTGTATAAATCTTTTTCTTGTGGGTTTTCCTGTTTCTCTGAAATTCTTTCTTTTATGATATTACAATGTGTTTCCTTTGTCTGTGTCAGTAAAATGCTCAGCATTTTACAATGTATTCCATTTGACTGGTATACAAAGAAATAATGAGACTTTACTGTCTTTCACTTGTTATTTTTATTGTAATGGTATATCCTATTTTGGGCTGTCCTTTATAGAAACACATAAAGTATTTTTGTAGATTAATTCAAAGTCATGCCTAAAGCAAATTTGCGCAATGACAACTAATGTATATCATGGCTCCCCATCTAAAAGGTAATAATTCTGTTTGTTTTTTAGGGCAATGGAAGCTAACTTAGCACAGGCCAAAAAAAGATGAAGACCTTTTTGTGGGACAAGATAAGATAAGATGTGTGGTGATGTGGAAGTAGAGTTGCTGCCACACAACAAGGAGTCTGACGTGCACCTCCCAGGTTCTCTGTGCACGGAGCTCCCTCTGTCTGTATTGGTTTTCTTCCAGTTGCTCTGCTTGATGCTAAATTGCCCTGTAATAGTTTCCTGTCCAAGGATTTTTCCTGCATTATGACTTATTGTTGTTGGGATACACTCCAGGCTTCCCCGGAACACTACTCAGGATACAATGTGTTTAGATGATAAAAGGATGGATAATTCAATACAAAATAGGGTGAAATAACTACTGTTGGTATTGTTTCAGTGTTTGTGTCAGATTTGTTTATATAGTCTTGGGATACATTTTCAAATCTGCTTAAGCAAATTCAAGGTCATGGAGGATCTGGCTGCACTGTGCACAAGACAGGAACCAACACCAGTCCATAACAAATCCTATTTACACACACACATTCAAATGCACATTCTGACAACTTAGGGTTTACAGTTCACCCAACATGCACCTCTGTTGGGATGTAAGAGGAAGACTAAAGCACCCATGCATACATAGAGAGAACACTCAAACTCCACACATAAAGCAGATGGACCCAGACTTTAAACCCTGGATCTGTATGGCAACACTGCAAAGCACAATGTCAGTATAATATAATATAATATAATATTCAGCTTTGTGGCATCACTGCATTTAAGTTCCTAATTTTGTTTTAGTAAAGTATTTTGAACCTCTATACTCTTCCAAAGCTTCTGTGCGGTATTGGGTTAAATGGAAATTATGCTTTTTTCTTCATTTTTATTTCTTTCAAAAATTGATTAACTAATTACAGGTATTCATAGCAGTGAAAGCTTTCGAGGAACTAAATGCATGTTCATACAAATCCAATATTTCATCAGAAGCTAGTAAAAACTAATGAGTAACATCCGATTCTATGTTAGCAATTGAACTTTCAACCAGTGTGTTACTAGATGATGGATTTTCTGATGACTACGGAACTGACACCAAGGAGAGACTCACTCATAGTTTCAAATAAGATTTGGATATGATATTTTACAGCTGAAAGAGAAATGTGGGCAAAAAGAAGCAAGCACCAAAGTCAATACGCCAGCACAACCTCAGGCCTGAATAAGAGCCTTGACATCCTCAAGGAGAAATGAGCCCAAGTAATTGACTCTGATGTTAATACTTGTGCTTCAACTGGTTATAACAGACAGCAGTAACTATGCAGACAGCCTGCTACACTTCATAAATTTAAATATACTGAATACACATTGCATTTTGCAGTGGTATAAGCATTACATTAGACCACACTGCCTTCAGAAGAAACAAAACATACAAACAAAATTCCTATATGAAATTATTACAAGCTGACAACATAGTTGATAGATTTTGCACACATTGTTAATATTTTAGCCTAGTTAGCAACATGTCTTCAAAGTCAAGAACAAACAAAGTAATCAGGTGTTAAGGAGGCCATACCACCAAGACACATGTGTATCTACTGTACTGTCAGTTGACACTTTCTGTCATGCTGGAGTGTGACAGTAATAAAGACTACAAATCCTCACAGTTCAGCCTCGTCTGGGTTTGAATACCCCACCCCAGTTGTTGTGTGCAGTTTACATGTTTCCATCAGTCTGCAAGGATTGTTCTCCAGGTGTTCTGGTTTTCCTCCCAAATCTAAAATTTATACAGAGTCGTCTACTTGGCTACTTTTAATTGACAAAATCCTATAATAAACTGGCTCCCAGTCCAGGATTAGTTCTTGGTTTGCAGCTGCTGTTGCCCAAATAGACTTGGGCTCTCGATAAGCCTTTACTGTATATTACTGTATATAACATGTTATAGTGTTGTATCTCTAAAATGTAAGAATTCAGATGTATTTGTTTATGTAAATTACGTATTCTCACTCTTGATAAAGGTTTTCTTTAATTTCACTTATAAGTATTATTTCAGATTCTGCTTTGCTAATGATTTGATAAACAGCCACATTTCATGTGCACTCTTCATTTCACTAACAATTACATTTTTGCAATATCTTGGTTTAGATTTGGAATGTGTGAAATGTCTGTGAAGTGTAACTTTTTTACATGAAATGCTCTTCAATAAACGCCTGCACCTGCATTTCCAATAGCACTTTATACAAGGAAAATACACCCAAGTTGGAGTAGTGCTAGAGGTCTAGAATGAGGCACCAAACTAGCAAATTTAATCTGATAAAGAAAAGCTAAATTAAGTCTAAAAGACAAGACAAGTTAAAGGGGGGCTGTTATGCAGGGTAAGCCTAATTGCCAGGCTTTTACTTTAATTACAGTAAAGGAGGCTGTCCTTACAGTCCCTGAACTTTACCGAGCATGTTTTCTTAAGTTGTTGCCCATAATAATGTAGGAGTTACAAAACCAGAATCTTTTTTGTGATGTTTTTGGCATGAACTGCCATTTCCAAACAAAATTACAGTATGATGACAGTTACTTACAGTTACTTTAAAAATAACAAACAGTTACAAAATGCAAAAATGAAATTGCAATTCGATCCCAAAGCAGAAAGAAAAATAATTCCAAACTCACCCACTCTGAATCCTGGACCAGTTAGGGTATCTCCAGAATGTCCATTCTCCCCAATCAGGGTGGTGTTATTGCCTTGCTCACAAGTGTCCCGGCACTGGCCTTTCAGGCATGTCCTCTTACAAATCAGTGGACCAAATACCACCTTAAACCTTTCCCTGGTGACTGAACGTTCTGCTGCCAAGGTAAGTTTCTGGATGAAAATCCAGAGGAGAACAAGATGAACAGTCATATAGACCATGATAGCATCCTACCTGATAGCAAGCGAGTATGGACCTTGACAGGATGTTTAGAATTCTTGAAAAATGGAAAGCAAAACTGTAAAACTGAATCCAGAGTTGAGTAAAAAAATAAATAAATAACAATAATAAAAAGTACAACAGCAATGATCAAGAAAGCCACAACTTTAAAAATAATAAGCACATCAATGTATATTGTACATGAAGACTGAAAAATTGAAAAAATCCAAACTGAAAATACTCTCCTTTTTTGGGAACTACTCCAAGTAAAAAGGTACAGAATTCTGCAAAAAAATCACTTTGAAAAAATGAAAAGATACTTTGCTTTAAAACAAACAAAAAAATATAATCCTTCCAGCTGTTGACGACATAGCAGCTTGAGCTGTTTATTTTAGAGAGAGGGGGGTGAAATTATAAATATGAGAGGAATGCAAAAAGCTGGAAACAAACTTTGGCAAACTTTTACACTGTCAATTAAACTTGTTTGACACAACCTCAGACTACAGAAACACACTGACAGGGATCCTACATAAGTAGCAAAAATGTTTAGGGCTGCTGTATCCCTCCCTCCCTCTCTCTCTCTCTCTCTCTCTCTCTATCTCTCTCCTTTCCCAGCGTAGGCTGCCGCTTGCCTGGTGTGTGAACAGCTCAGTGACTTGGAGTTTGAAAAAGAGGGAAGGAGCAAGGGAGGGAGAGAGGGATAGTGTGTGGGCGAGGAGGGGACAGCAGAGGAAGGAGGGCAGAGCAACGAAGAATACATTTCAGCCAATCAGACAGCAGGGGCTGGAATCCTGGCCACTAGCCAGCCAGAGTCACTCCTCTGAAGGGAGACTAAAGTAGCTCTCTGTTGTTGGGCTGAGACTGTGCTGGAGAAGCAGCGTAATGACACAGCTGCACATGTCATTCTCTCTCGGCCCTTCTCCTTCACTGCCTCTGCACGCAATAATCTTTCTCCTTCTCTCTTCTCTGTAATTAAAACTGATTTCCCTCGCTGAACTATGTATGAATACTGGCAAAACAACTTTCTGTCAAAGCATCATCTTTATGGCACAGAATCCTGGCATGCTGATGTTTTCAATATGAACAGGAGTGGTGTGCTGATGGCACCTTTGTGATGAACAACTGGCAGCAGAGTAATGGTAGACTTCTGTCTCATCAGTCACAGTCAATATGTCTTCATATTTTGGATGGCATGTCTTCAAAGTCAAAACAGTGTTGCCATCTGATTTTGGTAAACACAGAGAGGGATAGGGTTCCAAAACGGGGACATCCCCATTAATTGAAGTTGTGTCCAGACTGGCTAGTACTCATTATGATTCAGCCATGGTGTGCTCCCTTAGTTAAGATTTTTTTTCATTTATTTTGCCCTTTTTTATTTCTTATGTATTATGTTTATGCATTGTCATTAGTTATTTTTTGTTAATTTTGTTCTGTTTCTTTATTACTTAGCTTCTATGTATTTTTTATTGTGCTCTTATGTTCCTCGTGCTTTGTAGATGGAAACCCAAAAGGTGAACTACATTGACGTCACTGCTGAAGGACAACCCTAAGCCTATATAAATGATGCTGGGGAGCATATCCTTAATTAGTTCATTGATTGTTGTTTGGAGATTTTATTTTTGTAAGGATCATTTTTGTACTTTCTGGATTTTTGCCCTTTTCCTGTCTCAGGTTTACAACTACATCTCAACAGGAAAACCTTTTTTCCTTTTCCTGCTTTTTAGCTACTGTATTTTGCTGTTTTGATTACTTTCAAATGAATTCCTTTTTTAAGTAAAGACTGCATTCAAAAGCCAAATGTTTTTACATTTTTACTTTACCTTGAGAGGCATTTCCATATACAGTATTTTGGGACTTTTAAAGTAATTTGAACTTTAAAAGCCTGTTGCCCATTTTAAGGCCATGGGGTAGAGTTTGGGCTGAGACTGGCTGGGGTGAGGCACCCTACGGAAATCCCTAGCCTGCTTTATGGGTATTTTGCAAAGCCTTACACCCTTTTCCTATTTGGAGTTCACTCATCTATAACAGCGCTGATGCAGTGATAAGAAACTAATTCTTTCAGTTCTCTGGATTAAACTGAAACCATGAATTCTGTTTTTTTATATATTCCATGTACCAGAGGAGGTGTGGAAGTGGAGATAATTAGTGACTCTTGGGAATGACACATGAGTACTGATGGTCTTTCCAAACTCTTGACTTGTTGCTTAACTTTGTCTCAGTAAGTGTTGATACATTGCCACAAGAATAGACGAAAGACATCAAAAAGGTTCGGGGCAGCCACCCATATATTGTGACCTGACTGCAAAATGGATAAATAGATTGTGAGATGTTAAAAGGTCTGAGTCCAAAACAGAGCTGTCTTAAAGTTGCAAAATGGTGGCTTTAAAGGCTGTGACAGGAAGTGATTCCATCAGTTGGGCCAGAACCAGAAGAGACACTGTCAGTGGCCCAGGACCTGGAAGTGACATCATCAGTGGGCCAGGAACTGGAAGTGACATCATCAGTGGGGCCGGAACCGTGCGGGATTTCTCGTGGTGGAAATCAAGGCGCAAAATCAAGCAAATTATAGAAAAAGCCTGATCTAAATCCATTATGTAGTTCTCTTGTAAAAAGTTGACAGGCATACAGATGTTGGATTGTGTGTGTATGTATATATATATATATATATATATATAAAATACTGTATATACCTGTATGTATATATATATATATATATATCTATACTAATAAAAGGCAAAGCCCTCACTGACTCACTGACTGACTGACTCATCACTAATTCTCCAACTTCCCGTGTAGGTAGAAGGCTGAAATTTTGGCAGGCTCATTCCTTACAGCTTACTTACAAAAGTTAAGCAGGTTTCATTTCGAAATTCTACACGTAACGGTCATAACGGTCGACAACGTCCGCCATGTTGAACTTTCTTATTTATGGCCCCATCTTCACGAAATTTGGTAGGCGGCTTCCTGCCTAACCAAAACCGATGTACGTACTTATTTCGGTGGTATGACGCCACTGTCGGCCGCCATATTGAATTTTCCAACGTCACTAATTCTCCAGCTTCCCGTGTAGGTAGAAGGCTGAAATTTGGTACTTATTTCAGTGGTATGATGCCACTGTCGGACGCCATATTGAACTTTTAACGGAAACCGATGTACGTACTTATTTCGTTGGTATGACACCACTGTCGGCCGCCATATTGAACTTTCCAACGTCACTAATTCTCCATCTTCCCGTGTAGGTAGAAGGCTGAAATTTTTTCTGGCTCATTCCTTACAGCTTACTTACAAAAGTTCAGCAGGTTTCATTTCGAAATTCTACGAGTAACGGTCATAATGGTCAACAACGTCCGCCATGTTGAACTTTCTTATTTACGGCCCCATCTTCACGAAATTTGGTAGGTGGCTTCCCTGAGCTAACCAAAACCACTGTACGTACTTACTTCGATGGTATGACGCCACTGTCAGCCGCCATATTGAACTTTCCAACGTCACTAATTCTCCAACTTCCCGTGTAGGTAGAAGGCTGAAATTTGGCAGGCTCATTCCTTACAGCTTACTTACAAAAGTTTAGCAGGTTTTATTTCATAATTCTACACGTAATGGTCATAACGCTCAACAACATCCGCCATGTTAAACTTTCTTATTTATGGCCCCATCTTCTCCAAATTTGGTAGGCGGCTTCCCTGCACTAACCGAAACCGATGTACATACTTATTTCGGTGGTATGATGCCACTGTCGGCCGCCATATTAAACTTTTCAACAGTCTTTGTTACTTATGGGCCCATCTTCAAAAAATTTGGTACACGGGTTCCCAACGCTAACTGAATCCTACTTACGTACATATATACGTCCATAGCCTGCAGCTCGGTCACCGTGTGAGGTGGCGTTGGGTCCCCCATCCCAACGCCTCCCACGTTGTTGGCTGCCTGCCTATATAAGACCGTCCGTCGCTCCGGCCTCTACATTCCCTTCCTTGCTTCGCCACGGGATTCACGTCTTCCTACTGATAACTACAGCCTTTTTGTTTAATCCACGGCTTCTCCGTTGTTTTATTGTTTGTTTATTACGATTATAGTTATTGTATAGGTATTTTAGACTTACTTTACATTTCTCAGGTACCCATTTCCTTTATCATTCCAACCCCATTACCATGTCTATCGAGATGATCACTATCGATCAAAGAACTGTCACTTACCGAGTGGTTTCCATGCCCGGAGATACCACCTACCTTTTCTATTCTCTCTGTTACATATTGCACGGCCATATCAGGCTCACTCTTGATATCCGGAGGAACATTGTGTCTTATGTATTGAATGACTGGGACAGGTTCAAGGTGTGGACTGATGACGGTACAGGAGATAATTATACTACACAGGAGCACTATAAGAGTGAAATGCTTAAGCTCTTCACCTATGGTTTTGCATGTTAGTTGATGGCTGCCGCTGAATTGTTCGGTTGTCGCTATTTTGTACCAAAATAGCCAAATATTTTACACCTTTCGACAACCGCCAATGCCTCTTAAAAATCTTAGATTGACAGGTGATGATTTCAGTAGTGGACACTTTGATGTTTATGAATGTTTAAACTCTCAAAAGCTGGATGTGATTTTATCGATGAAACCTGTTGTGTGCTTATAACCCTTGACAGATGCCAAATGTCACTTCAACACAACAAATCCTGCAAATACTGTTGTAATTGAAACAAACCATGAAACTCAAACCGATTATGACAGCAGCAATCCAAGCTGTGAGATTTGAGACAAGATTACTGTTCACATGGCCAACTGTAAGTTACATGCTCAAGAGTAAGCTCAGTGCACAGCTTGGTCATATTACAACCGGAGGGCCGAACTGACAACATGTTATACAAAGAGATCCTTAACAAATAATTATTGGCATATTTTCCCTCAGTTTAAAAAGGTTAAATTTTCTTCTTAATAAAAATTTTAATGCAGTACTTCACCGCTGCGAAGCGCAGGTATTTTGCTATATATATATATGACAGCAACACTGATAACAGTGACAAAACAATTACATTGACAATCATGCTACGTTATTTTTAAAATGTTTCCTTTTCTTTTTCATAACTTCTTTAACACACTACTTCTCCGCTGCGAAGCGCGGGTATTTTTGCTAGTATATATATATATATGTGTGTGCGTATTTTGAAAAACACTTCAAAAGTTTCTAAAATCCTGTTTTTACATTGTCATTCTGGATTATTATTGAGTGTTGTTTGATGTGGGTAAAAATGAGTTTTAATGATTTTAACACATGGCTGTAAGAGAGCAAAATGTGAAGAAAATGAAGGGATTTGAATACTTTTATCACTTAAATTGTATATATAATAATCCATAATGTATCCGTCTCAATCTGGTATCTATCTACATTTCTCTCTCTATATATATATCTAAAGGCACAGAGCGTCAACCTGGCAGATTAGGGTAAAAAAGAGCTGGAAACAGACTGACAATAAATAGGACACTAACCTGGAACCTGGGGCTACAAGATGGAGCTCTGGGGGAGGACCACATGACTTTTTGGGGTTGTTTGAAGCTCCAGGAGAGGATCTAAAGAATATTACCCCTCTTACTGACAAAGTCTTAATTTGGAAAGAAGTAGTGTGTCCAGAATGATAAGGAAAAAAAGGAGAAACATAGTTTTGGTAGTGAGAGGGCAGTTGCTAAGGTGAATGTGGCACTATATTTTGGTTACTAGGTAAATTTGTCAGCCACCATACGAAGAGGACAGAGACTCAACACCTCTCTTTTGAGTTTTATTTTGTCCATCTGTTTACACATTCTGCTCTTGATTTAGTTTTAATAAACTTATTATTGATAAAGATACATGTTTTGGGTACTCTTGCCTGTGGGTTATTATATACTGCATATTATACTAGCAGGTCCTTTAATAAAGAAAGAATTTTAAGGGAAAATGGAAGGGTGACAAAGCTGAGTGTTCTTCTGTTTTTATGAAGCCAGTCTAAGAGTATAAAACAAATCATTTATTTAATTTCTGCACCCTTTTATGTGTTTTGCTACTGAGCATAAAAAAAAAAGATTTTCTTCATTCCGTTGACAATTTTTAGGATGATTTCATTTTAGTTGGGGAAGGGCCTGTATGTAAATAAATAAATTATATAATACATTTTTATATCATTTGGAGCAACACTTCCAGATTAATTCATTGGTTTTATTACTGTAATTCTGCCTTACACAGTTGATTCAGAAAATACTTAGATCTCTTCACTTTCTAAACACTTTATCTTGTAGTCTCAAACACGCACACTTCAAAAACTTCTACAGGGTAATGTAAGCAATACAACCATTAGTCAACAGGAGGTGCTCTTATCAACACCATCTCCTTGTACGCCTGCAGTTCCAAGTGACGGCAGCTGGACGATGACCTTTCATCTGCATCCTTCATCAAAGCCCTGTCCCTTCAGGAAAGAGTGCTATAAAGGTGGTCAATTTGGACCCATGACTGTGATGATCAGAAGCAGCTTTCTTTTGCTCACAGAAGATGCTGCTCTTTTTGCACTCTTGTGTGACATTTTTGTTTTCAATTAAACAGGGTTAGTGCAGGAAAAACCCCAACTCTTTGTTCTGACACCTCCCTTTTATTTTTACAGTGAATTTAATTTTAATATGATATTTTCTGCCATTTAATCTACACTAAATAATCCATAATGACAATGGGAAAGCATATTTTCAGAAAAGTTTGCAAATTTATTAAAAATCAAAATCTGAAGTCCCATTCAGATAAGTGTTCAGAGCCTTTGCTGAGGCACACAAAATTGTTAGCAGGTTGCAACCTGCTTTCTTTATTTACCCTTGAGATGTGTCTAGAACTTGCTTGAAATCCCCCTGTGGTTAATTCAATTGATTGGACATTGTTTAGAAAGGCACATAACTCTCCATAAACAGTAAGGTCACACAGTTGACAGTGTGTATCAGAGTAAAAACCAAGCTATAAGAAAGGATTGTACTGAGGCATAGATCTGAGGAAGGGTACACAAAATTCCTGTATCATTGACGATCCCCATGAGTATATCTGAATTGATAATTCATGAATAACAGAAGTTTGGAACAACCACAACTCTTCCAAGAGCTGGCTTGTTGTTGATGGATAAGGGCCTTGGTAGGAGAGGTTATCATGAACCTCATAGTTATTCTGACTGATTTCCAGAGAACCTTTGTCGAGAGGGGGAAACTTCCAGAATGACAACCATCACTGTAACACTCCACTGATCTGGGCTTTTTCACAAAGTGACCAGATGGAAGAAAAAAAAACACACGGAAGCTCCCTTGGCACCTGAAGTTCTCTTAGACAGTGAGAAACAAGATACATTGGTCTGATGAAACCAAAATTAGTGCCATGTCGGGAGGAAACCAGGCACTACTCATTACATGCACAATATCATTCCAACAGTGAAGCATGATGGTGGGGTTGTTTTTAAGCAGAAGGGGCTGCACCTGAGTCCGCTGGATCTTATGTTCCACCACTCCCTGGTCAAGGCACTGTACTGCCACCTGTGATGCTTGAATGAAGGTGGGTGATCTAGCTGTACATGAGCCCCGCTGCATCGAATCCTGTGGACCAAAGCATTGGAACAATAAGGAGCAACTAAAGTACATGTATGTTATGTAGAATACCTGGGCTGGGTTGTCTTTGGCATTGGAACCCCTGCAGATTTAGTTTTAATTTTCAGCGTATCTGTAATTTGTTGTTCTATCCTCCTGGCCAGCTGAGTATTTCAGAATCACCTTTAGAGACTTACAATACAATATTACAAATAAGGACTCTACTTCTCTACATATTATATATCTATGTCATAAGTCTCATATTCATTTATTTTTGTTACTTATTCGTTATTATGTTACATAATTTAATTAGATTTTTTTTTCCTTGTAACTCTTTCTTTGACATTTTGTAAAGCAGTTTGAGCTACATGTGCATGAAAATGTGCTATAGAAATAACTGTTGTTGTTGTTGGACCTCAGACTGGGCCAAAGGTTCACCTTCCAACAGGAAAATGGCTCAAAGCACAAAACAAAGACAACACAGGAGTATCTTACTGACAACACTATGGCTGTTCTTGTGTGGCCTAGCCAGATCCCAATTAAACATCTTTGGAAAGATCTGAAAATTGTTGTTTACCTACAGTCTCCATTCAACCTGATAGAGCTTGTGAGGATCTACAGAGAAGAATGGCAGAAAAAACTCCAAATTCAGGTGTGTGAAGTTTGTCATTTCAGACCCAAGAAGACTCAGGGCTGTAATCTCTACCAAAGGTGCTTTAAACCAAGTTCTGAATACTTGTGTCAATGGGGTATTTCAGCTTTGTTATTTTTACTATATACACACAAGAGCTAAGCATTTTCTGTCGCCACTGTGTCTCTTCATATAAAAACTGACATTGTTTTACAAGTCTGCAGCAGTGCTGTTCTACACAGTGCCAGTACTGAAATTAGAATTAAAGGCCCAATATATCTAGCAACAACTATGCTATAATTAATCCTTCCCTGCAGTAAAAGCTACAAGTGTGACTTTATTTTGTTTTATTTTTTGCTTCTCTCTTTACCACCTTTGCAGGCGCTTGTTACATTTTAGGGTGTGGTGTAGCAGTTGCCAAAAGTGCAAAATATCAGAAAGAAAAGGCTGTGGTAGCTTATCTGTGAACATCCATATTCTGCCCATTAAGTTTTATCAGAGGTACATTTTTTGGTTCTAAGTAAGCATCTAGTTCACATCCCTTGGGGTCAAACAGAAACAAAGTCCATGGTAACTGTAAGTAGAGTGGTGGTCTGGTGTGATAAACATGAGGTTTATCTATAGTAATAAAAGGCAAAGCCCTCACTGACTCACTCACTCACTCACTCACTCACTCACTCACTCATCACTAATTCTCCAACTTCCCGTGTAGGTAGAAGGCTGAAATTTGGCAGGCTCATTCCTTACAGCTTACTTACAAAAGTTAAGCAGGTTTCATTTCGAAATTCTACATGTAACGGTCATAACGGTCGACAACGTCCACCATGTTGAACTTTCTTATTCATGGCCCCATCTTCACGAAATTTGGTACACGGGTTCCCAACGCTAACTGATTCCTACTTACGTACATATATACGTCCATAGCCTGCAGTTCGGTCACCGTGTGAGGTGGGGTTGGGTCCCCCATCCCATTGCCTCCAACGTTGTTGGCTGCCTGCCTATATAAAGCCGTCCGTCGCTCCAGTCTCTACATTCCCTTCCTTGCTACACCACAGGATTCACGTCTCCCTGCTGATAACTACAGCCTTTTTATTTAATCCACGGTTTCTCCGCTGTTTTATTGTTCATTTATTACGATATTAGTTATTGTATAGGTATTTTACACTTACTTTACATTGTTCAGGTACCCATTTCCTTTATCATTCCAACCATACCCCCATTAACATGTCTATCGAGGTGATCACCATCGATCAAAGAACTGTCACTTACCAAGTGGTTTCCATGCCCGGAGATGGCACTTGCCTTTTACATTCTCTTTGTTACATATTGCACGGCCGTATCAGGCTCAATCTTGATATCCGGAGGAACATTGTGTCTTATGTATTGAATGACTGGGACAGGTTCAAGGTGTGGACTGATGATGGTATAGGAGATAATTAAACTACACAGGAGCACTAGAAGAGTGAAATGCTTAAGCCCTTCACCTATGGATCTGCATGTGAGTTGATGGCTGCCGCTGAATTGTTCGGTTGTCGCTTTCAAGTGTACCGAAATGGCCGAATATTTTACACCTTTCGACAACTGCCAGTGCCTCTTAAACATCTTAGATTCACAGGTGACGATTTCAGTAGTGGACACTTTGATGTTTATGAATGTTTAAACTCTCAAAAGCTGGATGTGAAGTTATCGATGAAACCGGTTGTATACTTACAACGCTTGACAGATGCCGAATGTCTCTTAAACACAAGTCCTACAAATACCGTCGTAATTGAAACAAACCATGGAACTCAAACCGATTATGACAGCAGCAATCCAAGCTGTGAGATTTGAAACAAGATTACTGTTCACATGGCCAACTGTACGTTGCATGCTCAAGAGTAATCTCAGCATACAGCTTGGTCATATTACAACCGGAGGCCCGAACTGACAATGTGGTATACAAAGAGAGGTTTAATTTTCTTCTTAATAAAAATTTTAAGGCAGTACTTCGTCGCTACGAAGTGCGGGTATTTTGCTAGTCACAATATATGGCCCAGTCATCAGTCATACTAGTGACAAACTACTGATGGGTCTATTTGTGCCATTCATCTTGGAGCTGTGATCAAAATACACTTAAAGCCAACTTATAAGAGTAAAGTGGACAGCCTTATTCTTGAAGATGGATGTTTTTATAGTTATAGTCAGCTTGCTGTACACAGGAAATGTTGTTTTAATTAACTTCAGAATGTACACAAACTGGCAACGGTGATGTTACAATAATAACGTAAATATTATTTACAGTAGTGTGCATTTAAAAAATGTCATGCATGCCTAAAGTCTTCAGGTATTCCGATACCTTGCATTTATCCAGCTAGGTACTAAGATTAGTTGAATTCAGTCTAAAAATGATAAATATAATAACAATTTAAAAATCCATATAGGAAAAAAAAATCACAATTTCAGCAATCTTCTATGGGTGAGTAACTTTTAGGTTCCTAGGCGTCTATTTCAGGAGACTTAAGTGTGTGACCCGACATTTGCGCAATCGACATATGCGCGCAGACAAAATAGCGGCGATTAAAACACGCCATCAAAATCGGGCCAACAAAATTGCCCCGACAAAATCGCGAAAGTTTTATTAAATATGAATTATAAGTTTAAAGCATATATAATAATGTTTATTTTCAGTCAATATTATGAGACATGGCATGCCATCAGCACGGCACGCAGATAGTCCTTAAGATCACGCCCTGCATATGCAGGATGAATTGCAGCAAGGGCGTCCCACTCTCTTGGCCTCTCTCGCGATTTTGTCGTGGCAATTTTGTTGGCGCGCATTTGTCGAAAACCAGTTAGCAGGTTTGTCGACGCTCATTTGTCCGTCGCGGTTTTGTCGGGGCGCATATGTCTATCGCACTTTTGTCGGTGAACCCTTAAGTGTTTTTGGGTTGGGGCTTCTTTTAGAGGTTGTACTTGTGTTTTACATATCATATTAGTTTTTACATCTCTTCACTTCAATCAACTTTGCTATCTGTCCTATTACACTTGCTGAATAAACAGGCCCTAGCCTAATGTTACTCAATTATATTTACCTCTGTTGTAAGTCGCTTTGGATAAAAGTGTCTGCCAAGCAAATAAATGTAAATATTTTAAAGTACTGTATGTTATGTTACAGGTGAACTCGGGTCTGGAGAGATGAATCATGTCTCTATATATGCATGAAAGAGACCAAAGGATAGAAGTACAGTATGTTTGGTACAATGTTTTAACTTCTTGAACAAATGAACCAAAATGATTCATCAACTGGAGTGAGTTATGGAAAGTTGTACAAATTTTCTTTACTACCTTGATTGAATATACCATTTTTATACATTTTACAATATATATACATTTTTTTTTGTAAAAACCTGAAAGCACATCTTTCTCAATCCAACTCCTTGTGATAATGGAAACCTTTGTGACTTTAATGCATATTCAGAACATGCTTTAAATAACAAAAATTTTGAATTAGCCTATTTAGCCAAAAATGTAACGGTTTACTTCATGAGGTAGAAAATAAACAAGATTAGTAGGTCAGATATTTGAAATATTAAAATATTTGCTTCATTCTAAATATTATTCTCAACTGTAATAGACATTGTCATTTTTCTCCCTCCTAGTAAAGGATCAAAAATAACACATTTGTAATCACTGACCTTGAAATTGTCTCATACCTCACATGCATATATTTGAAACCATCAGGACCACCAATAAAGAATTAAATATCTAAAACATCATTGTAAGAGCCAATCTTAGAAAGTTAAAGTTTTGAGTTAAACTCATATTGATGTTTGCTTAATTTAAATAGAATATTAATGTCTTTCATAGTCATAGCTTATGGTATAGTCTTTTCCCCCTATAGTTAACAAGAGATAGAACCTTCTTACTATAACTGAATAACAGTGTGATAATAAGCTCAGTTTGTTTGGAACAAGTCCCAGTAAAGAAGGACTTGAAATACCCATTTAAGCTTAGAAATGGGATAAGCATACAGTTTTCTGACCGTTTTGAAATGGTTCAGAAATATTAAGTAAATAGTAACGATTTGAGATGTAACAAGATTAATCTATAATTGAACTTTTCTTAACATTAATTTTTCTCTTTTTTTTGCTATTTTAATTTCCTTTTTTTGTGTAAACTGTTTTACTTTAAAACTTAACTAAACTTTAAAAAACGAAGATACTTTGTCTGTGGAATCATTTCTGCGCGTCAGGCTTTTGTTGAATCCCATTTTTGAGTTGAAGCTGCAGAACTTTGATAATTTTGGGAAAAAGAAAACGCAGCTACAATCATATTTAAGATCAACAACGTCGAAACAGCATAAAACAACACTCCACATACCTATATTATCAATCCCCATTTTTTTGAAGTTATATAAAAGGAAGTAACTTTGACCTCTCATATCCCATTACAGGGTAAACCCCTAGGGTTACTCAATGTGGTATGCTGAACTTCAAGTCCTTCTGATCATTTTTCCTGATGACTCCTACTTGTTTACTCTTCATCATAAGGGTGGAAAATGGTGAAAAATGGCCTAGAAATTAGAGTTTATTTTGTCTATAGGGCCAAAAACAAGGGGAAACCCCACTTGAATAACTGGACACAAAGAAGATAAATGGTACATCATCAGTGGTGGTTTTCTTGTACTGGTGACTCAGGACATACTGGAAAAAAACTAAAGTGACTTAAGCACTAGATTTGAATTGCTGAAAAAAATCAACAATATATTCTGGTGGAATCATTCAAATTAATTCAATGTTTCTTATTTTTGGAAATAATTAATTCACAATAAACAATTCTAGAAAACCTTTTTCAAATTTTTGTTTGGGCAGACATTTTAAAGAAATACATTTTTGGTAAAGCATCAGAAGACAGTCTTTACCCTTTTTAAAAAAGAAATGGTGCAATTTTTGATGTCTGGATTTTAAACCAGCAAGATACATTTGAGAAATTGGATGTTTCTCAATAACAATGCTGTATTTGAAAATTTTGATATGCACGATTAAACAGAAATCATTTTAACTATAGTATAGGCTGAAAGTCACGGCAGGCAGATAACTTATCTGAAATGTTAATAGCTGACATGCTACATGAGTTGTTTAATAAGACTAAATCATACTTTTCTTGAGTGATTTGCTGAGCAAAGATTTTTTATTTTGGGAGAGAGAAAACGCAGACCTTGTCTAATTTTATCTTTCCAGTTCTCTATGGCCAGTTTCTTCTCATACACCAATGTTCCCTCCAGGATCAACATGCAAAAAAAGGCTTGTGTTTTGTTATTGTCTTATAAAGAGTGTACTGTATCTTGTCTAGTTTTTGTACTGTGCATAGTGCTTCTTTTAGCTTCTTGATGTAGTATGGCTTGGAGTGGCAGGATAGGCCTTGCCACTTGTGGTGATGGTCTAATGACTGGTCAGATTCCCCACCTTAGCTATTGGCCTGGTCAAAATGACACTCCAGTAGGGGGCATAACCCTCTTAATTTCATACAGCATGATTTAACTTGATATTTTCCATTTTCTTTAGTATGACAAGTTGTGAACATCACATCAATAACCCCCATCGATCCCCAGGGAAATACTGTAGTGTAGGCAATGCACTCCTGAGGAAAGAAGGATGGTATTTTGTAAGGAGGGATATGCTAAGTGTCTGTCAGTAGTACTTCAATACAGTTTGCCGCAATATAAATATGGACCTGGATAGTTCCTCAACTGTTTATCTTTTTCTCACTATATCAGATTCTTTATCAATATACACAATTTTGCATTTCATTAATATTTCTGTGATTTCAACATTATGCCATGCTGTTAAATGCATTAAATGCAACAAAACGCAAAAGCTAAATGCAGCACTGGAACACCACAAGGAACATTCCTGTTTCCTTTTCTCCTCACTCTGTACAGCTCAGAATAAAAATATAACATGAGGTCTTGTCACTTGCAGAAATTTGCATGTGAGTCTTCACTTATGGGGTGTATCGATAAAGGGAATGAGACAGAGAATAGGAGTCAGGTGGGAAACTTTGTTGTCGGCAACTCAACATCAGCAAAACCAAGGAACTGGTTATTGACTTTCAGTATGTGAAAAAGCCTTTATGTCCAGTCACAGTCCGCTCCAATAAGTACTTGGGGGTCCATATCAGGTAGGTTAGACTGCTCTCAGAGCAGACTCTTTTTTTCTTAGGTATCTGAGCCCCTTTACTTAAGGAAGTGACATCCTTCAGATCTTCTACAACTCTGTGAGGGCCAGTGAATTTTTCTGTATTGTAGCATTCTGGGCTTGTAGCATTACTTCAACAGAAGCCCACCAAATCAACAATTTAATTACAAGGGCAGGCTCAGTATGGGTCACACTCTGGAACTTCTGGGGGTTGCAGTGAAGGAGAGAATTAAAACAAAACTAAGTCTTATGAACAATACTGTGCATCCTCTCTCTGTCAAACTAACACTGAGGACTTTCAGCTAATGAATTATTTAGCAGAAGTGTGTCAAGAAATGCTACGGGAGCCCCTTTATACCAACATCAATAAACCTGTTTAATGCATCACTGTAACTGTGACAGCCAAGTCAGAAGATGACTTTATTTTTAGTCATTCTGGTGTCTGTTCCAACCATAATGTGTGTGTGTATATATATGAGAAAGAGAGAGAAGAGGAAGAAGGAGGAAAGATTTTGTATTGGTGCCTTGTGCTTATTGTAATGTGCTGCTGTGGGAAATGAGATAAATACATTTCTCCTGTAAATAAAGATGTGTGTGTTGCAGAGACTTGAGCTAGCGTCTGTGTGTGGCGGGTGTTTGGGGAGCTATAGATAGATAGATAGATAGATAGATAGATAGATAGATAGATAGATAGATAGATAGATAGATAGATAGATAGATAGATAGATAATAATCAATCTATCTATCTATCTATCTATCTATCTATCTATCTATCTATCTATCTATCAAGCTTCTGTAAAAAGCCAAATTTCCCCATGGGGACTAATAAAGTTCTAAATGTGGTCCATGTTCATTTTACTGAAGGCTTTCTGAGCAACTTAAATGAAAAACTTTGAAAGACGTTTCATTTAAAATCTCATGCATTTTAAAGCTTATAAGAGCTGTTGTTTTCTTTCTCCCACCCTCACTGCCTCATGTTTCCACATTTTCTTTTTGTTCAGGGCATGTTCATAGATGTTTATTTTCAAAGTGGGGTAAGAATACTATTGTCAAGATGGGTGTTGAATTACTGCAAACACTGCAAGGCATTTTGTGTAGGAATGTTTAATGCGGCAGCATTATTATGGACAGAAATTACTTTTTTTCTGGCAAGATTAGTGTTTCTGACAAATCACATTTGTTTTATGGTTTACAGACATGATTAAGCATTTCTTTGTTTTTCTAACATTAATCATTATAATGTGACGAGGGCAGTTGACATAGCTATTTTATTCACATCAATAAAATAGAAGACATAAATAAACAAACTGTTGCCATTTTTTCTGTGAAATATTAATCTTACTGTAATACACACTATTCTGGTTTACATTAGTGTGTTATATCCTGCTACCTCCCAATCCAGCTTCGGTTGTTGCTTTGAGGTCGCTCGAGCTCCCTGAGACTCTGTGTAATTCGATTAAGTGGGTTAAATAAATGGATGGATGGGTTTAAAGTCATAGGTGAATGGTAGTGAATTTGGCACAGAATATTACTGCTGCACAGCTCCTTTCTGTTGAAGACATACAGTACTGTATAAATCACTGCGCCTACAAAGGCTAACAGTAACAATGAAAGACTTTAGGCATTCTGTGCATTCCCATTTGACCCTCCTAAATTCTAGTAAATAATACAGAACCTTTAGGCAGTTTTTAATCTACAGGTCATGAAGCTACTCAACAGTCACTTGTATGACAGTGGCATTCATGTTTCTTGTTCATATGTCTGTTTCCATGTTTGATGCTGTATTCACTGATATATTTTTTTTTCCTGTTGATATTGTACCACTGTGGGAAACATTCAAGTAAGAATTTCCTTGTATTATGCACACAAGACAATACATTAGAACGTCAATATTATATTCTTACAAAGTTCCAATCCTCATTCCATATTATACTGCATTGTCCTCCTAATCTGGATTAAGAACATTCATTCTTTATTTTACAAATACAATTATTAAGGGCATTAATAATAGATTTTATAAGATAATTGTCAAAGGGTTATATCCCACAAAATGATCTATTTAAGAAGTGCTGTTAATGGCTTTACAAAGTAGTTGGATCAGTTCAACAACATGAGGTTTATGCAATCTGCAAGTCCATTGTTGCCTTTTTCTCTTGAATTGCCAAATGTCAATATAATTATGCAATAGGTATTTAAGTTTTTACTACTATACAAATTCTATGTTATCATTTTGATAAGCGAACAGAACCCAAAATATTGTTCTGCAGGCAGGGCCCAAGAAGGTCACTATGCCTCTCCCCAGGTGAGGTTTTTCATTTTGCAGCATCTCACATTGCCATTCCACACTGGGGTGTAACATGAACTTTTAAAGCCCATGGATTAATCCACCACCGTGTTTAGTTTCCTTGGATTTTTCTACAGAAGTGGGTTGACTGAATGGGTTCATGACGTACTTCTTAAATAAACAAACAACAGATTCTAAAAGTAACACTTGCTTATTGTGGTCAATGTATTTTTAATTGGTCTTTACCTCATATGTTCACAAGAGCTGTTTGATTTATGAGGAAAGAATCTTGTGGTACATTGTAAACAAATATTGCGTTTTTTGCTCACACCACTTTTTCACAGCTTTGCATGTTCAGTGATCTACTTTTTTCATTAAGTTTCTCACACTCTTTTAACAGGAAAGAAGAAAATAGACAACGGCTTATTTGTGTGGAAAACACAATGTTATGAAATGAAATTATCTCCCACATAATTTTAGCTAATTGGTGACTACTTACAACATGACATTACCAGCAAAATTATTGTACTGCTGTGACTATCCAAAGGGTGATTGTGCTGAGCAAAAATAAAAAAGGGACAGATGTAAAGGAGGAATATCAAAAGAAACAAGAAAAGGGCCAGGGTTCTCTTTTATAAAATTTTGCATGGATTCAAGTGTAAAAGTAGGCATACGCCAAAAAACAGGAAAATGCATATGCTTAAAAAAATATACCTGACTTATAAAATATGTTGTGTGCACCTTTGTACTCAGTTAAATCTTTATAAATCACAATCATCTTGTAAATGTGCTTACATAAACGCACTTCAAACCCTGTCTGGTTGCCACCCTGAAACAACCATATGTGGAATATGCTGATTATCCTCATACATATGCACTCATGAAGCTGCAGACCTTCATTGGATGGTAGAGCAGCCTCCCACCTGACACATCCAGACACTGGCACCTGCAACTGAGGGGTCTTGTGGTGCCCTATGCACGGTATTGTAACACTTCTCTTCTGTGCTCTGGGGGTTAGGGAAAGGAGTAAGGTGCTAATGTCTGAGAGGATAGTCAGTCTCACCTGGTACATGTAGTGACATGACTGCTGTTACAGAACTATCAGGAAATATTCTGCCAAAACTATGTTGCTTCAAAATAAATGAATCACAGGTTGACCCAGGCCACCAAGACATGATGTTTGCAATTTCATCTTGGCATCACAAACAACTTGTACAGTATTGAAATGTAACAGCTTATGGTTAACAAAAGCAACTTCATTCTCACTTAGGGCTGCCAACTCTCTTTCTCTGGAAATGGGGACATTTTGATCAAAAAATGAGAACTTTTGAGGACACCTTTCCCTGTGGTGCCATAATACAAATGTTTTTTTTTTAAATGATATAAACCTTTAGCAGCAGTTTATGACTATAATTATGATATGATGGCCACAATCACAGTCACTGGCAAACTAATAACCCATTAAATATTTTGAATATGTCAACCCTCTAAATTAGCAGACTTCATTCCTTCCATTCTTATTTGGATAGCTTAACTGTTGTAAACTTGCAAAAAATGATACATATGGTAAATTCACTTCTAGTAGAATAAAAAATAATCTCACTCTTTTCAATTTAGTTTATTTGCATGTATCTACATTCTTTCATATTTTTCCACTAAAGCTATTTTTCTCAGTAAATTTGGGTTCTTGGATAAATATAAATATAAATCTTTACATAGCATGCTACTGAAATTTAATCTTGTGAGCATTAGCTCCTTAATTGAATCTGTTCTACCCTTTTACAAACAAGGATATTTGTTGTTCATGTAGTCTGTGAACTTGCACTTTCTTTTTGGTATAATTGGTATTTTTGAATTTATGTAAATGAAAGAATTATGAAAATATTAAACTACTTGAAGAAGTAACTTATTACTTGAGTTCCACAGTCAATAAGATTATTTGCTAGCTGACTTTCTTATCTGTTTCAATATGAGCTTAGGAATGTGTGACTTCCGAACATTTATTTAACACTAGAAATACCAGAGCCTACGAGAAAACTCGTTAATCCGGCCCACCTTAAATCCATTCGCACATCTCCGTCAGCATCTTTTGTCCTGTAAATGTGCTGATAAAGACAATCAGTAAGCAGCCTGCTATTCCATCCCCCACAGTAACCTATTGGCCATATTTAGGAACATTCAAGAAGCAAAGAGCATGAAATAGCATCACCCATAACAAAAAAAATGTTCTTACTATAGTGAAAAAATATTCAAATCCAAAAATAAATGTGACATCTTTATTCTTTGACCTCTAAAACATAAGTTGACATTAAAGGAAGCATACATAAAAAATGTACAAAGTATAGAAAAAAAAATCATAATGAAATCATAAAACAGTGACTTCATAGCAAAGAAATAAATGCACAATATGATGCTGATAAAGAAATTACGAACTGGACCCATCCTTACGTCACATCATCATGTCAATAAGCATTATTGGAATTATTTCATCATTTGGAAATTAAACTAATTATATATATATATATATATATATATATATATATATATATATATATATATATATATATATATATATATATATATATATATATATATATATGCAAGTTTAGATTTCATTAACTATGTTTTCTAACAATAAGAAGTGGATTGTACAGAGTTCATAAAACATCAATAAAACAAGTTTGTTTTCTTTCCTTTTTACAGAACCCAGGCACAACGTATTTCTTCCATGTGAAGGTAGGTAAACTGGAAAAACTGGACGATCCATCCAGGGTCTAGTTGTTTTAACTTGTCTCCCTTCTACTTGGCAGATATATATTGACAGATTTGTAACAATGAAATAATCTTTTAATTTATCCATGTAAGCAATAAGACTCAAGGACAAATCAAAAATGTTTGTGTGGCTGTTTTACCAAAGTTAACCAGAAATTGAAAACAGTTGTTAGTTGGTCTCAATTTTTCTTGCTTTACCAATGATAAGATCATTTGGCAACTACAGCATAACCATCATTTTTCACTGTTTACCTCAACTAGTTGTGCCCAGGTTCCAACCAGGCAACAGAGACTGAACCAGCAGACTGCCTTAGGTGATTTTATGCAGAAGGCCAGAAAGATGACAATGTTCCACTCACTACTAGCCATATATTTTGACATTTCTTTCCATTTGTGAGACCTGTCCAACTGTACCAAGGGTGAATTGGCGAGACTTGCCCAAATGTACCACAGGTATACATTTAAATGCATTAACATATGAATACAGCAGGGTGTCCACAAAAGAAACATGCTGTGTAGAAGTCTTTTAAATCCAAAGTTTCCTGGTGGAATCACTCATCTTTAGAATGTTTACAGTGCAGTGAATCATTTCTGTTGCTGAGATTAAAAATAGGCATCAACAAGGTGATACAGCCTTTTTCTAGTTGGTATTGTGAACAAATTCAGACTACATTTTAAAGTCTGGATCACACAGTCTAGCTTTAATAGTAATGTCTTTGCGTATTCGAGTATATCTGAGTATATTCAAATCTCCGGACTCCAGACCCGCTTCTGCTTTTTCCATTCTGTCCGGTCACATTAGATGTAACCCATCCAGCATTATATAGCATATGAAGTAGGTTTAAGTTGGTTCTCTGCAATATCCAAAATGCCACGATACCTAACACACCATGAGATGTGAAAGTTCTTTCAACTTTAAAAAAAATCAAGGCTGGCTAGTTTTGACTTATTTTAAACTTTTGTTTATCCTCGTTCCAGATCTTTGCCATTGGCATCCTTTGACATACTGTTCCTCCGATTTGGTGTGAGATAGCTCCTCTGTCAGTAATGATCTCAGTACTACCAGCTGGGTACATGAATATTTAATATATCTCATTTTATATTCCTCAAAAGTCTCTTACATTCACAGATATTGTAAATGTAAGGAAGCCTTCAGATACTACTATGTCTATCTATCCATTATCCAAACCACTGTATCCTAACTACAGGGTCACAGGAGTCAGTCCCAGCCAACACAGAGCACAAGAAAGGAAACAAACCCCGAGCAGGGTGCCAGCCCACCACAGGGCACACACACACACACCAAGAACAATTTAGGATTGTCAATGCACCTAACCTGCACGTCTTTGGACTTTGGGAGGAAACCCACGCAGACAAGGGGAGAACATGCAAACTCCACACAGAGAGGACCCAGGAAGTGAACCCGGGTCTCCTAACTGCGAGGCAGCAGCGCTACCACGCCACCGTGCCACCCCAAATGGTAATGTCTTTAAATGTAAACTTGTGACACCACTGGGCAGATCTGACTACATCTTACTTTCATCTACAATCCCGTTATCAGACAGCAGCTGCTCTCTTGTTTAAGCAAGAGGTTCTTGTGTGTGTTTGGAAAGTAGTGGTTGGTTATAATATTTACATTTTCCTAAATGAGTTCCTGTGAAGCTTTAATTACCCTTTGGGGACAAATAAAAATCTATCTATCCATCCATCCATCCATCCATCTTTTTAGGAATAGTGTTTTTAAATGCTGTAAAGCACAGGATAAAATGTTAGAAATACTGTAGTACTTTTCACAACACCTACTGGATACACTTAAAATGTCATTTAGACTTCAGTTTTTGCCACATCAACATCGTAATTAAGCCTATTCCACAATTTTCAAACTGTACTGACAGAAAAAGGATTATTTACTCTAGTTGTAAAACCAGTTTGACATTTAAAATATTCAGCCTGGCATTTTCCCTATTTAATATACTGTATCTTGTAAAACAACAAACCATTTTTAATAAAGCACTTAATGTGTTTAATTACTAATTCAAACAAAAAATAAGGTAGAAATCATCTTTGACTATGACCAGACTAGACTGGTGCTCTAGACGTTCCTTCACCTGCATACTGCTTTGGACTTCCCAGCCACTTGAATGTACATTGCTTTTAATTAGCCCTAAATATCTGCTTTTCTTGCCAGACTGTTTTTTGCAGAGCTGCTCAAATTAATCATAGTAATGATGGGGAGAGATGCCTTAAATAAACCAAAGTAGTGGTTAAAATGGATTTAAAGCAAACTCATTTGGCTGCATTTAATACTTAGAGACACATTGATTCAGAGTGGCACAGTGGTTTGTGCTGAATCCTGGGTTCCAAACGTGGATGCTGTTTCTGCTGAGTTTGCACATTTTTCTCATGGCTGCATACCTTTTCTTCTACATTCCAGTGATGTATGTGTTGGTTTAACTGGTAAATACAAATTGAACCAAACTATTGATGCACCCTGTGATGAACTGCTGTTCCTTACAAGGTGGGTTCTGTTGCAGCTGGATACACCCTGGATAAAACAGATGTAAGAATGTTGTGTTACATCTATCATTAGTTATTCATAAGTGTAAAACAAACAAAAGTATAATAATTTATAAACACATTATACATTTCTATTTAAAAAATGAGGATTAAACATTACATGCCAAGGTGTTTGTGTGGCACTGCATCTGTTTTAGTGCCGTCTAACTTGTTACAACTGCAATGAAAAAATGCAAACTTTAAAAAATGTACGAGTTAAGCAAAAAATAGTGTAATACTGTGCTCAGATGTTAGCAAACCCTGAAACAAGACAGAAGTAAAGGGTGAAAATCTGTTCACAATAGATCTGTCTTTATATATTTTAGATTTGACTGCCAAATACTGTATATTATAAATTACAAAATGTGTACAGTAGAAAAAAGGACGACTCATTTACATTTATATGCATAAAAAATGAAGTTAACTTCCTTGTAAAGTCTTCCCATCTATGTAAAGCACCAACTCAAACTGTAGATTATCACAGTTCTTCCTTGTTACCTTAACGGCAGTTGAACTAGCTTAAAGGATAAGTTTTGTTTTTTTTCCAAGTCGACATTTTTTCTTCACAAACTTGTCATATATACATTTGCCAAGTGAAGTTGTGTTTTAAAGTAAAGCCTTTTGTGTAAATTTTGAAATATTTTAGCCTCATTGCCGTTTTAAAATGAAGGTCAACGGGGCATGGGGACATCACTGGAAGGTAGAAACTTATAAAGTTAACTAATATGCCCAAGATCATTGTCAATTATTGTTTTGCATCTTGTTATTACACACACATTTGTAGATTAGTTTATACATGTCACATCTGCAAGTAAAAAACACTGGTATTATGAGATTCAGCCATATTAAAAGACCAGATGTGCACACCGTCTCAGTGTTTGTCTACCTCCACAATAATCTTTCACTGCCCCGGGAGTAACTTCCTTTTGAACGATCCAATCACAGTAAATTTTTTAGGCCATGTGGTTGGTTTTGTTTTGAGTTACTTCTGTATATGTATGAGAACTCACGCAAGTGAATAGGAAATATATCCTTACCATGAGGAAAATATTACCAGGAATATATGACAAAATAATTATTTCGAGATCCCTTTTGTTTTCACAAACATACATAGGAAACACAGAAGGCATGTTTTGTTATATTGAAATGTTTCCGACTTCAGTGCTAAGTTTTTAGGCTTTTATTTTCCAGTGGTGCTCCATGCACCATTAATCTCTGTTGTAAAAACGCTAGTGAGGGCAACATATTTTTTTAAATGTAGAGAAAAAACATAACTTTAGAATACAATTATATGTGTTAAATGCATATATACCAAATTTGTGAAGAAATAACTTTCGATTTAAAAATATCAAACATATTCTTTAAAGGCTATTACCAACAGACAGGCTGTCTATAGTCACTTTTACAACTTCTAAGTACTTAAAAAAATATTGTTCAAGCCCACCAATACGAAATCCAGTCTTTATGATTGTTTCAAGAATGGGTGATCATATAGCTCAGCAATCACGTTAACTAGGTTAAGTTACAAGGTGAAGTAATCTACTATATATAATAAAATACTAAGTTCTGTGTGTCCAGTCACTCTAAGCAATCTGATTGGTCAGTTTGGCTTTGGTGACGAAACAAAAGAGGATGTGCAAATGTGAGACACACAAGGAGGAGTAAAAGTGTATGAATCATCCTGAGAGCATCACTTTCAAAGATTGCAAGTACTGTATAAAACCGGACAGGGGATGAGAAAGATGCCTAAAAAAAATGACATAGAGTCTAAGAAGCGGGTTTTATAGGAACACACTTGAGAGAGGGAACACTGGTTAAAACATGTGCACACACGGAAATGCAGAGGAAGGGTGCTGAATTTACACGTAAGGCAAACATAAATATTGCTTAGTTAGTATATTACCTATCAAAAGGTACAATGGCTAGTCCATAATAAACACAGAAAAAATCATTTGAACATGGAAAATTACTTTAAAATACTTTGTGAAAGATTTGTTTGTGTTTATGTGGTGTTGAGGAGTAAAAGAACCACTTGTGAAATTAAAACCCAAAAGCATTAATAAACATTTTATAACAAAGGCAGATGCAAAGATGGTAATATTTCAAATAACATGGCTCAGCTATTGTAAAACTAATCAGCTTCACTCATCAGTTTTACATGTAGTACACAACTGCATTGCTGCTTAATATCTAAAATGTATGACATCCTAGTTAGCATAAGGTAAAAGTAATAAAGCTTGCTAGACATTATGAAGAAAATACTGTGATTTTTCTTATGAATGATGCAACCTTAGCTTTTCTGTAGCAACCTTGATTAATTTTTTAGTAAGTTTTTATTCTGGTTTCCTCCCACACCACAAAGACAAGTAGAACAGGTTGATAGACACCTCTAATTGGGCCAATTTAAAAGGGTCGGTAAGTGTGTACCATTGTGGACTGTTGCCCCATCAAGGTTCATTCAGGGCTTGCCCCTGATGCTGCCAGAATAGACTCCAGATTCTCACCACAGTAGAATTGGATTTAGAAGATTTAGTTATTGGATGATTTTCTTTCAGTTGTGGCCCATCTAACCAAGCATTGTGCAAAACCAGTGGCTTGTGGATTGAGTGGAGTACACTGAAGATGGCATCCCAGATTTTTCTGGAGTCAAGGTTGGAAAAATTATGGTTTTATTATTATGTAGACCTGCATGTTTTTTAGACATTGTCCCCCAGAAAATGATATCAGGTATACCTGTCATGAATAATTATTTAATGGATGACAAGATACCACTAAAGATGACAATGGATGGTTCATTTTTTACATTTTTGGATAAGTAAATGTATCATTCCCTTTCCTTAAAGAAGAGAGTTAGACAAAAATGGCAAAACAAACTATAGTCATTCAAAGCAACAAGCTCAGTTGTTCACTGGATTGCCTAGTTGTATAAATACCATATTCACTGCTTCTGGCAACACCCCAAAGCTACCATTTAAAAGAGTCAGTTAGATTTATCTGCTGTTACCCACCAACAAAAAAGAAAATAGCCAGGCACCAAAACCATATATATGACAGGAATGGAGCCTGTCAAATAAGTATACCCAACAGAGATGAGCAGCACTGTGGTGTAAATAATCTGAACACATGTGTTGTGGGGTGTGCTTAGCTGAAAGATTGGCACTCATTGCGTGACCGCCCTGAAGCAAATTAATGACTGCCTTCACTACAGCAGCAGCTCACATCCTCCTGTCATCAGTCATATTGACTCGACAAAGTGTTTTTTAATCCATCTCAACAGTAAGCACTGTGCGATCATACCTTCCATTGGTGTATGGAATCCTTAAATAAAACTCTATGTCCATATTTGGCAATTTAACATTAGGCATTATATAAAGTATTTTTCCTTTATTGAAATAAATCATGCACATCATACAGGCATTAGTTTTCTAAAGTTGTAAATTGCAATACTAACATTTCTGCCATTATTAATATTCTTTAATAATGTCAAATATTAAAAAGGGTTGGAGAAGATATAGTTTGTTTTATTACTAATTACTATTTATAATGAAATACACTTCTTAACTGTTTTTTTTCCCTGACCAGCAATCAAACAAAAATGATATGAAAAGCGAGCTAACAGAACAAACTAATCTCATTTGATTTGCACTTTTGAGTCCATTAGGTGAAAATGTGAGAAATGCCAATTTGTTTTGGTCCACAACACATTTCAATGGTGTCATCAGCAAAAAAGAACAATGAACAGTTTTGAAAATGTCTTCTATGGCAGAATATGACCAGCCATGGAATTAAATACATGGTTTCACTTACAGTGAGAATTAGCTTCTGATAAGAAATTTGTTGGATTTTGAGGACTCCATATTAGCTGTTCATATGTTGGCTCACTTTATATTTAACAAACAATTAAGAGGTCTGAGTCTTAACATGCAAATCAATAAAATAATTAACCAGATGAAGTCTTTCTTTTCAGTTAGCAGCAGTAACTGATTACTCATGGAGAAAGTAACTGGAAGAAAATCCTGCAGCCACCTCAGCTCTCCATGATCGGAGTTTGATTCCTCTCCTTTAAAGCCCCTATTTTAAATAGTTATCTAAAGGAATATATTCTTCAATTTTCTGTTTAACGGATTATACCTGAACATAATAAAATTACATTTTTTCAGTCTAAGCTGGTGATATAATATGCGTAATAGAATAGGGTTTAATTTCCACCTTAGTGACTCTTTGTGTTGAATCCTAAGGTTTCTATTCAAAGACAAATTCTCTTCACTTCATGAGAGTTAATTTTGGATTGCTCATTTTCCAGTCCCTCCTTTTGAATGAATTTTCCATACATAAAAACATACCATGAGCACAAGGTTTCAGACAATATAGCCCGAGGGATATTTGGAGCTTGTAAGACATCTCAACATGCCAAGATTATGGTAAAGAAAAGGCGGGAGCTTTGATTTATATTCCTTGAATTTGCTTAATTTAAATAACATCAAAAGCAAATCAATTTATACATTTAACTCACATGGCCCACTACAAGGTTGCTAAAATCTGGAGCATATCACAGTAACATTGAACATGGTGCAGTTATCAACTCTGAACTGATGTCAGTCCATCCCACTACACACTTATGCGCTCACCCACATTTATTTACATTGGGCCAGTTTTAGAAAAATGAATAAGTGTTTGGGATGTGGGAGGAAATCCTGAGTACCCAAAGAAAATTCCTCAAAGTTAACATGTTGATTGTGCAAACTCTGTAAGTCAGTGACTGAGCCAAGAAGAAAATCCAGCACCCCGGAGCTGAAAAACAGCAGCCCTATCCACTATACCACTCTGTCATGTATTGTATTGGTGTGTATATACAGTGAATACAGTTTGTAACAATTATAAATACATACACCAACACAGAATATACTTACATATAGTGACAGCTAGGAGACAGCATAGTAAACCATGAAACTCAACTTTACAGCTCTTTGTCCTCCCACTGGTGTGGTGTGACTTCCCAGAGTGTGTGCTGGTGGCAGCATTTTCAGTGCATTCTGTTGATGAGCTCTCAGACACTTGGACTCCTCAACAACGAGTGCAAGGCTGAACTCTCTAGCAGACCAAAATATGACGGTATGTATGAATATATATAAATATATTTTGATGTATAAACTTCAAGGTTACTACCACACTGACAAAATAAGAAACATATTGGTGGCACAACATTTCAGCTGTATAATGTTCATCAGCTTTGTTTGTTTATCTATCTTTATTATTTTTAGCACGCAAATCATCTGTACTTATTTATTTCTTAAGTAACCACACACTAATGCCACCCTTCATTTAATCCAATTTACTTAAGCCCACCCTGGATGCAGCAGGTGTAAAGCAGGAACCAACCCTGAATGGGACACTAGACTATTACGAGGCCATTGCACACATACACAAATTTAAAATAGGAAATGAACATAAAACACACTTCTTTTGGTTGAGCAAATATTTAGTAATTGGAGAAAAATCTGTACAGACATATTATTAGTAAGAAGCCCTGACCTAGTTTTAGCAGCTGCAGCTATAGTCAAGTGACACTAGCTGTAAGTTGTCATGCACCTTTGGCTTTCTTTTGTTTGGATGTGACAGGCTGTATTCATTGGAACAGAGCATTTTCATTGTGGGGCTGTGTGTTCATTAAGACTCCATCAGATTGTCATGTGAGGGACTTGTGGAACACAATCCCATTGTGAGTGGTCTTGTGAAATGTGCAGTTCAGTAATTTGTGAAAACATGGTGCACTCTTGGCTCTGTGTGCAATGCACAAAAACAAAGAAACATGCCCACCTGCACCCCAAGGATTGCTGCTGGTTTGTACAGAAAGAAGATTTCAAAAGTTGACTGGGCAATTATCACAATAGTCGGGTGTGTCTTGAAGATCCTATCCGTGTGTACTCCATGATATGAGGACTACTATGTTGTGTGCCACCCATATGTAGTGTATGCATTTTCTACGGCCCCTAAAATTAGATTAATTTAGTATTATATGTTGTCACATTTCAGGTCCAGAGTTGCACAAAGAATACTCAGAAAACTCTATTTAAATATACTTTACTCTTGAATGTGAAAGAACAATATTGGAGTCTTCTAAAGGCAGACTGTAAACGTGATAAACTTCTTCACTTGTTTGGCACCAGCCAAAATAAAACCGAAAATAAAAAACAAAATCCACAGGTGTCTCCATCAGCACTGACATGCTCTGTAAATGATCTGCAAGATGAAAAACTCAGTCAGGTAGTTCACTGATTATACAAGTAAGTCTCCGAGCTTTAAAGGTCTCTGCTACTTTGAAATGTGTATGTAACATTGTGCATGCCTTCAGTAGCCTGCAGCTGATCCTGCTTCTTCAAACTTATTTTCTGCTTGAAAATTAGTTTCTCTGTAATTGAATCAGCTCTAGAAAAAGAAATAGTAGCCCAATTGTCCACAATATGTGCTCCCCAGACCTTAAAAGTAGCTCAGTCAGAGATGAAGTTCCTTATTGACACTTCAGGATTATTTTATCTGTCTATCATAGTAGATGGATAATGATCCAAATGAGACATTAAACCGTTATTAGTAATAGTGAATAGTAAGATTGTAGGACTAGTATAGCTTATAAAAAGTCAAAGTAGGTTTAAAAACAGAAGAGTCTAACAATTCTCATCAGAGTAAGACTTTTCAATACGTGTTGGGCAGGTAGGTTCATCAGCCCAGAAAATCTTACCACTTTATTTTTCTCTTTGTTCTTGCTCATCTTTCTCTCTATATGTGTTAGCCTGCATGTGACCCACAGATGTGTGAAATTGCAAGAAGAATTTGTTACATACCTACTGTGAACTGTGAATCTGTCTTTCACTGGAATGTGGGTGAGCGGAGAGGGTTGAGCTTTCTGAAAAATATCATTGCATTTAATAAATCATTCAGTTTAACATCTGTGTGAACATTGCATTCTACAGTATTCTTTTTGACCAAAATGGCTAAAGTCTCAGTGCAGATGCATTTGGCCTTCTCTTTGCGCTCTACAGCCTTATCACTTGGGCTGGGAGTGCTTTGTAGCTTATAGCAGCCAGCTCTAACTCATCATATAAGATGAGTTATTATGCTGCCAAAGCTGCTAGGTCTAAATTGTGTGGCGGCACAAATAACTCTTACAAAATATTACATTTATATCCTTACAGGATATAAAATTCACTCTTACAAAATGTGTCTTTTATATTCTTTTGGGAGTGCCGGCTCTAAAGAACATTCTTTATAGTTAAACACTCCACCATTTTACTGTAATTGCTAAGCTAGCTGAACTTCAGCTGCCATGGATTTAAATATAAGGTACATTTTAAATAGTCTGGTTTTCAAAAGTTTTACCAAAACACCTAATTAGCAAATAAAAAAAAATATAACACTCTAGTTAGACAGTAAACCGAAGGAAGATCTTTGGCTTATTGGCATCTGTCATTTTTGGATCAAGCATTTTACAAGTACTTGCTCTGTTTTTCCTTTGTAAAACAGACTGCCCATTTAACTTCTGAACTGTTTTATTCAGCGAGTACTTGCACAAAATCAGCACTTATCCCATCAGCACGGGGTATTAAGTAAGAGCCACAAATAAAGGTGAACTAGGGTACACCCTTTCATGCATCACGGGATACATTGAAGGATAAATTCTGTATTTTTCATGTCAAACATTTTTCACAGTCATGGTATACTTTACATTAATTTGTCAAAGAAACTGTGTCCTTAAGCAAAGCATTTTTATACAGGATATAAAAGAAATGTGCATGTTCTTGGAGTTTAAAATGGAGTCTATGGGGCACTGGTCAGAGTTTAGCTTTATATATATATATATAAATATATATTTATATATATTATATAAATATATAAACCCACTTTTTAAAATGAAAGCCAGTAAGGCAGAAGAGTTATAATTAAGGCTCTTCTATTTTCAAATTCACCAAAATATCAGTGTTACAGGAGGTCAAGCAGAGCATCTCAAATTTGAGCAAAAACCTGAACCAAAAATGTTAAGACTCTGCTCCAAGCTCTATATACTGTAAACCAACAGAAAGCTGTTGTATAATATCATGCACATGGTGTCAGTTTTAGAAAACAAAAGTCAGCATATAATATACAGAATGGATTTCCAGTAACTTATTGTTAAGGTCAGGGCCCAATATAATTAGCCTACATTTAAATTTACATTGGATTTCCTGGGCTAGTGGAAATCTGAGTACTGTATATGTATAGCTGTGCTAACTTATGCTGTTCTGTGCTTTGTCCTCAGCTGAGAGGGTCCTTTTTGGTTGGTGATAGTTGTAATGTCACTAACATAACTAATTCTAATTGTTTAAGTCAAACACAAGTCATAATGTGATTTTCACTTCTCTCAGTCATTGAGCATTTCTTATTTTGATGAATTTTTATTGAAGCTTTATTACTGTGTTTTGACTCTTCCTCTTTGCTTTGCCTTTCCCAGAAATTGCTACATTTACATTTTAATTTCTATGATACTCTAGCATGCACCTTTACTTGTCTTGTTTTTGCGTTCACAGTACACTGTGTATCTAATGTTCAGTTGATAATGAGTGTGGGCATCTCAAAAACTGATAAAGATCCCATGTAAAAAAGAAGAGCTGAGAAAACATTTACATTATTAAGCTTCTGAATCACCTGTAGGTACATTCAAAACATGAGCACAATCTTCACCTTATTTTTAAACAGATTTAATTATATTGTATGTTAAGCATACAGGACACCAGGAGTCACTGGCCCTCATTCCTCTGCTACAGCCCAATTCGAAAATTATGTGTTATATGGTGGGATGTGATAGCCATATATATTTTTTAAAACACCAATCTTGTATGAATGTAAAACATTCAGTAGCAAATTATAAATATTAGGAAAAATTATTATAAGTTTTGCAAAACATCACTACACTAGTTGACCTTCTGAGCACGATCTACTCTACAAATTTCAATAACCATCCCAAAGGTTTAACGATTTCAAATTTGCACATTTTTTACAATTTCCAGTTTAATACAAACATTTACTAAGGCTTTGTGATCAGACAGCATATAATACAATTGGTACATATGTAGCTACAATCAGAATTCCAGGGGGTTCTATAAATGTTTGACAAATAAAATTAAGATGTAGGTGTCCAGCATCTGTATAGCTGGGCCACCAATTACAACTAAAGCATGAAATGCCTTAACATGATGTGTAATAACATAAACATATTATTCCCTTTTAAACAGTGCATGAGTTGCAGAAACAATTTGGTGTTTAAAAATGGGTACTGCAGTTCCAAAATATAAGCATTTTTTATATTCAGTTAAAAATAAATTATTTATCTCCATGTCACAGTTTTAGTTCAGTATGTCAAATTGTTAAGGGCTAAACCTAATGTTGCCACACATTCACTGCAAAAAATGCTTATGCAAAAACTACACCAAAAAAATTTAATGGGAGTTATTTTTCTTTTATTTAGCAAAAAAAATGGCCAATGGGTAAGCAAAAATTACTTGACTAAATTTCTTAAAAGTAGTAATTGCAAATATAAATGTTTACATAAGTCAATAATTCTTACAATAAGGAAAACAAGATTTAATGTCATGATATATGTATTTTTCACTTGCTTAGATTTTATTTTTTGCCGTGTAGCTTGCTGAATAATTAAACTTAACAGTTTGTTGCCTTTGGCACTTGATTAAAAAAACTGCTAATTCATTTGAATGCTCTAACATGTACTTTTTAAGCTAAAATGACCTTATAAAAACCTGCCCTCCTACACTACATTAATTTTGAAGTATGAGCTAAGTCACATAAGTTTAAGGTTAGGAAAATAAACGGCCAACATGAAAATATAAAACATACTGGCAGAACTCCCCTGCTGTCTCCTCTTGTGATATTGTCTAAGCAGTTGTTCAGATTTGATGGCTCCAAACTTTAAATCCATTCTCACCACAAGATAATGCAGACCAAATATTTTCCATAGACTTTAGTTTTAACTATTTCATGCCTATAACACAACCATCTGTTGTCATCGTCCGAGGGATAATATGGCTTGAAAGAAAGAGAATTTTTGCAGTGCCAGCCCAAGTCCCCATTTACTTCTAAGTCCAAGCAAAAACAAATGCACAGTGGCATAAAAGACAACAAAACTACTGCAGTGAGAATAAAATGGCCTGAATCAGTCAGGCTTTCTTGTTTGCTGAGCTTTTTAGACCTGGTTGTTCTGGGTAGAATTGAAGCCTCCTTCCAGGAGGTCGAGTTCTTATAGCCTAGGAACCAGAAGGGGTGGGGTTAGTTGCCCTTACTGGATGGTTTGGAAGAAAAGGAGAAGACAGTTAGTGGCAGCACCACCTCTCGGCCTGGGGTGGTATCACATGCCTGGGAAAAACTTGGAAGGTGATCTACTGACATGCACGTGTGACACTATAAATAACTGGAAAAAAATATATAAATATGATATGGAAAGAAATATACTAATATTTTGACACCAGGATTCAAATCCATACCAGGGGTTGTGACTCAGGAGTCCCAAAGGCAGAAGTCCCAAGATACTTTCAAAAATTGCCGTTTAGTGAGGAATTACTGTCCAAACCCTGGCTAGAAACTAATAGACCCAGAAAAATCTTTCTTGAATAAAAGGTTTATTTTAACAAAAAGCTCTGTAATCTAAGAAGCTCCTAAGAGCCCAAAAGTGATTGCCTGAGAAGGTAAGGCAATCAATCCACAGTAAACAAAGTCCCAATGCAGAATCTTAAAGCAAAGATGAAATCAGAGAACAGGTTCAAAAAATCCAGGAAATTACAAAAAGCAAAAGGCACAGTAAAGCAGCAGTAACACTTGACTTCCTGGCGTGTTTGAAATGAACAGCCAGGAATTAAGGAAGACCATCCAATTTATAGAGTGGAGCCACAGGGAATGCACAAACCAGTGCATTTCTTCATGCCAGTGCCAAGTCCGGATAAATGGGGCGGGTAATGTCAGGAAGGGCATCTGGTGTAAAATGCTTAAAGATCAATATGCAGACAACTGCAAATTGGGCTATTGTTGACCGAAGCAACAGAAGAAGAGGGGGAAGGCATGTTCAGATGTAGGAGGAGAGGAGGAAGGTAAAGAGAGTAGAAGTGAGGGTAGGAACTTTGAATGTTGGCAATATGACTGTTAAGGTTAGCTGATATGATGGAGTAAAGATAGGCTGATATAGTGTGTGTGCAAGAGACCAGATGGAATAGGAGTAAGGCCAGGTGGATCAGAGGTGGGTTTAAATTGTTCTATCATGGTGTAGATGGGAGGAGAAATGGGGTAGGGGTATTCTGAAGGAACAGTATGTCAAGAGTAATTTGAAGGTGAAAAGAATGTCAGACAGAGTGATGATCATGAAGCTGGAAACTGAATGTGTGATGATGAATGTTGTTAGTGCATATGTCCTGCAATTTAGGTGTGCAATGGTTGAGAAAGAAGATTTCTGGAGTGATTTGGATGAAGTGATAAACAGTGTACCTAAGGAAAAGAGAGTGGTGATTGGAGCAGATTTAAATGGACATGTTGGTGAAGGGAACAGAGGAGAAAGGAGGAGGTGATGGGTAGGTATGGTGTCAAGGAGAGGAATGCAGAAGGTCAAATAGTAGTGAATTTTGCAAAACGGATGGGTATGGCTGTGGTGAATACATATTTTAAGACTGCATTTCTCAACCTTTATTTGCAACCCGAGTTTTCATAACAGTTTTAATCACGCCCTCCCCAACATTTTTTTGAAATGTAGATGCATATTTTATTATACCTACTTAACTTTTATCGACATTTATCTAACTCTATATTTATTGTTCTAGTATCAGAATGTAGTTTACGTTAATTTGTTTTGGTGTCAACAGACGTTTTTTTCATATTTTTGATTCTTGTTTTCTTTTTTTCACATCTTTGCGCCCCACTTTTTTGTTACTTCACGCCCCCCTAGGGGGGCCCACCCCACAGGTTGAGAACCACTCTTTTAAGAACTGTTTTAAGAAGAGGGAGGAACACAGGATGAAGTACAAGAGTGGAGGAAGATCCTATGCAGGAGGGTCAGTCTGAAGGAGATTGGAGATTGCAAAATGGTGGCAGGGGAAAGTATAGTTAGGCAGCATAGGATGTTGGTCTGTAGGATGATGCTGGAGGCCAAGAAGAGGAGAAGAGTGACAGCAGAGCCAAGGGCCAAATGGTGGAAGTTGAAAAAGGAAGAATGAAAGGTTGAGTTCAGGGAGGTGGTAAGACAGGAACTGGTGGCAATGAAGAGTTACCAGACAGTTTGCCAACAACAGTCAAAGTAGTAATGGTGACAGCAAGATGTTTACTTGGTGTGGCATCTGGACAGAGAAAGGAGGAAAGGGAAATGTGGTGGTGGAATGGGGAAGTACAGGAGAGTATACAGAGGAAGAGGGTGTTGAAAAAGAAGAAGTCTGATAGTCAGAGAGATGTAGAAAGTAGACAGGAGTACAAGGACATAATGCACAAGGTGAAGAGAGAGGTGGGGAAGGCTAAAGAAAAGTTGTATGATGAGCTGTATGAGAGGTTGGACACTTAGGAGGGAGAAAAGGACCTGTACTGATTGGCTAGACAGAAGGACCGAACTGGGTAAGATGTGCAGCAGGTTAGGATGATAAAGGTTAAAGATGGAAATGTACTCACAAGCAAGGAGAGTGTGTAGAGCAGATGGAAAGAGTACTTTGAGAGGCTTATGAATGAAGAGAATGAGAGAGAGTGAGAGAGAGAAGTTTGGATGATGTGGCGATAGTGAATCAGGAAGTGCAACTTATTAGCAAGGTGGAAGTAAGGACAGCTTTGAAGAAGATGAAGAATGGAAAGGCTGTTTGTCCAGATGACAAACCTTTTGAATCATGGAGGTGTTTAGGAGAGATGATAGTGGAGTTTTTAACCAAATAGTTTAATGCAATCTTGAAAGTGAGATGAGGTACTGATTTTTAAGAATAAAGATGTGTAGAGTGTAGTAACTACAGATGGATAAAAGTGAGTAATAGATTGATGTTGAAAAGCTTTATGGTTTCGATTTAATGACATGACTAGAAGTGAGCCCAAGAAAAAGTATAAGGGCATCCATTGGCCAATGCTTAATAGAAAGTGAAGTCAGTAAGAAAGCTGGTAGCAACCATTCAGCTGGCAGGAGGAAGAAAAGCCAGAGAAAAATAACAAAAAGAAAGTGAAGGGACATGTTAGCATTAAAGTACAATATGTAGAATGTGGGCTTCCAGATATGCAACCATTAATAATCATGGCAGAACATCTCAAGACTCAAGAAGGCATTATATGATCTTTATTTTTCCAGTTGTTTAATATTTCCTATTCTTTATTAGTTATTGGAACAACAAAGACTTGTTGTCCTTTTTGGCATTGTTCTGGAAAGTGTATTTCTACCATAGTATCCCCTTGTGTTCACAGTCCCTATGCATTTACACTCAGACTTAATCCTGTTTAGGACTGCACCGACTCAAGACCAATCATAGCAGCATTGGGCTCAAGGCAGGACTCATCCCCAGATAGGGTGTCAGGCATTAACACACACACTCTGGAGCGTTTCTTTGAGAGTTATCAGTTAAGGCAACCAGCATGTTTTTATTATGTGGGAGGCAGGCTAGGAGAATGCACAAGTTCAGTTGTACAGTTCTTAAGTCTGGAATTGTACCCAGGGTTTATGTTACCATGCAAGTTTATTTTGCAATCATAAAAAGACATGTACATTGTGTACTTTATGTATCATCAAAATATGTGAAAGTTTAATTTTTTAAAAATGTTTAATTAAAACATAATCTTAAGTGTCATTTTTGATTGAAATTGTTTAATTGTTTAATTGTAATAGTTTAAAATCACACGGCCTAGAAACTCAGTGAAAATGAGGACAATGTTTTATTATTATGTCAGACCCCTTAACAAAAGTTGGTATATATTTTACTGTAATACCTTCATATAGAGTAACTCTCTTCATTTTACATATTTTTTGAAATAGATTGCTGGTGTTATAATGTGACTATTAGAAGCTGAATATGCATAACTTTGTCTATTACACAGTGTTTTGCCAACAGTAAGAAATTTCATTTTGACATAAAGAATGCCAACTTAAGTAGCTTTGCTATAGATGGGCACAAATAAGAAACTATGACAAGTGATATGGACAGCCTTCCTCATACCACCAGATAAAATGCCCACTCTCCCATCCTGGTATGTGAAAGGGAGTGTCAAAAGAAAATGTCTGAGGAACATTACACTGGCATTCTTCCAATCTGGTCTCTAGTTTCATTGAATTCATGACTGTCAGTTTGTTTTTTTTCCTTTCGTGCAACACAGTTAATGCATCAAAATTGGCTGGTTTATATCATTAAGCAGCTCTCCGGGCTCATTTTAAACATTTTAATTTGCTCATCCATTTTGTTTTCCATATTGTTCAATATTTCTATTTCTCCCATTTTTTCAGTTTCAGCTTAACATAGTATTTAGGGAAACAAAAACAACTAACAAATGAATATTGGTGGTATTTTAGGGAACAAATTCCAAACATAATGTTACAAACAAATAGTAGACTCAGATAGATATAGAGATGAGTCATTACTGACGGCACTGTTTTAGCATCACCCCTTAATTGTGGATGGAATGCTGTGGAATGAGAAACTAGTTATAAACAGCCCTGTGATTTGCAAATCTACCCAAATCTAAATCACCATTTGAAAAACATGCTCAATTTCTAAAAACCTGAGCTAAAATGTCAAAATAGAAATAGACTAAACAAAGCAGCCACTAATAACTTGGACAAAGAAGTAAAGCTTGTTTCACACTTGAATAAAAACTGACTGTCAAATCGAACAAGCTTCTTTTTGCTATGCTGTAAGCTTCCACTGACATAAGTTTTATTATGAGCTACTTCTGCTTCTCTGACATCCATTATCCAACCCGCTATATCCTAACTACAGGGTCACGGGGGTCTGCTGGAGCCAATCCCAGCCAACACATGGTGCAAGGCAGGAAACAAACCCCGGGCAGGGTGCCAGCCAAACCACAGGCTTCTCTGACTTACTTATCCTAATATTCTTTTATGCACTAAAATAGTCAATCTAATAACTTCTGTTAAATGTGGATAACAATGTGTGCAATCTGTGTGATGATCGATTGCATATGGTTTACAAAAGCACTAGAACTCTTCTTCAATAAATGAATGAGCTCCCGATGCTAATCTGAATAAACTACATTCTAATTTCCCTGATCTTTTTTATAATCAGTCCAGTTGAGCTCACACCACAATAAATTACTCCAAAAATTTTTTAATTGTTGAAAATACATTTCTACCTATTTAGCAGCAGTGTTGCATTTTTTTTGCACTAAGGGAGTTGACCACATAATTGCATGCCTAGTAATACCCACTGTAATTCAAACAGCAAATGCTGCCCCATAATTCAACATAATTTACATGGCAAATCCTCTGAACTCCAACACAGTTTGGTTGTTGGAAGAATTTCAAGTTCGCACAATAGAAAATACTGGGGCACCAACTCCTATTAATAAGTGTGAGTCCAACAAAACTTGCACTCAATGCCGCTAAATAAACTAATAAAAGTAGCGTCTTGTCGAAGGACATTTCTCTTGGCTGTCAAGCCTTGTAAAGTCATGCTGGGATGGAGCTCCGCTCTGTGGTGTATTCTTGTGATGGGTGACGCCTCCTTCTGGGAACTGTGAGATATGTTGCTGGGAAACCAGAAAGGGCAGCGTTAAGTTGTCCTCATTGTGCGTCTTCTGGGAGGTTTAGAGGAAGAAACAGAGGATAAGGATAGTGCCAGCACCCCCTTTTAACCTGGGGTAGACGTACACAGTTCAGAAGAGCCCGGAGGATAATCCACAGACACAGGCATGTGTTACAACAGTTTATAAACAGAATGTCTGAGTTAATAAAACCTAAGGAAGAATCACATTTAAACTCTAAATATAAAATTAATTAAAACTTACGAAATGATGCTCTAATAAGCTCATCAATGAAGAAAGTTTAACCTCAGTATCTACAGTACTGGGATATACAGATAAGTATTTAAATACTGCATTGCCTACTTATGTGTTTAATGCCCTGATAAATAATAAGAATAAACTGTGAATAAGTACACTATTCTCATTTTTTTTTTCTTTTAGGTGTTCCCCAGTATTCACTCTTGCTTGCTCTAAAATAAATAAGAAATAAGTGAGGATGGGTATGACAATATGTCCTGCAGTGGGCTGGTGCTCCATCCATGGTGGTTTCTGCCTTGCACTTACTGCACTGCCAAAATATGAGGAATGAGCCGTCATTTCATTGATTTAGGGTCCAATGACCTAAACCCCCGATCCCAGTCTTTCTATGCTGCTATGGATTTCTACTGGTCTTCTCATACTCTCTTTCTACTCATATCTTAATGCTTACTTGCCTTTCATTTCCTCTTTAAATGTGAATCAAATACTTTGTTCTAGTTTTTGCACTGAAGTACTTAATCTGGTTGTTTTTGTGGCAGATATGATAGTAGAAAAGTAAATGAATCTTATAGCTACAAAGAATATCATCCTTTTAAAATCAATAGCTTAAAGGCAGTGATTCAGAGGGTCACAAAAAATGACAAGCTGAATCTTAGAACTCTATTGCTTGCCTCCACCAAACCAAAGTAAGCTAATTTGCTCACCTATTTTACAATATAGAGGAAATACATAGAAAAAGGCAACATACATTCAAGCAGTATAGTCGACAAGGTTAGAAATTGATATAAAAGTAAAAAGGAACAAAAGGACAAGGCAAGAAACAAAGTGGTAGGGAAATGAGAGAAGTCTAGACACGGATGAGCTGTACTCTAATTTAGGAAACAAATAACAACTTGAAACACGTGACTAGACAACTTCAACAGTGGAAAGACTGAAAAGAGATACTGTATGTACACTTTTAAAAGCATTTAATGGACAAGGTCTGCTTAAATTACCAGTCTAATGGCAGAAGCCTAATTTGAGGAGCTTCAGCACAAAAGGAGCCCTCCCAGAGAGAAGGGGAGTGGTCCTTATTTTCTTCTATTAAAAGACTGCATCCCCACCCCACACTATGGAATTTTAATGCATTTTTAATTTGGATTTTTCCAAATATGAAAAAAACTATAATGTAAAACTAAAAAGTACAAAAAATAAGTGGTTCCTTAAGCATTAAACTTTTCATGCATCAATATTTTGTTGAAGACTTTTAACCAAAATTGCAGTCACAAATCCTTCAGAAATTTTTCCACCAGAACGTTTTGCTCACTTTGTTTTTTATGAAACTAGTTAAGCTTCTGTAATTTGAATAAGGACTACTAGAAAACAGGAATTTTTCAACTTTCTCGCTTACTCCATTTAGGATTGAGAACCAGGTTTTTTTCTAACTTACTTCACAAAATTAATGTTTTTAAATGTTAATGTTCTTAAACTCTTTCTTGGATTGGTTCTGACTTTTTCTTTTTGGTGGCACACAGATGCTGTTGGCAGGTGTATGTGGGTAACCATTGCCATCACAGCAAAGAGCTAATGTAATGGTAACATTACCTATTGGTTTACTGGATTACCTAGCACACATTTTAAGAGATCAGACTGCTTAAAAAGCCTACATCCATCCATTATCCAATATGCTATATCCTAACACAGGGTCACGGGGATCTGTTGGAGCCAATCCCAGTCAATACATGGCGCAAGGCAGGAACAAATCCCGGGCAGGGCACCAGCCCACCATAGGGCACACACACACACACCAAGCACACACTAGGGACAATTTAGGATCGCCAATGTACCTAACCTGCATGTCTTTGGACTGTGGGAGGAAACTGGAGCACCAGGAGGAAACCCACGCAGACACGGGGAGAACATTCAAACTCCACACAGGGAGGACCTGGGAAGCAAACCCGGGTTTCCTAACTGTGAGACAGTAGTGCTACCATTGTGCCACCATGCCACCCTTAAAAAGCATACACTAGATTTAAATCACTATATTAAATTATAGAAGTTCTTTTTATTAATACAACTACCAAAGAATTTTTTAGATTACATTCAGGTTTTTGCTACTTTAGGTAAGAGGGAAGAAACCCAGGTCAGATATTCCAGTGATTAAAGATGAATTAATGTTCAGCTGCATACAAAATGAAAGCATTTTTCTATTCAGAATTTCAATATTTCTGGTTTTTCATTAAAAAATTTCAGAATTCTGTACCTCTCCTGCCTCCAGCACAGACCTGATTGTTGAGCTCATCCCTACATCCTTTTAGACCAAGTTTAAGCTCCAGAAACCTGGCAGTTTGCATAAAAAACATGCACATGTTCTCAAAAGATAACAGATAACTTTCCATTTTAACATTATGGTATCGTTGCTGAGTAACATCCCAGTAAGTTAGATGTAACCTTCAAATAACATTGCAATAACAAACGGTTTTTTGGGATATTATAAATGATCAACAGCAACTAATGTTTCCCTTTTAAACATTAGAAACAGACAGCCTTCTTGTGCCAAAAAGAAAATAATTCATGCGTTAAGAATATCAGGAATATGATTCTTACTAGTATTTTGACTTCAAGTTTAGTTTTGCTCCAAAACACTTAATTGAAATGAACAATCAGCAACTGACCCTTCTTGTATTTTGTTTGAATGTCCATTTTGTACATTTCAATTGAATTATTCCATTACAGTGCATCTTCAATCATCGTATTAAGATGGAATTGGTTGAATGAACTAACTCATTGTTCTGATGAAGAAATACAATTCTTCCCTTAAGTCCCAGGTCACTTACAATGGGCTTTCCTGCAGTAGTTCTCTATATTTTGCTACTTCCACTTTTTTCCTTCCACTTTCATGAGTTGTCCAAAACCTGATTTAGAAAAGCTGACCCTCAACAAGCAACTGTCATCTGCATACTTGATAATATGAATGGTGCTGCTCTTTCTACAAACACAGAATTTACCACTGAGGAATATTCTTTTTAGCAAACAACTGATGAATTTTAATTTGTTTTTTTTTTTCATTCCATTCCTCAGATTTAGGTAACAAGTAGGCAGCTGTGGTGGCACGGTGGCGCAGTGGTAGCGCTGCTGCCTCGCAGTTAGGAGACTCAGGTTCGCTTCCTGGGTCCTCCCTGCGTGGAGTTTGCATGTTCTCCCCATGTGTATTATCGTAGTGTTTCCCTTTACCTGTTTCCTCAAGGGTAAGTGTTCTCGTCAAGTTCGTTATTGGGTTGGTCTACTGTTGGACTTTAATATGAACACACACACACATAGATAAACACACACACAGACCCTAACCACAACAGTGCCCCATGAATGACACACACACGCTGATTAACCCTTAGCACTTTAAACCACACAAGTGCTATAGTAATAACAGCCTGTCATTCAGCACTTCAAAAGACTTACTTATTTTCGGCACGAACAACATACGATGTTTTAGTGATATCTCAGACCTAAATATTACTTTTGGTCTACAAGAATACATTTAAACATGCAAAGATTCAGCACTCTTGACTATAGGCCATTTATCAGCCAAGAAAACCTTCTTTATCGTATTGTCCCTTCTATTGAATAGCTCTCTCACTCTCAGCTTTATAAACCTCGCAGTACAGAAATAATGGCAAAAATCCGGCAGTCACCAGGTGCTCAAAGAAATCTAACTTATTACTTCAATCACTCTAGACATTAAGACAAAGCATAGAAAGTTAAAAGCAGCTTTGCATTTATTACAAGAATAATAATAATACCACTGGAACAAAAGAATAACAGAAAATAGGTACTGATAGTAAAGTCTGAATATATATAGTCTTTAGAAAAAGCTTACGAAAAAAAGTTACAGATGACAAAGATGAATGTCCCAGGGAGACGTTTGATTTAGCAATCGATGTTCATGATGCCGTTCTGACGACCAGTGCCGTCTTCGTCCGTTCCTCCTCTTCTTCTTCTTCTTCTTCTCTTTGCTTCTCTAACCAAGGCATATTTATTATGAAATGTCATGCTTTGGTTTCACAACACATTCACCTGATTGGCTGGCTGTCAATATGATGGATGAATTTTGCTCCCCAGCTAAGAAAGTTCTTTGATATTGCCTCAGTTCTTCCTTTCTCAGGCTCTAAACCCAATTATTGTTCCAGATGTCCATCCATAAAGTAATCAATAGCCTGAGGCGTCAGCTCAGCATTCTTTCTAAGCTATGAACAAGTGTTATAAAAGTTAGGTGTAAGTGAAGAAAACCTGCTTTAATTTGTCTTAATTCATCTGTTGTCTTGTCTCAAACAAAATATAATGGAAACCAAAATGTACAGATTTTATACACCATAAAACCATGTCTGTGTGGGTTTCCTCCCACAGTCCAAAGACATGCAGGTTAGGTGCATTGGCGATCCTAGTGTGTGCTTGGTGTGTGTGTGTGCCCTGCAGTGGGCTTACGCCCTGCCCAGGGATTTGTTCCTGCCTTGCGCCCTGTGTTGCCTGGGATTGGCTCCAGCAGACCCCCGAGATCCTGTAGTTAGGATATAGTGGGCTGGATATTGACTGACTGGGCAGCTGTAGAAGTCCTAAATATCTTGCTGTCAACTTTGAAGGAAGCTGTCTTCTATACAGATTTACTGTTGTACTACAGTACTTTTCCATAATTCTGTATTTTCTTTTTTTCAGTTTTAAGGGTCTTTCCTCATCATGTGGGGGACTTTCCAATGATTATTATTATGTTACATAGCATTTTGGCCTGACATGTATATCTAAGGGGCTTACAAGTTGATATTGGGTATTTGTTTACACCTGTTTTAACAGTTGTGACTTTCTCAGAGTCACAGACTGAGTTAGAGGAGGGAGTTGAACCAAAATTAGTTTCTTAGCCCCCTCACCACTCCTGCCAGAGATAGGTGCATTTATTCTGAACTCACTGGCTTAATTTCAAAAAGGTATACTCCAGTCACCTAACTTATTTCTTTTGAAAACAGTTCTTTATATTAGGATTTACTGAGGTGTGTCACACCAGTGAGAGTGAACACTTGTGGAATGTCCTGTTTTTTATTATTCATTTGGAAAACTGTGGATTTTTTTACATATGCATAATGTAATTTTCTGCATTGATCAACAGCTAAATAAATACATCCTGAATTTGTATTGTAGCATAACAAAAAGTGCAGTTTCAGGAGGTATGAATATTTTTAAGTTACTAGATTAATGTTATTTTCAGGACACATGAAAAACTTTTACCTCTATTCAATTACTTAGAGAACATAAAATTGGCAAACATTTTTTATTTCCAACAACATCTCTAAAACCATTTCACCATACTATACAACCAACAAATCCAAAAAGGTCAGTTTAGTTTTGGGAACAATCTTGCAAATAATACATTTATTGATGGATATGGCATCTTCATGACATACTCAAGCCCCCTCAAGTGGCTGTTCTTGATCCAGAGGAGCAGGGAGTCTAATATGAGGGTTTCCCGACTAACTACAAACTTTAAAACTTAAGATCATAAGAAATTCAACAGACAAGAGGTAACCATTAAATCTATCAAGGCAATTTATTTAACTAATAGCTAAGCTGTCCTAATATCTCATCCATATTCTTCATAAAGGTTGTCAAGGTTTCTGTTTTAATTCAGCTTTTTCACCCTGCCATGCAGTATCAGCCCAGTGGCCCCATGAAGAAGCCTCCTTTGTGCCACTTGTATTTACAATCTCATTGTTTCAATCATTACCCACAGCTCATGAACCTAGCTGAGGACAGGGATGTAATTCTAGGCAGAGACCCAGCAGCAGACACAGGACATACAGTGCTGAAGGAGTCATATCCCTCAGTTGGATTGGGATCACCTAGGAATTGTCCAAGGAGATTTGGAATCTGTAGCTGATGGCAGAAAAGTCTGGGCTGACCTTCTTGGCCAGCTTCCACTGTGACCCTCACCTGGAAACGTGGTTTGAGAACATGAGATGAAATGGTTTTCGTAACACATTATGATCATGCAAAGGTCTTTGATTAACCTATAAGTTATACTCCAGTGATAAATGATAATTCTTTATTCTAGGTATGCTTGCCTTTCTTTATTTAGAGTTAACAAATCACTCTTTTCTTTTTTTTGCCTTGGTTTCTGATCAATCAGGGTGTGAATTAAGAAGAGCTTGTCCTTTCTAGGGAGCTTGCACCACCTTTGGTCTCTTTAGTCCTTGCTTAGGACTTGTGACACCTCTGGCTACCCTTCTGGGTCCAGGCTCTGCTGGGACTTTAGAATTATTTTTCCAACTGGGTACTTAGATACACTTCCTGGAAAAGAGCAGAACAGTGTCTGATTTATCTGAAGCAAAAAAAGTAATGTGAAGGATATAACTTATTAATGATTTTGATTTGCTATTATTGGGCTGTTTTATTACATACTAGCAGAATACCCGCGCTTCGCAGCGGAGAAGTAGTGTTTTAAAGAAGGTACGAAAAAGAAAAGGAAAAATTTTAAAAATAACGTAACATGATTGTTAATGTAATTGTTTTGTCATTGATATGAGTGTTGTTCTCATATCTATCTATCTATCTATCTATCTATCTATCTATCTATCTATCTATGTTGTTCTCATATCTATCTATATATATATATATATCTATCTATCTATATATATATCTCTATCTATCTATCTATATATACCTCTATCTATCTATCTATATATATCTCTATCTATCTATCTATCTATCTATCTATCTATCTATATATATATATATATATATAGCAAAATACCCGCGCTTGGCAGCGGAGAAGTAGTGTGTTAAAGAAGGAAAGAGAAAGAAAAGGAAACATTTTGAAAATAACGTAACATGATTGTCAATGTAATTGTTTTGTCACTGTTATGAGTGTCGCTGTGATATATATATATATATAGCAAAATACCAGCTTAGCGATGTCATGTGTTAAAGAAGTTATGAAAAGAAAAGGAAACATTTTAAAAATAATGTAACATGATTGTCAAAGTAATTGTTTTGTGTATTTGGTGGCAGCGTCACAAAGTTGTTTTCGGTAGCTGCATCAGAAAATGTACCACAACGTCTGACACGCCTCCTTTTTACTGTTTTCTCACAGCTTGGATTGCTGCTGTCATATATATATACACACACACATACACACATACATACATATATATAATATACATATATATATATACACATACATATCTTCATATCTACATATCTATATACATATCTACACACACAAATTATATATATGTGTGTATGTATGTATGTATGTATGTATGTATGTATGTATGTGTGTGTGTGTGTGTGTGTATATATATATATATAATCTAGATAGGGGTGTGTGTGTGTATATATATATATACATATACTTGTGTGTATGTTTGTATGTGTCTATATGTGTGTGTATAGCTTTGGTCACTGAGTGCAAGGGAAAAATAATGAAATATAGTCTATAAGTTATTAAACAGTAAAACATTAACGTTTTAAGAAGTACAGGTACATTGAGCACTACTGGAGTGGTTTCAGGTAAACTACATTTTAAAGACTGTGTAACACAACAGGTAAGTAACTAACAGCAGCTAAAATGTATATGGATCATCTCTCGGTAGTAGATCCCTTTTGAAAGGCGCTACACGACGGCTGTGGTATAGAAATTACATTTTCTATGTGAACGTTCAAATTTGTGCCTCTGGTAATGTGCCTTACCGGCAATTAAAGAAAATTATTTTTGTGTCCTCTGCGTGTTAAGAGAGAAAGGCTTTGGTTTGGGATAAAAGGAAAAAAGGTGTAAAGAAAGGAAAGTTGCCTTTTTCTTTTATATAGTATAGAGAGATGTGTTCGCTGGCGTTATGATCGCCTTTTGGCGACAGTCGCGTGGGTCTTGTGTAGACTGGTGAGACGTCCCGCCATTAATCGGCTGTGATGGCACTGTCAGTCCTCCACTCGTATGCGTGTGTTCATAATCCGAGCTGAGGACCTGATAATCGTATACGTGCAAAAGAAAGTGTGAATCGCCTTAATATTATTTTGCCGTGGTGTAGAAAAGGGGTCCGTGTTTGCACTTGTCTGGGCTATAGCTCAGGGGCGGATGAAAAAAATTAAAAGTGCTCACTTTGACTTAAGGCAGAAGCGCAGTCAGCGTCTCAAAGGCCGGCACAGCTATGCACGCGCTGGCTGCTCGACTTTTGCTGGGCAGGAGACCCCAGTTTTGCAGACACGTTCATGATATCAAAAGTCTCAGCTCTTTGGAGGTCATTCATATATTATATATATAGCAAAATACCAGCGCCTAGCGGAGAAGTAGTGTGTTAAAGAAGTAATGAAAAGAAAAGGAAACATTTTAATAATAGCGTAACATGATTGACATTGTCATGAGTGTTGCTATCATATATATTCCTGCCTAAATAAGTCACCCTCGCTCTTACTTTTTACCGTTCATTTAATCATGGCTAGTGGCGGAAAAATTATAAAATGGAAGGAGGATGGCTTTACCAAAACAATTATTGATGGCGAATCGATTATTCATAAAGCTTGAATTGGTGATCTGTTTTTCTGTGTTAACCTCATATTTTTTCATACTTCCTCTCAAACTAAGGTGGTGCGAGGGTAAAATGAATCGGGATGCGCTGATCAATGTAATCGGTGTACCAGGAAATCATGCATTGACAAAAGCTCCCTTTGCTTGTAATGCAAAGTGTGATTAAATGCATTATTTTTCAACGCGTTATGGAGCACATGCATCGAAGCTTCTCAGCTGTGCTTGTGCTAAGAAAAGGAAAGATTTTAAAAATAGCGTAACACGCTTGTCAATGTGACCTTTTGTAAGTAGTGCCTGGAGGATTCAGTGTGTTGAAACTCTAGAGACAGCGTGTGTATTAACTTGAGGTAAATGGGAGGGAGATGATGACGTGACTCCCCACCCTTAACTGTCAATCCCCACAAACACAGTCTCGGAATTTGCATAAGCACACCCCTTCACCTACAATTTTAACTTAGTTACAAAGTGATCAAAACTCTCGTTTATATCCTGCGTCCTCTCATTAAACTTGTATCCCGCATTACCTGTGGGCATGTGAAACGCCAGCGGTAGCCTGTCTATGAACTTAATTTAAAGTTTAGGTTTACACCTTGCTTTCTTTCCGAGGTAGCAGCACTCATGAATATGGTAGTATATGCCACTCGCTCGCTTCTTATTGTTTCGCTGCCTTCTCAATTATATAATGCATGTTTTCTTAAGCGCTTTTTGTAGGTCTTCCTGGTTTTCTACGTACTGCGTTGACAGTCAGTTCACGTGATTACGTTGGAGGCGTGATGATGTCACACGAAACTCCGCCCCCTACGTCTTTGCAGCTCTACTCCATTACAGTTAATGGAGAAAAATACCTTCCAGTTATGACCATTAGGCGTAGAATTTCGAAATGAAACCTGTCCAACTTTTGTAAGTAAGCTGTAAGGAATGAGCCTGCCAAATTTCAGCCTTCTACCTACACGGGAAGTTGGAGAATTAGTGATGAGTGAGTGAGTGAGTGAGTGAGTGAGTGAGTGAGTGAGGGCTTTGCCTTTTATTAGTATAGATTATTTACTATTATATTCATGGTTTGTTTAAATGGTTGCATACTGGTATCTTTGGAGTAACAATATTATTTGTATCCTACATCAGCGTTACACAGATGCTAGCAGAGAGTGCTTGAATGTAGCCTAAAAATGAGCAACATTGATTTAATCAAAACTGATTTGACTTTTGACTTCTCATTACAAATATAATATATTTCATTTCACCCCTTTGGCTTTTGTTGTAGAAAAGAAATGTTTAATCTGGGCCTATCTGATCACAGTCATACTTTGAGAAGACATCACCAATAATTCTTTGTAGACCACCCATTCCAAACATGACAGATAAAAAGACGAGGCTAAGTATAATTCAGTAATAAAGGATACAAGGAGAGATTGAAGTGAAGTATACCACTGTCCCAATATCCTGCTGCAACTCATTTAATAATTTCTCTACCCATCTGCCCGAGATGTCTGGCAACCATTCGAGTTATGTGTCTTCTTTTGGCAGGTTATTATTGCTTTCATTTGGGAGAAATAAGCACTCTTTTCTTCAGAGCACACTTATAAAACCTTCAATTTGACATTCTAAAGTTTCTGTATAATTAAAATACTTTCTCAAGGGAAAGTGCATTTAAAGAAATGAACAGTGAAATTCCCTGGAAAAAAGGTGAATTGCTCTTTGTAAAGCACTTTGACACAAACGTACAATTTGTTTCAAAATGAATGGCTGCACTGCGAAAAATGGCAAGAGTTATTTTATCCAGAAAGAAAAGATGAAGACTTAAAAACAGTCACACAATATTGATCACTTTATTTACTTGTGCATTTGACAGATCCAGTCTTTACAAGTGGTTCAATAATATATCTCCAAATGTTTGTGTTGCGTTAAATTTGAGGACCTTTAGCTTTTGTTATGATTACTTGCTGGGATTTTTGATTATAAAGGTAATATGCTACCCAGTTTGAATGTTTTAAATGGGCTCCAATGGTCGTTGTTTTGACAGAGTGACGTTTTACAGTTTCTAATTGCAAGTGTGTCATCAAGAATAGAAATAATGAAGAACAGCAAGCATAAAGTCTTCAATATTTTATTTTACTTATACACTATATTCTGTTACTTTTAAAAATAGATGTGTTTTATAACCTCTGCTCTAGAATTTCTATACAAAAATATTCTTTTATGCTTGATTGCTAAACACATAATTTTATTGTATGCTGTTTTTAAGGTGAATGTATTTAATACACACTGATGTGATAATTCTAAAATGGCCATTTCTTTAGTGTAGGAACTGCATTTCTATTTAAATAAAGTCCATTTCAAACACACTGCTTTAGTTGACTTTACTGAAGCAACATTTGTATGATGCACACTAGAGATTACTTGCATATGTTGCACATAAATGACAGAAGTACAAACTGAAGATATGTAATGTGTTGCAATTCTCTGGAATGATAGATTTACTTCCTTTTTGGAGGCTTTGTTGGATAGTTGTTAGTGCTGATGCTTGTGTGGAAGAAATAAACTGGAAATATATTAAAGTAAAAAATGTTGTACTCAACTATGACCTCTTTGAATCAGGAACCAGGCAGGAGGAAGCTTCTTCAGTGCATCTTTAATTTCTCTTCATGAAGAGGGAGCACCATGTACAGCAGTCTACTAAGTTTACTAGTTTCCCCGAGCAGAGCTGTCAGCAGATAATCACGGAACAGAGACAGAGAGTCATTCTTATAGATAACTGAATTTGCATAACACTACTGAATTATTCCTTACTCTGATTGGTTCACAAACTTACATTTACTCTGATTGGTTCATTGGCATACACACCCAAATAAGCTTATCCACATAAAAGTCTCATTTCTACTACCTTATCTCAGAAGTTCAGCTCTTATTTTTTTATGGAACACTGTATATGCAACAACCTGCAAGTCTTACTAGGTACATGAAAGAACATGGTATCAAATATTTTCTTGAACCATTCCCCTGGAACATTCTGTTTGTTTACTTTACCATTTCTGCAGACTCTTTATACTATTTCTAAGATAAATTATATATATATTTCCTTAATTGTGTACTGCATACCCAAATGCTTCAAGAGCAATAACTACATTAGCTCTATAACTGAAATTATTCTGACATACTTGGAAGATCACTTTCTGCGTGGAGTTTGTATGTTCTCACATTATTTTTGCTTTTACTCTGAAATACCAAAGTTAACTATGTTCTCCTATTTGGTAAATCTGAGGTATTCCAATATGAGTGACTGTGGTAGTTTGCACAAGCAGTCCCAGTGCTGCCATGTCCAGGCTGCTTCCTGCCTTGAGGTAGGTGCTTCTAGGATAGCCTCCATGTACCCCTTGACCCTGAATTGGAATACTCTGGCTTGAGAATCTTGTGCTGCATACATTTACAGTACACACACACACACACACATATATATATATATATATATATATATATATATATATATATTGTCAGGGATGCCAGGGGCCATGACCGGCGGGGGCCAGGAGGGACCGGAAGAGGGTCAGAGCCCTGCCTGGATCACGTGGGGTTTGTCTTCCGGGTTGCTTTGGAGGCCACGGGTCAAGGGCATGGAAGCCTTTCCCTGTAGGGGCCCGTGGTCACCGCCAGGGCGCCCCGATGTCTTGGAGACTTGTTGCCCCAGCACTTCCGCCACACCAGGAAGTGCTGGGGAAGATTTATGATGGCCCGAGGTAGCGGGAGGACAGCCGGCACTTCCGCCACGCTAGGGCGTAAGGAGAATGCCGGGAACACCTGGGGCTCATCGGGTCCTCTATAAAGGGGCCGTCTCCATTCATTCGAGGCTAGAGTCGGGTGGAAGGAGGACGAGGCAAGAAGAGCTGTGGAGGTGGCCCGAAGACAAGGCATTGTGAGGCCAGGACTGTGTATTGTGGTTTGTGCACGTGATTAGGTCTGAGTGACCATTGAACTGGGTCTTTGTGACCATTATATTATTGTAAATATTGTGTTTAATAAACGTGTGGTGGTGTTTTAACAAGATGTCCGCCTGTCTGTGTACGGGCAAAGTTCACATCTGGCGTGCCGACAGGATCTCCGACTGTTTCAAAGCGGGGACCTGTATATAACAAATTTGTTGTGGGCGGCCCAGCGCAGCGAGGACCCTGTACCAGCGGGGCTGCGTGCACACAGCCTTGCGTAAAGAACTTACGGACCGCCAGGGGTCCGCAGGAAGGCCATATTTCCCTGATGCAGGAGGGCGGCGTGCCTACAACGAGTGCAGTGGTCTCCAACGAGCGCGCCGTTGCTGGAGGCGCCCGGGACGGCATGGCGTCAAGAAAGGCCACACCGAGGAGGTGTCCTCGGTTTGACGAGTCCGGGGAGGTGAGTTCCCTGCCTGCGGCAGCCGGCCCATGGGGGCGGGCGTGTTTCTTTTGCAGACAGGGACTTCCGGATCCACGTCAGTGGCAGGCGCATGCTGGTCTGCGGGGCTCCGGCAGCACAGCGGCCGCGAGGGCTGTGGAGGAGGAGACGCTGCAGCTCGAGAGGCGCTGGCAACAGCAAGGCTGCCGGCAGGCACGTCGACACCGCATAAGGGGAGGCAAGATGGCCGCGGACCAGAAGTCCCTTCCCTGAAGGCACGCGATTGGACGGTGTGTCTTGTGTGCCCGCCGATGACTGTAGAGAGCGGGACCAAGGAAGACCGGTTGGGCGGAGGAGAGGCCCACAGGAAGTGGCGGCGTTGGAGGCTGACAGACAGGTAGGCTCCGTGTCGGTTAACTTCCTGTCTTTGCCGGCTGCTCTGGCGGAGCTGGAGCGTCCCTTCAGCCCGTGGAGCAGCGTGTATTACAGATGCTACGTGCCCTCCGGGCTGAGGTGCTGGAACTGGAGAGGAAGGCGCTGTGGCGCTGAAAGCGTTTTGATCAACAACGGACGGCGCGGCGCTGGAATCTCCAGCCGGAGAAGTACTGGCGGAGACGGTGAGTACAGCCGACTCCGTACAGCATGCGGGAGGGTCTGTTGAAAAAGGCTGTGATGTTAACGATCAGTTCCGAGTAAGCAGCCCTTCGACAGGAGGTGCGGTGCCGCGGGCTGTATGCACGGCGAGGGGGGAGTCCGAGAGGACGCTGAATGGACACGGGCTGCTAAGTGCCACGGGTCCTAGCACCCTCCGCCCCGAGTCGGCTGCGGTCTTGCGCCGCACTATAGGGACGCAGACGGGAAAGAAGCGCCTTTTCCATAAGGAGTCTCAAACCGTCATGGCGTCCCAGAGTGAACGGAGGAATAAGAGGCTGGGTGCCGATTCCTCCGATATGTTGGGGGCATGAGCGGAAAGGGGCTCGTGTTGGTTAATACAGAGTCGCATACCGTCAAGGCGTCCAAGAGTGAAGGGAGGATTAAGCGGCTGGGTGCCGCCTCCTCCAATACAGTGAGACGCGTTGCTGGGTACACGCGTACGGCTGGCCGCCCTCTGAGGGAGCAGAGGGAATCCCTGAGGCTGGCGGAGAGAGAGCAGGCGGTGCCGACGGTTCCACTATCGAGAGGGACACGGAAGCCGCAGAGAGGGTGCCGATCAGGCAAGTGCCGGGTGTTGTTTGGAGGGCGCTGCCCGTGTGTGCACGAGAGGGTGCTTTGGCAGCGGTTCTGCCCTGTATTCTCTTTTAGGGGCGGACCCGGGCGAGCTGAAGGAACCCCTTGTGCGGAACAGCCGTCTGATGTCGGGCCGTCTGCGGAATGATCTCTCTGCCGGTGCGCAGGTGCGCTCACAGCTGGAGGAGCCTACGGGGGAGCGAGTGGCTCGGAACAAAGGCGTGGAGGTCACCGGAGGGTGCCCGATCGAGTAGGCCCCGGGGTGCCGGTTAAAGGGGGGAGCACAACCTGTGCGAGGCACAGGGATGCACCAAGGGCTGTTGCTCGGATTGTGTCTCCACCCCTGTCCCTGCTAGGTGTGGGGGGCCGGACCCCGGCTATCCTCAAGTAGGACCCGTTTCGGGACTCTGCTGCCCTCGCAGGACGGGTCGCTCTTTCCCACCGGTGGTCTTCGCTGGCTGTGGGGCACTGTCAGGGATGCCAGGGGCCATGACCCAGCCGGGACGCCAGGACGCCAGGAGGGACCGGAAGAGGGTCAGAGCCCTGCCTGGATCACGTGGGGTTTGCCTTCCGGGTTGATTTGGGGGCCCACGGGTCAAGGGCATGGAAGCCTTTCCCTGTAGGGGCCCGTGGTCCCCGCCAGGAGGCGACCCGATGTCTTGGAGACTTGTTGCCCCAGCACTTCCGCCACACCAGGAAATGCTGGGGGGAAGATTTATGATGGCGCCCGGAGAGCAACCGGGAGGACAGCGGCACTTCCGCCACGCTGGGCGTGGCCAACGGAGAATGCCGGGAACACCTGGGGCTCATCCTGGTCCTCTATAAAAGGGGCCGTCTCCATTCATTCGAGGCTAGAGTCGGGTGGAAGGAGGACGAGGCAAGAGGAGCTGTGGAGGCGGCCCGAAGACAAGGCATTGTGAGGCCAGGACTGTGTATTGGGGTTTGTGCACGTGATTAGGTCTGAGTGACCATTGAACTGGGTCTTTGTGACCATTATATTATTGTAAATATTGTGTTTAATAAACGTGTGGTGGTGTTTTAACAAGATGTCCGCCTGTCTGTGTCCGGGCAAAGTTCACAATATATATATATATATATAATATATATATATATATATATATATATATTATATAATATATATATATAATATATATATATATTTATCATAGGCACAATATCAATTTTTAACTCTAAAGAAAATACTATTTCAAAAAGCTACAGAGAATTCATTGAAGAATGTAAGAGCCAATCTTAGACAGTTAAAGCTTTGAGTTTAACTCATATTAGTGTTTACTTAATTTGAATAGAATATAAATTTCTTTCATAGATATAGACAATGGTATAGTCTTTTCCCACTATAAGTTAGTATAAGGTAGAACTTTCTTGCTGTAACTAAGATAGTGTGTTAATTGTGTCACTTGTTGTTTAGAATAGGTCCCAGTACACAGGGACTTAAAAGACCCATTTTCAACTTAGAAATAGGATAGGCATATAGTTTTCTGACCGTTTTGAAATGGTTCAGAAACACTTGGAAAAGATTTGACTAAATAAGCAAACTTAAAAAAATATAAAAAGATTTAAGCTTTGAACAGAACTTTTCTTAACAAGAATTTTTTTTTTTGCTATTTTTTTTTCTTTTTTGTGTGAACTGTTTTGCTTTGAAATTTAACTAAAACTTTTAAAAATGAAGATAATTTGTCTGAGCAATCATTTCAGTGCTTCAGGCTTTTGTTGAATCCCATTTTTATGCTAGAGTTGCTAAACTTTGGTAATTTTAGAAAAAACGCAGCTACAATGAATTCAACCTAATTGATGTATTACATTGAAGTTCTTAGGTGGATATCTACAAATTGAGTGAGGCGAGTTCTATCCAGTACTGGTGCATAGTACACAGAGGCTATAGATGAACTTCTTATAGTTGAAGCTGCTCCTTCCCTGCTTTTGCAAGTAAGTCTCTGGATCAGGTTGTCGTTTTAGTGGCTTCCTTTTTCAAAGTGTCATGCAAGGCTGGCATGCAGTCCAGCTTCACTCTGAGCCTCTTTTTCTGGTAGTGCTCAGTCATGATTTTAAAATCCTCATTCAGGGTGGACTCAAGGCCAGTAAGGTGTCTGGACAGGATTATTTCAATTATTTTTCAAATTCACATAACTTCAAAGTGGGCAGGTCACTTTGTAGCTATTGAAGAACATCAGTGTGAGCAGCAGACCATATTGTTAGTCAATTACTGAGGAAAAAAAGGAAAACTGAAAGTATTACACAGGTGTACACATAACCACCTATTGGTCAACATTGACCATATTAGTGTTTGATGACAGGAGAATATTTGGTTAGACCTAAGTTTATTAGCATGATTTCTTTATCTTAATTTTGTCAGTCTTCTAATATATAATGAGTAAGGTGCTCTAGGATGCTAAATATACAGTATTTTAGATTGCTGATTTATTTGTTGCACTCTTGGTTTTAATTTCAACTTTGAATCAAGCTCCGACAGAAAAAGAAAAAAATCATTTCATGGTATTTTCAGTAGTCAGCTGGATAAACACAACCTAATAACAAAGTATGCTTCAGAATATAATTTTCCTTTCATAGTGATTTAAGGTAACAGTTAAAAGATCTGAGTCTCATTTATTGCTTCAGCCTGCCATTTGAGGGCTGACAAGTCCTCTTCTTTGGCACATCAGCTTAAACAGGTTTTAAGGTTTAAAGTTTTATTTGTCATGTTATGCTGGAGGGTTCATTTTCAAAAATTTAGTTCAGCCTTTAGCTATTTTCTCTTTCTTCTTGGCATTTCATATTTTGGAAATTTTTAGAACGAGGTGAGAGCTATTAGATTGATTTATCTGGAGCTGTGGGACTTTGACTGCTAGGACTGGTCAACAAGTGTGAGCTGCAATGTTTAAGTGTTTTAAACATATCAGACAAGTAGGTTTGGAAGAATGGGTGGATGGATGGATTGATGTATAGACTAGTTGATTGCTTTTTTACTATATAGTGTATATATATATACAGTATATGTATATGTATATGTATATGTATATATATGTATAATGGTAAAAACATTAGGCAGACAGAAAAACGTTTGGAGATAGTATACTTAAAAATCAACAAAAGAAAAGAAACACGTCTTTACATAACTAGAGTTCACAATTGAACTGAATAGCAGGTTGAGTTTGCTCTATAAATATGGTGGAAAGGAGGAAGCGGTGGAGTCAGGGTGGCCGGAACAGGAACTGATGTGGCAGGAAAATGGATTCTGGGTGTCAGAGAGGATGTCATCAGGGTGTGCCAGAAGTGTTGTCAGCAGTGGGTGGAACGGTGGTGATGTTACTAAGAGACACAGGGTCTGTGGTTGAACTGAAGAGGAACATGAGGAGAAAGAATCACTATCTGAGCTTGTAAAGTATCCCCCATGCACACATGGGTGACTATATATAGAAGAAGCGGGGGACCAGAAATGGGACAATACTTTCCCTGGAGCACAGAAGGATGGCCTCTCTGGAATGGATGGGGGTCACGGAGCTGTGAAGCTCAACCCTGTGCGAAGGCGGAGTCACCAACAGGGGGCGCCCGGACATTGTTCGAACCCTGGATGGCAGCAATTCTGCCACACCAAGAAGTGCTGCCGGAAGAGATCCAAGAGACACCCGGAGTTCTTCCGGGTGCTGTTCTGACACTTCTGCCACACCAGGAAGTGTCGTCAGACGGAGCACCTGGAGCCCACCCGGGTCATTATAAAAGGGTCCGCCTCCCTCCAGAAGACGAGCCGGAGTTGGGAGGAAGGAGACAAAGCTTGTGAGGAGGGGAGTGGAGGTCATTGAGAAGAGAAAGAGACTGAGACTGTTAATAAATGTGTGCATTTTAGATATTCTGGTGTTTGTCTGTATCTGGGGGCATGCTTTTCACTATATATATATAATGTATATATGTGTGTGTGTGTGTGTGTGTGTGTGTAAGCCAATTCCAAAGTGAGACAGTTTCTTTAAAAGCTGCCATTTTCTTGGTTGATTGCTTTTGTTTTTGCTGGGATGTTATTTATTTCCACCATTTTGTACAACAAATAAGAAAACAGGTTAGAAGACAGATGGACAACATAGCTGAGGTATTTACTGAAACTTAGTAATCCAATATAAAGTACTAATTGCTTCTATCAAAATTACAACAGGATTACTTAACCAATTTCTTCCAGGAAAAAATAATTACATTACTAATTAATTTACTTTTATATTACTGTCTGAAGCAAATATGTACCAGTTAGAGAGCAAAAGGATGACATGCAAATTTTCTTTCAAAACTTTACTAAGGAAGAAATAATCAATAAGGATGAAAGTGAATTTAGTAGTTTAGCAAGTCAATTACATGACTTATGTTAGTCCTGTGTCATTTCACACATAATACAATACAATACAATACAGTTTATTTTTGTATAGCCCAAAATCACACAGGAAGTGCCGCAATGGGCTTTAACAGGCCCTGCCTCTTGACAGCCCCCCAGCCTTGACTCTCTGAGAAGACAAGATAAAACTCCCAAAAAAACCCTTGTAGGGAAAAATGGAAGAAATCTTGGGAAAGGCAGTTCAAAGAGACCCCTTTCCAGGTTTGGCTGGGCGTGCAGTGGGTGTCAAAAGAAGGGGGTCAATACAATACAATACACAGAACAGAACAAATCCTTAATACAGCATAATAATAAAGATTTTAGAAGTACGGAGCAGAATTTAACAGTAGATGATATCACATAATAAGATTTGGATATTTTTAGAGTCCTGGAGACCTCATCCATCAAGCTGCCTCCCCATTTGGCCATTCCACGGCTGAAACGTTGCTCGGCCAGCCAATCCAATGAAAGGACCCTTTTTCCTATGATTCCTGGAGTACTGTCAGCACATTTCTGTACATATAGGAATCGATTTGATAAATAAGAACTAAACCAAGTGAGCACGGGCCTGTAAGCCCAACATTGTTTTCTAGCCTGTGCAGTAAAATAGAATGGTCAATGGTGTCAAATGCTGCACTTAAGTCCAACAACATAATTACAGTGGAATTTCCTTCATCAGAGGATATCAGAATGTCATTTACAACCCGTGTTAGTGCCGTTTCTGTACTATGACCAGTGCGAAAGCCAGACTGGAATTTCTCAAATAAATTGTGATGCGTAAGATGTGACTGAAGCTGACTGGCGACTTTTTCTAGTATTTTAGAGAGAAATGGTAAATTTGAAATAGGCCTATAATTATTTAGTATGTGTGGGTCTAGGTCTGACTTTTTAAGTAAAGGTTTAATGACTGACACTTTTAGTGCATCAGGTACGGTGCCATGCAGTAATGAACTATTGATAATGGTTAGAATAGGCTGCAAGAACATCCATTGCACTTTTACTAGTTTTGTTGGCACTGGATCTAGGGAACAAGTAGTGGGCTTCATTTTAGTAATTAAAGTTAAGACTTCCTGCTCAGTTACAGGATTAAAATTACTAAAGTGCTGAATGCAATGTGCAGCAGGGTCTGCTAAGCCAGTATTTGGTTTGTATTGTGATGCTGAGATCTGGGATCTTATATTTTCAATTTTCTCATTGAAGAAGTTCATAAAGTCTGTACTGCTAATATCTGTTGGTATTTTGCACTGTTGATCTGAATTCCCATTTGTTAATTTAGCCACTGCTCTAAAAGTACCCTAGGATTTTTATTATTGCTATCTATTAATGTAGAATAGTATTCTGAGCGAGCTTTAAAGAGGGCTTTTTTATATTTATTAACACTCTCTGTCCATGCAATTTGAAAGACATGTAGCTTTGTTGTTCTCCATCTGCGCTCCAGTTTTGACACTCTAATTTAAGAGCTCGAGTATTTTCATTAAACCAGGGAGAGTTTCTATGTGCTTTGATCACTTTTGTTTTAGGGAGCCACTGTGTCCAGAGCATCTCTCAAGGTCATATTATAATGTGATGTTAGCTGATCTAAATTGTTTTCCACGTTTACATTTGATGTTAACTGATCTAAATGGTTTTCCACAATTACACTCGACTTACTCAAGGTATCTATAAATTTTGAAGCAGAATTACAATCTAGATGTCACACTGTCTTTGTTTTAATCTGTAGCGCTGGCATGGGCAGAACTAAATCAAATGTAATTATGAAGTGATCGGAAATAACTACATTTAATGGAGTAATATTTAAATTTTGAATTTCAACTTTGTAAGTTATAATTAAATCTAATGTATGGTTATGATTATGAGTTGGACCTTTGACAATCTGACAAAATCCTACTGAATTTAACAAATAAGTAAAACATTTGCTAAAAGTGTCAGTTTCCACATCAATGTGTACATTAAAATCCCCATCAGAACTACGTGATCATAATTTATAGCCAAATCAGACAGAAGGTTGCTAAATTCAGTCATGAACAATGAATATGGCCCTGGTGGTCTGTAGACTAGCACTATAATTGTGTTGGAATCTGTTTTAATATTTAAAATGAATGCCTCAAAGGATGTAAAGTTGCCTAAATTTTTAGGAGTGATTTGCATTTTGTTACAATGAATTATTCCAAGGCCTCCTCCTCGACCAGAATCTCTAGACTTATGAAGGAACAGTATCCATCTGGTGACGCCTCAGCTAGGGAACAGTGTCACATTTACTAAGCCAGGTTTCAGTAAGAAGACACAGATCAGATTTTGTACTTAATATATATCATTTACCAAAACAGCTTTAGTGCCAAGAGAGAATGTTCAATAAACAGCATTTAAAACTGCATGGTTCTTTCTGAACTGCTGATATATTTTTGTTTTAATTTGAATTAAATTTCTATTACAGATGCCCCTGGTGGAGGTCTGGTTTTATCCCTTGGTCTAATTATACACCTTATTTTTGGTTATCAATTAATTTATGGTTTGTATCAAGACTAAATTTACTGGATGCCCCACAACAGGGATTATGGGTAACAGCTTCAGGAAAATAACAGGTGGGATAAACAACAGCCTGTGATTTAAGATCACATGACTGCGGCCTGGATGGTGCTCTAATCAGTCAACCAGGCAGTTTTGCTGCCATATTTTGGGATAATACATAAGATCCCTCCAGTTAGGATGAAGACCATCTCTTCTGAAAAATCCAGGCCTTTCCCAAAAATCATCCCAATTGTTCACAAATGCTATGCTTTTATTTGCACACCAGGTTTCTAGCCAGCAGTGAAAGGAATGCAATCTGCTATAAATCACATCCCTCTATATAATCTTGGTAAGGGACCAGATACAATTAAATTCCGACATTTTGTTTTAGCTTTGGTGCATAGAGAGATGAAGTTCAGCTTTAATACCTCAGATTGCTGTAAATAAATATCATTAGTGCCGACATGCAGCAATAAGGTAGATACTTCATCGTCGGCGACACGGTCCAATGCGGCCTTTATGCCAGAAATCTTGGCCCCTGCAAGGCACTTAACATTAACTGCTGATTTAACCTAGTTTGGAATTCTAACATTCCGCACTATGGAATCGCCAATTATGAGCACTTTATTATTCTCAGTTTCCACAGGCGCTGAGAGCTGAGAACCTGTTCTGGGTCCAATTGGTGACCTGGGTGCTGGGGACTACATTTTGGATTCTTAGACCCCCATCTTACTGTTACCCACTCGCCCTGTGGCTGAATTGGTGCTGCTGATTTCGGCCGCGAACTGACTACAGTGGTACCTGGAGAGACTGAAGCGAATCAGATGTAGCCGAATTGTCTAAACAAACCAAGTCTATCAAATTTCCGGTTTGCCTAATCGCTATCAGATTCCTAACGCGGTCCTCCAATTCGCGTATTTTCCCGACCATCTCTAAATTAACTAAACACTTTTGGCAGGTGAAGCTATCTGCACTGTCGGCCGGAAAACCTGAACTGTACATGCTGCCGGACACACAACATATAAACGTGTCCTCGATGGGCAGAGAGCAGATAGAACTTACATTAAGTGTTGAAGTCATCTTTGCCGTTTTTATAACAAAACGAGCCCTTTAGTTCACAAAAAGAATCTTGAAAAATACATCTTAATTAACACAAAATCAAACACTTGAAAACACAGTGGTAAACAGTAAAAGTACTGGTAGTGTAGCAGCCAGCAGATGAGAGCACTTACTGATCGGGTGGACCAGCTACCTGCAGTGTTTATTGTGTAATACAACTGGTATGCTGGGATCTCTCCTGTCTCAGTGCTCTTTAAACTATCAAATAAATAAATAAAAAAGGCATGTGATAAAGAAGAAAGCATGTACATGTGCAATTCATTCACTCACATTCATTTACAATTAAAGTAACTTATATGTACAATTGTTTATCCTTCATTTGTATGGGAATGTTAAAGTGAATCAAAAATGCATGTGAGCACATGGTGGTACATTTTACATCACATGATATTTATAACGTTCTCATTTGGTAAGATATGAAAACCTTTTTTGCCTCAAATTCCTCATGATTTTTTCATTTGAAAGACTGTACATAATGAGAAACAAAAATATTAATGTGGCTATCACACATTTATAAACTTAAAAAAACACATATTGTGATTCATTTCATTCCATCTTTCTTAATCTACATTTATTTTTATTTTTTTAGAAGCACGTGTAACACGATTAACTAAATTGTAGTAATTTAGCACGTTACACTACTGCATAATGAATAAATGTAATTGCATTACAAGAACATATTGGACAGGCACATGGATACAATTCTATTATTTTACTATTTCATATATTCCAAAATAAGATTTTGCCCCTCAAAAAAAGTTACATAGATTAATATTTAGGGAATAGTTTGGAAAAAAGCAATTAAAACAAAAAGGGCTAGACTGCATAGAAATCCCGCTACTGTAGAAGCTGTTTGTCATTACTGACACAGTTCTAAAGAAACCAGTTCAAAGAAATCAGGCACAAAACTTAGGAATATGTGAGATAATTGATTCATTTCCTGATGCATGCATGCTGTCCTCAAAAGGCCGGTGAGTTATGCCTTTGGATGGTGGCCAAAGGTGTGAGAAGGAACTGCTGACTAAAGGATAGGGTGGCAAAGTGGGTACTACTATGGTTTTGGAAAATTAAGAAGAGGAGAGGCTCTGGTACTCCATAAATGGGGGAAAAAATGCAATCTTTTTGCTGTGTTCAAATCAAATTCAAAAAGTAAATCATTTTTTAAAATGTGATGCTTTTGCAACCTATTTATAATATTCTAAGAACTAAGAAAAATCTCTAAAGTTCAATAAAACATTATTAATTAATCCGAAAGTAGGAGTGAAACTGAGGTGGTGCTTTTTAAGTACCACCACGACTAAGACTTCGGTGTTTTCACAAGACCCACTTTGTTTGATCTCACATCTGTTTTTGCTATTAATGGTGTCGCTACAGTAAGTATGATAAACAGCAATTTACATTTTCATTCACTTATGTATTTTCTAGTACCTAAGTGTCACTAGTCCATTCAGGATTGCTTCTTGCCATGGCACTGTGGCAGACACCAGCCCACTGTACGCCGAAAATTAAATTAAGCAAATTCAGAAAATGGATGGTTGGATGGATGTGGTATCAGCATTAATTTTCAAGTCCTGGAAAGGCTTCCATTTAGAAAGTGCAAACTTCTGTAGGATTTCCAAAAGTGATGACATAAAGAATGACATACAAAGACGGTTAGATAAATAAGATATAAAATATATTTCAGTAAATTAGTCAGTAAAAGGCTAATAAATAGTGGTAAGCAAAATGATTCATGCAATTGTGAATTTGCAGTGCATCTCAATGTTTTACTTTGCAAAAAAAAAAAAATCCTGTCACAATGGTATTTTTTTCTTACTCCAACACAAAAAGAAAATGATTTATTTCCTTTCTGGAAGCACTTTCATGCATTAATTCCTCATTCATCTACCTGTCAGTTAGTATTTAAATAATGATCTCTAATGGAAATAAAAATCACCTAATTTCATGTTAAGTGTAGACATTTTGCTGAACCATCAAACATGGGTTGTTTTTGCACTTAGCCAATCACGATGACAATTTCGGCGGTCAAATAGAAAAAAAATGAGACTTGAGGTTGCAAGGAGCATGTACTGTGCAAACTCTCGTGTAGAATTAAGAAACAAAACTGCAGTGTTGCTAGGTGCTGGTGGTTGTTTAGGGGTCATGCGACTTTCCATATACAGAGTTGCACTGTGGAGAAGAAACAGTAATGTGCACAATGATGTATTTTGCTTGGTCTTCTTGAGGAAAAAAAAATGTGTCATGTTACATTTTGAAAAAAACGAGATGAATTGGCAAAAACAGAACTGACTTTGCTAGTTTGACTACTTGCTTTACATAGCTGCAGAAAAAAACCCAGAAAAATATGGAAGTGTGAAAGTCTTTATAGGGCAGTATTCTTTAAACCCCCTCCCCAAATTATTTTGAGTGAGTTTCACAGTTCACATTCTTGAAATTGCCATCAAAACAAATTGTAGTGTCAATTTTGTGAAACTAAATGTAAACCTGAAACTTTCCTCTTTTGCTCATCATTATTCATACCATCATATATTTATATTTGCAAAGGAAATAAGAAAATCTGTTCAGTGTATTCTGTTGCACTCTGCACATACTAATGTTCATAAATCACCTACAAATACTAGCTCACTCGACATTTTATTAGGTACACCTTCTTGTTAATGCAAATAGCCTGCTCCTCCAAACAGACCTTCAGTAGCATGCAGACACAGACAAGAGGTTTACTTGTTGTTTCATCATACAAACCTTGCTATTGTATAATTGTTGGTTCCATATGTGACCATTTCAGTATCTCAGAAACAGCTGCCCTCTTGGGATTTTCACAAACTACCATCTCTAGTGTTTACAGAGAATGCTATATAAGCCAAAAACATCCAGTGAGCTAAAGTTCTATGGAAAAAGCACCTTGTTAGTGAGAGAAAATGTCCAGACTTGTTCAAGGTTTCATAAAGTCCGCAACTATTGAAATAATAGCACAACAGTGGTATACAGAATGGCATACATGGACTTTGAAGTGTGTGGACTACAGCAGCAAAGACCACATTGTATTCTATTCCAATGGGGGTAAACAAGAAGGAGTGATCACCAAAACTGGATGATTAAAATATCATCTGGACTTACAAAGCTAGGTTTCCACTAGGACACGCAGATAGTACGGACAGAATGTGACTTCTACAGTATAGTGTGGTGTGATGTTGTGCAAAATAAAGGTGGCTGGGCAGACAGCTCCGCAAATGTCACCAGGAATTGTTCTGCTTATAGTATTCAGAAGTAGCTCCTGTGCAGTCCATGTGGTCTTCTTTATCTGATGGTGTTAAGTGACAATTGTAATCTGGACATTATGGGTTTGAGGTTGACCATAGGAAGTTACCACACTGCATATCTTCAAACTGTGATTGCGTCTGGTTTGAATCCGCAATAGATTAGATCAGATTAAATAAACTGTATTAATCCCATGGGGAAATTTAAATATTAGATTCATACAGCACAGCATGAAGCTGTGCATCTAACTGCCATAGTGTAATAGTGTAAAAAATATCTTCTTGGGACACATTAGACTTTTAATACTAGTTATGTATCATTTCAATGCTAAATTGGTGCAATGTTGACCGTGTGTATCCTTGCATAACAACTATTTGTTCAAATACTGTAGATAATTCTAGAATGATAATCCTCCATGTTACAAAGCACTCATTAACGCAAGGTTTCTTCACAAAAGTCTATTCAATTTAGTCCAATGGCCTGCCCAGTCCCCAGATTTCAAATTAATACAGCACCTTTGGGAAGAAGGGAAATAGGAGGTGTAAAGAATGAATATGCCTCCAAAAAATCTTATGAAAATGTCGGACAAAATTAAGTCTGCAATGGACCAAAATGATTGAGGGTTTTTGCAGTACCTTTTTGTATTGACAACGTGAAGGGGTCTTGCCTATTATGGACGCCAGGGGGTGCTCCAGCTTCTTAAACACCCAACACAAGCAGGCACAGACACAAGTTAAAAGGCCAAAGAGTCTTTTATTGTAGGTAAACTCTTTAAACCAAGTGTTTCCCACCACCACAGCCACAAGTAAAGTAAGCACAACAGCACATTCTTTGTCTTTTTTCTCTCAGTCACTGGTAACACCTTCTCCACTTCTCCTCGCAAGCCCCGTCTACCCCCCTCCTGACTCTGGTTCATCCTTGTGAGGCATGCATCCCCTTTTATCTTCGACTCGGGAGTACTCCAGTTTTCCAAACACATGATCCGAAAACACTTCCGGGTGAAACAGAAACTTCATGATGTAGGGCTCCCCAATCCCTGCAACATCTCGTGGCAGCACCCACGGAACCCGACAGGGCTGAGATGGGGAACTTTATGTCCCATGTTGCCCAGTGGGAATCCAAGGCACTGCTGCAACCCAGGGGGGCTGCCATCTAGTGCTCAGGGGGAGATAATGATCTGTGCACACTCTCCCCCCAGTCCTTCCATTCCAAGGGTGTCTCCCGGCCAGTCAAGTGTGCAAGTCCTGGGTACTGAGTGTAAACACAACTATCAAGATAAATGAACTATACAGAAGGTAATGTTTTAATTTAGAATGTAATTAAATACGTCCTTGCATAAGTTTTAGTTAAAAAATATTGCCATTTTACAGTGGAAAAGAGGAAAACAGAAATTCTAACAGCATTCCAGGCTCAACTAAACCTCTTGTGTGAACACAGTCACAAGAATTCTACTCACTTAAGCTAAAAACCTGCTCGTTCTCTTCTGGGTTTTATATCGTTACATTCTCACTATACAAACCTACACTGTATTCCGTTATATGATATCTTGTGTTGTGCCAATAACTGTTGTTTCCCAAGGTTGCCAATCATTTTGATGTCTCATTCCAGACATTTAACAAAGCAGCAATGTTAGAAAGTTCTGTAGTAGTGAAATATATATGTAGGTTAGGTTTACAGGCTGACTCTATGCGCTAGTGCGAGTGTGTGCATGAATGGGCCCTGCAGCGGGCTACTGCTCAGGTCAGAATTGCTTTCTAATAAAAATAGATGATTGTACCCTGCAATCCTGAATTGGTTTGAGAATTTATTTCTGAGCGAGTAACTAATAAAGAATGATGCACTATCAGCAGCCTTTTCAGCAGCTCTTCAGCTAATGCCTAAATGCCAAAACTGATGGGGAGATCCCTTACAGTAGCAGACATATTATTTCACAGTTTCACTTTCAAAGACAGAAATTTGCATCTTCATTTGACATTGTTATGGATCCAAGATAAAATTTGAGTTGGATGCAGTCTCTGCCTACTCTCCCCCTTAAACATGGACTGTTAAAAGTGAACAGGAACCTCATACTTTCTTTTTATCAAATTTTGACCCAGTCTGTCATCACTTACAGCTCGACTGCCTGGTTAAGTATTCTGACAATCTAAAACTTAAGAAACTCCTGCAAGCTATCAGAGAGGCAGCCAAAATGGCTGGAGCTGATAAGAGTTTGCCAGAAGATCATTCTGAAGTAAGGGGGGATCATCTCAGCTGATTGCAGACATCCATTCCTGCAGCCCTGACACTCAGTGAATCAGGGAGGATAGTTGACTTAACGACCGATCCAAACTGTTCAAAAGATTCTTTTCAATGCATTGTCATAGGACTATTTAAAAAAGACATCACTAGTAGCAAAAATGTTTAGGAACACACTGTAGGGTGTGTCTACATGAGTATAAACCATATGTCTAGACAAAATATTTCACTGATAGAAGCAGATAGCTAAATTATTTTTATATACAATTGATATATCTGAATTTGAACATTTCAGCTTTCCACTAGTCAATTATGTCCAATAATTAATAAGTTGTGGCCACTAGGGGGCAAACCAGCTCATCTGTCTGCTCTCCAATTGCTCTCCCTCACTCAAGCTCTCATCCTGACCACCATACTTCAGCATCCATCAGGATATTCTGAGCCAAACTGTCACTGTCCTACCCCCAACATCGGCTAAGCAGGGCCCTTGGAGCACTCAATTGCTCCCTGCTTCTCCATGGTGCTCAGTGAGAGCAACATACCCCTGAATTGTCATTCCCCTTGCTCCCTCATGGGTCCATCGACTGCTCTGCTGCCTTCCACCTTGCTAGATGACTCGCTTTACCAATGCTTTCTTTAAGTCTTGCTCTTTCCATTCTTCTCTCCTGGATCTTTTATATTCCTGACATTTGTGGAGAGTCAATGAGAAAAGTGGTTGAACTATTTGCGCATTCATATACAAGCACAATTAGCTCAATTTCACCATTAAAACATTCTAGGGCCATATGACCATGCACACCCAAGCTACATTTTTATTAAAAAATCCATGCACTGCCTCGAACTTACTCCACCACACTATGTTAGAATAAGAACACCCTTGAAGTGCACATATTCAGTTTGTTGAAATGGCAGAGAGAATAGCAGTGGGTAGCAATCATTTATTATAATCCAGACAGAGAAATCTGCTGTACCATCTGAATTTATAATTTCAGAAGAATCAAATGAGGAAATGGCAGATCATAATGTTAAGGATTCATTAGGAATTAGGCATACACCTGAAAGAAAGAAAGAGAAAACGAGCAATTGAATTTCCAATAGTATGTAAGTGAGATGTAGTGACACCACTGGAAGTAGTAGCAATGTTAAATATGTATCTATCTTATATGTATATATATATATATATAAATATATATATATATATATATATATATATATATATATATATATATATTGTAACAGAATAAGATGCTTCTCACCTTGCACCCTCAGACACCACGTCAGACACTAGGTAAAAGTCCAATAATGATATTTATTATATCAATAATGTGCACAAAGCACCCTCTACTCCCAAATATACCAATAAACAATGAACAATGACAAATCCTCCACTCCCAGACGCTTAGCCACCCTGCCTCCCAACTCAGCTCATCGTCTGGGAGCCCCACAGTCCTTTTATATTCCCTGACCGGAGGTGTTCCTTCCCAACAGTCCACAAGTCCTTATTCCTTCCGGGTCAGGGTAAATAATGTTTCTCACCCCGAAGCCGTCGCTCTTCCTATGACGAACTTCCGGGTCATAGGGCATGAAGAATTCTTGGTCCTCCCTGCAGCTCCCTCTCGTGGCCCCATGGCATCCAGCAGGGCGGTGCACAAAAACTACATGGTCCATAATGCCCTGCTGGTCTTCTGGGGACCTCCATGCTGCAAGGAGGGCTCCACCTGGCGGCTTGGGGTATTGGCGGGGTACATGGCGGCCATATCTTACAGTACTCCCCAGCGGCAATTATAAAGATTGGGCGGCCTGCCCCGAGAGGAAGTCTTCCTCCAAGAGGACGCGTCATCCGGGATCTGACTGCGTTGCCCCTGTCCTCGAGCAAACCTTGGGGGGACGGTGTGCCTCCTGTCTCCCGGTGACATTGGCCACTCGTGACCCGGTCGCTGGCAATTGTAGCACCGACGCAGTCCTCCTGGTTGGCTCTTTTCCCGATACCTGAAACATCTCGGGAACTCGGTCAGCTCCACCCTTTCCCCCGCCAAGGAGGGTTTTCTGGCCGCCTCGCTGCTCTCCGCCCTTTTCCCACCTTGTCAGGAGACCCTTCTTTATTCTAAGGATCTCCAGTTTACTCTGGGGCTTGTCCACAGTTTGGGTCTCTCTATTAATGAAAGAGAGCCCTTTTACTGTCTGCACGCCCTTTGATTTATAAACAACATGGGTGGGGTCTTTAGGATCGAATCGCTCCAAGAGACAGCACCAACCAGCTGCTCTGGCTCGATCGGTCCTTCCCCCGGCCGCTCCGTAAACGTTTCGACCTCTCTTGTAGGGCACATCCATTTGGCACCGCTATGGATTAAAAGCGGGCCGGATCACACTGCGTCCCTATTACATTATATACGGTACCGACATTACCTGTCTGTACCGCCAAATCACATAACACGGGAGGCTCTCGGTCCAATGCGCCGCAGGTACTCACGTACTCTTCTTAAAGGCGCGCCGCCGCTCCCAGATCTCCAACGATCTTCTTAATCGCCTCTAAAGTCTGCAAAATACTCCGCACGGGCTCGATTAATTTTTGAGTTCCCGCCGTCAAAATAATTAGTTAATTCGGCGGGTTTGGCTTACTTCCTGGTTTGCCATACCGTCCGGCGGGAGCCAATGAACTTCGCCGCTGTCGGCACGTGTTCTGGCGGGTTCCGCGCGGGTTTCTGGGAATTGGAGTTCTCTACAGGCGAGGACCGGGCCGCCATCTTTGGTCGACTGCGACCTGCCTTTATTAATTTGTCGGCAGATCGACCAGCCATTTCCGCCCTCCTTACCTTCTTTTGGGTTGAGCAGTGCCGCTCACCACCCCTTTCTCCTTCGGAAAAATCAAGTCCGTCTTTTCTTGGGAAGTCATAAACAGCTGGACACGGAACGTCACCTTTCTGGAATCCTTCGTGGTACTTCCCGTGTCCTCGCCGGCACCCGTAATGCGGAAGTCCTTTTCGTTGTCCGTCTGCCCGTACAAAAGCGCCACACTATCTTCGGGAGATTCTCCTGCATCCCGCAGAACCTCCGGATGATCTTTTCCGAGGTATGTGCATGGTACAAAATGCGTAATTTTAAATAAATTATCTACGTTTGCAGCACATACCTCGTTGTAGGTTTCTTCGTCCGGAGTCCTCTCCCGATCCGTGTAGTCGCCTGTCGCTCATCCCGAGTGTCGGCCATGACGAACATGGAACTTCCGCTGGTGCTGTTGCCCTGTTTTGTCTTCTTTTTCCCATTATAGACTTGAAAAAAGGTGAGGTTTCTGGCGATTTTCCTGTGTGTGTTGTGGCGCTGTCTTCCCGGGGTATTCTGTCCACAGTAAAATTTTTAAATACAGGTCCTCTGCCAAACTGGCGGCCAGAGAATCCTGCCGAGCTACGCCAACTGTAACAGAATAAGATGCTTCTCGCACCCTTGCACCCTCAGACACCACGTCAGACACTAGGTAAAAGTCCAATAATGATATTTATTATATCAATAATGTGCACAAAGCACCCTCTACTCCCAAATATACCAATAAACAATGAACAATGACAAATCCTCCACTCCCAGACGCTTAGCCACCCTGCCTCCCAACTCAGCTCATCGTCTGGGAGCCCCCACAGTCCTTTTATATTCCCTGACCCGGAGGTGTTCCTTCCCAACAGTCCACAAGTCCTTATTCCTTCCGGGTCAGGGTAAATAATGTTTCTCACCCCGGAAGCCCGTCGCTCTTCCTATGACGAACTTCCGGGTCATAGGCATGAAGAATTCTTGGTCCTCCCTGCAGCTCCCTCTCGTGGCCCCATGGCATCCAGCAGGGCGGTGCACAAAACTACATGGTCCATAATGCCCTGCTGGTCTTCTGGGGACCTCCATGCTGCAAGGAGGGCTCCACCTGGCGGCTTGGGGGTATTGGCCGGGGTACATGGCCGGCCATATCTTACAATATATATATACTAATAAAAGGCAAAGCCCTCATTCACTCACTCACTCACTCACTGACTCATCACTAATTCTCCAACTTCCCGTGTAGGTAGAAGGCTGAAATTTGGCAGGTTCATTCCTTACAGCTTCCTTACAAAAGTTGGGCAGGTTTCATTTCGAAATTCTACGCGTAATGGTCATAACTGGAAGCTGTTTTTCTCCATTTACTGTAATGGAGATGAGCTTGAACGCGTGGGCGGAGTTTAGGTGTAACATTATCACGCCTCCCACGTAATCACGCAGCACATAGAAAACCAGGAAGACCTCCAAAAAGCGCTGAAGAAAACATGCATTATATAATTGAGAAGGCAGCGAAACAATAAGAAGCGAGCGAGTGACATATACAAACATATTCATGAGTTCTGCTACTTCGGAAACAAAGCACGATGTAAACCTACACTTTAAATTAAGTTCATAGATAGGTTGCCGCTGGCGTTTGTAATTTAGTGCCTGCCCATATAAGGCCGTCCGTCAGCGGCAATCCAATAGCAAACTCCCACTAAATATTCACGGGCGAAGGACTGTGCTTATGGAGAGGAAGATGAGATGGTCAGGGTGGTGTTTGACACAAACTCAGCTTAAACTGCTGAGAGAAAGTTTTAAGTGCCAGGACTAAGGTAACATTAAATACAGCCATGGACATAGCACGAGATGGCACCAGCACAACTGGGAAACTTCGATGCATGTACACCGAGTGGCTCACGTGAACTGACGCAGTGTACAGATAAAAAGCAACAGTTCCAAAGAGCTGAACAAAACCGAATTACACAATTGAAAAGGCAGCAAAAAAAATGAAGCGTCTGATACATACAAGCATATTCATAAATCCAACTACTGCGGAAACAAAGCACACGGTGGAAAAAGTTAATGTCCCACTAAAGGAAGACAGCATAAAAAAAAACCCGTGCATGCAGTGTGTCGGGTCTCAGATAAAGAAGAAGACAAGCTGTTTATTGATGCAGTAAGAAACGAATCGATGAATGAAACCTGTCATCTTTACAACGATTGACAAACACGGAATGTAACTTGAACACAACACATCCTACAAATACGAACCTGATTGAAAGAAATAATGATAATCAAATCCTTGATGACAGCAACACTCAGTAACACTCACAAAACAAATACTGTATATTGACAGTCATGTTACGTTATTTTAAAATGTTCCCTTTTCTTTTCTAGCTTTTAACACACTACTTCTCATGCACGGGGTATATATATATGTATATATATATCCCGATCTACATACTCGAATAATGGATACTTTATTCGCCATCAATGATTGTTTTGGTAAAGCCATAATCAGTGTATTCATTAGATGAACGGTAAAAAAGTAAGAGCGAGGGGAGGATTACTTATTGAGGCATGCAGGCTGTAGTGCGCGTCAACTCTATCTGAATTGCGCGATCACATTTAAAAAAATATATCTTTTCAAGTTCAAGTTGGTTCTGAAAATAGAGCCTTTAAAAACCGATGGGAGGCTGAGTATATATTTACTGAACCCGTGTGTCTCATTTGTGGAGCTAATGTGGCTGTAATTACAGAATTTAATCTAAGACGACACTATGAGACAAAACATCAGGGTAACCTGAATGCAATGCAGAAGATACAGAAAGCAGAAGAATTAAATAAGAATCTGACACTTCAGCGGACGTTTTTACCCGTGCACAATCACAAAGTGATTTCAAGTGAAGCTACTTTTATGGGAGACACAAATGCACCAGTGCAATTTGCCCCAATTTCCCTGTTGCCAAGTAATGTTAAACCAAGTCGTCACTACGGTCTTCCCAAATACGCACTTTGCTGATCAACTGAGCGCACTGAGTTTGCACGGCGCTTTGGTGACTTCGAAGAACAAAAAAAGTCCGTCTACATGCGGCTCGAACCTTGTGCATGTTTGGTACCACATATCTGTGTGAGAAGCTCTTCTCAGTGGTAAAGACTAACAAAACAGCACACAGGAGTCGCCTCACTGATGAGCACCTGCAGTCCATCCTGAGAATCTCCACAACACAGAACCTCACACCAAACAGAAACGAACTTCTGGCCAAAAAAAGATGCCAGGCGTCCAGCTCTAAAATGACATAAGAGCAAAGACAACTGAATGATTTGATTTGTTATTGCTGAAAGGAACACATTTTATTTATATTTCCAGGTTTTGTTATGCAGCATGTTCATATTTGAATTTGTATAATTTTGACAGGATATATTTTTATGGAGAGCAAAATCTTTTGGGATATTTAAAATCTAAGTTTATTTTTTATATAAAATTACATAAGAGTAAAGAAATGTGAATGTTTGTTCTTTTAACGTTTACTTTATTTCTAACTTGTATAATTTAGACAGGATATATTTTTATGGAGAGCAAAATATTATAAGTTGTTTAAGGTTTGAGTTGATTTATTCACGAATAATATTCCTGTCTGTTTTTACCATTCCTACCAAAGATATTTCTGTCAACTAAATAAAATTCCTTCTATTTAAAATTTAAATAGAACTTGAACAAATCTGATAGTTCATAATATACATGCAAACTTGCACGTAAGAGCGGGAGTTATCCGTTTTAACAAACAGCGTATTGCACTGATACGAAATAGCTGTGTGTGTATATATGTAGATATGTATGTATATGTATATATATGTTTATATATGTGTGTGTGTATGTATATATATATATATGTATTTGTGTGTATATATGTGTGTCTATGTATGTATGTGTGTATGTGTATATATATATATATATTTATATATATATATGTATATATATATATATATATATATATATATATATATATGACAGCAACACTCATCACTCACAACAGTGACAAAACAATTACATTGACAATCATGTTACGTTATTTTCAAAATGTTTCCTTTTCTTTTCATTGCTTCTTTAACACACTACTTCTCCGCTGCGGCTTGGTATTTTATAGTATATATATATATTGTAAAAGACTCAAAAGGAGACAGCAAAAAGGTTTGGGGTTTTCCGGCCCCTTGTATTGTCGACACTCCACTCTTAACACAAAAATTGCAGGGTCAAAATGCAAGAACCAAAATACATTCATGCGCGACGCCATACTAGGCGTCGGCGGCCATTTTTATATGGGAGGAGCCGGAAGTGCAGGAATGCTGGGAAGGAGTCATGATGGATGATGGGACTGCTGACGTCAGAGAAGATGGTGGAGGAAGGGCGAAGTGAACGTATCTGCGGGCAAGGTCTTATGGCGGAGCCGTCTTTAGTCCTGGAAAACAAAGAAACAAGGTTAGTCCCCCGCCATTCCCCGCCAGCGAACGTCCTTCAATGTGTTTTAAGATCCATCCGCGGTCTCCTAGTCGCGCATGCGTGATATATATATATATATATATATATATATATATATATATAGTGGTTCAGAGCTGTCCTATGTCACAGTATAAAGAAAGTGCTCTCCCATTTGAAGAATCAGAAAGTTAAGAATGTTTCTTTTGCTTTAACATTTGAGCAGTGTGATTTTTCCCATTTAATTTAATAGAATATTTTCTTTTGAGAGTACTGATTTAGAGATTGCTAAAAAATTAGGATTGCATCTTTTGTTAAAGGGTTAAAAGTTATATTTAATCTGTTAACTACAATCAAGTTATATACTGTGTGGACACTTTTTCTATAGTATCGTTTCTTGTGACTGAAGACAGAGAGATATAATTAAAGTTAGTAAAAAATATTTTATTAATACACACCAGGCAAGGGTAAAATGACAGAGAAGCACAATCCTAGGACACCTGCCCTTTATCTGCCCCGAGGGGTCGGTGTCCCAAATGTTTTATAGGGCCTTTGTCTTATGACTTTAGTTGCACAAGAATTTCAAAACATTACATCTTTACAACAATTTGCTTGGATCAGCATTTACAACATTTTTAAAGTTCATCAGTTGGTCACTTGTGTTTTTTTGTCTGTTAGGAAAAACAGGAAGTTGCACTTGTCATGTGCACTTATAGACAAGACAGGACCTGTGTAGCTTTTATCACGTACACCAGATTGATCAATACTGATCAAATTTTTATTATTTTTCCACATTCCCCCCTTTTGAACAATCTGCGTATGACAAGGAATAAAGGAAAATTAGACAGCGGAGGTAAAGAGTGGGGAAGGAGGAGGAGAGGAGGAAGGGGATGAGGAAACTGAAAAAGCAAATTGGAGCATACGTTCCTCGTGTAGCATATAGGCCTTGGCCATAGAAGCAGTGAAATATTTGGATATGATATAGCGAATAAGAGGAATAATGCAGCAGCCAACAAGGAGAAGAACAATAAATACTACTGCCAAAGAAATAAATGCTGATTTTAGCCATTGGCCCCAAGACCCAAAAGTGGTCATAAACCACTGATCCCAAATGTTGGATAGTGGGAAAGGGACTGGAGCTAAATGAGAGTGTGCGGCTGCGCAAGCGTAGCAATGTGAATGGTTAACCTGTTTTGCTGAATAGATTTCCCACTGTAGCCATCTATTTTGATCCCCATAGCCTGTTTCCACAGAGAAAGTACTGGTTAAGGTATTTAGATGCAAAATCTGAACCAGGGGTGATTCGTCGTGTGGAGATACAGTGGTGAGAAACTGAGTAAGAGAGGGGGACGGGGAAGAGAGAGCGGGTGTCCTAACCTTAATTTGGAAAAATCCTCAGGGATCATAACCACTTGCATATGCAGCTAAGACATAAGTTCCTGAATCATGCAGAGAAGGATTCTTCAGAGTAATGATTAATGGATTACAATGATTCTTGGCACACTCATGAGGGGCGTGTCCCTTTAAAATAGAGAATCTAGTTTTGAGGCCATACTGTGTAGCCTGCCAAGGTTCATAATCCCAGTTATTTGGTCCTGTATTTGCAAACACATCGCTCCAAAATCCACATTCAGAGTCCTCTGAGGAGGAACCTGAATCAGAGTCATACCAAGGGTAGCTTACACAAACATATTTGTCAGGCCATTCCCATTGTTCCTGTCTGCCAGTACAGGGGGCAATTGCACAAAAATCAACCTGGAATGAGGCAGTTTCTTCCACCTGGAAAGTCAGTGTCACCCGTGAAGTGGATAATGAAATGGAAAACAATAAGATTATGTATATTAAGGGTGCCATCTTTTGCAGTGCGAAGCGTGAATCCAGGCGGGCAATCCTTCAACCTTTACGGCGTGTGGTGTAGACAGAAGAACTTGGAACGGTCCTCTCCACCTAGGCTGATGCCAATGTTTCCTCCGGGTGTCTCGAACCAGAATCCAGGTGCCCAAGTTAATCGGCGAGTCTTCAGATGGAGGGCTGGTTCTCCAGGCCTGATTAACCTGCTCGTGGACTTCCTTCAGGGATGCTCGGAGACCTGTAAGACTAGAAAGAAGATCACTGTCCACGGTATGCAGGTTCACATTTCCTATAACCATGCCAACGGGCATGGGTCGTCCGGTCAGAATTTCAAACGGCGATAGTCCCAATTGTCAGTGTGTCCGTCCCTTCAATCCCATTAGGGCCAGGGGCAGAGCGTCTGGCCATGATAAATTGGTTTGTTCACAAATTTTTGCAAGCTTAGCCTTTAAGGTGCCATTGCATCATTCTACGATACCCCCACTTTGTGGATGATATTTGCAGTAATGATGTACATTGATCTGCAGCCAGGTGGTTAATTTATTTATAATGGAATTCACAAAGCGAGTACCATTGTCTGTTTGTAACTTTTGCGGGATGCCCCATCTTGGAATAATTTCTTTTATTAGTGCCTTAGCAACTGTTTTAGCATCATTGTGTTTAGAAGGGAAAGCTTCTACCCATCGGGAGAACACATTGACAATCACAAGGCAATATCGGTAACCTCTAGACGGTGTTAGCTCAATGAAATCCATTTGGAGGTGCTCAAAAGGACCCATTGGGTTAGGAGTAACGGCGGGACTTACCTGTGTGCCTTTTCCTACATTAAACCTTTGACATAATGTACAGAGTCTACAGAATTTCTCTGCATATGTAGAGAAGCCTACAGCTTCCCAATGTTTTTCGACATCCCGGACCATGGCATCTTTTCCAGCATGGTCGAGGCCATGGGCTATTTTTGCCATACCTGGAAAAGAAGCCTTTGGGAGAAAATGTTTGTTAGTTTGCTTATGAGTCCAGACTCCATCAGAGAGGGACCCTTCTTTGGACCATTTTTTCTTTAGGATGTCCGTGGCTGCACTCTATAAAGAAATAATTTGATTATCAGGGTCCTGGTCATTTCTCTGTTGGAATAAAGAGATTGGTGTGTTACTGTGTGCAGCCTTTTTAGCAAAGTAGTCTGCTAATTCATTTCCTTTGCTGACAGGATCCTGCTTTCCTGTGTGAGCTTGACATTTAACAATCGCTATCTTTGATGGTTTAGTTATGGCTTCTAAGAGGGATTCGATTAACTTTTGGTGTTGGATGGGCTTGCCAGTACTGGTCTTGAATCCCCTCAATTTCCATAATGCCCCATGATCATGGCAGACTCCAAAGGCATATCTAGAATCTGTATAAATTGTTATGATTTTTCCTTCAGACAGCTGGCATGCTCTGGTGAGCGCTATTAACACTAGAATTACCAGAGCCTACGAAAAAACTCGTAATTCCGTCCCACCTTAAACTGCTTCTTAAATCCCTTCACACCTCTCCGCCAGCGTCCGTTGTTCTCTAAATGTGCTGATAAAGAGAAGCTAGGAGCAGCCGGCTATTCCATCCCCCACCAATTTAGAACGTGCACGAACTTCTCTCAGCTCATGCCTTGATTGAGTATCTGGGAGTGAAGTGGAGTTTTAGAGTGAAATAATAGATCGTTGTTTGGAACACACGCATTTCATGTCTGTTCCGTTTCTACAGTAATCTGTGTCAACACATTGTTAAAACAGAAACTTTTTTTATATTCTAGTAGTAGATGACAAAATGTAGGCATAAACTATATAATGTATGAAGCCTGAAGTCCAAATAGCAAAGAAACATTTTCACAAGAATAACACAATTGCACTTTTACTCAAACATATAACTGCAGAAAGAAAAGCCGCCTTAACATGCGACATTGACACCAGTTTACTATAACTGACTCCGTGGTTCAATAGATACAGCCCCGCTTGAATCAAGGGTCACGGGTTCGATCCTCGCGCCTCCCTTTTGAGAAGTAAACTGTTCTTAGTCTTACTGTTTTAGAATAAAAACATACATTTGATTTCAGTCTGTAACGGCCGGTGCAATTTATGATCTTTGTAAAGGTTAGCTTTTTTTTTATTCACTTTTCACTCTCTCAGTCGCGCTCAGAATCAATCCATACAACCCCATCTGACACGGCTGTTTTCACTAAAGACGCTATAGCTCTGCAGTGTACCACGATGCATACTAACGCCCCCGGTTCTGACACACAAACGCTGGCGAAGCTGCCTTCTTCGTATCTCACCGTCACTTGCTTTTCTTTTTATTCAGTTTTATTGAGTGTTCCTGCCAGTCCCGCATGTTGCTGTATGCTTTTCTTTTGCACCCCAGGACATGCAGAAGAAAGAATGGTAAAGACCAACTTCGCGCTATATGCAATCATCAGACACTCCCCATCTGCCCGTGTCGTTCAAACACAGGAACATATATTGGTGTAAAAGTATAACAAAAGTGCACTTTTATTCAAGTGCACTTTTTCCATCGCTTTTCCTGTAAGAAGCAGTGTACACACTTCTCTCTATGCTGTGGTTTCTATTACACACCTGAAAGAAAGACAATATATGTGAAAATATAATCGCACTAATGCAATATTATTTGAAAACGAACAGCGTCAGATCGGGTGTGAATTTATGCAGGAACTGGAAATTCTCTGATTCGGACCTTCCCCCAGGGAAGAAAGTACAGTGTCAGGTGCTCATTCAGTGTAATAGAAACCATAGCACAGAGAGGTGTGTACACGGCAACAAGTACACGTGTCGTAAATGTAGGAAGGACGGTCCTTGGGTGTGTGGGAACTGTTAATATTTGAATGTGATGATTTTATATAGCACGGAATGAAAATCTGCACTTCTTAGCATTGCACCATGCAAGATGTCGTATCAATCGCCTACTGTATCTTGCTTTCTTTTTTCTTCGGTTATACAGGTAGTTTTGAATAAAAGTGCACTTGTTTTGTTTGCGAAATGAAGTGTCTGCGTGCACTTTTCGTGGCATTACACGTGTATTTTTGAGCATGCCTGTTTGAGCAGTATAAAAGTATTGAAAAGTATAACAAAACAACGGGCAGATGGAGAGTGTCTGATGATTGCATATAGCGCCGAACTTACTGCTCTTTACTATTCTCTCCTCTGCGTGCCCTGGAGTACAAAAGAAACAGAATACAGACGCTATAGCTCTGTGTTGTACCACGATGCATACTAACGCCCCCCGGTTCTGACACACAGACGCTGGCGAAGCTGTCTTCTTCGTATCTCACCGTCACTTGATTTTCTTTTTATTCAGTTTTATTGAGTGTTCCTGCCAGTCCCGCATGTTGCTGTATGCTGGATATGTTCATATGTATTGTCTCTTTCTTTCAGGTGTGTAATAGAAACCACAGCATAGAGAGAAGTGTGTACACTGCTTCTTACAGGAAAAGGCGATGGAAAAAGTGCACTTGAATAAAAGTGCACTTTTGTTATACTTTTACACCAATATATGTTCCTGTGTTTGAACGACACGGGCAGATGGGGAGTGTCTGATGATTGCATATAGCGCCGGTTGGTCTTTACCATTCTTTCTTCTGCATGTCCTGGGTGCAAAAGAAAAAGCATACAGCAGGAACACTCAATAAAACTGAATAAAAAGAAAAGCAAGTGACGGTGAGATACGAAGAAGGCAGCTTCGCCAGCGCTTGTGTGTCAGAACCGGGGCGTTAGTATGCATCGTGGTACACTGCAGAGCTATAGCGTCTTTAGTGAAAACAGCCGTGTCAGATGGGGTTGTATGGATTGATTCTGAACGCGACTGAGAGAGTGAAAAGTGAATAAAAAAAAAAGCTAACCTTTACAAAGATCATAAATTGCACCGGCTGTTACAGACTGAAATCAAATGTATGTTTTTATTCTAAAACAGTAAGACTAAGAACAGTTTACTTCTCAAAAGGGAGGGGCGAGGATCGAACCCGTGACCCTTGATTCCAAGGGGGGCTGTATCTATTGAACCACGGAGTCAGTTATAGTAAACTGGTGTCAATGTCGCATGTTAAGGCGGCTTTTTCTTTCTGCAGTTATATGTTTGAATAAAAGTGCAATTGTGTTATTCTTGTGAAAATGTTTCTTTGCTATTTGGACTTCAGGCTTCATACATTATATAGTTTATGCCTACATTTTGTCATCTACTACTAGAATATAAAAAAGTTTCTGTTTTAACAATGTGTTGACACAGATTACTGTAGAAACGGAACAGACATGAAATGCGTGTGTTCCAAACAACGATCTATTATTTCACTCTAAAACTCCACTTCACTCCCAGATACTCAATCAAGGCATGAGCTGAGAGAAGTTCGTGCACGTTCTAAATTGGTGGGGGGATGGAATAGCCGGCTTCTCTTTATCAGCACATTTAGAAGACAAAGGGCGCTGGCGGAGAGGTGTGAAGGGATTTAAGAAGCAGTTTAAGGTGGGACGGAATTACGAGTTTTTTCGTAGGCTCTGGTAATTCTAGTGTTAATTCAGCCGCTTGTGCACTCAAACGTGATGAAATTCGATTTGCTTCCAGCAGGCGGTCCCCTTGGACCACTGCGTAACTAGTTGAGGGTGTTCCGTTTTCCAATCGCAAAGAACATCCGTCTACAAAAACAATTTCTCCAGTTTCTAAAGGTGTTTCCTGTAGATCTACTCGAGGCTTTATAACCTTTGCTATTTCTTTATGGCAATTATGCGGTTCACCTTTGTTATCTGTATGGCAATTATGCGGTTCGTAAACCAAAATTGAGAATCAGGGTATACAGGGACAGAAAAGAAAGCATTGGCTAAATCAATCACAGACAAATAACGAGCAGAGGGAGGGATTGCAGAAAGAATAGTGGAAGGATTAGGAACAATAGGGGCCCTAGGAAAGATTGCAGAATTCACTTGTCGTAAGTCTTGAACAAAGCGCCATGAACCGTCCAGCCTTTCTTACAGGTAAAATAGGGGAATTGATGGGGGAATATCTAATCAGAATAATCGCACCGCGTTTCACAAGATCAGAATGTACGGCGGAGATGCCAGTCTCTGCTTCGGGAGACAGAGGATACTGGGCACGGTGCGGGCGGAAGGAAGATTTTGGGTAGATCACCAGAGGCTCACAATGGGCTATCCTTCCATAATCATTCTTACCCTGAGCCCACAGTGAATCAGGAAGCATAGAGAGCCAAGAAGGGGAAGTAGTTTGCAATGAAAAAACAGAAAAGGAAGTGCGGCACAATGCACGATGCACTAAAAAATCAGTTTGGAGCACAACTTTAGTTATCAAATGGTCTGAGGTATCAAAAATACCTGATGCTACCTGTAACCAGTCTGTTCTATTAAGACATTGTTCTACCCATGGTCCAATTTCCGCCCAATGTACAGTGCTTGATTTAGCTAAAGAAATATGAGGCACTGAACAACCAAGATAGAAAATATTCTGTGAACAAGGGAGATGAACGAAAGCAGCAGCTTTTATGGATGAAATAAAAATACAAGGACTGTGAAGGGTTTCGGGGCAGGTACCTGAAGAAAGAAAAGATTCCAGCCAGGGGGCGTCTACTTCTACAGGGAAATATTGAGCAGTATAGTGTAAAGTGTCAGGGACCTGTAAGTGGGGAAAAAGACAGGAGGGAAAAGAGTGAAGGGCTTTAAGAAGGATGGTGTGTGGGGAAACATTTCATTCAAATGGAGAGAGAAAGTTTTGTCATAAGATCTCTTCCTAAGAGGTTAACTGAACAGAGTTGATTTAAAAGAAATCGGTGTGTTAAAGTGGAATCACTGGAATGCAGCTGAACTCGAAGAATCTCTTGAGGCAGGGACCTCCTTCAGCGAAAGGGTTGAGCGTGTGGCTCCTGTGTCCACGAGGAAAACAGTTTCAGTGCCATTCACCAGCCAGCAAAGTCAATAATGGATCAGTCTCTGAATTATGGGTGAGCAAAGGCAGTTGAAGAGAAGGGCTGGGGGTCCCTGCGGATTCCTATGTCCATAGCCGAGATAAGAGACCAGTCTCTGCCTTTCTTATACTTGTCCTTAATATTATTTTAACATGTTCCCATTGCGTAATAAAGGGACCTTCATCCCGGCCCCAAGGCAACGCCTCGTTCCACTGCCGCGGGTTTCCGTTATGCTGTCCATGATTGACAGTGTCCCATGTGGTGCCAAGCTTTCTCCACAGCACCTGAGTCCATTCTGCGGCATTAGGCTTATACATATCATACAGCTGCTGTAATTGTTCTATGAATTTTTTAAACACACCGATGACTTTGGGATCAGGCAATTCGGACACAACGTCCTTCAGCTCTTGAATGTCCCAGTTACCATGTATCATTACAGTAGTGGGGTTATTAGCTCCTGCAGGTTGCATTGAATCATGTCGGGGGGTTCTGGGATCTCAATCAGGGGCATTCGAATAAGGGGCCTGGGGTTTGGGGACTTTAAGGGGGATTGAAAGGTGGTGTTTTGATTAGGGGGCTGAAGGAATAGGGTTTGACTTCTAGTGCGTTGTGAAATGGAGGTTCTAGGATCGTGAAACCCACCCGCCGCACCCATTACGTTACTTTTGTCATCCCCCGGATCAGTGTGTAATGAGGGATCATAATGATATTCTTCAAAGAAACCAGACCCCAAGGGATCATCTTTTAATTCTGGTGCGGTGGGCGCTGGAGGTGGCGGAGGAGAAGGTAGGGGTTGGGGATGTGGATGGTGTAGGAAAGGTGGAGGAACAAGTATGGGATATAACGGGTCTTTTTTTTTTTTTTTCTCGCTCTTCTTCCACTTCTCAATCGACTGCGGTCCCGAATCTGCTTGCACTTTCTGTAAAGCTATAAATAACTAATTTTTTTTTCCCTTCTAGTTTTAACTTTCTGCAGCCAATAATTCATTTCTTTACTGCCTTTAAATTACGATCTTTAATAACCAACTCCCATCTGTCATACATAACATGGACCTTTGTTACAACATCCTCGTACATTTCTACATACAACATCCTTGTGCATTTCTACATATTTTTCTAATTTCCTGAATTTCACTTGCGTCTCCTGTCCTTCCAGTGGCCATCTCCCCTCACTTTGCTTATACCATTTCTTACACGCCTTCTTAAAATCTAACCCCGTCTTTTTCTCTATTCATTTTCTAGGAGACCCATTTTTTCACGGCGTCTGTTGATCCCCCGAAAATAATCCTTCTAGCATTAAAGACTTTGAACTCTCGCGACACTGTTTGGCAGGCTTGCTATTATGTGTTCCCATTTTTCCCTTGCTTTTTCCTCCCGATTGCTGTGACAGATTTATTCCCTCTTGTCGTGTCCTATTCTCACTTCTGTCTTCAATGAACTACTAGTTTTTCTTTAATATTCCTTAATATTCCCAGAAGTGGAATACTGAAGCTTTTCCTACGTTACTGTCACAGTGCTCGGCGAAAGCAAGTATTTATTTCCAGTACGTACTTATTTATTATTCCCCTTGTTTTATTAAACTGTTATTCCTCTATTCTATGCTCTATCCTCTGTCCAATAGATTTGTCTGGGTTTATTGGTGTGCCACGCACTGGATCCCGTCCTAAATCCCCCTTTTATAATTCCCAGAGGATAGTGTTCTATACTATCTTTCCCAACAGCAGTGACTTAAAACAAGGTACTTCCTTTCCGTTTACTATTCCCAGTCACTTTTTATATTCCACAGCAAGCCCGCCTCCAGTTTTATCTTTTATGGAAACCCCCGACGGTACTTACCCCAGCCTGGGTGTTAGTCAGCTCTGTCAGGAAATCCTTCTCAGTCACTGTGGTTGTACCAGAAGGAGACCAGGGACTCCTCACGCAGGAGCCGTCTCAGGACAGGGCAGTCCTAACTTTTATCGGAGCTGCTTACTCTGCTGCCGGTGCGCACAGTTGCGGCAATCTGCTTCAAGAAGACAGATCGCTGAGATCTTCCCGCTCGAGGAGTCAGCCGGCCGCCTCCTGCCCCACGCTAGCGCAGAAAACTGTGGACACTTTTTCTATAGTATCGTTTCTTGTGACTGAAGACAGAGAGATATAATTAAAGTTAGTAAAAAATCTGTTATTAATACACACCAGGCAAGGGTAAGATGACAGAGAAGCACAGTCCTAGGACACCTGCCCTTCATCTGCCCCGAGGGGTCGGTGTCCCAAATCTTTTATAGGGTCTTTGTCTTATGACTTTAGTTGCACAAGAATTTCAAAACATTACATCTTTACAACAATTTGCTTGGATCAGCATTTACAACATTTTTAAAGTTCATCAGTTGGTCACTTGTGGTTTTTTGTCTGTTAGGAAAAACAGGAAGTTGCACTTGTCATGTGCACTTATAGACAAGACAGGACCTGTGTGGCTTTTGTCACGTACACCAGATTGATCAATACTGATCAACTTTTTATTATTTTTCCACAACTGCTAAAAGGCAGCCTTTTGTATGACGAATAATAAATAAATCAGCATTAATTAAAATGATCAAAGCACTAACATTAATACAGGCTATCCTTGGCTAACCCAGCATTAATTTACCTTTATTGTGAAACAAAAGATCTAACGTGAGTGCCGTTCATTTTGCTTCAAAAATAGCGTAGCTGATATTTTTCTGCAGATGTGCAATTTTAACAATACCTTCCACAAGGACTTTTCAGATGTTTTTAGAAAAGCAAAATCTTCAGAATTTCCATCACACAGGAAAAAAACTTTGTACATACAATATGTTGATTCCAAGGATAAAACAAATTACAGTGGGAGGTCAAACATTTATCTACAGGTCCCTGAAGCAGTGGAATGGTCTCCCTGATACTATAAGAGATGCCCCTAAAATGTAAGCTTTTAAATCCAGTTTGAAAACTCACTACTTCAGTTTAGCATACCCCGAATAGAGCTGCTGATTACCTGTGCATACTGCATCTCTTCTGTTAGTCATTAGTACTAAAATATAAGTAATACAACATTTATAACCTGTTAGTAACCCTATCCTATTCTGTTTTTCTTCTCGATATCCTCATGTGGCACTTGGTGCCAAGGCTGTATTGTCATGTTATTTGCCCGTGTACAGAAAAGTTATCTCAGAAAAAGGAGCACTGGAATCATCGGTTAGAAGGGTACTTTAATCAGATTGGCGGGCCCAGCACTGATGAACAGTCAATAGAGAGGAGGCAGCTTGTTGGCCGAGGTCTCCAGGACTCTTACTGTGTCTGATTTGTCCCTGACTTTTTTTCTACAATCTGGCTATGGCTCTGCAATTAATTAATGGACAGTTTGGAAAGCATACCCCCGTATACAGACAGACAACAGAATGTCCAAATCACACTTCTTTATTTCTCCTTAGCACCAGAATGCCTTCCTCCAACAACTCTCTTCCTTTCACTCTTCTTCTTCTTCTTCTGACCTCCACTCCCCTCCTCACAAGCTCCGTCTCCTTCCCCTCCAAATCCGGCTCGTCTACTGGAGGGATGCAGCCCCTTTTATGATGACCCGGATGAGCTCCAGGTGGTCTACCTAACAACACTTCCTGGTGTGGTGGAAGTGTCAGGATAGCCCCTGGAACCACTCCTGGAATTTCTTCCGGCAGCATTTCCTAGTGTGGTGGAAGTGCTACCATCCAGGAGTTCATAACCGTCAGGGTGCCCCCTGGCGGTGGCCACGTCCTCCCGTAGGGGTAAGCATCCCAGGTCCGTTCTCATGGCCCCCAAGCAGACCTGGCGGCTGCCCTCTCGTAGCCCAGGGGGACCGTCCAGGTGTCCCGGCTGGGTAGGGTCCCCAGTCATCTGGGACAGCAGATATTGTTGTTTTTTGTTTATGTTATTACTTTTTACTTTGTTTTTATGTATTATAACAAATCTGTATCCTTATATGTGATAACTCTGTATTTAGTGAGTGGTATTATTTATTCTTGCATGTTGAGAGTTGTGAATGCACTCTATACCTGCAGTTGGTGAGGAGTACTGTGCAAGAACAAAGCAGATTGTACTGTTGTATTTTTGAGGTGGCAATGATAGATTGGCCACCTAGCTCTATGAAGAGAATTACTTTTATTCTGTTTTGTATGCTGCATTTACCCTATTGCATACCTAACTTGTCTGAAAAGGAGTCTCTCTCTGAATTGACCTTTCCAAGATTTCTTCCATTTTTTCTTCCTACAAGGTATTTTTAGGAGTTTCTTAGAAAGTCAAGGCTGAGAGGCTGTCAACAAAACAGGGCCTGTTAATGTCCTTTGAGCCTTCATTTTGTGATTCTGGGCTATACAAGAAAATGTTATGTTGTCTGAGGCACCGTTACCCAAAGATGCCCTGTATTGTTTATGAATTCGGAAGCTAAAGCTATAGAAGTTTATATAAAGAAGAATATAGCAAATTACTTTATTTAACCATTTAACAAGGCCAACTTTCACACCCTTTTAGACCCTTTATAAAATATAAGAGATTAATAAGATCAAAAAAAAACAAAACAATTTTACATTACCATGGATATTAATCTACTCCCTGCTTGATGAAGTCTGTGATTCCACTGCTTTTACAAAATTAGATTTGTGTAGTGCTTACGATTCAATCTGAATCTGAGAAGGAGATGAATGGAAAATTGCTTTCAACAAACACATCTGCTGGACATTATGAAGACTTAGTGATGTCATATGGTTTAGCAAATGCAGCTTTTCAGTCATTTATTAATGACATTTTTGTCATGGTTTATATTTGACAATATCTGGTCTCACAATTTAGCTCAACAAATGAATCACGTCTGGGAAGTTTAAAAAATTATAATTTGAAAAGTGTGAGTTCCATAATTAATCAAATCTTTAGGTTATTTCAAATAAAGTTTTGAACACAGAGCCAACTAATATAAATTTGGGTCCTGTTGTAAAATTTTTGTGCTAACAAACTATGCTTTTTGATTCTGCACTCATTAACATTATTGCACGTGTCATGCTGGATTTTGGTTTTAAAATACTGTATATGTGGATTTTTATTTTTAATTAAACAATTTTCTTTATATGTAACAAATTTCAATCCTCTTTCAGAGAATACTTTTTAATCCTAACCCCAATTAGAAGGTTTGTCCTTTTTGCTTAGAAACTAATTGAGCAGACTGTTAATTTACTTATTCTGCTTTAAACAGCAAAACACAGGTCTGATGTTAAAAGAAACAATAATTAACTTTATCTAGGTAAATGTGATGTTGTTTGCAGCATATGCAATCACTGCTCCATAGTCATGTAATTAAAAAGATGCTTTAATTTTCAAAGAAAGAGAGAAATTTTCAAAATTACTGCCGTCTGATGTAATAGAATTCATAGTAAACCAATCCTGGCATTTACTAAAACCAATAAATATTTAGTGTTTTAAATATTTAGCATGCAGTTACACAACTATGTTACCTTCCTTATACATCTATTATACACCACTTTTGATGCACTTTTTATATTTCATTAATATTTATTTTAGGAAAGTGTGTAGTCTCAAATCTATTACCAAAATATCTTACAGTATATGATGAGGGCTGCCAAGAGTTTTAGGAGCATGCATGCATGCCGATCAACTAATGAAGAGGACCTAAATACATGTTGTCTGTTGAACAGCATTTTTACTAGAGAATTACAGTTAGAAGGACAGAACTATCCCAAAAGGTTATTTAGTGCCAGCACATGGTGCCAGACTAGAACCGGGACAGTGTTGCCCATTTAAAGTAGGCAGGCTACCATGGGGACTTGGCCCTGAAAGTTTACTGTGCTAGAATATTAGGAGGGGAATTTTTATTTTTATCATTTTTGATGAGGGCATAATTTCAGCTGTATCATAGGGCCTTTGTCTACCATGTCCATCCCCATATTGTTTTACAGTGCGATGGTCATATTATTTACTATCGCTAGTAATGAAGACACATTGTGAACTTTGAGTCCCGAAGCACGTAGTTCCCAGTAAGTTCCAAAAACACTTCCAATAATGCCCACTAGATATCATCATCAAGGCTAGTAATAAGGACAAGCACCAAATCTTACAAAAAGGTTTATTTCATAAAATAAGTTTTATAAATACATAAAGTTCTGTAGAGCACACTAAGTAAAAAGGGATTGCCAGCATGTGCAATCCAAGGTGAATTTGCACTATAACATGGTGTAAGCACAAAAGCCGAAATGCGCTTATGCACAGAAAAATCCAGATGCAGGAATCTGTGCCTACTCCAACTTCTACATTCTTCCACTATATAAATCCCAGTCAGCGTGAAAACTAACACTTGTGCACGCGCCTTATGTCCTGCCCCAACTGCTCCCAGAATTACGCCTCTTTGAATATGAAAATCAATATAAATTGCCCTTAAGCTCAGCCTTCTGTGAAAAGACAATGGGAAAAGCACGGGGGAAAATATAAGAATTTCAGCAAATACCAAGTGGAGGCAAAGGAAAAACATACTATTTGTTTAATTAAACCGTGGTATAATCAACAAAAGGAAGTTGATCGAGTGACATAGCGTGTTGGAGAAACTTGAAAGCTTAGATATCAAAGTCGCTGTGAAAAGGCGAGTCGTAGCCCACCGTCTGAGTGTCATATGAAAACTTATTAGGGTACAGACAAAAAAAAAATAGGCACATAGTGGGAAAAAGCATGAAATGTCAACTTCAATCTCGAAATTTCCACTTTAATCACGTAGTTTATTTTGTTAACATCATAAACGTCATCTTAAAATCGTTTAATTAACCAGTTTCTCAAATCACATTGTAATTAAAGTTGCACGTTAAATGCTTTGTTTTGTATGTGATCTTCTATGTGCTGTATGTGTGTGAATCACTACTTGCTTCTTAAACCGGCTCTCTTCCTCCGACTGAAAACAGAATCCATTACATTCGTGATATTACAGCTCTCTGAATAACTAAAATACTGAGATGTATACGTGATATAATTTTCATGATGATAGGAGTTAAAGCACGTTACTAAAAATGGGTTTCACAGCGCAGTGATTGTGTGCGACCTTCGATGAAATTATTTATTGCAGCAGTACTCATGAGCAGCTCTAGGCAGAGAAAGAATCGGTGGCCCCTTCGCCCGCCAATGTCTATATGGTATCTTATGCACGGTGGATGGCCATGGCAATTGCGGACACTGCATAGCCGCCTCATGCTCATGACACAAGCGTTTAACTTTTGTCAAAATTTGCTGCTGCGTTTTTAGCTGTGTCGTTATTTTCTCTTTCTGTTTTATATTCAATATATATTGGTGTGGCCACCCCTGCAGTCCTTGCTTTTCTTTCTCCAAGTAACCGATCACCACACAATCAGCTCTGTAATAGATGTTAAGCCATCTGTAAGCTTAGAGCGCCGAGTCTTCAAAACGTTTAAGGAACATTGAACTATCTTCGTAGTACATGTTTAATTATTCTATCCTTCACGCTAGTCCCAGTGAAGAATATGGATTATTTAAATGAAGTTAAAGGTTTACCTGTATAATATAATAAACATATTTTGCTGCATTTTATCTTAAAAATTATATACTTTATAAAGTGGCTCAGGTTGTGCAATATTATAACTGTAGTGCAAGTTTACAGTGAGGTAATTGTACTTATAAGTACAAACAGTTCTACAAGGAGCAATTGATTGAGCGCGTTTATAGTTCTTGGGATGAAACTGTTTCTGAACGGCGAGGTCCATACAGGAAAGGCTTTAAAAACGTTTTGCCTTGGCTGAGGTAGCGTGTGCTTGAGTCTGTATCCCAATAATTCTCTTTCCGATCAGCTGCTGCTGTGATTCCCCACTCAGATACAGTTATATAAATACTCCGAGTTCTGCAGTGAGAGTAATATGGAAAAAGTGTGGCAACCCTAACGGGAGCAGCTGAAAGAAGAAGAAGGTGCAGTGAGAGTAATAACGCTGAAGCAGTTATTTTATTTGGATTACTATGGCTATTCCCTGGACCATTATATTGTAGCAAGTTAATTACAATCAGATGCATTATACTAATAAACAATATGCGGTTAGTTTCAGTGTATTTAAAAAGCAGCGTTGGGAAAATAAGGAGTAACCACACAGGAACAGTAGCATTGCTTTGACGCTGGATGCCACCAGTCTGCAAAACCGAGCAGAGAACTTGCGTACGACAAGTTATGAGGTACCGTGGAAAAGTGCGTGGCTTTATGCCAAGTGTAGGTTTTATACATCGCGATTTGAACGTGGAAAAGTTCTTATGCAACATTTTTGTGCGTATGCACCGTTTATACTTGAGGCCCCTGGTGTCTGAAATGAGTTTATAGTGTCTAGTAATTCTGACAGTGTCAGAGGATTATCCAGTTCCTCTGCACTGACAGTATTTAGCTGTGGTATCCATAATGTATCAAAAATGCATTAGATTGGGTCTTGAATTCTTTAAACTGAGTAGAATATAAAGACTTATAGTAGTCTCTAAATGTGTGCATTATATTTTTATGGGCAATAATTCTATCTCCGTCTATGTTGGTGATTACAGATATTGCATTGTGAACTTCATGCATGAGGATTTGTTGAGCTAAAATCTTATTAGCCGTGTTCATAGTAATGATGTTGTGATATGAGTTCTCCAGCCGTTATAATTTTGTGAGTGTTCAAGTTAGGAATCAATGCAAATACATTTTGGATAAAGTCTCTATCATCAACCTTGGGTGCGTAGATATTTGACAAAATCACTTTATAATTAAATAAATTATATATCGTCATCACATATCAGCCCTTCAGGATCAGATATTACATCTGATACTGCAAATGATGTTGTTCTATGAATTAAGATTCCCACACCTCTTTGTATAGCTGGAGTGGAATATGTAGCCATTCCAGGCTCTTTGCAACCAAAACTGATCCTTGCTGATGAAGTGAGTCTCTTGGCATTTAGACCTGTTAGATGAGAGTATACTTTCTTCCTCTTTAATTCATGATTAAGACCTTTAACATTCCAGCTCTCAAAGCGCACTGTTTGGTCATAGAAACATTGCTTCTGAACTTTTGTTGCCATTTTATAATCTTGGAATTAAGGTTCTACATTATTGCATATGATAGCTTTAACCTTAATTTTCTAATATTTCCAGGAGACAGGGCTATGAAGCCTATTGTTGTGTTGGCACTTATAATTTTGTGGATACAAAGGATAGATCAGAAATAACTTGCTCTCTTTCTCTCCTCCCCCAGATCCCCCGTCCCCCCTCCAAATATTACATCCTCCATTATGATCAAATGCTTTTATGCTTTTTCAGTAAACTTTAGTATATTGCTACGTTGGCACTTAGAATTGTATGGATTGAAATGATAGATTAGAAAAAGTGTGCTCTCTTTCATACACCCCCAGCCTCCACATTTTGCCTCCCAATGTGAGGCTAGACCTCACTTCACAAATTCCCAGTCCTCTAACATACCTAGAGACAGAGCATGTCCAAAACAAACAAGCCCCCTAGTAGTGGTGTATAAGGATTAAAATAGAGATATCTTTTGACAATACAATCCAAATGCTATAAACATATCATATAATCTTAAACAATCCCGAAAAAGTAAATCCAGGGAATTATATTAAACAGTAGCCATGGATAAGCAAATAACGAGTAATAATAAGTCCTAATACAATAAACCAACGGCATTATGTTAAACAGTCCCCTTTGGGAAAAAAAAAAAATATAAATTATATATATTGTGATGGACGACCGGCAACTCATACCGGCCGACACATCCAGGATGATAGATGGCGTCTCCCCTGTAGCATAGAGGTGCCCCGGATTCCCGCAGGGCATCATGGGAGAGGGAGTTTGGCTTCACAACCCACCTGGGCACCGTAAGTGCCACCGTGTGATGCTGCAGAGAGACATGGGTATTTTTATTTTCCCTATAGCCCCGAAGTACTCCTAAGTCACGGAGACGGAAGAACAGAAGTACTTCCGGTCTGAAGAAAAATTAAATTCTCCATCTGACCCAGAAGTGCTGACAAGTCACATGAACAGTAGAGGAGAAGCACTTCCAGGTCAAGGACTATGTAAAGGACTGGTGGAGACACAGCGAGAGAGCCGTAGTTGGGAGGGAGTGTGGCAGAGCTGCTGGGAGGAAAGGAGAGGAGGATATTTATTGCATTTGTGATTATTGATTTATTGTTTATTATGGTGGTGGATGTGCTTAAAAGCACAATATATCAAGAAAATAAGAAAATAAAAAAATTTCTGGTGCTTTTACTTGGTGTCTTGGACGTTTATCTGTGGGGTTTGAGGAGCGACAGCACTCTCTTGCGTCACAATATATATACACACATACTTACATATATCTTTCTATTATAAAAGGAAATGTTGCAACGAGACATTCTTAGAGATAATTTCAAGTCCCGCGAGACAAGATTTTTTGCAAAGAGATTTTGAAAAGTCCTGCCCTCCTCTCAAACATTTACAACCATGCACACAGTACAATCATTTCTCATTTGTGGGAAAGCTATTGTCAGACGCAGTTCATGTGCTCTCAGCTCTTAAAGCACTTTGAGATACTTTTTGTATGAAAATGTGCCATATTTTTTCAATCAAAAAATTAATGATATTAGAGATAACATAGTATATCTCCCCAACACTGCAGAACCTCCAAAGCCCCGGTACTCCATTATAAACAAATTGAATGCTTTCACCAGGATAGATTTACCTGAATTACATAGTATAATCTCTCAACTGAAACCCTCCACCTGCGTCCTTGATCCAATTCCAACCAGGTTTTTCAAAGAAATATCAGGCGTGACAATATTCTGGACATAGTTAATTCATCATTAGATACGGGGGTCTTTCCAGACTGTCTTAAGACTGCTGTAGTTAAACCCCTGCTCAAGAAAAATAATCTCGACCCCTCTGCCTTTGAAAATTTTAGACCCATTTCTAACCTGCCCTAGGTTTTACTAACCTAGTAAAATTCTAGAAAAGGCAGTCATTATGCAGTTAAATGACCACCTCAATAAACATGCTATTCTTGATAAATTTCAGTCAGGTTTCAGAACAAATCACAGCACAGAAACTGCACTCGTTAAAGTAGTAAATGACTTGCGAGTGAATGCAGACAGAGGCCATTTATCTGTTCTCATCCTCTTAGATCTGAGTGCTGCATTTGACACCATTGATCATAATATTCTTAGAAATCGCCTTAGTCAATGGGTGGGCCTCTCTGGCAGTGTCTTAAATTGGTTTGAATCCTACCTGGCAGGAGAAAATTCTTTGTGAGTTGTGGTAATCAAATCTCAAAGACACATGATATCCGATATGGTATTCCACAAGGCTCTATCCTGGGTCCGCTGCTTTTCTCAATCTACATGCTTCCGTTAGGTCAGATTATCTCAGGTTACAACGTGAGTTACCACAGCTATGCTGATGACACACAGCTGTACTTATCTATAGCACCTGATGACTCCGACTCTTTCGATACACTAACACAATGTCTTACTGGTATTTCTGAATGGATGAATAGTAATTTTCTCAAACTAAATAAAGAAAACTGAAATTTTAGTAATTGGCAATAATGGTTTCAGTGAGGTTATCAGAAATAAACTAGATGCACTAGGATTAAAAGTTAAGACGGAAGTAAAAAATTTAGGGGTAACCGTTGACTGTAATCTGAATTTTAAATCACATATTCATCAGACCACTAGGACAGCATTTTTTCACTTAAGAAACATAGCTAAAGTTAGACCTCTTATATCATTGAAAGATGCGGAGAAATTAATTCACGCTTTTGTTTTCAGTAGACTAGATTACTGTAACGCACTCCTCTCAGGACTACCCAAAAAAGACATCAATCACTTGCAACGAGTGCAGAATGCAGCTGCTAGAATCCTAACTGGGAAAAGAAAATCCAACACATTTCTCCAGTTTTGATGTCACTACACTGGTTGCCTGTGTCATTCAGGATTGACTTTAAAATACTGCTTATGGTTTATAAAGCCTTAAATAATCTCGCTCCATCTTATATATCGGAATGCCTGACACATTATATTCCAAATCGTAACCTTAGATCCTCAAATGAGTGTCTCCTTATAATTCCAAAAGCTAAACTTAAAAGAAGTGGTGAGGCGGCCTTCTGCTGTTATGCACCTAAAATCTGGAATAGCCTGCCAATAGGAATTCGCCAGGCAAATACAGTAGAGCACTTTAAAACACTGCTGAAAACATATTACTTTAACATGGCCTTTTTATAACTTCACTTTAACTTAATCCTGATACTCTGTATGTTCAATTCTTCATAATAACTATTCACAGTGGCTCCAAAATCCATACTGACCCCAACTTTCTCTTCTGTTTCTTTTTCCGGTTTCTTTGTGGTGGCGGCCTGCGCCACCACCACCTACTCAAACCATCATGATGCACCAACATTGATGGACTGAAAGCCAGAAGTCTACGTGACCATCATCATCAGGTCCTTCCATGAAAACCCTAAATACAAAGAGGACTGTTTGACTTATGTTAGGTAGATTGCCCAGAGGGGACTGGGCGGTCTCGTGGTCTGGAACCCTACAGATTTTATTTTTTCTCCAGCCTTTGGAGTTTTTTTGTTTTTCTGTCCACCCTGGCCATCGGACCTTACTCTTATTCTATGTTAATTAATGTTGACTTATGTTTATCTTTTATTGTGTCTTCTATTTCTCTATTCATTTTGTAAAGCACTTTGAGCTACATTTTTTTTGTATGAATATGTGCTATATAAATAAATGTTGATTGATTGATTGATTGATATTTATAAATGTTGTTGTTGTTATAAAAGTGATAGTGAAGATCGCATGAGCGATAACAAACAGAAATTATTACTCTGTGAAATAATAGAACAGTGAAAAGAGATTGAATATATGGATATAGGTGATATGACAAAAGTATATAGATATTGTTCAACTTTAAAGTTTAAGTTGGAGACTTGTAAATCGTCTAATTCTTTTTGCCATCAGGGAAAAGTAGTGTTACTTCCCAATGAAGAGGCGTATCCACGATATCTGCTATATGTTGTTTGGTGAAAATGAAATCCACATATGTGAATGACAGAGACGCGAAGTGGCGAAGCGAGCAGGGGGCAAAGCCCCCTAGTATATATACATATACATTCATATTCTCACACATATACATGCATATAATTGTAATTAAAACGTTTAAAAAAAAAAAGAGAGAGAAATAAGATGTATAATTACGGTAAATCTCATTGCAAGTGAATCAAACAGCACATAAAATCTTCTTTGCCATGCCAGGACACGATGCGGCTCACGATCGTATTTCAAAAATTGTCAGGATCAATTTTCTTAGTTTTTTTTCTGTTTCATCCAGAGAAGTTAAAATGCAAAACTTGCCTTGAATGTCCACTTTCAATTTATCTGGATTCAGGAGGCGGTATCCGATCTCAGCTTTCTGTAGGGGCTTTTTAATGCTGTAAAATGCAATACATTTAGCAGCTGTTGAAGGTGAGAAATCAGGGAAAATATAAATATATTTATTTTCAGATATAATCTCTTGTTTCTGTCTGAGAAGTAACATTATATTTAATTTAGATTGTAATTTGTCAAAATGCACAACAAGGCTTTTAGGTTTTCAGGCATTCAATCCATGTATGCGGTAAGCTGCTACTATGTCGGAGTCTGGTTTGAAGTTCTCTCCAGTTATTTTAGAGAACATTTCAACTATAAATTTCAGTGGGTTTTAACTTTCACAGTTTTCATGGAGACCTTCAATTCTGATATTATCGCTTCTGTATCTATCTTCCAGTGAAGCTAGTCTGTCTCTGAGCACTTTGTATTCGGAATTTCCCGCCACTGCATTTCTGTCAGCGGTAGTTGCCAGTTGTTCAACTATTTCAATACGAGTTGTGATTGTTTGCTTAACATCTTCAAACTGAGCTCCAAGTGCTCTAAATTTTTTCTCAAACCTAGATGAATTTTCCTATATTTTTTCCTCGATTTTCTCATTTATTTTTCTACCATACCTTTAAAGGTTGCTTCAAAGCGATTACTTAAACATTTGTCCTTCTCATTAATATCCTGAAGCAGCTTCTCATTTGTCTTGTTCATGTCCTGTATATCTTTCCTTATATCCTTTCTATCATTTATAGCCTTCTTGATATTATTCTTTACCTCCTTTATGTCCCCGCTTAAAGCGGTGTTCATTGCGGTGATCATTACCTTCAGCTCGGACAGTTTGTTTCGGGCTTCTCTGTTGTCCACGAGTGGAGTAGGAAGCCCTGGCGCTGGGTTAGTTGAAATTGCGGAAGATAAGGCCATTTTCAGTTTCAATGAATCTTCTAGAATCGGCGCGTAGTCCTGGCCTTTGCTCCCACTTTCACTCTTGGCTGGAGACGATGCAGCAGAGTCAGGTCCCAGGAGATCAGTCTCTGACAGGCCTTACCTTGAGCTTGAACTTGAGGCCTATTTAGGCTTTGATGAAGCTTTAGCTGTCTTTTTATATACTGTAATTAAAGACCCTCAGGGTGAGTAAATACAGGATAACTCGGGATGAATAAAGGAAAAATAACACAGCTGCTAATGGAGTTCCGTCTCAGACATCCATCTCCCGAAACGGACAAGACCAGCTGCCCCATAATAAGTTTTCTGACTCCTGGAGGGTTTTTTAAGGTTTGCTTTGATCAGGGCTGTTTCACGTGGCTAATTCTTAGGTATTCAGCCAGCACTGCTGTCCTCACACTAGTGTATTGTATGTTTATGTTTTCTGGCACTCCAGTTTTGCTTTTTTAAATTCATTGATGACCCCATAGCAGCGATTGCAAACCGACTCTTCGGTGAAATGAGTGTGCTTAGGTGTCTTGCTTGGTGAAACAAGCTCACTTTAAAACAGAGAAACAAACTGCCGATTGCTTAAGTAACCCAGTGTAACTTACTCTCAGACTGTAAAGTTGGCACATGACTGTAATTGCATCTTCTTGCCACCCCATTTTGTTTTCATTTGGGAAATGCTATATTTTGCAGTTTCTAGTGACTTCATCAGAGGTCATCGATTAAGTGATATCAGGGGTCAAAGGTTATAAAGAGCACTTCCTGAGATCAGTTAATTGTGTGAATATGCAGATTTCTCAAAGAAAATGTAAAGTATTCTCTAAGTGTTCTTGGTATCTGACATCTTTTTTATTCTTTTATATGTGACTGAGTTTTCATTCTGTTATTGGTTTTGATGCTTCTGTCCGCATTACGACTTAGCTTTTTTTAATTCCTGTTTATTTTCTGGCCCTTCCACTTGCCTCATGGCAGTACAGTGGCAGTCACTGTAAAAGCTTGGAACAGATGGCATTATAGTAATAGGGCATTCTTTCACAATTAGTTGCATTACTAATAAACCTCTTACATGATGACTGTTTTCATTACACATATGCTTTAAGCCTAGCCAGTCTATTTTGCTTGTTGTAACTATTAGTCCAAGGGGATAAAAAAGCTGTAGGATGCAGGTTGGGAGCAATACAGTAAATACAGATATTAAGAGTGTTAAAACAGCTTCTGTGGCGTACTGTTAAGATTTGCTGTCTCAGAGCACAGCAGGCTTACTGTCCCTCAGAGACCAGAGTTTGATTCCCCACTGGGGAGAAAATGTTATTTTTTTCTTTTTAACCTTCGCCATTCTGCCTGCCTGCCTGAACTGAACAGTAATTTTATTATTATATAGCAGCTTCCCTGTCTGCCTATCATATAGTGCCTTTCCTTCATATCTATCAATATATCTATCCCCTTAGCTGTTTTTTTCTATATCTATTATACAGTGCCTATGGGGTGTCAAACAGGCAATTACAATGATTTTTGGAATATATAAAGTCATTCCTGAATATATAAAGTCAAAACTTGAATATATAAAGTCAGCGTCAGAGTATAAAGTAATTCCTGAATATATAAAGTCACAGTTAGAATATATAAAGTCATTACCGAATATATAAAGTCAGCGTCGGAATATATAACCTCATTCCTGAATATATAAATTTAAAGTCAGATTATATTGATATTGATTGGAACGACTCGGGCACATTTTTAGTAAACAATGAGTTCCTAATACAACGTAATGAACTAAGTTAACAAAAACATCTTCAGAAAAATCTTTAAAAAAAGCCCACTGTTCAGTTAATTTATTCAAAATGATGTATGTGCCCTGTCTTTTGAACACTGTATTTATTTATTCTTTTTGTTTGGGTGAATTTTTGGACGAACCTCACAAGCCCGATCGACTCTGAGTGGCTTCTGTCGAAGTTTACCTTTCATTAGTACGAGTGAAATGACAAGCATGTAAATTTTATATATTCTGGAATATTTTTATATATTCCAACTCTGACTTTATACATTCAAAAATGAGTTTATATATTCCGATGCTGACTTTATATAATCAGGCTTTGATGTTATATATAATCGGGAATGATTTTATATAGAGAGACAGACAGGCAGAGAAGTCACTAGATATATAAATAAACAGGGAAGGCACATGTACTGAAAGAAAAAAAAGATCAACATGTGCGTTGATCCTGCTGCACAACGCACATGTACTGAAAGAAAAAAAAGATCAACATGTGCGTTGATCCTGCTGCACTGAATAAGCTCACGCGCTCTAACAACCCCCATTAGCCCCCGACTCTCCAACCCCCAGTCTGACTTTAAGTAACAGTGCAAGTACAGATGCAAACAAACCAAGTTTAATCAAGTGTCCCTGGTTTGATCCACACTCACTCCTTTATCTGCTTTTTTCAGCAGTAAGCTGCTCTTTTTGTTAATATTATACAGTACACACATACTGTTACTTAGAGTCAGATCGGGGTTTGGGGGGTACATGCGTGTTGTGCAGCAGGATCAAAGCACATGTTGATCTTTTTTTTTCTTTCAGCACATGTGCCTTCTTTGTTTATTTATATATCTAGTTACTTATCTACCTGTCTGTCTCTCTATTACACACTGCTCTGTCTGTCTGTGTGCTATGGATCTTCAAAATAACTGTTATAAGGACACTTGTTCATGTTAATTGCAGTCTCAATTGTTAAAAAATATTGTAAAAGGCACATCCAGCATGAAAATATAACAATTTCATTAAATGACAGTGCGTGTGTTCCAAATAACAATCTATTATTTCCACTCTAAAACTCCACTTCACTCCCAGATAATCAATCAAGGCATGAGCTGGGAGAAGTTTGTGCACATTCTAAGTCGGTGGGGGGATGGAATAGCTGGCTGCTTGCAGATTTTCTTTATCGGCACATTTACAGGACAAAGGACACTGGCAGAGAGGTGTGATGGGTTTTAAGGTGGGCCGGATCTACAAGTTTTTTCGTAAGCTGTGGTAATTCTAGTGTTAATATTACCTTATCCTCGGATATCTCAGGTCTAGTACTTCTGTTTCCAGTCCCCACAAGCTATGTTTGACACAGTGCTTAGTAATAGCAGTGCTTCAGCTTTTAAAGTATTCTGCAATATGGATTGCTATTAGTTCTGGCATGCACTGCAGTAGCAAGATCGTATGGAAAACAGTAAGAAAAATATATATCCAAGCAAAATGATTATGTTTAGAGACAAATGCATCCACAGAGGTCTCTGCAGAAATACTCTGGAAAACTGAAATCATTTTTAAGAGGACAAATTATTTCATACCTCTCCCACAAAAATAAATTGGAAACCAAGAAGGTGTCTGAGTTAATCAGTGAAATTACCAGAATACGTAGATCAAGAACACGGCAGGCTTTGCAATCAGAATTCAACCTCTTGACAGCAAAAGAAACGGAACAACTAATTTTTAAATTGCAACATCATTACTATGAACTTGGAGAGAAGGCTAATAAGATCTTAGCTCAACAAATTCACAAGCAGGAAGTTCGTAATGCAATATCAGTAATTACCTACACAGATGGAAAAAAATTCATTGACCATAAAAATATAATGCACACATTTAGAGAGTACTATAAGTCCTTATATTCTACTCAGTTTAAAGAATACATAACACAATGTAATGTGTTTTTGATGCATTACAGATAAACGTCTGACACTCTCAGAATTACTAGATGCTATAAACTCACTTCAGAGTGGGAAAGCAGCAGGCCCTGATGGCTGCCCTGCTAAATTTTATAAAAAATTTCAATTACATTAGCTCCCCTATGATTAGTAACATTTATAGAAGCAAGAAACAATGAAATTGTACCTGAAACTTTTCGCCAAGCATTAATTACCATCTTTTCTAAGAAAACTAAGGACTTATTACAATTTGTATCATACAGAGCGATATCAATTCTGAATAACAATGTTAAGATACTCCAAGTTTTTGCTAGAAGGATTGAGAAAGTACTTCCTTTGGTAATATCACAAGACCAAACCAGATTTATTAAAAGCAGACACTTACAGTAGCTTCCAATCTTCAGCACCTGTTTAATGTAAAATATTCACCCATAAAGTTTAACACCCCAAAGACCTTATTATCTTTAGATGCAGAAAAAGCATGGGACTACATATTCACCACATTGCACAAATTTGGGTTAGGCCTGAACATATGTGCTTGGATCAAACTACTATATACCACTTCATAAGCTTCAGCTTGTATTAACACCATTATTTCAGACAACCTCAAACTACAATGTGGTACTAGACAAGGATGCCACCTCACACCACAGCTCTTTGCAATAGCCATTGAACCACTGGCTGTTCACTTTCGAAATGCATCTGAGATAAAGGGGATTATCAGGGAAGGGCCTTGAACAGAAAATATCAAAATATTCAGATGATATGGTACCATAAGTATCACATCAACAAAATTCCATGCCTGCAGTCCAAACAGTACTAGCAGAATTTCAGAAGATACCTGGAGTCAAAATTAATTTGAATAAAAGTTTAAATATCTAGGGTTAAACATCACAAGTAAATATAAAGCTCTTTTTCAACAAAAGTGTCCTGTCTGCATGGAAAAACTTAAACAAGACATGCATAGATGGTCTGTCCTCCATTTTACTTTTTCAGAAAGAATAAACATTGTCAAGATGAATATCCTTCCCAATCTTCTTTTTCTTTTTCAAAGCATCCTTATATACATTAACAAATCATTTTTTAAGAAATTAGATTCAATCATAAACTCATTTATTTGGAATTCTAAATATCTGCACATCCAAAGGGCAACCATGCAATGACCTAAAGCAGAAGGTGGCATGGCACTACCTAACTTCCAATTTTATTATTGTGTGGCAAATATACAAGCTCTAAAAACCTGGACATTGACCCAAATAGATGCACACACACAAGCTTGGTCCACAATAGAAATAAAATCCTGCAGTACCTCTTATACTCCTTGCTTTGTACCCCAATAAATACAAGTTCTCGTCAATATACTAACAACTCAATTGTCCTTCATTCACTCAGAATATGTAACCAATGTAGGAAGTACTTCAAGATAGAGAAACCTTTATCTGTTGCACCTCTACACGATAACCACATTTTTCCATTCTCTCAAACTTACATAGTTTTTAATGTTTGGAAAACATACAGGATTAGATAATTTAGAGAGTTGCATATGAATAATGTCTTTGCATCCTACGAAAAATTACACTAAAAATTTAACTTCCCATCAACACAATGTTTCCACTACTTTCAAATTAGAAACTTTGCTAAACTGAATCTGCCCAATTTTCTTCTCCTCCCACTTATATATTGATCAATCTTAAAGACTCAGACAGTATTTTTGTAATTTATTAAAACATTTTAAAGTCTCTTCCTTTCAAAGATCCCAGAGTACAGTGGGAAAAGGATCTCTTACTCAACATTTCAGAAAAGAAGTGGAAGGCAAGCATGCACAAAATTCACTCCAGCTCCATATGTGCAAAGCATCATTTATTCAACTTAAAATCTTCTATCACGTACATCTATCTCATTTAAAATTGTACAAAATGTTTCCAGGGCAAGATGCAACCTGTGAATGTTGCAATCAAGTTCCAGCCTCACTGGGCCACATGTTTTGGACATTCACCAAATTAACATCATTCTGGACCAAAATCTTTAAATGCCTATCAGACAGCCTTGGTGTCACAATCCCTCCTAATCCATCAACAGCTGTGTTTGGTGTACTCCCAGTTGGGCTTAAAGTGGAGTAGGATAAATTGTAATCGCCTTTACCTCACTGCTAGCTCCTAGACTTATCTTACTCAGCTGTAAGAATCCTAACTCAACTCTCTGGGTAACTGATATTATTTACGTTTTAAATTTGGAAAAAAATACTTTCTCATTTTAAATAATCTGTTTAAAACTTTTAGACATTTTAGAATAAGCAGAAATGATTCCCTTCCCTCTTTTCTACTCTTAAATTTTAATTCTGGCTGTTGGCCTCCCTCTCTTTCTCTCAGGTGGGGGTTGAATTTAGTTCTGTTAAGCTTGATTTGATTGCATGGAATGTTAAAATGACATTAAATAAAATCAATAAAAAATAAATAAACAAAACTTTAACCAAGTTATGGCAGGTACAGTTACAGTACACAGTAGTTAGTGTTATTGTCTCATTTTCCAGAGTCCAAAGTTGAAATCCTTGCATATGTTTGTGTGGTGTATGCACATTTTTCTCATGTCCAAATTCCTTTTTTGAGGATGCTCTGGTTTCCTTCTGTATCTGCAGATTAAGATAATTGGCCTATTATGGATGAGTGTGGGTGTGTGAATTAGTGTTTTCTACCAATTACTTGTGGTTTGTCTGTGGATTACTTTTCAGATGCTGTAGGAGTCTGGCTCTCGGTGACTCTGTATAGAATAAACTGGTTTGGAAAAAAATGAGAATAAAAACAAATAAATCTGTGGAATATCTGGATACTTGCACAAGGTCCAACAAACTGGCAAGAAAAAACTTGGCAACAACTGTATTAGAAACAATGTGATGGTCTATAGTATATTTCTTGTAAATAATTCTTAAGACTTGAATAAAGATTATTCTACAAAAGATTTGGATCCTGATATTATACAAGCAATACAAGCAGAGGGAAGGCTGTAGGTTTTTTTAGAAATCAAATACACCCTTAAATAAAAATCCTTGTTCCAGTGTGTCACAGTTTGCTCAATTGTTTGGCAACTCTACAGCTTCTTTTCAAAATTCTTAGATCTCTACCGGTCAAACAAATAATAAATATTTAGTGTTTCACTATTCTTTTATTTTTACAAGGAAAGCTGCTCTTAGTAGTCACAGATACTGTAGATTGAGAAAGTTTAAATATTACATTTTTGAGAAAGTTTAAATGTTAGATTGTATTTAGTGAAAATTAATATTCAAACTTGGGCTCAAAACTGGTTAATAAAGCCATAGATAAAGACGTACGTCACACAGAGTGGAGAAGAACGGAGGTCCCAAGCATTGTAATCTCCACAATGTTCACAAAATGGAGATTAAGCAAGTAGATAAAGTGCAAACAAAGAAAAAACTAAGAGTATTCTTTGAGAATAGAAAAAAGTAAAAAGATTAATCAAATGATGATTAGGTTTTGCTTAATTTGCACAATTTAATGGAAGTAGAGATTCCCAAAGCATAACATTTATGATGTCACACATGCTTGCCTAGGAACCACCTATCTGGGCTCAGTTCCACCCAGGGATGAGAGGGAGCTCTGACACTAACAATATCTTCAAAGATGATGACTAAATCCTCCCCGGTACCCAAAAAAGCCCTCTCCCCTTCCAGTGCCATCCCTATAACGCCAGTCTGCTCCTGGAAGGTGGCGTCAGATGTCACACTAACACCTGAGACTGACAGAGCAGAAGACTGTTTGCTGCCTCATGACTGAAATATTTGCTTTTTTTGTTTGAACCATTTGCTGCCTGTATTAGTAAGAGGGTTTACTAGGCTGGTACCCAGCCTTTTGTGGCTGTCAACCCTCGTCTGCTTTCCCAGCACACATTACAATATCATATAAAAAAAATTGTTGTTTAAGATTGTTTGAAAATGTAGGACGTGCTATATTAGGCTAACTTACTGTAAGAAACTTAGATTCTGGAAGTTTGGATAGATAGCATGGGGAATAGTGTTGATCAGTAAATTTCGCCAAAGGATTATTTGCAGCAAGTTGGCTACTTTTGGTTGTCGAATTATTCATTGATAATTTTAAGAGAACTTTTTTCTCAACACTCTATGATACTTTTCAAGGCTGGCGCAACATCCCCCAGAGCTGTCACAGCCAACTTTGGATGGGACCGACTCTGGGTATACTGTATAATACTGATCAGTTACATTACACACTGTGTGGGAATTGGTTATTGGTAGAACAGATAAGTAAATGATGCAAGTTCTCAAAATTTTATTTTTATGAAACATATACAGCATAAAGCATCATCTCTGCCTGTCCCCAAATGTTCAGGTTGATCTTCAAGTTTCACGTCACTATAAGAGATAAAAAAAACCTTGAAGGAGCCTGACACCACCACTGTGCACCCAAACAGAGGAGACTCCATGAAATGATAATAATAACGAAAGATTTATTACCATTTACAAGATGTTTCTATCTTTCTGATAGAAGAAAAGGAGCAAATACATAAATACAGAGTTCCATGCCGCGAGTCTTACCAGAGGCTGTGATGTCTCTGTCCACACAAAATGATGTTAATCCTTGTATCTAAATAGCTGAGTCAGGGATGTTGTTCTGTAACCATGTTTCCAAGAAAATAAACACGCAACAATTCCTCATTCTGGACTGGGTGTTGACTTGGAGTGTCAGATAATTTATCTTATTTCCCAGAGAGCATACGTTGGCCAGTAGCACTGACGGGAGAGCTGGATGGCCAGTCATGGCCTTCATCCTACAGTCGACTCCCTATCACCACGCTTCCGCTTCCCCTTCTTAGCCCTGGCATCTGAGTTATGTGTCGCTATGTTTGGAACTTTGTCTGCATAGCATTCTCAGGTCACATAGTCTCTCTGTTACCAATGTAGAAATTGTTGCAGTGTACTTACCTCCATGAATGTTCTTTAAATCCAAAGCCAAAAAAAATGTTACAGAAGGAAAAGTTGATTGTTGCTTGGAACATTTTAATAATAAGTTAAATTACTGGGGCTGTGCTCTATTGGCCTGTAATACAGAAATGCCACTGGTCAGAAATGCACAATATTGAAATGAAAACTGCTTTTCATAAAAGAGACTGAAATCACACTTCTAAAAATTGTACATATAAACAAACTGACAATTTTTTAGGTATAAGATCTTAGATGAATTTAACAAAACTAATATTAAAAATTATTGTGTTAACCTTGCCTCCTTCAAAATAGCTGCCTACAGAAGCAACACACTGTATTCTTGTCAATTTTCTTCTGTGAAATCCATTAATACATTACTTATGCTTCTTTGTATGCATTTATTCATTTGAAAATGTTGTCCTTTTAGGTTATTCTTACATAGAGGCAGATATGCGGAATATAGGAGCTGCCTAAGCCCTGAAATGTCTTAGAGACCTGAACCTGTAACAGACGACAAAAAGTGAATTGGTGCATTATCATGGTGTAGAATCAAATATTAGTTAATTTCAGGTTGAACAAGGTCTTATGTCCAATAACAAACATAAGCTTTGGACACACCCTTATTTCAACATGCTCACTTTAATTTTTTATATGTTTATAAAATGTTTTTACATGTTTGTGTTTCACAAAGTTTATAGTGTAACTCGTGCTTGATATGCTTGTGTTCCATTTGTGAAGGAGTCGACAAACATATTGTTAGTTAATCGATGCTTGAACTGGCAATAGTGAAGGAAGTTTTAACAAGTCTTAGTGCATAAAGAGCACTGAAATAACAATCTTCTAGCTGGATTTTGAGGTAGTTCTCACCAACTATGGAAAAACCTAGTATGTCACATTTTTCAAGTTTTTGGCAAATTGAGAAAATTATGTCTCCCCTATAATTAATGATCTCTAGATTTAATATTTCCTGAGCTTCACATACACAATATTTTTTTCACAAATTAACAACACCTGCCATTTAAATCACACAGTCGCAGCATTTAAATCATGTGATCATGGTCTAAAATTTTCATTGGTAGGTGGTCTTTCCTCATTGGTCATTGGCCAAAAACTAAAAAAGCTTAATTATGAAAAAAATGACAGTTACTAGGTTCTTCCATTGCACTTGAGAATTTTGCTATAATACATTCTTCAAAAATCAGTCTTATTAATTTCAAGACACACCGGAAGACACAAGCTGATGAGAGTAGCTAAAGCAAAAAGGTGATAGCAGCTGTGGACTGACAGTAAAAGGTTTTCAATGGATTTAATAATAATTAAAATTGTCTTTTGTAATCAGACATAGTTTAGAGTAAAATAAGAATAAGTTGTGTAACATTTTGTATAAAGTTTGGAAGGCAGATAAGAGCTGCCTAATTTGATGATTTTGGTGGGGGTTGGTGGCAGAATTGGTGCTCCAGCCACCATAAAAAACCTCATACTGTTCCACTCCATCTGAACTAGTGTGGTGCTGAGGTGTCACCCATTGCATGGCTGCACTTGGGTCTTAATCTGGGATCCTGAGTTGATTTGTCATATGGTGGGTGTGGCAATGCGCTGCATAAGCACGTGCGCCTAACCTCTCTCTCTATGTTATGGTTGTCGCCAAGTCCCATAGATACACCAGAAGAGTACAGGAATGCCCAGACCTTTTCTGTTATGTTTCCTCCTGCTGTTTAATGCCTTTCTGCATGTTTTAAACTTTTGTAATACATACACTCCTAATACTATCATATCATCTCAGTCGCCGACACAAGTGGCAGCCTTTCCAGAAGCTCCGTTAATGACTTTATCTCTCTGCCTTTTTCTCTATTTTTCTCTATTTCACTGATCACTCCTACCACTTTCTTTTATGTGAACTCGTTCCCTGGACACTTTTTACTACTTTTACTACTGGGACATGGATTTTTACACGCCGATACTTGTCTGTTCAAGTAGTCAACTTCAAGCGCTGAGAACAAATGCCGGCGCTGGTGGGGTTCCCTATTTACCTGACGAGGTAAGAAGGCGGTATCGTGGCAGCAGAGCCGGCACTAAGATAAAAGCCAAGCGTTTAGCGAGGAAGTGACGCTACAAACCTTCTGTGATCCTCAGAAATGTGAACTCACTACCAAATAAGATCAACGAACTGGCTGCGCTGGTGAAAAATGTCAGGACCTACAGAGAATGCAGTTTTTTGTGTTTTAGTGAAACGTGGCTAACAACTAACATCCCAGATGCTAAAGTGGAGCTACCCGGGTTTAGCACAGTTAGAGCAGACAGAGACGCAAGTACCTGCGGGAAGCAGAAAGGAGGAGGAGTTGCTCTCTATGTCAATACAAGGTAGTGCAACTCTGTGCATGTAAACGTTAAAATCTCTACTTGCAACAGGGACATCGAACTATTGGCGGTAAGTTTGCGTCCCTATTACTTGCCCAGAGAGTTTGGACACGTCATTGTTGTTATTGTTTACATCCCTCCTTGGGCAGACGTGGACATAGTGGGTGACATCATCCATTCCACTGCTGCTAAATTACAAACACAGCACTCTGAGGCACTTGTGCTAATTGCTGGAGACTTTAACCATGTGACGCTGGACAAAACATTACCTGCTTTCTCCCAGTATGTGGATTGTAACACCCGGGGAAATAGGACTATTGACCTACTGTATGCAAACGTTAAAGACGCATACAGCGCCACCCCGCTGCCTGCGCTTGGGAAAGCAGATCATAACCTGGTTCTGCTTCAGCCGCACTACAAACCAAGAGTGAGGGAGCTACCTACAACCACACGCTCATTCAGGAAGTGGTCCCCTGAGGGACACTGCTTTGAAACTACGGACTGGGATATCCTGCAGGGATCATATAGTGAGAACATTGAGGAGGTTGCTGACTGCACTACTAACTACATCAACTTCTGTATGGACATTGTAGTTACAGTAAGAACAGTACGCTGCTATGCTAACAACAAGGCATGCATTACAAGAGACATCAAGGGCCTTTTGAACCAGAAGAAAAGGGCTTTTAAAGGTGGTGATCAGCATGAGCTCAAGCTTGTGTAGAAGGAACTCCAAGTCCAGCTTAGGGCAGCGAAGGAGCAGTACAGGAGAAAGCTGGAGCAGAAGTTGCAGAATAACAGCATGAAGGAAGTGTAGGATGGCCTGAAGATCATCACTGGTTGCAGTTCGAAGCAGGGTGCCACCATCGAGAGAGACATGGAGAGAGCAAACCAGATGAACAACTTCTTTAACAGATTTGACCACCCTAACCCACTCTCACCTCAGAGTACTGCACTCTCCACCCATCCTTCTGCTGATACCAGCATAGGAGAGAGTTTCTCCCAACCCACAATTACAGCAGCCCATGTAAGCAGAGAGCTGAGGAGACTTTGTGCCGGGTCCAGATGGAGTATCGCCACGACTGCTGAAGGCCTGTGCATTGGAGCACGGGAGTCCTCTACAGCGCATCTTCAACCTGAGCCTGGAACAAGGGAGAGTCCCAAGGCTTTAGAAAACATCTTGCATCACCCCAGTCCCAAAGGTAATAATAATAATAATAATTCATTACATTTATATAGCGCTTTTCTCAGTACTCAAAGCGCTATCCACACAGGGAGGAACCGGGAAGCAAACCCACAATCTTCCACAGTCTCCTTACTGCAAAGCAACAGCACTACTACTGCACCACCTGTGAGGACATCACAGGTATCAGGTCCTAGTGACCAAATTGACTTCCGGCCTGTCGCTCTGACATCACATGTGATGAAGACCATGGAGCGGCTGCTGCTTCACCACCTGAGGCCACAGGTCTGCCACGCCCTCGACCCTCTGCAGTTTGCAAACCAGGCGAAGGTGGGAGTGGAGGATGCTATCATCTATATGCTACACCGATCCCTCTCTCACTTGGACAGAGGCAGTGGTGCTGTAAGAATTACGTTTCTGAACTTCTCTAGCACCTTCAACACCATCCAACCTCTGCTTCTTAGGGACAAGCTGACAGAGATGGGAGTAGATTCATACCTGGTGGTATTGATCGTGGACTATCTTACAGACAGACCTCAGTATGTGCATCTCGGGAACTGCAGGTCTGACATTGTGGTCAGCAACACAGGAGCGCCGCAGGGGACTCTACTTTCTCCGGTCCTGTTCAGCCTATATTCATCGGACTTCCAATACAAATCGGACTCCTGCCACGTGAAAAAGTTTGCTGACGACACTGCTATCATGGGCTGTATCAGGAGCAGGCAGGAGGAGGAGTATAGGGAACTAATCAAGGACTTTGTTAAATGGTGCGACTCAAACCACCTACAACTGAACACCAGCAAAACCAAGGAGCTGATGGTGGATTTTAGGAGGCACAGGCCCCTCATGGACCCTGTGATCATCAGAGGTTACTGTGTGCAGAGGGTGCAGACCTATAAATACCTAGGAGTGCAGCTTGATGATAAATTGGACTGGACTGCCAATACTGATGCTCTGTGTAAGAAAGGACAGAGCCAACTATACTTCCTTAGAAGGCTGACGTCCTTCAACATCTGCAATAAGATGCTGCAGATGTTCTATCGGACGGTTGTGGCGAGCACCCTTTTCTACGCGGAGGTGTGCTGGGGAAACAGAATAAAGAAGAGGGACACCTCACGCCTGGACAAACTGGTGAGGAAGGCAGGCTCTATTGTAGGCACGGGGCTGGACAGTTTGACATCTGTGGCAGATCAACGGGCACTGAGCATGCTCCTTTAAATCATGGAGAATCCACTGCATCCACTGAACAGTATCATCTCCAGACAGAGGAGCAGCTTCAGCGACAGACTGCTGTCACTGTCCTGCTCCACTGACAGATTGAGGATATCGTTCCTCCCCCACACTATGCGACTCTTCAAATCCACCCGGGGGGGTAAACGCTAACATTATACAAAGTTATTGTCTGTCTGTTATACCTTCATTGTTATCACTCTTTAATTTAATATTGCTCTTTATCAGTATGCTGCTGCTGGAGTATGTGAATTTCCCCTTGGGATTAATAAAGTATCTATCTATCTATCTATCTATCTATCTATCTATCTATCTATCTATCTATCTATCTATCTATCTATCTATCTAATACTTACAGTATTTGCACTGCTTAAACATTATTCTGGATACTTGGTCTACTCCAGAGCACCCTCATTCTGTCACAATTGCTATTATAGTAAGTTTCTCTTTTCAAACTGTGAAGATCTCATTAAAGTATGTAATAATTTAGGCAAGTTGTTTTAAAGTAAGGTGCTGTTACTATTTATTAGAGCCTAGCAAAAAATAAAATTGCATCAGCAATATAAATTTCTGAAATGAGACAGGTAACCTTTGCCATCTCCTCTGTGAAGGACCCTTAATAGAGTGTGTTTATACCAACTGGGTGAATACTTAAGTGAACACTTAAAAGATAAGGGGTGTGCAGTAGGGAGTGATATCCTAAATTAGAAATTGACCATATATTTTAATAGGATAGTGAACTATTTTATTGAAGATTGTCTGCGATTGGCAGAAGTCCTGTTTAGTTCTTCATTACTTTGGGTCTGTGTTTTTCTGTCCAAGACTACAGCAATTTGATATAAGAAAAAGAAAATCATAGCAGACAGAAACTTTCATTTGATTAGTAGATCTTAGTCAGAACACCAGACAGTAAGTCAGAGGAGCTGGCAAAGCATTTCAAACATTTCCACTAAGGGTCTAGAAGAAACAGTGTGAGAAGTGCAATGGCATGTCCTGAGTAAAGTCTTAATGTTAGTTAAATAGTTTAGCATATCCATTTGGCATGGCTGGAATTCGTTCAGTGTTTGAACATTTTGTCCACAAAAGGTAAAAATAAATTTATTGGGATATGAAAGTACTTGGAAAAGAAAAAAATTATATATATACAGTATATTTACACAGTGGATTCAGAAAGTATTATTTTTAATAAATTTGCATACATCATTAAAATCCTGTTTTCAGTTTGTCATTATATGATATTTAGCATTGCTTGGAGTGGCAAAAAATTAATGTAAGTAATTTTAACAAAGACTGCAGCATAGCAAAATGTCAAAAAAAGTGAGGAGGTCTGAATACTTTCTTTGGTTTGTTTTAGATGTTTTGAAATGTAAACAAGTAATACATTTTATGATATAAAAAGAAGACTACTACCGAGTGATGGACATTCCTGTCTTGATAGTGGAAAAAAAAATCCACATTACAGTTTAGCACATTAAAATGATAAATAGTTAATTACTATTACTTTAGATATATTCCTTAAATAATATTTTATTTTTTCTGTAGAAAAAGTGTAATAAATATAAATATATTGTATTTTTCTGTTTACAGCTGTTTTCTTTAATTGTACACTTTATATGATCATAATATTTGCATTAAATATTATGTTTTCATTGTATAGTCTTATAAAGAAAAACATTTATTAGAAGGAAGCAATACTTGAGAATTTTAAAATTTTGTCCCTAATAGATATTTGATTTATCCTTTTCACTTCTTCTAGGACTGTAGTAAGATTTGAATTCCACCTCTGAAGAAGTTGGAAAACATGTCATACCACAAGTAAAGTCAGTACTTAGTTTCACAATCAAAATTGTTTTTTGAATGACATTTAGAAGGAATAAAAACATTTGTATAGATGGTGTCTTTTTATTGTAATCTGTAAAGAGTATCCGCGTCAAGTTCTTGAAAATTAAGCAGTTTTGGTTAACTTTTTTCTTGCACTGACTTTTATTTTGTGGACATTTTGTTGGTTTCTCTCTTTCCTGCCAAACAATCCAATATTTTAATTGTCACTGCTAATATGTGGATGCACTGTATACCATTTTACCACATTTTCATAATTTTTGAGTTTACCAAATGGCTCTTAGTAATGTTGCTTCTGCTTCTTTGTAGCCTACCCACATTTTTAGAGGTTGCTGATGAAAGGCAAGTAAATTTAATTTCAATAACTTTTACCTTTACCCAGACTATACTGTAGATATAGCTTAGAATTCAAACTTACCATTTATTTATTTGCTATAGCTCATGATTTACAACTACAATGCCACTTGTCAAGCCTATAACAAGCATAATGTGTTCTGTTTTGATGGCCAAATATTGCTGAAGCATCAGCTAATTCTCAAGAATTAGGCAGGATGGGGAACATGACTCTCTCTCTCTCTCTGTGCTGCTGTACAGGCCCTCTATTTTGAAGGCACTGGCATTTCATTTATCTTAACCACAGCTGGCTATTAGATTTAGGATTGACAAAATACTTTTCCATAATCTATGTTTCGAGTAAAAGCTATGTCTGAGTTTTCTACTAAATCCCCTTGTAACCATATCTGCAAACTTTTACGTTCAGATCACATGTTGTTTTTGCTCATAGAAAAAGCAACACAAAGACTTGCTCAAGCAAGTAAATGCCAGCTTGTTAATCGGCATGGTATATGCAGACTTAATTGAAAACTTCATCTTGAAGGGAATGTCCATGTCCAATGGTGATAAGCTTACTCTTGAAATCAATACTCAATCTCCTTCTACCTGTGGGGTTTTATATTACTGGCTGTGGGGTTTTCCACAACCACAAAGAAAGCAACTGAATGCACTGTATTGTATGTATCACATGAAATAAATGAAAGTTAAGAATTAAGAAATGATAGTTAAGAATTGCAAATGATTAATCAATCAATCACATTGAATTGCTTATTTCCGGCTGAGAAGCAGTAGAAATGTTATTTTGGAAAAACTATTTATTTTGGAAAAACTACTGTTTATTCCAGAGTTTATTGTTGTGGTTTGAATACTACTGACTACTGACTGACTGTTATGAGCTGTGCTCATTTCCTGTAAGAGCCAAGTTGAAGTCAAGTTAACTTTTCCATGTTTATGTTCCCTTTAGTGCGTGTATAAGTATAATGCATTTGCTCATACAGAGCTTTCTCTACATTAATGCATACTGTATTTCTAGCTAAATACTTACATTGAGGCATGATGTATGATGTAACAAGAAAAACACAGACTAAGCAGTTGGTAAGCTAGCATGTAAAATGTATGAAAAATGTATGAAGTATCTGATTTATATGGAGATACTGGACATACTGTACATACTTTCCCAGTAAAACACTCGCGTAAAAGAACAGATTCTCTAACATGGAGAATGGTGTTGATTAACCACCTACTGTTATGTCTTATTTGGACACGTAGCAGTCATTTTATTCCAGTTTTGATTTCACTTTACTTTATTTACAATATCAAAAAACATCGTAAAGTATTTAAACTCTCTTAGTGGATGGGCATGCTTTTTGTCTCATTTATAATGTGCTTTATTCTAGTGAGGTTTGAGGTGGCAGTAGATTTTGTTAATTAGATTAGGCCTTTCCTATCGCAGCAATGGCCCTCTATGGCCCTCTAGGATATTCCTGTGGTTTTTTATTCAGTTTATGTATACTGTACAATATCACCAATGTGGTCCTAGTCAAGTCGTCCTAATTATTTGTGTCTGTTACATCTCCCACACAATTTTCTAGAAGACATCCTCAGTACAACAACAACAACAACTTTTTTTTATATAGCACATTTTCATACAAACAGTAGCTCAAAGTGCTTTACATAATAAAGAATAGAGAAATAAAAGACACAATAAGAAAACAAAATAAGTCAACATTAATTAACATAGAATAAGAGTAAGGTCCAATGGCCAGGGGGAAAAAAAAACTCCAGACGGCTGGAGAAAAAAATAAAATCTGTAGGAATTCCAGACAATTAGACTGCCCAGTCCCCTCTGGGCATTCTACCTAACATAAATAACATAAATGAAACAGTCCTTTTTGGATTTAGGGTTCACATGGAAGGACTTTATGATGATGATCACGTAGACTTCTGCCTTTTAATCCATCCATCCATCATAGTACATGTCTGAAATACTTTAACTAAATTCCCTTTTACAGCTCTCCTACCTAGTCTTTCCCAGTGAGATGGAAGATTGTGGTCCCTCAATAACTGAGACAGTCCCTTCTGTCATTTTTAAGAGTATTTACATATACTGTACGAAAATTTCAAAAACTCCAATTTAAAAGCATTATTGAATTTTCAGAATTGTCTACCTTAAAACAAAGATGTTATTCTGCTTGTCTTCAATTATGGATTGATTTAATCCTTGAGAAAATTTATTTCAACTTGTAAATTTTGTGTATGGTTTTGTTTTATTTGTATTTATTTTGCTGCTCCTGACCCTGAAATACCTGCAGGGTCACATATGTGGAAGCAGCTTGTGCCTGATACTGACTGTACTTTTCTCACCTTGTATTCCATCTGAACATGTTCTCCTCCTCCTCCTCTTGGCAAAGTATTCACAGTTACAATGACCTTCACTCAAATACTTTATACTGTAAATAAAGCCTTTCCATAAGTAAGAGATGAATTCATCCCACATAGACATATCAGATAGTTGTTTCCAGATCACATTTTACTACCCATTTGGGTTGTCTAGGTCTGTTTACCCAACACTCTGTTCATATGACCCAGTGGACAGAATGGTGTCTCTGAATTTTGAGTCAGATTAGAAAACTATAGTTGACATTTGACGTTTATTAGCAATCTTGTGCTTGAACAATATGCCTTGCCAAAACTGGTATTATTTTCTTTTAATTAAACAATTAGTGGGATTATTGGAATATTGTGCTATCTATATGGTTCATTTAAAGGGGTAATCATTGCACAAAAAGTTTACAATAGACAACATTGGTTTCCATTACAAAAACATCAATCGGACACAGAACCACTCAAAGGGATATATTCAAAAAACACACTCATTGTTCTCCTCTTCTATCTTTCTCACTCTGGTTTCTCTTTGCTCCTGCCAATTGATCTCATAACCCCAAACTTAATTGTTCTCTGCCTGTGGATCATTTCAGAGGTCAGAGGTTAGACACCAGGCTGGAACTCTTTTTAATGCTTCCTGATGTTACCGCACCCTTCATCCTTCAGCTACTCTTCAAGAGACTCTCAGAAAGCCCCTTCAGATTCATGACTGGACTCTAATCAGTTTCAACCTTAGGGCAAATAAATTCTGTTTTCCTTTTGCTTACAAGCAGTGCTGCCATGTCAGTCAGCAGGTGTTTCCACTTTTTGTGGTCTTACTCTTGCATTTAGTCAAGGCCTTGGCATTCTTGTCAGCTACTGGGTAGCCTGCAAACTAGAGTCCCAAGGAAATATTGTATGCCTTGGCACTGGATAATGTCATTTCTGTTTTCTTTAGGCACCTCTGACTTTCCTCTTTTTATGGCAAGAAGACATACATACTGCCTCATAGTAGTTTATAGGTTAATAGGGTCATTATTGTCATTTGTACAGAGTACAGTGAAATTTTTTATGTGCTAATCAACATGGAACATGTCACCCCATCTAATAATCTTACTACCTTCTTTTACTACTTTAAATTATTTCTGTCATTTAAAAAAAATCCCCTTCCGTCCTCTTCCAAACACGGGATATAGCATAGACCTATACAACTGGAAAGAATCAACTTTCCGTATGATTTATAAACTGGGCCTTTGGCACTATGATCTGTTTGAGTGTCCATTTTCCCACACTTACCGATTTGAAATTTGAGCTAAGGTAGTGATTTCAGATAAGTAAAAAATATGTTTTTAGGTAAGGTAGTATACTCCCTTACCATAACACCAGAAAATCGCAATATGTTGCATGCTGAGAGAATTTCATTGTGCTCTGTACATGTCACAATTTTGACTCTCTAAACCTATGAATCAATGCACCTATGACATGGATTGTCTCCGCTGTCATCTACTTCCCACCTTCTAGGATCTGGTTGAGCTTCATTTTATTATGTTATGACCAGGCCATCACAAATGATGCAGTAAATACTTTAGGCAAAAGAGTATATCCATTAGTGATGTGTATTAAATCATATTTGTATGATTTCTACAAAACATATTTAAATAATATCTGGTAATTTTAATATAATTATCCATTACATTTGGAAATGAAAACATATGCATGTATAATAAATATGAAATTATTAAAATTAATATAAATTAAATGCTAAATATTTATTGTCAGTAGATAAAATACAGCTTTCAGATATTTTTTGTTGAACACTAGAGGTCACACTTAGAATAGAAATTCATTGACAACCTTATACAGAAAAGCCAAGCAAAATGACACCTTTTATTGGCTAACTAAAAAGATTACAATATGCAAGCTTTCGAGGCAACTCAGGCCCCTTCTTCAGGCAAGATGTAATCAACCTTGTATAAATCCATTTATCATTATCGTCTGCAAATTGTTATTAAAATGCTATATCAAAGATAATATAGGAAATTTCAGCTATAAATATTCCCCACCTTTTCCTAAATATACTAATTCAGAAAAATTGTATTTTTATAATCTTATGTTTTTTGTACATTATTAAATTGTACACAACACAAAATTCAGTAAGTATGCTCTAGATTATTAAACTTTTGTTGAAAAATAACACTTCATTGACAAACACCACAATACATCAGAAATTTATGAGTCCTCCTGCAAGTGGTGGGCTCACTGGAGGATGGCTCGATGTTGCTCATTAGGGCTGTGCCTGGGTAGGCCACATGAGTAAACACCTGACCATCAGTTGCTTGCCAATGAACCCCCAGCAGTCATAGCTACAGGGAGGGGCTGCAATTTCTGGGTGAAGTTACTAGGTCCTTGGTAAGATGGTTGGGTTTGATTGAACCAGATAATTGTTGACATTCAGGAAGAATAAAAGTAGAAACGCTGCACCTGTGCATTGAAAGGAACCAGTTTAAGATGGTTGATTAGGATGTCTGGGCATCTTTGCTCAGACCGCTGCCCCCATAACCCAGTCCTGAATAAACATCAGAAAACAAATGGCTGAATGGATGGATGACTAAAGAAAGGGGACAATTAATAGTTTAAATAAGCATATAAGCAGAAGCACATACAGATGGACATGTGGCAAAAACGCATAGCAATGGAAGGCCAAATATTCCTGCTGCAAAGTAGAAATTTGAATACTGGTACTAAGTTTACTTCTTGATGGGTGTTTGAATCAGAGCACATCACCATCTAAGGTTAGTGTAAGTAAAGTGAGATGAATCATCTTAATTTAATGGTTTTCATGCCTACAAAATTATATTTTAATATTTTTGGTCAGTTGTTACTAAAATGAAGACTTTTTTCATCCATCCATCCTCTTCCACTTATCCGAGGTCGGGTCGCGGGGGCAGCAGCTTAAGCAGAGAGGTCCAGACTTCCCTCTCCCCGGCCATTTCTTCCAGCTCTTCCGGGAGAATCCCAAGGCGTTCCCAGGCCAGCCGGGAGACGTAGTCCATCCAGTGTGTCCTGGTTCTTTCCCGGGGCCTCCTCCTGGTTGGACGTCTCCGGAACACCTCACCAGTGAGGTGTCCAGGAGGCATCCTGATCAGATGGCCGAGCCACCTCATCTGACTCCTCTTGATGCGGAGGAGCAGCGGTTCTACTCTGAGCCCCTCCCGGATGACTGAGCTTCTCACCCTATCTTTAAGGGAAAGCCCAGACACCCTGCGGAGGAAACTCATTTCAGCCGCTTGTATTCGCGATCTCATTCTTTCGGTCACTACCCATTGCTCATGACCATAGGTGAGGGTAGGAGCGTAGATTGACTGGTAAATTGAGAGCTTTGCCTTATGGCTCAGCTCCTTTTTCACCACGACAGACCGATGCAGAGCCCGCATCATTGCGGATGCCGCACCGATCCGCCTGTCGATCTCACGCTCCATTCTTCCCTCACTCGTGAACAAGACCCCGAGATACTTGAACTCCTCCACTTGGGGCAGGATCTCTCCCCCAACCCTGAGAGGGCACTCCACCCTTTTCCGGCTGAGGACCATGGTCTCAGATTTGGAGGTGCTGATTCTCATCCCAGCCGCTTCACACTCAGCTGCGAACCGATCCAGAGAGAGCTGAAGATCACGGCCTGATGAAGCAAACAGGACAACATCATCTGTTTGGGCCTACCAGGTCTGACCAGCATCTTCCCCCACCATCGAAGCCAACTCGCCACCAGGTGGTGATCAGTGGACAGCTCCACCCCTCTCTTCACCCGAATGTCCAAGACATATGGCCACAAGTCTGACGACACGACCACAAAGTCGATTATTGACCTGAGGCCTAGGGTGTCCTGGTGCCAAGTGCACATATGAACACCCTTATGCTTGAACATGGTGTTCGTTATGGACAATCCGTGACGAGCACAGAAGTCCAATAACAAAACACCGCTCGGGTTCAGATCTGGGGGCCATTCCTCCCAATCACGCCCTTCCAGGTCACACTGTCATTGCCCACGTGAGCATTGAAGTCTCCCAGCAAAACGAGGGAATCCCCAGAAGGTATGCCCTCTAGCACCCCCTCCAGAGACTCCAAAAAGGGTGGATACTCTAAACTGCTGTTCGGCGCATACGCACAAACAACAGTCAGGACCCTTCCCCCCACCCGAAGGCGGAGGGAGGCCACCCCCTCGTCCACCGGGGTAAGCCCCAATGCACAGGCTCCGAGTCGGGGGGCAATAAGTATGCCCACACCTGCTCGGCGCCTCTCACCGGGGGCAACTCCAGAGTGGTAGAGAGTCCAGCCCCTCTCAAGGAGATTGGTTCCAGAGTCCAAGCTGTGCGTCAAGGTGAGTCCGACTATATCTAGCCGGAACCTCTCGACCTCGCGCACTAGCTCAGGCTACTTCCCCTTCAGATAGGTGACATTCCACGTCCCAAGAGCCAGTTTCTGTAGCCGAGGATCAGACCACCAAGGTCCCCGCCTTCGGCCACCACCCAACTCACACTGCACCCAACCTCCTTGGCCCCTCCCATAGGTGGTGAACACATGAGGAGGAGGACCCACTTTACCTCTTCGGGCTGTGCCTGGCCGAGCCCCATGGGTGCAGGCCCGGCCACCAGGTGCTCGCCATCGAGCCCCACCTCCAGGCCTGGCTCCAGAGGAGGGCCCCGGTGACCCGCGTCCGGGCAAGGGAAAACGTCATCCATGGTTTTTATTCTTTATCGGAGGTTTGTTGAACTGCTCTTTGTCTCATCCCTCACCTAGGACCAGTTTGCATTGGGTGGCCCTACCAGGGGCATAAAGCCCCGGACAACATAGCTCCTAGGATCATTGGGACATGCAAACCCCTCCACCATGATAAGGTGACGGTTCAAAGAGGGGGACTTTTTTCATGCCTTGAGTAAACATTATATAGTGAGTTTTCTTTAATGCTCCAAATGTTTAGTACTACTTATTCATGTTCCAATGCAAGTACTGCTTTTTAAAAGTTTCTGTTCAAATCCATTGCTTTTAATTTTGATTTATGCATTCTCTATATTCATGACTCTTGGTGGGATCCCTTTTGAGCAATTTTCTTATCCACTGATTTCAGCAAGAGCTGATGGTGAAACACTCTTACTGCATAATTAATACTGTAATATTGACCTGGCCCCCAAAGGAATGCTGCACAGTTTGATTACCTCTAATGTACTTCAAATTATTAAAATTGTAACCTCTACTCTAGTAATCAAGACACATTTTTTAAATGATTGACATGTTTCTTTAACCCAATGATTAGGGCTGGTTGATGTACATAATTCAGGAAAGCCATTCACAGTAATTTAGAATCCCCCAGATAAATTTAACACTTTGTAGTCCCTTGTGAAATATCTCGCAGAAGGCAGCATAATTGTACCAATTCAAAACAATACCTTTAAATAGATTTCAGTCATTTTTTTTAACAAAACGCCTTGGCCAAAAATACAAAGGCAAGTTAGCCTAATTAAATAATATGTCCAGCCTTGGAATAATAAAAAGAGCACATTGTTAGTAATATATGTGTGTATGTTTTTTATTTTTTTTTCTAAAATTAACCTGCAAGTATGACTTCACAGAAGAAATGGTGAGAACATCCCTTTTAACAGTTCTTAGTATAAATTGCTCAATAAGACATTAACAACAGTTTCCTTTAATCGAAAAAGTAGGGTTTACTGGATGGTAGAATGACAGCATCATTTTAAGTCCAGTGCATCACAAGAGGGCTCTCCATGGGCTAACATCTCAAATGTCTCCTTTGAAAAGACCCTGCTAAAAAGGTAAAGAGGTTCTCTAATTCGTATCTGCACTTAGTTCTGCTGTAGTGCTTCTGATTATATACAGTAACAGAACTAGCAAAATACCCGCGCTTCGCAGTGGAGAAGTAGTGTGTTAAAGAAGTTATGAAAAAGAAAAGGAAACATTTTAAAAATAACGTAACATGATTGTCAATGTAATTGTCGTAGGCTTATTTTAGTATTCAGAGTGAATTTGATGATTGTAAAGAGTTTAATTTATGATTTTAAATGATGTGTATTAGAAATGCACATTTTTAGGCAGGGAGCCAACCACGTGGTAGGTGCGCGGACAGTGGCCGTGTGGAAAAAGGAAGGGGGACAGGGGGCGACCCTTATGCATCTCTGCCGTGAAATAAATCATCTGTTAGTGGAAATAAGGAAGGAAACCGCCAAAAGGAGAGGTCAGTTCCGAAAGTTCCTTATGGCATAATGGTGAGAACTGCCAAAAAGGAGACGTTATTTTCAAAAGTTCGTTACAGGACATGGAGCGAAATGAAACATATTTAACGTTTGTAAGTACAGTGTAAAGGATGAGCATGGGAAATTTGGGGTTCCTACATATATTGGAAGTCACAGAAATAGTGAGGAGGGTTTTGCCCTATCTATATATACAGTTTAGGGGTTACACCCATTTCCTCCCCTTGGGTGTTGCAATAGGACATGAAACATACCTAACTTTTGTCAGTACACTGCAAGGAATAAGCACGCGAAATTAGTGATGAGTCAGTGAGGGCTTTACCTTTTATATTTATAGATACAAGCCCAAGATGATAGATGATATATTGTAGTGTACCCACTGAGGCAAAGCACCATTTCTCCAGTAGTTTGTGTAACTTGTTTTAATCTTTCAATCTAAAATGTCTAGGAAATTGGAACAAATCTAATTCTCACTTAGAGGATCTGTACAAAACTTTTTCAAAACCTGGCAGGATCTAATCAATAACATTTTAGAATAAGCATTTAAATTGATGAAGCAGTGGTGATTTTCTGCAGTCACTCGTGGACTGTCTTCAGGATGGCTTTAACTTCATTGAAGACTTTATCACATTCCACTGTGTTTTCCCATTCCTCCTGTAATTTTGACCATTTGCACTTACTTGCTTTCAGCAGTGACATTTCTTTGCCCGTTTCACTTTGTTTTGACCATTGTCTATTTGCCAGTTTCCTGTCATCAATAACATAATATAACATGATATTCTCAGATTTGCCTAATCCAATTTATGGTTTGCAGAATCTGATGTCTATTCTTGCACTTTGGCTACAGGGCAGGAAACTGTATGGGGGTGTTGCCAGTTCCTCTTGGAGCCCAGTCACACACATTCCCCTCATACTTACACAAGGTCAAGTTCTCACCACCAATTAACCTAACATGCCTATCCAGGAATGTGGAATGAAACCCAAAACACTCAGAAGAAAGTCCCTGTAGAATCAAGGAGGAACTTAAAACTCAATACATATAACATTGGTTTATTGTATTCTAATCCCAGAGGCACCAGTGCTAACCACTGCACCACCTTCTTGCACATATCATTATATATGAAACGTAGCTACATCACAGTTCACCTTTGTTTGTGTCTTAATTGTGAGTTTTGCTCAATAAACAGCTTTCAAACAATAATTGTCTTTATGCTCAGAAGTCAGCATTATGTTTAACACTAATTATATGTGTCCTCCATCTATTAAATGATAAAACACTGAGGTCTGTGCGTCCAGTCCCCCAGAGCAATCTAATTGGTCAGTTTGCCTTTCTATGTGATTGGTTAGTTTGGCTTTGAGTTTGGTTTGATGAAAGAAAAAGTGCAAGATTTTCCAAGTAGGAGTAAAGGCGCACACTGAGAGAGCCACCTTCAAAGATGGAAAGTATAAAACCATACAGGTGGTGAGAAAGGAGCCTCAAAAATAATGTCAGAGTCTGGAAATGGAGGCTTTACAGGAACACACTTTAAAGAGTGAGTGCTGGTGAAGAGACATTCAGACACACACAAATACATAGGAAAGACACAGAAGAAGCAAATATTTTTTAATATTTCTATTACATGTCTGTGATGGGTACTGTGACAAGTTTACAATAAAAGAAGTAGCCCTGACACTCACATGTTTGATATCATTAAAATGATCTTTCCTATTGAAATAGCATTAAACTTTGGGGATAAAAGTACATAATCCACTCTGACTTAATAATGCTCATATCAAATGCAAATCCACAACTACTTGACTTACTTGAGCAGTCTGGTGCCTACAGTCACAATATAAAACAGTCTTAATAGAATCGTGCAGAGACTGACAATAGTTAGCGACACCCAAATTATGCAGAAGGGTTTAACTAATACTTTGGCAATGTGGCAAAAAGGTAACTTGTTTAATTATTATACATTCACAGATGTATGGATAATATAAAGGGTAGAAGATAAATAGCAGAAAAGGGAATTTAAAAACAAAGTGAATGTCATTTTCTGGCCTCTGCTGGGTAACTCTCCTGTTTGCAGTACTAAAAGCACTAATATGAGGATGGAGTTTTAAACATTTTTGCAAACATTGTTAATGGGTTTGACTTAAATTGCACTTGTAATGAAATGCAATCAGATTCCATTTAATGTTTGAAGTGCAGATGTTTAAAAATGATTTCTTGTGATTTTGTATTTGAAATAAATAAGTTCTCTAACTGATTGTTAATGAATGTTTCATAGGAGCCTTCATCAGAAAACTGAACATTTTTAAGGGTTAAAAAAATATGATTATTTTTTCCAAGCTTCCTGTCCAGAAAAAGAACTTCTCTTGATAAGAGCAATGAAGTACTCCATAGATTCTTGAGTAGTTAATTGTAACCTGCTGTTTGTGATGATCACACCAGATATGCCAAGGACAGGGTGATGTTTGTCAATATAGGATAATCAGAAAGTTTTTGCTTGTTCCTGATTTGCAATAGTGTTTTTTTGATAAGGAAAGTACTAGATTCAAGTGCCTGCGGTGGGTTGGCACCCTGCCCGGGATTGGTTCCTGCCTTGTGCCCTGTGATTAATGGGATTGGCCCCAGCAGACCCCTGTGACCCTGTGTTCAGATTCAGCGGGTTGGAAAATGGATGGATGGATGGATGGATAGATTCAAGTGCTTATACTACATCATTTTATAGCCAGTTTTTACTCATTTTTAATAATTTTTATGACAGAATAAAATTAAGTTGATTTTGATCAGCTGTATATAGTACCATGAATCAAACAAAGAATTTACATTCTGTCACTTTACAAAGATGAAAAACTAATAATCAAGACATCATAACATACAGCGAATATTCTCAGCTACTGTTTACTTTAAGATATTCTGCATGTTTTTATCAGAGTAGCTTTTAATCTGTTTAATTAAAAAGTGTATCCAAAGTTACATACTTTTTTCAGGAATTACACCCAACCCACATCATCAACAAAAACACTGTAGCCCACAAATAAATGTAGATTAATTCCAAAACTCTACCCAATTTAAGAAGTGATACCAAAACCAAAGCCACACACGTTTATTATTAAGGACTAGTAATGGTGCACTGCACGATTACATGCAGTGAATACACTTGACTCGAGCGTTCATAGTTTTCATTCTCTTTCTCTCTCTCTCTCGTTTAGCATTTGTTTGCTCAGAGGTTGATGTGCTTGCTGCTTCCTTAGCAGCTCTTCTTTACTCCACCCAAGCTGCCTGCTTCTTTTTTTTTATTCCGTCAGTATTTTTTGATTACGTCAGTGTTTTTGTTGCAATTACTTAGTACGTTTTTCTTTAATTTTTCACTTAAGCCGGCATTTAAGTCTTCAATCTGCCTCAAGAATGATTTAAGCTATGAAGAGGTAGGGGAAGTGATGGTTAGGGTGGTAGGAATGAGAATGGTGCCCATACGCATGCGCCACACGGCTGCCCTGCTGGCCACTGCCTAGAGTTGATTCTACAATAAAATTAAATAAAAAGAGGCATAACTTTGATGTCAATCATCACTCCAAAAGCAGATAGTAGACATCACACAGTATATGTGTACCAAATTTCAGGTCAATAGGTCAAATGGTATGTGAGCTACAGGTGATTTAAAATCCTGGACAGACAAACAAACAGCCACGGTAGAGTATTACATATAAAGATGAGTACAAGTTACAGAGTATCATAAGTCATTTGTAGGCTTTCAATTCATTTAAAAATAGCATAAACTTTCTATGAGCAACATACTTGAAAGTACACAGCAATATATGCTGTAACATTAGTGATCATATCCCCCCTCAGTCTACATGTAGGAAAACAAGTGAGATAAAAATGTGTCTAACTAAGTTCCACAGTTCTTAAACTTCAAAAATGCACGTTAAGCTGCCAGATAATACTGTACCTCTGGTGTACCTAATAATCATGTTTTAAAATATTTAAATACTTTAAATGATGATACAATAGCATAAACAGTCAATTTCAATTTGAAATGCATATACTTTAGATTAGTTTAAGGCTGTGTGAAAAAAAATGTTTTACGGTTATTTTCACACTGAAAAGAAAAGAAGGTAAAAGACTCAGCATTTCAGCTATACATTTCTCATCGGGTGTGCAACTGAAAAGGAAAAACCATGTAACATACTTAGAAAGGGAGAGAGAAAATAAAGCTAGGGCAGATGAAAAGGTAAGAGCAGGGGTGAAAATTCTGCCATTAGAGAAGATGAAGGGAGAGACTGAAACGCTAGTCGGCCATTAAGACATGGAGGAATATTTGATCCCAGGCTGGGAGTGAGCTTAACATCTTCAATTTTGTCTTTAAAAAGTGTCTTTGAAGACCTTTGAAAAACGCAAGCAGAAACGTCAGTGCAGCAATAATGAAGGGGTGTGAAGTGTTCTGCCATAAGCTTTGTGAGGTCTTAAATGTGCTCTCTGAAATGGTCTGTAAGCTGTTTCTCTCTTTCACCTAAGGTGGCTGAGAAATGCAAAGAAGCTGCACACTTATCACAGAACATGCACTGCAATTTTGCACTTCTTGACCACCATATTTACTTATGTAGATGGATGGGCACTTCCTACAAGAAGCACAGTAAATAACATTTTTAGACTGGCAAGAGGCGCATTGTTTAATATTGAATTTACCAGAGGGACCAGAAGTGACACAGTGGCTCCTATTACAGTTCAAAGTGCCTGGTGGGGAATGCGGCTCTTCTCTGTGAAGTGAAGGATTTGATCTTTCTGGATGACTTGGCCATGTTCATCATGCACCAATTGAACCAGAGCTTGAACATGGCATGTTGTCTACATGCACATTCCCATCCCCTTTTTCCAAAGAATTTTCCAAATCAATAGAACCCTTATGTCTGGTGTGTAATTTTAATTTGCTCCCAACCTCATTTTTTTCTGTTCTTTGCTGTTCTTCTGTGTTTTTCCTCTTTTCCTACCCTTCACCACATTTACTTCTATATCTTTAAACTTTCTTGCTTTTTCTCTGCAAAGAGCACCCTCCGTAATCTGATAAATTACAAACTTATCTTTTCCTTAAGTAGGCTTGGCTTTTTTTCTATAACTCTCACTATGCAGGAACAAGATATAACTGCATGGATTTTAGTGTCAGGGTCTTTTTGACAGGTTTTTCAATGGTTATCAAATTTCATGTTAATGTGATATGTAGCCAACATTAGATTTGATGGCTCAATAAATGTAATCTCAAAATAAAACACAATATCTCAAACCATCACAATTCTGTTCAGGGTTGTAGGGTGCTGAACCTGGAACAAGGAAACAGTGCTGGAACGTGTACCAGTTCAAAGCAGTCCCCGCTCACACAGGGCCAACTTGCAAATTCTACTTAGCCTAACGTGCAGTCTTTTCATGAATTAAGAGGAACACTGGAGTACCTGTAGGAGTGGCCCATGCAGTGACAAAGAATATGTGTAAACTTTATGTAGAAAACATCCACATCCAAGGTTCAAACTCAGGATGCTGAAAACACGAGTTGGAAGGCCAACCTACAACACCACTCACTACAGAAATGTGTGACAATTAAATCCAGTTCAAATAAAATTGAAAACACTTTCCTATAACACATGTTATTTTTAGCAGGGCTCAACCCGTATTTTTAAAATTTTGGACTAAACCTGATTCTGTAAAAAGTAACTTGTTCTAAAATGTACCCTGTTTTTATGGTAAGCCTATATGCCCTTATGCAGGGCTCTAATTAAAAGTGGTCTGTAAATCATAAAGTCATAGGTGCAGTGCATCTGTTAACAATTAGAGTACAGGGTACTTTAGTTTATTGTTGCATACTTTAAAATCCAACGCCTTCCAGTAACAGTCCAGCTACTCAGTCAATACACCTCACAAGAAAGCTCTGTGTAGCAGAGTAGCCCTACATTAAAGCAAGTGGGGTAGTGCCCCCACATCTCCCAGCAGAAAAAATTAATGCGTAGCAATCTTGCCTCAAAAATGTAATATGTGTTGTTAAACTGTTTATAGAAAACTCAACTTAGTGGTTCTAATCAGATTTATCCTATTTTCAATGATGTCCTCAGTGCAATTTCTTGTCTAGAACAGTAGTTCTTTTTGGAGTATATGAAAATGTCTTTCTTCCTAGCATTACTAAGTTGTTTCTGATCTCCATGGACATGGGCACCACCCCTGCGGTGTTCTCGGTATACCTTTGCTGATCGGTGTGCATGAGTAGCCTGAACCTTTCAGTTCTGCTTTGAAAGTTGAAGGAGTCCTTTAATGGAATCCATTAGATGATTTTTGGCAACTCAATTTAAAACATATATGAACTTGTACATCTTACAGTTTGGGTTGTCATCATTATTGTGAATTATTTTGATTAATTATGTACAATATAATTTAATAATTTTCTCTCTAAATAAAAATGGAAAATTTATGAATCTCCATTTGCATCTGTCTCTCTCCCAGTTCCCATCTTCTCTAACCAGCATAATTTTCATGCCAACACTGCAGCTCCTTTCAAAATATATTACTCTATATTGGGAAAGAGGGGTCCTCATGGGAAAGAGGGGTCCTTTCATCGGAGCAATGTTTCAGCCGTGGCATGGCCAAATGGAGATGCAGCTAGATGGATGAGGTCTCCAGGACTCTAAAAATATCCAAACCTAATTATGTCATATCATCTACTGTTAAACCGTAATTCTAAAATTTTTATTATGCTGTCTTAAGGAATTGTTCTGTTGTGTATATTGTATTGTATTGACCCCCTACTTTTGACACCTACTGCACGCCCAACCTACCTGGAAAGGGGTCTCTCTTTGAACTGCCTTTCCCGAGGTTTCTTCCATTTTTCCCTACAACGTTTTTATTGGGAGTTTTTCCTTGTCTTCTCAGAGAGTCAAGGCTGGGGGGCTGTCAAAAGGCAGGGCCTGTTAAAGCCCATTGCGGCACTTCCTGTGTGATTTTGGGCTATACAAAAATAAACTGTATTGTATTGTAAACTGTATATTACTACTCATTCTATTACAACATACACAGTCCAAGATGCTGGAAGCTATCTCATGTCAGAGTAAATCACTGCTATGAAAGGGATGCCATCCTGTCATAGGGCTACCTAGATACAGTATATCCATTCATCTATACCCACTTTATCCAACTTTAGGGTTGCAAAGAACCACACCTATCGTCTCAGTATGGTGAGCAAGGCAGGAACCAGCCTTGGATAAGGAAGAAGTTACTACATATATAATTTTAGGTTTCAACTCCATACAGAAATAGAAATTTTGTATTTTGTTAAATAGCAACATCTATTGACCTGGAACATTGGAGTTCAACTGATGTTCAAATTCTACTTTAATAGCAATGTTAAACTAATACGTTTTATGACTTGTAATAAAAGACCAAAAAATAAAATAAAGGAAATATTCTACAGAATCACTAAAAGAATGAAAAGGTAAGCAATCATATAGTATAAAAATCAATAACAACAATTAAATATTTAGAACTCTACTGACACTATATCTCTGGCTTTCAACTTTGAGTTTTAATACGAACAGGAGTGGACTGAGGCAAGTGACATGGGGAAACACAGCAGTACAGGGATCAATGAGAAGAGAAATCTGATTTGATTTTTGTTAGAAAACAAACCATGAAACTCAAACCGATTATGAGAGCAGCAATCCAAGCTGTGAGATTTGAGGTAAGATTGCTTTTCACATGGCCAACTGTATGTTGCATGCTCAAGAGTAAGCTCAGCGCACAGCTTGGTCATATTACAACCGGAGTGCCGAACTAACAACGTGGCATACAAAGAGATCCTTAACAAATAATTGTTGGTACATTTTCCCTCAGTTTAAAAAGGCCTAATTTTCTTCTTAATAAAAATTTAAAGGCAGTACTTCGCCGCTGCAAAGCGCAAGTATTTTGCTAGTTATTTAATAAAGTAAAACATGAAATATTGCAAAATAATTGCCTTACAGTATATACTGTTTGAATTTGTTTGTTTAGAATATGTTCCCAGTCAAGCATTTTCCAGATCTTGTTATTGCAGTATGGGTTAGCAGGTAGGCTGAGCTGACATTGGCAGCAATGTGTACAAGGCAAAAATCAACCTTGTCTGGACAGGGTTAGAGTTAGGGTTATTTACACACCTACGCTAACTCATATTAGATCACAGACACAGAGAGACATGCCACCTCCGCATGTACAATGACTAGACTGTGTTAGAAAGATTGACCACTTTGCTACCATGCTGAAAATCTGTAGAATGAAATTCTGAAACAGTAAAAAGTAACATTTTAAGCTTCAATATTGGTCATAATTTAATCGAAAAGTTGTACTTTTAGCTATAATTGCTTGCAGCAATATTCGCAAAGACTTTCATTTATTAAAAACTGAGTCTGAAATGAAGCAGTATTATCGGTCAAATAGTTTCTAAGAGTTTAGAAGAGACAACAATAAATAGCCAAATTAACAGATATTGCTTATTATCTGGATTAAATTATAATAAATATCCTTTGCTCTAACAAAGATGAATAATTTCAGGGGCACAAAATTACATTGACAAGTCACATATTCTTAAAATTTTGTAGTTTTAAAAAATTAAATTACATTCAATCTTACACAGTATAATTAAGCATACAATGTGTAATATCATGTTTCATATCAACTTCAATGTCAACCCCATTGACAACACATCTGTAAAACAATGAAATCGGATAACTCAATAATAAGTAGCCTCTCAATGATATTTAACTTAATTAAAGGCTGACAGAGGCCAAGCATGCTTACTCAGTTACAATGTTGATACTTCTTTGCCAGTTTCTAAAGAGGCTTTAGGCAATTGCTCAGAAAGAACGTTTATTTTTTCTGCCTTGAAATAGAATAAGACATCCTTTTCTCACAGTATAATAATGGGTGTATTAAAATTCTTTCAGTTAAGTAAGTTAAATGATGGATGAGTAGTGTGGTATAAGATATTTCAGCAGATTTTACATTACATAATTACATTCCTTCAGGGAATTGTCCACACACTGCTGCAAGATAATTAGGAGTTATTGTGTTTCCATTTCTCTCTGACAGGTAGGTAAAGAGTTTTTCCACTATGGTCTGAGTATGGGGCAATCTCAGACCGTGTGACTGAATAAGGCAGGTGCCTGATGCCATCATGCACAATGAATGTCTTGTTGTGGGTAAATTTTAGATAAACTGAGTCAATATAAGTGCATGTTGGGTACGATTTTCAGTTGAATTATACCTTGTACATATTTATCATGAGTATATTTTGTCAATTATTCATTTATTTGGAAATTCTGTTTGAAAGAGTCTCATTTCCATTGTTGCCTCTGATGCTCTAGGATTGTTTTTTTTGAAAAAATTTATGAGGAAATAATAATACTGCAAGATTGTATAGTTTCTAGCACAGTTATTATAGGAAGTGTTAGATCTTTGCTAACCCATTTTGTTCTTTGTATATAAAGTTAACATGGTTGAAAATGTATAGGAATACATAGAATGACACAGAAACTTCATAATGATGTTAATTTTAATTAATTTAATTCTCCCTGCTAGAGATATTAGGTGAAGAGATACACATTTCTTAAATTTTTTTTCCCATCTGGTTGCTAAAGTTAAAAGCAAATTGAATTTATGTGTAGTTGTGATTCCATAATATCTCAACTGTAGTGAGAAATGTAACAGAATCAGAGAGGACAAGGTAAAGGTTTATGGTCCATGTGGGAAACCCCATTTAATGCAGAACTTGTACAAGTTAATCAACTTCTGTATGGACATTGTAGTTTCAGTAAGAACAGTATGCTGCTATGCTAACAACAAGCCATGGGTTACAAGTGACATCAAGGGCCTTTTGAACCAGAAGAAAAGGGCTTTTAAAGGTGGTGATCAGCATGAGCTCAAGTGCGTGCAGAAGGAACTCCGAGTCCAGCTCAGGGCGGCGAAAGAGTTGTACAGGAGAAAGCTGGAGCAGAAGTTGCAGAACAACAGCATGAAGGAAGTGTGGGATGGGATGAAGATTATCACTGGCTGCAGCTCGAAGCAGGGTGCCGCCATTGAGACAGACGTGGAGAAAGCAAACCAAATGAACAACTTCTTTAATAGGTTTGATCACAGTAACCCACTCTCACCTCGGAGTACTGCATCCTCCAACCATCCTTCTGATGATACCAGCATAGGTGAGACATCCCCACCCACAATTACAGCAGCCCATGTGAGCAGAGAGCTGAAAAGACTTCGTGCCAGCAAAGCAGCGGGTCCAGATGGTGTATCGCCACGACTGCTGAAGGCATGTGCATTGGAACTGGGGAGTCCTCTACAGCGCATCTTCAACCTGAGCCTGGAACAGGGGAGAGTCCCAAGGCTTTGGAAAACATCTTGTATCACCCCTGTCCCAAAGGTATCACGTCCTAGTGAGCTGAATGACTTCCGGCCTGTTGCTCTGACGTCACATCTGATGAAGACCATGGAGCGGCTACTGCTTCACCACCTGGTTTCGCTCAGCTACATCAAAAGCTATCGCATGGGAATTAGTTGGTGTATTTGCACGTGTCGGAATCCCTAAAGAAATCCTGACTGATCAAGGGACTCCATTTACCTCACAGACGTTCAGGGAGACTGCCAAGCTACTTTAAATAAAACACTTAAAGACCGCGGTATATCATCCTCAAACCGATGGTCTTGTAGAGAGGTTTAATCAAACTCTCAAACAGATGTTGCGTAAAGTAGTCAATGAGGATGGAAGGAACTGGGATCAGCTCCTCCCCTCATCCTTTTTGCATATCGGAAAGTTCCACAAGCCTCCACGGGGTTCTCACCATTTGAATTACTATATGGACGACAACCCCGGGGCATATTAGACGTTCTAAAAGAAGGATGGGAGGAAGAGGCCCTCCCATCAACAAATATATTAGAGTATATCGCACAGTTACGCGATAGATTTGAGAAAATTAGACCCATATTAAAAACACATATGGAAAAGGCGCAAGCAGCTCATGCCCGATGCCATAACCGGGGTATGTCTCTGCGGGAATTCCGCCCAGGAGACCGTGTCATGGTTTTAGTTCCTACCGCTCATTCCAAATTACTGGCTCATTGGCAAGTCCCTTATGAAATTGAGGAGAGGAAGGGGCTGGTCGACTATTTGGTGAAACAACCAAATCGTCGACCCAGCGAGCGGATTTATCATGTCTATCTGCTGAAACCGTGGAAGGACAGGAATTCCGAACCCTCCTCCGGACAGCTCCACTCTCTCTTCGCTCATCAATTACACCTTAATTTCAGAGATAATTTGACTCGCCAACAGCGTCAGGAGCTCGAAGCAGTTATCCTGTCTGTCCCTGAGGTAGTCAGTGAAAAACCAGGTCGGACATCCTTGATTGCACATGACATTGTGACGAAACCTGGGGTTATAGTCCGAGAACGCCCATACAGAATTCCCGAGGCAAAAAAGGCTGAAGTGGAGTTGGAGATCAGACGAATGCTGGAGCTAGGTGTGATTGAAGAAAGTTATAGTCCCTGGTCCAGTCCTATCGTTATGGTCAGTAAGCCTGATGGAAGTTGGAGGTTTTGCAATGACTTCCGTCGGCTTAACCAAGTCTCCCAATTTGACGCCTATCCGATGTTGCGAGTGGATGACCTCCTCGAGCGGATAGGACATGCCTAATTTTTGACTACTTTAGATATGACTAAAGGGTACTGGCAGGTTCCCTTAACGGACTCCGCTAAGGAAAAGACAGCGTTCAGCAACCCTATATATATCGTGTCCTCCCATTTGGATTACATGGGGCACCTGCAACCTTCCAACGTCTGGTGGATAAAGTGCTCCGTCCTCATAATTCATATAGTACTGCCTACTTGGATGACGTTGTCATCTATTCCAACACCTGGGAGGAACACATGCTGCAGGTTGAAGCTGTATTGCGGACACTGGTAGAAGCTGGACTTCGTATCAACCCGAAAAAATGTTACTTTGGGTTGGTCGAAGCCAAATATTTAAGCTATCTAGTGGGCCGGGGTATGATGAGACCACAGTGTTCTAAAATAGATGCCATTGTAAATTGGCCCCATCCGATAACCAAGAGGCAAGTTCAAGCATTTTTCGGCTTAGCGGGTTACTATCGCCGGTTTGTACCCCGGTTTTCCGAGAGAGCTACGCCCTTGACAAACCTCACAAAGAAGGGTCGACCTAATGATGTGGTATGGGATGAGATATCAGAGGCTGCATTCAGTGACTTGAAACTGGCCCTTACATCAGCTCCTATATTAAAGGCACCAGATTTTTCTTTACCTTTTATTCTCCAGACGGACGCTTCGGACACAGGTCTTGGAGCCGTGCTGAGCCAGAGCGTCGATGGAGTTGAACACCGCATTATGTACCTTAGCCGGAAACTGTTGGATCGGGAAACTAGGTATGCGGTAGTGGAGCGGGAGGCTTTGGCTATTAAATGGGCGATTACTCAGCTAAGATACTACCTCTTGGGACGTGAATTCACTCTTGTGACGGACCATGCACCCTTACAGTGGATGGCCTTGCACAGGGAGTCCAATCCGAGGGTCACAAGGTGGTTTTTGGATCTACAGCCGTATAAGTATTTGGTCATTTATCGCCGGGGTGTTCTGCAAACCAATGCCGATGCCCTTTCTAGATGCCACAACTTCTCGAACCAGTACGCCCGACCCGACGGGTCTGGGCTGAGGGGCCATGTCACACACGTGCGAATAGGAGGACGTTGTGTGGACCAAGTAATGGTAATTCCACGCCAGGCCAGGGGAGGGCGGGGTGCATTAAACCTTCTCTTGCTATCTCTACAGACCAGCCACGGGAAAACCTATCTGAATCAAGAACATCACTTCCAGTTCTGGCGCCCAGGAAAACGTCACTTCCGGTCCCGGCTCCCAGACTGATGTCAGAGAAACATCACTTCCAGTCAACCTACATCACTTCCAGTTAACATACGTCACTTCCTGTCTGACCATTTAAAACTGCCATCTTTTCAAACCTTGATGAGTTCTGTTTTGGACTCCGTACTGGCAACATCATTGCATGAACTTAAAAGAATCCTTTGCAGCTAGGAATATTATACGGGTGGCTGCCCCAAACCTTTTCTACGTGTGTCGAGTTGATTCATTTTACACCACATAGAAGCTAAATAATAGACAAATACTCAGGGACACTTTAAAGACCCCTGTCCCATTATAATCCACTCAAAATGAATGCAGTTCCCCCTTCCCCACTCACTTCACTGAGTTCAGTAAAGCTCCCGTACATTTCTATGATTTCGCCAAGCTCATGGCAAAGCAAACTCCACAGGGTTTGCATATCACTAATGATAAACAAAAAAATAATGAAAAATGATTTCAGGTTTTATAATGAACAAAACCTAAAAATTTTTTTTTTATTATTTTTTATTTATTAATTTTATTACAATCAATACATAGCAATCAAGTTTTTACAAAAAAAAGAATTATGTTAAGAACAGATCGATCCCCACCCCTGAGAGAGAGAGCAAGCCAAACGGTGTAAAATTTAAGGCTTGTAAAAATACCTAAATTAATAAATTCTCTGTGCTTTATAAACTTATTTTAAAATATTACTGATTAGATCCTCCCATGTTTTGAAAAAAGTCTGTACAGATCCTCTAACTGAGTATTTGATTTTTTCCAATTTTAAATAGTATAACACATCAGTTTCCCACTGACTTAAAAGAGGAGAGTTTGGATTCTTCCAGTTTATCAGAATAAGTCTGCGTGCCAAAACCTAAAATTTTAACAGTAGCTATCTCTGTGTGTAAAGATGTAACAGAATGCCTCAGTGGTCTGTCCAGTCCTTCAATACATGACAAGACAAGCTGAGGATTTTCTGATTTATTTAAATAGTCTTTGATAAGAGTTCCACTTTAAATGTCTCCTGATGTCTATAAATCCTTATAGTATTCCTCAAGTATGTTACTTATTTCTTTATTTTCAGTATCTTTAATTCTGTCTGCGTTATTGACTTCTTCAACTACATTGTAAATTTTCATCTTAAGTATATGCAGGGTGAAAATCTTACTAGCCACTTTCCTGTATTCATAATAAAAATATCATTGCTTCAGTTCAAGTTTATCTGATCTTCCTGTTGTCAATAAATTGAATTCTTTTTGCAGTACTAGCCTTTTTTTAGAACTGAGTAGTATATTGGTCATCAGTTTCAGAAATATCAGTAATGCAAACTGATGCTTTTTTGGGTTGTTGTTAATTAATACGCCACGCCAATGTGCTTCTTATGATGTTCACTTTAAAGCACTGTGAACTTTGGTAGGACTGGTTACACTGTGAACGTTAACAAATTCAGTTACAGCAATATCCAGTGTAAAACAAACAAAATAGTTCCACACTTCATTTAACTATAAGAACATAAAAAATTGACAAATGAGAGGAAACTATTCAGTCCATGAAGCCTGTTTGTTTGGCTAATAGCTAAGATTTCCCAATATGTCATCCAGATTCTTTTTTAAGGTTGTCAAGGTTTCTGCTTCAACTCCACGTCTCAGTAGTTTATTCCAGAATCCTGCAACTCTTTGTGTAAAGAAGTGCTATCTGGCTTCAGTTTTAAATGCACTTCCTCTTAATTTCCATTGATGTCCTTGAGTGCTTTATTCACCCTTAAGCCAAAAGAATAATTGCTGGATGTACTTGATCAGCGCCTTTGATGATTTTAAATACTTGGATTAGTCTCCTCTATTTGAGTCTGTCAGAGTAGGACATGTCCTTAAGTTCCAGGGTGCACCTGGTTGCTGTCCTCTGCACAGATTCAAATGCTGCAGTGTTTTTCTTGTAGAGTGGTAACCCAAACTGCACACAATAAGTCAAATGCAGCCTTAATAGTGCATTATGTAGTTTGAGCATAACATCCCTTGACTTCAATTCAACAGTTTTATGATATAATTGCTTCTGTACGTTGCTTATCTGATGAAAATGATGTGCCAACATAATTCCTTAAATCCTTTTCAGAAGTTGCTTCCTGTGTGACAGTGTCTCCAATCTAGTATGTACAATTGATGTCCTTTTGCTCACATGTAGCACTTCGCACTTTCTACATTAAACTGCATTTCCAGGTGTTCACCCAGTTTTGAAGTTTGTTCTGGTCTTTTTGATTTCTTTTTGCTGTTTCCTCAGTGTCTGCCATCCCTCCAATTTTAGCGTCATTGGCAAATTTCACAACTTTACTATGAAAGAATCAGTGTCATTGATATAAATCAGAAAAAGTAACGGTCCAAGGGCAGACCCCTGAGAGACTCCACTGATGACCTCGCTCAATGTGGAGAATTCCCTTCTTATCTGTACTCTGTCTCCTACAGGTTAACGAACTGGAGGTCCCATTTTGTAGATTGCCGCTTACAACCTCTAGTTTCAGAATTAATCTTTGGTGTGGAACTGTATTAAATGCTTTTTAAAAATCTAGGGAAATTATGTTGTATGCTTTGTTTTTGTCAGCTATTCTGGTTGCTTCTTAAAAAAAAATCTAAAAGAGTGGTTTGGCAGGACCTTCCACTCATAAATCCATGCTGGCTGCTACTTAGTATATTATTTTCATTTAGGTAATTTTCTAATGTATTTCTTATTATATTTTTCAATATCTTTGCATGGCACAGAAGTAAGACTTATTGGTTTGTAATTGCCATGCTGGATCCATTTTGCCACTCTTCTTGACTAGTCATTATGCTCTGGTTTCTTTCAAATGACCATCTCCTGGACACCAGAACGTTCTGTTTTTGGGTGTAAAGTAGCACTAAGTCATGGTAATGCTGACATGAAAAAGCATCTTTCACTGGTCTCAGGAGAATTGGATTTTATATGATTGAAACATACGTAGCAGATAACTGAAATACTGTGTAGCATGTTTATGTTAAAAATTGCAAACATTACACTTTATGTGCCTGTGGTTTGTTAATTATTTTCAAATTAATGACCTCAGCTCTAGGCAGTTCTGTAACCCATACCCTGTGAGACAACCTGAATATATTTCAAAAAACATTATGACTACAGGTGTGAGTCAATATTTTTTCCCAAATCAGTGGGACTGAACATAACTTCCACTTCTGGCTTCTATCTATCTATCTATCTATCTATCTATCTATCTATCTATCTATCTATCTATCTATCTATCTATTTTTTCCTCTCACATGTAAATCGGTAGATGCAGTAAACCTTTGCCTTAAACTATTAAGGGACAACAGGCCAGACCAGTTTCCAGAGGAATTTACTATAAAAGTGACTGTCAAATACTTGTGAAAAGCCACGTTGTACTAAAAACAGGTAAAACTTGTTTTGGAACATTTCCCGTGCAGCATTTTGGACTCAATTCATCATTGCTATGACAGATAAATATTTTTAAAATAATTCATACCTTGAAGATAACTCATTAACTTGCAAATAAAGTAAGTGGCAGCTCAGTTGCATTTGATAATCAAACACATCTTCTGAACCTTTCACAATGGCCTTGATATTTACATCCTATAACTGCAGGCTATTATCAAGTAGTACGCCACTTCAGAGAGTTCAATAAGGTATATATTTAAATTTTGTGGGTGACTTTAAAAGTTAAGCACATTTTAAAAGTGAAAATGATAACTCTTTCATGTAAAGCTCCCTTTAATTATGTCTATTTCATTGTTTGAGATGAGTGAGGAAACCAGAATTACAAGAGAAACCCAAATAGATAAGGGGAGAAAACATAAACCCAGTAAAGACAATTACTGGGCCAGGAACTAAATCTACGTTCCTGAGGCTGTGTAAAATTAACACTACATGCAAAGTTTTTATTTGTGCTTTATTGTGGATTTTTATATAATGGTGTTTCATTTCCCACTCATTTAATTTATTATTTCATTTCTAAGCTTTTCTAGATGATGCATTTTAATTGTTTGACTTGAAAATGTGTACAGAGTTCATGGATTCTAAATGAAAACACACCACATGAAAAGAAATTCAACAAAATAAACTGAACATTGGACTGTATGATGGTACAGCCGCAAGCACTACATGTTTAAACTTCCCATGGCAGCCTTAAATCAAAGGCACAGGCATTGCCCGCGTGGAGTTTTCAGGTTCTCCATGTGTCTTGGCTTTTTCTCTAGACTTTCTAATTTTCCTCCTACTTCTCAAAGATAATGTGCATTAGGCTAATATGTGACTCTAAATTGGCTCCCTCACAATGTAGGTAATGTGCCTCATTCGGAACTCTATGAGCAAATGCTCGTTCGAAACAAAGTCAAACCAGCGGTACCCAAGGATTCTCCAAAGAGACACAGTACCAAAGGAGTCCAGTCTTCGTCTCCTGTCACTGGATACGTTCCATGTCTCACAACCATATAGCAAGACAGGAAACACCAGAGGCCTCATGTATAAATGGTGCGTACGCACATAAATGTTGCATAAGAACGGTTCCACATTCAAATCGGGATGTATAAAACCTAAACTTGGTGTTAAGCCACGCACATTTCCACGGTTGCTCATACCCTAGTGTACGCAAGTTCTCCGCTCGGTTTTGCAGACTGGTGGCACCCAGCGTCAAAGCAATGCTACTGTTCCTATGTGGCATATCTTTCATTTTCAGATCCACATCCCTGACGCGGCTTTATAAATACACTGAAATTAACCACATATTGTTTAGTAGTTTAATGCATCTAATTGTAATTAACCTGTAACAATATAATGGTCCACAGAATGGTCAAACTATTCTAAATACCATAGCTGCTTTAGCGTTGTTACTCTCACTGCACCTTCTTCTTCTTCTTTCAGCTGCTCCTGTTAGGTGTTGCCACAGCGGATCATCTTTTTTCAAATTTCTATCACTGCACCATTCGGAGCAGCTGATCGGAAAGAGAATTATCGGTATACAGCATCAAGCACATGCTGCCTCAGCCATGCTTCCTATTTGAACTGCTTCTCACACGGCAAACGCTTCAAAACCTTTCCTGTACGGGCCTTGCGGTTCAGAAACAGTTTCATCCCAAGAGCTCTAAACGCACTCTATCAGTCCATCAACTGCTCCTTGTAGAACTGTTTGTACTTATAAGTACAATTACCTCACTGTAAACTTGCACTACAGTTATAATATTGCACAACCTGAGCCACTTTATAAAGCGCGTATTTACATATGATGACAATATCATTTTTAAGATGAAATGCAGCGAAATATTTTTATTATATTATACAAACTAGCAAAATACGCAGCGGAGAAGTAGTGTGTTAAAGAAGTAATGAAAAAGAAAAGGAAATATTTTGAAAATAACGTAACATGATTGTCAATGTAATTGTTTTGTCACTGTTATGAGTGATGAGTGTTGCTGTCATATATATATACATATCCATACATATATACATATATATATATATATATATATATATACATATATACACATATAAATATACACACATATATATATACATATATACACATGCATCCACATATATACAGTACATACACACATACATAGATACACACACATATATTCACACAAATAAATATATATATATATACATACACACACACACATATATAAACATATATATACATATACATACATATCTGCATACATACATATACACACAAACTCACATATATATATATATATATATATATATATATATATATACACTCTTTGGGGTGCGAGCAACTGTTGCTGGGGGTGGCAGAATCCATCAAGGAAGAAAAATGAAAAACATTATTTGTACAAAATCTTAATTTATTTATCCATTCCTAAATAATTAAATGGGCAGGCTATTTCGTATCAATGCAATATGCTGTTTGTTAAAACGGATGACTCCCGCTCTTACGTGCAAGTCTGCGTGGATATTATGAACTATCGTATCTGTTCAAGTTCTATTTAAATTTTAAATAGAAGGAATTTTTATTTAGTCGACAGAAATATCTTTGGTAGGAATGTAAGTTAAATGTGGGCATCATTGCATACATTTTTCTTCACCATACAAATGTAAAGAGTAAATTCGCCTTACATTCCAACCAAAGATATCTGTAGCGACTAAATAGAACTTGAAAAGATATATTTTTTTCGAATGTGATTGCACAATTCAGATCGAGTTGACGCACACCGACACATCGAGCCCGCGTGCTATTGTGGTTTCACCTGCGTGCCTCAATAAGTCACCCTCCCCTCGTTCTTACTTTTTTACTGTTCATCTAATAAATACACTGAGTATGGCTTTACCAAAACAATCATTGATGGCGAATAAAGTATCTATTATTCATAAAGCTTCAATTGGTGATCTGTCTTTCTGCGTTAACCTTATATTTTTTCATACGTCTCAAACCAAGGGGATGCGAGGGTAAAATGAATTGGGAAGCATACGTACATACTCAGTGCACCCCCTCTCGGGAATCGAACCTCGGAGCTAGAGGAGAAGCCTCTACCATTGCGCCACGGCGTGTGGTTTGTCTATTTGAGAGTTTGTAGATCGGAATATATATATACACTGTCACAAGAACGAGACATGGACAGATAAAGGTTTGGGGCAGCCACCTGTATAATGTGGTATCCTGGCTGCAAAAGTCGTTTTAACAAATAATCAGCACTGAAGTGCATTCAACTGAGTCCAAAACAAGACTGAGGAAACAAAGGAAAAGGGGCAGGTTTTAAAGAGGGAGACAGGAAGTGAGGTCATATTGATCCGGCACATGGTCTTCCACCATTGGTTCATAGCCGGACGTGACATCAGAGGGACTGGAGCTGGTGTGGCCGACTTCCATTGGCTCAGTCCCGGAAGTGATGTCAGAAGAGCCAGGTGAAATCCCCCGGGAATGGTCTACAGGCAAGGGAGAAAAAGAGTCAGTGCACTCTGCCACACCCCGGTATGCCTCCGAACTGCCTTCACTCAAGCCCTTTAGCTGCCTCCCATGCGCACGTGTGTGACAACATATATATACAGTATATAGCCGCACTTCGCAGCAGAGAAGTAGTGTGTTAAAGAAGTTATGAAAAAGAAAAGGGAACATTTTAAAAATAATGTAACATGATTGTCAATATACAGTAATTGTTTTGTGAGTGTTATGAGTGTTGCTGTCATCAAGGATTTGATTATCATTATTTCTTTCAATCAGGTTCGTATTTGTAGGATGTGTTGTGTTCAAGTTACATTCCGTGTTTGTCAATCATTGTAAAGATAATAGATTTTTAATTCATTGATTCGTTTCTTACTGCATTAATAAACAGCTTGTCTTCCTCTTTATCTGGAACGTGACACACTGCATGCACGGGTTTTTTTTTACACTGTCTTCCTTTAGCGGGACCTTGACTTTTTCCACCGTCTGCTTTGTTTCCGCAGTAGCTGCACTTATGAATATGCTTGTATGTATAACACGCTTCATATTTTTTGCTGCCTTCTCAATTGTGTAATTTGTTTTTTGTTCAGCACTCTTTGGAACTGTTGCTTTTTGTCTGTGCACTGCGTCAGTTCACGTGAGCCACTCGGTGTACATGCATCGAAGTTTCCCAGCTGTGCTGGTGCCATCTCATGCAATGTCCACGGCTGTATTTAATGTTAGCTAAGACCCGGCACTTAAATGTTTCTTTTGCAGTTTCGCTGAGTTTGTGCCAAACACCACCCTGACCATCTCATCTTCCTCTGCATAAGCACAGTCCTTCACCCGTGAATATTTAGCGGCAGTGTTTCTATTGGATTGCCGCAGACGGACGGCCTTATATGGGCAGGCACTAAATTACGTGGGATGCGTAACTCCGCCTCCCATGGGCATCGAGCAGAAGTCTATTATAGTATATGGACGAAAAAATAGGTTCCAGTTATGACCATTACGCGTAGAATTTCGAAATGAAACCTGCCCAATTTTTGTAAGTAAGCTGTAAGGAATGAGCCTGCCAAGTTTCAGCCTTCTACCTACACGGGAAGTTGGAGAATTAGTGATGAGTGAGTGAGTGAGTGAGTGAGTCAGTGAGGGCTTTGCCTTTTATTAGTATAGATAAAACTTTAACTTTATTTAAATAATCTATATTGTTAATAATTAAAGGACACAGTGTTGCTACACTCGCAAGGGTCTGGCGCTCCGTTCACGGGTTGTTCCTGCCTCGCACTGTATGCTTCATTGGGACTGGTGTGAAGGATAGAATAATTAAACATGTACTATGAAGATATTTCGATGTTCCTTAAAAGTTTTGAAGAATCTGCGCTATAAGCTTACAGATGGCTTAACGTCTATTACAGAGCTGATTGTGTGGCGATTGGGTATTTGGAGAAAGAAAAGGAAGGACAGGAATTGGAAGTTAGTACGTTTGAAAGAGACAGTACTGCTGCAATAAATTATTTAATTGAAGGTCACACACAATCACTGTGCCACCGTGTTCCCATGTTTAATAACATGCTTTAACTCCTATCATCATGAAAATATCACGTATACATCTCAGTATTTTAGTTATTCAGAGAGCTGTAATATCACGAATGTAATGGATTCTGTGTCCTGTTGGAGGAAGAGAAAGCCAGTTTAAGAAGCACGTAGTGCTTCACACACATAGAGCACATAGAAGATCAAATACAAAACAAAGCATTAAACATACTACTTTAGTTACAATGAAATTTTAGAAACTAGTAAATTAAACAATTTTAAGATTAAGTTTATGATGGTCTACTTTAATGACAAAATAAACTACGTGATTAAAGTGGAAATTTCGAGATTAAAGTTGACATTTCGTGCTTTTTCACTGCTGTGTGCCTTTTATTTCTCTGTATCCTAATAAGCTTTCATATGACACTCAGACGGTGGGCTACGACTCAACTTTTCATGGTGACGTTGATATGTGATTTCTTTTTTATTTTGGGCACTGTGCGATTTTGTGAACTTGAGCTTTCGAGTTTCTCCGACACGCTATGTCACTCAATCAGCTTCCTTTTCACTGTTTAAACCAACAAATAGTATGTTTTTCCTTGCTTCCTCTTGGTATTTACTGAAATTGTTCTATTTTTCCTTGTGGTTTTGCCATTGTCTTTTCACAGAATGCTGAGCTTAAGGGCTATTTATATTAATTTACATATTCAAAGAGGCGTAATTCTGGGAAGAATTGGGGCGGGACAGCAGGCGCATGCACGTGCGTTACTTTTCATGCTGATCGAGATTTATGTAGCGGAAGAATGTGAAAGTTTGTGTATGCACAGATTCCTGCTTCTGGATTTTTCTGTGCATAAGCACATTGCCGCTTTTGTGCTTATGCCATGTTATAGTGTGAGTTTTACGCACACCATTAGATATGAGGCCCCAGGACTCCAAACACTTGGACCTTTGTCCTTTGTATTCCAGTAATAGAGTGTTATTTCAGTGCAATCTTTTAATTTTGTGTTAATAATCGAGAGGCCACAAAATTGTGCTTGTATGCACTAAAATTTCCTTTCTAGTAACTTGGTCAGTAGAAGTGTTGTCTATTTGGTGTTTGTAGATATTCTGTATGTCTGTCAGGAGTTTCTCCAGATATTCCAGTCTCCTACCACATCCCAAATCTATACATATGTTAGGCTGAGCAGTGACTAAGCACATGAGCATTGGTGTGTGAATGTTTACCTTAAGTTTAGCTGATTTGCCTTCGGGGTTTGTTCATTCCTTGTGCTTGATATTGCTGGGGTAATCTCTGATACCTGATTACTTCCTTATACAAAAATAGGGTTAATTAAAACAAAAAAGAAATGTATGAACTTTGACGGTTATTTATTTTTCTGTAGTACCTTTTATATTGAGCACTTTTAACATTACGAATTGATTCACACTGACAACATTTATTTATATAGCACATTATCATACAGATAATGTACTGTAGCTTAAAGTGCTTTACATGAAGAAGAAAGAGAAAAAAAAGACAAAGAAAGAATTAAAATAAGAGAACACTAATTAACCTAGAATAAAAGTAAGGTCCGATGGCCAGGGAGGACAGAAAAAACAAAAAATCTTGGATGGCTGGAGAAAAAATAAAATCTGCAGGGGTTCCAGGCCATGAGACCACCCAATCCCCTCTGGGCATTGTACCTAACATAAATGATCAGTCCTCATTGTATTCAGGGTTCTCATGGAAGGACTTGATGATGATGGTCACATGGACTTCTGGTCTTTAATCCATCAATGTATGGACATCATGGTGCTTTGATTAGGTGATGGTGGCGCAGGTCGCCACCACAGAAAACCGGAAAAAGAGCAGAAGAGAGAGTAGGGGTTAGTACGGATTTCAGAGCCACCATGAATAGTAATGATAATTAATTGAATATACAAAGCATCAGGATTAAACTAAGATGAAGCTATGAGAAAGCAATGTTAAAGTAATGTGTTTTCAGCAGTGTTTTAAAGTGCTCCACTGTATTAGCCTAACGAATTCCAATTGGCAGGCTATTCCTGATTTTAAGTGCATAACAACAGAAGGCTGCCTCACCACTTCTTTTAAGTTTTGCTCTTGGAATTCTAAGCAGACACTCATTTGAAGATCTAAGGTTACAATTTGGAATATAAGGTGTCAGACATTCCGATATATAAGATGGAGCGAGATTATTTAATGCTTTGTAAACCATAAGCAGTATTTTAAAGTCAATTCTGAATGACACAGGTAACCAGTGTAGTGACATTAAAACTGGAGAAAAGTGCTCGGATTTTATTTTCTGACATAGAAGGGCAAATAAGCTACTTTATAGTATGCTCACAGCACCATTGCTCAGGGATAAATAATTAGGTTATATAAAAACTAATGCGTTATAACATAAAGAATTCAGGTTCAAAATATTTATTCAGTATGACACACTGCTGCCCAGTAAGTATCACTTTCATTTAGCAGGATCTATAAAGCTGTTTTTGAATACTGCCAATGCAGACAAGCAATGTGTCTGAAAATCTTCTACTTTTATTCAACAAAACTTGAAGGCAAGAATTAACATTTTATGTTACAGTATTTTTTCTACTGTGATATAGCGTGTCCGAGTCTCCAAAAGGATGGCCAGTTTTTAAATAAATAATTGCCGCACTTGCGGCTTACGGAGCAGGCATGGTAGTGTGGCGGGAACGGTTCCCGGGTGTGTTGTGGGTGTGGGCGTTTCCGTACTGAAGTCCACAGGTGCAAGATCACCCGTGTCCATAATTGATGCCAGGAGCTGCTGATCGCCACACCTGTGCCACGTCCCCATTATAAATAGGAGAAGCGCAAGTGCGGAGGGGAGAAAAAAAGAACTGAGGTTAGTGGAGAGAAGAGGAAGGCAGGAAGAAAAAAAAAAAAGCTGGCTCGGGAGAGAGGAGAGCCCCTGAGCAGGAGTGTTTTGGCTGACACTCGGTGGGGCAATAGGAAGTGGTTACTCCAGCTGAGCGATCACAAGGAGCCATAGTGTCCCAGAAGGTGGTTGACTTACCATGAAAGGCAGCAGGAGTCAGGGAGGCTTGTGGGAGTTGAGCACCAGTGTGAGCACTCTGGCCATTGGGGAACTTGAGTCTCGGTCCGGCGGGTCAGCTGCAGATGCAGGTAGGGTGACTCCCCTGTTGCACGGCCCATATGGGAGAAGCACTGGAGCCGCCAGCTAAAAGAAGGCACCGGGCTTTGAAAAGAAAGACAGCTTCTTGCCAAGGTTTTAACCTCAGTTTAAAGGATTATTTATTGCTTTTTAACCCCCACTTTTATCACATCGTTTTTATAGATTGTTTATTAATTTTAGAATCACTGCACTAAGGCCACTGCTTTGGTTTTGTTTAGTTTGTTTTTAATAAAAGCACTTGGACACATTTACACTATTCCCTTGCTCCCATTTTGATTTGTCCTCATTGCACAGCTCATCCGATTACATTGCCAACGGTGTTGGATTGGAGAGGCTCCCAAAAGGGAAGAGGGAGAATGAAGCTGGACCTGCACCGTCACATCTACACCAATGTTCCCTCTAAGCTGAGCGCGTGAGCGATCGCTCACACGAATTCAGAGCGTTGCTCATATTTCCCGCACGATCGCTCATTCCGACGGCATCGCTCGTACTTATCGCGAAAATTGGTGCTCATAAATTTTTGGCTTAAACAAAATGTCGCTCATAAACAATGTTTTTTGCTCACTATATGCTACTCCTTAGAGGGAACATTGATCTACACCCAGTTTTTTCACCTCCACTTTTTAAAAAACAATCAGAGTTCAGTTGTTATGAGGCCATACATCCATCTTCTAACCAGTTCATCGAGATTATGCTCATGCAGTGCCAGTGCCTATGCCATGATAAAAGCTTCAGAGGCTTTAGGGCACAATGCAGAATGTCTGAAGGCCTGCTCTACTTTTACATTCTAAGTTGTCTTAATTGCTTAACATAATAATAGTCTATTATTTTAAATGCCTCAGAGATATTCTGTCATATGAAATATAAAAAAATAATATTTTGTGATTATCCAGAAAACTGATTTACCTCACATAACAATAAATTACAATGTGTCATGGAGGGTTAAACTACCCAAAGGATATTTTATTTATTGAGCTTCAAAATATGGATGAGAATGGCCAAACAAATTCAATCTCAAAAAGATACGAGTCCAAGCAAAAAAAAAATTCTTTTGAATTATGAGAGTTGCAAGATAGGCTGTCGCCATGCAGACTCATTCAGGACTTGAAGAGCATCCTCAATCCTGCCTTTTGCTACTCTACTTCCAAAAATAGTCAGGTCAGGAACCTTAAAAGTGATATGCAGTGGCTTTGGTGGCACAGACATACACTCACAGTTAACACACCTGTCACAGGCCGAGTGGGCTTATCAGTCACCATAGAAACAGAGGCATGTTGCTTAGCAACCACTCCCTTGGCTCACTGACATCACTTAGCTCGTCAGTTGAAAAAAACCTAATGACTGCTGCCTGCATGTCTCTCATTGCACATGCTGTCTTCCCCAATCTGTGTTTCCCTCTCTGACATTCTGGTAGAATTACCTTAGCTTTGTTTGCTCCTTTCTGAGCGCTGTATGATTCAGTCGTGTTTTGTAGGAAACAAAGTGTTCCAGAGATGAGGGCACTGAGCAGATATACTGTACACCTAAAAAAGAAAGTCAAATTCATTCCAAAGTAAAACTTTTCTAACAACACTTCCTGAAATGGTTTTGATCATCTTTTCAAAAAAAGAGTTCATTTTATGTGTTGTGCAATTAATAGGTGATTTGTCAATATTGTGCCAAAAGTGTTTATTCCTCTTTAGTAAAACTCTGTTTCATGGTATGAGTGACACAGGCCCACTTTAGCTCACGATGATGACAGAGATTAAACAGGATTGTCTAAATAAAGGGATTCTTCCCAATGGCTCTATAAATTACACGATGTAAATAAATCCTTGCAGCCTGTCTGTGCCAATGTGCTCAATTAAATGACTCAGGTACTGCTTAACAACCTTGAGAAGCACATCTGAAGAACAGTCCTAGATGGAATGTATTGCCAACTTTGGTAATTAGGTATTCACCAGTCTGGACATCAGCTGGAAGTAAACTTGCTTCCATTAAAAGGCCTAGCAGTTGCGTTTGTATGTTCACACCATATTCATCTAGCATATCTCAGGGTCCTCTGGTTTTCTATTGCAAGTCTGAAGACCTGCACGTTAGGTTGTTTTTCAATTCTAAATTTTCCTTGTTGGTAAGTGTCTGGTGTGTTTAGGTCTAGTGGCCCTTATGGTTATAAAAGGCTCCAGCTCAATCTGATCTTTTACTGGGAAATATCTACTTCTTCACCAATCCACCCAATATTGACCTTGTGTAATTCTGGGTCACCAAGGCCATAACATGTTTGACACAGGGCATGAACCAATCCAGGATGAGGCATCAGTCCATCACAAGGCACACTCTTGACCTCACCCTTATTCACTTATATGGAGCAAAATTTGGGTCTCCAGTTATCCTCACACGTGTATTTTCTGCCATGTATTCATAGCAGAACACACAAACTCCACACACAGGGATGGGTTTCCTGCGTGTGACTTTGAAGGTTCAGATGGAAAATATGAGTTTAGAAAAGGATACATTTAGAGTTAATTAAAAAAATACCCACAATTACATTATACACACTGGACTCTCTTTAAGGGTACACCACTGTTTTATAAGTACATGTTTGAACATTCCAAATCCAGAATCCCAAGTCCTGACATTATTTGTGTGTAGATTAAACATCCATCTATTATCCAACCCACTATATCCTAACTACAGGGTCTGCTGGAGCCATTACCAGCCAACACAGGGTGCAAGGCAGGAAACAAAACCCCGGGCAGGGCACCAGCCCACTGCAGTGCGCAAACACACACCAAGCAGACACTAGGGACAGTTAAAATCGCCAATGCACCTAACCTGCATGTCTTTGGACTGTGGGAGGAAACTAGAGTACCCGGAGGAAACCCACGCAGACACGGGGAGAACATGCAAGCTCCATGCACGGTGGACTCGGGAAGTGAACCCAGGTCTCCTAACTGCGAGGCAGCAGCGCTACCCACTGCGCCACCATGCTGCCCGCAGGTTAAACATTCTCTATGTATCTGTGTGGGCTTTCCTCCAGTGTTTCATCCACATCCCAAAAGACATGCAGGTTAATTAATAATTTCAAGCTGCATGCTCTGTGAGATGGGAGCATGGGCATGTATGATGGCTCCCCTTGAATAGACTGGCACCCTGTCCTGCGTTGTGCTTCCAGGAGAGTCTCTAGAATCTGGCAACCCTGACATGAATTAAGCAGATCTGAGAATGATATGATATGATACCTATATGATATGATAAATTCAACTAGATGTATACTGTAGCCTAATATTTTTTAGAATGTTTGCCTTATAGCTTATTTTTTAAAATTTGTGCAGAAGAAAAATTTACATAAGGTAAATTTTTTAGGGTGGGAGAAAGTAATTCAGACTACTGTTTCAAAGATCCAACATTTTGGGGTTGAAAGCCATGCCCGGTTACTCTATGTGTGCCACTAAGTGCGGTATTCCCATTGAGTATTGCAGAAGTCAGACATAGCTGTATCAATACTAACAAAGCTCTGACAAGAAATCTGAAATACAGCGCAGTGGCCAACAGACAGTGATATCACATGTTAGCCAAATTTTACTCAAGATCCTTCAGTGGAGACTGTAGTCGTACCTGAAGAAAGAACTCCACGAAGAGTAAGCATGATTCAGGAAAGGGCAAGGGATGTTGCAATTGTGAGGGTGATTTTTGAAAAGGCAAAAGAATTTTAAAAGGATATTTACATGTCCTTCATTGAGTACAGTAAAGCGTATGATTGTGTGAATTATCTGATAATGTGGATTATGCTATGAAGCATGGGTATACTAGAACATCTGGTTATTCTCATGCACAACTTCTACAAGGACCAAGAAGCAATAATTTGAACAGAACAAGGGGAAACATGTAGATGTGTAAGACAAGGCTGCTTACTGTCTCAGTATCTGTTCAGTTTATATGCAGAAAAGATTATCAAGGAAGCAGGGCTATCTATATGAAGAAAAACAGGGTTAGAAAATCAGCGAAATACTCATCAACATTCTATACTGATAATCTTACCATATTACCTGAAAGCAAACACAATTTGAGACTTCTTATCAAGATCAAAGAACGTAGCTTGAAAACAGGTTTGCATCTTAACATGAAAAAGACAAAGCTCTTCACAACTGGGAAATTGGAAAACTTTACACTTGATGGAGAAGTAATAGAAAAAAATTATAACTTCAGCCTAATCAGATCAATAATCAATTATAAAGTGACAAGCAGCCAAGACTTCCACCGACAAACTGATCTGGACAAAACCACCATGAAAAGCTTGGACAAAATTCTTAACTTCAGGGATGTAACTCTGTACACAAAAGTCCACCTCACTCAAACCATTGGTATTCTCACTCCCAGGCCTTTGAACTGTGATGCTGGTGAAGGATCCTGTGCATACTCTGGACGGCACAGAAAACAAATATGTGGGTGTTGTGGCAGATCACACCAAAGATGTCACCCATCCAGCTATATCTTAACTACAGGGTCACGGGGGTCTGGTGGAGCCAATCCCAGCCAACACAGGGCGCAAGGCAGGAAACAAACCTTGGGCAGGGCACCAGCCCACTGCAGGGCACATGCACCCACACACCAGGGACAATTTAGAATCGCCAATACATCTAACCTGCATGTCTTTGGACGGAAACCGGAGTACCCAGAGGAAACCCACACAGACACAGGGAGAACATGCAAACTCCATGCAGGGAAGGCCTGGGAAGTGAACCCAGGTCTCCTAACTGTGAGGCAGCAGCACTACCACTGCGCCACCGTGCCACCGTGCCACCCCCGAAGATGTCATTGGAAGCTCAAATGAAAAGACTTAGACTTTTTACTTTGGACACATCATGTGGAGAGAACAGTCAATGGAAACGACATTTTGCTCAGAAAAATGGAAAGTCAACATGAAAGAGGAAGACCTGAAATGTGGTGGCTAAATACAGTTGCTAGCCATGGATGCTTCACTATCAGCTATACTCTGTCCAGAGTCCATTCCTACCTTGCTCTTACTGTTGAAAACCTGAATTGGGTTAAACAGCTTGGAGAGTGTTATTCTATGATTTGTAAATGTTGTCCTTTCAACCGCACTCAATTGGCAATCTTTGACAAGTATTTTTTCATTCCTTGACATTTTCAATGTTAGTAAATAAAAACAGTACCAATAAAAAATGATCTGCCTAATTTACTTTCATTAGTGTTTCCTACAAATTGAAAAACAAAATGATAGTGAGTGTTGTAGAAAAAAAGTTTAAATGTGCAAACACTGTCATCTGCACATGCAGTGGTGTAGCTAGGGGTGGGTGGAGAGGGTGGTCCACCCTGGGCAGCACATTTTTGGAGGCGGCCTTATTAACCAAAAGGCTCAGTACAATTCGTGTGTAAGCAGCAGGGTTCGGAAAAATATCACTCATGAATGAAAAAAGTAAAATTCTCTGATTTTTATCCACAAATGCTTCAAAAATAATTTTCAGACTGTCCTTCTGTGACGGTATCAGACACGGCAGTTGAAATTTATGAGGCAATACCAAAAATAAACATAAACATTACACCGATAATAATTTCTAGTAAGATAAACAACTAATTTACAATTTATAATTTCATTCTGTTATCAATCCGAATGCATTCTTGCTCTGCACAGAAAACATCCCCACCTATCACTCATACACTACACTGGTTCTGGTTTTTACAGTGTAATTATATTAAACTAATAATTAGAACACGGCTTATCAGTGCATCTATACTATATTCTTTTCTAGATGACGCTTATAAATAATATGTGAAAAATTATTGCTGCTTCTCTATATATGAATAAATCTATGTAATATTTACCTTAACGTTTCTCTATATGTCATTTAAATTTTCTATTTAAATAGGTTAACATATTCAGATATGTTGGAGGGCAGTAAATTGAAGCACCGCCCTGCCCAGAACGGTACGAACTCGAGCTACGCTGCTGCGCACATGTGGAGATTATACTCGGTGAACAGTGTTTACATCATCCACTCTTCAGGGTACTCTATGGTGTAACATGTTTGCAAATGTTTGTTCTATGTAACCATTGCAGAGGCTTACAAAACCTTTCCTGCAAGAAACAGGACTGTGTAATTTGCATCAATTCATGTATCAATTTAAGGAGATTTAAATTACAAACTAACATGCTATCGCTTGTGGGAACGTACAGCAGATAAGCAGCATATTTTTTCCTGACTGCATTGCTAAAGTAATGATGCTGTATCAAAGGTAAAACTTGCCTCAAAAATAAACAGACTTGTTTGATTAAGAAATCACGAAGGATCAAATTTAGATAATGTTCATTAACAAAAAGCAAGTATATAAACAAAACAAAAAAAATCCAATTAGAATGGGGAGTAATCCTGTAGAGCAGGGCTGGGCAAAGTCATTCCTGGAGGGCCCCAGTGGCCACAGGTTTTTGTTCCTACAGAGTTGCTTATTTAGAAAACAGTCCTTGCCAATATTTACATTTCATGGCTTTTTAGTGCTTTAACTCTGTTATGTCAAGTCATTCTCCTATCCTAGATTTTTTTTCCATTCTAAGGATATCATCCAAATACTTTGAAGAAATCGAATGGATAATTCTCAATCCTTCACTTTTTTCTCTTCTCTTTCCTTCCAAGTATTTAATTAAACCAAATAGTGCACAATAAATACACACAGGTGTAAAGGGTAACAAGCAAAAGGGATAACTGCTGGTTTCTTTTGTCATTTGCATCTTATTGTTAATAGCAGAATACCCGCGCTTCGCAGCGGAGAAGTAGTGTGTTAAAGAAGTTATGAAAAAGAAAAGGGAAAATTTAAAAAATAACGTGACATGATTGTTAATGTAATTGTTTTGTCATTGATATGAGTGTTGTTCTCATATATATATATATATATATTGTGGACGCTGGCCCAGACACAGACAAATGGACAACGGTTTCTCACCCAACACACCCATTTATTTACAATATTTACAGTTCACGTGCACGACACACCCCAGTGCCTCCTGCACCGATTCCCCCAATGTCCAGGTCTCTCAGTTCCACTGCCTTTCTCCTGGCCGCCTCTAGTCCTCCCTCCAGCTCCGTCCTCTTCCACCCGACTTCTGCCGATGACTGGAGGGAGGCGGCCCCTTAAATAGGAATCCAGATGGGCTCCAGCTGCATTCCTCTGTAGCCCGCCCCAGTGTGGCGGAAGAGCCGGCTGCGCACCCGGAAGCCGTCCGGGTGTCCCCTGTCGTCTTCCCCCCAGCACTTCCTGGTGTGGCAAAAGTGCTGGGCTCTTGGGATATTCAGGCACTGGGGCGCCGCCTGGCAGTGGCCACGGGTCCCTACAGGGCTGGGCTTCCAAGCCCTTCACCCGAGGCCCCCAACATAACCAGGACGAACGCCCCCTCGCGGTCTGGAGGAGGCACAAGCCAAGTCAAAACTTGAATATAGAAAGTCAGCGTCAGTATATACAAAGTATAAAGTCAAACTTGTTTTTTAATATATAAAGTCAAAAGTTGAATATATAAAGTCATCGCTGGAATATATAAAGTCAAAACCTGAATATATAAAGTCAGTGTCGGAATTTATAAAGTCAGCGCTGGAATATATAAAGTCAAAGTCAAAATCTATTGATTGAAACGACTCTGAACTGAACTAAGTTAACAAAAACATATAAATAAACGAAAAAATAAATTTAAAAAACACTGTTCGGTTAATGTTTTGAAAATGATGCATGTGCCCTGCCCAGGATTGGTTCCTGCCTTGCACCCAGTGTTGGCTGGGATTGGCTCCAGCAGACCCCCGTGACCCTGTGGTCGAATTCAATGGGTTGGGAAATGGATGGATATTCCAGCGCTTACTTTATATATTCTGACGCTGACTTTATATATTGAAGTTTTGACTTTATATATTGCAGCGTATATTTTATATATTCCGACGCTGACTTTATATATTCAAGATTTGACTTTATATATTCTAGCGCTTACTTTATATATTACGAAATATTCCAACACTGTCTTTATATACTCAGGTTTTGACTTTATATATTTGGGAATGACTTTATATATTCAAGTTTTGACTTTATAAATTCCAGCGCTGACTTTATATATTCAAGTTTTGACTTTATATATACCGACGCTGACTTTATATCTTCAAGTTTTGACTTTATTTTTTCAGACAGTCACTTTATATAATTAAGTTTTGACTTTATATAGTTAAATGTAGTCATCATTGCATAACTTTTTCTTTACCATAGAAATTTAAAGACTAAATTCAACTTCCATTCCTAACAAAGATATTTCTGGCGACTAAACAGAACCTACTTATATCCAAATTCGAGCTATTGATCTGTCGCCTGTCTGTCTGAATAAGTCACCCTTGCTTCGCTCTTACTTTTTTACCGTTCATTTAATCATGGCTAGTGGCTGAAAAATTATAAAATGGAAGGAGGATTTCACAGAGTATGGCTCCACTGCGGCCCTCCAGGAATTACTTTGCCCACCCCTGCTGTAGAGTGAGGTGGAACATTTTCTATTATAATTTGCAATATGAATTCATTACACATTGATGATGGTATCCTAAAGGAGGCTGTAAGCACCAATTAGGTGTGACATTGCTTATACATTAATGCTGTGAAAAGAAGACATCCTTCTGCCTATTTTGATAAAATATGTGGAATGCAAATAATGGTAACCATATTTAAAAAAGAAAGATCCTTTTCTTCTGAAAAATATTTTTCATATCTAATGCCTGTTTTTCAATATTCAAAGTAAGATCAGGTGAGTAAGAAAGACACATATCAAAACTATTTCATTTAAGTTAAACTGTTTACGTAAGTCACAACAATACTGTTAAATTCCCATACTGAATAAAGACACATGACACAATACAAATGATCAAAAGGCTGTCAGCACATGAGCCTTCCATCATGCAATGACTTGCCTTAGATTTCTACCCATTCCTCTATATTGTAATATGAAGCAACACAACAGTCTGCTAGCCTGTGTGGCAAGCATTATTATTACATTTAAAAAATGCAGGTTTTTACAGTATTATGTATTGGAAAGATAGGAAAGTAAAACAAAGCAACAACAAAGACTTCATTTATGTCATGTATCATACATATTGGAATTTGGTGATCTCTTCAATTTTTGAGTGAGTTTTGCCTTTTGAGGCTATAGTTCAATTGTGTTGGCTGAATTATGTTTTAAAAAGCTGAAATATAAAAAGCAAATCAATAAAAATAAAAAAAAATTAAATGTTTTTATTACGGTTGCGGTTTTAGGGTTTATAATTATTTTTTTCTGTAAGAAAAAAGAGATTTAAAAGGACAAAATGGAAGAATAGTTCAAAAATAGGCCAGAGATCAAAAAAAAAATTAAATACAACAATCAAAAATCATAGTCAAAAAAGGCAAGGAAATGATCCTGACACTGAACTAACATTCGTTCCTTAGCTATCACTAAGATGTTTGTACAGTATTTTATTGGTAGACATCCAAAACTAGAACACCAGGTAATGCAAGCTGCCATCTTTTACTATGGCTATGTAATGACATCATATACAGTTGTACCGTGACCCAGAGTAACCTCATGATCAGAATGCTGCTGTCTCACAAACAGCAAATATTTAATATAAATTAAAAATTGTTTCGGGACTCATTGATCAACACTTATTACTTTTTATCTAGTTACCACAAAAATCCCAGAACAACACTCATTGATATGTACAAACAATGCATTAAGAACTTCCCCATAAAAAAGGAAAACAATTATGTAATAATACAAGACCCCGCAACCCCCCCAATTAACAAATATATTCCAAATCAAACCTTAATAATTACAATTCAGGGTGCACATTGCACAATAATGACATTGAGATTATTGTCCTATTTCAGCAAAAATTATCAGTCCACATTTAATTCTTTATAGTCCTGGACAGGACAATAGTAGCCAGGAGAAATCTGCACCAGGTCACTGCAAATATAAAATAAATGCTCTGTTCTAACAGGAAAAATGGTGAGGTGCTCCAACAAAAAATACAGAAGAAAGCATAGATCTCCTGAGATGTGTCTCACTTGTATATCTGAGCAAGATCTCACTTCCAGTAGGTGGCTGCAGTTTGGGTTTCCCATGCTTGGGTGTTGCTGCTTTTGCTTCTTCTCTAGATGTCCCTCACTTTCCATACTTTTCTGGGTTAAACCCCCTTCGGCAACCCATCCTGTCAGTGCAGCATCTACTCCTTAAAAGTGAAGGTCCCCTATTTCTCTGCGACCAGGTGAAACCACACTAACTTAAGCTCCCAAGCATTCATTTAAAGAGAGAAGAAACAATGTAAGGCCTAAAGTACATGTGACACTTGCTGCACAGTGTATTAAATACTCCATGTTAATCGGGGTTTCAGTTTGTGCTCCTGTGTTGGCTTGCACTCCAAACTTACTCTGGCACTATGTAATCTATACTAATAAAAGACAAAGCCCTCACTCACTCACTCACTCACTCATCACTAATTCTCCAACTTCCCGTGTAGGTAGAAGGCTGAAATTTGGCAGGCTTATTCCTTACAGCTTACTTACAAAAGTTTTCATTTCGAAATTCTACACGTAACGGTCATAACGCCATGTTGAACTTTGTTATTTATGGCCCCATCTTCACGAAATTTGGTAGGCGGCTTCCCTGCGCTAACCAAAACCAATGTACGTACTTATTTCAATGGTATGATGCCAGTGTCGGCCGCCATATTGAAGTTTCCAATGTCACTAATTCTCCAACTTCCCATGTAGGTAGAAGGCTGAAATTTGGCAGGCTCATTCCTTACAGCTTACTTACAAAAGTTAAGCAGGTTTAATTTCGAAATTCTACGCGTAACGGTCATAACGGTCAACAACGTCCGCCATGTTGAACTTTCTTATTCACGGCCCCATCTTCATGAAATTTGGTAGTCGGTTTCCCTGCACAAACCTTAACCAATGTACGTACTTATTTCGGTAGTATGACGCCACTGTCAGACGCCAAATTGAACTTTCCAACGTCACTAATTGTCCAACTTCCCGTGTAGGTAGAAGGCTGAAATTGGTACTTATTTCTGTAGTATGATGATGCCACTGTTGGCCGCCATATTGAACTTTTCAACGGTCTTTGTTACTTATGGACCCATCTTCAAGAAATTTGGTACGCGGGTTCCCAACGCTAACTGAATCCTACTTACGTACATATATACGTCCATATATATATATAGATGTGTATATGTATATATATATAGATATGTGTATGTGTACATACAGTATGTGTATGTTGTAAAAGACTGACGAGGAGACAGCAAAAAGGTTTGGGGTTTTCCGGCCCCGTATATTGTCAACAATCCACAATATCAAAATATAAACCAAAACTGTGCATATGCGCGACGCCGTATCATGGTGTCGGTGGCCATTTTATTAGGGAAGAGCCGGAAGTGGAGGAATGCTGGGAAGGACCGTGAGGGAGGATGGGATCGATGACGTCAGGACAAGATGGCGGAGGAAGGGCGGAAGTACCGTAGTGCGGTCAAAACCCGGCTTATGGTGGCGGATGTCCTTTTTCCTATGAGGAAGCAGAGGGAGAAAGTTAGTACCCCGCCATTCCCTGCCGGCGAATGTGTTCCCAGGTGCGTTAAAATCCGTCCGCGGTCTCCTACTCGCACGTGCGTGACAATGTGTAGATATGTGTATATGTAAATATGTTTATATGTATATATGTATATGTATATATGTTTCTATGTGTGTGTGTGTGTGTGTATATATATACAGGTATATATATATATATATATATATATACAGGTATATATATATATATATATATATGACAGCAACACATAACAGTGACAAAACAATTACATTGACAATCATGTTACGTTATTTTTAAAATGTTTCCTTTTCTTTTTCATAACTTCTTTAACACACTACTTCTCCGCTGCGAAGCGCGGGTATTTTGCTAGTATACAATAAATAAGATATGAAGATTGTAGTCAGTCATTGCAGGCATATGTTAAGTAGACAAATAACACTGTAAACTGATACATAATCTGCAAAGTCAGCCACCTTGTTCTTCTGACCACCATTACATAGCCACTTTTCATGAGACATACCTACTTACAGTATATGTTGTGTGTTTAACAATAAAGCAGCCATTTCACCATATAGATTAAGATCATTTCATACCATTAGCCAATCTGCCACCCTGCCACAGGCTAGCGCTGCTGCTCTTGGTAGTTAAGAGCACAGAAAGTAGAATCATGCCATACTGTATGCTGGGTAAAGCATGTAAATGCTGTTGGTATCATGGCATCAGCAATTTCTTTTCACTCAGCCACTTTTTTCTATGCACTGTCAAACTCTTTGGTATCACTGAGACCAAGTCAAGCACAAACACCTGTGTGGCAATGACAATATTGATATGTGGGTAGCAAAGTCAACCAATTACTGACACACAATGCACCAGTATTGCTGATATGTTTAAGTGGATAGATTAAAATTTTTCCCCAGGGAAGAACTTGGCTTTTTAAAGAAGCTCTTTAAATAATTACATAAATAGTGTCACAGACGGCCAGGGTTCTTGTCCGGCCAGGACACCTCTTCACTGTGTGGACTGGGGGAGCAAGCCTGGTCAGAACAGTACCTCCCCTCGGATGCTAGATTGCAGCCCTCCTGGGTGGCAGTGGTGCCTCGGATTCCTTTAGGGCTCCATGGGTAATGGAGTTCTCTATAACCCTGTTGGGACCCAGGGGTGCCACCAGCAGGTGCTGCAATTTTTTTCTGAGCCTGTATAATTGCTGAAGGAAATAGTATTTGTTTGTTAGACTTGAAAGTTTACTGGAATATTACATTTACATATCTCCTACTTCTCATGAGACCATCATTAACCAATCACAAGCAGATTCTGAAAATAAAAGCAAAAGAGCAATGATGAGAATAAACTAAGACAGTAGGCTACAAAATGAGATGAGTGACTATAATGAAAAAGGTAGTATTTGAACGGATTTTAATAATATTAACAACATAAAGGACGTAACATTAGAATATTTTATTGAAATTTAAAAACTGTATTTGTCCTGAATAAGAAGTTGTTCGGTTGCAAACGTATCCAGCTATTGCTTGTGAGTTAATCCAAATGACTTGATTTACTGAAAAGAATCCATCTGTAGTCTACACTTTCTTTTTCACTTCTGTAGTTGTCTGGCTGAATAAACCTAATTACTGTAGTTACAATACATTCAGGCAGGTGAGCCACACAATTGGTTTGCTAGCTTTTCTCACATCTCATAAACAGGGCAGTAAAGAACACATAATACACAAAAGGTGTCAGTTAGAAAAAATATCCAAAAACAAAAGAAAGCTATAGGACATTCTTTTCATTATAGCTCTGTACATCATCTCTGCTCCCTAATGTGCAACATATGGACATTTCTTTGATGTAGATGAAGAAACTCTCCTTTATCTGAATCCAACTAAATGCACAGCCAGCAAGGAAACTTGGGAAAACTTGTTATATGCATAAAAAGTGATTGGTTGCTGTTGAGCAAAATGTGTGGTCAATTTCAAGTGCAGCTGCCAGCCATTTTAATGTGAAAACGAACTATTGACAAAACGCACAGATTGACATTCTGTTATTGGCAGCTAAATTTTCTTGTCACGAAACGTCTGCAACTTACAGAGACAAGTCTATATGTCTTAGAAAGCCAAAGCTATGCTCTTTCAAAAGCTTTAATTTTTTGAATGTCATTTTTCATTTTTCTCTCTAAAAAATATATATATATATATATATATATATATATATATATATATATATATATATAATTTTTTTTTTCTTAATTTCTAGAATCCAATAGTTACAGTTATATTTTGTTCCAACACATCTTTTTATGTTTCACTTTGCTATTTTGGTTGTTTGTAATGGGGGCTGACATTTTGGCACTTCATTCTTGATGGTTGCTATGTGGTTGTTAGAGGTGGTCACAGATGACATGACATTACAGGTCCACCCCTTGGACTTCCTGGTTGTCAAAGTTTTGATTCACTGAAAAGACACACCATTATGTTTATTTGTTCATTTAAAAGGTTCATCAGTTCTGGAAATTTTTCTGTCTCTGACTACAATTTTGTCTTTTATTTTGGGTCAGTTACATACATTTTTTCATTTTTCTGGCTTCCAATTTATTTGCTTCCATCTTTTACTATGAGTTTTTGTCTTACTGTATGTTCTGTGCTTAGTTTATTAGAACATTAGAACAATCTAGACAAGAACAGGCCATTCAGCTCAACAAAGCTCACCAGTCCTATCCACTTAATTCTTCTAAAAAACATCAAGTCGAGTCTCTAAAATCTTACTGTATACTATGCTATTTGGTAGCTTATTCCAAGTTTCTATGGTTGTCTGTGTAAAGAAAAAAATCCTAATGTTATGGTGAAATTTAAGCTTAAGAAGCTTCCAACTGTGTTCCCATGTTCTTGATGAACATGTTTTAAAATAACGTCTTGGTCCACTGTACTAATTCCATTCATGATTTTAAAGACATCAATCACGTCACTTCTTAATCTTTTGATGAAACTGAAAAGGCTCAGCTTTTCAATCTTTCTTCATAATTCATCCCCTGTAGCCCTGGAATCAGCCTAGTCACTCTTTTCTGGTTCTTTTCTAGCATTGATATGTTCTTTTTGTAGCCTGGGGACAAAAACTGCACACACAGTACTCCAGATAAGGCCTCACCAGTGCATAATAAAACTTCAGCATAACCTCCTGTGACTTCTAATCCACACATCATGCTACAGTATATAATGTAACATTCTGTTTGCCTTCTTAGTGGCTTCTGAACACTGTCAGGAAGTTTATAGTGTAAAGTCCACTATTAGAATCTTGCTTATCTGGCTACAATTTATTTTCCCTAACTTGCTCTACCTCATGATTCCATTATTAAGATAAACTGTAACCATCCACAGTCAGACTAGGCACTTTAAAAATCAGAATGAATAAGATCGCATGTCACTTTGATAAGAAAACAGATGCTTGAATAGAAGGCGAATGCTTCTCTGTAAACTCTTAAACTCTTACAGTGCAAGTGCTCTATCAAGCAATCGGTCTCATACCGAGACAAATATACAACCATTTAAAAGCATTTTTTTTACTGGATAAATGTTTACCCTTTGAAACAAAGGTGATCTTAATTAAAGAGTGAAAAACCTTCTGCATTCTTGGAGTAGAATGTGCAGCGGCCATTTTGGCAGGCTCTAATGACAATGTGGAAGTGTAGAAAAATAGCATTTTAACGTGAAAGTTACATATTTTATGTATAACAGTAAGTAAGTAAACTAATGACATCATACATCCTCAGTAATAAATTTGCCTTATTGTCAGTTCCAGGAATGATGCATGTAGGTGAAGTTTAATGTTAAAGCTTCTGGATTTTTTTTGGCACCTACTGTTTATTGTTAATGCCCAATTCATCATCATCACTGTGCATATCAAGCGGAGTGGCTATTCAAACTGGGGCCATTTATACTAGAAAACAACCCAATAAACGTACTTTGCTTTGCAGTGTTTCAGCATTCCAATATTGTTGGAAGTTCCACACAAATAGACAGCAAATATTGGCACAATATATTGGTGACTTACATCATTTGGAGCCTACTGTGTTGTTCTTTTATTTGTATAATTTCTGTAAAAAGCCTTTGTCCTCGATTTTGAATCCTCTCAAAAAATGTCATTGGATGTACTCCTCTTCCTTGGCAGCAGCTGTTAGTCATGAATCCAGCACTATCCAGACTGTGAAGTGCTCACAAACGTTACCTTCTTGCCTAAGACATAAAGAGCTGTCTCTAACAAACCTAATAAAAGCCAATGAGTGATTTACAACACCATACCCGTTTTAAAATTTTACTTCCAAGAACCCCACCTTAGATTTTCAGGCCTAGATAAGGTACATTTTGACAAAATCGTAACAACTATGAAAATAAAAAAAGAGGCAAGTCAAACTTCATTGCAAAACCCCAACATGGTGATATCACCCAAATAACCAGAAAAAACTAATAAATCATAATAACTAATTAATCACTAATAATATCCAGATGACTAAGATCAAGTTACTTGTATATTTTTTTGTTTTTTTTTAGTTTTAAACAGTCAATATATGGTGTACTACTTATGAGAAATCCAAAACGTGAACCCCTACAAAAAGATAGCCAGAGACCAGACCCCATTCTTCTACTTCTTCCCCTCCAAAACTTACCTTACAAGACCATCACAAAATACAAAATACCAGTTATTTATTTCTTACTTTTCCATGAATTTTACCTAAAACTAAAAAACTAATAGATGATTCAAAATATATCAATAACCTTCAATTTCAGTAGAACCCTCTGCACAAGGTTATTTATAGGATTTATCTTTATAACATGGAAACATAAAACTCTCTAAAACATACTGTAGTAGACTGGCAAGGTCTGGTAGATTATTAACTTTTAATAAATTATTATACCACAAGAACATAAAGCTTTAGTATTAATTCATCAGCAGAGTTAATTTAAATATCACTCTAATTAACAGTGAAACACAGCTGCAAAACAGGCTACAGGACTCATTGCTAAAGTATGCCAATGAATAATCATAGCACAGAGTTTTAGAGTAAAACCTACTACCTCACCAAAGGTGTATCCTCAAAGTACATCCACCCTACCAGTCTAGAAAACTTTAGATTAAGATGAAAGGTCTCACTGGATAGTCTGCTGAAATCATGAAATGTTATATTTCATATTAGATTTCATATGCAGTTCCTTGTCAAGGCTCACATTTGATTCTGTACATTTGGAAGACACAGTTTGTTAATAGAAGAAGAGAGCTTCAAGCAGCCTGAAACAACATGCAGATTGAACAGCACAGTCATGTATGTAATTACTGTACAGTACATTAGGTTCAATAAGAAGTTTTTTGTGCGCCACAAGTATTTTTTCTTTAACTGCGAACTGTTATGCCATTTTCTGTGACATATGGAATAATAACAGGACATTTCCCAAGCTGTTGTTCAGAAGCAACACCTAAATCCCAGAGCCTGCTGTCAAACTGTTCTCTTTGTAGAAGTGTTCTTTAAGGTGAAAATCTGAACAGCATATTTTAGTTTCATTTAGCAGGTTTAATATTTCTGCAACACTTCCTGGATACTGTCATTTTTGGCAGAAATATACTCTACGGAACTTCTTATTGTACCAGATTCTAAGAAAGTCATATCATTATAAATTATGTTTCCCATGGCATGCTTGCCAGAACTAATAACAGGGCCTGTGTATTTTGAAGAATGTAGGCAAAACAGCTTAACCAAACAACAGCACTCTAGATCGCACATTTGTTGTTCAAATTCCAACCTTTGACTCACTGTATGACCTACTCTGAGACCTTCATGTTCTCCAAATGTGAAAAATTGATGTATGCAATTTAAGTGCATTTACAGTACTGTATGCATATTGGGATGGCATTGACTATAGAAAGGTGCTATATAAGATAATGGTTGTTTGCTTGACACCGTCTCTCCTGTATTCCAAACTAAACAGGCTTTGTTAAAATAAATGCAAGAAGTGAGTAAGTGTGCCAGGTCTACAGAGTTTACTCGGAATTCAATTCAAGAGGAGAGTTGACGGGTTTGAAAGAAGGGAAGTAGCAGAAAAAGCTTGGCGTCTGTTTCCTTTTTTGTCTTTTGAAAATGCACCAGTTTAGTGCTATGACCAATTGTAACAGTCCAGGTGCACACACAGAAATACACTTTTAGAGGTTGTCCTATCCACAGAGCCGTGTACTAACTGCACAGAATAGCAGCAGAATTTAATTAGAAAAGAAATCAGGAGATGAACTGTAACCAAAGCTACAAGAGGTGGGTTGTAACTGAGAAGTCAAAAACAACTGAGACTCAATGCATGTAACAAAAATTGTAGTCAAATAGAAAGGACAGATATTTGAAAAACAATAAACACACATGTAGGCAGAGCAAAATGTTTATCTTAAATCATAGTCAAATAAGCAGTGTTACAATTTATGAAATAGTTCAAAACAACAAAGGAATTCAAGTTTTAAGGTTTAGGTTGAATGAAATCATGGACATCCAGAAAGTGCACAGTATGCACTTTATACTCTTGACTTAGGTATGTTACATGTCACACACTTCAGGTTGAACTTTCCTAACAGCGGTATACCAACTGTCTAAAATTTCTCAAAATGGTGGTGTCCATAATAACAAGCAAGAAGATTTGATACCATACGTATATAATCATGGATAGGTTCTCCCATGGATAAGCCAGGACTTGATTTTACAGTATAATTTCTGATGTTATTTAATGTTGGTCATACTGTATAAGTTGAATGCGGAAAACTCACGCTATTGGTACAAGGGATTATGATATGCTAACATCCACCTGAGAGAGTAACCACAGAGCACACTGTCTTTTTTTTCCTATGTAGGTGCGGCAATGCACTGTATTAGCGCATGCTCCTAACCTCTCTCTCTCTCTCTCTCTATTGTGCCTACATGACCACACAGTAATACTAGAACTATTCCGAAGTGACGTTTTGCACTGTTTTGTGTTTTTTTGAATCTCACACCCTCATACACCTTTATTGTAAGAGCATTCCTTATCTACAATGGAGCTGGTTTTAAATTAAATGTCGTTGAAGTACCGAAAGAAATTGGTAACTGCGCTGCTGCAATGAAATTCACTGCATCTGAGAAACCGAAGAGAGATTGGAGGAGACAAGAAGATATAAAAAAATAAAAAATTAAGTGTCACTTTTTGAACAGGCATATAAATCGGGGTTTGATTTTATGAACGATTTTTCGGGTTTGAAGACCCATCTTAAACGTGAGTATACAAGGTATTTATTATCAATGTTGCTAAAAACATATACAACACCAAAATAGATGTGAGTACAAGATTCCTTGACCTCGAAAAACCGTTAAAACAAGGTGTAAATAATTTTTTCTGAGGTCAAGGAGAATTTATAAAAAGTGAGGGAGTTCTCTCCTTTTTTTGGCATACTGAAATGAGATGACATCTTTGTAACTATTGTTTGTGACTCATGGGCAGTGCTTAGCCACGAGACCAGAGAGCAAATTCCTGAACTGAAACACCACTTAAATAAAACATCTAAACTTCAGGTTGTCAAAAATCTTTTGTGAATTACAGTAATCAAACTTTGCAAATTTCATCCACAGGTGCAAATGTCAAAGGCATAAGTGGCCACATTTTCAGTGCTTTGTTCATATGCAAGATGAGAATCCTGTAGTTCCTTATTAAGTATTAGGATATTTAGGAATTTTCAATATTAGCACAACAGGCTACCCAGGCTAAAATCTTACCAGTTAAAAGAGAAATAATCTAACAATGTCATTAATGAAAATGAAGATTGTAATTCCAAAATGATAGGGCACCAAATTAAAGATCTTCCAGCATGTGTCATTGCCTCAGTTGGACTGAGGTATTTTTTTGCTCATAACTCACACCTACTTTTTATAGATAGCATCACACAACTCAAACTCCTGAGGCTTGTAAAATAAGCAACTTACAGTGTATATTTACTAAATTTTTTGCAGGTCACTTTTATCCATTAAATAGATTTACTTGGTTTATTAGCAGAGTTTTTTCTGATGTTTTATGTTTTTACAACCTATAATGTGTAATATGCTCTTCATTTGTTTATTTGTTGTTGAAAGTAAAACCTATTTAATGTGTGGCTGTTGTGCTGTTCATATATATCAATTGGCCCTGCTTTTAATTACTATTATCTTTCTGACAGGAAGCAGGTGCTGAAGTTTAAAGACAACATAACTTAGCCCCGCAATATGAGTTTTCAACGGGTTGCATTTGATCACCACTCCTTTCTGCATTGTACACAAATGAATGCATTTCATTTATGGTTAGAGTGAGAATGGTCATACCACTCTTGTGAATACCAGTGCAAATCACTTTAAGTCAGAGTAGAGGAATGAGGTAACTGAACTGGTTAAAAGGTGTAGTCTCTAAAGCCTGGAATTAAATGTCAAGAAAACAAAAGTGAACTTTAAGCAAGTAAAAAGATTACTCTCATATATCAACGGTGAAGTTGAAGAGATATTGGAGAATTACAAGTTCTTGGCCACCACCATTCACAGTAGTCTGACGTGGGAAAATTTGCATCTGTTAACACAGAGAGAAAGCTCGACAGAGTTGGTTTTTTCTGAGACAATTTAAAAAGTCACAGGAAGCAATCACCATTTTCCACAGGCCTTTTACTAAAAGTGCTTTGATCATCTCCATCATAGTTCCATGTGGTAGCCAGGGACAAGAAGTAAATAATAAGACTGGTAAACATTGCTTCTAAAATCATTTCTTGTCAGCTCTCTGTTGTGGATTTATTTTACTTTTAGAGACTTAAATGTCTTTTCTAGACCATCATTTCTTGTTTACCATCAGTTCATTGTTTGTTTCATAAATAACTTAAATTAGCCAAGACCATGTGTCATCAGTAAGATATATACTTTGGTTGGTGGTGTGTTCTCAGTTGGTACACCACTATGCAAACTCCCATCCATCCATCCATTATCCAAACCGCTATATCCTAACTACGGGGTCACGGGGGTCTGCTAGAGCCAATCCCAGCCAACCCAGGGCGCACGGCAGGAAACAAACCCTTGGCAGGGCGCCAGCCCACTGCAGGGCACACACACACACCAAGCACACACTAGGGACAATTTAGAATCGCCAATGCACCTAACCTGCATGTCTTTGGAATGTGGGAGGAAACTGGAGCACCCGGAGGAAACCCACACAGGCACGGGGAGAACTCCACGCAGGGAGAACCCGGGAAGTGAACTCGGGTCTCCTAACTGCGAGGCAGCAGCGCTACCCACTATGCCACCGTGCCACCCACTATGCAAATTTGGGTAGAGAGTACAACTGAAAATGGTGGAAGGGGGTGAATGTAACAGGGCTGAAATGGAGAGAGCCTCCAGCAAAAAGAAGATTCCTTCAAAGTCAAAAGCCTTATTTACCATAACAGAGTTGTTCTTCTTTGGCTCGACTGGTGCAATGGTTGTACTCTAAATTTAGTGGCTTGGCTTCTAGTCCATGAGCTCCAAGTAAGGACACGCAACTGCTTGGGATTCCATCCAAGCAAATTTCTTAACAGGGGAAGTAGGACTGCTAGATTTCCTAGCAGTCCTTATCTACAGGTTTTTGAGAATCATGAGCTTAACATCTTGACTTTATGAATGCTTTAAAATAATTTAAGGAATATGGTTAAGTGTGTTTTTGTTAAGTTGTTTCTATGAGGTTTGCTAAGCAATGATGATGACTATTGTACTCATATTTTTATATCAGTGTTTTGTTTAAATGAGTTTGACCATATCAAATTCCATTTTTTTTCAATTCATATCTTTATGAGAATAAAATATTTACTTATTCAAAGTATTATATTACTATTATCTAGCTCTGTAATAAAGCAGCAGCACAAGAAGAGTTTCACCTGACTTATGAACAAAGGTGTACCCAGCCTCCCAGATGGCATGGGTTCTTTTTTCCAAAAAACTGGACTTTTCTTAAAATTAGCTCATTTTGTTCATTTTTAATATGTGTTCTATATTTGCCTGATGTTATGGTTTCTTGTGAAAAAGTTCAAATAAATACAGTGTCACACACGTTCGCATGGGAGGTAGCTAAAGGGTCTAAATGAGAGCAATTCTATGCCAGGCCAGGGTGTGGTGGAGTACACTGACCTTTTATCTCACTTTCCTGCAGACCGTTCACGGGAAATTCCCGCCTGCCCCTAGTGACATCACTTCTGGTGAAGAACTTATGACTGAAAAGACTTCCTGTTCCGGCCCTTTTGATCATAGACAGAATTACTAGACGCATCGTACGTCAACATTGCCGCCATATTGAGAGTGGCACTGCTGTGGAGTGATGTAATGGATAAAGATGCCTCATGCATGTGCTGCTTGGGATTATACAAACCGCTGTATGCTCCAAACCAGATCCCGGGGGATTACATTTCATAGGTAAGAAAGCAAGAAAGAAACCAAAGAAAGAAAGAAACCAAACCTGGTTTGAAGTCTTTTAATGCATCGCAGAATCCTCAAAAGACTTTCACTAGCTCTCACTTTATATATATGTTGTAAGACAAAAAGCAGACACGAAAAAGGTTTGGGGCATGTTCGTGACCCCGTATAATAAAAATAAATCAAAAAGTAAATGATCTTTTCACCAAGATAGCAATAAGATCTAATATATATATATATATATATATATGCAGGTGCCAGTCATAAAATTAGAATATCATGACAAAGTTGATTTATTTCAGTAATTCCATTCAAAAAGTGAAACTTGTATATTAGATTCATTCATTACACACAGACTGATGTATTTCAAATGTTTATTTCTTTTAAGTTTGATGATTATAACTGACAACTAATGAAAATCCCAAATTCAGTATCTCAGAAAATTAGAATATTGTGAAAAGGTTCAATATTGAAGACACCTAGTGCCACACTCTAATCAGCTAATTAACTTAAAACACCTACAAAAGCCTTTAAATGGTCTCTCAGTCTAGTTCTGTAGGCTACACAATCATGGGGAAGACTGCTGACTTGACAGTTGTCCAAAAAACAACCATTGACACCTTGCACAAGGAGGGCAAGACACAAAAGGTCATTGCTAAAGAGGCTGGCTGTTCACAGAGCTCTGTGTCCAAGCACATTAATAGAGAGGCGAAGGGAAGGACAAGATGTGGTAGAAAAAAATGTATAAGCAGTAGGGATAACCGCACCCTGGAGAGGATTGTGAAACAAAACCCATTCAAAACTGTGGGGGAGATTCACAAAGAGTGGACTGCAGCTGGAGTCAGTGCTTCAAGAACCACCACGCACAGATGTATGCAAGACATGGGTTTCAGCTGTCGCATTCCTTGTGTCAAGCCACTCTTGAACAAGAGACAGTGTCAGAAGCATCTCGCCTGGGCTAATGACAAAAAGGACTGGACTGCTACTGAGTGGTCCAAAGTTATGTTCTCTGATGAAAGTAGATTTTGCATTTCCTTTGGAAATCACGGTCCCAGAGTCTGGAGGAAGAGAGGAGAGGCACAGAATCCACGTTGCTTGAGGTCCAGTGTAAAATTTCCACAGTCAGTGATGGTTTGGGGTGCGATGTCATCTGCTGCTGTTGGTCCATTGTGTTTTCTTAGGTCCAAGGTCAACGCAGCCGTCTACCAGGAAATTTTAGAGCATTTCATGCTTCCTGCTGCTGACGAACTTTATGGAGATGCAGATTTCATTTTCCAACAGGAAACTATCAGAGAAACATGGGCTCTCATAACACCTGAGCAGTGCCACAGACTGATAGACTCCATACCACGCCACATTGCTGCAGTCATCCAGGACCAAGGAGCCCCAACTAAATATTGAGTGCTGTACATGCTCATACTTTTCATGTTCATACCTTTCAGTTGGCCAACATTTCTAAAAAACCTTTTTTTGCATTGGTCTTAATTTAAATTCTAATTTTCCGAGATACTGAATTTGGGACTTAGTTGTCAGTTATAATCATCAAAATTAAAAGAAATAAACATTTGAAATACATCAGTCTGTGTGTAATGAATGAAAAAAAAAGTTTCACTTTTTGAATGGAATTACTGAAATAAATCAACTTTGTCATGATATTCTAATTTTATGACCGGCACCTGTATATATATTAGTGCTGTGATTAAAATTTTTAATCAGACAATCACAACAATCACATTATGTGCAAAATTCAATAATTAGCTCAAAAGTAGTGTATTGCTTGTATTTGGTTTTTAAACAATTTAAACAAATAAGGTGCTTTTTAATAGCAGTATTCCCTTAACATAGTAGCAGTTAAAATATTTCTTGTAAATGTAATCAAATCAAATATAAAACCAAAGCTATTCACCACTGCCAGGGCATTAATGTTTTATCTAGTTTGTTAAAGAAAAACAAGTTACCCTCAGAGTCCAGAGCCACAATCACAACATTATAACAGGCACCTTCCGAGAAACAACAAGTTAACATTTCTAAATGTTTTCTTTCTTATCTGAACAGATACCAGCAGAAACATTTTCTTTTATCAGGGAGCAGCATAAACTGTCTATGCTCAGTAGCAACTCTTTGAGGACTAATATTTTTTCCAAAAAACTCAGTTATCTGAAAAGCTCACAAAGCAATGGTTTCACACATAAATCAACATAAAAAGTCTGTTGCTGCCTGTTGTGTCTTCTGTCTGTGCCTGTTTTCAGTTTGTGGCAGCAGCGGCCGCACAGGGTGCAGCTTGACAGCCAGCAGGAATGCACAGTGGGCTGGCTGCCTCAAGTAGATTTTGCTGCAGACTGGAATAACATGGGCATAAATATCATTTTAGGCTTCAGCAAATCATATATTAAATTTGCGCACATCAGGCACTGATCAGCCAATCGAAAATTTAATTGTTGCGGTCAATTATCGTTTTATTCAACAAATCAGCAATCGGTGTTATCTGTCATTCATGTTCCACTTTAGCCAATTACTTTATGGATATGTAAAAAGAAAGGTGGGAGTAATTTCTAAAGATGGACGGTCAAGATAAAGTGACTGTAAGAGGCGGAGTGTATATTCGTAAAATACATCTGAGACGATAGTCTACTAGTGTCAATATCTTACACTATAGCACTCTGGTGAGTGCATTATTAAGACTGCAGTGTATTTTTACCACCGTCATTTATGATTAACAGTTCTGAAAAAATAATGATAATAAAAGTTTGGATATGAGATATTTATCATTACTGAACAACATCTGAAGAAAATTTAAATGAACATATCGATACAAATTTGTGTCCACCTAATTTTAATAGATTGACGTAGACTTAAGTGTGGGCGCTACTTGATTGAGTCAGTCAGATTAAAAGAAATGTTTGACTGTTGTTGTTTACTCGAATGTCCAAATGAAATAGACGCCTACATTTAACGGGTCACCTATATGTATTCATATCTGTTCCCAACATACCAGCAGCTCTAGTGAGTTTCTTGCCTGTGTTTGTTTTTTTAGCTGTATTAATTTTATAGATTATTACAAATCACATACTTGACACTCTCACATTCATGTACAGTATTAGGGAATAGACAACGTTAAGAAAGCTGGCAATAAAATTGTGACTTTAAAGAATGCATTGGCTGTCTCTCATGTTATCAATGTTAAATTTAAGAAACACAGTTATCATAGTGCTAATAGTCACATTTCAATTATTTTTATAATGAAGTTTACTATGTTAAATGATCTGTGAAGAGCAAATATTATGCCTTAAAAAGAGTAATAATTTTGCAGTTTTTGTGACTGTACACCTGTTAATCAGGGTATTTAATTATTTGACTTAATTGGATCTTTATTACTTTTGGGATTTTAAATACCTCTTTAAGATTATCAAATATATGTTTATTATAATGCATATTACTTATGCAAAAGTTACATTTAGAGATTAAAACATGACAGATGTTTGTTCATATCTCATTTAACCTCCATTTGACTTCATCAGGTCCTAGTGGTGTGCTAAACACATCAGCCTGTCTTTAGTGTCTCTGAGATTGGATGAAGCCAGGAGTCCAACTGTATAGCAGGCTCTGATGTGCTTCAGCATCACAACTGTTAACAAGATAGAGATAGCAGATATTTCAGCTGGACATAATCTTATATGACTATCCAAGCAAACAACATATTAATAGCACACAGAGACTGTATACTCCAGTATGGCCCTGACATAACAACCTGTACAGCTGTAAACGACTCCACTTTACTGGTCATTTTAGCACACACTACACAGTGTCAGTCGTGTCTTAACCATTAAATAATTCAATCTGAACAGCTGGGAATTTATTTTGGCAATTGGGATTAATAAAGTATCTATCTGTCTATCTATCTTTTTATATTCTCATTTGTCATAGATTTATACTGAAAAACTGGTTTACATCAATGTAGTTTTATAAAGAATATATATATATATATGAGGCTGGCCCAGACACAGACAGGCACACACGTTCATGTCACTCAACACACATTTATTTACATCCATTATATACAATCCTTAAGTGCCACACAAACCCAAAGTCCCCACAAAGTCCTGGCCACAACAATGCCTTCCTTCTTCAGGCCACCTCTTTCCCTCTCCTTCTAGACCTTGTCTGTACTCCTCCCGACTCCAGCCATCATATGAAGGGAGGCGGCCCCTTTTATAAGCACCCGGATGTGCTCCAGGTGTGTTCCGGCAACCTCCCACCGACACGCCCCAGTGTGGCGGAAGTGCCATCTGCTTCCCCGGAAGCACTCCGAGTGTCCCTGCTCTTCTTCCCCCCAGCACTTCTGGGTGTGGCGGAAGTGCTGAGGTCCAGGGGTCCAAAGGCATAGGGGCGCCCCTGGTGGTGACCAAGGGCCCCTACAGGGTGGAACTTCAAAGGTGATTTAAAAACCCTTCAGGCTGCCCCAAACCTTTATGATGTGTTGGACTCTTAATTCTTACAATATATATATATATATATATACAGTATATACTGATCAAAAATATTAAAGGAACCCTTTTGAATAAGAGTATAGTATCAATTTAATTAAACTTCTGGGCTATTGATCTGGTCAGTTAAGTAGCAGGGGGGCTTGTTCATCAGTTTCAGCTGCTTTGGTGCACTGGAGGGGCAACAATGAGTCAACCCCCAAAACAAGAATGAATGGTTTAACAGGTGGAGGCCAATGACATTTTTCCCTACTCGTCAATTTTTTTACTTGTTTTGCATTTGACTACGGTCAGTGTCACTACTGGTAGCATGAGGCCATACCTGGACCCTACAGAGTTTGGTGGCACAGGTAGTCCAACTTCTCCAGGATGGCACATCAATACCACGCGCCATTGTCAGAAGGTTTGCTGTGTCTTCCAGTACAGTGTCAAGAGCATGGAGGAGATTCCAGGAGACAGAAAGGTAGTTACTCTAGGAGAGCTGGACAGGGCGCCTCATAGAAGGTCTTTAATCCATCAGCAGGACCCACCGGTATCTGCTCCTTTGGGCAAGGAGGAACAGGATGGGCACTGCCAGAGCCTACAAAATTACCTCCAACAGGCAGGCCACTGTTGTGAAAGTTTCTGACCAAACAATCAGAAACAGACTTCATGAGGGTGGCCTGAGGGCCCAACGTCCTCTAGTGGGCACCATAGAGCTCGATTGGCAATTGCCATAGAGTACCAGAATTGGCAAGTCCAGCACTGGTGCCCTGTGCTTTTTACAGATGAGAACAGGTTCAACCTGAACACATGTGACAGACATCTGGAGAAGCCGTGGAGAACGTTATGCTGCATGTAACATGGTTCAGCGTGACCAGTTTGGTGGTGGGTCAGTGATGGTCTAGGGAGGGATATCCATGGAGGGATGCAAAGACCTCTACTGGCTAGACAATGGCACCTTGACTGCCATTAGTTATCAATTTGAAATCCTTGGACCCATTGTAAGACCCTATGCTGGTTCCTCCTGGCGCATGACAATGCCCGGTCTCGTGTGGCGAGAGGATGAAGGAACTGATACCATTGACTGCCCCACCACACACACACACACACACACACTCACTTGCCTGACCTCAATCCAATAGAACACCTCTGGGTGGGACATTATGTTTCAGTCCATCTCACGCCACCAGGTTGCATCTCAGACTGTCCAGTAGCTCAGTGATGCCCTGGTTCAGATCTGGAAGAAGATTCCCCAGGACACCATCTGTCGTCTCATTAGGAGCATGTCTCGATGTTGTCAGGCATGCATACAAGCATGTGGGGGCCATACAAACTACTGAGTACAATTTGAAGATGCTGCAATTAAATTCTGGCAAAATGGGCTCAGCCTGCATGCTGCATCATTTTTTCCCTTTGATTTTCGGGGTGTTTTTGAATTCAGCCCTCTATATGTAGGCTGATCATTTTAATTTCAATCCTTTCATTCCTAACACATCACCATATCAGTCCATATCAGTATAAATATCCAGCCGGATTTTTTTCCCATTTAGATTGGATGTGTTTTCAAAGTGTTCCTTTAATTTTTTTGAGCAGTTTATATATTTATATATATATATATATATATATATATATATATATATATATATATATATATATATATATATATACTAATAAAAGGCAAAGCCCTCACTCACTCACTCACTCACTGACTCACTCACTCACTGACTCATCACTAATTCTCCAACTTCCCGTGTAGGTAGAAGGCTGAAATTTGGCAGGCTCATTCCTTACAGCTTACTTACAAAAGTTGGGCAGGTTTCATTTCGAAATTCTACGCCTAATGGTCATAACTGGAAGGTATTTTTCTCCATTAACTGTAATGGAGTTGAGCTGGAATGGCGTGGGGCGGAGTTTCGTGTGACATCATCACGCCTCCCGTAATCACGTGAACTGATTGTCAGCGCAGTGCGTAGAAAACCAGGAAGACCTCCAAAAGCGCTTAAGAAAACATGCATTATATAATTGAGAAGGCAGCGAAAAACAATAAGAAGCGAGCGAGTGACATATACTACCATATTCATGAGTGTTGCTGCCTCGGAAAGAAAGAAAGGTGTAAACCTAAACTTTAAATTAAGTTCATAGACAGGCTACCGCTGGCGTTTCACATGCCCACAGGTAATGCGGGATACAAGTTTAATGAGAGGGCGAGGATATAAGCGAGTTTTGATCACTTTGTAACTAAGTTAAAATTGTAGGTGAAGGGGTGTGCTTATGCAAATTCCGAGACTGTGTTTGTGGGGATTGACAGTTAAGGCGGGTGGGGGAGTCACGTCATCATCTCCCCTCCCATTCATCTAATTTCGGTCTGAGCTGATCTCCGGCTAATGCCGTCTTCCGAAGCAACTGTCAGACTGCCACCAAATACTCACAGAAAAATCCACAAGTTAATACACACGCTGTCTCTATAGAGTTTCTCCACACTGAATCCTCCAGGCACTACTTACAAAAGGTCACATTGACAATCGTGTTACGTTATTTTTAAAATCTTTCCTTTTCTTAGCACAAGCACAGCTGAGAAGCTTCGATGCATGTGCTCCATAACGCGTTAAAAATAATGCATTTAATCACACTTTGCATTACAAGCAAAGGGAGCTTTTGTCAATGCATGATTTCCTGGTACACGATTACATTGATCAGCGCATCCCGATTCATTTTACCCTCGCACCACCTTAGTTTGAGAAGAAGTCTGAAAAAATATGAGGTTAACACAGAAAAACATCACCAATTCAAGCTTTATGAATAATCGATTCAGCCATCAATAATTGTTTTGGTAAAGCCATCCTCCTTCCATTTTATAATTTTTCCGCCAATAGCCATGATTAAATGAGCGGTAAATAAAGTAAGAGCAAAGCGAGGGTGACTTATTTAGGCAGGCATATATATGACAGCAACACTCATGACAATGTCAATCATGTTACGTTATTATTAAAATGTTTCCTTTTCTTTTTCATTACTTCTTTAACACACTACTTCTCCGCTGAGAGGCGCGGGGATTTTGCTATATATATAATATATGAATGACCTCCAAAGAGCTGAGACTTTTGATATCATGAGCGTGTCTGCAAAACTGTGGTCTCCTGCCCAGCAAAAGTCGAGCAGCCAGCGCATAGCTGTGCCGGCCTTTGAGACGCTGACTGCGCTTCTGCCTTAAGTCAAAGTGAGCACTTTTAATTTTTTCATCCTCCCCTGCGCTATAGCCCAGACAAGTGCAAACACGGGACCCCTTTTCTACACCACGGCAAAATAATATTAAGGCGATTCACACTTTCTTTTGCATATCACGATTATGAGGTTCTCACCTCGGATTATGAAGACACGCACACGAGTGGAGGACTGACACTGCCATCACAGCTGATTAATGGCAGGGAGGTCTCACCAGTCTACACAAGACCCACCGCGACTGTCCCCAAAAAGCGATCATAACGTCAGCGAACACATCTCTCTATACTATATAAAAGAAAAAGGCAACTTTCCTTTCTTTACACCTTTTATCCCAAACCAAAGCCTTTCTCTCTTAACAGTGCAGAGGACACAAAACTAATTTTCTTTAAATGCGGTAAGGCACATTACCAGAGGCACAAATTTGAGCGTTCACATAGAAAATGTAATTTCTATACCACAGCCGTCGTGTAGCGCCTTTCAAAAGGGATCTACTACCGAGAGATGATCCATATACATTTTAGCTGCTGTTAGTTACTTACCTGTTGTGTTACACAGTCTTTAAAATGTAGTTTACCTGAAACCACTCCAGTAGTGCTCAATGTACCTGTACTTCTTAAAACGTTAATGTTTTACTGTTTAATAACTTATAGACTATATTTTATTATTTTTCCCTTGCACTCAGTGACCAAAGCTATACACACACATATAGACACATACAAACATACACACAAGTATATGTATGTGTATATATATGTATGTATATATATATATATATATATATATATATACACACACACACACACACACACACACACACATACATACATACACACATATATATAATTTGTGTGTGTGTATGTATGTATGTATGTATGTGTATATATGATGTAGATAGGTATGTATATATATATATATATGTGTATATGTAGATATGTATATAGATATGTAGATATGAAGATATGTATGTGTATATATATGTATGTATGTGTGTGTGTGTGTGTGTGTGTGTTTATATATATGACAGCAGCAATCCAAGCTGTGAGAAAACTCTAAAAAGGAGGCGTGTCAGGCGTTGTGGTACATTTTCTGATGCAGCTAGACGAAAAAAACTTTGTGACGCTGCCGCCAAATACACAAAACAATTACTTTGACAATCATGTTACATTATTTTTAAAATGTTTCCTTTTCTTTTTCATAACTTCTTTAACACATGACATCGCTGCGAAGCGCGGGTATTTTGCTATATATATATATCACAGCGACACTCATAACAGTGACAAAACAATTACATTGACAATCATGTTACGTTATTTTCAAAATGTTTCCTTTTCTTTCTCTTTCCTTCTTTAACACACTACTTCTCCGCTGCCAAGCGGGTATATATATATATATATAGATAGATATATATATATATATAGATAGATATGAGAACAACATATATATATATATATATATATATATATATATATATATATATAGATAGATAGATATGAGAACAAAATATATATATATAGATAGATAGATATGAGAACAACACTCATATCAATGACAAAACAATTACATTAACAATCAAGTTACGTTGTTTTCAAATTTTTCCTTTTCTTTTAGTACCTTCTTTAACACACTACTTCTCCGCTGCGAAGCGCGGGTATTCTGCTAGTATATATATATATATGTATTGTCACACACATGCGCATGAGAGGCAGCTAAAGGGCTTGAGTGACGGCAGTTCTGAGACAGGCCGGGCTGTGGCAGAGTGCACTGACTCTTTTTCTCACTTCCCTGTACACCATCCCTGGGAGACTCCACCTGGCTCTCGTGACATCACTTCCGGGACCGAACCGATGGAGACAGAACTAACCAGCGCCCCCCCTGATGTCACGTCCGGGCCTGATCCAATGAGTGACGAACACGTGCCCGATTCCCATGACCTCACTTCCTGTCTTCCCCTTTAAAAGCCTGCCCTTTTTCCCCTTACCCTCAGTCTTGTCTTGGACTCGTTTGTATGCACATCAGTGCTGTTTTTATGATAAAAAACGACTTTGCAGCCAGGATACCAAAATATACGGGTGGCTGCCCCAAAACTTCTTTGAGTATGTCTCAGCTTTGTGACAGTACGTATATATGTGTGTATATATATATATATATATATATATGAAAGAAACACTCATAACAGTGACAAAACAATTACATTGACAATCATGTTATGTTATTTTCAAAATGTTTCCTTTTCTTTTTATTACTTCTTTAACACACTACTTCTCCGCTCTTGCCTGGTATTTTACTAGTATATATATATATATATATATATATATATATATATATATATATATATATATATATATATATATACTAATAAAAGGCAAAGCCCTCACTCACTCCCTCACTGACTCATCACTAATTCTCCAACTTCCCGTGTAGGTAGAAGGCTGAAATTTGGCAGGCTTATTCCTTACAGCTTACTTACAAAAGTTGGGCAGGTTTCATTTCGAAATTCTACGCGTAAGGGTCATAACTGGAACCTATTTTTCTACATATAATGTAATGGAGTTGAGTTGGAGATGGCGTGGGGGAGTTTCGTGTGACATCATCACGCCTCCTACGTAAGTGCGTAGAGAACAAGGAAGAACTCCAAACAGCGATGAGCACAAAGCGCCATTTCACAATTGAGAAGGCAGAAAAACATTATGAAGCAAATGATGCATACAAGCATATTCATAAGTACAGCTACTGCGGAAACAAAGCACGCGTGAACCGTAAGTTTATATTAAATTTAAGTTCATAGACAGGCTGCCACTAGCGTTTGTAATTTAGTGCCTGCCCATATAAGGCCGTCCATCAGCGGCAATCCAATACAAACACTGCGGTAAATATTCACGTGTGAAGGACTGTGCTTATGCAGAGGAAGATGAGATGGTCAGGGTGGTGTTTGGCACAAACTCATTGAAACTGCGAGAGAAACTTTTAAGTGCGGGTCTTAGCTGACATTACGAGATGGCACCAGCACAGCTGGGAACCTTCGATGCAAGAACACCAAGCGGCTCACGTGAACTGGCGCAGTGCACAGACAAAAGCAACAGTTCCAAAGAGTGCTGAACAAAACCGAATTACACAATTGAGAAGGCAGCAAAAAATATGGCGCGCCTGATACATACAATCATATTCATAAGTGCAGCTACTGCGGAAACAAAGCACACGGTGGAAAAAGTGAATGTCCGCTAAAGGAAGACAGTGTAAAAAAACCCGTGCATGCAGTTTGTCACATCTCAGATAAAGAGGAAGGCGAGCTGTTTATTGATGCAGTAAGAAACTAATCGATGAATGAAACCTCTTATCTTTACAGCGATTGACAAACACGGAATGTAACTTGAACACAACACATCATACAAATACGACCTGATTGAAACAAATAATGATAATCAAATCCTTGATGACAGCAACATTCAATAACACTCACAAAACAATTACTGTATATTGACAATCATGTTACGTTATTTTTAAAATGTTCCCTTTTCTTTTCATAACTTCTACTTCTCCACTGCGATACGCGGTATATATATATAAATGTATATATATACCCGATCTACAATACATACTCGCATAGACAAGCCACACGCTGTGGCTAATTGTAGAGTCTTAAGCCTCTAATGCGACATTGAGGTTCGATTCGAGAGGGATGCACTGAGTATGTACGCGCTACCGATTCATTTTACCTTCGCATCTCCTTGGTTTTGGGCGTATGAAAAATATTAGGTTAACTCAGAATCATGTTACGTTATTTTTAAAATGTTTCCCTTTATTAGCACAAGCACAGCTGAGAAGCTTCGATGCATGTACTCCATAACGCGTTAAAAATAACGCATTTAATCACACTTTCAATTCCAAGCAAGCGGGAACTTTTGTCAATGCATGATTTCCTGGTACATCCATTACACTGATGCACACATCACAGCTACAAAAATGTTAGAGTCGGAATAAAGCGCGTTCCTACGACTGATCATTTCGACTACCCGAAAGCCTTGATAAAAGCATGGTTTTGTGCACACTGAAAAGCAAGCAAAATTAGATGCATTACAGAAAGCGGACTTTGTGGCTCTTACTGGGGATCATTGGACTTCCGTGACCGTTAGTAATTCTAATTACATCTAATTACAAAATGTTCAATGATCACACTGTTTTAGCCTAATGTACAAAATAATTTTGGCTAATGTTACTCAGAGTTTAAAGATTAAGTTGGTCAAATTACCTTTTATGTTTCTGACTTATTTTTTAAGAAGAAAAACTGCACTTTATGTTGAAATTTTGGTTATTATTATTTAAAGACAATACTATTCTGAAAATGTACTTAAAGTACTTAAACTACCACTTTATTTTAAGTCTGCCCAATTTTAACCAGGGATGATATTTTTGTTTCTGTTTTGAATTCAAATGCAGTTTAAAGGCTTTTTTTCAGAAATTAAAAGAGCTTTAGTTTACAATATTCATGTCCATGTCTATTATTTGATTCTGTCACCCACTAAAACCCTTTTAAATTAAAAAAAAACATTTGCGATTTGGGGCAAATTTATGTGATTACATACGATTAATCAAGATTAATTCTTACACAGCCTCTAATTAATTGGATTAATTTTTTTAATAGAGTCCCACCCCTAATATATATATATATGTGGATATATATATGTAGATTTGTATATATATGTGTATATACAGTATATATGTAGATATGTGTATATACAGTATGTATATATGTGTGTGTGTATATATACAGTATGTGTATATATGTATATATATAACTGTGTGTATATATATATATATATATATATATATATATATATATATATATATATATGTATGTATATGTTTATATATGTGTGTGTATATATATATATATATATATATATATATATATATATATATATGCCAGCAACACTCATGACAATGACAAAACAATTACATTGTCAATCATGTTACGTTATTATTAAAATGTTTCCTTTTCTTTTTACTTCTCGCTGCCAATCGGGTATTTTGCTATATATATATATATATATATATATATATATATATATATATATATATATATATATATATATACAGATATATATAAATATATATATATAAATAGATAGATATGACAACAACACCCATATCAATGACAAAACAATTACATTAACAATCATCTTACGTTATTTTTAAAATGTTTGCTTTTCTTTTCATAACTTCTTTAACACACTACTTCTCCGCTGCGAAGCCTTGGTATTCTGCTAGTATATATATATATATATATATATATATATATTGTAAAAGACGGAGAAGGACACAACATAAAGGTTTGGGGTTTTCCGGCCCCGTATATTGTAGACGATCCACAATAATTAATAAAGAAAACTGGTCAAAATATAAACTAAACAGTTCATAAGCGCGACGCCGAAACATGGCGTCGGCGGCCATCTTATGAGGGAGGAGTCGGAAGTGGAGGAATGCTGGGAAGGAACCGTGAGGGAGGATGGGATCAGTGACGTCAGGAAAAGATGGAGGAGGAAGGGCGGAAGTAACGTACTGCGGGCAATCCTGGCTTATGGTGGCGGAGTGCCTTTTTTCCTAAAAGAGAGCAGAGGGAGAAAGTTAGTACCCCGACATTCCCTACTGGCAAATGTCTTCCCAAGTGTGTTAAAATCCGACCGCGGTCTCCTACTCGCGCGTGCGTGACACGATCACCCCCTTAGCCCAAAACCATCAGGTTGGGCGGACCTAACCGAGAGGTCGTGGATATGAGAGAGAGCATCGGCATTGGCCTGAAGGGTACCCCGCCGATAAGTGACAGTGAACTTATACGGTTGTAAATCCAGAAACCACCTGGTGACCTGTGGATTCGACTCTTTATGCAGGGACATCCACTGAAGTGCAGCGTGATCAGTCACCAGAGTGAATTCGCGACCCAGCAGGTAATAACGGAGATGGGTCACCGCCCACTTAATGGCCAAGGCTTCCCTCTCCACCGCCACATACCGGATCTCCCGGTCCATCAGTTTCCGGCTTAGGTACATTACGGGGTGTTCGACACCATCGACACTTTGGCTCAGCACGGCGCCCAGGCCTGTGTCCGAAGCGTCGGTCTGGAGAATAAAAGGGAGCCCAAAATCGGGCGTCCTTAATACAGGTGCCGATGTAAGGGCCTTCTTTAGGTCACTGAATGCGTGTTCCGCCTTGTCATTCCACACCACATATAAGGGAGTGCCCTTCTTTGTTAAATTGGTCAAGGGTGCGGCCCTTTCGGAGAAACGGGGTACGAACCGGCGGAAAGAAAGCTTGCACCTGCCTCTTGGTATTCGGACTGGGCCATTCCAAGATGTCTTTAACTTTTGAACAGTGTGGTCTCACCTGTCCCCGTCCCACAAGGTAACCTAAATACTTGGCCTCCTTCAAGCCAAAAAAACACTTTTGAGGGTTTATGCGGAGGCTGGCTTTAGCTAGTGTCGTAAGGACAGCAGAGACCTGCAATAGATGTTCCTCCCAGGTGCTGGAATAGATGACGACGTCATCCAGGTAGGCGGCACTATAGGACTGGTGGGGTTTCAACACTCTATCCACCAGACGTTGAAAGGTAGCGAGGTCCGGCCGGGTGACTCACTCACTACTTTGGCGATGGCTCGGATCACATGTGTTAACTCCTGCCGCTGTTTGGGTGTTAGCTCATCACCAAGGTTAAGGGCAGTCGCGCATGAGAAGAGGGAGAGGGTCTTTTTTCCTAAAAGAGAGCAGAGGGAGAAAGTTAGTACCCCGCCATTCCCTGCCGGCGAATGTCTTCCCAGGTGTGTTAAAATCCGTCCGCGGTCTCCTACTCGTGCGTGACTATATATATATATATATATGTATATACACAGTGGTACCTCGGTATACATCCTTAAACCGTTCCAGATCCTTTGACTTATACCAAACAAGACATATACCAAACTTTTCCCATAAGAAATAAAGAGAAAGTGATTAATCCTTTCCAATGAAAAAAAATCCTATTGTTATTGGCATATTATACATTGATGGGGTTGTATAAAATAATTTAAACACTGCTTAATACTAAAATACATTAATACAAACACAATTAGATGAAATAAATGAAAATTTAACCTCACTTTACTTTTTAATAACGTCTTTGTTTTTCACAATCGTAGATACCGTCGTTCTTGGCATATGGTATGCTGCAGCCATGTCCCGGATACGTATGCCACCTTCATACTTTTCAACAATCAATTCAAATTTACGTGAAAAAACACAAAATCACATGAAAATTCGCATAGAGTTATAGCGCGGATTGTTCACTGAATGCTAGAAACTGGCGTACTGATGCGCGTGGACAGTCGTGGCTTTGTCTCGAGAGTGGTAAATAAGGGTAGCGCGCGGTGTTCTAGCACGTGCTTCGTATTCCAAAGAAAGGTCGTATACCAAGTAAAATATTTTGCGTCAAGCCACATCGTATACCAAATTGGACTTATTACAAACCGGACGTATACCAAGGTACCACTGTATATAAAAACACTGACACACATTTAATGTCAAGACTTTAGAATAACAAGGTTCTAGCTGTGAGGTATGGTTTTAGAATACTGAGCTCCAAAAGTTTTGACTCTCCATTTATCTAGAGTATACAATCCTTTTCTTTAAATTTTTTTCCTGTATATACAAGCTGCATTTTCAGTTAAAGATAATGCAAGTTTTATTGAAAATGTAACTCCTAAATAAACATAATTAAGACCCTTATTGTTGTAGACTATGTTTGTAAGTGAACAGCAAAGTCTTGGTCAGGAAGCTCGGTTTCCAAGCTGTTTTATCCTATGGGATTACCGGCGAGTCCAGTGTGCCATTTATAGACTGTGTTGATGCAAGAGGAGGCTCTGCTCAAATCTGTCAGTTCTAGTTGTATTAACACGTGTTGATTGGGTCAGCACAAATTAAAACACTCAGTTTTTTCACTTACAAAAACAAAATTTAATTATTATTCAGCATAAATTATACAATCATTTCAAGAAATATTTACAATTAACAATAATGATGGGTCAGTTGAACTTAAAAATGAATTAATTTTAAAAATTAATCTTCTTTGTGCATTATAACAAACAGACTGATCGGGGAATATACTGAAGCACGCTCACTTCTATATATTATATATAAATAATATGGGGATAGACATGTTTGCTTGTAATGTTCAAAAAAATAATAAAACTGTACAATGCAGTTATAAAAATTAAAGAAAAAATGTAGATGGCATAAATTGGCTAAAACAGATACACAGACAATTTCAAATATACAGAACTTAATCTAATAAGTGCCTTTTATTATTTTCATCAATAGTTAAATCAAATACACACAACTCTATGATGCACAGTTAGTTTAACACTCAGAAATAAAACAGGCCAAAGACACATAAAACAAGTGACATGTTTATTAGAGGAGGCGCTGAGATGGAATCCCAAGTTGAAATGCCTTAGTGATGCTCAGTGATGCCCTGTCTTTGTCTGTAACAGTCGAAGCACAAGTTTGTCAAACTCTTTGCTCACTTAAAAAAAAAAAAAGATTTACTTTTACCAATACTAAAAGTGTATTATTGCGGATTTTAAATTTCACTTTAAACATATATTTACATTTATATGTATTTAGTTTATATTCTTATAGTCTAAATTCACTACAAGTAAAATGGTATTCTGATTAACAAAATAATGGTGCTGAAAATAAAAAGAAAGGACTGTCTACTCCCCAGCACCACATGACGTACCACTCGCTGTCTACTGGTCCATCAATAATTCTTTAATAATAATAATTCTTTGCATTTATATAACGCTTTACTCACAAAGCACTCAGCAATTGCAGGTTAAGGGTCTTTCTCAAGGGCCCAACAGAGCAGAGTCCCTTTTGCCATTTACGGGATTCGAAACGGCAACCTTCCGATTGTCAGTGCATGAACAGATCTTCTGCTCCTTACTCACAGAGATACTTTCTGTACTCAGAAATTCACTGAAGCCAAATGAGGCTCTGGCATCAGCACATCCAGGTAGATGGGAACTCTGTGGATCTTTTCAAAGGTGCCTACAGCTCTTGACAGCACTTCATCAGGTAGTTGTAGAGGCCATCTGTCAGCTGCTTATCTTCTACTGTATATAGGTCATTAGCCAGTCACCTTTAGGATCTTCATAATTTTTAAACTATTTGGATGACACCTTTTCAGATACAGCAGCCTGTTGGACAAGCAAATACAAGAGTTTGGTGTTATAAAGTCATAATAGCTCTTTGCTACAGATTACAATAACAAAGTTTTACTTGTTATCTGAACTAAGTTACCAGCAAGTGATTATCTGCTCAATGGTCCTTTATGATGAACTCCAACAGTTTTTCATGTTGAGTCCTCCTGGACACCCTGATGATATCTGCAGCCACAGAAACCCGAGTCCCTTGTTCTCCAGTCAGCTGCCCTTCTGCAGCCACACAGCCAGCCTGCTCTCCTACATGGTTGACACACACAAATAAAACATCAAACCTTCATCTGTAGTATTTGTCTTGTGCAAGCTGTCTGGTTTTGGTCTGAGCACTCCTGTTTTCTCATAAAAGTGAAAACTTTGGAATAGAGTTCAAACTGTTAAAATGACTTTGTGGTTCACTACAAAAACTCTCGTTGGTGGTTATCTCAATAGTTTTTTAGAATACATCAATCATTTCAGAGAATTATGAATACACCAATCTGGACACTACCTAAAGAAATATGCAAGTCACAGGCATGTCATCCTAAGATAACAAGGATATATACAGTGCTCTCCCCTATTATTGGCACCCCTTGTAAAAATTAGTAAGAAGGGTTAGAAAAAAAAATTCTGTTTGCTGAAGAAATGTTATCTTGTACTAAAAAAATGAGAAACATCTGACTTTTAATTGAAACAATTTCATTCAGAGAAAAACAAAGCCCTCATCAAGAAATAAATATTTTTTAAATGAACATTTTTATAAGTGGTGTCATTAATAGGGGAGGGAACGTTAAATGAATGCCACAATTAAAGGTATGCTACACATGAAGAAAAAAAAATATATATTATCAACATCTTTAAAAGACTGACAGTAAAATCAAAGGGTTCCTCCATGGTCAGATAAAGCGCATACTGAGAGAGAATAAGAGAAAAAGTACTGCAATCCTAAACAATCTAAACACAAATGTAAAGTATACATAAAGCTTACAGTTAATATTCAAATACCATCAACATGTCTATTCCTCAGTCTACTGAACCAGCAGGGATGTCCTAGGAAAAGAAGGAAAGAAAAAAAGACACACATGAAAGTCAAACACTACAAGTGAATTACAAGTTTAAGGAATGGTTGTTTGCTATTTACCTTATTTTTCATTAACATCCAATTTTCAGAAGATATTCTTGTAGCATCTTTGCTGAAAGGAAAAAATATAAATGTCACTTGTAATTAAATTGAAAAGGCTCTGTGAACATCGCGACTGTCAGTCTGTGTCACATACAATTAAGAGGCACACTGCCCATTGCAGGAAAGTTTTTAACAATTTAACAATTGGTTAAAGTTACACTTGATAGACAACTTCAAACGTTGATAATTGGACAGGTGAGATTTTGATTGTCATAGAGTAACAATAATCTCATTCGTCGAAGTTCTGAATTAGCACAATATGATTTGCTGTAGTCAAATTTGATTCACAGTTATCCCGCCTTCAGGTCCACCCATAATGTCTCTGGTCTGCAGCAATACCCTTCTCGGCTGCCTGGCTGTCTTTGTGAGTCACAATATCCTGTCATCGTAAGTGTCTGTTGTCCCAGGCAAACGTTGCCATAGGTGCATCAGCTACATGAATGTGTTCAGCACCACGATCAGCTGGGGGCCGATCAGCTGATGCCAGTACCTCACTTTCATTTTCAATCTGCATCTCCAGATCACTTGTATCAAAATCAAAGTTTGATTCAGCGATAATAAGTAAAAAGTCATCCACAGATTATTTTGCTTTGAGCATTCACTTTGGTTTCTCTCCACATGCCATTTTAGAAGCTGTTTTCTCTTCGCTACTCATGGACGCGTAGGGAATTGAGGTCAAATCAACAAAGCTAACTTTCCTTCTAGTAAAAGCGTATCGAAAAGCACTGTAACAAGAAGATAACTGATCTCTATCGATCGCTAATGAGACTGAGGTTTTCAAAATAATAATAATAATAATAATAACAAAAACTGTGATAAAATAATTGTTGGCATTAATTAATTAATGCGTTGTGATAATAATGTGTTAACTTGCCCAGCTCTAATATATAAATACTGTATATGTATTGTCACACACGTGTGCATGGGAGGCAGCTAAAGGGCTTAAATGAAGGCAGTTTGGAGGCATGCCGGGATGTGGCAGAGTGCACTGACTCTTTTTCTCACTTCCCTGTAGACCATGAGCGATGTAGGGCCTGATCCAATGAGCGATGAACACATGCCCGATCCTTATGACCTCACTTCCTGTTCTACCCTTTTCCCTCAGTCTTGTTTTGGACTCCGTTGTATGTACTTCAGTGCTAATTATTGTGATAAAAACGACTTTTGCAGCCGGGATACCATATTACACGGGTGGCTGCCCCAAACCTTTATCTGTTCATGTCTCGTTATTGTGACAGTATATATATATATTGCAAATATTATGTTTGCAATCCGATTGAGAACTGGGGAAGGAAAAGTCAATACCTTGGATTCTTTTCCATGTTCCTCAAACTATTCCTAAACAATTGCATTGCATTACATTGTAGCAGGGTGCAATATCTTGCTAAAAGAGGCTGTTGTCATCAGGGAATACCATTGCCATCAAGGGGTATATATGGTCTGCAACAATCTTTAGGAAGTTGGTACATGCCAAAGCAACATCCACATGAATGCCAGGAACCAAGGTTTCCCAGCACAAAATATCCCCAGACCATCACACTGCCTCCACCGGTTTGCCTTCTTTCCATAGTACATCCTGTTGCTCTTCCTCAGATAAACAATGTACACACACCCAGCCGTACACATAATCTAAAAAAAATGTGATCAATTAGTGCCACCTAATTAGGGCCACCTTCTTCCATGCCTCTGTGATTCAATTCTGATACTAATGTGCCCGTTTTAGGCACTTTTAGCAGTAGACAGGGGTTAGCATGGGCAATCTGAGCAGTTTGTGGCCCACTGTTTTGGAGATGCTCTGACCCAGTTGTCTTGCAATTACAATCTGGCCCTTGTCAAAGTCACTTGGATTCTTATGCTTGCCCATTTTTCCTGCTTCCAACACATAACCTTCAAGTACTGGCTGTTCATTTTCTGCCTAATATATCAAATACATATTTCTTTGACAAGTGTCATTCTAATGAGTCAATCAATTTTATTTACTTCACCTGTCAGTGCTTTTAATGTTGTGGCGGATTGGTGTACATACAGCTATTGAAATGGGCTGGTACAGAGTACTGGCACTATAGCCGTTTCCTGTTTTTAGCAGTTGAATGCTGGCAGTGTTTTCAAGTACAGTATACTGGCATGCATCATACATATCCAATCTCTTTTCCCGCCAATCCTCTCCAGCCCTGGATGTTGATTTGACATTTAGTGTATGGTAGCACTCGAGAGTACCCACACTTAAGTATAACAGCTTCAAGCTTCAAGTAGAAGTAGATTCCTAAGAACGTACATATATGAAAACATGATCATTTCACTAGTATTTCTTAGAATGGAAAGTATTATTATGTTCTCATGTGAAAATAAGCCTAAGGGGTGTAATTTTAGCTAAAGGCTGTGGGTTAATTCTGTAGATAGAAGATGCATACCTTGAAACCAGTCTCTAAGGTCTGACCTTTGTGTCCTCTTCCTCATCTCTGAATTTTCACAGAAATATCCTTGGATGTCATTGTACTGTTGATTTGACAGTTAGTGTATGGCAACACTCGAAAGTACCCACAATTAAGTATATCAGTGTCAAGCACTGATTATATTCTTAAGAACTCATGAATGTGGAAGCATTTTATCTCACACAGAGAACCATAGATACATGGAATAAGTTACCAAATAGTTAGTAATTATTCAGACTTTAAGGATCTTTTAGTCCTGGGTGTACTATGGAATGCACAAATTCCATTCAATTTATTGCTGCATATTGCTCTTTGATTCAAGTACAACATGTAGTGAAATGTGCCCTGAATTGGTCCATGAGACTGTGCAATAAGTTAAATAGATAATTTATATTAAATTAAAAAAGAAGGAATTAAATTAATAAAAAGAAACTTAAAACTAACTGTAAAACTAAGGCGATGCAATAAATAGGGAAAAGGTACAGTATATATCCAAAGCATTACAATTTTAAACAAGATCTGTTGTGCAAATGTAACAGAACAGAATATCTATGTACTGTAAGCTTCAGTGTGCTAGTTTGATTGTTAAGTAGACTTAATGACTTGGCGGCAGCTGAGAAGTAGTGAGGTAGAGAATTCTTCCTGTGTTAATGAAGATTTGAAAAGATTTGTGGTAGCATGTCCAGGTTAAGAAATCTGTGGACAGAAGCTCCTCCTGAGCCTCTCTGTTTTGTCCATAATACTTCTAAACTATTTGTCCGATTTCAGCAGGTTCAACAGATAGTTACTGGGGTGAGATGAGTCTTTGATGATTCTAGTTGCTCTGGCCCTGCATCTCCTGGTATAAATATCCTGCAGAGATGTTAGGTCAATTCTGGTTTATTGTTCTGCCACCCAGATCACTCTTGGTAGTTCCTTAATATCCCATACACAGCTGTTCCTAAACCAAGGGGTAATATTCTAAATCAAGACACTTTTACAGCACCAGAGTAAAAAGTAATTAGGATCACTGAAAAAACTCTAAACTTCCCCAGCTGTTTAAAATGGTAAAGATGCTGCCTTGCATTTTCAGATTTGGCTTGAATATGATCAGTCCATGCGAAATCATCTGTGATGTGATCACCCAGATAATTAAAAGTGTTCACCCTCTTCACTGCAATTCTGTAAATGTTGAGGAGAGTGTAGGACCACTGCTGTCACCATTTGAAGTCCACCATCAACTCCTTATTTTTACTGACATTCAGTTGTAGGCAGTTCTTCTGACACCACAATGCTAGGTTCTTCACTTCATCCATGCATGCTGTCTCATCATTGTTGGAGATGAAGTCCAGCACCACTGTGTTATCTGCAGATCTGATGATGGGGTTGGAAGCATGTGTGACCACAGAATCATGAGGCGAGTGCAGAGGGTACAGAACAGAAGGCTGAGTACACAGCCTTGTGGCACTCCCATATTGAGTGTAATGATACCAGAGGCGCATCTACCAACTTTCGCCACTTGTGAGCTCCCTGTAAGAAAGTTGAAAACCCAGGCACACAGGTGGCTGTTCAGTCCCTGGTATCTCACCTTAGTGAACAGTCTATTGGGGACAATTGTACTGAAAGATGAACTATAACCAGTGAACAGCAATCACACATAGTTCCTCTTCTTCATATCCATGTGGCTGAGAGTGGTATGCTGGACGTGGGAGATGGCATTCACCGTTGATCAATAGACCAACTGGAGTGTGTTTGTGGAGTTGGAAATGGATGCTGTAATTAAGACTTTAAATAACCTCTCAAAAACTTTCATGACTACCGAGGTCAGTGGAACAGATTGGTAGTCATTTGGGCATGAGAGCTTATTGTTCTTTGGTACTAGGACAATAGTGGACCTTGTAAAAAACATAGGGACCACACACTGACCCAGAGACTTGTTGAAGGTGGAGGTGAAGACTCCAGTCAGCTGGTTAGAGCACGTTGTGCTCTGTGATTGTGATGACATCACCATGTGCTGTCAGCAGGCTGTGGCTGCAGCTGTCCTTAGGATTATTAGCCTCATTACGGGTATAGAACACATTAAGTTCATTGGCAAATACAAAGTCGGCACCCACAGCCGCCTTGAATTTGCTTTTAAAGTCTGTAATTGTGTAAGTAGTTCGTTTTGTTGGCATGTGGAAGAATGACTCCACACTCTCCCGATACAGGTGTTTTATGTCCTTTACAGCGAGCCATACACCATATGAAGCAGCTTTGTAAGCGCTCATATCAGCTGGAGGTGACTCCTGCCTTATACGCAAGGGTATGGACGTTCACTGCCTTATGGATAGTTCCATCAAACTATGGTTTCTGGTTAGCAAAAGTCTTTGCAGAGTAGAACAGAGGCTCAACGTGCTATAACAAGCTTACAGTTAAAAAATGATACATAAAGATACAAACTCCACTAAACATAAGGACAGCTTCTGAATTTTATTAGGAACTAGGTGTGTCAGAAGAATGTGTGAAAACGCCGTAATATTGGAAAGCACATTCATCCTATGATTAGTCTCTAAAGTCATTATCTTAATTATAATAAGCTTATTTCAAGGAATATTATGATTCCGTTCCTCCAGCTAAGGAGGCATTCTAACTGCATGCCTAAATACCTGAGCTGATTTGTTGCAATAAAATTATGCAGTAGTTCTACTCTCCTTTTGATGATCCTTAAATTATTGCACTAAATAGCCCACTTAATTTATGACATGATTTTTATTTCCCAAGTTTATAAAAACATAAGACTAGTCTTGATGAAAGTAGCTGCCCGACAAAGCTTGACATTTCCAATTCACCTAATACTTAAAAAATGTTTCTCTTTAGGTTTCTTTTGTGGACTGCTTATAACTAGACTCCTGGTAACTAGTTTCATGTAGCAAGTTGAATTTTAATTTTCTAACATGTCCTAAATTTATCTTTAAACTAGGGGGCTTCGCCCCCTGCTCACATCGCTCGCCAAACCCCATGTTTGGTTTTAAGGATACATACTTTTAAGATTTTTTTTCTTTGAATTGTTGCTATTTCATTAGTTTCACTTTTATTTCAGAACTTCTGTAAAAGCAATATTTGGAATCTTTGGTGTCCCAATGTGCTGAATCTTTTAAATGAGGTCAGTGAGATGTGTTTAATGACTTTGTACCATAATTCAGGATAGGTTTCTCTGTTTGGAATTTCAGTACAGACAAAACGATCTTCATCATCAGCAGTTAATCATTTTTTTTGCAAATTAACCAATGAATGCATGTGAGATAAACCACATTTTTGAAATTCTCTGTCTTAAACTTCAAAGCCTTACAATATTTTCATACATGTCCATATATTCGATCTCTATTCGACTTTTCGTTATTTCTACGAGTAATAATTTCTCTTTGTTTGCGCTAATGCGATGTTTGCTTTCTTTGTTTTGACACTGTTGTTTTTTTCTGCTTTCTTATTCTGTATCTTGCCCTGCATGTGTTTCACGTCTACGTTTTTTTTTTTGAGTCTTTTGAATTCCAGTTTTCATTTTCTCTAGCCTGCTCTGCATGTGTTTGGCCCCCTTGTTTTTTAAACTCTTTATGACATTTTATTTTTTTTTCTACTCTGTCTTTCATTTCTGACCTTGCTTTGTCCTGCTTATTTTTCAATGACACCTGGTCCGTGGTGATTGTTTTTGCTTTTTCGAGTAATAATTGTCCATTTGTTTGCACTACTGTGATCTTTACTTTCTTTTTTTATACTTTCTAATTTTCCTACATTCATATTCTTTAACTTTCTCTGTATTTGTATCACACCATTTTTTTTTCAGCCTTTCGAATTCCATTGCTTTCATAATCTCTAACCTGCTCTGCATGTGTATAGCGTCAATGTTTGTGAATGTCTTTATGAAGTTCTACTTTGTCTTTTACTCTGTCTTTTAATTCTGAGCCCGATTGGACGTGCTTTTTTTCAATTTCACTTGTTCCAGGCTGATAATTACTTTCCTTATTTTCTGAATTTGCACCTTAATTATTTGTTTTCTTTTTTCCATTTTTTTCTCTCCAGTGCTTTTGAGGCTCTTTCTTCTTCGCTTAGTTGTCTATGTTTCATTTATAACGTATTGTCCTTGTATGCTTTATATGCGCTAAAAGCCCTGGATCTGTGTGTGCTCAAAGCCTTACACTCACAAGACTGAGTGTTTTGCTGCTCATGGTCTTATTTGATATTGGTTGTAAGTAGGGCGTGTCTTGCAAGAATCTCATGTTCTATGTCATCGCGAGATGGTCCTGGGTCAATCTCTTGGCACATAGTCTCATGTTTATGGTGCCCCGCGAGATGCTCTGTGGCCATTCTCTTTCGTCTCGCAGGTCTTTTAAGTCTCTTCCTTGATCTTAACATGAAGATCACATCTCTCCAGGATTTTTTTTATAATAGAGAGATAAGTTACTACAGAATAAGACTATCAAACAGAGTTTGTAGCATACTGTAAAATTTTCCATATCTGCTGAATTATAATGCATACATTAAATCGATGCTACACCTAAAAATCAGTAAAATGAAGAAAATAAAATATGACTACCCAATTTTCATTTGTCTTTTATGTTCATGGTAAATAATGGATTGTCTCTTTTTAATTTCTTTCCTTAAACTAAAGTGATTCAACTCTTTCAGTCTTATCTCATAAATCATTTTAAGCAGTACTAAAGTAAGAGTAGTAATTGGTCATAAATATATTATCATTTTTAGTAGTCCTTTTTATCGGTGATGTCTTCACTCTGTACTTTCTGGCACCACTGGTCAAGACAACAAGCAAGCCTTATTATTATCAGACCAAAATATCATGGAGGAGAATGTTAAGCCCTCTGGCTTCAAAGAGAGATCGAGCATAAAATGGTTCCTGTTACATCAAAGTGCTCATAAACATACCAGCAAACCTTCAAATTATAAGATTTATAGAAAGAAAAACTGTAGTGGAATGGAAACTTGAAGTCCAAGAGCTATAGAAAGCATTTGTTATCTTACATTTGCACACAGAGATCATTGAGGTTTTTCTGTTAAATAATCATAGTTATAAACAAGGAAATGTATGTTTATTGCATGTGTGTCTGAGTTCAGTTGTAAAAGATTTTTTTTTTCAGATTATTTGTGTAAAACATGAAAAAAAGAAGTGTCCAGATGCAATAGTTTTACAGTAAAAACTACAATTTAAATTTATTCTAGTACCTATTGCAAAGTTTTAACACTAAAATAGTTAACCATGAATCAGCAAAAGTAAAGATGACACTATCTGAAGAAAATTTTGAACTTTTGGTGTGCTAATTATGCATTGTTCATACTTAACCATTTGTCTGTTAGCCTTATCTAAGCTCAAATACTCCACCCATAGTAGAATGAAAAATTATTAACTGCTGAAAAACAACTCACCACACCAGAAAAACCCTAAAGCAAATATCGGAAAATGAGCTGATGATGAGATTCACAGCCTACAGTAATTTTATTTTCATGTTTGCAAATGCATTGCATGTCTAATATACAAGGTGTAACTAAAAGCTAACCTTGTATTGCTACTGTGCGTAGCACTGGGAAAATGCAGCAATTACATGGAAATATAAACCTAAAAAATCTAATTTCTCTGAAGTAAGCAAAACTGTTAGTGTTTTTTTTAATATCTACAAATGGAGCTTTTTCTCACCAACATAATTAAAGCTTGAATTATTCCAATTAATCCACCGATTAAACTGCAAGCTAAAACCTTTGTGTTGATTCTTTCAATGTTCTGAACTTGTTTTTATTTCAATTACAAGTTCACTGGCAGATGAATCTAGTAGCAACTTAGAGCATGGCAGGAGCAACCCATCACTGTTCATTTTACTTCCACTCTCACCATTACCTAATAATCCTTACCTGTATGCCTTTGGGATGTGGAAGGAAATGTGTGTGAATGTGGATGTGTGAATGTTTTCTCCACCACTATGGAGACAGTGACTGGGGGAATTAACTCAGAACGATCAGAGGAGGAGGTAGCAATGCCAAATATTGTGCCACCAAACTGTCCCCTGTAGTAATATATTTTCAAATTCCTTTCTGTTAAAATGGTCAAAATGAGCATATAAATAAGCCTAATTTGGTTACATGCATAATATTTTATGATAATAAGAACATTAAAAAATATAAACGGATATTTGCTTTGTTCAAACTTCACTACATTCAAGTACATTGCATTCATAGTAAATTACTCAAATATACCTACAGAGTTGCAGTGGGCTGGCGCCCTGTCTGGGGATTTGTTCCTGCCTTGCGCCCCGTGTTGGCTGGGATTGGCTCCAGCAACCCCCCGTGACCCTGTGTTAGGATATAGCAGGCTGGACAATGACTGACTGACTGAACTCTCTGTCGATAATGGAAATGCTTTCACATTTAATTCAAGAAAATTATATTCATAAGGCAAATGTAGCTACAGAGGTACATTTGAAGCTTCTGTAGATACTGGACATGTTTTTAGTGCTTATGTTGTACCTCAGTTAGCAGTGCAACTGTAAGTGGCACCACAGTTGGACACGCAATTTGCTTTTGCATTCTCATATCTTGCACAACAGTGTGCCTAAAGGTAAAAGCAATCATACCCTCCACCCCACCAGGCATCAGTTACATAATGGTGTTGAAGAAAATGACATTCCAGCAATGATAAGCAATTTTTGCCTTGCAGGATTCTTACAAGAAGCAAAAACTGGACAAGTTACTCATTTTATTAATAGAGTCAGATACAGCTTTCTTTGACACTTAGAAATCTACTTTTATTTAGCTATATACTTTTTATCTATCTATTGTCATACATATGTCTATCTCAGCTGAGGTAAGCACTACCACTCCAGGTCAAAAGGGGGTACTATTGCTGTGTCTTCTCTTCCACCTGCAGTTCAGTGAGGACACCAAACCGTGCCCACCCAGAGCAGGCACCACCCTTTCCAGTTGGGGATCCTTAAAACTGGATGGACAAGAAAGGTGGTGTCTCATATCATACCCAAACATGATCAAAGGTAGAGCACCTGTATATTTTTTATTGTGTCACCATGAGGCAATTTTCTTTCATTTTTGTTTTTTCATTAATAGGGGTCACACGATTTGTTCCCCAACTGTTATTTGTGGACTCCTATCTATCTATCTATCTATCTATCTATCTATCTATCTATCTATCTATCTATCTATCTATCTATCTATCTATCTATCTATCTATCTATCTATCTATCTATCCACAGATGCTAATGAAATTAACAACAGCAATGGCTCACATACAGATGATAACTAGCTGTTCAGAAATTCCACTTGGGACAGATGGTAATTTCTTACTTTAAAAATGTTTTAATGTAGCAAGGACAGTGCAAAAGTCACGTTGCTTACCTTTACTATCCACTTTATAGTGAAATGCATTGTTCAGTATTAATCAACTAAAAGTAAGCAAAAGAAACTGTGGTAAATTATAGATAACATAATATTTGAGCATACACTGTGCTTTTAATTTATTCTTAACTTAATCTTAATGAAATACTCTACTAAACAAATATTTCAGTCTATCTGTGTAGTTATCTAAATCACATCTTACCATTATTAAAATGAGTTTCCCATGAATAGCAGTTGTAGTTAGCCCTTGTGATAATCTGAGAATCTCAGCAATACAAAAGGGCCTTGCTGTTAAATTGCTTACTTGGATTCAGCCAGTTAGGGACCCAGGGCACCCTGACAGGACAGTATAGCTCCACTTGCCTGAGTGTATCTTAAGATTCCTCAGGAGGGGCTGGAGAAAGTTTCTGGGAATACTATAACTTGGTCTACCCATCTCAGCATGTGCCACACTGCAATAAAATGTTCATGTTGATTAATTTAGTAGATAAGCTTCAAGTCAATTCTTTGGGAATCTATTCAGGTGCCACCTTATTAGAGCACAATAAGTTTATTATACATTCTTGTGTTATTGAAAGAACATCTGTCTTTGCAAAACGTTTTCTTTGCACTTCATTTTTAGTTTTTATAAATTTTTTTTACATTTTATTTGAAGAAAATATCATTCCTCATGATCAAATCTAAACAATGAAGATAACATTACATACAATCAAGTTGAACTTAAATAAACAAATTTCAGTCCCCACCTGAGAGAAAGAGAGGAGAGCCAACAACAAGAGCAAATCTTTTTCCCAATATAAATGCATATTCTAAAATGGTGTTAAATAGATCTTGCCATATTAAAAAAAAATTGAACAGATCCTGTAAGTGCAAATTAGATTTTTTTCCAGTTTCAATACAGTGTAGAACATCAGTTAACCACTGACTTATAAAAGGTGGTCTGGGATTGTTCCAGTTGACCAAGATAAACCTATAAGCTAGTAGTGTGGTATTGGCAATTACAATCAATTTGTCCTTCTCCACTTTAAGCCCATCTGGGAATACACCAGATTTGCTAGGAGTGATTGTGATACCAAAGCTATCTGATAGGCATTCAAATATTTTGTCCAAAACAATGTTAATTTAGTGCATTCCAAAACATGTGGCCCAGTGAGGCTGGAGCTAGATTGCAATGTTCACAGGTTAAATCTTGCTCTAGATATATCTAGACAATTTAAAACAAGGTAAATGTGATTGATAAAAGACTTTAAGTTGATTGATTGAATGTTTTGTATATATGGAGCTGGAGTGTATTCTGTGCATGGCTGCCTTCCACTCCCTTTTCTGAGATATTAAGCAAAAGATCCTTTCTCCACCATTCCATAGGATCTTTGAAAGGAAGAGACTTTAATATGCTTCTATATATTATTGAGATGCTGTCTGAGTCTTCAGGTCTGATTAGTATTATTTCTGGAATAAAATGGGTGGAAGGTGAGGAAAATTGGAAAATTGGGTGGGTTCCTTTTAGCAAAGTTTCTGATTTGAAAGTTGTAGAAATATTGTGCCGATTGTATGTTAAATTTGAAGTAAAATTGTTTATAAGAAGCAAAGACGTTATCTATATACACACTTTTATTAAAATTAATTTTGAGTATGGCTATCTATTGAAATTCTGCCAGTGCTTTAAGGGCTACTGGTAAGGACGTTTGTGGGTCTGATATATAAAGTTCCATATCATCTGAATATTAAAAATTAGATTTCTATGCTTGCAAATGTATTGCATGCCAAATATACAAGGTGTAACAAAAAATAACCTTATAATGCTACTGTATGTAGCACTGGGAAAATGCAGCAATTACATGCAAGTATAAACCTAAAAAAAAATCTATTTTATTTGAAGTAAGCAAGGCTGCCAGTTTTTTCTTAATATCTACAAATAGGGCTTTTTCTCACCAACAGAATTAAAGCTTAACTTATTCCAATTAATCCACCAATTAAATTACAAGCTAAAAAACCTTCTGTTGAATCATTCAATTTTCTGAGCCCATTTTTATTTCAGTTACAAGTATGCAGGCCAATGGATCCAGTAGCAACTTAGAGCATGGCAAGAGCCAACCCATCACTGTTCATTTTACTACCACTCACACCATAGCCCAAGTCACCAATAATCCTTACCTTTATGTCTTTGGGATGTTGGAGGAAACTGAAATACCATGGATAAGGGGAACGTGGCGTGAAATCTGTACAGACAGTGAGTGGGGGAATTAACCCAGAGTGATCAGAGGGTGAGGCAGCAATGCCAACTACTGTGCCACTCAGATGTCCCCTGTAGTAAAATATTTTCAAATCCCTTTCTGTTAAAATGGTCAACATGAGCATATAAATAAGCCTAATTTGTTTAAATTTCACTATAATTCAAGTGCATTGTATTCATAGTAAATTATTCAAATATACCTACAGAGTAAACACTCTGTAGATCCTGGAAATGTTTTCACTTTAAATTCAAGAAAATTATATTCATAGTAATTAACTCAGATGTGACTACAGAGGTACATTTGAGCTTCTGTAGATATTGAACATGTTTTCATTGCTTATGTTACACCTCAGTTAAGCGGTGTGACCGAAAGTGACATAACAATATAATGCGTAATTTGCTTTTGCATTCACATATCTCGCACCACAGTAAGCCTAAAGGTAAAAGCAATCATACCTTCCACCACAGCAGGCATCAGTTACAAAAGGGGTTGAACAAAATGACATTGCAGCACCCATAAGCAATGAATGTGATTGTGATAGTAATGTTTTCCATTCATGTCCTTATCTGATAATCCCCTTTATCTGTGATGCGTGTTGAAAGTGAATGGCCAATGGCTCAATGGCCGTTGCAAAAAGAAATGGTGATAGGAGGCATCCTTGTTGAGTACCACATTGTACTTTGAAATAGTTTGAGATAATGTTGTTAATACAGACTGAGGTTTCTGGTTTGTATAAAACAATTGTATCCGTGCACATATATTTGTGACAAACCCAAATGTATGCAATGTGATCAGTTGGTAATTCCATTCAACCACATCAAATGCTTTTTCTGCATTTAAAGACAATATGATCTCTGGTGTATTAGATTTTATGGGTGATTATATTACATTAAATAAACATCAAAGATTACAAGCTAAGTGTCTGCTTGTAATAAATCTGGTTTGGTCTTGTGATATTGCAGAAGGACACACTTTCTCAGTCCTTCTAGCTAGAACTTTAGAGAGTATCTTAACATAATTATTCAGAAGTGAAATTGGTCTGTATGATGCACATTGTAATAAGTCCTTATTTGTCTTTGAAAAAACAGTAATTAATGCTTGGCAAAAAGAGTGAGGTAGAATTTTGTTGTTTCTAGCTTCCATACACATTATAATAATAATAGTGGTGATAACGTATTTAAAAAATATTATAATATCCACTGGCAGCTTTCTCACTTCGGAGTGAGCTTAGTAATTTGCATCTAGTAATTCTGGGAGTGTCAGAGGTTTATCCAGTTCCTCTGCACTAAGGCTATCTAGCTGTGGTCTTTGTAATGCATCAAAAAACTCACCAGAATGTCATTTGTCTTTTTTAACTTAACAGAATATATGGACTTATAGTACTCCCTAAATGTGTGGGTTATATTTTAATGGTCAATGCTCTTGATCTGTGTTTGTGATTTCTGTAATTGCATTGCAAACTTCGTATTTGTGGATTTCTTGAGCTAAAATCTTACTAGCATTCTTTCCGTGTTCATAGTAATGATACCACGATTTAAAGATAAGCTGTTCCATTTCTTTTATTGACAAGAGGTTAAATTCTGATTGCAGAACCTATCTTTGTCTATAAAATGCCTCATTTGGAGAACTTGTGTATTCTCAATCTATTCTGATAATTTCACTCAGTAACTGTGACACCTTCTTGGTCTCCAATTTATTTTTATGGAAAAAAAGCCTAAAGAGTTTCCCAGAGTACTCCTGCAGAAACTTCTAAAGATGCATTTGTTTCTGAAATATAATACATTTGTTTGGAGGTGAATTCTGTTAAGTTCTGCTAATCAAAGGGGGTTAAAATGTCAGCTACTATATAAGTGTGTAGAGCATTATGATTCAAGCTCCAAGGTCAGATGGGTGTGTTCGGAGATAGCAATAGCATTGTATTTGCAAGATTTGATAGTAGGCAATAAATTATGATCAAAAAGGAAATAATAAATTCTTGAATAACTGTAATGTACAGGTGAGAAGACGGAACATCCTCTTGAGTTTGGATTTAACAATCTCCACGGGTCTGATAAGATATGATCCATTACAAACTGTGTGATGTGTTTGCGGTATTAGATGTTATCAGCACTGTTAGTTGAAGACCTATCCAGGTCTGGATTTAAAACACAGTTAAAGTCTCCAGCAATTATAATTTTATGTGTGCTCATACTGGGAGTAAATGCAAATATATTTTGAATGAAATCTCTGTCATCCACATTAGGTGCATAAGTATTTATCAAAATTACTTTAAATAAATTACCCATCCCCAATTACATATCAACCTTCAGATATTACATATGATACTACAAATTAGATTATTTTATGTATTAAGATGCTTACACCTCTAGTTTTCTCTGTATTGCTGGAGTGAAATATTTGGCCAATCCAATCTCTTTGCAATCAAAATTTGTCCTTACTTTAAGTCTCCTGTAAAAATACTGTCTTATTATTTTGGTCTGTTAGACGAAGGAATTCTTTTTTCTCTTTAGATTGTGATAGAAACCTTTGACATTCCAGCTTGCTTACAAAGTTCACTATTTGGTCAGAGAGACAGTGCTTCTTAACTTTTGAGGACATTTTGTAATCTTAAGTGAAAGTAGTGTGTTATTTAATAAAATAACTTTAACCTTGATTTCATATTGTTGGTATGTACAGTATTATGGCCAAGGGGCCGATTATTATGTTGGCACTTAAACTTGTTGAGGTGAAAAAGATAAAATAAGAAGTAACTTGTTCTCTTCCCCTAACAGATTCCAGGACAGCCCTCCCTCTGCACTTCATTTAGAAGTTGCTGGATTCCTCATCAATCATTTGCTTACACAGTAAAATGATTGTTTAACCTTAAAGGAAAAATGTTGACAAATGCTCTTTCAAGGTTACAGTGCTTCTGTATGACTTCACACTAGATGATCTTTGAAACCCTCATACTGTCAAAGTTTGTTCTGGAATCCTCACTGATAGAAGAACCTCTGAGTAAAAAACAAAGGTAATGTTCATATTATCATATCGTTTTTGTTCTGCAGAACCATGTAATGTTGGCACAACTCTCCTATATTTTTCAGATGCATATTTGCACTTGTAATTGCTGTAAATGAATCAGAAAATCCATTGTTTATAGTCTTCATGATGTGCCTATTAGTTCTCATAATGTTTATTTATGGAGCAGATAGACATATTGTAAGACAAGATAATTAAATTAATCATCATGCAATGTACTATCTGTTTACTTTGTTATGTGTCAATAGCTTTAAAAAATTTTGGAGCCCAAAGTGCCTAGAGGGAAACCATAAGAAACTGTTGAGCTGAATCTGATATTGACAAACCAATGAGCACACCAATAATAAAAGGCTCCTGATGCCAGTACTGTGTTGGTCTCTCGACAGCGAATATGAAATACATATAATAAACTTGTAGATGTTGAAGAAAATGCGGTATTGACATTTTGGGTAACACTATAGAAAAGCACGTCTTCGTGTCTTCACAATAACTAGCCGTTCTTTATTTGTGGTTTATATAAGAAAAATGGAAAACATTTGGAAAAAAAATGCACTTGCTTAAGCCCGACTATTCAAACTGCAGCCCTGCCTACCTGTATCGCGGCGGGCGTGTCAGGAGCCTCCCTGCAAAAAATTTAGCGCATTGCAATGCAATTCATGTCTTAAACTCCATGCTGAAGAAGATATGATCATTAGTGTATGCTAAAGTTCATTTTTGAGCATCCAGCTTATTTCCAAAAGTAGGATTATGTTTGTTTATTGTATACAAACAAAATGCTTCAAATGTCAAAGAAGGACGAAGCCGTAATTTGTAGACTAATTAAAAAAAAGTAATTTAACTTTTAGTTATTATCATCACCCCTTTATGCCGAGCGCCAATGTTTGCTAAACTCTACTCAGTGCTCTGCAACTGCAGGACTTGGGCATTTTCGATTCTTATAAGCAGCTACATCCTCTTCATCATTTTCGGAGGTTCGGTCCTCATGGTTCTGGAAGAACCGAAGGAAACGCAGTTGCGGAGCTCCTTGCGCATCCTGCGAAGCCGCTTCCTGCAGGCGCACACCTGCGTGTCAGACGAGCAGCTTGAAACCTTCACCGAGCAGGTGCTTCGTGCTCAGAAGTTTGGAATCCCCGTTTTGATCAACGAAGACGATAGGAACAATTACGATTTCACGTCATCTCTGTTTTTCCTCACCGCGTTTCTCACAACTACCGGTAAGATGCTCTTTCACTGAACCTTGGGCTTTATTCACTTTTTATATGAACTTTTACTAAGTTGACTTCAATCGAAAGATCGCCTGCAAATGCATTTTCCTATTTTCTGGATGAAAGCACATAGGCTACATATTATACAATAATACATATATTGTATTTGTTTCAGTAATTATTTTGTACTTAGTGCAAATAATGTGGGAAGACGTTGGTGGCGCTGAGAATAGCGCTGCCGCCTGATGAATGATGTGTGCTGTGTTCTAATCCCTTCCACTCGTACTAATGTTTATATTGAGGTTGAATATACGATCGTCTGTGTGATTTTCTTCCACATTCTAAAATAACCGTCTGGTTTGATTAACTGGCCCAATAGACCGAAAAATATATCAGATATGTCTGTTCAGTTCTCACTTTAAGTATAATGTTAGCCATCTGTTTAATATACAGCATTGTGTTACCATGCATATTTCCAGTGGCGTCAAAATAAAACGCGATCCTGCTGCAAAGAATTGTCTATTGCTCATAAAGTAAATGTCCAGATAGTTCAAGAAAATTCAATACTGATTATTTTAAATATAAAAATGAAATCTTTGTTTATTATTATATATTCTTTAAATATTTCTTTAATGTGTCCTCTGTACATTACCTTTACAGTACATGTATCTATAATGTAATGTCTATGCATAATATATACTGGCATCATTCCCACAGTTGGTTCCTGCTCTGCACCTGAAGCTACCAGGATAGGCTGTGGCTACTGCAACCCTGACTAGGACTAAACAGGCTCAAGAAATGGATAAATGGATGTACTTAGTAGATGGGCGTTATTAATGGGCCAGAACTTTATAATAATAATTTTGAAGTGAGTTCTCTGATAGAAGAATAGTGTTTGGTGAGGGGAACACTGAGTATTAATACATTTATTTGCCCATATGTTCATTCATGTTCTACCTTATGGGTGCAAGGTAGGAACCATGTGCAGTCTTCCATTTAGTGCACGTATTGGCGTCTCTTGAGGATGCTCAAGTCTTTTCTTGATTGCTTCAAGATTGATTAATTCTTCTATACAAAGAGTATGTGGAAACCATAAGTGAGGAAATAATACATTTACAGATTCTGATTGTGATTTGACAAAGAGATGTTTAAAATATCTTTTATCCATCTGTTTTATAAGTCTTATCTAAAGCAAGGTTGCAGAGAAGCTAGAGAATATTCTAGTAAGCACCCTGGAAGGTGCACCAGACAATTGCTGGGTAAACACACACACACACAGAACCAACTTAGCATGACTGATCTACCTAACCTGCATGTCTTGTGACTGTGGGAGGAAACCAGAGCTCCCAGAGGAAGCCCACACAGACAAAGGTTGAACATGCAGCTCCATGCGGGGAACACCCACATTGTGTGGCAGCAGCACTTCCATTGTACCAACCAAATAACTTCCAATCTGCGTTAATCAGAGTGACAGATCCAGATGATATATCAAATTACAGTTTTGGCCACCATTCATATTAACCAAAAATGAGTCAAAGTACTTTATTTGGTTAGCATTGCAATTATTTTGAAAAAAGTTTATTTATCCCATTATTTATTGTAGGTAAAATTCTACATATAAACAACATAGGTTTTATTGTTTCATACATTCCATCAGATGAGAAGGCATTTGTCACTTTTTGCATACCCAAACTTACTCTCTAGAGAGTTTTTTTGGGATCAGAGCACAGGGGTCAGCTATTCAGGTTGGGCCTTGCTCAAATGCAAAATGGAGTAAAATTCTTTCTGTCACTTTCGGGATTCAAACCAACAACCTTCGTGCTACCAGCCCAGATCTTTAGCCACAGAGTCACCACTCCTTGTTTGGCTTCCACGCTGCAATGCCAAGAAATCTACTGTTATCATAAACCTTTGATATCATTCATTTATTTAAGTATATAGGTATTTTCTAGTAAATGTAACATTACTAACAACATACTGTATTATTATTGAAACTGAATACAAGCAATTCTTAATCTTATTGTGGTGCTGGCTTTCTTACTAGCCAATGTTTTAATCAGATGGGCAGTTTCTACCATTAGTCAAATTTCTTGCCTAATTTGATGCCCAGTTTCGTCTTTGTGTTTATAGAGTCAAAAATATGCTGTTTTTTTTTTGCAGTTCAAAAAAGCAGCAAAGATTTTTTAATAATTTTTAGAAGACACATCCAGTCATTTTTTCATACAGCAATTGATGGTAGTTTTATATTTAATTTATTTATTTTCTGTGACAAGATCAATGCATTTTCAACATTAAGGGCCTGTGTGGCACAGCCTCACCAGCTGTTGTGCAAAATAAGCATTACGCTTCCTTCAATAATTTAACTTAATGTTAAAATATTTTTATAATAGCCCTAATCTTTGTTTTTCTTAAGTAACTTTTCGTAGTTGTCTATCATTTGCTCAATGCAATTAAATATCTGGGAACATATGGCTTCTTATAGTAAATGAAATTGTTGTTTTGCCTGGTGCTACAGACCTGAAAGGCTGCACCAACTAGCCCTGCAGTGTTCTCTGTATTCTCGGGTGAGCGTATGCTTATGGGGCCTGAAGGTTGTCAACTTTACTAAAATAAGGACTGCCTGTTATTGTTGTTGTGGTTTTTATTTCAATCACATATTGGCACTTCACCATTTAAACTTTTCCCAGTCAAGACCATGGGGCACATGCCAGTGAAGAGGTATGAACAGTCCAGTACCATCTTCTGTCTTAAAGGTAGTCCATCCATCCATCCATCCATCCATCCATCCTCTTCCGCTTATCCGAGGGTCGTGTCGCGGGGGCAGCAGCTTAAGCAGAGAGGCCCAGACTTCCCTCTTCCCGGCCACTTCTTCCAGCTCTTCCGGGAGAATCCCAAGGCGTTCCCAGGCCAGCCGGGAGACATAGTCCCTCCAGCGTGTCCTGGGTCTTCCCCAGGGCCTCATCCTAGTTAGATGTGCCCATAACACCTCACCAGGGAGGCGTCCAGGAGGCATCCTGATCAGATGCCCGAGCCACCTCATCTGACTCCTCTCGATGCAGAGGAGCAGCGGCTCTACTCTGAGCCCTTCCCGGATGACTGAGCTTCTCACCCTATCTTTAAGGGAAAGCCCAGACACCCTGCGGAGGAAACTCATTTCAGCCGCTTGTATTCGCGATCTCGTTCTTTCGGTCACTACCCATAGCTCATGACCATAGGTGAGGGTAGGAGCGTAGATCGACTGGTAAATTGAGAGCTTTGCCTTACGGCTCAGCTCCTTTTTCACCACGACAGACCGATGCAGAGCCCGCATCACTGCGGATGCTGAACCGATCCGCCTGTCGATCTCACGCTCCATTCTTCCCTCACTCGTGAACAAGACCCCAAGATACTTGAACTCCTCCACTTGGGGCAGGATCTCTCCCCCAACCCTGAGAGGGCACTCCACCCTTTTCCGGCTGAGGACCATGCTCTCGGATTTGGAGGTGCTGATTCTCATCCCAGCCGCTTCACATTCAGCTGCGAACCGATCCAGAGAGAGCTGAAGATCACGGCCTGATGAAGCAAACAGGACAACATCATCTGCAAAAAGCAGTGACCCAATCCTGAGTCCACCAAACCGGACCCCTTCAACACCCTGGCTGTGCCTAGAAATTCTATCCATAAAAGTTATGAACAGAATCGGTGACAAAGGGCAGCCCTGGCGAGTCCAACTCTCACTGGAAACGGGCTCGACTTACTGCCGGCAATGCGGACCAAGCTCTGACACTGGTGTAAAAAGGTAAAAAAAGGTAGTCACATAATTATTTTATACACTGTTCACAAGACATTACATACCCAAATCTTGATTTTCATCTGCTGCTGAGGAGTACCGTGCTAAATTTGAAAATGCCACCAAAGAAGCCTACAGTTTGTGGAAATGAAGCCAACAATTTGATGATCCTGTTTCAAAGAAGTGAAGAATGGTGGTATATAAAGAACTGGTATGCATGTAGAAAAGTTGTTTTTTCAGTTGTTTGCTTGCCTTGTGCTGACCAGCAAAAACCTGGCTGCATGGTCTTTAATGTTGCCACCAGACATGCAATGTGCAACTGGAGTTGTGCACAGAATTCCCTGCTTGTGAGTAGTGTGGCGGATTACTCCAGATGATAGAGATATAGCAGAATGCTGCATCATCTAAAGTTAGTATTGAATTTAAGAAATCAATCAGGAACATATCTGTGATATATACTTGTGTGAGTGGTATAGCTGTTGTGGGACTAAAAAGCTGATGAAATTTAAAAGCATTTTTAAAGCAGAAACATGGACACAAGATTATATGGTACAAGATAAATAGACTCTGCTCTCTATTTAAAAGATCAGGCTAAAAGAGGTCATCTACCTGAGTCAGGCCTTCTCCTCCCAGGTCAAATTTACATCCTTGCCCTAGTATTAAGTGATTGAAACACAATGAAGAAAACACACCTTAACCAGTGAGGTGAGAGCAGGGCTAATAAAGCCCTTATTCTTAGATGGAGTTAATGGTGTGGGTCTGAAGAAAATAACAAGAGAGTGCTGGAATTTAGCTGGGTGAGCAGAAACATGAAATACACAAAACAAATGGCAAAATTTAGTTAGCGGAATGTAAGAATGTGCTGAATTTTTAAAAAGCTGTGCAAAGGGAATCAGATTGTACATTGCAAAGGTCATAAATGTAACAATAGAGCATAGGCTACAGCACACATGAAAATGACATAAAAGTAGATTTTCAAGTCATTGGCAAAATACATTTAAACATGACAGAGAAAAGTTTGAACATAGACTGAGGCATTTATCCAAAAAGTACTGAGTTTAAATAACAGATAATTGTAGACATTGGTTTAGAAAAAAGTTGGAAGACATTTCTGAGGGTAGTGTTCTTTTTTTATTCTAGTTAAGTGTCTGGCTACGGAATTCTGAATAAATTGCATAAAAGTCTTGGTTATTAAAGTTAAGTAAACATGACATTTTGGTTTGCTGAATAATTAAATAATAGTGCAGAAAACGTTGCACTAGGATATAATGATCCTGTGAATGATGTGTCTAATTCAGCCTCAAGAAGATTACCATTGCATTGACACCTCAAGCTCAATAATATTAGACATATGTTAGATATCTCCTTAAAGCAGATTGAGTTAACAGCACCACTGTTAAGGAGCTATAGGCACAAAAAAGAGAAAAAAAGGAGCCGATGGAAAAGTAATAGGTAAAGTAAACTACTTATCAACATTTCTGATCTAGTTTTTAGGAGATTAATGCTCCACTATTGAAGCTATAGAAAAATAATGCGTGATTGTATCTAAGATGTCAACCCTGATGCAATATTACAAAAACACGATAATAGGATATACTCAGCTATTTAAGAAAATTGGATATACTCAGCTATTACCACTCAAATATGGAACCGTGTGACTGTTACACTATAAAGTATTATCTGTGCTACCCATCTAAAATGGGTTAAAATCTAAGTGATCACTGTAGACCTCAGTATATTCAGTTTTCATGTTTGTAGTGCACTGTCTACTGGAATGTATTTTGTTTTTTATGTGTGAAAAAATGCATTGATTTTTTCATTCCAACAGATGATGCATCACAAACATTAGCACTTCTTTTACAAATTCCATACTAAATGGCTACAACAGAGACATAACGACCAGGCAGGCACATAGAAACACAGACGCATACAAAGACACTTGACCTTTTATAAAGGTGGATAAGCTGATTTCTGTTCTCGATGCTGTAAGTATTCAGTATTTATGTTTGCAGCGCACCATCTATTGAAATGCATTTTTAAAAGATACAGTAATAAAATGCATTTATTTTTCATTCCACCAGATAGCACATCATAAACATTAGCACCACTCTTACGAATCCCATACCAAATGACATTTAACACAGTCACACCAACCTGACAGACACACAGATACACATTAAGATACTTGTTCTTTTATTAAAGTGTATTCTTGGTTATGTGTTTTTTTTTTTTTAATGCATGACAATAAATGATACTAAGATTGAAAAACAATTTTTAGAAGTGACTTTAGATAAACTGTTGTTGTGCAGTGCGAGTCAACACTTCTCCAATCCATCCCATCCACTACACTTAAAAGCAGTGACATCTGCAGTTCAGAAGATGGCATTTCTGCTTTAGAGGTCTCATCTCGTAGTTATTCTTATTGCGGAGAGAGTGTTCAAGAAGTCGTTTTCAGCCCTGGTGTACAAGCCTGCCACAGAATAACACACTACTCAAAAAGCTTTAATACAGTACAGTACATAATACAGCTGAGATATGCTCCTGCTGTCTCTGTGTCTGTATTTGAATAAGCATATTTTATAAGAATGAGCAAATGCATTAATGGATGGAGTGACATTATAAATGGGGCTGTCAAATGCCTTCCACTCATCACAGGCTATGATGACCATAAAATACAGTATAAATTCATCAGAATTTGTTGGCTGTTAAACTAAGAGCAACTGAAAAAATGCTTTTATTTTATATAGCACCTTTCAAAATGAATATCTTAATGAGATGCTGTACAAAAAAGTAATGCATTGCAAAACAACAAAACATTTTAAAAACTACATAAAACATTTTTTTAAACCAGTTATACAAGTTTGACCGCATATATTTTGAAAAAGCCTGTGAGGTATGAGATTGCATCTGTTTTTGGGAAAGGTGTTCTTTTATCAAGAAGTAGCATTTGGTATGTATAGCAAGAGTGTCTGCGAAGAGCTAGGTGCATTCTTGGTATTCTGTACAGAGGACATTCTTAAAGTATGACAGGTCTGTACCCTGAGAGTGACATTTAAAATGACATTTTAAATTTACAAGGGAATTACTTTGTGTGAATCTCCTTTTTCACGGTTATGGATGTTAATGAAAACTTTAAAGTAAAGACAACATTACTGACTGTTGTGTGTGTATGTGTGAGTGGCTGTTTTCTGCTTTGCACACGCTGCTTCTGGGACATGGTCCCCGATATTCTAAACCACATCAAGTATGTTTGGATTTATATTGCTGTGTGTATTGGTTTTTAAAGTTTTTAACCATAATATGGTGGTGTTTTTCCAGATACTTTACTCAAGGGTGGCATGGTGTTCTAATAGTTAGTGCTGTTGTCACACAGTTCTAGGGCCATGGTTTTGAATCTTTCACTGTATGTATTAGTTTGCACATTCTTTTTAGGTTTCTGTTTTTCTTTGAGTTTTTCTGTAGCTTTCCTCCCACTTTCCAAAGACTTACATGTAACATTAATTAGCATCTCTAAATGGACTCTGATGCAGGAGGGCAAGTGAATGTGCACTGCAATGGATTGATGCCAGATCCAGGATTGTTTCATGTGCTAAATAATGCTTCGTAAACCCTCAGCTAGATTAAGTGCAGTTGGCAATGGTGAACATGCTCAACGTGATGCATTTTATAATCAAAACCCGTTAAATGTTGGCAGTTACTTGAAATTGACCTACTCCAGTTTAGCTTTATCCTTCAGATTTCGGTTTCTATCTTTCTGAAAATAATTTTCTCCCCTTCATCTGCTCCTAGCTGACGTAAACAGATTGTTCTTGCGCTTCAGGCTGTATTTGGCTCAAACCATTTGTCCTTCACTTCTGACCTAAATGTAGAGAAGTGTCCTCATGGCATGGTAAAACCGTCACCATCGGAGAACTCAAGCACCAAGGCTAAATTAGAGTGACTCAACATTAAAAAGGAAACGTGTCCCCAAATAGCCAAGCCAGTGCTGCCACTGATGTCAAATCCATAGGCCTCTACTTACAGATACGGCAGTGATAAATGTGCTCAAAGCAACAGCGACAATTTTCTTTCAATGTCTCGTCCTTGCTGTCATGAGCTGACAAATTCGTAGCATCCTGCACTGAAATGATATGAAGCAGTGCAGTAACCAGCATCTGTCCATTAGGCAGCATCTGTATGATAAAATGGTTTTTATTCATTTTGTGCATGCGAGGTGCTTTCAAGATTTGTGTACACACTCATTTCATATTTGAACCACTTTCAAAATGAATTTGAACAGTCAAATAAATAAAGAAAACTTCAGATATGAGCCAATGATCAGAACAGGGTCACATTTACCTGCAGTGTGAACGTAGCTTAAAAAACTCAGACAAGAACTATTTTAATGTCAATAACATCATCCAAAAAACATAAAATATTGGAACATTAAATGAAGATTCTGCTTCTATTTGGAGAGTGCAGAATATTTAGGTAAGTTCTCCATTTTATCCTGAAATGACTGACGGCCTCATTCAGAATTATGTGGAAGCTGGTGGTAAAACTGAGTACGGTATGTTCTTCTGTTAGGGCTTAGGGAATATACCTAGAGATATACGGCACAGGAGTTAAATAAAGATAAAATGGTAGCAGAAGTTAGTTAGAAGTGTGAACAAGGAGCAGAAAGGATTAATGTAACACTAAAAAGTATGTGAAAGAACGGATTGATAGATGAGTGACAAGCAGGCAGTAAGGGTTTAATCACATTGATGTTGAATCCATGACCAGCATGATGGGCACCTTATAAACCATGGCTTTGCAGAATGTAGCAAAGATGAGTGAGATTGCAGTTGCAGTTAGAAACCAGAAGCCCGCAAACTCACTTGAACAGGAAGAATTCCTTTTAGCTGAGCTCGCTAAACTGGTGCAGTTTGATTCAGAGGTCTGGAATTTGTAACCACCCTTAAATTAACACCAATTACTCATTTGGCAATGTATTTTGTTGTTGACTGGATGCATTATTTCCACATGTGTCTGCTTGTCATTTAATATTTAAATAAAGAACTCTAGTGAAACAAAGAGTCATTAGAAGTGTGCCAATATGGTAGTTTGCTAGGTAAGAGTGAGGCAAGAAGGCTATCTGTATGGTGAGATTTTTCTGTGAAGAAAGCATAGTAATGTCCCTGAGGATGTTTTTTGGTGTGTCTTCTTCTGGAAAACACACTGCACTTGCATAAATAGAATTGATTTTACCAGAATGCTAAAAATTAGACGTGTTATATGGCTGCACAAAAGAACACAGAGGTATAAATGTGCTTAAGAAAGCAATTATTTTTGTCAGTCAGTCAGTCATTTTCCAACCTGCTATATCCTAACACAGGGTCACGGGGGTCTGCCCGAGCCAATCCCAGCCAACACAGGGCGCAAGGCAGGAACAAATCCCCGGGGAGGGCGCGAGCCCACTGCAGGGCACACACACACACACACACACTAGGGACAATTTAGGATCACCAATGCACCTAACCTGCATGTCTTTGGACTGTGGGAGGAAACCGGAGCACCCGGAGGAAACCCACGCAGACACGGGGAGAACATGCAAACTCCACGCAGGGAGGACCTGGGAAGCGAACCCGGGTCTCCTAACTGTGAGGCAGCAGCGCAACAACTGCGCCACTGTGCAGCCCCCAATCATTTTTGTTTTCCACCCCAAAAAAATAGAATCCTTAAAAACCTATTTGCAATATATACTTTATATATTTTTAGAATTTTTTTGTTAATTTTGCAAAAGTATGTAAATCAAAACTTGTCTGTTTCACTCATTGCTACTAATAATGTGGAGATGTTATGTAATGTAAACCCTAAAACCAAAACCTGCAACTAATCTAATAAAAATACTTTTACTTTTATTGCAACAAAAACAAAAATTCTGAAAAAAAAATTAAAGACTTAGTAAGCAAAGAGCTAAATACACAAATATTTAAACACACAGCTTTAGCTAAAAAGTGATTACTCTAAAATGGAATTTTTGAAAACAAAGTCTGTTAACAGAGCAATGGATTAAAAAATACTCACAAAAAAGAGATAAATCCTTAAACAATGAATTTACAAACAATGAATTACCAACAAGTATGACCTCAACTTAAAGAAACCAAAAGTAGAGAGGGAGGCAAGAAAAAGGAACATCAATGCCCTAGTGACTAGACTGGGGTTTATCAGAGGCCCAAATAGGACAGGACACCTGAATAAATGGGGCTGTAACCCAACTGCCACCGGGCCCAAGTAATATAAAATATGAAACATCTGTTATGATGCAAAGGAGTACCCCTCCTTCAAATCCACAAAGACCATCCATGCTGGCTGGGGAGAAAGCCAGGATTCTCACCGGTGCACCCAGCAGAGGCACACTTTGTTTGGTCATTTCCCAGGGAAGACATGCTGGCTTCAAGGGGAGCAGGCCCTCGAAATGGGAAACAGGTCTAAAAGTACTTTAGCAAGTGCCCTGACAGAGAGAGGTTAACTGTAAGCATCTGGCTGTACGATACAGAAATGGAAAAAAAATAATCTCTATTACAAATAAAAAGGTTTATTTTGAAAAGGCTCCGAAGTGCACAAAAGGAAAAAATGTATGTAACCGACAGCAATCCAATAACGTACAAAGTCCCAAAACAGATCCATTAATAGGGGTCAAACACAGAGCAGTAAATAAATCCAGTAATTCCATAATAACCAAAATATTACACAAAACACAGATGAACTCACCAACACCAAGAAGTGTCAAATGAATTACATTTCATTAGTAGATCTCCTCAGCCTTTATAGGGCTGGGGGTGGTCCCACCTCTTAGACAACTACCCATAAAGCACAAGGACAGCACATGACCACCCATTGAAACTAAACTACAGAATAATGAAATATTGTAAACAAAACATAAATACATCGGCCCGGCGAGTACTTGGATGTGAAAACATCTAAGAAAAGTTTGAGTTGGTCCTGGAAGAGGTGTTGGTGAGGCCAGCAGAGGGTGCTTACCCTGTGGTCTGTGTGTGGATCCCAATGCCCCAGTAAAGTGACAGGGACACTGTGCTGTAAATATGGTACCATCTTTCAGGTGAGACATAAAACTGAGGTGCGGACTCTGTGAGGTCAAAACAGTAGGGTTTATCCTGATATCCTGGCTAAATTATCCACCATGATTTGATCATTCTGGCCCCCAATCATCCCCTGTCTCTGATCTCTCTCATCCTTTCAACACCCAGTAGTTAATGTAGGGCAGCGGTTCTCAACCTGTGGGGGGCGCGAAGTAACAAAAAAGTGGGCATGAAGATGTAAAAAAAAAGAAAACAAGAATCGAAAATATGAAAAATACATCTATTGGAACCAATACAAAAGAACTTAAACTACATTCTGATACTAGAAAAATAAATATAGAGTTAGATAAATGTCGATAAAAGCTATGTAGGTATAATAAAACTTGTAGTGGTGTATCGGCAGCAAAAAATATAGGAACACATTTTATTAGGGTTTCAAAAAAATGTTAGGGGGTGCAATTAAAACTGTTATGAAAACTCAGGTCGCAAATCCTTAAAGGTTGAGCAACGCTGATGTATGGTGAGCATACCAATGTAAGTTAGCTGGCACAGCATCATCCAGGTGGGTACTACACATTGGAGGTGATTGAAATGGCTTCCCTCTGTTTATATAAAGTACTTTGAGTAGTGAGAACAGCGATATATAACTAATCAATTATTATTATTATTATAAAAAAGGGACATATTCAGACAGAACCATGAAAACTAAGAGAAACACAAATCTAATTAATTAAAATAAGAAAACTAATGATAAATAATTAAAATTCAAATGAAAAACTGCAAGGAACAATAATTTAATAATAAATATATCAAAGTTTGAAACCTTGACATCCAATCATTTTGCTAAAATCTAAAATTTTGCTCTTGAGAAAATGTTCAGTATTTTAGTAAAAAGTATTAACTGAACAAAAAGGTCAATGTGTCACTTTTTATAAAGAAATATTCTCAGACATTTTAAAGATCTTAGTACTTTCTCAAGGAGCTCTGATTTTAAATGATTCACCATTTCAGACATTCTTAAGCACAGTGAAAATAAAACAATTGCATTGTTAAACATTCCTGCATGATTGTGGTAAATCCTTTAATCTGCACTAGTGAGTCACCAGCAGTACTGATTGATGTTCAACAAGGTGGACTGCGCATTTTTCTTTGTCATGCACTGTACCAGGCTGAGGAAGTAGGCTTTCCTGCAAGCCCTGTGAGACTTAGTTATTGAAATATCGATTCAGATATAAAGAATAAGTAAAAATCTCACAGTGGTTTTAATAATAAAACAGTAGTAAGGGAATTTCCCACATGGCATACCTCTTTCTTCATAATTCTGTTTCTCTGCAGTCACCTCTGACTCATGCATGTTTCCATCTTTGCCCTAAATACGTTTTTCAATACCATAGAGCAAATCACAAAGCTCCCAGAATTTGAAAGCCACCTCTGTGCAATGAGACACCACAAAATCCCAGTAATTATTATTGATGAGCAGCAAGAGTTCACTTCAGCAAGCCCCCCTGGGCGTCAAGTAAGAAAACAATAATTACATTTGTGCAGCACTCTGGTGAATCATACCTGTATAACTGGATTTGGGAAGCACAAATAGCTGCATACTTGAGATTTGCAATTTCCTTAAACCTTGAGAGTGCTTATTTTTTTTAATATAATTTTATTGATTTTATTTAGGAAAAGTAACATTCCATACAGTCAAGTCAAATTTAACAAATCAAAGCAAAATTCGAACCCTGCCCATGAAAAAGAGAGCAGGGGCAGCAACCGAAGCTACTCTATCTATAGAGACAGAGAGGGTTGAAATGTAAGTGGGCTAGCCCCCTTTTACTTCCTCTTTGGTGCACAACATGGCACATGCTACAGTCCTATGAAAGCGAATTCACTAACGTAAAAATGTATACATTATTCAGTGTTGTCACATTGTCTAGACCCCGCATAAACCATGATGCAGAATGGATGGCAGAGCTATCACCTTTAAGGCTACTTTTTGTTCTTACCCATTTGCTTCATGGTGTAACCTATTAAGACATTGACACAAAGTATAATTATGACTTAGTTTGTTCTTATTGCCCCAAACTGAGTTTGATCCAAGGTATGCTTATATGAAGCTCCAACTTTACAGTACTCTGGAACTCAAGGGCCACAGCCTTAGAAGTCAGATGTTGAAATCTGTCCCTCATCCTAACAGACTTGCAACATTAGGGTGTACTATAAAGAATGAAGAAAATGAACAGGGAAGGCTTCTTCTATGGAAGTGATACTTAAGATTTCCTTACCCACAAAATATTAAGGAAACTGCAAAAAAAGCATCTTTTTAACAGGTAACACCACATCACTCTCAGTAGTGGGTGACTTTATAGTACTTGGACCCTTGTTTGACTGCTGGACTGAATGCATATTTTGGTAAATGTATGCATCAACCCATCTTGAATCAATTTACAAAAGACCATTTACTCCCTGCACGATCACAAGGTGTTTTAAATATCCAGTAAGATTACAATATTGTATCAGATATGCCTGTCATGATTCTGTGTTATAGCTTCCCTTGGGGTCTTTTTGTTACATCTTTTGAAATTTTTAGATATGCATTTCTCTTATGCTGCAGTCATCATTATTCTTCTTCTTCCTATCATGTAATCGTCTTCTGCAGTTTGCTTCATGCTCAACAGAAATCACTGCTCTTCTTTTTCTTTCTGCCACATTAGCTTCTCAATCAGTTTGCCATAACAAACATGAAAACTCACCTCACTTTGATGAGGTTGGTTCTACCTAAATTTGTTGATTAACCAGCGCATATCAGGTCATATGCTTTCAATAAAGACCAAAATCAAGGTTCTACCCCTGTAGTTTGAGAATTATAACATAATGGACAGAAATTAGCATTTATATATATATATATTGTGAACGGAACCTGGGCACAGACAGGCAGACATGTTATTATGCACCATCACACGTTTATTTATACTATGTATAAGTTAATCAAGTGCCACACAAACCCCAAAGTCCAGGCCAAACCACACTGCCATTTCTTTGGGCCGCCTCCTACTCTCTCTTGTTCCTGACCTTGTCCTTCTTCCACCCGTCTCCAGCCTCGAATGAAAGGAGGCGGCCCCTTTTATCTTCACCGACATGCCCTTGTGTGACGGAAGTGCTTGCTGTTCTCCCGGAAGCACTCCGGGTGTCCCTGCTTCTCTTCCCCCAACACTTCCTGGTGTGTTGGAAGTGCTGAGGTCTAGGGTTCCCAAGGCATTGGGGCACCCCCTGGCGGTGACCACGGGCCCCTACAGGGTTGGGCTTCCATGCCCTCAACCCTTGGCCCCCAAAGCAACCAGGGTGGCGGCCCCCACATGATCCAAGGTGGGCGCAGGCCCTCTTCCGGTCCCTCAAGGTGTCCTGGCCGGGTCGTCGCCCCTGGCATCCCTGACAATATATATATATATATATATATATATATATATATATATATATATATATATATATTCTTTAAAAGCCAAATTAATACTACAAATATTGAACTGTGGTAAAAATGGTAAAAACAAAATGATATTACAATAATATCTGTTTTAATAAATCCTCTGAGAATGATGCTCCTTTATATCAAAGTAGGCACCCACAAGTTCAATTGTCAGTCCACTAGAGAGTTGTGATAGCCATTGTGAAATTACTCTACATATAATAATTGTCATGCATTCTTGATATTGTGCCTATGTTAAAACGCAGTAATTATAAACAAGCGTTTAGTTATTTCATGTGTAATGTAGTTATTTTAATATGTTAATGAAGAAATAAATATAATTTGCCCAATATGTCATTAAAACACAAAACAATTGTAAAGCAAAATCTTTAGAAACTAAAATGCTAATTATAAATGAGGGTAGAAGATAAAGAAAAGAATGCCCCAGAACAGAATCATTGGAGTCAACACACAGACATGAAATGAGGTAGTACATAGTGTGAAAGGGATGGGGGGAGATAGTGAGTACGTACCTGTAAGCAAATAGGAGGTGCAGGGCCACTTCCATTGTCTTATGGAGTTAGGGAACGTAAGTAAAATGTAAGGCAGGGACGATGACATGAATGGGTTTGCAGTGTGGACAGATCAGATGAGATTGTGCGGACCCACATGGAAGGAGCCATGGAAGAGAGGTGGGTGATGCATTGAAGGGCACTTGAAAAATGAGACTGCACGGCCCGTCTAACCTAAGTTTACCTCATATAACAACATTTTTAATAATGAACTAAAGTCCTGTATCACATCTACATCAATAATGTAGGTATTGCAGTATAAAAAAAAGCTTCCACAGCTTAGCAATATCAGATATTCAATAGGGTAGTGTCATTGTTATTATGCCAAACAGAAGCCACTGATGATTTTTTATTAATAAAGAGATACCAATTAATAGGTTACGTAGACCACAACGTGAATTTCCCCTTGGGATTAATAAAGTATCTATCTATCTATCTATCTATCTATCTATCTATCTATCTATCTATCTATCTATCTATCTATCTATCTATCTATCTATCTATCTATCTATCTATCTATCTATCTATCTATCAATGTGCATTTGAACATTAAGACAGATGGAACCTCACAAATAGATATAAGAAGAGGGGCTAAGTGAGTAAGAGCCTCAAAGCAGAGTCTGTGCCTTCATGTTCAGCATAAAGGAGTTCTGGAACAATATAAAAGTAACATTAGAAGATGTTTGTGTAGTGGGATTAGACTGTGTTACAAATACAGATAACAACATTAGAAAAAACCTTAATAAATATTATACAGGGAGTATGGGATCACAGGCTGTGTTGTACTTATTGACAGCAGCAATCTGGACTTATTAAAATATATTGGTAATTTTTGCAGAAAAGTGATTGGTAGTAGGTAGTTATTATAGGAATACTCCACCCAAAAAAATATTTTTATATGTTATTTGCCCCATGTGTTTTGTAATAATTACAGAGAAAAATTTTTAACCTCATCTTTAATATTGAACAGAGAGAAAATGTTTATTATATAATAGAAGCCAATAGTGACCATTGTTGTAAAATAGCAAACAATGTGAAAAATGTCCTTGGAAGAAAAGAAAAAAAAAAATCTCAAGTTACTAATGTTAAATTAGCCACATGTCAGTTACCTAGTTGTATGCTCAAAACATGCAAAACACACACTTTTTAGCTAAAATATTGTTACATATATGCTTCCAGAATTTTTGTGCACATCAAAAATGGGAAACCTAAAGCCTCATAGAAATTACATTTTGAACTGAAAACAGGACTCTTGACCAGCGAATGGGGGGAGAAGCATGTGTCTTGGTAAGATGTGATCTTGAATACAGTTTTAATAAACAATAAATATGTCTGAATCAAATGGCAGCATTATCAAACTTTTAAAATGAACTTTTAAAATATTGTGAATATTGTAAAAATCTTTTGAAGTTTTCTTTGCCCTTAGAGTTTTTACTTTAACTATACCAATTATGTGTGATTATTAAATAACTTTGTATTTTTTAGGGGTCAATATTTCAAAAAGTTTGTCCAGTTCTTTCCCATGTATTCCTGCAACTAACCTGGCATCACACTTGATCTTCACCCTTCATCTTCCAAATAGTGAAACTACAAGGTGGCTCAGCAATGTTTTTTCTGACTGAGACTGGCCGAGTTATGAGAGTTGCCCAATCTCCAGGCGCTCACCAGTGACTGCCTCCCTCAGTCCAGACTCCTGTCCTGGTATTTTGTATAATCATGACGGTTGTTGTTAGCCATTCTTTGTCTGACATTTCAGCCTTAACCTGTTCACCAAGAAAGAACCAACCAGGTGCAAAAAACTCCAGGTGACCTAGGTCTCATCACCTAAGTCTGTTACGGTGAAGAACTCTGTTTACATTTATATTTATATGCTTGGCAACTTACAAAAGAGTTAAACATAATCAAGTAACAGTACACTATGGCCTGTTTGTTCAGAAAGTGTAGTAGGACAGCTAACAAAAAGTTGATTGCCACAAGTGAAAAAGATGTAATAACTAATAAATATACAATAATGGATTACAATCAATAAAGCAATTAAACTTAGTCTAAAAACAAATTAACCAGCAACTTAAAATAACACAGAGCAATGTTTTTTCCCCCTATCAATTAGACAGATACTTGCAGAACAGATGGGTTTTCAATTGAATCTTAAATACTTAGAGGGATTCAGCAATACGGGTAGAGGTGGTTAGCTCATTCCACCAACTAGAACCTACACAGGAAAAGAGTCTGTATTGAGACACGATACCATGAAGGGGTGGAATCATCAGATGCTCTTCCCTGGCAGACCTGAGTGAGTGAGAAGTAGCATAGTACCTCTCCAGTATCTCCATATACTCAGGTGCTGACCCATTGACAGGGAGACAATCTAATGACCTGAAGAGAGGACTGACATATGTTTGTCTTGGCTGGCTAAATACAAGTTGGGCTTCTGCATTCTGGACCATCTGCAGCTGCTTGATGGTACATCAGTCATGCCAGAAGTGAGTTGGAGTAGTCCAGACACAACCAGACCAAAGCCTGGACCAGAAGTTGTGCTGCATACTCTGTCAAATAAGGTCTGATCTTGTGAGTTGTACAGTGTGAACCTGCATGTACGAAAAATAGTAGAAATGTGGTCAGCAGAAGATCCTCCTCCACCTCCCATAGATTTGTGTACCTACTTGGCAGGCATAAGCGACCGTGAGGCAAGTTGTACAGAGATGGGAAATTGAACAAACTGGTCGGGATCACAAGAAGCCCATTTTTTGCCAGGTTGAGCTGTAGTTGGTGGTCCTTTATCCAGGTTGAGATATCAGTAAGTTATACAGAGACTGCTACCGTATTGTCCTCCAGAGGGAACAACAGGTAGAGCTGTGTATCATCTGCATAGCACTGATAACAGAAACCATGGGATTCGATGATGGAACTCAGCGACCTGGTGTACAGAGAGAAAAGTGGAGGACCCAGCACTGATCCTTGGGGTACACCTGTGCATATCTAGTGTGTCTTTGACAACTCTGCTTGTCAGGACACACTGTAGGATTTGGCCGATATATAGGACTCAGACCATTTGAGAGCAGTCCCAAGGTTAGAGAGGGTGGCAAGAAGAACGTCATGGTTGACTATGTTGAAGGCAGAGGAGAGATCCAGAAGGATCAGGGCCAATGACATGTTAGTAGCTCTAGCAAGCATTAGCTGGTCGACCACAGTCAGTAGAGCTGTCTCAGTCAAGTGGTTCCTCTTGAAGCCGGACTGGTTGGTAGCAAGCAATGCATTTTGTACAAAGTAGGAAGAGACCTGGTTAGAAACAATATGTTCAAGTGTTTTGGAAAGAAAGGAAAGGAGAGATATGGGTCTGTAATTGTTAAATTGGGATGGATCAAGTGTTGGGTTTTTTAGAAGTGAGGTTATCAGAGCAAGTTTGAAGATCATACGAAATGTGTCTGAGTTGAGTGAAGTGTTAATGATTTGTGTAATCGAAGGAATGAGTGAGATGGACATGACCTGATGGAAATGTTGGGTATAAGGTCAAATGGACAGGTAGTTGGGTGATTGGTGACGTGGTTGGGAACATCAGTGGCTGGTAGCAGAGAGAATGTGGAGAATGCTGGGTGATGCTTGGAAGGAAGCATAATGGGGTGCAGCAAGGGTGTGAACTGACTACCAATAACAGACACCCTATCCTGAAAAATGTTGCCAGCTTTGTGAGTGTTTGGGTTGTGGAGCTATGCGATACTGAAGGAAGAAAGAAAAACAAGACAGTCAGCATCAAGAGGGCTATCCAGGTGCATGTTCAGGTCCCAGAGAATTAGAAGGTGGCTGCTGTCATCTGGGAGGGAAGAGAGCAGTCCTTCCAGCTCATCAGGGAGACCTTGAGCAAACCTGGAGATTGACAAACTGCAACAATGGTCATGTTAATTGGAAAGGAGACAGTAATAGCATGGTATTTAAAAGTAGTTAAGTTGCATACTTTACCCAGAGGGGTGTATTTCTGGTTCTTAGATGCAAAGGTGTGTGTGTCTCTCACCTAGGGTCAATGAGCTCCTGGTAAAGACTGAAAGAATGAGATTTTAAGTACAAGTGGCAGAAATCAGTTTTTTTCACAGTGTGAATAGGTTGACACTCCATTACAGGGTGAGAAAATCAGTGATTTGGAAGAGCCTCAGAGTAGAATCACTGCTCTGGATAGAGAGGAACCAGCTGAGGTGGTTTGGGCATGTCATATGGATGTGTCTCAGCTGGCTCCCCTAGGGCTGCTCCAACCACATCCCTCATGGTGGAAACTATGCAGCAGATCCAGGACATGTCAGGGGGATTACACCTCTTGTCTGGCTTGGGAATGAATGTCAGGGAATTCCCCAGGAAAAGCTGAACTCTGTAGCTGCAGACAGGGAAGTCTAAAATAACCTGCTTGGCCTGCTGCCACCAAAACCCCCACCAGGAAAAGTGGTTTCAGAAAGTAAATGAAAAGAGGTGAGATTCTATAAAAAGGTCTTTAATTAGGACTCAACTTCCAGCTCATGAGCACACACACACTTAAAAAAGTTGTATATTATTATCATCAGAATAACAGGTTTTTTACCTTTTATTTAAAACCAGAATGTGATATAGCTCAACATCTTTTAGATGGTTTGAGCTAACCACTAATATTTTACGTCTGAAAAATACATTAAGTTTCTTTCTAGTATATTCTACATTGCAATGTAGATTTTGTTGCTAGTCCCATTGGTGCAGAAGAATGCAGCTAAATATAGTAAATGGTGCAATGAAAACCTAGTAAGAAAATAATCAAAAGCAATAGATGGTAATAAATATGTAAACATATAAGATTAAAAATAAATTAATATTAGATGTAAACATACAATATTAATAAGATAGATCAAATAACAGAGTTATGGACTTTAGGGACTTTCAAAATTCGACTCGATGCTTTTTGGGAGAAATAAGTGGATAGGACTGGCAAGCTTTGTTGGGCTGAATGGCTTGTTCTCGTCTAGAGTGTCCTAATGTTTTAATGTTCTAATGGACAGTCAGTAAAACTGAATTACTAATGCTGACTGATATCTAGTGTGTAATGGAATCTTGGATGACATAGAAGTAGTTTTTTGGGTAAAAACTCTTTGCAAGTCTGTTGGTGGGCCATAAAATGATGTAATATGGTTTGCAAAATGGCAGTTGGATAAACAGTATGTTGATGGGTTGTATGGCTTGGGAGAACCACTATATGTTCAAAAAACTAGTTTAAAACCTAGCTAGCATATGTTTTATGTCTAGAAAAAACAAAATATTAAAAGTAATATGTTAAAAGTTATAAACACAGCATAGACATTTTTGATCACAAGAGATTTCAACATAAGTTCATTATATATTTTTGAAAATTATTTTATCTAAACACTAATTTCATTCAGCTGAAAGATATTTTATTTTGGAATGATGTGATGTCTTTTTTATATACTAGTCCAAGGTGTCTTACTCGAAATGAAATATGCTTTGAATTCAAGTATTACATTTATTTTTCTACATACTGTATATGAAACGTTAATATCTATCCATGTATCACGTAATTATTCACAAATGAAACTAGTACCTTGATCTTGGTCTTAATCAAAAGCTCATGAGCTGATGTTATGTTGTAGAAATTCAAAAAGTTTTAGGCAGTGGCAGAAAGTTTTATTGTTATCTAGGCTTTTGTGGTATTTTATTTTAAGACAGCGGGTCTGCATGTTTCACTAGTTTATTTTATTGAACAAAAGTACATTTTACCAGCTGACATGTTTGACTGGTCACCTACTAATATCTAAATAAAGCGAACAAGATATGCAATACGCCTTTAACTTCTCTTCTTGTGCTTTATACTGGCTGACACATACAGAAATAAGTATTATTCATCCATCTTCCATCAAGCACATATAGTCAGTATCTCCAGGAAAAAAAACTTTGTGAATCAGCTGTGTGGGTGGGATACAATTCTAAGATTGACCTTTGCCAAGCAGAAATGTGTTCCTCCTGGGTGGGAAGAACTTAGAGCTGGTTCTTTTGGGATGATGCATTAGCTGGCTCAACCAGGCTTTAAGGCGGCATTGCCAAAGTCCAAATCATGATGTGTATAAACATTTTTAACAGACATTTAAAATGTATACAGTGGTGATAATTTGTAATATTTTTCTAATACGACATCCAGTACTTAGTGATTTTACTGTTGGTACTACTGCTGTTGCTAGTAGCAGACAGGTAGAAGTTTGTCATGTTAGAGGTTTTTCTGTCAAACTTCTAACATGTACTGTGCTTTTGACCACATACTGTACAGTATGTTTTGCTTTTCAACAGATTTCCTATAAAGTACAGTTTATATGCAAGGAATGCGCAATTTGCCATTGATCATGTTTCTCATTTGCTGTTACCTGGTGTAACTAACAGACATGTCACTCAGGGAGAATAATGAAAACCAGTCATACTGGTTATAGTAATTACACATTACATGATTATGTAAAAATCCATGTTTTCTTGTTTTCATGACCAGCTGGCATATGCAGTAATATAACAAAAACTCCTGAGTTATCTGGATTTTGGCATCAATAAGAAAACATATAAACAAGGAAACAGCATGTGCGTAAAACTCCAAAAGAGCCCTTATACTGAAAAAGGAAACCTAAAGAGCATCTTTAAGAAAAACTCACAAGAACTTGCTTCACCCCTCATTTCACTGGGTAATCAGTATATGCACCCCCATGGAATAACCAACCTTTCTGAGTAAAAACTTCATATTACTGAATCCAATATGTACAGGAATACAATTTACAGTATTTGAAAAGCAAGCATAATGTAGCAGGCAAAAGCACAAAAACAAATACTTAAATTATATTGGCACAAATTTAAAACACACCTCATGACATCACATGTTAGAATGTCAGAACACATTTCATGGTAAAAGAGTATTCAGCCCTTCACTTGTATTTCACACTGCGATTGTACTACAAAATCTTCTTAATGACCTCAATGCACTGTCTGGACGTAGACATTGACAAGTCCACTACAGCTCCTAGGTGCATCTTAAATGGTGTATTTTCAAGATTCAGTCTTCCCATTGTGTATTCAAACCTCACATTTTTACTTTCTATTTGTAATACTTTGTATTTACTTACATTAAATTCCATCTGCCACAAATCTGCCCAAGCCTGTGTGCTGTCCAAACCGCTCTGCAATGATTCAATAGATTTGAGATTATATTCATTTCCACCTCTACAAATTTAACCTTAACATCGTTTTTTGCATTTATTCAATAGCCCCCCAAATCCTAACGTCCTGGAGCAATACTAAAGAAAAGTTACAATTTTAAATTGAGTTGAAATGTTTATAGTAGATGGTTGTGAGTCTATATGTTGTCACAAATTATTTAAAATGACAGATCTGAACTTAATGTTTGAGCCTAACATGCTGCTTACACTAATGGTGATAACAAAATCATAATTGTACCAAAGCAGACACATAAACAATAAATATATACATTTAATTTGTCTCTCTATTATAATAAAACAATCCTGTGATGAGACAAGACTTTTTGGAAGATTTTTTCAAGTCCTACGAGACTTTGGCCATGAGCTTTTTCAAGTCACGCCCTCCTCTCAACCATATTCAACCACGCACACGGTACTCTCACCACTCATTTGTGTGAATGCTTTTGACAGACACATTTTCTGCTCTATCAGCTCTTATAAATCTTAACGATTTTCTCACTTTAAGTTCACAATTAAAGAAGACATATTATCCATCCATCCATTATCCAACCCGCTATTTCTTAACTACAGGGTCATGGGGGTCTGCTGTAGCCAATCCTATTCAACACAGGGCGCAAGGCAGGAAACAAACCCCGGGCAGGGAGCCAGCCCACCACAGGGTGTACACACACGGGACAATTTAGGATCGCCAATGCACCTAACCTGCATGTCTTTGGACTGTGGGAGGAAACCGGAGCACCTGGAGGAGATGCACGCAGACACGGGGAGAACATGCAAACTCCGCGTAGGGAGGACCCAGGAAGCGAAACCAGATCTCCTAACTGCAAGACAGCAGCGCTACCACTGTGCCACCGTGCTGCCCAAGACGTATTATTTCCAAACCTTATTGAAGAATTTCATCAAGGAGGGTTATCAACAGGAAAAATGAGTACACAGGCAATCCTAACACTGAGAAACGATAAAGTCAAACAAATTAACGCCTACAATGTTGATCGGTTACACAGCAGATTGGCTAAATGTGTATCAATAGACTATGCTGAAACAGTTGGTGGTGATCATGCGGAAGATGAAAACATCAATTTACAATATCCTGAAGAATATCTACAACCGTTAACACCACCTGGTCTTCCATCACATGAATTACTGTAGAAAGAAGGATGTATCCAAGAAAGGTAATGTAGTATATCTTCTGCAGATAACATTAGACAACAAAGATCTTGATATGCCATTCATATTAAAACGTTAACAGTTTCCCGTTAGAATAGCTTTAGCAAAGACAATCAACAAATCTCACAGCCAAACATTCGAAAAAGTTGTTTTATTTAATAGAGAGAAAAAAACAAAATTCAATCATGGGCAGTTTTATGTTGTGTTGTCACAATGAAAGTCCTAACACAGAATCAAAATTCAATGCATGCGATATTGATGAAAATTTAATTCATAAAGTTGTTTTTACTGAAGTTTTACAGTACAAGTGTAAGTTTAAAAAGTATTTGCGTGTTAATTTCAAAGCCAAACAGAACAAAATCGTATTATGCAATGAATAACTAACACAACATGAAACATAATTTACTTTTAAAATATTACGTTTTACTCTTGTTTAATATGGTTAACTACTCGCTGTAATATAAAATAGTTCTATTATGCATATGTAACAATTCCCATGAAAATAAAAATCTGTTTAAATTGTACAAGCACATCCCCATAGGCGAGCGAACAGAACCGCAAACAGGCTAGCACGTAGCGCAGGCATGGGGTTTGGCAAGCAAAGTGAGCAGGGGGCAAAGCCCCCTAGTTTCTCTAAAAAAAATTGACTAGCTCAATATAATCACAAAATTGGGCACAAAGTACAACAATCATCTTTAAACTAGGCTGACCTACCTTTTAAGGCGACCAACTTTTAAGTTGACCACTTCTTAAGACAATTCAATATGTAGATCAATTTGATATTTTATACAAACTCATTAATTTGGTTATATTGCATTTGAGCGGTATTACTTTAATACTCGTAGTTTCTGTTATTTTTGTGATGAAATTTAAACTTTTTTTCTATATTGAGGTCGCCCTCTTGAACCCCCCTGATATTTACTACGCGGTGAGGCATTTGTACTCCATCAACATTAATTATTTCCAGAGACATAATTTTGTCTATTTTTCCAGCGCATCGCGCACAAAAGCAAGGGAACGATGGGAGCACCAGAACTCTGCTCACATCATGTCGCTTCGTAACGCAAGCTCCAAGTAGTAAGTCTGTGATAAGCGGAATACCGCTATGCTTTCCACTCATGGGACGGAAGGACAATCCCGACCGCTTTTATATAGTGAGAAAGAAAGAAGAAGGAGTAGAAAATCATCTTTTACCTGGAAAAACGAAACTACAAATCCCATCGTGCATTGCAAAATGGACGGGGCGTGTGTGAAACTCTGTGCCTGCGTAGCACTCACGGGACGAAAGGACAATCCCAACCTCTTTTATATAGAAGGGCACTGTTTATTGTGTGTATACCAACATACTGTATATAGAGACTGAAATATCACTATCCACTCAAAGTGTGTCAAAATTATGAGAATGTTCAGAAATTCCGCTTAATTCAGCAAAATGTATTGAGGTCAGTGTGGTAGAAGACACTGAACTATTTTTGAGTTGATTATTATGGTGGAATGGTCTTTTCAGTGTCCAAGGGCTTAGGGAAATGTCTGCCAAAAATGTGACCTGAGCTGTGACGCAGCAATGCTAACCACTGAGCCACCATGCCTCCCCATGAGGAAATTAACAGAATTAAATATCAGAACAGTAACATTTCTTGCAGACAGAAAGCATTGAATTCACAATTTTTGCCCCTCATAGATTTGATAGCATGTACTCACCTCTGTCAAACTGAAAAAAGTTGTTTTTTTTTTGCCTGACACTTAATGCTGCTGCTACCAAAGAGACACAACACTAAGCATGTAGACTCTTCACTCCTTCCATCCTTCTTTGGCTAATAAGGTCACAACAAATTTAGCGCAAAAAGCTCTTTGACAAATTTTATTGGTCTACACTAGTAGTACACAATGAAAACTAGTATTTGGCAAGTTTTTCAATTCAACATTTAAAATTATAGGAGATGCTTATAATTTGAAATAAATCAGTCTTTAGAAATGCATTCAAAGCCTAGAGTTACAGCCATGTTGAAATGTTGATTTTATTTTGCCATGATTGTGTCTCTTATGGCACTTTAATTGGATGATTATTACAGACTGGATTATTATTACTGTTGCTGTTTTATGAATAACTAGCTTTTGAGGCAACTCGGGTTCCTTCTTCAGGTAAGATGTAATTGTAATCCTCTTAGTTAGCCAATAAAAGGTGTCATTCTCACTACATCCATAATGGCTAACACTGTACAACACCCTAGTATTTTAGTCTAGTTGTAATTCTAAGTACAGTAGTACAGATAATCCATATAAATCAGAAAAAAAAGAGTTTTAATGCCTCACTTAAAGAAAGCCACTGCTATGATCCTCTGCTGGTGAAGCTTTCAATACAGGTGAAAAATCTTTTTTTGAAATCTAGCAATAGGAGCCATCAATGGTAGTAGGCTAGTGAATACAGCCAAACTGAATTATTATTATTTATGTTGTAGCCTATGATACTCCACTTTGAGGATGTAGATGGAGAAGTATAGAGAAGGCCAGAAGGAGTTGTATTGCGTCTTTGTGGACCTGGACAAAGCATATGACAGGGTGCCTCGAGAGGAGCTGTGGTATTGTATGAGGAAATCTGGGAGTGGCAGAGAAGTACGTAAGAGTTGTACAGGATATGTACAAGGGAAATGTGACAGTGGTGAAGTCTGCGGTAGGAGTGACAGATGCATTCAAGGTGGAGGTGTAATTACATCTGGGATCGGCTCTGAGCCCTTTATTATTTGCAATGGTTATGGACAGGTTGACAGACGAGATTAGACAGGGTTCCCCGTGGACTATGATGTTTGCTGATGACATTGTGATCTGTAGCCATAGCAGGGAGCTGGTTGAGGAGACCCTGGAGAGTCGGGGATATGCTCTAGAGAGGAGAGGAATCAAGGTCAATAGGAACAAGACAGAATACATGTGTGTAAATGAAAGGGAGGACAGTGGAATGGTGAGGATGCAAGGAGTCGAGTTGGCGAAGGTGGATGAGTTTAAATACTTGGGATCAACAGTACAGAGTAATGGGGAGTGTGGAAGAGAAGTGAAGAAGAGAGTGCAGGCAGGGTGGAGTAGGTGGGGAAGAGTGTCAGGAGTGATTTGTGACAGACAGGTATCAGGAATAATGAAAAGTAAGGTCTACAGGACAGTAGTGAGACCAGCTATGTTATATGGGTTGGAGATGGTGGCACTGACCAGAAAGCAGGAGACAGAGCTGAAGGTGGCAGAGTTAAAGATGTTAAGATTTGCACTGTGATGAGGATGGACAGGATTATAAATGAGTACATTAGAGGGTCAGCTGAAGTTGGATGGTTGGGAGACAAAGTCAGAGAGTGTTGATTGCGCTGGTTTGGACATGTGCATAGGAGAGATGCTGAGTATATTGAGAGAAGGATGCTAAGGATAGAGCTGCCAGGGAAGAGGGAAAGAGGAAGGCCTAAGAGAAGGTTTATGGATGTGGTGAGAGAGGACATGCAGGTGATGGGTGTAACAGAACAAGATGCAGAGGACAGAAAAATATGGAAGAAGATAATCCGCTGTGGCAACCCCTAACAGGAGCAACCAGAAGAAGAAGAAGCCCATGATACTCCACTACCAATCTTTTTGAAAAGTTGACACCCAATCCTGAGGATCACCACACTTAATATCCCCTGATTCGGAAAATGTTTCTCTCACTGTAACCCTTGTTCTCTGGGTTTAAGTCAGTTTGGCACTCAGCTACAAACAGTGCCTTGAATTCCCACTTTTTAGTTTGATCACTAACCTGTCATGTTGCCTTATTAAAAAATTCAAAAAAGTCATTCATAAATAATATCGTATGTACTTCCCTGATCAAATGCTTTTGCTGCTTCCTCATAAAATTCCAGCATATTAGTGAAAGACAGCTATCCTATCTAAACTCGCGTTGACAGTTTACTAATACAGTTGTTCTTGTCATGTGATGCTGTGATGAGGGGTATGTTCAGGTCAGGAGAGGTGTTGGTGTAAGCAGCAGCATGTCGGAGCAGCTCCGGGGTGTTAACTGGCAGTTGGCTGGTAAGTCATTCATGTGGTGCAGCAGGCAGTTACCTCATTAGAACTCTGCAGTCCATGATTAGCACACTTGCATCCCTATCCTCTTAAAAGGAGCCTGACCAAGAGAGAGAGAAAATTTAAGGACCAGCAAAGCAGGATTGGGGATGTGAGCTAGCGTAGTAAGGGCATGCTGACACGCTGAGGGATGGATTGTGCCCTGCTGAGCAGTTCATATGAGTGGGGTCAATTGTGACATACAGTAGCCTCATAGGGATCCTGTAGATGCTGAGGAGGGTATTAGAAAGATGGTGATAATGGAAAGAGCTGGGGCCTCATGTATAAACGGTGCATAAGCACAGAAATGTTGCATACAAACATTTCCGCATTCAAATCGCGATGTTTAAAACCTAAACTTGGTGTAAAGCCAAGCACATTTCCACGGTACCTCATACCCTGTCGTACGCAAGTTTTCCACTCGGTTTTGCAGACTGGCGGCACCCAGCGTCAAAGCAATGCTACTGTTTCTTTGTGGTTTATCTTTCTTTTTCAGATCCACATCCCTGACATGGCTTTATAAATACACTGAAATTAACCACATATTGTTTATTAGTTTAATGCATCTGATTGTAATTAACCTGTAACAATATAATGGTCCAGAGAATAGTCATACTATTCTAAATACCATAGCTGCTTTAGCGTTGTTACTCTCACTGCACCTTCTTCTTCTTCTTTCAGCTGCTCCCGTTAGGGGTTGCCACAGCGGATCATCTTTTTCCATATTACTCTCACTGCACCACTTGGAGCAGCTGATCGAAAAAGAGAATTATCGGTATACAACATCAAGCAAATGCTGCCTCAGCCAAGCTTCCTATTTGAACTGCTTCTCACACGACAAACGCTTCAAAACCTTTACTGTACGGACCTCGCGGTTCAGAAACAGTTTCATCCCAAGAGCTCTAAACGCAATCAATCTGTCCATCAACTGCTCCTTGTAGAACTGTTTGTACTTATAAGTACAATTAACTCACTGTAAACTTGCAATACAGTTATAATATTGCACAACCTGAGCCACTTTATAAAGTGTGTATTTACATATGATGATAATATAATTTATAAGATGAAATGCAGCAAAATATGTTTGTTATATAATACAGATAAAACTTTAACTTTATTTAAATAACCTATATTTTTAATAATTAAAGGACATGGTGTCGCTAAGGTAGAAAGGATCTGGCGCTCCATTCACGGATTGTTCCTGCCTCGCACTGTATGCTTCACTGGGACTGGCATGAAGGATAGAATAATTAAACATGTATTACGAAAATATTTCAATGTTCCTTAAAAGTTTTGAAGAATCTCCGTTATAAGCTTACATATGTCTTAATGTCTATTTAAAAAGCTGATTGTGTGGCAAATGGGTATTTGGAGAAAGAGAAGGAAGGACAGGAATTGGAAGTTAGTACATTTGAAAGAGACAGAACTGCAATAAATTATTTTATCGAAGGTCGCGCACAATCACTGTGCCACCGTGTTCCCATGTTTAATAACATGCTTTAACTCCTATCAGCATGAAAATGATATCATGTATACATCTCAGTATTTTAGTTATTCAGAGAGCTGTAATATCATGAATGTAATGGATTCTGTGTCCTGTCGGAGGTAGAGGAAGACTGTTTAAGAAGCATGTAGTGATTTACACACACAGAGCACATAGAAGATCAAATACAAAACAAAGCATTTAGCGTACTACTTTAGTTACGATGGGATTTGAGAAACTAGTAAATTAAACAATTTTAAGATTAAGTTTATGATGTTCTACTTTAATGACAAAATAAACTATGTGATTAAAGTGGAAATTTCAAGATTAAAGTTGACATTTCGTGCTTTTTTCCCACTGTGTGCCTTGTTTTTTTCTCTGTACCCTAATAAGCTTTCATATGACACTCAGACGGTGGGCTACGACTTTGATAAGCAACTTCTTTTTTTATTTCAGGCACTGTGAAACTTTGTGAACTTAAGCTTTCAAGTTTCTCCGACACTCTATGTCACTCGATCAGCTTCCTTTTCTTGTTTATACCACTGTTTAAACCAACAAATAGTACATTTTTCCTTGCCTCCACTTCGTACTCGCTGAAAGTGTTCTATTTTTCCTCATGGTTTTGCCATTGTCATTTCACAGAACGCTGAGCTTAAGGGCTATTAATATTGATTTACATATTCAAAGAGGCATAATTCTGGAAGGAGTTGGGGCGGGACAGCAGGCATGTGCACGTGCGTTACTTTTCACGATGATTGGGATTTATGTAGCGGAAGAATGTGGAAGTTTGCGTATGCACAGATTCCTGCATCTGGATTTTTCTGTGCGTACGCACATTTCTGCTTTTCTGCTTACACCATGTTATAGTGTGAGTTCTACGCACAGCGTTATACATGAGGACCCTGGAGAGATGGATCGCAGTTGCCAGTGTCTCTACTGGCTGTAAGACCCAATTGGGTGAACTGGAGAGATGGTGAGAGAGACATAAAAGGCTGAAAGGATAGTAATAGAAACTCAACGCCTGTATGGTTTTTGACTTGGATTTCTAATTTATTTATTAATGGTTTTGATCTTATTATGATTATTTATATTTTATGAAGCAATGAATTGTACCGTGGATTGATGTGAATAAAAAGCAATTTGCACCAATCATTTCTCGTTCCGTATCCTCTTTGCATTTGCTTGTCCCGGACATGATTATAGATGGTGCCGGGTGCAAGTGTGACAAGGATGCTGGAGCTAACCTGGACCATCACAGATACTCAGTCTTTTTCTTTAATATTTACTTCCTTTAATATGCCTATGATGCATGTTAAGCTTACTAGTCTATAGCTACTCCGATCAACCTAAGCACTCTTTTTATACAATAGGATACCATTTTTTGGCTTCCTTAACTTCCTTAAAGCATTCTAAAATACATGTTAACTGGTAGCTGTGATTTGTTTAGGCCTAATTTTAAAAAACAGCACATTGCCCTGTTACAGAGCAGGAGAAGTTAATCATGAAATATAGAAGCAGTAAGAAACTGAAGAGAAATCCACCATGGATATATAATACGCAGTAATAACAAGATAAAAGCTCCAGTTCTAGGTGTAATGCTTATGACAACAGCAGGTTATCTACTTCTTCACATGTGCAAACTTCAGAAAGATGTAAGTTTAGAGCTTTTGCTATTTCACTTTCAGTAAATTTTACTTTGTCCTTACAGATCCTAATGCACTCCTCATTGATTATTTATCTTTACTGCTAAAATGCTGAAAGAATCTCTTTGGGTCATTTTTACCTTTCTTCAGTATTTCTCTCAAAACTTTTTTTCCTTTGCAAATTCTTTTATAAGTGCTCACTTATCTAATGTGGAATCTGGGCCGGTTCTAGACAGGCATATTTAAGGGGGCAGACAGAAATGTGAAGGGGGCACATGGTGGCGACGGAGGTGGGAAAGGGGTGGGGTGGTGGAGGGGGTGCGCTGTATAACTGTTTTTGTCATGTGATTGGATTGCACTTTGTCAGGCCTCTACCCTAAGACCTGTCCAACTTAGGTGTCCCGCCTAAAGGCTAAGCTTCTGTTGGTGTAGCTCTTAGGGTCACGCAAACCCCCTGACCACGATAAGGTGGCAATCCCTCAGGAGGAAAACTGAAAAATAAAACAACAAAAAATAAAATAAAATATTCCTCATCAGATTATAACAACTAAAAACATGACATTTACCTTAATTGGATGGCCTATATCAAATATATTCAAACCCAACAATAACACAACTCACTATTGCCAATATTAACAAAACTAAAAAGGGTAGGCCAAGTTATAAAAAAAAAAATCAATTCACCAAGTCTTGAAAAATAAAACTGAAAAATAGAATAAAAAATAAATAAATAACGAATAAAATAAAATATCCATCCAGATCTTTACAACCAACAATATAAATTTTATTTTAATTGGATGGCCTAATTCTCAAATAAATTTGCAAAATAAAGTAAGAGTAAAATAAGACCTCTCAATATATCCAATATTTACAAAACTAAAAAGGGTTGGCATAGTAATTAAAAAAAAAAACAATTCACCATGTCTTTCCCTACAATTCTCAAACTAATTTGTAAAACACGAGAACAGATTTAGAACAGAACATTTGAACTTTTTTCTTCTTTTTTTGTCTTTTTGTCTTGTTTTCAGGTTGTTTGTTTTGTAAGCAACTGAACTCTCTGTTTGTAACTGAACAGCTCCGCTCTCCTTTCTTCTCAATCCACTCTACAATAACAGTCTCCTGTCTCCCTTTGCAAAAACTCTTACAAATTCATCATATCCAAGTTATTTGTTATGGACTTCTCATGGGCCAAGATCACCAAACTCCTCTTTCTTTTATGTAACATGGTGCAACGATAGGGGGTTAGGACCCGTGACAAAGTGGAGAAGGAACTCTCACACGATGCTGAAGACACACCAATGACCAGGGGCCTCATGTATAACGGCGTGCGTAGAACTCTACTATAACACTATAACATGGCGTAAGCACAAAAGCCGAAATGTGCTTACGCACAGAAAAATCCAGATGCAGGAATCTGTGCGTACTCCAACTTCCACGTTCTTCCGCTACATAAATCCCGATCAGCGTGAAAACTAACGCTCGTGCACGCGCATTATGTAATGCCCCAAATCCTCCCAGAATTACACCTCTTTGAATATGCAACTCAATATAAATCGCCCTTAAGCGCAGCCTTCTGTGAAAAGACAATGGGAAAAGCACGGGGGGAAACATAAGAATTTCAGCGAATACCAAGTGGAGGCAAAGGAAAAACATACTATTTGTTCAAATAAGCTGTGGTATAATCAACAAAAGGAAGTTGATCGAGTGACATAGCGTGTTGGAGAAACATGAAAGCTCACATCCACAAAATCGCACAGTGCCGGAAATAAAAAGAAGTCACATATCAAAGTCGCCGTGGAAAGCTGAGTTGTAAGCCCACTGTCTGAGTGTCATATGAAAGCTTATTAGGGTACAGAGAAAAAAGGCACACAGTGAGGAAAAAGCACGAAATGTCAACTTCAGTCTCGACATTTCCACTTTAATCACGTAGTTTATTTTGTCATTAAAGTAGAACATCATAAAATTCATCTTAAAATTGTTTAATTAACCAGTTTCTAAAATCACATCGTAATTAAAGTAGCACGTTAAATGCTTTGTTTTGTATTTGATCTTCTATGTGCTCTATGTGTGTGAATCACTACTTGCTTCTTAAACCGGCTCTCTTCCTCCAACTGGACACAGAGTCCATTACATTCGTGATATTACAGCTCTCTGAATAACTAAAATACTGAGATGTATACGTGATGTCATTTTCATGATGATAGGAGTTAAAGAACGTTTGTGCTCATGACACAAGCATTTAACTTTTGCCGAAATTTGTCGCTGCGTTTTTAGCTGTGTTGTTATTTTCTCTTTCTGTTTTATATTCAATATATATTGGTGTAGCCGTCACTGCAGTCCTTGCTTTTCTTTCCCCAAGTAACCGATCACCACACAATCAGCTCTGTAATAGACGTTAAGCCATCTGTAAGCTTAGCGCCGATTCTTCAAAACGTTTAAAGAACATTGAAATATCTTCGTAGTACACGTTTAATTATTCTAACGACACTCCCAGTGAAGAATATAGATTATTTAAGTGAAGTTAAAGTTTTATCTGTATAATTTAACAAACATATTTTGCTGCATTTCACCTTAAAAATGATATTGTCATCATATGTAAATACGCGCTTTACAAAGTGGCTCAGGTTGTGCGATATTATAACTGTAGTGCAAGTTTACAATGGGGTGATTGTACTTATAAGTACAAACAGTTCTACAAGGAGCAATTGATTGACTGCATTTAAAGTTCTTGGGATTAAACTGTTTCTGAACCGCGAGGTCCGTACAGGAAAGGCTTTGAAACGTTTTGCCGTGGCAGAGACAGCGTGTGCTTAATGCCGTATACCGATCATTCTCTTTCCGATCAGCTGCTGCTATGATTCACACTCAGATACAGTGATATAAATACTCCGAGTGGTGCAGTGAGAGAAATATGGAAAAAGATGATCCGCTGTGGCAACTCCTAACGGGAGGAGCTGAAAGAAGAAGAAGAAGAAGAAGAAGAAGTGAGAGTAACAACGCTAAAGCAGTTATAGCATTTGGAATACTATGGCTGTTCCCTGGACCATTATATTGTTACGAGTTAATTACAATCAGATGCATTACACTAATAAACAATATGCGGTTAGTTTCTGTGTATTTATAAAGCCGCGTCATGAAAATAATGAGTAATCACACAAGAACAGTACCATTGCTTTGACGCTGGGTGCCGCCAGTTTGCAAAACCGAGTGGAGAACTTGCGTACGACAAGGCATGAGGTACCATGGAAAAGTTACGTGGCTTTACGCCAAGTGTAGGTTTTATACATCGCGATTTGAACGTGGAAAAGTTCTTACACAACATTTCTGTGCGTACGCACCATTTATACATGAGGCCCCAGGGCTCTTACATACATACAATTTATGCAACTCAGGAAAGGCTTCCTTGTACTCCTGCAGGAGTTTACACACAGTGGACTGGTCTGTTTCCTTTGAACACTTTTTGAGCAGCATCTGTTTTGCCACAAGAACTTCATTTTTCAGACTTACAACATCTGCTACAGTGCCAGCCATCACAGCCAGAGGGTGCAACAGGATGGGATCTAGAAATGCACTAGATTTGGGTGCAAGACTAGATATGGCTCTCATCAGGTCAATATTCTTGTGTGAAAATCTAGTTTCCATTTCTGAAATGGCCCTGTTAAGGATTTTGAGCCAGGGATCTTTTCAGAGGCTGATGGGGGGAAATGGTAGGGTCACCAGAGTCTGTATGGCCCAAAGTTGAGAGCACAACACTTTGACCCAGGTGTTTGCTCATTGTTCTCCTTCTCTTTGTTGGATGTGACTCATCCTCAGCAGGAGATGACACTCCCCAACAGTCATCCTCAGGATGGTTTTTAAGGAGTCCAGTGCTGCACTAACAACCTCAGAAGCACTGCACAGATCAACTGACTGAGACTGTAGAATAGCATTTGCTGGTTTCAAGACACCAAGCACCCGCACTGGGAACTTTCCAATCTCAAAGAAGTGATGCCTCTTAATTTGGCATAGCAGGCCTGATGCCTCAGTACACAGGTCAACTGCAGCATCATCATCCTCTGTCATCTCAGACAGGATACTAAGGATTTGTTCTTGATTGTCCACAGTGCACCTTGTCACCTCATAGTGGCTTGTCCATCTGATCTCAAGCAGCCTTTTTAGACATGGTGCATCATGTTTATTGAGCACATAGTGGTGGTGAAAAAGTTGTAGAGTGAACTAGATAGGCTAAAAATCTTTTGCACCGGCTCACTCTGCATGGCATGCACAACCACTAAGTGCAGTTGGTGGTTGTAGCAGGGGATGTATGGGACATATCTGTCAAGCCTCTTTTGGAGCAGAGCTTGTACACCACCTCTAACCCCACTCATCACAGAAGCCCCATCATAACACTGGCTCAGTATACTGTCAGCACTGTAGCCAGCATCACAAAGGTGTAACAGCATCTCAGAGGTGATGTACTCTGCATCAAGTTGTTGCAAGTCAAGCAACCCAATAAGATGCTCCTCTGGCATGGAATTTCTGACAAACCGTATTATCACAGACAATTTTCCACATTGCACCTATCCCTGGTCCCATCACTTTTGAGGCAAAACCCTGCAGAATCAGCACTTTCATATTTTTCCTGACTCTCCAAGCACCATGTCAGCCAGTGTTTGGATAATTTCATTTTGGATATCCTTAGATGTGTATTTTGCATTTTTGGGATACCCTTAGCAATGCTTGCTAGCTTCTTTCCTTCTCTAAGGTATATTCCATCAGTTTTAGAAAAATACCTGAAGCAATGTCATCATCATTACCGCTGCATCATGTCTCAAGGTTTCTGCAGTCCCACGGAGCCCCAACTCATTTACACAGAGAAACCTTATAGCACTACCAATACTCTTGACATAGTAATGTTTTTTCAAGTTGTGTTTTACCAACCAACATTGATTCCACAGTCCTGCCCGTGGCCTCTCTGCTTTTATGCTCAGTCCAGATGGTTGAAGCATGCACATGGTTGTGGCTGGACACATGCCTCTGTAGCCCCTTGTCTCGATCAAGTGCTGCTTTCCAGTTGTTAAAACCAGTTAAGGTAAAAACTACATCCCTCTCATTAACAGTGCTGCCATATTTCGACAGGGAAACAGAAGCATGCATCCCACAACAGAGTACTCCAGCCATGGTCGTGTGCGGTACCAGGCAGGATTGAATGATCTTAATGTTGTACCACCAAATGCACATTTGGGGTAACTACCAGTATTGGCTGGGATGGTGTATTGCCATTTAAGTCACTGGGTAGCTGAGCGGGTTGCTTTGGGGCAGCAATTGTTGGCAGAGGTACAGGAGAACCAGTGCCTGTTGATGCCACAGGAGTAGACATGCCAGCTGATGCTCTGATGTACCAGCAGCAGCATCATTGCTACTGCTATTGGTACAGGCAGGGCAGCGCACACTTTTTAAAAGCTTGGAAAAAAGGATGCATCTCACAGCATTAACTTTCCCTTTGTGAGCTGCTGGAAGCTGGGTGGAAAGTGAATAATCTTTACTAAAATCGCTGGGATTACATCAGTATATGAAACGAGAAAACTGTTGAGTGCAGAGTTGAAGCTGAGGCGGGGCTTTGTGTCGGGGTCTGACAGACAGACACAGGTCCTCAGTCGGCTCTATGCAGCAAACACAGTGGTGCTTGAGGAAAAGAGAAAGAAACACTTCTCTACCAGACTGAAACTGTGAGAACAATGGACTAGTCCCCCATTAACTGTACAAATTATAGATGTATTTTTTAGTTGTTAATTATATCACGAGTCGCTGTGATGTTGACGACAGAGATTTGCTGCTTCCTCAAAACCTTCCGCTGCTGCGCAACTCATTTTGCTCTTCCCTGCCTACTGAGAAACCTGAAACAGGGTCATTTGCATACTAACAGTGATTGGATGTTTAGCTGGGGGGCGGGTGAGTGGGTGATCTCTACGGAGTACTGTGTGAGCTGCGGACAAACAAAGCACGGAGGGAAAGAGCGAACAAGAGGTGAAACCAATCATCTCATTTATGCTTTTTCCAGTGGATTTTTCAGCTAATGTAGTAAATTTTGTCCATATTCAGTTTGTGGGCAATCTATTATTTTCTTTCTCAACTTCTAAAAGTTTGATTTAAGGGGGCAGGGCGTTTGTTTAAGGGGGCATTGCCCCCTCTTGCCCCAGCGTACAGCCGGCCCTGTGTGGAATTCTCTTCAGTATTTTAGTGCTTCTAAATTTCATGATGAACTTGTTGAGGTGGTTCATCGCGTGGTGGGTGTGGCAATGCGCCATCAGCGCATGCTCCCAACCTCTCTTGTCTTACACTGTAGACTAAACCTGTTCCACTGCTTATGAATAGACTCCAAATTCAAAACCCTCTTCCAGTTGTACCATTTTTAGACTGTTGGTTAAAAATTTAGAGTACTTAACATCTATAGTTCTTTACTATGCACGAGAAATGTTTTATATTATGGTCACTATATCCTAGTTGTTCACCTTTCAGAGGTTAAAAACATTATTTTTCTGTTAATCAGCGTCAAACAAAGCAAAACCACAAGCATAATTTATAATTTAATCTCAAAAAATGGCCAAAGGTCATGTAAGGCCTTCAAAAACACCCAGAGAAGTCATCCTGAATCATACTCCACAAGGGAAGGGATTACCATTCATCCTTGGCAGATCAAGGCCATGCATAATCTTCAAAAAAGCAAAATTTATTGACAGAAAAAGGAATATACAATAAAAAGAACACAGGAGCAAAAAAAGAATCCAAAAGTCAAGCAAAATCCTATTCAAAATCTTCAAGAATATTGTTTTCAATCCTATTTTTTGTAAAAATTGATCTATTTGTATGGAATGATTACAATAAAATCAATAAAATAAAAAAAAGAATAATCTGGTGGACCTTAATCCACCAGAACACATTCAAAATCAACCATGTTGGACTTAAATTCCCAGTCTGCCTTTATTGAGCTAGGCGCAGTCCCTAAAAGGTGACTGACAGGTGGCCACGCCTCTTGGGGATCCACACACAAAATACAAGAAACAAGAATTGCAAGACACAAATTGTTACTAAATAATAACCAAACCGAATAAAATAGATAATACTGTACATAACTATCATTCTTGGTGTTAACCTTAAGCATTACCTTTATAATGTTAATCCCAAATTACTCTTGGGACAGAATCCTGCAACCATCTAGTGGATGATATAACATAATGATTCAAAAAATCTTGAAAATTTTTATGCATTCTTCTAAATTATGGTAACTCTATGGTAACTTGTCAATATTCATGACTGTTGCAGAGTCTTCAAAGAAACACACAGTGGCAAACAAAAAACTGTAAATCCAGTTTTAGAATACAGTAATCCCTCGCTATATCGCGCTTCGACTTTCGCGGCTTCACTCTATCGCGGATTTTAAATGTAAGCACATCTAAATATATATCACGGATTTTTCGCTGGTTCGCCGCTTTCTGCATACAATGGGTCTTTTAATTTAGGTTACATGCTTCCTCAGTTTGATTGCCCAGTTGATTTCATACAAGGGACGCTATTGGCGGATGGCTTAGAAGCTACCCAATCAGAGCATGTATTACATATTAACTAAAACTCCTCAATGCTAAAAGATATGCTTCCCGCGTGGCGCTTGTTTTGTTTGCTTCTCTCTATCTTTCTCACTCTCTCTGCCTGACGGAGGGGGTGTGAGCAGAGGGGGCTGTTTACACAGTGGCTGTTTGCCTAGAAGATAGGACGCTCCTCTACAAAATGCCGCTTTATCACGGTGCTTCTGTATACTTAAAAGCATGTATTGATTTTTTGATTGTTTGCTTTTCTTAGCGAGCGCTCTCTCTGACATTATCTGCTCTTCACGGTGCTCCTTTGAAGAGAAAATATGTTTGCATTCTTTTAATTGTGAGAAAGAACTGCCATCTCTGTCTTGTAATGAAGCACAGTTTAAACGTTTGACTAAAGGGTGTTATTTCATATCTAGAGGGCTCTAATAATGTTAACAGTGTGGGAGAGTTTATAAGGGCTTAAAATGTATAAAAATAACCATACAAACATATGGTTTCTACTTCGCGGATTTTCCCCTATCGCGGGGGGGTCTGGAACGCAACCCCCGCGATCGAGGAGGGATTACTGTAAACTGAAAGTGAACCATTGCTCAAATTAGGCGATAGTGATGCCAGTGTGAATTATTCATCAAATATGAACACAGATAGTAAAACTGATACATATGGTCCTGTGTGACTGAGGCACCGTTATATGCTTGAATTCAGTAATGTGACATTTCACTTTGGTGTGACAGAAAGGCAAAATAATTGTGATCAAGCGCAAGGGCAAGAAAAACATTATCCCCCTAAGTACTGTTCAAGCTACTGTCAATGTCCATGTTGAGAAAATGTGTCACTAAAAGTCATTAAGCCTTGTTCTGTGGCAGCTTACATTTACATATAGGCATGTTGCAGATCAGACACTGATATTATGACCTCATGTGCAAGCAACAGAAAAAACATAAGACAATTATGCAATAAACACACTTCCACTGTCGCATTTCTGAAGTTGGGCTGTGTGTTGGTGACAGTTTCAAAAAATATCACATGAAGAATGTGTACTAATCTGCATCAGTAGACCATATACATGCTCTTCCTACTGTATTTATGTTGATGTTTTGGTATTTACATGTTTCCTAAAAGGCTACACAAATAATACATAAACAGAACAATATTAAAAATTAAACAATAGAAAACAGTAAACAACAATGAAAAAAAAAGACCAAAAAAAAACATGTTAACCTTGAGCAAGTGGAGGAATCCTGACTTGGCCATAACAATAAAAAGACCAAACAAAGCTGAATGACTAAATCCTTTGTTGTTACTGGGAAAACAGAGAGTTCTTTTTCATTGCCAGAATTTTTGTGCAGTAACTTTTTAATGGTTTTAGTACAATTTTAATTAAACTTTTGAAGACTGTCAGAGTGTCTTATTCATTCTGCAAAGTTGTGGCAAACAAAGCTCTGCACGCCACCTGCTTTTGTACTAAATGGTACAGGTAACATCACAGGTGAACCTCAGCATACACACTTACTGTGTGTTATGAAAGTAGATGGGTCCAGACAAACTTTTTGGTATTTAATGAATGGGAAATGAAGAAATTTTAAATTGGAACCCAGAAGAATGGTCACAAAACAGACCAAAACATGGCAGGAAAACCAAAAACCAAGACACTAATTGAAATTAAAGTAAAAAATAAACAGATATTTTTGTAGTAGCCTTTATATGAGAGGTTATTAAAGTTTAAAGAAATTCCTAACTTTATAATTTTATTGTAGTTGATTCAACCTTTGGAAATTGTTTAATGTGTGGTGCCATCTTTTATAATGATGGCTTATATGAGAGCAACAGGTATTAATAATAACGATATGGTGATGCCCATGAAAATAATAGAAAAAATTGAGATGCCAGTTATAAAAACACACACCGCAATGGGGGCACCAAATAACAATTAAAAAAACAGAAGTGAGATCTAAAATTTTCAAAAGAACTAAATTAGGATGCTCCCAAATGAGCTCTCCACACAGTAATAGCACAGCAGTATATGGTTTATGTTGTGCCTCCAGAAATCAACAAAAAAAAAACAAATTAAAGGGATCAAAGCAGAAGCAAAAAGGAACAACATCAACAAAGCTTAATAAATTTTCAAAACCCCATATCCTCATAAAAAAGTAGAAAGTGATCTCAAGTGTAATAGTGTATTTAGTGTGGCAAGTTAGGCAATGGTGGAATTGGAAAATATCAAAATTAAAATGTCAGTAAATTCAAGACAGTGAATTCATATATCGATCTTGTGCATAAAATGGAAATGATCCCCAATTTTTATGCATTCTGAAATGGCACATTCTCAGTGCTGCTTCATGTATCAAATGTCCAAGGTTCAAACCCCATACATAATCCCTGTCCCTGCTCCAACTCATGTGGCACTCAGATAAACCATTTCATATTTTGTAGCATTCTGATGGATACTTAGGGAAAAAGGATTTAGAGCATCTTAAAGATTGGATCAAATGTCATATCCAAATGTTTTGTGGTATAAAACTAAAATGGATATACTGCAATTTCTAAAGAAGGTTTTAGGTAGAATGCCATAAAATAAACATGAGAGACTTACTTTTACAAATAATACAAACATGCTTGTTGAAGTAAACAAAATAATACAATTTATTTATCACATAAGAATAATATAAGGTGGATATGTGCAAATATATAGAGATATAGAAAAAGGCACATAACTTATGAATTCTGATCGTTCAGTTCATGTGGTTAAGATAAGTTCTTTACCTAGTTATGAAGCTTCTTTTGCCTGCACCATGACATTCATTTAGTCATAGCTTGTTTGCACTGGTTTGCTTCCCGCCACACAGATTATATGTGTATGTGGGTGGGAGTTGCTGCTCTGCACTTTCTTAATGCACTTAAAAAGAAACTTATAACACAGCTAGAACTTATCCTTCACAAAGGTTATTACTTTCCACTTACAATGACACCAGTGTCATAATGCATTAGCTAGCTTTGACCTATCTATTAAGTTTCAATTAATAACTCTTGAAATAAAAATAGGTGAACTTTTGGTCTGATGTAAGTGATGTTTTGTTCCTTTCCTGGTCAGTTTCCTCTAGAAGCATTGAAGAATCTTCAGTGCACTTTCCTTCTTTGTTCAGGAGCTTGTCTCTTTCTTCACCTTGGTCTCACCTTCTGGTTGTGGACAGTTCTGCAGTTTTGTCTTCAAGGATTTTCTGCACAATGTCCTTGGCTGCTTGTAAAGTTACACCTGCTGGGTCGGCTGGTGGTCTTCTCCTGCTCAATCACTTGCTGTCTTATCAAGGTTTGAACTAATGGCACCCCTAGTCCAACTCATTTTATGGACAGCATTCTGTTTTGCAAGACCTGCACCGGTTACTTTTTGGAGTAGAAGGGATTGTTCTTTTTTATGACCACACCCTATAAGCACTGGGGTTTCTGCTTTGGACAACAGAAGTTATGGCCATGTGGAGCAGTGAAACAATAAGTTAGTGTGTGCTAGGGTGTTTAAAAATGGTACAAGTAGACAAATTTTCAATGGTTTCATGGATGCACATATCTCCATCCTTTTAGGTTGACCATTGGTGCAAATTCAGTCTCACAAGGTTGTCAGTCCTTGAGTTATAGCTTTACGTTTGAGCCGAATGTTTAACTGGTGCCACGAAAAGATGGCTCTGAGATGCCACTTGATGATTGATCATCTTAGGCACAGTGGCTGAATTCCAAAGAGAGGGCCAATCAAAAAGAAACTGATATTAAGAGAGTCTGGCAGCAGCTCGCTAAGCCAAGGACTTATTTTCCAGCCTGGATAATGCCAGCCTGTCCTCCAGTGGTATTAGGTGGAAGTGCATTTACGTATGTATTGAAAATAGATCATATTTACTTTAGTATTATAGTAATCCAACAACCATTTTATTGTTATTTATATTATAAATTTGAGTTCTTACGGACCGGAATAATAATTCTAAATAGTTTTTGTTTCCGTCTAAGAATAAAGAAAACAGCTTTTTTTAATAGCAATTAATGCTATCAGTGCACACCAACAGCCAGTGAATGTGTAATTTTGTAATTTTCCACCTACATAGCCTTCTAATTTAAGAGAAGACTTGGTATTACTGAGTCATAATGAGCATCTATTAGCTGTAACTACTTTTGTTTTAAGAGAAGCCCCTTCATCCAATGTCTTTCTTACAACTTCTTACTCTAGTTTCAAGGCTAAAGAATAATGACTTTAAAATTCGACAACTTAAGTTGTTTTCCTTTTCATTATATCATATGCCTCAACCCTACAGAATGAAATCTTTAGATATTGGAGTCTAACTTTGATTAAATAACTCAGTGAGTGCTCTTTCAAAGGCAAGTCTGTTTTGCATAGTTTCTCCTTCCAAAATTCCTGTAAGGCCTTTTTTTAAAGCTGACACATTTTGTGTCATTCCCATTGTAGAGGTGCATGGTGTTTGTGGTCAGCTGTGGAATATAAATTACCGTAAGTGTAGTCTTTCATGTATATTTTAATAAGCTCTGTAAATGAAAGAACTTGCTTTTTGGTGCCTAATAGCTTTCTGGCATTCACTTTAAATGGTTCAAAGTTTGTTTTCTATGCATTTTTAACACCACAATTATTAAACATTTTTTGAAGTTGGATCATGTTACAGCAAAAGTAAGCTCTCTGGACCTTTCCCCTTTAGAATAAACAGGAAAATTCAGTGGGAGCCTTAAACAACTTGGCATTCCTCCAGAGAGCCCAGCTGTATGTGCAAATCATCAATGATGCAGCGAGGACCTGTGAAAAGGAAAAAATCGAGCCTCTAAGATGGCATTCTCTGCTGTATCGGCAAATTCCCTATTATAAACATGAGTGAAATAAGAAAATATGCAGACATTTCAGCAGAATGGCTGCAAAAGCAAACAAAATGCTTGATTTTTTAAAAGTTTAGAAATTTAAATGGAACATTTTAATTACTAGTTTCTTATTGTGTGATTGTGCGATTATGTGATGTTTTTGAATCATTTATCTTTGTTTAAAGTGAAACAGAATGCTTGTTAAGTCAACATGACCCAGCAGTCAGTAGGGTCTACTGTAGTCCAAAGTAGTCTTGCTCTGGTGGAAGGCGTGCACAATTTGATTAATGTCAAGTAAAAAAAAAAAAAGGATATCTTTAAATCTTCTGTTTTCCTACAATTTTATGGATTTGCTGCTAGTTATTGTGCTTTTTACAATAGTTATTACAATAGTTTTGCTCTCTACTTATATTTTTGGGTCCTGCAAAGGGCTTACTGTCCAGGGCTGCTATTTCCTGCCTTATGCCAGATGGGCTCCAACCCACCACAACGCTGAAATCGATTCAGGTCAGATCAGGTTGGGGAGTGTACACTGGTACAGCGCATTGCTGCACTCACCCCACAATGAAAACACCTCGGGATCCTGTTTGGCAACCCCTCAGGCAGACACGTGGTCCAGTCCCACCCTCTGGAAATTACCATCTATCTGCCACAGCCAGATGTTATGTGGGCACCTGCTTGACCTCAACAATGAGGATCCTGTGAGCCGGATCACCCTCTGTGAATCACGCCACATGGTGCCATAACTGACACTCCCTCACAATGCAGGTAATGTGCCTCATTAGGGACTCTATGATCAACTGCTTATTCGACACAAAGTCAAACCAGTGTTACCCAAGGATTTGTCAAAGAAACACAGTACCAAAAGAGCCCAGTACAACCATATAGCAAGACAGGAAACACCAGGGGCCTCATGTATAACGCGTGCGTAGAATTCACACAATAACATGGCATAAGCACAAAAGCCGAAATGTGGAAGTTGGAGTATGCACAGATTCCTGCATCTGGATTTTTCTGTGCATACTCCAACTTCCACGTTCTTCCGCTACATAAATCCCGATCAACGTGAAAAGTAACGCTCGTGCACGCGTTTTATGTAATGCCCCAATTCCTCCCAGAATTACGCCTCTTTGAATATGAAAATCAATATTAATCGCCCTTAACTCAGCCTTCTGTGAAAAGACAATGGGAAAAGCACGGGGGAAAATATAAGAATTTCAGCGAATACCAAGTGGAGGCAAAGGAAAAACATACTATTTGTTCAAATAAACCGTGGTATAATCAACAAAAGGAAGTTGATTGAGTGACATAGCGTGTTGGAGAAACTTGAAAGCTCACGTTCACAAAATCACACAGTGCCGGAAATAAAAAACAAGTCACATATCAGAGTTGCCATGAAAAGGCGAGTTGTAGCCCACTGTCTGAGTGTCATATGAAAGCTTATTAGGGTACAGAGAAAAAATAGGTACACAGTGGGGAAAAAGCACGAAATGTCAACTTCAACCTCGAAATTTCCACTTTAATCATGTAGTTTATTTTGTCATTAAATTAGAACATCATAAACTTCATCTTAAAATCGTTTAATTAACCAGTTTCTTAAATCATATCATAATTAAAGTAGCACGTTAAATGCTTTGTTTTGTATTTGATCTTCTATGTGCTCTATGTGTGTAAATCACTACTTGCTTCTTAAACCGGCTCTCTTCCTCCAACTGGACACAGAATCCATTACATTTGTGATATTACAGCTCTGAATAACTAAAATACTGAGATGTATACGTGATATCATTTTCATGATGATAAGAGTTAAAGCACTTTATTAAACATGGGTTTCACGCCGCAGTGATTGTGTGCGACCTTTGATGAAATAATTTATTGCAGCAGTACTCAGGGGTGGCTCTAGGTTTGTGGTGGCTCTGGGCAGAGGAAGAATCGGTGGCCCCTTCACCCGCCGATGTCAATATGGTATCTTATGCACGGTGGATGGCCACGTCCGTTGTGGACACTGCATAGCCGCCTCGTGCTCATGACATAAGCATTTAACTTTTGCCGAAATTTGGCGCTGCATTTTTAGCTGTGTTGTTATTTTCTCTTTCTGTTTTATATTCAATATATATTGGCGTAGCCGCCCCTGCACTCCTTGTTTTTCTTTCTCCAAGTAACCGATCGCCATACAATCAGCTCTGTAATATACGTTAAGCCATCTGTAAGCTTAGACTGCCGATTTTTCAAAACGTTTAAGGAACATTGAAATATCTTCGTAGTGCATGTTTAATTATTCTATCCTTCACAACAGTCCCAGTGAAGAATATAGATTATTTAAATTAAGTTAAAGTTTTATCTGTATATTACAGTATAATAAACATATTTTGCTGCATTTCATCTTAAAAATGATATCGTCATCATATGTAAATACGCACTTTATAAACTGGCTCAGGTTGTGTAATATTATAACTGTAGTGCAAGTTTACAGTGGGGTGATTGTACTTATAAGTGCAAACAGTTCTACAAGGAGCAATTGATTAAGTGCGTTCAAAGTTCTTGGGATGAAACTGTTTCTGAACCACGAAGTCTGTACAAGAAAGGCTTTGAAACGTTTTGCCGTGGCAGAGGTAGCGTGTCCTTGAAGCTGTATACCGATAATTCTCTTTCCGATCAGGTGCTGCTGTGATTCACACTCAGATACAGTGATATAAATACTCCGAGTGGTGCAGTGAGAGTAATATGGAAAAAGATAATCCGCTGTGGCAACTCCTAACGGGAGCAGCTGAAAGAAGAAGAAGAAGTTGCAGTGAGAGTAACAACGCTAAAGCAGTTATGGTATTTGGAATACTATGGCTATTCCCTGGACCATTATATTGTTACGAGTTAATTACAATTGGATGCATTACACTAATAAACAATATGCGGTTAGTTTCAGTGTACAGTAATCCCTCCTCGATCGCGGGGGTTGCATTTCAGAACCCCCCGCGATAGGTGAAAATCCGCAAAGTACAGACTATATGTTTGTATGGTTATTTTTATATATTTAAGCTCTTAGAAACTCTCCCACACTGTTTATAAATATTCTCCGCACGGTTATACAGTAAACCCTCATTTATAGCGGTTGATCTGCTCCAGACAGATAAAAGGATTTCCAAGAAGTAGGATTCTTTATTTATAAATCTAATATTTTCACAGTTAGAGCATTGAAAACCTGTTTACGACCTTCTAAATATGTTTTTTAACATTATTAGAGCCCTCTAGACATGAAGTAACACCCTTTAGTCAAAAGTTTAAACTGTGCTCCATGACAAGACAGAGATGACAGTTCTTTCTCACAATTAAAAGAATGCAAACATATCTTCCTCTTCAAGGTGCCCGTCAGGAGCGGAGAATGTCAGATAGTGAGAGTAAAGTAAACAATCAAAAATCAACAGGGCTGTTGCTCTTTTAAGTATGCAAGCACCACGATAAAGCGGCGCAATGAAAGGATCAATGTGAAGGTAGCTTTTCAGCATTTTTTTACAGGCGCGTCCGTATCTTCTAAGCAAACAGTCACTGTGCAAACAGCCCCTCTGCTTACACCCCCTCCGTCAGGAGCAGATAATGGGGCCAATCATACGTCTCCCTGATGGTATTGCATGATGGATAAGTATCTGCCTGTATTTCTCAGGGAGAGTGAGACACAGAGAAAAGCAAACAATGAAAAATTATATGGGCTGTTAGAGCTTTTAAGTGTGCGAAGCAGCATGCGGGAAGCATATCGTATATCATTGAGGAGTTTTATTTAATATGTAATACGTGCTCTGATTGGGTAGCTTCTCAGCCATCCGCCAATAGCGTCCCTTGTATGAAATCAACTGAGCAAACAAACTGAGGAAGCATGTACCATAAATTAAAAGACCCATTGTCCGCAGAAATCCGCGAACCAGCGAAAAATCCGTGATATATATTTAGATATGCTTACATTTAAAATCTGCGATGGAGTGAAGCCGCGAAAGTCGAAGTGCGGTATAGCGAGGGATTACTGTATTTATAAAGCCGCGTCAGGAAAATAAGGTGTAACCACACAGGAACAGTAGCACTGCTTTGACACTGTGTGTCGCCAGTCTGCAAAACCGAGCGGAGAACTTGCGTACAACAAGGTATGAGGTACCGTGGAAAAGTGTGTGGCTTTACGCCGAGTGTAGGTTTTATACATTGCGATTTGAACGTGGAAAAGTTCTTACGCAACATTTCTGTGCATACGCACCGTTTATACATGAGGCCCCTGGACACTAACTGAACCAAATTCTTCTTTGCAGACCTGTTCAAGCTCTGTAATGTTACATTGTGATCATGATCGAACAGCCTAGTATGTTCTGTATGGAATGCTGTCATCTGAATCAGCAACCAGAAAATGCAAACCTTATAAGGGACAGCATTGAGAGGCTATGGTTTCCATTTTCAGCCCATTCAATGTCTATGTGGAGTGTCCATATTCTCCCTGTGTCATAGTGCATTTTTCCAGCTATTCTAATTTTCTCCCTTATCCTAAATATGTGTATAGTGCCTATAAAAAGTGTTCATGTTTCATTATTATACAACATTGAATCACAGTGGATTTCACAGTGGTATGCTCCCCAACCTGACCTGACACTGATTAATAGAAAAAGTCTGTGTAAAAACACATTTATGCAAAGTGGTCTAAATTAATTATAAATGTAAAACACAAAATAATTGATCACGTAAGTGTTCTTCCCCTTCAAGTCAGTATTTAGTAGAAAGCATCCATGAAAGCCATGTGTGCACAGGTCTCTCTGGTGGCTTTGCACATCTGGACACGGCAATTTAACCAAATTCTTTTTTGTAAAACTGCTCCATCAGGTTGCAAGGTGATCATGGTTGGACAGCCTTTTTTGTCTAGTCAAAAATTTTCAGTTGTATTGAGATCTGACTCTGTCTCTCCAGGTCACTGTTTTTAGGCCATTCTTGTGGAGCTTTGGCTTTATGCTTATACTTGTTGTTTTTCTGGAGGACAGATCTTCTTCCAAGGTGAAGTTTTTTGTAGACAGCATCAGGTTTTCCTCCAGGATTTCTCCATATTTTTCTACATTAATTTTACCCTCCACCCTCACAAGCTGTCAAGGGCCTGCTGCAGAGTGCATCACCACAACATGATGCTGTCACCACCATGCTCTCTAGTGGAAATGGTGTGTATTTACAAATATGCAATGTTCAGACATGGTTGCTTAATCTGATGGCCAAAAAAACTAATCAAACCACAGAACCTTCTTCCAGCTGAGTTCAGAGTCTCTATGTGCCTTCTGGCAAACTCTAGCCGAGATGTCATGTGCATTTTATATTTTAACAATTTTCTTTGCCATTCTCTCATAAAGCTTCTACTAGTAAAACACTCAGATAACACTTGCTGTCTGCACATTCACTCCAATCTTATCCACCGCAGACTGTAATTCTGAGGTTATCGCAGGTCTCTAGGCAACCTCCCTCACAAGTCTTCTTGCTCAACCACTTATTTTTTCTGGATCATCTGAAGTAGCCTCATTTATGGCTTTGCTTCATTTTCCCATTTCTCAGTGTTTGATTAACTGAAGTCCAATGGATAGTCAGTGACTAAGGTGTTTTCTTGCATTGATCTCCTGACTTGTGCTTTTGAGTCACCTTTTCACAGAGTTACTTGGAGTATAGTGTAATTCTTACTAACATATCTGACCATTATGCAACAGTTTGCTACTTTCTGGCACTATTGTCAGTTGTGATACCAACGTATCCTGCATAGTCAGCAACCTAAGCATAAATTAAAGAACTTTACAATTTGTACTTTGTTAACTTGAATTTTTTTTGTTCCATTTTATATAAATCCTTTTCTAAATCATCTTTTCAGGAATCCTCAGGAACACAGTGGTTAGCGTTATTGTCCTCCAGGTTCAGAATGATAGGCAAATAGCACAGGCTATGCATTGATGTAGTTTGCATGCTCTTCCCGTGTGTATCCAGGTATTCTGGTCTTTCTCCTGTGTTCAAAAAGACATAGGTGTTCATTATTTTGTGACTTTTAATTGTCCCTATATGAGTGAAGGTAGGAGTGTGCATAAGTTTGCTCTGTGGTGGCCATAGCCTTTGCTTCAAGGATATGCTTTAGTCTACAGACTGAATTAAGCAAAATACTGAATGGATGGGTGAGGTCCTCAGACTCTGTTACAGACTACTGTTTATTATTATATCTTACATATATTGAAATGATGTTGTAATTTACTAGCATTTACGCAAAATAAAAAGTCACACATTAATATGCAATTTCCAGGTCAGAAATACTTCAGAAAATAGGCATTTAGTAAATGACACTAATAGCTCTCTTTTATTCAATAAATTGTAAATAAAATACTCATTATAGTGCAATGAATATTTATAATTTTAACTATAATTAAGGTTTAATCGTTAAATGCATATCTTGTACCATGTCATTTGTTTAGTATTTGCACATTGGGCAACCTTTTTTAAATAAAATAAATTAAAAAAACCACACTGCCCTCTTGTGGTTCTGAATCATAAGTACCCAAGATGACCAATGGTCTTTTACAGCTAAGAACATGCTGAGTGTAACAGTAAGACCATTCCTCCAGGTACCACACTCCAGTGGACCTTAACTAAACATTGCATTGCACCTGCCCTTTAGTATTATACCAATGCATCCATTTTTTTCTCCACAATTTCTTTTACTGTTGTCCATTTTTTCAGCAATGTATCAAGAATTGTTATATAAATGTATCTTTGCACCTGTTCTTTACTGTTATACTCCATCTTTAAATAAAATGATCAATTATTTAGCACAAGCTAGCTACACTTATTGTAAATGTGTCGATATACTGTTGATAAATATTTAAAAGATAGAAAACCCATCTATGTAAAGCTAGTTTATTCACAAACTCAGCAACATATTAACTAGTGATAATTGAATATTTACAGTATAGGGTCATAATTGTCACATATACAGAGCAAAGTGAAATTCTTGCTTACATGTGCTAATCAACATGCAACATGTCACTGCTCTCTGAGTAGTGAGCATAACTACTATACCTCTTGCTATAACCCCCCAAGGTTAAGAACCATTATTACAGACTCTAGGGCTTCCTTCAAGATGAATATTTCTACAACATAACCTGTTCTGATATGAATTGGAGCAAAGTGACTGACCTGCATTTTGTCTAGAATTGTTTGATGTTGTGTGTGACACTGTCATTTCTTTAATACTTATGAGATGTTTTGCAGGATTTCTGATCCTACCGAACACCTACAGCAGGTCCTCTACTCAGGGCCGATCATGTTGTATGCTGCATATGATGTATAGTCTGCATTCTGCTGTATTCTATTCCATTGATTTTTCTGCTATGCGCACAAGATTATCTTTAGTTTAGGTTACATTTAGGTCAGCATTTCTGTACTGTGCTGATTACTTTTACTCCTGACATTTTTGCTGTGCTCTTCTAAAAGGTTTGCTAAGTTATTATGAGCATTTTGCTCATTAGCGTGTATGTGTGTACATTTTTGAATTGTCCTTTGGCCCTGGTTTATTTCCCTTATTTGTTATTTATGTTAGTTGCTAAGTTATGGTCTTTTTTTAGAGTGTGAGAAACAAATAAAGTTTTTGTGGGCTTTTCCTAGGGTTCTAATTTAACCTTCTTCTTGTTAAGATCAGTCCTAGGGTTTGTAAATGAAAGTACAACATGTTATTTCTGGATTTCCCCATCACTGTACTTTAAATGCAACTTTCTTTTTCTACTTCAGAACCTTTGCATTTGACAGAGAGAAAACTCACCTTCAAATTAGAAACTTTGTTAAACAGAACCTGCCCAATTTTCCTCACCTCCCACCTCCCTCTATGCTGGAAAAAATATTGCTTTGTTTCGAGGACTTAGACAGCATTTCTGCAATATATAAAATTATTTTACAGTCCCTCTCTTTCAAAGATCCAAGAGGACAGTGGGAAAAGGATCTATCACTCAACATCTCAGCAAAGGAGTGGAAGATAGCAATGCAGAGAATTCACTTGAGCTCCATATGTGCAAAGCATATCTCAGCAAAGGAGTGGAAGATAGCAATGCAGAGCAATGCAGAGAATTCACTTGAGCTCCATATGTGCAAAGCATACAATTATTCAACTCAAAATTATATATCAAGCACATCTGCCTCGTTTAAAATTGTCCAAAATGTTTCCAGGGCAAGATCCAAGCTGCGGACGCTGCAATCAAGTTCCAGCCTCACTGGGCCTGCACCAAATTAACATCATTCTGGACCAACATTTTTAAGTGCCTTTCAGACAACCTTGGTGTCACAATCCCTCCTAACCCATTAACACTGTGTTTGGTGTTCTTCCAGATGGGCTTAAAGTGGAGAAGGACAAACAAACTGTGATTGCCTTTACTACACTATTGGCACGCAGACTTATCTCGCTAAACTGGAAGAATCCTAACTCTCCTCTTTTAAGTCAGTGGATAACTGATGTTTTATACTATTTGAAACTGGAAAAAATCTAATTCTCACTTAGAGGATCTGTGCAGAAATTATTCAAAACCTGGCAGGATCTAATCAATAATATTTTAGAATAAGCTTTTAAAGCTCTGAGGAAGCAGATTCTCTCCCCATTTCTTTTTCTTCTCCATTTATCTATTTTCAATTATTAATTTATCTATTTACTTATTTTACTAGCTTTAAGATTTATTCTGCCGTCCATGCTCTCTTTCTCAGGAGTGGGGGTTGATTTGTTTTTAATCCTATTCTTGTAAAATTGATCTATTTGTATGGAATGTTGTGTGATTTCAATAAAATCAATAAAATTATAAAAAAAAAAAAGAAAGAAAGAGAGGAAACTCATGAGCAGATGTACAGTTTAAATGGTTCATATCGGGGTGGTTTGATTACTCTTACCTTATAATTTCATATACCAAAGTTGGATTATCAGACAAGTTGCCATCTGCATGAAATTGTATCTGAGTCTCTGTCGGCTCTCAGAGTTCAACATTAAAGACTAAAGTGGTAACTTAATTATCATTTATATAATAAACCTGGGTGAATGTTGATTGGTTAGTGATGTGCCCCCTACAATGTAATGGTCATCCATCTAGGATTGGCTTCTGCAAGGATAAGCTCTGACCACTTGTGTAAATGGAGAGAAAACATAATAGGTAACTCTCCTTAGTGCATATCAAACTTATGTGAAAAATGTCAAATACATTTTAACTAGTGATGACTTAACATCCAAGTTTTGTTTCATGTACAGTTTTGTGCAATTGACACTAAAATGTCCATCTCTTGTGATTTTGCAATTGCAAAACTCACAAAAAAGTGTTGTTTTGGGATTTAAAAAATATTTTGGTTGGTCATTTTCTGCCATTGTATGCATCTTGTGCTGATGCTGCTGCCCTCTCAGCATTTCTGAAGATCCTGTAGCAGGTCACTTGCTGATAGTGCCACATCCACCGCCATCCCATTTCCTCTTGCTTTGTCTGTTATAGCATAGTGTAAACCTCACAAGTGACAACACTTGCAGGGATGAGAGTGATATAGTGGGTGGGACAAAGAGTGACGTCTCGAGCAAAAATGTTACCAATAATTGATAACTATATGAATAGGATCATGGAGCGGGCAAGTGGAGGGAATGTTGTCTTTATGTGAAAGGAACTAAACACCTTTCTTGATTTGTCAGTGGCTCAAATTATACTGGTTGCAATACAACATAGTTTCACTGATTGTTTTGTAGAGTAAGTTTTAAATGAATTCAGCTTTGCACACATTGCTGGCTTCTTCCTAACATTAATACTTAAATATCAGAATGTTGCTGACTTATGAAGTAATTACCACATTGGAACAAGTAACGGTTGAGCACATTATATCAATCCAGTCTACTGCCCTGTTCTAACTCTTACTCCAATTTAGGGCCTTATGCTGTTTTACTTAAGAAAGGCTCCTTGTCCTCGTCCTCCTCCTCCTCTTAAAGCTCAGCTGGCATCAGGAGTAGCTAGCCTCCTTAACATCTGTTATAGGATTTTGTCACTGAAATTTTAAACATGAAGCTGATTTGTTCTTGATTAGTATCTATTTTCTTCATGTGAGTATATGACGAGCTATACTAAATGTTGTTTTTTATTTTTTCATGTCAGGTTATGGTGAAACAGTACCCATTTCAGATGGTGGAAAAGTATTCTGCATAATCTACAGCTTGCTGGGAATTCCCTTCTCAGTTTTCTTGCTAGCTTGTATCATACAGAACCTGATGTTGTATCTCATATGGCGACCCATAAATTATGTCCACACACGCTGGGGTTACTCAGTTGGCACCATCAAACTGCTAAGCACTCTGCTACTGTCGACTCTGGTTGTTACCTGCTTCTTCATCATTCCTGCTGGAATCTTTACACAAGTAGAAGACTGGAGTTTCATGGAGTCTTTATACTTTTGCTTTATCTCACTAAGCACTATTGGAATTGGAGATAACATTCCTGGAAATGCCAAAAACCAAGCGATACGACAGGCATTTGAATTTGGCATATCTTGTAAGTATACAATATAAATGGAGGAATCAGAAGAGTGAAAAACAATAAACTATAAAACACCTCACTAGTGTAAGTGACCAGATGTTTCAGAATGAAACTTGTTTTTAATAGCTTGTTGTAAATGATAGTTTTTTTACAGTAACAAATGATATTTAAAAAATTCATTACCATGAAGATATATAAATAAGGCATACAGTACTACATCATACTCAAAACAGATCACAAAAGAGAACATCTGTTTCGAACCTTAAGTTCCATTTATTAAGTACAATTTATTAAATCGCAGGAAATAAATATTATGGTATGTGTCTTCTCTGTCTCCAGAAAACTATTAAGTTAAACTTTGGTTTGCATTGATACCATCGACATGAAGAGCCATAAGACTGTGAAAGAGTGATATAGGATTTATACTGTGGAAAACATAATTTGCCACATTTCAAATATTTACTTTCATTTAGTTTTCAGGCTCAGTTATTTCAGTTTAGGAGCTACAAGGTACCGAAGCATATCCATGAACGCATACGCAAAATGTTGATACCAGTTCTTCACAAGAGTATATTCTGTCAATCTTAGACAATATACTAATTAGTCCAACCTTCATATCTTTGGGATGTGGGAAGAAAACCACATTATTCTGAGAAATTCTCCCACTGACACATGGAGAACATGCAGACTATGTTGGCAGTGCCTGGATTGGGATTTGAATCGGAGACTAAGAATCTGTAAAGCAGCAGTGTTAACCACTATACCCCTTAAACAAGTCAATAGATATTTATTTTAAAAACACTCTTTTATAGACCATACCAACACAACCTGCTTTAAGTCTGATAAGAATACAGTCCAATACAAAAAATAACAAAGAACAATTAAAAATACACCATGGGAAATGTTATTTAGAACAGCCCATGTCACACAAAAGCAATATTTACTGTTACTCAAAGCAGTGGTCCACAGCCTCATGTCCTTGCTGCACATTTCACAAAATACTAGGGGTCATACATACTGCTTAGTCACATTACGAGATGCCTGGATGAAATTCATACAAGCTGGATCCGCCTGTGACTTCAATTTTTGACTTTGATTTTCAGTGTAATGTTGAATTCAGCCTTCAATGGGCTGGTGATTTTGGTTTCCATTGACCACTGTTACATCATTTTGTTCTCAGCGAATTATACAGTATTAGTAAAGATTTTCCACTTGAATATCTTGTTCATTTAGATCCTATGTGTGATTTAAGTGTTCCCTTAATTTTTTGAGCAGTTTATAATACTTGCATTTATGATGGTTGGTTATAAATAAACAATTTTAATAAAAGGTATTTCAAAATAAAGTAGAAAGCAAGATGAGGGTAGAGGGTCTAAAAAAGTAGTTGACTTTCTAAGAAAACAGATGTAGCAGCTGAAGCCTTATCACAAAATGATACAGTATGTATTGAAAATAGCAAAAGTAGACTTCTAATTAAGAATGTCTATGTAACAAAAACCATGGCCCTCAAGAGACATGATGCCTGTGTTGGTCCAAGCTGATAATTTTTAGAGTCCCACATGATCTCCCAGCTCCTTGTCCCAAGAATGTCAGTTTTTTTTTTTCCAGAGCTGTCATTCAGTGAGTCATATACTTGGTCTACACATCCTTCCTCTTGTTAAAGATGAATGGAACAAGGAACATTTGACTCCTATCAGTATTGCTGGGCAGATACATAAAGTATGTCAATCAAGCCAAGATCAAAAACTTATTTCATCGTTTAAAATGTTACAATTTAGATCGTATAACTTTGCAAATCATTCCTGAAAGTTTCCAGAAAGAAAGAGAGCCAGAGTTCTTTCAAACTGTTTTAATTATTTATGTTGAGTAATTATAGCTATTTTTGAGGACCAGACCTGAGATGTGAAAGGCTTGTCCATATATTATATTGCGCTGTTTAGTAGTTCAACTTCTTAAGGTTTTTGGGAGAAACCAGTAGTAATTTTGTAGCAAGTTTATTTTCAGATTTTTTTTTTATTTCTTTATGGCTATAGTAAAAATCATGAATTTTATTTATATAATTTAAACAGAACAGTCAGAACAATGCAGAAAAACATAGCTGTTATTTTTGTATTCTAGTCTAGTCTTGTAGTTACTTTGTTCATGTCAAGTTCAGAAGGTGGAACTGTCATGTTATGATACAATTGCTGTCATGTTTGACTATGCCTATAAGAATATCCTACTCAATAATAACATTGACAATTGTTCCTATTTTTAACATGAGTTAATATCTATTTGTAAAATAGAATTTTCAAAGCCATGAATTTCCAAAGATTTACCTAATATATCGAGATCTGCACGGTTGGCTAGGTGACAGAGCCTATCCCAGACACATCAAGCTTAAAGAGGAATTTAAGCCAGGATGGGAGACGAGTCAACTGCAAACTAACATTTACTCATACTGGAGGTCAGCCAATGTGATATTCACCAGAATTTTTGATTCCTGAGACAACATTTAAGTTTTCTTTTCAGGGCAGTCATTTATATTTCCTCGTCTTTAATTTATATTTCATTGTCTGCCATCAAAAAGCATTGACTGCATCCACAATGGCATACCATTTCACATTTGATAATGGTCAAAAATTTGTGCTCGCTGCAACCATTGAAATGATGGCAGATTTATCTTCAATTCTTGGATGATTTTACATGAGCAAGTCCAAAGGGGGATTTCGTATGACATCATGGAATCCTTTCTTAATGAAGCTAGAGGATAAGAATTCATCTGATTGGTTGATAAGTGACTGTCCTCTTAGCTCCAAGAAAATTACAAACCCAAACAAATCAGATTCACCCATACTGGCCCAGGAGGAAACCTGAGAACCCAGGGAAGAGATATTGTGTTGGGCAAATCGCCTACATGCATGCCTTTAGACTAAAATATGATTTAAATGATGTTGTCCCAGGATTTCAATGTAGCTTCAGTTTGACCTGCAGCATCAGGTGTTTAGGTGTTTATTGTGTGCTAAAAGGATCTAAAATTTAGATGTATTTATTTTAATGTTTGAATCATATTATTTGAAATAACATAAATGTTGATAAGAGGTTGTTTAGGATGGAATTAGTAATTTAAAAAATATTCAGTTTAGATAGCATGTTTCATTGGATAAAACAAATTCCATTGCTTAGTGAGAACATTAATGCTAACATAAAATCATTAAACACTACAGAAACATACTGTATTGTGTATAATCCCAGTATGGATATGTTAGGTTTAGGGACTTGCTGGTGTTTTTTTTCCCCAGTTGAGACTGGACCCATTTTTGTGGTTTTTATTTGTGGACCTTCTTAACAGGTTGGTCTCATGCGCTTTCGTTCAAATTGCCTAATATGTTTTTATGAAAATGTAAAAGTGTAAAGGAGGCAAATAAATACCAAAAACAATCAAAATACTATTACTTTAATTATAAATTCCTTCCCTGAGTTAATTTTTCCTTACACTGTCTGCTGCCAATATAGTTCCAGTTCTGTCTTGACCTATCAATATCCATCCATCCATTTTCCAACCTGCTATATCCTCACTACAGGGTCACGGGTGTCTGCTGGAGCCAATCCCAGCCAGCACAAGGTGCAAGGCAGTAAACAAACACTGGGCAGGGTGCCAGCCCACCGCAGGGCACACACACTAGGGACAATTTACGATTGCAATGCACCTAACCTGTATGTCTTTGGACTGTGGGAGGAAACCGGAGCACCCGGAGGAAACCCACACAGACACGGGGAGAACATGCAAATCCACGTAGGGAAGACAGAGGACGCGAACCCAGGTCTCCTTACTGTGAGACAGTAGCGCTACGACAGCGCCATCGTGCCGCCCCTCCTATCAATATGTTTATTGAAAAAAAAATTATTGAAAATCACATGTACAAGTCAGCGTCTGATACATAATAGTCTTTAGGCAGACATGAAGACTAATCTTTATTTTAGCTTAATTTGGATCGCTATTAAATGCTATTGAACAGAGTCATTTTGAAGTTTTGAGTTGCTTAAATAACATATCAATTGTGTATAAGTATATTGTTGTATTTTTTGCTGCTATCAAAATTTGAGTTATATTTAAACAGAAATGATGACGGCATTTTCTTTACTTTTTGTCAGTTAATCTGTTGGGTGCCCCTTGCGTGCTGTATAAAGTATGTGTGCTCATGTCCAGGAGTCTGAAATTTATTGTAAAGCTATGAGTCAGTGTTGTCAGACAACGTCAAAATCTGCAGCATGAAGTTCACTGAAGCCCATACTTCACAAGTGAAGCCTGCCCGACAGCCTTGCCAGGTTGCCATGGTAATGCACACAGATGAAAGTCACTATATGTAGAATTTTGCTATGGTAACCACAATTTAATGAGTCACTTGGGGCTTATAAAATACATTTTTGATTCATTGAACATAATTGTTTTTCCTAATCAAAAACTACAAACAAAAAATGTTTTTTTCTATAATATGCCTTGAAGAATTAAACCTGAAGTCATTTTATAATGCAATGTTAAAAAGCTCTAATAGATTATACTGATATATTCCTTAAAGCTTATCTTTAAACGGAATTTTATCCATTAGTTTCCTCGTTTTACATTTCATATTTTTAAACTGCTGTTTCTCAGTTGTTCTACTAAATAAGATTCAAGCATCTTGAATCTTTTTGGGGTACTTATTTTATTTTAAATAATTTACATATATTATGGAAAATATTCAAAGCTTATAACTAAAATAATATTAATCATTAAAGCTGTTATTGCATTATGCAATTTAAAGAAGTTGGATCAGCTCATTTTGTTTCCTTACAGTATCAGTATTGCTGTGCTGATTTAGAAGACTGGTAGATGGATGCAAACTGCACACATTTATTACCTGAATGCTTAAGTATAGAAATGATTTATTATCCATGTTGGGGACAAGTCCTGACATTGGTTTATTAAAATTGTGGTGGACACAAAGTGACAAATGAGGCTTTATTTTCTCTTTGATATGACATTGTGTATTTTTAATATTGTGACAGACACTGTAGAAAATAGTATGGAGTCATTCTGACACATCTAAACTGTGTTGAATTTCTGTGAGTAGTTTGGGGTGCACAATTGTTTTTAGTTGAGGTTCTTGCAAGTTCCAGGATCTGAACTACACCGTGTATTTAACTGAACAGAAAACAATATTTAAATTCCATATTGTGTTTCACATTATTTATTGGGACATTGCAGTGGTTAACATTTCTGCCTCAGGAATCCAGCTACCCAGGGTCAAAAGCCTTACCCAGAAGTTCACAAAGTTTGCATGCTCTCCATGTGACTGTGTGGATTTTTCTCCAGGTTGTCCAGTTTTCTTCTTACATCCCTAAAGATGTGTTTGTATTGGGTTAATTGGTGATCCTGAGCTGACCCAATGTGAGTGGCAAAACAATGGGCTGGAACCCCACGTACACTCTAGTATTCAAAATTTTGAAATCATCCCGAAATGTCCACGTTGGTGATAGATATTGTTCATTTTTATCATTGTACTTTTAAACTAATTTAAAAATGTAGCCAAGTTATTAGTAAAGCTGCAGATTGCTATTATTGCTTGAAGTGACTGATTTATAATTTATTATTCACATATGACTGCAAAGTCCCATTATCAGCAGGCACTACTCCAATGTCCTAATGGTGAACTTTTTCAGCTTGTCCGTAATTAATCATGGTTAAATGCTAATTGATTATCAGATAAACCTTTATTGATTGAGTTAATATATCCAAAGCTGTTCTTCAGTTCCATATAGCAAATCAGTTGTCTTTTCATGGGTTGCAAGTTAATGGCATTCCTAAACCTCAATTCTGGATTTAAAAATGGCCTTGGTGGGCCAAATTCCAGGCTTCCTATTGGCTGAGGGACTTGACTTATTTCCCTTAAGCTTAGACATTGGCTACATCTTCATCTTCTTACATTACTCATCTTGGAGGTTTCTGATGCAAAACCATGAAGAGAGGGTTCCCAAAGATTTTTAAGAAACACATCAGTCTACTGATGTTCTACGCAATAAAGGTGACAGATTGCCAAAATAACTGAAGAGATTTCATGTAATGGTGTTCACTACTGTTTTAAGAGGATAAACTGGAACTAACCAGGGTAGGAGAACAAATGGAAGGCCCATATGCACAACTGCACAAGAGAATATGAACATCTGAGTCTGTGGTTTGAGAAACAAATGCTTACATGAATTAGTTGGCTTCTCCCTTAAACATACAACAAATACCAGTTGCTGTTTCAAACTCAGCACAGGGTTAGAGAAATAGATGAAGAATATTCATATAGCATAGAAGAGCAAACACAGTGGCAGCTACATCTGGTGGTGGTTCTCCAGAGTAACCTATAGCATCCTACAGGAGAGATAGACAGTAAGAGAAGTTCAAGAACAAGACCCTGCATTGCAATGTAGCTATGCTCTCATCTAAAGGTATTAGCAATTATATTATTTTTGATAGATAGATAGATAGATAGATAGATAGATAGATAGATAGATAGATAGATAGATAGATAGATAGATTGTATTTTTAAGTGTGTTATTTCTTGGCAGAATTTTACAGGACACAATGTTAAGACTTTAATGTTGTGAATTCTCTCCTTTCATACTGTTACATCCCTTCCACTAGCCTAATATTTTAAGGATATGGCCTTGTTCTCTGTTCCTACTGGTAATGTTCTCTTCTCTACCCTATTCTATCACTTGTCAAGATCAGCAATTGTATCACTTTAATTATTAAAATCTAAGATTTTACTCTCCTTTAAAGATGACTGTTTAGTTTTTAGTTTCTGTGCTCTTTGTGTGCACATTGTGATGGTCCAGGTTGGCTGCAGCTGCAACAAAGTCCTTGAACCTGAAACCATTGATAGTTATAACTAAGATGAGCCTGTGTAATCACGATACTTAAAGACAAAAGTAAGGTGCAAAGGTGTTAGTGTTTTTTGTTAACAAAGTACAGTCAATAGTGTTTATTTCTTAATGAATAAATAATAAAAAGTTCCATAAAAACCAGTACTCTTCTGTGATCATGAAATTAATAAATAATTAATTAATAAATAAATCCATAATTAAATTGCAGAATAAAGCTATATAGACATCATGTTCCCTTTCTTTTCATTACCATCTTGCCAGTCCAGCGCTTCTTCCTCCTTTCATCTCCCCAGCTTGCAGGAAATGCCAACATCTCTGGTGCCTCTCCCCATCTTCCATCCTGTTCAGCAGGATCTCCATCATCCTCAATCTCTTTCCATGCCTTCTACAGGATCCCTAGGAGGGCAGTTTGATCAGCCCCGCTACCTCCAAACTGTTCAATGGAACACAATCCATCCCTTGGAGTTCTGATCGCTCACCCCCTCATTGAGCCACTGACTGCTTGTCACCTCACTACTGCACTGGCTCAGACCCCAACTCTGCCTCTGTTTAGTTTCTGTTCTTTTCTGATCACCCTCTTTTATACTCAGGCTTTCCATTATATCCCCATGGGGGATATCCTAATAATGACCCGCAAAGAGTCAGTGAAGAAACTGGAACCATCCGTGCCCTCAGACCCAATCTCCCTATTAAAAATTGTGGGGCCACACAAACATTTTTACTTAAAACTCCACATCACCATGGACTTAACATGACTCATCCCACACACCTTTTTCATTACTGGGGCCTTGTCCCATATCCTTTGCAGTCTTCTTTCTTTACTTTTACTCGGGAACTGTAGAGCCAAACAGTATTCTATTTATATGTTTTCCTGGGCTTTTCCAACTAGTTCACAATCCATTTTAGAGCCATGATGCCTAGAATAATGTGTGAAAACATGTAAGCAACACCTGTGACAAGCTGAGTGAATGTACAGAAAGTGAATGTACACCTGCACCTGGCTGTAGCCTGCAGATCAGAAGCATCCTGTTCAACAGGCTGCCATGAGGGAAGTGTGGGAACGCAACAGCATTAGCTGTGGAAATGCATGTTACCAACGTCCAGCCCCCGTCCTAAAACATCCACACCCAGCCCTGGTCAACAGGCTGCTGTGAGGTGTATTTGGAATGGCTATGCAGATGTTTGGGTGTTACTGCCAGTGGCGCACATTTGAAAATCATCCCAGATTCTTTGTATGTGTGAATATTCATAAAGCACTTATTCGTAAAGCAATGTTATGTCAGCAAACTGACTTAATTTGAGAATAGACAAGTAACAGAAATAGTGAATAAGGGAAGATCACAAGCCTTATAGCCAAAATGAGACTCAATAATTGTACTAGAAAACACAAGGTCAGAAGTCAGAACCAGGAAAAAATGCTGCAAACTTTTAGAAAGAGTGATTCAAGAAAAGGTTTTGTATCCTCAAAATAGATCAAGAAGTAAATTCCTTGATGACCCCGTCATGTCATTCCTTACATGCCACTAACACATAAAGCAGTGATAATGACAGGAACAAAGCATAATGTCAATCTTGAGAAATACAGAATGGTGGACAAAATGGTCAAAAAATTAGATAACGTTTTCCATGATTTGAATTTCAAAAACTTAACATGACAATCATAATCAGGAGCCTCATAAACACTGAAATGAATATTTAATTACAGTAATCAATGCAATATATATATATATATATATATATATATATATATATATATATATATATATATATATATATATATATATATATATATAGCGGTGTTTGATCCGGACACAGACAGGCAGACACCATCATTGTCACCCAAACACACGTTTATTCACAACTATTTACAATAAGTGCACCACAAAACCCCCAAAGTCCCCAAAGTCCTGGCCACACAATGCCTTTCTCTCACTCTCTTCAGGCCGCCTCCTTGCCTTCTCCAGCTCAGTCCTCTCCGCTCCCGACTCTCGCCCTGAATGAAGGGAGGTGGCCCCTTTTATCCACACCCGGATAAGCTCCAGGTGCTCCCCGGCAATCTCCCACTGACACACCCCAGTATGGCGGAAGTGCCGGCTGTTCTCCCGGAAGCTCTCCGGGTGTCCCTGCTTCTCTTCCCCCCCAGCACTTCCTGGTGTGGCGGAAGAGCTGAGATCCAGGGTCCCCAAGGCATTGGGGCACCTCCTGGCGGTGACCATGGGCCCCTACAGGGTGGGGCTTCCACGCCCTGAACCTGTGGCCCCCAAAGCAACCAGGGAGGCGGCCCCACGTGATTCCAGATGGGCACACGCCCACTTCCGGTCCTCCAAGGCGTCCCGGCCGGGTCGTGGCCCCTGGCACCCTCGACAATATATTTATATATATATATATATATATATTGTGAATTGGATGCTATATAGCGCCCGGCCCAGCACAGACTTATACAGAGGCACAAGCAAAAACACAAAGACTTTATTTCTTTCTTCAACTAGAGGGCACGTCTTCCCCGTGAACCCCCCAGCCACAACACAGTCCCAAGTACTAAGCACAACACAAATCATAACCCTTCTCCTGACACCACCACTCTGCCCAGGCAACCTCGTCCTCTTCCTCCTGATTCTGTGCCTCGAGTGGTGGTTGCTAGTCCTCTTTATAGCCCACCCAGAAGTGCTCCAGGTGCTTGATCACCTGTTCCTGATTGTACTTCTGGGCGGGGCTGTAGAGTTGTCCAGGCTGGCTCCAAGATCCATGCAGCACCCCCTGGCGACCACCTCAGATTTCAACAGGGCTGTGGAGATCTCCATCTCTCATGGAACCCTTCGGGAAACTGAGGCACCATCGTCTGCAAGGGAGGCTGCCACCAAGCATCCCGGGGGAGGTACTGAGGAGCCCATGGATGCTCCCTCGGAACATATGTAGAAGGGGCGTCCTGGCTGGGCATGGGGCCTGGCCGCCGCCACAATTTATCAAACAATATAATATATATATATATATGCAGCCACCCATGTACTTGACCTTGGCTGCATATAGGCAAAGTTTTTTTAGTACAACAGAGTACAGAAGTGCATTCAAAAAACAGAACTGCTCAATGGAGGAAGGAAGTTGGGTTTTAATAGTGAGATTTCAGGAAGTGTTGTTGTCCTCAGAGCCGGAACAGGAACTGATGTCCTCAGAGCAGAGGTAGAAGTGATGTCTTCATGCTCAGGCAAAATTTCCTGTGTCTTGTCTGCAGGTACAAAATACAAAGGTTGAGTGCACCCCGCCACCCCCTGGCCGGGCATGTAATTTCCTTCTTTTGGTCCCTGTGGCTGGCTCCCTTGCACATGTATGTGACACTGCATAGCCCATTTGTTTTTTGGTTTAATATTGCAATAACAGGTGTGTCTAGCAAAATACAGAATTTTGGAGTAAAGTGGTCATTTGTATTCGAAAATGTAGTTAAGTGAAAGTGGAGAGAAACCTTTATAGTCAAGTAAAGCAGATATACTCTCAAAATATACTCAGTTACAATAATTATTTCTTCATCATTATTATACAATATTGGGTTAAACCATGGGTTTTGTCATGTTCAAAGTTATATTAGACAGAGTAACAGAGAAAATGATTTGTTTTGTGTCTTAAAAAATACCGTATAATGTGTACAGTAAGGAGATGAAACAAAACACACAGTGATGGATCAGTGTAACATCCTGGAAGACTACAGGATGAAAGAGGTCTTTAAAGAATCAGAGCTTAGGTGATGCACAAGAACCCCTCAAAGAGTGGGAGTTTAGTATGGCCGGCCTTTCCTGACAGCACTCCATTTCGTGATACACTCTTATTGTCCCCATTATACAGTCCTTCCCTATTTTGCTGTTTAATCTTTTGTTTGCTGATTAGCATTTAGGTAGCAATGACAGAGTATTTGCTCCCATTCATAGTCATTTGCATTTTGTGTCTGCCCTATGTTAATTTTTATTATTTGGATATAATCAAATGAGTAAACTCAACATAAAAAAAAAATGAATTCATTTTCTGAGAGTTTAAATGGCATACTACATTGTCTTTGTGACTGCAGAATTACAACAGAGAAGAGCAAGGTAATTAAAATAAGGAGCTCAATCATAAACAGGAATGAATCACTAATTATGTAAGTGGCTGAAATGAACACTTGCAGGGGAGTCAAAGCTACAAGACAAAGAGAGTTAATTCAAGCCAAGCAGATATTTTGCTCTATCTTATCTCTGACACTTATTATTTTATTTACTGCTTCATTTGTATAATTTTGGTCTATTTTGTGAAACTGCATTACCCTTACTATAATATCAGTACATTTCAACCTGTCAAGGTTTAAGTAATCATCATCGGTGGTTTTGCTTAAACATTCTGAACAAAGCTGTAATCTTTAAAGTGCAAGATCTTTAAATAAAAATTGCTCAATGTGCCGTTTAGATGACTTCCTTTTCATGTTACAGCCCATTCACTGTATCCGTTTTCTCTCTGCACTTTAAAGCTGTTTTCATCCAAAAATAAATGTAATTTTCATATCAGAGAAAGCCCACAGTTCTTTGGGAATATTATCTTGGGAATCAAATAATACTGCATGGCACCAATTATTGTCTTTGAGATTAGTATGTGAAAAAAGAAACTCAACATCAGCACTTTCTGAACAATACTAGCACATAACACATCAGCAATGTTCTCAAAGATGATCTGCCTTTATTTTAAATGTCATTGAGTTTATCAAGGGAGCACAGCAAGAACAGTCTGACCAGAATTCTTATTTTTTGCTCTAAGAAATGTCTGTGTGTGTTTTTTTTAAACATCTTCAGAGTTTATTTAAAATGGGTGCTTTCTTATCAAGTTAGTTTAGGGTAAGAGGAACCCTTAGGGAGTGGTCAACCATGTTTACAGATAGCAGTTCTCTGTGAGTACCATATTGATAGATGTTTGAAAGCAGGCTGACACAGTTTCAACCTCATTTCTGCAGGCATGAGTCCAATTAAAGAAAGAGTAACACAGGCAGCCGAAAAACAGGCATTTAAAAAAATACAAATGAAAAGAGGTGCAAAGGAATCAGTCATTGCCTAAAATGTCTTGCCCTTGAACTTTATGCAACTGCTAAAATCACACTGGAGTTAGGATGAGCTAGGTTTGATCTGGAAGATGAGCCAATTATAATGTTTATTGGCATATAGGATCAGAAACTTTCAGAGTGTAAAGGAACTATGTGAATACTGTAGAGATTTTGCAGTTTAAGGCAGGAGTCAAATCCTAATCCATGGTGGAGTATCTGTGCTTGTAAATTCACTCAGAGTGACATTCCTCGACAGTTGTTCATCCTCCCTAAAAGGGCAGCAGGACTCAAAATTGAGACTTTGGGAGAATAGAACAATATTTTCTGCCACCACATCAAAGAAGATCTCCTCAGTGCAGCTAGGTGAGCTGCTCCTTACTAACTTGAAGGCTTCAGATTCATGGCCATCCTCTTTGTGAGATGACATAAAATGGTGGTGGCCTGAGCAATTTTTCATTGCTGACTACACTTTAATCCTTTGCGAAGTCTGCCTTTCTTGTTTTCACTCTTCTTCTTTTCTTTTCCAATGTTTTCACCACATTCATGCCGAGGAGCTACTGTCCTCACTGACCTTCCAAGTAAAGATGACTATCTTGAAGATGAGTCATGCCTAGGGCTCAGAACTGCAGGCCTAAGTCATATGCTCCTATATCAGCAAGATCTTAGCCATTGTAGTGCTGTGGACTAGTAACTGCCAGCTGTGAACCATCAATATCTGGATTACAACAGCTGTCAGGACCAGTTTCCCATCAGCCTGAACTAGAGGAAGCTACTGGTGTCATGCTTCTGAATACAACGAGTGGAGTGCTTCCTGATGACATAAGCTGAATTCTGTCTCTCACTTGGCTCACACCATGAAACATCCTGAAAGATGTAACCACCCATGAATATGTCTGTCCTGAGAACCATCTACTTTCAGTTAGAAGAGAATCTAGTGCACCATTCTGGGTCATCATATAACATTCAACAGTATGATGTGAGATCTTTCTTTTGGGGTACAATACGTAAAGCAACAGTGAACCCCCTCCCTGCAATCCACCTCTGCTCTTGTGCCATTCTGCTGAATAAATGAGTTTGTTTACATTGCATTCAGCTATCTGCATAACTATAGCACCTTAATGGCTCTATCTCATTCAGAGAACAGATTGTGTGCAGATTTTGTTGTCACTTGAGTCAATATAGTTTAGCTTCAATAATCTGAACTTTATTAAAAAGCATGACACTCTCATTTAGGATGTCTAGCTCAGTTAGGTCCTGTAAGCTTGAAGAGGTAGTCAACTCCTGTATCTGAGCCAATGACAAGAGAGAACAGCTCCCCATCAGGACTTACTGTATCTATTTATATCATAAGAGACAAGAAAATTATCTGTCATGGCAAAGTTATGTTATTGAGTGTCTAATTCAGAATTGTTTGGTAAAAAGGTAGAAAAATGAACGTGTATCAGTGTAAGCAATACAGTAGCAAGAGTACGGTTGTTTTATGAACAATTTGATTAATGTTTTGTTGTAGGATAATTTCAGAATTCAATAGGCAGTTCATTCGTGTTCATTTAAAAATACATTGCATTTAGCTAATTTTTTTATTTACCTAAAGACCATGTTCTCTGTCTTCTAGGTTATCTTATTCTGGGCTTGATAAGCTTGATGTTGGTCCTTGAGACACTTTCAGAGGTGCCAGGGATCCATCGGTGTTTAAGTTTATTCCAGATGGCGCCAGAGAAAGAAGATGAACAGCAGAAAGTTTTACAGGAGGCTGAGGGCAAGTCTAAAGAAGTCAGTCCTCATGATGAAAGCTAAAGTACCCAGAACTTTTGCATTGGCATACCAGACAAAAAACGTCTTGAGCCTATGAAAAGTTAGTATGCAGTGGTAAAAGGAAAACTGTAATATTTTAAGATAATTTATTTAAAATTCTCTGCATAAATTGCAAAAGGTGAAAATGACAATACAATGTTCATACATGTTTACATTAGTGTATAATAAAGTAATATAATTAGCAATAGTCTAGAAAGTTCCACACTTACTGTTGTTGTCAAAATAAAATATTTTGTTTCCCTGACTCTGCAGTCTTCTGTTGTTTGTAGACAATGATTTTTATCTTTCATATCTATAGTACTTTAAAAATAAAATAACAGGCTCATAATCTATAAATTATCAGCAGTAATGTCTTAGAGGTGTAATAAAACTATACAATTTTTTAAAAACTGAATGTCTAGCGTTCAGGGGGAGGTATTGCACCATCCAGGGCTACTCCCCCTCAAGATACAGTGCAGGGAAGGGCGTCCCGGCTGGGCATGGACCCCGGCTGCCTGCCACAACTCCTAAAGATAATTTTTCATATCTTTGGCTCCTGATAAGTAACTTAAGTTATACTGATCATTAGATAGTTCTTTATGAGTCCTTAAAAATCCCCAATCTGTCCTTTGAGAGCCAGTGGATGAATATGCTCCCTGATTTTAGACCAACAGCAGCTTAAACCAGAAAGGTAATAACTTCAGAAATGAAAAATGAGTAATGTTTTTTGTGGACGTTTTTTTTTTGTATACAACATATCATGAAATAATTTATGCTTCGGAAAATGTGATTTATGATGAACTGAAGCAATTTCCAGACTACCAGTGCATTTAATAACCTTCGGTAATCTTTTTCCTTACATCACTTCAAACTCTATATTTATTCTGGCGTTTGTAATTCCTTTGATGCAAGATACATTTATAGATTTGCATTGAGTTTTTGATAATGATTGAAGTCCCAAGTTTATAGTGAAGCTGATGCTTCAGTAATTTTGTCATCCTTTTGTGTTTACACTCACTATTCTTGATATATCGTTGCTGGTAGAAGGGCTGGACCGTCTTTATTCTTACTAATGTATATAGTCTACATTGTCACAGTTCAAACTACTTTTGGGAGTTTTGGAGTATTTGGTTGTACTTCTTTTTTGCAGTGCAGCAGATGATCACTATGCTACCATACTAGTGGGTCAACCTTCAAGAGCAGGGTTCTATAAAGATTTTATGCTTCATCTGAGCTGCATGTTTTATTGATTCATATTTTGTAGCACCATGTATTTATTGGGTTGCAGTGTTTCCAGATAGTTATATGATAGTTAGATCTAGCATAACTTGGTGGCACTGAAGTATATACTGTATTTCAACCATGCAAGAAGCAGAAGAGACTGCAGTACATAAAATACTGCATCTGGACTGTTGTGTGCAGTTCTGGTTACCACACTTCAAAAAAGACATAGTAGCACTTGAAAAGGGTAAAGTAGAATAACCAAGTGCATCCCATGACTTAAGGTACTCTGATGATACTTAAGCCTGTTTAGTATCAAGCATCTAATCCAGGTCTTCAGAATTCTTAAAGGCGTTGATAAAGTAGCTCCAGTAGAATTCTTTCAGCTTTAGGGTGAATCACATACCTGAGGACACCAGTGGAAATAAAGGGGAAACGTATTTAGGACTGAAGGCAATAACCATCTATTTATGCAAAGAGTTGTGGGAATCTGAAACAAATTACCAAGTTATAGAGTTGAAGCAGAAACAATGTTTAAGAAGTTTCTGGAAGAGATATTGGAACAGCTTAGCTATTAAATAAACAAACAAACTTGATGGACTCTCTTTATATTTGTCAAATTTCCTATGTTCTTATGTTTAAATACCACAAAGCATGCAATAGCAGCACAGAGCAGTGAACCCATATATTTGTTTCACAAAGACATCATTATGTCAGAAGGGTTGGTAAGAATTACATTGATCTCTGTCTTTAGCTTTTTTGAAGCATGTTGGCAGCTTTGTCATGATCTGGAGACACAGTTTAGCAGTGTTCCTTTTTCAGGATCCAATTTTCTGGGCACAGTCAATAATGACTGTCAGATCTGAGGTGGGGGTCCACTGACAGGCATACTGGAACAATGGCAATTGCTTAAAAAAACCTGCGGCAAACCATTGCAAGACACTTCGTAAACCTTGTCCTATTTAATACACCAGTGAGTAACAAACCTGAGTGACCCAAAAGGACGCAACCCGCGACCCTTAGTTTAAGAGATGATGTAATAGAGGATTTAGACTAAATCAATGTACTGATGACTGTTGAGAAATATAAACAGATTTGGATTCAACATATTGTAGCTTTTTAGAAGTGAAGTTATTGGCAAAATCTTATCTTTCAAGAGTGTAAAGACCTTAAAATGAAGACCTGCTTGGCACTAAAATCTATGGATGAAAAGCTATGATTGGACACATTAGACCTCGCCAATCTCAACATAGCTGTGGGATTACTTTGACAAGAAAAAACTGAAAACCACCACAATCATATGAAGAATTAAGGCAAATGCTAAAAGCAACTTTGATTAATTTAATACTGAATTATTTTAAAAATATATATATCTTTAAATATAATACGCTACCATGGCTGTTCATTTGTCTGTCCAGGATTTTAAGTGACCTGTAGCTCGCAAACCATTTGACCTATTGAACTGAAATTTGGTACACATATACTACGTGACGTCTACTATCCGCTTTCAGGGTGATGATTGACCTCCAAGGTTATTCCTCTTTTTATTTGTATTTTATTTTATTGTAGAATCAACTCTCGACAGTGGCCAGCAGGGCGGAAGTGCAGCACATGCGTAAGGGTGCCATTCTCATTCCAACCACCTTCGCCGTCACTTCCCCTACTTCTTTAATGATCTTAAATTATTCTTGAGGCAGATTGAAGGGCCAGCTTAAGTGAAAAATTAAGGAAAACGCACTAAGTATTTGCAACACAAACACTGACTTAATCAGTTTTAATGTGAAAAGATGCTGACAAAAAAAGAGAAGAAGCGGGCTAAAAGGGTAGAGAAAAGAAGAGCTGCTCAGGAAGCAGCAAGTGCATCAACCACTGAGCAAATGAATGCTAAATGTACAGAGAAAGAGGATGAAAACTAAGAATGCTCAAGTCAAGTGTAACGTGCAGTGCGCCATTATATATATATATATATATATATATATATATATATATATATATATGTATGTGTATATATATATCTATATATATATATATATACACTCACCTAAAGGATTATTAGAAACACCTGTTCAATTTCTCATTAATGCAATTATCTAATCAACCAATCACATGGCAGTTGCTTCAATGCATTTAGGGGTGTGGTCCTGGTCAAGACAATCTCCTGAACTCCAAACTGAATGTCAGAATGGGAAAGAAAGGTGATTTAAGCAATTTTGAGCGTGGCATGGTTGTTGGTGCCAGACGGGCCGGTCTGACTATTTCACAATCTGCTCAATTACTGGGATTTTCACGCACAACCATTTCTAGGGTTGACAAAGAATGGTATGAAAAGGGAAAAACATCCAGTATGCGGCAGTCCTGTGGGCGAAAATGCCTTGTTGATGCTAGAGGTCAGAGGAGAATGGGCCGACTGATTCAACCTGATAGAAGAGCAACTTTGACTGAAATAACCATTCATTACAACCGAGGTATGCAGCAAAGCATTTGTGAAGCCACAACATGCACAACCTTGAGGCGGATGGGCTACAACAGCAGAAGACCCCACCGGGTACCACTCATCTCCACTACAAATAGGAAAAAGAGCCTACAATTTGCACGAGCTCACCAAAATTGGACAGTTGAAGACTGGAAAAAATGTTGCCTGGTCTGATGAGTCTCGATTTCTGTTGAGACATTCAGAATGAGAACATGGATCCATCATGCCTTGTTACCACTGTGCTGGCTGGTGGTGGTGGTGGTGTAATGGTGTGGGGGATGTTTTCTTGGCACACTTTAGGCCCCTTAGTGCCAATTGGGCATCGTTTAAATGCCACGGGCTACCTGAGCATTGTTTCTGACTATGTCCATCCCTTCATGACCACCATGTACCCATCCTCTGATGGCTACTTCCAGCTGGATAATGCACCATGTCACAAAGCTCGAATCATTTCAAATTGGTTTCTTAAACATGACAATAAGTTCACTGTACTAAAATGGCCCCACGGTCGCCAGATCTCAACCCAATAGAGCATCTTTGGGATGTGGTGGAACGGGAGCTTCGTGCCCTGGATGTGCATCCCACATATCTCCATCAACTGCAAGATGCTATCCTATCAATATGGGCCAACTTTTCCAAAGAATGCTTTCAGCACCTTGTTGAATCAATGCCACGTAGAATTAAGGCAGTTCTGAAGGTGAAAGGGGGTCAAACACCGTATTAGTATGGTGTTCCTAATAATCCTTTAGGTGAGTGTATATATATATATATATATATATATATATATATATATATATATATATATATATATAAATATATATATATATAGCAGTGTATCAAAGCAAATTGCTTGAATTGTGTATTCTAAGGGAGACAACACTCAATGCTGACTTACGTTAAAAAGACAAGGTCTGTTGGGTTTTTTTTTTATATCATAGTTTTTTTGTGTTTATTCTGTTATCTAGGGCTTTCATGATCAATAAGCACTTATTTCATGCAGATGGGTTCACAGGTGGGTGCCGTGTGAGTGATTCCTGGTGTTTGTACTGTGAGCTGTATGGTGGAGGTGTCACAGCACGGTTGCACCATGCCTTCATTTTTACTTTATCCTTTTCTTTCCATCCTTTATTTCACAATGTCTCCTCTATAATTCTTACTGTATAGCCTAACTTTTACCTCCTGGAATGTTTAGGGTCTTCTTGGTCAAGTCTCTTTGATAAACACTCATGGACTGGTGTAAAATTAACATACTAATATGAATTCAGGCTATTAAGCAAGAATGCACATCAATTCAGGAATAAGCATTATTTTGTAGTCATTTCTTCCTCAGGATGCTTTCGTAAGTGGGTGTGATTACTGTTGTGAGATGTAGCCTGCAGTTCAAAACATTTGGCAGTGGCAAAGATGATGCTGGCAGATTTTGTAACTTGCTGGCAGATATTGATGGGAAAAAGATTGTGCTGCATCTTTTTACTCTCTAACTCCATACCTTAATTCCAACTAACTAGAATTTAAATTTCAAAGAATTCTTGACATTGATAGAAACTCATACATGAATTCACTATTAGATCAATTCTCCCTAACCCTTTCTTCATCATAACCCACATTCTACTTTTCACTCAGTATACTTCTTTCTCATTCAAATCTGCTTAAATCTTATTATGAAATAGCTCATCTGAGAGAGAATGCTTTTTATTTTCTACTTCCTGCAACAACTTCCAGTCTAGACTCAACTAAATTATCATTTTATAGTTTCTGTTTTTTCTTTTTTCCAAAACAAACTGCCCTTGTGTCAGCTTTTAACTCAGATCATAATCCTGTCCCTACACAGTTTAATTTCCTGGTACTTCTTCCCCGTGTCACTCAATGTTTTCTTTTGCACAATGCTGATATTTACATTAAGGTCAATTTTCTTTCTATTAACTCAAACTTTGCGTTATGATCTCTGGGAAACTGAAGAAGATGTTATTCTGCAAGACAGCAACTAACTGGTCAGGTAATAATCAAAGTCACCAGGCAGGCAGGATTCAGGAGAACACAAGCTTACTATGCATAAATGGAAACCAAAGCCCTACTGAAAGAAACAGGTAGGGTCCTTGTACTAATGTCTTCTAGTAAGCACCTTTTAGCTTTCTGTAACACTGGGGGAATTGAAGTCAAGAAAGGCAAAATGGTCAGAATGTCCCAGAGAAGTCAAAAGTAATGATTGCCAAAAAATCAATGCACAGAAACAACATTTAAGTCAGATAAGAGCATACAAAATTGTCTTTTTACTGTCCTGATTTCTTTTCATCTAGCTAAACCACAAAGACTTTTGTTTTTTAAGAGAATCCAAAACATAGACTTAAATTTCATTATTCAGAAATCTTCATAAAGTAATCACATATCGTCACGCTGGTGATCTTGAGTTAGTGATGGGCGTCATAGACGTAATCAAATTGTGTCACTCCTGAACGGTGAAGATTCCAAAATGGTACTGAAATTAGATCCCTTTCACAAATATAAAATACACCAAATACTCCCCAAAAAACTACATAAATAGAGATTTACAATGGCAAATTTAAACTCTCTGTACATGATCTCAGAATTTTTTTTTTGGATGGCTATTAAATTAGCAATACGTGACTCCATGACAGGGTTGGCCAGCAGTCTGGCTGTGCAAATGGCAAAAGATCTCCAAAGTTGAATCGTTACTCTGATCATCAGGTATGAATTATCAGTTATTTAAACTACAATACAGCATTGAGATTTCAGAGACTGCATACAACAACTGTCGCTCAAGTGCTTCACCAGTCACAGCTTTATGTGAGAGTGGCAAAGAGAAATCACTGTTAAAAACAACACACATGACATCTTGGGTAGAGTTTGCCAGAAGGCACATGGGAGATTTTGAACTCAGCTGGAAGAGGGTTTTATATACTTTTTCTGCCTCACTCTGTGCTGTCCGTGCCACGTGGCCGCAGAGAGCTTAAACAACACGGCACATCCACATAAATACGACAAGAAGTAAGCTTTCTTGAAGGCTTTTATTGGATGTACCTCATTGTAAACTGAAATATATACAAAAGCAACATACAGGTATATACAAGTGTGCAACCAAAGACAATAAAGAATGGTTTATAAAGCAATACATAGCAGGCAGTATACATTAAACAATAAAGCTTTAAAAGACACTTACAAGGTGATTGATTTCCACAGTTGGATAAAGACAAAGAGAAGCACGGAGACAGAGGTTCAAATTGATGCGTAACACAACTAACCAGACCCAGGAGTTTATATACCTTAAAGATACACTTTGGATGTGACCAAAACAAGAGATAAAGGGGTGCCTATGTGAGACACATGGGGTGTATTGTATTCAAATATTTATTATGGGACCTACATGCTTGAGTTTCATAGACAATTATGACACCACTGTGAGTGTGGGACATGACTGACAGGTAACACAAATAAATGTCAAGATGAAGGGGGAGCAAAGCTCAACAAATAACAGCTAACAACATGTGGGGCAGAGCAATACTGATGACTCCAAAATTGAGATTTCTGCCCATCAAACTAAAGACCATGTTCGGCATTAGCCATGCAAGCACATTATTAAAAACATGCCATCTCTACCATAAAGAATGGTGGTGGTAGCATCATTCTGTGGTGAAGCTTCTCTGCAGCATGACCTGGAAAGTTTGTAATGGTATAGAATAAAATGAATGCATCCTGGAGGAAAACCTGATGCAGTCTGCAAGAAACCTACACCTTCAGAGAGAGGATTTGTTTTCCAGCAAGACAACAGCCCCAAGCATAAAACCAGAGATATAGGAATAGCTTAAAAACAACAACAATGTTTGTATCCTGGAATGGCTGAGTCAGAGTTCACATCTCAATCAATTGCAAAATTGAGGCTGGACTTGAAAAAAGCTATTCACTCACAATCCCCATGCTGCGTGACAGAGCTTCAGCAGTTTGGTAAAGAAGATTGGGTACAGTTTCCAGATATCCAAAGCTGAGAGAGACCTGTGCACTCAGACCTGGCTATCATTGCTGCCAAAAGTGCATTTACTAAATACTGACTTTAAGTAGTGAACACTAAATATTTGTAATTAATGTACACCACTTTGCTGAGATCCATCCTTCCATTTTCCAACCCGCTGAATCCAAACACAGGGTCACGGGGGTCTGCTGGAGCCAATCCCAGCCAACAAGGCAGGAATTCACCACAGGACACACACAAACACACCAGGGCCAATTTAGAATCACCAATCCACCTAACCAGCATGTCTCTGGAAACCCACGCAGACATGGGGATAACATGCAGACTCCATGCAGGGAGGACCCGGGAAGCGAACCCGGGTCTCCTATGTGTGAAGCAGCAGCGCTACCACCGTGCCGCCCATTTGCTGAGATCTGTTGTCACAAATACACTGTCTTTTTCTGTTGATCAGTGACAAAAAAACCCAAATTAAATCAGCTGTATAACATTCAATGACGTATAACAATCAAACATGAAAACTTCAAATGGGGTGAGTAGTTTTCAAAAATTTTTTTTAAAAGTTTTCAAATATTCTGCTTTTTCTGGACACAGACTGTTCGGATTCCTCCCATATTATACATTTTTTTTAACTCCTATAAAAATCCTTATCTGCAATCTGTGATCCAAGAGGACACTGGGAAAAAGATCTCTCAATTAATATATCAGAAAAGGAGTGGAAAATAGCAATGCAGAGAATTCACTCGAGCTCCATATGCGCAAAGCATACAATTACACAACTCAAAATTATATATCGAGCACATCTGTCTCGACTAAAACTGTCCAAAATGTTTCCAGGGCAAGATCCAAAATGCGAACACTGCAATCAAGTCCAAGTCTCACTGGGTCACATGTTCTGGGCCTTCACCAAATTAACATCATTCTGGACCAAAAAAACTACCTTTCAGACAGCCTTGGGGTCACAATCCCTCCTAAGCCATTAACAGCTGTGTTTGGGGTTCCTCCAGATGGGTCTTAAAGTGGAGAAGGACAAACAAATTGTGATTGCATTTACTACACTTTTGGCACGCAGACTTATTCTGCTAAACTGGAAGAATCCAAACTCTCCTCTTTTAAGTCAGTGGGAAACCGATGTGTTATATTATTTGAAATTGGAAAAAATCAAATACTCAGTTAGAGGATCCGTACAGATTTTTTTCAAAATATGGCAGGATCTAATCAGTAATATTTTAAAATAAGCTCTTAAAGCACAGAGGAAGCAATTATTTCTGTATTTCTTTTTCTTCTCCATTCATCTCTATTGGCTTATCAAACTTATTAATTTAGGTATGTTTACAAGCCTTAAATTTTACTCCGTTGGCCTTGCTCTCTCTCTCAGGGGTGGGGGTCGACTTGTTTTTAATTCTACTTTTTGTAAAAATTGATTGATTTGTATGGAATGATTGCAATAAAATTAATAAAATCTCAAAAAAAATAAAAAAATCCTTATCTGGCTATTAAATCAAAGGGTAAATAATTCACTTGCCTTCCCTTAAACTGTATTTGTCAGCAGTCACCTCTTCTACAATCTGTCCTACTGGTAAGGTCATGTACATATATTCGCATTGATGTTACTTTGGGTTTTGAAGTGTATAAAGTGTGAAAAGAAGTGGACAACACACTCATAAAGGTTTGGGGTTTGAGCCCCGTATACTGAATAGACCAGAATAGCCTTCCCTGGCTTATGCATTCAATATAGCATTGAATCATACAAAGGACAAAATTGCAGTGCATAAATGACGTTTATATAGAAAGACTGACAGGAAATTGAAAACAGAGGAATACTGGGAAGAAGGTCGAGCGGAGATGACATGGAATGGAAAAGCTGGAAGTTCAGTCGTCAGGTAAGGTCGGAAGTGGAGGGTTTAACGGCTGAATGGAATCGTCTGCCAGTCTTCTTATTGTACATTTTATTCTTCTCCTTTTCTGTTAAACGAGAGAGAGAGATGTTAGTGCCTTGTACAAAACCCACTATCTTTGTGTTGTCCCACGTCATTGAGCCCAGCAGGTGCTCCCCAAGCGCGTGTGTGTGACAAAAGTAATCCTCCTCTAGATTCGCTCTCCTATAGATCCTCTCTCCTCCTTTCTTTCTACTCCGGATTGGTTATTTTTGAAATAAATCTTGTTCTTTGTTTAACATTTGTCACTGCAATGTTCCCAGTCAAATATTGGTTTGTGGTCACCAGCATGGTGGGCCCTTCTGCATAATGTTGTTTTAATCTTTAATTTGAAAACCAGCTGCTTTTGTTTCATTTCTTGTATCTGAAGAACTCAACATAAATTAGAAGGAAAAGAAAAACAAAAGTCAAGATCAGATAATAGAAACACTACCTTTGTTAACAGTTATCATGGCCTAAATTAATGACACGTGATGCTAAAGGAATCACAGTTAAATGAAGAAAGTTAATCAGTACTTTGACTGAACTGAGTTCACATTTCAAGAGCATGTTCGTATGTACCTACAAACACTCATGATGTTATGTATGCTGGTTTTGTAGGCATTTTGGCAGATCAAGTAAAACGGTTGTGACAATGGCGGTTTTGCTCCAGGTGTCAGATAAATCCCTTGTCATCTGGTTGCCAAGTTTTGCAGACTCACATTCATTTTTTCCTGCCAAATGTGCTTACATTAATACAACTCATCTTTTCCCAGACCCACGCTCCCTTACCATATTGTGGTCTACAGTACATTGCAATGTTTTCCCCTGTATTAAATTTTAGTATTTTGAGCAAAATATATTTAATCCATATGACATGTATTACTCATGCCATTGGCATGAAGTTTAAACATGACAAAGATGACTAAAATCAAATTTATCTATGTTGACAAAAATAGCTATTTCTTGTAGTCACATTTTAATCATAGATTTTAATTTTATAAACTGTGACAGCAGCAGCACTGCACTTTCAGAACACACAAAAGATAGAAAGTAAATTTAACTGTCTATTTTCTTTACCAAAACTAACACAAGTAAAAGATAAAAACATGGCACACATATGAGATGATGCGTATCCACTCCAGACTCCCGTTGGGAGCCTCTCAAACCCAACGCCGTCGATAGTGATGACCGAATGAGCTGACAGATGGTGACAAATCACACATGGAGCAAGGGGATGGTGTAAAAAGTGTTCCGTGCTTTTATTAAAAAGAATCAAAACAAAACAGTGTCCACAGTGCTCAAAAAATCCATAAATAAATAATCCATAAAAACAAGTGGATAGTGGGGGAAAAAAACAAGCAGTGGTTAAAAATGCAGCCACTGGCTCCTTTAGATCCCAGCCTACCTCCTTCATCTCCACGGCTCACCCATAACTCACACAGCCGGTGGAGACTCAGCAGCTACGAACCTCATCCCCCGACCGCCATCTTCTCTTCTTCCTCACAATGCAGCCAGACTGTTCAAGGTCAGCACTCCTCCCGTCATTCTTCATGCACCCGCAGTCATACCTTGGATCCCTGGGGAAGTCATCCGCCAAACTCGTCCCAGTCCACACCATTGTTCAGTGAGGTGAATCAGCCCCTAGAGTGTCACAACCTAGGCTCCTTTGCGGGGCCCCGTTCATGCTGCCTTTCCCCTCTTTATGGCCAGATCGTCCTCACCGAGACTGCTCTTCGGCCGTGTTGTAACCTCAACTCCTTTTCTTGTTACTTTCCATTTCCTCCAAACCCAACCCTCACACTTAATAATATAATTTTTCTCTTTCTTTACTTTCTAAATAGCTGAAAATGAATAGTTTATCTTTGCTTTCTCTGTCTCTTTTTCTTTTCTCTTGTCTTGAACAAAAATTTAAACTTGCTTAAGGCTAGAAATTCTGAAGACTTGAACTTATTGATTACATTTTGATGTCCTGTAAAATGCTTTAATTAAAGCTAATACTATAAATAATGAGTCCTAACTTTATACATTCTCTAATACACCTCTAATGAAATCACACTAGTGTGCATTACTATGTCTCTGTGGAGATCAAATTTTACTTTTAAATTATTTTAACCAACTTTTGATCAAGCAGTGTGATATTAAAGCAGCAATGAAGCTGAGCTCTACAGTTTCTAACCTTAGTATCTTTGCCCATGGGGATATCTTCCTTCACCCAGCATTAAGATATTCAGCTATCTGAATATACATGCTGTATGAAATTTAGTTTAAGGGCATGAACAAGCCTCAGATGTGAAAATGTGCACACTCTGCTTGTACTGGAAGACTCACATTGGAGGTGGATGAGTTCATTACATACAAAAACACAAGGCAGATGTGATAGAAATGCCAAACATGAAATGCAAAATTAATGAAGAAGATTGTTGTCAAATGTTCAAAGAACAGTGAGAAGCTTTCAATATTATGATGGCAGGATAATAAAATGTAGCCTGGGTTGTTATGACAATGCAGTTACAAATATCTTCCTGCCTCTCGAGGTTCCAGAGTTTGATAGCATTGTAGATAATCCTATACTCAAATCATATTCACATTTCATTAAACCTTTCAAATAAGAAACACAAAAAAGAATTATGTGAAAAAGTAATACAAGACACATTTTGACCATTAAAAAATGGTTTTCAAGAACAGGCCACATGAAGTTGTTTAATGAAACAAGTCAATAGTAAAATTTTTGAAAAGATTATTAAATCTGAAATTTATTGCATGTTTTCATTCTTTCCTATAGTACTTAAAGGCTTTGCCACAGATTCACAGTATTACTAACATCATCTTAAATTTGATTTAAGAATTGGATTTAATTCCATATACTGTCGTTCAAAAGTGTCGCTGCCAGAATGTTTGCTCATTAGACTTTATATCTGACACCAGTGAACTTGCTCATCTAATCCCTGTAGTGGAAAGCAGAACAGCTGTGGATCTAAGAAGGAAAAACACTGATAGGCTTGAATAAATTTTTACCTAGTTGCTAATTCAATTCACATTTTGTTAATTTAATATTTGTGGCTTTTTCAGTTTTCCAAAATCTGAACCATTCAGATACACATTAACGATTTGCCATTCTGTTGACATTTTAATGTGTTTCTGATTACACAAAAATGTTGTTATTCGACATCTCACGATTTAATGACAGTCCACTGGGAGCTGAATCAATACTGACATCTCCAGATCAACAAAGAGCCAAAGATCCTTTTGAAAACCTATTTTCCGTTCCACAAACACATGCCACACTGAGTAGCCCTGGGTCAAATTCAGTTATGCAGATGGGGGAACAATGATTCCCAAAAACGTAAAGAAGACCTGTCAGTATTTTAGAAAAGTTCAGCATTATAAGAATAGGTATAACATTACAATCTACGTTTTCACACTGCCCTCATTGCTTAAGACCAAAGAATTATACTTCAGTGTTACCTGTAGGGGACACTCAATACACTGATACATGTGACTGTTCTGTTTGTCTTTGATACCGGGCATTGTGACTCGCAGAGCATTTTTTTTGTTAATATTTAAGCTTGGTCCTTGACCTATTGCAATGCTTAGTCCTTCTGGATATATATTGTCTCTTTAGTGATGCCTGGAGCAGCTTCTCACACAGACGTCTTGAATTCCTAAAGAAATCAGCTGAATTGTACTCTGACACACTTTACTACTTTTATACTCTTGGAGAAGAGAAATCAGTGGAAGCATACATTTTCCGCTCATCACCTTTGTGGGTGATGGCATGATTCCTCAATTCCTGTTGCCCTCCATGTCTGTGCCTTTGCCCTTTAGCCTTCTGGGGCCTTCCTGCAGAGAGACATGGTAATTACCTGAAGCATTCAATCTGCATTTTCAGTGGCTTTCCCCATGCATATATGGCTTGTAAAAGGAAAAGATGAAGAAAAACACAGTAACAGACCAACAGAAATACACCAGCAGGAATAACAAAATGAAAACTAACTTACAATAATCACATTTTGATCCTGCTGGTTGTGTGTTTGTATTGTTTGCAGGGTTCAAGTTATTAATGCAGTGTTTATTTAATTGGAATGCTTTATTTGTAAATAATTTGTGTAACTTTTTTGGCACTGTTATAATTCCCAGGGTGCCATGGGTGTTTTTTTCCATGCTGTATTTTAACTGAGATTGTTCACAGTTCTCTGCGTCTGCACTAGTGAAGAATGCTATACAAAAAATAAGTGGTAGTGCTAAATACACCTGACTCTCTCTTTTTTATGAATGTGAATGTTTATCAATAATGTACAGTTAGGTCCATAAATCTTTGGACAGAGACAACTTTTTTCTAATTTTGGTTCTGTACATTACCACAAATAATTTTAAACGTAACAACTCAGATGCAGTTAAAGTGCAGACTTTCAGTTTTAATTCAGTAGGGTGAACAAAACGATTTCATAAAAATGTGAGGCAACTAAAGCATTTTTTAACACAATCCCTTCATTTCAGGGGCTCAAAAGTAATTGGACAATTGACTCAAAGGCTATTTCATGGGCAGGTGTGGTCAAGTCCGTCGTTATGTCATTATCAATTAAGCAGATAAAAGGCCTGGAGTTGATTTGAGGTGTGGTGCTTGCATGTGGAAGATTTTGCTGTGAACAGACAACATGTGGTCAAAGGAGCTCTCCATGCAGGTGAAAGAAGCCATCCTTAAGCTGCGAAAACAGAAAAACCCATCCGAGAAATTGCTACAATATTACGAGTGGCAAAATATACAGTTTGGTACATCCTGAGAAAGAAAGCAAGCACTGGTGAACTCAGCAACACAAAAAGACCTGGACGTCCACGGAAGACAACAGTGGTGGATGATCGCAGAATCATTTCCATGGTGAAGAGAAACCCCTTCACAACAGCCAACCAAGTGAACAACACTCTCCAGGGGTAGGCGTATCGATATCCAAGTCTACCATAAAGAGAGACTGCATGAAAGTAAATACAGAGGGTGCACTGCAAGGTGCAAACCACTCATAAGCCTCAAGAATAGAAAGGCTAGATTGGACTTTGCTAAAGAACATCTAAAAAAGCCAGCACAGTTCTGGAAAAACATTCTTTGGACAGATGAAACCAAGATCAACCTCTACCAGAATGATGGCAAGAAAAAGTATGGAGAAGGCATGGAACAGCTCATTATCCAAAGCATACCACATCATCTGTAAAACACGGTGGAGGCAGTGTGATGGCTTGGCGTGCATGGCTGCCAGTGGCACTGGGACACTAGTGTTTATTGATGATGTGACACAGGACAGAAGCAGCCGAATGAATTCTGAGGTGTTCAGAGACATACTGTCTGCTCAAATCCAGCTAAATGCAGTCAAATTGATTGGCCGGTGTTTCATGATACAGATGGACAATGACCCAAAACATACAGCCAAAGCAACCCAGGAGTTTATTAAAGCAAAGAAGTGGAAAATTCTTGAATGGCCAAGTCAGTCACCTGATCTTAACCCAATTGAGCATGCATTTGACTTGTTGAAGACTAAACTTCAGACAGAAAGGCCCACAAACAAACAGCAACTGAAAGTCGCTGCAGTAAAGGCCTGGCAGAGCATTAAAAAGGAGGAAACCCAGCATCTGGTGATGTCCATGAGTTCAAGACTTCAGGCTGTCATTGCCAGCAAAGGGTTTTCAACCAAGTATTAGAAATGAACATTTTATTTCCAGTTATTTAATTTGTCCAACTACTTTTGAGCCCCTGAAATAAAGGGATTGTGTTAAAAATGCTTTAGTTGCCTCACATTTTTATGCAATCTTTTTGTTCAACCCACTGAATTAAAGTCTGCACTTCAACTGCATCCAAGTTGTTTCACTTAAAATTCATTGTGGTAATGTACAGAACCAAAATTAGAAAAAAGTTCTCTGTCCAAATATTTATGGACCTAGCTTAAGGGTCCTCAATCACGGTCCTGGTCCAGGTTTTTGCTCCAACCCAGTTGCTTAATAAAAAGCACTTATTGCTAAAGTAACACTTCTGCTTCACTTTAGTGATTTTGAGCCCTTATTGCTTAATTTTGTCTTAAACAGCTATTTTAATTGCTCCTTATTATCAATAACATACAAATGACAAGAGAGAGCAGCATTTCTCCATTTAGCTTATTTACATTTACACCTGTGTGTATTTATCTGCACTATTGGGTTTAATTAAATACTTGGAAGAAAAATGAAGAGAAAAAAGTGAAGGACTAAGAATTACTCGTCAATTTTAGCCTTCAAATCATTTGCATGATAGTAAGGGAAAGAAAATCTAGGATATGAGAATGACCTGACATAGCAGAGTTAACTTAATTTCATAGTTTATTGGCAAGAATTGCTTTCTAATTAAGCAACCAGGTCAGAGCAAAAACCTGCAGCCACTGCGGCTCTCCAGGACTGGGATTGAGGACCCCTGACCTAACTGTATACATTAATATCAGACACACACATATATGTCTGAAATTAATGCGAAAAACAATATATCCAACTTGGACTTAATTGGAAAATGGTATTTATCTTAAAACTTTAACATAAAGCTAGCATAACAAGTAAGAAAATGCATGTATGACATAACATGCAGGTGCTTTCAAGGACATAGTTAACTGAGTTGAAAGTTGAAGCATTTTACATGTTTTAAGTGATTGCAAAGCTATCACATTTTTGTTTATTACATATTTTTGTAACAGTGAGTCATATTAAAAATAGCAGATTGCAGAATGCAATTCCAAGTGTTACTAAAGTACATTAAATATGTGCATGTTAACAGCACTTTATAATGTCCTGTAGTTAAAGACGTAATCCTAATAGGCTTGTGGTGGCTCAGTAGCTTTCATAGAAGGCACATTTCAATTCACATGATATAAAAATGGTGTTGATTGATATCCTGCTGTTAGTTGTTGTTGGTTTTTGAGGGTCTATGACTAACTGTAGTTCAAGTTTCTGAAAAACACATCTCAACTGATAAAATCTGCTTAAGTCTCAACGTAAAATTGTTGGCTATATCAGACCAGGGTGCAGAGAGGTCTTGGAATTTTACCAATATATGAAAGTGTCAGAAAAATAATGAATTATTATATTGTGCAGATAATGTAGCCATAGAGTTCCTTTCTTTTTTATTTTCTTTTTCTGTTTCTTTTTCCGGTTTCTTTGCGGTGGTGGCCTGCGCCACCTCCACCTACTCAAACCTTCATGATGCTCCAACAATGATGGATGGATTAAAAGGCAGAAGTCTACATGACCATCATCATCAAGCCCCTCCTGTTGATTTATTTTGTTTTCTTATTGTGTCTTTTATTTTTCTATTCTTTATTATGTAAAGCACTTTGAGCTACTCTTTGTATGAAAATGTGCTATATAAATAAATGTTGTTGTTGTTTATAGTGTAATTTATGACAAATAGTGAGTGTATATTTATTCACTGTTTGCTTACATAGCAATGCTTACATACTTCCTTTCCTCACATTTCTAATGACATTTACTTATTTCTTTTTGTTTTTACAGGTAACCTAACAAAAAAGTATCTAATAAAAACATAAGGTGAAGAGACCTGTATCAAAGTACATTTGCAACAGTAAACTAATCTGTAATCTAATAACTAATAAATAACTAATCTGGAAGCCGCATATAATGTTTCTCTGTTTAAGATGGTCGAGTTCAGCAATTTGCCAAAGCTTTTCAAAGGGAGAATTTGAAATTTCAAAAATTTGCATTTGAGCTATGCCAACAAAAGTTGAACTTTCCTGACTCATTTTCTGGAAGAGTAAGTGTGCCATGCAGACAGGCGGACAAACATAGCAATTGCAAGCATATATTTTTCTAAAAATATGTTTATAAATGCGTCTAAACAGGAATGTTACATTTTGAACTTCTCTCTAGTGCTCTGAGTTCTATAGATTAAAGGTTTGGAATATAATAATGTAAATTTGTAACAGTGTAAACACAAATTGGGTGATCTTGTGTGAAGGAAGTTTCTTTTTGTCAAAGGTAACAAATACAACTAAAGCCAAGGGGTGTAGCAAGTAGGGCTGCCACCTCACGGTGCTTGATGCATGAAATCAGTTAGTGACTGGGATGTGTTCTGTGTGGAAGTGAATGCTGCAGCTCTAATGTCACCCCCTCCCACCCTGTTAAGTGAAATGAGTCGATGTAAATTTTGATTACTTCAACAATGTATGCACACTTGACCAGTTACAGTTGCTTCAACAGCCATGCTGATTTCTCTATGAATAATTCAGTTTTTGCTTGCTTGGCTAATCAGCGATTTTATGCTGGATTCCTACAGCCAGTTTGGATTCTGTCTCAAAAGGTTTCTAGCTTTACATCTCCCTGCTAAAAAATTCTATCAAGTAGGTGAAACATAATTACACACTCAAGCATTAGATTTCTGTATCGTCAGTCTTTCGCTCCTGGGGATTATATTACCTGTATCATTTCCTCCATTCATCAATATGTTTCTAGTTTTCAGGGAAGTTAGAAATCTGATTTTGAGATGACACATACTGTACCTTTAAACAATACTCATCCAAACTTTTATCAATAGTCATTTGCCGTCTGTGCTGCTAGACCAGAAAAGCAGCTGTCGGCCATTTGACCCAAGCCAAATGAATTCTTGAAAATAACAGTCTGGAGAGGAGATGCACAGAAACTTTATGATTTTGCCATTATGCGCTTTTACACTCACTTCAATGCATTCATATTGTCTTCTGTCACTGTGGTTTTTGCATTTCGAGTCTCCTGTTAACTGATAAAATGAATGCTTTAAAATAGAAAAAAGGCAATAAACCATTGTGATTTTCAAAACATGAACATTATTTTGATTTTCTAGTCTTCTCTATTTTATTAGCAGCTGTTTTTTTTTTTTTGCAAACCCCCTAAGAAGGATGATTTATTTTCTTGTTATAATGCTGCTGCAATATGTAATTTCATTTCAGTTTTAGTTTCAAGTACTTTAAACAATAATATCAGAGATGCAGATGTTTGCCCTTGAGCTGGTAAAAATATCACTTCTGAGTATGCTTACTCTACAAACAGACCATTTTAAATTTTCAGATCTCATTTTACATTACAGTATACCCTGTGAAAATATATTTTTGCTGCTTCAGATTTGCAAGTTACATCAAAATGGATGAAACTTTATAAACTGAGGTTAATTTAGCGAACTTGAAACCACAAAGTCAGCAGTTCAGTGCAGTGTAACCTGCCAATGTATCAGTATATACTATACTGTATGTAAATAAATATAATATGATATCTCATTATTCAAAGTTTATGAAATTTGCTACATTCTAATTTAACAAGCAAGCTTTTTTCATAATCTGCACAGCACTACTTTAGCTGTATATGTACATCCAAACATCCATCCATCCATTATCCAACCCTCTATATCCTAACTACAGGGTCACGGGGGTCTGCTGAAGCCAATCCCAGCCAACACAGGGCTCAAGGCAGGAAACAAACCCCAGGCAGGGCGCCAGCCCACCGCAAGATGCAAACAATGAAAATCATAATATGGATTTTCCACTATTGGATAGATAGATGGATGGATATTAACTAAAACATAAGCCCCCAGTACAGCATAAAATATATTAACAAATGACAGAAAAACTGTAGGAGCATTAGTTGATTCAGAGGGCACTACTTGGTACTCATAATATCAGTCAGCAGTGTTAAATGCATCTTTCTACCCATCACCTTGTCATATCTATCTATCTATCTATCTATCTATCTATCTATCTATCTATCTATCTATCTATCTATCTATCTATCTATCTATCTATCTATCTATCTATTTTGATGATGTTATATGCACTTCTTAGATGTAGTTTGGAAAAAAAAAATTGTGGATCCGGTGACCTAATAAATCAATGAAAAATTAAAGGAAGGGGCTAAGTCTTTGTTAGGTGATTTTGTTCTGTTCACAGTAATATATACAGGAACATATTCTTGTTTTGGATAAAAAAATCCAGCATCATTTGGACTATTTTGTGACTAATAAACCCATTCTGATTCTTTTCCTTAGGACAATACTCTTACATTGAGGTTTAAATGAGGCATAATTTTTTTCTTTAGGTAAAAGTTGTCGTAGTATAAGATCAATTGTGCAGTCATATTACTGATCATCTTGAATATCAATTCACATGACAAAGCAGTTCAGGGCATAATTGCATACACTTTACTCTTGTTAACCAATATTTTATTTTTTGTGCTTTATTGAATACTAATGTTGACCCTAAATATATATTGCTATTACAAATGTGTTGTGAGGTTCTTCAGAACGGCAGACTGAAGTTTTTGAGGTGAAGTACTGCAGTTATATTCACTAATCATGCTGCTAGAGATACATGCAAGTAAGAATTTCACTGTTCTCTGTACACATAAACATATATAAACACATAAACATATATAAACACATAAACCTGTACTTTCCGTGGAGGAGGAAGAGTTCTAATGATTTCTGGTTACCAAACACCTGAGGTCCTTATATTGGGGAGGCAAAATTCAAATTATGTAGCATAGATTTTTAGGCAGATTGATTTCGTACAGTTTTTAAAACAGAAGAAACTCAAAACTTCCAATTTACTGGCACCTTGATCTATTTTAGAATTATATTTCAATGACCTGTAATTTCATCAAAATAAAAATCTCTTTACTGCATTCTTAAAATTGAAGTTCTATACTCTAAGAATTCATTACCAATATGTTTACTGACATCAGATCTCATAGTTTGAACTTAAGGGATATCTTCATAATACTTAATTGAGCAATAAATGTAGAACAAATAAAATTTTCTGCTCCACACGAATCCAATAATGATAAGGTTTCAGATTGATCATTTAATTTACCTGGCACAAGAAAAGATTTTTTTACTGATGGTTTGTAAGATTGTTCTTTCCCCCGACAAAGCTAATGTCCTTAACTAATTTTTTAATGGATTTTCCTTCCTACTGTCACCTCCTTTCAATGACCAGTCTCCCCACACAAACCCTACTACATCATCAACTCCTACCATGAAATCAATCAATTGAAATGGCCAGTGACAAGTCCACCATTGAAAATCCCCGTGGACTGTCCATAACTGAAGTAAGCAGACAACTGATGAAGCTAAACACAGAAATACACAGAAAAAGCTGGGGGACCAAATAGAGTCAGTCCTCGAGTTCTTAAAGCCTGTGCTGACCAACTTTGTGGTGTCACCTGTTCAGTCTGTCCCTAAGGCTTCAAAAAGTGCCATCGCTGAGGAAAATATCCTGCATTGTTCCTGCTCCAAAGAAAGAAGGTGAATCCTCACCTAATGACTACAGACCAGTGGCACATCATGAAGACCTTTGAGAGACTGATCCTGGACTATATGAGTCCTCTTGTGGTAGACAACCTGGACCCACTGCAGTTTACCTAAAGAAAAGATTGGAATGGAGGATTCATTTATCTCTCTGCTCCAAGAGACTTTTTCTCACCTGTACAGAGCTGGCAGCACTGTGAGGATCATGTTTTTTTAATTTCTCCACTTCCTTTAGCACCAGCCAGATATCCCTTTTAAGGGGTAAACTCTGAGCATATGGTGTCCTGGATAATGGATTATCTGTCGGGCAAACCGCAGTTTGTGAGACTCAAGGACTGTGTTTCTGATACAGATGTGAGCAACACTGGAGCTCAGCCAGAAGCAATCTTGTCTCCTTTTCTCTTTACTCTGTACACCTCTGACTACAAATATAACACTAGGTCATGTCACTTGCAGAAATTCTGATGATTCTGCACTTATGGTGTGTATTGATAAAGGGAATGAGAGAGAGTATAGGAGTCAGATGGAGAAGTTTGTTACTTGGTAGAAAGAGAATTGTCTGCATCTACATCAACAAAACCAAGGAACTGCCTATTGGCTTTTGCCACACCAAAAAGTTTCTATGTCCAGACATTATTCAAGGAATGGATGTAGAGGTGGTCCACTCCTACAAATACTTGAGGGTCCACAATAATGACAGGTCTTGGAACACAGATGAACTATATAAGAAAGGGCAGAACAGGCTATTTTTCCTTAGGATACTGTGTTCCTTTAATGTTGGAAATAACATCCTTCAGATCTTCTATATCTCTGTGATGACCAGTGTATGTTTCTATTCTGTGGTGTGTTGGGCTGGTAACATCACTTCAAGATTGCCCCACCAAGTCAACAGTCTAATTAAAGAGCAGGCTCAGTTATGGGACACACACTGGACCCCCTGGAGTTAGTAGCATATAAAATAATTAAAACAATTAATGCCATTATGAACAATGCTGTAAATCCTCTATCTGACACACTAGCACTGAGGACTTTTAGCCAATGAATTACTCAGAAGATGTGTGTCAAGAAACACTACGGGGGCTTCTTGACACCAACAGCAATACGTCTGCATAATGCCTCACTGTGACTGTAACAACTTTTTCTTTCTTTTTAATTTTCTTGCTTTATTGTCATTCTGGTGTGTCCAGACCAAAGTGTGTGTGTTTATTTATTTAAATAACTTCTTTAAAAAGCCAGTTCCCGCCTGAGGACAAATAAAGTTCTCCTTATGTATCTCTCTATCTAATTCTCAATAATGGTTTGCACTGCATGCTGTTTTTACTTCTTGTGCATTTCCTCAAATTGCTCAGTGAAATGCCAAAACAAAGGCACAAGCCCTGTCTAATGTGTCTGTTATGTTCCTGTATTCATAACTTTTTTCTGGATAGCTCTAAAGCACAATTTTCATAACCCGGTAGCTTAAAGGAGTTTCCCCATACAATTGTTAAAGGGACTTTGAATGCTTTTATGCTTCCTCCCTGAAAGATGTGTAACCTGGATTAGATTTTGAAAATTAAAAAGGGGAATAAAGAGCACCAAAATGTGGGATAATTTAATAAAGTTAATTTAATAAAATGAGAAATGTTTGAAAGCTGATGGGAAGATGAGACAAGATGAGATGATGCAGGGAAGTGAAACTAGATAGCTTTGGGAGCATAAAGGATTATGTGAATTTCCCCTTGTGATTAATAAAGTATCTATCTATCTATCTATCTATCTATCTATCTATCTATCTATCTATCTATCTATCTATCTATCTATCTATCTATCTATCTATCTATCTATCTATCTATCTATCTATCTATCTATCTAAAGCCTCGTCTGAGAGCTGCTAGTGCCTGCTGATTGATATATTCCAGCCTGGGTAAAATAATAACAGGAATGGGACTGGAGAATGAGAATTAAAAAGAAGGAAAGAGAAGGGAGAGATGGGAGAAAAAAGAGGGAAAAGGGTTAGCCATACCATCCAGGAAAAGGAAAATCATCAGCAAAGAGAAAAGAGAGAGAAAAAAAGAATCAAGGTGATGAAAGTAAGTGCTGCTCACACCAAAGTACATTTTCAGAGAGAAAGTATATAAAACAAAAGCAACGGCTAAACAACCAGTAGGATGACTGACTGGATGAGCATGTGCAGGAAAAAAGAAGTGTTTCACATTAAGAGGTCAGAAAGAAAAGGATACAAAGGGTTGATGAATGAATTGTTTTGATGGGGCGAAGACATTGGGGCCTTGAAGACGTTACAGCATTACTTTGTGCTTGTCAGCATATACAGCCTGAAATTTTAGGTTACCCATTGGGACTTGAAGGATTAGGCTTTAAAGGACTTGTACATCTCACTGCATCAGAATAGTCATCATCAACATTAACATTGATTAAAAACTGGAAAATTTTCAAATTAAGCTTTTGGAACCATATCAGCCATAATAAATATATTCTGCATTCTAAGACTGAAATTGTGAATGTATTGAGTGTTGTCTGTTATGTATTAGCCATGCAGTGTACTATTCACTAAATGAATTACCAGTACATTCATGCTGCTCCCGCCACCTCATTTCACTCACTTGGGGTCAAAGACAACACCATCTACATTCACCTTCTCCCAACTCTGTGAATCAATCCATGTCATTCCGCATGTCAAGATGCTTCCCAAGACTTGCCCTGAGCTATGTACACAGTCTCTTACACATCAGAGACGAGGCTCTTGTAAGTACTGCTGTTTAAGTGTTTGGTCATATTTTTTGCTAGCACTTGCTCTTCCTCTCTCTCACGCCTACTCACATACACACACATGCACACCCACACATACAGAAACGCACATTCTGTGACAACTCCATTTATTTCTGATTTCCCAGGATGGCGCTGACTCTTAAGACAGTCTGCAGACATTAAGATCCACCACAATGTTTGTGACAAACACTCCTCAATGTACTCATTCATTGGAGCTTTGTTTTGAAATTGGGCATAATGTCTTTCGTGTATGTGTCACATGAGTTTCCTTCAAGCAAATAGCATCTGTAGGTATCCACTGAGACTTTTACTTCAATCAGAGACATATTCCTGTCCTAATAAACTTTCAGATTTTATCATTTCTCCAAAGAAGGATAGAGTTATTCCGATGGATTTCCAGTAGCATTCCTGCTTATACTGAAAGAAAATATCTGAACTGTATATTTTTACTGCAATGGGCTGGCGCCCTGCCCGGGGTTTGTTTCCTGCCTTGCGCCCTGTGTTGGCTGGGATTGACTCCAGCAGACCCCCGTGACCCTGTAGTTAGGATATAGCGGGTTGGATAATGGATGGATGGATGGATAATGGATGGATGGATGGATATTTTTAATATATTGTACAAACCTCCAAAATGGAAATTGAAGTAAATCAGTGTGGTGTTTTTAATTTTAGGGGCATTCATTTCACTTTTTAATTTTACACCTTTGTGGCTAACATGCAACAGAAAGCTACATAAGGTAATTGTATCATAATCTACAAAAATACAAATTAGTATTACATTGTATGCTTTAATAGCTAGTTTATTTTTTATTAAAATCCTTATTTATTGGCGTCCCCAAAAAGTCAAGTAAAGAAATTCATTTTAGGCTAGTTTTGAGATTTCAGGTGAAATGCACTCTGTAAAACCAATGCCATTACTATTTAATCGGGATACATTAAAGCTTTTCAGAAATGATTGCTGTGTTTCCTGAAGCCGCCCAGGTTTTATTGCAAAACATTGCAGTAACATCTAAGCAAGTGAAATACTGTTGCCCATGGGAGAAGCGGGAGAAACATAGATTCAGAGTAATCTGAAATAGAACAGTTTGAAATAATTTGATGGAATGAGGGAAAATGCAATGTGAATGTAGATTTTCCTTTATCACATTTTATCAAGATTATACCCACTCATTCCGTCTCAATGTGCCCCGTTCAGACTGTCATTCAGTTTCCGGCAATCATCTCTAAGGTTAGCCTCTAATATCATAAAGCAGGAACTAAGTGGTTGGCAAAATACCAGATCAGGTTCACAAAGCCCTTTTCACCACTGCTTCAGGACTCCACACAGTCTGTATTATAAGCTAGTCTATAGTTAAGTTAACATCCAATTTTTACTGTACACATCTTTTATTTATGCCCAGATTACAAATGAAGCAAGTATTCTTAGCATTTGTTACTGCTTTACATTCTGTTTTCTTAAGGAACATCTTTCAGTGTTACTTGGCAACACTGCTTTATTGCTCAAGCATGTCCTCTTCTTCCTCCTCTTTACCTACAGAATGAGATTTCAAAGCAGTTAGGGAACAATGTCATCAGCAGTGGTGGATGAAGAGTCATATTGTGATATAATTCTATTACAATAATTCACACTGGCAACTAGCATAGCATACTGAAGAGCCATGGAGAAAGTTGACCAAGAGCAGATTTAAACATTTTCAAACTTGCTGGTATAGTGAGTATCTTATGGGGATTGATGAAGTTTAAGACCAGGAAAGTTCTAGAGTGGGTTACACTGTTTATAGTAACAATTTCTATTCCTGTTCTCAAACCAAAGCATGTGCTATCTGAAGATCATTGACGTCACATCTGATCCTCTGTAACTTCGCCTTATGGACTAGTCCTTACCAGGGCCGTTTGAAGGAATTTGGGGGCCCCAAGCAAAATGGACATGGAGGCCCCCCGCACGCACGCAAAGGAACCACAGCATAGCCATACATATTTCTGCTAGCCTACCTGCTGCAAAATTGCACCATTTGTACAAGACAAGTAGAGCTATTTTATGTGTGTAATTTATCACTTACCACTGTCTTGTTTTTTCTTATCCTCCTCTTCCTTTCTCTACTTTCTTTTTTGGCTTCCTGAAGCATAATTCCGCTTCATGACTGCCGAGGAAGTTTTGTATTTTGCCGGCAGGAGAGATCGCGTGGTTGGCTGGCTGCTGTCAGCGAGGGGGGCCCCCTTGAGGGGGATCCCGATAACAGTGTCATTGCACTTTACTGCATTCACTATCAATGGGGCGCTCACACAGTTTGTCGCTGCATTTTATTCTTAACCAGTCGTTGTCTTGGGGCCCCAGGCCAGCTCGGGGCCCCAAGCAATTGCTTGGTTTGCCTGCTTTGTCGCGACAGGCCTGGTCCTTACCAAAGAAGATGAGTAGTTATCATTTTAGACTACAGTAGCTACTGCATACACATCGTTGTATTTGTGCTTAAGATAGAGGTGAACACGTCTTCCCAAACTTATTTGAATTTCCAGCCAACCAAATACTAAATGGAGGTTTCCCTGGTTGGGACCTCAACTCTTTTATTTTTCTATTTGTACTTTTTTAAAAATGCAACATGTATTAGGCAGAACATGAAAAACTAAGACAGAACATATGAGCGGTCAATAACATTGAATAATTAATGCAAAATAATTGAAAATCAGAATCCTACATAATTAGGTCTTGATATCAAACAGATCAGAGTATGGAAAGTGATCATTTAATGATCAGGGGTTAAATGCTGTTTATCAGTTTAATGTCATGAAATTAAATGGTACAACTCTACAGTATTAGTAACTTTTTGTTTTTTATTGAATTCATTAAAAGCAAGTAACATTCCATACAAACAAGTCAAACTTAACAAAACTAAATTTAATTCAACCCCCACCCATGAAAAATAGAGGAACGTCAACAGCCAGAGTAAAACTTTATGACTAGAAAAGAGGGAAGAGCATCCTTTTCTCCAACATCAATGCTTATTCTAAAATGTTATTGATTTGATCCTGCCAGGTTTTAAAAATGTTTTGAACAGATCCACTAAGTATGAATTTGATTTTTTCCAATTTCAAATAGTATATAACATCAGTTACCCACTGACTTAAAAGAGGTGGGTTAGGATTTTTCTAGTTGACCAAGACAAGTCTATGTACCAATAGTGTAGTAAAGGAAATGACGGTTTGTTTGTCATTCTCCACTTTAAGCCCATCTGGAAGAACACCAAACACAGCTATTAATGGGTTAGGAGGGCTTGTGACACCTCGGCTGTATGGTAGGCATTTGAAGATTTTGGTCCAGAATGATGTTAATTTGATGCAGGCCCAAAACATGTGGCCTAGTGGGGCTGTAGCTCGATTTCAGCATTCACGGGTTGGATCTTGCCCCGGAAACATTTTGGAAAATTTTAAACGATGTGCTTGATAAAAGATTTTAAATTGAATAATTGAAAGCTTTCCACATGTGGAGTTAGAGTGAATTATGTGCATGGCTGCCTTTCTGAAATGTTGAGAAAGAGATCCTTTTCCCACTGTACTCTGGGATCTTTAAAATGGGCTTTAAAAGTTTGTGTACAGTAATCCCTCGCTATATCGCGCTTCGACTTCACTCCATCGCGTTTTTTAAATGTAAGCATATCTAAATATATATCACGGATTTTTCGCTGGTTCGCAGATTTCTGCGGACAATGGGTCTTTTAATTTAAAGTACACGCTTCCTCAGTTTGTTTGCCCAGTTGATTTCATACAAGGGACGCTATTGGCAGATGGCTGAGAAGCTACCCAATCAGAGCACGTATTACATATTAACTAAAACTCCTTAATGATATATGATGTGCTTCCCCAAGCGGATTGTTTGCTTTTCTCGGTCTTTCTCTGACATTCTCTGCGCCTGACGGAGGGGGTGTGAGCACAGAGGCTGTTTGCCTAGAGGATATAGACGCTCCTCTAAGAAATGAAAGCACGTATTGATTTTTTGATTGTTTGCTTTAATCTCGCGCGCTCTCTCTCTCTGACGTTCTCTGCGCCTGACGGAGGGGCTGTTTGCACAGAGGCTGTTTGCTTAGAAGATACGGAGGCTACTCTAAAAAATGCTGAAAGACTTACCTTCACATTGCTCCCTTCTTTGTGGCTGCTTTATTGCGGTGCGCATACTTAAAATCCCAACAGCACGTATTGATTTTTTGATTGTTTATTTTTCTGTCACGCTCGCTCTCTCAATCTCTCTGACATTGTCTGCTCCTGACGGCGCTCGTTTGAAGAGAAGATATGTTTGCATTCTTTTAATTGTGAGAAAGAACTGCCATCTCTGTCTTGTCATGGAGCACAGTTTAAACTTTTGACTAAAGGGTGTTATTTCATGTCTAGAGGGCTCTAATGATGTTAACAGTGTGGGAGAGTTTCTAAGGGCTTAAAATATATAAAACTAACAATACAAACATATGGTTTCTACTTCGCGGATTTTCACCTATCACGGGGGATTCTGGAACGCAACCCCCGCGATCGAGGAGGGATTACTGTATATTATAGAAATGCTGTCTGAGTGCTCGAGACTGATCAATATTTCTTCTGGAATAGAAAGTAGGTGGGAGGTGAGGAACATTGGGCAGATTTTCTTTAGCAAACTTTGTAATTTGGAAATTGGGAAAAATTGTGTTGATGGGAAGCTACAGTTGGAGTGTAATTGTTCATAGGATGCAAAGTCGTTATCTATGTACAAATCTCTAAATGATTTAACTGTGTACATTTTCCAAACATTCAAAACTGTGCATGGTGGAAAAAGGTGATTATTGTGCAGAGATGCCACAGATAAAAGCTTCTCTGAGTAAATGAAGCACAATTGGGTTGTTAGTATATTAGCGATAACTCGTATTTACTGGGGCACAAAGCAAGGAATATAAAGAAGTACTGCAGGATTTTATTTCTATTGTGGTCCAAGCCTGTGTATATTCATCTATTTGTGTCAGTGTCCAGGTTTTATTTCTTGTATATATTTGCTATCCAGTAATAAAACTGAAACATGCCACCTTTTGCCTTGGGTCTTTGTAGCTTAATCTAACATGCACATGTTTGTTATGGACAGGTTGGCATACTGTATCTATAAACCAGCCCATATACAAACAAGAAGAAGAACAAAACTCCCCAGAGCTCTTAATGTTCTGACTCTGCAGCACTATCCACCTTAACTACTCATGCAGTGATTAATAATTCAAGAAATATACTGTCAATATCTTTTCTTTCACCGACTTTGTCTTGACTCCTTTCGGGAAGTTACAGCATCTGTCTGCATATATTTTCTTCAGGTGCTCCTGAAATGAATATTTGGTTAACTGGTGAGTATGGGTGTTCATTTCAGTATGCTGTTTGAAAGACTGGACTGCGCTCCTGAATTAATATCTACTTTGTATTCATTGTATATCTTTTTTGTAGTGTTACTATGGAAAAAATGGGTTAAAGAAAATCAGTTTAATGATGGATGGATGCATATTAAAACAGGCACATTTCAAAGCCCAAAAAAAGAAGTAATAATATTGGTGATATTTATGTTGGGTTGAATGAAGAATTGCATGTGAAAGGCTCAGACTCCTGCAATTATGCTACTCTATAATATAAGTCCTATCAGAATTCTGCTGCTAGTGGCAATTATTATAATTTAAAAGTAATTAACATGGGCATTATGGTGCTAGGGAAACACATTTACTGTAACAGCCCATTAAAGGCACATAAAAGTTTGATACTGCTATTTATAAGTGGCTCATAAAAAGAAAAACAGAGCACATTAACTTTAACTGCATAATCCTGGGAATTTTCTTTAATACAAACCATACACTATAACATTGTAAAAGCATTGAAAAGGAAATAGTTCAGAAAGTTGGATGAATTTTTTAAATCAAAAGTAATACTGTAGAAATATCACATAAAGGAAGTATTTGAATGAATGAAGAAACAGGCTGTGCTGTTTCAGGTTGTGCCTGGTGTATATCAGATGGCTTAAAGGGAATCAATAGTTGACTATGTCATTTGTTCTCCTCCCGGGGGTCTTTTGTAAAGAGCTGAGAGGTGATGTTTAATCTACTCTGTCTAAATTTGGCACCAGGATTATGCTGCCATTACCCTTATATATCTCTTAACTTCAATTTTCTTTAGATTCATTGTGTGAATATGATCAAGGCAGGTTTTCATATTAATCTGAGTCTGTCTCATTAGGTTGCCTCTCCATTCAAGCTGGAAAACTACCCCATTTACCTCTTCATGAACGTATCTAAACCTGCTTCCTTGCTTGCCTTGTTCCTCTCTTTTGTCACCTGCGGAGAAGAGATTAGTTGAGAGGAACATGGAGTTGCAATAGCAGTCAGCTGTGGGTAAACTCTAATTGACTCTTTGCACCCAACGTTCCAGTCAGGTGAGTGCAACGATAAGACTGGAGTTATATTTCACACAACATGACTCCTGCTACACAAGCGTTGTACTGTTTATACTTGCGCACTTACTTTATGTAAATCTGGAGGAATCCACCAGGTGGCAGTGTGAGATGTCATCACGGTGAGAACAGGTTCGGCTTCGCTGTGTTGTGAATTGCCTGGAACACCCATTAAATTCCGATGATATCTTACCGCAATATCTCTGAAAAGGATGTTTAATGATTAAATCCATCAATCCAGGTATGTGTCCATTTCAGCTAGCTTTGGGCACGAGGCAGAAATAATCCCTGGGCAAGGCATCAGCCCATCGCAAGGTGACTACAAGCACTCACATACACTAGCGTCATTTTAGTGTAACCAAATCTGCATATCTTTGGAAGGAAACTGGAGTACACTGTGGAAACCCAGCAGGAAAACATGTAAACTCCAGGCAGGGAATATCAGTGATGTGACTCCCTGCAAGACAGCAGTGCTACAGCTCTGCCACCGTGTCACCCCCATGTGTGTAATTATTAATAGTATTCATTATTTAAACGAAATTACCGATTTATCTGTAAAATGTAACATACATACTTTAATGCATTTATTCATGAAAGTGATATCATGTATAAATCTAAGGATTCTAAATGTGAAGAGAGTTGGAATATCATACATTTTATGTGCTGAGTATGGCAATCTATTGCTGTTTGCCGCTGCTGCCAGGACCGGAGGAAGCCATAAAAAACGGCACAGAAGACGGTATGTGAGACTTTTAAAATGTATTGTGTCATTACGATCAAGAATATGTGACGCTTGAATATAAATGCCCCACGAATGTATTTGTATGTCGGCATGTTGCTTCACCACATCAAATCATTCATCAAACATCGAAGCGCCACACCGATCTCATAGGATCCATAAGGCGGCTTTCTGTCACATGTAGATAGTAACCAGAGACTCTGACGTCACATTCCAACTTTTAGCACACTGCATCCCCCTGCTTTTTGCTGGTACTGCAACTTACGCACGCGTTGCGTTAATTTCTGAGGACCTGCTCAGAGGATGCATCAAATGAATGCTGGGAACGCATGGCAGCCATGATGCAGGCGCATATGCGTTCATGAAGTATAAACAAGCCCTAAGAGGACATACAGTATCTGTGGGTTTACTTGCATAAAATGAGACAGGATCAACCACAAACCCTTTCATAATAACTTGCAAAATCTCTTATATTTCTTATCACTGAAACTAAGCTTATAAATGGGTTTCAAAAATTCCAATCATCTATGATCTATAAACATGTCATTTAAATATTGCTTTCTGAATTTCAGATAAGGAATTTAGATTATTATGTTTCCTATTTTTTCTGTGGTTCAGTTTTCTGTAATGAATAGTATCATCTGATTGCTTTGATAAAATTTTATTAAAGAATATTAGAAAAAATATATATATATGTTTCAGGTTTTGAAGATGTAATTATTTATGTGAATGCTGTGCATTAAAAAAGAATTAATCTTCTTGCACTTTTATCAAGAATCTCCCTGTCTGGGGTTTTATTGTATTAAATGAAATAACCTTAAGTATAACTTTCTTCCTTACTGATACCTTCTGAAAATGATAGTAAAAGTAATAATAGCAATACTAATAAAAATGTAAAATAAACTGAAATGTTATTATTTAAGTGTTCTTCCCCAATGATTCAGTACATTGTTGGATCGCCTGTATAACACCCGGCATTGTTTTTGCATAAGCCTTTATTAAGTTTGACAAAGCCTCACTACAAAATTGGTATTGCTGTATGAACTTAAGCAAAGAGAAGTTCATGGAGAGATATTATTAAGGCTTGCAGCAGATTTTCAATTAGATTAAAGCATCAAGAATGTTTTTAATGAACCACGGGAGAGATTTGTATTAAACCACCAGATAGCTGATATTCTACATGCTTCATTCCTCACTCTGAAGCCATTTGCTTCAAGGAATGTCTGTGAACCCTAGCAAACTCCACCAACCCGTTCATCAGCACCACACCACCATAAGATCATGGTGGTATAATGAGCATGAGCAAAGCTAGGTACATTATCATTCTGATTGGGCGTTTCACCAGTTGGAAACAGTATCTTGCACACCCTCCATCTTTGTCATTTAAAGAGTTCCCAAACCCTTCTTTAGTCTTCTTTCATTTTTAAAAAGGTCATGACTATGACTAGGCCATTAAAGGGCAACTACGCTCTTCATTTTACATTATTAAAGTGCATTTTGAAGTAATATGTTATTGAAATACATATTTCACTGTATTGATAGATGGATACAGGTCTTATTTAATATTTTATCCTACTGTGCCTTATTTGGCAGTCTTTGATGATGAAAAACATCCTCAAATCATATTTTAAGATGAAGATGGCATGACCTAGCTGTTATGTGATTTACCACATGTGCCATTTAGTCATCAAGCCAAAAAAATCCACTGTCTTGGTGTCACCACACAGGAGTTTCTGCAGATCTGTTATATGCGCTAGGTAACATTTTGAATAATATTTGTGGTCAAAGATCAACATACTGCAGCTTCTGTCTTGCCAGCCTTCATGTGTAATACCTGGGAAAGTGTTGATACATGAATAGCCATTGCTGTCTGTCACTTGGTTTCAGCCAAAACTGGTCTTGCATTAGCTTCTTTATGAAGTGCTTCTCTTGTCTGGTGTCAGGATTTTTCTTATCTTGACTGATGAATTCTAACACATTGTTTTTTTGATCTCGATTTTTGCCATTATTTTTATGACATACAGTACTGTGCAAAAGTTTTAGGCAGGTGTGAAAAAATGCTGTTTCATGTTTCATGAAGACAGTTTCGTGTCATTACAAGATTGAGCACAGCAACAAAACACAAGGTAGTTATACTGCATCAGCAAGGTCTCTCCCAGACAAAGATTTCAAAGCAGACTGGGGTTTCAAGATGTGCTGTTCAAGCTCTTTTGAAGAAGCACAAAGAAATGGGCAACGTTGAGGATCGTAGACACAGTGGTTGGCCAAGGAAACTTAGTGCAGCAGATGAAAGACACATCAAGCTTATTACCCTTCGAAATCGGAAGATGTCCAGCAGTGCCATCAGCTCAGAACTGGCAGAAACCAGTGGGACCCAGGTACACCCATCTACTGTCCGGAGAAGTCTGGCCAGAAGTGGTCTTCATGGAAGAGTTGCAGCCAAAAAGCCATACCTCCAACATGGAAAGAAGGCCAAGCGACTCAAGTATGCACTGATACATAGGAAATGGGGTGCAGAAAAATGGCAGCAGTTGCTCTGGACTGATGAGTCAAAATCTGAAATATTTGGCTGTAGCAGAAGGCAGTTTGAGTGCGGTACAATAATAAGTGTCTTCAGAAAACAGTGAAGCATGGTGGAGGTTCCTTGAACGTTTGGGGCTGCATTTCTGCAAATGGAGTTGGAGATTTGGTCAGGATTAATGGTGTTCTCAATGCTGGGAAATACAGGCAGATACTTATCCATCATGCAATACCATCTGTGAGGCGTATGATTGGCCCCAAATTTATTCTGCAGCAGGACAACGACCCCAAGCATACAGCCAAAGGCATTAAGAACTATCTTCAACGTAAAAGAAGAACAAGATGGTATGGCCGCCCCAGAGCCATGATCTTAACATCATCGAGTGTGTCTGGGATTACATGAAGAGACAGAAGGATATATCCACAGAAGATATGTGGTTAGTTCTCCAAGATGTTTGGAACACCCTACCAGCCGAGTTCCTTCAAAAACTGTGTGCAAATGTACCTAGAAGAATTGATGCTGTTTTGAAGGCAAAGGATGGTCACACCAAATACTGATTTGATTTAGGTTTCTCTTTTGTTCATTAACTGCATTTTGTTGATTGATGAAAATAAATGATTAACACTTCCATTTTTGAAAGCATTCTTTGTTTACAGCATTTTTTCACACCTGCCTAAAACATTTGCACAGTACTGTATATCACCACCATATTGTCTTTTTATGTTTGCAAAAATATGTAATGTTTTATACATGTACACCTACACCATATGTAAATTGGATGTAGTGCATTGGTTAATGGCTCCCAGCACATTGGACATGATGGACTGAAGCTTCACTGAGATGTTTCTAACCTGTTATCCAGTTCCCTGAGAAGTGACAACAGGCAACTGATATAAAATGACCACAAAAGTTCTTCACTACAAATATGCAGCATTGTTCCTGTTAAAGAGGAAAAAGAACAGAGTCTATACCAGAGACAATGACTCTAAACCTACAAGGGACGCTCTGCTTCCTCTAAAATGTCATGAAAAAAAATGTGTCAAATATGAACTGTTGTATTTACATAGAGTAGCTGTTACAAAGAATGCGCAAGAACATGTTAAACTTCTTGGCTAGTTTCTTGCAGGTCATCTAACGTGTTTTTTTTTTCTTATATATTCCCATGGCAGCACAATCCTTTAAAACCCATTGAAGTGCATCATCACTGGATTTCAGTGGGACTTCAGAACATACTTTATTTTCAGTGCAGCAATGCTAAACTTTTATTGGACAAATGCTTCAAAACATCCTTTCCAGGAAAGCTCAGCTTCTCTGAGAGTAAACAGGGCAGTGGGCTGGCAGAATACTGTCAAGGTGGCTGGACCTCTTTATGACTGAAAGTGTTTTGGTACTGGACCATTCCAAGTTCAGTTCCATGTGGATGTTTAGCCAGAGAAGTTCTGCTCATAGCCTGTTATCTGCTAGCAACATAGCCCATTATTTTCATTTGTACATATCCTACTGTGAATAAAAACATAAACATAGTGCTATTGAGTGTGCTCCTTGTTTCAGTTTAGTAAAGTTAATTTGTTTATTTCAAACTTGGTTCTAGCTGGGTGGGGAAATAGCCAGATAGCTAGCTAGCTGTGTATTATGGCAGACGGTGCTAATTTTGTTGACCTGGTTTTGGTGAAGCCATTTGATAGTCGTCCTTGTGAGGAGAGACTCAGAATAAAACAGCAGGGCAGACCAACTCCCAAGACTGATTTGGTTCAAAAGTCAGGGAAAAATAAATCTCCTGGTATGGTATGGTATGGTATTCAGAAAAAGTGAGATCTGAACTCTGGATCATATATTCAAATAGTGATTTGCAGGGAAAGCTGTGTGATTTCTTGGTGGTCTTTAAAGACATGCAGTTTGTTAGTGTTATGTCTCGGCTATACAAGCTACTGTCTTTAGTGGCAACAGTTGGAGGTACACCAGCAGGTGTAGAGAGGAGCTTATTCTGCTTAATATGAGTCAAGTTTTACAGCCACAACAAAATGGGCCAAAACCATTTGAGCAGCCTTGCTATCCTGGCCAAGAAGAAACCGGTCAAGTCTCTGGAAAAGTCACCAGTTGGTATGACAGGCCATTTTCTACAAAGAGAAAGGTGAGCATATATAAATATACTGCACATAACACAATGCAATAATGGATTAATTTTAAGATGTAGCCCTAAAATGTGCTTTCTCTGTTTGAAAGACCACCAGCCGCCATCAGACTATGCATTATATTCATCTTTTTTAATGTTTAGTATATTTCACATATCAACACACATTATAATAATGGCTGAGTGATAGAAATAATTGATAATTAGCTGGTTTGGCTGCATTTGATCATCAGTTACCAGTTTCTCTTGTGTATGGCTGGGTCAGAGTTGCCCTACATATATGCAATTTCTCCTGTCAAGTTTTCTTTTTAGCCTGGAAAGTTGCATACACATACTTCAAGCCTCTTTTTGTGTAAACTCAAGCCTTATACATCTGATCACTAAGCTGGATTGACCTTCTTTATACTTCTTTTATCATGGCAGTACATTTCAGTCAGTCAGTCAGTCATTTCCCAACCTGATATATCCTAACACAGGGTCACAGGGGTGTGCTGGAGCCAATCCCAGCCAGCACAGGGTGCAAGGCAGGAACAAATCCTAGGGCAGGGTGCCAGCCCACTGCAGGGCCCACATACACACACCCAGACACCAAGCACACTAGGGACAATTTAGGATTGTCAATGCACCTAATCTGCATGTCAGTGGACTATGGGAGGCAACCAAGCACCCGGAGGAAACCCATGCAGACACGGGGAGAATATGCAAACGCCACGCAGGGAGGACCCGGGAAGTGAACCCAGGTACCACTGTGCCACCGTGCCGCCCGGCAGTACATTTCTTTTAGTATAAAATACAATGCACTGAGCGTCAATATGTTTAATGTGGTTTTGAACACTTCCCTGGATTTACTGTATATTTCTGAATAATCAAATCTTAGAATTCTCTTTGGTCTTCATTTTCAGCCCTTTTTGCTTATGGTGTACAAAGTCTTAAATAATCTCGCACCATCCTATATCTCAGAATATCTCTCACCTTAAACTCCAAATCGTAACCTTAGATCTTCAAATGAGTGTCTGCTTATTATTCCAGTTAGTGGTGAGACAGCCTTCTGCTGTTATGCACCTAAAATCTGGACTAGTTTACCGAAAGAAATTCACCAGGCTAATACTGTGGAGCACTTTAAAAAACTGCTAAAAACTCATTATTTTAACATGACTTTCTCATAGCTTCATTTTAGTTTAACCCTGAAATTCTGTATATGCATTTAATTATCTTTTTTTTTTTTTGTGGCTCCAAAGTCCGTACTAACCCATACTTACTCTGCTGTTCTTTTTCCGGTTTTCTGTGGTGGGGATCTGTGCCACCACCTCCCGATCAAAGATGTCTCTACATTGATGGATTCAAGTCCAGAGTCCCACATGACCATCATCATCAAATTCTTCCATGAGAAGCCTGAAAACCATGAGGACTAATTTAGATCATTTATGTTAGGTAGAATGACTAGTGGGGGCTTGGTGGTCTTGTGGCTTTTTATTCTAACCCACTTAATCCAGACCAGCATCACGAGTTGGTGGCCGTAGCCTATCCCAGCCAGCATAGGGTGCAAGGCAGGAACAAACTTTGGTCAGGGTGCCAGCCTATTGCAGGGTACCCCCCCTCCCAACCCCCCAACCCCCTCACCCCTTACACACACACACACACAAAACACACACAAATTTACCATCGCCATTTCACCTAAACTGCATATCTTTGGGCAGTGGGTGGAAATCGGAATACCTGGAGAAAACCCATTTAGACATGGGAAGAATGTGCAAACTTCACACGCGGAGGACCCATAATGCGAACCCTGGTCTCCTTACAGTGTGGCAGCAGCACTACCTCTGCACCACAAACATATATATTTAAATAGTCAATGTACCTATGTAAAAGTCTTGCCCTTTTCAAATTCAGTCAGGAAATATTCATTTTTTTAGTTGAAGGGAATAATTAATAACCAATATTACACACTGTCTCCCTGTAGAAAAAAAGTAGTGATATTAAAATTGATTTCTATTTTTATCATTTAACTTGAAGATGTTCATAAATTCACAATAACAGATTTTCCAGTAGTTGAAATTATGCTTTTTTATCTTCAACAGCCACATCTGTCACAATGCAAAACAATAGTCATTTTTACAAAGAAGAGGGCCGGGTCTTGAAATTTAGCAGGCAGATTGTACAAGTCATCCTCTTCACAGAAATACTCCACAAATAAAAGGATTACAATAATATTCAGAGGTTCACATGTTTTCTTTGCCTTTTCTCTGTCTTTTCTCTGACTGCAGCACATCTGTTCTGCATTCCCAAAGATATTGTAATTTTCATGTTCAGTGCAATTGAAGTTTATAAAATTCGCCCAGAGTAATATTTCTCCATATTTTTAATTGACGTACTTCTCAGACTTTCACTGCTTTTTTCGTTCTTTGTGTCTTTTCTCTTTTTACAACTGGGAGTTTAATCATATCCCCCAACATCTGTGCATTGTCAGTGTCACTTTGAAAAAGGAATCATTCATTGTAATACCACCTGTGAAATTGCTTTTTTTAAACTTATGTACTGATGCAAGAACAAACTGTTTATTTTCAAACTTCTTTGATTACATCTCATTCTGCATTATCCTGGGACTCACAATAACCTGCGATTTTGCTGTATAGTAAGAAGGAGGGTGAGGGGAATATTAAAGTGAGGAATATGAATAAACATGGCTAGAGGCAGAAACAAAAAGTAGGAGTAAAACAAAATAAACTATTGCACAGTTTGAAAAGTTAGCAGGGGAAGAGGTGATTTCTTGATTCACAGTGTTGAGTTTTCTTCAGGCAAAGGATCATGAAATCCCAGAATAACCCTCATAACATGCTCTGTGAATGGAAGAAGTATTTAATCTAACTTGTTTTTACTTTATAAAAGAAGAAAACAAGTAGTCTCTTTGACTAGTCTAGACTTACAGAAATTCACACAGGTTCTCTGGAGCTTTAAATCTTTAATGCTGGATGATTTTTTTGTAGCCTTCCCCAGATCTGTGCCTCGACACAATGCATTCTCTAGGCTCTGCAGACAATTCATTGGACCACATGGATTGATTTTTGTTCTGGAAGACATGGTCAGCTGTGGGACCTTCTATGTACAGATGTGTGTCTTTCCTAATCACCTATCCATCCATTATCCAACCTGCTATAACCTATCTACAGGATCATGGGGGTCTGCTGGAGCCAATCCCAGCCAACACAGGGCACAAGGCAGGAAGCAAACTCTGGGCAGTGTGCCAGCCCAACTCAGGGCACGTATACACACACACACTAGGGACAATTTAGAATCGCCAATGCACCAACCTGCATGTCCTTGGACGGAAACCGGAGCACCCGGAGAAAATCCACGCACACACGGGAAGAACATGCAAACTCCACACAGGGAGGACCCGGGAAGCGAACCTGGGTCTCCTAACTGCGAAGCAGCAGCACTACCCACTGCACCACCGTGCCACCCTTTCCTAATCATGTGCAATCAATACAATTGACCATGGATGGATTCCAAATAATGTGCAACAACATCTCAATAGAATGTGATGCAGCTGAACCACATTTCACTTGCCTTAGCAAAGACTCTCAATACCTGTGTCAATGTGATATTTCCTTATATAATAAATTTGCAAAAAAATCTAAAATTCTGTTTTCACTTTGTCAGCTTGGGGTATTGACTGTTGCTTGATGTAGGGTTTGGCCACAAGGGGGCACACCAGCTCCCCAAACCTGACACTGACAGACACCAGGCACAAGTTCAGCTACCCACACGTTTCATTAACAAGGGGGAAATCCTTTCTCTTTGTTCCCCCTACAGCAAGCACAGTACAAAGAAGCACAATATAGATAGATAGATAGATAGATAGATAGATAGATAGATAGATAGATAGATAGATAGATAGATAGATACTTTATTAATCCCCTTGGGATTAATATACAGCACACAATGCCTTTTCTGTTCTTCTCTCTTGTCCTTCGTCTCCACTCCTTCTCTGGCAAGCTTCGTTCTTCTTCCTCCCGACTGTGGTTCCCTGATGTGAGGCAGGCAGCTCCTTTTATCTAATCCCCCGGTAGTGCTTCCGGTGAAATGATGCTGCATCTCCAAAGTGTGGAGCCCCACAGAAAAGTGACTTCCAAATCTTGCAGCTCCCCTTGGTGGCCCCCATGGAACCTAGCAGGACTGTCCCCCAGGACTACAATATCCCGCATGCCCTTTGGTCTAGTGTTCTGGGACGACAAAGCCCTGTGTAAACTGTTTCCTCCTGTCTTTCCAACCTAATGGGGTATCAGATGGGTAAAGATGCCCACCATCACTCACAGGGAAAGCAATAAATTGTAGAGATTTTGGCATAAGGCTAAAACACAGGAAAAAGTGAAGGGGCCTGAATACTTTCTGAATCCACTGTATGTTGATCCTGACAACGTGCTCATTATTGGATATTACATAATTCAAAATGTCAGAATCCAGGGTTGACTACTGTTTAAAAGATCTCCTAAGGGATTAAAAGTAAAACCACTGACCAGAACTAGGACAGCATTGTACATTTTAAGGTGAGGCCCAGGTTGACTGTCCAAAATCCAGTTTTTACCAGCCCCAATAGATTGTAGCAAACACTACTGCAACATAAGGGTTGGGACAATGTTGCTTTTTTAATGAAGGCAGCTTAGAGGTGGGATTCGGTGTTCTTAGGGTCCCCCAGAGAGCACTGTGGCATGATGACGCTAAGATTTTATATTGTGGTATAAAACGTTGAGATATTACAGTGTATCTCCATTCCAGTCAGTGGAATCGAACATAGAATGCAGTTTAAAGACATCTCAGACTTGGGTTCGCATATGTCTAGTGTTTGAAACCAGCTAGACAGAAGGGTGAAAAGTTGGCATAGGCAGATAGTGCATAGGAGAGAGAAATACGAAGGTGTTATCTGATGATTTTTCATCCATTAAGGGGCTCTTTTCAGATATTAAGTTAGAATCAAATACAATTATAGTACATGTTTAACCTTTCATGGAAAACAAAAGTAGTACATTTCTATTGGCACAAGTTATTAACTATGATAAAATAGTCTTATTGGTTGATTTGAACATTTTCCTTTATCTATCAAGTCCAGTAATGTTTTGCTAAATGTAAAGATCTGTCCACTGCAACAGTTACTTTAGATTTAATTTTTACTTGTGATGTTAATTTTCAAAATTGAATTACAGAAATTGCTGCTCTAAATAAAACCATTTCAGATAAACATTTAATTACAGCTGACCTGCTATTGGCCTGGATAATAAATCCATATGTTCAAACATTGCAATATTTAGGACAAATTAGGGTACTAAATCATCATTAATTGGCATTGTGATCGTCTTCACCTGATATAGGTCATTTGGCATATCACTGTAGGAATGCTCTGAAACAGGCAACAGAAAGTGGCTTCTCTCAAAATAAAAATAGTTAGAGCACAAAGACACTCAACATGGTTTAACTACAGTACATGCTTAATTTAGAACACCAAAAACCAGCACATAGAGGCAGGACAAGTAAATTACATGTTTACCAAACAGTATGCCCTGACATTGTTAAAAAGTAAAAGAAAAAGCTTTTCACACAGGTTCTCTGGAGCTTTAAATCTTTAATGCTGGATGATTTTTTTGTAGCCTTCCCCAGATCTGTGCCTCGACACAATGCAATCTCTAGGCTCTGCAGACAATTCATTGGATTTTTGATTTTTGTTCTGGAAGACATGGTCAGCTGTGGGACCTTCTATGGACAGATGTGTGTCTTTCCTAATCATCTATCCATCCATTATCCAACCTGCTATATCCTAACTACAGGATCATGCGGGTCTGCTGGAGCCAATCCCAGCCAATACAGGAAACAAACTCCGGGCAGGGTGCCAGCCCACCACAGGACACGCATACACACACACACACCAAGGACAATTTAGAATCGCCAATGCACCAACCTGCATGTCTTTGGACTTTGAGAGGAAACCGGAGCAACTGGAGGGAACCCAAGCACACACGGGGAGAACATGCAAACTCCATGCAGGGAGGACCCGGGAAGCGAACCTGGGTCTCCTAACTGCAAAGCAGCAGCGCTACCCACTGTGCCACCCTTTCCTAATCATGTGCAATCAATACAATTGACCATGGATGGATTCCAAATGATGTGCAGCAACATCTCAATGACGATCAATAGAATGAGATGAGGCTGAACCAAATTTCACTTGCCTTAGCAAAGACTCTCAATACCTGTGTCAATGTGATATTTCCTTATATAATAAATTTGCAAAAAAATTTAAAATTCTGTTTTCACTTTGTCAGCTTGATGTAGGGTTGGATAGTATTGCCTTTTTTAAATACTATTCCAAATGAGTGCATGAAAACAGAAACAATTTTCTGATAATTTGAAAGGCATAAGAGTACCATGATAAAGCATCCTAAAATGCAACATTATAAGTGAGTCAAAATGTATTGCTTGTGCACAGCACATTAGTAACTCTAATTTAATAATACAAAAGGAAATTATATATTTGCATTCAAAAAGTAAATCCCAAACAAGTTAGTTAAAAACTTTATTACTGTAGTTGTAAGACACACCTTAAAAGTACTATTTTTTATGACAGGTGGCATGCATGCATGCCAGAGTATTGCTTTCTGGAATCACCTAAGGTATGTGGTACCACCCTGAGATGAGAGGGGGCACTGTCGCTTACAGTCTTGTCCCATTATGCCCTTCACAGATTTGAGAAACTGCCCCATGAGGGTAGCAGAGCCAAAGAAGCCCTGCCCTTTTCGGTCCCTCTGGTATAAAAGGGAGACGATCTCCAAAGGTGCTCTCTCATTTGGATCTGACATCAATAGAAAGAGTATTTTTGTGAACACCAAGTGACTGACTTAAAGAGCAATTGGCTTGTCAACATAACGTCATTGAGAACATAATTTTCCTTTGAAGATTTCTTTCTTTGTTTGAATTAAACAAGGATTTTATCCGGTTGGCACCCAAGTTTGCATTGCCTCATCATTCACCCTGCTACACAGGTATACATTAAAAGTGGCCATTTCCAGACCTTTATTAGAGAAATGAGATTAAAAATATCCACCAATTTCATATATACCTTGTCACACACATGCACATGGGAGGCAGCTAAAGGGCTTGAGTAAGGGCAATTCCGAATCAGACCGGGATGTGGCAGAGTGCAGTGATTCTTTTCTCACTTTCCTGCAGACCATTCACGGGAGATTCCACCTGGCCCTCTTGACGTCACTTCCTGGTCTAAGCCAGTGGAAGAAGACCTTGCCAGCTTCGACCCCTGTGATGTCACATCTGGGATCAAGCCTATGGTTAAAGACCCTTATGACCCGGACCCCTTTGACCTCACTTCCTGTCTTCACCTTCAAAAGCCTCCACCTTTTCCCTTTTCCCTCAGTTCTGTTTTGGACTCATCAGTGCTGTTTACATTTTCGCAAATTTTGCAGCCAGGATACCAAATATACAGGTGGCTGCCCCAAACCTTGCTATGACCCAGAGTGGACTTTGTGACAACCTTTTAATGTTTAAAAAAAAATAATGTCTCACAACATAGGCTTCACCTGAAACACTGCAATCTTATCTTGTTTCAGTCACTGCATAGAATGAGGCAAAACTTGAGTTGTCAATGACATTCTCATATCTTCTGACTGAGAAAGTGCTCCACTTATTATACTGTCACATTTACGTTCACATTTTAACATATTGCTTTGGGCTACCCTGTTGTTATGTACTGTAGTTTAGTTCATACAACATTACTTATTGTATATGCTACCTTTAGGATTGTTTCAAAGTACAAAATTCACTCTTTCTTGTTTATGAATAATAGTTGTATGTATCAATCAAATGTAATGTAATGTTTCTTCAGTTATAAGAACTTCTCTTTTACTTTAGGAATTTGCTGTTATTTAGTGAATCAGGCCTAATGCATTTCATGGAGAATTTGTTAAGAAATCTCAAATTTAACATTTTTCTTTTTTATATTTTAATTTTACTTTTTCTCCAGTGTTTAGCTCACTTTCTCCATATACAATAAAACTGTTGTATATGTTACACTTGTATTGAACATATATTAAATACTGTAAGAAGAACATTTTTAAAGGTAATGTAACTTATTTTAAAGATGTATACTGTAGCACTTGGAAAAAAAATCTATTTACTTTTATCTTGCAGTTACCTTCATGGACACAAGGTGGAATGCCTGACAATGCAGCTGCATTTTTGAAAAGAAAAAAAAAGGCTGAGATTTGAGGTATGGCTCCACTGTAACCAGGGCAACTCTCCAGTCTGCCCAATTTCCAGTGAAAATGTCATGCCCACTGTGCCAACGGGCTTGTTTCCTGGAACGAGAGATTAAGTTACCTTCTAACCTGCAGACGGTGATAGTACTTTAATGATGGTCTGTTACCAAGCAAGATCCTGCCCTGCTAATCCACCGTGACTGTGAGGTTAAAGCACCACTGAAACACAGAATCTTTTTGACTGCATAAAATCCCAAACTGAGAGACGATCATGAAAGGCTCCTTAAACACTACCTTAGCTGAGGCTCAGCACTGTGGCATGTTAAGGTCTGCCGCTTTTAATACTCAATTTCCAATTAGGCAGGGATGTAGTGTGTGAATCCGCATTATAGAAATGTAGGTGTAATTCAAAAATTGATTTTAAAGGATGCAATTCTCCAGTGTCAGGCAGTTTAATTATGCGCTCACACTCTCTGGTGATTGCAGTTCCAAAGTCAGATAGATCTAATTCTGTATTTGTGTACAGATGGTGTGTATGTGCTGGGCAATATGAAAATCTATCTATCTATCTATCTATCTATCTATCTATCTATCTATCTATCTATCTATCTATCTATCTATCTATCCTTTTTTTTTTTTTTTTTACAAAAGAAGGCATACAAATAAAAGCAAAGTGCTTGTGAACACCCCCTTGCTCTTAACACACACTCATTCATACACGCAGGAAGGTGTTTAAATTGCTAATGTGTGGGATGTGCCTTTGCTTCTTTTTTCTGTCGGATCCTCGATGAACACTACTGTATATCTGTCTAGGATTCAGTTATCCTTCTGCCTCTGCACAGTTGCTACATTATGCACTTTATTCATTTCCAATTTCTTTTTTCTTTCCTCCAGTATTTTTATACTATTTTTAATTTTGTTTTTCTGCTCTTCTCCCTTTCTCTCGTGCCTCTTTTTTCTTACTCTGTTTTTTAAGATATCAGTTTTTTTTTTTTTCTTCTTCTTCTGTGTAATAATACTGCATTGATCTCCCCAAAATCCTGGACTGGCCCTCAGCTCAGGGAATGCTGCCACATTGAAAAGGAACTTCAAGAGAAGCCTCTACTCTCTGCACTTCTGTATAATATCGAAGGTTGGGATTTTTTTTGTTGTTGTTGTTTTTGCTACTTTCTGTTTTTGGAAGGGACTACACTTCTCTGTATGGGGATTTGGGAATTCTCTACCTCTCCCAAAGGAAAACAGATAGAAAGGTAAGATACCACATTTGCACTATATATTTTAGTTTTAAATGCCATTACAATAGGTACATTTTCATCTTTCTTTCTGTCTGATCTGCACAGAACATGTATCCTGTTTAACAGATATATTTGAGAAATGAGATTTTATATTTTCTTATAACTTTGATTTATCAGATGAAAGAAGAATGTGGGTAAAATAAGTATATGTGAATGTATTAATATTTATCACAGAACAAAATTTTAAATTGAACTCTATTGTACTGAAAAAGTGTTTCAATGAACATGAAAGATGATATGAAGGGTAAATAATAGCTAATAATCTTTATTTTGCATTATGTAATTTAATCTTTACAACATTTAAGATAGAAGAAATTGTGCTTTATCTTGTCAACATTTTCCTTTAAATGATATAATACCATATGAAGTGTATAACTAACAGGATTTTTTTTACTGTAAGTATAGTAATGAGTTTATCAAAAATTGCTACCCACAGGGTATGAGTTCATGATATAATTATAACCTAACAAGTTTTTTTCATTCATTTCTGATCAACTGATTTTGAAGTAAACATAGAAAGACAAGACCAAACAAAGTTATTGCATATTCATTTTAGTATAAATTGACAAAAATTATATTGAAAATTTCTAAAGGTATTTCTGAGGCCATTTGAACTTATTACTTTTCTCTAATGGAAATGCAGTATCAGAGAAGCTAAAAATAATCAAGTCTTCATCTGTTATATCATGTGATTATATTCTTGATGGTAGATACCAGTTTTCAATGAAATCTGACAATCCACTTCTGCCTTGCCACTTCAGCTAATGAAACTGAAGATTAGAAGCTCCAGAACACCTAACCTTGAAATAAAGCTTCAGTCTTCAGTATGTTTGATACTTTTGCTTTCATTCTTGCTTATTTTTACTTGTTTAAATGTAAAATTTAGATATTTTATTATCAGAGTGTTGTTAAGGTGGTAAGACTGCATAGCATACTGGTCAGAATTAAAGAAAGTCTGTACTAACCATAATATCTGAGCTGCAACTTCACTAAATAACCTGTCAGCCTTAGAATGATTAAATTTGGGTTGTCATGAACCTTAAACAAAAATCATGTATTCATTCATTCAGTTTAAGCACCATTCTTCATTACACAGTTGTGGAAACATTAGAGCCCATCCCTGCAGCATTAAGTATAAGACAGGAATCCATTCTCCATAGAGCGCACCCTCACAAACACATCTACACTCGTCTCCATCTACATCTCAGCTCGTTCTGAATCCATTTAGAATCTCCAAGTACATAAAACTGCTTAATGCCGCTGGGATGTGGATGAAGAGGATCTGCACATCAAAATCGAGTCAAGTAGGGCCCTAGGTGGGAATCCAACTGGGGTCCTGGAGTGAAAAGGCAGCAGCACTAACCCTGTGATAGCCTCAGAAAAAAAAATAAACAAAGAGACGTCTATCACTAAATCTTCTGAATCCAATTCGAAGAGGAGGGGAGCTGAGGCCTATCCTGGTAGCACTGGACACAGGGACCACATTAGATGAGACATTAATGAAGACAACATTTTTACCCTGACTCGTGAGTTTGTGAGGCAGCTAACCACTGTGCCAGCATGCCTAAAAAAAGTCAGTCATTCCAAATTTTCTAAAAAGTAACTATTTAACAATGCACTATACTAAACATTGTTTTAAAATAATTACTCCCATAAAATTAATCCAACAGTTCAAAAGTGATTTTTAAGCTACGTTTATGTTTAAGCAACTGGTTAGTGGGATTAAGGAAGCCTTGAATCTAGTAAAAAAAAATTACTTACATTGCCAAAAAAGCATTTCCCTGTAGCAGCTTTTGTGCCGCTTTATATTGTATTATGGACATAATTTTATAATACAAGAATATTGCGGTTTACAGAATTTGTGATAGCATTATTAGAAATAAAGGAGTCATAATTTCAATTCCAGATGAGCAAAAGAGCTTATTTGAACTTAAAATCATAAAGAAAATGTACAAAATAAAATAAAATAGAAATAACTTATCATGAAATACAGAAGACACCCTTTCACAATTAGTTTAATTCTAATAGCATTTGTTCTTTTTACCTGTAACAGTTTTTTTGTTTTTTGTTAATAAAACTGAAGCTCTTTTCATTTCTACCCATTCTGTCCATGTTTGTATGGTCCCAAGCCCATTCTTAGCAGGGCATTGCCAGTCACTCTAATGATATACGGTATCTGCATTTTCAGAAGTTTTCTACTTAGGGCCTCAACCACTTATATTTAATCCAAATGTTGCTGCCAGAATTCTGACTCAGACTGAGTGTAATGAACCCATCACTCCTCATCTGGCTCAGCCACACACACTTTCTGAAGTATATATTAAACTTTGCTACTGGTTTACTGATGTAGGTCTATCACCCCACGTTACCTTACCTGCTTATCTCTTTTCAGCCCAAGGATGCCCAAGATCCTCTAATAAGGATCAGATGCCCAAGATCCTCTAATAATGTTTCCCTCACCATTACAAGAACTCACGCTGCATAAGGAACAATGAGGAGAAATAAATGATCCTGACATCCCGTCAGGCCTATATGGGGTGCCAAACACACAATGCTCTGTAACAACAACATTTATTTATATACAGTAGCACTTTCTATACAAATAATGTAGCTCAAAGTGCTTTACAGGATGAAGAAAGAGAACAAAGACAAAATATATTAAAACATACAATTATGCAATATTAATTAAAATACATAAATAACCTCAATCTGTCCTCATGGTATTCAGGGTTCATAATGGAAGAACTTGATGATGATGGTCATCTGGACTTCTGGCCTTTAATCCATCAATGTAGGGACATCATTGCGCTTTGATCGGGTGGTGATGGCACAGATTGCCACCACAGAAAAACAAAAAAGAACAGTAACAAAAGTAGGGATTAGTACGGATTTCGGAGCCACCATGAATGATAATGATAATTCATTGAATATAGAGAGTATCAGGATTAAGCTAAAATGAAGCCATGAGAATGCTGTGTTAAAATAGTGCGAAACACACATTACTCCATATACAGTAACTTCCATAACTTTACTCCCTCTAGTTTCTTGTTTATCCTCTAGCTGAGCCCTTGTCCTACAAACTCAATAACCAGAATAATAAATAATAACTTCCTCCAGGAATCACTTCAGGTTTAAACCCCATGCACCACGCTCTGGCTATCCTCCTAGCTCTTTCGCTAATGGTCTTAGCTGTTCTGAAACCTAATTTTTTATTAAAACAGCCATGCAGTCTGTCCAATATAATACACTCGTAGCAGGACCCTTTGCAAGGTGTAATGAGGCCCTCTACTGGACAGAACCTTATAGTATTTTTACAAATAAGCTTAAGCCACTGGGGAGCTTTATGGTGCTCACTACTACTGCCTCAGAAATTCTGGGTTCACAACCTGGCCAGATGTTCCACACATGTTTGAGTAAGTTTTTCACTATGTACTCTGAGGTTTCTGCACATTTTAGTGTCTGGAGTCCCTAAAACGAATTGTGTAGGAGTAAATGCCTGCCTAGTGCCCATTTCTGGCTGCCAATGATCATGAATTGGATTAAGTGGATTCAGAAAATGGATGGATGGATGAAAGGTTAGGAAAATAATAATGATAATGTTAGTTAAGGAGTGAACATTGATTCAGGTGGAATTTGTGTGGGAACTGTTTGCAGAACTGTTTTCAAATTATATTTTGAAGATACTGCATATAACTAATAAAATACTATGTTTTTACATTGAGTGTTAATATTTATTAAGATTTGCACTTTATGACAAAAAATGTGAAAAAATGAAATAGCAATTGTCTTTACAAGCTGCAGGCAGAAAAGCAGGTTTATTTGGTAGATCAAAAGTGTAGTGTTAGAGGGAGTGGAATTGTGCATCTGGGAGCAGATTTGCAAAGCTCTTCTGATCTTTTTAAAGATGGTTTTACGAGTATGTACATGCCAGTTAGTCACATTGTAGAAAGCAGATGACTGATGAAATGTTGGCAGATGACTTTGGCATAATTAACACAAAAGCTAATTGCTGGCTTCAAGTTTTCATTCCAATTAATTCCTGCCTTTAAATTCCCTTCCATTTAAATTAGACATCCTGTAATTTTCCAATTTCTTTCTTTATTTTATCAACACAAGTATTTTCTAACAAGTTCATTCACTTTATACATTAAAATGAAAAGTATAACAGCTTTTGCTGAGAATCTGCTTTCACTGATCTCTTTCTTTAATTAGCTGGTCCTTCTCTGCTGCCATTCTGAAGTTGAAAAGGCACTACAAATTGTGATTTATACTGTACTTGGGACATGTATTTTAATATATGAGTCTCACTTTCTTCTCTTTGATTTTTTTTATATACAATTTAGTCCACTAATTGTAAACAAAAAGGTTATCCGTTAGATAAGTGGCACAGCAACCCAATGGCTAAAACAGTTTGCTTGCAACTCCTTGGTTTGATTCACAGCCTAGCCACTCTGTGTGTGGTGTTGCTATTTCCCCTTTGTGTGGGTTTACTTTAGGCAATTCAGCTTCCTTTCATCAAATCATCGGGCTAAGCTAACTGGAATCTATAAATTATCCAGGATGAGAGTGGGTATGGCCGGCTATGACCTGTTGTCCTATCCAGACCAGGTCCTTGTTTTGTTTTCATTGCTGCAAAGATCAACTTCAGCTCTCCATACCTCTCTAATTAGTGAGATCGCTGAACAGTCATTTCTGAAGTTTTCCTGATTTTGTTTAAGAACATTAACTTTTCTAGGTTTAAGAACTTGAGAGTTCGTATGATGACATTGCCTCTACCTGCTGATATTATTCTAAACAAGGGAAACATTTTCGAATTCATGCATACATTTTTACAGATGATATTTTTAAAAGCTCTAAAGGGATCTTAAAATAATGAAACACTAGTATTATGTCCTGAATGCACTAAAAAAAAGTAATGATAAAAAATACTGTAATTATGTAGTAAATAAACCTCTCTGTTTCAATTTTAAATTTATATGCAACATATAGTCCAACATTCCCCACTTTTTTCTGGTAGGGCGCACCCTTTTATAGCATCATAATTACTAAATGCTTTTGGTCTGAAACATAAAATGAACTGCTGTTTAGTCTGCAAATCCTCCCATGGCTGTTATACAGTAAGAAGTAACCAGCTTAAGGTTAATGAGGGAAAGCCACTAAATGGTGAAGCATCAGCATCAAATTTTAGTGCATGTGAGGACACGGAAACTTGAATAGCAACAGAAAACGCTTGTTTTTTAAGTCTTTGTTTTTTCCTTCCTAATTATTTACACACGTGCAATTCATCAATGTGACAAAGTAACCAATGAGTACACAGTGTGTCCGTGACTGAATACTGAATATTGTTTGGGGAGGGTAACTTTACTTAAATAGCTTCATCCACTGGATTCTGTTTTTGAACATTTAATTCTAGTCGTGTTCAAATTGTGTTAACTGTAAGAATGAATAAAAAAAAACACAATAAGCAAGTCACAGAGCAAAGTAATGCCAGAATTCCATTAGAAAAGCACTGATTTGTGTGATTTTACTATTGTGTTTATTACTGTTGTTTTGGTAACAGAATTAAACAATAATGCCCACATTTCTATTTTTCTTTGATGTTAAAATAACATTTTCTAATGATTTTTTTATAGCATTTTGTTTTTGGGCTTTTCTGGAAAGCATCAGTATGTTATGCATTTTTTTCACAGATACCACCATATTGTTCATGGCATCAATAATCTATTACTTGCTTTGAGTACTGATATTAATGTGACACATGATGTTATCGCACCAATACTATAAATGTTTAAGAGCACACAGTACAGACTCTCTTACAAGTGGCTAGTTCGAGCATATGCCTATTCAACTAGCACCAAACAACCACCTTACACCACCATGCTGGAAAACTACATCCACAAAATGAAGCACAAAACATTTTGTTACAATCCACAAAAACACTGAGCAATACACCAAACCAAAAAATAAAGCGCAAGGTTCTGTGTGCGATACCATAACTACCATAACTTGGATTCAAGAAATCAATTTGAAAAAACGAATCCTTATATATAATTTTATACTATCCGTATGTATGGTGTCCGCATCAATACCTCGACTCAATACAAGTTAGAACCATGCAATGAGACTCTGTCTATGTAGTTAGAACATAACGTGGCAAACGTGGACTCAGTATTGCATGATTGGCTAAGAATGTTCGAATGCTTCAGTGACGCCGCTGGACGGCCGAGTATAGCAAGTCAGTGTTGGTTCAAGCAGATAACAGTAAGTTCGGTTGGTTTTTGGAACGTTGGTTTGGTGGGGCGTACTTTCCAGGACTAACATCGTCGACTGACTTAAACCCTTCGACAGCTCCGGAACCGTAAGTAATTTAGAACGTATCGCCATTTGCTTGGTACGTCGAAATCTATCTTTGGGCAGTTCGGTTTTGGCATCCGTCCTTCTGACATCTATTGGCAAACTGAGTAATGACGACTGGGTATTAACAACGGTCATTGTTTAAATTTTAGTCAATCTCAGATCTTAAATGACCACGCCAACATAATTATTACTCCGACTCTGATTACAGTCGTAAAATGAGGTTTGTTTTGAAAATTTGTTTCCCGAAAAAATCAAATGATGTGTGCCGAAGAGCTGAGTTCACGTCTCGCAGCCCCGTTTAAACAGGAAACTCTTCATTACATTGGCCAAAAAGGTCTATTTTAAGCACAAATCAGTGCCATGATAACAAAATCATTTTAAGAACTTAAAAAACCAAATAATTCTTTGCAGAGAAAGTATGGATTTCACAAATGTAGATTTTGTAGCCCGATTCGATCGGCTCCCTTTCGCTAGTAAATAAATAAAATGAGGAAAACCAATGTAAAACACACTCAACTGATTGCAGAAGATATTACATTATGACAACCTGCTTTGCAAACTTTTAGTTTTTGGAAGAACATCGGAGTCTGATAATGGGGCCAAGTACCAGTTAAGCAGTGAGGAATTCAAAACAACCAAAAGTGGTACTGTATATATTGATTTTTTTTTCCAACAAATTCATAAATGTAAATATCACATATCACATGTAAACCAAGTCTAAATCAGGTTAATTCTGTTACTCTTCCCAGCCTGACTAATAATTGCAAATATTTAAATGAAAGACCCCTGTCTATATGGAGTAGTCCACGCTGCCTACGCTCAGCAACAGCCACTTTTACATTTTTTTGGCAATTTCATGCACCTTATTTCTCACCATGAATGACCTATGTGCAGGAAACACCGCTACACAACAACAATGTCATGTTAATAACATAGATGAAGAGACACAATGTCAAAATGAAACAAATAGCGTGGTTCAACAAAGTGCAAGTAAAACACCTCAACAACAGAGGGCAATGCTTGAGGTATTCACTAAAAGCATTATCTAGCAGGAGGAATTTTCTTGAGAGAAACATTAATAAGACTCATATGCCACCAATATTGCTAAGATATGGTATCGCCAGTGTCTTCTTATGACAGCCAGTGGGGCAGCAAGCACAGGTGGTCCACGTCCTCTGCCCTGGGTAATTCTTAAGAGTTAGCTGATGCCTCTCCAAGTTCACGAATATAGTGAAACTGCTAACGAGTCTTTGGGTTGTTTTTTGTTCCGAAGACCACACATAAGTAGTAGATTTTATATATATAACTATACTGAAGTCTTTGGAAATCTTTGGGTGCCAGGCCAGTCACACACACTTAATAATAAAAGAAAAACAAAATTCAAAAAACAGTGTCCCACAGAGACGCAGAATCATGGAGTAATAAAAGGTTTGTGCTTCTTTCAACACCAAACACTCCTTAAGCTCTCTGTGTCTGCTTTTTTTAAGTGTTAAATAATGACCTCCTTGGCTCGGCACCCCACTTATATTCTTCTGGGTCTTGGCAGGAGTGGCAGTTGCAAAGCACAGTGGGGCAGATCTAGGCATAAACTCAAGGTGACAGGTCGACACCGGGGAGGAAACCAGAAATAGTTAAGAGTTAGTGGCAGTGCCCCCTCCTGCTCAGCTTACCTGAGCCCCTGCATAGTAGTGAAACAGGACAGTGAGAAAGGCCCATGAACATCACTCCAGTTGGTGAACTATGATTCTCAGCGCGATGAGAGAAGTCACAAAATCAACCAGAATGTTCAGCAAATTATGGAAAAAAACCTGATTTAAATCCATTAAGTAGTTCTCTCGTTCGCTAGCTAAACAGATGTAAGATATGCCCTGAGGCATAACTGTTTAACGGTTTTAGATAGGGTTTTCTTCTATAATTTGCTTGAACATTCCGGTTGATTTTGCAAACTCTCTTCATGCTAAGTATCATAGTTTGGCTCCGGCACTAATTAATTTGCGTGAATCCAAGAGACAGGCTGAGGGCCGAGGGTTAGGGGGAGATGGGACTTCAGGAATGGAGAGCCGGGTGGGGCCATCCTCAGTCACATGCCAGACTCCATTTGAGTTGTTCTACCTCTTGCCATGTGTTAGAGTATATCTTGCCTCTGCTTAGCTAGTTGCTGTTTTTTCAGCAGACATTATCATCTACAGATTATTAAGGAGTAACGTTTGACATTTTTGAGAGAGAGATCATAGCTACGTGTATTTAGAGGGTACCTGCTCATTGGCATAGGAATCACGACCACGTGCTGTTCTCCCCACGAGGGAGATGCTCTCCTGTCAGAGCTGAAGATGATCATATACAGTGGCAACGTTTGACGTTGGAGCGTACCTACCTTCCTAACTTTTTTACATTTTTGGCAAAGAGATCACAGCTACATTCTCACCCCTGATAATAAAACCAAAACTACTGTATATCAAGAGGCCCTTGGATATGAAAGCTATCAATATAAATTCTTCTCAATCCGAATTATTAAATTTTTTTTGTTGATTTTTAAAGTTTGTCCCATTTCACTACTACATGGACGGAGCCATGGGGGATATTGTTAAAGTATAAGAATTAAAAACAAATTAACCTAATACAACTTACCAACAATCTGAGAAATTACAGCGTGCATTTGTCATCTATAATTGAAAATTCAAAAGGTTGTAAGATATGAAAAAAATGAGTAATTCAATTAACAACCTAATGCATAGTTTAGTTTTCTGCCAATTTCAAGAACTGGGATGAGTAAAAATATCAGACAGAACATTACAAAAGCAAAAGACATCAACATTTTTAATGCATGGTCCCTAAAAAGCAGTGATTATTTTTAAATTAGGAATAAATGATTATGAATGACAAAAGGTTAGCTGTATATGAATAATGAAAATGTTTAGCTATTGAATATAATTTATAATTGCTTTAATTTACCGTATACTTCGTATAACTCAATAAAACAAGAAGTCATCATTTTTACTTAATATCATAGTCCTTACAGTGGACATTCCCTACAATATTGAAAGATGTTACTAAAGAACAGGCTTCAAAAAGCAAGAAATAAAACAAACAGTTTTGCTGGATATGCTGAGACTACATTTTATTGCTGGTAAGATGTCAGCCACCACTGCACAGATCGAAGACACTGGGTTTAAATCCAAGAAGAGTCTTACTGTTCCTGTAAGTTTTGTATGTACTCCCCTTACCTGCATGAAGCTTTCAGTTCTCTGACTTTCCTCCCACCTGATTGTTCATGTGAGGATTAATGGGGTGGAAGTGCTGTGGTCCTCATCATAGTGTCAATGCATATCTTGGCCTGTCCAATATCAGATCCATAGGACAAATTCAGGCACACATTTATTACATTCTTTCCATCATACTGCCCAATCTGATGCCAGCTTTCCCATTTCTTCTTTGCTCCAAAACTTAAGTCCGTGACATCTGTAGTCCCCTTATACTTCCCATGACTTGCCCAAGAGATCTGGAAAGGAACAAGTACACCTGCCATCAAAACTTTATACTACACCTGTCTCTAAATTGCCCAATCATCTGCCAACTTGCCCAGTTCCCCATTCTGCCAAAACCCACACAGTAATGTCTGCACCCCACCTCTGTAATATTCCAATAATGTACACTTCCATCTGTCCTATAACACATTCATAGCATAAGTCCAATCAAAATCTTATTCTTCCTCTGCTAATTGAGTGCCCAGTCCTTGGCCATTTCCATTGTATTCCATAAACCCACATCATACAATCGCTAGTCCTCTGATTTTTCTCAAGTTTTGCATCCCAGTTTATCATTTACCACATGCACAGAGTTATTCCCACCATACCTGTATCATACACTTGCTGTCAGTCTGAGCAGTCTTATGTAGGTTTGCCAGGCTTATCTCACCTGGGCTCAAATTCACATTGTAAGATTCACAGACCCCCACATCTTAAAACATAACTCGCACCCCAACCTATCTTGTACTACACCCACAGGACAAGTCCAACCTAAATCTTATTCCGCATTTATAATCAGGATACCTATATTTCCTTGAACATAAATTTTGCCCTTCTTTCCTTCAGGTCTGACAATTTCTCAATTATTTTCTGATCAAACTGAGTCATTTCACTAAACCTGCCAAAAAAACTTAGCCTCATACTATTGTCCATATCAGTGTTTCCCAAAGTGTTTTCTGTGGTGATACACTTTTTGTAACCAAAATCATCCCAAGGTACACATTATATCTCATACACTTGCTCAACTACCCGAAGGGGAGGACCAAGATCAGCGTTCGCAGACACAGCACTTAGTGAGCACTTTGCTGGCATCTCCAAGGTGCTTCACCCCACCCCTCTCTGCCTCAGATGCAACTTGTATGCCCAATATCCACCAGCACTGTGAGGCTCGCTGGTGACTACTGTCACACATGTGCTCATGGGAGGCAGCTTAAAAGAACCAATAGAAGGTAATTCCACTCCAGGCCAGGGGGTGGCAGGGTGCGCTAAATCTTTCTCTAATATCCTTAACAGACCAAACACGGGAGATTCTGCCTGATTCCAGCCCCGATGATGTCACTTCTGGTTTCCGGCCCCGATAACGTCACCTCCGCCAACCAGCCATAAAAGTCAGACCACATCCTGCTTTTACTCAGTTCTGTTCTGGACTCAACTCTGTACATATCTGTACTTAATACTTGCCTTTTTGCAGCCTGGATTCAAGTATGTGGGTGGCTGCTCCAAACCTTTTTCATGTGTCAGGGCTATTCATTTCACACCACATACTCAGACAGATGGACTCTAGCAGCCAAGAGATACGTTCAAAGTGCTCTAACATGGTAATCGTTTAGCTGTTTTTATGCCAGCTTATCCAGGTAGACCTATCTTCGTCAGACAGGTCTCGACCACCTGTGGAGCTTGTCCCTCTCGGGTTCAGACCCAAGTGTACTATTCTATTATTTACATGGTGCACCACTGTGCCGTGACACACTGGTTGAAAAACACTGGGCTAGATGACTGCGGCTACTTTCATGTTGCTTGCATTTTTCAGAAAGATGTCTTAGGTCTCCTACCTTTGTTGTCATCCACAACACTTTAGTGCCAAAACAGCAGACAGGAAAGCAAAAAAGGCATTACTTACACCACTTCCAGTAAGCCAACTCCATTTGTCATAACAAGATTGGGAAAAAGTCTGTTTGTGAACTTGTCCTCGATCATTTGCCTGCTGCTAAATTCTTATGTCAGGTCGGTCTGGTTCAAGCTCCTTTATCTTTGTTTTTTTCTTCAAGTGAATAATTTATGAAGGGGTGTTTCATTAAAGAAATAATCAAATTTTCTTTAATTTCTGAAGTTCCACTCTTTGGAAGTTACAATCTCCCTAAATTCACGCTCACTCACCTGTTATTGTATTAATGGTAGGTGTGAACTGTGAACCATTGACCTGAATGTGAAATAGTGTGTCGACGATCGTCCAATCACATTAGATTAAAAAACCTAAAACAATGCTATTTCCCTGCCAATAAATGTGGGAGTGTCTGTGGCGTCAAGAGCAGCATCCCTGGAAATATCTGAAAGCAACCAATTAAAGGGCAGCCTCTGGTCACCTGCATTTCAACAGATAAAGGACTTGCATACACTCTGGCTGGCACCCTTCACACAGGAAATATAGGTGTGAACAAATACGAGTAGGAACCAATTTATAATGATTGTTGACCTGTGCTGACAACAGGGATGTTGTGCAAATAATCAAATTTATTTCATGATTATTTTGCATTTCCTAATAAATTTAAGTAGATATTTTAGAAATATTTGGTGGAACGGACAGTGACGTGCATTACAAACTGCCTCTGTTAATAACTACAAATTGTTTTAAAGTACAGTTATTGAGCAAAGAGTATACATGTGAGATTGTGCATTGGCCTCTCATAGTTGACTTATGCTTTATATCCAGACTAGATTTCAGTCACTCGTGACACTCAGCAGCACAACATGTCTTCTGTTCATCCTGTCATATATCAATGAGTGTACCATATTTTTCAAGACATGACATCTGGAAAGAAAACTCAACTAATTACATTCTGCTGTCTGAGGAAAAGAGAATGCAGTGGTCTCCTATTATTAATTAACACAATTAATTTGTGTGCTATCATGATGAAGCCTTCAGTTAGATTGGAAGTTACGGCTTGCTGTCAGTAATGTGTGGCAGCGATACAAAATGTATCCACCTCTTCTGTCGGTCGCACGTCAAAAGCGTAATTAAATTAGACCGGACTAGACTTTGAAGCCCACAAACTAATGTCTTTCTTGACAAACACCTGTCAGAAAACAGGCTCCAGGATACTATCATTTTTAATAAAAAATGTGGATAAGAAATGAGATGGGAAAATAATGAGACTAGGTATAGACTGAAAAAGAATGTCATGATTTCTTCAGTACCTGCTGTTCCCCACAAGCTGTCTTTGCCTTTATTATTTATGTTCTTTGCTAAGAAGTACTTTCACTCTGTTAACTGTAACACTTCCAAATCATATTGTGCTGCATAATTGGATATTGTGTGCTTTAGATTTCATCATGTTCTCTAATCAAAATAGTATGAATGCTTTTGTATGGTCACTTCTTTATGTTAACTCTAAAAGTTCCATTCATCCATTATCCAAGCCACTATATCCTAATTACAGGGTCACGGGGGTCTGCTGGAGCCAATCCCAGCCAACACAGGGTGCAAGGCAGGAAACAAACCCCGGGCAGGGCGCCACCGTGCAGCCCACTCTAAAAGTTATTATACAAAACATGAAATAACTTACTGGCAGTCAAACGCTAATGCTAGTAGTAAAGATGAAAAGAGTATAATGGTTAATAACTGGCTTTGACTAAATATAGAAGAGCAGGGTATGCAGGATTAATCTTTTTAATCACATACGATTATTAATCATTAATTTATTAATGATTAATTAATTGTTATCATTTTAATTTAAGTTCTGCTGGTCATGGTACAGTGCTGTTCATTTTGCTAAGTCAGATAGTTTAAGGCTATAAGCAACCAAAGTAACCAAATCCAATTAACCCACCCAGTAACCAAATCTGATTGATACAACTTTGGAAGTGTATCCCAACAGCACAGGGCACAAGACAGGACCTGACCACAGAGGAGGTACCATTCCATGACTAAACCAGGTAAACGGTGAAAGGCAAAATAAAAGAAAAGAGGAGAGAGTAAGAGATGTAATATCTTATAGGAAAAATCTGCTTGGTTAGTTAATGGAAAGACAACAAATCATTCAGATTTTAGAGTGACAAAAATAATACAGCAAAGTGGAGAACCATAACAGGCCATCTTGTGTCTTTTGGCCGCTCTTCCCTGAGTTATATGAATGTCACAGATTGTAGATATTTTGAAGATACGTTTGTGTGTGTCCTGCGGTGGGTTGGCACCCTGCCTGGGATTGGTTCCTGCCTTGTGCCCTATGTTGGCTGGGATTGGCTCCGGCAGACCCCCGTGACCCTGTGTTTGGATTCAGCGGGTTGGAAAATGGATGGATGGATGGATGGATCTATGAAATGTGGCACCACTTGCTAACACATGACAAGCTACAGCAGAGCCTTATAACAAGTATAATTTTGCAACTGAAACATCAGTTTTACTCTTTTGTAAAGACCCCAGCGACGCAACCCAGGATAGCTCTTTTGACAGAATGCAGTTTTCAGAATACGTACCTCTAAATAGTTACAGCACATGCTTTTTTATTCTGGAAAATGAGACTGTGTTTGAAGTCATGAAGATAAGAACCTAGTAATCATCAGATGAATCAAAGAATGTCAATGTGATTCGGTGAGAAAATATGTTTACTGTCATGGTTTTATCAGGGCTCTGTTCTATTATAATTTAATTCTATTTCTAAAAAGTATGTTCACCTAATCATCTGTACTTTTCTTTCTTGGTTTCTTTACATATTTTGCAGCGTCTTCCATTTATTCAGGTGTGCAGTTAATGGAGTTGCCACCTGGGCCCCTATTTAAGGGTTAAGCAGGTCCTGGCTAGCAGATTGGGCACTGGCTTTGTTTTCTTTGTTTGTGGACACCATTTTCTTTCTTTTTCAAAAATGAGGATTATATTTATTGGCGGGGTGAAAGATATTCAGAGATTTGATGAATGAAAGAATTAGAAATCAGAGGAAAATAGTTGTAGCATGGACAAAACTTGTGCTAGGCAAAGAGAGGTGGATTATGTTATGAATTAGGAAATGTAAATGTTCCAGATTTTATTTCTATACCCTTTTTTGTACATATTTGTTCATTTTATGCTTGTTATTAATTTTGAATCATTATATTTACTCTTTTGTCTTAAAGTTCTGTATTTTTGGATGTCTCAAGTCATATTGTTATTTTCAGTAATATATAAACCATAACATGATGACCAGAACTTGTACTGTGAGACATCATCAACACAATGGTATTTAAGATAACAATGTGATAGTCCCGGTGATTAAGATTTTGGATATTGTGGAAAACCTTTACCAACACACTAGTTAGTATCAAGATCTTTTTAAGGAGTTAAGACTTTGTATGTTTTTTTATAGGAGTTTATTATTATTTTACTTTTCTTTTTTTTTCTTTTGAGGATTCTATGGAGGTTTCGCTCAAACCTCTTATTTGTCTTTGATGAATGTTTTTACTGAGTCATTATGTTTGTGTCAGGTCCTTTGTGGCAGGTTACGTTGTTCTTCTGACATTTGACATTAATAAATAGCTGCACATAACTGACAGGTCTAAATTGGCTCCATGTGAATCTGGGTGTGTACATGATTAGGTCCTGCAATGGGCTGGTGCTCTGCCCCGTCAAAGGTAATGAATCGTACATAATGCTGCCAGTATACAGTGCCAATAAAAAGTATTCAGCCCCTTGGGAGTTTCCACATTTTATTATTATATACAACATTGACTCACAGTAGATTTAATTTGGCTTTTTTGATACTGATCAGAAGATTTGTTTATATCAAAGTGAACAAGGTGGTCTAAATTAATTACAAATATAAAACAATAAATAGTTGAATGTGTAAGTATTTACTGAATGCACCTTTGGCAGTCATGACAGCCATTAATCTGCGTTCACAGGTCTCTATCAGCATTGGCCAATTGCACACTGCAATTTAACCAAATTCTTCCTTGCTCAAGCTCTTTCAGGCAGCATGGGCATAGTGAGGTAACAGTCCTTTCCAAATCCAGCCACACATTCTTAGTTGGATGGAGATCTGGACTCACTCCTGGATGTTAAGGTTGCTGTTTTTCAGCCATTTTTGTGCAGCTTTGGCTTTACGCTTGGTGTTGTTGCCCTGCATGGAAAACAAATTTGTCTAAGCTCAGATTTCTTGGAGATGTAATCAAGCCTTCCTCCAGGATGTCCCAGTATTTTCCTGCGTTCATTTTACCCTCCACCCTCATAAGCCTTACAGGGCCTGCTGCAGAGAACCATTCTCTACAGCATAATGCTGCTTCCTCCATGTTACATGGTGGGTATGGTGTGTTTTTGATAATGTGCAGTGGAACACAATGTTTAGTCTGATGGTGAAAAGCTCAAATTTGGTCTCATCAGACCTTAGGACCTTATTGAATTGAACTGAATTCTTTTATTGTCATTGCACATAGTACAATGGGATTCAATGACACAATAAAACTATACAATATAAAATCATAAGTACAATGTACATATACATATAGTGCAAAGTACTCTACCTGGAGCACTTAATGGACTGATTATTACTTTATAACTCTTGGGACTTCGAGGTCCACGCATAAGAGGCCCTGTAGTGTTTACCAGATGGAAGAAGTTCAAACAGACGGTGGAATGGAACCCATGCAGATACACGTGGCATTCCTGAGGCAGTGTGTGATATAGATGTCCTCCAGGGATGGAAACTGCACACTGACAATCCTTGGCGTTCTCAGCATAACCCACCATAGAGCTTTCCGATCAGCAGCTGTGCAGGTGAAATAACACACACAAATACAATGGGATAAAATACTCTCTGTGGTGCAGCAGTAGTAGGTCAGCAGCACCTGTCAAGGTAGACAAGCTTTTTCAACATTCTTAGGAAGAACAGATGTTGCTGTGCCTTCTTCAGCAGTACCGTGGTGTGAGCTGTCCATGAAAGGTCCCTGGTGATATAATTCCCCAGGAACCTAAAGCTTGATATACACTCCACCCTGTCCCCATTAATGATAACTGTAGCATGTGTTGCGGTATAGTTTGTTCATTTTTAGCTGACTTCAGAGTCTCCCACATATTTTCTGGGCACACTCTAACCTACATATCACATGCATTTTTATTAACAGTGTCTTTTTCTTCACCATTCTCCCATAAAGATGCTAGTGGAGAATCACCTGGGTGATATTTGTTGTTTGCATAGTCTATCTAGTTTTATCCACTGCAGCTTGTAACTCCTCAGAGTTATCATAGGTATATTGGTGGTCTCCCTCATTAGTCCTTTTTTACACAATTGCTCAGTTTTTGTCTGCTTTTGTCTTTCTGTGTCTTAATGATTGATTTAGTTGGACTTGAATGGATATTCAGTGACGTGGACATTTTCTTGTCTCCATCCTCTGACAGGTGCTCTTCCTCCACCTTTTCAATGAGATAAACCCCAGACAAGTGATCTCCATTTACCTAATAATGTGACTTCTAAAACTGACTGACTACAGCTGTGATGATTTAGATGTGTAATAATAAAGGAAGTGAGCTCTTACATGATCAATTATTTTGCATTGTATACTTATAATTAATTTAGATCAGTGACAGGGGAGCCATACCATTAAAACTGTGGGGTTAGTGTTGATACATAAGCTGGTAAGAGGTACATCGGTGCACGAGCAGAAAATGTGAGATACAGATTCAAGAGGTAAAAAATGGAATAGTAAAAAATGAGTGCAACCTGGACATTACTGATCTAAGGATGCCAGGGGTGGTTAAGTCAATGTTAGATTAGACAAAATTTTCTTTACTGCTGTTGGCTACTTCTACAGATGAAGCTGCCACGCTGCAGCCTCTGTCTACTGTGTTTTAAGGCATTAGTTCAAAGAAGGACTTACATTAACACACTTTATATTATTTAGTGTGATGTTTGGGCATGTGAATGTGTGTATGTTCGAGTAGGTTAGAACACATGTGCATGAAGTTCAGGGTTATGTGTCAATCAGGCGTATGGTCATTCTTCACGGCTATGTAATGGCATCGTAATAAAAATGTATAGTAATAAATCATAACATCCTCCCCAAAATAACAATACAGACCATAATGGCATATCAGTGTGTCTTAAAATGTTGTAATTAATAAAAATCAAGTAGTATTTAAAAGCACCGACATTCAACCCATCAGCTATGAGGGTGCTACCAAAGTGTTATCACATCTGAGTCAGGCTGTAGATTAATGACTATTAAAGTCTATAAAGAGAATCCTAAAATAATGAATGAATCCATGAAAATAACCAGAAAGGGAGACAGCAAAAGCCAGTTATCAGAGCATAAAAATGCTGTCCTAAACAGGTAAATGTGGTAAATATGCCATCTTCTCAATAATCACATTTGTTATATCTAAGCATTCAGACTAGTCATCATCTGAAAAGTATGGATAGACTATATCTATGCATCTGTCTTATTTTTCAGCATTTAATAATATCTTTAATTTTGTCAATCAAATTCCATCTGTTTGCTTAAGCACCTCTTGCTCATTTTTCATTATCATTAAGTTCACACCTTCAGCATCATCCAGCCATCCCTGTTAAGGGGATAACTCAGAGTTATGCAGGTGGGTGGACCTATGGTGTCCTGTATTATGGACTATTTGCTGGGCAGACCGCAGTTTGTGAGACTCAAGGACTGTGTTTCTGATGTGGATGTGAGCAACACTGGAGCACCACAAGGAACAGTTCTGTCTCCTTTTCTCTTCACTCTGTACACCTCTGACTATTGTGAAAGATCAGCCTTGACACAGACAGACACAGACTCCAAGTGTCCAAAACACACACCGTTTATTTTTCCACAACACCCACAGTGCACAAACCACCACAATACAGCTCTTTCCTTTCTTCCTCCTTCCTTCAGCCACCTCCACTCCTCTCCTGCAAGCTCTGTCCTCTTCCACTTGACTAGGACTCCCTAAATGAGTGAGGCGGCCCCTTTTATCCAGCCCCGGATGTGCACCAAGTGCTCCGTGATGGTCTTCCGGCAACACTTCCTAGTGTACATTGTTCCTGTCCTGGTGTGGTGGAAGTGCTGTTATCTCTGGCTCAGGAACCATCCAGGCACTCCCAGCCGTGCATCTCACCATGCCCCGCCCATGCACACGGCACCGTGGACGCACACACACTGGAAGCTGGGCACATAGTGAATGGCCTAGCCGCGGCCGCGCAGGATAAGCAAATAAAGCACACACACTGGAAGCTGGGCACACAGTGAATGGCCTAGCTACAGCCGGCATGATAACCAAATAAAGGACCTTTGCTGGGGAGAGTGCTGATTGGGTAGTCGCGACCGTGCACATAAAATCCGTTGCTGGGGAGACGCCACACATACAATAATCAGCTGCACACCACCACAGATTAAAATACTTGCTGGGGAGCTGCACAGTACTTGCTGGTGAGACGCCACAGGTATGATTATAAGCAACACACCACACATTACATCAGTTGCTGGGGACACCCTGCTGATTGCCCACTGTTGTGACAGAAAATTAAAGTCATATTACGGACATCAAAGCCAGTATTACTGTCAGAGAAAACTACAGGCATTTTACGGAAATACAAACCAGTATTACTGCGAGAGAAAATTAAAGGCACACAATACAGTGACGCATATTACAGCCACATACAAGCCAGTATTACTGTAAGAGAAAATATTACGGACGTATCTACTAACAACATGCCACCCAAAAAAAAAGGACACGTCAAGTAGGACAAAAGACACAGACAATCCTATATAAGCAACATCTCCTGGAAGAATGGTGAGCTCAACAAGTAAACATCAACAAAAGAAAGGCTGCAAGACAAAGAAAAATACGAGCAAATAGATCGATTGAAGAAAAAGAAAATGAGCGTCAGAAATGCAAAAATAAAATAAAAACAAAACACAATTACACAAGTTAAAACTAAAATTTTCCATTCATACATACGTCATATTTCACTTGTCCCTTATCCAATGTTAACTTAGAGCTGTAGTGTAAACATGAGAGTGTATTGTATTGTAAACATGAAGGTGCATTAGGTCAGACTGACCACTTAGCAGCATTCAGCATGGTGATGGCTGAAGGATAGAAACTGTTTCTCAGTCTATTTGTCTTAATCTTTATGGATCTGAAATGTCTCCCTGAAGGCAAGCGTTCCAACAATGCATATCCTGGGTGTGATGGGTCCTGAAGAATTTTCTTGACGTTCCTGAGACAGCAGGAACTATTTAGTTCTTCTAGTGAAGGGAGAGGACAGCCGACTATCCACTGGGCAACCTCAATGACCCTTTGGAGCTATTTCCTCTGTGCTACTGTGCAGCTGGAGAACCACGCACAGAGACAGTAGGCCAGGATGCTCTTTACTGTGCAGCGGTAAAAGGACAGCAGCAGTTTCTCAGGGATGTTGTTCTTCCTGAAAACCCTCAGGAAGTAGAGTCTCTTTTGGGCATTCGTCACTACCCCACAAGTGAGTGTTCCCCAGGTCAAGTCCTGCCTAATGGTGACTCCCAAGAAGCGGAAGTCTGAGACCCTCTCCACACATTCCCCATTGATGATGAGTGGCTGGATGTTGTCTGCCTTCTTCCTGAAGTCCATGATGAGCTACTTGGTCTTGGCTATATTTAGGAGCAAGTTGTTATTCCTGCACCACATTATCAGCCATTCCACCTCATCCTGTAGGCGGACTCATCTCCCCCAGAGATGAGCCCTACTACAGTGGTATCATCAGTGAACTTAACAATGGTGTTACTGTGGTGGGCAGGAATGCGATCATGGGTGTAGAGGGTATAGAGCAGGGGGCTCAGCACACAGCCCTGTGGGGAGCCAGTGCTGAGGCTGATGGTTATGGAGAAGTAGGGGCCCAGTCTAACCCTCTGAGTGTGATCACTCAGGAAGTCCTTGATCCAAAGGCAGATGGAGTGTGAAAATCCTATGTCTGACAGTTTTCTTACCAGTCTGTGGGGTAAGATGGTATTAAAGGCAGAGCTATAGTCTATGAAGAGCAGCCGTGCGTAGCTCCCCTCCGTAGACCTGTTTGCTTTGTAGGCAAACTGGTGTGGATCAAGCATGGGAGGAATTAATGACATGATGTGGTTCCTAATGAGCTTCTCGAAGCACTTCATAACTACAGGGGCCAGTGCAACTGGCCTATAGTCATTAAGACTGGTGATGGTCTGTTTCTTGGCCAGAGGCACTATAACAGAGGATTTCAGGCAGGATGGAACAGTGGACTGAGACAGAGACTGTTTGAATATCCTGGTGAAGACCCCAGCCCGTATTTCAGCACGCGTCCTGAGATGCCGTTAGGTCCAGCTGCCTTCCGTGGGTTGACAGTCCGCAGCGTGCATCTCAACTTGTGCTGCCCCACTGTGAAGACGGGGCTGTTGTTAGTTTCTGGATGGGGTCTCTGGTGGATCCACTTCAAACCACGCAAAGTAGTGGTTCAGTTCCTCAGCGAGTGATAAATCACCTCCCACAGCTCCAGGACTGGTCTTGTAGTTGGTCAAATGCTGGACACCCATCCACACTTGCCTGCTGTTGTTGCTGTCCAGGTGTTCCTCGATCTTCCTTTTATAATCTAACTTGGCCTCTCGGATGACCCTCTTTAGGCTGGCATGGGCTGTGCTTTAGAGGACCTTGTCACCAGACCTGAAGGCAGTGTTCCTCTCTTTCATCAGCCTCTGGACTTCCCTGGTCATCCAGGGCTTCTGATTGGGGTAGACCCGGATATGTTTATCCACTGTGACAAAATCTGCGCAGTTCTTAATATAACAACAACAACAACATTTATTTATATAGCACATTTTCATACAAACAGTAGCTCAAAGTGCTTTACATAATAAAGAATAGAAAAATAAAAGACACAATAAGAAAACAATATAAGTCAACATTAATTAACATAGAATAAGAGTAAGGTCCGATGGCCAGGGGGGACAGAAAAAACAAAAAAAAAACTCCAGACGGCTGGAGAAAAAAAATAAAATAACAAAGTATGCTGTCACTAAACACTTCAAGGTCTGGGTGTTTAAAGATGTCCCAGTTGGTCCTACTGAAACAGTCCTGCAGCTGCTGAGAGGCTCCATCTGGTCAAGTTTTAACTGTCCTTGTGCTGTTATGGGCAGTTTTCCTGAATGGGATGTACGCCAGAATTAAAAACGTTGACGTGTGGTCAGAGTGGCCCAGGTGAGGTCGTGGTGTAGCCCTGTTTAATGTTTGTGTAGACTTTATCCAAAATGTTAGCTCCTCTGGTGGCACACTTGATGTGCTGATGGAATTTAGGGAGCACAGGTTTTAAATCCACATGGTTAAAGTCCCCACCAACGATATACACAGCATCAGGGTGCTTGGTCAGTTGACTGCTAATACTGTGGTGTAAAAGTTTGATAGCCTAGTTTGTATTAGCGTCCAGTGCTATGTAAACAGTGATAATCATGACCAGACTAAACTCTCTAGGGAGATTTATGGGTCTGCATCTAACAGTCACATACTCCAGGTTTGGGGAGCAGTGACTGTCTACAGTCACTGTATTTGTACACCAGTTGTTATTTACGTACACACACAGTCCCCCTCCACTGCTCTTAACGGAGTCACTGGTCCTGTCATGGCGCTGTGCAGTGTAGCCTGTTAGCTGGATAACAGAGTCCGGGATAATTGTGTGAAGCCAGGATTTCATGATCAACAAAACGCAACTGTTCTTTATGATGTTATTTGTTGCCACCTGTAGCCTCAGTTCATCGATTTTGTTGACGAGAGATCTGGCATTGGTGAGGAAAACACTGGGGAGCGGTGGCTTAACAGGCTGCCTACGTAACCTCGCTAACGCACCAGCCCTGCAGCCTCACTTTTGTTTTCTCTCTCTGTGCCACCTCCGTCGCCTGCCCGTGGGGATGATAATCCATGGAGAGCCGGGACTCCTCGATCTGTCTGCTGGAATGTCGTGGGAGTGGAGAAACTCTGGTGAAACACTCCCCTCGCTGCACACTCCGATCTTGAGAAGTTCCTGTCGGCTGTAGATGTTGTTGACTTGACAAGATGCAGGTAAAACATGTAGTAATACTAGCACAAACATACACACTAAACACTGAAATGAAGAGCATCAAGCGGCTGCATCTGTGTGTGACGCCATTCCTATATATACATAAACCCAGATGTCATACTGCCATAGTCCCTCTCAGAACTCTGATTTCTGGTCAATAGTGCAGAGCTATTTGCCTCATCAGAGTTGCTTGCAATAAGCCTTATTAAAAAATATTTTCAGGAAAAATTATTTGCATAGTGCTCAGTTTCTCCATTGGCAGATTCACTACCTGTCCCTCCTGGACCGCTTCATGTTGGCTTTGGAGCACTGCTGTGTTCATTGTTAATCTTCCTTGAGATGTCATCTTTTTCTGAGTTGTACCTTTTTACCTTAGTCTTCTGACAACTAATTATAATATTCAGCTCCACCCTGCACCCTTTTGAAAGGTTAAAATTTATTTTTTTAGATCTTCTAGTCCAAGGGACCCTAAAGCATATAGGGAAGGTACAGAGGGGCACTTGGGGTTTACTGTGCTCCACAGGAGTATCCTGTTAATGTGACACATTCATGGACTGCAGAATGACCAAATGTGGCTTGGTGTTCTTTTGGCCTTGGAACCCCTGCAGATTTTGTATTTTTTTTTCCAGCATCTCACCCCAGAGTTATTTTAACTTATTTTTTATTGTTTCTGTCCTCCTTTGCCATTTAACCTTACCATAGGACGCATCTTGGAGATTTAAAAATGAAAAAGGCACTCTATTATTTCTAATTTCTGTGTATCTTTGATGAGTAAATTTATATTAATGTTTTCATAGCCAACATTTTTGATATATCATTTATTCATTATTCTTTCTATTTGTTGTTCTTTACTTGTTAGTTTTTCCTTGCTCATCTTATTTTGGTGTCAAGGTACAATGGAGTTTTTCTAATTCAAGTTTAATATAAGGCAGTGCCCCAGTGAAGAGTTCTGCTTTCATACACACATTTAATATTATTCTCAAAGGACTGAAAATGTGTTCATTTTCTTAGTCAGCATTTAACAGGTTAATTTTAGTATATTTCTTAGTGGTGCTAAAGTATGGATTTTTTTTTTATTATTTGCAGTGATTTGGAGGAACACACGGCTTTGCTTGTATTATGTAACAATTCATTTTCACTGCACTGTGCATCTCAAATTGTCTTCTCTCCAAAATGAGATAAAATAACAACAAGGAGTAAAAGATTAAATAAGGTCGAGTGCTATTTGGCACTGAGAAATAATTAGGAAACACGACACAAATATAATGATAAAACAAAGCAAAAATTTTGCCAGCTATACTGAAAATAACATCTAATTCAGTGGCAGTCTCAGTCTAAATTTGATGTCAATTGATAAAACTTTCCATCTGAAAAGGCAGAAATGCCATTCCTTACCATCCTGTTGTGTTCTATATTTATAATCTCTGCTTTTTTCAAAATGAAATTTGTAATTGGAACCTTTTCAGTACTAAGCACAGTTTTGCTCCTAATAAATATGCAGATTCCACTGCCACATACATTTTTATCAGATTGACGGCTGCATTGTAAGTTTTAAACCAATTAACTTTGCACTTCAGTAGCTGAGCCAGCAGATGTGCAGGTAACACAGCCAGCTGCTGCACTTTTTATTATAAAGTCACAACTGTCATACACTAAATAGGCAGATGTGTCCAGATTCAAATTGTCATTCTTTGCTATCTCATCTTTCTCACAGTAAAAACTGATATGCATGGGCTCATTTTCATCATTGTTTGTTATTTATTTTATTTTGAAAATGACAAAAATGTGTCACTGGTTTCAGTTGAACTGTGCTTTATCCACTATATATTGTAAATTAGATGCAGCACTTTTTAAGCTCTGGTCCTTTTGTCTGTTAGTTTGGCTTCAGTCTGCTCTGGTGTTTTACCTGCTCTTGATGTAGCAGCTCTAGTCATTTTGAGACAACAGCTCTGGTCCTTTTCTCTGCTAGTCTGGCTTCAGTCTGTTCTCTGTTCTGGTGATTCACTTGCTCTGAGCCACAAGTTGGCATTGTCCTTAAAATTCACTGTGGTAAAAAGGAAAAAGTCAACACCCAGGGTCAAAATTTGGGGTTCCAAAGTAGCCTAGTGTCTATTCCTGAGAAAGTGGGATGTGCGTACAAACTATTCTTGAGATCTACCTAAGGGTGTTGAATTGTACAAAGAATGAACACATGCACACACACACACACATTGAGCTTTATATATCAGATATATCTTTCCATGAACAAAAAGAGGGGTTTTGGACTAGAAAAATAATATAATATTCACACTTTACGGGATGTCTAAATGATTGCTGACAATGTTAAATCAATTAGTCAATCAATCTTTAATTTGACACCCTTCAAACAATACACCATCATAAGAAATTCTATAAAGCAACGGAGACGTCAATTCAAATTGGGAAGTTAAAATACTGTAGAAGATGATTCAAGATCAATGTGGCTGATCATACATTCTAACAATTAATATACAGATATCCACTAAGGTCTGGGTAATTATCTCAGTTAATGGATGGCCCCTGTGGATGCATCTCTTTCATTCTACTTACTGTAATTCTTGTATTAAATTAGATTCCTATGCAAGTTAAACATACTTCTGTTTGCTAGTTTCTGCTGCCTTTGTGTCCACCCTGAAATTCTAAACATGATCTGGAGGAAGATCCTATTAGAACAGGATAGGAGCTGGGATGTATGAAGTCCTGATGGAGAGTAAGCTAGTAATGATAACTTATGGGGTCATACCAGTACAGTTACAAGGCAGAGTGGTGGCTCTGAGGCTAGGGATCTGCACTGGCAATCAGAAGGTTGCCGGTTCAAATCCTGTAAATGCCAATAGGGACTCTGCTCTGTTGGACCCTTGAACAAGGCCCTTAACCTGCAATTGCTGAGCGCTTTGAGTAGTGAGAAAGCGCTATATAAATGCACATAATTATTATTATTAATTAGACTGTCACTCAGAGAGTGATTTGGAAAGATTTTATTTTTTCTAACAGACATTCAAAATAAGTATTCTTGGACATGTAAGTTCCCATCTTAAACATGGGAATGTGATGATATAACATGGCATTTGATATCTGTGTCTAATGACCAACACCAGGAACAGTAACTGTAAACAATATGGCTACAGTCATGAGAAAACTGTACAAAATAAGACAAAAGAATACAAAAACAAAATGCTGCTAAGGCAACAGCCCAAATTAAATGTAAAAATGTAATAACCAAAATTTTCACCCAACAGGTAAACAGTTTTGAATTATAACAGCGGGAAGTTATAACAGAAGGGAAGTGAAGATGATGAGTAATTTGTTAGGAGTCTCCAAGTTCAGTAGGTAGCAGCGTGGAGGCTCTTAATATTATATGTGGTGTCCCATTAACCATTAAAAGAGATGCTAATGGAGAACTGGGGTCATGATTACAAGAATAATGAAGGCACCGGTTGTAGTTATAGTCGAATGGCCTAAGAGGTTTCATGGGACATTCCTGACTCCAGAAGTACCCACTAGGTAGTCCCCAAAAGTGCTTGTCATGGTTGAGTCTTAAAATCTCCATTTCAATAGTACCTGAAAGCTGTTGGTTAGACTTCAGCTGAAGAGAGGTCAGAAACTGTGGAGAGAAAGTAGACATTTGGGATGTCAGCCAGAAGACACCTGATTCACCTACTGTACGCTGGGAAGACTCCAGGAAACATTAGAATTTTTGGGATTCATCTTATTCAGAAAGGCCCAGAGAAGCTACACAATGTGTTACCTTGTTAGTTTAAATTTTATGTTCTCCTCTTTTTGTATATCCTTGTTCTCTACCCAATTTTTTTTATAATAAATGTTTATTTTTGTATAAATTGGCTTACTTGGTGTTATTTTGGGATTGTTGAGTGCTCCCTAGTTATCATAATGGTTACTGTAATTCACGTTCTGAATTTAGTTTGCCCATACTTTATTGTAGTGTACACTACAGCGAGCTAAAGTAGCCTAAACTACAGACAAACAGTCCTACTTGCTCTAAACAGACATGACCACATAATTATTATGTTGCACACTGGAGTATTTGTAAGAGCCAATAACCAAAATCATTATTTAAGCTGGCATTTCTGACATCCAGTGAACATTTAGATAGTTTTAGCAGTACAGGTCTTAATATTTGTTATATATATTGAGCTATTACAGAGTTCAGCGGTGTACACTAATAATTGTTTTTGCCTTTAGAGTACTTTTTCTTAAACATACAATGAAAAGTAAATTGTAACAAAAGATACATAAGATTTAAAAAAAAATGAAATCTTTTTAAAGGGTATGAATACATCTGCAAGGCACTCCATATGCCCCTGGGTTAGGCTCCCGTGAAACCCAGTAATGGAGGTCAGAATGAGGTTGAGTGCATATTTTCTCTTCATGTTAGTAGATGCCTTGGGATACAAGTCAAGGAGCCCTAACAGAATTATTGGAAAAATTAAAGAGAAAATAACTTAAGAAGTAAAGAGTCAAGGACTTTATATGTTGACAGTCGTAGGCCTGGTAGAGAACAAGGCAGGCTGTGTTATGTAGTGGCAAAGATAGTTATCATAATTCAGGTCCCTGGGACCAAATGAAGTTTCAAAGAAAAAGCCCATCTTGGGAGCGCCCACTTATAATGCATCCGGAAAGTATTCACAGCGTATCACTTTTTCCACATTTTGTTATGTTACAGCCTTATTCCAAAATGGATTAAATTCATTTTTTTCCTCAGAATTCTACACACAACACCCCATAATGACAATGTGAAGAAAGTTTACTTGAGGTTTTTGCAAATGTATTAAAAATAAAAAAACTGAGAAATCCCACGTACATAAGTATTCACAGCCTTTGCTCAATACTTTGTCGATGCACCTTTGGCAGCAATTACAGCCTTAAGTCTTTTTGAATATGATGCCACAAGCTTGGCACACCTATCCTTGGCCAGTTTCGCCCATTCCTCTTTGCAGCACCTCTCAAGCTCCATCAGGTTGGATGGGAAGCGTCGGTGCACAGCCATTTTAAGATCTCTCCAGAGATGTTCAATCGGATTCAAGTCTGGGCTCTGGCTGGGCCACTCAAGAACATTCACAGAGTTGTCCTGAAGCCACTCCTTTGATATCTTGGCTGTGTGCTTAGGGTTGTTGGATTGCTGCAGAGATGGTTGTCCTTCTGGAAAGTTCTCCCCTCTCCACAGAGGACCTCTGGAGCTCTGACAGAGTGACCATCGGGTTCTTGGTCACCTCCCTGACTAAGGCCCTTCTCCCCCGATCGCTCAGTTTAGATGGTCGGCCAGCTCTAGGAAGAGTCCTGGTGGTTTTGAACTTCTTCCAATTACGAATGATGGAGGCCACTGTGCTCATTGGGACCTTTAAAGCAGCAGAAATTTTTCTGTAACCTTCCCCAGATTTGTGCCTCGAGACAATCCTGTCTCAGAGGTCTACAGACAATTCCTTTGACTTCATGCTTGGTTTGTGCTCTGACATGAACTGTCAACTGTAGGACCTTCTATAGACAGATGTGTGCCTTTCCAAATCATGTCCAATCACCTGAATTTACCACAGGTAGACTCCAATTAAACATCTCAAGGATGATCAGGGGAAACAGGATGCACCTGAGCTCAATTTTGAGCTTCATGGCAAAGGCTGTGAATACTTATGTACATGTGCTTTCTCATTTTTTTATTTTTAATAAATTTGCAAAAACCTCAAGTAAACTTTTTTCATGTTGTCATTATGGGGTGTTGTGTGTAGAATTCTGAGGAAAAAAATGAATTTAATCCATTTTGGAATAAGGCTGTAACATAACAAAATGTGGAAAAGTGATGCGCTGTGAATACTTTCCGGATGCACTGTATATAGCATGAGAATGAAGACAGAACACATTTGTAACCATCCATGAGAGAATTGTAGGTGTCACATCACATTCAGGCCCGTCTGAACTTCTTAAAAGTATTGTGAATGGCCACTTTAGAGTCTCTTGCTTCTTTGAGTACCGGTGACAATATATTAGTTCTGTCACACTGCAATAATCTTTGAATGTTTTTTTCAGTGCATGCTTAAGAATGCTGCTTCAATGGTTCTTTCCAAAGCATTTAATTGTTTAACATATGTTTGAAGCTAAGTGCTATTGTAGATCACAGCAGTCATACTACCAGTCATCATCTTGTATTGCTTTAGAAAGAACAGACAGGATGAGACATTGATATTACTCAGCATGCCGTGCAAGATCTGTTGTGTATAAAACTATGCTATTTATAACAAAGACACCATTCATATCATTTTTTATTTATTGTCCCGTGAATGACTGCAGGTTTTGAAGTGATTGACAATACTATTCATTACATTGCTTCTTGTTCTTCATTGTCATCTTTTAAAAGGTATAAACACTTAGTAATGACAGACAGTTTAAAGTTTTCCCCAATGTTTTGTAAAATCACTTTCTTACAGATCAGTTAAGTGTCACGTCAATTGCACAGATGGATTGCAAAATGTTATTTTCTTTCACAGAAGTAGGAGTAGTGGTGCAAAATATTTCACAATATGATATCAGTTTTATTTTTATTCAAAAACACTACACACTACAAAAACTATACACTTACTGTATACAATCCATCCATTATTTTTCATTATCTGCTCTTTTTTATATGGGGTTTAAGAAATGAAAGTCCTAGCATAAAAGTGTTCAAGACAGGGACCAGTCCTGGAGGAAGTTCAGGTCAATCACAGGGCAATGTATATTTATCTCATATAGGGACAATTTAAAGTCACAAAATAATTAATTTAATGAATTGAATGAAAGCATTTATCAAATATATTTCCATTCCTACATCAATGTTTAGTATCATAAAAGACATTATATATACTGTATATATATATATATATATATATATATATATATATATATATATATATATATATATATGAAGCCCAGAGGTGTGTACAGCTGCCCTAAACTGACACAGACAGGCAGAGACACGGGTTTTCCATACAGCGCATGTTTATTCCCGTGGGGAAGTACTTTTCTGTTGTTCCCCACTTCACAGCACACCAAGCACCAAAACACAGTCCAAGCCAAAAGCCTTGTCTGCTTCTTCTTCTGTGCCTCCACGTCTCTCCCTTTAAGCATCATACACCTCTTCCTGACTCTGGCTCATCGAGTAGTGGCAGCTGGCTCCTTTTATAGGACACCCAGAAGCACTCCAGGTGTCCAATGAGCTTCTTCCAGAAGCACTTCTAGGTGTGGTGGAAGTGCTGCCAAACAGGGCTCGGCAAATGTCCAGGTGCCCCCTGGCGGTGGCCATGGGCCCCAACAATGTTGAACATCTATGCTCCAAACTCATGGCCCTACTGCAAGCTGTCTGCCCTCTAGCTTTCCGGGGGAGACAGGGTCCAGAAAAAGCTCTCTACCCCAGTCCTTCCATTATTGAGGCGTCCTGGCAGTCTGCCACTATATATATGAGTCCAGTTCCTCAGTGTAATTTGATTTGTCAGCTTGGCTTTGGTAACATGACAAAACAGAAAGTGTCAGTGTGAGATGCACGAGAAGCAGTAAAGACACACACTAAGAGAGTTACCTTGAAAACCAGAAAGTATAAAACCAGACAGGAGAAAAGAAAGGCATCTTGAAAATAATGAGTGTCTGAGAAGCTGGATTTATTAGAATGCACTTGAGAGAGAGCGCCAGTAAAGAGATAGTTCAGACATATGCGAATATCGAAGAAAGGCACTGAAGGTACACATAAGGCAAGAGATAGCAAATATTTTAAAATTATTCTGTTACCTGTCTCTGACAGGTACTGCAGCTAGTGTAAATATAAATATATATATATACCAGAAACAGTGTACTGCATGATAACATGCAGTAAATACACTTGACTTCAGCATTCCTAGTTTTCATCCTCTTTCTCTATACGTTTAGCATTCATTTGCTCAGAGGTTGATGCGCTTACTGCTTTCTGAGAAGCTCTTCTTTTCTTCACCCTAACGGCCCACTTCTTCTCTTCTTTCATCGGCATCTTTTCGCGTTAAAACTGATTAAGTTAGTTTTTGTGTTGCAATTACTTACATTTTTCACTTAAGCTGGCACTTAAATCTTCAATCTGCTTCAAGGATGATTAAAGATATGAAGAGGTAGGGGAAGTGACCATGAAGGTGGTAGGGAAAGAGAACAGTGCCTGTATGCATGCGCCGCACGGCCGCCCTGCTGCGCGCTGCAGAGAGTTGATTCTACAATAAAATAAAATAAAAATAAAAAGAGTAATAAAAATCATCACCCCGAAAGCAGATAGTAGACATCACATAGTATATGTGTGCCAAATTTCAAGTCAATAGGTGAAACGGTTTGCGAGCTACAGGTGATTTAAAATCTTGGACAGACAAATAAACAGCCATGGTAGCGTATTATATAAGAAGATATATATAAATATTGTGAGGGACGGCCGGTGGTTCAGTCTGGCCAGGCCGTCCCTGGAAAAGAAGAATGGAGGAAGGCATCCTTTTCAGGGCGCTGCATCCCCCGGGACACTAGGTGGCACCTCCCCTGGATGGCAATGGTTCCCCCGGATTTCCTGAAGGCATCCTGGGACATGGAGTCCATTTCCTCAGCTCTGTTGGGTGCCGTGAGTGCTGCCAAGGGGAGCTCACAATGAACCTGGAAACTCCTACTGTTACGACAACCCGGAAGTACTTCGCAGTCACAAGGACGGAAGCCCGCAGTACTTCCGTGCTACTTGAGAACGGAAGATGTGGCGTTTAACCCAGGAGGAATACTTCCGGGTCATGGACTACTTAAAGGACTGCTGAAGACCAGCAAAGGGAGCCGGAGTTGGGTGGTGGAGTGACGGAGCTGCTGGGAGGAGTGGAGGATTGTGATTATTGCTTATTGTATTATTATTGAAGAATTGTGGCGTGTGTGGTGCTTTGTGCACTGTAATTGAAGAAAAATATTTAAATGCTTTTTACAAGTGTGTCTTGGACGTCTGTCTGGTGGGTTTCTCGGGGCAACAGCGACCCCTAGTGTCCACAATATAATATATATATATATATATATATATATATATATATATATATATATATATATATATATATATATATATATATATATATATGCTTATTAATATATATTGTAGAGTGTATATATATCCACATAGAACAGTGCTGTCACATTTGATGTTTACGCTGCATACCTCAGACTATGAGTATAACTCCAGGTCATTTAAATTGCAGAAACTTCTTAGATGATTTTATGCAAATCAAGTGTATTGATAAGGAGTATACGAGTCAGGTGGAGAACTTTGTTTCTGGCTTTGTTTCTGTCTGCAACTCAGTTCAGCAATACCAAAGAACTGGTTATTGACTTAGGGCTCAGGAGGTTAAAAAATATTGTTTTTATTCTGCCACTGCACTCTTTTGTTTTCACTGTGAATGCCACTGCATAAAGTTTTCAATACCATGAAAAGTTGGATGGCTGCTATGGATGGAGTCCTGAAAGTTGTGCTAAATGATGTCCCTGGTGTGATAGTTTATAAGCCAGAAACAGGTATATACTCACATCTAAGTTTGTGCATATAGTTAGTAAGTTAATTAGTGTTTTTCTGGTTTTGAACATTAATAATTCCTGTTTGACTTAACTTTCTTTTTTTGGCATTAGGCTGTTTTGAACTTCCATTAAATGCATTAGAATCCATATCCTAATGTTTATTCACCGGCATTTTTGTAGCAGGGAAGTGTTAGCTTAAAAAAAGCAAGTGGCCAATGCTGCAGTTCAAATCAACAGCTAGTTTTTTGGTCTAGTATTTAAAAAATACATATATATATTTTATCCTTTATTTTGTGCCTGAACATTGACTTTCATCACCTCAAAGAACCTATACTCCCTGTTATTATTCTGCAAGGTGGTACACTGCGGGGTCCACATCAATGACAAGCTGGATGGGTCAAGTAACAAAGAGGAATTATATAAGGAAGGGCATAACTGAATGTGCTCCTGTAATTTGGCTGTTCGCATCCTTTACATGTTCTACAGCTCTGTGATGGCCAGTGCGATTTTATAGACAGGTAATATTACTTCAAGAGAGGTCCACCAAATCAACCCGCTAAATAAGAAGGCAGGCTCAAGCATTCACTGGAGGTAGTAGAGCAGGAGAGAATGAAGACAAAAATATTGGCATTATGAACAATACTACACATCCTGTCTGTGACATGGTAACACTGGGTACATCTTTCAATGAATTATTGAACAGAACTGTGTCAACAAATGCTATTAAGGGTCCTGCATTTTTATGGCAGTAAATCTATATAACACCACACTGTTTTTAGCAGGCAGGCGGCACGGTGGCACAGTGGTAGCACTGCTGCCTCGTGGTTAGGAGACCAGGGTTCACTTCGCGGGTCCTCCCTGCGTGGAGTTTGCATGTTCACCCTGTGTCCATGTGGGTTTCCTCCCACAGTACAAACACATGCAGGTTAAGTGCATTGGCAATTCTAAATTGTCCATAGTGTGTGCTTTGTGTGTGTGTGTGAACCTGGCAGTGGGCTGGTGCCCTGCCTGGGGTTTGTTTCCTGCCTTGTGCCCTGTGTTGGTTGGGATTGGCTCCAGCAGACCCCTGTGACCCTGTAGTTAGGATACAGCGGGTTGGATAATAGATGGATGGATGTTTTTAGCAGGTGGGCGGCATGGTTGCGCAGTGGTAGCACTGCTGCCTCGCAGTTAGGAGTGTGTGTGGAGTTTGCATGATCTCCGGTAAAAAAAAAAACTCCGGTTTCCTCACTCAGTCCAAAGACAGGCAGGTGTGTGTGTGCGCTCTCTGCCCAGGGTTTGTTTCCTGCCTTGCACCCTGTGTTGGCGGGATTGGCTCAAGGAGACCCCCGTGACTCTGTAGTTATTATATAGTGGGTTGGATAATGGATGGATGGATGTTTTTAGCAGACATGTTATTCCGCTTTTTTGTCATTCTTGTGTGTGTTTAAGGGAGGTTGTTGTTTGTTATAATACTTGTATATTTCTTCAGCTTCTGTAAAAGCTAGATTTCACATTAGGGCAAAGTACTATTTATCTATCTACTTACTGTATGTATGTTAAAAATATGGAAGAAAGGTGATCAAATATTTAGTTTGTATCCAGGTTAACAATTTGTTAAGTTGTACCAGGGTCTCAGGACTTAATCTGCTCCAAGTTAATGAGAGATTTAATACAAGCTACCTGCATTCTGTTCTGAATGTGCTTCCCCTCAGTGTCAGCTAGAATCCTGTTTGTCTAATTTAATAAATGTGAAGAAATATGAGAAAACAAAGATAAAGAGTTGTGGAATCCACCCCATATAATGCAAAAGTAAACTACAAGAGCAAAACAGAGTAATCATATAAGATTGAGCCAATCGTTACTGGATAACAGAGTGAAGGCTTGGAGGACAGGAAGGGGTGGGATTTCAGGTGGAAATGAGGTCTGCAGGAGGATGTGATGGAGCAGGGGAAGTGGACGGAGTCTTAACTGGGCTTTCCTTCTGGTGGTCTGTGGAAGAGGGAGAAAAAGCATTAGTACCGCTTATCAACCCCCGGCTCGGCATCCTACACCCATTTAAGCCCTTAGACTGCCTCCCATGTGCACGTGTGTAACATAAGGTAAGTTTTTTTGATAACACGTAGACACACAAAGCAAAGCAATAAGTGCCTCCTGGACCTAGTGGCTACCACTGAGTTAAGAACCTGTCTACCTATTGGGGTGGCAGTCCCTCTTGCCTACTTGCAATATACTATGATATCACTCTTCCCTGTTATTCTCTCTCTTTCTCTCTGTATCGTTTCTTTCCTAAACCATTGCCTCATTCTCAGTTCTGCAATCTATCATCATAAATGTATTTCCACTGCTGAATCTAGTTTGAAAAAAATTTAAAAGCCATCCTGGAGTCACTTCTGAAAAATCATATCAAGTTCAAAGTCAGCCTTATAAGAGGTCTATGTCTGCACTGCATTTTTCATGCTACCTGTGCTCTTAAATGGACAACACTGTTCCCAAGATTCCAATACAGAAACATGTAATAGTGCCTGTTGGTCAGTAGATCCTGTGGTCTCTCATAATAGATCTCAGTCCCATCAGTCACTGCTGATGTATACTGGATTGCTCACCCTCTGCCTTCCTGGAAGATTCTCCTGAGGATCTTAAGATGTGACTTTCTCTCTATCTTTTGGGTGCCCTGGGAGATTTTACTTTCCGAGCAACATTCCTGACAGTATCTTCAAATTCCAGACCCTTCATTTCCAGTGTATCTCTCCCACTTTCTCAGAAGATACAGAAGATTTCTAATGGGATTGTCCTTTTATATCTTTTGATGCTCTTGCTTCTGACAAAAATTGGCCAGTCAGACACCTTTCCAAAACAATCTAAATTCTAAATATGCTATTATTTAAATCGTTAAATTCATTAAAATTTTCTTTACAAAAGATATATTTTAGGCTATCAGTTTATATATTACATTGATATCACAGAAGTACTTTTTAGATTTGCAAAATGGATTGTAATGAAATGAGATTAAAAAGGGAAACATATTTGCATAAATTTGCATGTAATGAGGTGCTTGCATGTTTTATTTAATGAATATCAGCTTTATGAAAATGGCCTTTTGCCAACACATTGCATTCTTTGTCTTTCTTTTTCTCAAATGCTAACAAGTATTGTATTTAACCCTAGAATCAGCATATGTAAAATCCTAAAAGGTTCTTAAAACCTCAGCTGCTAAAACAAAGCAGCTACTCATCCTATTTTGTATTAAATTTGTCTTGGTCAGGACCATGAAGGGAGCAACAACTATTCCAGAATTCAATAGGTATAAGTTGGAAGCCAAACTGAAATGCTATTTAAGTTCCTTACAGGGCATACCCAGGCACACCACTCAATTTACAGTAAAGATACCAAGCAACCTGGCATGTGCTTGTAATATGGAAGGATTTACTCATAAAAATGTTGAGAATATGCACACTGCACAGGTTTAATGAAGCTAGTATTTGATTTAACAACTGTAGACATCTTAGAGGTTATGTAGCCCAGAGCTTAAAAGCACAGAGGTTAGTAATATAGAATAAAGGGAAGATGAAACATGACTTGAAACATCCCAAGATTTCGTGAATGTAGTCTAGAAAGGCTAGTGTCAATTTGTTATACCCACAAGAAATTCTTCTTAATGTCTGTTCTTACTAACAGATGTCAAACTTGAAATGCTAACAAATCTAGACGTCAAATATTTTTTATAAAAGGTCAGAAAAATAAATAATTCAATTTTCTTAAGTTAATTCATCCTTTAAATGTTTGAGGAGATGCCAACCCATTCTAGGGTATCCTCACTTTGACATCTACATTCACGCTTACGGCACATATACCAGAAAATATTCATCTTTGGCAATTAACATAAAACCATATTATACAAAAGCTGTAAGGCAGCATTGCCCTGCATCGGTTATGAAATTTTTCACATAGATAAAAAATGGTTGGTTAACATGTTTGGTCAGTAGTATAATAGTATTTAGTGGAGGTACATGAAGGTACTGACAGCATATGTCGGAAAACAAGACTTAAATGAACCTGGATAACAGTGTGTCCTCTGTATGTGATAGCTGCACCAAAAATTCAATAAGTAAGGGCTTTACGCAAGAGACAATAGAAGCTGGAAGTAAATAGCATCTCCTAAGGGATCTGGTGTAGACATGACACTGTTTGGTAGGGGCGTCTAACTTTCGCTTATAAGGAAACAATTGGAAGAGAGTACAAGATAAGACAACACCTGGTTGGTGAAGAGCTCATAGTCATAGAACTGGGATTGTGTTGCCTGCTTGGGCTGGGTGTGTAGGGACACCAGAGGAGTTAGAGCAAGATGTAACTGTATCAACAGCATCCCCCCTACCTCAGTAATTCTGGGGCCATGATGTTATCCGCCAGAGGTCTAAGGATTGTGGAGTTAGAAGGATGGTTGTGGCTCTCATGGCCATCAAAATTTCTCAATGAAGTCCTGAATGACCACTTTCAGTTAAATTGAGTAGTAGAAGTTTTTTGGGATGTTACAGAAGAGAAGATATTGTTTTGATTAAAGTAAAAAGCCAGCAAAGCAATTTTTTAAATTTGGGAAGGTTTGCGCAATTTGTGTTAAATGACAAAACTACAGTTGTTTATTATCTGTCACCCAGAATATCAAAATGAGGCATGATCTTACAAAATCTAGCCCTAACCTTGCTGAGGCCTAGAGTTTAAGATGTATTTTACCACCAATTTTAATTAGGTGGTGGCCTACATGGATACAAAAGTCGAAAACCCGACAACATATCAGTCCTTAGAATCTTTAGTAAAAAAAATAATAAAGACAGAGACAAGAAAAAATGTGAAACATGCTGGCTCTTTAAAAAATGAGATTTATTACAAAAAAAATCAAGATAGAGCAAAACAATTATGCCAAAATGGCAAGCAAGAAAAAGTAAAGCAAATCCAAAATTCATAATTAAAAAAAATCAAAAGGTGCTAACAAATAACGACCTTCCACAAACAACTCTCAATGATAATTTGGAGGACCAAACTCTCTTCCCAGAAATATATAAGCCAAGGGTGGTCTTCCAGCTATTTCATGGTATGCTTTGCTCACCACTTAAATGCTATCTTAAGGAGATAGGGAACATAACTAAAAAAAAATAATTCAGAATTAAAAATACATAAACAATAAAAATTATTTTAAAAAGGACAGAAAGAACTATGTGCACAATAAACATGTTTAAATAGTAACAAACAAAATAAATGAAACTACATTAAAGACCCCAGCTACAACATAGCAAAGGTTGAAGAAAAAATATAAAACAGATCGCTGTAATATCAGTCCAATAAAAAAATGTACAAAACAAATATACAATAATATTGAAATAGTTTTATTGCTATGTAAAGCAACATATTTTAAATATCTTCATGATGAACTAACAGCACAGATTGTTCCTGCTTTGCACTCAGTGCTGTCTGAATGAGCTCCTTCCAATACTGCTAACCCTAACTCTAACCTAAACTAGTTAAGTGGGCCTGATGATGGGTGGATGGAAGTCAATATAAAATATTGATGTGTACACGGCTTTCTTCTACTGCTGAAATGAATATTAAACAAGTATGTCATATAATTAAAATAGTTTATATATTCTTTTATTCTGAAGAGAAGTTTCAGTTATTTATTTAAGGGAAATCTGACCTAGAGCATGGCTATTAAGCACTAGGCATCTTAACAAATTATATATCATTTATTTGTGAGTTTCTTCTTTCAGAAATCATGTGGGTAATACCTCTTGATATTATGTGTCGCTTATGAGAAAATGTCTGATTAAATCACTTTTTATCGACTACACATGCTTATTGTTAAATAAATATATAATGTGTTGGTCACATTCTGACCTGCTGTTCAGAGAGAACTGAGCCCCAACCTATTGCTGATTTTTTATGTCTAAGCAGAGACATTTTATATTTGTGTTTCTTGGGCCCTAAAGGACATCTTTCTGTTTTTGGGTGACCCGGTTGGTACCCCGGCTATTTACCTGAATGCAGTGGTGCACTTCCTGGCCACAGTACATATTCCTATTAGAATATTATAAAAAAATATCAACAATGATGAAAAATGACAGAATTGAATTAGCTATGACAAATGAGGAATGCTGCCTCATTGTTATTGGTAGAGGTAGCCACACTTTCCTTTTTGGTAGCAGTAGGGTACCAAATTTGGTGTGTAATATGTAGCCTTTTTTCATATAATAATTCTCATCCTTTTATCTTTGGATCTTGGCAGTAAAATTTAAATTCTCTCAGTTTCTTTGAACTTTTAAATGCATGAGAAGCACAGTTATAGCTGTTGATGTAATTTTTATTTCTGTGGTGTCATTAGAATAACCTTTCAATTTAATGAACAAAATTCAGATTTAAAAAAACACACAGAACAGATCAAAAACAATATGTTACAGAGACAATCCATGAAACTTGGATCTCAGCCCCACCAATGAAAACACAGACAGCTAAACAATCAGAAAAAGCTATCTAAAAATTCTTTCCTTGTATAGAATGAAGTAGCCAATTAAACAAGTTGAAAAATGTAAGCATACCACATATATATATATATATATATATATATATAGTATATATAATGTCTTGTGCTATTGTGGATTTTTTAATGCTTTCCACAATTGTATGCACATGCTGCTTTTTTGCCCATAGCATTCTTTTCACAGTAATATACAAATCTCCTGTAAAATGTCAGCATTCGTTTCATTCACTGGAAGGGTTTCTTTCAGACTCTTGTATACCACCTTCTGGCAGAAAGACGTAAAATAAAGTCACTACTGCACAATTTTAAATACAATATGTTTTTTTTTTTTTAAATTGCCACAACAACTGAGCTTCCATGCTTAGTTCCCGTGGCCCCAAATACAAACCAGGGGCGGCTGCCCTCTCATGGCCCAGGGGAGGTATAGTCCCTCTCCGGGTCCTTCCAGGCATCCCGGCTGGGCATAGCCCCCTGCTATCCACCACACAACGTTGTTTACATTTTTTTGGAGATGTCCTCATGACCCAGATAGTGAATAGTTGAAGGAAGCTTATTCTATCTCTGAATAAATGTCATATAGCAGTTTTAAGACTGATTTATCATATTATCATGGAAGTTAACCTGTTCATTATTTTGTCTCACCTTATCTATATAGTTATAGCTAACTGTGTATGAATACTAAATATTTTGGATTTATAGCACCCCACATACACAGCTTTATCTGCATGTGGACAGCTGCCTTAAACAAAGTGAGACTTCTGTATTGCTGTTTATATCATCACACATGGTTTATAAGATGTCTGTTAAAGAATGATGTGAAAGTTACAAAGTTCAGATAAATAACAATTCAAAGTTTAAACCAAATGGTGTAAAATACTAAATAAAAATTTCAACTGGTAAAATCATAGCTTGTTGGAGAGCTTACCACAGATCAAATATGGATTGTTTTGAACATTTGCAGACTTTGTAGCAGCCTGTTTATCAGTATTTGACAGTTTAGTCTATTTTAGTGAGTTTAAAAATTTATTGAAAAACATTTTCATTATGGCTTGTTTCTATCACCGCGCACCCAGCAAAGAGACTGCTGTGTGACTTATCCAGCATGATCAGCATTGTCTTTGAAATGGGTGACAACATTTGAATGAAAAACAAATTTGGTAATTTTTACAAAACCTTCCTTAGCTTCCATTTCTTATATGTGTCCTGTCCAAATGCTTTAAGTGTTGCATAAATTAAATAAACTCTACTGCAGAGTGTGTTACATAGATAAAGATCATGGAGAACTCTAGTGTCCATATTTATCAAGCGATCACAGAGTAGGAAAACAGTCCTAACTGGCACAAAAATCTTAGAGTGATGCAAATTTTACCCTATTCTTAGCAGCAGGAGTAAAAGAATGTTATTAATATTAATAATTTAGAAAACTACTCCTAACTTCACAAGGATTTAAAAGAGTTCTTAAACTCTCAGAAGCTGGCATTCAGGCAGACATTGGCACACATATTCTGGGAAAGGCTAAATGTTTTGGAAGCACTGAGCAAAAATGAACTGAATCAAATGATGTAACAAAATCCTGAAGAAATCTTGTAGGTCCACAAATTGTTCCATGTAAGCAAAGAAACACTCAGGCAATTTTACACATTTTGGCCACAGGGAAAATGCAGCTATGCGATAACAATGATTTTGATGTGTCACAACCAACAATTTCTCAAACTTTGAACCAAACTCTGATAGTCTTTACAACACGTTAGGTAATACACATATTTATACATTTCCCCACCACTTCATGTGAGGTGAGCCCAGAAAAGATCAAGAAAGCAGGCATGGACTCTCAAGGCACTGGATAAATCGAGCCTTGCAGAAGATAAGGTGGGAGACGACTGATAGAGACACGCAAATCTGGAAGGGAATTGGGAAAACTGGAGTGAACTCGACTTCAGAAGCGATGCAAGCCATGGCTAGTTTCCAAAACTGTTACTTTACAAGACATTTCCCATGACACTAAACAGCAGAAAGATTCTTCTGAAAGTACGACTGTGAAACATTCAATGTTAAATAAATGTGTCTTTTGCAGAGCTTTACACTTGTTTGGTGTGTACTTCTTAGTCTTACATATTTGTGCTTGTTACAGTATATTCTTGATGTTGTTGCAAAGTGACAACAATTATATACAGCTCAATATCCCACTTTATAATGTTTTCCTTCTTCTTCTCCTACTACTTTGAATAGTATATTATTATTATTTTATCATCTTTGAATGGGATCCTAAGTGTCAGTATCGGAAAACTACAAAATGCCATGACGATTTCCAAGGAAACTACAAAACGCCTTTGTGAGTGCCAGTTTGAGGCTCATGACATCATTCACTGTCAAACATGTACTCCTACTCTAACCTGGGAGCAAAAGTAGGACGGTAGAACATTAGAACAATCTGGACAAGAACAGGCCATTTAGTCCAAGAAAATGTACCGGTCCTAACCATGTAATTCTTCCAAAACAACATTGAGTCTAGTTTTGAAGGTGCCTAAACTTCTATTGTCTACCACACTACTTGTCAACTTCATAAATGATTCTCATGTGCTACTCTGAGGTAGGATGAATTATTTTTCCATGTCAGACATTTAGTGCAATATCTACAAGTATTACTGAGATGCTTGATAAATACAGGAACAATTCTTGGGTAATCCAAGCCTAAAGGTGAAGTTCTCCTAATGAAACATGAACTTGTAGCATTTTCTAAGCATTTCTACCAGAGGGCATTGAAGGCTGAGTTGGAGAATTTCAGCTCTTGTTCTGCTTCCCACGATGAAGGATAGAAAGTGGCTAGACACACAAAATGAGCTTTAGTTTGTTTAAAATTGAACTTTGTTTCTTGATATCCTAGTGATTTCAGCATTGGAACTCTTTGGTTTTCACCTTGGTGTCTTTCTTTACACAAGTTGCTTGTAAGAACTTTGCTTAAATGCCACACTATTAATGTCCAAGAGCAGTAGATAGATAAATAGTAAGGAATGTTACTAATGTGCCTTTGAAGTATACCAGAACAGGCTGAGAGAAAAAAAAACTGAGTCAAAACCAGAGCAGAACTTTGAATTCATTGCACACAAACTAAAGAGATTATTTATACTCTCTTTGTTTGAAATTAATCTGATTTTATTTAATGCTTTAGTCAAAAGCTGCCATGGAAAGCACAACATTAAAGACAATTGCTGTCTCTCCTCTCATTTAATATAAACTTGACATTGATGTGAAATAATTAGTCCTGGCTAAGATATAAACATTGCAGATAGGGAACTCACAAGGAAATTACAAAACATTTGTCAAAAGAATAAATTATGCACATTAGGTTGTAAGGGCTTCTAATCTGATTAAATGACATGGTGATGATAAATCTGTGATGAACTGGAAATTAGTGTCTGTTTCTTGCCAACACCATGAAACTACTCGCGCATATCTTTTAAAAAAAGGAGACTGATTAATTGACTTCTACTTACATTCCTAGGTAGACACAGAAAAATATGAAATATGGGATCTCATTATATCTTAATAGGTTTTACACACAAAAATTAGGACTGCAATTTCAAACCATATCCCTTTTTGGGCACACCACACTAGAAATTTTAACTTTACAACAGAATAAGGAATCATAAGCTTAATTTCTGAAATGAAGCCTTCTAGATATTCCTTAGACCTAATCCCAACAAAGCAATAACAGAAACATATCTATATTATAGTCACAGATGGCTGGAGGGGCAACCCGGCCGGGACACCCGGCACTTCCCCCAGACTTCCTATAAAGCCTCACTCCCTTCCTCTGGAATTGAGCTCTGTTTTGGACTCTGTCTTGTAAACTTTACTTGCTTTCAACTTTTAATTTTGGCAGCCAGGATACAGATTATATGGGTGGCTGCCCCAAACCTTTGCCATGTCTCTTCTTGTCACTATATATATATATATATACTAATAAAAGGCAAAGCCCTCACTGACTCACTCACTCACTCACTCACTCACTCACTCACTCACTCACTCACTGACTGACTAATTCTCCAAGTTCCCATGTAGGTAGAAGACTGAAATTTGGCAGGCTCGTTCCTTACAGCTTACTTACAAAAGTTGGGCAGGTTTCATTTTCAGATTCTACGTGTAATGGTCATAACTGGAACCTATTTTTCTCCATATACTGTAATGGACATTAGCCCGATGACCGTGGGGGGCGGAGCTGCGAGTGACATCATCACGCCTCCCACGTAATCACGTGAACTGGCTATGACCGCAGTACATAGAAAAGAAGAAAGAGCCCTCAAAGAGCGCTGAAAAAAAACGCTGAATACTTTATTTGCGAGATACAAGTTTAATGAGAAGATACGAGGTATAAATGAGACTTTGGATCAGTTTGTAACCGAGTTAAAATTGCTGTAGCGAGAAACTTTTAAGTGCCAAGTCTTAGCTAACATTAAATAATGCCGTGGACATCGCGAGGTCACAAGAGATAGCACAGGCACAGCTCAGAAGCTTCGATGCATGTACTCCGAGTGGCTCACGTGAACTGACTATGAACGCAGTACACAGAGAAAGCAAGATCTCTAAAGAGCATGGAGAGTTTTGCTCACGTGAACGTGTCTGCAAAAAGTGGTGTTTCCTGCACTGCAAAAATACTAAAAAAGTTGGGCAGCCGGCACGCGCATGTGCGCGCGTGTAGCTGTGCTGGCCTTTGAGATGCTGACTGCGCTTCTGCCTTAAGTGAAAGTAAACACTTTTAATTTTTTTCCCCCTTCCCATGAGCTATAGCCCAGACAACTGTAAACAGGGGATCCCATTTCTAGACTGTGGCAAACTAATATTAAGGTGCTTCGCACTTTCTTTTACACGTATACGATTATGAGGTCGTCAGGTCGGATTATGAAGACACGCACAGGAGTGGAGGACCGACAGTGCCATCCCGGACAGTTAATGGCAGGGCCGTCTCTCCAGTCTACACGAGACCCACCGCGACGCTCATATCGTCAGCGAAGACCTCTCTCTACACTATATTAAAGAAAAAGGCAAGTTTCCTTTCTTTACACCTTTTTCCTTTTATCCCAAACCAAAGCCTTTCTCTCTTAACACTGCAGAGGACACAAAAATGATTTTCTTTTAATTGCTGGTAATGCCGGTAAGGCACATTACCACAGGCAGAAATTTGGACGTTCACATAGAAAATGTAATTTCTATACCACAGCCGTCATGTAGCGCCTTTCAAAAGGGATCAACTACCAAGAGATGATCCATATACATTTTAGCTGCTGTTAGTACTACTTACCTATTATGTTATACCGGCTTTAAAATGTAGCTTACCCGAAACCATTCCACTGGTGCTCAGTGTATCTTTACTTCTTAAAACGTTAATGTTTTACTGTCTAATAGCTTATAGACTACATTTTATTTTTTTCCCTTGCACTCAGTGAGCAAGGCCAATGGGTGATCACTTTTATATATATATATATGTATATATATATATGAATGACCTCCAAAGAGCGCTGAGACTTTTGATCACGTGAACATGTCTGCAAAAACTGTGGTCTCCTGCCCTGCAAAACTCGAGCAGCCGGCGCGTAAAAAGTCAAACCTCTGATTAATAAAATTCTCCTTAGATGTTCTGCTGTGTATAATTTTAAACCAATCTTTACCCTATCTCTTCAAACAAAATTTGACAAAAGTGGTCTTTCACCATCTACATAATTATGTTCCTTAAAAGTACCAGTCGGTAGTGTTACACCGTCTTTAAAATGTAGTTTATCCGAAACCACTACAGTAATGCTCAATGTAGCTTTACTTCTTAAAACGTTAATGTTTTACTGTTTAATAACTTATAGACTACATTTTATTATTTTTCCCTTTCACTCAGTGACCAAAGCTATATACACACACATATAGACACATACATATATATATATATATATATACACATACTGTATATATACCTGTGTGTATGTATGTATGTATATGTATGTGTATGTGTGTATATGTATATATATATATATATATACACACACACACACCTATCTACATTATATATACACACACATACATACATACATACATACATACACACACACACACATATATATAATTTGTGTGTGTGTGTATGTATGTACGTATGTGTGTGTATATATGATGTAGATAGGTATGTATATATATATATATATGTGTATATGTAGATATGTATATATGAAGATATGTATGTGTATATATATGTATTTATGTATATATACTATATATATATATATGTATGTATGTATGTATATGTATATGTAGACTCAAACTGATTATAACAGCAGTAATCCAAGCTGTGAGAAATTGCTAAAAAGGAGGCGTTTCAGACGTCATGGTACATTTTCTGATGCAGCTAGACGAAAACAATTTTGTGACGCTGCGGCAAATACACAAAACAATTACTTTGACAATCATGTTATGTTATTTTCAAAATGTTTCTTTTTCTTTTTCTTTACTACTTTAACACACTACTTCTCCGCTGCAAAGCGCGGGTATTTTGCTAGTGTATATATATATATATATATATATATATATATATATATATATATATATATACAGTATATATATATGTGTGTGTGTATATATAGATAGATAGATAGATATAGATATATATATATTGTAAAGGCCAGCCCTGACACAGACAGATGCAGGACACAAGTTCAAGGCATCTGGGCTTTTATTTCTTTTTTCTTCCGTCGTGGAGAACGTCTTCATCGTTTCCACGAGTGCACAACACAGTCCCGAACACAATACCACAAAACAGTAATTCTTTTCTTCTCCTTTTCTCCACTACTTCTCTCTGGCAAGTTTTGTTTCTCTCCTCTTGGCTCTGGCTCCCCAGAGTAGCGGCTGCTGGCTCCTTTTAGAATTCACCCAGAAGTGCTCCACGCACACTGAGTACCACCACAAGATACTGGAGGGACAAAACAAAAACAAGTTATTTGTACCTGAAAAGTGTTAATGAGCTACAATGAGCTAACTTCATTTTTTATGTATTTAAATGTGAATGAGCTGTCATCTTTTCATCTACAGACATTTTGTAATTTGTAATAAAAAGTATTGGGAAGTCCGATTCTAAAGCATGAAAATATTTAGGGCTCCCTGGTAGTTGCATTCTATGAATACAGTCATACTCATGGCTACAAAGAACTTCAATCTTAAAATAACTGATTACACTGTATTCATTTTTATATTTTACAACTGATTCACTATCAACAAACCATGAAAAGACCAAATTGTGTCTTAGCTGTTTTTTGTTGTTTTTTTTTTTAATTTTCAAATGTGCAACAGCATGACATTTCTCTCTCAGCAAATGTATTCCACAAAATGTTGCGTCACCAGTTCTTTTTTGCGTCACCCTCATGGCATTCAGCAGGCCGGTGCTTGAAGAGCTGATTAGGGATGTGTTACAGGCATTCTGAAATAAAAGGAATGTGTCTTATATTCAAGTAAAAGTAGACGACTCTAAAAATGATTCCTAAAAGACATACCCAATATAACAATGCTAAAACAAATAGAAATAGTTCAAACATGTTCTATTTTCTTGCTTTGGGTAAGATTTCTGCTACTGCATTTTAAATAAACTGCAGTTGATTTATATATATTCTTATTATTTCTGATAGGAGCTTATTACAATAATCTAGTTGCCTATTTATCAATATTTTCCAATTATATAAAAAATCAAATGTGTCCTAAGTTTTAATTGAAAAAGCTAGATTCTGTACTTCTAACTTAACCTGCGTCACACATGTGCGCATGGGAGGTAGCTAACTTGAATAAGGGTAATTCCGACCAAGACCAGGATGTAGCAGAGTGCACTGAAACCTTTTTCTCGCTTTTCTACAGACAGTTCACAGGAAATCCTGCCTGGTCCTGATTACATCAAGTCTGCTTCCGATCCCTTTGAAGTCACTTCCGGGTCCGAACTTATGGATGAGGATCCTTCCGAGTCCGGCCCCTCTGATGTCATTTCCGGGCCCAAGCCTATGGATGAAGACCCTTCCGGTTCCAACCCCCCTGATGTCATTTCCTATATTGGCCTTTAAAAGCCTCCATTTGTCCCTTATCCCTTCAGTTCTATTTTGAACTCTGAAGCATGCACCTCAGTGCTATCATTTTTTCAATTTTGCAGCCAGGAAACAATATACGGGTGGTTGCCCCAAACCTTGCTATGGCTCTTGGTCATTTTTGTGACACCTGCAAGGCCAGATGGCCAAGTTTTTTTCATAATTCCTCACTTTTTTACTGCCAACAAAGCTAGAATTTGTGTTTTTCCTTGTTTAGTTTAAGAAAATTCTGTCTCATCCTTTCTGTAATGCTAGTAAGGCATTAAGCAGGGGGTTAAGAGCCTCTGGGACTTAGATAATTATAGCTGTGTGCCATCTGCATAGTAGTTTACCTTATGTTTGGAAATAATGCCTAATGGGAGCAAGTAAAGTGAGAATAATAAAATACCTGGAACTGATTCTTGAGGTGCACCATATGCAATATCACTATTTCTGATGTAAAGTCACCAAGACCTATAAATCAGTTTTTCCATCATGTATGATTGAAACCTGTTTACAGCATTCTCACAAAGTCTGAGTACAGAGAGCACTGAGACCTAGAGCATCAAATGAACTCCTCGAGTCTAAGAGAAGGATGTTATTCACATTAACATTTAACTGTAAGTCACAAACTACTTTGACCAAGGAGATGATTAGATCTAAAAACCTGACTGGTACTTTTAAGGAACATAATTATGGAGATGGTGAAAGACCACTTTTGTCAAATTTTGTTTGAAGAGATAGGGTAAAGATTGGTTTACAATTATACACAGCAGAACATCTAAGGAGAATTTTATTAATCAGAGGTTTGACTTTTACCATTTTAAGTGAATCTGAAGAATTTCAAACTAATGTGTATTTACAGTAACTGTGTTTGATATGATGTGAACCAAGCGGTAAGAGACCTGTCTGAAAAAACCTCAATACAAGGTGCGGCGGGTGGGTGTTTTGAGTTGAGTGATTATACAAACTTCCAGTATATTTATTTTAGTAGAGTTTGGTATATCGGATGGAAGGAGGTTCAACTAACTCTGTTCTTCAAGTTCATATTATATTCAGTCTTGTAATATTCATCTTTCCTATACAAAAAAAAAAACACTGCAGCTTCTTTATGCGTATTTACTGACACTTTGTTAATCCACTCCATAGGTGTTGGAGGGTTCAATACGTAGTCAACAGTTGAAAATAGCACTGTCAGATTTCCAACTCTGTTACTAATAACTGTGGAGAAATAAGATCCATTTTCAGAATATATTGCTGTACATGAGTTCTCAGAATTTGATGGCGTACTGTTAATTTAGTTTTTCACAGCTTTGTAGCACTCTGTTTGCAGTTTACACACTGTTGGAGTTTTCTAAGGAACTATAGTAGAAATTGATTTTTCTAATATGTTTTTCCGGGGTTACTGTGTCAATTGCAGCGTTTAAACTAAATTGTCTATCTGGCTATTTGCTTTACCAACTGCATAAAAAATACACTGAATTCTGTTTGACTGCTGATAATATTAGTAAATGAATCCTCTTAGTTCTAGTTACAAAGGTGATCTGAGATGCCAATGTCCAGGATCTGCTTCATATCAATGTTAAGTTCCTGAAATATGATAAAATCTAACGCATGAACACCTTTGTGTGTTTAATGGGTAATATGCTGATTAAAATAAAAAGATAAACAAGTTTTAAACTCTGCCTTAGAATCATATTGATTATGTATATGAAAACTGAGAATAACCTGCCATTAGAAAATTGTCAAAATTTGATTCACAAATTCTGTTTCTTAACATTATAAATGCATCTTAATTGACTAGGACTGTTCATGATGCCCTCCATGTCTGAGTTGTAAGACCATTATTGTCCATCCATTATCCAACCCACTATATCCTAACTACAGGGTCACAGGGGTCTGCTGGAGCCATTCCCAGCCAACACAGGAAGCCAGGCAGGAAACAGACCCCAAGGAGGGTGCCAGCCCACCACAGGGCACACACACCCACACACCAAGCACTCACTAGGGACAATTTAGGATCGCCAATGCACCTAACTGGCATTTCTTTGGACTGTGGGAGGAAACCGGAGTACCCAGAGGAAACCAACGCAGATACGGGGAGAAAATGCAAACTCCACGCAGAGAGGACCCAGGAAGCGAACCCACAGCGCTACCCACTGTGCCACCATGCCGCCCCGACCATTATTGTAAAAAAAAAATAAAATCAAAGCTGGACCAAAATATGCCTAATAATTACATACTAATTTAAAATTTAGATATTGGGTCAAAAAAAGATAAAATGTAAACCTCTTCAGCCTCCTTGCTCAGGTATTGTGGAGGTTGTCTGCCAGAAATGCTTTGGGCTTGTTATTGAATCTTTATTGATAACAACCATAACATAACAATGTCTGTCAATTTGTTAATAATATTAGCAAATTGTTCACTTGTTGGTCATATAATGAGAAAGACAGAGCTCATATAGGAAAAACTGTAATAATTTTATAAAAGTAAAGGTGAGACATCTTGTGATTTTATAGAGGTTAGTAAGACTGTAGAATTCAATTACCTGCATGAAAAATGACAAAGGTCATGTCATTTTTTTAAGGCTAATAAAGAAAATGTTGTTGCATGCTACATATATCACATGTAATATCATATTTAATGTAAGATCCTTGCAATAATCACTCTTACATTACATGATCAATACAGCACATGGTACACAATAACTACACCATTTTTAAATCAACATTATGGCTTATATAATTGTAGTTCTACTTTATTTTTTCTCAGTGCTGGTAAAGCAGAGGAATGCAGAGGTGTGCAAAGACTTAATGAGCTTATTAGAGTCACTGTTGTGGAACAGAAACTTTGACGTGATAAGTGGTCTGAGTGACCCGCTACATTCTTCTGGAAGTGACAGTGAATTGCATAAGTGTTGCCTTTCATTTAATAACACGTTTCCTGACCAGAGCTATGCAGGACAGTACAGAGTTGATTTGTGGTGTGCAGTTTCAGGCCTACAATTCTGTCTGCTTTCCAAACATCTTGTTGTAGTTTGTATTAGGTGGACAGTAGAATTTTAATTACTGATTACATAGAAAGGGATCAACTGACTGCAGATTTGCATTTGTAGTTAGTAATATTTTACATACAATTCCAAAACAAGGAACAGTCACAGGTGGAATTATATTCTTTTAGCTTGTCCTTATACGTAGGGTTGCCAGACGTCCTTTATATATGAGACATGTCCCATATTTGATCATTTTTTCTCCTGTGCCATACTGACCTTTCAGGGACACCCAAATGTCCCGTATTTAGTTCATTTTTAAATTTCGGAATAAAAATACAGTATATTTTTACTACCTTCTTACGGTACTTAGTTGTAACTTTATAAGTAATTATACTTTCTTTTCTCAGATTCTCTTGATGAAAATAGCCCAAATGTAGCGAGGAAACTAATGTTTGCTGCCTGTTTGTAACTTGTTCAGCTGCTATGGTTGACTGAGGACAACGACACTGTTACCGATTTGCTCTTCAGCTGCGCGGCTGTGCAGTTCTGTATCAGCATTGCAACATACAGTGCAAACAAAGTGTGTTGGTACTACTTGCCATGCCCCACTTTTTTCTAATTGTCTGTATTAAATAATAATAATATTTCTCTGTTGTCTGTATGAAATAAATATTTTCAAATGATTTCACTTTTACCGAATTTTTTTAGCTTGTATTAAATCATTTTCAAATGATTTTACTTTTGTTTTCCTCAAAACCCATTAAAATCCTTGCTTTATGTTTTTAACTTATGTCTCTACTTTTGTATAATATATTGGTCTGGGTGTGTAGGGGGCATGTATAAATTATATGTAGTAATAGTATAGTAATATAGAGAGAGATTTTAAGAGTATCCCAAATTTAAAATTTTCTAATCTGGCAACTCGTGTTCTGTCATTCTTAACTGTTCTGTCCTGCTGAAAGTTGTTTCTTGTGTACTTATACTTATTTTTAGATTTATAAACCTTTTTCTTTCATAATGTGCATCTTTTTTTCATTCTTTGGAAACCATGGTTTGGCACAATAGTTTTAATAATGGCAAGTTGCAGGCTTTGAAAACTTCATCCATCCATTCATCTGTTTTTGTACCCAGTTCATCTAGATCTGGGTTGGGGTAGCTGGAACTCATCAATGGGCAGAGTTTGACACCGATACCTGGGGGCAGACAAACTATAAAAAAAAAAAAATGGATATATGGAGCAACAACTGTACTTCTACATATTTACATCACATCCCAAGTCACATCTCAGAAATTCTTCCTAATTATAAAGTTACAAAGTCACAATAACATGTTTAAAAATTCTGAAAAGTATACAAGTTATGTTATCAATATTCAAATGACAGAAAAGTTATTTTTTGTCTTATCATTGTACTTGTGGCAAAATAAACACATTCTTATTTTTTAAACAAGCAATAAAATATATATACTCAGCAAAAAAAGAAACGTCCCCTTTTCAGGACTGTGTATTTCAACAATAATGTTTTAAAAATCCAAATAACTTTACAGATCTTCATTGTAAAGGGTTTAAACAATGTTTTCCATGCATGTTCAATTAACCATAATCAATTAATTAACATGCACCTGTGGAATGGTCGTTAAGACCTTAACAGCTTACAGAAAGTAGGCATTTAAGGTCACAGTTCTAAAAACGCAGGACACTAAAGAGACTTGTCTACCGACTGTGAAAAACACCCAAAGAAAGATGCCCAGGGTCCCTGCTCATCTGCGTGAACGTGCATTAGGCATGCTGCAGGGAGGCATGAGGACTGCTGATGTGGCTAGGGCAATAAATTGCCATGTCCGCACTGTGAGACGCCTAAGACAGCGCTACAGGGAGACAGGAAGGACAGCTGATCATCCTCGCAGTGGAAGAGCCCGGATCTCAATCCCATTGAGCACGTCTGGGACCTGTTGGATCGCAGGGTGAGGGCTAGGGCCATTCCCCAGAAATGTCCAGGAACTTGCAGGTGCCTTGGTGGAAGAGTGGGGTAACATCTCACAGCAAGAACTGACAAATCTGGTCCAGTCCATGAGGAGGAGATGCACTGCAGATACTGACTGGTACTTTTGATTTTGAGCCTCCCTTAATTCAGGGACACATTGTGAAACATTTTTATTTTATGTCTTATGGTGTTGACTCTTTTAGTGTTCATACAAATATTTACACATTAAGTTTACTGAAAGTAAAAACAGTTGAAAGTCAGAGGACGTTTCTTTTTTTGCTGAGTATATATGGCATCAAGTGGTCTGGATTAGGTTAACTGCAAAAAAACATGCAGGTTAGGTGGAATGCTGAACTCGCACTTGTGTCTATATGTGTGGGTGTTTTCACCCTGCTAGCGCCCTGCCCAGTGATTGTTCTTGCCTTGAGTCCAAAGAGCATCACTACGTCAAAAATTTCAATTTTTTATTTACTTCATCAAAGAGACATTTTTGTTTATTGAATATCTTGTCACATTCGTGTGTGTGATGGGTGACTGAAGTTCGCTCAGACCACCGCACTGCTGTTTATACAGGTGGCATGTTCAAGCATAAGACACTGCCACACAGACTTTGTGGTCATTTTAATATCAGCTTGAGGATCTGTATGCTAACAGGAACAGCAATCTGACTTTCAAAGGATGAAAATACTGAATACAATATATGCAAGTAGAAGAGACCTCTCTCAAGCTGAATCTGAAACAGTAAAGTAATCTGTAATTTATGTAGCACAGAATGTTTCTCAGTTTGTTCTATGGGAAGGTGATGTGCAAGTGAGAGTTACTTAAATAGGATGGATTTAATTATCAAATTTATTGATTATCAACATATTTACATTATCTGTTGCCTTAAAATAATAAAAAAAAAATAAACTTTTGAGGAAAAAGCAACCTTTCATTGGAGATTTAGTAACATAGTGCATCCGTTGGGGTGCCTTGAACCCCCAATTAAGCTGCATCTAAGAACCCAAGAATGCCAGGCACAAGACAGGCATCAGTCCTGGAGTGTGCTTTGTCCTATCACAGGGTACAGTCAGACATGCTCTCACATACATATATCTATGGCTTATGGAATGAAAACCTACCCAAATGGAGAAGAAGGGAAGAAGAGCTGGCAGGAAGGCAAAATCTAGAGTGAGATGGCAACACTAACCACTGTGTCACCTAAGTGGAAGCCTGCAGAAATGCTGTCAATTCTCAACTTATCACAGTACCAATGTTTTGTTGAATCGCAGTGTGCTTGAGCCTTAGAGAAAATTCTGTGTGTTGGATTTTCAGCAGAAATATTTAATATGTGCAATGCATTAATAAACAACTAAAACAACTAACAGTGGCCAGTTCCCTGTAGGTAAAGGAAGGGGGTGGGCAACTGCCTCAGTTGTGTGCCTGGTTTTTGCATAAAGCAGGGAAGATCATGAGACTGACCAACAACACCATGAAACAGCAGCGAATTATGGATATTTTATTGCTTGGAGTTTTCAATTTATTGATAAGTCTACATCACCTATGGTCATGGGCTTTTGGAACTGATGAAAAGAATGAGATCATGAGTACAAGTACCCAATTCCTGCTCAGACATGCTAGCCATAATGTCTATGATAGTTTGAGGAGCTCAGCAATATTGGAGGACTTAGTAGGGCCAGTGGTTTGGTTGTGTTGTTAAGAATCTCCTACACCTTAAACTGGGGTTTACCATCTTAGTCCATTAGGAGAAAATACTTCATGGCACGCTAAAGGAATTAATTCTCTCAAATAACATGGGAGCATCTGATAATTTCCAGGAAAATGAGGTGGAGAAAGTTGCTAGGAATGGGTTTGGCTGGTCGGTCCTTCTTGGCATTTTACAATTATGACTCTCACAAGGTAAAGCAGGATGAAAATGATAATAATAAACCTGAGTTTCAGATTTGAAAATATGATAGGCATTGTTCAAATAAAGAATCACTTCATTTCTGAAACCACTAAATCCTAATTACGTAGAATAATAAAGAACTATAGCCAAATTAAACCCAGGGTAGTAATTCTTAGCCATCACTGGATGCACATGTACAATTGCAAAGAGAGTCAATTTATAATGATTTATGATGTAATTTCTTTTTTAAATTTATGTGTGTTTCCAGCAGTTTTTAAAGTTAGTCACACTATTTATGCATTTTTAAGAGTTTTGATTTATGTGAGACATTTAAGATAAGATTCGGCAATCTTGTTAAGAGACAGGTCATTTTTCTTTCTCATATAAAGCACTTTTCTTTTTCTCAATATGCAATATACAGTTGTCATTTAATCAGCAAGCAATTCAGTTCTGGTCACCTTTAGGTTGAATGAACAAATTAATTTTCTATCCACCTCATATTAAGATCTATCCTTCAACATATTAATCCCATTCCCACTCGACTGAGAATAAATAGATACATGCTGTGATGGGCATTGACTCCACATGACACTAAAATAAGATTAAGCAGGTTCACTAAATTGATGGATGGATGGATAGATGGATGCATGGATGAGTCATTCAACAGATATTTAAAAAGTTGTGCAATCCAGATATTTCCTATATTCATCACAATACAATTTTTCAAGAATAGCAATAAACATCATAGTGTTAAAAATTGCAGATTGATAAGCAAAGTGAAAACTTCACTCTTAATAGGTCAATTTTTTTAAGAAAAAAAATATTTTTTATTCCTTAAATTTTACAAAATATGCAACTAATCAATTTCTAAACATTTATGAACATGATCTGCATGATAATTTTGAACTGTATGATATCATTCAAGGCACCCAATTGCAACACTGTTTGCAATACATGTTGCACTGGGTGTTATTTTTCTGCCTGTTACTACAAACCATAGTACATAGCCTGGCTTTTTCTTCTTATTTTCACAGGTGGCTGGAAAATGATATTCAGTTAACCTGCTTGGCAAGCGAGAGTGATGGTCTAAATTTGTTGTTGTGCTGTAAACAGCCCTCTGAGGTTCTTGAGCCTCAGTTTATCTTAGGCTCTTTGCTACCATCTAGTGGAGAAAACTAAGCAGCTCATAGAAGAAAATATTTTTCAGTGTTTAGGACTCGTTTCAGTCTACTCCTTAATGTAGAGTTCTATTGACGCCTACTTTAAAGAGTTAAGAAATTTAAGCTGATATACTGAAATACATTTTTAACATGCTTTTCAAAATTCTTCTGTTGTTTCTTCCTGTTATCTCTTGTCACCCTAACAAAAGCAAACACTAAATATAATTCAGATCAGATATTCTTATTTTTCTACTATTTTTTTCTGTGTTCCATAGGCCCGGCATGAGACGGCTGTCAGATCACAGCCCACGAAGACTCTCTGACATCAGCTCACAGTTGCGTCAGCTTCGGTATCTAACTGTTGAGGATCCCATCAAGGAAGAGCTGAAATCATCTCGTTCTTTTCTAGATGTCAACAGTGCACTCAATGATTTATCTACTGTAGAGGTGCGCATCCTCCGAATTACAGGGTATTATCGTCATAGCCCCTGGAGCCCAGATGCTTGTAAGTATCTATCTATCTATCTATCTATCTATCTATCTATCTATCTATCTATCTATCTATCTATCTATCTATCTATCTATCTATCTATCTATCTATCTATCTATCACATTTTCATAGTGAATCTCATCTCGGTGTCTTTTAGTGGCACAGTAAAGTATAGCAGAATAACAATTGTTATTAAATTGCAAGTAAATTAAATGACTCAAACAAAGTTGGACAGTCATAGTGGTGATTTAATTTACCTTCTTGTTATTGAAATTTCAAACTACACAGAAAAGGCAGTATTTACAGGGAAATATAATACAGAAATAGAAAATGAATTGTTTTAGTCAAACATGAGAATTTTAATTTTGATTGGAATCGAAAAGAGGAAACCTAAGAAGCCTAAAGAACAAGTATGGAAAGAGACTTCCAAAGAATTGTGAATGTTCCCCAAGAATGACGCAGATTTAAGAATCTTTGGATCTTGATTCAGGAGTCCTAGATGAAGCCTTTTCTAGGTGTATTAAGGTTTTAGGATATAGATCAGTAGGCTGGAATATTAGAATTACAGTCTTATCATCTTATTCAATGTATTTAATGAAGAAATAAGATGAACATAATATACACAAGACCGGACAGCTTACAGTAAAGCTGGTGCACATCACATTTTTGACCAGTGTTCAAAGACTTCATACAGCAGTAACAAAATATTAATTTCAAAACCTACTCAACCAATAGCCAGCATGGTTTGTTAATTAGTTTTTCTAAAAACAGTTTATTGTATTTAAACAATAAATAAGTTTATTTAATTATCCTTCCATCCATTATCAACCAGGTTTATTTGATTTCAGGGTCATGGTGGGGCAGGAGCCTACCCTGGCAGCACTGAGTTCAAGGCAAGGACCAACTGTGGATGGGGTGCCAGTCCATCAAGTGTACACACTCTGTCATACCCACCACCACTTAAACAGGTGACAATTTAGAGTTGACCTAACCTGGGACTCTCACAGTGCACAAAATTAACTAAAAATGGTGTATTTATTAACAAAACTAAACATTATCACATGAAAAGCACATAGAGTAACACAACATACAATTTAAAAAGAAATGTATAAGCCTGTTACCACTCTGAATCTACCTCCAGATCTTGCACCCTATCTACCTGCTGGAGTGTCCCGATCACTTCACCGCCATACTAAAAAACTCTCCTTCTCAATTCCTAATCATTGGTAGTCAGCGCTCATACACACAAACATGCCCTTATAACTAAAGTCAAAATCGATTAATTTTGTCAGAGCTGGTCATGGACTAGTTTGAATGAGATGCTAGGCATGTCACAAAACACAACCAGCGTCACACGACTGCTTCACCAACCGCCTTGCTAAGTAAATGAAGGCTACAACTAAAAAATAACTGGAAAAGTCACGTAATGTGTCATGGCCTTTGCTCCTCTGGATAAAATGGCTGTAGTCTGCACTCTGAATCCAGCTGGCTGAGTTCTTGTCCAGCAGCTGTGAGTGAGAACATGCAACTGAGGGGTGTGATCACAGTGAATTTCTTGATGGCGACACTCTCATACTTCCTTCAGACCCTGACCTAACTAATTTAGGGACAGCCTGGTCCCTAACATTTCATTGTGAGACTGTGTGCTCTCTAGTGGCAAGAAGGTGTTGTCCCGTGTTGTTGCATTTCCTTCCTGATGTCAGTCAGTGTAATCAGAATATAAGTTTATATGTTTAATATGTCACTGTGCTCTATACAAAAAATACCTTATAAATCTGCTTCTTTCTCACACCTACAGCTAAAGGTCAAATTTAGCACACAGGGGCTCATCATTTAGAACTGCTAGGCAAGCATTAGTAGACATGAAAGGGACAACTACGAAAATGGGCATTGTACTATTTCATTGTGCATAAAAATTGAATCCTCTCTTTGCCTTGTTTGGAATGGCATAATTTACCTAAGTACATTGCCAGACACACCGGTGAAGCCGATGGACGGATGGAAGATTACGTCATCCGATCCTGAAAATACCTTCCAGCGCAGCGATGAAAATGGTAGACTCTCACATGGGCTTGTCATTGGCTTCCTTCGTCTGTAGTGCCGCATAAATTGTCATTAAAGAAAGCTAAGTTATTTTCTCTTATGTGATTTCTTACCACTGTATCACTATGTGAGGGATATCACCTTTTTACATTATATCTATATAGTTTATAGGTTACTTAAAATGCCGCAATAACTTATTCCAACCAGGGAGCAAGCGCCCCCTGCTGGATACAGTCAGGCAACTCTAGCCACTGCTCTGACACCTGCTCTTACGTGCCTTGGGGAAATATTACATTTTATACTCCCATTGTGCTCATCTCTCCAACAAATTCTGGTGTCCCTGCATATTTCTCCTTCCAGAGTACTTGGTATACAAATACAGCTTACTGCTCCCTAAGAGCAGCTCCATGCATTCCCCCGCTTTTCCTATACACTCTTCTCATGCCAGTGTGGCTCACTCTTGCCCTTGGACGCTCTCAGCAAGACCTAGCTATAGCTCTGTGCCAGCCTGATTTGGACTTGCAGCGTGGCACCCCATCACAATGGTTAAACAATTTAGCAGCATTCACCTTGTTCTAATATTTCGTTATTCTAATTTTGACACAAATTGTAATGAATGACCATAAATGCAATATAAATGGCATCACTGTAGCAAGCAAACACAAGAATTTTACAGTATTGCTAGCACGACCTCTATAAGTTAATTATGTGAATGTGTAATGATTCACTGTGTTTTGGGGTCTTCATAGTGGCTAATAACTGTTTCTGGCTCTAATAAATGATGTCATAAAATGCACACACTGCCTGCGTTCTCTTATTCAAAACCTCTTCAGGCTATCAGGCTCTGGCCAATCATCGTGATCTATTGCTAGATAGCAGTGGGCTGCTAAATGATTTCTGAGTCACCACTAGTATAAATCCAAGCTTCTGAACAGCAATACACTTGTAGAGCTATGTGTACAGCTCATTTTATGTATTTCCAAATTTTGTTTCTTTGTTTTGAAACCTTTCTTTGTTTTCTCAAGCAGGGTTTAGATTTAAATGTACCTGAGAGATCTTTGACTGAATCCTTGTCACTTGTCTAATTCAAAATAAGTTGCTTTTTCTGATTCAAAAAAGACAACAATAATCCAACACATGCCATAAAAACTGCATCTGCTGTTCTTCTGAAAGTGCAAATAATGTTTACTGCTGGAGCAAATTAAGCCTTAACTTGTTTTTGGTGAATCAGCTATTGCAGGCATGTCTTTACTGGACAAAGTAAATCGGTGATTGAACATAACATTCTCAAACCCATCTGAGTCTGGCAGCACTGAGTATGAGGCAAGAATCAACCCTGAATGGGGTGCCAGTCCATTGTTGGAATCAACTAATTATTTTCTAAACAATCTATGAGACCTTATTAATCACAATGCCGTGATACAGGTTTGGAAGACTCTATAATACAGATAATACTGAAACTTGTCAGATCCTAAAATAACATTCATGTTAATGACAGCTCTGCTTCTTTTGGCTCTCCAACTCCAAATCCTCCACCCCGGCTGCTGAAACAAGGTAGAGTGTCTTCTAAGCCCCTAATCAGCAAGGTAGTTTGCTGGATTATCTTGCTATATTGATCAAAGAAAGCCTTTCTCGGGCTGACTATAAAACGCTGTAAATGCCGAAGAGTAGACGCTGCAACACAAAACACAAGAGAAGCAGAAGAAGCCATGCAAAAGTTCACAGCAAAGGTTTTCCCGGCCTCGGCTTGTGACACGCCAGTTTTGTCTCTTGCTGGTCCCCAAGGTAATGGTTGCTATTTTGTATTAGATCCTGTGAAATTCATTAGCTAGATATACGGGAATAGAGCCAACCGATTCTTCAGGTGCTGCAGGAAGCTTAGTATAACTGAAAACAGGATACGAGCAAGAAGGTCCTAGTTAATATCTGTGGGCAAGCTCAATAGGAGAAGAATACAGCCTGCAAATTTAACAAAACCCACTAGAGCAAAAATTGAAATATGTTCTGTACAATGTAATGGCAAGGGGCTTCAGAAACAGCAGATAATTTATATATTAGAAATAGAAATCACTCTTATTTATTTTTGGGTTTATCCAAGGTGACTCACTACATACAGTAGTTGACATTACAGTGCAGAGTTTTTACAGTGAGAGCACAAATGTGTTAAATGAGTCAGACAGTAAGGCCGAGCCTGAATCTCAAAGTTTAAAGTCCAGCACCATAGCCACTTCATCCATATATTAGCAAAACTCAAAATACTACTAATATTTCAAATAACAGAGAGTATTACCAATATTAGAAACATTCATTATTACGAGATATTTTCTGTTGTATGAAATTGAAAAAAGTGACTGTGATATTCATCCTTTTCTGTATTTACCATTTTTGACTAAGATATCTAAAAATACTCCTTACACCATGAACATACTTGATTATATTATAGTGTTCCTGAGTAAAATTCATCATCAAGATTTTCAGAATATTTTGAGAAAGTAGTATGTTTAAAACTAATCTTGTCTTTAAAATGGACAGAATTAGTTTGTATTGTTTGCTTCATTTTCAGATATTTGTCCCTAAGTATTTATTCAACATGAAAAACTAATAATTCTTCCTTGTTCTTCTTTCAAAAGCAGATGAATTTTATAATGGTAAATCTGTGGATTTAAACTTTAGATCAATAGCACCCTCTAGTGATACCAAAACACAATTCCACTATTTTGGTCCACCAATATTTGAGCTCATTAAGTGGTCTCAGTTGTCACTTTGAAGTTTACAAGCTTCTCTGTGTTTCTGTATACATTTTAATAGGATGCTGTACCTTTTATCATTGTCACAGATTTCCTTTACACATTGTGTTTAGTCGTTCATTTTAAATCTCTGAAAACTCTAATGTTAGCAGAGATTAATTTTGTTCCAGTTTTAGAGAGTGCATTTTCCACATTAAAGCACAGAGGGATGTCACCAATGCCCCACCTGATTTAATTGCTTAAAATTGTGAAAGGAATTAATACAGTGGATCAAAACTGTTACTTTAAAATGAGTTCAACAAGAACATGGGGACACAGTTGGAATCTTGTTAAGGATTAATTTCGCACTGACGTTTCTAAGTTTTTCTTCACACAGAGAACCATTGACACATGGAAAAAGTTATTAAGTAGCATGGTAGGCAGTTGGACTTCAGGGACCTTCAAAGCTACACTTGATGTTATTTTGGAAGAATTAAGTGGATAGAACTAGAGAGCTTTGCTGGGCTGAATGACCTGTTCTCATCTGGAGTGTTCTAATGGTCTAAGGACATATCAGTTATTTGCTGTTTTCAGGCCCTGGGAAACAGTACATGAGCCTTCTTGTTAGACTGTAAAACTGACTACTTAATTTTACATCATTTTCTGTTGATATTACAATGCAGTATATCCTTGAACTCTTAATGGTTTCTAAGTGAAAGGAAATATGGATTTTAATTTCAGACAGCTTGCATCAGCAGTGGTATATTTGATATGCAGTTTTGCTCAGGGTGATATTACTCACTGCAGCTTCAGCTGATCCCAAGTTTTACATTGTCCTTTGCAGTTGACTTCCAGCGGGAGAAGCGCACGCAGTCCATCTCCTTGACAACGGCTGAAGAATCAGAAAGTAGCGAGAATTCTTCAAAGCAATGCTGCCATCGGTGCCCTCTAGTGGTCCTGAGGAAGCTGGCATGTGGTGTGGCACTGGCTTGCAGTGTGGCCGTCTCCTGGGCAGGGACCACTCACACTGCTAAGATGACCCTCACCAGCATCAATGCTCCATTTTTTTTGACCTGGTTTGCTACCACGTGGAATGTCTTCTTTTTTCCTTTATATTATTTGGGGCATATATGCAAGTCTAAAAAGAGACAGACTCCTCTTAAAAGATTCAGGTAATTAATACAGAATGGATTTAATGACACATACACAATTACTGTATAAAGACTGGGGAAGGGATAGACAGGAAACTTAGAATTGTATATAAATATGGAGTTGAGGACTAAGGCAGTCCTTGATGGAATACTAGTCCACCCTCACACCTACATTTAGTTATGTAGGGCCAATTTAGTAATAATAATAATTTTTATTTATTTAGCACCTTTCCTTAGAGCTATCAAGCCCCTTACATGCAGGCAGTAAGGTGTAGAGACTAAGGCTGCTGGTTCAGTCCAACGTGTGACTATGAGCGAGCCACCAATTCTGCCTGTGCATCAACTGTACAAGGATACACAGTAAATAAACAGTTATGCTTCTTGTAAACTGACTTGGAATGGTGTTACTATAAATAATTGCTATATAAAATTAAAGTTGTTTGTGCCTATTTGTAAATGCATTCCTTTAATACTTTGCTAAGCATATGCTTGCTCCTGTGTTGGATCTTATGCCCTTTGGCCAAACTATAACTTTATGCGAAGGATCAAGACTATCAATCCATCCATTTCCATGCCTGCTTATTCCAAGTCAGGACGGCATGAGGTTTCCACCTATCTTGAGATGATTGGTTACAAGACAACAAGAATCAACTGTGGACAGGGCAATAACAGATGTAATGGTTTCTAAAAATTGGATGGAAGGACAAATTCAACACAGCAAAACTAATTATAAAAATAATATAGCCCACTTGGGAGCTGCTTACGTATGGCTGCTACACGAGCATATCGAGGCACTGAAACACCATCCTGGACAGAAGTGCATCTTAAAGGGCCACTTACTTGTCACTTTTTGCAGATGCCATTGAAATACTTCCCAACAATTTAGACTCCCATTAATCAGGATTGTTATGCTTCCAATAGCCGCCATAGGACATCTGCAGTCTAGACTGAGCATTCTTTAAACATTCAATTCAATTCAATTTATTTGTATACAGTGCTTTTCACTGAGTACAGGCTTGGAGCACTGTAACAAGTTCACAGGTAAAATTCAATTAAAAACCTTACAAATTACTTGTTACATAATATTCCAAAGAAGCTCTCACCAGACTATGCCTACAGAGATTTATTTACTTTCTTTTGTGAAAAGTTTTAAAGTTTTGTTTACAGTATGATAATGAGAAATATGAGTAGAGTATTTCTTTTTATGAAATGTTTTTTTTTCTACTCTTAATGCGCTTGAGGGTTTATCCACCATACCCTAGATAAACTATCACTTAGTTAAATCAGCTTTGGATGTCTAATCCTATGTCTTAATCCTATTGTGCAATACAAAGCCAAGTCTTAAAATGTCTAATTAAATTTTGTAATTCCATAGGGTTATTTAAATAATGTACTAACAAAAACAAACAAAAAAAACAACTTATATATTGCCTAATGTATGTAGTATGCTTCCAATGGGTAATTTATAATTTAAAAAATGATAATCAAATATTTAAAAATGAAATCATGGCCTTAAAGAAATAAAAAACTTTTATGACTGTAAGTGAGGAAATACAAAAAAAAAGTTCACAAATGCCTGTAAAAATCAGATATACACATGGGAGTGGTACTTTGTTGTCTTATCAATTTTTATCATGTCTGTATATAACCCTTTAATAAGAAACAAAATAATCCATGTGAACTTTACAAAGCCTTTAGGTTCAAAAAATAGAACATTTCTTAAAGGATTTTCAAATGTGTTTCATACTGCTGTTGCTTCTTTTTTCAGAGAATGCAGCCAATTTCTCGGTGAGGACGGTTTTACCTTACGCGTATTCTGGAGGCGCACAGCTCCTTTCTGTCTCTTATGGGTCCTCACCAATTACTTCTACTTACTTGCATTGTGGCGTATCAGCCCAAGTGATGCCAGTGCCATATTCTGTTGTAATAAGGCATTTGTCTTCCTTCTGTCCTGGATTATCCTTAAGGACCGTTTCATGGGTGTACGGGTAAGTGTACATGTAGTGTATAGTTTATAGCACATATTAAACATACTGTTACTATAGCTTCTTCTGCCATTGCTAGAACAGATTCTCAAAAAGTGGTCTATTCAACTGTCATCAAAATTTACATTTATAGATAGGCAACAGTCTTTAAAGAAGAGACCTAGGCAACCTTTAAGAAGAATCTGGATGAGATTGGGATAGCTTAGGCAATGTTCACATTAGAAGCTTCATTGCTCAATTATGATTTTTTGCTCAAATCAGATCTTGACGAAACAGATCTTACGTTCAAATGACCTCACCTGTATCTAACTATAATGTGAATGCATCTGTTCTCTGAAACAGCACTCATGTCACACATTGATACGTTTGTGCACAAGTCATCTGTGTTACCAACAAACAAAAAATGTCATATTTGTGAGACTACTCGTGGTATTAAAACCAGCAAAATGAATGCGCTAGTAGCTAAATGAATGTGCTAGGCTCTGGAGGATGGCAAACAGTTTGTCATTTACACACGATTACATCAAAAAGGCGAAGAAATGCCACACGGCTAGCTTTTGCTGCTTTTGCCAATAGACTCTAGTTGCAGACCTCCAGAGGTCCACTCCAGTTAGGAGGTTGTCGCTTTATATTACATCACTGGTTACGCTATGGTTAAGATTAGGGTTTGGAGAGGATTATCTGACTCAAGTCAAGTGAACCAAGTGACAAAAACCTGCATTCCAATTGACTGACAAGTGGAGCTACTGAATCTCAGAGCTGTGCAGGTTTGTAGCTGGATTCATCTTGTTTTCGTAGCTGTTGCTGACACTACTGTAGCAAGAGATGTGTGGGCAATAGAAGGGAGCCAACAATGGTGGGACCATGACTGTTGTTGTTACAGCCACAGCACCCATCCACTGTTGTTCTGCTGCGCTGCTGGTGGTGGCTAATGATGACTTCACTCGATCCATGTGTAAAGGCAAAAAACTGCATGAATTCTGATCGGACCGTTCTCATATCTGCCATGAATTGGATACGTATGAGATCTAGGACTGAAAGTGTCTCATATCTGATTTGAAAAGATTGGATTTCTCTGTCCACACAGCCCTGAAAACATCAGATTTGGCAAACTAAGGCAAACAATCAAATTTGAGTCACTTCAGCCTGCTAATGTGAACGTACTAGCCGTAGTTATTAGTTTAACAAATTAACTTGGTGGACTGAATGGTCCCCTCTCATTTGTCAAATTTCAAATACACTTCTAAGAGCAGTGGAAGTCTCAAATACTATCCATCCATCCATTTTCTAACCCGCTGAATCGGAATACAGGGTCATGGGGGTCTGCTGGAGCCAATCCCAGCCAACACAGGGCACAAGGCAGGGTGCCAACCCACCACAGGACACACACAAATACACCCACACACCAAGGCCAATTTAGAATCACCAATCCACCTAACCTGCATGTCTTTGGATTGTGGGAGGAAACCGGAGTGCCCGAAGGAAACCCACGCAGACACGGGGAGAACATGCAAACTCCATGCAGGGAGGACCCGGGAAGCGAACCCGGGTCTCCCAACTGCGAGGCAGCAGCGCTACCACTGTGCCACCGTGCCGCCCCTCAAATACTATCAAATTATTATTATTATTGGGGAAGTGCCACTGACAAAGGACACAAAACCAAAAGAAGTTGCAGCTATCTTGTATGGTGGATACACCCAAGTCATCATTGCCATGTTTTGGGGGCCCATATGTTACAGGTTGTTGTATATTTTAGAGTGCCTGGCATGACGGCCTCACTATTAAGCCCTTCTGCTCGCTTGCTCTTGATGAGATCACAACAGTGAAAGGCTGAACCACATTCTCTTCCTGCTTTTCTACTTTCCATACCACATGTCTTTTTCCTGGCACTTCTTTTGAATCAGTCTAAGCTTCAGAATGTTTGTTTGTTCTTTTTTCTGCCTTAAGTGTCCATTTTTTAATTAAATTACAGTAATAGTAATAATAATTATAGTTGTCAAATGTCAAACAGTACACTATGTCAAGAACAGATGCACAATTTGTAGTCCTCTGCTTTTCATTTCTGTTTCTGCTTTTTCCCAGATAGTGGCAGCCATACTGTCCATCACTGGGATTGTAATGATGGCTTATGCTGATGGATTTCACAGTGATTCAATCATTGGAGTGGCACTTGCTGTGGGCTCAGCTTCCAGCTCTGCCCTCTATAAGGTCAGTTTTCAGCTCAGTTTAGCTGGAATTGCATTTTTTGTATGTTCTTGTCTGCTTACATTACGTGGCTTTTCCAGCTATTTTTAGTCACAGACTTCACTTACATAATTTAAACCAGTTGGAGGCAGTTGCGGCAAGTTCCCATGAGCTCCATTTATGTAGTCTGACATACCCAGTGTCTCACTCCGATTTGATTTTGTGTTAAGCCGTAGCAGTGGGCTCTGTGTGTACAAGAGCTGTGAACTAGTGAATGTGCAGCCAGAAGTGCAATGCATATAATGCAGGTATGAGGAACAAAAGAGAGGTATGTTTACCTGATGTGTTGTGTTTTACATACCATGACAAAATGAAAAAAAAGAAAAAAATAGACTGAGATTGCAGTTAAATTCAACACTCATTCAACTATGAAGCATTTGTAAAGCACCAGTTCTTTCATGCAGCACGTTAATTGTCAGAAAAAAGGGATGAACTTCCGATAATTTGGAAAGATGAAACTGTGCTTCAAATTCATTATGCAGACTTCTAATTGGTCCTCTGAGTTCTAGTTGTGTAATCGGACATACGCAGGCGAGAAGATCAGCACCTGCAGTTGTCAACTTTGACATCTCCTCTGACTAGAAGCCATTTAATGTGACATAGGCTTTAGTTAAACACAATAAATTTCTAAATATACCCTATATGAAAAGCCCAAGGTGATTTCTCAGATTGATATTCATCCATTTCCTGGACCCACTTATTGCATCGCAAGTTTGTGGATAATCAGCATCTCTTCCTGAAGCATCAGATGCAAGTCAGGAATCATCGATGGGCAGAACTTCAGCCCATTACAGAGCAAACAAACACAACATTTTGATTGTTAAAATGCAAATTGCAATGTTTTGACTAATTAAAATTTCATTTCGGTTGGCTAAATAAACATTTTTATGCATTTAATAAAAGTACATTAATGCTTTTATTATTTAAAATACGAATTAGCACAAAATATTAAATGAAAAAAATTAAATGCATTCTGCATTACACTTTAATGCGCTACTTATAGTTATTGAGAATAAATGTTTTTAGGTTGTAGACCGCATTTCTTAGCTTTTACCTTGCCAATGAAGCAGCAGCCTCCACCATCAGAATCCAGAGACAGCATGGACATCTACTGGGCCTCACTGAGAAATCTCCTTTCTGAATATTCTACCAAAACTATAAAGCAGACCAACTTTATTAATATACAGTATGTGTCAAGATATAGACCATTAAAGAAAGCAGGCAAAACTGAATAGTTGTGTCCAACCTCTAAAGTCCATTGAATTCTGCTCAAAACTCAGAAATGAACACACTCTGTTACCAACTCGAAAATTAAACTTGTCGATCAAGAAGACACGACTCAAAGTGACAACATAAGAATGCTGGGACTCAAAGATGGTACCAAGAAAGATAGTCCAATATCTTCAGTCATCCAGATGTGTGAATTTCTCAAACTTTGTCCCCGAGACCATGCAGTTAATTTCATGTATACTAGTGATGCAGATTTTACTGCCCTTCTGCCTCATAATATCCAATTTTCTACATTTACAGGCTTCCAACTAATTCTGAAGGAAGCAAAATTTTACTTTTGAAGGATCTCTGACCTATTTTTTCCCATGCTTTTGTCCCTTTATAGAGCAGGATGACCATGTCACCAGTTGTCCAATCAATCAATCAATCAATCAACATTTATTTATATAGCACATATTCATACAAAAAAATGTAGCTCAAAGTGCTTTACAAAATGAATAGAAAAATAGAAAACACAATAAAAAATAAACATAAGTCAACATTAATTAACATAGAATAAGTAAGGTCTGATGGCCAGGGCGGACAGAAAAAACAAAAAAAAACTCCAAAAGCTGGAGAAAAAAAATAAAATCTGTAGGGGTTCCTGACCATGAGACCGCCCAGTCCCCTCTGTGCAATCTACCTAAAATAAGTCAAACAGTCCTCTTTGTATTTAGGGTTTTCATGGAAGGACCTGATGATGATGGTCACGTAGACTTCTGGCTTTCAGTCCATCAATGTTGGTGCATCATGATGCTTTGAGTAGGTGATGGTGGCGCAGGTTGCCACCACAAAGAAACCGGAAAAAGAAACAGACGAGAGAGTTGGGGTCAGTCCGGAAAGCATGTTCCACTGAGCTTCAGCCGTATTTATTTTACCTTGTTAAATAGAAAATGAGTTTTGGATCAACACATTCCCAATTCAATTTTAATGCCAACACCGCTTCATTCTGACAATGTCTTCGCTCATACTGTGCTGCTTGCCATGTTCATCTTATTCAGCACATTCTTTTTTAAGCTCACAATCAAGTTATGACATGAATACTTTATTGTTGTCTGCAATCTCTTTTTGAGCTGTGTTTATTTTCCTTATATGATATCGATGTTATACATTATTAAGTGCACCTCTGTTCAGCTGGGGACTTTTTGCATTGTGTGTCTGTTTGATGAGTTCTGTGGAGTGGGAAGATGGCAGCCTTATTACATTTGCTGTATGATTTTTTGGTCACCAGGTTCTGCATTTACTCCTCTTCCTATTTTCTACCCTTTCCTTCTTGTCTTTTATACTATTGTAATGAGGCATTGTATATTGTAATGAGACATCTTTCGGTGAATCACATACTCGAGGACATCAGTAGAAATTAAGGGCAAGTGCATTTAAAACTGAAGCCAAGAAGCACTTCTTTACACAAAGAGTTGTGAGACATATAGTGGAAACAGATAACTTAACAACCTTTAAGCAGAATCTGGAGATATTGAGACAGATCCGCTATTAGCTAAATAAACAGGCTTGATGGGCCGAATGCTCTCCTCTTGTTTGTCAGATTTCTTATGTTCATTGAATTTCTAGGTTTTTGTGTAATTCCAGAGCAGCACATTTGTTTAGTGGTACCACAGCTGCCTTGCAGTAGGGTGGAGTTTGGATGTTCTCCCCGTGTCTGCATGGGTTTCTTCTGGGTGATCCGGTTTCCTCCCACTGTCCAAAGTCATGGAGGTTAGGCAGATTGGCGATGCTAAACTGGCCCTATGAAGTATGTGGTGTGTGAGAGTTTGATTACCCTGCAATGTCCAGGGGATTGTTCCTGCCCTTTGCTCTATACTTGCTAGGATAGGCTTCAGCCCCCAGAGATCCTACTTAGGATTAAGTAGGTTTAGCAAATGGTGTTATATTATAAGAGTAAGGCGTTAAATTGTAATCCAGAAACTTTACTATGCAAATAGTTTGTAAACTGTATTAGAGGAAATATATTTTAATTATGTTATACAATATACATAAATGTTTTGAAACCATAAAATAATACAGGTACATATCTGGGGCAGTTTCCTGTCTTGCATCAGCCCCTGATGACCCCAACTTGAGTTAACCAGGTCTAAGAATGTTATACTATGCTATAAATAAAGCATGTTTTTACAAAATAAAATTTCTGTATTATATGGGCCTGATTTTTTAAAAAAGTATTTTGTTATATCCCTTAGTGCATTAAATTATTATGCTTAATTAATTAAAACATAGGGTTAGTTTGTTTATTTTTCTTCAGGTTCCAAGCATAAAACTATATTTTCTAAGACAGGTTGCAGGGTCAAGTGATTAAAATATTGTACCGTTAAACAACGAGGTTGGTGATTCACTGTGTGCTATTTAGTTGCTGTACTGTGTATCCCTGAGGTATTTTGCTTAGCCAAAAAAACACTTGTAAACAAATGTACTTTGTGTAGCTATGCACTTGCAAAGCAACACGGGATTGTGTTCAAAATAGAAAAATACTCTGTAAAGCTTATTAAAAATAAAAGATTTTTTTTCCTTGATAAAGAAGGCCTGGCATCATTCCATTAATTTACAGCTGCTTCCTTTTTCAGGTATTATTTAGGCTCTTGGTGGGAGATGTGAAATTTGGGGAAGCAGCCGTTTTCCTCACTACGCTTGGTGTTTTTAACATCCTGCTCCTGTCATGGATTTGCGTCATCTTGTATGTCACAAAGGTGGAATATTGGCCTTCTGTCCAAGATGTCCCCTGGGAACAACTCTGTAGCCTTGCTGCTCTATTACTAGGTAGGGATATTAACTTTAACAAACAGGAAATATGTAACATTAAACTGTAAATTGTAACTTTCTATGTGCTAGTATTATTTATTCTTTTAAAACCTGCAAATTTGTCTTTGTTTGAATTACCTAATTCTGTTTTCTGTACTTCACATTGACACTTATTTTGCCTTTTTTTTTAGCTTTTAACTTGCTGGTAAACTTTGGAATTGCACTAACCTACCCCACCCTTATATCTGTGGGCGTCTTTCTGAGTGTGCCAGTCAATTCAGGTGAGCAGTCACGGAAGCAGCACTCCGTCACACACTGGCTCAGAGCCGAGAGGTCTTTGTTATATCCAAGGAATTAGTTTTCTTTTTGTCAGGAAAAATCTGTGATACCTAATAAAATAGAAAATAATTCCATTAATTAAGTAAGAGTTAAAAAACACAAAGCAAGCATTAGGCTTTTCATGATTTCACATGGGTAAATAGAAAATTGTAACGTATTTGTATCTTTATTCAAGTTGGTAACACTGCAAATATTGAGAAATACGGCAGGAAAATTTCTTAAGACTCATAATGTAACAGTAGACTTGTTTTCTTTCATTTGTCCATAAAGTGAATCGTAACATTTTAAGTAAGTGCTTTACTTTAATTTTTATTGCCAGCTACAAGCCTGTTATTGACAGCAGCAGCTCTCCGCTATCCAACAAAGTAATCTTTATATGTATGGGAGGGCTTTTGTTTGTTTTTTTATATTTCTATTTTTGTTTTTTGGGAGCTTCTGTACAATGTTATTTTATCCTTGAGAACAAATAAAGTATCATTTAACCTAGGGAACACATTTCAGTGAAGAATTTCATTACACACTGCTCATTACTGAGGAAGGAAACACTTTATGACCAAATATAGTTAACTAAACCTGATGTAAATATCAAGGAGACTGAAAACTTCAACGGTGTTGAGTTCCCAGTTTAATAATATAGGACTTATTTGTGTGAAAAAAGGCAGATAGATGCTGCCCAGATGGGAAAGTGTGCTTCTTCTTGTTCAAAGAGGCTGTGGACAGCACAGTTGTGTTGCCTACATTGGTCTATCGCCAAAGGATATCCATTTTCATTTAGAGACCTCCTTGACCAAAGACCATAAGCAGATATGACAGGTCTTTGGTTGCAACGGCCTTCTGCCTGAGAACAGGAGCAGAAGCATTACAACCTGCTAATCCATTTTCCCAGTGCCCTTTCAAATTACTCACAGTAATGAGACATTCACCATGCTCACGTGTTTGACAACATATCACAGTAAATATATCCTAACACAGGGTCATGGGCGTCTGCTGGAGCCAATCCCCACAAGCAAATTTTAGGACACCAACACTTTCATCCCCATTTAATCAAACTAAACCAAGGTAAACACAAATAGCCGCTATGTGCATAAAATGAAACAGAAAAGTCCAAAATGAACACAGGAAGCCATCAGGGTTTGTAATTCCATGAATTTAGTCAACAGGTAGGAGGTCCATCCTGCAGTGCATTCTGTTCAGAATGAAATGCCTCCTACCAGTGGCTGCGGGATTTATAGCTGGGGAACTGAAAAGGGGCGGAGTCAAATGCTGTCACTAGGCGTCTTCTCAGTACTGTGGCGGGACTAGGACAAAGTTAGTGCCAGTATCCCTGGTATGGTAGTATACATTTTAGAGGAGTCTGAAGGGTAATCCACAGAATGCATGCATGGCAAATATCTCTGAACAATGAATACAAAGAGGTAACAGGAGCAACAATTAGAGTATTAGTCTGCTCTGCTGTCAATGTAACAAACCTAAAAATATTGCTAAATAATTGTAGATGGAAAAGCTCTTCAAGTTTCTTTAATTATTTATAAAAAAAAAATTGTTGAAGAGTTAATGCAGCCGTGGATCTGGAGATTACTGACTAATGCAGTCATATCAACATTACAGCTGTAGACTTGTGTCTACAAACAACGGAAGAGTTCAGCAAAGTCCGTCTTGCTGCAACTGGAATTATTGGACTAGGATTCCTGCTTTTGTTGCTGCCTGAGGAGTGGGATGAGACCGCCCTTCGTTGCATTGAGAGGATTAAGAGGGACAGACAACGAGAGGAGAGTCCAGAAGATGGAGACGAGAGTGGAGTGGTGACACGAGGCAAAAGCAAAATGGCAGTCCTAACTTGAGAGTTTAGTGCGATTGTGAATGCTTCCATCAACAAATCTTCCCTGGGAATGGTAGCTGGTTATTTTATTTATTTATTTATTTAATATAAATTTGATTTTTTGCTTAACAATATTGTATTAGAGCAGATAACCAACAGCCTAAATGCTGTTTACAACTACATTTCCAATAAATAGAAGATAAAACAAGTATTTAATATTTACTTATGTGTTTGCTTTTGCATTTTTGTCTTACAGAAGCCTGCTTTCAGCTTTATTACCTTGGTGCCTGATCCTGAATGCTAGCAGAAGAATGCATTTTCCTCCCTTGGTGGAATAGTTTGGCTAGTCAGTAAATGCTCAAATCTTTCAAAGTTGGCGGCTGATGCTGAGAGGCCTTGAATAATTGTGGCTTTACATCCATCTTAAATTGAACAGACAAAAAGCATCTTTCTTTTTATCTTGAAAACCTTGCAAATAATTTTGGTTGCATAGTCTTATCATCTCATCATGTCCTATCCTAGAAGCTTGAAGATTTATAATCTAACAGTTTGCTCTTTAAAGCTCTCTTATATGACAACAAGGCAGACATATGAGGAAAAAGTGTGGACTTGCAGCATGTGTAAAGACTGCTGTTTCAAAATCAAAAATTCCAAAACAAAGTTTATTTATTGGCATGAATTGCTTTACAGATGTTCCGACTGTAGCATAACTAACATCTGTGCTCTGGTTAGAGGGCCAGAAAACAGAAGAGACTAAAATTCAGACTTTAAAAAAACCCCTGCAAGACTCTGCCACCTGCATCTTCTTCTAATCTGGGAGAGCTGCGATCACAATGATGAATGTTTTGCGAACTTGAATGTATGAACACCAATACCAAAAAGAAAATTTCTAAGTCTTGATCTTCAAGAAGTTCAAATTTTAAAATCTATGAGCAAGAAAGAACTTTCCTCCTAGCATGACAAAACAGATCTGATGTATGACAAGTCTATAGAATACATACAGATATTGTATGTAATGGGAGAAGAACTGACACATTATACAGACATTACTCTTTATTACAGTTTTATGCAAGCACGTATACTTTTTTTAAAAAAATAAATAAATCTAAAATATATGACCATCTGCCTGTCCATTTCTTAAAAGATATTTTTTTGTCTTTGGCTTAAGTAACACTAGAATAGAACGAGCTAGAGGAACCAAATATGCTGGAAAGTATATTTGGTTAATCCAGAATCTACAGCTCAAAAAGAACAACCATGACGGATGTTAGTACAGTGTGAGAGAACATCGAGACCTCTACTCCATTCCTAGTTAGTGAATGTTGTATCCAAACTGGGGCTGATAATTCCTTTACTAAATTTTTAATATTTCATACTCTCACTAAAACTATTCACTTTTCAAGGCCACAGATTTCTTGTCATAAAAATAATATAAGATTACAAACACTGGTCTGCAAAAAAAAAAAAAACTTTTAGATGTCCTTTACAGAAAATATAAATTACACATGCAATTGTTTTAAATATGATTATTATTTACAAAAAGAAGTCACTTGGTACTTTTTCCCTCTTGTAGTCCTCTGAAGGTGCTTCATGGTGGAAGGACAAACAGACATCTGCTAACACAGTCTCACTCCACTTTCCACTATGCTGTCCCTCTGTCTGAGAGATGTCCTGGTGGACCGTCTTCCCGTGTTCATCAGAGGGCCCCCATGTTCTCTTTTACCTGGTCAAGACAATAGATGAATCAACCCAACCTTTCTATAAAAAACATTTAAACTACAGCATTCTCTCTTCTGGACAATAAACAATAAACAGGCATTTTTCTAACCTTTTAAGTATAAATTCCTGGCTATTGTAAAGGAATAAGCCAAGAGAAAAAAAATGCTGATCAAGAACCAAAATTACGTAGCAACACTTAATTTTGGGTTGTTTCCACCTCAACTAATATTAAGACTGACATTTTTTTCAGCTCAAAATATACTTCAAATAATATTCCAAGCATGAAAAATACTTATTTTTAAAAAACTTAATTATTTTCTAAATGGTGTTTTTCAATAAATCCTAAATCTTGCAGAAATCTTACAGAAACAGCACATCTAAATGATTTTTTTGATGCAGACCAGTAAAACTTAAATATTTTAACTAGAACTGAAGACGGAATTACTTCAATTTAAATAGTTTTGCAAAAAAAAAAAAAAAATCTTCCAAGTTATATTCAATTAAAAAAGCATCACATTGAAATTGCCCAGCAATTTTTTTTCACTTTTTTATTTATTTACAAACTTTCCCTTATTGTAAAATGCATATGTATTAAGACTTGAAATGTGGGGAGAGGAGGCCTATTTTTTCTACCCCATTTAGTTAAATTAATATTAGACGAGGACATTTTCTGTAATTTCCTTTTTAATACCATGTAAAAAAAAAACCCAAAAACCGGGAAAGAGCCCATGTCTGTATTTTTCAAGGCTGTATAAAAAAAAAATAAGAGAACTGGATAATGTCATGCAAAAAGAAGAATTTAAAGACAGGGGATAATATTTTAAATTCTACCACTTCAAATATAAAGAAGATTAGGTTGCTTAATTTACTCAGTTTGTATATGTCTGTGTTATTAGAATATGAAATATATCCCAGGATGGACAATATTCCTTAATGCCAGGCATTAACAAACACATCATTTTATGTTTCCAATTTCAATTTTATTTCTAGCTGTTCCAGTAAAGTTTTTTTTTTTTAAATAAATGCTAAAATTCTATCTTGTTAAATTAAAAAAATATGGACATTAGAGCATTGTGCATGAGCATTTTATTCCTGGCTCATGAAAGCATCCTGCATGTTTGCTTGCCAAAGGTCCACAATCTATTTAGAGACTTTAAATGCTGACGATTGACTCTTTAACCAGTAAGTCCTGACCTGATGGATCACACTGCAGATAAGCAAACCAAAAGCAATATCTCTGTGAAGTTTTACCAGGCTGCAACACACTTCTTTACCAAGACATATGTGTCGCTTACAGACTGGCATGTTTGCCAAGCTATTGGCTTCCAAAGCACTTCTTATTAACTAGCATAACCTTAAAAAAGATTTCAGATAATTATTTCCCAGGCTTTTTTATGATTTTAAAATGTATTTTAATGTAAAGCTCTAATATAATGATTGCAATACAAGTCTTTCTATTGTCATATTAAACCAAATTGTTGTATTAATAGGCATGTACATAATTTGTAAATATCTTTTACAATAAAACTTTACTGACATTTTGTATATGATCACCTTTCTTCATCCATATTTATATACTTTTTCAAGTAATCAAATCTTTCTTTTCTCTGGTTGGATATATGACAAGCCAATCTAACATGTAAAAATACTAGAAATTAAGTCATTTTAAACAGAATTATAAAAAAGTTATAAAGCATACAAAGATACCCCCAATGTTCTGCGGAATTAAAATTATTGCACAGTGGTGCAGAGATCAGGGCTGCTTCCTCAAGACTCCAGAGGACTGGGTTTGAATCCTGGCCTGTACACCGTTGGAGCTGGATTTTACATTTACAGTACCAAGTGTCCTAATGGGTTTTTCACAGTGTACTATGCTTTTCCATACAATCGAAAGATGTACAGGTTTGGCTGTTTGTTTACTCTGATTTGACCCAGTATGAATAATGTGGATGCGTATATAAATTTGCCCTGCAATGGACATTGTCCGATCCAGGCCTGTCTTCTACCTTACACCAAGAAGTACCAGGATGGATTCAGACTCCCCTGACCATTTAACAAAAAAGAATTTGTCCAACAGAACTGTAGATGCAGCACTCTGTTCAAGAAAAAATTCAAAAATCACCAGGAATTCAAAAGCTGCTTCCTCTGGTGACTCAACATTATTTGATGACAAAATGGAAACATTAAATGTATATGAATTATTTTCAGGGACTCGGAGATAGGATTTAGCCATTAATTGGGTGCAGGCTATAAAGCATCTTTTAATTTAAATATACTAAGGGGCTCTGTCCCCTGCTCGCTTTGCTCGCCAACCCCTGGATGGGCTCTATGCACTAGCTACTTTGCGGCTCTGTCGCTCACGTATGGGGAAGCAGATATACAATTCAAACAGATTGTTATTTTCATGGGAATTGTTACATATGCATAATAGAACTAACTATTTTACATTACAGCGAGTAATTAACCATAGTAAAAAAAAAAGTAAATTGAAATAAAATTATGTTTCATGTTATGTTAAATAGAGATATTCGTTGCGTTATACGTTTTTGTTCTGTTTGGCTTTGAAATTAACATGCAAACACTTTTTAAATTCACACTTTTACTGTAAAACTTCAGTAAAAACAATATTTGGAATTAACTTTTCTTCAATTTTGCATTGAATTTTGATTCTGTATTTGGACTTACATCTTGACAACGCAACATATAACTGCCCATGAGTGAATATCATTTCTTTCTCTCTAATAAATAAACTGACTTTTTCGAATGTTTGTCTCTGCGATTTGTTAATTGTCATAGCAAAAGCTACTCTAATGGAAAACTGCAAATGTTTTAATACAAATGCCATATCAATTCCAAGTCTCATATGTCTCACATGAATAAAACCCAGCATTCTGCAGTAAGGACATCATACCAATCATAAAAACATGGTGGCAATGGTGTGTGATATTATACAATGCTTTTCTGCATTACAATCTGGACCACTTCTCTAGATGATGTAATAATGAATTCTACTCCATATTATGAAATTATTAAAATCAATGTTCAATTACCCATCAATGTGCTGAAGCTCAAGTTTAGTAGTGTCATGCAGCAAGACAATGACTCAAAACACAAAAGAAAGTCCATACAATAATGGAGAAAAATAAATAAATTAAAAGTTTTCGACCAAGCAGGTTAACCTGCAGACTTACAGAAAGTGGATATGCTGTTCTACTTAAATAAGCAGTTCCTGCAGTGTTTCAAAATAAAAGAAGCTTTGCAAAGAAAAGCTGGACAAAATTTATCCAAAATGCTAAGAAAGACTGATTGGTGTGTGTGTGTGTGTGTGCCCTGCGGTGGGTTGGCGCCCTGCCCGGAATTTGTTCCTGCCTTGTGCCGTGTGTTGACTGGGATTGGCCCCTGAGACCCCTGTGACCATGTGTTAGGATATAGCGGGTTGGATAATGGATGGATGGACTGATACTGAATTAAAGAAAGTGTTTGGATGGATTCATTGAAGCTAAAGGTGGTACATCCTGTTATAAAGTGTTATGAGATCTTTCTTTGTCACATAGTGCTACTTGGTATAGTACAACTTTGTTAAGTCAATAAATACCATAATAAAGAAAATATATCTTATTTGTTAACCCAGGTGTCTTTTATCTAATATTAAACTTTCATTGAAGACTAGAGATGAGGGAACTACATGGTGTTCCTTTCGTCTTTGGAGAAATCACAGTATTCGAGAAGTCAATGAGGATGGACAAAAAAACTAGACTTGACTAGATTATAATGGTGCAATCATCTTTAAAGTTTACCTGATGGCTATGGAAACATCTGCCAACTCTACTGGATCAATTACTGCGGCCAAAAAGGCGACCTGAGCTGCCAACCACTGCATCACTGTGCCTCCATTAGATCAAAGAAGAAAGAACACAGTCAGAGACAGCAAACTTATATTACGTTAAAACAAAGCAGAAATACCGAAATCGTAGTCACAAGTCAGAAAAAAATATATACTGTAGGTCGTTTTATGTTGATTTATGTGAATTATGTGTATTGCTTTGTGTGCTTTTCAGAAAACAGCCCAGCAGCAGTTCACCACCCCCACCTCTCGCACTGCCACTGCCGCAGCAGCACACAGGGAAATGCACGCAGCAACAGACGTTTTATCTTGATTTATGTGAGAAACTATTGCTTTTGGTGCTTTTCAGAAAATTTTTGGAAAAATATTCAGTTCTAGGAGAAATGTGAAAAAAATCAGTCCTTAAACAATTAAAGGCAGAAAACTCAAAGTGGCATGTCATGATTGAAGCCACAGGCTCTCCAATCTGTCTGTGTTGATGCTTTGTACGTTTTTTTCTATTAAAAAGATAAAAAATATCTAGTAAATAGTAACAAATGTTTCATTATAATTGCAATAGAGTTTCCTGTGTTTGGTTGGCGTCGGGCTCTTTCATTTTTTATTTTCATTCTCCACGTGGCTAATTATGCATGCAGAGATAACTCGCTATTTATGCCGTATATGTATGAACCTGTATTATTTACTTATTTGTTAAGCTCCTTAAATTCAGTTCACCTACTGTACACAATATTAATGTATCTTTATAGCTTTACATTTTACAGTGTTTACTTTTAGGAAAATGGAAAAAAACGGGTATGAATACCAATTCTGTAGTAGTTCACCAGCTGTCTTAGCACCTTTCTCTGCTAACCCCGAGTTTCTCTCAGTGTTCCAGTCTGCAGTGTGTCAGCCAGTAGGCTATAAATACATCAATACTAACTGGGAGCATGATGGTGTGCTCTTCATAGTACCAACCAATGCACGACCATGCCTCGTGAGATCAAAGGGGAAAGAACATAGTGAGAGATGCGCAAGCTTCGTAACCAGTCTGTAAAGTAAATGATCAGCATTATATACCTTGAGAGGCAGTCCCATGCAATGTTGGCTCTGGGGGATGTCATGCTGGCCTCGCAACGCATTATGGGACTCTGTAAAAAAAAGTCCTCCTAAACTGGATGAATTATCAGTAAATAATTCACCAAACAAGGGTGAATGTGAAAGCAGCAAATTCACTGTGAATAAAGCTTTGGTGAAATTAGCTGATCAACTCTTTTGAAAACATGAAAAAGTTCAGCATCAAAATTTTGCAATAATGGAGGAAATCAGGAAGAAGACAAATACTTTTTCACTGATTTGTATATTGCTGATACCTGCTTGAACCAATTCTGTTTCATAAATGACAATTTGTAACGTTTATCGGAGTTACTTATGCATGGACCCCAGAAACAGATTTAAATCAAAAATGGTGGCAAAAAAAAAAACTTATTTTTAAAATAAAAACAAATTCATCTAATTCAACACAGCATTTTCTGTAATACTTTTTTGTAATAATCATCATTTATTACACCAATAAATATTTTTATAGTATAAAATCATAATTAGCAATCAACAACTGATAGTTTAAGTTACCAAGTGAAAAATAAAAAAAATGAACAAGAAAACACAAAATATTCATTTACACTTACAGGTTAAAATTTTCTGGACCATAGGAGTGGAACAACTACAGTATCAACTTGTCTTTCTTTTCTAAGTATTCTTTGCAATGTAGCATAAGAACCAGTACTGGCTACTTGTGTAAACAAGTGCAACACCTAGAAAGGTATTCCAAGTATTCTATGGTACATTTCCAGTTGCCAGAATGGCAGCCATTAAATGGAATACGGTCCAGAATGCCAATGGCTAGCGGAGACCAAACAGCAGCATAGTCATAGTGTAAATCTATATTCCTGGTCAAAGCTTGAGGGATGTAAAATATAAAAATGAATACTAGCTGGGATTAGAGAAGAACAAACTGATGAGCTAGTGGAGACATTTGGAGATGAGGTGGAGTCACACTGGCAGTTACACCCAGGATGGCTGTGGGCAAGACTAATATAGGACTAAAGTGTGTATATCACTCCTTCCTTGATCATTTTTTCAAGTGTCTTCAACTTAACCCTCTTTAAATTACTTTATAAAAATAATAAATAGTTGATATGAATTTTTAAAGAATGTCAGCGGCACCCTGCATAAACATACAAAAGTTTCCAGATATTTTTCTTTTTATAAACTATAAAGTAATTGTCCCATTCACCGCTATTGTTGTAAAAACAGAAGAAAATATTATACAGTAGTACAAAAACAGAAATGTACATTAAAGAGAATAGCCAGTAGAAAATGGCAACTGCAGCAGTCCAATATCTATTTAAAAATGTTGACAAAATCCAGTAAAAACATTTTTCCAGTCTGGCTGTCCCCATAAAAAAGTCTTCAAAGAGTTTCTAGCATTCTTTGAATGGAAGGAAAGGAGAAAGAAACTTGGTGACTCAGTGATCTAGGAGACTGAGGTTTCCAGAAACCACTTTGTTTTCAAGCACAGAACCGCTTGGGATGGTGATTTTACATCCATGATTTGCGATGATAATCACTGATCCCTGCAAAAGACAATACGTCCAAGTTATTTATGTTCATTTATATACAAATATCAGTTCTAGGAGGTTGATTCTGTTCATCTGAACATAGTTTTTTTTTTTTCTTTTGATACGCTTCATCACTCATCCAAGTGACTTCCTCAGTCTCAGTTGACTGCAGGTTTCTCCAACCTTATAGACAGTACCTTGGCCTAATGACTGAACTAGCACCATTGACTAACAATGGGCTGTGTGATCAGTGATATGCAAATTGTCCATTGATCAATGGCCTTGAGTACCATTAACAGAGAGTTGGGGAATGGCTGCAATCACCGCATTGTAAGATGGTGAAAGATGTCCCCTTTGGTCCCCTCCTCTGTCCAGATGAACAGAATCAACCTTCTAGAATTTCCTTACCTGGATTATTGAGCATGCATCAAGACACAAATATCAGTTCAAAATATCTGTAACAAATGACTATTAACCCATATACACTGGAAAAACATAATCTACTATAGAAACAATTGTGAGGACATGCGATGGATATGTGTTTCCACAAAAAGGTCACAGACTCCAGTTCAGTCCCTGACATTTGTATATACTCTGTGTTCACATGGATTAAAAATGATTGTCACATTTAAACCAGCCCCATAAGTGACCTCGCGATAGGGCTGGTCTTAGTCAAGCTTCATTGCCTATACCGGCTTTGGCTACTGGTAACACTGTCCAGAAAGATGCAAGTCTGAGAAACTTCAAATGAGCAGCATCATCTTGTAACTGAGAAAGAAGTGTTACAAAAAAACAGGACATTTAATTCCTATGGCAGTCAATGTCTCAGTAGATTTTGCATGTTCTTCCTGTGCCCACATAGGTTTTCACTGGGCAATATTTTTTTCAAATGCACAGTAATCAATCTATAAATTGTCATGCCTGTCCCACATATTGAGAACAAATGTTCTAACAGAAACAGCTTGTTTTATATTAAAAAAAATGTTTCTACATGTACATTTGGAGTTATTCTCAATTTGTAGATATTTTTCTCTGCCACATATGGTCTGGATGTGATTACATGGTTAAGTCTATGTCCATATGCACACAATCTAAAGGTGACATACAAATGTCTTCATTGTCCTGTGTTCTATGTTAACACCATGGTCCTGGAGGAACGTTGTTTCGTTTCACTGTATGCTGTACTACTGTTTATGGATGGAATGACAATAAATGCTCTTGAATCTTGAATCTTGAATGAGAATGGGAGCCATTTTATTTAATCTCATGTCCTTGAGAATTGCTGTTCTTTGTTGCACTGCTCACATGCTTGAGCACAGCCTAAAAATACCTAAACTTATTATACTTAACTAATTTTTAGATGTTGAAATTTTGCTCTAAAATCTCAATTTGTATCTGTGTTTTTTCCCCCCAAAAGTTCTTTACCTAAATTGAAGATCCCTGTATTTTGAATATCAGTATTCTAGAGAAAATAACTATAAAGAGATCTCTGTCTTCTTAATGAAATGAAAAAGTGCTTATGTAATTTTTTCCTTATATAGCACCTTTCACAGACCAAAGCCGAAAAGCAGTGCATCATGATACAGTCAAATAAATGGACAGCAGAAAATTCACATATAAACACAATAGAACAATATGACTCACAGGAATGCTACACAAAGGCTTGTCCAAAGAAAAACGTCTTAAGTTGACCTATGAATGTCTAAATGAAATGAGCCAGACAGAGGACCAGGAGGAGATTATTCCATATTAATGGTGCAAAAGACTGAAAAGCATAATTACCACATAGCTTTAGTCTGGCACGTGATTTCCCAGATCTAAGAGCTAAACGAGCAATGTGATGACACTCAAGGGTCACTAATGTACTGGGGCCTGGCTGCGGAGGGATTTATAAGTGAAAAATAATATTTTGAATTGAATTATTAATTCTAACGGCAGCCAATGGAGTGAAGTCTAAAGAGGTTTTTAAGATGGAAGAAACAATAATGATGAGGGACCTTACATGGGCATCAAAGGTGAGGGTCCGCTCAAAAATGACACCCTGGTTACAAAGACATGTTTGAGTGTAAGTAGACATCTTTGTAATTCTTTGATTAATGACAGGATGCAAATCAGGCGGGGCAAAGATGAAGACCTCAGTTTTCTGTGGATTTAATCATAAATAAGTGACAGATAATTATTAGCTTTGAACAAACAATAAACCACGAAAGCTAGCTTGTGTAATTGTTGAAGCTTAAAGGAGCAGTAACGCTGAATATCATCATCATATAAGTGGTAAGAGACCTTGTCAAACAAACTAATAAACTGAGCTCAGAGTTATATATACAGTATAACAAAAATAAAAGGGACCTCAAGGACAGATCCTTGAGACATGCCACATGACAACGAGGAACTTGCAGAAGTGTACTCACTCACACAGATGTAAAAATGTCTATCATATCAGGTAATGATGAGAACCAGGCCAAGGTTGAACCCAAAATGCCCACAAGATAATGGAATCTGTTCAGGAGGGCCCCATGGTCAACAGTATCAAAAGCTGTTATAAGATCTAACAAAATGAATACTAAACACTGCTCTATCAGCAGCCATATTGTAAGGAAATCATTGGAAACTTTTAAGAGAGCTGTCCCTGTGGAGTAGCATTTCTGGAAGCCTGACAGATAAGGATCTACTACCTTCTTCTTTTTCAGAAAGTCACACGACTACAATTCCTCAACGTTTTCTAGAATTTTGGCAAGAAATGGAAGCTTGGAGAAGGTCCTATAATTTTTGGAACAGAGGCATCAAGGTCTGCCTTTTTATCAATGGGTGAACGATACCATGCTTGAAGCAACTAGGTACATTCCCAGATGGCAGAGAAAAGTTTATAGTCTGTAACAGAATAGTTCCAATGGAGTCGAGAACTTTTAAGAATGGTATAGGCAAAACATCTAGCCTGTTACCTAATGGTTTCATTTTCATAATTATAAACATTAGATCATCCAGGAGCACTGTAAAATCATTGTGAGCGTTTAACAAAAACAATTTAAATCATTACCGATTGTTTCTTCAGGTGCAGACACTACAGTATGCTGGCTTTAAACTTCAATTTCTATTTTGCAGACTACTTTTGTATTTCTTTATGTTATCTGCATTCTTAAATCTTTCATTACAACAACTTTAACCATGGTCATTGTGTACATTAATTACAATACAATATTCTTTCCAATGTATAATTTACCATCATCAACAATCAACTATAAAGATACATTTTCAAGATGTAAACTGATTATTTTTTCTACCAGACAATTAAAAATAATGTGTCGCCCTCAGTAAGAAAAGCTTGAAACTTACAATAATAAAACATGTGCCTATAATAAAATTACATCATTATAATATGACTATGTTTATATTGCTATACAGGGCAGTATAGGTTTAGTAAGCTTAAAAAATGCTTGTTGCAAATCATAATGAATTTTAACTATTTACTGTCACTAATATTCCTTTTGTACCTCCTGAATAGGATTAGGTAGGTCTGGGAATCTTATGTTATGTCATAACTAAAATTTGAAAGTAAATTTGTTTTTAAGTGAATGGCATACTTTGCTAAATTTGAAATGGCAAACATTTTTAATTAAAAAAGTTTCCCTGCCAAAAGAGTCAACAAAAAATAAGTGGGACATAAATAATAAAACAGAAAAAAAAATGAAAAATACAAGGGGGCTTATTAATAATAATGTTGTCCAAGTTATAATTAGGCAATTTATATTCAGATTTCACTTATGTTAAATTTCATAAATAATTTAATTTCTAGAAGTAGATGGCGTACCATCATTTTCTTAACATTTTCCAATTCAAAGAGACAAAAGAGCTGAACACCATTTTTTAACTCTATGGAGTCCATTAACGAAAAAAAAAAGATCATTTGACTTTAGACTATTATACTGGGCTATTAGGCTATTATACTATTTAAAAAGTCTGGGAGATAATTGGGGAGTTTACTTATCAAAATTTTCTAAATAATTGTATACTAATGAAAACATCAAAAAAACAATTACTTGAGAAAAGCAAAAATTTCCCTCTCATTCTATCCAGTAGATTATCTAATTGCAAAAAGGATTAAATGCAGTTTAGCAACAAAACATGTTTTGTGAAACAATTGGAACAATAGGAATATTAACTTGTTGACGATCAGATTATCCTTAATTCCTCATCCTTTCCTCCATTAAAGGTATCATTGTGGTATTTTTCAAGTCAAAGTTATCTATTCACAAACATGTATTTATGTATTTTGTCACATGAAATTGTGTTCTAAAGTTGTGTTTTCTATCAGTTTTAAAAATTATCTTGCCTGCACTGGTGTTTTATAATCTAATTACTATGGGGGCTCCATTACCTAACCAGAAAATAAAAGCCTAAAAACTTACTGAATATGGCAACTTTGAAACTGCAAAAACTTTAGTATAAGAAATCACGCCTTCCATGTTTCCTACACATGATCTGAAAATAATAATTTCATTGCATACTATTTTTCTTAATATAAGAATGTATTTCCTATTTGTTCCAACTTTTCACAAAACTTTTAAAAATTGGGGATTGGTGATATCAGTATGGGAGTGTCATTTTATGGTATTTTGAGGATGCTGATCATGATTATTATCATGTTTTTGAAATTTGATTCTTTACTTGAGCATGGGAAATATTATTATTATTATTATTATTATTATTATTATTATTATTATTATTACCAGTGGTTCTGGCCCTCTAATATCCACTCCAAAAATATTAAAAATGCCAGGTTTTATACATAAGCATGGGGAGTGTTGTTTTAGACTGTTTCAAGGTCAGTGATTAAGAATATAATGTAATTTTCGATTGTTGATCCTTTACTAAGGTCCTGGCCCTTTATGGAATTCTAGTAGGTGTGAAAAATGACAATTTTGTCTTACAATCCAGAATACATAGACTTTAAATACTTAAATTGATGCATACATTTTAGTACTTCAAACATCTGACATAAATATTCTTGTTTATTATACACTTTTGCCTCATGAACTAAAATATTACATTTCTTATGAGCACTCCTAGTTAGTCTGGTTTATGTTGATTATGAGTTTTTATATGTTGATTATTATGCATAACAGAAGGAGAGTCCTCCATATGTCTCAGGCAATATGCAATTCCTTCCCTTATATATGCGGCTAATACACGATAGCAAACATTAAACATCATATAATGGGTATATTTTATATTATAAGTTTTGATAAATAGATTTAACTAAAACATAGTAGCGGAATTCTGCTTCAAATCTTTATCTTGAGTGCCTAGTTTTATGTTATATGACATGGTTTACTTTAAAAAAAAAATGTATAAGAAATCTTTACTTTACCTTTAGCACAACATCCTTTCCAAAGGTAACATCACCAGACACAGTTAAGTGGTCAAGTTCCACAACATTTGGTATGTTTTCAAAACGAATTTGTAAGTCACGGACCTGCAAAAAACATGAAAAACACCATTTCTGCACAAAAGAAACTTTAACAACACACACCCACACACACTCTGCTCCTTTAAACAAAAAATACATGAACACTAAAACTGACTAGTTTTAGCTAATATACAGTAGTTGAGAACATCATAAAAGAAACCTTTACATTCACATTTAAAGTTACAGTATTTTTAAATTCCAGTACACATATTACCCAAAAAATATTATTTTAGTTACATGTAAAAAGTCAATTTAAACAATGTCAGTTATTAAAAACGTAGTTAACTCAGGTTAGCCTAACAGTAGACAAGTAAATCACTCTAGCTGTAGTGTAATACATTGGATTGGCATCATTTATTTGACTTACTGAAACTTTTTAAAATTAATCACTCAAGAAACAGAAACCTTTGTTAAACTAAGTTACTGTATGGTAATTTAACAAATACGTGTTGACTGCAGACATTCACATTTCTTAAATGTAAAATAATTCAGGTAAATACAAAACAAACCTTTATTTAAAGAAGTGTTATTCATATTTATTACTGTAGCTAATAATAGTACTTTAAAAATATGTTTCTTAATAATACCAGCTTTATATATCAAGCCACCAATTACACTCAATATATTATCACATGAAATAACTTTCTGTCATCAGATGGAGATGAAAAGTGTGGTCTAATGGAGATTGCTTTATGATATCCTAATGATGAGGCACACAATATTTGTGCCCTATTAAACTTGTTTGCTTTGTTTAAGCATAAATTAATCTAATTAATATGACCTCCAACAAATGTATTCTCATGTTTACCTTCAATTAAATCAACTTAAAGTAGTAAAGGCAACATACTCAAAGAACCATTTTAGAAGTCAGCCTAAAAATAATGGCATCCATTTATGTTTCTTTCTACATAAGTTAACTTTTTAATGTGACACCTAACAAACTCATTCTAGGTCTATTTTAAAGGGATGCAAAAATACATCTACAATAAGGCAGTTGCATATACATTGAGAATATTTTTGAGTGTCTCTTCTTTAAATATCAGCTTAATAATCATATTGTTTATTAATATAATCCAAATGTGCAGATACTTTATGATTGTTGTGCTATCTTGTCTTCTTTATTTGTGTTTCTGCATGTTTACTATTCATAAGCTTAATCGGCTCTGCACTCTCTCTTCAAGCTTTGGATTTATACATATACAGTACATTGAATTGACACATTATGCTATTATTTCTATTATTACCTCATATGTTAATTTTTAAAGAGCTGCGCTGATAATAACAGTTTGGAAGAGAAACTGCTGTATATAGCTGGAGTGCTTCTGTACTTACTGTATGTACTGCGTAAGAATAAAACTAAGCAAGCAAAAATGGAAGAATTTAAAGACAAATAGGTTATTTGTAAAAGCACTACTGTATGTGCACAGTGCAGATATAAATTGTACATTAACAGTGTACCAGGCCAGCAATGAGCATGCAGATGTTTGAAGGTCTAATTGCTATATTTATATTTGTTTTCTTGGATATTATTTTGATAAAGGAAAAACTAAGGAACAATTGTCTAATATGAGCCAAGGAGCTACTGTAGTAATGTCACTGTTAAATGTTTTTACCCAAAACTATTAGTGTATTCCTAGCAACCATCCCAGTTCAATATTTCAGGGTTCATCCCCCTAGTCACATAACTAAGATTGCAGTGTTACATGATAAGCAGGATTTTGGTACCTTGGAGAAGTGTGTTCCCAGTTTCACAAGCGGGATTGTATCAAACTCCCTTTCTTCACATAATATAAAAGATCCATTACACAGGTGATAGAGGTTTGACTTGACCAGTAATAGATCTGAGGTTGTCTTAACAGGAAGAAAACGGCTTCGAGGCACATTTACTCCTCGTGGATGACTGAAGCTGCCAATGGCAGAACCCGCTGCAGTCTCAAGGCGAATTATGTCTTGGCCACCTGGCAATATCTACAAGAAGGGCAAACAAAACAGAGAAAGTGAAAGAATAGGGAACAATTACATTGTCACTTAATCAAATTGTATCAGGCTGTCTAGATTTCATAGTGAATATTCTCTTTCATGTTTGTGGGAATACATGATAAGATTATGTTAATAATTTAAGTTTAATTAAGTGCAACCAACAGGATGCATTTAATCCACAGGCAAGTATTTGAAATTCTGGATCATTGAGTCACTATGTTGCCAGTGATAAAATAAATATAAATAAAGTGTATAATTAACTAACCATCTATTTGAAATTCTATTCTAGCAAACCAATAATCAGTAGTTATCAGTTAATTTGTTCATTAACAGCATTTCTAGTGACACACAATTTATATGTCCTTGCATTTTGTGTTATGGATAATATTGGTGTTGCTGGCATTCACACAGCATTTACTCAGAATTTAGCCTTAACAGTCTGTCAAGAGACAACAGGCCAGCATTAAAAGTATATGGAAAGTGCTTGTTTAAAAACAAAATATGCTGTATTGATTTGAGCTGTATTATTAGTTTTGAAGTGAGATTTGCCCCAGGTTATTTGCTCACATTTACAATTTAATAGTGTCCATACTTGATTGAGTGAAAAGAATTAATTGTGGACTCCTCCACAGGACAAAAAGGAGGTAGGATACTGGTGGGTTGAGGTGGTTGGCAGAAACAGAAAAAGATAGTGGGAGTTTTTAGTAAGCCCAAGTTAATCCATACATACAGACTTACCTGTTATTGTGTTTAGGGATAAACACATTTACTCATATTTATGATTTAAAGTAGTTTGCTCTGTCTGCCTCTGACATTTAGTTCCTTCAACATTAATGTCATGCACACAATGACAATACAAACAGTACCATTCGAAGGCCACAACAATTATCCTTTTAGCCATTAATTAATGTTCAGACCTGCTATTCTGTCTTAACATTGCTATTCTTATCCTGGTAACACTGGCAGCAAGGCAGAAACCCACACTGAGAACCATGCTAGTTCTAACAAAATCATTTTCTAATCTACTAATAATAGCAAATGGGTTAGCACATGTTTAAATGTACAATATGTAAGAAGCTGCTATTGCTGGTAAAATTCTAATAATGGGGATTTACGTTTTGAATTATGTTTTCTTACTTATTTTCTTATTATGGAGTCTGTCTGAGATTGTTCAGGTAAAGAAGACTGATGTTTTGAACTAAAATTGCTATACTCTGTAAAATTGTGCTGGAAAGTAAGGATTTCATTATACTTCATACACAGTATGTAACATTAACGAGTGTATAAACCTATAATACATTTTAATTTTTACCAGAAGTGGCAATAGTTTCATAGTATGCTTTATTTCTTCTGTTAATTGCATTATAAACTGGAGCCAATCCTGACAATATTCTGCCTCAATTACAGAATGATCACACACACACACACACACACACATACACTTAGTGTTTATGTCACATGCATGATATAGTCGATTTATAAGCACTAATTAACCTTCTGGTAATAAAATCTGAACTAAAAAATGCCTTAAGACCTGAACAATATCAAGTAAGAAGGTGGCTAGTCAGTTCTGAAGTGTTCAGAATTATTTTGTAGTACTGAATGTTGCATTACAAACGTTTACAGTATATCTGTTCACACACAGAAGCATTGGTTGTGTGATTTATTTCAGTTCTTTGTGACTATTGGTGTTTGTGTGACTGAGTTTATTCATATAATTATCATTCAGTTTATTCAGTTGATAAATCTTATCCAATAGCTATACAGTTTATTAAAAATAATGATTATCACTCAGTTGATAAATCTTATCTAATAGCAATACAATTTGTTAAAAATAATGATGATAGAAATCACCTTCAAACACAAGCACACAGCATCTTATTATTCTAAAACAACATGGAAAACTCAATGAAATTAGAATTGTTTATTAATATTCTCCTAATTGAGTGTAATATGAAGAAAAGGCAAATGAGAATCTTGACAATTACCTGTCGGTTGGCAATGACTTCCAAATGTATGCTGTCCTGCTTGGTCAATATTTGTAGCGCTTTGAGAGAGACCCACAGATTGTTGGTATTGAAAATCTTAAACTCAGAAACAGACAGGAAATCTTCAACATGCTCCGGTGGTACTTGGGCAATTTCCAATAATCTCAGTTTGCCATCTATTTCAATCAGACTGCCTCCCTGTGGACAAATGAAGGTTAATTTTCAGATTAATTGAAATTAGTAAAATTATAAAGTGGGAAAAAATGAAATAAGATTCAGATATTTTACTAAAACAGAGTATAAGAAAATTACTTAAACAATGAAAAATATGCATAAAGAAAGTTGGCTGAAAGATGAGCTAAATCTATGATCAGTAAAGTAAAATTAGGAATTATATTCAATGAAAAAAACACTGCAATCGATAATACCCTTAGTCTAACACCAATAAAATCTTCATCTGATTTAACATTATATATTTATTTACTGAAGGTTTTAATTTTCTTTAGTTATCATTTTACTTTTAGCATTATACTGTAAATCCCTTTCCTCTGAATCTGAGAAATTCTGGCAGGTTAGTAAAATAAGCTGGTGTGACAAAAAGTAAAACAGATGTTGTATAGATGTGCAAGTGGCAGCACACAATATATCTTTAACTGTTTTTGAGCCTAGTGGTATCTTCATGGTTGCAATAATGTCCTGGGTAGTATGTAAAAATAAATTACAGCGATATTCTTCAAACCACTAACTCCATTTACCATATTCTAGCCAAAAAGGCACACTGAAAAGCAAACTGATTAAATTACGTTTTCAGTTGTAACCCTTCCCTTACCTTGCTATCGGCCTGCGTCCTGTCAGTCACCTCCATGAGGAAGTCACAAGTTGTCTCAGGATTTTGTAGATCTCTATGCAGCATCTCACTGAGTATATGCAGGTCCACTGTGGCTCCAAGGTTGTCAATATTTGAAATGAAAAGAATTTCCTTTCCTTGGGCAAGAAATAACTCTATGAGCCCTGAATGACACAGGCTGGCATATACATCTCCATGACCTGAAAGGAACCAGTTTTCTAAGGAAAGCATTGGTAGCCGGGTGTCTTTATGAAGGGGAGGAAACCTGTGGTTGACAGCAAAAAGGCAGACTATTAAGACTTAATAATATTACCAAGGCTTTCTTTATAATGTTGTTTTTAAGAGTCTCAACACAAACAAATTGCAAACATATATTAAATATGCTCACCATAATTGAAATATATTGAGATGAACAACAACATGCTTCTGATGCATTACTTTCTTTTAGACCATCAATTCTGTTGTCTGTTAGGCTTTCTCTGAATTTACTGTCTTAATCTTCTTTATTTATTTATTTGGTTTGTACAATGCTATACACTGTATACCCTGCCGTTCTTTCTTATATTCTGTAAGTGCCTTGAGCATGGGAAAGGCGCTATATAAATAAAATGTATTATTATTATTATTAAAGAAGCGACGAAGTTTATCACATTTACATTGTCTACATTTAAAAGACTCCAATATTGTTCTTTCAAGTTGAAGAATAATGTGTTTAAAATGATTTTCCTGAGTATTCTTTGTGCAGCTCTGGACCTGATACATACATGTGCTTATTTATATACTGTATATATGGTGACAATGAACATTAACTCATCATCTGCTAAACATTACATGATGCTTGTAAGTACTAAGTACTGCATATAGCATGATCAACAGTAAGCAACTCAAATGAACTAATAATATTAGCCCTGGTAAAAAAAAAATATATATATATATATATATATATATATATATATATATATATATATATATATATATATAAATATACACAGGTAACACAGCTAATGGGCTTGTGTCATGTCATTATTTTCTACCCCAAGTCAAAAGAGGGCTCTGTTATTCACATCCTGCCCTTTTCTCATATACAGACAAGAAGCTCCAAATGTCGAGAATCTGTAATGTTTTTTTTACTTACATCTCCTATTCCTGCCTCATCTGAATAAGAAGTCATATAAACTGCATGGGGTCATGCCTATGGGGTCAGTTGATACATGGACTCATGTTCTGTTTACAATCACCTTTTCAATTGTGTTCTTCAATATATGGGGGTCACCGGCTGGTGCTCCAGATCTTTTCCTGAGTTTTGTTTGTTTCTTTACAGTGGCATACTGTACTTGGCAGGATTTATTTTGATGTCAGAGATGTCAGAACCGATCAACCTAGCAGTGTTGATGGTGGTGCTCATAGAGCAGGTCCAAGCTCTGTGGGTTCAGGTCACCGATTAAGACCGCAATTTAGTAGAGACAAAAGGCAGGAAAATTGCACAAGAGACACTCAAAGATGATTGGTTCCTCACAGGTATTAATGTCTTTACATTTTAGGGATGATACTGAAGTATTCTTATTGATTTTTGAGAGAAAGGCAACGTGACACCATGGGCTGAAGCTGCACTGGGCATACATCATTGACCCATTTCTAACCAGAGATGCACAAAACATTTGGAACTTTGGAACATTAATTTCAAAGAAACCCACCATAGCAGTTCATAACCGATATATTTTCCAGGGCACCAGGTGGATGCAGAGAACACAATTGAAGCAGTATTTAAAGTTGTACTGCTGTATTTTGTCAAATGTGTGGATTATAATGGTCAAATAAAAATCAAGACAGACCTGGCCCTAATATGGTTTGATGTAGTGATTTCATGTAAAGGTGGATAATACAAAAACAAACACACACAGACAAATCATTGCACAGGGGTGGGTAAAGGTAGGTTAACAGTTGTTCGTATGGAAAAAGACATGCAGGTTATGATTATTGCAATAGCTTTATTAACTGTATTAACTCCAAAGAATGTCAAAATGACACAGTGCACTTAAGTGCAATCTCGTAAGTGCCTAAATTGCTGGAATACAAATTGCCTGTAAACCTACTTTTGCCCATCCCTGTATAAACCAATGTGCATAAACCAATAAATACATACTATATATTTCATTTTATATTGGACAGTTCCATTTAACTTACATGCAGTGCATGATTTCAATGTGTTCATTTACAAGCCTAATGTGCTATGCCACTTACAGTAATTACAAATATTGCATAGTTAAAATAAAACACAGCATAATATGCAGCAATAACCTCAAATCATAATGCTATATAATAGAAAAAACACTTTGCAGCATATAGAAATACATATATACACTGGTGTGTGCTTCAAAATACTAAGAGCTTCTTAAAGATGGGTTTTAGTCCTAAAGTACAGTTGTGTATACTGTATTCGCAGCACTTATTTAATAGGCAGTGAAACAGAAGGACATTTGTAAACCAAAAACTGTGTAAGAATATAAATTAACGTGAATTGACAACTAAAAAGTATGAATGGAAGATATATATTCATTGCTGAAATGTATAACTTACCTACTATGCACAAAAGTGTGAATATGGATTGGGCATTTGCTATACTTCTGAAGACTCTGCTGAGTTTCCTCATCAGTGAAGGGAGAGTTCATGAGAACAAGAGGAACATCACTACCATATGTTTGATTTAAGTGCTGTGAGGAAAAATTGGTGCATAGTTAAAGCTGGATGTCAGTGAAACATATAGAGTATACATTCTATGGTCATCAATGAACCAAAAGTATTAATGTCCATAAGAGCACTCTCCTAGCATCCCTAAATCTAAACAGAAGAAAAGGTGGCCAGATGTTCCAAATAAACATTCTTATTAAAGAAAATAAACAAATCAGAATAAAACATGATCTTGAAGAATAACACACACAAATCAAAATGATAGTTCTACAGCCACACTGCCCCAATTTCTATGATGATCCCTGCCTGTGATTATGGTGTTTTGTTTAATTATCTAGCAGTGTACCATCTGCAAAACTACTCCCTGTACTTCCCATCCCTCTCTGACTCTCTGTCTCTCTCTCTCTCTTTCAAGCTCTCTCTGCTTCTTCCTCCCTCCCTCTCTATGGTCTTGTCATCCAAATCCACACCCAACAAACCACTGGCATGAAGGCATGTTTATACCCTATCCTGGGTCACTCTCAGTCTTTCTCTGGATGCATTTCTGGAGTCAGGTATGTCTCTTTGTTTATAACTCGTGCCTCTCTACCCCCAGAGCCTTTCATTGGCCATTGCCAGGTATTTATGTCCACATTCCTGCTGCCACTACCAGCCCCTCCTGACTATTTTTCTGTAAACAATCAAAGTTTACAGAACAATAATTCCAAATAAAAGGACTTGGATGACCTCAAATAAGTGTGGCAAACTATTTGACAACTCAGAAAAAGCTGTTTCCATCAAGGGTGGAAAATGGTTGAACTCAACTGGGGATATTGTGCAAGGAGAGCTTTGAGGAACTCGGGAAAGGAAGTGCCAGAAGCATTGGTCACTGTGGAAATTGAAAGGCTACAAGAGTGGGTGCGATTCAAATGGAAATGTTGCTAGCACTTAATACTGTGAGGCTGCAATGACTAATGTGCCTCTGCAATGTTATCTGAGTGGCATGTAGACCGCCTCAGGATTTGTAGACTGATGGCTCCTATCTGAAAAGGGGAACAAGTGATCAAGGGATTACACTGCTCAGTCTCCTTTGTAAAGCTATTGTTGTGTAACTAGAACCTTGTCACAATCCAGTTTTTGAAATTTTGACATTTAATTTGTTTTTTGAAACAAAGTTAATTCTGTCCTTGTCATAGAACAGTAGACAAAATCCTTCTCCTGGCACAGATATTTGAGAGATCATGGGAATTTGCCAATCCTGTCTGCATAGTATGTGCTTTGTGAATTAAAAACAGCTTATGACAGTGGATCTCATTATGTCCTGTGGAAGCTTCTAAATAAGTATTTGATTCTGACGCTATTGCTGTATATTGTTCAGTCTCTGTATGTACATACTGAGAGTCATTTTCATTCAAAGTGAGCATTTTGTTACCTCCAAATCTGAGGTCATGATTTTTTTCTGAGAGTGTTCATTTCTTTGTAGGTAAAGGCTAAGCAGCTGCTCCATTTGGAGGAGTTCAGAAACCTTGTTGAGTTGTTCATGAGTGACGGTTGTGCAAACAATTGATGAAGCATTAGTTATATACATTGGAGACATATGCATAGCTTTGTTTAAGGAATGTCTGGGTAGAAATTAAAAATCAAAGATACAAAGATGGTAAATGCTAACATGTAAATGGATCTTATGCAAAAAAGTGCAGTATTGATGTCAAGAAATGTAAACAGATTTAGAGGTAACTGATGACAAAACAGGTTTGCAAGGAAGAATGACATATTTTAAGATGATCAGACAGAGTGAAGATGGATTAGTGGAATCTAGAATGAGTAAGACTAATGCTGATGCAATAAATACATAATAATTCAGTACCAATTTTACCATTTTACAGAAACACATAAACAAATTTTTGAGAGAAGGGTAATCAGAATGCTATCACAAAAATTGGTAATGATGTTGGAATGAAAGTCACACAAAGCAAAAACAAACATATTTAAGTAATACTATAAAATTGTACAGACCTTGGTGTGTAAAGGTTTCTTTGATAAAATAGAATTGCTACAGATTAAAGTATTGATTGCAGAACAGGAGTTGTATAGATCTCTGAGGCATCCACAATCTAAAATTCTCTTAATATCTTACAAAACTAGAAAGCTGCGGACACAGATGGCTATTCAGCAGATTATTTTTTTTAACAAAAGGCTGTCAAAATCATTCTGTTATTGCTAGAAATGTCTATAAGAGCTATACAATGTCTACAGAAGCTACAGTGCATCCGGAAAGTATTCACAGCGCATCACTTTTTCCACATTTGTTACGTTACAGCCTTATTCCAAAATGGATTAAATTCATTTTTTTCCTCAGAATTCTACACACAACACCCCATAATGACAACGTGAAAAAAGTTTACTTGAGGTTTTTTCAAATTTATTAAAAATAAAAAAACTGAGAAATCACATGTACTTAAGTATTCACAGCCTTTCCTCAATACTTTGCCGATGCACCTTTGGCAGCAATTACAGCCTTAAGTCTTTTTGAATATGATGCCACAAGCTTGGCACACCTATCCTTGGCCAGGTTCACCCATTCCTCTTTGCAGCACCTCTCAAGCTCCATCAGGTTGGATGGGAAGCGTCGGTGCACAGCCATGTTAAGATCTCTCCAGAGATGTTCAATCGGATTCAAGTCTGGGCTCTGGCTGGGCCACTCATACGATGGTATTGACCTGGTGATGAGCAGTGCCTGGTTTCCTCCAAACATGACGCCTGGCATTCACACCAAAGAGTTCAATCTTTGTCTCATCAGACCAGAGAATTTTGTTTCTCATGATCTGAGAGTCCTTCAGGTGCCTTTTGGCAAACTCCAGGTGGGCTGCCATGTGCCTTTTACTAAGGAGTGGCTTCCGTCTGGTCACTCTACCATACAGGCCTGATTGGTGGATTGCTGCAGAGATGGTTGTCCTTCTGGAAAGTTCTCCTCTCTCCACAGAGGACCTCTGGAGCTCTGACAGAGTGACCATCGGGTTCTTGGTCACCTGCCTGACTAAGGCCTTTCTCCCCCGATCACTCAGTTTAGATCGCCGGCCAGCTCTAGGAAGACTCCTGGTGGTTTCGAACTTCTTCCACTTACGGATGATGGAGGCCACTGTGTGCTCACTGGGACCTTCAAGGCAGCAGAAATTTTTCTGTAACCTTCCCCAGATTTGTGCCTCGAGACAATCTGATCTCGGAGGTCTACAGACACTTTGACTTCATGCTTGGTTTGTGCTCTGTTTTGAGCTTCATGGCAAAGGCTGTGAATACTTAAGTACATGTGATTTCTCAGTTTTGTTTTTTTTTAATAAATCTGGAAAGGGCTCAAGTAAAATTTTTTCATGTTGTCATTATGGGGTGTTGTATGTAGAATTCTGAGGAAATAAATTAATTTAATCCATTATGGAATAAGGCTGTAACATAACAAAATGTAGAAAAGGTGATGTGCTGTGAATACTTTCCAGATGCACCGTATAAAATATGCTACCAAAAACAGTACTTCAGGCACCAAATACTGTTTCCCCATATAAATAAATAAACAAAGAAAAAGTCCACAGAGTGACATCAATCTTTTTACTAAACAATAATATCAACATTTCTGTAAAAGCTTTAGTAGAATGAATATATAAAATGTTTCATTCTACATTGTCACATGAACAACCTAGATTAGTTTCATGGCAGACATTTATTATCATGCCTTTAACAACTGTTCCAATGGACCGCAAAAGACTGTCTCTTGTCACTAATCCTATCTGCTACTGCTACGGCGTGATGAATCTTACTCTAAAAAGAAAAGTTTTCTTGGATGTAGATGATTTAACACATTTTTGTTTATTGTATTGTTATATGGTGATATCACTTTGGGTCCAAGTATGTTGAGTTTTTGCCACACTTTTGTGGTAGTGGCACTATTGTTTATAGTGATGGTGTCGGTTGATAGTCACATGAATAGACCTCATGACAGTACATCATTGTGTCACTCTTTAAATCAGTGGTGCACAGTGTATGTATGTGAGCACGAAAATACAAAAGTGTGGAAACTTTTTGAATGTCCCTTGTAGTTTAGTTAGGGGCAAACAATCTTAGCTAGTATAAGTACCTTTTTCATTTTTTTTGCTTGACTTCTACTTTTGTTTTGTGTATTGGGCCTTGACATTTCGTTTTTGTGTACCTCTTATAGATTACTGACCTGAGCCTGATTCCTAACTAAGTTATTTCCTTTTCATTTTGTGGTCTTATTTGTGGCTATTCAAATGATCGATCATCTCTTGTTGATTCTCGTTTTGTTTGGAATTTATAACATACAGAACCTCTGACTACCTACCTCTACAAATAACCAGAGATTCAGAAGTTTGAAGTAGAAAGCCTTGAATAAAAAATGTATTTTTAACATCCATAATCCCAGGATTTTTTGCTCAAGTTTCAAGAGCATGTTATTTCTGGCAAACAGACTTGCAGGTCACTTATATTGTGTTAGTTTTCTGTTTTGTTTTATACTGGTTCTAATATCTGTGTGTTATAGTTACAAAAGACCTATTCAAACTCCATTTTTGTAGTCTGATAGTACTGAACAAAAATTTAGTAGGTGGTGCTCCATTAATTTAACATTAGCTAAGAGAATTAATGTTGTTCAAAAGAATATTCTTCCAATATATCTTTCTCAGAGTATTCATATGATAATTTTAAAAACATTCTGTGTTCCAACATTAGCAATGATTGTTACAGCATATAATAAGTTAACACAGTTTCAGTGTTTTAGATAACTTTTCTACTTACAGATTACTATATTTACTATATTTGCTAAAATTCTGCAAAACTTTCTATCTATTTTCAAAAACTTGGTTACTGTATACTTGGTTGAGTCTGATATTGCAGCAGTGGTGCTTGACTTCTGCATTCTGTGATAAATGTTGTGCAGATGTGTCAGTAGCAATGAAACTCTACCAGGAAGAGACAATGCAGTAAAAATAGTAAAAAGTCATATATCAAATAACATGAAAAAAATGAAAGGTAACCAGAAACCCTCTGGCCTACATAAATTCTCTCCCTATAAAACTTGAGCTTGCACACCTCTCTACAAACTTCCATTACATTTCCTTGCCTCACTTGAAAAGCAGCATACAGCAGTTCTCCATTGAATGAATATAACCGCATTCAATCTGATGTCATTTTCAGTTAGTATCGTTAGTAATATAAAAGAACGAATTGTCTACCATAAAAGGCGAACTGACTCACTGTCTCTGAGCGGTTACACTAAGATCTTTTTCCACCTGCCTCTGCTTAAAGAACTTCTGATTACATGGGCTGTACACAGTGTGTACCTTATCACAGTACAGACAGCTAAGGACTCTGTGAGTACAGGATTAGTACAATGAAGAAAACTTCAAAGCATTAGAGAGATACAGTAACTAAAGTTAAAAAATATAATAAGCAATGCAGCTATTTTACTTGAATGGATTACAGAGATAACTAAAAAAATTCCAAAATACGTTAAAAAAAACATAAGTAATGCAGCCATTTTTATGGTACTGTTTGTACAAAAAATGAATTAAACAATAATAAACTTTTGGCCAACTATTTTAAACTCACTTTTTTGAGTGCTTATTCAAACTGCTGAACCATGCTCAATATTGATCTTCCCTAACTGAAATGTTCAGTTTCCTGTGATTTCTAATATTTTTTCATTAAATAGTTCAGCATCTGATGGAGAATACTCAAGGTACCAGAGATACACTTTGGATATTCTACTGTGTTTTACAGACTGTTGTCATGAGATTCTTTAGCTATGCCGAGCTTATCTGTGTACAAATATAGCCGAGTGTGACACATAATACATGGTTTGCTGTGTGAAACAAATTTATCAGATTTATATCTAATTTATATACTAGCTGTGTTACATTTCATAAGACAATGGGCCACAGTCATAGTGCTGTCTGTTAAATGGATTTATCAGAATTATTATTTACAATAACTAAGTGCTTTACTGTATAGAATATTTGTAGGTTTTTCTACCAAGGGCTAATATTATTGGCAGGCAGTGTGTTGTAGTGGTTAAGGCTTTGGACCTAAGGCTTTAAACCCTGCATGACCTTGAAGAAGTCACTTTTCCTGCCTGTGCTTCAATTAGAAAAGCAAAATAAATGTAACCAACTGTATCTCAGATGCTGTAATAATAATATTATTAGATCACTGGAGCTGCTAACATTTGAACATGCTAAGCACAGTTGTCTTTGAGTTAAACATTCCTGGATTAGATCTATTCTTGCTTTCTCCTTCATTTCCTGTGACTTGGCTTTTGGTCAATGCAAAATGACATTTTACAGGAAAGTGTATTCTTTTGAATTTAAACAGGTAATCAGTAGGAATAATGTGAAATTTGAGTATATATTACTGTTATTATAAGATATTTACAATATTCATTTGTTTACATTGTTGATTTATGTACAGAATTTCTTTTTGTGTTTTTTATCAGTAGTTCATAGTTCTTCTTCAAAGTCTGCAGATTCAAATGTATATACAAAGCAATGCTTGAAATTGATTAACTGCCGGAGCCTTATGTGTTACATTGATACATTAACTTGAAGAATGAAGACTGTGGAGCAATACCTTTGACCATTGTGACACAATTACTGTGGTTTCCCCCTGAGAAATTAATTTGGGGTGCAGTGTGATTTAAGCACCACGATTGAAGAGTGGGGTTAAGAGTGTCAGTAGTCAACAGCAAAAATCAGTGCTTGCTAACCACTGAGCCTTGCATCTTCCTTGAGTTCTGCAGAACTTTCTCTTTCCATTTCACAACATGATCACATCTTCCGTTGTCAGTCCACCCTACTGGTTAGTAGTGTTATCTACATTGCTCATCAATAGATTTTGCTCTGAACTTTGTTTGCATAAAGTCCCTGTCAGTGCAACGCAGAACAAGTATGTTGGCATAATATTAATAGATATCAATAAATTAACATTATCAACAAATAAAAAAACACACGTGAGCTATTTTTCTTTTTTCTAAAACATCACCAAATTTCTATCAAATTAGCTAAACCATTTTCAAGATTTTGAGGTATTTATTTTTTTATTCCCTAAAATTTATATATCAAAATCTTCTTACTTAGCAGATAATTACTGCATTATATGTACCATCCTGCCAAATTTCAGCTGTATGATTAAACAGGAACTAGTGTTTTTGTTGATGAGTCAGTCAGTCAACCTTGCATGATATACACTGCATATATTGTAGATTATGTACTTATGCCATTATTAAAACTTTTTATTTTGTGATTTTTAAGATGCACTTATATTTCATATAATGCTATACTGGCCAATTGCAGAGACATTTTATTCTGCATAAATAATCAACAGATATCACTGATGTAAACTTTAACATTGCATAACCATCAGACCTTAAAGTGAATTTCCACAATCAGCTGACTATGAGACAGTTTTAATATTAAATGTGGAAATTAAGACACACTAACAGCATACTAAGAATAAGGGTATTTCAAAGTGCTAAGGCAAACCCTTATAGTTGTGTCAAGTTTGAAACTTGAATTGTGAAGGGCACAAGATGCACTTAGCAACAGTCCTTGATAGTACTTTATCCTTTCAGCCCCACATCAATAACATCTCCCAGTCTGCATATTTCCGCTTGCGTAACACTAATCGTATTCGCCCCTCCCTCACTCCCCACACCACTGCTATCCTTGTCCATAGCTTTGTCATTTCTTGTCTGGATTATTGAAATTCCCTTTTCATTGGTCTTTCTCACAAACCTCTTTATAAGTTTCAACTGGTCCAGAATTCAGCTGGCTGCATCATTACTAGAACCCCCTCTATTCACCATATCACTCCCATTTTGCACTGGCTTCCAGTTAAGTTCACGTTCAATTCAATTCTTCGGTTAATTTTTAAGGCTATCCACAACCTTGCCCCTCCATATCTGTCTGACCTCCTCCATGTTTCCATTCCCTCCCGTACCCTTAGATCCTCTTCCTCCATCCACTTGACTGTCCCCTTCATCCATCTTACCACTATGGGGAGCACAGAATTAAGTTGCTCTGCTCCCCAGCTCTGAAGCTCACTACCATCTGAGCTTAGAAATATTGAATCATTTTCACTTTTCAAATCTAAACTTAAAACTCATTTGTTTAAGACTGCTTTTTCTCTTTGATTACAATTGCTCTGTCTTATTTAAATTTTTGTATTTTAGTTTTGTTTATAATCTGTGCTTTATCAATTGTTCGGTGACCTTGAGTGTTTAATAATAAAATGTATTATTTATTATTATTATTATGAGAAAGGAACTGAAATCAGAAGAGCACCCAAAGAGCTAAGCACAATGGGTCCCCACAATTCATATTTTGTTTACTTTCACCAAGAGTTCTCTTTATTCAGCTTATTGTCTGCTAAAGCCCTTGGATGTGCTAAAACAATATAAAAATCTTGCTCTTACCTCAATCTGCTGCACAGTGAAATCCAGAAAGTTGTTCTTGTCACGGATATTCATCAGCCCTTTTGGGCCCGGCACCCCCATGTAGGTACCTAAACCGCCATTTAGTTTTAGCACCACCAATTTCTCCAAAAGAGAGGAAACATCTGTAGGCAATGGCTTCATACAGAGGCTTTCATATGCTTGGATCTTTGAACAGAAAGAAAATAAGCAAATTTGATTGAAAAGCATAATACAAAATATTTATGGTGTCTTTAAGAGATTCATTAAGATTACAAAGATTCCACCGTGGATGAAGGGGATATCAATTTGCTCAAAAATTGCATATCAAAGGTTTCAGTTACTTTTGGAACACATTGATGAGGATGGTAGGAAGCCAGAGGTGAACCAACTAGCAACCAGTTCAGAGCATTTGCTAACTACAGGACAGTTGGAATTGTCTAATGTGCTAGGCTTTCCGTACAATACAAGGCCTGTCAAGTGAGGAGAATGAACAAGAATGCAAAACACCTACCACACCCCCAGCATGAACATTAAAATGAATGGTTTGACTAGAGCTTGACTAACACTTTGGTCAGTTCTGTACTTCATCCAAATGTATAATTCAAGACTGAGCCAACATGTCTGCAGAGACTCTGTCGGACAAAATGACACCCAATAGGACGATCATTTTTAAACTTATAAACGTCACATGAACTTTTGTTGATTCTTAAGGACAAAATAAGACATCTATTGCATAAGAAGGCACTGGATCTACGAATGGAAAGGGCCTTGATTGAATCACCAGAGGCTACATCCTCCTTTAAAAACTATGTGCATTAATATCTTCTGTCCCTTTGAATCAGAAAGTTGACAATCTACTCTTTTGGAGCAGGAAGCCACCTGGAAGTTACTATCCATTGAGCCTTGGAGTGCTCTTCCAAGCAAAGCTCTGTACCAGTGACAGAGCCCAGTCTGAGAAGACTAAGAAGAAGTATTTCTTTAAGACGGTAACTGCAACATCTAAACTTTTGTGACAGGAAGAATTATGCTTTAACCCTATAAAGTTGCAGAGTAAATAGCAAAGAATCTAACAGCACATTGAGGAAGACAACATCACACCATGGACAAAGGAGCACATGGCAAAGACAAGACTGCACTCTACTGCAAGCAAAGTTCTTTGCTCAAACCACAGCAATGATGGACAACACTACATAGCATTGTATGCCATTATTATAGAACTGGTATGGTAAAACTGATTACCTCTTAACCAAAGTTAACAAAAGCTATTTACAGATTTTGTTTTGATCTGATCTTCTGGTTCCTTCTTTTGAATTTTGATGTTGTATTTTTTTATCTCTTCATATTGGTATTTGAAAGAAAATGATCAAGGAGGCATCACTCTATGAAAATTATGGAGTAATATTTCCAAACAGCCCCACTGTAAGCTGCAAGAATAGACAAAGCATTTTAAAAATTTATAAAAAATGCTTCACTTTAGAACACAATTTTATATGACTAATTAATATACCATAATTGTGAAGAAATAACTTCAAATTGGAAAATAATGAACGTATGCTTTAAAATAGGTTGTACAAGTAATATTTTTTTTCTCTTTTGTAATTTTTTTTTCAGCTAAATTGCATATTTATTGATGTTCACTTACTGTAAGTTCTGCCAAAACAGAAGAAAGGTAGTCAAAATTTGAAAGACCAGAAGATGGGAATCACAAGGGGCCTCATGAATAAACGGTGCATATGCACAAAAATGTTGCATACGCCCATCTCCATACTCACTTGGAGATATATAAATACTAAACATTCATGATGTGGGCTTTATAAAATACACAGAAATTAATTGCAAATCATTTACAAATTTAAGGCACCTGATTTTAATCATTCTGTAACAATATAGTGGTGCATGAAATGGCCAAACTATTACAAATACCATAGCTGCTTTAGTGTTTTTACTCTCAGTGCACCAAAAAGAGTATTTTAATCTGTTTATAATTGTGTATGGTATTACAGCTGCAAAGGTTGTGCCAAGAGTGCAGAGGATTACAGCTTACAGCAGCGGATATTGCTTCCAGTCCTGGAGGACATTTATATCATAAACTTTCACATGAAAGCCACCAGCATCTGCATGGATTCCACTCACCCATGCCACAGTCTATTTGAACTTCTCCCATCCGGCAAACACTTCAGAGCCTTTCTTTCATGTTCCTACAGGCTCAGAAACAGTTTCATCCCAAGAGCTATAAATGGACTCAATCAGTCCATCAAGTGCTCCCAGCAGAACTGTTTGCACTTATAATTACAATTATCCCACTGTAAACTTGCACTACAACTGTAATATTACACAACCTGAGTCACTTAATGAACCATTTTCACTCTCTGCACTATATGTATATTTATATTGTACTCATGCTTTCATATTGTATATATTTTTCATTGTTTTTTATCATATTATTCATTTTTTTATCATTTTATAGGAAAATGTGTTTATGGAGGAGTTGCATATTGAATCTCATTGCACCATACAATGACAATAAAGGAATTCAATTCAATAGCAGAGAGCGTGAAGAAGATTATGACTGGCTTCTAAGTTGATTTAGATTTTCAAGAGCTATCCTCTTGGAGCTATGTGCTGTTAGAATAATAGGATGAATACCTGATATTTTTATGATGAAATGCATTAAAGTATGTATATTACATTTTACAAATAAATTGATAACTTCATTTAAATAATGTATACTGTTAAAAATGAAACATGTGGGGGCATGATGGCACAGCAGTAGCAATGAGCTGGTACTCCATCCAGGGATTGTTCCATCCTTGCGACTCTGGATGGATGGAGGGATGTATGGATTGAAAAATTAAACATGTTGTGACGGACACCCCTTCTGTGTATGTGCCAGGGGAGCAAGCATGGGCTGCACAGTATCTCCCCTGAACTTCTTGGTGGCAGCCCCCCTGGGTGACTGTGGTGACTCAGATACCCACAGGGCTCCATGGGAGATGGAGTTCTCTAAAGCCCTGTTGGGATCCGGGGTGGCCACCAGGAGGCACTGCAGAGGTCCCTGGGTCCGTCTGGGCCGTAGTTCAGCCACACCTGGAGGTGCAATTAGAGGCAGGTGGTCAAGCACCTGAAGCACTTCCGGGTGAACTATAAAAGGGGCCAGCAGCCACCACTCCAAGAGCCTTAGTCAGGAGGAGGAGGACAGCGCTTGCCAGGAGGAGTGGGGGTGCAAAGAAGAAGAGTGTGGTGTTTTAGGTATTTTGGTGCTTTTGGGACTGTGTTGTGCCTGTGGGACACGGAGAAGACTTACCCTACAGGTGAAGAAAAAAGTTCACTTGCTCGTATATGTGCCTCCGGTGTCAGTCTGTGTTGGGTCAGCGCCTATATAGTGCCTTTGTTACAATGTATAATGAAGATTTTTCAATGTTCCTTAAACGTTTTGAAGAAACAGCATTCTAAACTTGCAAGTGTTTTTCTAATTTATTACAGATGCTTATTGTGTGTCAATTGGTTATGTGGAGATAGAAAACAGAAGGACAGGAATTGGGGGTTGGCACGTTTGACAGACATAGTACTGCTGCAATAAATTATTCCATTCAGGGTCACACGCATCAAAGCAGTCATCTTGAGCGAGGCAGGAACAATCCCTGGATGGGGTGCCAGCTAATTGCTACCGCTGTGCCACCGTGCCACCCACATGTTTAATACATGATTTAATGCAATTCATTATGAAAATAATATCAAGTATACATCTGTAATATCATGAATGTAATGTATTATGTATGGTGATCACTGCCTGCACGCTCCTGTCGGTGTAATAGAAAGCCCACTTAAAAAGCACATAGCGATTAATGACTGGGTTGGGGAAATGAAGCAGTTAATGTGCTTCTTTACTTACTATGGGATTTGAGAATGTTTGAATGACTACCGACCAGTTGCACTCACGCCAATCATAATCAAGTGCTTCAAAAGGTTAGTCATGTCACACATAAAAACTAATCTCCCTCCCTTCCTTGCATACCGCTCAAACAGGTCAACTGAGGATGCCATATGCTCTGCCCTTCACCTGTCCCTGACACATCTGGATAAAAAAGACACATATGTCAGGATGCTATTCATAGACTTTAGCTCTGCCTTCAACACAATCATCCCTCAAAAGCTGGTTGTAAAACTGAGCAGGTTGGGCCTGAACACCACCCTCTGCAATTGGATCCTGGACTTCTTGACAACGAGGCCCCAGTCAGTTCGGATGGGCTGCATCACTTCCAGCAACATTACACTGAGCACTGGAGCACCGCAGGGCTGCATGCTTAGTCCACTGTTGTTTACCCTGCTGACTCATGACTGCACAGCCACGCATAACACCAACCACATCATCAAGTTTGCGGATGACATGACGGTACTGGGACTGATAAGCAGGGATGATGAAACAGCATGCAGAGATGAGGTGGAACGGCTGTCTGCATGGTGGGAAGACAACAGTCTATCTCTCAATGTTGACAAGACAAAAGAGATAATCGTGGATTTCAGAAATTCACATCCTGCCCACATCCCACTCAGCATCAACGGTTTAGATGAGGAGACTGTTAGGAGTACCAAGTTCCTCGGTGTGCACATAACTGAGGAACTTACATGGACACATAACACCTTATTATTAATCAAGAAAGCCCAACAAATACTACACTTCCTGAGGTGGCTGAAGCAAGCAAGTCTTCCCCCTTCCATCCTCACCATATTCTACAGAGGCACCATTGAGAGTGTTCTGACCAGCTGCATCATTGTCTGGTATGGCAACTTCAACATATCCAACCGGAAGCGCCTGCAAAGGATAGTGAAGACAGCAGAGAACATTATTGGGGTGCCTCTCCCTTCACTACAAGACATATTTTACAAACACAGTGTCTGCAAGGCCTGCAGCATTGTGCAGGACCCTTTACACTTCTCACATGGACTTTTCACACTTCCAAGAGAAGATACTGCAGAATCAAAGCCAGATATGCCAGGCTGCAGGAGAGTTTTTACACCCAAGCTGTCAGACTCCTTAACACCATGCTACCCCTTGGGATCTTCCACACTGCCTCAACCACCACTAAAAACAGAACTTTTATACATGCAAGCCACTTTCCTGCAAAGACTAGTGTGCATATAGAAAAAGAACTGAAAATCTCATACTGACCTTTAAGTATTTTGACACTCTTGATATCCTTCTGCTGTGAAACATTCTGACCTGTCATTGTTTACACATGTCTTAAACAACTATTATCATACACTGATAATTTCTGTATTATCTATATCTATTATTTATTTATTATATTACATATCTATTCACTATATTTATGTATCTAGATTGCAAATACCATACATTGCATCAATGTTCATATTGCTAACTATACGTCAATATTGCTGCTATTTCTTTGTCTTGTCTTTGCACAATGTCTTGTTTGTGTTTTAATTTTAAATTTAAATTTTAATTCTATTTTTTATTTATTATTTGCACGTCATGTTGTTACACTGTGGACCCTGAGCTTCGCAATTTCGTCTATCTGTATACTTGTATATGGTTGAGATGACAATAAAGTTCACTTTGACTTTGAGAAACTCTAGTAAATTAAACATTGATTTTAAGATGAAGTTTATGATGTTTTCTGCTTTAATCACAAATAAACTAGGAAATTAATGTGGAAATTTCAAGATTAAACTCAATATTTCCACTTTAATCTCAACATAGTGCCTTTTTTCTTGACTGTGTCCCTTTTTTTTTTCTTCTGTATGGCACTAATAAGCTTCCTTATGACATGAAGACATTCACCTTTTCACGTCAACTTTTGACACCTTTTTTGAAATTCTTTTATACATGAGGCCCAAGGTGATTAATCATCAAAAAGTCAAATTCAAACTTTGCAGGATTCTTAGCTTTAAATTCAAAAATACCATGCACACTAAATAACAGACATAACTCAAAATTAAAGATTTTAAAGTAAAAACTAACAGCTAATGCAGAAAGCATTCATGATTCTTTGAATTATTCACAGTCTTGGACAACCATGAAAGTGCATGATACTAACCTTTTTATTGTGGAAATGATGACGTTACACATTCAACCAAAGTGGCAACCGTAAACAATCATTTACAAGATGGCGGTGTCCATATGGAATTTTTATGTAGTTTACAATCAAAAATAATAAAGCTCTCAGACCAATCTATAAAAAATATTAAATAACAACCTAAAATATACCAGCAGCTGGTAATTGCTGCATACAATTTCATAGAATAGTCATTATTGCCAACTCAACTTTATCATTTATTATTTTCTTTAAACTTTAAACAATATTGACATCTGCCTAATTCTTCATCATGAAATGTATGTGTTGTTGTTTGCATAGCAAAATTACTTCAACTGCACCTTAAATTGTTGTGTTATGTTTCATGTAGAATTATATTACATGTAGTAAAACAACCCTGCTACTTTTTCTTGATTTCCGAATTCAGAAATCCTTATGTTTCCTTTATTGAGAAATGTTATCCCGCAGCATGCCAGAGCAGATGGAAAGTGTTTTAGTTTACAAACTTTTGCTCAATATTCAGTTATTGCATAATAGTACTTTCCAAGGAAGTATCAGTAGTCCACTTACATATCTTGCTGAGTCATATTTTTTATTTTAACATTATCAAGAAAGCTTTACTTTAGCTTCCATTATTGAGCAAATAAAGATGAATACTTTGCATTGTAAAGTAATGTAAATATTACACCATTCAGCAAAAGTTATCTATGAGATAAACATTTAGTGTTATACTTTTCACTTCTTTGGCAATTTTTCAGGCATACATTTAGAATATAATATACTAATACATTCATCCCTTAATTTTCTGAACCCACATTTACATTTTATAGTTGTGCAGAAGCTTGAACCACTCTAGTAGGGAGCCCTAAAGAAGGGGAAAGACCAGTACTAGCAGATGTAATATAACTAAACATGCTAGTGTGGAATTGCAGGGACTGTTGGGTGGCAGTACATCCTGTATGTTTACTGGGTTCCCTCAGATCAGTGAGATAGAGAGAGAGAGAGAAAAAGTGTGGAAAATGTAATATTTACCCAAGGTACTAGTTATCTGACACCATACCTAAAAAGAGATACAGGTTGAAGAGAGCAGGCAGAAGGTTATAAATCTGCTGGTCAACCAATGGTATCGTATATGCAAGCTGATGAAGCTGGGGCCAACTAGCCTAGGCTAAGTCTGTTGAGGATTGGTAAGAGGTTATTACTCTGCCTCCCATTCAGTACGGAGCAGAAATGAGTTTTCTTTTTATGCTCAGAAATATGGAGGCTCTCTGAGAGACCCGGTCTTGGCTAAGGAGTTCCCAGATGGAAATCTTTCCTGGTGTTTATAAAAGCCAAAGATAGGGCTCCATCTGGCCAGAAGTTACCCAAATGGAGAAAAAATAAACTGCCTCTTGGACAAGGTAGCTTATGGAAAAATGTGAACCTAGATTTAGTATGACAGCTGACTCAGGTGACAGGAAGAAAAGGTCAGGTGAGAGAGAGAGAGAGAGAGGAAGATCAGAGATGTTACGGTATACTTTGGTAACTTGTTATGAGGGTGAAGAACCCCACAAGCTTTTCTCAACTGTTGAAGGTTTCCCTTCATACTTAAAAGATACTAGCCATGTTCTCCAGTGATTTGAAAGCTTTAGGTTTCACAGTCCTGACTGCTTTATCTTTACCATGGACATCTCTTGGCATTGTCATTCCTCACAAAGAAGGCCTCACTGCCCTCAAGACAGGCATTCAACAGACATCCAGTCCAGCATCCTCCCATGCACACCCTCTTCAGATTGGCAGAATTTGCTGTTACCCTCAATGCTTTCTCTTTTGATCAGTGGAGTTAGAGTGAGTGTTAGAATGAGAACTAGCTATTCCAACATTGTTGACAGCTGGGCAAAAGAGTATTTTTTTCTTCCTTGTTAGAGTCATAACTCTTAAGTCAATGTTAATGGTAAATACACATAAGGGTTTACTTAATTTGAATAGAATGTAGGGTTTTCATTTTTAGTTCCTGATAGGTAGTTCCTGGTACATTGTTTTGCTTCTACTCCAGGGTATGTACTTTATGTACAACCAGGAACTGTTGTGCATTTGGCTCAGGTGATAAATTGTGCTGCTTGGTTGAACACAAGCACTGGTGCCATCTTTCAAATCTCTTAGTAATTTTGACTTTGGAGAGTTATTAGTGACGATAGAATACTGTACTTTGCACCACATCACTCTTCACAGCTGGCTCCATGTGCACAGCACCATGCAACACATATAAGCAGTAATCTTCCCTCATAAAGTCACGATTGCTTCAAAGCAGTAAGGCATGGGGTCCCCCATGAACTCTTCTTTGCACCACATTATTCTTCTTTGTATGTTACAAATTTTACATAAAACTTACAGGTCCTGTTGTGCGGTGGAAATAAACACATAAAAGTGGCCAGGGAGCACAAGTGTCCCAGGGCCTATATTGTTCTGAATCTCATTGTTTCCTGAATACTAAGTCCTAATAGTGGGAAAGCACCATATGTTACCTGCTCTTCACTTTTTGATTGCACACCTGATGGAGGCTATACAAGCAAAATGTTGTGACTTCAACCATGTGGAAATAACCTTAATCTTTTTCTTCCTATCTATACTGTGTTTGTGTATATACAGTGGTGTGAAAAACTATTTGCCCCCTTCCTGCTTTCTTATTCTTTTGCATGTTTGTCACACAAAATGTTTCTGATCATCAAACACATTTAACCATTAGTCAAATATAACACAAGTAAACACAAAATGCAGTTTTTAAATGATGGTTTTTATTATTTAGGGAGAAAAAAAATCCAAACCTACATGGCCCTGTGTGAAAAGTAATTGCCCCTTATTAAAAAATAACCTAACTGTGGTGTATCACACCTGAGTTCAATTTCCGTAGCCACCCCCAGGCCTGATTACTGCCACACCTGTTTCAATCAAGAAATCACTTAAATAGGAGCTGCCTGACACAGAGAAGTAGACCAAAAGCACCTCAAAAGCTAGACATCATGCCAAGATCCAAAGAAATTCAGGAACAAATGAGAACAGAAGTAATTGAGATCTATCAGTCTGGTAAAGGTTATAAAGCCATTTCTAAAGCTTTGGGACTCCAGCGAACCACAGTGAGAGCCATTATCCACAAATGGCAAAAACATGGAACAGTGGTGAACCTTCCCAGGAGTGGCCGGCCGACCAAAATTACCCCAAGAGCGAGAGACGACTCATCCGAGAGGTCACAAAGACCCCAGGACAACGTCTAAAGAACTGCAGGCCTCACTTGCCTCAATTAAGGTCAGTGTTCACGACTCCACCATAAGAAAGAGACTGGGCAAAACGGCCTGCATGGCAGATTTCCAAGATGCAAACCACTGTTAAGCAAAAGAACATTAGGGCTCGTCTCAATTTTGCTAAGAAACATCTCAATGATTGCCAAGACTTTTGGGAAAATACCTTGTGGACTGATGAGACAAAAGTTGAACTTTTTGGAAGGCAAATGTCCCGTTACATCTGGCGTAAAAGGAACACAGCATTTCAGAAAAGAACATCATACCAACAGTAAAATATGGTGGTGGTAGTGTGATGGTCTGGGGTTGTTTTGCTGCTTCAGGACCTGGAAGGCTTGCTGTGATAGATGGAACCATGAATTCTACTGTCTACCAAAAAATCCTGAAGGAGAATGTCCGGCTATCTGTTCGTCAACTCAAGCTGAAGCGATCTTGAGTGCTGCAACAGGACAATGACCCAAAACACACCAGCAAATCCACCTCTGAATGGCTGAAGAAAAACAAAATGAAGACTTTGGAGTGGCCTAGTCAAAGTCCTGACCTGAATCCAATTGAGATGCTATGGCATGAACTTAAAAAGGCGGTTCATGCTAGAAAACCCTCAAATAAAGCTGAATTACAACAATTCTGCAAAGATGGGTGGGCCAAAATTCCTCCAGAGCTGTAAAAGACTCACTGCAAGTTATCGCAAACGCTTGATTGCAGTTATTGCTGCTAAGGGTGGCCCAACCAGTTATTAGGTTCAGGGGCAATTACTTTTTCACACAGGGCCATGTAGGTTTGGATTTTTTTTTCTCCCTAAATAATAAAAACCATCATTTAAAAACTGCATTTTGTGTTTACTTGTGTTATATTTCACTAATGGTTAAATGTGTTTGATGATCAGAAACATTTTGTGTGACAAACATGCAAAAGAATAAGAAATCAGGAAGGGGGCAAATAGTTTTTCACACCACTGTATATACTGTAACTAGCTGTCCCCTGCAGCTCAAACAAACAGGTATCGCTAGCTAGTGGGGGAAGGTAAGCTTCAACAAGTGGTGAGAGATACAGCGACTTGAACTGGAGCTGGTGTATGAAAGAGGAGTGGCCCACCCAGCTCCCCACTCCTGACTTCATGCTTACACCTCCCTTTGGCCTGCAGCCTTTGTCTCGGATTAGTGAGAATAAATCGCTGCCGCAAGCGAACAATGATACTTTGCACAATGACAGAAGTCACAAAATCAACCAGAATATTCAAGCAAATTATAGAAAAAAACCCGATCTAAATCCATTAAGTCATTCCCTTGTGACAAGTGGACAGACATTCAGACAGACATTGGATTTTATATAGAGAGAGATGAGTGATAAATATGTATTTGATTCCCTAAATGATCAGCTTTAGCATTATGAGTTGTTTAGTTTTTAATGTCAACTACATCTCTGATTTAAAAAGATAGTGTTTACAAAAACCAGAAATATATCCAAACTCACAGTCTCAGCGGGAGGCTTGCAGATCTTTTCCCAGACACTAGTCGGTCGCTCTCTCTGGATAAACTGTTTGTAAAGTTGCTGGAACTTCTTCCAGTCATCCCTCAGTACCTAAGTATTGGAAGTGTTATAAAAGGAACATGTTAATTACTAGTAGATTTCTAGTCATTAAAGTTATTTTGCTCTTGCTCCATTTCACTTTAGTGACAAATTATGACCTTGCAATAATAAACACAAGAAAGAGACTATCCTATGATGAGGCAACAATCCAAATATTAGGCCATTCTGGACAAACATACCATGGAGCATGTGTTTTAACTCAAACAGGGAACTGTAGTACTAAGAATGACTTCACAGAGAGAACACAGAGAGAACATCACATTAAAGCAGTGTTTCTCAAATAGTGGGGCGCGCCCCCCCTGGGCTCCATCAAGGGGGGCGCGTTTGACTCGGGGAACATGCTTTTTTATTTTTCTTTTACATTTTTTTTTAATTTAGAATGCACTTTAAATCTTTTCTGTTACATTTAATAAAGCTATTCTTTGTTGTAAATTGGTCCATATTTCTTTCTTTTTTTATTCTCTTATACGTTAATAAGGATACAGTGTTATGCAGAGGTGTACTTATAACAGTTTTTATAGACAAATGATACTATTTATAGTTGCGGGGGGCGAGATGTTTTCTTCTTCCTAGGGGGGGCATGACAGAAAATAATTGAGAAGCACTGCACTAAAGGAACCCCAGCTGAGAAACTTGAGAACAAGTCAGGGAAAGGTAATGCATCCTTTTGTACCTTTGGCCACCAGGTATCATTTGTTTATTTCTCTTTTGTTTTGATTGTACTGACCAAAACACTATGAACACATTACTTGTCTGTCTAGACTTGCTTGTCTATACTGGCTTCCAGCCAAGTATTAATTGCCTTCAAAACTCTATTACTGACTGTCCCAGCTGTTTTTTTTCTTATACTCTAGAACACCTTTCTAAATTGCTTATACTATAGAAACCTACCATAATATTGTGATCATCTGATGCCCTGAAGAGCAATCAGTTTTATGGCCCCCAACCCTCTGTAAATTTGTCCAGCTGAATTTCAAGCAACATTCACATACAGAGTGAAGATTCACCCAATCTCTCTGGGTTTTTAATTCTTATCCTTTCATTTGTGAGTTTTTGTGGTTTCTCCTGTTTATTGGGACAGGACTATCACTATATTTCCATTTAGCACCAACTTGGTTTCTACCTAGTATTTCCCAATCTTGTGTTAACATGTACCCTAGTAAATAAATTTATATTCTTGATGTTCTTGATTAATATGTTTTCTTTTGTTATTTACTTAACACATGTCCTGGTTTTAAGTAGAGCCCTTTGATACTTGCTGTTTAAAATATGTCAGATATATTTCCAAGGTTTGTCAAGTATATTTCTAAGGTCTTTTTGGATTCTGCCAGATGTATTTATTGTGTATTTTCTTCATTATATTGTTCTGCATTTCATACTGTTGTCCTCTATAAACAAACTTGTGACAATGGATGCTTTTCATGATTGTACAGTATATAAAATACAAAATGATTGATTGATTGATTGATTGATTGAGAGCAAAGAAGTGTACAATTAAGCATGGTCAACTCTTTGAGAGTAAAGCTGGTGAATAGGCATTAATGGACATACATAACTGCTACTCATCCATTGCCATGCAAAAACACCAGACTGATATATAGAAATCTTGCAGAACCAGAGATGTATAATATATACATGTGGAGACAACCATAAGTGAATTGGCCTAAATGTGAGTGGGAACAATTAGACAATTCATTGACTGTGACATATCTAAACCAATTCAACACCTCATGAAACCTAAGCTCAAAGCAGAGGCAGTGATTTAAACACCAAAGAGCAGCAGTGCTCCTGTTAGCACGGCCCAACTGACAGCAAGGCTATAGTTATGATGGATTAATTTTCTGTGGCTGAAGGGCCCCTAAAAAGACTCTAGATAAACAAATAAATGTGTGCCATGTGTGCAGCATACACATTACATATCTTAAAATAAACATAACTTATTGGAAAGAAAAAAGTCTGCAAATCCAGATTACACTTTCATTTCAAGACATTACTGGGCAAGTGCCAAAAGTGAACTATGTATTGTTGCTAACTGTGTGTGCTCTGTTACTCTCATCTACAACCATACGTTTGGAGTTAATGTGAGATTTAAAGAACTAGCAGCTACTTTCAAACTAAATGGTGTGCAGTCATACCCAGTGAAAAGTAGGTGAAGAGAATTGATGATTTGGTAATGAAGAGCCGAAGGAGATTCAGATTTCAGTACTCTAATCACCCAAAACAATAAATGTGCCTAATGACACAGACACCACACCAGCTGAACTGTGGGCCAGGCTGCATGTCATTCAAGTTCTGACTATATGTTTCTAAATTAATAACTAACTATTATAATGTTAATATTAACATTACTGTCTAATTTCAAATGCAAAGTATGCCATATCAGAATATTATATAATCAAAGAGTTATAACATTGAGTATACAGATAGACCACAATGCTTCTTTAAAAACTATTTGTTGTCATTATACTATAGTCAAAATTAAAGCAATATATTGTAGCAGCCAGCAGACAAAAATACTTATCAAATGCATAAGATCCTTAAGTACCTGCAGTGTAACTTCTTTTTCTAATTATTTTAAATTATTTTTTAGCTTTATTAGATCTAGGCTGATTGACTTGTTTTTCTCGTCATACACATTTCATTGTATGTTGACCTTGTGTTAACCTATATATGAAAAATAAACCTAAACCTAAGCCTAAACCTAAATTCACCACATGTTCACATTGTGATTGTAAAATACTGCAACTGATAAATATCCAATACATTATTGTTTATTCATTACAAAACTCCTTAATTCTGTAATGGTGTGCTGATGCCTATCCCAGTAACATTATTCCCATGGCAAGTACTAAAGTTGGATAAGGAGTCAGTCCATCATAAGGTTTACTCATAAACACGTCAATGTGCAGTCATATAGGACAAGTTTAGTGTTACTAAAGAACCTGTTGCTCCTATCTTTGGATTTAGTAGAAAAATATGTGCTAATAATAGGAGAATGCAAATTTTGCATAGTTCATGACTAAACAAGACTCCAAATCTAAGATTGCAGGGCTATAAGCCAGCAGTGTGAGCAATTGTACCATTTTGTGTCACTAATAAATTATTGCAAAGCTGAATTTTTTTTTATTTTACAAATAGCCAGAGTCACATTAAGTTAACTTACAGGATGTAGTTTGTCATGCATGCGTGTTGGAGGACCTCCTCGCAGGCTCAGTCGGGGTATGTAATAACCTACCAAAATGAGAGGGGGTATTGCCACTAACGCTGTCATCTCCTTTTTTCTCTACAATGTAGAGAAATTGCCCAGTGAAGGTGTTTAGTAAAATCCCTTCTGGTCCAGCTGCCATAAAACCCCAGGCATCTCGGAAGGAGAAATCATTGCTGGCCAGAGCAACCCATAGGACTGAGCTCCACTACAGCAATGCCTACAAGTTTATTTCTTTTGTTTTTGTTTTGATTTTGTTGTCCTCAGACAATAAAAAGAATGACCTATTGGTGCCCCAGAATTTCCTCCGTGTTTCTATACTTGTCATTCCTGCTCCTGACCACAAGTGCTTTAGTAAGTTGTTTTAGAGTTATTTTTATGCTGGCCAGTGCATAAGGGTGCATGTTTTATGAATAAAATTTAATTGCTCAAGTTAGGATTTTTTTTTTAATTTTTAAATGAAGTATGTTATTAGCATGCAATGTCACTGACAACAGTTTTCATATATATTTGGTGAGTTAAGAGAATTATGCCTTACAAATAAAGATTTGGAAATGCATTATTGTGTGCATTAGAAACATTTCATCACAAAATTTCATTTTCATGTATGTTATTATTTTCATATCAAATCTTCTTTAACTATTTTTGTACATTTCATAACATATTTTAAAGTCCCTGGTCAATTTTGCTTGCAAATTTCAAATATAGTTGTACTGTATTTTCCTTTCCAAATTAGTCTTTGTTCAACAACTAAGTTTCATAGAAGCAACATTTATAAGACACCAAATTTGAATGTGTTACCTGAGCTTCTTCTGGGGCAGTCTTTTCAAGAAGACTTTCCATCTCCATTTCTATAGAGACTGGCAGTTCAGTACAAAACGGTGAATGGCAACCAATCTCTGAATCACATAGAAAGCCTGCCATACCTGAAATATAAGAAAACTATTGTATATGCTTTATTTCTATGCTTTTAAAGTTTAATTGAATTTTCACTAAATCTTATTAATCAAACTTTATTTTATCATAATGTTTCTCAAAGTGAACACTTGGAGTCATTGTTAAACATTGATGATAAAATAATAGTAATACATTTTGTTTATATAGCACCTTTCCCATGCTCAACATTAGGCCAATATTAATTTTACTGGATACTTTTTGGACATTTTGAAAACAATAAAAATAAAAATAAAAACATATAGCAGACTACAAATTGAATTTTAAAACAACTATATTATCATACAAGTGTATAACTGTTTTTATAAGTGTTTTAATTGATAGACACTTTTAAGTATTGTTTTTTTCTGCTTTTATAACAATCACATTCTGAAAGTGTACATTTAAAGACAAGTATCATGTAACACACAACAAATGAGTAATGTTGTTTCTACCTCTACTTGTTGTTTGGTTCTATCAGTATAAATGAAAATTCAAATGAAAATCATTACAATCCAATAAACATGAGGGAGATTGCATTTGTTGGTGTCATGGTGCTGCTTGACACCTCTGGTAGACTGATTAAGGATCTCTGCTTGGACAATGTCTATGTGTAGTTTGAACATTTTTGGGGTTTTCGCCATTTGCCAAACATGCAGGCCCTTCAGGCTATTAGCAAAAAGTGCTAACCACTGAGATTACAGCAGCGAAAGCCTTCTCATTAAATGATTGATAATAATAGTAAGTACATAAGTCCTTTTATGAACAGAAGCAGACTATTTAGTCTAATCTATTTGTTTGGTTAGCTATTAGCTAAGTTTTCTTATAGCACTTTTTAAATGCTGTCAGGACATCTGCTCTAAGCACAGCTCTGCAGCTCACTCTGGATTTTCACGACCCTTTCAATAAATAGTGCTTAATGGTTACCATCATTAATCCCATTTTTCTTAATTTCCATTAATGTCCTTAAAACTATATATAAATGAACTGCAGGATCAACTTGTCTTTGAGATGTGGAAAGAAAACCTACATGGAGTACGAGCAGACTCTGTAAACACAGTGACTGGAATAGGAACTGAATTCAGGACTTTGGACCTGTGAACTGACAGTGCTAATCATTAAGTCACTTATATGCAGCACATAACTATAAAAATACAATATGTGATTTTTGAAATAATACCTTTGTTTTTTCTCCTGTTTCTTTATCATTGTATTGCACTTTACTGTCTTTGACTGTCAAAGGTGTCATTTTCACAAAGCAACTACCAAATTATTTTAATTTTCATACTGTCAATTATACATTAAAAACTGATTAGGCCAATCAAAGTTGGGGATAAAAAATGTTAACTTTGATTTCAATTTGAAAAGAAGTAATGTTCACTGATTAAAATTTTTAAATCTGAGAAATACTAGGCACTTTAAATTAAAAGGTGACAAGGTGACAATCATATTTACATTAGTTACACATTAAAGATTTTAAACAAGTGGAGGTGATTAGTGATCTATAAGAAATTTACCCAATCTTTTAATATCTATGTAGAATATTTGTTTTTTTCATTTACAATATAAGCATTCTCTTTTACTATGACCTGTTGCCACATACTTCATTCTCAGGCTACACAGAAATAAATGGATCATTGTATGTAAAGACACTGCTCCTTTCTGACCACCTTAAAAGTGATTCTAGACTATTCACAGTGCCCTCTACATATGTACCAATTGGTAGATTTTTTTTAATTCAAATTTGAAATACATAACGCAAACACAAATACCTTGTTTGATCCAACCAAGAGTGCTCTGCAGCTAAAATGACTCTTTTCTAGTTTCATTCAACCACATAGATTTGCTCTTCCTCATTCTTTTTGTACAGTATCAGAGTTAAATGAAAGTGCATACAAATTGTGTCAAAGTCTGAAGTAGACCTGCTTTGGGTAGGAGGAGTTTCTTGTAACAATAAAGGAGTGTCTTTGTGAAGATAAAGCAGACAGGCTGGTTTCACATACAGTATTGAGCCTGTATTTCGACAGGGCATGGCAATGAACAAATACCACAAAACCGGTTTGTCTGTTGGCTGAGTTGCTTAACTTTCTCTCATTATCACATAAAACTCTGGCATAATTAATTACAGTCTGGTTCAGTTCTTCTAGAGTCAAAACTTTCATTCACATCAGTTATTAACTAGAAGCCAACTCTTCTTATTAATGGAAATTAATTTAATTGGATAACTCGTTCCTATTATCCTTCTGCCCCATTAGAAATGTCACATGGCAAATACAGTATGCTCCTTTAATGACAAAATCAGCTAAATTGGTAGACAGAGACTGCGCTCTATCATTCATTGTTTCCTACTTCACATTTTTATTCAGATGAACACACACACATTACATCAAATTATCTGATATACTGTTAGCCATGTTCCTATTAAGTAGATTGCAACCTGTTAGAAAACAAAAAAATATGAACAGGTAAAGCTCCTAAGAAATCAATGGAACTAAGATAACACAAAAAAATGGAGAAACACAATTTACTTCCATGAACATTGTTTGTACAGATGAAGGAAGTCTGACAAGAGCCATGGAATTACAGTAAATATAAATATACTTTATATATAAATCTTTACACTACATCTTGCAAGATTTTAAAATGCACAATTCAAAAGAATACCTCCTTTTATATTATTTTCAGACTGCAACACCACCAACATGTTTATGATTTGGTCAATACTTTTTAAATCTGGTAAAGATACATTATACAATGGGCTGTGCCATAGCTTGGTCAGAAGTCCACATCTGGGGTGGCCAACTCCAATTCTGGAGAGCCATAGTGCCTACACATTTTCATTCTATTTTCTTAATTAGTGAATAGTTGCACTGAATTTGGGAAAATAAGAAAACAAAAAACAACCCCACAGAAAGGTTCTCTTTGCCATTCCTTTTCAATTTTGCCAAAGCTTTTCTTGAAAATGAGACACTATGTGCAAAGCTCAACATGTTCTTTTTACAATAAACGTATATCTTAATGTATTTACACTTTCAATTTCATTCTGAAAAAAGGTTCAGACATCTCTCCACATGCCTATTTATAATCACTAGCCATTCAAAATTGTTTTAATTCCCAAGAGAAAAAATAAGCCACAGCCTGAGATACATAAAATGTTTATAAAGCACATAAATCATGCTGAAAGTTGATAACGATGTTAAAAATATCCTTCTTATAAACTACACCTAAGATGATTGTACAGACACAGATTTTACAAGTTTTTACATCGTTAAAGGCAACACATATGATACGCTGTACAAATCATAAATCCATCCAACTATTTATTAAACTTGCTTAATTTGACGTCAGTGTTAGGGAAGTCAGAGCCTATTCTAAGAGCACTGGGCACAAGTTCGGGGTGAGGTACTAATCTTTTACACGGCCTACTCACACACATATATACCCAAATTCTCTTGATCTCAAAGTACATGAAAAAAGATTAATTATACAGTAGAATGAGAATTTGTTAACATATATAAAAGGCGTAATTGGAGAATATTTTAACAGATATGGTTCATTGGTTAGTTTTTAATCAATTAAAAATTTAACTAACACTTATATTAACGTTTTTTAAACTACTCACAATGTTTTACCTTAGCCAGTGGGGAATCACCTGAACCACCATCAATGTGTAACATCCACATAGAGGATGCAACAGCAATCATTTTACACCAGTATGCTCAACACAAATGTGGCATTAGGCGATGAAGGAGTGAGAGAGATACAAAGTAGATAGCCAACAAGGAACAGGGAATGATTACGAGGGCAGAATTTGCAAACTGTGGTGGACAATTTAGCCAGGACATTGGGAAACATCCTACTCTTTTCAGAAGATGCTGTGGGATCTTTTATGACCACAGAGAGTGTGGACCTCAGTTTTACATCTCATCTGAAATATGGCACCAAATTTTAACAGGTCCCCATCTCTGCACTCGGGAATTGGGATCCACGCTGCGACCACAGAGCAATTGACCCTGTGAATTCAAATCCTAATCACTTCACCAATACCTCTTCCAACAGCAAGCCAAGCTTTACCTAGATGGTCTCCCATCCAAGTACCAGCCAGGCCCAGACGTACTTAGCTTCAAGTTAATAACGTATTCTGCAGGTGGTATGGCATTAAATCAGGTGTGATCTCTACATGAACAACTGAAAGAGCTTCATGAACAAACCTTAGGTATACACGTACAGGGAGCATAAGGAAACAAAAGGCTTTTAAAATAGCAAGAAGGCTGTCCTCGGAGAATCTCAGGAATCTAAGAAACAAGTAGCATTAATATGTACTCTAAGATATTGAGGTTAGGAGCAGAGTTCTGATCAATACATACAGGAAGCTAGAAAGGTCAATGGTGATATGTTCATTATATATTTGGTTCTTCTCAGAATTCTAGAAGAAGCATTTTGGACTTACTGTAATATTTTATAATCTGCTCACCAAAATCACTTAAATGTGAATTACAAAAGTTTAACTGTGATGTGTAACAACATGAAATGCAAATCAATGAACTGATGCAGAGATTGTTTCTGATAGAAAGGAATAGTCACTTGTTTCCATCAAGTAATCATGAGTTGGCAATAGTTAAATGGAAACACAGCAACAACTTCTTGTTTTGCTCCTGGATAACTGAAAAAAAATTGTCATCATTAGCCACTCTTGATGATTTATCCTGAAACAAAACTAACGCAATTTGGGCTTAATCGTTCTACAATGAAATACCCCTTTCAGCTGTTTAGGCATTGCATTGAAAAAGACTAATTATATTTTAAATAAGAGAAGAATGCAATGACATATGCCAGCTAAAAAACACTCATGATTCCATTAAGTGAGTGGTTCTCAAGTTCAGTCCCAGGGGATCGCCATAGCTGCAGGTTTATATTTTCACCAATTCCACAACAGGTGCATCATTTCTTTTATTATTTTTTCGAACAGTAAAACATTACAATCAAACAAATAATAACAAAAGATACAACCATTTGCTTCAAAATCAAAACAAAGAAAACAAAAGAATCAAAAAATACAAAGGAAAAAAGCAAAACAAAATTCAACCCCACCCAAACACAGTCTCTCAGTGCATCTTTTGTCGTGGTGAAAAATTCATCATCAGAAGGCTTTTTACCTAAAAATAAAGGCTATTAGGACTCGAGATAGACAGACAGAGTTTTAAGGCTTTATTGCAATAAATCAACCACACGGACTCAACCCAATTCGGCCAAATGAGATTGAGCCCCGATCATTACAGCCATTGAAGTTTTTATAACAATTTCTTATCATTTTGGCTCATTCAATTAGCTCATTCTGCACCTGGTTTTACTGTCCATTATTCCTCTTGGTGTCTGTTTGGCTTATTTTGATTGGTCTAAGACTCTCTGACTCCCTTCTTACTCCTGTCTGGCCAGACCTTGAGTTTCCATGGGAACCCTTATTATCTCCATACTTTTCCTATTACTGGCCCCCTTATGGAATTTGTAATCTTTCTATGCTGTTCCATTTTCTCTAACTGGCCAAGGCTCCAATTCCATATATGGGTTTTCCTCTCATCGTTTCCTCTCTTAAGCCTTCCAAACTTTTTACAATAGTGACCTGAAGCTTAAGCTTTAATTAAAAAGAAGTATAGTATGTGCTTTCATTTGATCATTGCTTGGCATGCTTGATTTGTCTTAATTTCTACACTAAAGTTAATTGCTAATATATTCTTATAATATTTTTGCTAATGCCTGCATTTACTAAGATTTTCTCTTCATGCATTAGGTCAGCGTGACCCTGCTTATAGCAAAAGCTTTTCTGCTGATTCAGCAGCCCAGCTGGTTTCAGAGGCCTCTTCTCTACGTTATTGTTTCCTAGCCTTGAATCACAGGTGTTCTCAAACTCTTATCCTGTCCAAAACTGGTCTCGGTGTATCAATTAGCTGTTCTTTTCTTTACTTTGGAAATTTTAATGTAAGCCTATAAAATAATGCAATATAACTGATTTTCAGTTAACTTTTTGCTAGACCTATTGTATTTGCTTTAATATTCTAATTTATGCTTAATCTAATGTTTTAGAAGGTTTTAATTACTTTTTATGGCTCTATATGTTAATTTGCTGTTCTCTTATGCTAATAAAAAATTTTCCTTCTACACTTTCATATTTTGAATTGATCTCGTAGTCTAGTTATCTGAGCTACAGAAACTTCTAAAATATTCATAAATACAGTGTGTGTATTTTTGACATAACTTTAAATGCTGGTGTTTTTGTGGTAATTTTTCTTTTTTAATTTAATCTTTTCTGTTGTTGGGATTTATAGCAGCCTTAAACATGATGAGGAAAATTTTCACTGTAGTTAGTAAATGTCCACCTATATACTATTGTTAATTTGACACTTCTTACAGACATTGAGTTCAATTCTCAAAGGTGTACTGCTTCTTAATCTGTAACCCTCCTGGGAGACCTCATGTGAGTCACAGCAGAGATACTTTACAGGATATGATCTAAATCTGAGCAGCGATTTCTTTCCTGGACTTTCCTTGAAGTCTGTAGTACATTAATGCATTTCATACTGATGTAAGTAATAGCAAGAAACTGTTTGCCTTTATTTAGAATGAAACATGAGGTTTAATCATGGGGTGCTAGTCCAGCTATAAGAGGTTTAAAATGATTATAGAAAAAAATACGAGCAGGATTAAGTACTGTATACAAGCAAATACAGTTTTCTACAATCTGTTGTAAACAGTGTGTTCTTATTTTATTAGACTTTTGGACACTATTTCCATCCTTTATATATATATATATATATATATATATATATACAGTGGTGTGAAAAACTATTTGCCCCCTTCCTGATTTCTTATTCTTTTGCATGTTTGTCACGCAAAATGTTTCTGATCATCAAACACATTCAACCTTTAGTCAAACATAACACAAGTAAACACAAAATGCAGTTTTTAAATGATGGTTTTTATTATTTAGGGAGAAAAAAAAAATCCAAACCTACATGGCCCTGTGTGAAAAAGTAATTGTCCCCTAAACCTAATAACTGGTTGGGCCATCCTTAGCAGCAATAACTGCAATCAAGCGTTTGCGATAACTTGCAATGAGTCTTTTACAGCTCTGGAGGAATTTTGGCCCACTCATCTTTGCAGAATTGTTGTAATTCAGCTTTATTTGAGGGTTTTCTAGCATGAACCGCCTTTTTAAGGTCATGCCATAGCATCTCAATTGGATTCAGGTCAGGACTTTGACTAGGCCACTCCAAAGTCTTCATTTTGTTTTTCTTCAGCCATTCAGAGGTGGATTTGCTGGTGTGTTTTGGGTCATTGCCCTGTTGCAGCACCCAAGATCGCTTCAGCTTGAGTTGACGAACAGATTGCCGGACATTCTCCTTCAGGATTTTTTGGTAGACAGTAGAATTCATGGTTCCATCTATCACAGCAAGCCTTCCAGGTCCTGAAGCAGCAAAACAACCCCAGACCATCACACTACCACCACCATATTTTACTGTTGGTATGATGCTCTTTTTCTGAAATGCTGTGTTCCTTTTACACCAGATGTAACGGGACATTTGCCTTCCAAAAAGTTCAACTTTTGTCTCATCAGTCCACAAGGTATTTTCCCAAAAGTCTTGGCAATCATTGAGAGGTTTCTTAGCAAAATTGAGACTAATGTTCTTTTTGCTTAACAGTGGTTTGCGTCTTGGAAATCTGCCATGCAGGCCGTTTTTGCCCAGTCTCTTTCTTATGGTGGAGTCGTGAACACTGACCTTAATTGAGGCAAGTGAGGCCTGCAGTTCTTTAGACGTTGTCCTGGGGTCTTTTGTGACCTCTCGGATGAGTCGTCTCTGCGCTCTTGGGGTAATTTTGGTCTGCCGGCCACTCCTGGGAAGGTTCACCACTGTTCCATGTTTTTGCCATTTGTGGATAATGGCTCTCACTGCGGTTCGCTGGAGTCCCAAAGCTTTAGAAATGGCTTTATAACCTTTACCAGACTGATAGATCTCAATTACTTCTGTAATTATGTATTATTTCCCAAGTTCTGTGTTTTGGGAACAATATAGAAATTTGAAAACTAAGTTTGGTAAATATATATATTTACCAAATATTTCTGGTAAATATTTTTGTATTTTTTCTTTTTAACAATATTTTCATCTTGGTTTTCATTCAACTTTTCTAGGTGTTGTAATTGTTTAATTATTCCATTATTTACTAATTAGTGGGTCTGATGCTAAAGTACTTGCAGCCTTTGATTATTTAGTGTTGTTAGCCAGCGTGTCTGCTCTGCTTATTTTTAATTGTCATTAATAAGATACAACGAAGAGGGAAAAACTGCACAGAGAAAGGGCAAAATCATTTAAATCAGAGAGTCAATCATTTAAATCTACAGCAAAAGCAGAAATATTTCGAAATGTCTTATAAATGTAAAAATCATGCTGCTGTGCTTTTCTGAATGTAGAATAAAAGAAAAATAATACCAGCTAATTAAATGAGATCAGTGCTATCAGGTGTTTGTCACTGATTAGGAATCTGGTTGGAACAGAAACCTGCAGCCACAGTGTGCCACCAGGACCGGGGTTGGGAAACACTGCATTAACTTAACACGCTTAACTTTTTTGTATAAATTAGTTGCAAAAAGACGGTGGAATTTAAACAAAATATAAACTATGATTTTCATTTAATATAGTGCATTTATCCCAAAAACATTTTCCCATTCAGTTATCTCTGCAGTATAACATTAATCAAAAACCCCCTAAAAAAACACAACAGCAGATACATTGTAAATTAAAAGTGAAAAGGAGAGCACAACGGACAAAGCTAATTGCCTTGAAGGTTGTCAGTTTTCATCATTAACACAGAAAATATGTTAGTATTTTATGTGCTAAAATGTTGTATGTCATCTAGTGCTGTATAAAGACAAAACTAGATAGCATCAATATGTTGATGTTACTTTTGTACATTTGTTTGATGTAAAAGGACCACAGTAATGTCTTACTGATAGTATGCCAATGTGCATTCAAGTTTACCCACATCACTAATGAACAGTAAAACAAGAAGGAAAATATACTTGAAGAAGCTGTGAATATATTTAAGCATTATTATTAATATCTTAATATCCTATGTTGACATCATGACAAATAATTACAAAATAATTACCCTATGCCCTTTAGCATTTATGTTCTGGTTCAAATTCTGGCCTATCAATTGTCTGCATGGAATCTGTATTTTTTTCTCCATGAGCAGTGAATTTTCTATGGGTAATGTGCATCAAAAAGATATTAAAATCAGGTAAATGTATGGCTTTTAATGTGCTTGCTGTGAGATTACAAGTCAGAGTGCAAAAACGAACTGATATCCTCTTTTAATGTTGGTTTGCCCAGTTTCAATGCTTGCTTTTCGTATTAAAGTGGACTCTGGCTAAAGGCATCAATAATACAAGATTAAACAAGTTAAAACATTGCATACAATTTTTATCTATTTTTACTAGGATCAAAAAGAGGAAAACATAATATTTTTAAAATCACTTAAACCAGTTCCTGGACAAGAGAAGGAAAGCAACTTTGGACAGGACATTAGTCCTTTGCAAATCCTGTTAATGCACACACCCACAATCACCTATGGCCAGCATCAAATTACCAAGTAACTGAACATGCTTTCTTTGTGATATAGAGGCGAACTGGAGTAGCAAGAGGAAAGCCCACACAGACATGGAGAAATGTGTAAATGCTACACACTTAATGAATTTCCAATTCTAACCCTGCACTCTGGTCTGTGAGGCTGTAAGGTTAACCACTGCACTATCATGCTGCTGAACAATACACAACAATGTAATAATACAATTAAGACAGGTATAAAATTAAAGAGACTGGCAACTTAGAGTATACATACATTTTATTTATATTACATTATTTACAGATTTTCTTCCCATGTCACAGAGACGTGAGTGCTAACTAGTAACTTCGAAAAGGTTCTCCACATTACCTATCTATAAGTGACAGTGGATGTTAAGCGTCAGTGTACCCTGTAATGAATGCTCCTTACCTTTCAAGGTATATGGCAAAAGGTACAAAATTAAAGATACAGGTTACTTACATATAGTACAAATCATTGAACACATTACCAAATAAAAATATAAATAATATTTATATAGTATTATTTAACAGAATGTATACATTTTGCCAGTTGCAGGGGAAACAGAGCAACACTTCAAAAACAACTGCCGATTCTAGGAAAGTAAGACAATTCATTCATTATAAAAGCCACTTAACCTTGATCAGGGTCATAAACTAATTTAGCAGTATCAGGTATGAAAAAAGAACCAGCCAATCGCACATTCACATAAATGTGCCAAATGTCTTGAGGGAAATGGGTATAAAATCAGATTAACTGAAGAAAAAGACAGGCGACATTGCCTGACCTGAAATCTGAAACCAAGACTAGGGTGCAGTGAGCAGTAATTACTAGAAAGAAAATAATAATAAGAAAAAGAAGCACAATCATTATGTTAGATGTGACATACAAAAAAAGTAAAAACAAACGAGAAACTTAAATCACGAAAAATAATTTACATTTATTTTTTGACCGACACCTTTATCAAGACGACTTACAGCATTTGAAATACAATCTGTTGCAGTTCTTTTGTTTGTTTTTCCGGTTGGAGAACAGACAGGTGAGGTGACTTGTTCATTGTCACAGTGTCAGTTGCGGGATTGGAACCTACAAGCTCAAAGTTAAATCAAACGAATTTTTGAAGTCTTTTTACATTTTTTGCGGCTTAACATTTATTATGTGTCTGATAAGTAAAGAAAGTTATTATTGGCTGTTATATGTCATTTGCCTTATACAGTTACTTAAGAATTCCCTTCATTAACTGTCACCTTTTACGGAATCTAAGGCTAACGATTATTTTTAAAAAATAATATGCAAAACAACTCCACCACGTGTGACAGCAGTATGACAACTAAACGAAGGAAGTTATTCTATTTCCGGCGCCGGAAGGCGCTGCGGGAACGTCACTTCCGTCCATTTACGTGCTTACTGTGTAACCAGAATAGGCAGACTGTGAGGCGCGAGCATGGCTCTAAATGCGGGTAAATATTTTAAAAGGGTAACTTTTTAAATATTATTTGTGATAATGCACACAGGCAGTGCTTTGTGTTTTCATGATTTTCCTGTATTTTTTTCTCCGGAAGCTTTTATTTTTTTAATTTGAATCATTCAAAACCCACTTTTGCCACAAACTTTGTCTTGGGAAGTGGGCAAATACCGCAGCTTTGAAGTGAAGGCTATTTTTATCGGTGTTTTGTATAGTATCGATGCATGTGAGGAGTAATATTTTTTTGGTCCAGCTAGCTAATAAATTACAGTGATTTATTAAATTTTATTTGTGGTGTTGTCTCCACAGGTCTTTAGTTTCATTAGACTATTCATATTTTACTGTGCTCCTTAAACAATGATTGAAAGGCAAATCCGAAGAATTTATTGTGCATATCATGTGTGCTTCCTAAAGTCAAGTCAAAGACTTCTTTGGTGATAAAAGGATGGTGCCCTCGCCCGGGAATGCCTTTTATCGGGATGCCGCTTAGAAATCGTTGCGAATGGGAGAGAGAAGCCGTTAGTTAGAAGGTAAAAATGGAGAGCGGCTTTCCAAGAGAACGTGTATGAAAATGCTGCACATTATATGGTTAAAAGTTAACTTCCCATGTAATTTATTTGTAATAATAATTGTATTATTTATCCAGTATAATGGACGTCAGCGGCGTGATGTACAGTTATTTGTGCCTGGCGAGATTACTGAATTAAAAGATTGGGGTACATCCAAGAGGTTCATTATTTATGTTTAATGGTTTCCACTACGGCGATTTTAGACAGTGATTCTTTGGACTTGTATACTCTACCTGAATTTAAGGTTTTTATTACAATTTTTGTAGCTTTCTACGCTGTTCTAATTGTTAGTTTTTGGCATTCGCATTAATCCTTTGCGATTTAAAAGATGGAATTACCGGGATTGTTCATGTATTTATTATTACTTTTGGGAGACTGCCTCGTTATCAAGTTTAGGGTAGTAATCAAAATAAAATAGTTGAGGCTTTATCCAATTTTAGGCAGCTATTTTTCCAGTAAGACGAGAGTTATAATAATTACTCAAATCTGTAAAAAAAAAAAAAAAGATACTGTTCTCCCTTGCATTTTGTATGTTCAAATTTGTTTTGTTATGTGAAAGTGTAGAATTTTTTGTATGGGGATAAGTTCACAATTTAGTCTTAATAGTAAGTGCTATGTTTTGTAGATTGAACATTCATACTCCCAAAATTGTGAGAATTTTGTGTTGGGCATATTCTTGAAAGTGTTTCATTCCAAAGAAGAATTGCATCCACGATGCAATTTTTAAACAAATGATAAAAGCAAGTAATGGCTTTGTGGTAAAGATATACATACAATTCACTTATTTTAGTGTATAAACTCAGTTACCTAATTTAGCTACATGTCAGCCTTATGTTGTTAAAATATTACTTCACCTAAAAATTATATATGTAATTTTTTTTTTAACATATCCTATGTAGTTTGTAGTGATGGCCGAGAAGATTTTTTTAATCTGATGCTTTAATGCAGAATGAGAGAAAGCCATTTATGATATAATGGAACATAATGGTGACCCATTCTATCCAACACTAAACAATATGAAAAATGTTTGTTGAAAAAAGGGAAAAAAAAATTCTCCTTTAACTTGCGTTGCATAGTCCATATTTCTCTTATCCATTCTTATGTATTTTTGTGGAAAATAGTGCATTTTTTGCTGAAATATTAATACTTATGGATAAGTAATTGTAGAAGATATACAGGAAAAGTGCATTTCCATATTACTATGCATTTGAATGAAGTCAGGACTCTTGACCAGTGAATGTGGATAGAGGCGCATCTTCAATTCAGATACGTGGTATCACGGGAACGCATCTTTTCTTTAAATCTTCTATGCTGTTTTTGTTTTTTTTTTTTTTTTAGACTATAAACAATATTTTAGCAAGAAAATCATTTGTTTTGAGCATAGAAATAGGTAATGGACATCTGTATTATGCAACACGATTTATGTGAGGTTTTTTTTTTCCCTTCATGGATGTTTTTTCACATCATTTGCCGTTGTTTTTCTCTCATTCTATGAGAGAGAATAAAAAGTTTCTCTGCCACCACTACAAATTACGTGGGGTAAGTGATGACAAATGAAAATAACATTTTTGAGTGGGATATTTCTTTAAGTATTCATAAGTTTTCATATCAGAATATTCTGACCTGTTTTCCTTTAAAGAATGATGACACAGTTTTGAAATATTAGTGCTGCTGCTTAACAATTTTCATATCAAAGGTTTAAATCCTAGCTAAGCACATTCAGTGTGGAGTTTGTATATTCTCCCAAATACTGACATACAGATTAGATTGTCTTCTCAAAATTTTCCCTTTATGAGTGATTATGGTTATTTATTGAGTCTGTGTGCTTTGTGATGAATACATTTATACCTCCATCTAAAAAAATGAGTTGACAGTAAGATTTATTTATCTATTGGAACATTTTGTTCTTCAAACAGATCTGAAGCTCTGGCCTATTAAACGTACCATGAGTCAAACAGTTTATAAAAGATTACTGACAAAATGTTTTAATACTTAGAAGTGAAAACTTAAGACTTTCTACAATATTATCTCATGTAAAAATTCATCTTTTCATTTACATGGTCACTTAAAAATTTAAATATTACTGTATTTTATATTTTCATACTTGGCGCCTATTTTATATATTCATAATTGGCGCTAAATTATTACTCAATAAATTATACATCCAGTACTTTTGCGCCATTATTTTAATTAAGAAATCAATCAATCACATCTTTTTGCCATAAAATATATTAATTAGGGACTGAGGCAGTACCTGAATCAAATAAATTCATACTTACTAGAGTTGAAAAATCATGTGTTACATCAGAACTTTTCTGATTTCCGCTTCATGTCATGAGCTTTTATCTCAGTGTAATATTTCAAGATAAAATTGCTACTACTTTACATATTAAATATTACAGTTGCCAAAAAGGTTTGGAACCACTTTCTGTATTTTGGGAATAATAACAAGAATTTTTTGCATCTTATTATGGTTAATTTAAAATGTCTCACTTGCTACTGCAACACCATGGAACAGCATGTGTCCTAGTAGGTGTGCAATTGACCTGTAAAATGGCAGGAAGTGTTAGTAGTGTGGATTTTAATCATAGAAAGCAATCACATTCCTTTGGTGGCCTGTTTACTCCCATTCACCCTACAGCCAAAACCTTGCACCCATTGACTTCCATCTGTTTGGAGCCCTCAAAGATTCCATCCATGGATAAGGTTTTGGAGTGATGACACGGTTATTTCAAAATGGATGCAGGAGTATGATTCAAACTGGTGCAACAAGGGAATATATGTAATTCCTACGAGTGTTTTCAAACAATTCTAAAAGAAGGTACCCGCAAAAAAAAGAGAATTATGTTGCAAACATTTTGAGTAATAATTGCAATTTGTAATTAAAAATTTGTCCACATAATTATCTGAAGTTTTGCTCCTAAATGTGATCCTTCTTTTTATATCAAGATGATGAAGACTATAACTGGGAGCCACCAACAGAGGCAGAGATGAAAGTTATCCAAGCTCGACGGGAGCGTCAAGACAAAATCAGCAAACTGATGGGAGACTATTTGCTTAAAGGCTATAAAATGCTGGGAGAATGCTGTGATGAGTGTGGGGTAAGAATCTTTGAATAAATTATGGTTTTCTGTGCCTAATAATAAATAAATGTATATATGTAAAATTAACATAGACATGATTATTTAATCCTCTTTAGAATAAATTTAATCAATATAATACATGTGAAGTTTCACTGTAACAAAAACAATGGCATGGTTTTTTTAAAGATAAATGAGTTTTCAAATTGAATAGCTAGTTGCACTATTTTTGAGAGAGAGAAAATTTGCTCACTCTTTCTTTAGTGTTGTGGCTCCACTTCTTGTAACATAATGTTAGTGAAGACAGAATCGAACACTTGACTGTGCTCACAATTTCTGTCATTGATTTAAACGTTAAAGAAAGCACAATGTGCCATGGTCTGAATGTGTCTTTGAATAGATTAAAACCATCTCACAAGCATCACATGGATCTGCAGGGGAAGCTTTGTAGTATCAATTTATTTCTCCATATAAGTCTTAATTAATGTATGTGCTAATTGTGTAGGAGACGCATTGACAGTCAGGGAGCAAACACCATCTCTTGACCTACTGTACTGTATGTTCAAAGGGGTGGACATTTAATGGAGAAATAAACTGAGAAAAATGTTGAGAGCTGCAAGGTGAATATTTGTAATATTACCCTTGTTGCAGCAAAGTATAGTGATTATTTCAAAGGCAAAAACCTTGATGAAGGCTCCAAAACTGATAACTATATAAAGTTATGTAATTATAGTATATTAAATTCACTTTTTGGCACCTTCAAGTCCTTGAGGCAGAAATTCATCGCTGACATAAATTCTTACTTGATTCTGTCATGTATTAGGCATTAATCTTTAAACAGTTAACATTTTTTAATGAATTATTCTTTTGTCTTTGGATATCTTAAACAATACTGTGTCATTTTACTGTATTAACTCTTTTAGGGTGGATGTTGACTTTTGTCGAAATTCAGTGGTACAGGGCGGTAATTGGCTGTAAACGGCAACAAAACTTGCATTACATTTTAGTCTGACTCTTTTTGCCAGAAGGAAAGTGAACTTTGTCGATGTGACCTCATTTCCCTGCGCGTGCATGAATAGTAAAGAGCAAGCAGCCTTTAAAGTGGCATTGCTGTCTGGTGAGAGACCAAAGTGATTGCTCAATGTAGAATGCTCAGTCGACGACGTTTTGCTTATTATCGCAGAATTGGACTCTAACTTGTCGGACTCTCAGTTGTGCTGCAAGTGATCTGGAGAACGAGATCGAAAACGAAAGTGAGGTACCAGCATCAGCTGATCGTGGTGCTAAACATGTGTGCGTAGCTGATGTGCCTATGGCAACATTCACTTATAATGTTTTACAATAACAATAGGTACAAACCAGATTGCGACACACTGCACCTGCCACCACTGTCCACCAGCCATGCAAGGTCAGCTAGGCACATTCCTGCTGGCCGTCAAGCTGCCTACGTGCCAAAAAATTTTTTTTTTGGAAAAAATATTCAGCCCTCAGAGAGTTAAGGCACTAATTTTAAGATTTTATAATCAGGTGTTATAATAGTACTAACAGTCTCTATTCAATGTCCTCCCTCTATTTCAAAAAAATAGTTGTTCATGTGCCCCCATTAGTTATTTCTTGGTGTCCATTGAACTAAATATAGCACTTAAATTAAGCGAGCACTTAATCATCACAATCTAACACCAAGTCAGTTAAGCTTCAAGGATATTAATCTGTCCAGTTAGGAAGCATAAGCGATTGTGAATCAACTTCACCTGCTTTGGTGCAAATGAAAGTGAGAACAGGTGCAACAGTAAGACAATCCCAAATAAGGAATGGTTTTGCAGTTGGTGACCACAGATAATTGCGCTCTCCCATCCTTCCTGACTGATTCTTGTCTAGTTTTGCGTTATGCTAGTGTCTTTTTCACTCCTGGTAGCATGAAGCTGTACCTTGCAGCCAATTCAGGTTGCAGAGGTAGTCCAACTCCTTCAGAAGAGCAGGTCCATGCAGGTCATGGTTTGCTGTGTCTTCCAGCAGTCTCAAGAGCACGGAGGAGATACTAGGAGATGGTCCGTTAACACGAAAAGAGCTGGACAAGGCTGTAGAAGGGCATCAACCCTGCAGCAGGACTGGTATCTGCTTCTTTGTGGGAGAAGGAACAGGAGGAACATTGTCCTACAAAATTACTTCTTGTTGGCTGCTACTGTGCATGTTTTTGACCAAACTGGCAGAAACGGTCTTCATGAGGGTAGCATGAGGGCCTGACATCCTCTTGTGGGAACTGTGCTCACAGCTCATCACTGTGCTGCTCGTTTGGAATTCACCAGAGAATATAATACACATCTCCGCCATTGGTACCCCATTCTCTTCACAAATGAGAGCAGGTTAACACTGAGCACATGTGATACATGCGAAAGAGTCTGGAGATGCTGTGGTGAACATTATGTAGTCTGCAACATCATCCAGCATGTTTGGTTTCGTGGTGGGTTAGTAATGGTCTGGGAAGGTATAGCTTGGAGGGTCACACAGACCTCCCTATGCTAGGCTGTGTAACCCTGACTGCTGCTAGGTACCAGGATGAAATCCTCAGAGCCATTGTCAGACCTTACGCTGGTTTAGTGGACCCTGGGTTCCTCCTGGTGTTTATAACAATACCCGGCCTCATGTAGCCAGTGTGTAGGCAGTTCCTGGATGGTAGAAGCATTGTTGCCAATGACTGGGCCTGCACATTCAACAGACTTGAACCCAGTTGAGAACCTCTGGGATTTTATGTATTGGGGCATTCATCTCTGCCACAGACTGTTCAGGAGCTCACTGATGCCCTAATCTATGTCTGGGAGGAGATTCCCCAGGAATCCTGTTCACCATCTCGTTAGGAGTGTGTCCAGACATTGAAGGGAGTTCATACAGGTACGTGGGGGCCATACATACTACTGAGTCACATTAATGAGCTGCTGTGCTAAAATTCATGCAAGTTGGATCAAATGACATTTCAACTTTTAACTTTGATTTTCGGTTGGATATGGAATCCAGCCCTCAGTGGGTTGGTGATCTTGGTTTCCATTGACTGTTACATCATTTTGTTCTCAATGATATCACACAACATTAGTAAAGATTTTCCACTTGAATATTTTGTTTGTGATTTATTTTATTTTTATTTATTTTTTTATTTGCAGTTTGTTTGTGAATCTTTAATAATTTGCTATTTCAACTTAGAAGCCTATTTATTCTTTGTAATTTTGTATATTTTTAAGTTGTCTTCTAATATTACTGTGCCTTTAAGTAGGAAGGGTTTTCAGTATACATGCCATTATCAGAATAACTTGGCTTGCACAACTTTTGAATTACAAACTGTTCAAAAAATTCCCCAGTACATACTGCATTTTGCTGACACCTTCTGGATTTCCTATAACTGAGTGCCATTCTATCACTGTGTTTACATTTGTGTGTGTGTGTGTGTATATTTGGGGTTGGGAATCGATTAAATTAATTGCATCACTGTATTTAATTATGATTAATTGCATCTAACATTAAAACATTTAATTATAAAATTAATACATAAATCATGAAGGAAATACACACTGCATTACAAATTTAATGTAGAATCAACACAAAGGAATTCTAAAAAAATTAATGGCATAGTTTAAACTTGAACAATAACCTTAAACCTGAACTTTTAACTAAATACTACTTGAGCAAGTACAGCCTGAATTTGAATGCCTTCCTAAAAGGCAAGTTGAAAAGAAGGCAATGACAAAACAAGGCTAATATATTAATTATCAAAGTGGCATAGCATATGAGATGCAGACATGTCAAAGTAAAAATGAAACAATCAAAATGACTGCTGTGGTTGGTAGAATTGTGGTGTGCCTTGGGATTGTTTGGGTTACAAAAAAAAGTTAGAAAACACTGTTCTACCTACACCTTTGCTCATGGCATGCTAAAAAAAGATCTTTGTAGGTGCTATCTCGCTTAAAAACTGACATTGTGCATTACTTGGATGGTTATGTTGTGTTCTTTGCATAAATTATCAAAGATACAACAACCTTAAATCATGGGTAGAGATAATCATCGTACTTCTGTTTTGTTGAATTTTGTCATTTATAATTCAAGTGTTCAAACACAGGGCAAAATTCAAGTTGCATATGTTTGTATCACATTTTTTATCTGATTTGAAAACTTCTGACTGCATTTGGATTGTTGTTGGTCACACTTCTCTAAAAAGACTGGACCCATGTTTCATATGAGTGAAACATTTTTTATTTATGCAGATGTTTTTCTGGGACAATACAACATAGTCCTGTCTGAACCAAACTATATAAATAAAATAAAGTAATGATTAGGTGAGTCTAAATGATATGTACATAGCTAGATTTGGCTGGTTAAAAATATAGAATGTGGAAGTGTGATCTGCAGTTAACTTTGCTTTGTATGCCTGTATTTAGCCACTCAATCAGAAGTTGTATTTTAAGGTGCGAGTTCAGATTTCCTTGGGTAAAACAAGGGCAAATATTTGTGAAGATGAAAACCTCTGGACAAGAATAAGCTGCACTTGTTCTTTTGTTTCACTGCAAAGACCTTCATTTGTACCCTGGAGTTTCTCATGTAACTTGTCACCTATAACCAGGCGTTCACTTTAGATAGAATTCCTCCCCCTTTCTCCACTTTAGTATTATGCATATATTTTTTTGTGACCAGGTTTATACTAGTGACATGAAAATCATTAAACACATTAAACAATGATAAAGTACATATAGATCAGCAAAACACATAATCCACTAGACTATCAAATTTTCATGTATTTATTTGGATTTGTTTTTTATTGTTAATTTTTTTTCAAAGAAAGTCTCATGGTAAACAGTTGAATATTATGTGTGTTTCTTGCTAGACTAACATATAGGCAATGGGTTTTAAGTGGCTTTCTGTAAACTTAATACAATAGTTTCCTTGATAACCATACTTATTGAATTGCAATTTGACTTCTAGCTATGCTTCTGTTTTATTGGATTTTTCAGTAGTATTTGATACCCCCCATCATCAGATTCTTTTAATTTAGCTGAAGGAACACACCACAGTAATAAGTAGACAGAGCGAATAGATTCTCCACAACATGCTAAAAAGAATAGCATTACACATTGCCCAGAATCCATTACTTTCAGCTTTATAGTACAAAGAACAGAGACCGCTCATGTCTCTGAGACTGCTCTAAACTGGATTGACTTGCACACTTTTATTTGGGCAAAACTTGTATAAATTTAGGTCTGCTTCTGTTCATATTTTTTTCAGCTGTCTCCAAGGTTCACATTAATATCTACTTTGATTTCTCCCTACTGCAGTTACTTGCCTTGGGAAATTTTACAAAAGAAGCTGTTTCCTTATCTACACAGGTGTTGTGCACCCTAACCATAAATCCTGTTTTGGTAGATTAGTCAAAATTCCTGATGAGGATTGAAGACAAAGTATAGAGCTATTTTGAATATATTCATATTTCTTTTACACATGTGCATTTATATCAATCAAAAGAAGATGAAAATAAAGGCACATTGGCGTTACACAGACTCATTCATTTGGGTTTCTTCTAAGACATTTGTGATTTGCCAAAGACTTTTTTGCAGTTGGTCAATAAATGTTAACAAACCATATTTCTGTTTTTGGTAGATTCCAACTGCACTGCTCTAAATTGAGGTCAGTCTGTTATATAAATTAGATACTGTGTATTTATTAAATACAGCAATTAAATATACTATATTAGTAATATAATGATTAAGTTCATGAGCAAGACCACCGTATTGATAGGAGAGAAGGGTTCAGTTGTCTAATAGCAACAGGACACAAACTATGAACATTTCTTGTGGTGTCTCAATTGTGCCAAATGTGTGGCAGTGACTGTCATAATCGGCTAGAAGAATGCGACTGCGAGTTTTTGCTGAGAAACGGATAGCTTAATACTGTTTGATTGTACCCCTGAGTTAGAGAAGATGTTGACACAGTCCTCGATTGTAAGGACACATACACATACAATATAATAATCATTTTTAAATGAAGGAAGTTCAGCTTTAAGGAATTTAAATTAACCTAATGTTAGAGTTAAGAACGGTTAGAAAAATAGCCCCATTATGGATGCAAAGTAGGGAATTTGAACTTTTAATCTTAAATCAGCCAAACTGACAGCAAATACTTCAAAGTTTAAAAGGAACTGACTCATAAAGGATAAGTTTCACATTTTTCAAGTCAAACGTATTTCTTCACAAACATATGTATTTGCCAAATGAAATTGTGTTCTGATGTTAAGCATATTTTTAAATTGAAAAATATATATATTACCTTCTCTGGAGGGTGTGGGGCTTGGAGGAAAAGTACTAAAACTTTCTTTTTTGTTTTTTTAGACTATTCTTTTACAGGACAAACAGAAGAAGAACTACTGTGTTGCTTGTCAAGAGCTTGATTCTGATATTGATAAAGACAACCCAGGTACTGAGTATTTTGAGCTAAATGACTGCACACTTGTAACTCAGATATATATAGTAATAATTATATTTTCTACCCTTGTATACCCTTACCCTTGTATATAAAAAGTACATTCTAAGAATTCCTTTCAAATTTATGATTGAGATTCTTGACCCAGCAGAAAATATTGGTTATTATCTTCATTTTTACAATATTTTACAATAATACTGTTTTTGTTATTTGTCTTATTGTTGGTTGTTGTGCAAACCAAATGCAACAGACGGACAACTTTTTTGTGTTTACCCCTACAGCTTTAAACCCCCAGGCTGCCCTTTCTCAGGTACGTGAACGTCAGCTAGCCTCAAGCTTGCAAGGTAATCATGCTGAGCCTGGAACGGCACACTCCGATCCATCACCCTCTGCAACTGTCCAGCCCAGACCAGAGCACTGTGAAGGTGCTGCCTCTGGACTGAGAACGGCTCCGTTTGCTATTCCAAACTCAACACTGTCTTCATCTGGCCTTGCTTCAAGCTCACCTCCACTTCCAGCAAATGGTCCAGTTCCTGTTTTTTTAAACTCTTCTCCACCAGGAGCACCCTCCCAGAGTGCGCTGGACTGCGCCGAAGATGTGCTGCTGCAAAAATTGCAGTGGGCAACAAGGGAACTACAGCAATCTAATTCAGTTGAGAGTAGTATTCAGCTCTGTAATCTGCTGCGTAGTTGTGCAGAGTCACTGCGCAGCATCAAAGAACTGCAGCAGCTCTGATTTCAGACACATAATTTATTTTCCAGCTTGCTACTGGGAGTTACAATTTATTTTTTATTTCAAATGCCAAAAGGTGTCACATGTACATGCATAAATATACCACATTGGATAGTTTTATCATGTATAAGAACACTGACATTATATTTTGCTTCAATAAAATATCTGGAAAGTTAGTTATTAGTAGATCAATTCTGGTAAAAGATTTAATATGTTTGCATTATGAATGCATCTGTTTTTGACAGATTTGTCCATGTTGTAGACCTTGTTAGAACAACTTGGCAAGGACTTGACAAAATATTATGAATGTATGTATAGCTATTGTCTTTTGTCATATAAATGTGTAAAGAACATTACTTTACCAAAAAAAGTAAAATTTTGGTTAAAGGAAAGCTTTTTTTTTTTTTTTAATTAAATGAACACATGATTTATCCGATGAGATGTATATAAAATGATCATATAAAACTAAGTACCCCATTCTTATTTTTATGTAAGCTGAGGTTTAGGAAGCATCTTCAACTTGTTTTGTATTCCCTCAGTAATTATGATACAAAACCCATTATATCTTTGTTACAGAAAGAAGTGGTAGATTTGTTATTCTTTATTTGAAATGCTGGGTTTAAAATAATAGTTAAACATTTTTTAATTAACAAACATATTAATCAGGTACCTTCCAAATTGTAGAGGTCTAAAAATTGAGGTGAGGAGTGGTAGTCCACTAGGAAATGTAGAAACCTGTTAATGTTTATTATCCAGAAACCAAATTTCATGCTTTCCTTATGCAGACAAAATATTGTAACTTTTAAATAGAATTGTCTTTTCTTTCCAGTGTGTTCCTTTCCAGTGCCTGTAATCTCTAGTCAGCTATAATGGTATTTTATCCCCATAAAGTTAAATTACCAGTCACAATTGTTTTAGCAAAAGAAACTGATACTCCTATGATTTTACTTAGTTTTGGAATAAATATATCTTGTTCTGTCCATTTAATTTTTGTTTGTTTAATGCCTTGCTACAGAATACTAATTTTGAGCAACTTAATTTTTATAATGATGGGTCTTTAGGAACCTTTCAAAACGGATGGTACTTACAGTTATGTTTTGCCAGCACAATAATTTTGCTCTACCTTCTTTCTGTTGTGCTTTGGTATATCATAGGAATATTTCAGAGAAGGTGAATGTTAAAATTTTTCAAAAGGAGGTAAAGGTGGAAAATAGACTGATAATGGTTTGGTGTCTTTTTTTTTGTTAAAATTGAAGTAACTTTGCTGGCGTTAACAAACATTTATGTAGATTATACTGATTAAACAAGTGATACAAGCCTGAGTCTACCAATAAAATCTCCATTAAATAGATCATATTTATGTGTTGTAACACAAAAATGTGACAAAGATCAAGGTGGGGATAATGCTTTCATAGCCATTGTACTGTAGGATTTATCTGCTTTTTTGCATTTTGATCGCATATGTGCAGATGGTATTTAATGCCGGATGGTACAATAAAGAGCATTTTGCTTATATAATTATCAAGACAAAAAGCCTTCTGTATCAGATATAAGTTTTGATAATACAAGTGGGCCCTGCACATCTTATTTATATCACCTGCATTTGGGTATTCCTGTGCTTTAAAAATAGAGTACAATTTTCAAGCAGTCTTTTCAGAGCATTCAGGAAAGCACTGAACCATTTGGTTAATATTTCAAAAGTAGCACAAGTTTCTCAAGGAAAATTATTCAAATAAGTTTTAGGTTTAGTAGTTGTATTTACAAGGAAAATATTACTGAACTTGTCCCCCACACCCCCTATTGCACTCAGTCTTTGTCTCTTTGAGCTGGGCAGTATGAAATACAGTTTGAAAATGTTGTGCAGGGTTATTGATGCTTTGTTTAGTGTATAATCATTTCATTTTTATTTTCTTTAATGTGTCGTTTTAATTTGACGTTTGTTATGAGGGCATGTAACAATTTATAAGGCAGTACTGTAAAGTTACAGCTTTCAGAGCAAAAGCAAACAGTGCCAATTATTATGACATGTACATAGGGAGAAAACCAAGAGCAAAGATGGTTTTGTAAACTAATTACAATGAACAAAACGGGCAATGATATACGTAAAGGATTTGAATCATCATCTAGAATTATAGACATCCACAAATGCAGAAAAAATCGCAGGGCAAACAACAAATCTAAACTTTTTTCCCCCGAAACAAAGATGGTCCATAATATCCTTGTTTCATCCCACGTTGCCCATACCGACTTCGCGACCACCCCTAAGGTGGGGCCTTAAGCTCACCCTCCTCTTTCTTTTCCACTTGGTCTTCTCGTTGAAGGGCGAAAGAGGGAGGGTGGCAAGAATAGAAGGACGAGAGGAGAAGAGAAAGGAGGGCGTTTACTAAACCGTAGAAGCACTAAAGAAAGAGAAGGCGAGAAAAAAAGTGTGCAGAGGATAAACGGGCCTCAGATGGGCGAACGGTCCGCTAGACATCACGAAGGCCACCGGCACGCAAAGAGGCGCGAGGTAACGCCTGACAAAAAAAAAAAAATGATACGTCTGTACAAGCGGGACCTATAGAAAACAACGAACAATGGACTGATGTAGAATAACTTCTTGATATAAAGCATTAGGAGAAATCGAGCGGTAGTCTATGCATTTGGGTGGTCCCGTATATTCTAATTGACTTAGTCACCGTGCCTTTTGTCGCGTACACTCCGGCTGGATGCTCCGTGTCGATGTTGCAGTCCCAAGACTCGTGGCCGTTTGGGCGCGCGCTTGCTTCTTTTTGTGTTATCGGCGTGTGGCTGTTCGTGCCCCCGCGCGCGCTCTCGCGGCTTGTTTTCGCTCCGTTGTCTTTGTCCTTCTGAAGTAATCCGTAATGAAGAGTTACACAAAAATGAAGACACTCATTTAATTAGACAAAGTAATTAACGTTAAGTAAAAAAAAAAAGATTAAGGGATTTGTCTGCTTTGTGGTCTACTTATTTGTTTTTCTATAGTCTGCCTCCGACACGAAGAAACAGGTAATGACGTGCATGTTTTTAATGTTTGGTTTATGTAATTTTGAGAATATTGTATATATACCTTAAAAAATAGGAATTTATTCTAAGAATTATGACAAAAATAATGTAAATGTATCAGCCAGCTGCCTTGTATCCACATGGAGTTTGGTGTTCAATAACTGCCAGTTATACCAATAAAAAGAAGTAAGAAAGTTTTTGATAAGCCTTAAAACTCTGAAGCATGTGTCCGTAATCTGAAGTTTACAGAGGTTTCCAGTATACCCTGCTTGAGCTGTACAACTAACAAGAAATATTTAAAAAGCCAGTCTTTAATAGCGGCTTTCCTTATCCACGTACACATAATTTTGCACACCGAGTCGTATTTTAATGCATTAATCAAGTTAATCGATAAAAGAAATCTCGTGAAAATAAATAAACAATTTAAAAGATGCGTTACATTAGGTAAAAAAAAATAGAGATACATCCTGTCAGTTTTTACATACACTTCTGTGGTTTCAGTGATAATACTTCACATTTTTTGATTGATAATAACGAACAAATGTACGTTTGTAGGCGTTTTTAATTTATAATGCATTTTATAATACATTGAGGGACTTTTTCCACCTTATATTGATAAATTAATTGGTATTCCAAAATTCATAAAAAGAAAATCACACACCATGTCAACATTTCTAATAAACATGGCATTGCCACTTTTAGATTTCTAAATTGTTTTCTTTTTCTAGCATTACAGTGTTATGGATTCAGCACCCTAGGCTCAAATCCCACATTGGATTACAGTTTGTGTGGAGTTTGCATGTTCTCTCTGTGTCTCTGTGCTCAGTTTTCCTCACACATCACCACAGTTAATTTGTGTGGGTGAGTGCATTATTTCAAACATATGCATTCCTTTTTTTACAATATGGCATCATGTCCAAGCCAAGTTTCTGTAACATTACTTTAAGTTTTCTGTGCAATTAGAATGTTTTTGTGTCCAACATCTGCATGTTATTAATGTATAGAAACTTATGTTTGCAATAGCTTTTCAGAAATAATTGCTTTTCAGTGTGTACCGGTTTAGCATGATGAAACAGTTGTGATTGTTGGCCACACTCATTGTAGTTTGGCACAAATATTGAGCAATGCAGGTCTGCACTAAATCTTCCAGTTATTTACATAGCAATTTTCTTTCAAGTCTGTAGCTGTTAACAGAAGAAAGAAGACCATTTTTCTTTCCTTCCTGTCCTGTACACATCCAGCTCCACACAACTGACAATTTCTTGGATCCAGGATGAATGGGCTGCAGAGCAGCCCACAGGATGAGGCTGTCGGAAGTACTTGCACAATTGAGGGCCTGCCCCCTCTGCCCAAAGGACTGAGTGGCATCCTGAACTCCAGTGGAGGCTCTTGGCGTGACATTGAGAAACTGTACAGCAAAAAAACGCGGATCCAAGATGATCTGAGCAAATCGCGGGTCAACACAGAGAAGCTAATTCAGAATAAGCCTGCCAACCTAGATGCAGCTTTAGCTGTTCTGCGGAAAGAGATGGTAAGAAACAACTTTTTCTTTTTTTTTTTTTTTTTTATAAGTATGTGGCCTCGATTACATTTTTGCAAGAACATGATTAAAGTAAACCAGAGCTTCCCAGCCTCAGCCTTGGGACATCCTTTTGGCTATTGGTTTATGTACATTACTGTGGATTTTTTAATCACAGGCCTGTTCATGACTTTATTTGAAGATTTTGTTTAATTAAGCAGAATTGACATGATTCATTATTGTAAGATGTGTTTTGTTACCATGGATTTAAACTTTCTTAATTCATATTTATTTAAAACATGTTTTGTGGAAGAGGTTAAGATGCTGAAATACTTTAGTTTTATTGTGAAAGAATTGACAGCTTCTTGTGCATGCAAGGCGTAAGGAGTTATCAACGCTGCCATTTGCGTCTGTGTCAGCTACTTATCAAGCAGCTGCCTTAAAATATCTCTATGTTGAGAATAAAATAAAAAAATATAACCAGGAGCTGAACACAATTCACTAATTGCTCTATATACAGTTGTTTTTTCATATTCTGTTGAAACAGTGTAAAACAACACATATTTTGTATTTCTGAATTAAGTCAGAAAATGTAAAAAGTAAAGTGGAAATCAAAAGCTTATTAGGAGAATTGATTGTGTTGAAAGATACTCAAGGTCACAGGATAAAGAGAATTATGATATGATTAAACAATATAGAGTAAAAATGGCTTATTTCTAGGGTTGTTAAGGTCAGGTTTTTAAGGCCAATTTCCAATCACTGATTTCATTTTACTTGATTTTCCGATTCCAATACCAATTTCATTTTTTCTCTTTATCCCTTTAAAAGCTTTTACACTGATCTCCTGTATAACCAGACAAACACATGTTTTATGTCATATATTATTGTGCATTTTTATAAATAAACTATAGACCACAGGTGTTAAACTGTTCATTTTTTATAAAAAAAATAAAATTCTGTGGGCTTACTGTTCAGTGACCATAAAATACTACAATAAATAAAATTTCCTTAAAATACATACTTTAAATAATAAATAAAATGTGTACAAAAATATTTATCCATCATACTTGCGGCATAAAAGAAAATAAAATGCTTCTTATAATTACAAAGCCATAATATTTTTTTTCCTGTAATGTACCAATCTGAAACAAGGATTACTGTATACACTCACGTTTAAGTTCTCCCACGGATAAGTTGGGGCTTGATTTTACTGTATAATTTCCGGTATTTTATAATGTTGGATAAGTCGAAAGAGGAAAACTCACGTTATTGGTCCAAGAGATTATGATATGCTAATGCCCACCCGAGAGAGTAACCACAAAGCACACGGCCTTTTATTTCTATGTGGGTGCAGCAATGCTCTGTATCAGGGCATACTCCTAACCTCTCTCTCTGTCTATTGTGCCTACGTGACCATACGGTAATACCCAAACTATTCCGAAGCAACGTTTGCACTGATTTGTGTTTTTTGTATCTCACACCCTCATACACCTTTATCGTAAGAGCATCCCTTATCTATGACGGAGTGTTCAATCAGAAGAAAATATGAAGCTGGTTTTAAATTAAAGTTGTTGAAGTGGCGAAAAATTGGTAACTGTGCTGCTGCAACAAAATTCAATGTGTCTGATAAACTGGTGCAAGATTGGAGGAAGCAAGAAGATGTAAAAAAAAAAAATTAAGTGTTGTATTTTTGAATGGGCATATAAGTCGGGGTCTGATTTTATGATCGATTTTTTGGGTTCCAAGACCTGACTTATACACAAGTATATACGGTATTTATAAACAGTAGTTTTCCCCATTTCTCTAATAAAAAAATATATATATATCCTCACATAATCAGTTAATTAATATTGACAATTAAACGCTGCTTAAATGTAAATATACATGCACTTATACATTTTAATCATTTAAAATTATTAATTGCACTACAGCTTTTTACAGTTAAAATATACATTTACTATATTTTCACAGGTGTATTTTTTAATTCAGTGTATCAACTAGACATTTGTAATTCTTGAGGTGTAAGTAAAATATGGATTACCATTTTAATTATGTAGTACTTGTTTCTTACCAAAACTTATGCTGTATAACACACAGCAACAACTAATCAAAAAGCCTCTTGTTTACTAAGCAGAAATTTGAAAATTGTCTTTATCTTTTCTTTTTCCAATTAAAAGTGTAAGCTTCTGAATTAAACAAGCATGCTGTCCAAACTCAAGCATTGTCCATTTCAATGTAAAGGACAAAATTAAAAGGGTCTAAATTCCTTAAAGTAGCTTTTTTTTGACATTTGTCTAGTTGAACTGAATGAATTCTCAGATTACTTTTTTTTTTTCAGTTTATTATTTCACTTTCTTTAACATGGTAAAGTAATATACCAACCACCTTTTGTTCACTCATAAAACAAACCTCCACTCTGCTATTTGTTTACACTGTAGGAAGTTTGCAGCATTAGAAAAAAAAAAGTTGGTGCTAGCTCAACTACCGTAATACCTCACGTAAAGGAGTGCTGCAGCTGAATTACCATAAAGCTTATAAAAGCAGGAGCTGAAAATATCAATTTTTGTGAATTGCTTTTTTACCAATCATTGATCAAGTCTTTTTTTAGTTAAAATCTGTCAATTTCGATCAGTGGCCGATCGATCGGAGAATCCCTACTACAGTTTTTGGATGAATTCTGATTAATTTTTACATGCTAACAGTACCATTTTTTTCATAATGTCAACAAGTAAGGTCCAGCTATGTTCAGTAAATTAGCTCATTGTCCCATAGTGATCTAGTATTGGAGACCAAGCCAACAGTCTTTTAGTTTCTAGTCCAGTGTCTTCTAATCTATTGTTCATTGTAAGCTGATTTGTGAATGTAGGAATTATGGATATTTGTAACTTACTCCAGTTTAATTATCAAATGATATTTAGAATGATACATTCACATGCATATATATTCATAATGGCAAACTTCTAAAATATTCTTGTACAGTTTTTATTGCACTGTAGGTCAAAGTTTATATGGTTAATATAGAAAAGTGTTTTTGATTTTTAAAAGTTTAACGATGGTAATAATGTTTGACACTACATTGGAATGAGAGTGCAGTCTCATTGCTGCTTTACATTTCGTTTACATTGTCATAAAGATAAAAGTATAGTAGCAAGACTGAGGTTATGTAAATGTGTACAATCAGACCTTGGCTTATCCTCAATGTTTATGGATAAGGCTTTTGATGTTGTGTTAAGAACAGAGACACCCAGGCTCTATCACTACATACAGTATGTATCAGTATTTAATCATTTACATTGCTTTCCTAAATTGTTTGCTGTAGTGTTTTACGTTAGTTGGTGATGGGGTGCAGTTAAGACAAGACAACAATCATAAAATATAGTGAACTTGCTTTTACTTTTCAGTAAGATTTAGTAAGCCGTCAACAGCCGTCATAGTTTTGATGTGTTTAATTAGAACACAAGCATTTGTGTTATTTGTGGTCTGAATGTAAACCTTCAATATTATGTGAAACGTTCAGTAAATAATTTGTATGTGTGAGGAAAATTGGTTACATGCTAATTTCAAAGAAATTATTACTAATTCTTGTCCTCATCTAATTCTAATGTTATGTTTTGCACCCACTGGGCAAATGCTAAAGATGAACTGTAAACTTAAAGTCTACAATTCCAAGATTGCAATAAAAACTAATTTGTAACATAATTATTATTAAAATATTCTCATTGTTAAAATCTTGTGCATATTTGTAAACAGTTAACACTTTAGGTACTGCTACTGTATTCTTATGTAACAAGACCTTAACAAAAGCTTCTTTTGGTCTTCATGACACTTATAGAACATTAGTAGATGTGTTATTCATCTCTGTGCAGTGTGGCATATTGACATAATGGTAAAAATACTTGTAAATAGGAAGAATTCACAGGTCTTATATTAAGTATGCAATATTAAGATGACTGTGCTTCAGTTAAGCCAATTCAGACCACTTCATAGTGATGTTTTGTTAATAGGTCACATTGCAGAGAAGAATAAACACTTTACTGATGCTTTGTAAGTGTTATGAAGACACAAGGAAGTGCTTGTTAAGGTTTTGTTATAGGTCAGTTTCACGTCAGGTTGGGGAGCTTGCACTGGTACAGTGCCTTGCTGCACCCATCACACAACAAACAAACTCAGGATCTGGGTTTGCAACCCCCCAGGCAGACACGTGGTCCAGTTACTCCCCTCCATCTATCTGCTGCAGCCATGTGTTATGTGGGTGTCCCCTTGGCCTGATCCACCCACTCGTGTCCTCAAAAAAGTGGATCCTGTGAGCCAGATCACCCTCTGGGAATTATGTCACATGGCCTTAGTGCTGTAACTGACACTCCATCACAATGCAGGTGATGTGCCACAATTATATTGTTATATAATAGTAAATAAGTAATAGATTAATTTTTTCAGTTCCTAAACTAAAATGTTACCCAGTTAACTCATAATTAATTTCTTTATAAGGTTTTGCTAAAGAAAATGCAAGTTGATATAAAATAGAGATTATATATAATTATAATGGAGAGAAACAGTTATTGGTTATGTAGTTATTAAAAAAAGGTGGTTGAAGATTCAACTGCATTGGTCATGATCCTGGTTCAGAAACCAACTACTGTATGTGCACCTCAACATTACTTCATATTTAGTCATACCAGTGTTATTTTTAGTAATAAGAAAGAGCTCTTGTAATAGCTCTCCACACCTGGTGTAATGGGAAGGGAGCCAAACATATCAAAATGTTACATTCATTTGAAACCTTTAAACACTTGAGGGTGAAATCAATAGTAACAAAGCAAATAGCAAAAGAAATAAAAAACAAACAAAGAAACAACCCTGCTGTTTGTCAGAGTCTTCCTCCGCAAAAAGAGCCAGGGTCACCTCCCAGCTACCCATCTCCCAAATACCATACCAAAGCAATCTTTCTACATATATGTGGTATTTGGCTGTCAGGAAATGCATGTTTCTCAATGGGGAATCTCACATAAATGGCTTAAAAGTGGTAGCTCCTAGTGGGACAATTCAAAGAAAATAGTGCTATCTAAATTAGCTGAATTACCCTCTAACATTGACCTCTAATCTCATCCTGTAATATGAGATAAAAATAATTTAATTATCTAGAAATGGCATTTTTGTGGCTAACTTATATTTGAGGTGATGCAATGTATGTAAAACGTTTTTAGCTTGATTTTTATATTCAGTCAAAAAATGTAAATAATCCTTAGTTGCTTTTTGTGTAGACCAAATATCAAATCATCGGTGTCCTCATCTTTCACCAACACCACCAATCAGAGATTCACGTGAAAGTAACAATTTAGCTTTTGATTTTAATACACTTGCAAACTTTTCTGAACAAGTTTTCACTTTGTCATTATTGGTTATTGAGTGTAGATTGCTTAAAAATAGCAAATGTATCCATTCTGAATTAAATCTACAACACAGCAAAGTGCTCAGAACATGAAGGAATCTGAATACTTTCTGAATTTACTGTATATATCAATTTTATAATTTATAAATCTTCATTGTGAGTTTGAAAGATAGATTGAGGAGGTGGCATTGCTTCATAAGCCAGACATTATTTTGAGAAATGCTCTTTATGTTCATCAGAGTTAGATAACTGAAGATAGAGAGATGGTACTGGTCGGCCCTTGCGATTCACAGTTTAAATGATTCTCTGATCCATGTACTCGTGGGTTTGCCATCATTAATTACATAGAAATTATTTTGTGAGTTTTGAGACCTATTGTGGAAAACCACAGACAATGCTGTAGCCCCGCTACTTAAATGGACTGCAAATCCCAACAATCCGGGAGTACTGCATCATTGGGAAGCTTTGGTGGTTGTTTCAGGGACTGCTGGGTGAAAGATGAGGGCACTGATTTTAAAAGTGAGCCGTAACAAGTTGGCAGGATAGCAGCTGTCAGTGTCTTTTTGTTTCAGTGCTTTACTGCACAGTCAGATTACAATTACACCTATGGGATTATAGTTTTCTCTTGATTTATGTTCTTGCTCTGTGCCCTCTTGTTTGTTATTTCATGTGGTTTGGAAAGCGTCTTTGACTAGGAGCATTTCCACCTTCTACAAATCTTCACATACAGTACATGCGCTTCTCAGTAGGGCAAAACTTTACATAGCTTTCAGGAGGCTGTCCACTGGGGATCTAATTTCATAACTGCACTACCATCATCTGCATCTGAGAAACTGGATGGTGTCGTGTTTGTTTTGTGCTTTGCATTTTGTTGGACTTCTTTTGTATGTTTAATATTAATTATAATAAGTTACATTTTGTAAAAAGTTACCGTTTACTAAAGAACTGCTAAACTATACACTCATCATTGTCTCAACGGCCAGTCCTCACACACATGATTTGCTTGCGCAGTGGTTATTCTGTCTTGTGTTTGTTGCAACCTTTTGCGTCATATTTAGTGCAATAAACTTACAATATACAGTAATCATGGGTGCAAAACGTATCCATGGATTTTCAAGTTCGCAATGGTCTTGTGACTCTAACCCTTGGGAATCGCAAAGAATTTCTGTATTTTTCTCAAAGGTTTAGTTAAGTAGAGTTACGGAACATAGAGGAAAACAGTTGCAGTTTTCTACTAAAGGCTTCAAGAACACTATTTTTAAAATGTATGTTTTCAGTTAATAATCACACATTTTTTTAAGTTTGTGATGAGTAAACAGCACTGTTTATTCTTTGCATGATAGGTTTCATAGAGTTTTCTTTATTTCCCATGTAGTCATAGCCTGTGCGTGCATTTCTACTTCATTCAAAGGACATGCCAGGACTATTCTGTCTTACACCCAAAGCTTCTTCTCAATGTAAACTTGTGCTGGACAAAGTGGGTTCAATAGGAGGATGGGTGGAAATTTTGCATTTTCTTTTCTCTCACCCAGACTAGAACTAATATGGATATTGATACAAATGATCTTCAGCAGGACTTTCCAGGAAAATGTATTTTCTGTCATATTTTTAGCCATGATGAATAGTTGAGCAGATGAAGTAATAAGGGTAGTGCCATTGTGTTAAACTGGAAACCACCTTGCAGTTTCTTTGTTATTTTAACACATTGCTCTCCTTCATTTTTAAGGTGGGTCTTAGACAATTGGACATGTCTCTGCTGTGTCAGCTGTGGTCACTTTATGAGTCAATTCAGGAATACAAGGGAGCATTCCAAGACATGTCTTCATCTCTGATGTCCGAGGGTTCCTTTACAACAGAGAATGGCTTCTCAGAGGAGGAAGAGGATGATGAAGATTTTGAACCTCCATCAGGAGCCTCCCTGAGCCTACCTAAGCCCACCCACAATTCTCGAGACCAGTGGATCCAGGACTCTTTTCATATTCCACTTTAAGCCTCGGTATATTCATGCTAACTGTACGAGGCCAGAAGGACTACAGATATTTAAATAGGTGCTTTGCCATCCATATCAAAAGAATGTAAAATTCAGGGTCTGTCATTCTGAAATGTTTGTTTTTATTATACACGGAAAAACTACTTTTTGAAGTACCTTCCTTGACTGCCACATTAAGGCTGTACAGCAGAATTAAGACCTAATGCCTTATCGTGTTTTCTTAGACTTGGCAGGAGAACTTGACATGCAGTTTAGACTGACCGCTGCTTAAAGTATACTTAGGATTTTAAGTGCTGATTTTCAATCTTAAATGTTAAGAAATAATTAGAAGTACTGTATTTGCACAACTACATTTTCTCACCAGTGTAGTATTATACAGACTTAAGAATGTCACTGTGTTTCCTGTAGTAGCCTTGCTTTATTGGATAGTACTAGAGAGTCAACAACAGAAATCAACAGTTGTGGAATATCCATTTCCTAAGTGATTGCTAGAATGCTGCGTATGACACGGTGCTGAGTTTATCATGCTTCCTTGCTCACATATGAACGAAAGTCCTTGGCAAAGACAGCTCAGGGGCAAACCTAACAGTATGTAAACCAGCAGATGCATGACCACATTATTGGTAAATCCTTGATGTTATTCATTTGCACTTGCTTTATTTCTGTAATATTTTATTAAACTTGCATTGTATTATTTATAAGCAAGCCAAATAGCACTTTTTACATTTGACAGTTTTTCAGGGGGACAAGAGAACATGTCAATATACAGTTATATGTTTGTCTTTGAAGAGATTAAGTTTTCTCCAAAGAGTGAATTCTCTTATGAAAATTCAGGATTTCATCTAAGTGTAATTTTTTGCTACCTATTTAGAAAATGAGATTAAGAGTCTAGTTGTCATACAGACATTGCAATTAGACTAAAGTGGATCAAGAATGCAGTCACAATATTTGTTGACTTAGTACAACTTTGCTGAAGTGTTTTTTTATATCTTCAATTAGCATTCATGATTTGTATTTGTTACCAGCTTAATTAGAGGTGCTAAAGAGGTAATGCTTACAACCAAATAGCCTGATTATTATCAGTCATATACAAAAGTTAATTTAGCTAGCACTTAAAATGGTGTTTGGAATAAGTATTTTATTTTAAGTGCCTTTTGTAATTCTAAAAATTTAGCTTTTTCACCTATGAAGTCCTTGTTGTTGTAAGTTATGAAGACCACATTTTCTTCAAGGTCTTCTGCAGTATTTTTGTTAGGTATACCTCTTTTCAAACTTCAAACTTGATAACCCCAGTAATGTTTATTCTGAACAAATTATTTCCATGTGGGTTGGTGGAGAAGCATACATAACACTGCTGCTTAGCTAGCACTTTGTTTTTGAGCTGACATGCCTACTGTGTGAGTTTGCATATTTCATCTAGTTTGCATGAGAGCTTCTGTTTCTCCCACAGCTAATAACATGTGTCGTGTCGTGTCATTTGGAGAGTTTCAGTTTCGCCGCTGTGACTGTGGCTGTGTCACTTTCTGTGTGTGTGTTTGTGTTTCCCATCTAAATTTGGTTGCTGCTTTGAGAACAGTTTTACTCTGCATGTCCTGAAAAGTTCTAGATATGTGTTCCAAAATATATGTGTGTTTCTTTGTACATTTTCAGGTAATTCCATCATCTTTGATTAATATGCATGTGCACAATTTGAAAATAAAAGTTACAAGTATACCAATCTGTCGTTTGGCCTGTGAATTTTCATGGTATAATGATTTTTGTCAGTAATTCTACAAATGTGGGATTTCTCCAAAGGGTTTATAATTTCATGGAAAAAGAAATTCACATATTTGCTTTTATTTCACACATCTTTGAACTCAAATTCTAATATTATTATTTTTTTTAAATATCCCTTCTATCAAATGAAATTCAAGGTCTTTTGTGACACTGTATTCATTCACTATGAAATGGATTGTAAATCAAACCAAACACAATGTTAGTTATTCTGTTGCATTAGCACTTTTCTTGTGCATATGTTTCAAGACATTGAAAATTATATAAGTAAGGACATATTGGAACTTTATTTTTTCCCAGAGGGAAGTTTGGCCTGACTAGTCAGTACAGCAAATTAATACCTTAAAGCAGCAGAAATTTAGTAAGGATCTGAATAGTTATATATCAACTCTATCTCTATAAGTATAGTTAGTTATCTCAAGATCTTGTGTACCTGTATTGGTCCAGATGTAATAGATCACAGTTCTTTAAGGCCAGAAAAAAAGTGCAACTTGCTTGTCTATGTTTGCAGGCTGGTTATTCAGAAAAGAAGCAAGTAAATAGCCAGTGTAATGCAGAATATTGGAACTGAAAGGAGGAGCTGTGTAGAGAAAAGATTGGAGAAATACAGTCCAGACAACGATCACAACAACAATATTTATTCATATAACACATCCATCCAATCATTTTCTAACCCACTGAATCTGAACACAGGGTCACAGGGGTCTGCTGGAGCCAATCCCAGCCAACACAGGGCACACACAAACACACCAAGCACACACTAGGGCCAATTTAGAATCGCCAATCCACCTAACCTGCATGTCTTTGGATTGTGGGAGGAAACCGGAGCGCCCACGCGGGGAGAACATGCAAACTCCACGCGGGGAGGACTCGAGAAGCGAATATATAACACATTTTCATGCAAATGATGTAGCTCAAAGTGCTTTACATGATGAAGAAAGAGAAAAAAGACAAAATATAAAAAATAAAACTAGGCAATACTAATTAACATAGAATAAAAGTAAAGTCCGATGGCCATGGAGGAAAGAAAAAACAAGAACAGTGCTGCTGTCATTTCTGTTCAATACTTCCAAAAAAAGGTGATCATCTTGTTTTATAAAAAATATTATCATACTAATATATGCCTGTCTTGATGACATTCTGTCACAAACATTAGTTGACATTTCAGCCTCGCAGAGCTTGGGCCTGTTTTCATAACTGGAATGAAGTGTCTTCAGGGTATATTTAGTGTGCCATCTCCTTTTGTATGATTTTCTTCAAAGAATACCACAGTCTTCTGTCATCCAAAGAGCTTACGTAGAGATTCAGGTGTGGCTCTGAGCACAAGTGATACCACAACAAAAGAGGATCTTGGCTTCCTGCCACCTAGATAATATAAAAATAAAGAAAGGAATAAGAAAGGTGTGGTATATTTTTCCCTTTTTGTACAATGCGACAAGCACCCGGCAAATTACATCAGGCTCAATGACTATCTATACTAATAAAAGGCAAAGCCCTCGCTGACTGACTGACTCACTCATTCACTGACTGACTGACTGACTGACTCACTCACTACTAATTCTCCAAGTTCCCGTGTGGGTAGAAGGCTGAAATTTGGCAGACTCATTCCTTACAGCTTACTTACAAAAGTTGGGCAGGTTTCATTTCGAAATTCTACGCGTAATGGTCATAACTGGAAGCTATTTTTCTCCATATACTGTAATGGAGTTGAGCTGGATGGCCGTGGGGGGTGGAGTTTCGTGTGACGTCATCACGCCTCCCACGTAATCACATGAACTGACTGTCAACGCAGTACGTAGAAAACCAGGAAGAGCTCAAAAAAGCGCTGAAGAAAACATGCATTATATAATTGAGAAGGCAGCGAAACAATAAGAAGCGAGCGACTGACATATACAACCATATTCATGAGTGCTGCTACTTCGGAAACAAAGCACGGTGTAAACCTAAAGTTTAAATTAAGTTCATAGACAGGCTGCCGCTGGCGTTTGTAATTTAGTGCCTGCCCATATAAGGCCGTCCGTCAGCGGCAATCCAATAGAAACACTGCCGCTAAATATTCACGGGTGAAGGACTGTGCTTATGCAGAGGAAGATGAGATGGTCAGGGTGGTGTTTTGGCACAAACTCGGCGAAACTGCGAGAGAAACTTTTAAGTGCCGGGTCTTAGCTGACATTACACGAGATGGCACCAGCACAGCCGGGAACCTTCGATGCAAGAACACCAAGCGGCTCACGTGAACTGGCGCGTGCACAGACAAAAAGCAACAGTTCCAAAGAGTGCTGAACAAAAACCGAATTACACAATTGAGAAGGCAGCAAAAAAATATGAAGCGTCTGATACATACAAGCATATTCATAAGTGCAGCTACTGCGGAAACAAAGCACACGGTGGAAAAAGTGAATGTCCCGCTAAAGGAAGACAGTGTAAAAAACCCGTGCATGCAGTGTGTCACATCTCAGATAAAGAGGAAGACGAGCTGTTTATTGATGCAGTAAGAAACGAATCAATGAATGAAACCTCTTATCTTTACAATGATTGACAAACACGGAATGTAACTTGAACACAACACATCGTACAAATATGAACCTGATTGAAATAAATAATGATAATCAAATCCTGGATGACAGCAACACTCAATAACACTCACAAAACAATTACTGTATATTGACAGTCATGTTACGTTATTTTTAAAATGTTCCTTTTTCTTTTTCATAACTTCTTTAACACACTACTTCTCCATTGCGAATATATATATATACCCGGATCTACATACTCTCAAATAGACAAGCCACACGTCATGGCACAATTGTAGAGGCTTTGCCACCAGTGCCGACATCCGAGGTTCGATTCCCGAGAGGGGATGTACTGAGTATGTATAAGCGCTTCCCGATTCATTTTAATCTCGCATCTCCTTGGTTTGGGACGTATGAAAAAATATGCGGTTAACGCAGAATCATGTTACGTTATTTTGAAAATCTTTCCTTTTCTTAGCAAAAGCACAGCTGAGAAGCTTTGATGCATGTACTCCATAACAAAAAATAACGCATTTAATCACACTTTCAATTCCAAGCAAAGGGGAACTTTTGTCAATGCATGATTTCCTGGTACATCGATTACACTGATGCACACATCACAGCTACAAAAATGTTAGAGTCGGAATAAAGCGCGTTCCTACGACTGATCGGATGAAAATTTCATTTCAAAAAACTACCCGAGCGAAGCCTTGATAAAAGCATAGTTTTGTGCACACTGAAAAGCAAGCAAAATTAGATGCATTACAGAAAGCGGACTTTGTGGCTCTTACTGGGGATCATTGGACTTCTGTGACTGTTAGTAATTCTAATTACATCTAATTACAAAATGTTCAATGATCACACAGTTTTAGCCTAATGTACAAAATAATTTTGGCTAAGGTTACTCAGAGTTTAAAGATTAAGTTGGTCAAATTACCTTTTATGTTTCTGACTTATTTTTTTAAGAAGAAAAACTGCACTTTATGTTGAAATTTTGGTTATTATTATTTAAAGACAATACCATTCTGAAAATGTACTTAAAGTAGTTAAACTACCACTTTATTTTTAAGTCTGCCCAATTTAACCAGGGATGATATTTTTGTTTCTGTTTTAAATTCAAATGCAGTTTAAAAGCATTTTTTTTTTCAGAAATTAAAAGAGCTTGAGTTTACAATATTCATGTCCATGTCTATTATTTGATTCTGTAAGCCCACTAAAACCCTTTTAAATTAAAAAAACATTTGCGATTTGGGGCAAATTTACGTGTGCGATTACATACGATTAATCAAGATTAATTATTACACAGCCTCTAATTAATTAATTATTAATTATTTTAATCGAGTCCCTCCCCTAATAAATATATGTAGATATATATGTAGATTTGTATATATATGTGTATATATGTAGATATGTATATGTGTATATATATGTATATATATATATGTATATATATATATATATGATGTGTATATATATGTTTATATATGTGTGTGTTTTGTCTGTGTGTATATGTATATATATATACAGTATATATATATATATATATACAGTATATATATATATATATATATATATATATATGCCAGCAACACTCATGACAATGACAAAACAATTACATTGTCAATCATGTTACGTTATTATTAAAATGTTTCCTTTTCTTTTTACTTCTCTGCTGCCAAACGCAGGTATTTTGCTATATACTGTATATATATATATATATATATATATATATATATATATATATAGATAGATAGATATGACAACAATACTCATATCAATGACAAAACAATTACATTAACAATCATCGTACGTTATTTTAAAAATATTTCCTTTTCTTTTTCATAACTTCTTTAACACACTACTTCTCCGCTGCAAAGCGCGGGTTTTCTGCTAGTTTGACAATAAAAATGAAAGTATTGCAACAGGACAATTTTTCTGAACCACAATTTTGCAGAAATAGTGATTTTCCACTAGATGGCAGTAAATTATTGTTTACCTTATTATCCATTCCTTGCATACATTATGATAGTAAAAAATATTTTTTCATTGTATCTGAAACATTAAATTACATTAAAAAAACTCATTTTCTTAGCTGCTGATCCAGTTCAGGGGTGTGGAGATGTGATGCACATCCTAACAATTCTGAATGAAAGAAACAACCCAGCCTTAGCCTGGGCAATTTCTTATTCTAGCATACACAATTTACATTTACTTAACATTAAATATAATCATTCATTAAAATGGCACAGAAATCATAATCACTACTAATAGTAACACTTGCTAATCTTAATCCTATATTTAAATTTGCAGACATATAGAGCAGAGTCATGCATCTTCAAAGAATATAGTTTAAAATGTTTAATTTAAACAGATCTGTATAAACTTTGATTAATAATATATCTCTTACTGAAGGTAGTATAGTTTTTCTCCATTGTTTAGATCCAATGTTGCCAAATGAAGTCAAACACTGTAAATGCAGTGATGCAGTTATGACCAGTTCAAATGCATACACTCTATATGATTTCCAGTTCAGTTCACAGAATTCACTTCACTTTTCACAAAACTAACACAAAATATTTGATGCAAATGATGGCACAGACTACACATTTAAACCGTGAGTTATTTGTTTGTAGTCCTCTCATGATCTTCTGAATCTAGATGTAGATAAAGTTGTTGCAGCTATTAGTCTCATTTACTCTCTGTGAGAATGCAGAGCTACAAAGCTGTTGATTTGCAGTTCAATATGAAGTCATATATAAAGGGGGACACCAGGTCGGTCACTTCAATCAAACACAATGGAGGCAGAATTAGTAGGAAATGTAAGATAGTGGTGTGCATATATGAGCTGGACTGGGTCTTCAAAGACAAGCTGGATATATCAAATAAAATGAAGGCCAACAATCATTTATAATGTAATTAACCATGGGCTGACACTGTGAAAGCAGGCATGAAGATTCAAACTAATCCGAGCAGATCAACAGTTGGATCTTCAAGATGGAGAAGTGATACTACTATTACCACAGAGCAGTGGAACAATTTATAATTGAATTGGAAACCAATAGAGTAAAAATGTTTAGGAGAAAATGCCGTCTGCCTGAAAGACGTAAAAGAGAAAATCAGTCAAGATAATGATGTTTTTTTAAAAATATTATATCTGACTGATAATGACCGGCTTTAGAAGAGGAATTTGATAACAGTGAAGCAGGTCTATACATTATAATTTTGAACAGAACAATTTCAGAGGGAAAGAGCTGTGGTGTCAGTATGTTCAGATGTTCCTGCACTTCATGAAGTCATGTTATATAGTAATAGACTGTGTATTTACTGCATTCATTTAGTAGGTATAATACATTACTGTACAGTATATATAATCAATAGCAGTAGTATTCAGTAAATTGTATTGCTTTCATGCTTATTGTAAATTATGACTTGTGTCTATCTAATGTATTGAACTGAATGTACTGTAAACCTTTTTATTTCCAAAGAATTATGGCGATGGAAGCCAGTGCCTTCTGGTTTGATTGTGTTTTTGTGGATGAAGCAGGTTTTAACCTGACCAAGAAAAGGAGATGTGGCCGAAATTTGGTTGGTCACAGAACTACAATAGAAGTCTCATAACAACATTGTGGAAATATCACAATATTTCCGCAATAGGACAAAATGCAATCATTCGCTATCATGCTGTGTCTGGGGCCTATGATTCAGTTCATCTCTTGGTATTCTTTGATGGGCTTGCAGAGTGATTAATTGTGAGAGAAACAATGACGGAGCAACATTTGGAAAACTTTGTTTTAATATGGCACAATGTGAGACTTCATCAAAGCGTAGCAGTTCAGGTGTGGTTCCAAGACCATCCAAGGATAAGCTTTTTTTATCCGAGATAAAAAAGGGGTGGAGTGGTGGCTGTAAGGCTAATGATATGCACTGGTATTCCGAAGGTTGCCAGTTCGAATCCCTGTCACCGCCAAAAGAGATCCTACTCTGCTGGGCCCTTGAGCAAGGCCCTTAACCTTCAACTGCTCCAGAGGTGCTGTACAATGGCTGACCCCAAGGGGTATGCAAAAACTAACAAATTCCTAATACAAGTAATTGTATAAGGCAAAATAAAGAACCAAAAAAAAGATGTCTGGCAAAGGATGATATTAGTTGTGATGTAGATGAAAAACAATTGCCTAATGACATGCAGGATATGGTGTAGGCCTGGTAAACATCACTGCTGATTACATGTTCTGTTGATTGGTTTTCATTTTTTGTATCAAGAGTAAATGATTGCTGGTGTTATAGCATGATTAGATGTACTGCTTTGGAAAATATGGTTGTTTTTTTCTTTTTGCTGTTTGTGGTTTTAGAACAGTTTTTAGAATATTTTCTTTTAGATACCATTATGTCATTTTGTTCACTTTCCAAAGAATTATGTGAATACAATTACATTTTCAGCATGCATTATCTATTTGGCAAATGGAAACACAGTTTTGTTGTTTGTGTCAGATGTTCTCAAAACATGAGCTATAATTTTTAAAATGCATCTGAACAACACAGAAAGACTGTAATAAACATTAATCAGGATGATGTAACTTATCTCCCTAGGCATTAGATTTTCTATTAGACATTAGTATTAGATTTTGTGCAGAGTTGAATCGGTCTGTTTGCTTTAGTCATTATATCCATCCCATACATTATAGTATATACTCCACAATTGACTTTAGACAAAATTGATTGTAGGCAAAAGATGACCCGAAGAGATTCTTCTAGCATTTGAACAGGGAAGTAGGAAGTGAAGTGTATTAGAATTAATACGGGGTATTAAAAATACAGATAGTAAAACAGCAAATGCTCTAAACTTGCAGTTTTCTGAGGTCTTCACATGTGAGGAAGTAGATAATCTCCCAGCGGTAAAAGGGACTACTAAGGAGGTACTGAGTGATTTGGAAGTTGTAGAGGGTGAAGTACTGTTCAGATTAAATAGTTTGAAATCAAAATAATCACCAGGACAAGATAATATTTATCCTTGAGTTCACAAGGACGGGAAAATAATGTGTGACTTCTTTAAAGATTGAGTCCCAGTTCAGCATCTGGATTCCACTTACCCATTCCACAATCTATTCGAACTTCTCCCATCTGGCAAATGCTTCAGAGCCTTCCCTGCATGGAGGCTCAGAAACAGTTTCATTCCAAGAGCTATAAACATACTCAATCAGTCCATCAAGTGCTCCCCGTAGAACTGTTTGAACTTATAATTACAATTACCTTACTGTAAACTTGCATTACAATTGTAATATTGTACAACCTGAGCCATTTTATGAACCATTTGCACTGTCTGTACTATATGAACATGTATATTGTACTTATGCTTTCATATTGTCTGTTTTTATTTCTTCTTCTTATTATTATTATTATTTATCATTTTATAGGAAAATTAGTTTACGGACAATATTGGAATTCAATAGAAGAGAGCGCATATTTACAGCTAATTATGACTGGCTTCTAACTCGATTCAGATTTCCAAGATCTATCCCTTGGAGCTGTGTGCTGTTAGAATACTATGATGTATATGTGATATCATTTTTATGATGAAATAGATTAAATTATATATATTACATTTTACAGGTAAATTGTTAACTTTATTTAAGTAATGTATGCTGTTAATAATTAAACATGTAAGGCCATAGTGATGCAGTTATAGCGATGAGCTGGTGCCCCGTCTAGGCACTGTTTTTGCTTTGTGTTCTATGCTTCCTAGGACTGGCACAACCCTGGATGGATGGATGGAATAATTAAACATGTATATTGACAATTTTTTTAATTTTTCTTAAAAGTTTTTAAAAATCTGCGTTCTAAGATTATAGCTGGTTTTGAAGTTAATACAGACGCTTATTGTGCGGCAATTAGTTACGTGGAAAAAGAAAATGGAAGAACAAGAATTGGGCATTGTTGCATTTGACAGACATGGTACTGCTCAATAAATTACTCCATTCGGGGTTGCACACCTCCCAGCAAGTATCTTGCAGGAGGCAGGAAAAATCCCTAGTGATGGCACCAGGTCATTGCTATGGCTGAGCCACTGTGTCTTCACATGCTTAATACATGCATTAATGCATTTCATCATAAAAATAATACCAAACATTCATCATAGTATTCTAAAATGTTCAGAGAGCTGTAAAATCATGAATGTAATGTATTCTATGTGGCAATCACTGCCTGTGCATTTCTGTCAGTGTAAGAGAAAGCCTGCTCCAGAAGCACGTAGCGATTAACAACTGGGTCAGGGGACACATAGAATACGAAGCATTTAATGTGCTGCTTTAGTTATGATGGAATTTGAGAAGCTCTAGTAAATTAAACATCGATTTTAAGATGAAGTTTGCAACATTTTACTTTAATAAAACAAACTACAAGATTAAAGTGGAAATTTTAAGATTAAAGTTGATATTTCGACTTTATTCTCAACATAGACCTTTTTTCCTTCGCTGTGTTCCTTTTTAGTTTTTCTACTCTTTGGCTCTAAAACACTTCCATATGACCCTTGCCTTTTCACATCAACTTAGACATCTGACCACTTCTTTTTAATTTTGGGCACAGTGAGCCTTTCTGAACTTGAACTTTTGAGTGCCACTCCATCAATTTCATTTTGTTGCTCATACCATTGCCTATGCCACCAAATAGTACATTTTTCCTTATCTCCACTTCACTGAGTAGGACCTCCACTTCGCATTGAGTGAAATTCTACATTTTAGGGATGCACTGATACCACTTTTTTGGAAAACGAGTACGAGTACGAGTACTTGCATTTCAGTACTCGCCGATACCGAGTACTTAATAAAAACATGATTTAAATTTACAGGTAACAGCTTTAGTCATATAATTTAAAAAAAAAACAAAGGACTAGTTTGGAATTAAGAACATTTATTTAAAATGAAAAGCATGTTGTATGCAACATATTACAGAATAAATAATTATAAAAAAAAATTTAAACAGTGACAGTGCAACTCAAGTATTTTTTTCAGTTTGTTGTAAATTCTGCCGCTTTGGACAACACAATGGGCATTAATAAACATCTTTGCTATTTAGTGCACAATATTTGAATAAACTAACAACATCCACCAACATAGAACTGTGGCAGTCAGTGCAACTGAGGTAGGTATTAACATCAAGTCTAAGATGACTCACTTAATGGAGCCTATTTAGAAAAAGTGAGTGGCAGGTTTTTTTTTAAGAAAAGTAGCTTTTCTGCATTATCAGCAGTCAGCCTGTTTCTGTTTTCATCTATAATGTGTGAAACTGAGCTAAAAAGCCTTTCACTTTCCACACTGCTACATGGGGCTGAGAGGTATTTCTGGGCCATTTTAGCCAAAGTGGAGAACCTGATTTTGTTGACACCCCAGTACTTCAGAGGACTGTCTTCACGAGGGCTTGGGGCCTCTCCGAGGTATGTGTCGAGCTCAATTGCAGCACCTGCTGCCAGCGGCTGTGCTGCCTGGGGCTGCTCCTTAGCGATTTCTTCAAATACAGTGTCCAGACTGCTGCTAGTGCTGGCCTGGGCCTTGAGGAACAGTTTAGCAGGAGGTGCTGCAGCTTCTGCCCGACTCCCCTCTGCCTCAGCTCTGGACATCATCTGCAGCTCCTGCTTCAGGTGCAGCTTTGCGTCCGGAGCAGTTTTGTTGGAGAAGAAGCGATCTTTATACCTGAACAAAATTCATGAATGTATTAATATGTGGAAAAATAGGACTGATTTTAGTTTCCCCTAAACCACTGTCACAATTGCCAGCCATTTGGCTTTCTGGCAGTAATAAGGGAAATATATTTCATATTATATATATTGCATACATTTGTATTTGTGTATTTTAGTTACAAAAATATAATATAATATTTCAGATGGAAATTAATCTTACATTTAGTACTGTAGTTTATCATTGAATACCTATAGCACACAGACTTTACCTTGGGTCAAGTATGGTGGAGATGAAGTACAGTGGGTTGGTCTCGATGTCACTGAAGCGCTTCTTGACAGCTGCCAGTAAGGTTGCTTTCATTGTCTTGACGCCGTGGTCCTCGTCTGTTTCTCTGTTTAGAAGTCTCACTAGCACAGTCACAGCTGGGATGACATCAGAGGCTAGTGCGTCGTAGCTGCTCACTTTTTTAGTTAGTTCCTCAAAGGGGGCGAGGATGGCAACAGTCTTCTCCATAAGAGCCCATTGGTGAGCGGTGAGATAGTCAGGGATTTCATGCTCGGACACATACACCCCCAGCACTCGCTTTTACTCAATGAGGGACTGGAGCATGTAATATGTGCTATTCCAGCGCGTTTGTACGTCCTGCTGCAGTCTCTTTATTGGCTGGTTGAGCTGTCCCTGAATGTCCTCGAGGCTGGAGTAGGCTAAGGCGGAATGTTTAAAATGCCCAACTATTTTGCGCCCCACTGCTATAGCATCAGCTATGCTCCTCTGTGCTAATAAGCCCTCGTGAACAGCCAGTTGGAGCGTGTGCGCGACACACGGCAGACTTGGGAGCCCTGCGTCATTCATGGCTTTAGTCATGTTTTTGACATTGTCACGAAGCACAACATGTACTGATGTTTTAGGTATACCCCATGTCTGGAGCATTTCCTCAAACACATGCGCTATAGCCTGGCTGGTGTGCGAGCCGTGGAATTGTTTCGCATGTAATATGGCACGTTGCGGCGTGAAACTCTTGTCTATCCACTGTGAGGTTAGGCTAATTAGCGACACGGGGCTAACACTGCTTGTCCAAATATCCGTGATGAAACTAAACACACAGGAGGCTTGCAGTAGGCTGTGGATATGTTTTTTCACGGAGTCGTGTAGTTTAGGCAGCTCCGTGTCAGTCATGTAGCGGCGGCTTGGGACATCATATCTGGGCTTCAGAACATGGAGGAGACGCAGGAATCCCACATTTTCTACCTCCGAGAGTGGCTGGTCACTCAATGCAATGTACTCGATAATTGCCTGTGTTATTTTCACAGCACATGGATTGTCTCTGGACATTTTCTCTCGTCTTGCAAGAGTTTGCTGCAGCGTGGGTTGTGTTGGTTTAGAAGCGTGGGTAAACTCTTTGTACTCGTTGTCGTGTTGGGATTTTAGGTGCTTGATTAAATTACTTGTGTTAAATGCGCTACCTTTTTAGCCTCCTCTGGACAATTTCGCTGAGCACAATTTGCAGTCCGCCTTTGTTTTGTCGTCTTCATTCACTTTGAAATAGTTCCACACGGCTGACATGACTCGCCTTGCCTTCTCCCCGCTCTGAGCTGCAGCCGGGGCCTGGGGGCGGGCACTCGGCGCCTGTGATTAACCCCGTACATGCCCGCTCAAACATAGACATTTCTCAGACCGTGGTATCGGTCCCCGGTATCGGGGGACTTTTAACGAGTACAAGTACTTCAGAAAATGTTGTATCGAGGTCGATACCAGATACTGGTATCGGTATCGGTGCATCCCTACTTCATTTTACACATGCCTTTACCATTGTCTTTTAACATTATACTGAGTGGAAGGGGCTATTTATATTGATTTGCATATTCAAATTTGCTAAATTTTTGGAGGAGTCTGGTTGGGCATGTACATGTGCATTGAAATTCACGTTGCTTGGGATTTATAAAAGGGAAATGCATGGAAATTTCCATATGCACAGTTTTATGTATCTGAATTTTTTTTGTGCGTACACACATTTCTGTTTTTTTTTTCCATATGCCATGTTTTAGTGTGAGTTCTACGCATCTATACATGAGACCCCTGGTGCTTTGTGTTTCTCTATTTCCTCACTTGAACAGCTAACTCTGTAGGATGTCCTACGTCAGTGATAAAGATATCAAAAGAGTGTTATCACAAAAGGTTAGAGGAGCTCTGTGAATGTGAAAAAAATGTGTGTTCACTGTGAACAAACTGAAAAAATAAAATTGTTTGCTTTTAATGCTGTTTCTTTTAATAGGGTGAACTCAAACATTTTTGTTCACCTCTTAAATTTCTGCATGGCATATTTCAAGGGAAATTTCCTTATAACATGCTAAAACCACCTCAGCTAGAAGCAGCGACTCTACTCTTAGGCTCTCCCAAATCGCTGAGCTTCTCACCTTATCATGGAGTGTCAGCCCTACCACCCTGTGAATAAAGAAGATTAATTTTTGCCCCTTCTATTCATGATCTCATTTTCTAGGTTGTTACCACAGTACATGACCATAGGTGAGGACAGGAATGTAGATCGACCAGTAAACAGAGTGTAAAGTGCCAAGATTAGGATCAGGACCTTCAAGTCTGGGGTTATGGTTCTCCCTTGGAAAAGAGAGGATTGCTTTCTCCAGGTGCTGGGGAACAGCTTTTCACCATCTTGTGCTTCACTACACCAAATATGCACATTCCCTTTTTGTAAAAAATACATTTAAAAATTAATAGTGGTACAGAAGTAATTAAAAAGGCAACAACTATTACATCAAATGCACAAGTGTGGAGGACAGGACGTAGCAAGTAGTTAAAGGTACATTACTGGGTACTGACAGAATGTCCTCTGGGGTTTTGTTATGAAGTTGATGAATCATGGACTTCCTGAATACATGCATTCCTGTCTATTCTAAAGCAGGATTCCTTTTTGTACATACATAACCAGATATGGTTGGCTTGAGAGATTAATGACTCAAGCAAGTAGACTAGGAAAATCAGCCAGATAAAGCACAGAGGATTAGAATCAGGCTGGGGAGTCAAACAAGGGAATGTAAAATTATTTACAATATATGAAAAAGTATCGAAAACCTATGAAATGTTTTTCTTTTTTAACATATGTGGACATATTCAGATTTTATTTTGTTTAAACAGCATCATTAGATAAAGGAGATGTAATTGAAACAACAAAAACAAATAAAAATTCACTTAGCAATACTTTTTCAGAAAAAATAAACAGATGTCATTTCTGTCTGTGGAAAAATTAAGTCAGCTCTTTGCTCTAATAGCTGATATTGCCCCCTCAAAAAGACTTTTCCTTTAGTTATCTACCAGTCTCTGACATTGACTGAGAGAATGTTTTCCCCACTTGTTCATGCCGGATTGTTTCAGCTGTAGGATGTTAGAGGAGTGTCTTATGTGCCCAGTTTATTTCATATCCAATCACAGCATCTTGGCCATTTCATAACCCTCCATTTCTATCTATTCAGCCATTCTTTTGTGTCTTGACTGGTATGCTTTGGTTCATTGGCATGTTGCAAGGTCCACTTTTGATTGAACTTCAGTCTTCTGACAGATGGTCTTACATTATCCTTACATACACTCTGGTACAATAATGAAATAATAGTCAATTCTATAAATGGTGAGGTGCCCTGGCCCTGTTGCAGCAAAGCAGCACCAAACCATAATATTTCCACCACCATACTTTACAGTTGTTATCAAGATCTTCTGGTCAAATACTGTTTTTGCTTTTCACCAAACATTTCAATTGGTACTGTAGCAGCATCTTGTTCTGGATACGCTACTCTTTGCCTAGGTGTTCACGGACAAACTTTAGTCTTTCCCTGATGTTATTTCTGGACAGCAAAGGTTTCCTCCAGGCACATCTCACATGTACAGCAGAATTGTTTTGTGCACCTTCTTTCTAATGGTAGACTCATTCACTTTAACAACAATGGCAAGAGTTACCTGTAGGTATTATGGTGAAATTCTGGGAGTTTTAGAGACTTCTTTCAGCATCTTGCCCTTTCCTTCTAGGAATTTATTGGGGTGTGCTGGCTTAGACAAATGATGCAATAGTTTTTTGAAATCTTTTCCACTTGTAGATTAACTTCCCAGACAGTGGATTGATTGATATCTATTTTTTGGAAATCTTTGTAAGCCCTTTTCTCACATTCATAGACATCTACATCCATCATTCTGAAAGCCTCAAAGAACTCTTTTGGTCTAGGCAGGGTGATAATATACACACCAACAACAAGGAACAAACCAAACTAAATGTGTGAAGTTTAAATAAGACAGGCTCCTCTCTAATGCATTTCCTCTGGTGCACCTGATTCTAATTTTAGGCATTTGAGGTAGTGATAAATATAGGGGTGTACTTATTTTTTCACTTACATTTTCACATAACTCTAAGTGAGAAATAGTGAGGGTTTGCAGTTTATTGAACTCCAAAATGATAGAGGCCACACAAATAAATGTAAACAGTCTCTTCCATCCATCTTTGGACCCACTTTATTCAATACAGGGTTTTGGTAGAGCCAGAGCTTAAAGCAAGAGCACATATTTTATGGAGTGCCAGTCGATATCCGGGCACATTCATTCACACATATCCTGTGTCACAATTATTCGCTGTTCAGATTGTTATTGGCAAGCAACAGACACAACTAGGCACTGTTGGCAGTGGTGTTCATTGTCATTACACCTATCACTCTTACAGGGTGCAATTGGAGAATGTTGTCTTAAATTGCAATGCTGTGCATTTAATCTATTTGTCCAGATTTGGCTGTTGCTTATCATTGTATATCGGGGTTGCATTCCATGGCACTGCATGACCTGGAAGCCTAACACCAATCCAGAAACAGCTGGTGATGAGAAGCAGTCAATCACAAATGTTGTAATGGATATTGTGGTTAGGGTCCTAGCTTTGTGGCCAGTCAACCTGTGGTCTTTAGCCTTCATTACCAGGTAATCCATGGACAGTGGAACATCTCATTGAATTGTAGAAAGCTGTGTGGATTGCTTCACAATTCACTGATTCTACAGTCCAGCAGGTATCCCTCAATCATGTCAAGCTTAATCCTAAAATCAACCTATATGGTCAACATTATTAAAATAATGTGGGCGTATCATCTGATCTCTAGAAGCGCAATCATTCAGCCAATGTCAATCTCAATCTCCATGATCCAACCCCATCTTCATTTTTATACCAAGTCAAGTAAAGTCCACTGTAGTGGTTATTTCAAGTGTATGAAAATTATGTATACCCAGTACTCTCTTTTGTTTGTTTTTTGTAAACACAAAAAACCCTGATAAATGAATATAATAAATTACAAATATATGGCCCTGAGGCTAGGGATCAGCGGCAGCAATCGAGAGGTTGCCGGTTCAAATCCTGTAAACGCCAGATGTGACTGGGCCCTTAAGCAAGGCCCTTAACTTGCAATTGTTTCATCCTGGGCATGATGTTAATCTGCATTCAATCCTGCAAGCAGGTCCTCCAATTTACAGAGAAAACATGGTGGTTGGTGGCAGGATTGGCATTCCAGCCACTGTTAAAAATCCTCACACTGTTCCAGTGTGGCGCTGAGGTGATACTCGCTGCACTCAGGTCCCAATCCTGGTGGTTCACCATGTGGTGGGTGCAGCAACACGCTATCAGTCCATGCTCCCAACCGCTATACTTTAAGAATATCAGTCAGTTCTATTACATACCTCTAGGAATCAGGGTTATTTTAGCTTCTCTTTTTTTCTTCTTTTTGGCAATATATTTACCAAGAAAAGTTGCACAAGAACAGAACACTATTTTTTAACTAGACTTTAACACCATTACATGTTCTAGCCTATATTTTTCAAGCCCACTTAATTCTCCTTTATGACACATTTTTATAGGATAGGCCCAGATTTCCTGTAACCTTGTGATGAAAAAAATCAGGTTTAGAAAATAGATTGACACCACTCAAATATTTAATGTTATGAATTTAGGTTCCCATCTATCATTTGTCAATTTTCTAACTTGCACAACCAGATGAGATGTGACAGGCCCACTACTACAAGAAAGATGTACAAGATAATAAAGGATGAAGCAGAACTGTCCATCAGAAATCTTTCTGTCTCCTGACCTGGGAGATGAGAAAGCAATGCTCCATTTGAAAGTTGAGTTTTCCTTCATTTTGTTACTTCACTGATTACCAATCATTTTTGTTTTTTGTCTTTAACAGCCACCATCCATAACCCTCAGCCAGTGTTAAAAAAAGTCTTAAAATGTTTTTTTTAAATAATCATTTTTAACTTTTTATTTACCTCCCAAGTTGTTGTCATTACCTTCATTTCTTCAGCATTATACAATTACTGAATCATTTTGACTCCATCATAATATGTAGCCAGTTGCCTGATACTTTAGATATGCTCCTATATGATCATTATACATACTGTACTTTTAACAAATGTCCTTGTACTGTCCCTTATCACCTTGTCTGCTCAGGTCTGATCACATGTAAGCAGAAATTCTGTAACTGGGTAGCACTTTAATGGCACTTACACAGTCTCAAAGTTGAGATTCTAGGTCAATGTCTGTAATAACTGAATATACTGCATTGCTCCCAAGGGCTGAGCTGCATTTATTAACTCCCTTCATAATCACCACTTATCTTGTCATTAATAATAAATAGATTCAAGCTCTTTTACAGACACCATTTGCCACACATATTCATTGCATTATGAAGCTTTTCTTTTGGTGCTCGGCAAATAGAGGACTTTAGGCAGCCGTGAACTAATTTACATTGAGGGCACTAAAACGCAGCCCAAGATATGGAAGTGAAAAATATCATTTTGTAGGTTGTGAAAGCACTCCTCAAGATGGCTTGGCTGGTCAGATAGTGGCTGGTAAAATGCACACCTGAAGCTAAGCGTTTTCTGGCCCAGCCAGTACTTGGATGGGAGACCATCTGGGAAAAAGTGCGGGATGCTGCTGGAAGAAGTGTTTGTGAGTCCAGCAGAGGGCGCTTACCTTGTAGTCTGAAAGTGGATCCCAATGCCCCGTTGCAGTGATGGGAACATGGTGCTGTAAAAATGGCACAGTCCTTGAAATCTGACATAAAATCAAGGTCCTGATTCTCTGTGGTTATAAAAGATCCCTGGTCATCCTTCATAAAGACTAGAGTATATCCCTCAACCTAGTCATTCTGGACACCTAATCATCCTCTGTCTTTAACTATCTGACCACTTCACCACCTAATAGCTCATGTGTGGTGAGCATACTGGTGCAAATTAGCTGCTGTTGCATAATCCAGATGGATGCTACACATTAGTAGTGGTTGAAGTGGCTCCCCCCAAAATAAGCCTCACCCAAGCCAGGCAGAAACCAAAACTCAAAAGGCAGACCATCCATCCTGCACATAACAAAAGTACAACACTGACTTCATAGACATTTGGTTCTTGGTTTATGGTGCTTCACTCCATTACCTTGCAGCTTACCTATAATGCCTTCTTGTGCATAAACACATCACACCATAAAAAGTTCATAAGACTGAGTGTTGATTAGTATTGCAAACATGGCAACTACACGCAGGTGGCCAATAGCACTAGGTGTTGATTTGACAATAATGTAATGAAGTGTAATCAGTTCAGATTTATTACAGAGGAGGATGACATTCTTATTTGTATACTTGACCAACACAAAAAATGTACCATTTTATAGAACCAAAACTCAAACCACATATATTATGTCAAATATAATAACACTAAATATAACAGAAAAAAATATAGCCAGAGTTTTGCAATACTCAAACCAGTTATTGGTGCTTTACTTTACCAAGTATTGCAGTTTTCTCAAAACATCACTTGATTCTTACAAAGCCCACGGATGACCAGCCACTTCTTGGGCAAAATGGCCATCTGTACCATTAGGTTGTGACAGCTATACAGTGAGACACTTTCAAGTGACCTCTATCAGTTTTGAGACCAGAGGTCAAAGCAGTGCCTAGTAAAGCTTTGCTGGCCACATGAACCACACTGTATGTTATGGGAAATTGTGAACAGAGGTCCAGATGCAGAGATAAACGTCCATGCATCCATCTAATAGTTATTAAACTTGAATATACAGTTCTAAGTTCCAGATGCTCAGGCCCATCTCAGCAACACCAACCACAAGGTTCTATGTGTTTTGTGGGTGGTCCCCTAAGGGGCAGGGCTACCTAAAAATCACCAGCAGGAACTGCCCTCCACCCTATAAATATAAAGGGTCTTTCACAGTTCCTCGTAGTTAATTTTGAACATGCTAAAGAGTTAATGAGTTATTATGTTTTTTTTGCGATGCTTCTCTGTTTTTACTAGATTTTTAAACCCAGGTTCTGTTTTTTGAGTTTATTTTGGATAATTGTATTGGGATATTTGCTTTGCATTGCCTTACTGGCAAATTCTTCATACCTTCAGAGCTTCACAGTGAAACAGAGATAATTTTGTAAAAATAAATAAGATTCTGCACTTGCCCTTATTACTCACTGAGTTTAGATGGTAATATCCCGTCTAGTGGGCAGCTTTGGAAGTGCTTTAGGAACCTCTTGGGACTTTGATGATTTTTCCTAGTCCATGACACTAATGAATGTTTGCAAGCCCTAAATCAGCAGAATTTATTTATTTTGTTACCTTTTTAATCTAGTTTGTTTGCTATGTCCAATGTAAAAACTAGGCCAGAATAGTTTCAACAGATCGGTTAAAGGAATACTCCACCAAAAAATATTTTTTATTTGTTACTTACCCAATGTAGTTTGTAGTGATTGCCAAGAAATGTTTTAATCTCCTGTTTTAATTCACAATAAGAGAAAAAAACTTTTTGATATAATGAGGCCAAATGGCAACCTGTGCTATACATTGTAAAAAGGAAAACGCATTCCCATAACTCGGTGCTTTTTGAACTGAATGACAGGACTCTTGACCAATGAATGAGAAGGAGGGGCAGTTTTTCTATTGAAAAGAACAGAATTATGGGAATGCATTTTTCCTATTTATAATGTATAGCAAAATACCCGCACTTCGCAGCGGAGAAGTAGTGTGTTAAAGAAGTAATGAAAAAGAAAAGGAAACATTTTGAAAATAACGTAACATGATTGTCAATGTAATTGTTTTGTCACTGTTGTGAGTGATGAGTGTTGCTGTCATATATATATATACACACACACACACATATAAACATATATATATATACACATCCATACATATATACATATACACATATACACATATATATATATACACACATATATACAGTACATACATATATATATACATATACATACCTGTATACACATGCATCCACATATATATACATATATATATACATATCTACATATACACACATACATATACATGCACACACATATATACACACAAATACATATATATATATACTCTCACACACGCACGAATAGGAGACCGCGGACGGACCTGAACACGCTTCGAAAGACGTTCGCCGGCAGGGAGTGGTGGGGTACTAACCTTTCTCCTTTGCTTTCTTCCAGGAACAAAGATGCTCCGCCACCATAAGCCTCATTCCCGCAGTACGTTACTTCCGCCCTTCCTCCGCCATCTTTCCTGACGTCATCAGTCCCATCCTCCCTCACGGTTCCTTCCCAGCATTCCTCCACTTCCGGCTCCTCCCTTATAAAATGGCCACCGACGCCTGGTATGGCCTCGCGCATATGAACTGTTTTGTTTATATAATTTGACCAGTTTTTGATTGTGGATTTCTCTGCAATATACGGGGCCGGAAACCCCAAACCTTTATGTTGTCTCTTGTTGCATATTTTACAGTGGCGTAGCCGGCTGGATAGAAGTCCGGAAAAGATGACTGAAGGACAGGACCTCAACACAGTGCTGCAGGGGATGAACGCCCAGATCCTGGCCCTGCAACAAGCGCAAGCCGCTACCACCCGGGAGTTGGAGGAAACGAAGGCCAGGTTGGCAGAGGCCCGGAGGGTAAGACCTGACCCGCCTCGACCAACGCCTCCGCCTCTGGTGCCTATGACTGAAGCAGACGATATAGAGTCCTACCTGGGCATTTTCGAAAGGATGGCCACTCGGAACGAGTGGCAGCGATCCGAGTGGGCGTCCATTATGGCGCCCTACCTGAAGGACCAGCGGGCTTACTATGACCTCCCCGAGGAGGAGGGCGCGAGTTACGACCTCCTAAAACAGGAGATCCTGGCACGCTACGGCATTACGCCGGGCCAGCAGGCGGTCGAATGGCAGAGCTGGCAGTTTGACCCCCGAGAAGCCGGCCCGAGCACAGGCCTTCGACTTCTGGGGAAAAATGGGACATTGGCTACGGCCCGAGGGTCCCCAAGCCTGGAAGGTCGTGGAGCAGGTGGCCTGTGAGAGCCTGGTAAACGCCCTGCCTAGCTCCCTCGCCCAGCAGGTCCGGCGCCACCCCTACAAGGATGTGTCTGGACTCCTGGTAGTCCTGGAGTCCTGATGCTCACGGTCTTCCGAGCCGGGGGGTCGGGAAGGCAAGCTCGTGGGAACCGACAGGGACGGGCGGCCACCCCAGAGCCCTCTCGACGCGCTGCGGAAGCGCCGCCAAGATCCAAAGAAAAGCCGGCCTCCCCGCGCTGTTACAAGAGACCATGCCACGCGAGCCCTTCTTTGTTCTGGAGAATGATCTGTTGTATCGGGTGGCGATCCACGAGGGCGAGGTTCGGAGGTTGTTGCTAGTCCTGCGTACCGTCCGGCTGGAGGTATGTGAACTAGCTTACGTTCACCTCCTAGGCGCCCACCTCGGGGCCGAAAAAACATTAGAGAGGATTAAACTCCGATTTTACTGGCCAGGGATCAACGAGGAGGTCCGGCGTTTCTGCCAATCCTGTCCGGAATGTCAGATTCGCCAGATTCCTAGGAGGAACCGCGCTCCTCTCGTCCCCATACCCCTGATAGATATTCCCTTTGACGGAATAGGGGTGGACTTAGTCGGACCCCTGGAGCCCTCAAACCGTTGCCACAAATATATATTGGTCATGGTGGACTATGCTACCCGATACCCAGAGGCGTTTCCCCTGCGCTCTGCTAACACAAAAAATATCCCACGGGAACTAGTCAACCTGTTTTCTAGAGTGGGTATACCCAAAGAAGTCCTCACGGACAAGGGTACACCCTTCACCTCAGATACGTTCAGGGAGGTTGCCAGATTACTGCGAATAAAGCACCTGAAGACGTCTGTCTATCACCCTCAAACAGACGGGCTGGTAGAGCGTTTTAATCAGACGCTTAAACAGATGCTGCACAAAGTAGTCAATGCTGATGGCAGGAATTGGGACCAGCTCTTACCGCTCGTGCTTTTTGCCTACTGGGAAGTGCCCCAGGCCTCTACGGGCTTCTCCCCTTTTGAGTTATTGTACGGGCGACAACCCCGAGGACTTTTGGACATACTAAAAGAGGGCTGGGAGGCTGAGGCCCTTCCGTCCTCCAATATATTGGAGTATGTGGCGCAACTGCGCGACAGGCTCGCTAAAATCAGGCCACTCCTAAAGGACCACGTGACTCGTGCGCAGGCACGGTGTTACAACCGCAATTCCGTCCTCCGGGAGTTCCGCCCGTGGGATCGAGTGATGGTGCTCGTTCCTAACTCCCATTCCAAGTTGCTAGCTCACTAGCAGGGCTATACGAGGTTAAGGAAAGAAAGGGGCTCGTCAACTATTTAGTTAAACGACCTAATCATCGGCCGAGTGAGAGGATCTACCACGTCAATTTGTTAAAACCCTGGAAGGACAGGTAGGAGTCTCCTGACACTCGTAGATCCCTCTCACTATTCACTAGCACGTCTGCCCTTAACCTCGGTGACGAGCTGACACCCCTACAGCGGCAGGAGATAACCCAGGCAATCCGGGCCGTCCCCGAAGTAGTGAGCGAGTCACCGGGCCGGACCTCGCTGATTGCGCACGATATAGTCACAGACCCCGTAATAATCGTCCGGGAGAGGCTTTATAGACTCCCGGAGGGAAAACGCGCTGAAGTGGAACTGGAGGTGCAACGGATGTTGAATATGGACATTATTGAGGAAAGCCACAGTCCTTGGTCCAGTCCTATCGTCCTCGTTTCCAAGCCGGACGGCTCCTGGAGGTTCTGTAATGACTTGAGACGTCTGAATCAGGTCTCCAAGTTCGACGCCTGCCCGATGCCCCGCATTGATGACCTACTTGAACAGCTGGGTGCAGCTCGATACTTGACTACTCTTGACATGACGAAAGGGTATTGGCAAATTCCCTTAACGGCATCTGCAAAAGAAAAAATGGCCTTTAGCACCCCTAGTGGACATTGGCAATACAAGGTCCTCCCATTTGGGCTGCACGGGGCCCCAGCGACATTTCAGCGTCTGGTGGATAGAGTGCTGAAGCCCCACCAGTCCTATAGTGCCGCTTACCTGGATGATGTCGTCTTCTATTCCGGCACCTGGGAGGAGCATCTATTGCAGGTCTCTGCTGTAACCCCTGTAAGTGTTTTTTTGGCTTGAAGGAGGCCAAATATTTAGGCTACCTTGTGGGACGAGGACAGGTGAGACCCCAATGTTCCAAAATCAAAGACATCCTGGAATGGCCCCGTCCGAATACCAAGAGACAGGTGCAGGCTTTCTTGGGGTTGGCGGGGTACTACCGCCGGTTCGTACCCCGTTTCTCCGAAAGGGCAGCACCCATGACCAATTTAACAAAGAAGGGGGCTCCCCTGCACGTGGTATGGAACGACAAGGCAGAATACGCATTCAGTGACCTAAAAAAGGCCCTAACCTTGGCACCTGTATTAAGGACCCCTGATTTTGGGCTCCCTTTTATCCTCCAGAACGACGCTTCGGACACAAGCCTGGGCGCCGTGTTGAGCCAAAGTGTCGATGGTGTCGAACACCCCGTGATATACTTAAGCCGGAAACTGCTAGACCGAGAGACCAGGTATGCGGCAGTGGAGAGGGAAGCCTTGGCCATTAAGTGGGCTGTTACCCATCTCCGGTACTACCTGTTGGGTCGCGAATTCACTCTACTGACTGATCACGCTGCGCTTCAGTGGATGTCCCTGCACAAAGAGTCGAATCCGCGGGTCACCAGGTGGTTTCTGGACTTACAACCCTATAAGTTCACGGTCACTTATCGTCGCGGCAACCTTCAGGCCAATGCCGATGCCCTCTCTCACATCCACGACCTCTCGGTTAGGTCCGCCCGACCTGACGGTCTTGGGCTAAGGGGGGGGTCGTGTCACACATGCGTGTTATAGGAGACTGTGGACAGACCTAAACACGCTTCAGAAGACGTTCGCCGGCAGGGAGTGGCAGGGTACTAACCTTTCTCCTTTGCTTTCTTCCAGGAACAAAGACGCTCCGCCACCATAAACCTCATTCCGCAGTTACTTCGCCTTCCTCCGCCATCTTTCCTGACGTCATCAATCTCATCCTCCCTCACGGTTCCTTCCCAGCATTCCTCCACTTCTGGCTCCTCCCTTATAAAATGGCCGCCAACGCCTAGTATGGCGTCGCGCATATGAACTGTTTTGTTTATATAATTTGACCAGTTTTTGATTGTGGATTTCTCTGCAATATACGGGGCCGGAAACCGCAAACCTTTATGTTGTCTCTTGTTGCATATTTTACAATACATACACACATATATATATAAACATATATATACATACATATCTACATATATACATATACACACACACACACACACATATATAAACATATATATACATACATATCTACATATATACATATACACACACACATATATATATATATATATATATACAGTCTTTGGGGTGCGAGCAACTGTTGCTGGGGGTGCCAGAATCCACAAAGGAAGAAAAATGAAAAACATTATTTGTACAAAATCTTAATTTATTTATCCATTCCTAAATAATTAAATGGGCAGGCTATTTTGTATCAGTGAAATACGCTGCTTGTTAAAATGGATGACTCCCGCTCTTACATGCAAGTCTGCGTGGATATTATGAACTATCGTTTCTGTTCAAGTTCTATTTAAATTTTAAATAGAAGGAATTTTTATTTAGTCGACAGAATATTATTCCGGAATAAATCAACTCAAACCTTAAATAACTTATAATATTTTGCTCTCCATAAAATTATATTCTGTCTAAATTATACAAGTTAGAAATAAAGTAAGCGTTAAAAGAACAAACATTCAAATTTCTTTACTCTTATGTAATTTTATATAAAAAATAAACTTAAATTTGAAATATCCCAAAAGATTTTGCTCTCCATAAAAATATATCCTGTCAAAATTATACAAATTCAAATATGAACATGGTGCATAACAAAACCTGGAAATATAAATAAAATTTGTTCTTTTCAGCAATAACAAATCAAATCATTCAGTTGTCTTTGCTCATATGTCATTTTATCAGAGCTGGACGCCTGGCATCTTTTTTTGACAACAAGTTCGTTTGTTTGGTGTGAGGTTCTGAGTTGTGGAGATTTTCAGGATGGACTGTAGGTGCTCATCAGTGAGGCGACTCCTGTGTGCTGTTTTGTTAGTCTTCATGACTGAGAATAGCTTCTCACACAGATATGTGGTACCAAACATGCACAAGGTTCGAGCCGCATGTAGACGGAGCTGGAGCATTTGTGCGGGAATGGAGTGAATAAACTGTGCGGGCCGAGCAGTATCGTACTTTGCCTTCAGTTTATTAAACTGCAGCTCAATCACCTCCATCTGAATCTGCACAGGTGCAGTTTCCACATCGACGGCAAATGGGTTGCGAAACAACTCAAAATTCTTTTTTTGTTCTTCAAAGTCACCAAAGCGCCGTTCGAACTCAGTGCGCAGTGCGCTCAGTTTATCAGCAAAATGCGTATTTGGGAATACCGTATTGCCGACTTGGTTGAACATTACTTGGCAACAGGGAAAGTGGGGCAAGTTGCAGTGGTGCATTTGTGTCTCCCATAAAAGTAGCTTCACTTGAAATCACTTTGTGATTTTGCACGGTAAAACGTCTGCTGAAGTGTCAGATTCTTCTTTAACTCTTCTGCTTTCTGTATCTTGTGCATTGCATTCAGGTCTTTCAGGTTATCTTGATGTTTTGTCTCATAGTGCCATCTTAGATTAAATTCTGTAATTACAGCCACATTAGCTCCACAAATGAGACACACGGGTTTACCGGCAATGTCAGTAAACATATACTCAGCCTCCCATCGTTTTTTAAAGGCTCTATGTTCAGAATCACCTTTTCTCTTCGTCATCGTGTGAGCTAGCTTCGCAATAACTTGCAGCATCATAAGCTAGACTTGATTAACGCGGTAAGTGTTCGGCAAGGCAGCTGAAGCACTGCATTATGGGATCTGTAGTTTATTGTGTTACCAGCGCTTCATATCCATGGGCCATTAATAACAATAATATATAAAATGATCTCGCGCGGATATAATTACACGCGGGCGGATGTGGCCTACGGGCCTTGAGTTTGACACACATGGACTAAATAGAACTTGAAAAGATATATTTTTTCAAATGTGATCGTGCAATTCAGATTGAGTTGACGCGCACTACAGTACATCGAGCCTGCGTGCTATAGTGGTTTTGCCTGCGTGCCTCAATAAGTTACCCTTCCCTCGCTCTTACTTTTTTACTGTTCATCTAATGAATACACTGAGTATGGCTTTACCAAAACAATCATTGATCGCGAATAAAGTATCCATTATTCATAAAGCTTCAATTGGTGATCTGTCTTTCTGCGTTAACCGCATATTTTTTCATACGTCTCAAACCAAGGGGATGCAAGGCTAAAATGAATCGGGAAGCGCGCGTACATACTCAGTGCATCCCCTCTCGGGAATCGAACCTCGGCGCTAGAGGCAAAGCCTCTACTATTGCGCCACAGTGTGTGGTTTGTCTATTTGAGCGTAGCAGTGTAATTCGGTTTTTGTTCAGCACTCTTTGGAACTGTTGCTTTTTGTCTGCGCACTGCGTCAGTTCACGTGAGCCGCTGAATATGGTTTTATATGTCACTCGCTTGCTTCTAATTATTTCGCTGCCTTCTTAATTATATAATTCATGTTTTCTTCAGCGCTTTTTGGAGCTCTTCCTGGTTTTCTACGTACTGCGTGATTACGTGGGAGGCGTGATGATGTCACACGAAACTCCATTTATGGACCATTATGCGTAGAATTTCTAAATGAAACCTGCCCAACTTTTGTAAGGAAGCTGTAAGGAATGAGCCTGCCAAATTTCAGCCTTCTACCTATACGGGAAGTTGGAGAATTAGTGATGAGTCAGTCAGTCAGTCAGTCAGTCAGTGAGGGCTTTGCCTTTTATTAGTATAGATGATGCCGGACATGTGGATTATGAAACATGAGTAGCAGGAGAATTTACTTCTTTTACCATGAAGGTTTTTCACACTGTTTGCCTTTGTACAGCACAGAACGACATTAGACTCCATTAAATCATGAATGTTTGGATCTTGTTCTGCGTCAAAACATTAAATTAAAACTTTTTCTCAAACATTCCTAGTTCATTTCTTAGTTTGTCTGCTTCCTGTGTGTATTCTCCACACATTTGTGTTTGTATGTATTTTTCTCAGGATACTGTACTTGGGTCCCGTGTCCTAATGTTATGAACACCAGGTAGGTGGTGACTCTAAACTAGTAGGTTGGAACCCTGTATGTAATGCTGCCAGAAATGATTCCAGTACTCTCTTTAACTGGAATGAATGGGTTCAGAAAATAGATGGATGAATGAAATTTTCAGATTTTAGATCAGACAGTTTAGTTTTCCTACATCCCAAAGGCTGGTTAGTTACGCTGAGCGATGACTCCAAATTCACCCAATATCACTGAGCTCGTGGGGGTCTTATGACATACCACCACCCCATCCAGGTTTAATTTCGGCCCAGTGTTGCTGCAATAGTCTTTACTACCCTCTAGTAAAAAAATAACTGGGTTGTCAACTGAACAAATGTCCATAAAGCCTTTATGTTTTTATGTTTACATTTTGTTGATTTAATTTCTTTTTGACATTTTTGCAATATATTTTAACCAAAATGCATGTTCATGAGTGCAATGGTTATTTATTTATCTATTTTTTATTCCGGCTCTTCCTTTCATTATCTGCTCATTATTATGCCACCTTACTGAATTCATTCCCCAATTTTCATATACAGCATGGCATGCCTAGATTTCTACCAGCAGATGGTGCTGACTCTATGCTAATAAAAATCAGACAGGCTTGGCCCTTCTTTGCAAACAGAGGAACAAAATGGATCAACATAGAACAGGAGGACTGAAAAAAAAATGCATCTTTTTGTCTTGAATGCTAAAAAGAAAGCAAGCACAGATCTTGTGTATTCTATTTTTAATTCTTTCACACTCACTTTCTCACTTCATTTCATTCTTTTCAACTCACTCTTCTTTTTCAGCTGTCACAAGTAGCAAGTGGCGGAAGTCTTGACGTCTTGCTGATTCATTCCATTCCTATTTTATCATTACATTATGGATGGTGCTGTGATTAGTGCTGCTGCTTCACTGCTCCAGAGTTCTGGTTTGGCACCCTACCCAGTCATTGACTGGGTGGAATGCGCTTATTCTCTCCATGTATGTGTTGGGTTTGTTTCAGGTACTCCAGTTTTCAACTCACGTTCTAAAAGATGAGCAAGTTAGGTTGACTGGTGATTCTAAATTGGCCCTATATGAGGAATTATGGGAATGTCCATTAGGGTGCCCTGCAATGAACTGTCACCCCATCCAGTCAGTTCCTACCTTGCACCCGATGCTATTGAGGTAGACTCCAAACCGACTGTGAACTTACCCTTTACTCTGTAAGTAAGTGAGATGGATTCTGGTTTTGTGTTTAGTTCATGACTTTTACCTGGAAACCCTGGGCTGGATGAACAAATTATTTCAAGCTTTCTATGATTTTATGAGAGTTAAAGTTAATTTGAATGGCCCTTTTTTCTTAAGTAGTATGGCACATTTATAAATGATCATCTGCTTTTAAGGAGATGGTCACTATGGCAGCTTGATTACCATTGGCACATAGCCCTTTAACCTCAGTGTAGTTCACAGTTTGAGTTGTCTGCTCTAGTGGAACTAATGGGATGGCTCTGGGTTCACTCTTGATGGAGCCTATCTGATCACAGTGAAACTCCTGATAAATAAAAAAAAGACATGTATAGAGTCATTGGTTTAATATCCCTTAAGGAATATAAGAGAGGACCAGCACTTAGCATACTTGCCTTATAAAGCCATGGCACTCTAAAAATATTTTTAAAGCCAAGTCCACTCTGTATCTAAAATCTTAAAGGGTCTCTAGTTAACATGAGAGGTGCAATAGTGCCATTGTGAATGCCTTCTACATAACAAAAGTATCTGCAGACCCTTTTCACAGTGACTAATGTTTCAAGTTTCACTGTCCTCCCATATACTGTATGTAAGCAGTGACCAGGGCTCTGGTGGAGATATCATTCAAGGTGACATAACAGTCTCAAACTTTTTTAAGACTCTCACAATATGGGGTACTATCCATTGCACCATTTCATTGTGAAAGTGGATGTGATGTTACATATCTATTTTTAACTGCACAAGCAATCACTTACCGTATAGACAGCTACATAAATTGTCAGGTTCATGGACCACCAGTACCTGAGCTGCTCCCCTCTCACCCTTCCAGACTGAATAGCACTGAACTTTGAGAGCATGTGTGTGTGAATCTAAGCTCATTTATTTTGTTATATTTTAAAACTGCATTGTATTGTGTATGTATTAGTCCTTTGTTTTATGCTCCTTGTTCTATTTATGTTGAGCATATTGGGGTTAGAACAGCCTTACCCTGCAGGGACTGCCCCCAAAATTATATAAGCCTGGGACACTGACATTTGCTTGTGTCATTCAGCTCACCTGTCTAAAATTCTCTTTTGATTAATGTTATTTAACAATTTTTTTTCCTGATTTTTTCCTTTGGATTTATGATTTGATATTGGTTATTGGACATTGGATTTGTTCATTTTTTGATTATCTGTTGGAGGCAACAATTTGTATTCTGTGATTTTTTATACTCTCTTCATGTTGTTTTTTATGTTATTTGCTCCCATGTAGTTTGTAGTGGTGGTAAACAAACATTTTTAATCTCGTATTTTCATACAGAATGAGGGAAAACAGTTTATGAAGTAACAGGACGTAATGGCAATCCATTCTATGCAACGGCAAAGGTTGTGAAAAACATCTGTGGAGAACAGAAAAAAATTCTCACATAACTCATGTCACATAATCCACACGTCTTTTACCCATTTGTATACTAAAAATATGTACGTTTTGTGTATTTTTTGCTAAAATATTATTAATATACTTAACTTCTGGAAAACTTATCTTCTGTAGAAGATAAACAGGAGAGATGAATTCCCATAATACTACCAGTTTTTCAACTGAAGACAGGACTATTTACCAATGAATGAGGGGGAGAGGTGGACATTCAATTTAAACACGCACTATTATGGGTGGTGGGGTCCCCTTGAAGTTTCGTGATCATCTATCCAAAATATAGAATTGAATAATAGGGGCATTTGTGCAATGGTCAGGGGCTGAATCAAACTGAATTGACAAAAAGATCAATGGCTTACCAATATTATTCATGTACAGTACATTCCTGAAAAAGAGAAGGAGCTCTGAGTAACAGATCAGCCTGTGAACCCCAAACCCAACACCACTGATGCAGCCTTGACCGTGCTTTACCATAGGAATGGTATTAGACAGTTAATGAGCACAGCCTGGTGTTTGCCAGACATAGCGTTTGGAGTTCTGCTCAAAGAGTTCAATTCTTGTCTCATCAGACCAGAGAAGGAGATCATGGATTTGTGTCCTGGGTCCTTCCTGTATGATAGCACTTTGGGTAGTGAGAAAAGCAAAATATAAATGTAATGAATTATTATTAGCAAACTCTACCGTATCTGCCTGATTGATGGAGTGCTCCGAAATAGTCGTCCTTCTGATAGGTTCTCCTATTTCAGACTTCTGAAGCTCTGTTAGAGTGACCATTGGGTTCTTCGTCAGTTCCCTAACCAAGGCCCTTCTTTGATGGTTACTCAGTTTGGTTTGACAAGACAACTCTAGGAAGAGACCTGGTGGTTACAAACTTCTTCTATTTCATATTTATTGAGGCCACTGTGATCCTGGGAACATTCAAAGCTTTAGAAATGTTTTTTTACTGTTGTCCTGATCAGTATCTTACTGCAATTTGACCGTGGAGGTCTACGGAGAGTTTATTCTTCTTCATGGCTTGGTTTTTGTCTTGAGATGCAGTGTGAATTGTGGAAACTTATATACACAGGTGTTTGCCTTTCTAAATGATGTCCAATCAGTTATGTGTGCCACCGGTGGGCTTCAATCATGCTGTAGACTCATGTCAAGGATAATTAATGCAAACAGGGTGTATCCACTTTTTAATCTGGCCTTTTTGTAACTACAATTCAGTTGTACTTTTAATAAACTAGGTATGCACAGAATTTTCATACTCTTCAATGAGACTGCAATCTTTATTAATCTTTACTTTCTTTGTTTCCGTTTCATGTGTGGTAGTGTTCTGTACCATCACCACCTGATCAAAGTTCTGTGCAGCCAACTGTGACATTTAAATGTTTGAATGAAAGAGGATACCCACTTCATGAAATTCTCTGTGACGAAACCTTAAAAAATAGTATAGAACTATTTAAGAACATGTATTGCATGTTTGGCAGAGTGCCCAGTTGGGGCTGGGTGGTCTTTTGGCCTGGAACCTGTACAGGTTTTCTTTTTTTTTTCTCCAGCTTAACTGCTGATTTTTTGGTAATTTTCTTTTAATTCTGGCCAACTGACCTTATCATCAGACCAACATTTAGACTGTCTCTTAATTATATATCTATCATATGTAAGTGTTTATTATTTAATTTTGTATACTATTTATGCATTATTTTTATTTTTTAATTTTATTTTGTTTCCCTATGCATTTAACTGCTTCTTTGACATCTTTTAAAGCACTTTGTATGAAAATATGCTATAGAAACAAGTGCTGTTGTTATCTGACCACAAATTGGTGTGCCACACGACTGGGCATGAATACTTACATGACTGAAAGATTTCAGTTCTTGATGTTAATTAATTTGGAGACCTTTCTGAAAACAAGTTTTCACTTTCTTATTATGGATTATAGAGTTTAGACTGAATAGCAAAAATGAAAAATTGACTGATGCTTAAATATCTGGGAGTGCAGCTGGATGACAAATTGGACTGGACTGCCAATACTGATGCTCTATGTAAGAAAGCTCAGAGCAGAATATACTTTCTGAGAAGGTTGGCATCCTTCAACATCTGCAGTAAGATGCTGCAGATGTTCTACCAGACGGTTGTGGTGAGTGCCCTCTTCTACGCGGTGGTGTGCTGGGGTGGCAGCATAAAGATGAAAGACGCCTCACGCCTGGACAAACTTGTTAAGAAGGCAGGCTCTATTGTAGGATTAAAGTTGGACAGTTTAACATCTGTGGCAGAGCGACGGGCGCTAAGCAAACTCCTATCAATCATGAATAATCCACTGCATCCACTTAACAGAGTCATCTGCAGGCAGAGGAGTAGCTTCTGTGACAGACTTTTGTCACTGTCCTGCTCCACTGACAGACTGAGGAGATCGTTTCTCCCCCATACTATGCGACTCTTCAATTCCACCCGGGGGAGTAAATGCTAACATTAATTTTATTTAAATTTTTTCATTTTTATTACTATTTAATTTAATATTGTTTCTTTGTATCAGTATACTGCTGCTGGATTATGTGAATTTCCCCTTGGGATTAATAAAGTATCTATCTATCTATCTATCTATCTATCTATCTATCTATCTATCTATCTATCTATCTATCTATCTATCTATCTATCTATCTATCTATCTGATGCCTTCATACAACATTTGAGATAGAGCTGGTTAAGCAGGGATAGATGAAATGAACTGCTTATGGTCACACCATGTCAGCAGTTTGATTTGAACCCATAACCTCAGCATTTGAAGGCCAAAGTCTTTACCACTATACAATTGCCTGTTTTTTTAAAACTAAATGTACAGAACAGTAAAGTGTGAGGAAATTGAAGGGGTCTGAATACTTTGGGTCCATTGTATGCACAGTTAATAACTTAAGATATAAGATTAATAAACAAAGCAGTATTTAAAAAGAAATAACATAACATTAAAAAAAGAAAACAAAAGCTTGATCAAAAATAAAATGCACAAAATACTGTTTAAGAGACAACATAAAAATAAAATATAAACAAAGAACACGTAAGCCAGAGCTGGCTTGAACACAACAACTAAAGCCATTCTTTGATTATTAACTTTAAAGAGGGCTCTTTCACTTTAACTATGCCATGGCCTCTCCAGGTTTTGTATATTTTTTCCCATTGCTATTTGTGTTTTTTTAAGCTTACACCACGGGTTCTTCTTTCATTTTTATTCTACTCATGACTTTGTCAGTTTGACAATGTATTGTAATCTTGTTCACCCCTTAAAGCTCCCTGTGATGTGCATGCTGTTAATGGCACCATTGATTGACTGGAAAATCAGGTTTTGAACATGGATGGCTACATTGAATGGATACTTAGGTGGCTCTTTACCATTCCGTGATGCACCCATATTGCCCTGGAGGAGCTGAAAAGACTGTAAAAAGGGGAATTCAAGTGGTGCCTTAGAATCACTAAGACCACCCACCACTGCATCAAGTCTGCCACTGTCATCTCTCCTCCATGCTGCCCCTCATCACTGCCACTTTATATACTTCTCCATTTGTGTTTTTTAGTATGGTGTCCTGCAGCTCTGGCACACTATGGATTGCAGCACAGGGCCGCTCATGTTAAAAGGAAGTGAGCACTTTTGTCTTTTGGAGGCCCATTTTGCAGGCTGAGTGCTTAGTAGCAGACCTAAGAGGCGGGGGAGTGGGGGGGTACCTTTTGTTTTCAGTGAATGACTGATGTTGGTTTCTCTCACAAGTGCAGCACAGTTCTCTTATAAACACTTTGCCGGCCGGCTGCCCCTTTCCTCCAGTGTTTTAACTTATATGGCAGAAACGTCGCGGTACTGCCTAAAAAGTACAGGGGGAGGTGGGGGCTGGTGGAGTAGACTGCTTTTGGCAGAGCTTCTTGAAACTTGGCAGACATAATTTTCAGAGATTTTAATGTCACATAACTGCAGTTTGGAATAAGCTCTGTTGTTGTGTTTTGCTTAATAAATTTCCACACAGGCTTGTCAGATGTCATTTTCTCTGCAATGCATTGGTTTCAGTTTGAGCTCAGTTTGATGTAGTTATCAGCTCTTACTTTTACACTTGATGTGTGAAATCTTAAAGACTGCAGCAGGTTGGATATTTCAGAATTGGAGGCAAAAGGGGAGCCGGTCTTACTGGTCATCCACTGGGCTTTACTTGAGCAATCTACATTCATCTGTCACTGCAGTTGCTTGTCCCACTATCCAAGTATTGTCTCATTTAGTGCCAAAACCAGCAAAGGAGAGTAGTATGGCTAGTTATCTGGTCTGGTTCCTACCTGATGTTGAGCAGGCTTACAGGGATAGACACACCCAGAAGACACAAAGAAGGAGGTGATAGGGGTCTTGGAAGCTTACACCCTAGTCATTAGTGAAGCTGAATTCAACTAGCAAATAATAAACCAATAGATGATGCCTTCAAGCCATCTCACCAAGATTGATGTATATCTTCAGGTTTTTTCTTTCACAAAGAGCAGTAAGTTGTAATGCTACTGCTAGAGGTCTACCTCAGACCAAATACTGTATGGTTAGCAGATGCCTCTGTCTGGATAAATTAACTACTCACCTCCAAGAGAACATCTCTGGAAACATTACATGAGAAAGGATGCTGTTCAGGGCAGCTCCAATGACCTTTTGCCAACCCTACGACACCAGTGGTTAGATACAGAACAGAAGTCTTCTGTGCAGTGCCAGCAGGATGTTCTCTAGATTTAAATGTGAGGTCCAAATGTGATAAGAATGTGGCAACTACTGAAGCTTAAGCCTGTGTATGAGAGGCGCCTGGTGAGCCCACTGAAATTTTTACTTTAGATGGCCTCAGAAAGGCTCTTCCAAAGCATACTGTATGATGACTCACAAAGAGTAGACAGGGTGTTGCCTATGTTGCTTTAAGTAAGAATGTGAAGACTATTGACTTTAAATGGGAATATCATGAATATGTTAAAGGAACTCTGGGTAATTCTTAACCTACTGAATACACCCTCTTTGGAGCACTAATGGGGTTGGGTTAATTTATGTGGCTAAGCCTTAGCTTCAAGACACGTGGGGTTGATCATATCCATCCATAAATGCTCAAAGCACTGGACATTTGGCTTACATGTCTTGCATGGAAGGTGCAGAGAGTACCTTGGGACTGGAAGACTGGGTCATTTTTTAAAAAGTGTGTTCTATTTACTGAAAACTCACACCTCTTGGCTTTCTCTGGGAAAGGCTATATGGGGATAATGGAGCAGAGATTATATTGAATAGTTGAACCTCAGATTTGGAGGAGTAATGTGGATTACATACAACTGTGGGTTAGCTTTGTCTTTGCACAGATATTATGGGTTGTAGAAATCTACCAGTCCTGTCTACATGAGCTTTATAAAGTATGAGAAGGCTTCTGGCGTGTACTCCGTTGTATTTTCTAGAACATGTTAGAAGAGAATGAGGTTCTGCAGCTACTGCTATATCTCTTTTGGCTATTGTATTTTGTTATGCTTGTATACTTGTCATTAAGTCAAATTCATATAAGTGAACATCTCTTTCTTCATAAACAAGGCATGAAGAGTATGCAGTCTGGACACCTGAGGGCTCTATTTCTGCCATACGCACATGATGTTCCCTGTTGGCTTCGCCTGACTGATTCAGTGTGTTCACTGGAGCAGTTTGAAGTCGAGTTTAATGCATTTGGGGTCACAGTTCACACTTGCAAATTTGAGGTTATTTTTCTTGCACAGGAAATAACTATTTCAGTTGTAGAGGTTCATGTGACTTAGGTCCATGTTCACAAATGAATGACAATGAATCAGTGCAGTGGCAGCACAAGGTGGTGGGGGCAAAGTAAGAACTAAGTCATCAGATCAAGATTTAATTTTACCATTTGATCTAACTCTTTATCATCACCTAGCTTTGAATAGCTACCATCCCAAAAGAATGAAGTTATGGGCACAAATGACATGACACTGGTCTGGAAATCTAGTGAGGATTTCTCTCCCTTGAAGGGGTGTTAAGTGCAGCCTACAAGTGGAAGATACTGAAGACAAACCCGTATTTCTTGACTAGCCTGAGAGAATTTGCGAATTTTCCAGAAGAAATAGTAAATTATTGTCTAGGTTATATAGGTCTGCCTTGTCCAGTTCAGTCTTTCCCCACACTGAAATGTATCAGGAAAAGTCAATGAATGTTTAATGGACAAACTTTAGATTACTTTTAGAGCACATTTAGTACACATTTAGCAGGAGAAACCAGCATCAAATAGACACATCTTTATAATTTACATTAAGCAGACCTGATAGTCCTGAACTGTATAGATGGAAATCCCCAAAATAAATAAATGGCTGAAGGAAAAATGATTGGAAGCAGAATACACAATGCTGTTTAATTTTATAGTCAGGTACTCTTTTTCAAAACGTTTTACAGTAAGCATTTGATCATTGTTCAAACAGGACCTCAGATAAAAGCTCTACTTAGCTTTTTTTATTGGGATTGTTAACAAGCAGCATTTACTGTTTATGCAGTTGTCATTTAGATGAGCTCCATTTCACCCTTTCACTTTTATATTGTAAGGTAAAAGCCAAGTTTAAAATTCAAAATAAATGAATAAAACATAATATTGTCATACTTGTTTAATCCAAATCAGTTTAGGTGAGTTTAGGGGGCAGAGCCTATCCATCAGCATCGGGTAAAGGGTATGAAATTATCTGTGGATGGGATACCAACCCATCTCATATTAACAGAGTAAGTCGATACAAGAATATACTAAATAAATACAGCTGGCAGTTCTATATTGATGTCAGTATTGAATTAAGGACAAGTCCAGTATTGCTGCCATCTCCCAGTAGAAAATGAAATAAGTAGTAAACCTGTTGCAATAATTAAATGACTTGTAAAAATGTTACAGCAAACTTAACTTTGTCTTCCAAACTCTTCCAATTCACACTGTATGATCAATTCAATTCCCTACTAGAAAAATATTTCATGTTTGGCGTTTGTGAAATTTTCTTTGTGCCTGTAGCCTGTCTCTGGGTTGTCTGTGCTGACCTTTTAACCCTCCAGTGTTCTCACATATCTGTTCAGGTGTGTGCATTTGCAGCCCAAGCTTTCCAATTCTGCCTTGTAGCTTGAAGGTTAGAGCCTTTTACATGACCCATTGGTTCATTTTTTTGATGAATCAATTTAAAGACTGCATGAAATTTGTACACCAAACTATTTTACAGCAGTTATCATTATCATGAATCACATTAATTGAATGCAATACAATTTACCACTTTTCCGACTGAATAAAAATTGGAAATTTATTAATTTGCTTTTCAGTTTTCAGTTCTGAGTATTTTTATTTGATATTGATATGTCTTTTAATACTTTACTGTACTCTATAACACATTTTGTGCAATTTTTTTGTTGCATTTTCGGGCTAACAGGTTATCATCACTGGTGCTGGTAACCTAATATATTATGAAATGCAGTGTCTCTCAAATAATCAGTTTAAGAACAGGATGATGCAAAGGTTCCTTTATTTATACCAAGATACCAAGAGAGCAATGCATTGTTACCTCAAGCAGGCGTCACTACTGAAATGAATGAGTAATTGTATTTTTTATTGAACTTGGGTTAATCAATATATAAATGTTAGTTAATGCTTCTTTTGTTATATCAGATTGTCTTGGCTAAAGAATTCCCCTAATCTTGCTGAATTCCATAGCATGGCCTTTGTACTGTAGAACATACACTTTAGTTTCCAGTAAAATGTTAACATAAAACATTGCTCCTTCATTCTCCCTCAGCCTTTCACGCTAGGTTTGCTGGAAGCTGTTTTCTTTTTTTTCTTTCTCAGCTGTCCTCCAAACACTACTTTGATCTTCAGCTGCTCCCTCCAAATGGCTTCAATGATTATTTCTCATCTGCATCCACTGCTTGTAAATTCATGCCGTCAGGTCTGCCTCACACTTGTAACTTGGCTTGTGAGGCATCACCATTTGTATTCACTTTGACCAACTATGTGAGCCAACCAAAGACGAGATGATTCCTGAGACTCATCAATGGCTACAAACATAAACAGGTCAGTGGGTCTAATAAGTGCTGCTCTTTAAGCATTTGATTATCTCACACACAAATAGCCTCAGCACGGCTTCACAGGACAGATCTGCCCCTTCTGACAGCATCTCTCTGCCAAGTCTATAGGGTCCAACCAGAATTCCATGCCAGAAACGCCACTGGTTACTGTTTATTTGACTGACCCCTTTGTTCGAAGCATTTTACAAGATCATGATACAATGCAAATGTTTATTTATATTTTTTTACAGTTGGAGCTCAAGCAGGTTAAGTGAGTTGTGAGTTTGTGGTTTATGCTGTGATGCCTGACCAAATATACTATACTGCTTAATTTAGAAATGTTGAGGTGAATCATTGTTACACAGAATTAGATTTGAGCTCTGCTGCTTATAGAGTAGTAAACCAATTCAAAATATGTAGGAAGATGGAGCAGACTTTAGCTGCTGTGGGTGTAAAGTAGGATCCCCTCCTGAAAGGATGTCACTCCATCACAAGATGCAGTTGTGCACAAAAGAAGACTTTAGAGTTGTCAATTAACTTCACATATACATTTTTAGCTTCTAGAAGGAAAAACAAAGCAATCTTTGCAGACATGCAGAGAAAAGCAGTAATCTGGTAGTCAGGATATGAACCCAGTCTGATAGAGCTGTGAGGCAGCAGTACAAAAAAATGCACTGCCATGCCACCACCCCACCTATAACCAGTTGTGATGGATGGCCGGCAGCTCAATCCAGCCGGGATGCCCTAAGAATGGAAGGATGTGGGAACGCAGCTATTTTGGGACACTGCCTCCCCCAAGACGCTAGATAGCAGCTTCCCTGCCGCATCTCGGTGCCCCAGATTCCCACAGGGCACCATGGGTGCCACCAGGAGACACTGCAGGGAGACCTGGAAGTTTTTACTGTCTGTATAGCCCAGAAGTACTCCAAGGTCACAGGGACGGAAGGCCAGAAGCACTTCCAGGTCAAGGACTATACTGTATAATGGACTGCTGTGAACCCAGCAAGTCAGCTGGCATCGGGAGGTGTAGGACAGAGCTTGCTGGAAGGTGTGGAGGAGAGAATTGTGATTATTATTGAGAACTGTGTTTGCTGAATTGCCTGTTTATTGTGGTTGGGGTGCTTGAAGGCACTATTCCTAGAAGAAAAAGAATTCAATATCTTCTTGGCGCTTTTAACCTGTGCGTCTGTCTGTTGGGTTTAAAGGAGCAACAGCAAATTCTAGCATCCACACAGTATGCATAAGATATTGCTTAGAGTATTAATTAACCCCTTTTGGGACTTTTTGAAAAATAAAGTTTACTATGTTTAATATGTGGTAGGCAGTGCATGGTTCCCCCTAATCATTTCCTGAACTCACTTAATCTTATAACAGAGTTTCAGGACTTTGTAGTTTATGGTTTGGAAACTAAGCATGGATGCAATTCCAGATTAACTAAAAAAGGCAAATTTAGAGCTGCAAATTAACTCAGCTGTCTAGTTGAATTTATTGACATGAAGAACTTTTTACCTTTATTGGCATAGATATTTTACGTCTTTATGATTGTAAAATATTTGGTAATATCATGATGTCAGTACATTGCCACAATTTGAGGGTACTTCTCTAGTTTGGGCACTCTTTATGAATACGACCCAAAAGAACATATTTTATTATTAGGGTATGATTACTTTTGCTTTACTATAGGAAGAACTAGTGCCTTTTCTATGTCTTGTGTTCAACACATCCATTCTTTTACAATAACAGATACATTTAAGAGGGGCAACCAAAAATTTGAGCCTATTCTATGGTCTGGATTTCGTAAGGGCCCCAAGTTTAGCCACTCTGTACTAAAATATTGGAATTACAAGTTTCTAATGTCTGAGGTTTATAGTGTACTAGCAGCAGCAGCAGCAGCCAGCATTGCCCAGGAATAGTTTTAAGGCAGAACTATGTAACTTTTGGAAATTATGTTTTTTAGAGTATACCCTCCCAAAGACAAATTAAATGTATTTAATCTGTTTCAGGGCTCAAAATCCGGGAAAAGGCACTGACACTAAAAATCGCTTTAGTAAAAAAGAAACCCCCCACAAGATAGCCCTCACAATTTTGGATTCCAATGTAGTCTGGTGTCTCTTCCTGACAAAGTGGGATATGTGTATAAAATTTTGTTGAGATTGGGCCAAGGGTGTGGAATTGTGTAAAGAACAGAAACACACACTCACATTGAGCTTCAAATATTAGATGTTTCTTGTTTAAGAGCCAATTCAACATGGATTCTGAAAACTGCAAAATTAAAAATCTAGTGTCGTCGACCGAAGGAACACAGTGGTCACAGAGCAAATGTTGAGGCACTAACCAGGTCATCCCTTTTAATATTTACAAAGTTCAAAAAACAGGCACTTGATGGTGCATCAAATAATGGTGAACCAAAAAAGCAGAGCAAAATAAGGAATAAACAAGAGGATTCAGTGTTCTCTAAGATAGGTCAGTACTCAGTAGGAAGCTCCGTTCTTCGGTCTGCCCTATCCAGAATGAGACGAGACCGGAAGTAAGTTGCCCTCAGTGGGTGGTTTCTTAGGTCAGTGGGAGAAAAAGGAGCGACAGTGTCCTCTCGTGACCCGGAGTGGTAGTGCTTACTTCCAATGATCTAGAAATGAAAAGCACAGACACGCATGCATGACAATAGTCAGTGTGACAGTGAAGAGATGCACTGCAGAATTTCATCATCCTAGATGACTCAGAGTGTGACCAGCCTTCGATACTGAAGACAAACAAGGATGTTACCCCTGCAGAGTGAGTCATATTGGAGAAGCAAAACAAAAAAATGTTTGAGACACGGGGAATACTTAGATTAGCTTTGGGTCTGTTGAATCCATTCTTCATGAACAATGAAATATGTCCAAAGTGTGGGCACAATGCTTACACCAGAACATCTCCAGGTTTTATTTACAATTGAGTGTTCCAAGAGTATTGGTTATGAGGTAAATTCAATTGGAGGAAACATGCCAGCCAATTGATTTAAAATGTTTTAGTTACTTCAACAAACAATCAGTTAACACGTTTTTGTTTATTAAATATTTTTGTAACAGTAAATCATATTCCAAAATAACAGTGACACGAGAATGCAATTACTTACATTACTAGACTACATTAAATACATGCAGCACTTTACAATATCATGTAGTTAAAGAACAAATAGGCTTATGGTGGCTCAACAGTTTCATAGACAGCAGGTTTTCATTCAATGGCTTTGATTGATGTGTTTTTGTGGAGGGTCAGAGTCTCATTATAATTCAAATTTCTTAAATATAACCTGTTTAAATGATTTATCCAACAGCAAGTTCAAATCTCTGTTGAAGTCTTAAGATAGAAGTGTTGACTGCTTATGACCATGATGTTTAGTGAGGTTTGGAACTTTGTTGAAAAAAGATCGTGCCAGAGAAATATCAAATCATATCATGTGCAGATAATGAAGCCTGTAATGTGTTTTTAGTGTACTGTAACTAAGTACATATTTGCTTAGTTTGTGCTTACAGAGTGACACTTGCATTTCCTTTCCTTTTATGTTCCTTTTTTTTAAACTCTTATGGTTAACCAACCCAAGCAATAGGAGAAGTGCACTGCTGTAGCAGAGGTGCAGCAAGCATGAATGCACCTCTCCTGGTGTTTGACTTGTACTGGGGGTCCATTTAGCCATTAAGAGGCCCTGTTGGAAGAGCAAAGAGAAAAACGTGCATAATAAATAAGTTGAAGTGATCTTTCTCAAGGTAAATTTGAAACAGTAAACTAATGAAAGTCATATATAATGTTTCTCTGTTTTAAGACATATTTAGATTTTGCTAATGCTTTTCAAAGGGAGATTTAGAAAATGTTAAAAATTTCTACAGAATGGTCTATTCCACACATCTCAACAAAAGAATAAGTGTGCCAAAGTTCAACAAAACTGGTTCTCTGGGAGCTGAGTTGTTTCATTTAAACAGACAGTGTAAGAACCGTTTGTTAGTTTGTTAGGTTATGTTAAATTTTTATATATTTATAATATATATTTTCCTGGTTATGTTAAAATGTTTGCCTCTATATTAGCCCATAATTAATGGGAGGTTCTATTATAAAGCCTACAAGCTCACTTGTAAATGGAATATTCTAGTTGTTTCTTATCATTCTGAGTAAAAACTACTCAGTTTAAGATCTGCCATGCAGTTGGTAAGGCATGAAGGGTGAACAGTTTCAAACCGTATAGATTGTACCAAATGTTCTAAACATATTGGACTTACTGAAGATACTGAAGTGAAGCCTGTGTAAGTTTGACATAGAAAAGTAACGCAACTTTTAAGTACAGAATGTAAGTTTAACATGAAAAAGCTAAGATTTTAATGAAACAAAGATGAAGACCTTTTCCCTTTTTTGCTTTTTATTCTGTGTGTTAGTAAGTTTTTTTTTTCTGGAGTTTTGTGGTTTGTTCTTTATTAAATTGTCACTAAACATTTTTAAAACAAACTTTATTGGACTGTGAATTTATTTTGTTACACATTTGACTCCATCCATCCATCATCCAACTCGCTATATCCTAACTACAGGGTCACGGGGGTCTGCTGGAGCCAATCCCAGCTAACACAGGGCGCAAGGCAGGAAACAAACCCCGGGCAGGGCGCCAGCCCACTGCAGGGCACACACACACACACCAAACACACACTAGGGCCAATTTAGAATCACCAATGCACCTAACCTGCATGTTTTTGGACTGTGGGAGGAAACCCATGCAGACACGGGGAGAACATGCAAACTCCATGCAGGGAGGACCCGGGAAATGAACCCAGGTCTCCTAACTGCGAGGCAGTAGCACTACCCACTGTGCCACCGTACTGCCCATGCTGGATCCTACCTTGCCAATTCATTATCTCCTCAATTTTGGGAACCCGGAAGAGACGCAGCTACAGACAGACAGGCATGGCAACCACAGTAGGTGCTTCTCAAAAGCACCTAAACAGACAATCTGCATTTAGCTGCAAATGCATTTAAAAAAATAATCTGTGTATTTAGGGTGTGTGTGTCATAAAAGCACTTTTCCTGATTAACATCTGTAACATCTGAAGCTAAACAGGTCTGTTATATGTTGATGCTCTGACCTTCTAAAGATCACAAACTCTAGCTTTATTTTTAATCTAATGTCTTCTGTTGCCAGTATTTACTTTTCATTTTCTGTCTTCTCTGCAGTTCCAAGCCATGACTTCTGTTTCTAGCTATCTAAACTCCCAGTGGGGCTCTGTTTTGTTGTGAGGTTTCAACTTATTTTCCATTAGCATTAGATATACTTCAGCATTTGTTTAAAGAGCACAGGCCTTCACTGATTTAGGTGGTGATAGGTTTTGTGTTAAGGTTCAATTCTGCATCTAAGTAGCCTCTAGCTTTATGCATGGTATATTGGCAAACACTGTCATGATTTGAATAATTGAGCTGTTTTGTGAGTGTGGAGCTGAGTAATGATAGGATGGGTGAATCATAACTTTGGAATTTGTTAATATGTGTGAGTTAAAGCAGAATTTGCATCCATCCTCTGCACCACAAATGTGCTCATGTCTGCTGATTTATAATAATACACAATTGAAATGAAAATACAGGAATTACACACAATGATGGAATAGAAGAGAAAATAGTGGACAAGATAATCTGCCTGAGAGCCTGGCATATGCCCCCAGCCAAAACCCAAGGAGCTTTATTGTGCCGACCCTTCATTTCATTAAATATTACACCCAGCTACTTTGCATTGTATGTAAACAACAGGATGTTAAACTCTGTGTAATTATACACTTCTCCCATGAATAATAACCACTGATGAGACCAAGGAGTTATTGGGCTAAAATTACACCCTGATGATTGCAAAAGAATGCTACAAACAAAAGTTGTGCAAGAGGCCAAGGAGTAAGGTGACAAAGAAGGTGAAAGATTAATTGATTTAAAACTGAGCATGAGGGGAAGATATATTCAGAACTTTTTATTTTTGGTAAATTATCTCAAGTGAATAGGTTAGGTGATGTACTATTCATCCCTGACACAAAGTCAAGCAAATTAAAGAGTGATTTCTAAAGAGAATTTTGCAGCAGCATCCCCTGCGCAAGGACACAAATGGCATCTGGAAAACAATCAAAACTCTGGAAAGTGAACAGAGTGTACTCTTTACGCTGTAGGTACCTCTCCCATATATCTCAGCTCCCAGCTATTCAGGAACACAAAATGGGTCTCAGCATTCCTTACATCTTCAACAAGCAAAACAAAATGCAAAATGAGAAACATTTTACATACAGTAAATACACAAATACATAGAACTGAATGCATAACTATACAAATAAATAAATACAGTGTAAGGGTGGACTAATGGACAATAGGATTATAGCCAATGAAAAGGAGATCAACATGCAAGAAGGCAAACGAGAAACCTGGAAAAGAGAAGGGAAGGCCATGGAACCAGAACAAAATATCTTTTGCTCTGACAGAAGGTATGGTTTAGTTTTGGCATTTGGACCATGTAAACCTTATAAAGGTGAGTCCTGCGAGGACTAGTTGTTTTCCTCCAGCCCATTAGGTGGCAGAAAAAAAAGTATGATGTAATACTGCATTGCTCTAAGGAGCAACTGAGTTGCCTGATCCTTTCAGGACTCAGGGATGCAGTGGTTGCTCAAAATTGACCTGGTGAAACGTCAGTAAGGGTGGAGATTAAAGCCACCTCATGGCCAGGGGCTTATTGAGTCCGAGGAGGTGAGATGGGTTCAGGCCCACTGGCTGGAGGAATATAATAACAATGGAAAGATTTTACTAAATACAGAGAGAAAGGCAGAGTGAGAGAGAGACAGAGAAGGGAGTGGAGTGCTTATTTGTGGTACTGGAAAATGGGGTAGGAGGAATATAGAGGCAATATGCTTCTTGGTTTGTTAGTTTTATTTTTACTTTATGTTCCCCCTGTATTCAACCTTTATATTTAATAAAAACACTAGTTTGATATATTTTGGCCTTTTGGCACTCTTCTTGTTGTTTTCAAAACACAGGTAGATACTACCGGCACTTTACCTTAGGTAGATAGATAGATAGTGTGAAACTAGAGGGCGCTGTCGCTCCTCAAACCCTGCAGACAAACATCCAGGACACCAAGTAGAAGCACCAGGAATATTTTAATTTCTTTGAAATTGTGCCGCAATCCCCCCAATACACAATAAATCCAATAATCAATAATCACAATACAACAAATCAATCCTCCACTCCCAGCAGCTCCGTCACACACCCTTCCAACTCCGGCTCTTTTTGCTGGGTCTTCACCAGTCCTTTAAATAGTCCTTGACCCTTCTGTCCATGCGATTCAATAGCACTTCCGGGTCAGATGAAGACTTATATTTTTCTTCAGCCCAGAAGTACTTCTGTTCTCCCTTCCCCGTGACTTGGGAGTACTTCCGGGCTATAGGGAAAATAAAAATCTCTGCGTCTCCCTGCAGCATCATACGATGGCTGTGAGGCCGAACTCCATCTCCCATGGTGCCCTGTGACGATGTAGGTTTGGCTCCACGCTCCCATCGCTATTTGGAAGCCCTTCAACCCAACACCGTCTGTAATATCACCGATGAGCTAGACAGTTGGGGTAATAACAATAGAGCAAGGGGATGGTAAAGATGTGCAAAGTGCTTTTATTTAAAAGACAATCAAAACTGTTCAAATAAATAAAGTGCAGTGATTCCAAATCTTCATTAAATAAATAATCCATAAAAGAAATGTGGAGGTTAAAAACAATAGAAAAAAACAATCCTTTTAAAAACAGAGGTTAAAACGTTCATCCAGGAAACAGTCTTTAAAAACAAACAACAATGCCAAGCTCGGTGCTTCTTTTCCTGTTAGCGTTAGCGTCTCACCTGCTTCTCCCATACGGGCCCTTCAACAGGCGAGACGCTCTCTCTGCAGCTGCCCTTTCCTAACTCAAACACAGGTCTGGAGACCTCCCGATCCTGGCTTCGGTCTGGCACTCATCCCAGACCAGAGACTTGGACTCCTTGGTCTCCAGGACACCCATACCAAAGACTGCAACACCAAGTCTCACGACTCCCGCTGCCTTTCCAGTCTTCTACAGTCAGTCGCCTTTCCCTGGTCACTCCCGCTACCTGCTCGCTCAGCGAAAGCAACTTCCAACTCTACCTCCTGGGTGTAGGCCCAACACCCAGGCTTCCTCAGCTGCCATGGCCGCCGTCGCTCACCCACACGCTCTTTGTGGCTCTCTCATTCTCTTGCACCGACATGCTTCCCAATAACCTCCGTCTCCTTCTCTTTTCTTTTCCTGATCTTCTCCCAACCGACTCGCACTTCTTTTATACAGCGAGGGGCCATAGCAGCTGCAGAACATTAGCCACGGGAACAATCACGGATGTGGGCAGTCCCTCACCTGTGCACTAGGTGAGAAACGCCCACACCGCAGATCGCCCCGCGGCTTGCTACGACCACTACGCCCCCTCATGAAGCCGCCTCGAGTGCGGTGATTATTTATTTAAAAAACGGCCTTTGCTAAGCGAGCTGTGAACCCATAACACCACACACCCAACACACATTTATTTACACTATATACAGTCCATAAAGTGCCACACAAATCCCACAAGTCCCCAAAGTCCTGGCCACACAATGCCTCCTTCTCTCTTCTCCAGCTCAGTCCACTCCACTCCTGATTCTCGCTCTGAATGAAGGGAGGCGGCCCCTTTTATCATCACCTGAATGTGCTCCAGGTGGGTTCCGGCAATCTTCTACGGACACACCCCCGTGTGGCGGAAGTGCCGGCTGCATCCCCAGAAGCACTCCGGGTGTTCCTGCTACTCTTCCCCCCAGCACTTCCTGGTGTGGCGGAAGTGCTGAGGTCCAGGGCTCCAAAGACTTGTGGGCGCCCCCAGCGGTGAACACGGGCCCCTATAGGGTGGAGCTTCAAAGCTCTGTACCCGTGGCCCCAAATGGAACCAGGTCGGTCGCCCTCCAGATGGTCTGGGGAAGGCGCAAGCCCTCCTCCGGTCCTCCTGGGCGTCCCGGCCGGGTCGCCACCCCAGCCACCTCTGATGCACAATAATTCCCTTACAAGTTTAAGTCTGTCCTGCTCAATAACCACACACAATGGTCACCTTCCATCTCCTTTCACCACTCCTCCATGAGTGTCATCCACCGCCTTACAACAATGAATCCATAAATGCAGATGAGGTGATGGACCGGTGATTACTTTTGAGATAGCATTTTCCTGCAGCTCCCCCTGGCCGGATGTAAGTACCCCAGCAGGGCTTCGTTGACATGAGTACAGCTCCCAGTATGGCGTGTAGATGTACAATTGGGAGTTCAATCAGAGGTAGGCTGCCCCTCTGTACATGATGGAAATACTTTGCCCCAAGAAGCAGTCTCTGTCCTTCCATTATAGCCTCCCATCTGAGAAAGGTACCAGCAAAAAACCCAGCTGGGTTGCCCGTCCATCCACATCCTTATATTACTGCCTCCCAGTGGAGGGGAATTAACCTCGATCCGTGTCAGGATGTCAGTCCATCCACTCTGACACATACAATAGATACAAAGATAGATAAATAGATAGATCAGCAAATTCATTAAATCATTTGGAGCAAATAATGATTTAGTGACTCTGAAATAGCACTAATTATGTTTTGGTACTTACCAAATTATTTCTAACAAATGACATCAAGCACAACTAACAGCATAAGCAAATTTTATTTTTTTTTTCTGTGAAGGAAGAAGAAGCACACATCCTGTTTTTTGTGCCACATCACTAGACAGCTGTGCTGTGGTCATACGACATTAGCTTTTTGAAAACAGTTTTTAAAGGTGTGCAGCCACAGGAAGCTTGGTTTTACCCATAAATCCCACCTTTACAGTTCAAAGGTCTGAGAGAAAGGGACAACACTTACTAGATATGCCTTTGGCCTCAAGACTTTTAGCTAGCTGTGTTGATAAACTGCATCGCTATGAAACCTACAATTACACTGATATAAAAAATACAAACAAATTTCTTTAATTACTTGCTGTGTCTTTTTATATATTTTTTGGTACTGAATTAAAAAATGAAAACCACTTTTCTCCATCACATAGCATTTTTTCACAAAACAAATTTAGTGATTTAATAAGAGATGTAGGCCTTCCCAATGGTACTGCTGAGCTCTTGGGGTCCCGATTAAAAGATAAAAACTTATTACATCCAGAAACAACTTTCTCTTGGTACCAAAATAAAGGAGAAGAACTGGCGGGATATTTCAAGAAAGATGGATTGTTGGTTTACTGCCTTGATGAAAGTGGCCTAGTGTAGAAACATGACAGAGATTATAATACGAGAGGCCTAACATTAATAGTAATAAATATGCATCAATACCTAATACTCATTCAGCGCATGTGAAAGAAACCCACAAGATATTTGAAAATCATTTAGAGAAAATTAACTACAATAAGCACATTTGGTTCATATGTGGGGACTTGAAAGTTCTGTGAATCTTACTGGGTTAGCAGTCAGGGAATTCAAAATTCCCACATTTTCTCTGTGAGTGGGACAGCAGCATCAAGAACTGACATTGGGTTCAGAATGAAGGGAAAGCTAGAAAAAAGCTACCAAAAGTACCAAAATCATCATCAGACCCAGCTTGGTGGATGCAGAGAAAGTGCTGCTACCACCACTTCATATTAAACTTACTGCAATGAAGCAGTTTGCAAAAGCCATATTAAAAGGTGAAGCCTGTTTGATGTGTTTGTGCCAGACATTTCTGGGTTTGCCTGAGGCTAAGTTAGAAAGCCAATGTAGAATGTGGTGAATGACTTGGAAAGCTTGGGTAGCATTCAAAGGAGCAATTGCTACATTTTTAGCTAACTTTAAAGATCCAAATTATAAAGAAATGGAGAAAAATGTATTAGCTAAGTTGGAGAAATTGGGTTGCAACATTAATCTCAAAGTTCATTTTTTGGATTTGCATTCAGAATTTTCTCCCCGGTAATTGAAGAATGATTGAAGAAAGATTCCATCAGGATATCAAGGACATGGAAAGAAGGTACCAGAGACTTTGGGACGTCAGCCTGTTGGCAGACTACTGCTGGATGATTCGTAGGATGCACCAGAAAAAGTGTATGCATGACGGACCACGGGGCGGCACGGTGGCGCAGTGGTAGCGCTGCTGCCTCGCAGTTAGGAGACCTGGGTTCACTTCCCGGGTCCTCCCTGCGTGGAGTTTGCATGTTCTCCCCGTGCCTGCGTGGGTTACCTCCGGGCACTCCGGTTTCCTCCCACGATCCAAAGACATGCAGGTTAGGTGGATTGGCGATTCTAAGTTGGCCCTAGTGTGTGCTTGGTGTGTGGGTGTGTTTGTGTGTGTCCTGCGGTGGGTTGGCACCCTGCCCAGGATTGGTTCCTGCCTTGTGCCCTGTGTTGGCTGGGATTGGCTCCAGCAGACCCCCGTGACCCTATTCGGATTCAGCGGGTTAGAAAATGGATGGATGACGGACCACCAAAAAAAGCGTTTTGGACAAAAAAAAAAAACTAAGAAGTAACAAAAACTAGACATCGTAAATGTATGATGATAAATATGTATTGTTGCTTTGCATATATGTTTCAAAATATTAGACTGAGAAAATACTTTCATGTTAAATTGATTTAAAACAATATGAATAATTGTGCCATTTGTTACATTTGAATGAAATTACTTTCAGTTTTGTATTTAGATGTGACGTGATGGAAACATTCTAACTCTTTTGTAGTGTGTGTTTATGAATGCAAATAGAAAGAAGTTCACAACTGAAATAATTTCGTACAAGTTCAACTTTACACACCTGTGTAATTTACAAAGCATTTTAAACTTTTACATATTCTACATAAACCAAACCAACTAGATATGACCAAATCCCACATCAGCTTTTGACTTTGCTTACACAAATTTCATATACTGAAATAGCATCACTGTCATTTTGATTTATTTCTCAGAAAGGAGCTGAATACACTACTGGCAGCTCTAGTTTACAGAAATCAAAACTGAGCATCATTTTTGATTCATTCATTCATTAATTCTTTTTTTTACCACTTTGTTCAGTTCATAAATTAAGAAGGTAAGTAGCCTGAACTCTCTCAAATGATAAGCCAGAACCAATATACTGTGTCATGTTATCATTAGTCTTTTTGTTATTATTTTAAGTATCTTTTAACACTGAACACTGAAAGATCCTCATGGTCGGACCTTGGGAAAGGTAAATGGGTATTGACTGATCATCTCATTCAACAGAGCACATAAAAACAAGCAGGGTCAGCAAGCATCTACGGGCATTAAAGGAGATCCAGATGTCTATTGCAACAGATAGCTATGTTTTTGGTGAAGCTGAGCAATTCAGTATAGTTTCAAATATGCATGCAATGCCAGAAATTGAAAGTATTTTATTGTGTTACCAAATCAGCTATGACATGCATAAAGTGCAGTTCTGTGAGTATTGTGGTCTTTGAATTTCTGATTTTTATTATGTTGTTGCTATATTTAAAAAATTCTGATTCATTGGATTATGAATTGGGACTTTGTTTAGTATTAACATTCAGGCAAATATACTGTGCCTCTTTTTGCTGTTTTGAGCTTCTTCTTTTTTGTATTTCTGCTAATTTGTAAATGAATCCTTAATGTATAAAAGATTCTTTGTTTGCTTTTAAATACAAGCCAGGAATTAACAGTTATCCTTCCTCTTGTGAGGCTTCTGATATTTTTTATTTTGTAATATTTATAGTTGTTTTGACAGCTCCCCATTTGTTGGACCTGTTCCAGTTGAAACCAGCATGTAGCCTTAGGGTCCTGACTGAAGTCAAGTCTGCTGCTTCTGGGAAAACCAGGTACTGTGGACATCTTTCTTGTTCACTATCTTCTCTTGGATGCCTCACCTTATTTTCCTTTGTCAGAAACTCCATATCATGACAGACCGTGACTTTCCTAGATGCTGTTTTCCACCGGGGAAAGAAGCTGTAACATCTAGTGCAGGGGTGCCCACACTTTTTCGGCTTGCGAGCTACTTCTAAAATGACCAGGTCGAAATAATCTACCTACATTAGAGATGATATATATATATATATATATATATATATATATATATATATATACAGTGGTGTAAAAACTATTTGCCCCTTCCTGATTTCTTATTCTTTTGCATGTTTGTCACACAAAATGTTTCTGATCATCAAACACATTTAACCATTAGTCAAATATAACACAAGTAAACACAAAATGCAGTTTTTAAATGATGGTTTTTATTATTTAGGTAGAAAAAAATCCAAACCTACATGGCCCTGTGTGAAAAGTAATTGCCCCTTGTTAAAAATAACCTAACTGTGGTGTATCACACCTGAGTTCAATTTCCGTAGCCACCCCCAGGCCGGATTACTGCCACACCTGTTTCAATCAAGAGATCACTTAAATAGGAGCTGCCTGACACAGAGAAGTAGACCAAAAGCACCTCAAAAGCTAGACATCTTGCCAAGATCCAAAGAAATTCAGGAACAAATGAGAACAGAAGTAATTGAGATCTATCAGTCTGGTAAAGGTTATAAAGCCATTTCTAAAGCTTTGGGACTCCAGTGAATCACAGTGAGAGCCATTATCCACAAATGGCAAAAACATGGAACAGTGGTGAACCTTCCCAGGAGTGGCCGGCCGACCAAAATTACCCCAAGAGCGTGAGACGACTCATCCGAGAGGTCACAAAGACCCCAGGACACCGTCTAAAGAACTGCGGGCCTCACTTGCCTCAATTAAGGTCAGTGTTCACGACTCCACCATAAGAAAGAGACTGGGCAAAAACGGCCTGCATGGCAGATTTCCAAGACGCAAACCACTGTTAAGCAAAAAGAACATTAGGGCTCGTCTCAACTTTGCTAAGAAACATCTCAATGATTGCCAAGACTTTTGGGAAAATACCTTGTGGACTGATGAGACAAAAGTTGAACTTTTGAAGGCAAATGTCCCTTTACATCTGGCGTAAAAGGAACACAGCATTTCAGAAAAAGAACATCATACCAACAGTAAAATATGGTGGTGGTAGTGTGATGGCCTGGGGTTGTTTTGCTGCTTCAGGACCTGGAAGGCTTGCTGTGATAGATGGAACCATGAATTCTACTGTCTACCAAAAAATCCTGAAGGAGAATGTCTGGCCATCTGTTCGTCAACTCAAGCTGAAGCGATCTTGGGTGCTGCAACAGGACAATGACCCAAAACACACCAGCAAATCCACCTCTGAATGGCTGAAGAAAAACAAAATGAAGACTTTGGAGTGGCCTAGTCAAAGTCCTGACCTGAATCCAATTGAGATGCTATGGCATGACCTTAAAAAGGCGGTTCATGCTAGAAAACCCTCAAATAAAGCTGAATTACAACAATTCTGCAAAGATGAGTGGGCCAAAATTCCTCCAGAGCACTGTAAAAGACTCATTGCAAGTTATCGCAAACGCTTGATTGCAGTTATTGCTGCTAAGGGTGGCCCAACCAGTTATTAGGTTCAGGGGCAATTACTTTTTCACACAGGGCCATGTAGGTTTGGATTTTTTCTCCTAAATAATAAAAACCATCATTTAAAAACTGCATTTTGTGTTTACTTTTGTTATATTTGACTAATGGTTAAATGTGTTTGATGATCAGAAACATTTTGTGTGACAAACATGCAAAAGAATAAGAAATCAGGAAGGGGACAAATAGTTTTTCACACCACTGTATATATACTGAGTATACTTTATGCATTGTGACAGATAGGGGGCACTGTCGTCCCCTTGAACCCTCAGATCAGATGCCAGACACCAGATAAAAGTCCAATTATTATTTATTTTATAATAATAATGTGCACCCAGCGCCCTTCACTCCACAATACTCATAAATATACAATAACCAATAATCAATCCTGTGAGACTGTGAGAGATCCCAGATGTGTTGCCACCCTTTCTCCCAACTCAGCTCGTCCGTCTGGGATCTCTCACAGTCTTTTATAGTCCATGACCCGGAAGTGCTTCTGAACCCTCAGTCCATGTGACTTCCTAGCACTTCCGGGTCAGATCAAAACTCTTCTTTTTCATCCCGGAAGTACGTAATTTCCTCTGTTGCTGTGCCTAAGACGTACTTCCGGGTTAAAGGGAAAAGAAACATCTCTGAGCCTCCCTGCAGCGTCTCCTGGCGGCCCCGACTTTATCCAGCAGGGCTGTGTACTAAAACTACATAGTCCATGATGCCCTGCAGGAATTCGGAGCATCTCCATGTCGCAGGGAGGGCTCCCTCTGGCGTGCTTGGGGTATTGGCCGGGATGAATGGCTGGCCATAGTCCACAACATAAAATGTATGTTGTCGTACCTTGGCACAATAATTCAATACATTTATGGTCACTACTCTATTTGGATTTAATAATCGTCATGTGGGAAAAGGTTGACTCGCTTAAATAAGTAGAGCCGAATAATGCAGTCAAGGAGCTTTTGAATTCACTGGAGTGAAAAATGACGGCTGTCCGATTAACTGCGATTTTAATTCCCTCTCCTTTCTCTTTCTCAGATTGCTTTTTGGAAGGACGTCAGTTTTGTAGTTTTTGTGAACAGTTAAAAAATGCCTTTCCACATTTTCCCTCTTTGGAATAGCAATGATAGATTGTCAGACACACTTCAATTGTGACATTGTGAGAAAAAATTCCTATTCCAATTCCACATCCAGCCCATACCCTCACCAAACAAAAAAAGGGATTTTTTTTTTTTTAATTCCTTCGTTAGTTGATTTAAATTGGAAAGCTAACTAGATCACATCCAGAGTTTTGCAGTAGCATGTGCATTTGATCATGCGCGACCAGTGTGTTAGAAGACAAGAGATCTCAGACTGGCCGCCCTGTATGTCAATCAAGTGGCAAATGCCATAGGGAGGATATATGATAGACTAACGTATAAAATAAAAAAATTTAATGCAACGCGATCGACCTGCACTACCTTTGCGATCTACCGGTCGATCGTGATCGACGCATTGGGTACCCCTGATCTAGTGGCTGTGAATAAGTGGAGTAACTGAAGGGACGTGGTGAGGATGTGGGGTCTGTCAGGTGGAAACAGAGCCTAAAGTAACTTTCTGGTAACAGTCAGAATGAATTTTAACACATCCTTGGATACTTGCTAGTTTTTATTTATCTTTGCAGTTGTCCATTTTCCATTTATTTATTTATTGCTAAAATGAATCCTTGTGATTTCAGTACATTGTGCCAAATAATAAGACGTTGGTGGTTTGTGACCCTGTCTTGATTTCCATCTGTGAATGCTCTTGCCTTAGTAAAATGTCAGGTTGCTTGGGAATGTGCTGTGGGAAAAACTAAAAATAAATAAAGACTAAAGCCATCAGAATGTATTTTTAAATCCATTCAAACTGGCAATTTTATCTTTCATTTCCCAGTTATATGATAAGACATTTTAGACAGGTTACAGTTTCTTAGCAGGCTTGGTGCAGCCTCTCAGCCTCCTCGCCAATGAAGAGATGATGAAGTTCAACTGTAATGTCTTTCTGAGAGTGTGTAATAAGAAAGGAAAGCCCTGTAACCCTTATACAGACATTTATTTATTGAGATGATTCCCTGGTTCTTCTGCAGTGTTTCCAGAACAATATATTTCTCCTTCCCAACTGCAAAGAAAACGGGAAAGATTCACATATTTATTTTTATTTTCTAGACTCTCCTAAGGAATGATTCAAAAGAGGAGGTGGAAGGAGCTGGGAAAAAGTGGAATTGTGAATCCCAGCAAACTTGTTGAATGACTAATCCTGGAATTTCCTTTTTAATATACTGATTACCCAGAGGCACTGATAAAAAGATTGTCAAAAATAAAAGAAAATATCATATTTAAAGTAGGGTGGCGCAGTGGTAGCGCTACTGCCTCGCAGTTAGGAGACCCAGGTTCGCTCCCACGTCCTCCCTGCGTGGAGTTTGCATGTTCTCCCCGTGTCTTCATGGGTTCCCTCCGGGTGCACCGGTTTCCTCCCACAGTCCAAAGACATGCAGGTTAGGTGCATTGGCGATCCTAAATTGACCCTAGTGTGTGCTTGGTGTGTGTGGGTGCCCTGCCCAGGGTTTGTTTCCTGCCTTGTGTTGGCTGGGATTGGCTCCAGTAGACCCCCGTGACCCTGTAGTTAGGATATAGCAGGTTGGATAATGGATGGATGGATATTTAAAGTAGGGCGGCGCAGTGGTAGCACGGCTGCCTTACAGTTAGGAGACCCGGGTTTGCTTCCTGGGTCCTCCCTGCGTGGAGATTGCATGTTCTCCCTGTGTTTGCGTGGGTTTCCTCTGGGTGCTCCGGTTTCCTTCCACAGTCCAAAGACATGCAGGTTAGGTGCATTGGAGATTCTAAATTGTCCCTAGTGTGTGTGTCCTGAGGAGGGCTGGCACCTTGCCCGGGGTTTGTTTCCTGCCTTGTGCCCTGTGTTGGCTGGGATTGCCTCCAGCAAACTCCCATGACCCAGTAGTTAGGATATAGCGGGTTGGATAATGGATGGATGGATATTTAAAGTAAACGATCAATGATAAATTACATAGTCATATGCCAAAGACGGATGCATTTTTGTATCACTAATTTCACTCTTGTTAGAGTGTAATTATTTTATGAAATTAAAAATACTTCAGGATAGTAGGGAGACAGAAAGTGTCCCTGCAACGCTGGTTGCAAGGCAGGAACAACACCAGATAGTGCAGCAGTCTACTGCAGGGCCCAAACTGACAAGCCAGTAATTACTCGTATCATATGAATTAAGAAGTGAGAGGAAACCTGTGAAGCTGGAGAAAAATGTGCAGAATTTAATAGTAGAACATGCAAAGTCCACAAAGGCAATAGCAACACCAGAATTCAACATTCTGTTGTTCAAAACCAAAGACAAAATTTAACATTGATGTATAGGAAGCATTAAAAAGAAAAAAGTCCCGATACATCCTAAGTTGCAATATGTTTCCAACTTTAAATTCTGCTCAGCTATAAATTTACAGTTTAGTTGCCAGATGCAATACACGTCTGGAATCCATCCACCAGCCTGCTTTTCACTGAGAGTCTCTGCCTTACAAGCACTCACACCCAAACCTGGCATCCACGTCAACTGTTGTTTTTGGAAACAAGTGATAGGCCACAAACTTCAAATCTAACCCTCAGGAGTTTTTCTTCTTGTATTATTCTAATGTTTCACATTGAAGGCACAACTTTTTTCACTGATTGGAAAGTACAGTACATTGAACCTAAGCCAAAATTTCATATCCTGCCGTGTCCAAAGCTCTGGAACTTGTTGATCAGATCAAATGAAGTGCTGGTCTTTCTTTAAAGGACCCAAAGCTTTTTATTGCATAGCTCTCATTCTGTTCCATTCATTTCATTCTGCGTCTGTTATTGCTCAGTTCTTATGGAAGGAATTCTGTCACAAAACATTGCAGCCCTGCCTTCCCCAGAACTCTGGCACAAATAACTCAGCATTTTCTTTTCTCATGTGGCTGTGCTACAGTTCATGAGTAAAACATCTGTTTAAGAAGGTGCATTCCTTGTGTCACACAACTTTTCTTTTCAACAGATTACAGTATTAGCTGATATTATTATTTTGTTTTTGTACAAGTAATTAAGGTGGACCACATTTGTTTGAAATGTAGTGTCATTTATTGCAAAACTAAGAAATTCATTATTCAAATGCAGGAAATGTTTTACTTCATTCATAATTTAATTCATTATGTGTATAATGTGTGGCACTGGAGTATATTCTATTCCCATGGGATACGAGGTGAGACAGGATCCTAGATGAGCCGCCATCACGTCATGTAACACACCCTTGCACACACCACACACAGTCACCAGTGAACCACACATTCATGACTTGTGAACGGAAAGACTAAAAGAAACTAAAGTCTCGTAATAACCTCACAGACAAGTGGAGTACATGCAAACTCCACACAGGGAGTTGCCAGACAATCCAACTCAGAACATTGACATAGCAGCACTGATAACTGTGTCACAGCACTATGCCAGAACTAATACTGGATTCATTTATTTTCCAGTAATATTTTAAAAATGCATGCCATTTGAAATATTTCTTTAAAAGATATCAGTGAAAATGGCCCTATTTTAAATACAGAATAAAGACTTGGTTGAGTAGATCCATGAAAAAGATAAGGTTCATCAGGGCTAGGCATAATCTGTCAAGAACAAAGAAAAATAATTTGGTCACATGTATAGCAATTAGGATAACCTGGGGTTTGTTTCCTGCCTTGTGCCCTGGGATTGGCTCCTGCAGACCTCCTGAGACCCTGTAGTTAGGATATAGCAGGTTGGAGAATGGAGGGATGGATAGCAAAACTTAAATCAGTCACAGTCTTGGAGACCTTGGCCAACTAGCCGCCTACCCCCTTTTTGGTTTTCTATAGTGGAGTCTGTGCTGGCCATCCAATTGATGAACAGCTCTTTCCATTTGATGATTCCAACGCTGCTTTATCCAAGACGACTTTTCCATATGCAGTAGAGCAGCCTGGCAGAAGAACAGTGGCACCAACTTCCATATCCAGATACAGAAAAAAGCAACAGAGCAGAGGAAGGTTAGTAATGATTTATAAATATTGTATTACTTATATTTATGTACAAATGACTAAAAACAGAAAGTATTCTCTATGTTTAAACTGCCTGACTGTTGAAGGTACTCATGATCTTATATCTCATTCTTGTTCTGATTGGAGAATACTATTGAATGCCAAACAGCCAATAGTGCTATAGCTGTTGCACAGAAGTTTGATCATTTGCAATTAGCCTACTTGCTATTTGCTACTTTGTTGTAGTTCACTGTTAAAATAATAGTTCTTTAATGGCATTTTATGTTTTTTAATTGGGTTGTGGGGTTTCTCGTAGAACTATTGCTTGATAAAGAACCATCTCATTCTGGGAAGGGAACTGCATATGAAGTTGGCTCTTGGAAAAATGTCCTAATATATAGAGAAAAACTGAAATGTTTAATGTATGGTAGGCTAACAGATTAGGAAAACCTGGAATGGCCTGTGTTATTGTATGTAGTAAGAGTCTTTTTAAAGTCTTTACCCATTGGTATTTCACAAATCTGTTACCAATCTATTCATGGCTGTTTTACGGCATGGAGCTTGTTACAGATCTAAACAAATAAATGTTTTTTCTGCAGCCTTCGTCTGGATGGGCCAAATATGGTTCTCCTATGTCATCGCTCTGAAGAACAACTCTGCTACCTTAATTTTTAAGATTTTGTAGCAGATTAACTTCGTAAGCTTGCTTATTTCCACAGAAAAGAAAAATTAAAAAGTAAGATGTCTCTGTGGCATAAACTATAACATAACATAACTTTCTTAAACTAAAGGAATCCAGGTCAAGGTCATACAGGCCCATAGCCTATTCTAGCACCTTTCCAAATAAAGTAGGAACCATGCCATCATAGGATCCTCTGAAGTCCTCACAATCAACAATGAGCCGGACTGGAATCAGCAATTAATCAACTATATACTGCATATCTTCAGGATGTGGAAGAAACACTCAGTACCCAGAGAAGCCCCCACACAGACACATGAGACGCACCTCTACATAACATTAGCATGAATTGGAATTTGAAGCCTGGGCATTCAATCAGTGGGGCTGCAAAGCTAACCAATGCACCGCTTTGACATTTAGCATGGAAAATAGGTTATGATAGTGACTTGGTATAGCTATTTATTCATCTGTTCACTCATTTTTTCCACCTGCTTTACAACTCGTATTTTTTTACTCCTCTTTCAATCATAAAGACATAAAAAGTTTGACAAAGGAGAAGAAATCATTCAGTTCATCAAGCTGATTAACTACTAACTCATTCTTTCCAATGTCTCAACTAGATGCTTTTTAAAAGATTTCCACTTAAACTGCATGACTTTGTAATTTGTACCAGACTCCAATGACAGGTTTTTAAAGTAACGTAATTTTTCTTGTAGACAGTAAACAATTTATAGCTCGGGACTAGGAGTTGGTTGCAGGATCAAACCAAAAAAAAAAAAAAAAGAGGATGTGCGCTCCTGTCAACTGTGTGATGACCGGAGAGCTAAAAGCAAAATGTTTAAAGACTGGAAGTGGACTGAAGTGCTTTGATGACTTGTACTTAATCTCTGATCCAGTTTGTGGTTGCAGAAGTGATCTCCTGCTAACAAAGCCTTTTAGTGTTGAATGCAAAGAGTGGTGGATTCATGTCTGCTAAAGGAGGAAACTGAATGAGATTCATAAATTATTATAGTTTCTTTATCATAAATTCAAGATTCTGGTAAGTCAAATTCCATGCCCAACATTTTTCTCATGGACAAAAATGTCCATCACTGGCCTCTGAAGAGAAGTTCAGTGCTGCAATGGCTGATGGTCTATATAGAATGCTTGTTGTCTCATGGTGTTTCACTTACTAGACAGAAGCATATGAAATGACTGCTAAACAATGTTTTTATTATTACTTATTCCTGTTATTTTAGTCTGCATATCTCTCTTCTTACTGCTGCTTTTATAGGTCATGTGAACAATGCAGTGTTACAAAACTGAACTTGAATTTAGGAAGAAGTAAATGTTCAGCTACTGCCTGACATCTTCCTCTTTTGATGTAGCTGCTTTCAATATCAAAAAAACGGGAGGTGCAGCAGTAGCTAGTTCTGTTTTATCTGCCTTTGGCATCAGATTTCTCAAACAGAATACCAAGACACGCCAAAACATACAATTAGAGGAGTTTCTAGTATGCATAGTGATGTAATAACATAAAGGAGTACTTAAGATCCAGCACCTAGGTTTATTTTAACCAGGGATGGTATTTGTAATAACCACGTGAAACAGATCATTAAGTCACACCTGACGCAACCACAGCCTTTTCTTCCTGGTTCATTATTTTGTTGGCAGTATGGCAAGGCACTATTTATCCTCCATTAAATAAGCTGTTGTGTTACATTCAAGAGACTGAGCATGTCTTGAAAGGGAAAAAACTACTTGAACCTTATTCTTTACATTTTAAAATTAGCTAAGTGGGATTATAAGAAGTATAAAGTAGCAGTTGGAGAAAGTAGGATGATAATGATCCTCCTTCTCCTGTTTTACAATAGAATGTGAGTTGCTAGAACAGGAGACTTTTGGAACTTGCATTTTTATGATTTCATTCAACTTGAGCCCAGGTGACATAAAGCAATTGCAAATATAATATAAAAAAGAAGTGCAACATTAGCAGTAAAACATCATACAATGTGCACAATATATATATATATAGTTATGCAAGTGTGCCTGGGGACCACTTTCCTGACTCTGGCAAGGTAAGCAGTTCTACCCCAGGATGAAAGGGGACACTGACACTAATGGTGTTGTCTCTTTCTCTCTTTGTCTTTCTGTCTCTGTAGCATCGAAGGGCCACCTAAGGAGGATGCCTAGCTCCACCATGGAGCTTCTGAGAAAACTCCTCTTTTTAGGCCAACAAAATAAAACTGGGATGGCCAGGGTACCTGGCGTCAGATGCTTACCTGTGAGAAAGGAGGGCAGAGAACCAAATCATAAGCAAATTATCAAGCACCAGCCTTGGGGTGTTCCTTACTTCCGCTTAGCTAGCAAACGAGAAAACTGTTTCGTTTTTTAGAATTTGCTTGAATATTCCAGTTGATTTTGTGACTTCTCTCGTCAAGCTAAGAATCATAGTTTGCGTGCAACAGTGATATATTCTTGGTAATCTGAGACAGAGGCTGCAGGCTGAAGGTAGGGGGGAATGTGACGTTAGGAGTGTGGAGCCAAGCAGGGCCAAACTCACTGTTCTGTTTCACTATTACGCGGGTGAAGCTGCTGGGGACGGCTAGTATATATATACTGTATATATATATTGTCAGGGATGCCAGGGGCCATGACCCGGCCGGGACGCCAGGAGGGACCGGAAGAGGGTCAGAGCCCTGCCTGGACCACGTGGGGTTTGCCTTCCGGGTTGCTTTGGGGGCCACGGGTCAAGGGCATGGAAGCCCTTCCCTGTAGGAGCCCGTGGTCACCGCCAGGAGGCGCCCAATGCCTTGGGACTTGTTTCCCCAGCACTCCTGCCACACCAGGAAGTGCTGGGGGGAAGATTTATGACGGCGCCCGGAGAGCAGCCGGGAGGACAGCCGGCACTTCCGCCACGCTGGGCGTGAAGGTATGCCGGGAACACCAGGTGCTCATCCGGGTCAGCTATAAAAGGGGCCGCCTCCCTTCATTCAGAGCTGGAGTCGGGTGGAAGGAGGACGAAGCAGTGGAGAGTGGAGGCGGCCCGAAGAAAGGCATTGTGGCCAGGACTTTGGGGATTTGGGGTTTGTGCACGTGACTGGGTCTGTGTGACCAATGAACTGGGGTCTTTGTGACCATAATTATTCTTGTAAATATTGTAAATAAACGTGTGGTGGTTGAAAAACAACATGTCCGCCTGTCTGTGCCCGGGTGCCGTTCACATCTGGCGTAGTCGGCAGGATGCTCCGCCTGTTTCAAGGCGGAGACCTGTTCAAAAAAATATTATTGTGGACGGCCCGGTGCAGCAGGGGACCCCACCCACGCATACGCGGGTGCTGCGTGCACACAGCCCCGCGGGGTAAAGGAACCCCACGGACCGCCAGGGGTCCGCAGGAGGGCCGTTATTCCCTGAAGCGGGCGGGCGGCGTGCATTGGAGGAGTGCAGCGGGCTCCCACGATCGTGCCGTTGCTGGAGGCGCCCGGGACGGCATGGCGTCCAGAGAGGCCACGCCGAGGACGTTTCCTCGGTTAGACGGGACCTGGGAGGTGAGTTCCCTGCCTATCGGCAGCGGCCCTTGGGGGCCGGGCGTGTGTTTTGTTTTCCAGGCAGGGACCTCCCGGATCCGCGTCAGTGGCGGGCGCATGCTGGTTTGCGGGGCTCCGGTAAGACGGCGGCAGCCGCGAGGGCTGCGGAGGAAGAGACGCTGCAGCTCGAAAGGTGCTGGCAACGAGAAGGCTGGCCGGCAAGCACGTCGCCGCCGCAGAAGGGGAGCCAAGATGGCCGCGGACCAGAAGTCCCTCCCCTGACAGGCACGCGATTGGGCGGTGTGTCTTGTGTGCCCGCCGATGACTGCAGAGAGGCGGGACCAAGGAATGTCCATCACGGGCAGGGGGGAGACCCGATTGGGCGGAGGAAAAGGCCCACAGGAAGTGGCGGCGTCGGAGGCTGACAGACAGGTAGGCTCCGCGTCGGTTAACTTCCTGTCTTTGCCGGCTGCTCTGGCGGAGCTGGAGGCGTCCCTTCAGCCCGTGGAGCAGCGTGTTTTACAGATGCTACGTGCCCTCCGGGCTGAGGTGCTGGAACTGGAGAGGAAGGCGCCGCGCTGCAAACGTTTCGATCGACAACGGGACGGCGCGACGCTGGAATCTCCAGCCGGAGAGGTACGGCGGAGACGGTGAGTACAGCCGACTCCGTACAGCATGCGGGAGGGTCTGTTGAAAAAGGCTGTGATGATAACGATCAGTTCCGAGTAAGCAGCCCTCCGACAGGAGTGCGGCGCCGCCGGCTGTATCGCGGGCGAGGGGAGTCGAGAGGACGCTGAATGGACACGGGCTGCTAAGTGCCCCGGGTCCTAGCGCCCTCCGCCCCGAGTCGGCTGCGGTCTTGCGCCGCACTATAGGGACGCAGACGGGACAGAGGCGCCTTTTATTCCATAAGGAGTCTCAAACCGTCATGGCGTCCCAGAGTGAACGGAGGAATAAAGGGCTGGGTGCCGATTCCTCCGATATGTTGCGGACGCAGACGGGAAAGGGGCTCGTGTTGGTTAATACGGAGTCGCATATCGTCAAGGCGTCCGAAAGTGAAGGGAGGATTAAGCGGCTGGGTGCCGCCTCCTCCAATACAGTGAGACGCGTTGCTGGGTGCACGCGTACGGCTGGCCGCCTCTGAGGGAGCAGAGGGAATCCCTGAGGCCGGCGGTGAGAGAGCAGGCGGTGCCGACAGTTCCACTATCGAGAGGGACACGGAAGCGCGGAGAGGGTGCCGATCAGGCAAGTGCCGGGTGCGGTTGGAGGGGGAACGCTGCCCGTGCGTGCACGAGCTGGGTGCTTTGGCAGCGGTTCTGCCCCTGTGTTCTCTTTGTAGGGACGGACCCCGGGCGAGCTGAAGGAGCCCCTTCGTGGCGGAGCAGCCCTCTGATGTCGGGCCGTCTGCGGAATAATCTCTCTGCCGGTGCGCAGCTGCGCTCACAGCTGGAGGAGCCTACGGGGGAACGAGTGGCTCGGAACAAAGGGGCGGAGGTCTCGGAGGGGTGCCTACCGAGGAGGCCCCGGGGTGCCGGTAAAAGGGGGGAGCACAACCTGTGCGAGGCGCAGGGATGCACCATGGGTTGGTGCTCAGATTGTGTCTCCGCCCTGTCCCTGCTAGGAGTGCGGGGCGGACCCGGCTATCCTCGAGTGGGTCCCGTTTCGGGGCTCTGCTGCCCTCGCGGGACGGGTCGCTCTTTCCCACGAGTGGTCTTCGCTGGCTGTGGGGCACTGTCAGGGATGCCAGGGGCCATGACCCGCCGGGACGCCAGGAGGGACCGGAAGAGGGTCAGAGCCCTGCCTGGACCACGTGGGGTTTGCCTTCCGGGTTGCTTTGGGGGCCACGGGTCAAGGGCATGGAAGCCCTTCCCTGTAGGAGCCCGTGGTCACCGCCAGGAGGCGCCCCAATGCCTTGGGGACTTGTTTCCCCAGCACTCCTGCCACACCAGGAAGTGCTGGGGGGAAGATTTATGACGGCGCCCGGAGAGCAGCCGGGAGGACAGCCGGCACTTCCGCCACGCTGGGGCGTGGCTAAGGTATGCCGGGAACACCAGGTGCTCATCCGGGTCAGCTATAAAAGGGGCCGCCTCCCTTCATTCAGAGCTGGAGTCGGGTGGAAGGAGGACGAAGCAGTGGAGAGTGGAGGCGGCCCGAAGAAAGGCATTGTGGCCAGGACTTTGGGGATTTGGGGTTTGTGCACGTGACTGGGTCTGTGTGACCAATGAACTGGGGTCTTTGTGACCATAATTATTCTTGTAAATATTGTAAATAAACGTGTGGTGGTTGAAAACAACATTTCCGCCTGTCTGTGCCCGGGTGCCGTTCACAATATATATATATATATATATATATATATATACTGTATATATATATATATATATATATATATATATATATATATACTCAGCAAAAAAAGAAACGTCCTCTGACTTTCAACTGTTTTTACTTTCAGTAAACTTAATGTGTAAATATTTGTATGAACAGTAAAAGAGTCAACACCATAAGACATAAACTAAAAATGTTTTAACAATGTGTCCCTGAATGAAGGGAGGCTCAAAATCAAAAGTACCAGTCAGTATCTGGTGTGGCCACCAGCTGCTTGAAGTACTGCAGGGCATCTCCTCCTCATGGACTGGACCAGATTTGTCAGTTCTTGCTGTGAGATGTTACCCCACTCTTCCACCAAGGCACCTGCAAGTTCTTGGACATTTCTGGGGGGAATGGCCCTAGCCCTCACCCTGCGATCCAACAGGTCCCAGACGTGCTCAATGGGATTGAGATCCGGGCTGTTCCACTGCGAGGATGATCAGCTGTCCTTTCTGTCTTCCTGTAGCGCTGTCTTAGGCGTCTCACAGTGCAGACATGGCAATTTATTGCCCTAGCCACATCAGCAGTCCTCATGTCTCCCTGCAGTATGCCTAATGCACGTTCACGCAGATGAGCAGGGACCCTGGGCATCTTTCTTTGGGTGTTTTTCACAGTCGGTAGACAAGTCTCTTTAGTGTCCTGCGTTTTAGAACTGTGACCTTAAATGCCTACTTTCTGTAAGCTGTTAAGGTCTTAACGACCATTCCACAGGTGCATGTTAATTAATTGATTATGGTTAATTGAACATGCATGGAAAACATTGTTTAAACCCTTTACAATGAAGATCTGTAAAGTTATTTGGATTTTTAAAACATTATTGTTGAAATACACAGTCCTGAAAAAGGGACGTTTCTTTTTTTGCTGAGTATATATATATATATATATATATATATATATATATATATATATATATATATATATCTTAATATTCTTATTATAAAATTAATATTCTTTGTGAGTCAAATACTTGCTTCTAAGAAACAATCTCATGGATAGACAAACTCTCTTCACTTTGACTCACTGTAAATAGATGAGCAAGTGGAGGAAGATCAAACATGTTGAAATGTAAAATCAACTACTAGAAAGTAATATAGTGGCTTGGAAGATGCATTGGTTAGCGTAATATTTTTGTCAGATTTCCAGTGGTCATTGAGCTTTAGAAGGGTGCCTGTCTTGTAGGGCTGCTTGCCTTAGTTGCTTAGGAAGGATTTACAGTTTCAGAATACCATGCAGTGTATAATTTACCTCGAGATCCTGGATGGTATATGCTAGTGGATTATCACTGCCCGCAAGTTAAAAATATTTATAATCAATCCTTAGGGGCTGAGTTGAAATAAGACCCAAGCAAAATCAGGGATACCTTGGTCAAGTCACAAGCAAAGAGGGACCAAATTTCAAATATGTATAACAAATAAAAGAAAGGGAATGATAAACAGAGGAGGAAGACTGATATTAACAAAATAAAAACTAAGAAAAAAACCTCAAAATGCTTATTTCCTTCAAAAAAGAATAGTAATGTTTATTTTTTTCTTATGAAGGGCAGCAATAGAGACAAGTGAACAAAAGGTTTGATAAATCACATCCTAAAAAATCTGCACTTTTTAACAGTAGATGCCACTGACCAGTTTCACACCACTTCCACTCTATCAAAATGTATCAGTAAAACCTCAGAAGAAATTTTAAAGTCCCAAATGGAGCCTTACATGAAGTTTACACTTGTTATTTATACATTGACTTGCCTTAGGTTATTTATGGGCTATTATTCCAGATTATTCCAGAATATACAGAATACAATATTCTAATGACTGCATGACTAAACAAGAATTAAACAACTGCATTCACAAGCTACAAATAAAAAATAGCAATAAACGTTACACTGCTAGTGGCCATACCACATGCACCTCAGAAGAGGTCATCCACCTGAAGCTAAGCATGTTCACACCTGGCCAGTACTGGGATGGCAGACCATCTAGGGAAAGCTAGGGTTGCAGCTAGAAGAGGTGTTGATGAGACCAGCAGGGGATGCTAACCTTGTGGTCTGTGTGTAGATCCCAATGCACCACCCAGTACAGTGATAGGAACACTGAGATGTAAATATGGCGTCATCCTTTGGAGGACATTCAAAACAAAGATCCTGACTCTCTGTAGTCATTATAGATCCCTGGGTATTTTTTGAAAACAGTTTATCCCAACGTCCTGGCTAAATTCACCATCACCGCTTTGTCCATTCTGAACCCTAAATCACGGGTGTCGAATTCCAGGCCTGGAGGGCCGTAGTGGCTGCAGGTTTTCATTCTAACAGTTCACCAGTTTTCACTGCTAATTAACTCATTTTCTCTTCATTTTAATAGCCCTGTTTTTAAGGATTCAGTCTTCTCATTTGATTCTTTTCTTCATTAAATGGCTTCCAAAAAGAAATGAGATGTGAAACGAGCCAACAGATGATCAGCTAAATTGGGGCTTCACACTCCAACCAGTTCCTTAATGAGAAGCCAATTTTGGCTGTTAATTAAACCTGTTGTTTAATTCCATGGCTTGCTGCTACTCTCATTCTGCCACAGCAGACATTTCCCAAACTGTTGATTTTCTGTTTCTGATTATTGACCTGAGAGAGCAACCTTACCAAGACCATCACCTTTATTTATGTTCAGATAATGTGGTTAGCTGGTCACCTGTTTGCTTGTTTTGTGTCACATTATTGTTTGGCTGCTAATTAAGGAAAAAGAAAGAACTAAGGGATCTGAGAGGAGTTAATTAAAACTAAGGCAAAAGTTAATTAGCAGCAAAAACAGGTCACTAATTAAGAAGGTGGTTAGAATGAAAACCTGTAACCATTGTGGGCCTCCAGGACTGGAGCTTGACACCCCTGCCCTAAATCATCCCCTGTCTCTAACTGGCTAACTCTCACCCCTTCACCAGAATAATAGCTAATGTGTGGTGAGCATACTGGTGCAAAATGGCTGCCGTCATATCATCCAAGCGGATGCTACACATTGGCGGTGGCTGAAGTGGCTCCCTTCTGTCTATGTTCTGTATAGTGCTTTGAGTAGAGGGAAAAGTGCTATATAAATGTAACTAATTATTATTATTATTACTACAGGTATGTTAACTTACTCATTGGTTCTTCATTTTCAATTGCCACCTCTTCAATGCAAGCTGCTAAACTTTCTGTAGTCTTTCCAAATCAGGGAGCTGCCAGGTCATATGTTCTTAGCTATAACCAGATAGAATTCTTAATGGTGTGTTTTAAATTCATTTAAATTCAATGGCATTTTCAAAGAGTGCTTGCCCGCTGATTCTGGTACAATATATAAAACACAATGAGTGACTATGTGCACATTGGTTGCTAAGGAAGACTTACAATGGTCCATTAAAAATGTTCATGACTGCTGAAATGGAAAAAAAAAGTGATTGCATTGTATGAGCTGTGCAACTAGATCAGGTTATTTAAAGCCAGGGAATGTCGCACTGGAGCCCTGTACTGGTAACCGGTGCTGCTTGGATGGGCTCCAGTTCTCTGGAAACCTGACCTGGATTACTTTCATTGGCCTTTCACGACAGTTTCTTTAGATACGATATCTAACAGTTTGTTATAATGAATTAATTAAATGATCATAATCAATCAATCAATTCATTAATTCTGTAGAGGTAACAATTTCTTAAATCTCAGTCAATCACAAGTCTAATTATAGTTTTATGCTGTTCATATGCATTGTAACAAGTAAAGTTCTGCCTGGAATAGTACAGAAAAAAAGTGTAGAACTTAGAAAAGTGCAGAGGTTATGTTAAAAACTGCACCATATTGTGGACACAATGGAAAACTGTAAGCATGAAGGCTACAAATGTGATGACCAGGAAATGAAATAAGTTGATCACAAAAAATGAAAAGAGAAATCAGGCACAAGCTAGAGGTCTAATGCTAAAAGAAGCAGAAAGAAGAGTCAATTGGGAAAATTACAAAATCTGCCTGTAATACAACAAAAAAAAAATTTGAGCAAAGTTTATTTTGTTTTTAAAAGTAAATTCAGAACTTGGAGGTCATTCTCTGTGTGTTGCTATCTATATAGGGTCCAGGGTCATCCAGTGCCGTCAGTACAGAATTTTAACTAAAACCAAGAAATGGAAGTCAGAAAACTAGCCAAGGTTATAACTGGGAAGTCCAAGAAATATTATCAGCAAAACCAAGGACATGAAACTAACTTACTTAACTAACTATTTAGTTTGTTATTTGGAATTCTTTGAGTTTCTTATTGTTTTACTTATGGAATTTGTTATTGTTGAATATTGTGGGCCCTGCAGTAGGCTGGTGTCCTGCCCAGGGCTTTGTTCCTGCCTTGCGCCCTGTGTTAGCTGGGATTGGCTCCAGCAGACCGCCCGTGACCCTATGTTAGGATATAGCGGGTTGGAGAATGACTGACTGACTGACTGACTGAATATTGTGGCCAGGGTTTTTTTGGATTCTTTCTGTAGATTTTTGCTTTGCTTTTTTTCATTTTTATAAAATACATTCAAATCAAAGAATGAAAATTTTGTTATTTTGGACAGGATTTAGGCATTTTCCACTTCCTTTTGGGGATTATTTTTTTAGGTCTTAGGCCTTTTTGAAATGTGTAGGACTCAGGCCTTCTTTATGGTTTTGAGACTTTTTTTTAACTTTGAAGGCCACTAAAACCGTGCCTTCTATGGTGAACAGATTTAATAAATGCACAGCGGAAGATTCAGATGCAAAACAGTTCCCTTGTATGTTTTTCTCTTTTGCCTTCAGGACTAAAGACAAAGACTCAGAAGAGGAACATACCTATAACAGTGCCACTCATTTAAACCAACTACAGATGAAACAGACCCATGTTGCCTGAATGTTTACTTTTCGTCATCTTTTTATACCAGTCCAACGACCAATAAATGGGATTTCCCATTATGTTTTGTTTCCACTTGTTATACAGACCATACTGTAGATGCTTGTACAGTATATATGCATAAGTGGCACAACTTTTTATTACCACTGTGACTGTCTCAGATTTGCAAAATTATTTAGGCAATTTCAGCTCATCTTCTTAGCAGAGCACTCAGTATGAACAAATTGAATTGAATAAAATTGTGCATATACTTTGGGTGATGTCTAACCAGTAGTCATCATTTCCTTATGTAAAGATAGACCATGAAGCTTTGTTTTTCTGACCACACTTTTTGTTTAACATTCAGATTCTGGTGAAAGATAGGACCAATTTGGGGTTTAGACTTGGCATTGCTTTTGACTGTTTTTCTGTTTCCTTCTTACAAATTCACTGGCTTTTACCATCAGGCATAACAAGAATATCATCACAACAATCAATTCCATACTTTTGGTGTAAAGATTTCTTCATTTCTTTGTAATAGTCAGACCTTCCTGTGTGATTTCCACTTCTTCACAAAGTCTTGCTGTCAGATTGATTGGCATCTCTGTGATTGAAAAGAGTTCCACTGAAGACTGGTTCTTATTCTAACCTGGCACCAGGACTAGCCTTTGTTTCCTCTACATTTTTCCAGTAAATAAAATGGATGGATGGATACACCGATAATAGTATATAATTAAATAAGCACACCGACCAAACTACAAGTAGAATGTTTCTTATTGACATTTTATTTTCAAATCTGAAGCTTTTTTTCCCATGATGATTAACACCTAAAATGTAAGAGAAAACATTTAGTGTGCTGAAGTCACAAAAGTTAATGTATTAAAACTACATTACAGATATCAAATTTGGAACTTTAACATGGGTATGAAAGTACATTTCCAAATGTATAGTCATTTCTCATCACAAATAATTTTAACAAATGGTCATTTTTTAAATTTTGCAAAATACTGTTTAGTCATTTATATACTTAGTTTACTGTAGGGTTTATTTTAAATGGGTGCAACACTGATGGTGATTACATACATAGACACCATTGCTGTCCCAGACTGTATCTGCCTCATTGGTCAGCCGAATACAGTACACCGAGTAAGGTGAATCTTTAGTTTATGGATTGTTTTAACCTCTAAGGACCGCTAAGCCTTAAATTCAGATTTTCTAAATCTTTCTCACCTCTCAGGTTCTTGGCTCACCTTACCTCTTGCCGAGTTACATGGCTACAGTTGGATTAGGTGTCACGGCTTCCTAATGGGTGCTGCAGCTGCTGTCACACCTCTGACCTGAACACACTATTTATAGGGCAAACAGCCCCATGGCTGAATGACTTTAATAGGCTGGGGTTTTCCCACACCACCCTTGATATTTGTCTGCACAGCATGCTGCAGTCGTCTTTACTTTTGCATTTGCTGCCCTCTACTTGTTTCACTTATCATTGGATGGGGAGGGGTAGGGGATTTGCAGATGGGGTGTCTTTTCCAGTGGCATCTCGAGCCAAAATTCTTCTTCTTTGTAATTCTTGGTCCTTTGGTATTAAATCTAATCTTGTCTCTTGTTTTCCGTATATTTATGTAGTATATACATGACATTCATCATACTTGAGTGTTTGACTTTTCTTTACTGAAACTGTACTAAAGTCAACACTAATGGACGATGCAGATCTGCCCTTTATGTGTATACTGTTCAGATGAGTTTTACAAAATGCTGCACTCTTTTTTTTTTGTACTGTAATTTGTAGAGGACAACAAATGTCAAAATACTCTTTTTGTCTCCATTGTGTGTGCTTTTCAGCTGATCAAATTAGCAAATATCAAACATGATGTGGTACATTAAATTAATTCACTTTTATTCAAATGAGACACACTTTAAATTGAAGAAGCTTGCATACTTTGAGTATTAAATTTGCAGAGTCTGCCTTTTGTCATGCAGAAAATAGATGATGGTGCTAAAAATCAAAATCTGCTCTAAATGCATAATGTTTAAAAAAAAAAGGGATAGGAAAAGATGAGGACTAAATTGGAATAAACATCTCCTTTCTATTAAACTAGACAGCAAAGAAATAAAAGACGTCAAGTGAAAATATGAACCGACAGTGTACGAAGGATCAAACAAACAAAAAGGATGTTAATCAGTATTGGATAAAATAGCACATTTTATTGCGCCAAAATATATGAATGCAGAAACTATTAATGTAGAAATGTTACTTGCTATGCTGCTTCTAAGACATCAAAAATGTATTAAATGAGTTGTCATTTCATCCATGTGGGTTCAAAATCAATTATGAGTCCATAACAAGAGGGAAGAGATATGCGGTAAGCCGCCAGAAACACTAACTCTGTTAAAAAGCATGTTAATCTCATGTGGATTAATCATCCCTTTAACTAGTTGTTTGATGAACTTCTTTACCCATTAAACAACCTGATGGCTGAAGGTACAAATGATTGCTTATATCTTAATTTTTACTCCATTTGACTGTTGCGAACAGACTGAAGAGCAGCCTGAACTAAAATTATTTGAGTTATGTTGGCTCAGGAAGCAAAAAGCATTTTCTTTGTGTAGGGGAATGCAAATTTGTGGTCTAAGTTGAAGCAGAGCTCAAAGCAGACTGTCAGAAAGTCTAGTAAACAAAGCTGGAGAACTAAGACTGAATTGTAATTCTAAAGACTGAGCTGAGGATGAATGCCAAAGACACAATAACCAACATAAACATGAACACATGCATAAGTAAGGTGTTAAAGTGTGTCCAGAAACTGGGATGCATAAGATGATAGGACAGCAACTAGAAACAAACCAAGATGGAAAACATTGAAGAATGGCAACACGAATGTCAAAAAAGGTTCTGAAAATAACAAATAAGTAAGTAATGCAAAAATCAAACCAAGCAACAAAGATACATGAAATTTGTAGAATTAACAAAAACGATAAGATTGCCAAAGAGTAGTGCATGAAAAGCATAGCAAAAGGACAGTAAAAAGTTCCAAAGCACATTAGTCCCAAACACTTCCTATAATGTCCACTGGAGGGGGATATCACCCTCAAACCCATCCTTCCATCCAGTATCCAACCCACTATATCCTAACACAGGGTCACGGGGGTCAGCTGGAGCCAATCCCAGCAGGAAACAAACCCCTGGTAGGTCGCCAGCCCACCGCAGGGCACACACACCAAGCACACACTAGGGACAATTTCGAATCGCCAGCGCACCTAACCTGCATGTCTTTGGACTGTGAGGGGAAAACGGAGTACTAGGAGGAAACCCACGCAGACACGGGGAGAACACGCAAACTCCACGCAGGGAGGACCCGGGAAGCAAACCCGGGTCTCCTAACTGCGAGGCGGCAGCGCTACCCACTCTGCCACTGTGCCGCTCACCATCAAACCCCTGCTAGTAATAAGGGCAAGCACCAAATCTTTATAAAACAAAAGATGTATTCCTCAGAAAAAAGTATTTTCATTACACTTTGGCTCCATGGAGCAAAAAGGCAAAATGGAATTGTCTATAATGAAGTCATAATGTAAAATCTGAAAGCAAGGTCAAAACACATATGAGAAGGTAAAAAAAAGTCCATAAAACCTACAAGGCATAAAGAATTTACAAAAGCACAAGAACTCATCATTCCAGCGCACATTCAAAACGAACCGTCAGGAACTGTGGGAGACCCTCCAGATTCAGAAGGCGGAGGGCAGTTTCTGGTGGTAACTGGCAGGTGGCCTCACTTCTTGGCGGACCACCCAAAAAACACATGGAACAAAGCAAAGACAGCTGATATACACAGATAAGACCAAAAATAAAGAATGATGTACATAATCAACAAAAATAAAAATATCGAAAAATGAGTGAAAGAGACACAAAATATGAATTTGAACCCCAGCCAGGGGAAGAAACCTGGCTGAGACATGACACACTTGCATATTTCTGTCATGTTTTTACGTATAACTGTTTAAAAGATTGTGCATCAACCATAATATAACTGTTTTTTGATGTAATCGTGCTCTGCAGTTTAACTTAATCTTTAGAATTCAGGTTTCTAAAAACACAGATGAGACCAAAGGATATAAGGTTCTGCATAACACTGATGCATTCTTTAATTGACTACTTCTGGTATTTCATGTAAAACAAAGCTTTTTCTTCATACTTACCTTGACACATATCTTTTACAACTACAATGAGCTCCAGGTATGTGTTCACTACCAGAACGTCGGCTTTCATATTTCCTCCACCAGTCTCTTTTTACATCGGTGTGCTGAGAAATATGTAAGCCTGTTGAGCAGACAAAAGCCAGGAGAGAGGTGGGAGGATAGGCAGCTTCATTTGAGCAACAGGGATATTTACTGAACAAAAATGGGTTAAGATTCAAAATTCTGCTAGCCATTGCTCTGTCTGACAGCCTGCTGTGGTTCTGGTGACAAAGGGGTTGTCCTAAATAGGAAAAGATTCCAATGGACCAGGATAAAACAGAGGCATAATCAAGAAAACAGCAAAAATTTACACTAAAAAATGAACATATTACATTCCAGCATGGTTGTCCTGGTAAAATTAAGTCTATTTTTTTGATTATGTTGTCTGTTGTTGTTTATAAATGCGTTATAATAATACTTTTAAATAATTAAATAATGTTTATAAATGCTTTAAACTTTTCATCTGACAGTTGTCAGGTGATAGGTCTTTAGCCTGAGTTTGGTCAAGATGAACAGTAGTGCAGTGTATGCTGGGAGAGTTGAAATGCTGAGCGGTATTTCAGTTTTTGAATAGTCATTTTATTTAAGAGCATCAAGACCCACAGGTCTATCAATGGATGTGCAGATTTTCTTAATTTTGTTTTTGTATGTACTTTCAATGTGTTTTGAGAAACCGGACAATTTCGGTGCACCCTGCTAGCAGAGATGAGAACCTGTTGTTAACTGAGCCAGGATGTCTTGTTTACCTGCTCATTGGGGAAGAACTGCTGTCTTTAAAAAAACACTGACATGTTCAGAGGGCCATGTCTCTTCCTTGGAAAGAAATATTGTATTCTTCATTGTTGATTGAGAAGACATGATGTGCAACTAAGAAACAGAGCCACACGGGAATGCGGCTATTGGGACAGCATGAAGATTTTTTCTACCCAGGTTATGTGATTCTGTGTAACACTTTGAACTTGTTACTGATTTTGAGGCAAATAAATACAGTTTATGAGTGAAAGCTTAAAGCCAGTCAGCCTGTCTAACTACTACTAGCAGACTGGGTGGTTAGATTGTCATTCCTTTTCTAATTGTGGTCCCTGAAGAGCACAAGTGAATGCCTTCGTGAAGTCTTCTACTGATTATAAACTGGGTTGAAATAAAGGTTTGAAAGTAAAGACCAAAGCTTGCCGTAGAGGTCCTAAGGGTTAAACATGTGATGTGCAATACAAACAGTAAGACAACTAAGAGGTTATGGGTGACAGCTGTATAACTGGTTTTAACATTTCTTCCTATTTCCTATCAAGAAAAGAAACTAAGAAATTAGTTTGTACCTTGGGTGTTAGATGTAAGCCATAGATGATCTGATAACATCCAACCATCCATCCATTATTCCACCTGCTATATCCCAACTACAGGGTCATGGGAGTCTGCTGGAGCCAATCCCAACCAACACAGGGTGCATGGCTTGAAACAAATCCCGGGCAGGGCACCAGCCCACTGATAACATGATAATTATATATATATATATATTACATTATTCATATGGTTTTGTTTCATCTTTGTATTTTTGTAATTTCAGGAATTTCATTGTTATTTTTTATCAAAGTAGTGTTCTACCCTGCCTCCTGTATGTAGAACCTAAGGAGGTGGCGCCACTTTTTTATACAGTTGGGGATCTCCAGAACTTAAACTGAAGCTTTAGAATGTTTCAACAGCTTCAGCATGGTAGTAGGTTAAGTTTTTATTTGCTTTGTTTTTGTTCTTGTTCTGTCACATGCATGCCCTTGGAAAGCACTTAAAGCCTTAAGTACCAGCTGGACCAGGGGCTGGCACTGTGATCTAATGCTCTAATTCTCTCTTCCTTCCACTACAGAATGGGAGATTGACAGCCATTCCACTACTGATGTAACTTCCTTTGTCTTCCCTCCTGGACCACCTCCCTCCTGCCTGGAATCCATATGAATGGAAGTTTGGCCATTTTAATAAATTCTGTATTGGTCTCTTGTCCAAAAAAAACATAATTTCCACCTTTGTAAAATGGATACATTTTGCTTTCATTTATTTACTTTATTTAGGGTCACGGACATGCCCCACACCTTTTCCGATGTTTGCTTCATTTCTTACAGATCATAATTAGATTCTCTGGCTGTTGACCCCTGTGTTCACTTTAAGGTACTGTTTCTGGTTAGTGTTTATTGGGTTTGTTTGACTTTTTTGTTTCTGGCTTGGCTTTTGTTAGTATATTTTTTACATTCTTTAGAATACATAATTCAATTAAGGAACATACTTTGTTCAGTTTGGATTAGGGGTTTTGTCATTATTCCTCTTCTCCATGTTTGTGGACATTTTGAGATGTTTATTATCTAAACCCCTGGCCTGAATTTTGAGCCTGTACAGGCCAGAAAGGCTGACTTTTGAGTTAGCCTGGGGAAGGCCAGTGCAGTAGGCTCAAACTAGAATTCCTGCATGACTGTTTTTTTCTGGTGTTTTTTGAAGCCTGCTCCCCCTTTTATTGCTTCTAATCACCAATCCAAAACATGTGGCAAAACTTCCAAGTCAAATAGGCAAAAAAAAAGTCAGAATTGTTCCCTAAACAAAATCAAACATTAATTTGTTTTTAATTTAATCAGAGGTTTTGAATGACAATCATCAGTGTGGTTATATCATATGCCACACTCGTGACAACAACAACAATAACAACAGCAACAATTTAGTTCTTGTATAGCCCAAAGCCACACCAGGAATGCCTCAATGAGATTTAAAAGGCCCTTTTTTGACAGCCCCCAAGCATTGGCACTCTAAGAAGATAAGAAAATACTTCCAAAAGACTTTGTAGGAAAAAAAGGAAAAAAATCTTGGAAGGAACAATTCAAAGTCTGACCCTCTTCCAGGTAGGTTGGCATGCAATGGATGTCAAACATACTGTAAATACAACACACAAACAGTATACAAGTAGCCCTCTACTCAGAGCTACAATATTATAGCATAATTTGTTCCTGCACAGCACTCCTCACCAAGTGCAGGCACAACAACTCCCAAGGCGAACGACAAGAATAGATTTGACATTGTGCTCCATGCCCATGTGGCCAGGAATGGATGTTGTTACCATAAGCAATATGGCCATATCCATGAGAAACAACCCCAAAATGGTAAGTGTAATAAAGAGAAATGGAAAAGAAACTGGCATTGTGAAAATAAAAAAATGTTATACAGAATTCAGTAAAAAAGATATAAACAGGATGCATAAAAAGGATTAATTATGACACAGTTCCCCTAAGCAGCAAAGTACTAATATTATCTAAAAGTGCACTTGTAAAAACATTAGTTGCTGCAGATGAGGTTATACATTTTTTGATTCCATATAAAATCTTCCATTTGTGAGAAAGATTTTCAGCCACCAAACTATTATCCTCTTGTGTCTTGTATATGCATGTCTAAAAAAAAGTGCAACACAGAAAATGTATACCTGTATTATCATACATTTCAACACATTTCTTTTCACAAGCTAGTAAAATTAACCTGTTTGCCCTACTAGTTTATTAGATTTACATGAATTTATAATGGTAAATTGTTTTTGTGTAGTTGTTCAAACATTTAGGAAACTTTGATGAGTTATTGGTTACTTATTCACTAGTAGTGTTGACAAAATATTGGAGCAAATCTCCAGTGGAACAGTGTGAAGCACAGAAGGTTGGAGGGACTTCCTAATGATTCTCGCTCCCAGGAAGGAGGGGGCTTGTTAAGTAACATTAAGCTACTGAATAATTTTATTCTATTAGAAAATTAGTTCTATTTATTAATACTTTCATTCATTTTTCCGTAAGTTCAATTTTTATGTTAGTACATCTAGAAATATGTGAAAATAATTTTGGCTGAAAATACAACAGTATACAGATCTGGTTAGACACTGGTTTTAAATCTTTAAAGTCTGGATTGTCTTGACTGTACATTTTCTCTTTCGTCACAGGTATTTAATGAAATTAAATAATGATTTTAAAGTATGTACCAATGCATTGCAATAAAAATGAATAATTTAGTAATATTGATGGTCAAAATAATGCTAAGTAGCTTCTGTAGAAGGCTTGTGGAGAGTTCCTAGTGCATGCGCCAGGCTTTTTGTCACTCGTCTACTACTCCCACCCCACCCTGTGCTTCGCCTCTCCATTTGATAACAGTGCTGATTTTCTGCCCATGGTAGATAAACTCTGTGTACTGACGTAGCTTGTGACAAACTCAGACTTACTATCCTTGGATGTCAGGGTGTTTCAGTTTTGCTTTTTGTGGCATATTCACATTAACTGTTCATAGAAAAACTGTAGCTGATGGAAGTTTGAGACACAAGTAATGTCCACCATGTTACAATGCAGGTGTAGGAAGTACTCAAAGAATACATATGCTTATTCTTTGCATAAAAAAAAATTGTTCAAGGTTTGAAATTAAATACTGAGCACGAATACCACAGCATTCAAACAAAAAGAATTAAAGTAAGCTCTTAAATAATGTACTAAAAAGTACAAAACCCAACACTGTACTCCAGTGCATATACTGCACTCTTTGTTTAAAATAAAAAATCGAATGAGACTTCAGAAGCTATAGAGCCCCGCTACTACTGCTCATGGCCACTAGTCTGATTATTTAAACAAACCGTATACCAGACCATTTACTTGTCAGAGTTGTTGTTGGTGGCTGTTCTCAGTATTTATTTTTAATAAACTGCAGTCATGGTTTTTATTTGTCAACTAAGGGTCTACCTTATATTGGTTGTATAATGAACAAAATGGATTCACTGTCAGACCTTCACAGTATTCTGTGGCGATTATACTTACTGCATGCGCTCTGTTTCATTGAAGAGCATTGCTGAGATCTTGTCTAATAAGATACAATAAGGCACTTTTTGTTTTAAAGATTTGTATAATGGATATGTGTATTTTGTATTGTATGGTATTTTTCAGGTGGTGTTGCATTATGTTTAGTGTTTGAGTTATGTGACATTTTGCATTTCTTCCTAACTATAATGTATGGCATGCTGGACTTTTATGTAGAGAACTTTTAAGTGGAAGTAAACTTTATACAAATAACAATTGCAAAAGGAGGATGTGGTTACAAGAGCAGTCTAGTAAATAAATATCATATAATAAAGTTTGTCTTTTCTAAAAATTAAGAAAAAGCTGACAATCTTGCCAATGTCGCCAGAACTTCTTTTATAGACAAAATGGTGCATGCTGCCTTACCAATGTCTCCAGGCCTCCTTTCATAGGCAGATTGGCTCAGTGGATGTTCTGGCGGGACCCGTTCTTAACATTCTCAATAGCTCATTACTGAATGGCGCAGTTCCTGATGCACTATTTAGCAATTACTTAAAAGTCAGACCTAGACTCACATACACATAATAATTATAGACCCATTCTCTCCAAAATACATGAAAAACTAGATGCTCATCAGCTTCATTCTCACTTTACAAATCACAATTTACGGAAAAAGCACTAACGTGTTGTAAACGGCATTCTGATATCCTCTGATGAAGGAATTTCCACTGTAATTATGTTGATAGACTGAAGTACGATGTTTGATACCATTGATCATTCTATTTTACTACACAGACTGTAGAGAAAAGCCAAGCAAAATGACACCTTTTACACCAAGATTACAATATGCAGGCCTGAAGAAGGGGCCTGAGTTGCCTCGAAAGCTTGCATATTGTAATCTTTTTAGTTAGCCAATAAAAGGTGTCATTTTGCATGGCTTTTCTCTACATTCATAATGGCTAACACAGTACAACACCCTAGTACTACACAGACTGGAAAATTAAATTGGGTTCATAGGCACTGTCCCCACCCAGTTTCGTTCTTATTCATCAAATTGATTCCAATATTCACAGAAATGTGATCCACCATTATACGAGTACACAGAAGTTAAATATGGTGTCCCGCAGGACTTAGTACTGGGACTTTTACTGCTTTCACTTTACATGATTCCATTGGGGACTATCATTAGAAGACATAATGTTAATTTTCACTCATACGCAGATGACACCCAATTTTACCTTTCTATTTGACCAAATAAATTTTCTCTGATGTTCTCCTTAATTAGATGTGTTAGTGAGTTAAAGGAATTGATAGACTAGAACTACTTGTCTTTAATTACGGATAAAATAGAAATGGTAAATATTGGAGTGAATGATACTGATCACAACAATATTTTGACATTATTTAACTTGGTTGGTATGCCTATTAGTTTTACTGAATCAGCCCAAAATCTAGGCATTATCTTTGACAATAGTTTAGTCGTTTAAAGCACACATTACAAAACTATCCAAAACATGTTTTTTCCATCTTAAAAATGTTGGAAAATTTAGATGTTTTCTAAATATTCAAATACTGAGAAATTATTTAATTAATTTATTTCTAGTTGGATTGTCTAATACAATGCAATGTTTACTGACTGTTCAAATTGTTCTTTATACAGTTTTCAGTTAATTCAAAATAATGGTGCAAGAATTATTACAAGAACCAGAAAGTATGAACATATAACTCCAGTTCTCAAGTCCTTACACTGGCTCCCAGTTAAGTTCAAGGCAGATTTCAAAATCCTCCTTTTAACATATAAAGCATTAAATGCCCAAGGTTCTGCTTACTTATCTGAACTCATAATTACTTACAAACCAGGGTACGCATTAAGATCTCAAGATGCTGGCCTGCTTAAGATTTCAAGGATTAATAAGATAACAGTGGGAGGTCGAGCTTTTAGTAACAGGGCCCCTAAACTGTGGAATGGGTCTGTCTACTATGGTAAGAGATGCCCCTTCAGTCTCAGCTTTTAAATTCTGGCTGAAGTCTCATTACTTTTGTTTTGCATACCCAGAGTAGAGCTGGTAGTTAGCTGTACATACCACATCTCTGTTGTTAGCCATTTTTACTAAAATATAAGAACTAAATGTGCACCAAATTTGCATCAGCACAGCAGTGAACATTAGACACCCTTTCCTTCTTTATGTATCTTAACATGTTGGTACTTACAAGTTTCTGTTACATGTAATAGCATTGTTTTCTTCTTGAAAAAAATCAGTGACTCGTTTTTTGTGGAGAGGGATTTAATTTTTGTTAGTGTTTATGATCATTTTGAACCATAAATTATTGTATAGAGATGCACAAGGAAGGTTCTTCTTATTTGAGAAAATATGTCTTTTTTGCATGAAATGCCAAGAGTGACAGCCTTTTTTATCAAACGTTTTGCACTATTTGGCTATCAGATCGACTATAAAGGTGTTTTGTACCATTATAACCAGTAAGCAGCACAGTCAACAACAATGAGGAGTTAGTTTTTTAAACTTTCCCTGTGAGCTGCAGGGTGTCAAAGATTATGGTGAACTGAACAAGAAAGTAAGAGTGATGACATAAAAAGCAGCATACAGATTCACAAGCACCATTCTGGCAGCAGCTCACAGATTTCATCAAGATTAATACTGAGTCAGAAACAAATCAAAGACAGAATATCATTGGAACTACTCATTTTATAGATGGCAATAAAAATACATTTTATGTAATGAGAAATAAGGAAACATTACTTGACTGAAGATTCTGAATCAAAAGTACTGTGAGCTTTTACAAAGGAGTGTGCCACTCACTGTGTCCTTGGTTTATGGGAATTAAGTTGCCAGCCTTCCTGTCACTGTTTTTACTAAAATCAGCAAGCAGCTGTTCTCTGTGATCGTCACTACTTTCCCCAGTAGTGCAGAAACATGCCAGCTGGAAATATCCTGCACCTGTGCACGGGATGAACTATATTTAACATTGTGTCACTGCAGAAACACTGACTGTGTTCAGGACGGAGGCCTTTATCATAGTCACAGGACAAACTAGAGAAGTCTGTGGCTACTCAGCCCTGAGAGACTACACTTATGATGTTAATAGTTACAGCTAAAGGTGTTCAAACAAATATGTTTGCTGATAGCACTATAATAAATTATTCTGCTCACAGTGTTATTATCCACAGCAGGTTATTTTGGTATTTGGTACACAATACATTATTGCACACACCCTTACTGGTCACCAAAAAATGCTCATGTTGACAATTTGAGAAGATATGATATGAAATTCACAATGAAACCCATCAGAACATGGTGACTATGCGGAGATCTGAGTTTAGCATTTCCAACTTTTCAAAGTTCCTAGATAAAACTTTCTATGGTACAGAGTACATAATGTCTGTAAAGAAACACAGAAACATAAGTTAAGAGTGGAGAGGTAAATAACCTGATCCAGCCAATCAGATACAACAGCAGTTGGAGCTTGAGGAAGTTGACGCAGGCATTAAGAAACCCAAAATCACATTAGTGATAGGGACCTGAGTAAGCCATCGCTTGCCAGGCTGTGGGCTCTACTGTTAGTCGTGAGTCGTTGTTGCACTATTCAACAACACTGGTTTTCTATTCATTGCCATCCTCAACTCATACAGAATGCAGTAATCCACCGGTACATAATAATATTACTGAATGCAGAATGAAGTGTGAATTGTGAATATATATTGTAAGTGCCTGAACAGAAGGACAAGCATTCTGGGTAGGATGAAAAATAATCCAGGTAAGACTGCTGGAATGGAGACACAACCTGGCCAGAATGCCCTATAACAGGGTTGGGCAATGTTGGTCCTGGAGAGCCGCAGTAGCTGTAGGTTTTTGTTCCAACACATTTCCTTAATGAGAAGTTAGTTATTGCTGATGAAGCACTTAGTGCTTTTAGTGGCCTCGATTGTTAAGGTTTCCTCCCTTAATTGCTTATTTCAATCTTAAACAGCTGCATTCAGTGTTTTAATGGCTCCTTATTAGCAATAAGATGTAAATGACAAAGCAGCCAGCAGTTCTCCATTTAACTTGTTTCCATTTACATCTGTGTGTGTGTTCATCGTGCACTGTTTGCTTTAATAAAACACTTAATAGAAAAATGTGACAGACTGAAAATTACACGTTTTAGGCTTCACATCATTTAGATGATATCCTTGAAAAGGAAAAAATCTACGATTAAGAACCTTAAATTGCATACTAACAAGACATAAAATTAAATAAAGTCTGAGATTGGCAAGGATTGGTTTCTAAGTAAGGTTGGAATGAGAACCTGTAGCCACTGTGGCCCACCAGGAGCAACATTGCCCACCCCTGCCCTATAATCTTCATCCCAGTTGGGATCACTCTTTAATGGATGGACTGGATTAATGTGGATTCCAGGAATAGTTCATACCCCCAGATAGAAGGTGACAGTGTTCCTCAAGGCTGATCCCTATCTGCACACCCAAGGGGTTCCATGGGGATTGTATTCTGGAAGTGCAGCCCTATCGGGATCATTGGGTACCACCAGACAGTGATGTCAGGGGAGGACAATACTGGTTTCCATGTAAGTGATTTCCAAGTGCTCCTGACCAGTAATGTGGAGACACCGAAGGCAGTCCCAGTTTTTGCTTGAAAAAAAGAGTCAGAGTTGGGAGACAGCAGAAAACAGCCTTGGAGGCTGGAAGGAGGAAAAATTAGTTTGATTTATTTGTATTGTGGCTAATGTTTGCAAGGGTGTTCATTGGAAGGGTGTCATGGATGAATTAAATATGTTTTATTTAAATCCAGAATTGTTTGGGGCTCAGTGGTGCCACCTGGTCGTTACAACATACTTTACCACTATGGAAGAAATAAGTCAGACATTGAGTTGTTTCAACTTGCTTAGCCATGGATAGGAAACCCTGCCGTAGTTCCTCCTTGCATGCTTTGGTCTTAATGCCAGTGGCCATTGATTACTGCCAACTAACAGAAATTTGGTAGTTTATTTAGCACTTCCTAACAAAAAGGCAGTATAGTACACAATACAATGCAACACAATTCATATTTGTATAGCCCAAAATCACACAAGAAGTGTCGCAATGGGCTTTAACAGGCCCTGCCTTTTGACAGTCCCTCAGCCTTGACTCTTTAAAAAGACAAGGAAAAACTCCCAAAAAACCCTTGTAGGGAAAAAATGGAAGAAACCTTGGGAAAGGCAGTTCCCCTGCCCAGGTAGGTTGGGGGTATCAAAAAGAAAGGGGTCAATACAATACAATACAATACACAGAACAGAACAAATTTTTACAAGTACAGAGCAGTATTTAACAGTAGATGATATAATATGATTTGGATTTGTTCAGAGTCCTGGAGACCTCATCCATCAAGCTGCCTCCCCCATTTGGCCATACCACAGCTGAAACAGCACTGGGCCAGCCAATCCAATGAAAGGACCCCTCTACCGCACGATCCCTGCGATCCTCCATCAAGGATAATTTTACCATAGGCAGGCAAAACAAATTGGCAGGTGGGCCGTGGCACCAAGTGCCACATTTGGGTACCAAGAAGAAAAACAGAATAGGTGAGGGTTAATATCCAATTATAACTATCATGTTACTTGTTTTAGTGCTAATGACTAACAACAGAGATGCAGTCTGTACAGTTAATCAGCAGCTCTAGTCAGGATATGCTAAACTGAAGTAGTGAGTCTTCAGCCGGGATTTGAAAGCTAAGACCAAAGGGACATCTCTTATAGTAGCAGGTAGACCATTCCACAGTTTAGGGGCCCTGTAACTAAAAGCTCGACCTCCCACTGTTATTTTATTAATCCTTGGAATCATAAGCAGACCAGCATCTTGAGATCCTAATGTGCGCTCTGGTTTGCAAGTCATGAGATTGTCAAGGAAGGTTTGTAAGTCATGAGACTTGAAAGCTGAGATATCAATTGCACAATTACAAGGCAAAATATTTCTTCCATCCCTAAAGTACTCAGTATTTAACACATGGAATTTACATAGCATTCACACTTTTATTGATTTGTTTATATATCAATAGATAAGTATTCTTTGAACAATAGAAGTTCAAGCATAATGTTCCATTAGATAATTTGTTTTCCTACATTCAAATTATAAACTTGAAATCAGACCAATTTTTCTAACTTTTCCTCACTTTCTGCTGCACAAATTGAACTTTCTCGCTATGATAAAGATAGATAGTATTGCCAGATCATACCAGTGTTTTCAAAAGAACATAGGTCTTTCAATTAGATCCTCGGGTCTTCTTAAATAATATGCTGTCCATTTGTCTGTCCAGGATTTTAAATCATCTGTAGCTCGCAAACCATTTGAACTATTGACCTGAAACATATACTATGTGACGTCTACTATCTGCTTTCTGGATGATGATTGACCTCCGAGGTTATTCCTCTTTTTATTTTTATTTTATTTTATTGTAGAATCAACTCTTGGCAGCGGCCAGCAGGGCGGCCATGCAGCGCATGCATACGGGCGCTGTTCTTACCCCTACTACCTTCACCATCACTTCCCCTACCTCTTCATACAGTATATTGAATCATTTTTGAGGCAGATTGAAGACTTAAGTGCCAGCTTAAGTGAAAAATTAAGGAAAACAAACTATGTAATTGCAACTCAAAACACTGACTTAATCAGTTTTAATGTGAAAAGATGCTGACAAAAGAAGAGAAGAAGCGGGCCACTAAGGTGGAGAAAAGAAGATCTGCTTAGAAAGCAACAAGAACATCAACCTCTGAGCAAACGAGCGCTAAACGTACAGAGAAAGAGAATGAAAACTAGGAATGCTCACTGCGCCATTACTGGTTGTTTAATCCAAATTGACATGCTCTTCATTTATCTGTGTAAAACAGAGTCTCAACCCATAATTGCACATCAAACACATCTCTCTTGGGTGTGGTTTTCCAAAACGTATCCATGTCAAAGAACTTACCTGTGAAAGATATTGATGTTTTCAGGAATTTGCTTCATCTGGTTCAAATGTTTGGAGAGTGTCCTGCTGCTTAGATCCTATTGCAATAAAGACTTTGTTTATTTATAACACAGCTGCATTTCAGGTAACGTTACTGCTTGATGATCAGTCTGTTGTAATAACTTACACTACACCTCTAGCACATCATGTTATCACATTGTTAACAATCCTAAACTACCCACCATGACTCAATGGGAAAAAAGTGTCCTGTTTTCCTTCAAATTCGAAAAAATAAATTCATTCTATAATTCTAATGAAACAATCTTTTAAATCTGACAAGCAGATATTATGTTTGTTCTCAAGCATTGCTAATATTTTGAAAACATCAGTATCTTTGCACGATTACCTTGTATTCATTTTAGTTTGTCTCTAGATAGTTAGGGGAAAAGATAACTGATCTGATTTGAATAAATTGTAGTACTTACATCTTTCTGATTTGTGATTTATATATTGAATTAATCCCATAAAATCAATTACAAAACAAAAAGAATACAAACACCTTTGTACATTAAACATCACCTTAATCTGCATATTAAATTATAATTATTTACATTTATTAGTAACTAGCAAAATACCCACGCTTCGCAGCAGCGAAGTACTGCCTTAACATTTTTATTAAGAAGAAAATGAAACCTTTTTAAACTGAGGGAAAATATACCAATAATTATTTGTTATGGATATCTTTGTATACCACATTGTGAGTTCGGCCCTCCGGTTGTAATATGACCAAGCTGTGGGCTGAGCTTACTCTTGAGCATGCAACTTACAGTTGGCCATGTGAACAGTAATCTTGTTTCAAATCTCACAGCTTGGATTGCTGCTGTCATAATCGGTTTGAGTTTCATGGTTTGTTTCAATTACGACAGTATTTGTTGGACTTGTGTTGAAGAGACATTCGGCATCTGTCAAGCATTGTAAGTATACAACTGGTTTCATCAATAACTTCACATCCAGCTTTTGAGAGTTTAAACATTCATAAACATCAAAGTGTCCACTACTGAAATCGTCACCTGTGAATCTAAGATGTTTAAGAGGCATTGGCGGTTGTCGAAAGGTGTAAAATATTTGGCCATTTCGGTACACTTGAAAGCGACAACCCAACAATTCAGTGGCAGCCATCAACTCACATGCAGATCCATAGGTGAAGGGCTTAAGCATTCCACTCTTATAGTGCTCCTGTGTAGTATAATTATCTCCTGTACCGTCATCAGTCCACACCTTGAACCTGTCCCAGTCATTCAATACATAAGACACAATGTTCCTCCAGATATCAAGAGTGAGCCTGATATGGCCGTGCAATATGTAACAAAGAGAATGGAAAAGGCAGGTGCCATCTCCGGGCATGGAAACCACTTGGTAAGTGACAGTTCTTTGATCGATGGTGATCACCTCGATAGACATGTTAATGGGGGTACGGTTGGAATGATAAAGGAAATGGGTGCCTGAACAATGTAAAGTAAGTCTAAAATACCTACACAATAACTATAATTGTAATAAATGAACAATAAAACAGCGGAGAAGCCGTGGATTAAATTAAAAGGCTGTAGTTATCAGCAGGGAGACGTTAATACCGTGGGTGAAGCAAAGAAGGGAATGTAGAGACAGGAGCGACAGACGGCCTTATATAGGCAGGTAGCCAACAACGTGGGAGGCATTGGGATGGGGGACCCAACGCCGCCTCACACGGTGACCGAGCTGCAGGCTATGGACGTATATATGTACATAAGTAGGATTCAGTTAGCGTTGGGAACCCGCGTACCAAATTTCTTGAAGATGGGTCCATAAGTAGCAAAGACCGTTGAAAAGTTCAATATGGTGGCCAACAGTGGCATCATACCACCGAAATAAGTACCAAATTTCAGCCTTCTACCTACACAGGAAGTTGGAGAATTAGTGACGTTGGAAAGTTCAATATGGCTGCTGACAGTGGCGTCATACCACCGAAATAAGTACGTACATTGGTTTCGGTTAGCGCAGGGAAGCCGCCTACCAAATTTCGTGAAGATGGGGCCATGAATAAGAAAGTTCAACATGGCGGACGTTGTTGACCATTATGACTGTTACGGGTAGAATTTCAAAATGAAACCTGCTTAACTTTTGTAAGTAAGCTGTAAGGAATGAGCCTGCCAAATTTCAGCCTTCTACCTACAAGGGAAGTTGGAGAATTAGTGACATTGGAAACTTCAATATGGCAGCCAACAGTGGCATCATACCACTGAAATAAGTACGTACATTGGTTTTGGTTAGCGCAGGTAAGCCACCTACCAAATTTCATGAAGATGGGGCCATAAATAAGAAAGTTCAACATGGCGAACGTTGTCAACCATTATGACCGTTACGCGTAGAATTTCAAAATGAAACCTGCTTAAATTTTGTAAGTAAGCTGTAAGGAATGAGCCTGCCAAATTTCAGCCTTCTACCTACACGGGAAGTTGGAGAATTAGTGATGAGTCAGTGAGTCAGTCAGTCAGTCAGTGAGGGCTTTGCCTTTTATTAGTATAGAAAATGGGGCAGTGCAAGAAAAACTCAGAGGTGTAGTCTTTTGTGTAAATATACCAACTTTTTATTTAAATTACAATCAAAACTATAAATCCCGTCATTCATCAATGAACTAGTTTAGTTCAATTGGGGGACACTGGCTTCTTTGGGTGTTTAGAAGAAACTGAGCCTGGGGAGACCTACTTTAGCCAGACACATTCACACGTACACCCACGATTACCCATACTGGAGAATTTCACAGTCACAAATATTGTAAACTTAACACTCACACCTCTGTGATTCCCTGGTTCAAGGTTATATTTTGTTTATTTAATTTTTTGTGTTTCAAATTTTGTCATATTATGTTATTATTTTTTTTTTGTTTTGTCTGTGATGTATTTAAGTAATATTGTGTTATTTGTTAATAATTTGTACTATGTTCAAAATATAAGCCCTATATATAGAGACTAAGGAGGCAGGGCCCCAGCAAGTATTTAAGCAGAACCTTCAGTTCTCATTGCACCTTCAGCATTGCTTTATTTTGATTCCTGTATTTCATCTGGTGATTTTTAATGACTGGTATGGTTTGTCCTGTGCCACAGGTTTCAGCTGAACTTGCCCTCTTCTATTCTGTACATTTGTGAAATGTATCTTTTAAAAGCCTTAACCACATTTTTGGGCTTGTGCAGGCTGGACGTCTGCCATTTCAGTCTGGGGTTAGGCTGCTAGGGGTAAGGCCTACTTGTGAGTTAGACCTGTAAAGAAGTCAGATATATTTTTGTGTTAGGTTTGATTCTATTTTTATGATTTTTTTTTTTTTTTTGAGCACTAGGATTCATGACACGTTGGAGTACCCAGAGAGGAAATCAAGGAGACACAGTGAGAATGTAAAAATTTCTTGCAGGCACTGTTGGAACTGCAAACAGCTGAGTTTGGAACCATATGGCTATGATGCAGCATCACTAACCAATGCAGCACTATCTCAAATTGTATATGCTGCATACTGTATTTGTATTAGAGAAATATGAAGAGGAATACATTATTTAGGGACTTTAGTAACTAAAGTGTAAACATTCACCAGGATAATATAAACAAGGGAAACAGTAAACTTATATTAGGAGAAGCCACAATTCTGAGGTTGAATCTTCCCCGGAAGCAAATGTAGGGGATGAAGGTAGGGAATGGTAGTCCAACTAAGTTCACTGGTTGGACATTTTGTAACTGAGGGACAAGGGAATAGCTTCAGCCTCCTGTGGTTAGCTAAGAGGCTTCAGTTGTACTCAGTATATTGTTCCCATAAAACTATTAGGCATAGTATATTTCAGTTTGCTAATCAAAAACATTTTGCCATTTTTTTATACTCAGTAGTTAATAAACTTATTCTTTTTTTACATGTAGCAATGGAATTACTTGGGGTGGTTAATGGGGATGTGTAAATTACACTTATTTTTTATTTTTTTTAATTTACAGAAATATACCCATTATCATAGCATTAAAATGAAGCTATATTCTGCTCTAAGTAGAACATGCCTTAAGAAGAAGAGTTATGTAAGTACACCACCGACCATTGTTACTCTTATTAAATGATCGATTAATCAAACACTTCATCTAGTCTAACCATGAATTAAGAGTAAAATGTAGAGGACTAATTAATTTCATGCATACAGATAATATTGTGGGGCACACAAAAACAGCCTTAAGTCTTAAGTTTAATATCGTTAAGAGTTATTAGTAATAAAAGAATGATAAATAGTTTATTTCACTTTGTTATTTTACTATTACAGAATGTTGTTAATGAAGGGTACTGACCAATTTAATGGTTGTGCTGAAAATGGATCACTGTTGGTGGAAACCAAAGTCCTGTACTGTATGTTGTAACACGTTCACGAAAGTAGACCTTGTCCCGTGTGTTAAATTTATACGGCTTATACTTATTAGGTCTCCTTTCTGTATGGTCTGCAATGCTGGCAACAACTTCTGAGGTATGGAGTGAAGTATTTCTTGGCTTTTGGGGACATTACTCACAGAGCCAGTAGAACATCACTTTTACACCAATTGCTGAACTGCACACTTACAAAAGAATTCCTCACATGTCAACCTGAAAGAGTCTGTACGACATAACACTCCACAATCAAAGTAGCCTGTTCCAATGAATATGCTATTTGTTCTCTCCAGAAAGAATGAAAATGCTATAACAGAACTAAAATATGAAGCACTAGCGGGAAGTCCTGCTAGCTTCACTTTATTGTATTTGCTGCTGCTGTACGCAGGGCAGGACTCCTTACTGTGTTTTCATGTATCAATATGTACTAATGAATGATGTTGTCAGATTGTACAACCATTTGAGTGCATTTTGCTCTGTGTTTTGTCTATTTTGTTTTTAAATCATTTCATTTCATCTTCTACTGAGTTGACCTGCATTCCTGTCATTAAAGATGGCTGCCTCCTCATGGAGCCATGAAACATGGTAGCAGGTGATATGAGGTGTGTGGTAACTTGATTTGAGATATCAGGACACACAGCCGGGTGGTGATGGAGATGATCTTGTTGACTTTTTTCTCAGTATAAAGCATACCCGAAAACAAAGTGAGATTGTTATCTCTTCTGTTTTATTTCTGGAAACCTGGCCTTTACCATTTTGATGTTATTTTTCATTAAGAAACTCTGCATTATACATATGTAAGCTTGTATTGTTTGTTTATTATTATTATTATTATTATTATTATTATTATGTGTTAAGAAGATGCCTTTATCCAAGGCGACATGCAAAAACAGACCATTAAACATATACTTTCATGAACTAGAAAATATAAAGTTTAAAATTGTATCCTCTAGGGCAGGGATCTTCACCCATGATCCTGGGGGGTCACAGTGGCTGCAGATTTTCATTCCAGCCAGTTTCCTAATTAGAAGATAGTCTTTGCTAATAATACAATTTAGTATCTACTATAAAATAAAACACTAAAGTATGTGTGTCTGGTACCTCTGAGCAATCTGATTGGTTAGTTTGGCTTTGGTGTGATTGGTCAATTTGGCTTTGGTATCGCAACGAAAGAGTAAGTGTGAATGTGAGACACACAAGGAGGAGTAAAGGCATATAAGGCATGCTGAGAGAGTTGCCATCAAAGATAGCAAGTATAAAGCCAGACATGAGGTGAGAATGGTGCTTTAGAAATAGTGACAGAGTCTGAGAAGCAGACTTCACAGAAATACACTCGAGAGAGGCTGTGAAGAGACGTGTACACAAATGGAAATACAGAGGAAGAGCGCTAAAGGAACACATAAAACGAGATAACTAATATTTTTGAATTATTCTCTTCGACAGATACTGTGGCTAGTTTTACCATATTGCTTGTTGGTGCTTTCATTCATCCAAGACAAATTTTAATTACGTTGCAGTTTCCTTTTTTGAGAACATTATCCATGCATTTTTTGGACAAGAAAAGTTTTGCACTTCACAATCCTCTCTCTCCTTTATTTCGAAACATTTTATTTACACAGGTACTTCATAATGCACATCCACCATTGTAAATGGAACCAAGTTAGCTGGAGAGCTGGTTTCACTTTGTTATTCACATTTGGATATCAGCCATGTCTGGTTAATAAAATAGGAAACAAATAAAACCTAAATTCAGTTGTTTGAAAATGAAACAGGCAATTAAGGGTTCTGAATTGTAATAAGTGAATTAAGTGAAATTAAGCCCTAGAAACATATTCCTTTAGCAAAACATAAATGGGTTCTGATTAAAAAAATTGTTTGACATGAAAACTTGCAGCCACTGCAGCTTCTCCAGGACCATGAGTGAAGGTCTCTGCTCTACCATGTAATTCATTTTTTTCTTGGAAGAATAAAAGCTCTAACAACCATTATGTAGTTAAATACCAAGTTCCATTATTAGCCAGGACTGTCTTGTAATTAGGAAAGCCGTTAGAACAAACACCTGCAGCCATTGTGGCCCTCTTAAACCGGGAGGGAAGATCCATGGTCTAGGGGTTGATCATTCTAGTTAGTTATCTCTTCGAATTGAACAGAGTAAGGGCCACCTCAGGCCATGGGGCTGCCATTTTAGTCTCAGTTGCCAGATATCAGCATTTTTTATGCCTTTAGGTAACACATACTGTTTCCTCTTTTTGTTTCTCCATGTCACTGCCAAAACACAGTCAACTCAGCAGCACATTTTGTGCTTATAAATTTTTTTATTTTTATATATATTTTTTATATTTTTTTCATGCCAACTGGTCATGAGAGTTCCATTACTTCATCAAAAAGTAGTCTCAACAGGCATGTATTAAATCGAATAAGACAGTGACCTTTAGGTGCTTCTGCCCTTTTAGAACTCTTTCAGTTGCTACATACAGTAAGTATCGGTTAATGTTTAAAGTCTGCAATATTGGTTAGTATCTTACTTCTTTATGAATTTTTGTTTTTCTAAGTAAACTTTTTAAGCTTGTAATCAATATACAGTGAGTTTACAGCATTAGTTACTTAAAAGTCTTTGTTGTATTTAATGAACTTAAGAACTGTTGCATAGGTTGCATAAAGCAAACCAGCCCAGAGATTGCCAGTTGATACAGAAATAATAAAATAGATGCACATCTAGTATATATGTAAGTGTATTTTAGCAGACCTGATAGCTTCTAGCAGCTCCCACCTTTACGGCGACACCAGTATTGTCATTTGGTGCAAACCCATGCTACTCTAGGAGTCCTCCTCATGTCCAAGTGGTCATTAATTTCATGAGGACTCCTGGACCTTAAATCATGATTACTAAGCATGCATTATATTCTGTGGTGCAACTGCTGTGTACACCTCCAACTGCTAGGACACCAATATGCTATATATTTTGTGTTATCTGCTTAATACAATTATTCAAACTTAATTGAATATGGGTTTTTCGTACAACTGGACTAATGACAGATGTCATTAAATGTTTTGAGTGGTGGGAATTGGCACTTTGGAGTTAAAGCCAGACAATTCAGTCACAAGGCCATACTGTTTGCAGGCACTTGCAAGTACAGAATGTATTAGTGTATAAATTAACTGGAGTGGCCTTTAACAGGAGGTAACCCGACATCTTGTTTTTCTATTTTTACCCTCCCTCTTGAATCTTAATGAACTTGCAGCCAGAAATGTGCCTTGAATCTTCACTGTTGTCATGACATTTAGTCCACGGGAGCACATTCACATCAACTTTCTAAAAGAGAGCATTTACCGCAGCTTGTTAATTAATATTTTGTTATTAAAAGTGCAATTAACTTTCATTGGTGCAATCAGTTATTATTTTTATAGGGACTTTCAATGAAATTTCAAAGTATATAATCTATAAATCCATCCATCTTCTTAAACCGCATGACAGGGCTGATGGGAGTTAGAGATGATTGCAGCAGCAGCATCAGATGCAGGACAATTGAGGCAAACTCAGACAGGGTCAGTTTAATAACACTAACACTAAGACATTTCAGATGGAGAAGTAAACCCTAGTGCCTAGAGAGCATCTCATCTTATTCTTGGTCCTCCTTAATATGATTCAGAGGTGTGGAGGGCCAGGGCATATGGTGGCAGCACTAGGCACAGGGTGGCAAACTACACACAGAGAGTGAGAAGGTCAGGATTGATACCCAAGTCACTGGAGTTGTGAAGCAATAACTCCAAGCACTGTGCCATCTAAAGTACAGTTTGTCATATTTAACAAGTTTGATGAATGTACTTTTATTAGGATTATCTACAGTACTGTTCTAAGTTTGTTTCTGCCCAAGATTCATCAAACAAGAAACTCCACAAATGTAAAGAAGTCATTTGTAAACAGACACTTTTATGATTCATTTTCTCACTGAGATATTTGTGAAGAAAATAATTGCATCGTCTGCTCAGTGGTTTCTTTTTGCATTCTTTTAAATGACTAATCTGTGACAAATCTGTGAACAAGTGTAATATGTGACATTCTTTACAGGTGGTTATAGTAACAGTATATAGTTTCAAATATATTGAGTCAAATTATAATTGATTAATACATTGGCAGTATGGTGACGTGTTACATGTACTGCAGCTTGAATTCTGGGTGTCTTTCTGTTGTCTTTATATTCTCCCAGTGTTCACATAAATTTCCCCCCACACACTGAAGGTCAACTGCTCTCTCCAGACTGTTGTGTTGTGAATGGGGACGTGTTTGTGTCTTAAATTGGACTGGTGTCTTCTCTGTGGATTCTCCTATTTTGTACCCATTTCTGCCATGCCCTTGTTCGCAATGACCCAGCATTGGATGAAGCATTTTTTCTACTTGAATAAGTTCATATATGATACAATAGTGATTATAGCACAGTTATAACATATTATTAACTGGGACGGGGACTGAACCCTCATTCATGCTTGGTTTCTGACTTCTGGGTGCTGTGCAAGCAATAGCCTTTCACAGAAGTTCTGTGTTTCTCACTGTTTTTCTTTTTGTTTTTTCGTTACTGAACTTATTCACTTATTTACTAGTTACTATTCTTATTTAAGATTAGAATTTATCTGGCTTTCTGGCTTGCCACTGATAGTAGCCACTAAAAATCAGATAAATGGATCTTAAATTTACCAGCGAATGTCAATGCACCCAAACCCAGGTGCAGACTTGTCTTGACTTCACTTCAAATGGTTGCAACTCCATCCAAGTTCACAGCAGAAGATGACCTGATGGCTTCCTTATTTCTGCAACCCCTGGGAAAATAAGAGACACTGAGAAAAGAAACGGAGGTTGTATTAGATACTCCTGCTATCAGCTACTTTCTCTGTGAATGTGTGGGCCTTAGCAGCTCAGTTTCACTGTATCACCTGGATCCACTGTAGTTTCCCTCTCAGACAAAGATTTGAGATTATCTTTCTGCTCCACACGGCTTATTCTCACCTGGACAAAGCTGGCAGCACTGTAATACATTTTATGATTTCTCCAGTCCTTTCAGTACCATCCAGCCATCCCTGTTAAGGGGTAAACTCAGAGATATGCAGTTCGATGAGCCTGTGGTGTTCTTAATAATGGACTATCTGTCAGTTTGTGAGACTCAAGGTCTGTGTTTCTGATACAGACATGAGCAACACTGGAGCCCAGCCAGGAATAGTCCTCTTTTTCTCTTCATTCTAGACACTCCTGGTCAAGACAATCTCCTGAACTCCAAACTGAATGTCAGAATGGGAAAGAAAGGTGATTTAAGCAATTTTGAGCGTGGCATGGTTGTTGGTGCCAGACGGGCCGGTCTGAGTATTTCACAATTTGCTCAGTTACTGGGATTTTCACGCACAACCATTTCTAGGGTTTACAAAGAATGGTGTGAAAAGGGAAAAACATCCAGTATGCGGCAGTCCTGTGGGCGAAAATGCCTTGTTGATGCTAGAGGTCAGAGGAGAAGGGGCCGACTGATTCAAGCTGATAGAAGAGCAACTTTGACTGAAATAACCACTCGTTACAATCGAGGTATGCAGCAAAGCATTTGTGAAGCCACAACACGCACAACCTTGAGGCAGCAGAACAGAAGAAGACCCCACCGGGTACCACTCATCTCCACTACAAATAGGAAAAAGAGGCTACAATTTGCACAAGCTCACCAAAATTTTACAGTTGAAGACTGGAAAAATGTTGCCTGGTCTGATGAGTCTCGGTTTCTGTTGAGACATTCAAAAGGTAGAGTCAGAATTTGGCGTAAACAGAATGAGAACATGGATCCATCATGCCTTGTTACCACTGTGCAGGCTGGTGGTGGTGGTGGTGTAATGGTGTGGGGGATGTTTTCTTGGCACACTTTAGGCCCCTTAGTGCCAACTGGGCATCGTTTAAATGCCACAGGCTACCTGAGTATTGTTTTTGACCATGTCCATCTCTTCATGACCACCATGTACCCATCCTCTGATGGCTACTTCCAGCAGGATAATGCACCATGTCACAAAGCTCGAATCATTTCAAATTGGTTTCTTGAACATGACAATGAGTTCACTGTACTAAAATGGCCCCCACAGTCACCAGATCTCAACCCAATAGAGCATCTTTGGGATGTGGTGGAACGGGAGCTTTGTGCCCTGGATGTGCATCCCACAAATCTCCATCAACTGCAAGATGCTATCCTATCAATATGGGCCAACATTTCTAAAGAATGCTTTCAGCACCTTGTTGAATCAATGCCACGTAGAATTAAGGCAGTTCTGAAGGCAAAAGGGGGTCAAACACCGTATTAGTATGGTGTTCCTAATAATCCTTTAGGTGAGTGTATATGTTGTGGTATGCTGGGCTGGTAACATCACTTCAAGAGAGGCTCAGCAAAGTTAATTAAAAGGGCAAGCTCAGTTACATGATGCACTGAGGACCCCCTGTAGGTACGTAGTAGCAAAGAGAGAGAGAGAATTAAAATAAAATTGAGTGTCATTGTGGGCAATGCTACACATCCTGTCTGGCACACTAACACAGAGGACTTTCAGTCAAAGAATTATTCAGCAGAAGTGTGTCAAGCAATGCTATGGGGGCTCCTTTATACCAAAAGCAGTATGCCTACATAATGCCGGAATGGGACTGCCAGGTCAGAAGTTTTCTTTTCTTTCTTTCTTTTAAAAATGTTCTTCCTTTTTAGTCATTCTGGTGTGTGTTCAGACAATAGTGTGTGTGTATAAATATTTCTTTATGTATTGATTATTTAAAGAGTTTCTGTAAAAGACCAAATTTCCACCTGGGAACAAATAATAATAATAATTTAAATGACTAGCAGTTTTCTTATAAGGCTTTCTGAGACCACTGCATCCAACATAGTGATGTTGAGGCCACATGATCAGTTGCATTTTTTTTAAGTATTTAACTTTCAATGAATGTATGATCCCTACATGGTTCTTTCTACCTAAACAAGGTGTGAGATGGACTGTTCTACTCTCTTTATCTTGAATGGTGTCATAAGATGTATTATGAGTTACTGTGTTACACAAAGTATCCTAGACTATATAAACACAGCTCTTTCTATTTATACTTGACATTTGTCATAGTGAACTGAGGTGCTCATAATTGAGGTTTAATAAAGGATGTCCATTGGAACTGTTACAAGAGTGACCTTAGCTGTTATTTAAAGGAAAATCCCATACATCAGACAGCCACTTTTTACTCCACAATAAACTTTATATGTTAATATTCTAACACTGTTTTACAAGTGTGATTTCTTTTTTCTTAACTCAGCCTTTCATTACAGCCTACTTAGCATGATGTGTGATCTTTCTCACTTACATAACATGAACCAGAAAACAAACTGGGCTTTGATTAGAAAAACAGTATTCCTAAAAGCTTCCATGTTTTATGCACTGTATCTTCATTAACAGATTTACCTTTCATCCATTTCCTGTTCCTGAGTCCTGAGAAACTGGAGTGTGTTTCCGGCAGCACTTATTGCAAGGCAGGACTCAGACCCGGATAAAGAAAAATGTTCATTGTAGGACACTTCATACTCATTTACACCAAACCAATTCAGGTTTACCAGTTAACAAAACAACATTCCATTGGAAGAAATCAATAATTTAAAAAGAACTCCAACCAGCAGTCTAATAAAGAACCCAAAATTGTGAAGCAGCAATGCTGCTAGTCACATCATTATGCTATGCTAATTTACTAGCACCATTTCTTGAATGGTCATTTTGAATCTTTGCCTTAACGTCCCTCTCTTGTGTCCATCATTTTTGGGTTTTATGGTTTATCCAATCATAAACATCTGAGTTTTAAACTGTTATGTTCATACAAAAAGTCTAATTCTGCTAACTTCAATGTACAAGACAGGAGTCAGTACCAGTCCTTTGCAAGGCACAATTCCATAGTCATACCAAAAGAGCCAAGACTCACTTATGGAACTGTTTCACACATCTTTACAAAGTGTGGGGTTATCTTGTTGATTGGACAAAAGCCATGGAGACATGGGAGATCATGGAATTTGCACACTAACATTGGCAGGACTCTTGATTGAATAAATATCCCTTGAACTGAGAAGCAGATGGCATAACCACTGTACCACCCTACGGTACTCTAAACAAGTTGGTTAATGCTAGGAATTAACTTTTTTGTTAATAGCTTTAATTTCATTCTTAGATCTTAATGATAGTGATTAAATGTGATCCCAAAGTTTCCTTATATTTCTTTCATGCTGGAAATTTTACTAGATTTCGAAATGTGGCTTCTAGCTTAATCAGTTCCGAAATGCTGAAGTGTGCTTTGTTAAAAACTTTCAGCCAAGATGTCATCTTAGCACCATGCTGTTATATTGATATCAGCTTGTTGTGATCATCTTCATAGTGATTAACAGATAGATTTGTTTTCCCTCAATTTGAATAAAATCATGCATCACTCCAAATTTAAAACATAAAATATTTTGCAAGTATTTAAACTGCATAAACAAATGGAAACCTCATACAGAAAAATGAACCTTCTAGAGTTGCTCAATTAATCCAGCTACGAGATTTGTGCCAGGGATTACATCGGGAAACTATCCAACTTCTCTGAGCCTCTGCAATTTTATTATGAGGAATGGGAAACTTTTCAACAGTTTATACAATTTACATCTGAATTAAAAGTGATGATTTCAAAAAAATCTTGGAATTTCACACCACATTGATCTTAGGATTGTCCCTCTGTCAGAGTGGCCAGAAATTTCGAAGGCCAACTTCATGGTCAATCTGAAAAACAGCCAACATCACATTTCACTCAGCAATAAAAAAACTTTTTTGGTAATGGGATCTAATCCAAACATCACGCAGCCAAATGATCTCAAGTAACCTATGATCCATCATTCAGCCAATTCCATTTGACCCTGTGGAAATTCAATAAAATTCCCCTACTTTTCAAAATGTTGTATCATTTTAAATATTCTCAACTATCTTTTTCTACAATTTGCAGAATATATCAATATTTAATGTCATATATTAATAAGACTTGATTTCAGCATTTTAATGTACTTTTACAAGCAGCGTCAGACCGCTCACTTTTTTTAAACCTCAACTGAGAAGGAGTTTCATTGAATAACAGGCAACCATTCTTCTTTACTTTTTTATGGATTTTTTTCTATCTGGCTAAGCTTTATGTTGCTTTTTGACGGAGAAGAAAATCATGAATACAACCTCTTAGTACTGCACTGCAGAAAATTATAGAACATGGAAGTTGGGTCTGGGGTTGAGTAGGCTGGCAGATGTTGTTTCACTTTCAGAGAGGACACAGGTAGTAAGACTGCACAGCCAGGAAAATAAGTAAACAAAATGTCTAAAAAGATAAAGGGTCATGGATTAACAAAATAGTCAAGGGACAGATACAGAAAAGGAACACAAAGTACAAAATAAACAGCAGAACTTTGTATGAGCCTACCTAAATGGCTCATGGTCTTTCACACCTTAGTGCTACACCAAAGTACCCCTCTTTTTATTTCCCACTTATCCCTTTTTGTCTCCAAATTCTGGCCTCTCTTCTTGCCAAAAAGTTGAGTGTCTCTCTCCTCTCAAAACTGTGCTCAGTTACTCTATGTCACAGAGGAAGGTTTTAAACCTCGAGTTGAAAATGACTGATCCCAGATGGCCCAATATTTGCTCTGAGAACCCTACACTGCAACTCTTGCTAGTTGGTACTGCTGGACCAACACATCTGATCCTATTTTTGCCCATGTAAAGTCACATCTTCAAGTCAATTACTCAGCTACCTGCTTTAACAGAGTGACAGAACCACCCCATACCTTCCCTTTGTGTGAATTCTAACTACCAGGAGGTATTGTCTACTCTTGGCTTTCCTCCCTGGCCTCAATCTCTCTACACCTAAGCATTAAGGTATAGCTTGCTTTAACTAAATCAGATATGTAAAACATAACAAAGACTTATAAACATACCCAATAATACTTCCAGTGTGAATTTTAATACTGTATCTACTATTTTCAAGGAAGAAGTCAATTGCCAAAAGTGTTAGTATAAAGAGGAACTAACAAACAGCTGAATGTCTTCAGTTTCACTGCAGTAAGCAACGGTCTTAAAAGTGTAGTAGTAGAAGGGGGTAATAATATGGAGAATCTCCTGAAGATTACTGAGTCCCAAATTCTCTACCTCAGGGCCTGTTCATTTTCAAAACAAAGGAGAACCTTTCCTTCAAATAAAGTATCAGAAGGCCCATATCAGTGCTACCTACTTCCAATGCCTGTCCTACAATTCAGTAATAAAGATCAAATAAACACCTGGTCCACTGCTTCAGTTATATTGGAACCCTCACCAATAATATAAAGCAAACAATTTTGAAAAACCTGTTGTTTGCACTACATGGAAAAAAAAGTGATTGAGGTACAATTCTAATTATTCTGACTCATTAAAAAGCTACAGCATGGCAGCCAGCCTGATGAAGGCATACTCTCTCTCTCTCTCTAGATAAATACATATCAATACAGACAATTTTAATTGTGTCCCATATTTAAAGGAAAATAATATTCTGCAGAGCCAAGAGATCTTCTTCAATGGACTGCTTTGTGAATATATTTTAAAAATAAAATCAAATTGCATTCTATGTGTCAAATACAAATAATACATACAGTACAATATGTAGTGCCTAGTTATTGCGAAATTTCATAAATTGTTGCCAACCTCTTAATCTGTACATATGATAATAATAACCCCACAATCCCCACATATTTCAGCTATGATGGCCTGATGATAGAATTGAACTCTGAAACTGCATATATTGAGCCACATTATTCTTATTCAGATACAGAATGTGGACACAGAAGCCTTTTAAGAAACCTAGAGCCTCAACAGTAAGCAAATCTCAACAAGAAACTAAACTGAGAACAGAGGAACTATAAAATCAAAGCACTGACTGTTTCACAGGATAGGACCAGATGTTCCCATTAAAATGGGAAATCAAAGATCACATTTGACTTATTTCTCACAGTAAAATTGCAGGCCCAAGGATAAAGCTATACTGTCTTCAAGATGTCCTGAGATAAACCTTGTCACGTTGAAAAACTTGCAGGATTTATTGCAAATTGCATATACTGAACATTTCCAAGTGGATGAAATATTAGGACCTATCCCTGAATTATCTTTGCATTACTATAATATACAGCATAGTATTGGGTCACACGGTGAAGTGCTATATGGTGTTGAATCACAGTAAAGGAACTTCTACTTCGGTCACTATCTTCAACGATGTTGCACATTCAGGTCCATGTGGCTTTCCTTTAGATACTCAGCCCTGATGAAAAAGCCTCAAATGTACTTATAGATATTGGGAAAATGCTTTATAGAGCAGTTTTTTATTAATTGTTAGTATAATATATATATAGCTAAACTCCAGATCTTCTTATATAATATGCTATCATGGCTGTCCGTTTGTCTGTCCAGGATTTTAAATCACCTGTAGCTCGCAAACTGTTTGAACTATTGACCTGAAATTCGGTACACATATACTATTTGGCGTCTACTATCCGCTTTTAGGGTGATGATTGATCTCCAAGGTCCTCTTTTTATTTTTATTTTATTTTATTGTAGAATCAACTCTTGGCAGAGGCCAACAGGCCAGCTGTGCGGCACATGTGTACGGGTGCCGTTCTCATTCCCTACCACCTTCGCCGTCACTTTCCCTACCTCTTCATATCTTAAATTATTCTTTAAGGCAGATTGAAGACTTAAATGCCAGATTAAGTGAAAAATGAAGGAAAATTTACTAAGTAATTGCAACACGAACACTGACTTAATCAGTTTTAATGCGAAAAGATGCCGACGAAAGAAGAGAAGAAGTGGGCCACAGGGTGGAGAAAAGAAGAGCTTCTCAGGAAGCAGCTAGCGCATCCACCTCTGAGCAAATGAATGCTAAACAGAGACAGAGAAAAAGGATGAAAACTAGGAATGCTCAAGTCAAGTATATTCACTGCATGTTATTGTGCAGTGTGCCGTTACTGGTAGCTATATAATGTACTGCATGTACCACAGTACACAATACACCATATTAAGAGCTATGGAATACTATGAACCATGCAATGCAATGGAATTTTGTCACAGGATTATTATCTACATGAATCTATCCATCCATTTCATGAGAAAGTTTTATCTACTTTAGGGATTGTAGGAGCCAGAGCCTTTATTTCCCAGTGTTAAGTGGAAAACAGGACAATGGCCATTCTCCCACAGTAGTGACTCACACAAACACACTCCATGATGCTCTCATACAAATCCAGACTGGAGCTGCCAGTCAACTTGACAGAGATTTTTCAGGGATGTGGGAGGTATTTAGAAGAAAATACGCATCCCCACAACCCCCTCCCACCCCATTTATTGATGAACTGACAGGTGAAGTGAATAATATTAATTATCTCATTGAAATGGTACCTGTCAAGGGTGGGGAGCGGCAATATTTTAGGCAGCATGTGAACAGTCAGTTCTTGAAGGTGATGTGTTGTCTGCAAGAAAAATGGGCAAGCATAAGGGTCTGAGCAACTTTGATTAGGGCCAAATTGTGATGGTTAGATCACTAGATCAGTTCATCTCCAAAACAACAAGTCTTGTGGGGTGTTGAAACAGCAACAGGGCCATGGCTGCCCAAGACTCATTGATGCATGGTGGAAACAAATTTAAGCCTGTTTGGTTTGATCCCAGAGAAGAGCTACTGTTGCACAAATTGCCGAAAAGCATTTTGTGGGTCATACTGATTGGGCACTGTTACCCACTGGGTACCATTTATGAAAGTATTAGTGGGCATGCTATTTACACCAAGGGAAACACACTCCTTAAAGTCCACAGAATATACATAAAGATTATGTACCGCTGAAGGGGCACACATTTCTGACACAGAGGGGGACAAATCTCTCTCTCTCCAGACAATGAGGGGCGATATCTGTCCAACCTGCCTAGGGGTCCAAATGGGCTTTGACTGGCACTGTACAGTATTAGGTTTACTATAGCCCATGAAAATAGGGCAAGTCTTTGTGACACAAATGAAATAAGGCCAAGAAAGTGTCATAGAAATTCCCCTACTTTTCAAAATGTTGTATCATTTTAAATATTCTCAACTATCTTTTTCTACAATTTGCAGAATATATCAATATTTAATGTCATATATTAATAAGACTTGATTTCAGCATTTTAATGTACTTTTACAAGCAGCGTCAGACCGCTCACTTTTTTTAAACCTCAACTGAGAAGGAGTTTCATTGAATAACAGGCAACCATTCTTCTTTACTTTTTTATGGATTTTTTTCTATCTGGCTAAGCTTTATGTTGCTTTTTGACGGAGAAGAAAATCATGAATACAACCTCTTAGTACTGCACTGCAGAAAATTATAGAACATGGAAGTTGGGTCTGGGGTTGAGTAGGCTGGCAGATGTTGTTTCACTTTCAGAGAGGACACAGGTAGTAAGACTGCACAGCCAGGAAAATAAGTAAACAAAATGTCTAAAAAGATAAAGGGTCATGGATTAACAAAATAGTCAAGGGACAGATACAGAAAAGGAACACAAAGTACAAAATAAACAGCAGAACTTTGTATGAGCCTACCTAAATGGCTCATGGTCTTTCACACCTTAGTGCTACACCAAAGTACCCCTCTTTTTATTTCCCACTTATCCCTTTTTGTCTCCAAATTCTGGCCTCTCTTCTTGCCAAAAAGTTGAGTGTCTCTCTCCTCTCAAAACTGTGCTCAGTTACTCTATGTCACAGAGGAAGGTTTTAAACCTCGAGTTGAAAATGACTGATCCCAGATGGCCCAATATTTGCTCTGAGAACCCTACACTGCAACTCTTGCTAGTTGGTACTGCTGGACCAACACATCTGATCCTATTTTTGCCCATGTAAAGTCACATCTTCAAGTCAATTACTCAGCTACCTGCTTTAACAGAGTGACAGAACCACCCCATACCTTCCCTTTGTGTGAATTCTAACTACCAGGAGGTATTGTCTACTCTTGGCTTTCCTCCCTGGCCTCAATCTCTCTACACCTAAGCATTAAGGTATAGCTTGCTTTAACTAAATCAGATATGTAAAACATAACAAAGACTTATAAACATACCCAATAATACTTCCAGTGTGAATTTTAATACTGTATCTACTATTTTCAAGGAAGAAGTCAATTGCCAAAAGTGTTAGTATAAAGAGGAACTAACAAACAGCTGAATGTCTTCAGTTTCACTGCAGTAATGCAGATGTCATAAAGGATGTTTTTATTGTACAAAACACACAAATGAAATTCATTCAAAGAGATGACTGAAAGAACTCAACCACACAACACAAGCTAAACTGTGTTGTCCTTTTGGCTTTACCTTCACAATGTAAATGCCACAGGGGATGGACGGGAGGATCTGAACAGACAGATGGACATCTCAACCAGGAGAGAGGAAGGAGCCAGACCCGGAAGTGATGGACAGAGAAGATGGACAGACATCCCACCAGAAGAAGACATTATTGGGTACTCTTTATTCCATCAGGATGCTAGGTGACAGCAGCCCTAGATATTGGTGCCCAATATGGAACCAGTAGGGCATACTGGGAAGTATAGTCTGGCAACACAGTCCTACTGGGGTCCCTAGGTGCACTTCCTACAATAGGACTTCTGTATGACCCGGAAGTACTTCCATAGGGCAGTTGCCCTGGCATGGAAGTACTCCCGAGTCCTCAATAAAAGGGACCGCACTCTCTTGTCCAAGCTGGGAGGAAGGAAGGCAACATTCAACTGGAGGAGGGCTGTGCGGTGGTGAGAAGAGTTGGAAGGAGGAGAGATTATTGTGGGGAGAGAGAGAAATGTTACATTTTTGTTGATTTTCTTAAAGAGTGTGTGTAATAAACGCACTGTTATTTGAACTCAAACTCTTAGTGTGTTCATGTTGGGGTTTGGGGCTCGCTGACGCCTTGCTTTCCATCACAACAGATATTTCTCACCTGGCCTACAAGCAACGCTTCTTACTGTTGTTATGAGATATGTGAAATGTTTGAGGATTACTGTGAGCAGTAAAAAGACCAGGAAATGATTAACAAAAGCAGAGACAGAGTCAGGAAAAGCAATGGGGTAAAAACTCTCAGATTAAAATAACCAGGAAACCAGGAATCAGAAGGACAAGATACTGTTCAGAAGTCAAAGACAAAATGAGATCCAAACCAAAAGCAAAATCCTACCTACTACTACTGGGAAAAAAAGCCAACTACACTAATAGAGACTTTTTATATAGAATATTCAACGAGGGATAACATATAGTACAATTATCACTCCAATAATGTCACTAGCACAATGCTCAGAGTTGCATGACACTTCCAGGCGGTACTTTGAATATAAAGAACATCAAAACAGTAACAAAAATGAACTTTGTTTAACTACATAAAAATGGAAAATAAACTACTAAAGAACATCAAAACAGTAACAAAAATGAACTTTGTTTAACTACATAAAAATGGAAAATAAACTATGTGCCAAAACTACAAAATATGTAAAATTACATCCATAAAAGTGTTTAATTCTTCACTTTCTTCACAACCTCTAATTGGCCACAATATTCTTGTAACCCTGCGCCCTCAGTGGCCCTTGTTAGTGTTAGTTGTCTATGGTTCCCTCCATGTTACAACAGAACATTGCAACTTGGAAGTTCTGTGGTATCTTGTTCCTTCCATAGCCTTTTCTCTGAGTTGAGGGTAAGGCAATCTAGCAATCTGGTTAATCTGATTTTTGCTTCAAAATTAAATAAAGGAGAGGGCCCATTGCCTTATATATAATATTAGCAAAATACCCGTGCTTCGCAGCAGAGAAGTAGTGTGTTAAAGAAGTTATGAAAAAGAAAAGGAAACATTTTAAAAATAACGTAACATGATTGTCAATGTAATTGTTTTGTCACTGTTGTGAGTGATGAGTGTTGCTATCATATATATATATATATATATATATATACACACACACACATATATACATACATATATACACATACATCCACATATATATACATATATATATATCTACATACACACACACACACACACACATAAATATATATATATACACATATATACAGTCTTTGGGGTGCGAGCAACTGTTGCTGGGGGTGCCAGAATCCATCAAGGAAGAAAAATGAAAAACATTATTTGTACAAAATCTTAATTTATTTATCCATTCCTAAATAATTAAATGGGCTATTTTGTATCAGTGCAATACGCTGTTTGTTAAAACGGATGACTCCCGCTCTTACGTGCAAGTCTGCCTGGATATTATGAACTATCGTATCTGTTCAAGTTCTATTTAAATTTTAAATAGAAGGAATTTTTATTTAGTCGACAGAATATTATTCCGGAATAAATCAACTCAAACCTTAAATAACTTATAATATTTTGCTCTCCATAAAAATATATCCTGTCTAAATTATACAAGTTAGAAATAAAGTAAACGTTAAAAGAACAAACATTCAAATTTCTTTACTCTTATGTAATTTTATATAAAAAAAACTTAAATTTTAAATATCCCAAAAGATTTTGCTCTCCATAAAAATATATCCTGTCAAAATTATACAAATTCAAATATGAACATGGTACATAACAAAACCTGGAAATATAAATAAAATGTGTTCTTTTCAGCATTAACAAATCAAATCATTCAGTTGTCTTTGCTTTTATGTCATTTTATCAGAGCTGGACGCCTGGCATCTTTTTTTGGCCAGAAGTTCGTTTCTGTTTGGTGTGAGGTTCTGTGTTGTGGAGATTCTCAGGATGGACTGCAGGTGCTCATCAGTGAGGCGACTCCTGTGTGCTGTTTTGTTAGTCTTCATGACTGAGAAGAGCTTCTCACACAGATATGTGCTACCAAACATGCACAAGGTTCGAGCCGCATGTAGACGGAGCTGGAGCATTTCTGCGGGAATGGAGTGAATAAACTGTGTGGGCCTGCAGTATCGTACTTTGCCTTCAGTGTGCCATTACACTGCAGCTCAATCACCTCCATCTGAATCTGCACAGGTGCAGTTTCCACATCGACGGCAAATGGGTTGCGAAACAACTCAAAATTCTTTTTTTGTTCTTCAAAGTCACCAAAGCGCCGTGCGAACTCAGTGTGCAGTGCACTCAGTTTATCAGCAAAGTGCGTATTTGGGAACACCGTTGTGCCGACTTGGTTCAACATTACTTGGCAACAGGGAAAGTGGGGCAAGTTGCACTGGTGCATTTGTGTCTCCCATAAAAGTAGCTTCACTTGAAATCACTTTGTGATTTTGCACGGTAAAACGTCTGCTGAAGTGTCAGATTTTTCTTTAACTCTTCTGCTTTCTGTATCTTGTGCATTGCATTCAGGTCTTTCAGGTTATCTTGATGTTTTGTCTCATAGTGCCGTCTTAGATTAAATTCTGTAATTACAGCCACATTAGCTCCACAAATGAGACACACGGGTTTACCGGCAATGTCAGTAAACATATACTCAGCCTCCCATCGGTTTTTAAAGGCTCTATGTTCAGAATCAACTTTTCTCTTCAGCATTGTGTGGGCTAGCTTCGCAATAACTTGCAGCATCATAAGCTAGACTTGATTAACGGTAAGTGTTCGCAAGGCAGCTGAAGCGCTGCATTTTGGGATCTGTAGTTTATTGTGTTACCAGCGCTTCATATCCCCGGGCCATTAATAACAATAATATATAAAATGATTTCGCGGGCCGGATATAATTACACGCCGGGCCAGATGTGGCCTGCGGGCCTTGAGTTTGACACATATGGACTAAATAGAACTTGAAAAGATAGATCGAATTGACTCGCACTACAGTACATTGAGCCCGCGTGCTATTGTGGTTTTGCCTGCGTGCTTAAATGAGTTACCCTCCCCTCGCTCTTACTTTTTTACCGTTCATCTAATGAATACACTGAGTATGGCTTTACCAAAACAATCATTGATCGCGAATAAAGTATCCATTATTCATAAAGCTTCAATTGGTGATCTGTCTTTCTGCGTTAACCACATATTTTTCATACGTCTCAAACCAAGGGGATGCGAGGCTAAAATGAATCGGGAAGCACGCGTACATACTCAGTGCATCCCCTCTCGGGAATCGAACCTTGGACACCGGCGCTAGAGGCGAAGCCTCTACTATTGCGCCACAGCGTGTGGTTTGTCTATTTGAGCGTAGCAGTGTAATTCGGTTTTGTTCAGCACTCTTTGGAACTGTTGCTTTTTGTCTGCGCACTGCGTCAGTTCACGTGATCCGCTGACTATAGTTTTATATGTCACTCGCTCGCTTCTAATTGTTTCGCTGCCTTCATAATTATATAATGTATGTTTCTTCAGCGGTTTTTGGAGCTCTTCCTGGTTTTCTACGTACTGCGTGATTATGTGGCAGGTGTGATGATGTCACACGAAACTCCGCCCCCTCACGGCTTTCAAGCTCAACTCCATTACAGTATATGCAGAAAAATAGCTTCCAGTTATGACCATTATGCGTAGAATTTCAAAATGAAACCTGCCCAACTTTTGTAAGGAAGCTGTATGGAATGAGCCTGCCAAATTTCAGCCTTCTACCTATACGGGAAGTTGGAGAATTAGTGATGAGTCAGTGAGTCAGTGAGTCAGTGAGTCAGTCAGTCAGTGAGGGCTTTGCCTTTTATTAGTATAGATATACACACACACACACACACATATAAACATATATACATATACATATATACATATAAACATATTTACATATACACATATCTACACATACACATATCTATATATATATATATATATACATATACACATCTACATATATATATATATATATATATATATACACTGTCACAAAGTTGAGACATACTCAATAAAAGGTTTGGGGCAGCCACCAGTATAATCTCGTAACCCAGCTGCAAAGTTGTTCTTTTTATAAAGATACAGCACTGAAGTGCATACAATGAGTCCAAGACAAGACTGAGGGAAAAGGGCAGGCTTTTAAAGGGGAAGACAGGAAGTGAGGTCATAAGGATCGGGCATGTGTTCATCGCTCATTGGATCAGGCCCCGGACATGACATCAGGGGGGCCGGAGCTGGTAAGGTCTGTTTCCATTGGTTCGGTCCAGGACGTGATGTCAAAAGAGCCAGGTGGAGTCTCCCAGGAATGGTCTACAGGTAAGTAAGAAAAAGAGTCAATGCACTCTGCCACATCTCCGAACTGCCTTCTTTTAATGCCTTTAGCTGCCTCCCATGCGCACGTGTGTGACAACACATATCAACATATATATATACACATACATATACATACATACATATACACACACATATACATATATACATACATACATAAAGATAAATATATATACACGCATACACATACATACAGTGTATACACTGCTCACAAAAATTAAAGGAACACTTTAAAGAAACATATTAGATACATCAGATCTCAATATGAAGTTGGATATCTATACAAATCTATATCTATCTATACAAATAACGACAGGGCAATGTCGTTTTGTTAGGAACAAAAGGATGCCAAGTCTTTTTTTGGAAATAAAAGTTTTCTGCCTACAGAGGGCTCAATTGTGTAGACACCCTAAAATCAGAGTGAAATGAAGATGTGGCAGGCTAGTCCATTTTTTCAAAAACTTAATTTCTGCTACTCAAAATGCTTTTCAGTATCTTGTGTGGCCCCCACGAGTTTGTATGCATGCTTGACAACGTCGGGGCATGCTCCTAATGAGACGACGGATGGTGTCTTGTGGCATTTCCTCCCAGATCTGTATGAGGGCATCCCTGAGCTGTTGTACAGTCTGAGGAGCAACCTGGCGGCGCCTAATGGACCGAAACATAATGTCCCACAGATGTTCTATTGGGTTTAAGTCAGGGGATCGTGAAGGCCATTCAATTGTTTCAATTCCTTCATCCTCCAGGTACTGCCTGCATACTCTTGCCACATGAGGCCGGGCATTGTCGTGCATTAGGAGGAAACCAGGACCTACTGCACCAGCGTAGGGTCTGACAATGGGTTCAAGGATTTCATCTCGATACCTTATGGCAGTCAGAGCACCATTTCCTACGCAGTAGATGTCTGTGCGTCCCTCCATGGATATGCCTCCCCAGACCATCACTGACCCACCACCAAACCTGTCATGTTGAACGACGTTGCAGGCAGCATATCGTTCTCCTTGTCTTCTCCAGACTCTTTCACGTCTATCACAGCTGCTCAGGGTGAACCTGCTCTCATCTGTAAAAAGTACAGGGCGCCAGTGGCAGACTTGCCAATTCTGGTGTTCTTGAGCAAATGCCAGTCGAGCTCCACGGTGCTGGGCAGTGAGCACAGGGCCCACTACAGGGCGTCGGGCCCTCAGGCCATCTTCATGAAGTCTGTTCCTGATTGTTTGGGTAGAGACATTCACACCAGTGGCCCTCTGGAGGTCATTCTGTAGGGCACGAGCAGTGCTCAGCCTGTTCTGCCTTGCACAAAGGAGCAGGTATCGGTCCTGCTGATGGGTTGAGGACCTTCTACGGCCCTGTCCAGCTCTCCGAGAATAACAGCCAGTCTCCTGAAATCTCCTCCATGTTCTGGAGATTGTGCTGGGAGACACATTAAACCTTCTTGCTGCAGCACGTGTGGATGTGCCATCCTGGAGAAGTTGGACAACCTGTACAACTTCTGTAGGGTTAAGGAATCGCCTCATACTGCCAGTAGAGATAATTACTCAAGCCAAAACTAGCACGAGTGGAAAACCAGCCAAAAAAGATCAAGAGGGAGAAACTTGAAATGACCTCCACCTGTAAAACCAGTCCTGTTTTGAGGGTTTTCTAATTGTTGCCACTTTAGTGCACCTGTCGTTAAGTCCATGAACACCAATACAGCTGAAAGTGATTAACAATGACCTCAGCTGCTTAACCAACCAGAAAATTATCAGACAGGTTTAATTGATTTCATGCCAGGCCCAATAAAAAAAGTGTTCCTTTAATTTTTGTGAGCAGTGTGTATATATATATACATACATACATTCATACACACACATATATACAGTATATATATATACACACAGACACATATATACATATATATACAGATATACATATATATACATATCCACATATATATATACACATATATATACATATCTACATATATATATATACACATACATACATACAAACATACATATATATCCACATATATATATATACTGTATATAGCAAAATCCCCGCGCTTCACATCGACGAAGAACTGCTTTTAAGTTTTTATTAAGAAGAAAAGAAAACCTTTTTAAACTGAGGGAAAATATAGCAATAACTATCTGTTAGGGATCTCTTTGTATACCACGTTGTCAGTTCAGCACTCCGGTTGTAATATGACCAAGTTGTGCACTGAGATTACTTTTGAGAATGCAACGTACAGTTTTGTCCAGGAGGAAAGCAATGTTGCCTCAAATGCATGGCAACCTTTTGTAGGGTGTGTCCCTGAGACTTATTAATTGTCATCGCGAAGCAGAGCCTTACTGGAAATTGGAGGCATTTGAACTGAAATGGGAGATCAGAGGGTATAACGGTGATGTGAGGAAAACATTCAGAGTGTGGCGCTCTGCTGTTTTTTTGTGTAGCTGCCGTCACACAGCTTCTCCGCTGCTTTATAAACGAACGCCATATAAGACCGTCGTTTCTCCTTGCTTCACGGTTCTGTACTGTTTTATTGTTCATTTATTACGATTGTTATAGTTATTGTGTAGCTATTCGAGACTTACTTTACTGTTCAGGTACCCATTTCCTTTATTTAATCCGCGGCTTGTACGCTATTTTTTGTTCGTTTATTACGATTATAGATATTTATTGATTCCCTTCTTTAGCTGACGGCCTGCTCATATAAGGCGCTCCGCTGGTTTTTTGTGAAGCAGCCTTTACACAGCTTCTCCACTGTTTTATAAACGAACGACATATAAAGTCATCCTTTTTCCTTGCTTTGCCAAGGAAGCTGCCTTTTTATTTAATCCACGGGTTCTCCGCTGTTTTATTGTTCATTTATTACGATTATTATAGTTCTCTTTATATATCACATTGTCAGTTCAGCACTCTGGTTGTAATAAGACGAAGCTGCGCAAGCTCACTCTTGAGAATGCAACGTATAGTTGTTCAGGAGAAAAGCAATCTTGCCTGAAATGAATGGCAACCTCTTGTAGGGTCTGTCACTGAGACTTCTTACTTTTCATCGCGAAGCAGAGCCTTACTGGAAATTGGAGGCATCTGAATTGAAATGGGAGATCAGAGGGTATAAAGAAAATGCGAGGAATACATTGAGTGTGGAGAAACTCTAGAGACACCATGTGTATTAACTTGTGGATTTTTCTGTGAGTATTTGGTGGCAGCGTGACAAAGTTGCTTCCGCAAGACCGCGTTAGCTGTGGAGCTCAGCTCGGAGCATATTCTTTTCCTACCTTGTCAATTGTGTAATGCATTTTTTGAACAGGTTTGATGCATGGAAGTGATCACTCGTACTGTGTTCAGTCAGTTCACGTGAGCTGCTCTCTTGTGTGATGTTGCGATGTCCACGGCTTTATTTAATGTTAGCTAAGACCCGGCACTTAAAAGTTTCTCGCTACAGCAATTTTAACTCCGTTACAAAGTGATCCAAAGTCTCGTTTATACCTCGTGTCTTCTCATTAAACTTGTATCTCGCGAATAAAGTATTTGGCGTTTTTCTTCAGTGCTCTTTGGGAGCTCTTCCTTCTTTTCTAGGTACTACGGTTACAGTCAGTTCACATGATTACGTGGGAGGCGTGATGATGTCACACGCAGCTCCGCCCCCCACGGCTGTCGGGCTAACGTCCATTACAGTATATGGAGAAAAATAGGTTCCAGTTATGACCATCACGCATAGAATTTTGAAATGAAACCTGCCCAACTTTTGTAAGTAAGCTGTAAGGAATGAGCCTGCCAAATTTCAGCCTTCTACCTACACGGGAAGTTGGAGAATTAGTGATGAGTGAGTGAGTCAGTGAGGGCTTTGCCTTTTATTAGTATAGATAATATATTGTAATTAGGATAAAATGAGTCAAACAAGGTTTGGGGATAGCCACCTTGTATACTTGAGAAAGCTGTCAGAAAGAGAATGCCAAAAGAGGCACATTTTTACAGACAGGAGTCTAAAACAGAACTGACCAACAACTTGTAGGCTGGTCTATACATATGGCTGAGTGGAGAAAGAGGTGGAGTCAGGGAGGCTGTAACAGGAACTGACATGGCAGGAAGATGGGTTTTGGGTACCAGATATGATGTCATCAGAGAGTGCCGGAAGTGACGTCGACAGTGGGTGGACTGTGGTAATGTCATTAAGAGGCAGGGTCTTCAGCTGGTGTGCAGAGAGACAAAAGGAGAAAGGGTCAGGTGACAGCGCCAACCCATGGTCCGAATGAGCAATAACACTATTTGAGCCTATAAACCTTCTCTCATGCACATGTTTGTGATAATACAGTATATATGAATAATGTATCCAAAAAAGCTGCTGTAAATAAAGGGAATTTGCATTCAAGACGTAACATAAGAAGTACTTCAATACCTTGAACTCTTCATCATGTTCCTCAAACCATTCCTGAACAATTTTTGTAGTGTGGCAGGGCACATTTTCCTTCTGAAAGAGGCCACTGCCATCAGGGAATACCATTGCCATGAAGGGGTGTACTGGTCTGCAACAATTTTTAGGTATATTTCATTTACATGTTAAAGGGCAGAGTGGTGGCTCTAAGGCTTGGGATCTGCGCCAGCAAGGCAATTGCTTCGTCTGGGGTATGATGTTAACCTGAATTCAGCCCTGAAATCAGGTCCCCCAACTTGCAGGGAAAATTCAGGGGTTCCGGCCACTGCAACAAACCTCACACTGTTCCAGTATGGTGCTGAGGTGTCACCCATTGCACGCCTGCACTAGGGTCCCAACCTGGGTGATTCATCATGTGGTGGTTGTCAAAGTAGCATTCACACGAATGCCAGGGCCCAGGGTTTCTCAGCAGAACATTACCCTTATCTTTACCATCTTTTCCCAAAGTAAATAATACACACACACCCAGTCATCCATTCACGTTATGTAAACAAAAACATGATTCATCAGATCAGGCAAACTTCTTCCATTGCTCCATGGTCCAATTTTGACACTCACATGCCTATTGCTGGCACATCAGGTGGTGGATAGGGGCACTCTGACTGGTATGTGGCTATGCAGCCCCATGCACAGGTGTGTTACAGAGTAAAGTTTTTCAGCAATTTCTGCTACAGTAGCTCTTCTGTGGGATCAGACTGGGCTAACCTTTGCTTCTCACATGCATCAATGAGCCTTAGGAGCTCATGATTCTGTCACCAGTTCACCAGTTGTCCTTCCTTGGAGCACTTTCGGTAGATACTAACCACTGCATACAAGGAACACCACACAAGACCTTTCATTTTGGAGAAGTGTTGACCCAGTCATCTAGTCCTCACAATTTGTCCCTTGTCAGAGTTGCCCATATCCGTACACTTGCCCCAACATGTCACCTTCAAGAACTGACTGTTCACTTGCTGCCTAATATCTCCCACCCCTTGACAAGTGCCATTTTAATGAGATAATCAATGTTATTCATTTCACCTGTCAGTGGTTTTAATGTTGTGGCTGATTGGTGTATTGTGCCCTGTGCTTGATCCATGGATTAATACCTACCCTGCACCTGGTGCGGTCAGCATATATTACAGCTGCTTGTGACACTGAAGCAGAAAATGCAGTTCAAGAAAGTGAATGGATGTAAACATGCAGTAATTGTGGATTCATAGCAGCCAGCATTTATCATTTACCAGAATATTTAACAAGCTTCTCACACTCTGGAAGTTCTTCAGATGTCTCCTTCTCTCTGTCAGTTGAGGCAGTGCTTACTATGCTATGATTTCAGCCTCACTTGATTGGTCTGTGTGATTTGAAATGCCTTCTTAGTACTTTAGAGTCCTCTTTGTGTGGTAACATGTGTCCATTCTAACAATGTGTCACTCTCAGGGGTTAAGAAGCTAGCTATATAAACTAACTTGAACCATTGAAAAAATCACATTTCATTTTGATAATATCCTACAACAGGAACTTGACACCATACAAATGAGAACAAAAACAGATCCCAGAAAAAATGTTTTCTGTTTTCTCTCTTTTCAAAGTTATTCTAAAAAGCCTCGCAAAAAAGATGATTCTAAAATAAGGCAACTATGATCTCATGTCCAAGCTATGTCACAGCAGCAGCTGTTACAGCTCACAGCATAAGTGTAAAAAGTCAATGAAGTATCAACAAATGTCTGCTAAGTCTGTAAGCAACAAAAATATCCTGACATTACTCAAATTATGGATCAGCGTCCAATCTAAGGTTAGTTCCTGCCCTGCACCAAAAGCTAACAGAATAAGCTGGTTCAAACAATGAAGTAACAAATGTATTAGCTTTCCCTTCTCATAAATAGTTCCATGCAAGAAATGAGATCCTGTGTTTCACAACTTCTTCAATATTCAGTCTCTGGCAGCAGTGGATATGTGAATAAATAAGTATGAAATAAATCAAAGTTCAGCACAAAAAATATTCTTATATGCTGCTTTCCTTTCTCAGTTTCTCTTAGTTGTATGGCTGCTTTTCTTTCTTCATAACACACTTTCTGCCCAAGATGCTGTTTGTCATTAGTATGAGAAAGGAGTGTCCAATGACATTATGAAATTCGACTTTAATGCTGAATTTTTACTACATCAGCCACTTATCCTGAGGAGACTTTGCCAGCTGACCAGCCTAAGAGATGACATAATGGGACACATAAATTAAATTAAACAATATATTATTAATAACATTTTCTAAAACTTGAAATTTAAATAAATTATTATCTAAGTGCTCTAGCTATGAAACAGTTGTACTCCAGATTCCCTGTATTAAGCAGCCAGGATGTTATTTGTCTACGAATAATTTTCTTGAAATGCTGTGATTGGAATCAAATGCATTATGCTGTGTATCGATTTACAGACTCATCATAAAGATATATAAAATAGAGACTGTAGATCGATCTGCAGGAAAATACGCAGTGCTAGCACAAATCAGAAAATGAAATGTAATCTATTACAATGTACATTGGCTAAATTTATTTAATTGAATTAATTACTAGAGATGGATGAGCTCCAGCTCAAAAAAAATGTGTGTTACTGACAAGTTCAGAAATTTCATAAGCTAGACTGAGTTATGATTGTAGGGAGATGATGAAAGAAGGGGAGAGGTCTGCTCCACGGTGCCATGGATGGGTGTGGGATGAATGTGCATAAGAGTGAGGTTGACTTTCCAGTATGTCAGAGGTACTTGGATAACTGTTTATGACACATTCTTTAATATCTGAAATTCAGGTTACCTTAAATGGTGGCATATAAAAGAGCTTAGAGGACTATGTGGGCCTTGTTGGGTATGTAATTAACTTGGACTACGCACATAACATCATCTAAATTGCGTGCATGATCTTCCTAGGTCTAAATTAGACACTGGGTTTCTTTGGTGTCAGAGTATCCCTTTGCTTCCATTGTTTGAACTCAGGGTTTATGGTTCCCAAATTTGGTCCTGGGGACCCACCTTGGCTGCAGGTTTTTGTACCATCCAGATTCACAATCCATGATAACTGATCTCATGTAGAAAATTAGTCAAAATTATGTTAACATTGGAATGGCAGAAACAATTTATTCACAAAATATACTTTATACGTGCAAAATGATTTACAGGAATGTCTCAACCTGTTCACCATCATGTTCAACACATGTACCATGTGGCACATAAATTGCCCACAAAAATTGTATGTAAGTATATACATAGCAGTACTATTAGTGTTAACATAATTTTGACCGATCTTGTAATCATTTGGTATTTTTTCTCTTCCCTTATTTTACATTCAGAAAAGCACAGGAGTATAAACTTTACATTTATAAGACATTTAGAAATATTTCTTTCTGCTATAGCTTTCAATGCTTACCTCTTCTTTAAAAATTTTTCCTATTATTTTGCCCATTTCCTGTGAAGTTTACTCCCTTTATTGTATCCTAATAATGGCAATTAAAAATAAGTAGAGAAGATACCTGGCAAATAACACTTAACGATGAAATGCTGCAACTACTTCAGAGTCAGAGCCGCTAATTAGTAAATGGATTAAATAACCAGAATACTTGGAAAAGCAGGATAAAATTCAAAATTAAATTATCGTTAAAGAGTAAAAAAAAAGCTACATTATCCCCATATAACTGCACATTTTAATAAATATTTACCAAAGTTAATTTTGTAATTTCTATGTTGACTCCTAAAAGTGGTGGTTCTGAAGCTAAGGATCTGCACTGATGCCTGGAAGTGGCCAGTTCAAATCCCATTACTGCGATCCCGGCTCTACTTCAGTGGCCAATTGAGCATGGCCCTTAACCAGAAAATTGCTCCAGGGCTGCTGTACAATTGCTGACCCTGCACTCAGACCTCCAAAGGTCATGCGAAAATGCAATTTCCACTTGGAAATTGAAAATGTATATAAAAAAACCACAGAAACTGTAAAATAACAGCTCTCTTAATTAGGTTAGAACAACAATTAAAAACAGAAGTTGGTTGGAACAAAAACCTGAAGCCACAGCGGGTCCCCAGAATAAGTTTGGGCACCACTACTCTGGGTTATAGTGATATATACAGGTTTTCTTTTCAAGGCATGAAAAGCTTTGAAAACTTTTAACAATCCAAATTCTTAAGCTCTTGATTATGCCTTTGAACATAAAATGCAGTGATGCTCCATTTCTGGAATCAATATTCTGCTCAGACTTTGCTCATGTTTAATGGTTGGTGAACACAGAAGGCATAATAATTCCCCACAGTATGTGCTATCTCATTCATTGCCATTTGTTGATTCATCATTTTCATTTTCTGCAAGGCTGGCCAGACCATTGGTTATCTTTATTCTGACATGATTGAATACTGCAAACCTATCTCTTATGTATGGCATATAAAGCAGACTGGTCCTGGTTACACTGATCACCAAAGTCGCATTGTCCTTTAGTATTAGAAATTTGACTGAAGCACAATATCATTTTGACCTGGTTCTAGGACAAGCAGCATTCAGTATAAACCACAAATTCTAGAACTTATAATTTATGTATTTTAGTATGCAGGGGCCACTGGCAAAACCAGTACTTACAAGTACAGGAGGAGACTACTGAAAAAAGTTTTACTGACACTCAAACCAAAGAATCTGGTCCTGGGTCCACACAGTTGTTCCCTTGATTGCTTTCATTGGCAGCACATCTACTCTTCATTGGGCAAATTCAGGCAACATGCGAAAATAACAAAAGTAGTGTCAGTAATAACTTCATAAAGCAAACCAAATATACTGGAGGCTGATGAAGCATCTCTTTGAATCTACAATTCTGATTTTTGTGCTGGTGATTTGATGAAATTTCATCTCATCTCATCTCATCTCAATTGTTTTGAGGGTTGTGACAGCAGCAGGTCAAATAGGTCAGCCGAGACTTCCCTGTTTCCATCTATAAATTCCAGCTTTTCCTGGGGAATTTCCAGGCATTTCCAAGCCAGGAGCAATACCTTTGTAAGCCAGGACCTTGCCTTTGTTTGAAATAAATGTTAGCAGTGGAAACAAATACTTCAATCAGTGGTTCAACTTCAATTGTATATATTTTTGTTGAAATGGGGAATACATAGTATTATTTTCACTAAAAGTATACAGTACATCAGAATCACTTTATTGCTAGTATATGAAACATATCAGGATTGACTTTGGTTAGGTGTAAAACATTGGATACAAGACATTACCAACTCAAGACTACACAATTTCCTCCCATAATTTACCTGCAACTTTGCAAACCACTACACAAATGCAACAATTTCTTGGACAAAAACATTTACAAGCTATAATAGTACAATAAAATAAGTAGAAAAACTATACAATATAATATAGATCTCAAATAGTAAAAGTTGAGCAAGTATGAAATATTTATAAATAAACAAACAGCACAGTCACCAGCTATATGTTACAAAAAAACAGTTAGGATTAACTCAATGTAAGTTAGCTTAGGATCTGAAAAATCTTAGGAAAGAAGCTGTGGAGATAGTATGTAGTTTGTGTCATAATAGACCTGTACCTCATCTGTGATGGCAATCTAATGAACAGAGGGCTGCTAGGATAGGTGGAGTCGGCTGCAATCTTTCCAGCTCTCTTTTTTGCTCTGGCGATGAACAGATCTTTTAATGTTGGGAGACAACAGCCAATGATTTTCTCAGCTATACAAATCACCCCACTGCAACCGACTCTTAGAAAGAGTAAAAATGTAACAATATACGCCTTGATATGCCAAGCTTCTTAAGCTGGTAAAGGAGGAACAATCTCTTCCTGGCTTTCTTGCTGATGGAGGTGTTGTGCTTGTCCCATTTTAATGTATTAGTGAAAGTAGTCACCAGGAATTTAAACAACTGAACCACAAACACAGTTTGGCCATTAATTTGCAAAGGTGGACAGTTAGTGACATGTCAGTGGAAATAAGTCCGTGTTTCCACTGGCTTAATAACTTGGAGCTCAAAGTTATTAAAAGAACACCATTCTACAAAATGGCCTATCTCTGTCTGATAGAAAGACTCTGAAGCAACTCTGGAACAATGGTATTGAATGCTGAGCAGAAACCCACAAACATACATCATATTCAGTAAACCATGAACTTCTGTACAGCAATATTGTGGAAAACAAAGAGGTTTAGAACTTTTCAGCACTACAAAATAAAACAATGAACTGGATGGCATCAACTCCATTGTTATTTTAATTAAAGATCAATGATTACTTTATATTGAAAATACAAATGAAGGCTCCATTTCAAACCATAAAGGTTTACAAAGAATTCAAATAGCAAGCAAATATGCATTTAAAAGAAAAAAAAATACTTGCATCCTGTTGGCAGGGCATTATTTACATGCATTAGATCATTTGGATTAGGTTAGCCAGACTTTATTATCCCAGAGAGAATTTTGTTTGCAGCAAGAGAAAAAAAAAAAAACATAGGCCACTGTTACACAGGTCAGTGCCAAAGTACATCAAGAAATGGGACAAAGGTAGGTACCAAAATGTAGCCCACAAGACACTTGTGGTCTTTCAAAGGCTGTCTCCTCAATGTCCCAAAGTAGATTTCTCAGTCAAAATGCACTCACTGGTGTAAATGTCACTCTGTATTCTCTCTCTGTCCATAAGGTTACTGAGATCATAATATTCAAATTGCATGTAAATGCAAAGTATTGTCTTTGCATTTTATATCCTCCTCCTGTATTAAAGTCATTTAAAGTTGTTCATAAGACACTGACACTGACTCTTGTGTGCCCTCTATCAGTTATTACTTCTAATTTGTTCCTGCTCTTTGCAGAGCTTATTGTTTCATATTCTGTCTTGATACCAAGTCATAATGTATACTGTTCCCACTGTGTCATTGTGTCTCAGAATATTTCTGACACCATTTATTTAAATCTAAACTGTAACCTTGCATTGTATTTTAGTTTGTTTTGTAAAGTTCCTTATTATGGTGATAGCTATGACGGGAATAGTATAAAACAATGATTGTATGGTTGGTTGACTGAAAACACTGCTGTGGACATTATGAAGACTGGGCCAAAATCAGATCTCTGTTGCCTGATCTATGCATGCTGGAAGAAACTGTTTTCATATTTTGTTAACTCAGTTCAGGGTTGCCTATCATAGCATTACTGAGTACACAGTGGGAACCAGTGCTAGACAAGGCACCTTCCCAGCAATGGCATTTTTAAAATTAACAACTTAAAATTTATTTTCTATATATTATGTATATAATGTTATTTCTTTTCTATTTACTCATCATTCTCTGCAACACTGAATTATAATGTTATTGTTTAAAGTGTTTGCATGCTTAAGTGTAGATTTATCAAAGGACTTCAGCTTACTTGTCAACATTTCAGTTTTTTTCTATGAAATATTACAATGATTAGTGCTTTTAAAAAGCAATCATGGATACAAAAATAGTTATTTGAGCAAGAGCAAGATATTTTGACATCCTGTTGGTTTTAGGTGGAGCAACAAGAAATGCAAAGATTAATTCTAGCAGCATTTCACAACCGCTTCAAAATAAGCGGCATAAACCCAAAACAACTAAGTAAAAGAAAACAAGCTACAGGTCCTGTTCATGTCAGATAATTGGTACGCATTCAACCTGTTTAGGGTGCTGTGCTGTGTGAAATGTGCTACACAAAAGCTGGAAAAAATTATTGACCTAAACAATAAATTGCACATGAAGTATAAGAGACAGTAAAAAATATAACCCGTATCTAAATAAACTACAGCATAGAACTTTTCAAAAATAATTATTTAATAAAAAATCATGCATCAGATTGTTCTCACGGAACACGTTTAATGTTGTACTAGCAGAAGGCATTTTGGTAGCCCTCCACACATAAAATAAGTCCAAGGAAGTGTGGTATATGGCCGGCTGCTCATCCCGGCCAATACTCCCAGGCTGCCAGATGGAGCCCTCCCTGCAGCATGGAGGTGCCCCGAATGCCAGTAGGGAATCATGGACAATGGAGTTTTTCTTCACAGCCCTGCTGGATACCGTGGGGGCCGCAAGGGGACGCTGCAGGGAGGCCCAAGGATTTGTACTTTTCATATAGCCGGGAAGTAATTCACAATCATGGGAACGGAAGAGATGATATACTTCTGAGCTGAAGAAAAGAGGAGTTTTGATCTGACCCGGAAGTGCTAAGAATCACATGGACTGGTAGATCAGAAGCACTTCCGGGTCAAGGACTTTAAAAAGAACTGTGGGAGATCCCAGGGTTGAGCCGAGTTGGGAGGAAGGGTAACTGAGCTGCTGGGAGGTGTGGAGGATTATTGTTATTATGAATTGTATTATAATTATTGGATTATTAATGTATTATTGGATAGTGGAGGCGGAGGTGCTTTGTGCACTTTATTGTCCGAATAAAATAATTTATTGGACTTTTACCTGGTGTCTGGCGTCTGATCTGAGGGTTCAAGGGGACGACAGCGCCCCCTATCTGTCACAGAAGCTAATATAAAGCTTATAATGATAGATGCATCAACATATTAAGCACAAGGGTAGGATGAGAGCAAGAAGGATACAAAGTACAAAATCAAAGTGAACAGAAACAGAACCCTGCTACCCTCTGGGCCAACCTCTCCCTTCTTCAAGTCTCTGCCTGTTTGGTGGGTTAGCTTGCCTACGTTCGCATTTACAATATACCAAAGCGCTCCCTTTCTCACTTGTAATAGCCTCTTCCTCCTGATTCTAGCCACAAACTGGCTTTGCTCTGGCTTTAAATCTCACCAGTTCTGGGTTCAAGAAGTGCACTGCTTTTGCAGCAGAAACACTAGGCTAGAACTCCATTGAATGGCTCTAACCCTGCAGTTGCCTATAAAGATCCTGGTCCAGGGCCAATACTCTGCTTAACCCTATCTGAGGGATAGAAGACTACTGGCCTCCTGCTATTCCTACCTCAATGTATTTTGGATCAAGCAGTCTGATCTCAGCATTCTTAGCTCTAAGCTCTGTAATGGCACCTGCTGACCAGTTGATCTGTCATTATTCGCTGTCCTAATTGTCCCTGTAGCATAGGGTGACTGATGGGTTTAGCAAACCCATAGAAACATTGTTTACTTCTTCCTATTCTGTGTGACCTTCTCTTCCCTGTTTTCTTCTGTCTCTTAATGCACTTTTGGAGGATTCAGCTAACAAGTAGCATACCATCCACTATCAGCTTCAGTATTCACACACTGGTATGTAGAGAATCTCTAACTGAGCTCTGAGGAATCTAAAAGAAAAGTTGCAGTTGACAGTGAAAAAAGTTTTTAAATTAAGCAGTAAAATTAGACTTGACTGACATTTTCACGGTTTCCCTTGATGTGTTAATGGATCAAATATAAATCTTGTTGCTAAATATAAAATCTGTTAATTAGTTTGATAATAATAAATGTAGAGAAGTGACTGCAGACCTAGAAGCAGTTGTTTGAATGAAAATTTTATGACACTTTAGTAACAAAAACAATACTTTTGCTTAATACTTACAATATAAAGTCAACGGAAATTTAATACCAGAACAAGGGGAACATTAAACCAAGAATTAGATTTCTGTTAGAGGAAGATATGCAGATGCGCTTCACTATTTAATAATTAAAGCCTAGATTATTATGCAACACATGCAAATTTGCACTAATTTCAGCATTTAACTTTTCTTTCTTTCCATTGATGAATGTAAAAAGACAAGAACTTCAAGGGACTACCATATTTAGTATCAACTGGGCCTGTTTGATACCCACGTCTGGATTTTGTATGTGAGACATAAAACATTTGGCAGACTGCCCCTGGAGCCACCAATTCATATTGACTTAAGAAGCTGGGGGTGGTGGTGGTTACGGGGGAGTCACCTCTCAACATTTCTTGTCAAATTTAACATCATTTTATGTTTCCATGATCCCTGATACAACCGATGATTTACCACGGTATCTCATTTGAGGTGGGGCTGAGGTCCATATGAACAACAAGCCAAGTCACTATTGTCATATCCTTTAACACAATTGTACAGATGAGGGAAAAAATTGTGGCCAAGGTCCACAGTAGTAGGTCAATAATAATTTATGTACAAATTTAAACAACAGCCTATACACACAATAAATACATTTAAATCTCAATTTATCAGTCACACATTGTACAAAATATATTCATTACATAAGTAACCACTTAGACATGACTGACAATTAGTAAACTATACAATGCATACTTGTAACATAAAATAGTTGTGGTGCAATGGAATATAGGGATGAAGAAACAGAGCATGAATGTAAGGCAAGGGTGGGGTCTTCATAAGGGTTTGTACCAGACACTATACAGAATTCAACATCTTAACAGCTTGATGGAATAAGCTGTTTTGGATTCTCCTGGTCCAGGACCTGATGAAGTGGTTTCATCTGCCTGAAGGGAATAATATGAATAGTTCATGACTCAAAAGACTGGGGTAAATGATGATTTTCCTGGCCTTCATTACATACTGCCTGACATACACTTTATGTCTTTTTAGGTTAGGAACGTCACCTTCAATGAACGTTGGGAAGAACTCATTACCATCTGCAAGGATTGGGTTGGAGAGCAGGGCAGTTCCCATACCAGGCAGTGACACAACCAGTTAGCATGATTTCAATGCTGTAGATCTAAAATGATCTGAGGGTGTGCAGGCTTAAGCCAATCAGTTCAGTTTTCTGAACTGCCTTCTTCACACACTTTTCTAGTGTGAACAGTCCATGTGAGGTGCCGATCAGACAGGAAGTTCAGGGTCCAGCTGCATACAGAGTTGTTTGGATCCAAAACCCTGAGCTTGCTGTCAAGCATGGAGGGAATTGTAGTATTAAATACCAAGCTGTAATCTAAAAAACAGAATTCTGGCATAGGTGTCTCTTTTGTCCAGGTGGGAGAGGATGGTGTATAATGTCAGGGCAATCGTATCATCAGTGGAACTGTTCTGACAACAGGATAACTGTAGTGGGTCTAATATGGCAGGCAACATGGGGCAGATAAAGCCTCTGACGTATTTCTCAAAATTTTTTACTTACAATGCGGTTTAGAGAAACAGACTAGCAGTCATTTAAACAAGATACTGTAGTGACTTTAGGTACAGGGCCAATGGTTAACATTTTCCTTTGATGGTGTTTTTATATATCACCTGTGTCAGTGTCTAATTAATTGATAAATTTATCATCAGATTAAGTTATTGTGTTTTTGAGTGGGAGAGATTGAAAATGTGAACAAAATATGTAAAGTTTTATAGCTAAAATATGTTCTTATTCACAATCTAACACTATGCCAAAAATGGCTAAGTCACAAGGAAAGCCACAATCCAAGTCAAATGTAAATACACTAGTCAAAGTACTATATCTCTTTTCATTTGTTTATTTTCTGTTTGCTAGCATGCTAGAGCAAAGTTTAGACAGAGTTGTTTTGTGGTTTGAAACAAATCGCCTGACATCACGGGAAAAGTTGATACATACACATGACAGTGATGAATGCTGCATAGTGACAGTATGTGCTTGTGAAGATCTGTTGTGCTTTTTAGTGATGCCATCAACATGTGATACAAACTGTTACCAAATTAGTCCAGCTTAAAAAATTCAACAGAAGTTGAGAATATCACTCAATTCCAACAAAGTCTACATGAGCGCTGGACAGCCACATCATTTTCCTGTGCCACACATTCAATCTCACGTTACAAAAGCTAGAAGACCTATGATCATGATATCCATTAGAGCTTGGATAAACTCTGAATGCAAATAAATGTAAGTTTAATTTGTTTACCTTTGTTCAATAACTCAGTAATAACAAATAAACTCTGCAATATTCAACTATACCCAATTATTTTCAGCAATAATAGATCCAGAGAAAGCTTAACATCCAATTAATAACAATATCCTTAATAAAGTGAGTCTTTTTAGAATCATTAAATTGTAGAAAACAGTAAACAATGTGTGCAAAAGCTTCAGTGTCTTTGTGCTTGCTGAAGAGAAGACATGCCATTTTCGATTGTAGAGCTTATGGACATATACTGTAGGCTTGTTTAAGCTGACATTTGAAGGTGTTTGGGACTTTATTCCATTGTTAGTGCTCCTGTGAGATGAACAATTCAGCAACTGGTGATAAAGTGGTACAGTACTGCTTTGGTTTGCAACACACTCAAATCAAGAAAGTCTTCTTTCCGTTCCTGACAGTGCGTCTCTGACATTGCACATAATATTGAAATATCTGCTCATAATTTCAATTCGCTGATTATCACAACAAACAGGCTGAGGACTGTTTACACAAACATGTAACAGGACATTTAACTTTGTATTTAAGCCAGTGAAGACCACAGTCTTTAAAAATGGTCAATAATGTTCCTTATTAACATTCTCTAATTTCAATAATAAAATAACAAAATTAATTTTAGCTGTGATATAACATTTGTTCTTATTTTATTACTACTAAAACTTTTAATGACATTGACAGGAAGACCGAGGTGCTTCTTTTCCATGAGCCACCTTCTAGCCTCTTTTTATGCAAACGTAGTTTAGCCACAAACCATTTCCAGAATGTGTTTGCTTTATCTGGAGGTTAGCACGAGTGTGAAGATGGACATTCATGGCAGTGTTTGAAAATGAAAATCATTAACCAGTCACCTGTAAAAAAACATGAAGTGGATGCCAATTTTTATCAGAAGGGTATATTACAAAATGTTTTACATATGTGGGCTGAAAGATTTAAAAATAAAAATGAATAATGAGGTAACAAATTTCCATTTGCTGTATGACGTATAAAAATTGTATTTGTTCATTTTTGCCTTTTAAGACCTTTAGTTTTAACTGTGGCTTGGTTGCGTTGTTTTGTGTATGTGTAGTGGGCTAATATTGTATGTGATACAGAAAAGAGGATTTCAAGTGTGGAGACACACATATGCACTATAAAAACTTCAAGTGCACTAGCTGTGCACAGGTCTTTCATCTTCATATTAACACCCTTCTTATTTTGTGCTTTCTTTAAAATGAGCTACACAATACTTATTTAAAGCTTTGATGAGCTTTTTTTTATGTCTTGTTTATATTAAAAAGAGGTTATTTATGTAATGTGGTTATCAGCTGCACACGCATGAAGAAACTTCTGGTCATTATACTCAAGGTAGTAATGTTGTTCGTGCCATCTTCTTACTTTCAGTTTTGCTTGAGGCTCAATATACCTTGCAAAAGCAAGCGCAAGGAAAACAAATTTGACCACTGTTTGGTTTGTGGCAAACTTTATTTAAATACAATACATAACAGTATATAATAAAAATAAGTCCAAACTACGTATTACAAGTGTTGCACTGAGCCATCATCCCTAACACATCATCTAATTCAAGCAGCACATACTGTATTCACTGTGCCTTTCTTCCTGCCTTTACAGGTCATTGCCCTCTCCCTAAGGCTTGCTAACTTGTCCACCTATAATATATCATGCCACTCACCCCCTTCTTGATTTTCTCACAGGCAACCCTGGCCTCTTTTCTTCCTGCTATTTGACAACATTTGAAAATTGTACAGACTATGAAATAGAGAAGCTACTCTCTATTCAAGCAGCACACAAAATTGTTACGCTGCTGTGAAAATCAGTAGGACATAAGGTATTAATTCAAGGTCATGCTTATCATCATGTCTACATATAAAAATCACATTTTTAAATTGCTTTTCTCCTTAGAATTGTGATAATAATCTATTTCAATCAAAAGGCACAAAAACACAATAGCATGCATAGAGTGCAACACATATATACAGTTAGAAAACTGCAGTGGATTCAGAAACTGTTCAGACCCCTTCACTTTCTGCACACCTTATTATGTTGTAGATTACATTTAAATGGCCAAATGTAAAATTTTTGGCCGTCAATCCACAGCCAATAACCCATAATCAGGTCAGGTCAGGTCAGGTTGTGGAGCATGAACTGGTACACTGCGTTGCTGCACCCACCACTTGACAAAACAGCTTGGAATTCTGGTTGGCAATCCCCCAGGCAGACACGTGGTCCAGTCCCACCTTCAGGAAATGACCCTCTATCTTCCGCAGCCAGGTGTTACATGGATGTCCCCATGGCCACGGTCAGCCACTTGGGTTCTCAACAATGAGGATCCTGTTTTCCAGATCACCCTCAGGGAATTGCGCCACATGGCCGTCATGCCGTAACTGACGCCCCCTCACAATGCAGGTAATGTGCCTGACTCCATGAGCAACTGCTCATTTGACACAACGTCAAACCAGTGGTACCCAAGGATTCTCTAAAGAGACACGGTAACGAAGGAATCCAGTCTTTGTCTCAGGTCACTGGATAGCGTCCGAGTCTCACATCCATATAGCAAGACAGGAAGCACCAGGACTCTAAAGACTTGGACCTTTGTCCTTTTGCATAAATATTGGGAGTGCCACACACCCCTTTCCAGTGACCTAATGGCCTCCATGCCCCCATAATGACCAACTGAAAGCATGTTTTCATATTTATTAATAATCAAAAACTGAAATCTCTCATTTCTATAAGTATTCAGACCCTTTGTTATGGTACAGCAAATGTTGACAGGTGTATTCAGTTTGCTGTACTTATTGTGATGTATCTAGACCTTGGCTGGAGTCCACCGGTGGCAAATTGAATTGATTAGATGTTGTTTAGAAAGGCACATACCTTGGTATATAAGGTCTCACATTTCACATGGCATGTCATGGAGTTCAAGGAACTATCTGTGAACTTTTATGATCAAATCGTGCTGAAGCATATATCAAGGCAAGGGTATAAAACCATTTGCAAAGCTTTCAGTGTTCCCATGAGCACAGTGGCCTAAATAACTGTGAAATGGAAGAAGTTTGAAACTACCAGAACTCTTCATAGTGTTGGCTTTCCAACCACTTCATTTCATTCTTTCTCTCTATATATACTTTACAAAATTTTACTGCCTCCTGGTTATCAGACCTACATAATTGCAGTAGGGTAACTTTCAGGGTGTGGAGGTTTTTTGTTTGGGAAAGAATTAAACCTGCCTGTGTCCCTTCAAAATTTAGTCAAAGAGATGGCCATAGATATAAGGACCTTTGTCATGCTCTTATCTTGGTGTCTAAGTCTTTATTTGGATATTCCAGTTTTCCTCCTACATACCAGAGATGAATGTGGTAGGTTGATTGGAGACAATAAGTTATCCAAGTTTGAGTGAGTGTGAATGTCTGTGTGCTTCTGCTCAAAGCATAAATAGTTGCTGCCTTGCACTTCATGCTACAAGGATAGTCATCTGGTTCTTACATTTTGAAATTGCATTAAGCAAGTTTGACAATGCTAAAGAGGACATGGAGAGCAGCCTTTATATGATTATTTGTCATAAATAAAACTACATAATTTTAAGGAAATGGTATCAATATAAAGCCTAGCAGGCCAACTTATTAACCTCTTCCATTGTTTCAAGAGCAGCCCAAAAATGCACAAATGCCCTCAGTGTGGCATTGATCAGTGAGATCAGACAACACATTGTTGACCAAAATGTGCTTCTGACATGTTGAATGTTTTCTTTGCTTTGAGTCGTCAGACACTCAGATCAAGTTGCACCTTTGACCAGTAAGTCACCATAGACATGTTTTTGAGTGTGCTTCTCAACAAGGGTTTATTAAGGATGACCCATAAGACAAAATATCAATTCAGATTCTTATAGTAAACTTACCATTTAATAAACCAACATAGTTTACAGCTTTGATGGCAGTGGCTTGAATTAACCAACGACTCTGTAGGGGATAGTTCAAAAGACTTGATTGGAGATTCACTATTGAAAAAAATAAAAAAAAATAAAGTGCATTACTTTTAAGCTAACAGCCACTGTGAATCTTTTCTAGAGAAATAACAGTGGCCTTTTGGGGAGGGATTTAGAAATGCTTACTGTATGAGACAGCAGGGCACCTCTCTTTTATCTTGCCACAGAATTCTAGCTGGTGTCATGGGTGTCTGAAGTCAATCTCTGCAGCAATGGGTAAAGTCGAGACATACTCTGAATGGACCACAAGTCTGTCTGACTACAATAAACAATAGTGTATAAATTATAAGGCGGATTGTAAAACCATTTCTAATAATAAGCCAAAAGCAAAAACAGTCATTGCTACCTTGCTGCAAGTGAAAAGTAAAAGAAACAGTAGTGTCAAATGTGTGAGTGTCTTTACAGTGGTCAGAGAGTTTAAAAACCATAACATGTGAATCTACTTAGTTTCTTAGGAAAGTAATAATAGGCAGGTTGGCCTAATTCATCAGTAGAATTGCTGCTTGCTCTTCTTGCAGTGATTGCTTGTACTATTCATGAAAACAATGAAACAATTAAATCAGGCTGCGTTCCAAAAAACAAAGTCAACTTGACCTTTTCATCATGAACTGAAAGCAATAATCAGGCAGCTTTATGCAAGAGCTGGAAATTGCTGTCATATTTCAGTGCTGTCATGAAGTGGCCAGGGACAGTAGGCAGCTTAGAAGTGCTGTGTCCTGTCGAGTAAGGTTAGAAGCCCCAGCTCCAAAATTTAAACACATTGCTGTGCTTCAATGATTACATAGCTATTGTTATCGAGGCAGTCAATGGAAACCTTTACTTAACAGTTTCTGCGCTGTTTGCAACCCTGGCATAATGGCAAAGACACTGTGGATTAGTCAAACTGCCCTTGGAAACATTGACCAAAGGCTGCAATCAGAAATTCTGGCATTCTTTACTCACTATTTAATTAAGAAGTGGAGCTTCTCTGATTATAGTATGGAATCTGGATCTTAATCCAACTGCTACAAATAGTATAATTAATCAAAGTCAACAAAACAGGGTGTTATGTCAACAGACATCTTCGTCTGTTACTTCGAAATACATTGTTCATCATGAACACAGGGGCACAGTTGGAAACTTGTTAAGGGTAGATTCACACAAATGTTGGAAAGTTTCTCTTTATATAAAGAACCACAGATACATGGAATAAATGACCAAGCAGAGTGACAGAGAGTAGGACTTTATGGTTCTCCAAATCTCAACTTCATGTTATTTTTGTAGAACCCAGCGAGCTGGTTGGGCTAAGTGGTCCGTGCTCGTCACAATTGTTCCAATGTTCTAGCATTGCTAACTTAATATCAAAACAACATTTTAGAATGTCTTTGCAGCCCTGTATTTTTCTTTGTTGAATACAGTTGGTAATTGTTTAATCATAGTGAATAGAATTAAATTTGTACTCAGTTTAATAATTAGATATGACTTTTTCTATAACCTGTTGTTTTCTATTAATTTCCATTTCCACTCCAGCCCAACAACACATAATATTGGTTTAAAATCTCAGTTTAATGAATGTGCAACTGGTGAAAGTCGACATTTATTTGAAGCCTTAGGGAAGACTTGTAGAAACTGTTGCTGCCAAGTTAGGTTATGGTTCTCTAGCCATCAGGAATGAGATAAATCAATTGTGGAAAAGATTCAAAAACAAATCACATTTATCCGTTCATTGTTGGCTCAACTCAAGACTGACTGGAAAAGCGTTTTTTCTCCATTATTGATGTAATATAATATCTTAGAATTATTTCACTTATGTAGTATTTAAAGTATGTCAGAACTTAAACATGAAACAAATAATTTCCACTGTAAGTAATGTTTTATTAATTATTTCATTTTGGCTCTTTAAAGTTTAAATTAGAACATCAAACAGGAGACTTTAACTTTGCTCCTAAAAATTCAGTTTTAGCATTATTATAATCTAGTATTTTTATATATTAACAGTTTATTTGTATATTTTTATGTATTTTGTTATATTTATGCAGGTCAATGGGATGCAGAGACATGTCACAGGACATGTAGTTTATCTTCAGGTTCTACATGAATGAGATATATTTTCATTTAGATTTCTCAAGGACAATTTGTTTATTAATTACAAAGTAGCTTAATGCTCTTCATTTTTTGAGATCATCAACTCTGGAATTAATATCTTGTAAGCTCAGTCTAACATCTTAAACTCCAGGTCAGCTCACATCAAGGCTTAAAGTAGTGTTTCCATATCAAAATCCATTAACTAGGTTATAATATCCATGGCTACAACTGTCCAGGTGAACTTTCTGCAGTATTTCATGACTCTAAACAGCATATTATTAAAAATTTAATTCTTTAAAAATGTGGATATATTTTGGTGTGAATCTATTTTTACATTCTGTGTTGTGTTATGAAGTTCTAAACTATGGAGGGCAATATTTAAAAGGTAAAACATCTAAAAAGTCCCTCAAAATTCAAGTAGATTTTTAGAATTGTGTAGGAGCTACATGTTGTGAAGTTACCTTAAAGACAATGTAGAAAAGGGAGGGACCTGCCAAAAAAGACTAAACATCAAAAATAATGAATGTATTAAATGACATTAAGAATTAAGAAGATGGATTAAAAACTCCAGTTACAATGTTCCAGATCAACATTTCAAAATAAGACAATGGGCAGAATTTAAAGGCTTGTCACATTAGATGACTATTCCAGTAAATTTCAATTGTAGCATTTATTTGACTAATTTTAGCAAGTTGGAGGTAGTCGGCAACATGTACCCATGAAAGCAGTCAGGTAATGTGGTATACTCACTCTAACTAACCCACAATTCACTCCAACAAAACCAAAGAGGTTTAGTTTTGTATTTAGTTGTAGTGGGGGCTTTGTGTGCATGAGAGCTGACAACCAATGAATGCTCATCCGCATATACAATTTATATAATGCAGCGACAAGGAATAAGGACCTCACAAACAGAAAAGAAGCTCACCTGTCTGTTTTGTCTTTACATACCAAAAAAGAATAGAAAGAAAAGGGCAGAGATTGCAACCGAACTTGCCATACCTGTTAATCCTTTGTACTTCAACTTTAGCTGTTTAGCGTACAAAAAGGGGCAAGCACAACTATGCTAGAAGGTCATCATGCAGTCACAAAATATAACCTACCCAGAAATCTTTAGTCATGTAAGCTGATGTGGTCCAGCAATTGACAACTGCACTTGGCAAAACTGACATGCCCAACAATTAGAAGCTGCAGAATGTGACATCAGCCTAAAAGATCATCACAAAAAGAAACTGTTACAAGCCGGGCAGTGCAACAAAGAAATGTTTCGAATGACCGCCCCTACCCCTGAATGCCCCCCTCATACCCATTTAAGCCAGACTTATATGTACTCCTTAGGGCTTGCAGAAGCCTAATAACAGCACCAGGGGATTATAGTTTAAATAACTGTCCCATCTCAACACCATAAAAACCAATTAGTCACTTGATTACATTAACAAAAAGCAAGGCTAACATAATTAAACTAATAAACATATTGTAATTATTTTTCCTTAACGAGTTAACACAGAAACTAGTAAAGGGAGAAAAAGGTACTGAAAAAAAGAGGACAAGACAAAATTCAAAGGGGAAACCCACACAAAACCATACCACTATTGTCTTTCAATCTAGTTACTTGAGCAATAAAGTTACTTATTAATGTTTCCTTAATCTAATAGTGCCCTGCCCATAGTTACTTAAATCATTTAAGCACACAAAACAAAGGCTGATGCTCCACGTCATTTGTAACGTCTGCGGAATTCAGTAGAATGGCACTTCTTTTAGAATACAACAGACAGCAGGAGTTAATGCTCTTTTGGAGTTATTATCAATGGGAAGACAAAAACTGAACATTTTCAAGTAGTTTGAAACTGCTTTATCTCCACTCAACTTGATATTTATTTACAATTTATCATTCACATTAATTTTGAGTCAATCAAAAAACAAATGCAGGCAGCACAGATCACAGTGATAATAATCAGAGGCTATTTATTTGCTGTATAAACACATCTTGTGCATAATATTCTTATCTTTTTTGAAATAGACCATTCCTGTTTTTTTATAATGATTAATGCACACACGTAAAATGTAACATTAAACTGAGCATTGAGTTGAAAACGTTGCAATAGGAAGATTCTAGAAACTTTATTTTCAGATCTTGTATGTATATCTGCAAATTGGATTGAAGTGCTAGCATAAGAGAGGTTTAAGAATATGCATACAGTGTTGCCCAATAAAGTCTGTAAAAGATTTTCTTTGATTTAGGGTCAATAAATAGTGACATGCAGCCAGGGTGCAATATGTGTATTGAAATAAAATGTGTATGTATGAACATTTTGTAAATAACTTTAAATAAATAACAAATAGCAAATTTAGACAAAAGGCATTTCTTACATTGCATAGTGCGAAGAAAAAGGGTAATACATTGATTCATTAGTTCCATAATCCTTTACAGCATCAGAATTTTTTTTCAATTGAAGATTTTTAAAATGTAATAGATTATGATGATTGCATGAGGTTAATGAATAAAAAGTTGATTTTAATCTTATTTTTAGAATACTTTACCATACCTGTTTAATACCTTTAACTTTTACACAGAAACATTACTCTGCAGTGTGCTGTGGATGTGTGGCATTGTCGATGAAATGTGATAAGTTCCAGATTATCAGCAAAAAATAATTTTGTTCAAAATATTATTCAAAGAGATGGTATTTTAAAAGACATTTTAGCATGGCAGAATAATTCTTTTTATTGTGGTTCCTCAAGTTGTTATCATGTTATTGTATTAGTTAATATGCAGTAGAACCAACATCTGCATTAAACATTTCAGAGAAACTCTTCAAAATCAAATTTAAATTTGCTTTACGAGTAAAAGAATAATTTTAAAAATGTTCGTGTTTGAAATAAGTATAATAGTGCTCAGAGCAACTAAACCACAACCTGAAGAAATGCACAGGTTTTTCTTTCTTTTACGTTTATATTTGTGAGGCTATAAGCTAACCGGTAGTGAAGCAATGGTTAGCATGGCTGCCTTATTGCTCTGAGAACCCTGATTCCTGATCAGTCTATAATCTGTACGGAGATTTTCCATTCTTCCTATTTACATGTGTGTTTTTTCTACATATTTCATTTTCCTCTCATCTCAAATACATGAATGCGAGGTAGATTGTCAACTCCAAACTGACCTAATAAGAGTGTGTATTAATGTGCCGTGCAATGGTATGGCAGCCCACCTAATATTACCCTCCACTCCAGCCTCTCACATTGAGGTAGAAAATGTGGACAATGGATGAAAGGATGCATAAGTGATAATGGATTTACTTAAATTTTTTGTTTGTTTCATTGGTAGGTCATTGTAGAAACTGGTCATTCTTACAATTACGCAAAATTAAAAAGCAGTGTTTGTAATGTCTTTCTTTACATATGAAATATAGTCACATGAAGTCCTTAATGGCATCTTGCTTTATCTTTTACTTTTATTCATACAATGTATATCTTATCTTGAATTTCAATCTAGGCTTTTGTTTTCTAAAGTCTTCTAAATATATGCATCGTGTAAGGTGCTAGTTAGAATGGAGATTGATTAATTTGTTAATCTTTGCCTACTCAGCTTCTGACTGTCGCAACCTGTTGCTGTTATCGTCTAAATACACATGGACTACAAACAACAAATAATTAGGATTTCAGAATCCATTTACATTCCAATAAAACTATTTATATCTTTAAATGACAGAAAAAGATGTGTGTGTTGATACTTCATTAAAGACCTCTGTGTGCTCTTTGGTCTCTTCGGAGAAATGATTTTGTTTATTGTGCTCAAATTATTCTTCAAACGTCATTCATCAATGAGCAGTGGACTCTGTCAGAAAAAAAGTGTTTTATGCTCTATGAAGTGAAAGATACTGCAGTTTTTTTTTTAACATATCTAGAATTATTGTCAGTCTGGCATAAAAATATTTTGCATAGATTCTAGATTGCTCTTTAAGTGAAATATAGCTTGCAAAAATCTAAATTAGCATAATGCCATCCTAATTCAGGGTTTCATAAGAAATGGAATGATTTACTTCATGAGGTAAAAGTACATAATAAACAAGAATATATATGTCAGATATTTGAAATGTCAAAATGTTTAAAGTCTAAATATTTTTGATTGTAATATAAATTTGTCAGTATTCTCCCACTGATATAGATCCACAGAGGGCTAGTAAAGAATCAAAAATCAAAAATAACATCATACTCGTAATCACTGTCCTTGGAATAGACTAAAAAGATACCCAACATACATGTTTAAAATCTGTCATTTTTAATATTCTGGGACTCGAACATAGAGGACTAGGACCAAAGGTGAGGAATCAAATATCACAAATGTTATCATAGTCATGTTTAGTGACCCCATAATAGCATAAAATGACACTCCACATGCCTATATTACCGATCTGCATTTTTGTGATAAAGAGATGACTTTGACCCCTCGTATCCCATTAGGGGATGAACCCCTGGATTCAGTTGAGGTGGCATGCTCAACTCCAAGATAATTTTTTCTGAAAGTATCTATTGATTTATGGGTGTAATTTACTATGCAAAATAATGTTGAGAAATGGCCTAAAAATAAGAGATTTGTGGGCCTGGAGGGCAAAAAGCACCAAAAAAATGTAATGTGTTGCATAACTAGAAGTGAGGACGAGTCAAATGGAATAGCATATGTGGGGATTTTCTTGTACCAGTGAATCAGGGGATGCCAGATAAATTTAAAAAACTGAAGTGGGTTCAAAGCATTCATAAGTAATTCTTATGAACATAATGATTATTTTTCAGAAATAAACACACAAATATTATTTAATATAATATAATGTTAGTAATGATCCTAAACTCATAAGTTTGCGTGAATGAGGACTTATGTTTAAATGGGCTATGTAATGTTCTGCCACCCTAACTAGGGATCGTTCCTGCCTTTGCACCTTGTGTTACATTAGCTTTCCAGCAATTTGGATAAAAAGTTTAGAAAATTATTGAATGGAGGATAAATAATATCGGTGATAGAAAGTCTCCGACCTTGTGTCTGATGAGGCCCAGCCCCCGATGACCATGAAATAGAGTAAGCAGGTTTTACCATTTAATATTATGTTATCTAGACACAGAGCTTAGTGATGATGATTTACAAACTCCAGGAAACCGAGTTAGAATCCCAGCATGGTTATTATCTATGTGGAATCTGCACATTCCTCCCATGTTTTGAAGATACTGTGGTTTGCTTCTACAGTTTTAAGATTTACAAGTTAGGATAACTGGGGAATCAGTATTGAACAAGTAGAAGTGAATGAGTCGGACCTGTAGAATGACTAGCACCTCATCCAGGTTTGTTTTCCATCTTTCGCTCAATACTTCAAGAATAGAATCTCACTGTGAACTGATAAAAGCAGGTTCACAAAATAGATAGAAGAAAGTTATATGTGCAAGTGTATACAAACATATGTGGCTCTTCTAAAGCACATTATAAATCTTATTATAGTCCATGAATTGAATAGGAGATAATAAAGGATTTCAGATAGGTTCTACTATGCAAAGAACAGGCAAAAGATAAGAACAGCTTGATGGTAATATTCAGACATTCCGTCTAGCTTGCTGTTATTTGCGTAGCTGATCTAAAAGAGGGGCCTTATCTAATTTTAAAAGATTTCTTTGTCTGCCCAGAGAATTAAGAATATGCTCAGGTAACTCCTGATATTGATAAATGTTTGTTTTTTTTTTTCTTGACTTGAGTTGAGTTTCCATTACAAGTATTTGTATAATACAGGAAAGCCGCCTATAGTATCCCTGTTTCCAAAATAATATTCCTTTGTGAAGATTTCCCTAGCTTTTTTTCTGCTCTATTGCCAAATGTTTCCCTTTTGTTTCTTGTCTTTCAAATGGCATTGTATTCTTTGTCCTATTTTTAGCTGTAAAACTTTGCACCCTATTGTAGAGAGACTGCAAATGCAGGCCAATGATTATGGTGCTTTGAGCAGTAAACTGTCCACTGTGATCTCATTTCACAGACCTGCACACAATATGAAGCAATTTTATCTCGAAAAGATAGCAAAGCTCAGCTTTCAATGCAGGAAACTTTCCTTGGCTTTTAGCAAAGACACCAAACTGGTTTGCTTCTTTTGATAAAAGAGCTGGCAGTTTGCATCCGTGGGAGCAAAAGAAAGGTGTGTACCTAAAATTAGGAGAGGCGAAGGATTTAATTGCCGGGTTTGATTAGCTGCTCTTTATAAACAGGTTTTGCTCAGCCTGTTGAGGTTAATTAAGTCAGAAACATTTTGAGCAAAACCTCTGGATTGAAGTTTGTGCACCTAAGAGCTGCAGGTCTTTACATAATGCACATTACTTACTGCTATAAAATGATCATACATGTGCGGTATTATAGTATTCATCTCTCTCTATTAACTCTTTCTTTTGCCACATTTCATTCAATACAACAGATTCTGTTTCATTTCTAGTAATATTTTTGCAGCTGTAACCAAGGAGTCCAGCTGATGTCATACATTGTTTTTCTTAGACTGTGCTTTTGCTATTTTTTTGTTTTGCTTTCTAATAGAACAATGATCAGATTATAAAAAAATGCAAGCAACAGGAAAAAAAAAAAAGTAGTCATATACACTGAGTACATGGGCAGGGGTTGATGGTCCACAAGAACGGGCAAGTCCTACATAAAATCCCCAAGAGTAAACGTACAAAACTAACAAAATAAAAGTGGTTTTGTACACTGCTACAATGGATGGTCAGGGATCACCAAGGAGTGATACATCCTGTCACTTTAAAGCATGCCCCAGAAACATAGTTTCAGAAGGCAGAAAACCAAAAGAGAAGTAGGGACAGATACATCAGCAGTGCCATCCTTTCATACAGCATCTAAACAGCAGTCTTGAGTGTGAACAAATGGGACCATGCATACTTATTTTACAAAAGAGTTGGACACCCAGCCATTGAAGGTTTAGGCAGTGCCATAGAAGCCAACCAAAGTTTGCTTCTGAATTCCAAGACTGGGTCTAAAGCCTTTATTAACCAGAAACCCACTAAAGGGGACTGAGGCTAGTTCTCACTAGCTGGGGTTGAAAGAAATAATGTGAGGTTGAGAAGGAAGAATGTTTTAGTCAAGTGGGTAAACTTATTAGGTAGGGGTTCAAAATATTATAGTTATTCCAGGAAAAGCCACAAGGTTTTATTTTACTTTGTGTCTGTACTGTATGTTTTCTTTTTCCTGTATGGATCTCTTGTTTCTGTGCTTACAATTAATATAGTATACAATTTTGTACACTTTTGAAAGGCCTTGGGCATCATTCTAGATAAGGAGATACACCATGAGTATTCTTTCTTCTTAGTGTAAATATATAAATAGAGTGGCACATAAGTGCAGATTTTAGATCTAGCCTGGGTTCTCAAATTCTCATTGTGTATGTCTGGGATTTCTTTTGGCACCCTGGTTTTTCTTCTGTATCTCCAACACAAAAATGTTTGGCCCTTTATAAGTGTGAGTGTGGATATGTGCAACAATGTGCCCTATGTTGATGAGAAACCCTGTCCAGGTACAGGTGCTGGTCACCTCATCTCTTATCATCTCATCTTCCCATCTGCTTTTCCTGGTGTGGATTGAGGTGATAGCAGGCCCAGCGACTCAGCCCAGTCTTCACTGTCACTACCTACATATTGCAGCTCTTCCTAAGAAATTCGTAGGCATTCACAAGCTAGCTGAGAGAAAACCCTCCAGCATGTCCTGGATCTGCTGCAATGTCTCCTCCCATTGGGACATCCTGGAAGAACAGTAACTCTACTCTGAAGCTCTTATAAGCTACTAAGCTTCTCACTCTATCATAGAGTGTCAGGCCAGTCACCCTGCTAAGAAACCTCATTTCTGCCACTTGTACTTGTGATCTCATTCTTTTGATTATTACCCACAGCTCATGACCATAGGTGAGAACAGATATGTATGGTAAACTGAGAGTTTTGTTTATACTCTCACTTGTCAGACTCATGATCCCTTTTTCAATCACTTATGAACAAGATCCCAAGATATTTGACCTCCTCCACTAAACGCATTGTCCGCCCCCTTTCCTGGAACAAGTAATCAACTCTTTTTGGAAAGGTAACCATGCCCTCACACTCTGAGGTCCTGATCTTCATCCTAACCACTTTACACACAGCAGTGAATTTTTCAGATGTGTGCCAGAGGTCACAGTCAGATGAGGAAAAGACAACAACATCTGTAAAAAGCAGCAGTGCTACCTGTAGCCTCCACAACTGGACACCTTCACATCTTTGGCTGCACCTTGATATACTGTTCATGAAAACTACAAAAAGGACAGGTGAAGAGACACAACCTTGATGGAGTCTGACACCCAGAATGAACAAACCCCACAAACTAAGTATTCAAACTTAGTTCTCACTATATTGATATTGGGAACAAACAGAACAAAAGAGTGGCCCTCTTACCCTAATTCCTGCAGGAACTCCCACAACACATGCCAAGGCATATTGTCAATTGCTTGTTCTAATAAACCACAAACGAACTGTGATACTTAGCGCAATGAGAAAAGTCACAAAATCAATCAGAATATTCAAGAAAATATTTTATAGTAAAAAACCTGATCTAAATCCGTTAAGTAGTTCTCATGAAATATATATATATATATATATATATGTGTGTGTGTGTATGTGTGTGTGCTTTAAGAAAGGTTGGCTTTTGAGCAGTACTTTCCAATTCCAGGGCAGTAGGGCTGCAGGTTTTTGCTTTGATCATCTCCGTATTCTGTGAATTGTTTTGTACCTAAGACATCTCATTGTTTAATTACTTTGTCTTTGTTTCTTCTCTTTTTCTGCATTTAGAAAACAGCCAGTGTGTATAAAATTGGAAATAAACTTATAATAGATATATTTGGGAATATTTGTATTTTTTTCCATATTTACAAGTTCTTAACTCTTTCTTTGTCATTTTCCTATTAATTCTGTGGAATTTGCTCCCTTAATTGTATCCTAATAATTGCAGTTAAAGAGAAGCAGTGCACACACCGGAGCACATGACACTGAACACTGAAGGGCTTCAGATATTTCATCGTCATCCCGATTTTTAGACGAAAATGACTTAAATAACTAGAACACCTGGAAAAGCATAATGAAAATCATAACACTGATGAAAATGTAAAAAAATAAATAAAAAAATAAAAAACACTAAATGATCTCTGCATAACACACTTAAAAATTTGAAGTATTCCAATAAAATACACCAAACCATGTTTTGAAATTTCTGAGGCCAAGCCATTTACTGTTTATTTGCTTAAGTGTCTGGTCGCTCATTTTTAACTGTCATTGTTATTGTTATTAGGATGAAATTAGAGACCAAAGTCCAAAGGAAAAAGGAAAATTAATATTAAAATAAATAATAAAAGAGTTAAAAACTTAAACAATGGCAAAATCATGAATGGTTCTAAATGTCTTATGAATTTCTAAATGAAGATGAAGAGCAGAATTAAAGAAAAAGCTATTTAAACTGTTAAGATAATTCAAGGTAAAATGGAAATTTGGTTGCAACAAAAACCTACAACCAGAAGGGTCTATCAGGACTAGGATTAGAAATCATTGCTATAAAAGAAGGACAACATTTAATTTTAATTAGCTCATCACCACAAATGCAACAGTAGAGAAGGATTAGAAGTTGTGACACTTGCCTGCTCTTGCAGAAAATATATAAGATAAATTAACATATTTACATGAATGAATGAATGAAAACAAATGTTACAAAAGCAAAAAATACATATAGATAAACTATAGATATAGTAGATAGTCTTTATCCATGTCCACTGGTACCCAGGAACAGTAACAAATGAACCATCAATGGCCCATTTTAATCCTACTTCTTTAAAGGAAATAGCAAAGGTTTTAGGTGATGTAACTTTTGAGTTGTTTTTTATTATCCTAAGATATCTGAATCTTGTAAGTGCCTTTAAACACATTTCTTGTATCATTGAACATCACCATACACAAAACAAGGTGTGTTACTGATGCATCACAGAAGTACAAAGCTAATCTTGAATTGTCTCAAATATAGCAATTGCATGCAAGATAAAACACTTTACAAAAGTTTTGGAAAAAATATTTTAAAATATACTTTTAAACATATATCTTGACATATATTTAAAATATGTAAATTGTTGCCAATGTTAGTATACTGAAATATATTTTTTCAAAATATACCAATGCATTTCTCTATATTTTATGTTTAGTGGATATTGAATGGTGATTCATGCCTGTTGACCATTTTAATCTTTAATAAAATCACATACTTTAACTAACAATATTTACTTAAAAAATAGAAAATGCAGTATATCATTTAGGCTGTAGTATGATTATTCTTTAAAATATTTGAAAAATACATTATTCTACATATTTAACTCCCTGAGGAAATATGATTAAAACTGCAATATATACAATGGAGTGTAAATGTAAATTACTTTGGTAATGTGAATTTATTTGAAATCTCAGAAAAGCTAAAGCGTAACATGGACTGTGAACATTCTTGTTAAGGTATGCTTTCATCATAATCATAAACAACAATGCATACTGATATTTATTCTGAAAACTAAACAGAACTCACTTAATGTGAAAACATCCAAAAATGCTCTGTTTAAATGGCGTATGATTACGTGAAAACAAAAAAAATCAGCTTTTTCAAGGTATATGGTTTAGAGTGTATTATTAATTTTGTCTGAAGTATTTACAGTGCATCCAGAAAGTATTCACAATGCATCACTTTTTCCACATTTTGTTATATTACAGCCTTATTCCAAAATGGATTAAATTCATTTTTTTCCTCAGAATTCTACATACAACATCCCATAATGACAACGTGAAAAAAGTTTACTTAAGGTTTTTGTAAATTTATTAAAAATAAAAAAACTGAGAAATCACATGTACATAAGTATTCACAACCTCTGCTCAATACTTTGTCGATGCACCTTTGGCAGTAATTACAGCCTCAAGTCTTTTTGAATACGATGCCACAAGCTTGGCACACCTATCCTTGGCCAGTTTCGCCCATTCCTCTTTTTGCAGAACCTCTGAAGCTCCATCAGGTTGGATGGGAAGCATCGGTGCACAGCCATTTTAAGATCTCTTCAGAGACGTTCAATCGGATTCAAGTCTGGGCTCTGGCTGGGCCACTCAAGGACATTCACAGAGGTTGTCCTGAAGCCACTCCTTTGATATCTTGGCTGTGTGCTTAGGGTCATTGTCCTGCTGAAAGATGAACCGTCGCCCCAGTCGGAGGTCAAGAGTGCTCTGGAGCAGGTTTTCATCCAGGATGTCTCTGTACATTGCTGCAGTCATCTTTCCCTTTATCCTGACTAGTCTCCCAGTTCCTGCTGCTGAAAAACATCCCACAGCATGATGCTGCCACCACCATGCTTCACTGTAGGGATGGTATTGGCCTGGTGATGAGCACAGGTGGACTCCAATTAAGCTGCAGAAACATCTCAAGGATGATCAGGGGAAACAGGATGCACCTGAGCTCAATTTTGAGCTTCATTGCAAAGGCTGTGAATACTTCTGTACATGTGCTTTCTCAATTTTTTTTATTTTTAATAAATTTGCAAAAATCTCAAGTAAACTTTTTTCACATTGTTATTATAGGGTGCTGTGTGTTGAATTCTGAGGAAAAAAATGAATTTAATCCATTTTGGAATAAGGCTGTATCATAACAAAATGTGGAAAAAGTGATGCGCTGTGAATACTTTCCGGATGAATTGTATAAAAGAAAAGTATTAGGAAGTAAATATATTTTGCAATTTATTGACTGCTAGTAAAACGTCTATTGCAATATATTGCAGCATATTTCATTTCCACATTGGTAAAAAGCAGTATGATAGCCCTTTACATAAAACAATGACTGTCCACTTTATTTGCCAGGCTTTGACGACCCTGCTGACTTGCCCTTGAAAACTTCAGCACCATGCAACCTCCCCAGCACCTGTTTGCTGGCCTCGTAATAGCTGCCCTTTCTAAAGCAAGTCAGGTCATCAATCCTGAACTGAGTCAGGCTGAGCTATTCTTGGCTTGTGGACTCAACTGTGCCAGAGGTTTGCAATGCGGGGATTTTTTTCTCAGTGTTGCAGTAAACCAGACAGCTCATTCCTGGTTTTCTTTTTAGCATTACTCATTATTTATTGCAAGGAAAATGAATGATTATTTGCCAAATAATGTAATCAACAGGTCACCAGTTGAACAAAATGGGTTTGGCCATGTGAGCACTAAACTGACACATAAATGTCAGCAGATTTGTTAACAAGATATAAGTACTTCTTTGTCTACCCAAATAATAACTTTATAATTGATTGTCTGATTGTAATTCAGAATATAGTTATTTAAAGAAATTGAGTATTCCTAGCATTTAACTGAGCAGTTGCTTGGCTGTTTCTGTTGGGGTGTGGCCTGTAACAGCATTGGCCTTTCCACTTTTTACTCTTTGTGATATATTCAGCAGTATGAAAAATGACATATAAAATGAAAATTATTTGATTGGGACAGTGTCTGTCTTGAGTAAGCATAAGGACAAAATGAACATTATTAATAGTATATTAGCCATTAGTGTAATATGGACAGAATTAATCATTTGTTATATACTATTGTGAATTTATTATGTACTTACTTTACATTTATAGTAACCAATGTAAAAGTTATTAGTGGTAACCAAGGTTGCACTCTTACATTTGTACATTCAGGCTCATAAGCTCTTACTACATTATTATGAATTCGGCACTTGGTCTGTGATGGACCAGAAGGCACATCAGTGGGTTTTTTCTTGAGTCATGCATGGTTTTGCCTGGATAGGCACTTGCCCTTCAACCCTGAACTGGCTTAAGTGACTTCTAATGCACTGTCTTAAGCAAAAGGTACCCCACTTTGGTTCTGAAAAATTGTTAACTGAAATCATTTACCCCCATAGTGCCAACAATTGCTAGTCATTTCTTACCGGAGATTGCGCTAAGGTTATTGCATTCACATGTGTAAGTACAGAGGGGCACTCAAGGAAAGGCCATCTTCTGTATCACAGGTGGTTACAATTATTTATTAAGATCATTCCTATACTGTACTGCACCAGATTCGCATTTTGAAGAGTTTTAGATTAATATAATATAGGGTGGTCCAGATCTAATTATGCAACTTTTAATGCAATGCAGGAAAACAATACAAGACAAAAGAATTGTTCAAAATATCTTGTAATAAACAAAAATGGACTTACATTGAATTAATTCACTGATTTTCCATGTAATGTCCCACTTGTCCTCCATTCAGTTGGATACAGACTCGGAGTAATAAACTTAATAAGTTATAGCATAATGAAAATTACATAATTAGACCTGGACCACCCTGTAGATAAATACTATATATACAGCTATCTATCTACAGGTATATATCTACAGGTATATATATCTATATATTGTAACATCCAGGATGGCCCAGTGACTGCTGGCTCGAGCGGGGAGGGTGAAGAAGGGCGTAGAGGACTGACATTGAGGATATGATTGACAGTAAAGGGAAGAAAAGGCACACTGAATGGTGGGTCGGGGAATGGAGGCAGGAATTTCTGGGTGGTTTGAGGATCATCTATAAAGGTGTAGAGAGAGAGGGGGGGAGTTGAGCTGGATACATGAGGTGGGTTACAAATGTAGAAGAAGTGGGGTTTTTTTGGTCTGTTGACTGTGTCTCAGGGTCATAACAATGAGAGATTCATAGATAATTGTAAATAGTTAAAATTCAAAATCATCAGTTTTGCTTTTACATTCATGCACTTTTTTGACTGTTCTAGTAAACTGCTCTGCAATCCCTTCTTTGTCCTGCTGTGTTTCTTCCTTTTCAAATTTGTCACAGTGAAGTCGCTATGTATTCATATATGTCAAGAATGAGATACTAAAACGTCTACATTTTGTTTAATAATAAAAAGTTTCAGTCCAGTCTGCTCAAATGTAATCATAGATATGCTAAGGCAATTCAACCTTCATGAAAATCTGGTGCTAACTTAAAAGAAGCACTTAATTTTTACTGTTCTTTATGAATATTTTCAATGCAGACACATCATATATACGCTCACTCATGCTTGGCTTTTATTGTTCATTTAAATTGTTTATTTATACTAATAAAGCAATATAAAACAATCATTTATTTAAAAAGATCCATTTTAAAAGAAGAGAGAAATAATGGCAGACAGATAGATAGATAGATAGATAGATAGATAGATAGATAGATAGATAGATAGATAGATAGATAGATAGATAGATAGATAGATACTTTATTAATCCCAAGGGGAAATTCACATAATCCAGCAGCAGTATACTGATAAAAAAAAAAAATTAAATTTAAGAGTCATAAAAATGCATGTAAAATCAGACAATAACTTTGAATAATATTAGCATGTACTCCCCTGGGTGTAGTCGCATAGTGTGGGGGAGGAACGATCTTCTCAGTCTGTCACTGAAGCTACTCCTCTGCCTGGAGATGACACTGTTCAGTGGATGCAGTGGATTCTTCATGATTGACAGGAGTTTGCTTAGCAGCCGTCGCTCTGCTACAGATGTCAAACTGTCCAACTTTACTCCTACAATAGAGCCTGCCTTCCTCACCAGTTTGTCCAGGAGTGAGACACCCTTCTTCTTTATGCTGCCTCCCCAGCACACCACCACGTAGAAGAGGGCACTCGCCACAACCGTCTGGTAGAACATCTGCAGCATCTTATTGCAGATGTTGAAGGACGCCAACCTTCTAAGGAAGTATAGTCGGCTCTGACCTTTCATACACAGAGCATCAGTATTGGCAGTCCAGTCCAATTTATCATTCAGCTGCACTCCCAGGCATTTATAGGTCTGTACCCTCTGCACACAGTCACCTCTGTTGATCACGGGGTCCATGAGGGGCCTGGTCCTTCTAAAATCCACCACCATTTCCTTGTTCTTGCTGGTGTGCAGGTGTAACCATTACTGCCATCAGGCTCCAGAACTACAGTTCGGTGGTTGTCTTCATTGAGCTTCCTCATGCTTCCAATGCCCTCCAGGATTTTTACTGGGTAATACTGCTTCTTGATGTCCAAAAAAAAAACAGAGGACAAAACCAGTGTCATTTCTTACATCAGGTTAACAGGAGAGCCGATACATTGGAGTGTCTACATATTTATTTATCTATGTATGAATTCATTTATTTAAAGAGAATTAATTTGAATACTGATAAATGGATTAATATTTTTAGAGTACTTAAAGGTTCTTTAATAAATTCTAAAATAGCCTTCAGGCATGACATAATTCACATAAAATATCTAATGTAATACATTGTGATCCGCTAATCAATCTTTATTTTATATGGTTTATTAATACACTTGTACTGCATAGAGAGCAATCACTAAGTGCTTTAGAAAGTAATTAGTAATATTATAGTTCAAGAGGAATCAAAGCAGGCATTAAAATTACATAGAAAACTGAAATTGTGTGCTGTGGCCAATGGAGCAAGCTTACGGGGAGATGAAAGACCCATGTCTGAATCAGTATGGATAACAGAGTAAAATTAGGAGTGAAATGTAATGAAGATGTTAGAATTACTAAGAAATGCCTGACAACACTGATACATGTGTTATGATAACTAGTACTTCTTTCATCTAACAACATCACATGCTTCAGTCATCTGTTCACACTTCAGGATAATAATGTCAGTTATTGAATGCAGTAGATGTAGTAGTTCTATTTCAGTGGTGATTAAAACAATGATGGCCTCATAAGCATACATGGGTAATGAGTTTCAAAGAACGGTTTTAGCATCTATCCTTTAATCTTTGAGTGTGCTGAAAGCATCTATAAAGCAGGGGTGAAACCTAGAGTGGGAGCCAGTCCAGTGCAAGGCACACTCAGTCCTACTGGGTCACTTCAATATTTCCAGTTAGCCTGACTTGCAAGTCCAGCAGGGGAAATATCAATTAATTGCAATTAATCACATTCATATAGCTACATATACAAACAGTCAACAGAATGGCACAGTAAAGCCGACAAATATATGACAAAAGGAATTAAGAGTCATCAAAGGAACATAATGATTTGTGTTTGAGAAGAGTCATGTCTCTAGCCTACATTTGAATTCTGGGACTAAAAGAGATCCGTGAAAAGACGGAAAAAAAGAGTGAAAAAGAGTGAAAAATTTGAGTCCAGTGTTTTTGCACTGTGGATGTGTTTGGTGAAAAAAAAGTAGGAAAGATTTGCAGCAGTAAAAAAATGACCTCAAATGTTACACTTTTTTTAAACTAAGAAATACTGCAGGAAATAACAAATAAAATGCATTCAATTCATTTCAGAAAAGGGCAACAGTGGAATTAACCTCTCACAGACCTCTGCAAGTGTTTGATTCAAAAGTATGCAAAAAACTGAATGTTTCTCATTGTAAATGCTAGTTCCAACACCTCCATAGAAAATTAGAGATGTACTACTGCAACATATAATGTCAATATCATAAAATGCAAAGTTTAGTTAAATATTTTGGAGTGTGCAATAGCATTGCATAGGGTAGAGGGTGGTTACAAGAATGGAAAAGTGAGAGTAAGAGAGAAGGAAGAATGTGATTCTCTAATATCTGTACAGAATGGAGAGAAGCTAAGGAACGGTGCAGTTCTACTTCTGTAAATATGTTAAGGGGCCAGGAGTGCTGCCCCCACAGGTGCCATAAGGAGGTACTCTTTACCAGTTGCCATTAGAGTTTTAGAGGAACTCCTTGCCCCATCATGCAAATGGTTACGTCAAAAGTAATGAAGATGAAGATACGAGTGGTATCATAACTAGTAAGTACTTCTTTCATCTAACACCATAATATAAAACATCACCTGCTTCAATCATCTGTTCACAGTTCAGTGTGAAAAGATGGATGACAAGGGCATGTTATTGACAACATATGGTGACTGAACGTCTTGTGAAAAAGGAAATGCCAGCAGTTAACATTCACACACAATTTGGATGTGTCAGCCATGTCTGATGAGCTCATAGTCTCCTCTTTGATGTGCTTGATAGAAGGTGCTCACAGGTGACCAATATGGGGCTGATCAGTGATGCATGTTCCTTTTTAAAGTATATTTTTCATCATGAGACATGGCTAGCAGCCAGGCAGATGTCTAAATAGTCTTACATGAGTGTCAGCCATGTCATAATTGAAATGAAAGCTGTAACTTTTATTTATTTATGTGTTTGTTTGTCTGTTTATGTTATGTTATTTTTTGTTTGCTAATTTCTTACACATTAATCAATTGAACCCTGCTCTATCTAGACAACTTTCTTTTATTTTCCCATAAACAAGACATCTGCCTCACTTAGGCTATTGTTCTGACACATTCTTTCCTTTTTATAAATAGCTTAAATTGGTCACAACAAGCCAAGGTGATTTCCTCCATTAACAGAAATTCAGTCACCACACATTGTTGAAGCAGCAGGTCCTTGTCAGCCATTTTCCTTTACTGAACTATGCAAAAATGAGTGAGACAAGTGAGTTCATTTTTCATTTAGGTGTGAGATGACAGATTGAACCATTAGTTACAATACTGTGCATGTCAGTATTGTGAAACATTTCTTGGTTATTGCAATATTTTCTTTATTTTTAGCACAACCCTCTTAATTTCTGGCAATAACCCTTAGATCTGACCCCAAGAAGGAAACTGATTGGAGCATTTCCACCACGGATATCCAAAGTTAGTGTGGCAATATCTTGGCTGATGAAAGAAGCATCTGAAGCATGACATGTAAAGCATGAAATAAGTGCTCATATACAGTAGTAATGAGTTAAAAGTTACCAAGGCAGGCAAGTATTTTTATGATGTTTTATTCTCTTTTGCTGTGGATCCCTCCATTATGATTATGATAATATAAAGTCCTTATTTTTTAAATAATTAAGAATCTTCAAACCTTATGTTTAGGCAGTGGTGGACCTGAGTGATTTGTGCACTGGGTGACATCACAAAAGGTGTCATCTGACACACACCCTTTGTCTTTCATGTTCACAACCAGTACTTGCAAATGTTGGAAAATTGTGCCAATAGCACCTGATTTATTGCAACAAATTATTTCAGAAAAAAATGCAAAATGCAGGGTTGGGAACTCCCAAATGTTTAAAAAGAGCATCTGAATTGATACAAAAACAGTGTTGTTTTTTCTGCTAACGTAGTTGCTTCAGCCTGCAATTAGGGTATTACAAAATGTCATTAAGCAATCCACACTATCATGTGAATAAGTAAACATATGGCCCAAGTCTTGAATTAGAGCTAAATTAGCTATATGCCTATCAAACATCAAAGTGAAAACTGAGAGCTCCTTCTGCCGAATCAAATGTATTTGGGAAGGAAAAAATAAATCCACTCACTTTATGGCTTAGCCTTTTTGTATCAACCTGCTAACATTTTCAAGAGAAAGCTTAGCTGTATTATATGTAATAATACATATAACATTAGATACATTTAACTGGCTGCCTGTTCTCTGTTATCTGTATTAGCACTGATGTTAATAATCATAAACTTACCTTAAAAATGTTTATGATGATGTTGTGACATGAGAATTTTATCTTTAGCTCTTGTATCATCTTCTTTCTTTCCTTATTTCTAAAAAATGTCCCTGAAGGCTTTAACCTTTACATAATGGATTGTCATGATGTCCCCTGTTCATTAAACTTTTTTTCAGCTTTTTTTATTGTGAAATAAGTGGGATTTACCAGGGTTGATCTGGATTAGCCTATTCTGGTGCAGCCTAGATTCAACACAAGCCCTCACATGAACACACCAACACACTATCCACTTTTCACTACTACACTACACCACTTCTTCTGTACTTTCTGAACAAACAGACCTAGCGTAATGTTACTCGATTATATTACTTCTTTCGTCAGTTATCTTTGGTTAAAGGGTCTGCCAAGCAAATAAATGTAAATTTAAATGCAAGTACTGATTAAGAGTGATGGCTCCAGAAATGGACTTGCTGTCTTTTGTGTTTTAGCAGACCAGTTGGGTATCCCTCAGACGCTGGAGGCTGATACACCTCACCTATGGGCACTAATCAAGGTATGTTATTCCCGTGTTGTTCACTGTTGAAGGCATCCATTCTAGACCACTGTAGGAAAGAAATGGCAATCCAACCACACCAGGCTCCCTTTATTACTTCAGTCACCAAAGATGTGCAGACAAAGTTGTAATATTTTTAAGGAAAAACAAATGAATCATTACAGAGGGACTGGGACAAAATACAAATAGAAATGTAAGGAAATATAAGGCATGACATGTGGGAAGTAGAAATGTTACATTTGAATACACAATAGGAGGTCTGAAACTTGAAAGTACTCCTTATGAGAAGAACCTGAGAGTCAACATCTAGACAGTATACAGAAGCCATTAAGAAGGCTAACAGAATGTTAGGTTATATACCACTGTACTGTGTAGACCAGGCATGTCAAACACTCTACCTGCAACAGAAATATGTGCAGCCTGCATGACAGATTCTAGTTAGCACTAAACTTGTACAAAATGATTAGTATCATTTGTGACTGAATCATTCTGCATCTTTGGCTTAACTTATTGACTTTTCTTACTTCCGCCTTCTGACAAAAGTGCATTTTCTCATGGCATAATGGTACTGGAAACGTCATCTGCTAGTATTGTTGCAGCTGCAGTGTCAGCTCCTTGGTACCCTAGGCATGAAACTACCCCCTCCAACCCTCACCTCACGAGCCTTGACCAAAGTTAATGAGCTGAGACATCGCAACTGAAATGTTAGGCTGCAGCAGCCTGGCAGGCTACACTACTGGCTGGGCTGCTGAGACTGGCCACTGGGCAGAACTGACCATCACGAGTAGTAATAGCTCACATATTTTCACGTAATGGAGCGTGAGATCAACAGGCAGATCGGTGCGGCATCCACAGTGATGTAGGCTCTGCATCCGTCTGTCGTGGTGAAAAAGGAGTAGAGCCATAATTTACCAGTCGATCTACGTTCAACCCTCACCTATGGTCATGAGCTGTGGGTAGTGACCGAAAGAACGAGATCGCGAATACAAGCGGGTGAAATAAGTTTCCTCTGCAGGGTACATCTGGGCTTTCCCTTTAAGATAGGGTGAGAAGCTCAGTCATCCGGGAGGAACTCAGAGTTGAGCCACTGCTCCACTGCATCAAGAAGAGTCAGATGAGGTGATAGATAGATAGATAGATAGATAGATAGATAGATAGATAGATAGATAGATAGATAGATAGATAGATAGATAGATAGATAGATAGATACTTTATTAATCCCAAGGGGAAATTCACATAATCCAGCAGCAGTATACTGATACAAAGAAACAATATTAAATTAAATAGTAATAAAAATGAAAAAAAAATAAAAATTAAAAAATAAATTAAAAAATAAAACATAAAAAAGGTGGCTTGGGCATCTGATCAGGATACCTCCTGGACACCACCCTGGTGAGGTGTTCTGGGCACGTCTAAATGGGGGGAGGCCCCGGGGAAGACCCAGGACACGCTGGAGGGACTATGTCTCTCGGCTGGCCTGGGAACACCTTGGGATTCCCCTGGAATAGCTAGTAGAAGTGGCTGGAGAGAGGGAAGTCTGGGCATCTCTGTTCAAGCTGCTGCCCCTATGACTCGATCTCAGATAAGCAGAAGAGGATGGATGTATGGATGGATATTTTCACGTTTTTTTGCTCTAGTTTTATGTAATTTTGTGCTAGTATTGTAATGAAGTTAGTGCAGACTAAAGCTAAAGATCTGAAGTGGACGTGAGAAGTTGGCGAGTTGTTTATTAACAAATTATTATGATTTTGAGTTTGTAAAATTAGTGTAGGTCAGGGGGCTTTTTGCATATTGGTTTCTTTTACAATTTAAACTTTGAAGTAAACTTAGCAAAGTAAAATTCGATTTTTGGAGGATTTGTTTTCCAACTTGAATTACTGAGCAATTAATTCAGTGAGCGTTTTCGTGATTTCAGTTCACACGAAAAGGACTTTGCGCTTTTTACGTAACCATACTCTTACAAAGTTGAGAATGCGCCTGAGAATATCCAAATGGAATTGATTGAACTGCAGTCAGATTCTATTCTGAAGGCAAAATACAATGAAGTTGGTGTGCCAGGCTTGTATGTTTACCTGCCCCCCTCATATGTGCAGATCTGTAAGTTGGCATCAAGAGTACTGTCTATGTTTCGGAAGCACTTACCTCTATGAGCAATTGTTTTCTTTAATGAAAGCTACCAAAACCCCACATTGCTCAAGACTTACTGTCGAGCACCTTTCATTCCTCATAAAAGTTGCAGCTGCACAAGATTTCAAGCCTGATATTGATGAACTGGTTACTAACAAGAGATGCCAAGCGTTGGGACAAAAGAAATAGATCTCAGACTGTAAGACTCCTATATAAGGACCTAGCTAAGAGGCTAAGAGTCTAATTTTATGCTGTTGTACGGAGATTGTATAGAAATAAATTGCGTTTCTTTAAACTTTAAGTATTACATTTTTAAAGTTTTCAGTGCTGGAAAGAAAGCTACAGTAACTTTGTATAATAGTATAATAGTATTTGTTACAGTGCAGCCCGCTGACGAACGTATGGCAGTCAAAGCGGCCCACCAATGGTAGTGAGTTTGACATGCCTGGTGTAGACAGTTCAGCTTATGTCACCAAGAGGAGCTCCACTTACAATGTTCAGAAGCATCATCTGCTTAGTCAATGCTGGAAGTCTACTAATAGCTCATGCTGATTAGAGACTGCTTCTGAGGGTTGTTATAATCCAGATATCATGCTTTTGTGGCTGAGCACAGGCTGTTACCACAGTGAAATCTGTGAATTAAGATGGCTTGTGATGCAAGACTATAGCAATACACACAATGTGTAGAATGCAAGTCAAGGAAGATAATACTTAAGCTTTATAATGCACTGGTGAGGCTTCACCTGGAGTACTGTGAGAAGATTTGGTCCATTGGCTTCAAAAAAAGACATGTCCTCACACAGCAGCTAAATAAAGTCCAGGGAAGAGTTGCTAGGCTGATTACGAGACCGAGAGTTATGAGGAAAGATTAAAGAAGTTGAACATTTTCAGTTGATGCAAATATAGATTAAAAGATGATACAGTGGTGTGAAAAACTATTTGCCCCCTTCCTGCTTTCTTATTCTTTTGCATGTTTGTCACACAAAATGTTTCTGATCATCAAACACATTTAACCATTAGTCAAATATAACACAAGTAAACACAAAATGCAGTTTTTAAATGATGGCTTTTATTATTTAGGGAGAAAAAAAATCCAAACCTACATGGCCCTGTGTGAAAAAGTAATTGCCCCCTTATTAAAAAATAACCTAACTGTGGTGTATCACACCTGAGTTCAATTTCCGTAGCCACCCCCAGGCCTGATTACTGCCACACCTGTTTCAATCAAGAAATCACTTAAATAGGAGCTGCCTGACACAGAGAAGTAGACCAAAAGCACCTCAAAAGCTAGACATCATGCCAAGATCCAAAGAAATTCAGGAACAAATGAGAACAGAAGTAATTGAGATCTATCAGTCTGGTAAAGGTTATAAAGCCATTTCCAAAGCTTTGGGACTCCAGCGAACCACAGTGAGAGCCATTATCCACAAATGGCAAAAACATGGAACAGTGGTGAACCTTCCCAGGAGTGGCCGGCCGACCAAAATTACCCCAAGAGCGTAGAGACGACTCATCCGAGAGGTCACAAAAGACCCCAGGACAACGTCTAAAGAACTGCAGGCCTCACTTGCCTCAATTAAGGTCAGTGTTCACGACTCCACCATAAGAAAGAGACTGGGCAAAAACGGCCTGCATGGCAGATTTCCAAGACGCAAACCACTGTTAAGCAAAAGAACATTAGGGCTCGTCTCAATTTTGCTAAGAAACATCTCAATGATTGCCAAGACTTTTGGGAAAATACCTTGTGGACTGATGAGACAAAAGTTGAACTTTTGGAAGGCAAATGTCCCGTTACATCTGGCGTAAAAGGAACACAGCATTTCAGAAAAAGAACATCATACCAGCAGTAAAATATGGTGGTGGTAGTGTGATGGTCTGGGGTTGTTTTGCTGCTTCAGGACCTGGAAGGCTTGCTGTGATAGATGGAACCATGAATTCTACTGTCTACCAAAAAATCCTGAAGGAGAATGTCCGGCCATCTGTTCGTCAACTCAAGCTGAAGCGATCTTGGGTGCTGCAACAGGACAATGACCCAAAACACACCAGCAAATCCACCTCTGAATGGCTGAAGAAAAACAAAATGAAGACTTTGGAGTGGCCTAGTCAAAGTCCTGACCTGAATCCAATTGAGATGTTATGGCATGACCTTAAAAAGGCGGTTCATGCTAGAAAACCCTCAAATAAAGCTGAATTACAACAATTCTGCAAAGATGGGTGGGCCAAAATTCCTCCAGCGCTGTAAAAGACTCACTGCAAGTTATCGCAAACGCTTGATTGCAGTTATTGCTGCTAAGGGTGGCCCAACCAGTTATTAGGTTCAGGGGGCAATTACTTTTTCACACAGGGCCATGTAGGTTTGGATTTTTTTTTCTCCCTAAATAATAAAAACCATCATTTAAAAACTGCATTTTGTGTTTACTTGTGTTATATTTCACTAATGGTTAAATGTGTTTGATGATCAGAAACATTTTGTGTGACAAACATGCAAAAGAATAAGAAATCAGGAAGGGGGCAAATAGTTTTTCACACCACTGTATGATTGTTTTTAATGGAAGCAATTAATACAGTAAATCCATGGTGTTACTAGTTCCCTAAGAATACAAAGAGACACTTGAAAACTTGTTAAGGGTAAAGTTTGCACAAACATTAGAATGTGTTTTGTCACAGAGAACCATAGTCACATAGAATAAATTACCAAGTAATGTAGTGATGAATAATACTTTATGGATCTTAAAATCTTCATGTTATGTTATTTTTTTTAATTAGGTGGATAGGATCTTTGTTGGATTGACTGACCTGTTCTCGTCAAAATTTTTCTAAAATTCTAATCTGGTCAGTTTGACATAGAATTATTAGATACAATGCATGATACATCAAGAAATATGCTGAGCTGTGCTTATTGTGTAAAACAGCCTGTGAAAATAAATAGCAAAGTACAAGTTCAAGCATATATACACTTCACCTAAGCACAGCAGATCATCTGGTAGATGAGGCAGATTGCAGCTTGTTTTTAAATGTAGCACCTGCAGCCCCAAAATGAGGACTGCACACTCAGCTAGCACAGCTGTTACAATGGTTGCATCATCAGGGCTTCATCACTGAGTGATTGTTCATCCACCTCCCTACTGTGAGTGAATGATTTTAGGGTAACACAGCATTAATCTTAAAGAAATAACATAAATGTTTAGTAAATGTCAAGAACCTGTTCAGGCATATCAGGAAACCGGATAAAGATGAAGCCAACAACAAAGACAAAGATGTTATATACAAAATGTATTGAAGGGTAATTAAGTGATCAGGTGTCCTATATACAAAAAGATTGGACAGTTGTTATATACAAAGAAACTTCAAGGGTGGTGGCTCAACCCAAAGGGTATAACAATAATAATAGAATATACTTTTACTTTAAATAGCTTATTTGGGTAGAAACCAACAAACCAACCAAAGTATTGCATTGATTGACACTGTTATGTAAATTCAGTTAGTTATAAAATAGACCAGGTTAGGGAGCATGCACTGCTACATTGTATTGCCCACCCAACACATGATAAAACAGCTTGGGATCCTGCTCAGCAACCCCACAAGCAGACACATGGCCCAGTTCCCCCGACCAGAAATGATCAATCTGCCACAGCCAGGTGTTACATGGGCATTACCTTGGCCTGGTCCAGCCTCTTGGGCCATCAATAGTAAGGATCCGGTTACCAGATCACCATTATGGAATCACACCACAAGGCTGTAGTGCTGTAACTGCCGCTCTCTCACAATGCCACATTTGGGACTCCATGAGCAATCGCTCATTTGACACAAAGTCAAACACAAGGATTCTCTAAAGAGACACTGTACCAAAGGAGTCCAGTCTTCAGAAGAACGCAGAGGCTCTGCACAGCACTCACAGTACCAGTGTAAATGCTGGCCATGATATCCAGCAGCTTTGGGGGGATCCCATGAAGCCTCTGTATGTCCCAAAGGGCAGCTCGATCAATTGAGTTGAACGCTTTATAAAAATCAACAAAGGCTACAAAAAAACTCTGCCAATACTGTATTTGTGTTTGCACTCCATGAGAACCCTCAGTGCCAGGATGCACTCGATGGTAGACTTCTTAGGCGTAAATCCAGACTGCTCCAGTCACTCGTAGGTGAGCAAGTGATCACAGATCCTATTGAGGATGACTTTAGCAAGGACCTTACCCAGCACCAAAAGCAATTTAATCCCCCTGTAGTTGCTGCAATCCAGGCAATCACCGTTCCCTTTCCAGATAGAGACAACAAGTCCCATTTTCCAGTCAGATGGGATGATGCCCATCTCTCAAATGGAAACAAAGATTACTTGGAATGCCAGGAGGACAGCCTTACCACCATCCCTGAGAAGTTCACCCCTGATACCACAGATCTCTGCAGCCTTCCCTAACTTCAGCTGGTTCACCACCTGTGCAATCGCAATGAGACTGGGTGGTTCACAGCCGACTGGAGGAACAGACTCAAGAACTGTGGACCCAGAGATGTCCAATGTCCTAGCCAGAGGTTCAGTTTCAAACAGCTGCTCAAAGTAGCCAGCCCAGTGGGTCACAATTACAGCGTCATTCATAGGGACCGTTCCATCACCCACAGTGAATGTGACTCTCCAAGGAATAGATTTGGATGTGCATAATGCTCTGTTTCCTCTGTAAGCAGGATGTGGGTCACTAGACCATAGATGGTATGTCACTTGCTCACAGATTCCACTAACAATCGCCTGCTTATCTGCTTTCAGAGCCCTTGCAGTCATCCTTCTCAGTTTCCAGTACAGATGGGAGTTGCCATCAATTTATGTGCTGTGACTCCTTTTGATGATATCCCTGCGAGATGAAACACCTTCTTCTGAGAACACTGGCAACACCAATACCACCCTCAGGAACCTTCAGGTTCTTGTCATGAAAGGTCTCCCACATCACTTTAGGATCAGCAGTCACACCCAAGTTCGTAAGGTCCTCACACAAATTACATGCAAACAGCCAGATCTTGAAGTCTAGACAGGGCCAGCTTCATTCTCCTAGTAGGTGGTAATCCACTGGACCAAAGCTGGATCTTCAGAGTAGCAACAACAAGTCTGTGGTGAGAATTCACAAACAGGGCACTTCTGTAGACTCTGCAATTTTGTAAGAGCCTCCAGTGTCTGTATTGGAGTACTAAGTCCAACAATGTGGCTCAGGGCATTAGAACCAGGATCCAGTGATCTGCAGCCCCTGGGCTTTTGCAAAGTCAAGGAACATGGAGCCACTTTCAATGGGGACAGACACAGTCCTCATTGCCAGCTTTGTTAGTACTAGTGTTTGCATTGAAATCACCCAAGACAAGAGGAGTGTTATCCTTGTGGGCACCCATTATCCACCGAGCAAAGTTGCAAATAAAATGTATCCTTCACAGAGACATCACTCACTGTGGTTGGAGCATACACTGAGACAACAGAAAGGAACCCAGAGAGTGTCTTAATCTGAGTCCCATAATACGCTTGTTAAAAGAAGTGACATTGGACACCATTGGAAGGAGCCGATCTGTCACAGCAACAGCTACTCCCTGAGTATGATAGTGTGACCAGACCTAAAAAAGTGTACCCACCTACAGAGATCTGGCCAGTCCCAGGTCTGTGAACCTCAGAAAGTGCCATCACTGAAATATGGAGTTTACAAAGCTCCTCCAACAGTATAGGAAAATGGTCATCATGTCGGAGAGACAAGATGTTCCACGCACATACTCAGATGGGCCATCTCAAATTAGGATCTGAGTGCTGTAATGCAGCGGGTGACACCTCAGCACCACACAGTTCCACTCCCCAACAGGCCTGACCCTGTTGGCTCTCCAGCGGTTTTGACTCTTCCAGGGATAAGGCTCCCGAGGGCTTTCCCCCATCCCCTTCATAATGCGAGCCGCCTTCCTATGGACAGCTGCAGCAAAGCTACTCTCGTGGAGATCAAAAAGTAGTCCTGCCCATCATTTTGTAGCTGCGTGAAGTTTTTACAGTGGCTGGAGTGCCAATCCTGCCACAAAACCCCAAGTTTTCCCTGCAAGTTGGAAGACCTTTTGCATGGTAGATGCAGTTTAAGATCATACCCAGGACCTACACCTTTAATATTTCACTATTCTGATCATGCTGTGAAAGAATGCTCCCTTAGGTGAAGAGTAATAAATGATGCAGATGGATAAACTTCTCTCCTGCCTGATTACTGATTAAAAGGTTTTATCAGACTTGTCTTGTTAGAAGATAAGTTTCTTTCTTTAATTGAGATGTTGCTTTCTACCACACTATCAATTAAAGGTCAACTAAAGACTAAACCAATTGAATGTTCTATGAATGAAGTCATTATTAACTTGATTTAAATTATTGATTTATCTATTTAATTATAAATGAGACAAAATGACTGGCTTTGCATTGTATTATTTGCTGGGTTACTATTTCATATTCTTATGTGCCTTTAAGGAAAACAGAGGAGCGTGCACACATTTTGTTAGATGTTATTTCACTAATCTGTACAGTGAGACAATTTGAGAAAGGTATTTTTTGACAGTTACCCCTCCCACTCAGGCTCCATTCTGGTTAGCAGATGGTATCGTTAGTGGGAGAAGGAGAGTGCATAACAGTGAAAAGCAAATTGGGGAGATGGGGGCACACAATGCAACTGACAGGTGCATCCATGTACCCCCAATCATTTGCCTCACTTGGCATTTACCTTTTCTGTCTTTGTACAAGGTAGTGCCAACTAGAGCACCATATAAATGACAAAAAGCCTATTCCAGGATGTTCAGTTCTTAAGACAACATTGGGTTTGATAAAGCAAGTTATTTCATTTAGCAGCACATTTTTGTAAGTTTTACACTAAGCATTAGCTTTAGCTAAAAATAGTGCAATCTATGTCTAATGTCTGTACAACTATTGTTAATTATGATTATTAAAAGTTTGCCATAGCTAAGGATGACTACTACTGTGAGAACAAGATGATGTCTTGAAGAAATGGTTATTACTGCTACTACAAATAATAGAGGTGCTGCTAAAATTCAGTACAGTAAAATAAGGTTAATTATATATTCATATCTCATTTCTAAGTTGTGAATATGATCTGCAAGGGCCTTTGTCTTTAAGTATATCTCTGTACTTGATAAACCCAGATCACAGGTGTGTCACCAACATTTTGAAAAATATTATTCATTCAGGAAGTCATATTTACTACCCATATTACCACATGGTTCAGTATGGCAATGTTTACCCTAGCTAATATTGGAATTTTGGAATGAAACTGCTGTCATTAATCTTTTAAAGTTTTCTTTTTTTATACATTAGATGAACCAATATTCTTTCTATAGTATTTCTTACATCGAAATCTAAAAAAATTAAATTGTTCAGACAGTAGTGGATGTAATGTGGTGTCAGAGTGGGACTCACCACTGTCTCACAGTCCTTGAACACTGCCTTAATGCTTTCTCTTTTTAGAAGTCTTTCCTGCAGGGTCTTTAGTAGTAGGGTGTTGTGTTGTGTTGTGTTAGCCATTATGGATGCAAAAAGAAGTCAAGCAAAACAATAACTTTTATTGGTTAAATAAAAAGATTACAATATGCTTGGACCCCTTCTTCAGTCAATATCTTGCCTGAAGAAGGGGCCTAAGCTGCATCGAAAGTTGCATATTGTAATGTTTTTAGTTAGCCAATAAAATCTCTGAAAGCTGTTATTGTTACCACCATCAAGCAAAACTAGTGGCTTTGGGATTGTTGATGAGAATAACACGTTTTTGTGGTGGTATTAACAATGCATGATCAATTCCAGAGACAACAATTCAGCAATCCCTAAGCCACTAGTTTTACTTGAGGGTGGTAACAATAACAGCTTTCAGAGATTTTACACATGTTAACCTAAGCGATGTAGCTTCCCCTCAAATCACTTACTACCTTAACATATGAAGGTTTTCAAATAATGACATGAAGCCATTCCATACTGAAAATGAAGAGACAGCTGATCGCCATTCATGTCTTTCACAGAAACGGGATAAATCAAAGTAGAACAAATGGCCAGTAAGATGTCTAGGAAATCCATTGCTTGTAGCAACACTTTATAGACAATGAATTTTGATGTTTCCTACACACTTCCTTAAATAGATAATTAGGTTTTGGTCTATGTTTTTAATGATGTCATAGTTTTAAATCCGAGTCACTTTTTGATGACCAGCCAGACAGGTATTTTCGTTGTAATTTTATAATTAACTATATTTATTTTGTTTTATAAAAGACTTTTTAAAATTAATCTGTTGGCTAAAAAAGTTTAGATACTGTACATGTGCCATCATCTGCCATTTGTCTCTGCTGTATTTATTTTAGTTGCAGCACCCTGGGTTTGATTCATATGCCCAGGAATTTGCCAGTTCTCTCTATGTCTACATTTCCACCCACAAACCCAAAGATGCACCTTACATAAATTGATGATCCTATGTCGATTCTATCTGTGTGCACGCAATATTCCCTAAAATGGACTGGCACCTGAACTAGTGCTTGGTCCTGCCTTGTGCTCAATGTTGTCTGGATAGAGCATGTCCTCCTCCACAATCCTGAAATGGACCAAATGGATTTGTTAATGTATTGTATGTGTGGATGTACAGTATGTGATTTATATTTTTGATGCTATGTACTGTATATACTGTATCTCATTTGCTCCATAAACTGCCTTGTGATGGTGCATGCTATTAATGGAAGTATTTAAAAAATTATAAATGGACTGATCCTGTCTTTGCTAACATATAAATAATTAAAAATAACTCAACTAGCAAAAATTATTTGATTTAATATTTTGTGGAAAAAATCAGAATATATACTTTTCAACTTAGTAAAATCTGAAAACTCTCCCCAGTGTCTGACTATTTCCAGCCATCCAGCTGTATATTTACTAGTTTTCTAATGTATGCTAACTGACAACTTGTGTTTGCACTGTGGGCGGAACCTGAAGTCTCCAGACAAAACACATATGGACAAAGGAAACAGTCTAGCTAATGTTATATGCTGCATTTTCATGTCATATCTGGGCTGAAAAAATGGTAAGATCATGCTGACCAGGATTCAGACCAAAATAATACCAAATTACAACACATTAAAAATAAGGGCTTTTACCAAACAAATTACAGAGTTCAGGGGCACGAAAACAGCACATGAACAGGAAGACAATGTTGTGAAATGGCCAAGGCAATGGACTTTAAACCACAAGGCAACCAGCTCATTTCCAGTCTCCACCTTACTTTGTGACCCTTAGCAAGTCGCTTAATCAGTCAGTACTCCACTTGGAAAAAAATGTAAACAGATGTAATATATCCTGTTCTTGTAAGTGGCCTTGGGTAAAAGCGTCTGCCAAATATTCAATGATGTAAAAAACAACGAACACCTGCCTACCCCACTGGCTTTACTGAAATTTGGACTACAAAATTACATTAGGCCACTTTCATGCATGTTGAACAACTTCATATCCTCCCTCATATTTTCCCTTCACTCTCTCTGTCCCTCTTCCTACTGGGTGGGGGATCTTTCTTAGTTTTTAACAAATTAAATTAAATTGTCGCTTCCTGCTTGAACTGGTCACAAACACCCCAGGCTATGGCAACTTCAGTAATCCTAAGCGTATAAGGAGAAGCATACATGTAGCACCCTGGAGGCCCCAGCCACATTATACTCCTGATTCAAAACTTTGTTTTAAAAGGCCAGAACATACTTTTAACCCAATTTCAAGAACTCATCCCCAAGAATCAATCATTCTATTACTAACTCAGAGTACTGTGCCATGCCACATACCAGGGAATTCCCTTACCTTGTCTAAGATTTTTCTAAAACTCCAAAGCTGTAGTATTAGTTTCAGTCAACCTCTTTGAGCAAGTATATATATATATATATATATATATATATATATATATATATATAAAACATAGTATTCTGTCTCTTTTTCTCTCTCTTTCTTTGTATACAATAGTATACGGAATATTTTACTGTATACATCCATTTATTTTCTTATCAGCTTATCCAGTTTTGGAATATAAGTAGCCAGTGCCTATTATAGCAGTTGTAGTAGCAAAACAAGCAACCATCCCTAGATACAGAGTACACTCATGCACACACCCACACTCATTCACACTAAGTCAATTTAGACTTTGGGATGTGGGAGAAAAATCAACGCAGACATGGCAAGAATATGCAAACTCCATACAGTCAGTGCTTTGGGCTAAGATTGGAACTCATGAGTTTGGAACTGCAAAGTAGCAGTACTGACCAACCCATCACCAGACACACACTATGTCATTATGTCAAGCAGATGACTGCATCAGCTTAGATTTTCAAAAGGAAAAATTAAAACAGCAAAAGTTAATATGCCATATTGCAGCAAACTAACAACGACATAAACTCTTACCCTGGAAGGCCACAGTGGCTTAACTAGTGACTTGCTAATGAACTTCTTTTCCCTTAATATGAATTGACCTGCTGTTTAAGACCCTTTAATGTATCCTTTATTCCTTAATTAGCAGCCAAATAATAATGAAATACAAAATGAGTTAACACATGACCAACTAACCTTGTCCATCATACAATATCTGAAAATAAAGAAAGGTGAAGGTCTCAGTAATATTAATCTGCTCAGATCCACAAAACATTTTGGTAATGTTCCTAGAAAAAAGAAAATCAACAGTTTTGGAAATGTCAGCTGTGGCAGAATGAGAGTAGCATCAGGCTGTTGAAATAAATAATGGGTTTAATTAACAAGAATAATCAGCTTCAAATTAATAATATGGTTGGTGTGAAATTGGTTGGAGGTTAAAGCCCTGACCAAGCGGATCATCTGTTAGCTCATTTCAAATCTCATTTTTGTTTGGCTGCCATTAAAGAAAAAAAGCAACAATTCAGAGAACTGAGTCTTAAAAATAAAGCAATTAAAATCAAGGGAAAATAAGTAAATTAACAGCAGCAATGGGATGCTGATTAAGAAAATGAAATGAAGGAAAACATGCAGCCATTGCGGCCCTCCAGGATTGGAGTTGGACATTTCTACCTTACAGTATTCAAGGACAGACATTGTCTCTGAAAGTATAATGTTTTATGTTGAAGTTTCCATTAGAATTGCTTATTTGCTTTTACTCTTCTGCAGTGAATTTCACTAGGACACATACAGTATCTATTTATCTATCTATAGATAGACTGAACTATATTTGTCCACAGGAGGAAATTTGGTTTTTAATAAGAACTTAAACAACAAACTCCCTCTTAAATACACACCGGAATGACTAAAAAGAAAGAAAACTACTGATTTGGCTAAAGATAAAAGGGCAGTCAGTGAGATTTATGCATTATGCAGGCATATTGTGATTGATATGAAGGAGCCCCAGTAGCATTTCTTGGCACACCTCTGCTGAATAATACAGTGCTCAATGTTAGTGTGTCAGAGAGAGGTTGTGCAGCACTGTTCAAAAAGCACTCCGTTTTGTCTTCATTCTATTCTATTCCTTGGTTGTGAGCAATGTCTCAAAACTCTAGGAAACTATGTTTCTGTCACAGCCTAGGCACTATATACGTGAAACTTACAGATTTTCTGCATATTCATGGGATTTCCCAGGGTAGATCAGATTTCATCCCGCATCTCACAGACCATTAGGGCAGGTTAACCGAATGAGCGTGACAGCGTGACTTGTGTGGGATTGGTTCCTCCTCTAGGGATGGTTCTTGGTTTTGCTACTAAAAGCTATCATGACATGACCCTATTTCTGCGACTCTGATTTGGACTGTGCTGCACTGATAATTGACAGATGGATAAAATGTAAAAATAATTGGACATTTATGATTTATTTTTAGGTAACAAGAATGTGGCTTGTTGTGAGAGACTGTCATTTTTAATGACGAATTGATTGACAATTATCTTAAATTGGTTTGCAGAAAGACGGCTTTGGGATGAAACTGAAGAAAACCCGCGGTGGATGTATTCACCGTAGTTGATCCTTCGCAGATTGCGTGAGATCTTTCCAAAGCTCACGATATATTCGGCCCAGTTGTACTAAAAAGGGAGTGACGATAAGGTCACGGTGGTATCTCAAAGATGTATCTGTTCTGTTTTCAAAGATAAGAGTATCACGAATATCGAAACAAAACAGAGCAGAGAATAATGACTGCTAGCTTCTCTGTTTCTTGAAGGAAGTTGAAAAAAAAACACTCCCCCATCGTTAACAAAAGCAATGGAAGTGCTCCGCATTACGTTAAATAGACTTCAATAGTATCCATCCCATGAACAAGAAAAGAACGGTTATTCTAAAAGCTGCGACAATCAATGCATAAATCTCTTCCAGCGCAGCTTTACTAATCTTTTGCCCTGTCTCGTATAATCCAGCTCGTACAGCGGTGACACTTCTGAACGCACCCCAGGCTCCTCTCGCTGTCTTGTAAGCCTTCGCCCGCTTCTTGCCTTTCTTATCCTCTTTCGTGAAAACTTGACAACGGCACAAAACGAGTTCAAAGAACATTGCACAACTCACTCTAATTTCCGATCTGAAGCCGAAATGGGTGTGTGTTTGTAGTCGGAGAAAGCCTGCCTATACCTCCTCCCCTTTTCTTATATCTCCTCCCACCCTCCTTGAGATTAACCCATTCGCTGCAGAAAGTGACAGCTGCGCTCGAGCGGAGCACGCAGTGAGAGTAAGCGGCTGTTCTAGGAACACTGGCGCTGGTAACGGCTATCACGACTGTCTTACCTCGGAGACTGGTGTTATATGTAGGAGACCAGGTGTGGAATATAATGAAATTGGAATAGAAAATGTGCATGTATCGTGATGCTTTAAAACAAACTTGAATTAAAATCTTCAACGCAGGAAGGGGATGGGACCGCAGCGGGTGAAAGGCGTTTTAAATTGCCTACCCGCTTACTTCTTCCTTGCTTAGGAGCCCGTCCTTCTAACTTTGGTGGAGTGCTTCAACTTCGTGCGACAGAGAAGGCTGAATATGTGACACTAAGAAGCTGCCGAGGTGGGATAAAGTGTATTGGCAACGGAACGCGGTGACACGGATACAGATAACAATTTAATACAAATACTCGGAAGACCGAAAACATCAGCAACATGACTTCAGTATGGAAAAGGCTGCAGAGAGTCAACAAGCGGGCATCTAAGTTTCAGTTCGTGGCGTCGTATCAAGAACTGATGGTGGAGTGTACCAAAAAATGGTAAGCGCCGAGCACGACCGAGTGGCATCTTTTGCAGGGCGTGCTTGACTTCATACCTTCGCATGTGCAACAGGCCTCCATGTGTTGGACTTTGATGTGTGATAAACAACGGGCGTAACCTGGGTGGAGGTCTCTTTCAGTTTTACTTGTCGGCTTTCCTGCGTGAGGAGATGTAGTTGCCTGCCAGTACGGGCGCTTGTGGCCAAATGTCAGCTCCTGTCAGGCACTTCCGTGTTTTGTCGACTTGCTCGCAAGTGACACTTTTTTTTTAACTTTACATGGACGTGTCTTATTGTTAGCCTATTTCCCGGAGGACAGGAAAGGAGTCTGGATGAAGTAATGGGTATTCGTCCAAAGGAACAAACGCCAAAGACACGCGTGTTGAGACTCGCATATACATAGATATTGGCCCTAAGGAACAATATGCGTGTTTCTCAGGATACATGAGAAACATACAGGGGGTGACCTGCAATGTGCACATTCATAGGCGTTACGACACGCAGTCACAGACTCGCACCTTACAGAAGTAGTGACATATCGAGGATAAAAGATACACATCGTGTCATGTGTGGGCAGTAACATACTGTCTGCATACAGGTTGTTCACACAGATATTCACATATATACAGACGCGCCACACTGATGCACATGGATGGGCACCTACAGGACATAGGCCACATATTGAGGCAGTGATATATAGTAACCTGAGCTGTCAACAAATATTATCAAATACTCACATGTCAGGGCTAGTACTTAATAAGGTCATAGACACACATATTAAACTATAAAGGCAGTGACACACAGTAAGCACACACTGACTACTGATACTAATACATGTACCTACATGCAGATAAGATACACACCTTTAGAGATGGCCACAGGCAGCTGCAGGATAAGAGTCACACATTATGTGTGGTAGAGGCAGTGACATGCAGTAAGCCTGAAGATATTAACATGTGCAGCAACATACAGACACAAATTCACCTATAGATTCACAGGCACAAATAGGACCAATTGTATAGAGTTGTGTCACCACTCAGACACTACAGAGCAAAAGAAAACATGCTAAACTGTAGAGATGGTGACATACAGTAATTATACCTGCTGTCTTTGATACTAATGCGTGCAGCAACTGGAATACACACCCGTAGAGTTATTGATAGGCATGTGCGTGGTAAAGGGCACACGTAATGATCTGTACAGGCAATGCCATACAATAATCATGCAGACAGTTTATAAATAGTAATAGTATTTTCAGTTACACAGAGAACACTGAATGTTTTACTTGCCTGTCCAATTGCATGCTGACACTCCCTGGCACCATGCTAAACAAAAATGTATTTGAGTACATAACTTCATATATTTAATAGGAAATCAGTATACTTGATATACTCCTTACATCTGAAACACATGCACACATGTGCAGATACTGATGCAATCCAATGGAATCACAAGCACAGAGAAGATTAAGGGCAAACATGCAGTGGTCAACAGAAAATGCAGACATTAATACATATACTATTGGACACACTTAAGGATAACAGTAATGCATTTTCATACAGTTAAAGGTAAAAGGTACATGTGCTGTTCAGGCAATGTCCTACAGTGAGCGCACCGACAGCATTCACATATACAAATGTAATATTAATACATACACACATAAACTGACACTCACAGAGTTTCAGGTTACTGTAGGATAAACAAATATCAGACAGCCAGAAAAGTACATTAAATATTGTACCATATTTGCAGACATTACAGTACACCTGTTACACAGCTACTGGTTTAAAGGTTCACATAGTGTACAACAGATGTGCTGATACCAAGCTGCACACAGGCAGTTTACAGGTAGAGACACTGACAAGCAGCTACAGAGTCATAGGGAACTACAGGATAAAAACAGTAATAATATACTGGCAACAACTGAGAAGTCTGAAACATTTAAATATGCTAATACACAAAGACATTAAATGATAAAAATAGCACATCCTGAACTCTAAAGGCAGTTACGCACAGTATGTCACATTTAAATACAACAAACACGGACAGCGACTTTCACCAGTAAAGTCAACACCTGGTATGGGATAAATACATACTGCACAGAAAGTAGTGGTTAGTATACACACTCACATTTAAAGCTATTAACACATGCAGACAGTCCCTCATACCACAAACATAAAAGGCACACATGATGTACAGTTAGTGATGTAGCGTAAGTATTAAGAAACACTATCACACTCTTGTGGACTCAGAGTATTCAATAAAATATTGCGCACAACTGCTGTATTCTTGAGTAAGTAATGTGTAGTAAGTATACTGAGTCACACTTCTAGATATTAGCACCCTCATACACTGGTACATTCCTGTCCTACTGGCTAAAAAAGCAAACAGAAACACACAATGAATATACAGAACTGTCAGATTTTTACACTTTTAACATAGAGATTGTGAATCTAACTTACAGAGTAAAAGGAAGCCACAGGGCATCAGGGCACTTGACATACAGACAGAAACTTACAGTATGGTAAATACATAGATGATCATATTTACATACATACAGTATACAAAAAGACACAGACACTCAGCCATGGAGTAACAGACAACTACTGGCTAAAGTGCACTTAAGTTGTACAGGAAATGGCATACAGCAAGTATATTGTTTCGTTTGTTGTTTGTTACTAGGACATCATAAGGACATATTACTTCTGCTTGCCATTAGTAAAACAATCAGCACAGCTTATGTTACAGTAAGTGCACAGCCTCCCATATATACGTATATCAATGCACATAAAACAGATGTGGACTTACAACATCACAGAAAGAAATATCAAGTACAAAAGCTGTCACATTTACAAATACTAACAGATGTACCCATGCAGTCACAAGCAGTTAGAGGATTAAAGACCCATATACTGGGCAAGAAGCAGTATGCAGTTCATATACAAACACTCATATTTAAAAATATAATGCAGATGCTGTCTTTCACACTCTAAGTGTTAATAACATATGGTAAGTACATAGGCTTTCTTCATTTACAGACACTAACACACAGAGACACTGTTGTGTACCCTTCTGGAGTCACAGACATCCACAGGATAAAAGGCACTCTTTATTGTACTACAGAAACAGTGACAGATAGTAAGTACTGTATATACAGACATTAACACCCACGCATGCTCTGTTTTAAACCTACGGGACAGAAGGCGTAACCACAGGAAGTGTCTTAATCATATATTAAGCACACAGATTGTCATATATACAGACATAAATATACACAAACATTGATAAACACCTATAGAGCCACAGGCACTACAGAATACAAGATCTGCAGTATGTATGGGTAATAACTCAATGTCAGTACACAAGCCTCACATTTGCAGACGTTGACACATACACACTCTGAGACTGGTGTGTCTGTAGTTAGACTTGATCAGGCAGCAGACACATAGAGTCCTTTCATTAAAAATACTGTTATATACAGAAAGCACAGAGTATCTTTGATACATAAATGTAGTCTAAGCTACTGAAATAGACAAATGAATCATATAAATAACAAACCTCGAAGCAAATGTCAATGTTTACTTAGTTTATTAGACTGATACAGTCATACAGTAATAAGCATATAAATAAGCACAAAAATTTTGTTTAATATAATGTCACAGAGCTCAAAGTGCACAGGAATTAAGTTTCTCTACAGGTTGTAGTCTAAGGAATTTTGTTTAATAATAAACTACAGAGACTAATTAATAGCAATTAATAATAAACTATAGGGACTAATTAATAGTGAGAAATGACAGTACATATTAGATTTATGTCTAAGTCAGTTACACGGTCACATTTACTTATGGAACGGCAAATATGTTCAATAAAATACAATATTAATAAATATGAAAACATGATACACACATATATTTGCTAGCAGACACTGATTCAGGTATTCACAGATGCAATAATTCACAAAAATAACATTAGAACATATATTAAACATTAATTGACAAGTTGTTATTGAAGTTTTTTCTGATACCTTTGTCATGAATATTACTTTTGCATCCATTTCCGGAATCTCCAGACATGTGTACACACCCACACTTAGTCATAGCATGCAGGTATGAGACCTGTCAGACATTCTAATACCACTTACACTGAGGCAGGGAATCCCTAATGTCAAAGTAACACAGAGACAACAAGAATCATATACCTGATATAAAAGTGCTAGCAAAGAATCAAAGTGTTGCACCAAACATTAAAGATTTTATTTTTCTTTTTCAATTTACTTTGTACAACTCTTTTATAACTGTTTTCCAGTAAGGAAATAAAGTTACCTTTAGAGACTTTTGCAATATGTTTTCATTGATTTGTCTTCAGGTTCATTGTAAATAATTAAATAAGATAGTCCATATCTTGGCCCCAAGCAGCTTCTGCAATGGTGACACATCTCCTGTTCATAATTATGGTGCCAGGATGTCCCATATTATCTTCTTCACTGTGAGGCTTAGGCAAACTATCTTTATCTCTGGGAGTTATTCAGCGTATTCTGGAGTGGATTATCCACTGCTTAAGAAAGAAGAACTCCCTATTACCCCCTACCCCTCTTAGGTGACCTAAAAACAACTCATAACAGAAGTTATGGATCCATTAATTTCTTCCAAAATATCTATCTGATGATTTGCCTGGTACATAGTATTTACATTATATCATTTTATGACAATTTTGAGCTAATTGGAGGGCAGCCTCAGTTAATTAAAATTGATGGAGATCTGCAAATTGCTTAATTTCTGTGTATATTCCATTCCATCAATAAATTCTCTTCCAGAAGTAGACTTAATTAGTTAATTGACTAATTAATGAATTTATTAATCAGTTAAATAATCCATGTGTTCATAAATTTATAGCTACGTTTGACCAAAAACTGACACATTTTTAAAAAGATTTTAAACCTTAAAACAGTAGATAAAACATTTACATTGTGATCTTAAAAGAGTACTATAATACAGTATATAATGCTGTTTACAAGTAGGCAAACCCTTCATTTTGCATGCCTTAAACAAATAATATAAAAGACATATTTCATTCTTTTTTTGTGAAAATAACGACTGGCTATGGTAAAATAAAGATTTGCTACTATTACTGTAAGATTTAAAACTATAGTAGTGGTTCAGTTTTGTGATGCTGTTGATGATCATAGAAAAATCAAAGGTCATTGTTTACTGCAGTTTTTTTTTTTGCAGCTGAGGGGAGGGCCATTTAAGTACAAATGAAGATCAGGTCTTGATCACACTGCAGTGACCATTTTGCAGATTGCAGTGCTGACATGCAGAAGTTTTAAATTCATGATTACAGGTCAAACAATTTTAACAATTTTTTTTTTCCTCAAGTGTATTTTTGATTTATTGCTGCCACTCTTAAAATGTTTGGTGCAGTCAGAATGCAGTCATATTCATTAGCTATTGTCTGGGCGTATATGATACAATCGGCAAGATAGCTTTGGATTTGGATTCCTCTTTGGATTTTTCTCATGCCTACCTTTTCAGAATGGCAATAGGCTGGTTTCTTAGGCATAATTCTTGCATTAGTTGCAAGTATATGAATGTGTATGCATGCACTGTGCTTAATAGCTTATTTAGGCATGGATAAGCATTATGAGAAAAAGTAGATATCTATGAGAGCAAAAAAGCCATGATATAGTACCAATGTTGGAATGTTACAGTAAACAAGAATTCATCTGTATGAACACGTTATTAAAAGTTAACACAAGATGTTTTCTGTAAGGCTTCTTTTTTACCTTATATCTTAATTTTTAAATGAGAATTTGAAACTGACTTGGTAGATCAATTTTTGATCGCTCAAAATCTTTTGCATTGCGGGAAGAGTTTAACACTTGTTAGAATAAATGCATTTCTTAACACTGTCTACTGGTATTTTGCCAATTTATTCTATATTAGTTCTTCTTAAAATGTTTGTATGATGGACATATTGGCCCCATTCAATATTTTATGGCAGTAATTAAAATTACATAGGTTATTAAGTGTAGGTGGTATTTGATATATGATCTGGTGAGTCTGATATCCCCTTCAACATTTTGCAGCTAAAATTGATTGTTGACAACATTTTAAAAGCCTGACAGTTGGTATGTTTTACGTGCTGTTATTTATTTGATTTTGTATCCATCCATCTATTATCAAACCCGCTGTATCCTAACTACTGGGTCACGGGGGTCTGCTGGAACCAATCCCAGCGTGCAAGGCAGGAAACAAACCCCGGGCAGGGCGCGCACACACACACCAGGGACAATTTAGAATCGCCAATGCACCTAACCTGCATGTCTTTGGACTGTGGGAGGAAACCAGAGTACCCAGAGGAAACCCACACAGACACGGGGAGAACATGCAGACTCCACACAGGGAGGACCCGGGAAGCGAACCCTGGTCTCCTAACTGCGAGGCAGCAGTGCTAACCACTGTGCCACCATGCCACTTTGAGTTTGTATTTAAAGTTTAAAATGATCTCTACTGATTGATCTAAAATTAGCCTATGCTCCAATAATCTGAACGCTTGCCTATGGCCTAACCTATGTATGTATATTTATGTATACATTATATGTATATATGTGTATTTGTGTGTTAAAAATATCACTTTTGTGCTTTACTCTTTTTGGTGACATACATGTCATGTGTCATCCCATTATGGAATTCTTTTCTGTTGTCTAGCTAGTAACAATTCATGTTTCATCTGGCCATCAGAATTAAGCTTCATTACAATTGTATACAGCTGTGACTGTCTGACATAGCATATTTTCCTATTCGATATGGTAGTTTCAACTCATTTTTGACAATCTGAGAAAACACTAGCAGGCAAGTTTTTAAGACATGAAAATCTATGTTCAGCATAAATAATATATTGTGGCATTAGTTTCAGGTTCTAAACATAATTCAAATAACTACTGCTAAGCTGCTGCAGGCTTTCTGTCACCTCCCTGGTGTGTTACCTCACTCCCGAGGTTACTGTAGCTCTGGCCTTAGCCTGGTTCCAGTCTTAACAAATTCCTTTTAAAGTAAACATATACAAACTGATATAAACTGCTTTTTGTGAGCTAAAAATATGTGCTGTTCTGCTCCTTTGTCAAATATTCTCTGGTATTTTTTTTCCAAATCTTTTATCACACTGCTCAATTTTTCCCAAGTTACATTACTTTGCTTTTCTGTTACTGTAAACTCTTTAAAACATTGAGCCACCTTTTCCTAAATATTGTCAAAAATGAAGTGCCTTTCCTAGAAGGTAATTTCTACAAGGGTGTGCTTAGGGTTATGGTTACAGTGTGCCAAACCTAACATGGCATCTTTTTATTGTCTTTATTGTAGGGGCTAGTCTAGTCCACTTACTTCTGTTTAAAATGTTAACACATTCTGCAAAGAAAATCACATTTTGGGAATCTACCTGCTTTATCCATTAACTTGCACAGTCACTCATAATGTTTAAAGCTAGGCTGTCAGAAATTGGATATAGCTATTTTTTCTCATTAAAGTCACTAAAAGTTGAATGGGCAAAGCATTATAAACTCAATGTTTAATCCTTATTTAAAACATGTTTAAAAAAGCCAAAATCAGCTTATTCAGTTTATAACTATTATACTTATGATATATTTTCATTTAATCTCAGTTTGCTGAAAGAATTCAATTCTATCAGTCTTTCTTTATAGTTTTACCTTGCATTTTAGAAGAAGGTTTAGTACTTCTTCTTTGGATATCCTCTGCTGCTATACCCATTTTGATATGGAGAGTAAAATGGAATAAAATGTTAACGACTTATGTCACTAGTTCATTACACATTTTAGACATTGTACACCAAAGAACTGTCTACACTGTATATGTAAGCATCCTAATTATTTCTACTGCATGTCTACTTGAATTGATGAGTCCAATAGTACCCCTAGTACCTTCTTGATTAAAACCCTCCATTGTGTAACTAAAGCTGATAACTTTAATTTATACTTTATTTGCTAGATATAATTTATAGTCCAAGTTTCCTCCAGGTTTATTTGAAGAAACCACTGACTGTCTGTTTACCCACTTAATGTACAGTGGTGTGAAAAACTATTTGCCCCCTTCCTGATTTCTTATTCTTTTGCATGTTTGTCACACAAAATGTTTCTGATCATCAAACACATTTAACCATTAGTCAAATATAACACAAGTAAACACAAAATGCAGTTTTTAAATGATGGTTTTTATTATTTAGGGAGAAGAAAAATCCAAACCTACATGACCCTGTGTGAAAAAGTAATTGCCCCCTTGTTAAAAAATAACCTAACTGTGGTGTATCACACCTGAGTTCAATTTCCGTAGCCACCCCCAGGCCTGATTACTGCCACACCTGTTTCAATCAAGAAATCACTTAAATAGGAGCTGCCTGACACAGAGAAGTAGACCAAAAGCACATCAAAAGCTAGACATCATGCCAAGATCCAAAGAAATTCAGGAACAAATGAGAACAGAAGTAATTGAGATCTATCAGTCTGGTAAAGGTTATAAAGCCATTTCTAAAGCTTTGGGACTCCAGTGAACCACAGTGAGAGCCATTATCCACAAATGGCAAAAACATGGAACAGTGGTGAACCTTCCCAGGAGTGGCCAGCCGACCAAAATTACCCCAAGAGCATAGAGACGACTCATCCGAGAGGTCACAAAAGACCCCAGGACAGCGTCTAAAGAACTGCAGGCCTCACTTGCCTCAATTAAGGTCAGTGTTCACGACTCCACCATAAGAAAGAGGCTGGGCAAAAACGGCCTGCATGGCAGATTTCCAAGACGCAAACCACTGTTAAGCAAAAAGAACATTAGGGCTCGTCTCAATTTTGCTAAGAAACATCTCAATGATTGCCAAGACTTTTGGGAAAATACCTTGTGGACTGATGAGACAAAAGTTGAACTTTTGGAAGGCAAATGTCCGTTACATCTGGCGTAAAAGGAACACAGCATTTCAGAAAAGAACATCATACCAACAGTAAAATATGGTGGTGGTAGTGTGATGGTCTGGGGTTGTTTTGCTGCTTCAGGACCTGGAAGGCTTGCTGTGATAGATGGAACCATGAATTGTACTGTCTACCAAAAAATCCTGAAGGAGAATGTCCGGCCATCTGTTCGTCAACTCAAGCTGAAGCGATCTTGGGTGCTGCAACAGGACAATGACCCAAAACACACCTGCAAATCCACCTCTGAATGGCTGAAGAAAAACAAAATGAAGACTTTGTAATGGCCTAGTCAAAGTCCTGACCTGAATCCAATTGAGATGCTATGGCATGACCTTAAAAAGGCGGTTCATGCTAGAAAACCCTCAAATAAAGCTGAATTACAACAATTCTGCAAAGATGAGTGGGCCAAAATTCCTCCAGAGCGCTGTAAAAGACTCATTGCAAGTTATCGCAAACGCTTGATTGCAGTTATCGCTGCTAAGGGTGGCCCAACCAGTTATTAGGTTCGGGGGCAATTACTTTTTCACACAGGGCCATGTAGGTTTGGATTTATTTTCTCCCTAAATAATAAAAACCATCATTTAAAAACTGCATTTTGTGTTTACTTGTGTTATATTTGACTAATGGTTAAATGTGTTTGATGATCAGAAACATTTTGTGTGACAAACATGCAAAAGAATAAGAAATCAGGAAGGGGGCAAATAGTTTTTCACACCACTGTATGTATTTTCACTTGAAAATTTCCATGTTGTTTATTTCATTAGCACTGTAGCCTCCATGGGTCAAGCATCTTGGTTACATACCATATGCTCAGGTCTGTGTGGTAGTAGTAGTATGTCTTTTCCACATCTATATAAATTTTTATGTGGGTACTCTTGTTTTCCTTTTGCATTTCAAAGATGTGCGTGTTAAGCTGATTCCAAAATGGTCTAATGTGGGTGTATGATTGAGTGTAAGTTATCAGTACTGGTGTCTAACAGTTTAATATCCTCTGTGTTTTAAATAACAATTTGATTCTTAAACAATATCAAGTAAACACAGGCTTCCTCTTCTTGCTGGTTCTTTGACAAACTGGGTTCAAAAGGTAATAAATATTAAAGTATTCCTGTGGATTTTGTTTAACTGTTTATTGGGTTTCCTTATAGCAGTCACAATATGCTCATTTTCAATTTTAAATAGATTTAATGCTGTATCAAATAATCTAATCTAATATATGTAATGAATGTCATTTTTATGTATTTTTGGTAATTTATCTTTTCCAAAGTTTGACACATTGTAGTTTTACAACTTGCCATTTTCCTGGCATATCTTTTAAAAGTACAAAATTTAACAATATTTTTTATAACAAGGCTGCTTGTAGGTTTAGTCATTTGAGGGGAGAGACAGCATACAGTATAAACATTTTCACCATTGACATTACGAGATCTGTAGCCTACCATCTGGTAATGTAGAGGCTATACTATGATTCACTGCTTGATTTTCTATGTGATGAAGTACAGCAATTCACTGCATTTTGTATTTTTTTTTTAATTTTTACTTTCTTTCATTTCCTTATTGCTGCCCATAAACAGACTTAGGGATTGCTACAAAATCATCACCCTGAATCAGTAAAATAATTAACATGTGTATGAAACACACACACATTACTGTGCCACAAATGTATTTTCCAGTAAGTAAACTGTTAATTAAACTGTTAAATAAGCTGTCCTGTTGATATTACAGATACATTTTTAACAATCCATATAGCTGGCACAGGGTGTAGCACTGCTGCCTTACACTAAAGAGATCTTGGGTTTGCATCCTGGGTTCTCCATGTTTGGAGAGAGCTTTGAGTAGTGAGAAAACAACTATATAAATGCAAATAATTATTATTAATAATTTATGTATTTATGCAACATCCTGCACTGAATGACAAACTGATAGTCACACTACCTGTCCCTTCTACTAATATTATCTACACTAGGTAGCACTGCAGCACATTGCTCAATATCCAAATTGAGATTAGATTACAGCACCAGTTAGATTCAGGATTTTGATTTATTTTTTTTTTTACTAATGCCCTTACACTCTGTATGCTTACTATAGCATCAACCAGCTGCAGAATGTAATTTTGTTTCACTGTTCTCCCTTGCCAGTTAGCCTCAGCATAATATTTTCTTATATTCACATTTTATCTATCCATGGGTTCATTATTTGAACCTGGTTACAGTATGTCGTTAGGGTCATATGAAATCAACAGCCCAATGCAGCCAAGAACCAGTCTTGGATGGAGTACCAGTTCAGCCTAGCGCACAAACCATGTAGAACAAGTTTATGACCTTAAAGAGTACATATTTGTATTTAAAGAAATACTGTAATACACACATATAATGTACATAATTAATGGTGGTTTTGAGCCCAGCAGATTGCTGGACCACTGCAACACAAAATTTAATAAACTGAACAATGTAGTGTCTTTTTTAAATCAGAGTATATTCAGTGATTGAAAGCTCAGTTTGTGAGAAAAGCAAGAAACATGATTTGAAAACCATTTGTAATCCATTAGATTGTAATTGCTGCTCCTACTTTACATTCCCTTTCTAGTTTTTATTGAACCTAAACCACAGAATAACATTAATTAAAAACAATAGTTTGCTCAATAAAATGATTTGTATTGCTTTTTATTATACATGCGTTGGAAATATTTCAAATCAGTTATAGAGTGTAAAAAAGTGAGGGTACTAACTTTTAAACTGTAAGAATACATAATAGGCTGATTAGAAACAGACTTCATGCTGAAAAGGCTCTGCATTGCCAGAGAAATTCTGAGAGTGAACACATGTGGATTACCTAATGATGCAACTGATTGAATTAAATGTTGGCTGAACCTATATGTTTAAGCAAATCATCTGTAAAATCCTATAGTTTGCCTGAATGCCTGAAGGAAATTTTATATTGCCTTGATATACTTTGCCCTGCAAAAGGCCACTTTGGAGTTACTGGTCAATCTGATCTGCATGTCATAATGAATCTGGATTAAACACAAATACCGGGAGAAAAAAACAACATGGACACAAGTAGAACATACTAGTTCCAAATACAGATTGCCTGGTGTTGGATTTGAACATAGGACTCGGGAGTTGAGAGGCACAAACTTGACCACTGATTCATAATTTCAGCTAAACTGTCAATGGGGAAGTGACATTTGACTCTTTATTCTGTATTAAGCATGACGTTTTATCCACAAAAGTGCATGTGAATCTGCTGAATAGGGTTTGATAGTATGATATTTCTGGTAGACACAAACAAACAACCTGTTTTATTTGAATCTTTGTATAGTGAACACCACTTTGCCATTTTGATAAAAACAGGGTATTCAGCTCAGCATAACTCTTCACCTGCCGTTTGCAAAATATTATTGAAGTTACAGGCTCTTAAAGCACCACTGTTGTTTACATTATGTGGTAGTTTATAATATTTACCTATGGTTTATTTGTGTGAAAACTTTTATTAACAAGCTTCCATCTGTTTCTCTGTACTCAAGAAACGGGTTTTAAAGTAACAGATGGTATTCATTGTATAAATTCCCTTCATAATTTCAATACTTTCTGTCATGTCAAATCTTAATCCCTGACCAATTAAACTGAAAATATTCAACTCTTTTAATCTGTTCTCACACTTTATACTGTACTCTGGACTTTCTTTCAAATGATTATTAAAAGTGCTCACAGTACTACAGATGATGTGTTATAAGTGTGTTATATAATCTCATTTGGCTTCAAAACAGAGAACTGCATAACCTAAAATCAGTTTTTATTGATTTATTGATTCCTGCATTGTATGGAAGTAACAGTAACCAGTCACTATCACTCCTCTGCTCTCCTCATAAGAGTTACTTTAAGTGTCAGATCATCCGTTGTGTAACTACAACTAGAACATTTTTATAAATATTGCACTGACCATTAGATTGTGTTGCCCATGAAAGATGATATAGTTTTATTCTAATTATCAGTGAAAAAAATGCTTATTAAAGTTGAGTGGTTAAAGGGTGGGTATGAAGATAAATCCAATTTGATTTGTTCTAGTGCTGGGCGGTATGACCAAAATTCTATATCACGGTATATTTCAAAATTACACCGCTTTCACGGTATTCAACAGTATTTTTTTCCCCATGCATGAGTGGGTATTAACCACATTTTCCACTGCAATTACTGCAGAAGACTGCCTACGAATAACCTATTCCACTGTCATGAGCATGTCATTAAAATGTACAAAAAAACATTTTAATGTGCACACAAGTATTAATACAGGTTTGCATGGCCATAAAGTGATAGTTTTCAAGGGGGTGGCACTAATGAAGAGAAGGAATCACATTGCATGATAGTTGCAGTAAAAATATAGAACCTTTTTATTGAACAAATTTTGCAAACAACTTAAGCTAAAATTTTGACAACATATTTTCAACCATCCAAAGAGGCATTTAAACTAAGTAAAATATTCAGAGGTGCTTGTCAAAAGTTGTATTGCACTGAACATATCTTAGAAAAGGAATAAATAGTGAATATTTTGTGTAAACCAACTACACTTTCTGTTAATGTTAACAATCTCTGTCCACTGACATATTAAAGTGAATTTTTAAACAACTTTACCATCATTAAACTGCATGATATTTAAACTAATAAATAATAACAGTAAAATAAATAATAGTGCAGCTTGCAGTAATAATACTATTACTTCAAGACTTCAAGCCCAGGTGCATTACACAGTATTCACCAAATAAAAATAAAATAAAACAAGTGCAACTTGGTGAGGCATCTTTACCAAATGAACCATCTTTAAGGCAAATTGCATTAATATGGACCTTGCTTCAAGCTAAGCTATATACATAAATAATAAAACTGCAACTTGCATTTATAATACTATTCGTGGTATAGCCCTACAGAAGAGTATTAGGGCCACAGTGAAGAAAAAAAACTATATGTCCAGAATAAAGTCGACATGTTGACTTTATTCTCGACATTTCCACTTTAATCTTGATGCTTATGTCCCACATGATTAATACATGCTTTAATGCATTTCATCATGAAAATTATATCAAGTATTTATCTTAGCATTCTAAATGTTCAGGGAGCAGGAATATCATGAAATTAATTTATTCTGTGTGGTGATCGCTGCCTGTGCCTCCTCAGTGCAAGAGGAAGTCAGTGTAAGAAGCACATAGTGATTAACATGGCTCAGGGAACACTTAACACAAGCATTTAATAAGCTACATAACTTATGACGGGGTTTGAGAAAATCTAGTAAATTAAATATTCATTTTAAGATGAAGTTTAGTTTACGATGTTCCACTTTAATGACAAATTACGAGAATAAAGTCAGCATGTCGACTTTATTCTCGTCATAAGCGTCAAGAATAAAGTGGAAATGTCAAGAATAAAGTCAACATGTCGTCACACTATTACACAGTATTGAAAAAGATAAAACAAGTACAACTTGGCTTGCAGTATTATCCAGTAGTATAGAAACAGTATTCACACATTTGAACATAATGTTCCACTTCCGACCTTCTAAAACCAAAGTACAGTACTGTATATCCAAACAACAGACATGGCTCCTTTTTTCGGCAAAAGTTCTTCTGTGTCATCATGTTCAACTTTATTGTCTGCTACATCTTCAGTTTCGGAACGTTCTCTGTCCATTTTCACTGCTCAATACCTCCACTAACTCATGTACTCAGTTGCATGTGTGTTTAGCGGTGCAGCAGTGAAAAAGGTCCCCCCTTAAACAGTTTCCCGCTGCGCCACATTCCGAAAGTTGTTTAGGCTATTTAAACCGGTGTTGCAGTATAAGAAAAATCCATATCATAACAAAAATAAAAAACGGTTTTTGGTATGAACTGGTATACCGTCCAGCAGTAATTTGTTCTATTTGTGTGTTATTTGTAAATATTTAAAATTGCATTTTTCACAAAATGTACTATATTTTATTCTAGTTATCACTCCATAATCCTGAGTTATATCACTTCCATCTTGACATGCAATTTGTTTTTCCATTAAAGGTAAAAAAAAACACAGTTTAATTAAATTTTATTTAAACTTTTCATATTTAGCATTCTACTCACTGTGTTTAACAAGTTCAACAGACACAGAAGGTGCTTTGTTTTGTCATCGAGTAATTAGTTCTACTTTTTTTTAACAGTTTAATTCATTTTCTTAAAAAATGATGCTGGAGTGAAATTAATAAAATATTTTTCACCATACAAATTTGTACACTTCTCCATCTGAACGTTGCTTCTGGGGTAAAAACAGAACACACTGACACACTTGTGGTCTGGATGACAGGAGATTCAGAAATAATTCAAACTTCATTACAGGTTATGTTTAATATCTAAAATCCACCACAGTCTGCACAAGTTGTCATTCTAAAGAATTGGAGAAAAAAGCTTTCCCATTTCTTATTTATTCTTTGGCTAATCGACCTCGCATAACCAATCATCCATTTTTACAGAGTTGGTTAAAGCCAAATAAAATGTATAAAATGTGTTTTAGATCTCCTAAACATGAGCATTAAAGAAAAAAGAAATAATATTATATGAAATACTGCATTATTTTGTGGTTACTTTAGAACATCATTTAAAAAGATTACATAGGATTACAATGTTTCATGTTTCATTAAGGGCAATCTGGCTAAACTTCTTATTCCAAAGGCAGCATGCAGATATCATAGCCACACCTATATTCCTCTGAAAAGCCAAAGAACTCATCTTAAACTTCTGTGATGCAACAGGGTATCCCCACTAACACTTTTCGCAGAAGTGGTGATAATAACTGATTTAGTGAATCTTTCTACCCTCTTTCAGCTGGATACTTTAGACAAACGTCTGCTTTAAGAAATAAGCTGGGTTAAACAGATCTGCTAAACAGTAAGGTGGTGTATTTTATGTTAGCAATAGTCAATAAGGTTTATACACAGAAATATTTATTCTCTGATTTGTCTTTACAGTATTCATTTGTCATTTCATTTCATTTTTACTGTAGTGAAAGTGGTACACTTTATTATTGCTTGCTAACACAGTGGTAGTTGTTCAGGAAGCAGTATACTCAAGATTATGCTTGTTTCCAAGTAAATATGTCTTTTGCTCTGCCTCACCTCTGTTTTGCATTGATTTTTTTTCCTAAGCTTGTAAATTATTTCTAAATCTTTGATGAAAGCATGATCTTTGAATTGTGCTAAAGATGCAATTTTTCAGGACCTGTACATTGTATTTTCTGTTCATTTACCAATTACACTGTAACAGCCAAATTACAAACACAGCCAGGAAAACAGAAGTGGAAAACAAAGAAGTATGTCTTACTGTGGCCACAGGGTAGACAGGGACTTCCCTGTTGTTTCCTGTGGATGGTTACAATGCTTTATTCATTGTTTTCAGTTTTAATCATTTTTATTGTATTATTATTGCATTTGAAAAAATATCACACCATTGTTTAACCTGGTTAATCTGAATCAGGGTTTTAGGGGATTGTAGTCTATACGGGCAGCACTGGGCATAAGGCAGGAAAAAGACCTGGACAGTGAACCAGTCCGCTATAGGGTTCACTCATGCACACTGGTTCAGTTTATTAATTTATTTTTATTTGATTTTAATTTGAAGCAAATAGCATTCTATACAATCAAGTCAAACTTAACAAACCGAAATTCAACCCCCACACAAAAAAAGAGAGGGGAACCAATAACAAAACCAAATCTTTAAAAGCAGCAAGGAAAGAAGAGTATCCTTTCCCCTGATATAGAAGCTTATTCTAAAATGTTTCTTGATTAGATCCTACCATATTTTAAAAAAGTTTTGAACAGATCCTCTGAGATCTTGAGTGAGAATTTGATTTTTTTCCAATTTCAAATAGTATAGGACATCCGTTACCCACTGACTTAAAAGTAGTGGGGTGGGATTCTTCCAGCTGAGCAAGATGAGCTGAGCTATTAGTGAGGTAAAGGCAGTTGCGATTTGTTTGTCCTTCTCCACTTTAAGCCCATCATCACAGCTGTTAATGGGTTAGGAGTGATTGTGACACCAAAGCTGTCATTCAAAGATTTTTATCCAAAATGATGTTAATTTGGTGCATGCCTATAACATATGGCCCAGTGAAGCTGGAGCTAGATTGCAATGTTCACAGGTTGAATCTTGTCCTGGATACATTTTTGACAATTTTAAATGAGATTAATGCGCTTAATTTAAGATTTTAAGTTGAATGATTGAATGGTTTGCACATATGGAGCCTGAGTGTATTCCATGCATAGCTGACTTATACTCCATTTCTGAAATATGAAGTGAAAGGACTATTCTCCACTGTACTCTGGGATCTTTGAAAGGAAAGGCCTTTTAAATGTTTGTATATATTGTAGAGATTCTATCTGAGTCTTCCAATACTGCAAAATTTCTTCAGGAATAGAAATAGGTAAGAGGTGAAGAAAATTGGGCAGGTTCAGTTTAGCAATTTTTTTACTTTGAAAGTAATGGAAAAAATATGTTGATTAGAAGTTAAATTTGGAACTCAATAGTTCATAGGATGCAAAGATAATATCTATGTACAAATCGCTTAACTGTTTTATTCCCAGACATTTTACAAACATTAAATACTATATGTTTTGAGAGGGCAGAAAAAGGTGGTTGTCATGTAGAATGTGTAACAGATAAAAGCTTCTCTGTCTTAAAGTGCTTCCTTCATTGGTTCCATATTCTGAGTGAATGAAGGGCAATTGGATTATTAGTTTATTGACAATAATTTGTATTTATTGGAGCACAAAGCAGGGAATATAAGGGAGTAATGCAAGATTTTAATACTATTTCAGATCAGGTTTGTGTATATTCATTGATTTGTGTCGCTATCCAGATCTTTATGGCCTAAATATTTAACGCCCAGTGTTACATTTGAAAGCTAGGTAGTGCCATGCCCCATTCAACTTTAAGTAATTGTAGAGTCGCCCTTTGAATGCATGGATGTTCCGAATTCCAAATAAATGAGGTTATGATTGAATCTAATTTCTTAAACAAAGATTTGTTAATGTGTATGGGGATGCTTTGAAATAGAGAAAGAAGCTTCTGAAGGATGTTCATCTTGACAGATTCTCAATGCCAATGTGAGAAGTAGGGTAGACCATCTATTCTTGATTAATTTTCTCCATGCAGACAGCAACATTTTGTTGAAAAAGGGCTTTATATTTACTTGTGAGGTTTACCTCTATGTATTTAAACTGATCTTCTAAGATAAAAGGGAAGGTGACCAGTCTAATATTGTGTGCTAGAGAGTTCCTGAAAAAAGCTCGCTTTTATTCAAATTGATTTTGAGTCCGTATATCTTTTAAAATTCTGGTAGTGCTTTTAGGACTACTAGCATTGAATTATGTGGGTCAGATATACAGTACCATATCATCAGCATATAGTGATATTTTTTGTTCAAGTTCTCTGATTATCCCCTTTATCTTTTTACTAGCAGAATACCCGCGCTTCGCAGCGGAGAAGTAGTGTGTTAAAGAAGGTACGAAAAGAAAAGGAAACATTTTAAAAATAATGTAACATGATTGTCAAAGTAATTGTTTTGTGTATTTGGCGGCAGCGTCACAAAGATATTTTCGTCTAGCTGCATCAGAAAATGTACCACGACATCTGACACGCCTCCTTTTTACTGTTTTCTCACAGCTTGGATTGCTGCTGTCATATATATATATATATATATATATACACACACACACACACACACATACACATACATACATATACTGTATATATATATATACACATACATATCTTCATATCTACATATCTATATACATATCTACATATACACATATATATATACATACCTATCTACATCATATATACACACACACAAATTATATATATGTGTGTATGTATGCATGTATATATGTATGTATGTATGTACGTACGTACGTACGTATGTATGTATGTATGTGTGTGTGTGTGTATATATATATATATACACATACATACATATATATACACATACATATACTTGTGTGTATAGCTTGTATATATGTGTGTGTATAGCTTTGGTCACTGAGTGCAAGTGAGAAATAATAAAATATAGTCTATAAGTTATTAAACAGTAAAACATTAACGTTTTAAGAAGTACAGGTACATTGAGCACTACTGGAGTGGTTGCGGGTAAACTACATTTTAAAGACTGTGTAACACAACAGGTAAGTAACTAACAGCAGCTAAAATGTATATGGATCATCTCTCGGTAGTAGATCCCTTTTGAAAGGCGCTACACGACGGCTGTGGTATAGAAATTACATTTTCTATGTGAACGTTCAAATTTGTGCCTCTGGTAATGTGCCTTACCGGCATTTAAAGAAAATTAGTTTTGTGTCCTCTGCAGTGTTAAGCGAGAAAGGCTTTGGTTTGGGATCAAAGGAAAAAAGGTGTAAAGAAAGGCAAGTTGCCTTTTTCTTTTATATAGTATAGAGAGATGTGTTCGCTGACGTTATGATCGGCTTTTGGGGACAGTCGCGGTGGGTCTTGTGTGGACTGGTGAGACGTCCCTGCCATTAATCGGCTGTGATGGCACGTGCAAAAGAAAGTGTGAATTGCCTTAATATTATTTTGCCGTGGTGTAGAAAAGGGGTCCCGTGTTTGCACTTGTCTGGGCTATAGCGCAGGGGGAGGATGAAAAAATTAAAAGTGCTCACTTTGACTTAAGGCAGAAGCGCAGTCAGCGTCTCAAAGGCCGGCACAGCTATGCGCTGCGCTGGCTGCTCGACTTTTGCTGGGCAGGAGACCACAGTTTTTGCAGACTCGTTCATGATATCAAAAGTCTCAGCGATCTTTGGAGGTCATTCATATATTATATGATATATATATATATATCAAAATACCCGCACCTCGCAGCGGAGAAGTAGTGTGTTAAAGAAGTAATGAAAAGAAAAGGAAACATTTTAATAATAACGTACCATGATTGACATTGTCATGAGTGTTGCTGTCATATATATGCCTGCCTAAATAAGTCACCCTCGCTTTGCTCTTACTTTTTACCGTTCATTTAATCATGGCTAGTGGCGGAAAAATTATAAAATGGAAGGAGGATGGCTTTACCAAAACAATTATTGATGGCGAATCGATTATTTATAAAGCTTGAATTGGTGATCTGTTTTTCTGTGTTAACCTCATATTTTTCATACTTCTTCTCAAACTAAGGTGGTGCGAGGGTAAAATGAATTGGGATGCGCTGATCAATGTAATCTGCTTGTAATGCAAAGTGTGATTAAATGCATTATTTTTTACGCTTATGGAGCACATGCATCGAAGCTTCTCAGCTGTGCTTGTGCTAAGAAAAGGAAAGTTTTAAAAATAACGTAACACGATTGTCAATGTGACCTTTTGTAAGTAGTGCCTGGAGGATTCAGTGTGTAGAAACTCTAGAGACAGCGTGTGTATTAACTTGTGGATTTTTCTGTGAGTATTTGGTGGCAGTCTGACAAAGTTGCTTCGAAGACGGCGTTAGCCGCGGAGCTCAGCTCAGAGCGAAATTAGATGAATGGGAGGGGATATGATGACGTGACTCCCCCACCCGCCTTAACTGTCAATCCCCCACAAACACAGTCTCTCGGAATTTGCATTAGCACACCCCTTCACCTACAATTTTAACTTAGTTACAAAGTGATCAAAACTCTCGCTTATATCCTCGTCCTCTCATTAAACTTGTATCCCGCATTACCTGTGGGCATGTGAAACGCCAGCGGTAGCCTGTCTATGAACTTAATTTAAAGTTTAGGTTTACACCTTGCTTTCTTTTCGAGGTAGCATCACTCATGAATATGGTAGTATATGTCACTCGCTCGCTTCTTATTGTTTCGCTGCCTTCTCAATTATATAATGCATGTTTTCTTAAGCGCTTTTTGGAGGTCTTCCTGGTTTTCTACGCACTGCGTTGACAGTCAGTTCACGTGATTACGTGGGAGGCGTGATGATGTCACACGAAACTCCGCCCCCCACGTCATTCCAGCTCAACTCCATTACAGATAATGGAGAAAAATACCTTCCAGTTATGACCATTAGGCGTAGAATTTCGAAATGAAACCTGTCCAACTTTTGTAAGTAAGCTGTAAGGAATGAGCCTGCCAAATTTCAGCCTTCTACCTACACGGGAAGTTGGAGAATTAGTGATGAGTGAGTGAGTGAGTGAGTGAGTGAGGGCTTTGCCTTTTATTAGTGTAGATATCAATAGTAAATGGCCAATGGCTCAATGACGATTGCAAACAGCACTGGTGATAGGGAGTATCCTTACTTAGTACCACATTCTAGTTTGAAGTAGTCCGAAATAATGTTGTTAATACAAACTGAGGCTTCTGGACTAGTTTAGAGTAGTTTGATCCGTGCACATATGTTTGAGCCAAATCTAAATTTGTGCAATGTGGTGAATGGGTAGTTCCATTCAACCATATCGAGTGCTTTTTCTGCATCCAAAGATTATAAGATCTCTAGAGTGTTAGATTTAATGGGTGAATGTATTACATTAAACAAATGTTGAAGATTGGAAGCTAAGTGTTTGCCTTTAAAGTTCTAGTTTGGCCTTGTGATATTACAGAAGAAAACACTTTCTCAATCCTTCTGGCTAGAACTTTGGAGAGTATCTTAACATCATTATTCATGAGTGAGATTGGCCTGTATGATGCACATTGTAGTAAGTCCTTATTTTTCTTAGCAAAGATGATAATTAATGATTGGCACAAAGTTTGAAGTAGAATTTTGTTGTCTCTACCTTCTGTAAATGTTGCTAATAATAATAGAGTAAACTTATTTAAACATTTTTATAAAATTCCACTGGGTAGCCATCAGGGCTGCTGCTTTCTCACTTCAAAGAGAGTTTATAGCATCTAGTAAATCTGAGAGTGCTAAAGGTTTATCCAGTTTCACTGCACTAAAAGTATCTAGCTGTGGTATCTGTAATGATTCAAAAAAATCATTAGATTGTATCTTATCGTCTTTAAACTGAGTAGAATATAAGGATATACTGTATACTACTCTCTAAATGTGTAGGTTATATTTTTATGGTCGATTTTTATCTCTGTCTTTGTTGGTAATTACTGTTATTGCATAATGGACTTGTGGATTTCTTGAGCTAAGATCTTATTAGCCTTCTCTCTGTGTTCTTAATAATGATGTCGCAATTTAAAGATGAGCTGTTCCGTTTCTTTAGTTGTTAAGAGGTTAAATTCTAATTGCAAAACCTGTCTTTTCCTATAAAGTGCCTCATTTGGAGACCTGGTGTAATCTAGATTTATTCTGGCAATTTTGATGATTAACTAAGATGCCTTCTTGGTCTCCAATTTATTTTAGTGAGAAAGATATGAAATCATATATCCTATTAAAAATAGCTTCAGATTATCCTGCAGACCTCTGAGAATGCATTTGTCTCTAGAAAATAAACATTTTTTTTGGATATGAATTCTGTAAATTCTCATCAGCTAATGTCAGAGGGTTAAGACGCCAGCTATGAGATGAGTGTGTAGGGCTAAGTGATTTAAGTTCCATGATCAGAGGGTGTAGTTGGAGATAACAATAGTGTTGTACTCACAAGATTTGATACCCTGGTTTCGTTTAGAGATGCTATTTAACCTAACTTGTGCATATTTTGGGGATGTGGGAATAAACTGGAGTAATCAGAAAAAAACACAAAAGAGTAGGAGAAGTAATCTCCATATAAACAACAATTGAACACATGAACCCAGAACTCTGTATCAGATCCCCAACCACTGCATTACCATGACACTCTGCATTTCCCAAGTAAATACTTAAAAGTATGTTATTTTAGAAAAAGTGCCTGCAGTAATTACTGGCATATTTCAAATGCTGTAAAGGAATACTCCACCCAAAAAAATATTTTTATATGTTACTTACCAAAGTTTGTAGTGGTGACTGAGAAAAATTTTTAATCTCATGTTTTCATAGAGGAAAGACATAACCAAGTTTCTGATAGAATGGACCTAACAATGACCGATGCTGGGCAACAGCAATGTGAAAAATGTCCATGATAAAAAGAAAACGAAATCTCACATTACTCGTCATGCAAAATGTCAGTTATGCAGTTGTATGCGCAAAACATTTAATGCACATGCTGTTTTGCTAAAATATTGTTAAATATTTACTTCCTGTATAACGAGTACAAATCATAAATAGGAAATGAAAGCATAATGGGAAAGACTTGGTATAGAAAACCTGCCTCGCCCTTTCATTTGATGGTCAAGAGTCCTGTCTTCAATAAATATATAAATATATCATCTAAATATATCAAGAAGTTCCAGAACTCTTGACTTCCAGCTCAACCTACTAACAAAAGATATGTCAAACAAAGCTTATTCTGGTTAAATGATAAAGAGCATGCCAATGCATTGTACAATACCTCATATTCTGCAGAGGATCGGTAGGTGTTGCAGTTAAGATCTGAAAACTCAAGTCAAGAAGCCTCTTTTATTCTCAAGCACTCTATTGATTACATGTGTTTTAAGTCTTTATGGAGTTCTCAATATTGTATGAAACTATCCCACATTCACAGCACATTTGTTTGTGAACTTAATTTTAGTCTTTCACTCATAATTGTAAAATGGGCTTTTTCAATTTTCATTTCACATACTTTCAGATGTTGAGAAAATCTTTCATTTCAATAAATGCACTGGTTTATTAGGTTATCATGCAAAATTTGTGTTGAGTATTAGCTGCCTACATTTCAACAGATACTTTGCTGTATTAGTTGTACATTATGTGCAACCTTGAGCACCTACAAAATATATGTTTGGTTTGTAGTTATGTGTAAAGCAAAATCATTACCAAATCTGAAGTTTTCATCTAGTTTATAATGGTACATTTGTTATTTTTTGTCATTTTTCTAACTTCACCTTTAAACAACTTTCACATCATTATTTACATTTCCAGTTCTGGGAATATTTCAGATATTTACATTGAAATTTGTTCAGGTCACCTTTTGATCATATTTGTAAACAAGCATAGTCATCTTTAACCTCTAAGGTTAATTGGGAAGTTAAAATATTCTCAAATTTAAGGCATTTGAGAGCTGGAGCAATATATGAGATCTTGTCATTATTATACCCTGAGTAAAGATGTCATGTGTTTGTTCTTCATATCTTTATACACAGCAAAGATAAAACTGGTCATTTATCTGTAATCTGACACAACAGAAATAAGTAATCTTCATTTTTGTTTTTCAGTTTGTCAGGTTATTAATTAACAATTAAAAGATCATTCTTTTAAAAGAAGAATTGCATCTGGTTTGGCTAATAAAATGATACAGGTAAATAGATGTCTAATTAATGAATGCCATTCTTGTTTCTCTGTCATGTTTGTCTTTTCCAAATTTCAGATAAAATCCAATTAGATTATATTATAAAATGGGTACAAGTTACATATTTGCAGCCTTCATTTGGCTCTTATCTATGTAACCCTTTAGCCCTTAACTGTATTTCTCTCTGCACCCCTATGGTATAAATAAACAAAAGTATTTTTTAATATAGAAAAGTTAAACTTTATTCAGTTTTTTATTTACTAATGAGTACTTTCCTGCCCATTCATGCCCAGCCATTTTTTTTCCAGCTCTCTTCATTACTCATATATTTTCTTAAACCACCCAGTCCAAGTCATGTTCACAGAAATTTGAGCCTTTCCTGATAGTTTTGGGCATAATACCAGAAATAGCAAATTGGATATTTTAAAAATGAACGATAGCAGACAACATGGAACCTTTGGATTTATTTAAAAGATGACACCCCTGGGTATGTAAAATACCATTTTGATTGACCTGTGGGTTTACTGCATTGTACACAAACAACTTTGGACTATGGCTGTATCCCACTGATGGGACAACTCATGCATAAATGGCTATAGGATAAAATTACAGGGAATTACATGTAAAGGCATAGTGCTGCGGTGTGCTGCTACACCAAATATATACAATGAATCAAGCTGAGATAGAATACTAGCCCATAACAGGACATACATACATCCATACTAACACAGGGCCAGCCACCAGTTCACCTACAGTGGTGTGAAAAACTATTTGCCCCCTTCCTGATTTCTTATTCTTTTGCATGTTTGTCACACAAAATGTTTCTGATCATCAAACACATTTAACCATTAGTCAAATATTACACAAGTAAACACAAAATGCAGTTTTTAAATGATGGTTTTTATTATTTAGGGAGAAAAAAAATCCAAACCTACATGGCCCTGTGTGAAAAAGTAATTGCCCCCTGAACCTAATAACTGGTTGGGCCACCCTTAGCAGAAATACCTGCATCCAGCATTTGCGATAACTTGCAATAAGACTTTTACAGCGCTCTGGAGGAATTTTGGCCCACTCATCTTTGCAGAATTGTTGTAATTCAGCTTTATTTGAGGGTTTTCTAGCATGAACCGCCTTTTTAAGGTCATGCCATAGCATCTCAATTGGATTCAGGTCAGGACTTTGACTAGGCCAGTCCAAAGTCTTCATTTTGTTTTTCTTCAGCCATTCAGAGGTGGATTTGCTGGTGTGTTTTGGGTCATTGTCCTGTTGCAGCACCCAAGATCACTTCAGCTTGAGTTGATGAACAGATGGCCGGACATTCTCCTTCAGGATTTTTTGGTAGACAGTAGAATTCATGGTTCCATCTATCACAGCAAGCCTTCCAGGTCCTGAAGCAGCAAAACAACCCCAGACCATCACACTACCACCACCATATTTTACTGTTGGTATGATGTTCTTTTTCTGAAATGCTGTGTTCCTTTTACGCCAGATGTAACGGGACATTTGCCTTCCAAAAAGTTCAACTTTTGTCTCATCAGTCCACAAGGTATTTTCCCAAAACTCTTGGCAATCATTGAGATGTTTCTTAGCAAAATTGAGACGAGCCCTAATGTTCTTTTTGCTTAACTGTGGTGCGCCTTGAAATCTGCCATGCAGGCCGTTTTTGCCCAGTCTCTTTCTTATGGTAGAGTCGTGAACACTGACCTTAATTGAGGCAAGTGAGGCCTGCAGTTCTTTAGACGTTGTCCTGGGGTCTTTTGTGACCTCTCGGATGAGTCGTCTCTGCGCTCTTGGGGTAATTTTGGTTGGCTGGCCACTCCTGGGAAGGTTCACCACTGTTGCATGTTTTTGCCATTTGTGGATAATGGCTCTCACTGTGGTTCGCTGGAGTCCCAAAGCTTTAGAAATGGCTTTATAACCTTTACCAGACTGATAGATCTCAATTACTTCTGTTCTCATTTGTTCCTGAATTTCTTTGGATCTTGGCATGATGTCTAGCTTTTGAGGTGCTTTTGGTCTACTTCTCTGTGTCAGGCAGCTCCTATTTAAGTGATTTCTTGATTGAAACAGGTGTGGCAGTAATCAGGCCTGTGGGTGGCTACGGAAATTGAACTCAGGTGTGATACACCACAGTTAGGTGATTTTTTAACAAGGGGACAATTACTTTTTCACACAGGGCCATGTAGGTTTGGATTTTTTTTCTCCCTAAATAATAAAAACCATCATTTAAAAACTGCATTTTGTGTTTACCTGTGTTATATTTGACTAATGGTTAAATGTGTTTGATGATCAGAAACATTTTGTGTTACAAACATGCAAAAGAATAAGAAATCAGGAAGGGGGCAAATAGTTTTTCACACCACTGTAAATGGAAAGTATTTGGAAATGTGGAAGAAAAGACAGAGTTTCTGGAGGAAACCCACATAAAAACACTACAGTCAATGATTCAAACCCAAGATGCTGAATCTATAAGGCAGGAATGCTAACCACTGTATAATTGTTGGTCTCAAGTATATCAGTGGGATATTGTGGAACAACAGTGATGCATGTTTTAACAGATAGCAAATAGAGAATGATGGTGCCCTAAGTAAAGACAAGTACTACTTGGCAAAAAATAATTAATTTCTATTATCTGGTTTAAATTTTGTTGCTGTGGAACCATACTATTTTATAAACATGAAAACTGTTTGTGCCCCTTGGAATCCTGTAATACGGTACAACTTAGAATTTATTTTTGCAGTGTTTGAAATATACCTTCACAGTTAATGGTGGGTCAGATTTTAGTGATTTTTGGACAATTATTACCCCTGGATGATCCATGTGATTGTGCTGGCACATTACACTGTGATGACACCATTAAGAGCAACTTTTTTTATAATTCAAAAAATGAGAACATTTTTCCTTTGGCTCCTCTCACATTTCTGAATGTTTATAAAATAAAGTCACTTTTGTGTGTTTTTAATATTAAGTACTGTTAGTCTAGTGCAGGTTTTAGAAGTCTATAGCTGACTTACTATACTTAGCTCTAGAGTCCAAGGTTTGAATCTCAGCCCAGTTTTGAATTTATTTGAATGGTTGCTCTGGTTTTCCACATTGTAATGATGTGAGCTACATTAAAATTGTTTTTCCAAAAATTGAGTGTGTGCCTAATTGTATCCTACAGTAAATGGCATGGCAGCTCATCTAGGATTGGGTTGTGACTTGCACCCAGTGTGTTCAGAGTACACCCCATGGCCCCTACAACTCTTACCTAAAAATATGATGCATGAAAGGAATATTGATTAACTAACTAAAGGCATAGTGGTGTAGCACATCACAATACATGAAACCCAAGTAAATTCCCTATAGAGGTTTACCTGTGTTGTAGTTGTATGTTCTTCTATGTTTCATTAAAGGTTGCAGTGCTTGATCCCAAACAGCAAAACAGTTTGGTTGAAAGATGATCAACATTCTATTTTTTCAGTAACTGTGCTTGCATAATTGCTTCTGCTCATCTGCTTTAGGTTGCCTTAGCAAACTGCGGAGACGTGACAAAAAAGGGCATATAACACAATATAAGAACTGAATCATTGAGGACATACTAGGATGACTTAGAAATTTAAAGGCAAAATAATAATAGTAATAATAATAATAATAATACTTTTTATTTATATAACACCTTTCACTGTTGCGTAAGTCATGGATTTTACCTTCCAAACCAAGTACAGTGAGTCAGAAGTAAGATTTGCTTGGGTCAGGGCTGCAGAAAGTAAAGTTTTAAAAATACATCTTTTTTTTCAGAGAGAACTGGAATCCGTTACCTTCTACTATCCCACTGCACAGACTAGCTTTAACCTCTTGATATACAATCCAGCAAATCTATTTAGGTGTATGGTTTAGAATTCAAAGTCTGACGCACGTTTAACAGAGCAGGGGACACATGGAGTTGTCAGTAAGACTTGTGGTTGGGGGAGTAAATTCTCAGATGAGGCATGTAGGCAATTTTAGGATATGAAAGCACTGCAGATCTTGTGACACTGTCTAAAAATGTCTAGTGGGGGAAGGAGCTTTTGTATAAGCAAATAAAACAAAAAGGCAGACTTTTGAATTGCCAGGTTCAGATGATCTGTCAAAAAATAAGAAAAGAATGCTTGAATAAAAGAGTTGAACATTGGGTAAAGGTCAAGGAGGGATGATCCTGAAAGACTGTAGTAATTGTGACCTCTGTTATTATAGCTATGGGGTAACGTAGTCTTCATACCAAGACATTACAGGTTTTAGTGAAATTTTCCATTTGCCGCAGTCATTTTAGAGATATTACTAAGTAGATTATAGATACCTTAACTGTCTCTCTGTTTATTTTAGGTTTATAGACACACTCATAGGAGTAAAATATACCCGATTAAATAGAAGCTGTTTTTATTTTCTGCCATGAAGAATGATAGATAGCATAAGTCAATTGTTTGATTTCTAAAACATATTTATCTCTGATAGTTGCTTTAATTTTCGACTATACAACTTGCTCTAGTGTCCTATATATTTTAATGTAAATTACTATGTTCTTGCTTCATTATTAATTCTGAAAAAAATATTAAAAGACCACTTTTAAAATACTTTTTTTGCCTTTATTCTACTTAAAATTTTAAGCTATACATTTGTAAGAGATTTTGTGAAAAATCTGTTATTTTAATTTGATACAAGCTAATAGACATTTAGGGTACTTTTTGTGAAACTCTGTTTAATCTGATACTTGCAAACACAGATATCTGGTATGTTTGTTATGCAGCATATATATAAATGTGTAAAAGGTGATAGAAAGGGACTTTTTGATGGAACTGAAGCGCACGGATAATCTGTACGACAGAGTAATTGAACTGTTTCTGAGAAAAGAGAGGCGGATAGATTTTGTTGACAAATAATCCGAATTTTTGGTGAGTAAAATGTTTCGCTTTTACTAAATAATATTGCAAGTTTATGAGTTATTATTGATGTCTTTTATGTGTGTCGCTGCTGTAGCTGCAGTAGAAAGGAACTTGTTCACCCCTGGTTTGTCTATTCAATAAAGGCATTTATTGTGGCTACAGGAATTATCTATCTGCGATGCAGCGGCTCTTTATACTGTATTTCTGCATATTAAGATAGTTTTTCATAACCATAAATTAGTTTTTGAGGGGCGGGTTGATTCAGACGGAGCACTACTGAAGGCCTAGGTGTGAAATGCACGATCCGCCACTGGACCAGATGATATGTAAATTTGATGAACATTACAACCCGAAAATAAACAAAACTGTAGAGAGGTTCAGATTATACTTCTCCCAGTGCATCTCTCTAAATCCTCCGTGCGGGAACATTATCATAAGGCTTAACAATCTTATTGTTACACCTTCTACGTGCACCCAACCATCCTTATTACGAAGTCTTCCTTGCTTTACCGCTGGCTGCTTCTTTCCATTCACCTTCCTAGCTCTTTATTTAAACAGTTTTCCTTCTCACTTTTCTGCTCCTTTGCTGTCTTTTCCCTTTTCGTTCAAAATACGCGCCTCCTTGCCTTTTTACAGTCGGCTCCCCTTACGTCACACCATGGTATGTTTAGCACAAGTTAATACCAGGAATGCCTCTTAAACATCTTACATTCACGAGTAGCGATTTTCGTAGTGAACACTTCAATGAATAAAACCTGTTATCTTTACAACAGTTGACAAACACAGAATGTAACTTCAAAACAACACGTCCTCCAAATACGAACCTGATTGAAAGAAATAATGATAATCAAATCCTTAATGACAGCAACACTCATAACAGTGACAAAACAATTACATTGACAATCAGGTTATGTTATTTTTAAAATGTTTCCTTTTCTTTTTCATAACTTCTTTAACACACTACTTCTCCGCTGCGAAGCGCTGGTATTTTGCTAGTGCTCAATAAAAGTCAGTAAGTTCAGATTATAAAGATAATGTACAGTGGAAACTTGGTTCACGAAAGTCTCGGAACACGTACAAATCAGTTTACGAGCAAAAAGTTTGCCAATCTTTTGCATCTGTTCACGACCACACTCTTGGTATACGAACAAGCCAGTTTCCCTTTCGGTTTGTGTGTGCCGATGATTTCCGCATGTGTTCAGTCTCTCCCTGTGCATTCCCTGTGCAGCAGGCAAGAGAGCGAGAGAGACACACACACAGACTCGCACGAACTAGAGGGAGAGAGAGAGACAGACACACACATGCGCGCGCGAGAGGCCGAAGGCAGTTAAAGAGTGCACCAGGCTTGTTTTTAAAGAGACAGATCCGAGCATGGTTTTAACCTCGTATTTAATGAAGACTATTTTCTATTGGATTTTAACCTCCACTTCACTTCTGTTTACAGCAATCGGTTCGTAGCATGCATTGTTGCAATGTTACTTTTCTTGTTGGTTTATTAAATTACGGATTTTTCAAATGTTCATTTCTTTCCCTGTGCTTAAAACTCATTAAAAATAGTGTTCGTAGAGCTATAGCACAAACCTTTACAGTGTTAGTTTTCTCTGTTGTTCAAGGTTTTCTCAGTGTTATGCAATGTCTTTACATTTAGTTTAGTATTACGCTGTGCATTCTATGGTATAATTAACTATATTTGTGCTTAAAAATCTTTAAAAAAATATATGTGCATACAGTTCGTACGGTCTGGAACTGATTAATTGTATTTACATACAATTCTATGGTGGAAATTACTTCGGTTCATGACCAAATCGGTTTACGACCAGAGTTTTGGAACGAATTATGGTCGTGATCCGAGGTCCCACTGTATATTGAAAAATGTATCGATGTAAGTTAATTGTTTAAGTTATGGTCAAAAAGAATTTTCCTCTCCAATCCATTAGTGACAAAGCCATTTCAGGTTAGTAAATTAGCATATCCCGTATTTAAAAAATAGTGTCAAGAAACCAATGTTGTAGCTTTACTGAAGTCTTTTTACAGTTGTCATAAAAACAAGTCCAAGACATTATAAAGGTTTGGGGCAGCCACCCGTATATTGTTTTTCCAGCTGCAAATGGGTTTTCTTATCAAAGAAACGATGTGCATCTCACAGAGTCCAAAACAGAACTGACTATAGTAGCCCAAGATGGAGGCTTTAAAGGTCTTGAGAGGAAGTGACGTCAAAGGGACCGGAACCAGGTGACGTCATCAAAGGGCCGGCTTCGGAAGTGACGTCATCAAAGGGGCCGGCTTCGGAAGTGACGTCTTCAGAGGCGCCGGAACCTTGCAGGATTTCCCGGGAAAGGTCTGTAGGGAACTGAGAAAGACAGTCAGTGCACTCTGCCGCCCCATGGTCAGATGTTTTATTACAATTACTCAATCCCTTTAGCTGCCTCCTACTCGCACGTGTGTGACACAGTGTTTTTAAAAATGGAATTCTAGCTCTTAATTAGCTTTATTTTACGATAACAACATCATTGCTCTGCCACTATGATATTTTTGCATGACAATGCAAATGTCCTTTATGGGTTGCTCTGCCCATAAATGCTAGTCATTTGATATGGGAGTGATGTGACAGGTTAGGTCACCTTATTTTGCCTATAAAAGATGAAGGTACACAGCACTCAGTATCTTAGTCTTAGATTAATTCTGTAAAAAAAAATGTTTGTTCATATTAGTGTTAGAATAAAGAAGCTCAAGTCGGTTTTGGAATGTGTAATTTTCTTTTTATTATTTTGGCTTTGTTCGTACTGAGTCTCTTGGTTTTATTTTGGTCTTTTCTCTTATAACTTTGCAGTATTTGGTTTTCCCTTTTTGGTTTAGTCCATTACCTAAAATAGTTTTCATTACCATTTTCTTGTTTTTTCCCACTATACATCCCAGACAAGCATGTGTTTCCAACTAAGCATATTATACAGTATACAGTAATCCCTCACTATATCGCGCTTCAACTTTCGCGGCTTCACTCTATTGCGGATTTTAAATGTAAGCACATCTAAATATATATCACGGATTTTTCGCTGGTTCGCTTTCTGGACAATGGGTCTTTTAATTTAGGTTACATGCTTCCTCAGTTTGATTGCCCAGTTGATTTCATACAAGGGACGCTATTGGCGGATGGCTTAGAAGCTACCCAATCAGAGGATATATTACATATTAACTAAAACTCCTCAATGCTATAAGATATGCTTCCCGTGTGGCGCTTGTTTTGTTTGGTTCTCTCTGTCTCTCTCACTCTCTCTGACTGACGGAGGGGGTGTGAGCAGAGGGGGCTGTTTACACAGTGGCTGTTTGCCTAGAAGATAGGACGCTCCTCTACAAAATGCCGCTTTATCACGGTGCTTCTGTATACTTAAAAGCACGTATTGATTTTTTGATTGTTTTCTTTTCTTAGTGAGCGCTATCTCTAACATTATCTGCTCTTCACGGTGCTCCTTTGAAGATAAGATATGTTTGCATTCTTTTAATTGTGAGAAAGAACTGCCATCTCTGTCTTGTAATGAAGCACAGTTTAAACGTTTGACTAAAGGGTGTTATTTCATGTCTAGAGGGCTCTAATAATGTTAACAGTGTGGGAGAGTTTATAAGGGCTTAAAATATATAAAAATAACCATACAAACATATGGTTTCTACTTCGCGGATTTTCACCTATCGCGGGGGGTTCTGGAACGCAACCCCCACGATCGAGGAGGGATTACTGTATTTAGAAGGTCGTAAACAGGTTTTCTATGCTCTAACTGCGAAAATATTCGATTTATAAATAAAGAATCCTACTTCGCGGAAATTCATTTATCGCGGCAGAGTCTGGAACGGATTAACTGCGATAAACGAGGGTTGACTGTACAGTATATGACAGTGACAATTTTATATGCATATTACCTGTTTCTTTCCATTAAATTGGTTCAGGAAAATTGAAGACCTCATTCTTTAGAAAGATTTTAGTGTTGGCAGTTTGATATCATTAGCTATTAAACAGAGTTCATAATGATTTAGCATTACATTACCTAATGAAAGCACATTACATCATTCTTATAACAGTGTAAATTATATTTTAATTCTAACAGCTTATGTATTTCATTTCATTTAACAGTTCTTGTTCTATAAAAATATCTACTTAAATTCTAATATTATATTGGTTATTCTAAATCATTAAACCATAACAACTAAAGTTAATTATTTCTGATATATTATACAAATTTGTTATTTGCTTTTTCATTTTTTAACCATACAGTTGTATATATTCAAATGTGTATCTCTGTTTGCTAAGCGTCTTTTTATTTTTTAAATTTATTTAAAAAATAGGAATAATGCATTTCTATCATTATCACTATCTCTTTAACAGCCATTCTCTGTGTTTATCAAAGTTTGCCAAATTTATTGCAATAAATTGAACATCTGAATCATAGTAACATGTGGAAGAACATATAAAATTCCAGTATCATTTCATAATGGTTTAAGTATTGTCATAATATTATATCATAGGGCATCTAGCAATTCCCACCCTTAGGCACAAAGTAAATCTGTTTTGTAACTATCTTGAGACTTCTGGGCATCATATTTGATAATTAAGGCCAAATTAATGTTATGATTTTGTGTTTTTTTCTTGTTTGACTTGCTTAGTATTGTGTACACCATAATGTAAGAAATACATATTTGTTTACCACATAATTTATTTTCTTATATTATTTCCTGTCACCTTACAGGCTAGAAGCTGTGTGTATAATGTAATATGAAAATCTGTGTATCTTTAATAATGTATTTTTGCTGCCAAAGAGTGGAGCATTTTTTAATTTACTCAATGCACTTTAAAGCACTTGTTATAAAAACCAGTTTCAATTAGGAAAAATGCCAGACACAACTTGAATCTGCTGTCAGACTCACAATTAATTGTTAATGTATCTTTTTTATCTTGACTAATATGATAGGCTTTACTTAAAATGCACACTTGGAAGATATCAGTTATGCAAGAAATACATTGTCAAGTAAAAGACATTTCTGCCATAATAATTCACTGCTTAAAATATATCAAACAGAAATGTTTGACATATAAATCACTACTCCAAACCCAGTGACAAAAAATGGCAAATAATCTTTGTCTGATATTGTATTATTTTGTAATTTTTTTTATTTTTGAAAAGCATAACATCACAACAGCATACTACAGGGTCAAATAAATAATAATAACAGATGCAACGGTTTACTTCAAAGTCAATCCAGAGAAAACAAAAAAATAACTAAAATATAAAGGGAAAAAAATAATGAGTGAATGCCTGTTATTGAGTTATTCTGAGTTACCCTTTGTTTCCTGTTCTTTACTCCATAGGTCATACAGCTTGCCAGCAGTGAACGTTAAGAGAGACACATGCACACATGATTCTATTGACTCCTAGGCTACGTTTACATCATCAGTTTGATCAGACCCATTTCCATTTCCTTGCCTTATTTGACACATCACAAATTAACTTTTCTTCAGCAAAACACAGAAAAAGCTATAAAATCTGATTATGGAGTTATGATTCTTATATAGTTTTGGATTTTTACAAAGTAACACGTGTGTAGACATACATAATTAATTTATGACACTAAAGATTTTCTCTAATTTCATTGTTACATATATTAATACATAGCCATGAAAATATTCGACCTTTCCTGAGTTGCTCTGTTATATTTTGATCTAGGTTTTTTACTTTGAAAGTTTTCAGTTTTTCAACTTAAATCTGATATTAAGTAAAGGGTACTTGGCTGAGCAAATAACATATTTAATGTGTTGTTTATTGAGTTAACAAAATGTATCCAAATGTACAGCATCTTTCACTGTGTGAAAATGTAGTTTTTCCCTTACACTTAATAACTGGGTGTGCTGCTTTTAGCCATTGTGAATGCAAACAAAAACTTACTGTCATTTTATTACAATATAATGTAGGTGTTTTAAAATACTCTTCCTTTCAGAACTGTTTTTTTTATTTAGAAAGGTTGGTTTTCAAGCAAGAACTGCACATTTCAGGTCTTTCTACAGCATTGGTTGGATTTAACTGTGGATTCAACTAAGCCAGTCTGAAACATTATATTTCTTCTTTTCAGTAGTTCTAATATGGGCATGTTTTTTGTAATATTGTCCTGATGCACAACTTTATTGTGTGTCAGCTTCAGGTCATGGATGAATGATGGATAGACTGCTTAAGAATCTATATATATAATTCACTAAGGCAAGACAACCATGAAAAGCACGCCGGAAGGGGCGTGGATTCACTAAGCCGCCGACAAGTGAGACACCTATGGCGCACACAGGAAGGAGCCACGGCCACCAACTCCAAGACCATTGGATACGACGACAACTCGCAGGGCCACGCCCACCAACTCGGACGCGGCGACACAGAAAAAATGGCGTCATTTATGTTCGTCGAGTGAGGCTGGGGCTTGGTTGCAACGTTCGCAAGTTGGATCATGCCCTGGAAACATTTTGGAGAGTTTTAGTCGAGACAGATGTGCTCGATATATAATTTTGAGTTGTATAATTGTATGCTTTGCGCATATGGAGCTCGAGTGAATTCTCTGCATTGCTACTTTCCACTCCTTTTCTGATATATTAATTGAGAGATCTTTTTCCCAGTGTCCTCTTGGATTTTTGAAAGGAAGGGATTGTAAAATGATTTTATATATTGTAGAGATGGAGTCTAATTCCTTGAGATAGAGCAGTATTTTTTCCAGCGTGGATGAGGGTGCAAGATGAGGAAAATCTGGAAGGTTCTGTTTAACAAAGTTCCTGATTTGAAAATAGTGAAAGAAATGTGTAGCTGGAATGTTAAATTTAGAATGTAATTGTTCATAGGATGCAAAGACGTTGTCTATATAAAGATCTCTAAGCAAGTTGTGTCTTTCCAGAAGTGTTCAACCATCAATAAATAATTATGCGGCATTTGTTATGCCGCGGGTTCACTATTGTGTTGTATTTTGCTCTCTCCAGTGTTCCATCTTTTTATTCACTTACTGTTGTATTCTCACACTAACCTGTTTTAGACAACCGTGTCTTTCCAGAAGTGTTTACCATTCAATAAATAATTATGCATGAGATTGAGCGTGTGTCTAGGCGTGGGTAAGCCGTTGAACCCCATTCGGGCTGCAAACCGTGGAATTGCCACAAAGTGCGACTCATACGCTCCCACTGTTTTCGTCCCTACCCATTGTACACACCCCCCTCCCACGTTGACTGTGAATTTCCCTTTGGGATTAATAAAGTATCTATCTATCTATCTATCTATCTATCTATCTATCTATCTATCTATCTATCTATCTATCTATCTATCTATCTATCTATCTATCTATCTAATGTTTCTCGCGGAGATGAATCGCCATATGCAGCGTGTAAAACTGTTTTCGAGGGTATCCCATGGGATCATTAAAACATTCCTTTACAACTGAGGTTAAAACACAATGAAGTTAGCAGTCTTTAAAAAACGAGATTTTGGTTACGACGCACGACCGCGTGCAGCATAGCAAAGTGTTGTACACGCTACATACAGCAATTCGCATCCGCGACAAACATGCGTCTTCTTAGATGCTCCTGCACTTTGTACACCCCTCCCACTCGCTTCGCACGGACGATTGTGTGTTGGTTCGTTCCGTGCATTGTTACAATGTTGCTTTTCTTGCTGATTTATTACATTACCGATTTTGCAAATGTAAAATTTTCTCCCTGTGCTTAAAAATTATTAAAAACCGGCCTGATTATGCGGCGTATGGTACACCGCGGGTTGGCTAGTTTCTCTTACACCAGACACTCCAGACACCATGTTTGAAAATCAGTGTGATGTTCTTACTGTAGAAGGTTGTGTTTGCTTTATGCAAAACATAATTGGAGCCAAGTCAACTAAATGTTGCAAAGGTGTTATTTTATCTGTCCAATCAAGTGGTCACTGGTTCAATCCTAACTGCCTCACAAATTTACTGTTTTGAGTATTGAGCTGCTCTTATTGTTAATATCTGCTCTATAAATAAAATCCCAAGCCTAAAAGTGCAACGATTTTATGTGACATTTTCATGTCATGTTTTTGTCACGCTTTAAATCAGGGTTATTTTAAAACCTACAAATATATGTTTGGTATCAACCATCCTATCCAACCCGCTATATTCTAACTACAGGGTCATGGGGGTCTGCTGGAGCCAGTCCCACCCAACAGAGGGCGCAAGGCAGGAAACAAACCCTGGGCAGGCACCAGCCCACACACCAAGCACAATTTAGGATCGCCAATGCACCTAACCTGCAAAGCACCCAGAAGAATCCCATGCAGACACGGGGAGAACATGCAAACTCCATGCAGGGAGGACCTGGGAAGCGAACCCAGGTCTCCTAACTGCGAGGCAGCAGCACTACCACTGTGCCACCATGACGCCCTGTTTGGTATCATTCTTTTCAGAATTTTTCGAACTTTAATGTGATGTTGTTAGATTTTCAGATTCTTATTATGTTTTTAAATTATAAATGAAAATATCAACAACCCACGTCCGGCGAGACGAGACTTTGTGCCAACAGATTTTACCACACCCGGGGCCGGAAATAAAAGACAAAGAATAGATGACAAAGACAGCTGCTGTAAGGCTTTTAAAAGTTCAAAACACCGTGCGAGATGGAGATAACAAGGTACGGCAGCAGCAGCAACAGCAGCAAGCCAGCAGCTGATTGAGCAAAGAGGAGGTAAAAAAAAACTGCATTTGTTTCCCAATGCATAGGCAAGGGGGGTTTGCGAGCAAAGCGAGCAGGGGGTAAGCCCCCTAGTTATACAATAAAAACATATATTTAATTTATATTGGATTTTGCAGTTGTAATCAGCACTTTAGTACAAGATAATCAAGGCTTGAGCTGGGAGAAATTTTTGCCCTTTCTGCGATGTTGGGGTTGATAATATAGCAGGCTGCTTGCTGCTTGTGATCAAGGCATTTACAAGACAAAATACGCTGATGGAGAGGTACAAAGGTATTTAAGGTGGGCCAGAATTATGAGTTTTTTCACAGGCTTTGGTAATTCTAGTGTTAACTAGATGATTTCCTTTTTATTTTATAAAAATTGATCAACTACAATGGACTTGCACCCTGCCTTGTGCTTGCTGAGATAGGCTCAAGTACCCCATACCCACAACCCAGCAGGCTTAAAAACTGGTATGGTACAATGTAAATTGTTCTAAAGATTATTTCAATATTTGCTTTGTGACTTGACTTCAAATTTCATGCAAATTTGGCTCAGTGTGCCATATGTTGGATTTTTAAATCCAAAGTCATACTCATTAGTATAACAGCTGAAAGGTGACAAGTTTGATCATTAAGGGAGAGAATAGGATTGGATTCTGTCTCCAGATAGAAGTAATTACTCCAGATGTAATCAGTCCAGTTCAGTGGCCAATTCTGGTTTAGTATGCAGACTAAGCAAGAAAAAAGCCATATCACTTATGTGTAGTATGTTGAAAACAACACAATAAAGGTTGCTTAATTCAACCTAAGTACTACCCTTTGGTAAGTAATATTATCTAGCTAAGGCTTTCTTCATTTATTTATGCAAAGATAAATAAACTAATTTTCTTAAACATTTGTTGTTACGAAACTCACCAATTTTTGTGGCACTGATATAATGCCTGAATTTTAATTTTTTGCATACCGTGTTTCCCCAAAAATAAGACAGTGTCTTATATTCATTTTAGGTCCAGAAAATGCACTAGGGCTTATTTTCGGGTAGGTCTTATTTTTATTGAAGTTCAAAAAAGTAAAGTACATTAATTCCTGTTCAACAATTATACGGTACAAACTACTGGTACGTTAACGCCTGTTCAACAATCAAATCAACATGTACGGTATTCATGTTCTACAAACTACTGTACGAGGGGGTACCCAAAAGAATCCAAAATAGCGCCGTGCTGGATGGAGCCCCCGGAGCACACATCTCCCCCGCCAAGGCAGGCAAGCACAGAACAACTTACTCCGAGGTAGTTCCCCAAGTTTCAACCCCGTCTCCTGCCGTTCTCAATCCGTGTGAGATCCCGCTGGGGAAAAACGCCACACGTCACCCCTTCCCAAACGAGAAAAGATTTTTCTCGCCTAAAAAAAGGTGAAATGCAGCACCCCTCCCCAGCAGGAAACAAAAGCCCACAGCCACACGCCGGCCACAAAGAACGAGAAGAAGCAAAAAACGCAGCAGGAAAAACTTGCACCCCAAAAGCCCTGGCCAGAGCAGCGCTACCAGTATCACGGATTCTCTTGGGCGCCCCCTCCTATGTTAACTCTGGTTTAACAATCAACAATTAACCTATGTTAACTGCTTCTACATTTATTCAAATACAATCATATCATCTTCTTCTAGAATATCATCATAACTCTCCATATCTGAACTTGCAATTCCTTCCTGGATTTCTTTTGACTCTAATTCCTTTAGAATTAATGGCCCCGATCTCTCATGTACAGCAATACTGCTCTCCTTAAATGAACACTTCTTGTCCAGGTAACCTGCTCGTAGTGCATTGGCAACACAGCTTTCAGTGATTTTATCCCATGAATTCTTCACCCAAGTCAGCACCTCATGCAGCTTAGGCTTCACAAAGTTCCCCCGCTGATTTCTATCCATTCTATTTTCAATGTAATCATTGATTTCTATTCGCAAATGGTCCTTGAATGGCTTGTTTATTGCAATGTCAAGTGTAACCAGGGCAGCTTTTAGGTTAAATACTGCAACTCTCAAGACAGATGCAAAAATGGCGATTAGCGATAGGTCTTATTTCGGGGGAGTAAGTTCTTAAAATGAACTATGACACTGGTTTTGGACCTATCTATCTATCGATCTATCTATCTGTAGATTTACGTAAGTACTATACACTGTATATATCACCTTTGTAAATAATGCATTAATATATTCTACAGTACTTTAATAAGACAGAAAATATTACAATGCATGTATTCCTGTTACTTGTTTGTGGAATCATGGTAGCTGTTAGCTTTTAGTTTTACTATCTTGTAGTAGTGAGTTGTTGCTCTCATCTCACTGTGTACAGTACATAGTAATATGTGTCTGTCACACTGCTTTTAGATATTTACATTGGTTTCTTTTGGCTTGAGAAAATGGAAAACTGGATTTTTTAATTTGAATGCAGTGCAGATCTTGAATCTGCATTTACAGTCATGTTGCTAACAATACTTAATAGTTTCATTGAATTGGTCAGACTACTATATACTACTCTATAACAGGGATTTGCCCAATTTGGTAATTTTTGATTGGTAAGTGTTAAAATTTATATAGGCACTAATCAAGACAGTGCATTTATATTGATCTTTTTAATTCACACTAGAATTACCGAAGCCTACGAAAAAACTTGTAATCCCAGTGCACCTTAAATCCCTTCACACCTCTCCTGCAGTGTCTTTTGTGTTGTAAATGTGTCGATCAACACAATTAGCAAGCAGCCTGGTACCCCATCCTCCACCCACTGCCATAGCTCAATTCACAAAAAAGGTTCTCAGTGCTCAGTGTTTATCTTGGTGTGAAGAGCCTGGAGTTGTAGAGGGTAAATAATATATCAGCATTTGGAATACATACATTTCATGTGCATTCCGTGTCTATAACAATCTATGTAAACACATTGTTAAAACAGAAAAATTTTTCATGTTTTAGTAATAAGTGACAAAATGTAGATATGAAGTTCAAATGTCCAATAGACTCTTTCACAAAAGGTAAACAGCTTCTGTCATGCAGCGGTAAGAACTGCCAACTTGTAATCATAGCTCGCCGGTTCGATCCAATAATAACAATAAGAGCAACTCACTACTCAAAATGGTAAATTTGGGAAGCAGCCGGGATCAAATTGGCGACCTCTTAATTACGAGTCAGCAGGTCTTACCACTGCACCACGGAAGCTGTTGTATTATACTTGTACCTTTTGTGAAAGTGTTTATTTGATATTTGGACTTCAGGCTTCACACCTTGTACACTTCATATCTAAATTTTGTCATTTATTACTAAAACATGAAATAGTTTCTGTGTTAACAATGTGTTTACATAGATTGTTGTTGACAATATATTATTTACCTTCTACAACTCCAGGCACTTCATTCCAAGATAAACATTGAGCACTGAGAACGTTCTTTGTGAATTGAGATGCGGTGCTGGGCTGAGATTGGATAGCAGACTGCTTACTGCTTGTGCTGATCGACACATTTAAAACACAAAAGACACTGAAGGAGAGGTGTGAAGGGATTTAAGTTTGGCCGGGATTATGAGTTTTTTTGTAGGCTTCGGTAATTCTAGTGTTAAAAAATATGTGCATCTGTGTTTTTTGTAGGTTGAATTACAAGATACTAAATCATAAACTGCATTATGACATTTTATATTTATGATGCATGTTTCTACAAAAGTCTGTAACTGCAACTCTGTCAGGTGCATCAGCTTTTTAAGGGACATATCATGAGTCAGTAATGATTTAACTTGCAGACTTATACTTTACAGTTGAACACCTTAGACAGTAAGCCAAGATCTGTTTTTACATCAAAGTAAAGTCATGTGCATGTTGTTTTTGCATATAGTATGTTTACATGTTTATGTGTACAGTAAAGTATATAAATCTATTCTTTTATCCTTCCATCCATCCATGCATTTTTGATCTTGCTTAGTGTTGTTCAGAAATTTAGCTCAAGCAGAAGGAATCTGATTTCTGAGCACAACTAGTTTCAAAAATGGCTCAGAATGCTTAGTATTAGGGGGAAACCGTCAAACCTCAGATATCAATCAATCAATCAACATTTATTTATATAGCACATGTTCATACAAAAAAATGTAGCTCAAAGTGCTTTACAAAATGAAGAATAGAAAAATAGAAGACACAATAAAAAATAAACATAAGTCAACATTAATTATCATAGAATAAGTAAGGTCCGATGGCCAGGGTGGACAGAAAAAACAAACAAAAAAAAAAACTCCAAAAGCTGGAGAAAAAAAATAAAATATGTAGGGGTCCCAGACCAAGAGACCGCCCAGTCCCCTCTGGGCAATCTACCTAACATAAATCAAACAGTCCTCTTTGTATTTAGGGTTTTCATGGAAGGACCCGATGATGATGGTTATGTAGACTTCTGGCTTTCAGTAGTCACAAAAAGGTGTTTGCAATACAGTATACAATCTTTATATATAAGAAGATTTATTTTTCAGAGACTCTGTTAAAGAGCTCAAAGGCAAAAAGAGTTGCCTAAGACAGCAAGGCCCAATACACAATACAAAACAAAGCGAAGTCAAAAAACAGAGCAGTGGTCCAAAGTTCAGTGCGATAAATCAAAGTTAAGCAAAATATATTAGAACTCATCAATACCACTAGCACATTCAGTGAACAACAAGACTGTGACTTTTCCTCATCTTTAATGGGCTATCCACAAAACACCTGACACATAGACCAAGATACTTAGATATAAGGAAACTAAATGATAAATAATGCCAACATAAACATAAACAAAACAGATATAAAATGGGGGGAGGAGGGTCTGGCCGAAACATAAAAGAAGGAAGGAACCCTCTCTGGACAGGGTGAGAATACATTAATACAGTAAAAAGATGTTTTAATTTGAACTGTCATTGAAAGTTAAGAATCTCATTCTTCCAGTGCAATCACAATATAAACATTGATTTTCAAGGTGCTACATAAACAGCAGTGAAAATATGATCCTCACTAACAGTGTTTATTAGTAATATTGGAAAATACAAACCTTTTAACTAATGGATATATGGTTTTCTGAACATTGTACCAGACTGTGGTGTGAGACAAGGTCATAGATGAAGAGCTTACTAGTCATTTAAAATTCCCATCCTCACCAACAGTTACTTGCTCTGGGAAGTGACTGAAAGAATGTGATCCTGAGTACAATATTCCAAAGTGAGCTTCCTGCATAGAGTTGCTGGAATCACTCTTTTTAACAGATTGACAAACTCAGCAATATGTCAGTTCTTCCGAATACCTTTGTTTTAAACTTGACATAAGATGGCTTAATTTCCTGTGTATTGATCCTAACTTATTTAATCAGACCTTCTTCTGCTTGCTCCCTGTGAATGTCTCTTCTTTCCTGGGCATGATATTCACTCAAACCGAGCCTCCTGCTAGCAGATTTACAATAGTGAAAAGCTTCAGGTCCAGATGGCTATCCAGAACAGTTGTAAATTAACTCAGTTTATACTAGCTAGAGAAGAGAACCTATTTCCAGAAATTAGGGTAAGTCGCTATCTCCCCAAAAAAAGAGTAAAGGCCCAGTTGGTTGCACATCCTATATGCCAGTCTTACTGTTAAGAGACACGTAAGTTTGTAAGGATTTTTGTGAGAAAAAAGGAAAAAGACCAGTAGATGACACACAGGCATAATCATAGTCAGGACAGGCAAGGGGACAGAACTGAGAAAAAAGAATAACCAGGCAGCCATTAGTTAAGAGGGTAAAGAATTGGAATTCAGAGCAAAAGGAAAAACCAAAACTAAAACCTGATGCTAGGTCTACTTTGCTTTTAAACTAGCCATTCTATAGATTCTTCAAGACTTTGTTATCAATAAATGGATAAATTATACTTAACTGCTGCCATTTGTATCGTTAATTCCGTAATGTCACGGTCTTGTGATGCGTCCAAAATGCATTGCACTAACATCTAAAAACAAGATGGGGAAAAAAAATTAAACTTTTTCAAATTGGATTGAATTAAACTTCAAAAGCTCCTGATAACAAAAACAAAACACAAAACAGACTAAATTACACATATAGAACATTTTAAATATTACATTTACTACTGAATAATGACATTAAACTCCTGGTGAAGGTTTAACTAAATAAGCAGAGATCACAAGATCAAACTAAATTTGTTAAAAACATCTATTGTGAAATCTTTAATAATTCTTTGGTGTAGTTTATACCCCTTCAATTTTGAGCTTCAAGAGGCCCCTGCTATCTTTGAATGCAGAAGAGTTGAATAGAATTACTCATTTACTGTATTGTGTAAATTTGAGCTCAAGCCTGATAAATAATCAAATTATAAGTATCTCCACTTTATGAGTATGATGATAAAAAATCCAAATGTAAACCATCATGACTTGAAAATAATGTACATTTCAATCAGAAACTTTTTATGTGTTTGTGAGGCCAAAACAGGCATTTATTTCCCTGAAATAGCACAAAAATATTCAGATGAAACCAGTTAGTAGTCAGTAATAATAGTCAGTATTATTACAAATTCACATTCAAACTAGGCATTTTCCCTTCATTAATCACTTGCTCATATGGCTATTTACCTTCTCATGTTAAGCTTTTTCATAGCTACTACATAGCATTCTCTTAATCTATACACACAAAAAACCCCAAATATGATATTCTTCATAATGTGCAAAATATTTAACCATTAATTAAAAAAATCTAATGAAAAAAGAAATTAATGAAACAATGCAGTTAACATCATAGGGACTAAACAAGTTGACATTAAGTACAAAAACAAGAGGCATCAGTGATGACAAACAAAGTCACTGTTGTGTTGATGATGGCAATGAGTGAGCAGGTGATGAAGTACATGTGCCAAAAGAATGAAGGGGTATGGAAAATGAGGTGCCAACTTCTTCCAATTTCTGTACTCTTGATGTCCTCTTCTGAATGAGAAAGAGGCCATACATGAAAGCAGTACCAAACGAAGCAGCTATACTTGTACAGTACAGCATGTAATTTATATTATATGCACTGTAGAATTATAACACCTTCATCATGCTTTTGTTACGCAGTCCTTTATTGATATGCTTAATCATATCCAGTTTCCCAGTCAGTGAAATAGCTTTTTTGATCATTTAATCTGAAGTCTTACGCAAAATCTTTTTTTAAAGAAGGCCACACTGCACAGATAAAGTAGAACTTCACCCAGCACATGCCACCTACACAACTGTGAAGATGGCTACAAGGTGTTTCTCAGCATTTACTGGTTATCAAAACTGTAATAAAGACACTTCACATTTCAAAAAAGGGTTTTAAATAAAATTCTTTGTAAATGTAAATTCTTGTATCCTGAATGCTTAAAGCTCAGGTAATTACTGTATTCTAGCCCAAAAGCCTGTGTTCATGCTAACAATAGTCAATTCTGACTATTTTAAATTAAAAACAGAATCAGACAGTTACCGTCTGTACTTACCAATGCTGCTTGCTATTACTTTTGAAGCCACTGACTGTCTGTGACTGTCTGTCTTTGGAAATAGTCTAAGAAAAAAGGGAATAATAATGAAAGGAACTTAGGAAAAAGTACCTCTTCATGCTGATGATATGGTACTTTTTGTAATGATTTGTAGTCAGGACTGCATTGAAGAGGGTATGAGGCCTTCAAAATAGCAGCAGAGCTAACCTCCAGACAAATCTCACACCAATCCAGTCAACTCTTCCAATACTGCCTGAGGCTATAGCCTACCCAAGGCCAAAAATGGGGAAATTACCTTAAAGTTTAAAATGCCTCTAACACTTCTACATGGATGGATGTTTATATTTTTTGAGACTATGTGTGATATAATACAACAAAAAGCAAGTAATGTATTTATAATTTAACCTTTTAGAATCTGTGTAAGCAATACACTGTACCAGAATATACTGCAGACAATTCCCAGGACACCATGCAACAATATTTCTGATACCTCTGATTACATCAATCAATCCAGGGACACGCCCATTCCAACTAGTATCAGGTGCGAGGCCGAAATGATCCCTGGATGGGGCTTTAGCTCATTGCAAAGTGAATACAAGTACACATATATACTAGCATCATTTTAGCTTCCACAAATCCCCAAACCTGCATGTCCTTGGAAGGAAACCGGAGCACACTGTTGATATTCACCAGGAAAACATGCAAACTCCAATCAGGGAACACAAGGGATGTGACTCCCTACTGCGAGGCAGTAGTGCTACTGCTTCATCACCGTGCTGCCCCCACATGTGTAATTATTAACAGTATTAATTATTTAAGTGAAGTTAACAATTTATCTGTAAATTTTACAGTTTTTCTCGATTGCTAAGACACATTCCTGGAAAGCTGCTCTCCTTTTCCCTAAACTGTGAACACAAAACCCAATTTTCAAGCTACATTCACAAAACCTCTGACTCTTCTTGCAAAACCAAACTTTCACCCCAAAACAGTTCAATCTGTGCTCAAAACTGAACTATGCTGTCAAATCATGCCTCAAGTCAATCTAAATTAAGTACTCTACTGAGTAGTCACTAAACACTACATAGAAAAAAGGAAAACACAATGCTCAGGACATGAAGCGGTAGAAATAAATGTTTATTTAGGCTAAATGCATGTTGCAATACAAAATACCTGGGCATTTTTAACACTTGTACATAGAAAAAAGAATAAAAACAGAAATTCTGCGCATTTACATGTAGCACTTGTACGTAAAAATAAAGCACAAAAATATGCAAATGAAGTACAAAGAAAAGAAGTGCATTACTCCGCCACAGCATCATTTCTCCGTACTGGGTCAGGCCACAGGACTTCATCTACATCACAGGCCACATTTTCTCTGGCCAGGCAACGGGGGAAAAAACCCCTGGCATGCCGTATCCAGGCTTGACATGCCTCCACACCCATGTCACCACAGGCCAGTTCAATGGCTTGAAGGAGATTTACCTGGTATAAGGTTGGCATTCATATACCTTCCACCGCCATGAGGAGAAGAATTCTTCAATGGGGTTCAGGAAAGGGGAGTACGGTGGAAGGCAAAGATTGATAAAACCTTGGTTCATATTGAACCACTCTCTAACCTGGAGGCCTCTGTGAAAACTCACATTGTCCCAAACAACGACATAGATGGGCTGCTCATCCTGCTGCCCTAACAGAGCATCTCGCATGTGATTGAGGAAAATGAGGAGCGGGTGAGTGTTGTAGGGCCCTAGGTTGGCCTGATGGTGGACAACACCATGATTACTGATGGCAGCACACAGTGTGACATTGCCACCATGCTGCACAAGGGACACCAACAATGGCCCGTTGGCCAATCACACTACAGCCTCTTCTCCTCCTTTTGGTGAGATTAAACCAAGCTTCATCCATGTAGATGTATTCATGGAGTTTTTCCATTGCATCCAGTTCAAAAACTCTCTGTAGGAATAGATATATATTTTTGTAAGTGATGTAGGCCAACTACAGTAAATCACTACTTACAGTAACCAACATTTATGTGTCTGGATATATACCAACCTGTACATACTGAAATCTTTGCTCTTTGACTCTATCAGAGTTGCGTTCAAAGGGCACTCTGTACAGCTGTTTCATGCACAGTCTGTTGCGCTTGAGGACACGGTCAACAGTAGAGAGGCTGACACTGTCAATACCCTCAAAATGCACATGGTCCTCAATGATCCTCAGCTGAATTGCATGCAGTTTAATGGTGTTGTTCTCACGGACCATGTCGACAACTAGGGTCTCTTGGTGTGGGGAGAACATAGATGTCCTACCACCCCCATGTGGCAGTCTTTCAATTCTACAAAAAGAGAACATGCACTTACAAAAATACATACATGGAATAGGCCTACAAACAGTCAGACTAACCCTTCATTACAATACTACAGTACACTGACACAGTGATGTACTGAAACATGTTTACTGTGGTACAGTATATAGTACAGTCATTGTACATATGTAATTGTTGTCAACATTTACATACTATAATGTCAAAAAAGGTAACTACCTGTTCTCTTCTCTAAATCTTCGGATAATGGTGGACACAGTGAATCTACTGATGTTTGGTTGTACCCTTAGTCCAGCCTCCTTCATTGTCATACCATGGACAAGAACATGGTTAATCACAGTAGCTCTGATTTCATCAGATATTACTGTTCTTTGTCCTCGCTGACCACCTCGACCACCTTGACCTGCTCGACCTCCTCTCACACGAACTCCTCTTCTTAGATTTCTATCCATTGTAGTGCCTCACAAACCAGTGCTCTGGCTTATATGTACCCTCACATCATTAGCCACAAGTGTGATAAATTTTGAGTTGTTGTGTTCAACCGGTGACAACTGAGCTTTAATTGTGTTTGACTTTTGCCACCTGTGCTCACCATTATGCAACACAGGTGCATCACAATGACAATGTGTTGACAAGATGTGTCTAAACAGGTGAAAAGTGCTTATGGTTTTGCCAAAAGTGTGACTGATTCAATAAGTGGGTTCAGGCAACTGAGAATTTGGTTCAGACAATAGGGTTTAGTGTTTTAGCAATCGAGAAAAACTGTAATATGCATGCTTTAACACATTTCATCATGAAAGTGATATCAAGTATAAATCTAAGGATTCTAAATGTGCAGAGAACTGAAAATTTTATGTGTTCTTTGTGGCAGTCACTGCCTGCCACTACTGTCAGCACAGGAGCCCGACTGATTAACAAGTGGGTCTATACATCCTGATGCTATTGAGAAGGTGCAAAAAAAAAAAAGACGACACAATAGATGGTATGTGAGACTTTTAAAATGTATCACGTCAGTATGATGGCGAATATGCAACGCTTTTATTGCCTGTGTAAGAAATAGATGAAGAAAAGCACCACGAATACATTTGTATATCAGCATTTAAGTTTGATGATTTGCTTCACCGCATCAAACAATTCATCAAACATCAAAACATGCCTATTTATCCTGTAGGAACTGCAAAGCAGCTTGCTGTCACATGTTGATAGTAAAGAGTGACTCTGACGTCATGTTCAAACTTGAACACACTGTGACCCCCAATATTTTGCTGGTACTGCAACTTGCGCACACATCGCATTAATTTCTGAGGACGTGCTCAGAGAAAATGTCAAATGAAAGCTGGGAACACGTGGCAGCTATGATGTGTGCACGTATGCATTATGAGTATGAAGTATAAACTGGTCCTTAGTGGTGGACTTTTGCATTTGGTCTATCTGCACCCATTGATAATGTCTTTAAACAGAAATTATATTTCATTCATTAGTGGTTATAAATACTTATGCTGTGTTTGCAATGTACTTCAGTATGTGGTTAGACCTGAAATTTCCTGGTTTGGCAATTTTTATGTTGCAAAGTTCAACTGTGATTATCTCATCAGCTGTAACTTTTTAGCTTTATGTAAACCTTGTTTTTTTCATTAAATATAACAAATAGTATTATGTAATTATCCAGTTGTTTGGACAGTTGTTTGTTTGTAACATATAGAATGAATTACTGGAGTAGCCAAAACATCGGATAAACTGTCAAGATGAGGTCAGGTCAGGTCATGTTGGGGAGCATGCACTGGTATAAAATGTTGCCCCACCCACCACAAAACTAAACAACTCGGGATCCTGGTTGGCAATCCCTGAGGCAGACACGTGGTCCAGTCCCACCCTTTGTAAATGACCATTTATCTGCCGCAGTCTGGTATAATGTGGTGTCCCCTTGGCCTGGTACAGCCACCAAATGGCCATAGTGCTGTAACTGATGCTCCCTGAAAATGCACATAATGTGCCTCATTCGGGACTCCATCAGCAACCACTCATTCAACAAAAAGTCAAACCAGTGGTACCCAAAGATAGCAGGAGCCCAATACACCTTTTTCCAGCGACATAGGAAAAATCACCAGAGACATGAATGTTGCTGCCGAGGTAAGTAAACCTCTCAACAAGGTCAACACTCTCTCCGCAAACAGCAGACAGACGCACTGCAGATATCTATGCCCAAGAGGTCATTAAAGGCCTGGATCTTGGTTTTTATCCAGGATACTTGCAAGCCCAGACAATCAGACACCTCACTTGGTCTCTCAAAAGCCTCCATTGACTCCACGAAGATGACAGCATCGTCGACAAAGTCAAGATCAGTGAATCTTTCTTCGCCATTAGATGTCCCACAGCCACTGGAACCCAAAACCCTGCCCAACACCCAGTCCATGCAAGCGTTGAACAGGGTAGGCGCAAGAACACACCCCAGAATCAACTGGGAAGAACACAAAGGCTTTGTCGCCACTCTGAACAGCACCCTCGGGACCAGTTTACAGGCCGGCCATGACATTTAGCAACTTTGGGGGGATCCCGCAAAGAAGCAGGATATCCCACAGGCCAGCTTGATCAACTGAGTCGAACGTTTTATGAAAATCAACAATGGCTGCAAAGAAACTCTGACGATATTCGCGTTTGTGCTTGATGAGAATCCTTAGTGCCAGGGTGGACTTCTTAGGCATAAAACCAGAACTCTCCAGTTGCTGATAGGTGAACAGGTGGTCACAGCTCCTATTGAGGATGACATTAGCAAGACCTTACCCAACACTGAGAGAAGTGTTATCCCCCCGTAGCTGCCACATTCCAGGCTATCGCCCATCTCTTTCCAGATAGGGATGACAAGTCCTGTACAGTGGAACCTCGGGTCACGAATGTCTCGGACCACGTACAAATCAGGTTACGACCAAAAAGTTTGCCAAACTTTTGCATCTGTTCACGACCACACACTCGGGTAACGAACAAGCCAGTTTCCCTTCTGGTTCGTACACACCGATGATTTCCACACGTGTTCAGTCTCTCCCTGTGCATTACCTGTAAATTGGGCGAGAGAGAGAGCGCAAGTGAGACAGAGAGAGCGTAAATGAGACAGAGTGAGGGAGCATGCGAGAGAGAGCGTGAGAGAGCATGCGAGAGAGTGTGAGAGAGCGTTCAAGAGAGAGAGCATGAGAGCGAGAGTGATCGAGTGAGAGAGCGATCGAGTGAGAGAAAGAGAGCGTGAGAGAGAGAAAGAGTGAGAGAGAGAGAGCGTGAGAGAGAGAGCATGAGAGAGCGAGAGAGAGAAGGCTGGCCACGTTAGTCCGAGAAGGCAGTTAAAGAATGCAGCAGGCTTGTTTTTAAAGAGATTGATTCGAGCATTGTTTTAACCTCGTATTTAATGAAGACTTTTTCCTATTGGATTTTAACCTCCACTTCACTTCTGTTTACAGCGATCGGTTCGTAGTGTGCATTACAGAAATCCCTCGCTATATCGCGCTTTGACTTTCGCGGTTTCGCTCTATCGCAGATTTTATATGAAAGCATAACTAAATATATAACGCGGATTTTTCGCTGCTTCGCGGGTTCTGCGGACAATGTGTCTTTTTACTTCCTGTACATGCTTCCTCAGTTGGTTTGCCCAGTTGATTTCATACAAGGGACGCTATTGGCGGATGACTGAGAAGCTAACCAATCAGAGCACGCAGTTAAGTTCTCCTGACTGAGAAGCTAACCAATCAGAGCACGCAGTTAAGTTCCTGCTTGCTGAATGCAGTGTTAACCAGGAAGTCTCGTCTCGCTCATTCAGCATCAACGTGTTTCGCTGTGTAAAGAGTTGTGCTCTTTTGTGTTTATCTTTGTGCATAGTCAAGCCCTTCATTATGGCTCCAAAACGATTTGCTACTGCTTCAGGGGCCGTGCCCAAGCACAAACGGAAGATGTTAACGATTGCCGAAAAGGTAAACGTTTTGGATTTGTTGAAGGCTACGATTCTTTTTATTTAAAAAGTAGGAAAGGAATATAAGATCTACGGCCGCAGTGTCCTTTTAACCAGGGTGCAAAACAAGTTGTAAGTCGATGTAATAAGGCAGTAGTCTGGATGGAATCTACTTTAGGGATTTGGATTGAAGACTGCCAGAAGAAGAACAACGGCAGTGCTACACAATCACCTGAAGTGGTTCTTTTAAAGGCTGTAACGCTCTCCTTTGTTGTGCAGTAAAATAAAACTCTTTGTTATCGGACAAGTCATCGTGTCATTGTTGGTGAGTAACCATAATTAATTTTCTACTTACAGTACTTAGTACATGTACGTACGTTTAGTGTCACTGTACACACACATTTACTGTATACTATTTTTGTTGCATTGTACGTATTTATTGCTGGTGGCATGTCTATCGTAATGGCTGTAACATGTGATATCGGAGACACTCAATATCTTTAAAATAATATTTAGGTTTTACTGTATATAAACAGTGTGTTTATATACATAATTTCAATGAATCTTACCTAATATCTAAGAGAATACAAAGGGATTATGCTGTATAACTCTGCGGGGAATATTTATAAACAGTGTGGGAGAGTTTATAAGGGCTTAAAATATATAAAAATAACCATAGAAACATATGGTTTCTACTTCGCGGATTTTCATCTATTGCGGGGGGGTCTGGAACGCAACCCCCACAATCGAGGAGGGATTACTGTATTGCAATGTTATTTTTCTTGGTTGTTTATTAAATTACAGATTTTTCAAATGTTCATGTTTTTCGCTGTGCTTAAAACTCATTAAAAAAAGTGTTTACAGCAATCGGTTCATAAGGCTATAGTGTGAATTCTTGCAATGTTAGTTTTCTCTGTTCCAGGTTTTCCCAGTGTTATTCAGTGTTTTTACATTTAGTTTACTATTACGCTGTGCAGCATTCTGTGGTATAATTAACTATTTTTGTGCTTAAATATCTTTAAAAAAATATATTTAAATACAGTCCGTATGGTCTGGAATGGATTAATTGTATTTACATACAGTCCTATGGGGGAAATTACTTCGGGTCCTGACCAAATCGGGTTACGACCAGAGTTTTGGAACGAATTACAGTCGTGACCTGAGGTTCCACTGTATTCCAGTCAGTTGGGATGATGCCCGTCTCCCAAATGGAAGCAAAGATTGCTTGCAATGTCAGAAGGTCAACCTTACCACCAGCCTGGAGAAGTTCACCCTGGACACCACAGATCCCTACCACTGGTCACATCAAGGTCATCCATGATCAGAAAGAAGAGTGTCACCTCATAGGCACCCATCAGCCAACGAGCGAAGTTGCGAATAGAATACCTCCCTCACCAAGACATCACTCACTATGGTTGGAGCATACACTGAGACAACAGACAAGGCACCCAGATAGTGTATTGATATGAGACTCATAATACGCTCATTGAAAGGAGTGACATTGGAGACCATTGGGAGCAGCCGACCCACAACAGAGAGACCAGACCAATAAAAAGTATACCCAACTACAAAGATCTGGCCAGGTCTGCATACCTTAGAGAGTGCCGCCACTGAAATACAGAGTTTACAAAGCTCCTATGACAGCAGAGGAAGATGGTCGACAAGACAAGTTCCACGTGCCTACCCAGATGAGCCACCTCAAATTAGGACCCAAGTGCTGCCATGCAGTGGCCAGTGTCTCAGAACCACACACCAGTTCCAATCCCCAACAGGCTCTCAGGCAGTTTCAACTCTTCCAAGGATGAAACTCCTGGGGGATTTCCTTATTCCCTTTATAATATGCGCAGCCTTCCTTTGGGCGACTGCAGCAGAGCTATATCTCTGGAGAGCAGAAAGGAGTCCTATCTGCTGTTTCTGAGCTGCCTGAAGTTTTTATAGTGGCTTGAGTGCTAGTCCTGCCACCAACCCCCAAATTTTCCCTGCAAGTTCAAGGACCGTTTGCAGGGCTGGATGCAGTTTAATGTCATACCCAGAACTAGATAAGGATCCCAAGTAAATGCAACTTATTATGAAATCTGCTGTAGTTTTAGAAGAACATACAGTACATTAAAGTATAGTGGGAAACAGTGCCTTTGCAAGAACTCACATGATGTATAAAGTCATGCACCACCTCAGTTTACTGTAGGTTTTAAAATCATAATGTTTATAAAGTTTCCAGGAGCTTTTTAAAAAGATATTTTTTGCAACAGAATTTTATTTCTGAGGAGTCAGTGCCACCTACTGGAGGTAATTTCTAATGGCTATGAGTTCCCTAATTCCTGACCACAAATGAGTTGAACAGTTTAATTCAGGACTTTATTGTATTGTACCACATTTGACAGTTTACCATTTCTGATATATATATATATATATATATATATATATATATATATATATATATATTGTCAGGGATGCCAGGGGCCATGACCCGGCCGGGACGTCATGAGGGACCGGATGTGGGTCTGTGCCCACCCTGGATCACATGGGGGTTGCCTTCCGGGTTGCTCTGGGGGCCATGGGTCAAGGGCATGGAAGCCCTACCCTGTAGGGGCCCGTGGTCACCGCCAGGAGGCGCCCCAATGCCTTGGGGACCTGTTACCTCAGCACTTCCGCCACACCAGGAAGTGCTGGGGGGAAGACTTTGGAGGATACCCGGAGAGCTTCCGGGAGAAGAGCCGGCACTTCCGCCACGCTCGGGCGTGGCTAGAGGAGGAATGCTGGGAACACCTGGGGCTCATCCGGGTCCTGTATAAAAGGGGCCGTCTCCCTTCATTCGAGGCTAGAGTCGGGTGGAAAAAGGACGAGGCAGAAGAGAGTGGAGGCGGCCCGAAGAAAGGCATTCGTGGCCAGGACTGAGTGTTTTGGGATAATTGTGCACGTGACTGAGGTCTGAGTGACCATTGGCTGGGGTCTTAGTGACCATTATTGTAAAATATATATTGTAAATAAACGTGTGGTGTTTTAAACAACATGTCCACCTGTCTGTGTCCGGGTCAACTTCCACTATATATATATATATATATATATATATATATATATGTATTGTGGTCCCCGGCCGGGCTCAGGGGAAGGCTTGTGCCTCCTCCAGACCGCAAGGGGGCGATCGCCCTGGTTGTATTGGGGGCCACGGGTAGGGGGCTTGGAAGCCCAACCCTGTAGGGGCCCGTGGCCACCGCCAGGCGGCGCCATGGTGCCTGAGGAACCCTGGAGCCCAGCACTTCGGCCGCACCAGGAAGTGCTGGGGGGAAGACAACAGGGGACACCCGGACGGCTTCCGGGTGCACAGCCGGCACTTCCGCCACACTGGGGTGTTGCCAGGACTGATTGCCGGGAAGCAGCTGGAGCCTATCCGGGTTCCCATTTAAGGGGCCGCGGTCGAAAGAGAGGCACAGTGACTGGAAGAGTGTTGCCTGGACATTGGGGGAATCGGTGCAGGAGGCACTGGAGTTGTGAGTGCACGTAATTTGTGTAAATAGTAATGTAAATAAACAGTGTGTGGTGGAACTATGTTGTCCATCTGCCTGTGTCCGGGGCCCAGTCCATATATACACTTTTATTTCCCATTTTGACTGAAACAACCCACATCTAATTATCCCTGAGGATGTCATATTTAAATTTTACCCTTGGGCTTAATTTGTGCCACTTGTGAAATTCAGCATTTTAAGCTTTAGATTAAAGTGTTTTGCTCAGTTATGGTTAATTGAGAAGATGAAAATGCTGTGCTGCCCTGTTTTTCCAGTTGTTACAGTTTTTTAAAAACTGTGGATATTTTTCATTATTAATCTTGTGCTATTATGAAGTAATCATGTCATATGTGCTCCAATTTAAGAAATGTTGTTGCGGACTTAATATTTCTAAAAGTTTTTCTGGGATGATAACAGCTGTTGTAATCATCAGTATTGACAGCTTTATATTTTCTTGAAACTATAAGTATTGTTTCGATCAGTTCAGGTATGTGCTAACTCTTAAGTAATGATTTTTCCTTTTTTTATAAAGGAGAATGACATCACAATTAATTTCTAAGTTAAACAGTTTGTATAATAAAAAGCAATAACATTAAAAGAAAACATTACAAGATGAAAACATACTCATATTTTCTAGTAGGTTAATAGCCTTATAAGGTATTTTATTCTGTGCTTCATCATATATAAATATTTAAAGAAATCATCAAGCCAAAACTGTAAGATTTCAATTGCTTGTTTTTCTTTTTTTAATTTTAATAAACATGGCATTGTTTGAATATATTTTAAAATGATAGTTACACAGGCATTTAGCTTCACATTTGCCCAATAAATCTATTTATCTCAGGTTTATTTAGATGATTTCAGTTATATGTATTCAGATATTCACTGCCCTGTCACACAGTTTGAGTGAAATCATAAGTTTCTAAATTATTCCTGCAACATGCAAACCCTTTGACTGTATCTTTTATGCATTTATTTTCAGAGTTATTGTCTATTTTAATTTCTGCCAGCTAAAATTATATTTTAAATATGCTAGTAGTTTTTTAGTTTCCTTTTTCTGTTTTCAGTGTTTTGGGGAGCTAAAATCTACCCTGGAAGCATCAGGCACAAAAAAGTAACCAGTGCTAAATGGAACTTAAACAAGACTCCAACAAGACATATTTACACAAAACATTCATCTTGGTCCAACTTAGTATTGCCAGTTTACTAATTGTGTATCTTAGCACTGTGAGTACTCAGAAAAAACCATGCAAATACAGGGAGAACAAGTACTATCCACATAGAATGTGCAGCAATCAGAAAGAAACCTAGGACTGTGAGTCAGTAACAAGAAATAATGGACCTTCTATTCCACCCTAGTGTGTATTTGTCAATTATTAAATATATGGTTACAAAAGTTAATATTGTTATATAATTTAAATGGGTTATATATGTCTTTATTTTGATTTTACTTTGCTGAACAACACAGATAAATTAGCCAATCACTAGGTTTTAATTGGATGTTGGCACTCTATATGAAATGAAAAACATCTATTTCAATCCCATTTATCCTGATCATGGTTTTGGAAAAGATAGGAACCAGCACTAAAGGAGACAGCAGACAAACACACTTATTTTACTGAAATGTCTTTTGAATGTTGAGAGACCTTGGAGGAAACCCAGATATGATCACAAACGGCACACTAATAAGATCACAAACAACACACTAATGTGGAGTCTGGTATCCTAGAACTGTGAAACTGCAGTGTTACCCCAGCTTGCTGTTATTGGGTATCCTTGGATGTGTTACAGCACACTCTTTTAATCCTGAGAGCAGGCAAGCTTTTCTAGTCAGTAGAACCTCATGCAATAAGAAAATTCATGTAATTTATCACGTAAGCAATATAAAATCCCAGGTAAGAAAGTCTGTTTTTCTTTTTTCAATATGCCATCTCACGCAGAAATATATTATAGTTTCTTCTGGCCATGTCTGGAACTGAAATAAAAAAGTGACATGCACGCTGTAATTTACAAAATTAACATAGATGTCAGTGTAAGAAAACCTTATACAGTCACAGATTTATCAAACAAACATAAAATATTGAATTTGAACATGAGTTTCTTCAAATCAAATAAAGTTCATTGCTCCTAGGCAATGTCTGATGCACCATTTAGAGCATGAACATTCTTACAAACACACTACAGTATGTGAGAATAATTGGTTTAACATTCTTACAAACACGCTACAGTATGTGAGAATAATTGGTTTATAACAACTGTTAAGTGCAAAAGAAAATTTATTTTAATAAATTCACAAAGTCATTACTATAAAAGTTCTCATCAGTGAAGTGAAGGGGAGAAGTTTGTTTACACTGGTATCATCAGAGACATGCCTTGCCGTTTCTATTGCTTCACCTTGTATTTTAAATTACTAGACAGTGGCAAATACTTTGAAGTTGCCCAAGTTACATTTCATATCTCTTAATGTTTGTATTTAGACAAATTCTAACATTCTATCTTTGACTCATTTTTCTAGATGTCTAATGTCTTCACTTTATATTTGATATTGTTTTTGTTAAAATCTGAAACTGTTTGCTAAATACATTTGTGTACTTGTATATAATATTCTGAAGTTGTACATTTTTGCTGAGTCAAAGAATAAAGAAATCATGTATTTTTACCTCCATGGAGATGATAAAATCATGCTGAGACTTCAGTGAAGACATCAGTAATCTGTGTTGGTCTAGAAATTCCTATCAGCACACTAGTGATAGTCTGTATATGAGTAGTCCACACTTGTTCAGTTCTGAAATTTTAGATTTCAGTGGAGGGACTTAGAGCTCAAGAAATATTCCACAGCAGTTTAACCCTATTTCCCAAAATTGTACTGTGAGTCTGTATTGTAAATATGAAAGATGGGATATGAGTAATTAAATGTAAATATATTTTTTTTATTAGGCAGCCTGACAAACTGATAGTGGTGTGGACCCGAAGAAACCGGCGTGTCTGTTCCAAGGTAAGTGTCCCAGTATCCACCTTATCCACACTTGTCTTTGATACTGTCAATTTTATAACTTTCACCTTATGTGATATACATTAATTTTACATGGCTAATTAGTGGCCCTTTTACAAAGATGGCTATATACATGGCTGCAAATCTCAGCATCAGACAAAAATGTATACGTGTATACAAATGTATACATAAACTTAACTTAAGATCTTCATTAGTAAGTAGCTCCTTTTAATGAAATTAGAGGAGATTAATTAAAAAAAATATATATTTCCTACTCTATGCTTATGCAATGTGGTTTGGTTCCCAAATTATTCCTCAAGATGCCAGGAAAAGCCCTAGCTATTTTTGGTATTAAACTTCATAAATGACTTAGAAAATGCATGATACATGAGCCCACTGAACAAACTCTCTCTACTTTAACAGGTGAAAATAACAGTTTTTATTCCAAGGCATTTCATGTTGCATGTAGTGTATTAAAATAAATGAAGAAAAATAATTAAATACAAAAAGAAGTAAGCAAAAAACATTTAATGGCACATTTAATTATGTATGTTCACATATCGTGTTTTTTTATTTATTACTTCATTTCACAATACATTTATTTACTAGTCAAGCCCCTAGCATGCACAACTCTTGCTGATTCTGCAGACATATATTGCAAAGGCATCAACTTATTTCGAAGAATTACTCCACTTTGAGGGTTTGTTGTGGTGTGATTAAAACTGAGTATGGCTTAACTGTTGTGAGCTGTACTAATTGTCCTTAGCAGCCAAGTTGACTCAATGAAAATTATTTTTTGTGTGCTGACACTAACTTCAGTACATTTTCCTGTACAGTGCTTACTGTACATGAATATATAGCTTGAGACATGTTGGAAAATTTAACATGAGTAATGCAAACCAAGTAGTGTTAAGCTGTAACATAGAACATGTCATGTACCTTATTGACATGGATGCACCAGACATACTTACTTACCTATCCAGTAGATCTTTTGCATACATAGCCATTGATTTTTCTTTTTGCCACACACTCTTGCATAAAGGAATAGAACACAGACACCTCATAGTGCTTTGGTCACAATTTGATTCAGGGCCAGGGTATCTTCTGCTTGCACTTTGCATGTTCTCCATATATTTGAATGAGTTCATTTTAGACTTTCTATCCAAAGATATGATGGTGAGTCTGTTTGCAACTAATAATTGCCCTGGCACAAGTAAAGTGTGTACAGTATTTTGCTTACTTTCTCAAACTACTCCTCTGCCTTGTAATGTATCACCTAGTACATTGGTACTTAAGTCCAGTCCTGGAGGTTCACAGTGGGTGCAGGTTTTCATTCCAACCAGTTTCATTATTAGAAGCCAGGCCTAGCAGCTAATGACACTTGGCATTTAATTATATGGCTTGTTCAAGCTTTCATTCTTCCAAGACAAACCTTTATCACATTGCAGATTTTTCATTTTCTGAGAACATTATCCATATGTTTTCCCTTTTTAATTCGTGATTCATATGTTTTGTGGTCTGAAACACATTTGTACCTCTTGGTCCAACCATTCTCTTTCATTTATTTCAAAACATTGTACTAACACAGCATCTTCATGATGCAAATACACAGTTTTAAATGGAATCACATTAGCTGGAGAGCTGGTCATTCCTTTGTCATTTCCATCTCATTATTAACTGATGGCTCATTAAGAAAACAGACAACACTTAAAACCTTAATGCAGCTTTTTAAAACTAAAATAGGCAGTTAAGGGTTCTGAATCATAACAAACAAGTTAAATAAAAACTAAGCCCAGAAACCTATTGCTTTAGTAGTAAATAAATGGGTTCTAATTAAAGATCTGGTTAAAGTAAAAACCTGTAGCCACTCTGGACCATCAGGACTGCAGTTGAGTACTCCTGATCTAGTATATCCAAATTAAACAAAATGTTTTTGATATAACAATTTTTCAGTTTTCACATGTAATCTGTGTTTTTGTTCTTATAAACTTAATTTGCATAAGTAAAATGAGGGTGTCATAATACTATAAATGTTGTATTGCAGTTTGTTTTACATATTCTCATTTCAGAATAAAGTACAGCTACATTTTATTTTCATTTCAGGTCAGGGATTTGTTTATTGTTGTTGAGTGTCTATTCCTGAAAAATTCTATGAAATCATAAGCATTTTTCCAACTGCTGTTGTGAAGACTTCATTTTCTTTGTTAAACTTTTTTCAGCCCCATGGGTGGCAGCCAGGAATTAAGAATCCTTACCGGGGGATGGTGGTTTGGCCCGTGCCAGAAAATGTGGATATCACTGTTACTTTGTACAGGGTATGAAATTATTTTTTTGAAGTGAACATATTTATATACAATTATTTTATTATGTTTTTATTTTTTAAGCTTTATTCAGAAAGAAAGATGCCCTAAAATAATTTGTCTTTATATACTACTGCAGGATCATCATGCTGAGGAGTTTGAAGATAAGGAGTGGACTTTTGTCATTGAAAATGTAAGTGTAACTAAAAGTATGGTGAATTGCTGTCTAATACGAAGGTGGTGGTATTTGTTTATTTTACAGTTCTGAAGTTTGTGAAATTTAATGAGCCCATAAAAGGATGTGGGTAGGAAAAAAAACATATGGGGACTATTTACAGTTTTATGAGCATGTCTTCATTAAAATGTTCCTCAATTTAAATGTGTGCTTACACTCTGCATAGTCCTTCTGTGCTTCTTGTATACTAAAATATGGCAAAGCAAAAAAACTGTCAATTGATCTATGAGAAAGGTGATTCAGCATTGGCTCATTTGAAATTTGTTCCTGAGGTCACTCAACTTAAGGTCTGAAGAGGGGTCAAAAGCAACACAGCACAAAGATCTCTGTAAAATCACTTTGAACACTTTCTCTGTAATGGTTAGCATAATTGATGTGCGGTGATGCTTTGGGAATCTCGCTCTTAATCCAAAGTGCTCTCCAGGATGCAAGTAATTTTGTATAACAATAACTTCACTTTTGGACTGCACTGTATTTAGCAGCATAGCGTCAGTTATCAAAATCAGCTGCAAAATGAATGATACAGGTTATCACATAACCACAAGGGACAACTTTAAAGGGAAAGCCTTTGTACTTTTGAACATGATAAAGAGCTAATGCACAGGGCCAGGTTAACACTTTATTGGCTGAAGTGAAAAAAAGAAGGTCCAGAAGTGGCTTAATACACTTTGTATACATCTAGTGTTGGACATGCAGTCTTCTGGCACCTTGCTACTGATCAGCGATGAATTGAATAACTTCTTCGATGTTGGTACAGCTTTGTTGGTAGAGCTTATTAGCCCAGAGGACCCTTTGTAGCTGCATTTTTCTCAGTGTGATCCCCCGTGTGTCAAGAGTCTTTGCAATGCTGTCATAACTCATTCCCAAATCAAAAAATATTCTTATTATGATGTCTCTATCCATTAGGCTGTCCATATACAAAAGCAGGATTATGTGGATTACAGGCACACACATTAACTAAATCAAAGGAACATTTTAATGAAAACGTGTACATGAATTTCATAAATCGAGGGAACATTTTAATTGAAACATGCGGATAAATAGTAAATTGTTCCTGCAAATAATTTTTTTTTCTACTCACTTCCGTCATAGCTAACGTGTACTGGATTTTTATTAAGTGTGCTTTTAATATCTTTAAATTGTCATAGTCTTTAATGATTCCTGGTTACGTGTATTTATGTATCCCATTTTTCTTTTCATGACAAAAAAGTTGAAAGGAGTAAACCTGTATGTGATAAGCACCTTACTACACCTTTTTGTTGGCCTTTTTGTTTCTCAGGAGTCAAAAGGTCGACGTAAGGTTCTAGCCTCTGCAGATATAAATATGAAGAAATATGTCAGTGCCATGCCTACACAGACGGACCTTAAACTGAAGCTGAAGCCATTATCTGTAAAGGTGGTTGAAGCTACACTGAAACTCTCATTATCCTGTGTTTTCCTCCGTGAGGGAAAGGCCACGTAAGTTTTTTTTTTTAATAAAAACTTAGTTACTTATGTTGTCATTAAAGATGTTCAGACAAGACATATTTGTATTATTACTGAATCCTGCCCTTATTATTACCATTTACCTGAGAGAATCATAGCATGCAAACTGTCCTCCAGAATCTCATCCCTTCACCACAGGTTTTTAGTCTAATTTCAACTCTGCAGTGAAATTCATGTTTAGTTCAGCTTACAGACGGGATCAAATATTAATGAGTTTTCTCTTCTGTATCTCCAAAATTGTCTATAAGCAACACAAACACTCACTGAGCAAATAACAAGAAACATCAGTATATCTGTTTATCCATGCAGTCAACTAATCAGCCAATCATCACCTTCACACAGCACAATGCATAAAATCATGCAGCTACAGTACATGCCAGGTCAGTCTTCACTTGAAACATGAGAATAAGGAAAAACGTGATCTCAGTGATTATGACCATGGCATAATTGATGGTATCAGACAGTCTGGTTTGAATATTTCTGTAATTGCTTATCTCTTGGGATTTTTAGTGCACAACAATCTCTAGGGATTACTCAGAGTGTTTGAAAAGACATTTAGTTGGCAGTGTTTCTATGAACGGAAGTTGCCTTGTTGAGAGAGAGGTCAGAGGAGAATGGTCAGACTAGTTCAAGCTGACAGAAAGGCTACGGTAACTCAGATAACCACATTTTACAGCAGAAAATCATGTTGGGTTCCACTCCTGTCATCCAAGGACAGACAGCTGATGTTTCAGTGGACACAGGCTCAGAAAAACTGGACAGTTGAAGACTGGACAAATGTGGCTTGGTCTGATAAATTTCAATTTCTGCTGAGGCACACAGATGGTAGGGTCAGAATTTGGCACCAATAACATGAATCCATGCACCCAACCTGCTTTGTATCAACAGTTCAGGCTGATGGTGGTGATGGAGTAATGGTGTGGGGGATATTTTCTTGGCACTTTTTGGGCCCATTAATACCAATCAAACATCTCTTGGATTCCATGGCCTACTTGTGTATTTTTGCTGACCATGTGTATCCCTTCATGCCACAATTTACACTTCTAATAAATACTTCCTGCATGATAATACACTATGTCACAAAGTAACAGTTGCCTAAAACTGGATACAGCACTGAGTTCAGTCACCTTCCCAGTCACTGGATCTGAATCCATTAGAACACCTTTGGGATGTGTTGTAACAGGAGATTTGCAGCCTGAATGTGCAGGTGTTAAATCTGCAGAAATTGCTTAATGCAATCATGTCAATATGGACAAGAATTTCAAAGAAATGTTTCCAACATCTTGCAGAATGCATGCCACAAGCAGCAGAAGGATGCACTACCCGGAATTTGGATAGTGGTCCTAAGAATTTGCTCAATGATTATAAGTTGCATCAGAATTGTTGCTTATTCACACATTGACAAAGGTTGGGTTATGTGGGTATTCTGTTAGTAGGTATTTAATTTAATTTCATTATATTTCGATTTGTGCTTTTATAACACTTTTGGCTAAGTACGGGCTCGGAGTGCTTATGTAAATGTAAGCCTTTAAAGTGATGTAGCATATGATCCTCATGATTTTATGTTTAAGCCTAAATTGCTACTAGTTGTTAGACAAATTACATCATCAATTATACTTTGATTCTTGCTGATAAGGTCTTGGCAATGTGCAGTAGACTTATGTGGAAATTAATTTTGCAAAATACCTATGTAATAGTATTTTTGATTTATAGTGATGAAGATATGCAGAGTCTTGCTAGTTTAATGAGTGTGAAACCATCAGACATCGGTAATCTAGATGATTTTGCTGAAAGTGATGAAGAGGATGAAAAGAAGTCAAGTTCTTTAAGCAGCCCTCAAAGTGGTGGAACAACAGTCATAGGTAGGAAGCTGATTTCAGGCATTACATTAAAAGATTCCACTTTTGCATTCTTTGAGAGCATTTGTTTATTCTGCAATCTCATTTGTAGTCCCTGCTCCTGTTTCTGCTTCTGGATTTCAAGAGGAAAGATGGCCAAGAATTGCTACCAATACTACTACTCCTTCTGTAGCTATCGGTACAGTTTGTTCTTTCTTTCTTTCTTTCTTTCTTTCTTTCTTTCTTTCTTTCTTTCTTTCTTTCTTTCTTTCTTTCTTTCTCTTTCTTTCTTTCTTTCCATAAGTATGTTCCACTACCTTTTATTTGTAGTTCCTTGTATTGCTGCTGCAGAGGAAGATCAAAATACAGTGGTTATGAATCCTCCTGTATATTCTACTACTAAGGGTATATGATTTTAATCTTGTTTTCCTACTGTATTCATTTATATTTTACTTTTAAAATGTCTCAGTAGATTTAGGTCCTGTTTCCATCTCATTCTGCCCTCCTTTAGCTCCAGGTACTGTCTTTACTTCTGTGGTTAGTGAGGATCGGAGACCTAGGCCAATTATCCATCCTCCTGCCTATGCTGTTACTATGGGTATTGATTTCTCTTATTTAATGCCCATTTTCATTTTCTTTGCTTTTCTTTTATTAAAAAGCCTGTCCTCTCTTTCTCACAATTTCAGGCTCTAGCATTTCATCTATAAATAAAAAGGAAAAGAAAAGTCTACCTGGTTCCCCTGCTTGTGCTGCTATTTCAGGTACTTTCTTTCTTTCTTTCTTTCTTTCTTTCTTTCTTTCTTTCTTTCTTTCTTAGCGAATATCTGTGTGAGGGCAGGAAACTTTTGAAAGTTTCTCTTCACTTTAACTTCACTCTGCTGCTGGACATTTTCTTTAAACAGTGGAAGCAAAAATGTAGGAAAAGCTTTTACTGAATGATTTTACTGAAACCAACAAAGGTTTTTCACTTTTTATTAAAATGTTTCAATTAAAACAATGAAGTTCTTTTCCATCTTAATTTGCTTTTAGCATTAAGAGTGACAAAATACCATGCCTTTGGGCTGCAAATATGATCTTGCCCATTTTGGTCTTAAATGTTTAATAAAGAACACTTTTGTGTTTACATCCAGATTAAAGGAAACAATGCAGTATGTCTGTGTGAAATAGTAGTGTATGCTAAAAACATATATTCATTTCTTCAGAGTGTGCTGGAAATTATGGTGGCTTGTTTGGTCTGATTCAAGTAGTTAAAGGAATTATAGTCAGTCATATTCACAGTATACACAGTCTTTGCTGTTTATCACAATTGCCTTAATGCTTTTGTGTTCAGATTTCATTTTTGAACGTATCAGTATAAAAACACAATAGCAGGCTAGAGAGAAAATATGGGATCAAACTTTCACAGATTTTCTTGTATTCCCAAATAGAACTCAGCATGGAGGATAAATTATCTAAATGACAAATGTCAGGTATTGGGATATTTTTAGCCACTTTGTACTTAGAACCAGTAGAACTATAATTAGAAATTTTAAGATTAGTATCTGGAAATTTAGATTGACTCCTCGCAAACTAGATGAAATGGATGTTTTATTTGTTTCTGACTCAGTTCTTGCCTCCATGCTTAAGTCTGTGTGGTAGCTTGTCCAGTTGTCTGATGTTGTGGAAAATTTTAGGCTGTAACTCCATTTCATGTTTTGTCAGAGGTAAAGCTATTTGTTTATTATTTTACTTTCACAGTGCATGTTCACATAAGTTACTAGTCTGTGTTTGTGTCAGTAGTTAGCAGTGTGTGGATTATAACCATCCATCTATTTTCTAACCTGCTTTACAAATCTGGGAGTTTGCAGAATTAATCTTGCAGTCATAATTTTATTTTTGATTATGGTTAATGTCATCAGCAAACATCATAGTCCTCAGGGATTCCTGTCTAATCTCGTCTGTCAACTGTCCATCACCACTGCAAATAAGAAAGGGCTCAGAGTTGATCCCTGATGTAATCCCACCTCCACCTTGAATTCATCCCTCACTCTTACCGCAAACCTCACCACTGTCACACTTCCCTTGTATACAGTATATCCTGTAAAACTCTTATGTACTTCTCTGGCATTCCCAACTTCTTCATACAATACCACAGCTCCTCCATTAGCATCCTTAGAGCAAACATCGCATCTGTCTTTCTTAGCATGAAATCATGAAATCAACCTTCTCTCTCTCTCGTTCTCTTCATTCATCAGCTTCTCAAAGTTCTCTTTCCATCTGCTCAACACACTCTCTTCACTTGTGAGTACATTTCCATCTTTATCCTTTTATCACCCTAACCTGCTGCACATCTAGCTCAGTTCTTCTGTATAGCCAATTGGTACAGGCCCTTTTCTCCCTCCTTAGTGTCCAGCCTAAGGCTGGGAGATATGGCTCAAAATTCAAATTGCGAGATTTTTGGACCAAAAGTCAATATACGATATGCAACGATATTTTTTTCCCATCTATTGTTATTTGAAAAAGAAGCCACACATTTATATTGCTCTTTAGTTACTTACATGTAATTGCAAACTTACAACTTTACATCATAGGCATAAACCAAAATATACTAATTAATGCAAGAAACACATCTAAACATTTACGCAAGTAAGCCAGTTGTCTAAATATTAGGTGACGTAGGAGTAGATGCTTTATCTACTTTACCTAGGTTTGCCTAAAAAAACCTTAAAATAATAATGTTTCAGTATGCTCTTTTTAAACTATGTTTTGTAAACAAATAAAGCATGGCAAGAACATGCATTCAGGTAACACAATTTCACAAATTTTGTGCAATGAAGACAATTCTGTCAACTGCCTCTGGTCTTAAAGATGCCCTGTGGCAGTTCACTATGTTGCCACCTGTGCAAAATGCCCTTTTTGAGGGCGAACTAGTGGCCTGTATGCAGAGATATTTTTTTCCAAGGCAACTGAGAGTTGGAAAGATTGGTTCATGCTCTTTCCACCATGCAAGTGGGTTTGTGTCAGTGTCAATTTCAGCTGCTTGTAGGTAGGTTGAAAGTTCAGCTTCAATTTTATCTCTGTCAGACAATGTCGATAAAAATGTTGGCCTCTTAAAGAAGCTACCAAGGCTTTGCTTCTCCTTTTTGGCTGGTGGTGGTGATGCTTCAGCTGCTTCTGAAAGTTCCCCTGCTAAATCAGGCTGGGCAGTGGTCTCATCATGTTGAAGGGTCTCCACTTCAGACACAACTCTGTGTTTGACCTCTTCATACCTTTCCTCAGGAATGTATGATCTTTTGAAACGTGGATCCAAAAAAAACTTATCTTTTCAAACTGGCAGACCAATTGTGAATTTTGCACTGTTACTGCCAGTTATCTTTGTTTGATAATTATTGCTATTTGATCGAGAGCAACGGCAGACGCAGAAGTAGGATTAGAGATGGCGGGCGGAGCTCTGTCGTGCGTATCCCATGGTCTTAGAGTTGGTGGGCGGGGCTCTATGAGTTGGCAGGCGTGCCTCTCTGTCTTGCATGTGCTCTCTTTCTTACTTGCCCTTAGTTAGAGTTGGTGGTTGGGCTTTGGCGGGCGTGGCTCTCTGTCTTGTGTGCACCGTCTGTCTTGCTTGCCCTTAGTTAGAGTTGGCGGGCGGGGCTCTGTCGAGCGTATCTCATAGTCTTTGAGTTGGCGGGTGTGGCTCTCAGTCTTGCATGCGCTCTCTGTCTTGCTTGCGCTCACTCTCTTGCGTGCCCTTAGTGAATTATTTATATACTGTAGATACTGATGTGACTAAATTATTCTTTGCCTTAACTTGCTTGATATGGCCACACAGCATAGGACACACATGTGACATTTCTACCATGACTACTACTATTACTACTACAACTACATGCTTCCTACCAATACAATAACACATTTGACTCAAAAGAGAAAAAAAGAAACCTGGGTGTATTTACAGTGAATCTTCTGTGCTATGCCTGAGAGGATGAGAAGAGAATTTGAACCTGCCTTTGCTTCAGTTGTACAGAATACATGTAGACAGTTGTACACTGAATCTTTTCTTGTAAAGTGTCTTGGGATGGTGTTTTCCTTTAAAAAGGAGGGTATATAAAATAAAAGTTGTTTGACTTTTTTTAGTTTGTTCTATTGATGTACAGTGGAACCTCGATTCACGAACGTCACGGAACACGTGCAGATCGGGTTACGACCAAAATGTTTGCCAAACTTTTGCATCTGTTCACGACCACACACTCGGTATACGAACAAGCTAGTTTCTCTTTCAGCTTGTGCGCACCGATGATTTCCGCACGTGTTCAGTCTCTCCCTGTACTGTACATTGTTCTCGGTGCATCACGCAGAGGGACTCTCCCTCAAAACTGTAACCTCCTCTCAACCCAATTTCCTCCTGTGGTATTACGGGTTCACAGCTCCAGTCAAAAAGGCCCGTTTTAATAAATAACTAAATAAATAAAGCCGGTGCAGGAGAGAGAGAGCGTAGGCTCACCTGCAGCTGAGAGAGAGAGAGTGCAGGCTCGTGTGCTGCTGAGAGAGAGAGAGAGAGCGCAGGCTTGTGTGCAGCAGAGAGAGAGAGAGAGAGAGCGCAGTCTCGCTGAGAGTGAGCGAGCATGTGCGCGCAACTGAGCATGGAACCCAAGTGTTTTTCTCAGTGTTATTCAATGTTTTTACATTAGTTTACTATTACACTATGCATTCTATGGTATAATTAACTATTTTTGTGCTTAAAAATCTTTAAAGAAAATATATTTACATACAGTTACTACGGTCTGGAATGGATTAATTGTATTTACATACAATACTATGGGGGAAATTACTTCGGGTCACGACCAAATCGGGTTACGACCAGAGTTTTGGAACGAATTATGGTCGTGAACTGAGGTTCCACTCTATTAATGAACACAATTCACGAATATTGCAGTAACATTTTAAGTGGAAAGTAAAACTTGCTTACTCCCAAACACGATAACTCTATTCTACTCTCATTAAATAACTATTTTGTAACATGAAAATTAAAATGACAATTATCAACAATTATGTAAATCATTAAGTAAAGAGGACAGTAATATTACCAGAAGTGTGCATTTAGCTAGGTACTGATTGCATATACTTGTATTTGCGTGGAGACACACTTTAGCTATTAGGGTAATGTTTAGCTACAGCAAATACCTATTATTTTTTCACACTAAAACTCTGCATTTATTCACAATTGTCACATTATAGCCTAGACGCTTTAAAGGGCAGGGGTTTCCTTGATGACGTTGAGTACAATAACCCTTAGTGATAGCTTCCTTTTTTTGTGTTTCCTGACCCTAGTACTACTGAGTACATTAGTTATTCTTGTTAGTGGAATCAGAAATACAGGGAGCAAACTGGCAGATATGTGTTTTGGAGGAATAAAAATTTGTTAAAATATTAATGCTAGAAAAACAATGAAATAAGTGGGAGGTTTTAAAAGCTTGTGAGAATTTACTAATATCCAAAAACAAGAACATAAGTAATTTGACAAACAAGCGGAGAGTATTCAGTCCATCAAGCTTTATTGTTTAGCAAATTGTTAAACTGTCCCCAGTATGTGATACAAATGCATTTTAAAGGTTATCAAGTTTTCTTCAACTATGTGACTGTCATGAACTAGGATTTCCTAATCACAATTAGTCCTAAAAATTACTCAAAATGCCCACTGGGGAACGGAACTGTCAAACCCCAGGTAGTTACAAAAAGGGCAAACGTAAAGTCTTTATAAAAAAAAAATTTATTTTTACCTTAATGCTCTGTAGTAGAAGAAACTGTGAGGAACATTAAAGACGCAAAACGCAAAGACTTCAAAATTGGCAATCTCAAAGACAAACACAGCTCCAAAATGGGAAAAGCAGAGAAAAATGTCATAAAAATCCAGAAAATCAGAAATATTAAACAAGACATTAAACACAAGAGAAAAAAGACTCTTAGACTTAAAGAATCTAGAAGATCATCAATGTTAACATAAAAAAATGAATGAAACAGACAAAAGACACATTTAAACCCCAGCCAGAGGGAGAACCCTAGCTGAAACACTTGGTCTTTTGTTCCAGAATCCCACATCTCTTTGCATAAAAAAGAGCTTTCTGGAGTAAGTCCAAAATGCACTTCCACTGTTGTACTTGAGTATGTTCAGCTGAAAGAATTATGCTGGATCCTCTTTATTAATTCCTTTGAGAATTTTCAAGACATGGATTTGGTCCCTATATAGTCTTCTCTGCTCAAGACTAAACACATTCAGTTCTCTGAGTCTATAAGAGTACTACATGTATTTAAGTCCTGGGGTGCACCTTGTTGCTCTCCTCTGCACAGCAATAAGTGCTGCTATTTCTTTCTTCTGGCAAGCACTCACAGAAATGTATTAAATGGTATGATCGTCCCTTGAGTTAAAAATTTTTACGATATAACCTAACATTTTATTTTCCATTTTCATAGCTTCTGGCATTGCTTAGATGAGGAAAATGTTGCATCAAAGTAACCCCCTAAGTCTTTTTTTAGAAGTTGGTTCCAGTAGGTTAGTGTCGCCCATCTGGTATTTATAAATAACGTTCTTTTTCCCAATGTGAAGCAGTTTGCACTTTTCTACCTTAAACTGCATTTTCTAAGTGTTCATTCAGTTATGAAGCTTATCCATTTTTTTTGCTTTTTTGTTTTTGTTTTTGCTGCCTTCTCAGTGTCTTCCATTCCTCTACTTGTAGTATCATCTGTGAATTCCAAAAGTTTACTAACTATACTGAAATCTGTGTCATTATTTTAAATAAGAAAAATGAACAGTCCATGGAAAAATCCCAAAAGAAGCCATTGATGACCTCACTCCATGTGGAGCATTCCCGTTTCTGTACTTTTTGTTTCCTGCTGATTGAACCTGAGATCTAAATACTAATGTAAACATTTTGGAATACTTTTAAGTTCTTTGGTAGTAATGTGAGGAAGGTCATTTGAACATCTCATCTCCTCTTCCAATCCACTTTTCCTAGTGAGAGATGTGGTGGCAGCAAGCCAAGCCGGTCAATCCAGACTTCCATGTCTCCAGCTACAGATTCCAGCTCTTCTTCGGAAATTCCCAGATGTTCCCAAGGGAGCTGAGAGTTTTAATCCCTCTGGCATGTCCTGTGTCTACTGCAGGGTCTCCAACCAGTGGGACATGCCTAGTGCAGCTCTAGAGGGAGCAGCTAAGGAGACATTCGTGTGACATGCCCAAACTGCCTCGACTGGATCATCTCGATCAAATGAAGCTACTCTGAGGCTGTTCCGAATCACTGTCATTTGAAGATTTACTCTTTTCAATTTTGTGATTAGATGTATAGCCCTTCCTGCCAGAGTATGGTGGATAGTGTGTTTTTATGCATTTTCATGTCAGGTTGGGAGAGAGAAAAACAGAATAACAGAATTTATTATATTGAATGGAGTTCTTAAAGCTCAGAATGCAATTTTTGGCAATGGTAGTTATTTGATGTTGTAGTGTAGAAAGTTACATGCAAAGTAGAAAATGTATTTACCCTCAGTAGAAAATCATTTGAGACAAATAGCAACTTTTTAAATCACAGAAAGGTTTAAAAATCATTTTTATCTGCATCCATTTATGGAGTAATCAACAATAAAGCACTGAATAGCCATTTGTAAATTCTTTATTATTCGTGTTTTTCACATTTATACAGTTATACCAATCACAGTGAAGTACATACCCATGTTTTTAAATTAATTTTTATTTTAGATTAATAAAATCTGTTGTATTTGTTATTTTGTTGTTCTGTGCATTTTTAAGGTTTACTTTATTAGCATAGCTTTCTGAAAAACTTTTCTGTGAAAAGTTTGCACTCCTTTCTCTATGTGAGTGAGTTGGCAGGTGTTTTTATGAGTATCTGTCACCTAGTGTTGTCCTATTTGGGTTTAATTCCTACCGTCCTCCCTGTTGTGCCAGTACAGTATTGGTTCTCTATGACCCTAAAATAAAAAAGATATTGACAGCAATCACAAACAAATAGATGGATAACTTGAGAATTGCTAAGTACAAATATTAAACAAAATGAAAAACCTCAGACAATATACACAGAACTACATAATTTTCTAAGCTGCACAATCTTGCAGATCTAGTTAATTTCTTTCTTTCTTTCTTTCTTTCTTTCTTTCTTTCTTTCTTTCTTTCTTTAGGGTCTAATATTATACAGGTCATGACAGAGGAAAGGAGGTCTAAACCGATTGTTAGTCCGCCTTCATGTGCAGTTGCTGCTGCAAATGGTACATCTTTTACTGATTGAATTTAATTCATTATTTCTTTTCATTAATATATTTATTTAATATTGTAACTGTATCTTTGTAATTTTATCTTTAGTGTCTGCAGTATCACCTGTGGTTACACAAGAGAAAATGTCTCAAGGTCTTTTGAGCCCTCCTGCCTGTTCCTCCACAACCGGTATATTCATTTTGGAACTTTAGAATTGTTTTTACATGCTGCCACTTTATTTTAGTTAAGGTACCATGTAATGCTTGCCAAGGTGTTTTGTAATTCATACTTCAAAAGTTTTTATCAAAATCGCATAAAATCTGCATCACTGTTTGCCACAAATGGACTGCCTGGTGTTCATGACATTCAAAATCTAATTGGCAACACTCTCTTGCTCTGCTGTCTAAACTGAAATAGTCACAATTTATAAAGGTTCATACACTGTTGAGTCCAAACCCAGATCTGTTTAGTACAGTGAATACAGTAGATATTCCTCTTGGATATCAAAAACTTTTTCTGTATACAGAGACAGCAAGACTTTTGTAAATCCTTATGCTGCAGGGGCATATGTTACACTAAACATTAATACATTGTGTATTTCTCTATTCATTGTACTAAATCTTTTACCAGAATCTTGATCTTCTTGTTCAGTACAGACATTTTTCTATAGGACGCTCTAAAGGGATTTTTATTCTTTTTTAGAAAGACAGTAAATGAAGCAGTCTTTTTGGTGTTATTTTTTCTTCTCTAGTTTTGTTCAATATAACCAACCAACATTAACAGAAGTATTCTTAAATAAAATTCTGTTGATAGTTGTTTGGGCATGAAAGAAGCCATTATAAGTTAAAGCAGTGAAGTAGCCTGGTCTAGATGGATGAACTTGAGGATGTATTTATGTAGTGTGTTAATAACGGTGAATTGTCTTAGGACAGAGAACTCTGATCACAATCAAATGACTTAAATCATTGGTGACCTATGTCAGTCCTCTATACAGCATTTAAATATTAAACAAATCTGTGGCCAGTATTCTAAAAGTATTGTTGCACAATCCATTGGATTCTGAATTACTCTACTGTGTTTTATTCAGGTATATTTTTGTTAGTATGTTAGCATTTATTTTAGTATCCTCCAAGTTGTTTATTTAAATTTTGCAGTTATACTGCTAGAACAGGATAAAAGTTTTTGATTATGTTTATCACTATCATCCAACTTTAGTACTGTGTTATATTATTTCAGTTTATTTTTTTGTCATTTATATACTGCTCAAAAAAATTAAAGGAACACTTTTTAATCAGAGTATAGCATAAAGTCAATGAAACTTATGGAATATGAATCTAGTCAGTTAAGTAGCAGAGGGGGTTGTTAATCAGTTTCAGCTGCTGTGGTGTTAATGAAATTAACAACAGATGCACTAGAGGGGCAACAATGAGATGACCCCCAAAACAGGAATGGTTTAACAGGTGGAGGCCACTGACATTTTTCCCTCCTCATCTTTTCTGACTGTTTCTTCACTTGTTTTGCATTTGGCTACAGTCAGTGTCACTACTGGTAGCATGAGGTGATACCTGGACCCTACAGAGGTTGCACAGGTAGTCCAACTTCTCCAGGATGGCACATCAATACGTGTCATTGCCAGAAGGTTTGCTGTGTCTCCCTGCACAGTCTCAAGGGCATGGAGGAGATTCTAGGAGACAAGCAGTTACTCTAGGAGAGTTGGAGAGGGCCATAGAAGGTCCATAACCCATCAGCAGGACCAGTATCTGCTCCTTTGGGCAAGGAGGAACAGGATGAGCACTGCCACAGCCCTACAAAATTACCTCCAGCAGGCCACTGGTGTGAATGTCTCTGACCAAACAACCAGAAAGACTTCATGAGGGTGACCCAAGGGCCACATGTCCTCTAATGGGCCCTGAGCTCACTGCCCAGCAGCATGCAGCTCGATTGGCATTCGCCATAGAATACCAGAATTGGCAGATGCACCACTGGTGCCCTGTGCTTTTTACAGATGAGAGCAGGTTCACCCTGAGCACGTGACAGAAGTGAAAGGGTCTGGAGAAGCCATGGAGAACATTATGCTGCCTGTAACATCATTCAGCATGAGCAGTTTGGTGGTGGGTTAATGATTGTCTGGGGAGGCATATCCATGGAGGGTCACACAGACCGCTACAGGCTTGACAAAGGCCCCTTGGCTGCCATTAGGTATCAGGATGAAATCCTTGGACCCATTGTCAGACCCTATCCTGGTACAGTGGCCCCTGGTGCACGACAATTCCTGGCCTCATGTGGTGAGAGTATGCAGGCAGTTCCTGGAGGATGAAGGAATTGATACCATTGACTGGCCACCACACTTTCCTGACCTAAATCCAATAGAACACCTCTGGGACATTATGTTTTGGTCCATCCAATGCCACCAGGTTGCAATTCAGACTGTCCAGGAGCTCAGTGATGCCCTGGTCCAGATCTGGGAGGAGATCCCCCACAACACCATCTGTCATCTCATTAGAAGCATGCACCAATGTTGTCAGGCATGTATACAAGAACACAGGGGCCATACAAAGTGCTGTGTACAATTTTGAGTTGCTGCAATTAAATTTTGGCAAAATGGACTAGCCTGCCACATAATTTTTTCGCTCTGATTTTTGGGGCGTCTTTGATTTCAGGGCTCTGTAGGTTGATCATTTTCATTTCCATCAAACGATGTGGCATCCTTTCGTTCCTAACACATTACCCAGTCTATATCAGTATAGATGTCCAGGAGGATTTCTTTTTCCCATTGAGATCTGATGTGTTTTCAAAGTGTTCCTTTAATTTTTTTGAGCAGTTTAGTTTTCAAAGATGAATTTGGTCTTGAGTGCTTTTTTTCAAAAGTAAAATGGTATAAGACAGGGTTGCCCACTTATTTGGTTGGGTTCATACTCTTTCCATTAAGTCTTTTTAGTAGTAATTTAGTAGTAATTTAATTTAGAGTGTTTAGTCACCCCAGGTCAACAATTGAGGTTTATTATGATAAATCCTTCTTATTTTTATTTATAACTAGCAAAATACCCGTGCTTCGCAGCAGAGAAGTAGTGTGTAAAAGAAGTTATGAAAAAGAAAAGAAAAAATGTTAAAAATAACGTAACATGATTGTTAATGTAATTGTTTTGTCATTGATATGAGTGTTGTTGTCATATATATATATATATATCTATATATATATATATATATATATATATATATATATATATATATATACACACACACACATACTATGGGGTGCCAAACAGGCAAATACTGTACATTGATTTTCTGAATATATAAAAGTTGGCATCAGAATATTAAAGTCAAAACTTGAATATATAAAGTCAGTGCTGGAATATATAAAGTCAAAACTTGAAAATATGAAGTCATTCCAGAATATATAAAGTCATCGCTGAAATATATAAAGTCAAAACCTGAATATATAAAGTCAGCGTTGGAATATATAAAGTCAGCGCTGGAATATATAAAGTCAAAACCTGAATATATAAAGTCAACGTCGGAATTTATAAAGACATTCCTGATTATATAAAGTCAACATCGGAGTATATAAACTCATTCCTGAATATATAAAGTCAAAGTCAAAATATATTGATTGAAACGACTCTGAACTGAACTAAGTTAACAAAAACATATTCAGAAAAATAAATTAAAAAAACACTGTTCGGTTAATGTTTTGAAAATGATGCATGTGCCCTGCCCAGGATTGGTTCCTGCCTTGCGCCCAGTATTGGCTGGGATTGGCTCCAGCAGACCCCCATGACCCTGTGGGTTAGGAAATGGATGGATATTCCAGCGCTGAGTTTATATATTCTGACGCTGACTTTATATATTTAAGTTTTGACTTTATATATTCCAGCGCTGACTTTATATATTCAAGTTTTGACTTTATATATTGTGAACTTGGCCCGGACACAGACAGGCGGACATGTTGTTTAAAACCACCACACGTTTATTAAACACAATATTTACAATAATAATAATGGTCACAAAGACCCAGTCCAATGGTCACACAGACCTTAATCACGTGCACAAACCCCAAATCCAAAGTCCTGGCCACAAATACCTTTCTTCGGGCCGCCTCCACTCTCATCTGCCTCGTCCTTCTTCCACCCGACTCTAGCCTCGAATGAATGGAGACGGCCCCTTTTATAGAGGACCCGGATGAGCCCCAGGTGTTCCCGGCAATCTTCTTCTGGCCACGCCCCAGTGTGGCGGAAGTGCCGGCTGTCCTCCCGGCTGCTCTCCGGCGCCGTCATAAATCTTCCCCCCAGCACTTCCTGGTGTGGCGGAAGTGCTGGGGTAACAGGTCCCCAAGGCTCTGGGGTGCCTCCTGGCGGTGACCACGGGCCCCTACAGGGAAAGGCTTCCATGCCCTTGACCCGTGGCCTCCAAAGCAACCCGGAAGGCAAACCCCACGTGATCCAGGCAGGGCTCTGACCCTCTTCCGGTCCCTCCTGGCGTCCCAGCCGGGTCATGGCCCCTGGCATCCCTGACAATATTCAGAAACAAGTTTTGACTTTATATATACTGACGCTGACTTTATATATTCAAGTTTTGACTTTATTCTGACAGTGACTTTATATAATCAAGTTTTGACTTTATATATTCGGGAATGACTTTATATATACAAGTTTTGACTTTATATAGTTAAATTTAGTCATCATTGCGTAACTTTTTCTTTACCATAGAAATTTAAAGACTAAATTCAACTTCCATTCCTACCAAAGATATTTCTGGGGACTAAATAGAACCTACTTATATCCAAATTCGAGCTATTGAGCTGTCGCCTGCCTGCCTGAATAAGTCACCCTCGCTTCGCTTACTTTTTTACCATTCATTTAATCATGGCTATTGGCTGAAAATTTATAAAATGGAAGGAGGATTACACTGAGTATGGCTTTACCAAAACAATTATTGATGGTGAATCGATTATTCATAAAGATTCAATTGGTGATCTGTTTTTCTGTGTTAATCTCATATTTTTTCATATTTCTTCTCAAACCAAGGGGGTGCGAGGGTAAAATGAATCGGGAAGCGCTGGTCAATGTAATCGGTGCACCAGCAAATCATGCATTGACAGAAGTTCCCCTTTGCTTGGAATTGAAAGTGTGATTAAATGCATTATTTTTTAACGCGTTATGGAGCACATGCATCAAAGGTTCTCAGCTGTGCTTGTGCTAAGAAAAGGTAACATTTTAAAAATAACGTAACACGATTGTCAATGTAACCTTTTGTAAGTAGTGCCTGGAGGATTCAGTGTGGAGAAACTCTAGAGACAGCGTGTGTATTAACTTGTGAATTTTTCTGTGAGTATTTGGTAGCAGTGTCACAAAGTCACTTCTGTAAGACTGCGTTAGCTGCGGAGCTCAGCTCAGAGCGAAATAAGGTGAATGGGATGGGAGATGATGATGTGACTCCCCCACCCGCCTTAACTGTCAATCCCCCGCAAACACAGTCTCTCAGAATTTGCATAAGCACAGTCCTTCACCTGCAATTTTAACTTAACTACAAAGTGATCAAAACTCTCGTTTATATCCTGCGTCCTCTCATTAAACTTGTATCCCGCATTACCCGTGGGCATGACAAACGCCAGCAGCAGCGTGTCTATGAACTTAATTTAAACTTTAGGTTTACACCGTGCTTTGTTTCCGAAGTAGCAGCACTCATGAATATGGTTGTATATGTCACTCGCTCGCTTCTTATTGTTTCGCTGCCTTCTCAATTATATAATGCATGTTTTCTTCAGCGCTTTTTGGAGCTCTTCCTGGTTTTCTACATACTGCATTGACAGTCAGTTGACGTGATTAAGTGGGAGGCGTGATGATGTCACATGAAACTCCGCCCCCCATGGCCATCGAGCTCAACTCCATTACATTATATGGAGAAAAATAGGTTCCAGTTATGACCATTACGCGTAGAATTTTGAAATGAAACCTGCCCAACTTTTGTAAGTAAGCTGTAAGGAATGAGCCTGCCAAATTTCAGCCTTCTACCTCTAGGGAAGTTGGAGAATTAGTGATGAGTCAGTGAGTAAGTGAGTCAGTCAGTCAGTGAGGGCTTTGAATAGTATAGATATGCATGACATACATACAACAGTTGAGTTACATTAGATTATTAGATGGTCTCCTTGGTATACTTTAACACTAGAATTAGCTGAGCCTACGAGAAAACTTGTAAATCCGGCTCACCTTAAATCCATTCGCACCTCTCTGTCAGCGTCTTTTGTCCTGTAAATGTGGCGATTAAGACAAGCAGCAAGCAGCCTGCTATTCCATCCCCCCACTGACTTAGAACGTGCACAAACTTCTCCCAGCTCATGCCTTATTTGATTATCTGGGAGTGAACAGCTGGAGTTTTAAAGTGGAAATAATAGATCATTATTAGGAACACATGCATTTCATGTGTGTTCCATTTCTACAGTAATCTGTGAAAATACATTGTTAAAACAGAAACTTTTTCATATTTTAGTAATAAATATTACAAAATGTAGGCATAAAGTATAGAATGTGTGAAGCCTGAAGTCCAAAGATCAAATAAACACTTTCACAAAAGGTTCAAGGACGATACAACCACTTCCGTGGCATAGCGGTAAGATTTGCTGACTTGAAATCAAGAGGCCACCGGATTGATCCCGACTGCCTCCTATATTTGCCGTTTTCAGTAGTGAGCTGCTCTTATTGTTAATATTATATAGTACACACATGCATTTGGTTTGTGCCTGTAACAGACCGTGTACATTTATAGTACTGTACTTGTAAAAGTTACCTTTTTATTTCACTTTTATTCTCTCACTCACAATCGCTATACATATTATCGCCCCTCCACCCAGGGATCTGACGGTGTTAGTTTTTATTTGAAACTGGGAATAACTGTAGATTTGAGTGGTGTTTTGAGGCAATGGAACTGGACATTCTCTGATCTGGAGGGATAAAAGCTGACACACAAACAGTGGTGAATCTGCCTTCTTTGAATCTCACCGTCACTTTATTTTTTTTTTATTCAGTTTTATTGAGTGTTCCTGCTCACCCATAATTAGTATGCACTTTAAAGTTTATGATGTCGATGTTGCATCTTTCTTTTCTTTTTCCATCGCCTTTTCTAGTAAGATGCGATGACGAAGTTCCTCTGCAATATGAGCAATGAACACTCTTCTTTTCACAGTGGCCCCCGTGCATGCCTTGCACAGTACATGTGCATTGATCCTGCTGCACTGAATAAGCTCACACCTTCTGGTGCACGATGTCGATGCAGCACGGAAAAAAAAAGAGACTTTGCATTGAGAACTCAAACTCTTGACAGCAAAAGAAACAGAACAACTAATTTTTAAATAATGACATCATTTCTATAAACAAAGAAGAGAGAGAAGGCTAATACGATCTTAGCTCAACAAATCCTCAAGCATGAAGTTCACAATGCAATGCCAGTAATTACCAACAGAGATGGAGATAAAATCATTGGCCATGTAAATATGATGCACACATTTAGAGACTACTATATAGGAAGTAAAAATATTAGGTTTGAATACACAATGGGCGGTCAGAAAATCGAGAGTACACCTTATGAGAAGGATTTAGGAGTCATAGTGGACTCAAAGCTATCAACTTCCCAACAGTGTTCAGAAGCCATTAAGAAGGCTAACAGAATGTTAGGTTATATAGCACGATGTGTGGAGTACAAGTCCAAGGTGGTTATGCTCAACCTTTATAATGCACTGGTGAGGCCTCATCTTGAGTACTGTGTGCAGTTTTGGTCTTCAGGCTACAAAAAGGACATAGCAGCACTAGAAAAGGTCCAGAGAAGAGCGACTAGGCTGATTCCAGGTCTACAGGGGTTGAATTATGAGGAAAGATTAGAAGAGCTGAGCCTTTACAGTTAAGGAAGATTAAGAGGTGACATGATTTAAGTGTTTAAAATTCTGAAGGGAATTAGTACAGTGGATCGAGACTTGTATTTTAAAATGAGTTCATCAAGAACACAGGGACACAGTTGGAAACTTGTTAAGGGTAAATTTCACACAGACATTAGGAAGTTTTTCTTTACACAAAAAACGATAGACACTTGGAATAAGCTACCAAGTAGTGTGGTAGACAGTAAGACGTTGGGGACTTTCAAAACACGACTTGATGTTTTCTTGAAGGAAACAAGTGGATAGGACCGGCGAGCTTTGTTGGGCTGAATGGCCTGTTCTCGTCTAGATTGTTCTAATAAGTCCTGGTATTCTACTTAGTTTAAAGAAGACAAGACACACCCTAAAGCTTTTTTGGATGCATTGCAGATACCACAACTACTGTAGATACTCTCAGTGCAGATAAATTGGATATACCTCACTCTCAGAATAACTAAATGCTCTAAACTCACTTCAGAGTGGGAAAGCAGCAGGCCCTGATGGCTACCCTGCAGAATTTTATAAAAAAAATTCAGTTAACTCCCATTTTATTAGCAACAATTACAGAAGTCAGAGACAATAAAATTCTACCTCAAACTTTTAGCTAAGTATTAGTTATCGCCTTTCCTAAGAAAAATGAGGATATTTTACAATGTGCCTCATACAGACCTATCTCACTTCTGAATAATGTTAATGTTATGTTAATATACTCTCCAAAATTCTAGCTAGAAGGATTGGGAAAGTGCTTCCTTTGGTGATATCCCAAGGTCAAACAAGATTTATTTAAGGGACACTTAGCTTCCTATCTTCAACGTCTGTTTAATGTAATATATTCACCCACAAAGTCTAACATCCCGGAAGTATTATTATCATTGGATGCAGAAAATGCATTTGATATGATTGAATGGGACTACCTTTTCACTACATTGGAGAAATTAGGGTTTGGTCTAAACATGTGCATGGATCAAACTACTGTATACCAGTCCATAAGCTTCAGCTTGTATTAACAACATTATTTCAGACTCCTTCAAAATAGAATGTGGTATTGGACAAGGATGCCCCCTGACATCACTGCTATTTTGCAGTGATTTTAGCCATGCACAGAATTCACTCTAGCTCCATATGCACAAAGCATACAATTATTCAACTTAAAATCTTTTATCAAGCACATCTGTGTCATTTAAAATTGTCCAAAATGTTTCCATGGCAAGATTCAACCTACAAATGTTGCAATCGAAATCCAGCCTCATTGGGCCATATGTTTTGGGCATGCACCAGAGTAACGTCATTCTGGACCAAAATCTTTAAATGCCTTTCAGACAGCCTTGGTGTCACAATCTCTCCTAATCTATTAACAGCTGTACTCTCGGATGGGCTTAAAGTGGACAAGGACAAACAAACTGTAGTTGCCTTTACTTCACTACTGGCCAGTAGATTTATCTTGTTCAACTGGAAGAATCATAATCCAGCGGTTTTAACTCTTCCGAGAGCTTTCCCCCAGCCCCTTCATAATGCGAGCAGCCTTACTATGAGCCACTGCAGCAGAGCTACTCCTGCGAAGAGCAGAAAAACTGTCATTTCGGAACTGTGTGAAGTTTTTTTTTAAGGCGGCTGGAGAGCCAATCTTGCCACCAACCCCCAAGTTTTCCCTGCAAGTTGGAGGACCATTTGCAGGGTGGATGCAGTTTAACGTCATACCTAGGAGTTACTTTGTGTTACTTAACTTGTACTATATTAAGTGATCACTTTGTTGATATTTTATTCTGTGGTTTGTCAATTTTTAAACTAAATACAGGGTACATAATGTTCTATTGATTACATATTGTGCAATATTTAAATGTTGCTCCTGAGTCAAAAGTCACAGCTTTGGTGATAATTGTTCTTTGTTTGATTGTTCTATGTTCTATGCTAATTTAAAAAAATTAATAAATACGTCATCCTTACATTAGAATATAAAACATTTCAAATTTTGATGGTATGTCATGTGGTAATGCTCCATCATATTTGAAATGTTTTTACAGAGTGAATATTGGACTGAATTTTGAATTTTACAAATAATATTGCAAATCATATCATTATCTTTTAGAAAAACCACAATTAGATATTTTCCCCAAATCATTCAGCCCTAATCTGAATGAACCCAAAGAACAATACAAATGAAACCTTTCACTATGTGATGGTAATAATTAATGCCACTCTCACACAGTGTTTTCTAAGTCTAAATTAGCTAGCCAAGTGTGAATTCTGATATATCCTGGATGAGATTCACTTCAATTTGTTTAGAACCATTATGAATATTTAATTTTTAGATCTTTGTCAGGCCATTTTTCAGACAATTTTTTTATGGGTTAACACTTTGGGAACAAATGTCCAAAGAGAACATAACTCAAAGGATCATTGAGGCTCACAAAATCCTTCATTACAACCAAGTAAACATACTTGGAGGTATGGGTATATTAAAACCAGATAAACAAGGTCCTTTGTAGGGTGGGCTTAGCTGCCCATATAGAAGAATAGGAGTAATAAATTGTTACACTCAGCTGTTATTACAATTTTACATTCTACCTTCTATGTGTTTAACATTTAGTTGCCTAGTGCTGAAACTGTAATTTTTTTTTTACTTATTTAATTAATCTCTTAGCTGCAGTGTGTCTCCTTTCACCTGGGCTTACTGAAGAGATGCCTTCCACTGCTGTCAGCTCACCTTCTTTCTTTCTTTCTTTCTCTTTCAAGTGCCATTGATTCCAGTGACTTTGTGAAGTTGTTTTAGTATGGTTTTGTGCATTGTTTTTGTAATAAGTTTTGATACTGTAGAAGTAAGCTTTCTTTCTTTCATTCCTTCTTTCTCTTTCAAGTGCCATTGATTTCAGTGACTTTGTGAAGTTGTTTTAGTATGGTTTTGTGCATTGTTTTTATAAGTCTCGATACTGTAGAAGTAAGCTTTCTTTCTTTCTTTCTTTCTTTCTTTCTTTCTTTCTTTCTTTCTTTCTTTCTTTCTTTCTTAGTTTCTGTGATTTTACCTGGGCTTAATGAAGAAAGGCTGCTTCAGGAACCTGTTACTGAATCTTCCGTTACAACTGCAAGCGGTATTTTTCTTCTCTCTCTTTTTGCTTGTTATTTGTTGTGTTTTCTGCTCTCCTTTAAATGTCATAAAGAAAACTGCAAACTTGTGTCAATCCACTTTCTTGTTTTTTGAAAACAGTACCATTTTTCTGTCTTTTGATAGTAAGAGAACAAAGATAAGTTACTTGTTCTTAAGGAAAAATGGGAATTCCACATGTAAAATTACTCAGAGGAATATAGATTCTCACTAAAGATTGAATAGAGATCTTAATCCTGCTATTTGCTTGTGTTCAGATGTTAAAAGGGAACTAAATACTCTTCAAGAAGAGGAAGATGATCTCACAAGTGGCCAGCGAATTAGCACAAAAAACAATACATTCAACTGTAAGTAACTGTAATATTTGCCTTATTTGTAGAGCTTTCAAGATGAATTGTAATGACAGTTACAGATTAAGTGATACTAGTTGTAATTATCTGGTGGTTTTCAGTTTTGCCTAAAAAACTTCTCATTTGTATTTTTCTACTGGCATGTTCTTGAACTTTAGAAATATCATGTGAAACAATATACTGTAATAGGCTTTTGGAAATAATTTATTGCTCTTTTTAACCCTCAATATGTCTGTATTATAAAGAAGGAATTATGATAAAACACCTGTGGAAAATTAAAAATATATATTTATATAAAGAAACCAATGTTTTCATTTTTTATTCTAGCAGTGCAAAAAAACAGAGATCAAACAAACGCATTGGAGAACAGTCTTCCACAAAGCCATCTAACGCACATATCAGACCAAGTTTCCAAAGCTGTACCTGTGGAAGACGTAAAGAAGCATCTCAGCCCCAAGACAGCAGCCCCTATTGTGCCTATAGTCACTGGGAAACCGCCCAGGCCTGATGTAGCATTGGGAAGAAACCCATTTGAGGATGAAGAGTTAGAGAAACACATTGATGGTCCAGCAACTGTGAAGCAATCTAGTGTATGTCAAGATAAGAAACGTGTAATGGATGTCCATCCTGTACAAGATAAATTTATTGGAGATTACAAGAACATCTGGTAAGTGTTGATAGGAACAGATATACACTTTGCTTACTCTGCTAAATTGCCATTGGTATTTTTTCAATATGATACACAGTTCCTCTTCACTTAATTACATAAGAACATGTAATTAATGCTTCTTTTTTCTTTATTATAGATATTTTATCTTCCCCCATCCCTGCAGTTTATTTGATAAAAATAGCAATAATAACAGTACAGCTGTAAAATTAACTTTTGTTAGATTTTCATTGCTTCTTAACAGTGTAATACTTTTTTTTAAGCACAACAGTGTGTAGAATGATTTGACACTCTATAATGACAATAGAAGCATCTGATGTTTGCTGTTTAAAAGGCACGCCTAATGAGAACAGTGTTGACATTCAATTCTTAATTTATATTATCTTATTTATATGTCAGTTTAGTTTGTATACATCATGATAGCTTAAACAACAATCTATAGCATTCTCTGTACTATGCAACCAGATTTTTTATCCTTAATGTTTTCAAGCAATAATCATTAACTTGTTACATTTAAATATACTGAATACAATTGAGTAGCATGTGTTTGTGGCCACTCTTATTTAAATTTAACTTTAATGTCAGCTGAGGTTTTGTATTGTCATATATATTCTTAGAGATGGATCATACACTGTTGGTATACTGTATCAGTTTTTGTAGTGTTGTTGCTTAACTAAGCTTCAATGGAATATATGCAGTGGTGGAATAGCTGAAGTTTGAATAACAAATTTGCATGAGCATATATTTTGTCTGCATCAAGGAAATTGTTTTAGGTTGCTTTAAACAGACTTTTAAATTCTATACTTACTTTGACAAACTATGGTTTACTGCAATTTTTACCATGATTTCCTATGGTTTAGCATGGAGAAGGTAACTGAAGTGGTACAGACATCCAAACCACAATCATCTTTTTCCACTGATGACACATCTATAGAGATGACTAAGGCAGAAAATGCCTTGGTCAGTCTGAATTCAGATCAGTCTTCAGTTCCTGATTTATCAAAAACTATACCATCTACTTTAAATCAAGAAATTGAGAGAGCTAAAAGAACAGAGGAAAAGCCATCTTCTACCGAAAACCCACTAAATGAAATTAAAGAAGAAAATTCTTTTGTGGATTCAGTGCAGGAGTCTTCTGTGCTCACATCTGATAATGAAAAACAAACCCAAAGAAAGCAGTATGTAGAAGAAAATTGTCACATAAATAAAGAGCCTGCCTCACCACCCACTGTGCCAATGATTGATTTGAGGAAAGGATCACCTGAAGATACTACTGATAGGCAGTCATGTGGCACCAGAGATCAGAAACAGGTAGAACTTTCACTTTTTATTCCAGAACCAGCCACTTCAGAGACAGCAGCTCTTGCAGATGGACCAGATACATCTGAGATTCCTGTAGTTAATGAAGCGGTAAATGAAAACGTAGACAAGATGCCAAACATTCCATCCCCTTCAAAGCTTACGAATGATGAGGCTGTCCAGAAATGCGACCTTGAGGAGGAAGAAAAGCCAGTCTTGCAAATGAATGAGACAGAGCCAAAACTTGATGAAGTTTCAGTAAACACTGCAGAGATTTCTCTACCTAATATACCAGAAGAGCAGAATGAAGTTGTCAGTAACCTGGCAAGCCTTATGATTGGAGATGGAAAGATTGTGCAGTCTTCTGTAACAACAAAAGACGCTGTGTCTAAAATGATCCTGTCTACGCAGAATTCACACCCAGTTCTAGAGTCAATAGATCAAGCTGGAGTAGAGAATTCTGATTATAATAAAGAAAATGAGGCGTCGGAGGCCCTCTCATTGCCAACACAAGACTTTTCCTTTTCAAACAAGAGTACTTCACTTCAAAATGAAGCTAATTCAGAACTGAAAAAGAGGAATCTTGGAATTCAGGAGCTACCACTGGTGGTAGAAGTAAAGGAGACAATGCACAAAGAAAAGGCTACAGAGGGCATTGGGTAAGTTTTAAAGAGAATGAGCTGCCCCAATCAGAGTTCTTTGCAGTGTTCTTTCCTTGTAGAAACTTGATTGATGCTTAGAGCATATCAAGATGAATGTGCATGGCTTGCTACAGTAAATTTTCTAACTTAATAGCTAGCATTTACCATGCTGTCTGATGCTTTATACATCTGGTACAACCAGGTAGCTTTTCATGTTGTAGTCTTCTTTTGACTCTTAAAAACATAGCCAAGGGTGCAACCTTCCTATTGTTAAGCAGTGCTGCTTATTTTTTGGCAGAACCTTATTTGCTTTTCTGCAATCTGTCCTTTACACAACCTACTTTATCATTGGCTCCTGTATTTGCCAGTATTTACGCCATTAACATGCTATTTTCTGCACTGACAAGATTTTTTAATGCTTTGTGATGATTTAACAGACTCCCATTATTTTTGTTTCTTTGCTGTCTTTCCATATTTGGTCTTCCATTCATGTTTATATGTTATGCATTTCAAGTGATATCTTTCTTCTACTACTTGTAGAAGATGTTGTTATGTTGCACATTTATTAAGATCTATTCTGAACTTTTGTAAATTGATTATTGTAGTAAGAAGATGTATATACCAGTGATTCAGGATTCATCTATACTTCACATAAATTCTTGGCCTAAGAAGCACAGATTACTAGAAACATAGATAAAATGTATGGTATTTGTAGGTGTGTAATTATTTATGGTATTATAAGTTTAATCTTTCAGAGTCTTCCCGATGGCTCACTTAAATTGTAGGTTATGCAAAACTGAGTTTGTAAAGCTTGCCTAACATAAATTATACCTTTGCTTCAACTTTTATGATGAGAATTTACTTGTGTAGTATGGCTGTGATGGTTATTTAAAACTCATCTACTAATTGTATAGGAGTGAAACATGTAGAAAATCATTATCTGTTGTACTTAGAATCATTCTGAAATTTTATTACAGTTGTTTTAGTTTTCCACAAATTTCAAGACATAGTGTGTGAGTGCCTTATTGCCATCATTTTGAATTTGTACACCTTACATTACTTTACAAATCTTTTTTGTCATGCTTTTCTGTACTTCAGCCTAGTTGGTTTATCCAACACTTTGCAGCAGTCTGTACCAGAAAATTACCCATTTGCACATTTATGTCGACCAGAGGAATCTGAAACCACAGAGTCAACCTCAGATATTGTTTGTTCTGATGTGCCTTTGGAAACCAAGAACAATTTAATTTCAGAAAGAAAAACACCTGATACAGTTGGGGAAATACTGCCCCTCGGCCCCGAAAAATATGCACTGAATACTGTGATAATTTCAGAGTCTCCTGATCTTCCTAAAAATTGTAACAATGAGACTGAGCTGAAAAAGGTTTCTGAAGTTCATAATAAATTGGAAGTAGAAGATACTTTACTGCAGAATGATGCTGATGAGCCTTACAAATCACAGGACCAAGCAAATATTTTGCCAGAGCAAATATGTAATATTTGTGATGAATCCAGAATCATATCGGAAAACGTAATGAAGAATGATATTGATCATTCTGAAAAACAATTACACGATCAGGTTCAAATAGCAAAGATCCTGGAGGTTTCTAATGAATTCCAAGTAGAACCAGATGCTTCACAGGAAAAGACCACTGGTCTATCTGATGAAGTCAAAATCCATTTAGAGGGAGCCCTGGAAACAACAAAAATGGATCATTTTCTAGATCAGATTACACAGGAAAAAGCTACAGAACCAGTAGTCAATATTCAACCTGTGGTCATATTAACACAGGCAACTGAAGTTGTCAGTGAATTCCTAGCTTTAACTGAGGAAGAATCAAAAACAGCCGTTGGTCTTTCAGATGAAGTGCAGCTTCAAAACTGGAGTACAATGCAGGAAACCACGGAAATATCTAATGAATTCCAAGTTCAGTCTTATTTTACATCAGAAGAAGTTGCTGGTCCTTCAAAAGATGTGCAGCCTCAAGATAACAGAGCAGAAACAACAAGTTGTTCTTCTGAAAATGTTCAACTATATCTCCATGATGAGATTACTCTGGAGAGAACAACTGATCTTTCCAAAGTGTTCCAGGAAGAAAGTGAAACAGAATTCCTCTCTGTACCAGAAAACATGTCCATGGATTGTCATAAAACGTCTGACAAGAAGACTGAAAGTCCACATGAAAGTGTATTGAAAGAGGGTCAGTTGCTAGATGTAGGTGAAATTATACATTTAGAAGATAGTGAAACTGAAAAAAAATGTGCATTGGAAAATGCAGATGGAAGAGATACTGCCATAACTACTCCTTCAGCAGTGTTGTCTGAAAATAAAAATGATTTAGAAGCCAACACAATAACAAAAAGTGAACTACTATACATTAAAATGCTACCATTTCCTGTTCCCATAGATGTTCAATTAAAAAGTAACCAAATAGACAAGAAAGCTAAATCTGAGTTAGGAAATATAGAAAGGGTGCAGGACATTTCAGAAAAATGTGTAACTAATTTGGAAGCATATAAAATAAAAATTGAAGATGACCCTAGGCAGCTCAAAGATCAGAACGTTCCTCCCACAACTCTCACTAGCTATTTTGACAATCCTGAGTCTATAATAAAATCAGAACTTGAACTTTCTGAAGAAGGACATTTACCCTCAGTTGAAGAAACATTATTAGACATGAAAAAAGAAGACAGGGTAGAAATAGAAATGCCAGTATCATGTGCTGGAGACTTAAGAGAACAAAATATTTTAGATAGTAGCAGAAGTAACATAACACATCATAAAGTAAGTGATGTAATAGATATAAAAATCAAAGAAGTCACACCCCAAGTAGCACACCAAACTGTTTTATCAAATGATGTTAAAGAAAGTAAAGGCATTTTAGAGGAATATGTTAATGAAAGTAAAGGTGTTTTAGTGAAAATTCCAGATATAGTTGAATCAGTCAGTTCCAATGAGTTAAAGGAAGATGCTGAAGGGAAGGAAGCTAACATACAACTCAAAGTGGGTGTAGAAGAAGGAGACATGTTCACTGTGTTTTCATGCACTATTGAGGAAACTGATCAGAGTCATGATGGCAGTAGTATATCTGAGGAAAAAAAGGAAATTGTGAGTCAAATGGAAACGAAGTTTGAATTTAAGGAAGCTGAAATGCAACAAGAAATCCAGGAAAGTAAAAAGGAAATGGTGACACAAGAAGCAGTTACAGAAAGCAAAAGTGTTACCAGTTTCATAAATGTGCACACTAGCTCAGAATCATTATCTGAGGTTACCGTTGCTTCATCCATGACTTTTATTTCAAAAATTGGAAATGAAAATAATAAAGAAGCTGTAAAGGAAAATATTCAGGAAAATGTGGAAGAAAGCAGCAGAATTGAAGGAATGGAGAATTTTTCTAAAGTGCAGTTTAGGAATGAGGAGAATAATGTGAATGTTTTGGCAGAAATTAACGCAGAGGAATTAGCTCTGAAAGATAAGATAGATAATCAGACAAATGGTGCAGATACAAGTAATGAGAAGCAAGTGTCAGAGCATGCTCAAATAACAGAGCAAATTCAAATAAGGATGGAATCTTTAGAAAATGTCAATGAAATGGTGGAAGACTACATGTCAAAAAATATATATCTGAGTGAAACAAGTTGTGAGTCAGACATTGATGCAAACAGGATGGGAATGCTTGAGGAAATTGAAAACGGAGATGTTTCAAGGGATGGTTCATTTAATAACGCATCCCACACACTAATTGGGCAAACAGATAAACTGGTTCTGGAAAAGTCCACTACATTGGGCAATGAAAAAGAAGAGCAAATTAGTCAGATAGAAAACAAATGGCAGCCTGAGTTAAAATCTGATGCTGATGTAGGTCAAGAAGCTGAAAAGGTGCATGGAGAGAATAGGCAATTGGATTTAGAAATGGCCAAGCTTGGGGAGAGGCCAGAACTGCATAATGTTACCAGTGAGAAGAGTCCTGAAAATGATTACAACAAAGTGCTACTCAAGCTTGGAGATGAGAAGAATAAAGATGAGGATTCTATAGCTTCCTCTGTCCTTAATGTGGAAACTAGAACAAATTTAAGAAAAATGGATGAAAGCCCTCTGTCAAGCCCAAGTGAGGTTAAGATAGAGGTGGAGAAGCAGGCAGAGGAGGCACCAGTATTCAAAGAGGAGGGAGCTAAGGGAAAAGTAAAATTTGGGTAAGTGTTAAAGGGAAATCAACGACAGTCATGCATAGTGATGTACAGCATGTCTCTAAATGTTGCATTTTAAAGCTTATCCTATAAAGTGCATGGCTTTCCCTTCATTTTTGTTGAGAAATTAGTGCATATCTTTGTCCTTCCTAGTGCTTTGTGTGTCTATATATTTTGTAGTTGTTTATGGCCCAACAATTCTGTAACAATTTTTTCTTTGTCATTATTTTCTTCTGTGTTCCCCAAATCAATTCATTCATGTCATTCAATTCATTACATATTTCTGCAGTAAATATTAGACTATCTCCCCTGATCTTTTAGGAAAAAGGTGCACAATTCTAGTCCTCAAAATTATTACCCTGCTGAGTTGACAAGCAGATTTAAATCTCATTTTGTATTCCTCCTAGTGACACAGGACACACTATTGCACTCATATAACACCTCTGCCCCATGTCTAAGTTTCAGACTGTGGTGTCTTCAGTGATGAGTCTCCAGGTTTTCTCTTTGGCCCTAAAGAATTCCTCCGTGTAATCTGGTTTAATTGCACAAGTGCATGGTGTCATTTGTTATCTGTGAAATTCCCTGTTGTTGACTGCCGCTAACTGTGTGTTTATGCACCCTGCAGTGGACCTGGCTGTGTCTCGGGTTGATTTCCTTCTTTTCATCCTTTCGTACCAGGTTAGAGATGTAATCTGTGCATATAGTTGCATATAGTCTACTATTTTCTTTCAGAGTTTAAAAAATTATAATGATGGCTCTCATTGATTAAAATGAAAATTTTCAACACCTTTTCTCTTTTCTCATACCTAAAACCCAACAGGTCCTAGGTTTAGTGGATCACTATGCTTTTTCCACTACTATTATATTTGGATAACCTCTCTGAATCAGAAACATGGTAGATTTTGCATTGGTTCATTTTATTTTACATTTACAGTATATTCACATGCAGTAGAGGTTATATTGTTGATACTTTGGTTGACATTTAAATTTATCGTAATTTTGGTGCTGCCATTTTGCTGAGTGTAATTCTAATGAGCATTGCTATATTCTCTGCTGTTTTCTTCACTTTGTTGTTGATGGCAACGACACCCATTGCTAATCACATAGGTGGACAAGGAAATACATGATGTCATTATGGTATCAAGTTGGGGAGCATGCACTGGTACAGCGCGTTGCTGCACCCACCACACAATGAAACAGTTTTGGGATCCTGGGTGGCAATCCATCTGGCAGACTTCGCGGTTCAGTCCCCCCAAGAAATTACCATCTATCTGTCACAGCCAGGTGTTACGGGGCCATCCCCTTGGTCTGGTCTAGCTGCTCAGTTCCTCAACAATGAGGATCCTGTGAGCTTGATCACCCTCGCGCCACATAGCTGTAGTGCCGTAACTGACGCTCCCTGACAATGCAGGTAATATGCCTCATTCAGGACTCCGTGAAAAACTGCTTGTTTGACGCAAGGTACCCAAGAATTCTCCAAAGCGACACACTACTGAAGGAGTCTAGTCTTTGTCTCAAGTCACTGGTTAGCGTCCATGTCTTGCAACCACATAGCAAAACAGAAAGCACCAGGACTCTAAGACTTGGACCTTCGTCCTTTTGCAGAGATATCTGGAGCACCACACACCCCTTTCCAGCGACCTCATGACCCCTATGCTCTCCCAGTTCATCTACTGACTTCATAGGAAGAATCACCAGAGATATGAATGTCTCTGCCGAGGTAAGTAAACCTCTCAATAAGGTCAACATTCTCTCCGCAGACAGACATACTGCCAATAGCTGTGCCCAAGAGGTCATTAAAGGCCTGGTTCTTGTTTTTTATCCAGGACACTTGCAAGCCCAGACACTCAGACTCCTTATTCGGTCTCTTGAGAGCTCTGATCAGAGCCTCCATTGACTCATCTAAAATCACAGCATCTCCAGCAAAGTCAAGATCAGTGAATCTTTCTTCACCAACAGATGCCACACAGCCACTGGCCCTCGTGACCAAAACCCAGTCCATGCAAGCACTGAACAGAATAGGAGCAAAAACACAACCCTCACTAACCCTAGAATCAACTGGGAAAATGCAGAGTTTCTGTCTCCACTCATCTCAGAACTCACAGTACCAGTGTGCAGGCCGGTCATGATATCCAGCAACTTTGAGGGGATCCTGCAAAGTCTCAAGATGTCCCACAGGGCAGCTTTACAGTCAAATGTTTTACAAAAATCGACAAAGGCTGTAATGAAACTCTACTGATACTGTATTTGCATTTGTGCTCCATGAGAACCCTCAGTTCTAGGATGTGGTCAATAGTAGACTTCTTAGGTGTAAAACCAGACTGCTCCAGTTGCTGGTAGGTGAGCAGGTGATCATGGATCATTTTGAGTATGACCCTAGCAAGGACCTTACCCGGTACCAAGAGAGGTATTCCCCTGTAGTTGCCATAATCCAGGCCATCACCCATCCCTTTCCAGATAGGGACAAGTCCTGTCTTCCAGTCAGTTGGGATGATGTCTCCCAAATGGAAGCAAAGATTACTTTCTATGCAAGGAGGACAGCCTTACCACTAACCTGGAGAAGTTCAGCCCAGAAACAACAGATCCGTGCAGCCTTCCCTACCCTCAGTTGGTTCACCACCTGTGCAATCTCAATGAAACTGGGTGGTTCACATCTAATTGGAATACCAACCTCAAGAACTGTGGGCCCAGAGATGTTAAAACATTCTAATCAGAGGATCAGCTTTTAACAGCTGCTCATATTGGTGACTGATAATACCCCTTAAATAATGTCTTCCATTGATTTGCTTGTGGGCTCTATGGATTCAGCATCCTTTGTTTGAGCCACATAGCCTATAGAGTTGTCACATTTACCGTAAATCTCTGGGTTTTCCTCCAGGTACTTATAAGCTCAAACTCTTAACTGACTTTTGGACTGTTCCAACAACCAGATGATTATCATCTATTATAGGTTACTGTAGATGAAAACTGTTAAATGATATTTGTGGTACTACAGACACAAAATGATCCTATGAAAAGACATGCAGCTAACAACCTTTCCAAGAAGCTAATAGACATGGGTACTAACAGGCAAAGTGTTTGCACATGTTAATGATAATACAAGAAACATTGTGGCTACTAATCCATATTCCACTTAAACATTGCATGTTGTAGTTCATGATGATTTTAACATCAGCCTTACCTATTGTGAGAGGCTGCCTGAGTATAGTTAAGAAATTAATGCTGTTAGAGAAGGATACTGGCTGGCATTTAGCAGGATGTGTGTGCAACTGACTCCCAAGCATTAAACAATACATACAATTCATTTCAGTAGTGTAATAAGACAATTCACAACACCTTTTCATTAAATGTGAAAATACTTACACTAATACTCAAAAAGTTAATGGAAAATATACTTTTTATTTTATGCATCTGAGTCTCATTCAATGGTTACCAGGTATTAATTGTTCAAAGTGGGTAGACTATAGATAATAAAATGTTATCATAATTTGAATCCTAATTTGTCATTTACTATTTTTAATTTTAAAATTAAATTAAGTTTGTAAGTTAAATTTTTATTTTGCAGAAACCCTGAAATATTTATTGAAAAATAGTAGACTTTTAAATTTTAACATGGGAAGTTTTAGATTCACTTCCAGTGGAAACCACAAATCTTATTTAGGAAGGTAATAAAGGTAAGGAATTTAATCGCAATTGGCTGATTTATTCGAAAAATGCTTGCCACTGCCATTCAGACAGGCACTCACATTAACAGCATACAGAAGATGATAAAATCTCATTAAATTTCTTTCTTCTATACAATATACACTATAGAAAAAGTAAAAAAAATACATTGATGTATTACTCAAGACTGCATCAGTGTGGTAGAACCTGGTTTGGTACAGTAGGTAAATTCAGAAGGTTCAGTGCTACCTATATACAGTATATTTAAGTAGAAGATCATGGGTTCACATGTATCATAGGCTCATCTCACATATAAAGATATGCTGTGGCTGTTGGCATACTTATTAATTCTGCAGAATTTAACATATTCTAGTTTAAACTGTTAAATCAGAAATGAATGCAGTGGCCTTAGGACCTGACTTGTGCACCTCTAGAAAAGTATTTTTGTGAAGGGGAGCTTGCTAGGTTCTAGTATTACTAAGCATTAAACAGTTTTTCTTTGCTCATAAAGACTTGTAGTACTTTTTAACATTGTGTCATAATATACAATTTCTACAGTGCTGTCAGCTGTTCTTAAGCATGTCAGTGACTTTGCTTCAGTGCATGATACCCTTATTGGAAGTGAGCCTGAATAAATCTTTGTCACATTTAATTCAATTATCAGTTCAGAAATACAAGCATTTAAATTTCACTGAAGTGACACTTTAGGTACAGAAAATTGTTAAATCTATTTGAGGGACTTGTTTTCCCTATAACGGACTAAATTATTCATGTTACAGAGTAATTGGAACAGGACTGCAAAATTGATTATTAGAAGCTAATAATGCAAGTTTTTGTTATTTCATGTTTTCCGCTTTTTGTGTGTATTCATCTGATCTGTAACAAGTTATACAGTATAACTTGAATGCAAGGTTTTCATAGGTGTTTTACTTTTTTTATTGGGTTTCCCAAAAATGCTTGTTGTTGGTGCTGGTGAAAGGTCAAAATTGTACTTGCCAAAAGCTTTCTTATAATAGCTATGGTAACTTGGTGGTGGTTATTTCTTAGGACACATAAGCTCTGCTGTTTTCAGCATTTGCATGATGATTAACAATTTTGCACGCAAAAGAACTTTATTAATAAATTCAAACAAGTGACAGCATTATCTATCATGTTACTCCAGCTTACAAGAAATCTAATTCTTTTAATTTTCTCTAATTACTTTAAGCTAATTTTTCTTTAAGCTTTAAGTTTGCCTTGCATCCAAAAGATGTTATATTAATTGGAAATTCAAAATTGGATTGGTTTGAGTGAATAGGATATGTGCATGGTTGTGCACTGCAGTGCGCTGACATCTCATCCAGTTTTGGGTTTTGTCCTGCTTCTAATTTTGCTGAGAAGGACCCTGCAACCCCAAAAATGGATTGTAAGTGTTTATAAAGGATGGACAAATAGAAACAGGTTACATACTTCTTATAAATTAACAGTGAAACTGATTTTTCAAACATACATAATTCCCCTTATATACACAGACACATACACACACACACATATATATATATATATATATATATATATATATATATATATATAAAATGTCTGTGTATATATGTCTCTGTATATAAAGGGAATTTAAAAAATGTATTCTCATTTTCATATAGTCACCATTTCATATGGTGAGCAGTACCATTTACAATATTTAACAATATGACATCCATTATTGCTTAATTACTTATATGCAAACCTGTTTTAATTAATTTATTGAACATTTTTGACAAACCTTTGTTTTAGGTTGTTGCTATATGGATATATATATATATTGTTTACGTACAGTATATACTTACACATATCTATCTATCTATCTATCTATCTATCTATCTATCTATCTATCTATCTGTCTATCTAAATATACTGTATATAATTAAGCACAACCCAAAAACATGGTTTAAATGTGTTTTGTTAAATGTTCAATTGTACCAGCAGGTTTGTTTCCCTAATCAAGGAAGGTATGTACTGTATATATGTTTTTGATATCACAACTGTCTAGTAGATATTGACTTACAGTTTTCTTCATATGTACAACATAAAGCCTACTAAAAGTCTTTGTCAGTCTGTCTCATCTACTACTTTACAAAGATATCCATGCTTATTAAAAATGAGGAAAAAAAGAGGAAAACAGACTACTGACAGTAGTGTGTATTATGATTATCTTGCTGCAATAGACATTATATAACCAGTTCATATGCCTAAGTCTTGACATAAATGAAAATGTATATTAGTGCAAAAGAATAATGTTTTAGTCTTGATAATTTTTTTCATCTTCCAGAAAATAGCAGTAGAATTCCTCCAAATTATTCCTTGAGGCCTATTTAAGTAGTGCAAGAACTTTATTAGGTGTTGACAAGTGGCACAATCATTAACTTCTAATCATCATCATCATCGCTCGGCTGCTCATGCAATTATCACTATGTGATGGCGCTTGTGCAAGCGAGAACGATCTTCCGCCACGCAACCCGGTCCTGGGCCGCCTTTTCGATCTCTGTCACAGTCATTCTCTCATTGCAGATAGAATGAGAGATGTACTGGGCATATGTGAGCACAGGCCTTCCACGTCTGGCCTTGCCTAGTTGTACTGGCGGGACGTACAATGCGTATTTCCTGATTAGTTCATCTGGTGGACGACGAAGCATGTGGCCCACCCATTTCAGTTGACGCTGTAGGACTGTAGTTGATAGTGGTTGTTGTTTGACGAGACAGGTATGTGATCGATTCGCTTGATGTTGAGGATTACTCGATAGCAGTTGGTTGCAAAACTATCGAGAGTGTTTTTGAGCTGGTTTGTTATGATCCAAGTTTCGCTGCCGTATAGGAGTATGCTTAGACAGGAGGCTTTAAACAGGCGCACTTTGAGGCGTATGGAGAATGTTGTTGGCTTGCCAGATGCTTTTTAATTTCCAAAAGGCGCCCCATGCTTGTCCTTTACGCTACCATCGAATGGAGATATTTGAAATCGCTCACTATTTCGATGTACTCGTTATTAAGAACAAGTGGAAGTTGAGAGCCGAAATCAGCATTTACTATCATCTGTTTGGTCTTCTCGGCATTGATTTCTAAGCCAACTACTTGCCCTTCATTGCTGACGCGTTCAAGTTGTTGTTGGGCTTTTTCGCGACTGCCTTCAAGTAGTCCGATATCATCGGCAAAATCCAAATCGTTGATTTTCTGTTCGGGGTGCCTCGAACTTAGGCGAGGATGAGTAACAAAACCATAGTCTCCTGCTGACTTACACATGACGAAATTGATGACGATAATGAAAATGAAAGGGGCCAAAATGTCGCCTTGGAGTACTCCAGTTCTAGTAGTAAACTCACTTGAGAGGTGATTGTCAACAAGCACTTTGCTGGTTGAATTAACATAGAGAGTTTGAATTGCGTTGACTACTTTCTCTGGGATGCCATAGTGACAAAGAATTGCAAACATAAATGTTCATTTAATCGAATCAAAAGCTTTTCTAAAGTCGACGAAAGTCGCAAAGAGCGGAAGATTCTTGCTAGCTGCACCTTCGAATAGGCGGCGGAGGATATGGATTTGTTGAGTGCAACTGCGCCCGTTGCGAAAACCAGCTTGATTGGGACGTAATAGAGTGTCGACTACAGATTGAATTCGATTGAGTAGCATAATGTTGTACACTTTGGCTGTGATTGACATTAATGATATGCCTCTATAGTTTGTCATAAGTTGTAGGTTGCCTTTTTTAGGTATAGGAACTATGATGTTAGTAGTCCATTGCTTCGGCGCTGTGCTGTTTTCGTAAACATATCGGCAAATCATGAGTAGCTTTGTACAAATGAAATCGCCACCTTCTTTAAGAACTTCAGGTGAGAACACATAGTCAATACCAGGGGATTTGTGCTCCTTCAGTTGGTCAACAGCAGCATCAAATTCAGCCCGCGAAAAGTTGTTGGTCTTGATCGGGAGGTCCCTGGCAGCTGGACTTGCGAATGTGTCGGTGGCTGAGGAGAGCTTTCCATTTAGAAGATTCTCGAAGTACTTGGTCCATTCTTCGAGTAGTTCACCTTGAGAGCTAGGCATTGATCCATCTAGCTTTTTGACAATTGCGTGCTTCTTTTCTCCTTTGCCACTAAGTTTGTTTACAATCTCCCAGGTTCTCCGGAGCTTGTTTGTTTTTGCAGCGAGTTCGAGTTCTTCAAGTTGTTTGTTTAGGTGGGCAGTTGAGTCTGACTGATACGAATCTGAGACTTTATCGGCTAACTCCCTCCACTGTTTTCGAGTAGCACTAGATCTATTTTGGTTGAAATTGTTCTTGGCCTTATCTCATTCATCCAAGAGGTTCAGTGTTGTTGTGCTCACCCAGTCAGGGCCCATCCTCTTGCGTTTTACTCCTAGAACTTCGCTGCATGTCGTCTCGACTGCTTTCTCAAGATAGTCATATGTTGATTGAATGCTGGTAGGCTTGCCTTCTTCCTCCAGTGCACTGAACCGGTTTTGGAGCTCTAGTTTTTGAGTACCTCAACGTTGTACTTCCGGCGGATAATTGGAGCTTTATGGGTCGTTCGAAAGCTGATCTTGATGTGCGCAGTTACAATTCTGTGATCTGAATCAACATCGACGGTGTTATATGCTCGGCAATTTCTTAGTGAATTTAGCCATTTGCTGCTTATGAGTATGTGGTCGAGTTGTGCGTAAGGTTCATCCAGCTGGTGGTTTGGATGCTGCCAAGTCCAAAGTCTACTTTGGCGGTGTGGAAAGCGTGAATTGGCTGGGCGTAGACTGTGGCTCTCGCACAGTTCAATTAGACGATGGCCATTGTCGTTCGTGATCTCGTGGAACGTGTGTCGACCGACGATACTTGGGTTGGTCTTGTGGCTATCTTTGCCTAGTCTGGCATTGAAATCGCCGAGTACAAGGACGACATTGTGAGGTGGAATTTGGTTTAGAGTTGTTTGCAATTCGGTATAAAATTCGTTCTTTTCAGCCTCTTTCTTGTTCATCTCTTTTGCGTTGCTCTCGCTGCAATTTGTTGGGGCATAGATCGCGATTATGGTGACTTTAGGGTTGCCGTTCAGGTGAACAACGACTATGCAATCTCAAACTTTTTGGGCACTGGCTATGGTCGAAGCTATACTCGGCTCTAGTAGAACACCAACTCCTCCTGTGCCCTGAGTTGTTGCTGATGAGAATACTTTTAGCCATTTCCTTTCGTTGGTCCATTCAAATTTGAGGTCATCGTCAAAGATCTGTCGGTGTTCCTGAATAGCGAGAGCTTTGATGTTGAATTTCTCGCAGCCGGATATTAGTTGGTGTTCTTTACTGGGTTTCTTGAGTGTTCGGACGTTCAGGGTGGCTATTCTGAATTCTTTGCGATGTTGATAGTATTTTGGTGGCGTTGAATCTTGTGTGTGGTCAGGCATCAAGGTTCTTGCGATTTGCCCTGATTCCATCATGAGTGCAGAGCACGTCCGCGACACTTAATCTTTCCGGCGATGCAAGCGATTGGATGCGTTCCGCGTATTTTTGTTCTTGTCTAGAATCTGCTACTATTTTACGGGCCGGGTGATTACCCCTAGTCAAACACTCCTCTTTTACATGGGCTTGAGACCGTTTACTGCCAAACTCCCCCGGGATGAATGCCCAGTGTAATAACGCTCAGCGGCAATAACTTCTAATAATTGCAAATAAATGTTTCTTTTCTATATACTGTAAAATAAAAACCATTAGGTTATTCAGTAAATCTAATACACAAAACATAATTTCAGTTCTGGTCACCTGCATTTTGTAAGGAAATACAAATATGGTAGTTCAGTAGTTTTTTTCCTTTTAGTGCATTCTTTGTTGAGGTTGTTTAAGAACAGTGTAGCTCTCATTGGGAAATATGAAAAACATAAAATTAATGTACTTTATCTAATGTTTTTGTTTTTATTTTGTGTATATTATTTCTTTCAAATTAATATAAAAAGAACACTTTATTATATATTTCTTGTATACAAAACTTCAAAAGTGGCAGACAAATTCTCAAGATACAGCTATTAATCTCTTAACATGGGTTATTTTGTTTTGCTTGGAAGAAAATAGGAATTAATCAGAATCTAATAATCTTATGCTTCACATATTAAATAATTCCTGTAAATATATTTAAATACTTTCAACATGTTTTATATTTTATAGGCCAGTTTTTACAGTGATATTTTAATGTTTGTATTGTGCCCTAATGAATCCTTTTATTTGTAATATCAATCTTACATCTTTAGTTGCTCAAGATATGTTAAGCTTATTTTACATTTAACAAACTGAAGTAAACTTAGTGTAGTTCAAATGTTTTTCTCAGCACATGTCATATGCTGAACTTTTAATTCCTTCTTTTTTGTGTGGCTGTCTAGTTATCAAGATGAAAAGACTAAGGAAGAAACACCTATTGCTGCCCCTCGCATCAAGAAAAGATTAAGTGTTGCTTTGTCAGAAGACAGTTCACCACCACAATCAGCTCCACAATCTCAAGTAGGAACACCTGATATCAAAAGGACTCCTGCGAAGAGCACAGAACCTCCTAAAGATACCCTTGTATCCAGGCCCAGTGAGCACTATCCTCCACATGGTGTACGTTCCACTGTGCCTCCCACATCCAGTCAGATTTTACCTCCAATAAGGACAAAAAAGAAAAAGTTGCTTTCACCAATCAAAACTATAGATATTACCCCTGAGAAGAGCGTAAGCAAACAGAAACCAGAAGCACTTGAGAAACAAGAGCAAAGTCCCCAGTCTGAGGTATTAATTGAAGAATTTATGTACTTACTGTCTTTGCATCACTACTGTCTCCCAAATAGTATAATTTCAGTATTCAGAAATTTGATTATTGCCTCTGTGGCTGTCTTATTTTTAATAATATATTTATTAGCTTTAAATTCAAGTGGATAGGTACTATACAGTATAACATTTTCTCAAATAAATCAGAAAAGCCTATCAAAACCCATGTACTGTATTTGTTTGTTACACTGCCATTGTAGAAATGGTTGTGGCAGAGCAGTAGATGAAATTTTGAACAACTTTTGTCATTTGCAGATAATGTTTGCATATAGTGAAATGGTCAGGTAGAGAAACGAAAAATGAAGTTAATAAGTTAATTGAAGTAGAACCGTAATAGTAATTTAAAACTTTGAAATTTCACCATGCAAGTACAGTATTTGGTAAAGAATCTACCGCCTGCTGCTAGAAGTTGAGCTTATTCAGTTACTTGGTATTTATGTTATCATCAAGTTCTAAAAATGATTATAGAGATATGGCATAGGCCTCTCTCTTACAAAAAAGAATGATGAGGACAAGCTGATGATTAAATTCTGATTCTTGCACCAATCAAAAGTGAGTGTTGAGAGTAAGGAACCATTTGTTTGGAAAATGCAAACTACAGAGAGTAGTTCAACCTTGTTTCAAGTAGATGAGCTTTATTACTTTCAGTAAAATTGGATTGACTGAATAATTGGAAGAGAACCATTTCCTTTTGAAACCTTGGTTTAAAAGTGATAATATAAACTGATTCAGGTTATACAGTGCTGAGTCTGGCTTAGTCATGTTTAATCAACATGCTTCCTCTTAGAAATGTATAAATATTGTAGCACACAATTCAATTCACATTTGTAGAAATGGATTACTTCAACTAAATAAACAGCTACTACCACTTGGGATTTTAGATGAAAGTAACACCTAACTTAAATGTATTTCTTCATATAAGAATAAATTTATTAATGCTGATGTGAAACCATAACCTTTATATTTTATTTTTGTCTATGCACAGTCTTCAAGCCCACTGCCAAGCCCAGGCCTTGTTAGTTCAAGCCAGTCTTTATTGGAATGGTGTCAAGAAGTGACAAAAGGATACCGGGCAGTGCGAATTACTAATTTCACCACATCTTGGCGCAACGGCTTGGCGTTTTGTGCAATTCTGCACCATTTCCACCCAGAGAAAATGTAGGTTTTTTTTCTGTCTCTGACCCAGTTTCTGAAATATTAACATTAATCTTAACTTTGAGCCTGTTTCTGTACCTAATTGTTGACTGTGTTATGGTAAACTTAAAAGTCCTGTTCCAGCTAACCTGTTTTTGCACTGGAGTAGTACTACTAATTGTCAAATGTATAATATACAGTAGCAGTAAACAATGTTGATTTCTTACTGTAATATTTAAATATGCTTACATTTTTCTGATATTTTTTCTTTAATTCAGATAAATGAACAAAACTGTTTCTTTTGGGCAAAATGTCATTTTTTCCCAAGTGAATTATCACTTTCTGTTTTGTTTCTTTTACAGAGACTATGATTCCTTAGATTCTTATGACATTAAAAATAATAATAAAAAGGTAAGTGATTTTTGTATGCTTACATATTGTAGTAAGCTCTTGTTAACTTGCAGTTATCTTTTATTCTGTAAACAGGTTTTAAGAATAACATTGTAAAATTTCAAGTTAAATGATTTTTCCAACCATGTATTGTAATCATAACTGAAAAATATCATAGCAACTAACCTCATTAAGAGTGACAAGGAAAGCCTGCACCCTACAGAAATGCCTGGAATATTCAAGTTGTGCAGGCACTCAAAAATTTAGGGAACATACCCCTGTGCAGATAATCATTTGGTTTCTCTTGATATTTACAGGCCTTTGATGGCTTTGCAAGCCTGGGAATCAGTCGACTGCTAGAACCAGCTGACATGGTGCTTCTGTCAGTTCCTGACAAGCTAATAGTGATGACTTATCTTTGTCAAATTCGTGCCCATTTCACTGGTCAAGAACTCAATGTGATACAGATTGAACATAATAGTAGCCAGAGCACATACAAAGTTGGAAGCTTTGATTCTGATTCCAACTCTTCAGTTGACCCTGCCAAGTTTTATGCAGATAGGATACATGCATCTGGTGTAATTCTGGGACTGAAATCAGTAGGAGAGGAGGGCAAGACTTTCCAAGAAACTGTGGATAAAGAAAGAGTGCAAGAGAAATGTTGTAACCAAGATGACAAAAAAGGCTTATTGGCTGTTATGCCAGTAAATGATAAAACTCCACACATTAGCAGCTCAAAAGATGCCACCACTAATTCAACAGGTTTAAAGGCCAATGGCATTTCTGCTGATAGTGGAGGAGATATAAACCATGTAGTACAACCTAAGATTTCTGAATTAGTACCTCCACCAAGGACAAAGCGAGCTACAGTTAGGGCAGACAGCGTCCATGAAAATGGAGGGGAAAAGGTGGAAGATGGTTGGAAAGCAGAAAAAGAGAAGCTACAGAGACAGGTATCTGTAAACAGTCATGGAGGACCCACAGCTCCCTGTCGGCCTCATGCTCCAGGAAAATCTGCCTTTTCCCATGTAAGGGATGCAGACCTAGTGAAAAAGCGTCGTTCACGGCTTAAAAGTGAGTCACAGTCAATTGATGAGGCAGAAGTAACAGAAGGGCTCTCGCTTCCTAAGTCTGAGGTAAGGTGGACATTTTCTACCTTCTGATAATGCATGATATGATCATTTATTTCCTATTATATCCAAAAATAATTCTTTCCTGAATTATTTTAGCATAAGAAATTTAACAGCACTTTTTCTAATACAATTTTGATAAGTAAATAACAATTCATAATGTAGTGTATTGTGTAATACTTAAAATAAGTAGGCCAAGGTAGTTGTATTATGCAAATAAGTAATTGAGATGATTGGAAAAAAAAGGAGAACACAAAGTGCAGGAAGAAAAATAAACCCTTCTTGATTCTCTGGACCTACCTCACCCTGTCTTGTTTTATAGTTTATCTAGAATGACTCGTCTATTTGTCTGCCTAATTGTAACACAGAACAAGACTTTTCACATTCTAAGAGCATCTATTCTGACTGGCTTTAAACTTGCTTCCAAGTAGTGCTGGGTGGTATGACCAAAATTTCAAAATTATGCCGTTTTCACGGTATTCAACGGTATTTTTTTCCCATGGATGAGTAGATGTTAACCACATTTTCCACTGCAATTACTGCAGTAGGCTGACTAAGAATAACCTATTCCACTGTCATGAGAATTGTACATTCTACAAAAAACATTTTAATGTGCACACAAGTATTAATACAGGTTTGCATGGCCCCATAAAGTGATAGTTTTCAAGGGGGTGGCACTAATGAAGAGAATAAATCACATTGCATGATGATCTAAATATAGAACCTTTTTATTGAACAAATTTTGCAAACAACTTAAACTATAATTTTGACAACATATTTTCAGCCATCCAAAGAGGCATTTAGACTTAGTAAAATATCCAGAGGTGCTTGTCAAAAGTTGTATTGCACTGAACAAGGAATGAATAGTGAATATTTTTTGTTAACTAACTACACTTTCTGTTAATGTTAACAATCACTGTCCACTGACACGTCAGCTATATGGATTGTAATAGCATTGGTTATCTTGATCCACCACTTGCTTTTTTTGTCGTAGGCAGTACCTCTAGCAAACGTGTCTACAAGTGATGTCTGACTCGAGTGTCCTCTAGCTTTTTCAGTTTTACCTAAGGATTTGGAGGGTGCCAATCTTAGTTCTATACACTCATGGTATTCCGAAGCATGTGCGTGGCTAAGCTGGTGCAGCAAATTGCTTGTGTTGCCACCTCCAGCGACAACTTTAGCTCTACAGCATTTGCAGTAAATAGTTGTTTGATCCACATCCGACCTTTTAAAACCTTTTAAGTATCTCCAGACAACAGACATGGCTCCTTTTTTTAGCAAAAGTTCTTCTGTGTCATCATGTTCAACTGTATTGTCTGCTACAGCTTCAGTTTTGGAATGGTCTTTACCATTTTCACTGCTCAAAAGCTCCACTAACGCATGTACTCCATTGCATGCGTGTTTAGCGGTGTAGCAGTGAAAAAGGTACCCCCTTAAACAGTTTCCCACTGCACCATTTTCCGAACATTGTTTAGGATATTTACACCAGTATTGCGGTATAAGGAAAATCCATATCAAAACAAAAATAAAAAACGGTTTTTGGTATGAACCCGTATACATCCCAGCACTACTTCTAAGGTCAAATGCCCATACGATTGTTTTTTTCTCTGATGGTCCTTCATCCTCCCTCTTGTCAAACAGAGAGGTTTAGCTGTGCAGTGCTGGATCACAGTCATCTACCCTGCTTCTCACTTTTTGGCTCATGCTTGTGCTCCTGCCAATTGCACTTATAAATATGCAACTTATCACCATCCTTCCAATACTAGATAGATAGATAGATACTTTATTAATCCCAAGGGGAAATTCACATAATCCAGCAGCAGTATACTGATACAAAGAAACAATATTAAATTAAATAGTAATAAAAATGAAAAAAAAATAAAAATAAAAAAAGCAGACAATAACTGAGTAATGTTAGCATTTACTCCCCAGAGTGGAATTGAAGAGTCGCATAGTGTGGGGGAGGAATGATCTCCTCAGTCTGTCAGTGGAGCAGGACAGTGACAAAAGTCTGTCACTGAAGCTACTCCTCTGCCTGGAGATGACACTGTTCAGTGAATGCAGTGGATTATTCATGATTCATGATTCATGATTGAATGCAATGCAATGCATTACATTCTAGCCAAGAGGGCTTTCCCTTGTCCCAAAGAGCACTGCTCAGCCTTGATCATTTCTTCTGGTCCATTCTTCTGCATGCAGTACTCTCACTCACACATATATGCAACAAAAATCAAAAAAGATCAGCAACATTTTGTTTAACTTTCTCAATAAACTACAAAATCGTAAACTGTATCTTGTATCAGTAGTATGTGTTATGGTTTACAATAGCATTTGATATCAAGTATATAGTAGATATGAAACATAGCAAAATTTCAAAGAAAGTGAAGGGATCAGAATACTTTTCTGAATCTAAATACACCTTATCAAAAAATACAGCCCCCTTTCTTCTGATTTTTCTCTCTCTATGATGCTGCAGTAAAAAGGTAACGGTCAGTTACAGCTTATTCATTATATGCAGTGGCATGCTTTGCTGAGTACTTCCTTGGCTTACATTATTGTGAAATCTTTAGCACGAAGTCCATGTGAAAGCACAGAAATGTGTTTGATGTTTTGTTGTCTTTCCTGCAGACTTCTCTTCATGAAGCCAATGTTACTTCAAAGCCTGGCGTAGCCTCTTCAAAGAATCGACTCAGTCAGGAGGCAGAGTTGGGTAAGATCACTAAAGTCATGCATATGCAGTTTAAAAATTAGGAAAACTTGATGAAACATTTATAATTGCATCCTCCACTCCGGTCTTTATCTGATAGGTAAACTGCAGTGTGTCCAGGTGGTCTACCACAAGAGGACTTATATAGCCCAGGACCAATCTCTCAGAGGTCTTTATTATGTGAGACATAAGTACCACTAGTTTATAGTCATTAGGTGAAGATTTTCATGCCTTCTTTTTAACAGAAACAATGTGGGGTGTTTTCCACAGCAGTGGCACTTTCTGAAGCCTTAGAGACAGACTGAATAAGTGACAGAGAACACCACAAAGTTGAACTCAATAACTGACTCCATCTGGTCCTGCAGCTTCCTCAGTTGCCTCCTTACTTGGTCTTTAGTTATGGACAGTCCATACTGATGGTCAGAAGTGGACTTGTCACTGGCCATTGCAGTTGACGTTGTAGGGGTTGTTGATGTAGTAGGGATGGTATGGGGAGACTGGTCATTGGAAGAAGGTGGCAGTAGGAGGAAAAATCCCATTAAAAATTGGTTCAGGGTATTAGCTTTGTACATATCCCCTTCTAGCACCTGATCCCTTCATTGCTTGAGTCATGTAATTATGCCCAGTCCTTTGCAGACATCTTTCATATTATTCTGAGTGAGTTTGTTTTGGGTTTTCACTTTGTAAATGTTTTAACAGTTAAAATGTCAGATTGTGAAAGGGTCCAGAAATAACACCCAACACATTGTTGAAAACTATAGTATACCAGAGTGACAGGTATCTTGCATTGTTGCTAAAGGAACAGTGGGAGAGATTTTAATTTTGTGCCTAGAAAATTTAAATTAATTTTGTTAGACTCATAAGAACTGAAGAAATTATTGCTCCCCTGGTATACCTTGGAACCCTGAGGAGGACTCCACCACCATCGCACATGCTCCTCTAAAAATAATTATCAGGGACAGTCTGCCCCTATAGCACAGATCTTTCACTCCCCTGCTGGGCTAATGACCACTCTGCTTCTTGCTCGCCTGCTGGCTGGTTAAAATCAACTTATTAATGTATTGTTCTGGAAAAGGCTTGAATTATACATCGCTATCACAAGAGACACTGGAGTATTTGGGAAAATACAGAGATAAAAAGACAATGTGGGAACCTATTGCCAAGACTAAATGCCATATTATCTTGTAGATTTTGAAGTAATGATACATATACAACAGAAGAAAACAATGTAAAACACACACACACTCACACACATACTTAAATGGCATAGTTTCAGAGGGTGCGGCTAACATTAGCAAGTTTGTATATTTTGACTAAGATTCAAACCTCTACTGTTGTTTCCAGAATGCAGCACCACTAAATGAAAGGTATTGGTTTCCCCCAGTTGAGCTAAATTAGTAGCTTTTATGTCTGAGTGTTAAGACAGAACTTATGACTTCACCCATTACTCACCTAACCCTCTTCACTCCGTGGATTATAAAGTGGTTTAAATACTTAGCTTAGTTTAATATTTTTTAAAGTATTTTGAAACTTTGAGTGAGTTTACAGCTGGGCCTCTGTTCATTTTTGATGTGTGTACCGAATTAATGTTGCTTGAATCACCTTGAATTATACATTAAAAAAATTATAGATTTCAACTTGAATGTATTTACAGTATTTTCATCTACAGTATCTGCTTATTTCTGTGATGGGTTGCAGGGATCCAAAGCTTATTCTGACCACTTCAGGCCGAAAGCAGACACCAATGACACACATGCACGTAACCACATTATGAGAATTTTATTGAATGTAAAATCTATTACAAAAAAGAATGAAAAAACAGAATTTAGTGGGTTTGAAATGCCTGAAAATAGTAAGGGAAACATTGTGGTTATTAATTAAACGTACGCAACCAGGAAAAGGTACATGGTGAAGTTACTAAATGAGGAGAAAGAATGTGATAATTATGTTCAGTGTTTTGATAACAAAAATGGAAGCAAAAGGCCTCAGAAAATAAATGCAGAACGCATGATGGTTGGAAACATGGAAGAGGTGTTTGTATGGTTGTGTGGTTTGTGCAGTAGAAGTATTAGGAGAAACTCTGTCAATACACAGGTGGCCAGAAGTCAGTGCAGAAAAATGTAGTGATGTGAAGGGTAGGCTGCATGTGGAAAGTGTAAATTTGTTTTGTAGAAGGTGTATAAGGGGGAGCAGGATGCCAGTGTAGTAAGTGTAAATTTAGATGTTAGCAAAGGAGCTTTTTTGAAGAAAGTAAAGAAGTTCTATTTTACCTAGTTGTCAGGTTGAGTGCAGACAGAGGTGTGGTCACAACAGTGATAGAGACATTGAGAGATACATGAAAGATATACTGGAACGTGTCCACGATTCTAATTTCTAAAAAGACCCTGTCTACCATTGAAGAGAAAGGATCATGAAAGTTGTTTGAGGAGTATTATGCTCTGCAGCAGTGAGACATGGCCAGTGAAGGTAGAATATTAAGCAAAGCTGGAAAGAACCCAGGTGAGAATGATCAACTGTATGTGTGGGGTGTCAAGGATTAAGAGAAAGATGGATACTGAGTTAAGAAAAAGAGCATGTTGAGGAGAAAGCAGAGGATGACTGAGTAAAGCAGTACACCAAGATAGGGGTGGAGGGGATTAGGCTAAGAGGGAGGGTGAAGCAAATATGGTGGTAGGTGGTGAATGATGTGAGAAGAATAGGTGTCACCCCAAATGACTGTCAAAACTGTGGAGAGTGGAGACAATTGATATATGGGCAACTCTGCTAACTTGAGTAAGTCCAGAAAATGGCAATTTAACGATGGTGATGATGTTTTCCAAATCATAACACAAATTCTGATTATCTGCAAAGACAGCCTACAGGAAGAAGATTAAAATTCTTCATAAATGGTGGGATAGCAGTAATCTGTCCATCGACATCAGCAAAAACTAAGGTGGCAATTGTGAAATTCAGGTGGTCATGCTTTTTTTGACGTTAATGTGACTTATGCATGGAAGTAGTACCTTTAAATACATATTACATCACTGATGATCTGACATGGTCCTTCAGCATCACTTATTTTGTTTAGAACTTTAGAATGGCACTGTCACTTTTTAAGGAGGCTGAGTGAAGTCAGTATCTGTCTTTCAGAGCCAATCCATTCATTTCATTCACTGTTGTCCTTCCTGCTCTGTAAATTGAACCAATACTTGAAGCACTTTCGCCATTTTATATAGGTTTAATAATTTCAGTTTTTTGGGAGAATTCCAACATCACACACGTTTATCGGCCATAACAATGTATATTATATTAATTACTGTATAACAAAAGAGAAAAGCTAAAAAACGCTATTAAAACTGAAGGTACGTAATTGACACTGTGATTTCAAAATGCAGCATGACACTTGGTGGTGGGGATGTATACTACACGCTAGCACAAGGGAGAGGTGTTCCAATGTGCATAGCGCACAGCATACTACTGCATGGTAGTAGTAGTAGTACAGTAATAGGTGGACTCTGGCATACACAGTGTTTTGGGTTTTTTGGCTCTGATTTTTGACAGAGACTGAAGGTTAATCGAGTGATGGATAATCGAGGTTTTACTGTACAATACTCTCAGCGGAGAAACAATGCCTAGCTTATTAAAATATAGCAAGCTTTCTTAGACTCAGTTGTGTAGTTTTAACCTGCAATGTAGTCTTAGTCCTTATCTTGCCATTCTTGATTTATATTTAATATGTGAGACTAGATAACACTGGAAAACATTTCTCTATACAGTCATAGTATGTCATTGTACTCAATGTTAAGTGGAAGATATTTGTTTTTTGACTTGGTTATAGAATATAATTAGTTTAAAATAGTATCATTTAAGCTACAGTGGTGTGAAAAACTATTTGCCCCCTTCCTGATTTCTTATTCTTTTGCATGTTTGTCACACAAAATGTTTCTGATCATCAAACACATTTAACCATTATTCAAATATAACACAAGTAAACACAAAATGCAGTTTTTAAATTATGTTTTGTATTATTTAGGGAGAAAAAAAAATCCAAACCTACGTGGCCCTGTGTGAAAAAGTAATTGCCCCCTGAACCTAATAACTGGTTGGCCCACCCTTAGCAGCAATAACTGCAATCAAGCGTTTGCGATATTCACAGTGAGTCTTTTACAGTGCTCTGGAGGAATTTTGGCCCACTCATCTTTGCAGAATTGTTGTAATTCAGCTTTATTTGAGGGTTTTCTAGCATGAACCGCCTTTTTAAGGTCATGCCATAGCATCTCAATTGGATTCAGGTCAGGACTTTGACTAGGCCACTCCAAAGTCTTCATTTTGTTTTTCTTCAGCAATTCAGAGGTGGATTTGCTGGTGTGTTTTGGGTCATTGTCCTGTTGCAGCACCCAAGATCGCTTCAGCTTGAGTTGACGAACAGATAGCCGGACATTCTCCTTCAGGATTTTTTGGTAGACAGTAGAATTCATGGTTCCATCTATCACAGCAAGCCTTCCAGGTCCTGAAGCAGCAAAACAACCCCAGACCATCACACTACCACCACCATATTTTACTGTTGGTATGATGTTCTTTTTCTAAAAAGCTGTGTTCCTTTTACGCCAGATGTAACGTGACATTTTCCTTCCAAAAAGTTCAACTTTTGTCTCATCAGTCCACAAGGTATTTTCCCAAAAGTCTTGGCAATCATTGAGATGTTTCTTAGCAAAATTGAGACGAGCCCTAATGTTCTTTTTGCTTAACAGTGGGTTTGCGTCTTGGAAATCTGCCATGCAGGCCGTTTTTACCCAGTCTCTTTCTTATGTTGGAGTCGTGAACACTGACCTTAATTGAGGCAAGTGAGGCCTGCAGTTCTTTAGACGTTGTCCTGGGGTCTTTTGTGACCTCTCGGATGAGTCGTCTCTGCGCTCTTGGGGTAATTTTGCTCGGCCGGCCACTCCTGGGAAGGTTCACCACTGTTCCATGTTTTTGCCATTTGTGGATAATGGCTCTCACTGTGGTTCGCTGGAGTCCCAAAGCTTTAGAAATGGCTTTATAACCTTTACCAGACTGATAGATCTCAATTACTTCTGTTCTCATTTGTTCCTGAATTTCTTTGGATCTTGGCATGATGTCTAGCTTTTGAGGTGCTTTTGGTCTACTTCTCTGTGTCGGGCAGCTCCTATTTAAGTGATTTCTTGATTGAAACAGGTGTGGCAGTAATCAGGCCAGGGGGTGGCTACGGAAATTGAACTCAGGTGTTATACACCACAGTTAGGTTATTTTTTAACAAGGGGGCAATTACTTTTTCACACAGGGCCAGGTTTGGATTTTTTTTCTCCCTAAATAATAAAAACCATCATTTAGAAACTGCATTTTGTGTTTACTTGTGTTATATTTGACTAATGGTTAAATGTGTTTAATGATCAGAAACATTTTGTGTGACATGCAAAAGAATAAGAAATCAGGAAGGGGGCAAATAGTTTTTCACACCACTGTATGTACTATTTTACTACATTAATTGCTTAGCAGAGGCTGTTATCCAAAGTGACTTGCAAAGGAAGCCAACATAATGGAGTAAACATCAGTCTGGGGACTGTTTGGGAAATAACTCTTACACTGTGAAGACTTTCTTTTACATATCCAGTATTGTTTTCCCAAGGTCATTGGTCTTTCAGACAAAAATTGTGCTTTTGTGTATGTGTGGAATGACAAAAAAAAACTCATTGTTTGTGATCATCATTATGGCATAAAAAATGTATTGCTTTTGTTGTAGATTTCAGAGGGTCTAAATCCTTTGCAGAAGACAAGACATTTGATGTGCCAGACAGTGCAAAGATCTCAGAAGAGGAAAATGTGGTATGATGTTTATCCTCCTACATTATATTTACCCATTAGATGATCAAAAAAAAATTTTTGAACAGCCGTGGAAGTAGTATAAAAAGCTACAATTATCGTTTGTAACAGATAAAGGGTGCTATCGTCCTCTTGAACCCGCAGACTATATGCTAGACACCAGGTAAAAGTCCAAATATAATTTATTTTTGAACTATACAGTGCACAAAGCACCCTCCTCTCCACAATACTCAATAATCACAATAACCAATCCTCCACTCCCAGACACGTTGCCACCCTTCCACCCAGCTCAGCTCAACCCTGGGATCTCCCACAGTCCTTTAAATAGTCCTTGACCCGGAAGTTCTTCTGACCCCTCAGTCCATGTGACAATCCAGCACTTCCAGGTCAGGTGAAAACTCCTTTTCTTCATCAGCCCGGAAGCACTTTATTTCTTCCAACCATGTGACTGGGATGTACTTCCGGGCTGTGTGGAAAATAAAAGTCTCTGTACATCCCTACCATGGCGGCCCCGACGTTATCCAGCAGGGCTGTGTATTAAAATTCCAAAGTCCATGATGCCCTGCTGGAATTCGGGGCATTTCCACGTTGCAGGGAGGGCTCCATCTGGCGGCTTGGGGGTCTTGGCTGGGATAAACTGATAGCCATAGTCCACACGTTCTTATCATGATTATACAACCACCAATATCATTAACTTGTTTTTCCTGTCAGTAAAATTATGTGGAAATGTCATTCTTGGGAATATATGTTTGAAACTAGCACCTTAGAGTTCAGTATGGCAGTAGTTTCAGTTTATGTTTTCAATTGTGTTTTGCAGAAGTTGCGGGATACCAGCCAGTATGTGCTATGTGAACTTCAGGCCCTGGAGAATGAACAGAAGCATATTGACAGTAGAGCAGCAGTGGTAGAGACAAAATTGAGACAAATAATGGAGTCAGGTAATAATGATAATAATAATAATAATATGTATACAGCGCTTTTCTCTGTCGATATTTGCTGTTTTTTGCTTTTTGAAATAAATTTAATATAACTTATTTCACTTAATATATTTGTTTTAAAAGATTTTGAATGTCATGCATTAACAGTCTTTTACAATACTGGTTACATATCAGTTCAGTGTTTTAGCAGAATATAGTTTAATCTCATTATCTATGAACACTTAAAATTGAAAAGATGTTAAAATGAAATTATCTCACAGAAAAACTCTGCATTATAATGTGTTTGGGCAACCTATCTTACCACTAGTGATAACAATTACTGTAAGATAATGCACTTGTACTTATTTTTGTTTAATAAGTCATTCTTCAGCTATTGTCATTGTTTTGTCTGTTTATATCTAAGAGATGCAGTAGTAGTAGTAGTAATGTAGGTAGTAGTGTTGTCATGAGTATTCCTTGCTGATGTGGTTGTTATGCCTTTTTAAGCCCAGTAATCCATTCAGCCCATAATAACTAAAGACTGCCAAGAAGAAAGTTGCTGCAGTGGTGGCAAAGTTGACATAAAAAGGCTGTAATATGAACTGTAAAGAAAATTGAAGAAAACACTATTTTGCTTGATTTTGATATTACCAGTCTTCTTCTCGAGTCTCTCTTAACATTCACATAATGGCAGATTTTCCTCTGTTCTTTTTAGTTTTAAGTCCATGGGATCAATTGTTTGTCCATTTTGATGATTGTAATTAGAATTTTTATGCCAAATGAGGTATTTATTTAATAGTTCATCCATAGATCTAACTAAGATTTTGGAATGTCATTCTTCTATAATGTCATAGTTGGTGAATTATAATCTATTGGAGCATTAAAAAAGCATAAATATTATTTGAGAATTTTAGGAGGAGGTATCTTAAAAACCTAATCCATATTTTTTTATTCTGGCCTGAACAAGTCAACCCAAAATCTTTGTTTGTTTGTTTGTTTGTATCTATTCATGAAAATCAGCATATTGTACTTCATTCAGAATATTTTTTTCCAGGTACCAACAAGCTGGAGGAAGAGGAGTTAATCCAAGAGTGGTTCACATTAGTAAATAAAAAAAATGCTCTAATTCGGCGTCAAGATCATCTGCAGTTGCTGTGAGTTTCTCTTGAGTCACACTTAAGTTAATACTTAATCTGTTTTCTCTTTCACCAATATAAGTTGTTTAGTTGGGCTCTAAATATAAAAAAAAAAATAATAAAAAAATGAATCACCAGTCTCCCACATTTTATAACTACCACTATTTTAAAACTGTTAAATTGTATTCATATTTTTCATTAATGTTTAATGGGTCGAAGACTATTGTAATTATGTTAAATTATTAAGAACATTATGTTAATTTATTACGAAAATAAAGTAATACATTTAGAATATTATAGTAACCTTTTAAGAAATATTTTTATAAATAAGTGAACTGCAGATCTATACATATCATTTGCTGAAAGTAATCTGTCTATTTCAATTTTCTCTGCTAGGGAGGAAGAGCAAGACCTGGAGAGAAGATTTGAACTTTTAAACCGTGAACTACGCGCCATGATGGCAATTGAAGGTATTCTAATTTAGGGGCTTGTTAGCCTGGCAGTGTGTTGCAAAGGTTTTACTAAGGGCATTGACAGTACCACAAAAGGTGCACAGAAATGGTTCAGACTATATAAAAAATGAAACATCCATGGAGTACTGAACAACAATCAGGTCTAGTGATTACTAGCCCTCTGAGTTATTTCGATAGCACTCAGTTTAAACAGGATTTGTTAAGGGCTCCAGAAGAATGAGATGGGCACTATTTATTCTATAGCAATCTCCTCCACTAAGTGAATATTTGGCAGTAAACTCATGCAGAATTGTAAACTATTTGAACTGTTTTCTGTTAGAGCAGGTAATGTTTTTTACTAGGTATAATAATGGTCAGAATGAACAGTATTAGTTTCCATGTCCAAATCTGATTTGAGTCTAAGACCCTAATTATTTTTCATGAACATTAATAATGATCGTGATTTATTTTTCCCTGATTAAGACTGGAAGAAAACAGAGGCCCAGCAGCGCAGGGAAGCACTATTGCTTGATGAACTTGTGTCACTTGTTAATAAACGAGATGAGCTGGTCCATGATATGGATGCTAAGGAGAGACGGTGAGGCCTAATGTTTTGTTGTTCTTGAATGATTTCTTAAGAATTTCTTCATTTACTGCACTGTCATTCATCAGCTCAGTTCCATCTACTCAGACATTGTGAAATCTGCTTAAGCATTGTTGCAAATCAGGAGCCAACCAAGGATGGGACAGCAGTTCAGTTTTTTTATTTAGTTTATTCTTTATTTTGCTATCATGAAAGTCAGACTCAGAAAGCTTATACAGACTTGCAGACACAAAATAGTAAAAGAAAAGAAACTAACCATGCAACATTTATTCATAAGCAGTCTAACAGCATCTGTTAAAATTAACTGTAATAGAACTCAGACATAATCTGGGGATACAATGTAAATTTGAAATAGACTTTAAAGATGATCTTTGAAAAAATTAACTGTCAATGAGGGCCGTAAGTAAACACTTTAAAAAGATCCCAGTGCCAAGTGCAGGATGTGGGCTGTAAGTTAGACACCCTTGCTGTAGCTTGTAGTATTTTGCTGTTAGTTTATAATTATTTTCAGTCATCTTCCACCTCCCCAGGAAGATTACTACTCTAAGGATGAAATCTTCGCAGAATAAGTAAACTTTTGCCTCCAAATCTGTCACAGAAAGACAGAGGTCACCCTAAGTAGATCACAAAAAACATCACAGACATATAATAATATTCAAAACAACAATATTAGGAATAATAATAATAAGTCATTGTTGCAATAAAAATATAAAATTATAATGTAGGATGTACATTTGCACAAAAGTGGCTCATTGTATGTAGACAATTTTAAGTACAAAATAAGTCAACTAGTCAAACTTACTCTGTAATCAGTCATATCCTTTAATGTGAGAAGATGAATCACCGTTTAGTAGCAGCAACGACATTTGCAGCTAATCGGATAATTGTGTGACTCAATTAGAGATGCCATCTGAGACAGCACCATCCAAGAATACAAGTTGCTGGTCTAAATGTTGTTTTGATGGCAGACATAAACCACTTTGACCATGTCAGTAATCAACAACTAACAGAGAAATACAGACTGCCCAGAGGTGAAATAATAATCCTTCTTGATCTGGTGCAGGACAAACTGGAAAGAGGAATACACCAGAATTTTCCCCTCAGTCCCACTGTACAGCATCTTACACTTTTCCATTTCTACGCCACTGGTGGATTCCTGCAGACCATTGGTGATGCACATGGCCTCAGCAAGGCTACTGTGTCTAAATCTGTGCATGCAGTGGCCAGATTACTATTGCACCATGCATTTGGGTTCAAATCCCACTTCTGACCCTGAGTAACCATGAGTGAGGTCCCTTCACTTGCCTGTTCTCCAACTGCAAAAACAAAAGAAATGAAACCAATTGTATTTCAGATGTTTTAAGTCACCTTGGAAAAAAGCAACAGCCAAGTAAATAAAAGTAATAGTAAAAGTGACCTGTACAACACTTAAATTGGTTTTCATGGCATTGCCGGCATACCTGGCAGTGGATGGAATGCTCATCCCTATTTCTATTCCCTACTTCTTGAATCCCATCTCTGCCTCTTGAAATGGGTTCTTGGTGCTAAATGTTCAGGTGAAGTGCAACCAGTCATCAGGGTCTTTCTACAGATGTTGTGGTCAAGCAGCCTGGAAGTACATAAGATACTCATATCTGGTTCAACTTGGGAGCAATCTGGGCATAAGGAAGATGCAATTCTGGTGCCTGCTTAAGTCCAGAGGTGCTTCCATGACTGTTTAAAAATAATACAGTAAAACCTCAATTATCCGCCACTTGATTAACAGTCATTCTCTGTTAACTGTCAGGGCCAAAAAAAAGTGTACGCCATCACCTACATATTACTGTACTGCTACTGCCATGTGGTATGCTATGAGCTATGCTGTACATTGGAACAACTGTACCTTCTGCTAGCACAAAGTGTTCTTCCCCAGCACCACATGTTTTTTGAAATGAAATCAATCATTTTGAAATCAAAGTGTCAGTTATGTACCTTAGTTTTAATAGTGTTTCGTAGCTCTTCTCTTTTATTATAATTAATCTGTTATATATTATCATGGCTGATAATACTAAGCGTGTGGTGTTGGAATTGTCACAAAAAACTGAAATTATTACACGTTTACAAAATGGCAAAAGTGCTTCAAATATTGCTTCAGTTTACGGAGTAGGAAGAACAACAGTGAATGATATAAAGTATGATGCTGACAGAATTGAAAAACGTGTTGAAAATGGACTGTAATGATAATGTAATAATATTAATGTTCTCCTGAATAATATATTCTGTTATATTATTTTTTGCTAATATATTGTGACGTGCAGGCAGCTTGTAATGTGTTGCTGGGTAGGCTTCTGTTCTGTAAGGGGCAGGCACGTCTATTAGGAGATGAGTGACAGGAGAAATCAGGAGAAAAAGGAAGTTGCAGCTGGGCAAAGTTTTGAGTACAGAGTCAGGCCAAAATAAGCAGGAGTGTTTGCTGTATAAAGAAAAAAGATATGTGAGTGGCAGGAGATAAACTGATTGGTAGGGAAAACTTTCTTTAATTGTCTTGGAGGTGTGCTCCATAACCTAGATAATGGAGTATAAGACAGGGCACCAAGACTCCAAGTAAAACGTAGAAAACTTCAGTACCTCTGAGTTGTGTTTCCTTATTATGGTGATTGTTACAATATTATATGAATTAATTCATTTGTTGATACTCATATTTTATTTTATAAATAAACTAGCCATTCCCTGTGGCTTCACCTGTGTATTAGTGAAACAGGACAGTGAGGAGGGCCCTGCCCAACTCTCTGCTCCTGACGTCACTCTTCCCCCTCCCCTTGGCCCGCAGTCTCTTTCTGACTCTTAGCACGAATATATCACTCCTGCAAGCAAACTATGATTCTTAATGCAATGAGACACGTCGCAAAATCAATCGGAATGTTCAAGCAAATTATAGAAAAAAAAGATCTAAATCCGTTAAGTAGTTCTCTCGTTCGCTAACTAAGCGGAGTTAAGGTTATGCCCCAAGGCAGATGTGTGAGTGAGGAGGGCTCGCACCCCCTCCCCACAGCCCAATGAGTCTCTGTCAAATTCAAGCTAACAGATCGGTACCGCAAGCGAACTATAATACTGCGCAATCAGAAAGTCGCAAAATCAATGGAATGTTCAAGCAAATTATAGAAAAAAATCTGATCTAAATTGTTAAGTAGTTCTCACGTGAAAACCAGACAGACATACAAACGGACCACAAAATTTTCAAAACCGTTTCTTAGCGAGCACCTATGGGTCAAGGGTAACCTACACTCCAAATTTCAAGTCCCAGGTCCTCATGGTTCGGGAGATTTCATGATGAATGAGTCAGTGGTATTTGGCTTTTATATACATAGATATGACTACTCGCTAATCTACAGTATCCTCCATCCATCTGTTATCCAACCCACTATATCCTAACTACAGGGTCACGGGGGTCTGCTGGAGCCAATCGCAGCCAACACAGGGTGCAAGCCAGGAAACAAACCCCGGGCAGGGTGCCAGCCCACTGCAGATCTACAGTATATCATTTTTAAAGATGCTGTTCTATTATCTGTCTTTTCTCTTATCCGTCATGGCCTTGGTCCCAATCCCAGACAGATAATCAAGGTTTTACTGTACTTCTTTATTTTGTGCCGCCACTTTAATAAGATGATTTAAATCTTCTTTTGTGAATTGTTGTTTCCATTTCTTATCGTTGCTCACCATTGTTCAATTTTGCAAAGAAGTCGTATAACGTTTTGAGCCCATTTGTAGATGTTTGGACTAATAAGTAAAACTAATCTGAATCCATTTTATTTTGTGAATTTTTTTGTGCTTTAATTGATTTAATTTTTTTACATTTGCACATGTATGTTGTTTCAATATAACATATATTTAACTATTTAAATACTGTATACTGTATGGGATTAATGTTCCTGTTATCGATAATCTGACATCGACACTGGTGAAAAGCCAACAAATAAGCATTTTAACCTCATTCATGAAATGTCAAATAACAAAAGGCTTTGGGAAACACTCGGAAAACTCACTCGTTCTTTACTTACAAGTTCATTATCTTGTTTGTTATTCACTATGATTGATAGCTGAGACACTTTTGTATGGTTCAAAATAATACAGAATTCTTCATTCTTATACCTTGTATGTCCTTTATTCGTATTAGTCATATTCTGATCAATACATATCAATTTTTTGATTTTCTGAAGTAGCTTGACCTCCAGTTACAACCAGTATTTATTTTAAAAAACTACTTTAACATTACACATACTTGTCTAATGAAAAAGTAGTTTTTCTCTGACTCAGTAATGATATGTAGAATTTGAGTGTAAAGTCAAGGAAAAGACAAATGTTATAACTTTTATTTACTTGCTGAGAAATGCTGTTATGTATTCTGAGTACAATTATGCATCTTGGAATGCATTACACTTTTTACGCTCAAAAAATGAGCACTTTTGTTTCTGTAATTTGTTTATTTGTGCATAAATTATTTTTCTTAACAGAGCACTGGAAGAAGATGCCCGCTTGGAGAGGGGTTTGGAGCAAAGGAGGAGAAAATACAGCCGTAAAGAGAAGTGTTTGATTCAGTGATGGAGGATAAAAAATAAGATACAATATTATAGACTGAAAGTGCTCAACACATACAGAGAAATTAATGGCTTTATTTTCATACGGAGTAAATTGTAACGAGAAATTTGCTCATCAGACAGTAAGCCTGAAGTGATCAAAAGTAATGTGATCTAAAAACATGCCATAACTTTACATTATATTTTTATGTTCTTCCTCTTAAGCTGCATGTAATTGAAGATTTGAGTTTTAAGTTTGTTTGGGCTTTTTTGTGCTTTGATATACTTGAACCTAAAGTTATTTTTTCTTGCTGTATATAGAAAGTTTTCTCCCTTTAATACTAAGGGGGGCATTTGTATAGCTAAAGCAAAATATTCTAATAGAACACTGAGTCAAAGAATTTCAGGGAGGATATAAATTATTGGAATATCAAGCAAAAGGAAAGTTGGAGTTACATATGCCGTAAGAAGAGTCTAAACTGATGCCTGTTAAAAATGCTAAAACAGGATTCCATCCTTTTCCCCCGATTTCTTTAAAAACTTTAATTCATGTTAAATTAAAATAACTGTTGGCTGAATATACTGTAAATATATTTGCCTGTATTCATCAGCAGCTACATACAGCAGGCTTAAACAGAGCAGTTTTTATTTATGTTCAGTATTTCTTTCATTCTTCATCAGTATCAAACATAATTTATGCAATGGAATGCCTTATTAAAGGCCACAATCAATTTCAAACTCTTTCTTGGCATTAGGCTGTGCTTTATTAGGATACAAAGTTTGGTTTTTGCCAGGGGGCCAGTGTTTGAAATAAGGGGCACTTAGCTATTTGATGCTAGCAGACTTGCTCAAAATCATAAGCAAAAGAAATGCTTTGTCTTTGAAAGTCAACTAGACAGCTGCATTTGGCACAGTGTTTTTTTAATAAATGATGTGTATAATTTGACCGACGTTCATTAGAAACGCAACCAGTTTGTGGGAAAATGACATCAAATTGCCTTATTCTTGTTAATATAGAACATTGTAATATGCCTCTTGTATCTCCACTACTATACTAAGTTATGCTAAGTTTTAACTCTGCACATGTTACTGTAAGTTAGCTTCTGTTTCCTTTTTTTTTTTTTTTTTTTTTTTTTAAAAACAATATAGTTATTTTTGTGAAAAATAATAATATTGAGCAGCTAGGTCTCCATAAAAAGCACCAGTAAGAAAGCAACTGTTTTTCTGGCTGTAGTTCATTTTGAGTATTTTACAGTTATATTGTTGTTGGAACACAGGCCACAATGGGCCTAGACTATTCAATGGATACAGGCTTCAATAAAAACTGTTAAATAAATGGTAATACCTTCAGAGCAATAAACCTATTGCTTAATTAAGCTTTTTTTAAATATATATTTTCTACAAACCATGTGGAATGGGCAACTTTCACATACCATGTATCTTTTACTATTTTTTGTAGTGTCTTCTCACTTTGCAGGAAATGTATATAGCACAAGTTGTGTTTTATAATTTAAAGTAAATATATACTGTTATTTGTCAACTTATTTATTTATTTAAAGTTCCTTTTCTGTTTAAAATATTTTCTAAAGGATGATAAGCAGAAGGCTAACGCAGGTATAAAGGAGAACAGTTAGCTTTCCTTGTTGCAATCTATGGAGCTTCATTAAGAAAGAAGCAAAAGCCAAATTCTCATTAGTACATGGAATACATTCATGGTATTACAGAAACTCACAGATATCATACAAATTACATTTCAAACTTATTTTGTATCTGTGTAGCATAAAACAAAAACAAGGGCTCTAAATGAGAAATGACCTTAATGTGAAAAATGGATTAAGGCACTACAGCACAATATCCTTGCTGAATTAAAACACCTGTTACAGTATGTCATTCAGTCCATGCAAGACAATGTATTCCAGGTATAAATTTGAAAGTAGTGGGTTAATAGAAATAATACAGTATTCTCATTAATTATGTCTGTAATTAAAAATGCTTGTAAAACTAAATGTTTATCAATGCATGTGTGTTTGTGTGTGTGTGAGAGAGACAAACAGCAAGAGAGAGGGATATATACATAAACATATACATAAATGGATATATATAGGGTACACTCATTTCAATTAATTTTTGTATAGGCCTAGAGTACTGTAAAAAGTTTATAGCTAAAGTACAAATTACATAATGCACACACATAAAGCTATTGCTTCTATAAATGCTATATCTGTAGATACTGGACACAGGGCATGGACCCTAGCCTGTTTATATTGTTCCCTGTCTCTCTGTGGGTTGTACAGTTGGTGTCCAGTTTTTTTTCTCCAAGGATATGAAGTCTGAATTATTTGATAATATTAGATGGCTTTGAATGAGTGATTCTGGGTGTGTAAGTGTGTCTCTGTGAGCAAGCGTGTCCTGTAACAAACTGGAGCTCTCTTCAGGGCTGGTTCCTATCTTGCTCCCATTACTGCCAGGATTCTATCTATTGTATGTTTCTTCCTGCACAAATACGTAGGAAATCCCTAGTGGTTTAGATAGAAAGAGAAAATATAACATACCATTGTATCAGTTTGGTCAAAACATTTGGTTTTCTCCTGCCTCTTTTTGTTTTAATTTATGTTTTCATAAATAAGAGTGTGTTTCAGAGTAGCAGCAAGTCTGTTTCAAACTGTATGGATGTTTTTTCTCACCATTTTCCTCTGTGAATAATTTACTTTGTCCATGTATGCTGCGAGTCTACTGCTGATCAGTGATAAGAAAATGTATTTTTTTGCTGCTTAAAATAATTTTTAGGAGTTTTTTTTACTGACGTTCTTTATATTTATAACTTTTTTTTATCACAAAGCAAACTAAATTGACATTTCTTTTGAAAAGCCAACAGTAAACTAAACAACATTGTCTGCTCTTTTCCCAAGCACATTGAATGTTACATGAGTACATTTCGTTATAGCTATTTTAGATGGTGTTGATTAAATGCTCTGTTTATGCCTGCTGATCCAAAAGAACCCAAGACAAAGACAAACTGGTGCTGCCAGTCACAATATCACATAAAGCTGCTTCCCCTACAAATCAACCATCTCTTTTGCACAGCTTGCTGTGCATTAGTTATCGGTTTGTTTTCCCAGAAGCTCAAGTGGCTGCATTAGCAACACAGAATGTTCAAGTCAGAAAACTGTAAATTATAAATCTATTTCTATTTGATTGACCCTAAATAGCAAATTTTGAGATTTACCTCTTAAAAATGATGTGGAATAAAATATTATTTATTATATTGCTTATTTAATAAAGACGCAGAACTCCAAGCATTTTCAAAGCAATTCCCAAGGATAATAGATTCTTTACAAGTTTATTTGATGCTTTTATTGTTGTATTTAATTTTTTGGGTTTTTTTTTTATTATTTTTCTTTCAGAATGGTTTTATGCATCCTGATTTTCTTTTCTTTCTGTGCTTACAATAACTACAATTTTTACATAGTTTTACACTTCATTGTAAGGTTTTCTGTTGTTTGAACATGTGAACAGTGGCACAGTCTGTAAAATATGACAAAGGTGTGTATTTATAAATACAGTGCAACAGTAAACCTTTAATTATCTTCATAATTTCATAGCATTTTTGCACATTAACTAGTAAGTGCTGCCATTAGTGAAAAATGGGCAAACCATTTTTTTTGTCATTATAAAATATTATTATCCTTATTTTGTTTTTATTGTATCAGAAATGGTACGCTGCGCTGAGATTGTCAAAAAGAAACTCTCTGCTGGAAAGGTCAGAAACCTTCTAGACATAGGGCCTCCACAGCATATTTTAAAGCAAAAAGGTGGCTTGCCGCTCCACATGTTCATTTGTTTCCTCAGTAAATATCTCATTTTAAGTTTTCAGTATTCATTGTAAAAGTGTTAGTCAATAGCTTTGTTAAAGTGTCATTTAAAACTATTTTCCCATTCTTTGTAATCAAATTAAAAAGGATCAGATATCAAGCTCAGCATTGTTTTGTGTATGTAATCCTAACACTTTAGGGGTGTGGAACTACACAAACAGCACAGGCACACAAGATTAAGTTTTCTTCTGACTAGGGACTGTAAAACATTTTTTGAATATTCACATTTAGCATCATTAGTTGACTGCATTCAGTGCAGCCTGTTGGACTTGTTTCTGGTTACCTAAAGTACATGACCTGACTTTAGTTAGAAATATATGCCTCTAGCCATGCAGCTGTGTACCATTTACTGAAACAGTCAAGTCTAAAGATGTCAAATAACAGCTATTCTGGCAGTGGAAAGACATATCAGGCTAAATAACAAATATTTTATACTCCGTAGTTGTTAAAATTGCAGTATTATTTACAATCTTGTGTGCAATATTACAGAGATCCACATGACCATGTGCTCAGAAAATTTATTTTGTTTCCAAAATGTAACGTTCATCATTTACTATAAGGATGCCTGCATATTAAAATATTTGGTCTTTGTCTTTTTATTTTTGTGGGTTTCTTTTTCCCTCTCTCTCTTCATTCTTCTGTGTATAAGGCAACATGTTCAGAATTGTGATACTAACATCAACATATTACTTAAATGTAGTTTCCTCAGTTCTAAGCACAGTGCAAGTTCAGCAGGCGCCTCCTGTTTGGTAGTTGTTCTGCTTTGATCTAATGACTAGACACTTGAGTTCCTAATTCATACAGATAATTCAGATAGCTGGTACATGATTGGCTTTCTTTATAGGGCAGGACTTACATGTAAGAACAAGTTAAGCCGTTCTGATCTCACTGAATCTTGTTGTTTGTATTAGGAAGTAAATAATTCCATAGGAATTTGCAGATTTGTAGATTTCTTCGAATCGATTGTAATTATTTTCTGTTGCCAAGCATTTCCTGTTTTGGAAGTTTTTTGTGCACTGCAATTATTTGCATTTGTTTCACACTGTTACTGTATATTGCATTTACTGCCAAATAGATTGTTTTACTGCATTTGTCTTTTTGGGTTCAATTTACTCCAGGTGGAATAAACAGGATGTTAAAAAGTTTGAGATATGGTTTCAATATGAGCCAATATAAGCTGTAACCTCCAATTGCTAAACCATTTTTATAGAGACTGAACTGTGGTACGAGTTAACCTTTCTTAATGCAAATTCTGTTTTCTGTTTAAAAGCACTGTGGATATTATATGCAATAAGTTTTGCTGTTTTACTACTAACTGGATTTGCACTATTTGTAAAGTTCACACATGGGAATAAAGCCATTTTGAACACTTGAAACGTATGACTCCTTTTCATTTGAACCCCATACACCATACTGAACAAACTGTGGTTTCAACCAAGACATCACCAGCGAGCCCACTCTCAATTATTCTGATTGCATCACAACCCTACAATCAAATCCACTTAAAAAGAAGGTACAGTAATTTTTTTTTTCAAATCTCAAGTTGTTAGTCACCTCCATGTACAGTATATGACTGTTTCTTTATTACAGCATATTTTAAAGAATGGATCTGGCTGGATTTTTTTTATATAGAGGAGAGTCCAACAGAAAAACTATACCAAAATGTGTCTTTAGTTTAATAGACAAGGTTATTAAGCATGCAGTCTGTGAAGGAATACTTCGGACAGAAACAAATACTGTAAGTACATTTATTGTAAAATATGAAAACAATTAATATACACAAAGTAATAATATGTTATGGAAGGAGTATGTTGAAAGACTTTTGCTTATTTTCAAGGCAAATACCTACAATCGGTGTACTTCTTATTAGACTGAGGCTTTTTTCCAACTTTAGAGATACAGTTGGTTCGATTTTGTTTGCTTTTCCAATTGGAACACAAGCAGGTGAAGTGGCTTGCTCATGGTCACACAGTGTTAGGAGAAGGATTTGAATCCACACCCTCAGGGCTTGTGGCCCATAGTCCAAACCACTACAGCATGCAGCCTGCTTGAGTTACCTGTGTTTTTGAAATAAGAAATTCTGTTTTTTTAATATCAGAAGTAAGTTTCCATGCCTTGTTTACATTTTGTAATCCTATTTTGAAACATTTTTGCCACCATTTGGGTTATTGCTGGTGTGGATATTTAGTCTTCCTGTTGCTGGGGCCACTGCAGTTTGTGGACAGGATTACAGAGGTTATAATCCGAAAACTAATTTGTAAAACATCAATAGTGTTGGCATGAATCTCCATCCATCACAGGCTACATTTACAGTGGATATTTCAGATGCAGACTCTGGTGATGAGTAGAGAGCCTTTGTGTAGAAATTCTGGGCAACATCTACAGTATCTGCTACAGATGTGTATAGTCACAGATTAAGATATGTGCTTCACTAATAGTTCATTTATTTAATTGTGTCCAAAATATTCATCCATACTAATCTTATGGTATGAAGACATTTATTATCCCCGTTACATTTTCAACCAAGCAAGAAATCAGAGATGGAGTTGAACTGGCAGCCTTGTGATAACAACCCAAATGCACCAGTCACTACACCACATTATTTGCCTGTTTTGGTGTAAATGATTTAAACAAAACTTAAACAAAATTGTCATCATTATTAATAGGCTGAAATTGTAGCTAAAAATTTTATTCAGCTTATACGTTAAAACAAAAGGATTAACCAAATTTTTAGTCAAAGATGCTGCCCTAAAATCAACTTTAAAGTTCCCTTTTGTAAATGCTATGTTCGGACTCTGTATATAAATATAAAATAATGCCCCAATATCTAATACCGACATGGGTGAACATGACAGAGACACGCTTAACACAGCAGGTGTGCATGCAGCCCATGGCACACCATGGAGACAATGCCCAGAACACAAAATGTAAATCAATTGACAACATGAATGATTCCCACACATTAAAAAAGTACATGAATAGTCCTCAAACTGTGTCAGAATGTTGACAACACCTGGAAGCTCAAGCCAAACAATAGTTTGGGATGTAAAGTTAACATTTAGTATAACAATCAGGCTTAATATAGTTGGGCAGTTCCTAAGTTAAATTTTGTGAAGATTGGCCCAAACACAGACAGGCGGATACCGATGGTTCAACAACCAACACACGTTTATTCATATTCTATATACAAGTATCCAAAACACACAACCCAGTGCCCCTGCACCAATCACCCATCAAGTCCAGGCCTCTCAAAATGCCTTTACTCTTTACCGCCTCCACTCCTCTCCTCTCCTTCAGGCTTCGTCCTCTTCCACCTGACTCCAGTTATCGAATGGAGGGAGGTGGCCCCTTTTATCTTCACCCGGACGAGCTCCAGGTGCCTCCCAATGACCTTCTTCTTGTACTCCCTGGTGTGGCGGAAGAGCTGGCTGTGCACCCAGAAGTACTGAGGACCAGGGCTCTCCAGGCATTCAGGCGACCCCTGGCAGTAACCACGGGCCCCTATAGGGTTGAGCTTCCATGCTCCTTTCCATGCTCCTTTCCCGTGGTCCCCATAGCCACCAGGGCGGTCGCCCCATCGTCTTTCAGAGGAGGCGTAATCCCTCCTTTAGTCCTTCGGGGCATCCTGGCTTGGTACCGCCCTCAGCCGCTCGCCACAATTTAAATAAGTTTGTTCATTATGATGAGGATAAAGTTGTGAACACACACTGAGGTACATGATGCTACGATGAAAAGTATTTTTGGAGACGACTTTGACATGTTTTAGATTACAGAGTCCATTTTATGACTCTGGAACTTTTCAACCACAGGCATACATTTGTCTAACCTATTTACTCGTGTACCAAGCACCCTCGTGTAAGACGTGCACCCTAATTTTTACAAAGAAAATCGCGAAAATCATTTTGCCCTGTGTAGAATGCGCGTTGTGATTGTATAGGAAGCGTTTAGAGAGAGAGAGAGCGCGAGCGAGCGAGAAAGAAAGTGCAAGCGAGAGATATATATATATATATAGACTGAGTATACTTTATACATAAAATATATGGTGTTGTACCTTACATAACTGAATAACCTTTATGGCACAATAACAATTCAATACATTTATGGTCACTACAGTATTTGGTTTTATTAATCTTCCTGTGGGAAAAAGTCTGACTCGCATAAATAAGTAGAGCCGAATAATGCAGTCAAACAGCTTTTGAATTCAGCCGAGTGAAAAATGACGGCTGTCTGATTAACTGTGATTTTAGTTCCTTCTTTCTCTTTCTCAGATCACTTTTTGGAAGGAAGTCAGTTTCGTAGTTTTTATAAACAGTTCGAAAATGCCTTTCCACATTTTCCTTCTTTGGAACAGCAATGATAGATTGGCAAATCAGACAAACTCACTTTGATTGTGACATTGTGAGAAAAAAAATCCTCTTCATATTCCACATGCAGCCCATACCCTCCCCAAACAATTTTTTTTAAATCCCTTCTTTAGTCAATATAAATTGGAAGGCTAACTACATCATAGCCGGAGTTTTGCAGTAGCTTGCGTATTTGATCGTGCAAGCGGTATGACCGCTGTGTTAGAAGAAAAGAGATCTCAGACTGGCTGTCCTGTATGTCAATCAAGTGGCAAATGCCATAGGGAGGATATATGATAAACTAAGGTTTAAAAAAAATTTTTTTTAAATGCAACGCGATCGACCTGCACTACCTTTGCCGGTCGATCGCGATCGACGCATTGGGCACCCCTGTACTACAACATACTTGCTGTTCATCGAGTCATTACTGATCAAGCTTGAACCCCTGTCTATCTGGTGAGGCTCTCTCACTTCTCCAACTCTTAATTATATTCTACCATCTCTTTGTCCTCCTTTCAAACCTTCACCTCACCTCTCCCCACCACCTTTGGGTTTATGTAAATCCTTTGACTGAAGCAGAAATTACCTTTTACAGTAACCTCTGTTATTCCTACACCACAGAGCCCTCTGTTAGACTTTAAAAAGCCAGGTCTGTCAGGTAGTTATCCATTTATAAAGGGGCACCATAGTGCCACTACTCTTAAGACACATACCATATCTGTCTTTTAGCAGCTGGGGAGGTACTTACTACCCACTTATGTGGACAGCCTCTCCTGATAAGGAACGTATGCGGCCATCTCTTAGGTAGAAGATCAGGGTCTCTGGCCCCTTTGCCTGGTATTTTTGATTTCCTCCAAAATAGCAATATCCCAAAGTCATTCATCATTGCTATCATCACTGGTTTAACTGCCATTTTTGGGTTTCAAGTTAGCCAATAATCCCCAAATCATCTTCCTCCTCTGCTTCCTTTACGTGAGACCTATTCTTCCTACCAGGTATCCTCAGTCCTATTACTATCAAGTCACTATGTTCCTTTCATTGGTTTTTCAGAATTTTCCACAATCTTCCTTTTGGCCTCTTCCTCTCCACTTTGATTTTGGTGAACTTTTTCACCTTAATCTTTTTCTCCTCAGCACAAGTCTTTCTGTTCACTAAGCATTCATCTTTCTGTCACTCCATGACACTCCACACAGCTATCTGATTATTCTGTGCACTAATCTTTGCTGCTTTGTTTCATGTTCCAACTCCATTTGCCATGTTTTACCTTCATAAAACATACTACTCCTCCTTACACAGCTTTCATAGGAGTTCTCTTCATCATAATCCATAATAAAGCAGAGGAGGCTATAATATAAGAAATGGGTTTATTATAAAAAAAAGGAACACAGAATGTCTCAGGGTATTTGGAGATTACAGAATACAAGAAAACCACTGGGATGAGAGAGGTCTGCGGTGAGGTGTGATTTTAAATAAATAATTTAATAAAAGTGCTCAGGGTTCAGAGGAGTGTGGGTGTGTCTGGTAGGATGGTGGATTGTAAAATGTACATACGGTAATATTTTACATTATATATAAATGCAAAAACTTTAAATGTGTTAGCTTGGTCTTACTTATAAGAAAATCATAATTGTTTTATTGATCGCATTTACTTGCCCCAAGTGATTTAAACATGAACAGATATAGCATAGCTACAATAGCCACCTCTGTACTTGTTTTCTATAGTTTGTAATTTTGTGAGCTTTAATACTAAATTATGGAGATTGTTTCAAACTGCATGCTATATCTGATAAAAGGTAGCCATTCCACTGTAGATTGTTTGATAGATAGATGGATTATGCTTTCTTTTATGTATCTATCACATATCTGAGAGATCTGCTGCCACAGTCTTAAAAGTTCATTGCATCATTTTCTTGATAGCTTAACTGTGATCATTTTTGAGATGAACTACCATTGTGGTGACCTATTCCACAAAGAAGTATATTTTGGGTTTTATTACATAAATTAGTTGTATTCTCTCATTTGTTAACTGCCCTGACTGCCTGCAGCTGCTCAATGTTTTCAGTCCATGTCTTGTCTTTTCGCTGTTACTCCATTCTGTTATTTTTATGAACTTTGCATGTTTTTTATCAAACAGCATTCTCAATGGTGTCAGCAGGAAGTACATATCCGTATGCAGTGACCTCAAATTTATCTTTTTTTTTAAAGAGGGAAGTGACAACTAGACATATGATTAAGAAATTTATTGAAACTGTGAAGAAATTCTTGAGTAACACACCCTCTGTAAATGTCAAAACTAGTGCACATTATTTTTTTGTTTGTTTGTTTTGTTTTTTCCAGCATCTCACAATATTTTGTAAAATGACCTGTGTTCAACAGGCAATCTATGGTTCCCATCATGTACGCGATGCAACCAAGGGCAATTTTCTATGCTGTGGTGTGCTGGGCTGGTAACATCACTTCATCAGAGGCCCATCAACAAGCTGATTAAAAGGGGAGACTCAGTTATAGGACACACTCTGGACCCTCCGGAGGTCATAGCAAAGGAGTGAATTAAAGCAAAACTGAGTGCCTTTATGAACAATGCTGCACATTCCTCTCTCTGACACACTAACACTGAAGATTTTCAGCCAACAAATTCTTCAGCAGAAGTGTGTCAAGAAACACTACTGGGGCTCCTTTATACCAACATGCCTGTATAATGCCTAAGTGGCACTGTGACTGGGACTGCCAAGTCAGACGTTTTCTTTCTTTTGTAATTTCTTCTTTGTTCAGACCAAAGTGTGTGTGTTTTTATTTATTTATTTATTTATTTCTCTACCTAGTTATGTATTTATTTATTTAAAGAGCCTCTATAAAAAGCCAAATTTCATCCTGGGGACAAATAAAGTTCTGTCTATCTGTGCTGCCAGGATAAGCACTGGACTCTGGAGAGCAGATATGAAAATGTTGTTTCACAGATAGTGAATCCAAAATATGAGTTTTTGATGGATAATATCAGTTTTTTTACACGCAGATTTTCAATTTTTGCCAGTTTTAGTGCAATTTTTTATTCAAAGCATATTTTGTAGGAAGCTGTGCTGAACTGAACAAAGCTAAAAAAAAAAACAAATTATTCACATGTAGCTTTTTTCAGCTTTAATTAATGTGACATAACAATGTCCCACCTACCTGTTGTTACGTTCATGTTGGATTGTCCTTCATTCCAATCAGACAGGATTTGTATCTTTAAGTGGTCGAGACATGTGATTTGAGCTATAGTGCTGAAACAAAAGGACAGTCCATTTTAACACTGGTCAATAACAAGGAAAACTGAACAGAAAAAGCACAAAAGCCAAAACACTAAACTAAATTTCAGAGTTCCAAATCACAATTTAATGACCATGTAATTTTGATTTTTTTTTTTAATTTGAGTCTTGCCTATTAATTTCTTAAAGTTCGGAAACTTACTTATGCAAGAAGCTATCAAAATGTGTATAGCAAGGCTGCGAACATGTATCACAAAACAAGTGATCACTATGCATCACGGCAACCAGACACAAAAAATGGCAATGCTCTTGAACAAGCAAAAACGCAGATGACACCAAAATAAAGATGAGGAATAATGAAAACAAAAATAAGAATTACAGTCAGATAATGAAATAAAGCTAAACAAAAATGGTTCTAACTCCTAGCACTTGACACATTAAATTTTTCAAAATAAAACTTACATTCATCAGGTTAACTTCTTAATTAAGAGGTTAATTCATAAAGACATATTATGTTGATGTAATATATGCTTCTACACTTGTCATTTCTACCATGCATATAATTTGTGATTTGAATAAGGATCTGCCCCATATACTGCCATTTATAACTGTTTTCCATGATTTTGCTGGGCTCCTTCCCTGGTTTTTGTTTTGCTTATTGTCTTTTATTTATGTTATTTACCTCTGTAAATGGCAGGCATTGTGTTGTAATAGTTAAATGTTTGGAGTTCAAACCCCACTTCTGACACTGTGTGCAAGTCACTTTACCTGCCTGTGTTCCAATTTGAATGACAAAACAAATGTATCCGATTGTATCTCAGATGTTGTAAGTTGTCTTGGATAAAGGTGTTGGCCAAGTAATACATTATTTTTGTTTACCAGTTTCTTGTATTATGTAATGTTTTGCATTACATTTTGTTAATCATTTTATAACTTTCTTCTGTTGCTATTGTAAGTGTTCTCTGTCTTGCTTTTTCTTTTCCCTGTTTATGTGCCTGCTGCCCGAGTCCTCTAAGAGGTTAGAAAGGCCTACATTAACAGCTGGTGCATTGAAAAATGTTTTCTGTGTCGTGGACAGAACTAGTTTCATCTAAGCTTTAAAGTTTTCCTTAGTAGTGAGCCAGAGGTAGCTGTTATTGAGTACTGTTGAACAGTGAGCAACATTTCAATGACCTACTGCATTATACAGCAAGAGAGTAAAAGGTTTAATTTTGATTCTGAATCTGAAAAGTCAGTTTTATATTGCCAATACTGTGTATGCAATCATTAAGAGAGTACACTTCTGGCACTTAAAAACTGTGGATCAGTTCAGTGCAATTCATGTCAAAAAGTCCTTCTTCTTCTTTTGGCTGCTTCCGTTAGGGGTTGCCACAACTGATCATCTTCTTCCATATCTTTCTGTCCTCTGCATCTTGTTCTGTTACACCCATCACCTACATGTCCTCTCTCACCACATCCATAAACCTTCGCTCAGGCCTTCCTCTTTTCCTCTTTCCTGGCAGCTCTATCCTTAGCATCTTTCTCCTAATATACCCAGCATCTCTCCTCTGCACATGTCCAAACCAACACAATCTTGCCTCTCTGACTTTGTTTCCCAACCATCCAACTTGAGCTGACTCTCTAATGTACTCATTTCTAATCCTATCCATCCTCGTCACACCCAGTGCAAATCTTAGCATCTTTAACTCTGCCACCCCCAGTTCTGTCTCCTGCTTTCTGGTCAGTGCCACCATCTTCAACCCATATAACATAGCTGGTCTCACTACCGTCCTGCATACCTTCCCTTTCACTCCTGCTGATACCCGTCTGTCACAAATCACTCCTGACACTCTTCTCCACCCATTCCACCCTGCCTTAACTCTCTTTTTCACCTCTCTTCCACAATCCCCGTTACTCTGTACTGCTGATCCCAAGTATTTAAACTCATCCACCTTCTCCAACTCTACTCCCTGCATCCTCACCATTCCACTGACCTCCCTCTCATTTACACACATGTATTCTGTCTTGTTCCTGCTGACCTTCACTCCTCTCCTCTCTAGAGCATATCTCTACCTCTCCAGGGTCGCCTCAACCTGCTCCCTACTATCGCTACAGATCACAATGTCATCAGCAAACATCATAGTCCACAGGGACTCCTGCCTAATTTCATATGTCAACCTGTCCATCACCATTGCAAATAAGAAAGGGCTCAGAGCCGATCCCTGATGTAATCCGACCTCCAACTTGAATGCATCTGTCACTCCTACTGCAGACCTCACCACTGTCACACTTCCCTCATACATATCCTGTACAACTCTTACGTACTTCTCTGCCACTCCTGGCTTCCTCATACAATACCACAACTCCTCTCGAGGCACCCTGCCATATACTGACTCCAGGTCCAAAGAGATGCAATGCAACTCCTTCTGGCCTTCTGTAATCTTCTCCATCAACATCCTCAGAGCAAACATTGCATCTGTGGTGCTCTTTCTTGTCAAAAAACCATACTGCTGCTCACTAATCATCACCTCACTTCTTAACTTAGCTTCCACTACTCTTTCCCATAACTTCATGCTGTGGCTAATCAATTTTATCCCCCCATAGTTACTGTAGTCCTGTACATCTCCCTTATTCATAAATATTGGCACCAGTACACTTCTTCTTCACTCCTAAGGCATCCTCTCACTTTCCAAGATTCCATTAAACAATCTGGTTAAAAACTCCACTACCATCTCTCCTAAACACATACATGCTTCCATAGGTATGTCATTTGGACCAACGGCCTTTCCATTTTTCATCCTGTTCATAGCTGTCCTTACTTCCTCCTTGCTAATCTGTTGCACTTCCTGATTCACTATCTCCACATCATCCAACCTCTTCTCTCTCTTGTTCTCTTCATTCATCTTCCTCTCAGAGTACTCTTTCCATCTGCTCAACACACTTTCCTCACTTGTGAATACATTTTCATCTTTATCCTTTATCACCCTAACCTGCTGCACATCTTTCCCAGCTCGGTCCCTCTGTCTAGCCAATCGGTACAGGTCCTTTTCTCCCTCCTTATTGTCCAACCTATCATACAACTCATCATACTCCTTTTCTTTAGCCTTCACCACCTCTCTCTTCACCTTGTGCCTTTTCTCCTTATACTCTTGTCTACTTTCTGTATCTCTCTGACTATCCCACTTCTTCTTTGCCATCCTCTTCCTCTGTGTACGCTCCTGTATTTCCTCATTCCACCATCAGGTTTCCTTTTACTCCTTCCTCTGTCCAGATGTCATGAAAGCACCCTTCTTGCTGTCACTCTTACTACATCTGCTGTAGTTTCCAAGCTGTCTGGTAACTCTTCACTGCCCCCCAGTGCCTATCTCACCTCCTCCCTAAACTCAAACTTCCTTTTCAGTCTTCCTTTTTCAGCTTCCACCATTTGGTCCTTGGCTCTGCCCTCACTGTCTTCCTCTTCCTCTTCTTGATCTCCAATGTCATCCTACAGACCACCATCCTATGCTGCTTAACTACATTTTCCCCTACACTTTCCCCTGCCACTACTTTGCAGTCTTCACATCACTTCATCCAACTCACTCCAAAAAAATTCTTTCTCACCCATTGCACACCCAATGTGCAGTGCATATGCACTAACAACATTCATCGTCACACCTCCAATTTCCAGCTTCATAATCATTACTCTGCCTGACACTCTTTTCACCTCCAAAACACTCTTGACATAGTGTTCCTTCAAAATAATCCCTTCTCCATTTCTAATCCCATCCACACCATGATAGAGCAATTTGAATCTGCCTCCAATCCACCTGGCCATTTCTCCCCTTCCATTTAGTCTCTTGCAATATATCAACCTTCCTTCTCTCCATCATATCTGCTAACTCTCTGCCCTTACTAGTCATACTGCCAACATTCAATGTTCCTACCCTCAACTCCACTCTCTTTACTTTCTTCCTCTCCTCCTGCCTCCGGACACATCTCCACTTTCCTTTTCTCCTTCTTCTTCTTTGGCCAACAGTAGCCCAATTTCCGCCAGCACCCTGTTGGCTAACAGTACTGGTGGTGGTCGTGGTTAACCTGGGGCTCGAACAATCCGGTATGGAAATTTGTATTGTTGTCCGTATATTGATTTGGGGGCGGCACGGTGGTGCAGTGGGTAGCGCTGCTGCCTTGCAGTTAGGAGACCCAGGTTCGCTTCCTGGGTCCACCCAGGGTGGTGTTTGCGTGTTCTCCCTGTGTCTGCGTGGGTTTCTTTCGGGTACTCCGGTTTCCTCCCACAGTCAAATGACATGCAGGTTAGGTGCATTGGCAATTCTAAGAAAAAAAGTCCAAAGCAGCGAATTCCTGTAAAGATTGTTGTGACAGAAAACATTCATTTTTGATGAATTTTAAAAGAAATAACTCAATCAAAGCAAATTAATGCCATTCTTACTCATATAGGGAACTAGAAGTAAACTTTTTTAAAAGGAACTAATATGATCACCAAAAATATCACAACCTCCGCGTGACAAAGAATTGCACAAACATTTTTAAAAAATGGTATGATCATCACCCTCACTCACAAACATGTTATAAAGAGTTTTGTAACAATGTCATCGTCCATCCCCATCTCTGCTGCTAATAGCTGAAGAAGGCTGCTTATAAAATGTAACATTTCTGAAAAGGGAACATTTGGACCAAGGCATATTTGCTCAGCTGAATACTATATACAAGAAGTGTGCAAGTTCTCATATCTGATCCCACTTTAAATAAAAATAAATAAAACATGTATTTTCATTCCCTGCGTGGAGTTTGCATGTTCTCCCCGTGTCTGCGTGGGTTTCCTCCGGGCCCTCCGGTTTCCTCCCACAATCCAAAGACATGCAGGTTAGGTGGATTGGCGATTCTAAAAATTGGCCCTAGTGTGTGCTTGGTGTGTGGGTGTGTTTGTGTGTGTCCTGCGGTGGGTTGGCACCCTGCCCAGGATTGGTTCCTGCCTTGTGCCCTGTGTTGGCTGGGATTGGCTCCAGCAGACCCCCGTGACCCTGTATTTGGATTCAGCGGGTTAGAAAATGGATGGATGGATGGATGTATTTTCATTGCATTACTGCTTCAGTGTGTGGTATAGCGGGTCCACAGCTCAGATCAAAGGCCACTTTTTAAATAAATAATCGCCGCACTCGCAGCTTAGTGAGGGGAAGTGGTAGTGTGGCGGGAGCGGGTCCTGGGTGAATTCGTGACGCGGGCGGTCCTCGCTTAAGTGCACAGGTGAGGAGTTGTCCACATCCATAATTGATGCTGGGAGCTGCTAACTGCCACACCTGATCCACATCCCTGTAATAAATAGAAGCTCGAGGCAGCTAGGGGAGAAAAAAAAAAGAAAGAGAAAACGGACAGGGGTTGAGAAGGAAAGAAGGCAGGAAACATGGAGGAGAAAGCCGGTGCATGAGCAAGCAGGATGAACTCCTGCAGCTGAACAGTGAGAATGGGTGGTTGGCTGGCACCCTGGGAGCAGGCGGTAGTGATTGCTCCCACTGAGCATTATTGAGGAGCAGGAGTGACCAGAAGGAGGATGGCTCATCATATAAGGCTGGGAAGGCAGCGGGAGTTGGGACTTAGGATATTAGTGCCCTGGTCGCTGGGGAGCCCAAGTCACGGTCAGGTGAAGCCCACCGGAGCCAGGGATCAGCGAGGCGAACAGACGAGCGGTACAAGGCAGTAAGAAGGTCAGCTGCAGGTAGGGTGGTTCCCCTGGTGCATAGCCTGGAGGATTTTTCTATCGTGTTTTTAACCTCCACAATTCACTGCTTTTTATGGATTATTTATTTAAGGAACTGTGATGCACTGCACTATTTATTTGAACACTTTGCTTTTGGATTTTGATGTTTTTAAAATAAAAGAACTTTGCACTTTTTGCACCATCCCCTTGCTTTGTTGTGCCTCACTGTCCAGCTCATCGGTAACATTACTGACGATATCGGGTTCAGAGCTCCCAGAAGCTCCCAGAAGCCCCCAGAAGATGGTAGCATGGAGCAGAACCCGCATCATCACACAGTGGTTAAAAGTAGTTACTAAAGGCGAGTAAAGCTACTAATGTTAGTAACATGTGGCAATAATGACCCTAGAAACTATAAAGCATTTTATTTGGGATTCAGTGTGCGACTTGACTTTTTGTTCTATTGTGGTGACTAACTTGTTACGTGAGAATTTATACTCAAATGTAATATTTCTATTTATTATATGTCCAAAGTTGATCCTCACCTGTTCCACTCATTTGGTCAGTTCACCTTGCAAACATTATGCTTACAAGCATACTAGAGCAGACTTACATTATCATGGCTCCAATGCATCTAACTTGGATTGGTCCAGTTTACATTTAGCTGCTAGAAGTACTAGCTTTTCACAAGAATTGCTGATTTTTCTTTAAAATTTTAAATTCAATGAGTTATCCCCTTTTACATTTCTCATTGACAACTTTAGTTGGTTGTATATATGGTGTGTCTTTGACAGTCTCCCCTTGGTGACATTTCATTGCTAATCTCAAAGACAATTTTTCCAACGAATATCAGCTTCTACTGATAGAAATTTGTTTCACTCACTACTGAATCCTTCTCAAATTAACTAGGGGATGGGGTGGGTGTAAATCGAACTGTGAGACAGAGAGTGTGAATATCAAAAGAATTCTATCATCTAAAGAGATATGCCGACCTCTGAAATTAGAGCACAATTGTCTTCAGCCATGGACAACTGACTTGAGAAGTGGACTGTCTACACAGTATGAATCCAGTAGGATACTGCCATTGTCAACTGGTGATGATTTTGGCCTTCAACATACTGCACTGCCTTGGACTGGTCATTTACTGTGATAAGTCCTATTTCATTCTAGCATTCTGAGGACTACTAGATTTATACATGAAAGCAATTCAAGCAGCACTTTCACCATAAAATCGGAGGGCCATTATTTAGGTGAATATCACCTGTAATAGCTGTTCAACTATACCATTTATTAGATGTAGTTTAACAGTTTGATGATATAATAGGAAAATCCTGTCACTTGGCAATACTAAAATGTACAGTATCATAATTAGTAAAACAATCTAGTGTCTCATACCTAAGGAAAACGGCTTACAAGGACTTAAAATGTCTATAAGATACAAAGACTGAACTCTTTCTAAGTAGGAAATCTCCAGACTCACATTCACACACAACTTTATATATGGAGACAAAAGCATGGGCATTAGCAATGATTATGGGTGAATCACTTAAAGACAAGGAAATGGTCTTCATCCTTCTGAGCCTGAACTTGTTTTTCATGAATGCTCCCTAGGGAGAACAATAAAGCAAAAGAGCTAATGAGCTCAGACAGAACAGGCATGTAAGTCGGAAATGGCAGCAAGGACCGGAATAAGACACCATGTTTGTCACTATGCTTGTATGGCTGAAACAGATTTCTGGTTTAAGTTCAAACTTCTTGAACTATACGAAAAACACATTTATAGGGAGAATTCTAAAGAGAAACATACAAAGTTAAGCAGATTGTACAGTATCGGAGATGTCTGGGGTGGCAACCCAGCCGGGATGCCCAGGAGGACCGGAGGTAGGCTTGCGCCTTCCCCAGACCATGTGGGGGCGACCGCCCTGGTATCTTTGGGGGCCATCACACGCCTCCCTTTGTGTGATGGCTAGAGTCGGGCGGAAGACGGACGAGGTCTGAAGGAGAGACAAGGAGGTGGCCTCTTTTATAAGCACCCGGATGTGCTCCAGGTGTGTTCCGGCAATCTCCCACCGACACGCCCTAGTGTGGCAGAAATGCCGGCTGCATCCCCGGAAGCACTCCGGGTGTCCCTGCTCGTCTTCCCCCCAGCACTTCCAGGTGTGGCAGAAGTGCTGAGGTCCAGGGCTTCAAAGGCATAGGGGCACACCCTGGCGGTGACCATGGGCCCCTACAGGGTTGAGCTTCAAAGCTCTGTACCCGTGGCCCCCAAAGGTACCAGGGCAGTCGCCCCCACATGGTCTGGGGAAGGTGCAAGCCCTCCTCCAGTTATCCTGGGCGTCCCTTCCAGGTTACCACCCCAGCCATCTCCGACACTGGGCATGCAGTATTTCTAATTTATATCTTTATTGAATCATTCAATTAATATGTTTGTATTGTTTAGCTCTGACCCACAGATACACATAAACAGACTTTATTTTAGTTCACTTACAATAAGGTAAAATACATGCATGGTAATACTAGCTGGCAACAGAGAACATAAAATCAAGTCTAGTCTGATAGATTCCATAGGAAATAAATCCTCTTCTTACACAATAATTATGAAAAAAGTAATCTCCTCTGGTCTCTAGTATGACAGCTTGCCTCTCCTATCCTCCTTAGGCATTTTGTACATGCAGTACTGTTCAAGGTAATTTAAATTTAATTTGGTGAGATACAATTCCTGATTGAGTCACTTGGCACTGGTCATCATTGAACTATTATCTGTAAAGTTAAGAGGCAAATTACATTACATTCCCTGGCAATGAAAAATACTACCTAGTTTCTGTGGTGCCCATTTTCTTGAAAATATTTTTTCACTATCAATATGCAAATCGAATCTTGACCCTTTAGGTTAACTACCATATCTCAACTGGCCCCATTAGAGCTTATGAAGGTTTATTCAAGAGTATGCCCATGTGATGGACTGGCACTCAGTCCTGGGCTGGTTTGTGCTCAGTGCTGCAAGGATATGCTGTGCCTACATGACCTTAAACTTAATTAGGCAGGATTTGGTAATGGATGCATGACTTGATATCATTTTGTCTTTGAAATGGTCTACTCCCATTGTTATATGCAGTATTTGTCTAGTGTTATTATGCTACTAAATATTGTACAACTCCAATTCGAAAAAAGTTGGGACAGTATGGAAAATGGTAATAAAGCAAAAAGGAGTAATTTATAAATTTACTTTGACTTGTAATTGAACAAAACAGTATAAATATAACACTATTCATGTCTTACCTAGTCAATAGCATTTGATGGGTTTATTCACTCTGCATCATGTTCCGAAAAAGTACGGTAAGAGATATTTTAGGACTAATAATGATGTGGCACATAACAAGGTAACTTTAAAGTGGTGAGGTAATCGTGTTCTGGTGTGTAAGGAGCCTTCAAAAGGCCTAGTCTTCCAATAGCAAGAATAGGTTGAGGCTTGCCAATTTACCCATAGATAAGTCAGTGAATAATCCGGCACTTTGAAAGAAATGTTACACAAAGACAAACTGGTAGGTTTTTGGGCATTTCACCCTTTACAGTACACCCTTTACACTATGATTAAAAGAATCAAGGAATCCAGTCAAATGTCAATGCAAGGCCGGACACCACTTCTGCAATGTGTGTTGTCTTTTATCGTTCTGGCACCACTGTCTTATAACCATCATGCATCTGTAATTGATATCATGACTTGGCCTGGGGGATACTTTGGTAAAGCCAACACTGTTCGCTGCTGCCTCCACAGATGCAAGTGAAAGCTTTACTATGCAGAGCAGAAGCCATACATCCACACAGTCTACAACTACCACCAACTTCTCTGGGCTTGGTCTCACCTGAGAAGGAAAGTAGAAACGTGTAACCCTAATATGTGGTCCAACAAGTCAACATTTCAAATAGTCCTAAGAAAAAACAGCTGGTACATTTTCTGGGCCAAAGACAAAAAGGACCATCCAAGCTGTCAGGCCAAAAGCCAGTGTCTGTCATGCTTTGGGGGTACCACATTCTGCCTGAATTTCGATTGCATGGCTACATAAGCAGGGACTCCTGGTACTAGATTGGCCTGCCAGCAGTCCTAGCCTGTCTCCAACTAAGAATGTGTCGCACATTATGAAGGTCAAAATATGGCAATGAAGGCCCTACACAACTGTACAGATCAAGTGTTTCATAATGGATGAATACGAGAAAATTCCACTTGGTAAATTTAAACAACTTATGTCTTCAGTATCTAAACTCTTAATAAATGATATTTAAAGAAATGGTGATGTTACACAGTGGTAAACACTTGACTGTCCCATTTTTTTGATTTTGGAGATTTGGAGTGTATACTTTCAAAGAAATAATTAAATTCATAAGGTAAAACATTAAATACATTTGTTGTAGTGTTTTCAATATGGTACAGGGTGAAAAGAATTAACAAATCACACATTTTTGTTTTTATTAGCAGTTTCTAAACTGTCCCAACATTTTTGAAATTTGGTTTGTATAATACAAGGGTGTCAAATAAAATTGCTAAATGGTTGGTAAAACTGGTGTTTTTATCCTCATGTTAAGAGTGCAATCTAACTGAAAATTATTTTTAATTAGGCTTTTGATTTTTCTAGTTACAAATTCAGTACATGGACCAGGGTGTTCAAACTGTGTTATCTGAGGCCTACACTGTCCACTGCATTTAATTTCGACCACACTTTTTACTAAGTCAGCCTTCTATAGATCAAGCTGTCACTAAAGGAAGATTACAGGATCATAATGTGCAAAGTCCAAATCAGGCTCTATCTTTCTCTCATTTTCCAACAAGGTTATCAAGGGACAACGCTTGCTATGATTATACTTAATGGAAGAGATGAACTAACGCTGAAGAGAGTCAGTCCATCTACTGTATAAGGCAGGGACCTGGATTGGGCAACAGACGAATGCATGCCACACTAATGTCCACATTTACATGCACTCTTATTGTGTCAATTTAGAATCTAACTAGAACATCTTTGGGATGTGGAATGAATGCCAGATAATCTGTAAAAAAACCCAAACAGAAACAAGAAAAACATGTAGGAGTCAGGTCAGGATTAATACCCAGTCTGTACAGGCTGAGAGACTGCAGTAAAAAAAAAGTAAAAAAAAGTACTAGTACATAACCTTGTCATCAAGCAACACATTTCTTCACTTTCTTGAAGTAAAGTCTTCAATGAAGTTAGATCAGGCATGGAGTGTGTGGTGCTGGTTTACCAGAGGCCAGAGGACCCACATCTTATAATCCTTAATGTTACAAAGACAATTAAAAGTAAAAAAATTGATAATGGTGTCAGAAGGTATATTTATAGATATATACAAATGACAGCCAATCCCAACCCTCCTTTGACATCAGACCATGCAAAAGGAATTGGCTCATCACATACTGGATGTGCAAAACTGGCTATAGTCTAGAAATGGACCATTGGCTGTATTAAAAATATGTTTATTTAGTCATGCCTTCATTTTTGAGCTTACATTATCCTTTTCAGGTTGTGGTGGGGACAAGCCTATACTGGCAGGCTCATGCACAAGATGACAAACTGTTCTGAATACAAATAACATTTTATTTGAAAAAAAGAAAAAATTACATTGTACTTTTGATAAAACACATGTGACCACTGTTGCAGAAGACAGTGACGAACCAAGCAACACATGTCATATGATCGTCACATCTCCAGCTACTCCAGCCATCACCTTCACTTTGTTATTTTGCAACCATACAAAATACTTTTCCATAATGATGTGCAGAACTGCATATGGCTTTGTGCTTGCATATTGTTGCAAACACCTCTTATTTTATGGTGCTGCTAAAAGCTGTAGAAAATGCATACCTCTATGAGGCAGCTTTTTTCAGGAGTCTGTTCATTTTTATGATGATTTTATGGATATTTTCTTTTACATAATCCCGAAGCAGAGTCACACTTCTGACCAGTGTCAGACTAGTTACAGTCCTTTCATCTACAGCTGACATCTATGGGTGTTTTTGTGCTATCAGAAAGTAAACTCCTGGACACAAAAGCTGCCATTTCATCTCAGAGATTCTGTCAGAAGGAAGACAGGTACAGCAACCTACAGCATGGGCGTTCAGGAGACCAGCTTCAGAAACTGCTGTCCCTATGTACTTCCAGCTCCACACATTTCAGAGACACACGTGTTAATATGATTGTTGATTTTTAATATTACTGGTATGCACACAAGAGTGTGCCCTGTGACTCTGGGTGTAGCAATCCATCACAAAACACACTCAAGCACACACCCACACTCGGACAATTTAGAGTCATCATTCAACCTAAAATGCACCTTTGGAATGTAAACTCAAAGACTAGAAGTAAAAATCTACACAGACGTTGGTAGAACTTCTGAATTCCACACAGACATAAACCCAGATCTCTGGACCTGTGGGCAACAGCACTACAAACTTTGCTGGTATGGTGCTCCTTACATTAATGACAAGTTCATTATTATCTACTTAAATCTTTAGCAGGTGTGGAGGACTGCCGGCTTCTCATGCCGGTCCTCACCCCCAGGCCGCCAGGAGGAGCCCTCCCGACAGCAGGATAGTGCCCCGAGGTCCAGCAGGGCCTCATGGACTTTGTAGTGTTTATACACAACCATGCTGGATACCTTGGGGGCCACCAGGAGTCTCTGTGGGGGGGGCTTATGGGCTCTTTTGTGCCTTATGACCTGGGGGTACGTCACGGTCATGTGACGGGAAGGAACGACGTGCTCCCGGGTTGAAGTAAAAGACTGATTGCCCTGACCCGGAAGGAATAAGGAACTGTGGACTGCTGGGACAGGAACACCTCCGGGTCAGGGGCTATAAAAGGGCGGTGCCTCGCTCCAGACAATGAGCTGTGCTGGCTGGTAGAGGAGCAAAGTGTCTGGGCGAGGAGGAGTGTTAATTATAGTATTGTGTGTATTTAGAGTTTAGTAGTTTTATATGAGTAGTGTGGTGGGTGCTTTGTGTACATTGTGTGAAGAAATAAAAAAGTATTGGACTTTTACCTGGTGTCGGGAATTCTACCTTAGGGTAAGTTTCTTACCAACATTTGTTTTACATATCTAGGCCCGAGTCTTTGCCCTAGTGAAACTGCTCTTCTTCGATTTGAGAAAGGCTTCTTTAACTGTACTAATTTTGGCTTTGCGCTGCTTCTCCATGATCTCACTTCTGCTTTTTATGTTGTTGAATACAAAGCCATAATGAATTGCCTGCTAAATTCCCTAGCTTGGCAGAAATAAAGAAATCACCAGCTTTAATTTCACATGGTTGGTTCTCCAAAACAAAACGACAAGTTCTAATCAATTCTAGGATTATTTTGTGACCTGGTCAATTGTCTGTGTGCAGTCTGTACATTTTTGTGAGCTTGGATTTTTCACTGGTACTCTTGTTAAAAGAGTAGGTTAGACTATTTATGATTGTACTGTACAACTACCTAATGTGGATGTGTGTGTAAGGGTTTTAGATGAGCTACTGTTCCAATAAAAGTCATCAAGTGTCCATGCTGCTGGAATTCTTTTCTCCTTTCTTTCCAATACCTTTTAAAAAACGTTTAAAGGAAACCTTACCATGATACCATGACACTTATTTAAATGGAGAGTAAGTAAATTTCTCATTACTTAATATTTTAAAATAGTGTTTCAAAACAAAGGAAATAAGGCTCAATGGTGCAGTTTATTACTGTAAATACTCCTCAGCTCCCGGGAACAGGGTTCAGTACGCAGCCATTCTTTTCACACAAACACAAAATAAACTACTGTAGCTGATTCTAGCTGTACTGCTATATTAATGTTCTTGACCAGCTATAAAAATGTGCATTCTGCAACTGTTGGTGCCTCAGACCATCAAGCAAAATAAGCACAGCAGAATTTAGCATAATATTCACAAACTCATTCAAGACTGAAGAATACTGCAGCAACAACTGGTGCAAGGCAGGAATCAACCATTGATAGGGTGCATTGCAGAGCCTACTGTAACACCGAGACGATTTGACACAAGCACAGGGAAAACCTGTCCTGAAACATCCACACACTCAAAGTCAGGACACCAGATCTGTGAGGCAACATTCTCACCTGTGCATCATCCTGCTATTGTATGAATCGCAGGTATACACTGAAAAAACTGATTTGATTATTTCATGTGATTTTTAAATATTTTTGGGTGCAGAATTCAAAAGTGACATCCATTCTACTCCATCATTCAACATTTTTATCACAAAACACATTCTTTGATTGTTATAGTTTTTACATTTTTTTTTTCACACTATAATTAATTAAATATCAATATTTTGTCTCTCTTTATATAAAAAAATCATTTGACGCAACAAGACTTTTTGAAAGAGAGACTTTTTTCAAGTCCTGCAAGACTAGACTTTTGACTTGACATTTTTTTCAATTCATGCCCTCCTCTCAAACATTTTCAAACAAGACCACGGTCCTCTCAACTCTCATTCGTGTGAATCCTTTTGTTGGACACACCTCCTGCGCTTTCAGCTCTAATACTTTTTAACATTTTCCTCACTTTAAGTTCCCAATTAAAAAAAGACATATTATGTTCAAATCTTATTGAAGAATTTCATCACAAAGGGTTATCAACATAAAAAATGAGTACACGGGCAATCCTAGCACCGAGAAACAATGAAGTCAAACAAATCAACAGCAAAAATGTTGATCGGTTACACATCAAATTGGTTAAATGCGCCCAAAAATGTCGAACGGTTACACAGCAAATTGGTTAAAAGCGTCTCAATAGACTATGCTGAAACAGTTAGTGGTGATTGTGCAGGAGATGAAAACAAAAACTTACAATATCCCAAAGAATATCTACAACTGTTATCAACATCCTGTCTTACACTGCACAAATTACTGTAGAAAGAAGGATGTATTCAAGAAAGGTAATGTAGTACATCTCCCGGAGATAACATTAGACAACAAAGGAGATCTTGATATTCCATTCGTATTAAAACGTTAACAGTTTCTGGTTAGTATAGCTATTGCAAAAACAATTAACAAATCTCAGAGCCAAACATTCGAAAAAGTTGTTTTATTTAATAAAGAGAAAGAAATGAAATTCAATCACGGGCAGTTATACGCTGTGTTGACGCATATGTAACAATTCCCATGAAAATAAAAATCTGTTTAAATTGTATATTTGCATCCCCATAGGCAAGCAGCAGAACTGCAAAGAGTCTAGCACATAGTGCAGGCAGAGGGGTTGGCGAGCAAAGCGAGCATGGGGTAAAGCCCCCTAGTTTAAAATTAATATTTTCTAATATCAGGGAATACAAAATTCCCATGTTTTCTCTGTGAGTGGAACAGCAGCATCAAGAATTGACATTGGGTTCAGAAGGAATGGCAAGCTAGAAAAAAGTTACAGCCTGGTACCAAAAATTCATCAGACACAGCTTGGTGGATGCAGAGAAGGTGCTGCTACTACCATTTCAATATTACGCTTGTTGTATTAAAGCACATTGTCTAAGCCGTATCAAACAATGGAGCCTGTTTGATGTGTTTATGCCAAATGTTTCCTGTTTTGTCTGATACTAAATTGGAAGAGGGCAATATTTGCTGGACCTGATATTAGAAAATGATTTATGACACAGAATTTGATGAACAGCCTGGTACAAGAGGCTTGGGTATCATACAAAGAAGTAATTTTTAAATTTTTAAGTAGCAATAAAGATCCAAATATTAAAGAAATTGTGAAAAATGTATTACTTAAGTTTAAAGAATTGGGTTGTAACTAAGTTGATTTTTGGGATTCACATTTGGTATTTCCATCCATCCATTTTCCAACCTGTTAAACCCGAAAACAGGGGTCTGCTGGAGCCAATCCCAGCCAACACAGGGCACAAGGCAGGAACCAATCCCGGGCAGGGCGCCAACCCACCACAGGACACACACAAACACACCCACACACCAAGCACACACTAGGGCCAATTTAGAATCCCCAATCCACCTAACCTGCATGTCTTTGGACTGTGGGAGGAAACCGGAGTACCCGGAGGAAACCCACGCAGACACAGGGAGAACAAACTCCATGCAGGGAGGACCCGGGAAGTGAACCCAGGTCTCCTAACTGCGAGGCAGCAGCGCTGCTACTCCGCCACCGTGCCGCCCCCCATTTGGTGTTTCTTCCCTCAAAATCTAGGAGTGGTGAGTGAAGAGCTGGGTGAAAGATTCCATCAGGATATCAAGGACACGGATAGAACATACCAGGGCCAGATATCTGCTAGATGATTCATCAGAAAAAGTGTACACGTGACGGACCTAAGATGTGACAAAAACCAGAATGTTAAATGTAATCCAATGAATATGTATTGTTGTTTAGTGCACAGAAAAGTTTACACATATAGACTAAATATTTTCATGTTAAATTGATACAGTGCAATATTGCCTACATGAAATATCAACAAAATCAACAACATTTATTTATATAGCACATTTTAATACAAATTATGCTGCTCAAAGTGCTTTACATGATGAAGAAAGAGAAAAAAAAAACAAAATAAATAAGAATTAGAATAAGGGAACACTAATTAACATAGAAAGAAGTAAGGTCCAATGGCCAAGGAGGAAAAAAAAAAAAAAAACTCCAGTTGGCTGGGGAAAAAAATAAAATCTGCAGGGGTTCGAAGCCGCGAGACCGCCAAGCCCCCTCTAGGCATTCTACCTCACATAAATGACCTCAATCAGTCCTCATTGTATTCATGGTTCTCATGGAAGAACTTGATGATGACGGTCATGTGGACTTATGGCCTTTAATCCATTAATGTAGGGACATCACGGTGCTTTGATCAGGTGGTGGTGGCACAGATCGCCACCCCATAAACCCCGAAAAAGAACAGAAGAGAAAGTAGGCGTTAGTACGGATTTTGGAGCTACCATGAATAATCATGATAATTAATTGAATATACAGAGCATCAGGATTTAACTAAAATAAAGTTATGAGAAAGCCATGTTAAAGTAATGTGTTTTTAACAGTTTTTAAAGTGCTCTACTGTATTAGCCTGGCGAATTCCTATCGGCAGGCTATCCCAGATTTTAGGTGCATAACAGCAGAAGGCCACCTCACCACTTCTTTTAAGTTTAGCTCTAGGAATTCTAAGCACACACTCATTTGAAGATCTAAGGTTACGCTTTGGAGTGTATGACAATTATCAGTGTAATTTGTTAGATTTTAATATCTTTCAAATTGTATACTGAAATGTGGCGTAATAGAAACGTTTTATTGTGTTCATGAAAGCAAGTAACTATTCACGATTTAAACAAATTTTGTAAGTTTAATTTAGCAAGCCTTTGTAATACTCAGCCAAAAATAAATAGTGAGCGGCATTGGTAAATGCACGAGTGCTTCAGTCTTGTTGTTTTAAGGGTCGATACGATGATACAATCATGTGTCATAAGGCTGACTCCGTCACATAGAAAATAGTCTATTTATTTACAGTAATCGCTAAAATCGGTGTATATAATTTGAAAGTGGCGTAGAACTGGAGTTTATTCCATGAGCATCCGACATAATGGAAGGATCAGCATCGAAGGGCACTTCATACTGAACATTTATATGTACTGTTAAAATGTTCAAATACTAAATACAGCCTTCAAGCCAGCACACAATGATCGTCATTCTGCTATACAGGGCTTGTCGGGATATTTCAAAGGCTATTTTGGGCACTGGCCCGTTCATTTGTGCCAAAGAATAATTTAATGACAATACCTACCACTGAGCGTAAAAGTTCTGAAGGCAGTGGCAGTCTTTTTAGTGGGATTACCTTTTAAACGCCTTGTGGCTTCAACTCTACCCTCGTCCCGACAGTGGCGGGCACGTGAGCACACTCAGGCTGACGTCATCGGCGTTCTTTGGACTGCCCGCAATCGGCGAAGATGTCTTGTTTTTTAAAATCTCGGTGGTGCTTTTTAACAGACGCAGAAGTAACAGCCACATTCGAATGGATCTTTAAACAATGGATCTTTACAGATTGACAGGGATTGTTGTGCAGTTTTGGCTGTTATGCCTACTGTGTATCCGATGCCAGCCACCAGCCATCGAGGGTAAGTTTTTACAACTTGGACGGAAAGTTTGGAAATAATTACAAAGCAGGTGCCGCGTGAGAAGTCTTCGTGGTATAAGGGCATCCAAAAAACAACATTCCAGGGCAGCATATCTGCGTGTGTGTGAAGCAATGGTGTGTCCTGTCGTTCAGTTCTGTCACTGTTAGACAGCGCCTGAAGTCAGAGGAGTGGGACTGGATGGCACAGGGAATCGCAGGTTCAAAACCGACTGCTGGGTTACTCGGTTGAAGCCCTAAACAAATTTCTTCACCTCCTTAACTGCCCCCGTTTGTGACGATATGTTTGTTGCATAGCAGTGTTCTCCTTAAATATTTTGGAAGTGACCTTGGATAGAAATAGAGCAGAACCATCCAAGTTTTTAAAACTAATTTGGCTACCACTTGGACACTGGAAAACTGTGGTAAAACTTACTGCTCTGTTATTCATTTAAAATGAAATAATATATTCATTAAATTAGCATCCGTGTTCTTGTTTTTTGTTGTTTATTGTGAGAGAAAAATCACTTACAACTAATATACTGGAAGGTTATTTTTTTTGTTAAATTAGCCACAATCCTAAATCATAAATGAGAATAGTTCATTTGGATTCATATTTACTTACAAAATGAACAACTTTCCTATTCTCTAAAATTCTCCAAAGCCACACTATTTGGTAAACATTTAGTTTTGTTCTTTATTGCACATTTTAGCTTTGAGTATTCTGATTGAAGATGGCAAGACTAAATTCACACTTAGTGTATTTTATAAATTATTGTTTTTCATTAAGGCATACCTACTTAGGCTGGCTGGAAATATTTTTGTGTTTACTGGTGCACAAAGTGTCTTTGTTTTTCTGTGTCCTTGCAACGACTGAACCTGCTACTTCATATGGTCAAAATTAATGACATGATGTAGTGCTCTCAGCACATCTTCTGTTTGCCTAATATTCATAATACTCACTTTTGTGATTTAAACAGTGGCTACTCTCTTTTCATTCCCTTTCATCCCACCTATTTGTTAACTCAAATCATATAATCAGATCATTTCTCTTACTGCTGTCCTGCTCTTACACACCCTTTACTGGCTGCAGTCATTTTTATGCTGTTTTGATCCATTTTTGACTGTGCCATTAATTTCTGTACATTTTGTGAGTAACATAGCATAATAATTCCTTGTATTTTATTCACCGCTGTCACTAATAGAACAACTGGTATTGCCACCTTTGAGAACAAGTATCACATTCTTTCATTTGGAATGTTTTAAAATGTTTTAAGCTTGCTTCAGTATTTAGTAGCATCTCTTTCTGACAGTTGATAGTTCACAGTGGCATTGCTTAAAAAAGAAGTGTTTTTCTAGACATAGGTTACCATTGAGAGACCTCTATCATGCTGTGAAATGATTGCTTGTAAATTCTTTAGAAAATTGCACTGCAGCCTCTCCCAGACACGTGAATACCATATCTATCTATCTATCTATCTATCTATCTATCTATCTATCTATCTATCTATCTATCTATCTATCTATCTATCTATCTAAATCCTCCCTCTGAAGTCCTGTGAAGCACAGTTTATCATGGAATTAAATGCTCCCTTCCTCTCCCCTTTATGGTTAGAAAAAAAAAGTAGACTAAGTTTTTCATCATTACAAATATACTTTTTAACCATTTGCAAATCATTTGTACCTGCTTGAAGTGTGTTTGGGTTTTGGAGAAGATACATCTCAGATGTTTATATACTTTATCACATGTACTAGTTCTTTTTTGTGTAATTTTTCAATTGTGTTGCAATAAGAAAAAAATAGTTCAACTGAAATAGTAAACACATTCCAAACTTTTATTTCATATGAAATCAAACCCAACACCCCTCCTCACCTAGTCATAGAAAATTTTGGTTCTCTAATTTTACATAAAATGAGGCATTCTTTCCCATTAAATAAAGGAGAGAATGTTAGGTTTCTTCTAAATGAGTAAAATGAGATGAAGACTGAGCAATATAATGTGAGATCTCACAAAAGATTTTTTGTGCAATAATGTCATCCTGGTATAATTACAGATATTTGAAATTCTCTAACAGTACTAATCATAAATCCAAAAGTATTTGATAATTAAGCAAAATTTTTCCTGTATTACTGTAGAAATGTACCTGTACTTTAAAATAGATGCTTTTAGCACCCCATTGTACATTTTTTTCCTGCACATAGACAGCTGCTTCACTGATAAGCAGACTAAATAGTTGCCTTCAGACCTGTGTACCTGCGCCAAATCCCAAAAGCAGGTGCCTGCACAATGTGCTGCTTCCAATTGGAGGCGTCCCTCGTCAGCTGCTAACCACTGTGAGAATATGGCTTGGGTGCTCTTAAACAATATACCTTGACCAAATCAAACAATATAAAATCAATGGTAGCAAAAGTAGGAAATATATTTTTAAAGATTATTTTAAAGATACTCTCTGTAGAGACACAGATGATGGCAGAGTCTTTTCAAGTCTGAGTGCATAGCTGCTTCAGATTTTTCTGATGACTCTTGCATCTTTCCAGTTTCTTTGGGAATGTAGAAGTCTTGTCTGCATGACACTTGTCTCTCTGCTGATCTTCTTTTCCTTATTTTTTGTGCAGCACGCATTCCACTTAAAACAACCTTCCCTTGTGTAGATTTATCAATAATTACATGAATAATCAGTAATCCAAATACTACTTAATATTGGTATAATTTTTATTTTGAATCAATATTTTTTCCCAGGCTGATGTTCCTTCAGATCCTAATTTATCTCAGGCAAATATGTTTTAATTGTTTGGGTTCGAATAAATAAGGATACCGCAATTAAATTAATAAATAGTAGTCATTTAAGAAATGCAAATAATCCAGCATAAGAGTTTGCATGAAATGAGATTTACATTTCAACAGTCTGTGGGTCAGTATGGCTTGTCTGTGAATAGTTTAAATAAGCTTCATTTTAGAAAACATAAAAGAACAAGTGTCCTGAGTGCTGGCTGTTTAATTACCTGTAGTTTTAGTTTTATGAAATTCCATCTAAGATGGAAGAAATGTATAATTCATAGTTCAGATGTGAATTTTGTGATAGATAGATAGATAGATAGATAGATAGATAGATAGATAGATAGATAGATAGATACTTTATTAATCCCCAAGGGGAAATTCACATAATCCAGCAGCAGTATACTGATACAAAAAACAATATTAAATTAAACAGAAATAAAAATGCATGTAAAAGCAGACAATAACTTTGAGTAATGTTAGCATTTACTCCCCTGGGTGGAATTGAAGAGTCGCATAGTGTGTGGGAGGAACAATCTCCTCAGTCTGTCAGTGGAGCAGGACAGTGACAAAAGTCTGTCACTGAAGCTACTCCTCTGCCTGGAGATGACACTGTTCAGTGGATGCAGTGGATTCTCCATGATTGACAGGAGCCTTATTATTAATTATCTGCAGTCCAAGCTCTTATCTTAAAAACTGTTTAATGCATAGTTCATTATTGTGAGTTTGAACATTTATTAAAATAATCTTCCTATGGTGTATTTCTGTCACCACACATTGCCCTAGTATGATCTGACTGTAGGACATTTTCAAAATATACTGTATGACATATTAAGGTGAACACTGGAACATATACTGTACATCTAAGGGTTAACCCTATGAAATAAGTTGATTGGGTCTACAAATGCTGCCTGGTAATGGTTACCTGCTAGTACTGTTTATATCGCAGCTATTCATGGGTAAATGGGCACATTTCTTCTAATGTGAAATACTGAACGTAGCATGTTACTGGAACTTTATATCTATGGCACAGTTGTTCAAAGGATACAAAATTACTGTCAATCCAGAGATCTCTGAAAATGTAGAAACCAAGTGTCTTTTACTGATTAAATGCTGTATAGGTTACAAATGGCTGGACTATGTGATTATTATACACGGGAGCAACTGACAGCAACATCTTAGGCTCAAAGTTTCCCTTATATTGGCACTGTATTATATTTTCATCAATAATATTTTTGCAATGTTGTTTGTGGACAGAATTTTCTAGTTTGTATGATCTAATAAGCGAGGATAGAAAAATTAGTGAAATCTGTCATTATGTGTGGGGTACTTGTGTTTCCAATTTAAAATGTAACAATTTCAGTTTAAAAATCTTCTAGTCTATGTCAGGCATAACATCAGCTAAGAAAATCCATGAGGTTACACATCTTTTAAATCTAAGCTACTACGTCTTTCAAGCAGTCCTGTTATCCAAGCTATGCAACATCTTTGAACATACTTAAAAATTTTCTGTATATTATAGCAATGCATTCAATACATTTCAGCCACACTTACTTACAGACAAAATGATAAAAATTGGATTTCATTCAAATACATTTTTAAGGTGATACTTTTCTTTCTGTGTATCATGGCCAGCAAAAGAGATTTAACCTTATTCTGTCATCCTTCACAATTAGCATAGGTTCTTTAAAGAATTGTAAATGACTGCTAAGGTTCACATCTTGCACATTTTTAAAATTAGCTTAAGACACTGCACTGATAGGGTTTTAATCCTTATAACTTTCATTAGGTAAATGTAGGCTTAAAAAATTATGTGTAATCTTGTATCCTGTGTACTTTAAATTACTTGTTTTGGAGTTTGATAAGTAATGGAATTTTAGAATGCAAAAAAAATATACAATATAATAAAATTTGTACATTAATCAATTAAAGCTGTCTCGTGGTAAAATATGGTTCATGACGAACCATAATATTTTGTCTTTAAGTGAACATTTTTTCCATTTCATCTTACTACATACTATATACTCTTACTTTCTTTTTTCTGATACTTGTTAGAGTATCATAATAAACTTGCCTGTTTGAATTTTATGATGGAAAAATTAAACTTGATTGTAACAAAGCTGAAAGGCTAGTGATTCATAAAAAAAATATTAAGTGCCTCGATGACTCAATCCTAAATCGTTACAAGGAGACTGAAAGTAGTTTTAGGTGATATACTAGAAGACATTTTCTGGTAATAACATTTGGATTGTAACTTCTTCATTTATATTTTTATTTCTTTAAGAATGTATAGTTAACTATTAGAATTTTATTTTTCTTTAAAATATAATTACCAATTTAATAAAATAACATAATAATATAAAAGCTGTAAAAAAAGAATAAAAACAGTGCTTTAATTATTCCTAATGAAGTGGTCAAAAGCAGATAACCTGCAACAGATAAGGTCTTTCACAAGTATACGAGTTCACTGATGTGAGGCTTATTGTGTAAAGATTAATTGATTTTCCAGTTTGTGCATCCAGGTCATGTTCTCAGAAAGCTAGAGGTTATCCTTATAGTGCTGGTCACAAGGTGAGAACCAGTCCTGGGTAGTCTCCAGTCTCCAGTCAGTTACTGGGCACACATGTGCACAAACACACATTCTTCTGGGTCAATTAAGAGTCACCAGTCAGCATAACTTAAATGTTGTTGTTATAGTAGTACAGATTTTTGAATTGCAGTAGAAACTAAGAAAAGCCCATACAGACAATGGGAGAACATTCAGACTCCACCACCACATAGGCAGCACTCTGGCACTGATCTGAATCTGAGAGCTTGGCTTTGTGAGGCAAGGAACAATAACCAAGGGGTCATAGTGTTATCTCCACAATGAATGTGACCTTAAAAAAGATTTATTCAGAGACTGGGAAGCCTTTTACAAAACCCAGAATTTACATATAATGATGAAGGCACTATGAGTTATTGTAAAGTGTGTGCTGACAAGGTAGATCTTAATGGCTTAGTAAGGTACAAAATTTAAGGAGTTAAGTCAACATTTAAAGGGGGAGTAGCAGTCAGTATTAGATTTGTTGTCATTAACTTCATTTTAAAGTGTACTATTTTCATAAACATGTAGCTGCCTTGCATGTACTTTATATGTTGAAATGGTTTTGTACTTCAAAGAATTTAAGTTTCCCTCGGTTTAAGCAGTCACACACATTTATTAACAGATAAGTGTATTATCATAGTTCCTACAAGAGTAACTTGGACCCATGTACTGGTATAATATTTTATTTGGACTCCCTGATTATACAGGTAGTTTCATATCCTTATGTGTTTCTAAAGGTACTAGTTTTTTTTTTACATAAAATTTTTTATAAAAGCCAATGAACAGTTTATTCGATTTCCTGCAGTTTTGTTTTACTTGCTCTGCAAAATTATTCAAAACACAATTTGAGGTCAAGATTTTGTGGTAATGGTCAGATCCATTAGTCATAAAAAAGACAGTAGTTTAATCTTAGGGGGCACAAGTGTTTGGGTACTGATAGCTTAACAATACAGGAAGTATTCTTCAGAATTACTATGGTCATTGTACACTTTTGTATTTTTAAAACTATTTAGTCTGTTTTGATGGGCCAGGCATTCCTGGAAAAATACATTAGAACCCATTCATTTCTCTCAAACCTAAATGGGTGTAAGCCTTTTGAATGTCATGCAAGGATGGTCAGAGACACATTGAAACCAGTACAGTTCACAAATAATTATAGTGACAGTATGAAGGAGTACTCATGCACAAACACAAAAGAACATCACATGAGTTCGCTTTCACATATACTTTAGAAGGGCCATCACCTGCCCTATAGGCAAGAGTATGGTCTGTTTGGGCTAAAATATGTGGAGAATGTTTCTGCAGCAACACAAACAATGATAGGTTGGCTTTGCAGCTGGGGATGATTTTTTTTTCACATGCAATAAAAACAAACATAAACTTAGTGCAGTCAGTTCTGTTGTTGAGGATTAAGCCAAAGGCTCAAACATTGTGAAATGACAGAATTAACTGCTGTGATAGCATGTTGCCAAAAATAGTTCCAATTTGAAGTGTCTTCTGTAAAAGAAAGGCATACGTTTTACTACCATTAATTTTAAAGTTATTTCAGGGTTTTTACTTTTTTCATTAAAAATAAACAACTAAATAATTACATAGATGAGTAGATAAATGAGTTCAATAGTCATAACCCTCTGCAAGTGTCTGTTATTAAAATCATAGCTAATATCACAATTAAAACCTATTATTGTCCTTCTAGTAGTTGTGAAATAGCTCCTAAGCCAACCAAAGGAAAAATATGAACCTCCCTACATTCCTGTGGTGTCCCTAACTATTCTGCCTGCCAGTGGTTAATACCATTGCTTTCCTGTAGCGAAGCACCAGATACATTCTTAAGTAGAGATGCTTCACCAGATGGCAAATCTATTATCTGGGTCATACATGTTTCCACAGAAACATCTGCAAGGTTCATTTTTTTGTAAATAACTTGTTATTACCTCACAGAAGTCAAACAAAACAAGGTTAAAGACAAACAGCTGCCATGCAAAACATGGAACTAGTTAATATACAGCCGCACAGCGTCAATATCTGTTTAATCTCATCACCCCGACACCCCCCAACCACCCCGCCTCAGGAACACATGACTCACACTACTGCCAGTTTTTAATAATAGTTTGAAAGCATGACTTTCTTCTGCTTCATCTTCTTTGTATGTAATACATTAATTTGAAGATAGTGAAAACTATAAGGTAATTGCAAAATGATTGGAATACTTGGCTGTGGTAAGACATAAAAGCAGTTGAACAGAGATTAAAAGCAATTAATACAACTTTAATTACTAAGACTGTTTTATGTGTCTAAGTCATTGGTCATGCTAAAGGCCTAAAATTGTAGTCTGGATTAAGTTTTTTTTTATTTTTGATGAGTTTTAAAAATTGTAAGCTGAATTTTGAAATGAAATTTTAAAATAAGAATATCTCTATTGTAACAATGGCACTATATAGACAGATGGACACAGAGGCACGTGTAAAATAAAGTATTTATTTTTCTTCAGCTGGAGGGCACATCATCCCCGTGTCCCCCAGCCACGACACAGTCCCCAAAGCACCACCAAACAACCACACACTTTCTTCTTCTTTACCACCACTCCTCCTCCTAGCTTTGTTCACCTTCCACTCGACTCTGGACCCTGAGTGGTGGTCACTGGCTCCTTTCATTGGGTACCCGGAAGTGCTCCAGGTGCTTGATTGCCAACATCCGACCAAACCAGTGCCCAAAAGGGGCCATCAGCTCCCGCTGCAGCACCCCCCGGCAGCCCCTGCAGAACCCAACAGGGCTGCATCAAACTCTAACTCCCATGAAGCCCTGTGGGAGTCCAAGGCACCGCTGCAACCCAGGGAGGCTGCCATCTGGCATCCAGGGGAAGATATTGTCTTTTCCATGCTTGCTCTCCTGGAACATATGCTGCAGGGGTGTCCTGGCCGTCACACCATTCTCAACTTGTAAAATTCAATGTAACAGCTTTAACACATAAATTGTGTGGTAGGTCAGATATTCTATTACATATTGATAGAAATTAACAAATTATTAATTAGAACCAGATTCCTTTGCTTCAGATCTGTGAGTAAAATGCAAAAAAGTGTGTTGCTTCAAAAAATGACATTTAATGTTTACAAACAAATTTAACGCTTAGCTGCTAAAAAATCAAAAGGTATACTTTTTAAAATCTACCACACAGCTGTTCTTCTCATCATCTCCCTTTGTATAATATCTCCACAAGCCAGAGCATAATGTATAAAGAAAATGATTGCTAGCTTGAGGAGAGTAGAAGCCAGAATCTAACATGTCATATGTTTGCTTGGAAGTTGCCTTTAACAGGTTATTATTGTTGATAAGTAATTGCAGCTAGCATATATCAGGGTGGCCAAGTGGTCCAGTTGGTAATGCTGCTGTCTTCCAGATCCTGGAAACTAGACCTGTGTATGTGTAGGCCTCCCCCACCCACAGATAAATTAAAAGGATATCCTAAAGTAGCTCAATTTGAATGAATCTTTTGACATGCTCCTGCCATAGTTGGTTCCTGTAAATTTTTAAACAGGTTCAGATATGTGTTTTAACCATCATACTCATAAAGATCTTTTCTGCACTGGGGACTTTCCTCCAGTCTTTATACTGATATTGCATTTTATACAGTACATCAGCAAAACATTTCATGTTTGCAATAATGGATTTGAGGATTAAAACTTGGTTTGCATAATCACCTGTGGGTTAACCTGAAAAGTAATTTAAAAAATCAAGCAATTCAGATTTACATCTGTGCACAAAATGTTTAACTCTGACTTGATTTCTCAATGTATGGCACCAACGACTCCGACTCTGGCTCCTCTGCTTGTAATTAGACCAATATGTTTACTATGTTGACTAAAAGCATGCAAATTACAAGGCATTTCATTGCTGCCATTGTGAATCTTTACACTACTTTTTACTATAATAACCTGTTAAGGTTTGTGTTTAAAGGCTGAAGCCATTGTGGCTTTTTTATATTATTTATTAAAGTAATTACAAAATTTGCATTAAACAAAAGACAAAACTTAGAATTTTTAAAAAGAGGCAATATTTTATTAGAGGCGTAGAAGAAAAAATAGGGTAATCTAATTAGTATATGTGAAACTGGAAATTCTAACACATAATATTACAATTTACAATAAGCAATTATTGGGTTCCTGAAGCCGAAGTCTGTACATTTTTATCGAATTAGTCTTCAGAAACTTAATTATTGCTTCCATCTCCGAATCTGACTCTGACTTCACAGCCTTGACTAAGAAGAGTAGAAAAACGGAAAAGAATGAAATCCCACAGTTGGTTTCAATCCACATTCAAGTGAGGATTAGGAATTACTTCAGACAAAAAGTGCCTCATCAATTACTGTATGTGGACACGACTTGGGATTAAAAACTTAATAATATATAATATAAATATTATATAAAAAAAATATACTAAGCAACAGCTACTGCTGAAGGTGACACTATAGATGGCCACTTCTATCATTAAGGCATATGTACAAATATGAGTAAAGTATAATTTGCAGACTTTTGATACACAAACCTCGAGAAGTGGTGTGTGTATCAAATGAAAATTTTCTTGGATATCCTTTGCTGAATCATTTTTCTAGTTGCTGCCACTTGATCAAAAAAGTAAAAAATAAATGAACATCACGCACTCTTACAGTGTACTTACAGTGGTTTCAGAAAGTATTCAGACTCCTTCATTTTCTTCAAACTTTATTGTGTTGTAGATTTCGTTTTAAATGTAGAAATTGCAATTTTTACCTATCAGTTTACCCTCAAAAATCCTTATAGAAAAAGTGAAAACATGTTTTCCGAAATGTTTGGAAACTTATTAAAAGTCAAAAATTGAAATCTGTCATTTATGTAAGTATTCAGATCCCTGCTGTGCAACACCTAATTGTGGTCAGATGAATCCTATGTGCTTTAATTATCTTAGAGATCTTAGAGATGTGTCTAACCTTGATTGGAATCGACTTATGGATTGAACTTATTGAACATCATTTAGATAGGCACACACCTGCGTATACAAGGTCCCATAATTCATACTGCATGTCAGGACAAAAACCAAACCATCACATCCAAGGAACTCTCTGTAGACCTCTGCAATAAAATTGTGCTGAGACATAAGACAATATAGAGGACCATTCCTAAAAGTTTGAGTGTGCCCATGAGCACAGTGGCCTAAATAATTGTGAACTGGAAGAAGTTTAGAACCACCAGAACTCTTCCTGGTCCTGGCTATCGTGCCAAACCTAGAAACTGTGCAAGAAGAGCCTTAGTCAGTGAGGTGACCAAGAACCCAATGGTCAGTCCAGTGGAGCTTCTTACTAATAGTGCCTGTCAACCAGGCACTTATGGTAGAGTGGCTACACAAAAGCCATTACTCAGTGAAAAGCATATGAAGACATTTGGAGGGCTCTGAGAACATGAGGAAATAAGTAGATTCTCTGGTCTGATGAGACAGAAATTGAACTGTAGTAATGCATACTGGTATCATCATATCATCATGCTATAGAGGTGCTTCTCAGCAGCAGGTACAGGGAGACTGCTCAGAACTGAGGAAAGGATGAATGCAACCAAATATGGAGGGTTTCTTGAAGAAACCTTCTCCAGAGTGCACCAACCTCAGACTGGGGTGACGGTTCATCTGTCAGTGTAACGATGACCTGAAGCATACAGCCAAGACAATGTAAGTGGCTTCAGAACAGGTATGTCACTGTTCTTAAATGATTCAGCCCAAGCCCATACTTCAAACCCATAAAACATCAGTGGAGAGACCTGAAAATAGCAGTTTTACAGACACTTCTCATCCAATTTAATGGCACTTCAGAGGATCTGCCAGAAAGAATGAGATAAAATGCCCAAATCAAGGTATGAAAAGTTTGCAGAGACTGCCCAAGAAGACTCAAAACTGTAATTGCAGCCAATTGGGCTGCTACAAAGTACAGAATTAAAGGTCTGAATACTTATATGAATAAGAGATTTCAGTTTTTGATTTTTAATAAATTAACAAATCTTTCAGAAAACAGGTATTTACTTTGTCATTATAGGTTATTGAGTGTAGATTGATGGGCAAAATTGGCAGATTTATCTATTTAAATAGGTATACAGGAGCTTCATTTGTTTATCCATAAACAAATGTATGTGGCAGGATATTAGGGCTTTATCTACTGTAGATTAATCTGGCCTACTCAAAAACTGGATGTGATTCTGTGTTTTAAATGCATATTTTAATGAAGATCAGAATTTTAAGCAATGTGCTAGTTAATAAAGGATACTACAGGTGTCTTTCATCCAATGCCAAGCTTACTTTGTATGAATATAGCAAGGCTTCTGGGGTAGGTCACTTTTGAGATGATTGGTGAGAGTGTGCAGAATAAGTAGTCATTACATCAAACACAAAATAATGAACAGACAATTTAGGGCAGCACAAAAAAGACATTTAGAGAACAAGAAGTGTACTGTTGACTATTGAATCAGGGACTAATGTGAAAGCAGTGAAGAGCATGAGAAAGAAGGCAATGGGCTGACAGATCACACTGCCGCTTGGGAAATAAAATATAAAGAACACAAAGACTACTGACAAATTACCTCAGAAATCCCTTTCTGAATGAATATTGTTTAAATGTGGTTTTGGTGAGTACTTTCTTGACAGAGAGCAGTTACAAGCAAATGTTATCTCGCTTCAAAAACTACCATTCAGTTGTTATTTGTGTCCAACAGAAAGCAGACATATTACAAAGATTACAGAAATATAACATCATATTTGCTTAATCTATTTCCTATCCATTAGCCTACCCTGGTGCACTGGGCAGGAACTTACCCTGGCAGGGGCTATAAGTATATTGCAGGGCTCACTCATATACACACCCACAAGGGACTCAGTTTAGAATATACGAGGAAGGTTATTAATTTGTGGTTCAAATGCCAAGAAAGAACCAAATATAACTCCAAGTTTTCTAACTAGAACAGAAGCCTGGAAAGTGGTAACATTAGTTTTTACTGTTAAGTGACCCAAATTAGACAGCAAAAAAGCAACATTTTGGCTTTATTTTTGTTGAATCTCAAGAAATTAGAAATTAAGGATTATTTGATATCATGAAAAAAATGCAAGAGTTGGAAGAAATGTCAATGTTTTCACATAGATCTGAGTATTACTTGGGTTATGGAGATAATCCAGACAATTTACCCACTTGATGTGTGTTACTGCGCTAATTAACAATCAGTAGAAACTCTATCATGTAAAACCTCAATTAGTTCAACACATTGTCAATTTTATTCAGTGTAGCTGTAGTTTTAGGTTTTATTTAGAATGGCCGTAGTTTTTGCTATTGGACACCATGGCCCTGTAAAAACCATGCAGACTTGTCAAGCAACACCAAATGAATTCATTCATCAGTTTTCTAGTTTCACTTTTACCTGGTCAGTATACAAGACAATATGAAGTCCTTACAAGTATTTCCAGTCTTCCAAATATAAAAATAAAATTAAGTTTTAAACATTTGTCCATCCATCCATTATCAAAACTGTTTAATCTTGAGGCAGCACCTGGTGTAACCCAAGAAGAAAAGTTTGGTGTTATATAAGTTACAAGTAGATCACGTAAAAATAAATTCTGCTAAGATAATATATATAAAGAGGAGATTATTCATACTGTATAGATTCAAAGCAGATCAGTGTCCAAGACCATAAATAAGAAAAAAATAGACGTTACCACAAAAAATTAAAATAAAACTAAAGAAAGCAATCAAACTTTAAAGAATCAACGTGAAAACATTACAGTAATCCAAAAAGGAAAAACATAAACAGGGTTTTTGTTCTGTTTTGTGGTCAGTGGTTTCTGCAAGGACCCTCATCTGACACTTAGTTATCTGTGAATGTTAAGTGGAATTTTTTAAAACTTTGCCAGCACATTTTGAGCTGGGCTGTTTTTATAAGATTTCCAGTATAATTGTCAAGTTTATGAACTCTGGGTACATAGCAGTATATTTGTTCAGGTGTTCAATTTATAATATATAATATTTACTTTTTCTCCATGGGTTAATTACTAATAACTGTCATAGTCTAATAGGATCATTTACAGTTAGGTAATGATTCAGCCCTGAGATATTTCCATTGCACATAGATATATGACATTGTGTAACTGGACCCGGCCAAAGACAGATGGACATCGTTTGTTCACCCAACACACGTTTAATATATACACTACTATTTACAGGTTTTAGTGCACTTCCCAGTGCCTCCAGCACCGATCCCCCAAAGTCCAGGCCTCACAGTCACTCAATGCCTTCCTTTTGGCCACCTCCACTCCTCTCTCCGAGCTCCGTCCTCTTCCACCCGACTCTTGCTAACGAACAGAGGGAGGCGGCCCCTTTTATCCCAACCCGGATGGGCTTCAGCTGCTTCCCGGCAATCCCCCGCAGACACACACCCATGTGGCGGAAGTGCTGGCTGCGCACCCGGAAGCCCTCCGAGTGTCCCCAGTCTTCTTCCCCCCAGCACTTCCTGGTTTTGGCGGAAGTGCTGAGGTCCAGGGTTCTTCAGGCACCGGGGCGCTGCCTGGCGGTGGCCACGGGCCCCTACAGGGTTGGGCTTCCAAGCCCCCTACCCGTGGCCCCAAACACAACCAGGACGGTCGCCCCCTCGTGGTCTGGAGGAGGCACAAGCCCTCTTCCGGTCCTCCTGGGCGTCCCGGCTGGGCTCCACCCCCAGCCACATGCGACAGTGCCCCACTGCCAGCGAAGACACGTCGGTCTGAGCGACACATCCCGAGAGTGCAGCACATCCCCGGAGTTGGTCCCTACTACGTACTTAGGGCCCATTACGGCACCCTGGGATGCACCACTTCGGCACCCCTTCCGAGGCCATCGCGCCCCTCCGGTCTGCACTGCTGTCGCCTCCATAGTCCCCGCCAGCCTGGGCACCATACGGTCGCCAGCAGAGAGTCCTCCCATGGAGCAGCCCGTTCCAGGAGGGCAGGTTCCCAACGGGGCAGGTCCTACTGCTCATCGGGGCTTCGGCCCTGTAAAGAGACAAAAGGTAGGGCCAGAAGCACTGCCTGGACGCCCGCACCGGGCGTCCCTCCGATCTCTGTACCGGCAGCGCTCTCCCCCCCCTACCGACAGCCTGCGACTCCATGCCCGTCCATTTGTCATCACCGGGACCGTTCTCACAGGCGGCTTCTCCACCTGCCCAGGGGTTTCCCTCTGCCTCCACAGAGGACCGCCCTTCACTGGACGTGCACACCCAGGGACACGTCCCTTCCTATCGGAGGAACCGGCATTCACCCCTCGATTCCTCCTTTTCCTCTTGGACGCTTTGACGGTCTGGGTCTGAGCATGGCGAAAGCTCAAATCCAGCCCCGTCTGCGTCCCTGCAGAGCGACAGGAGACTGCTGCAGGCTTAGGGCGCAGGGCGCTAGGACTCAGGGCACTCATCAGCCCTTGTCCTGCCAGCCCCTGCGATCTCGCTCTACTCGCTCCGCGCGCAGCCTGCACCGCCACTTCCAAGCCCCAAACCTGTGGCCCCCAACACAACCAGGACGGTCGCCCCCTCGTGGTCTGGAGGAGGCACAAGCCCTCCTCCGGTTCTCCTGGGTGTCCCGGCTGGACTCCACCCCCAGCCGCATGCGAAAACATATTATTTACAAACATTCTAACATTGAAGTGGCATGAAGTTTAGGTCTTGAAATATCGGATCATTTCTGTATATTTTTTTAATGTGAACATTGTTAAAATACACATTTTTCATTCTTAAGCAGCAAGCGTAAGAGGCAGTGCCATAAAGCTAAGAGAAAATGAAAGAGTAAATTAACCGTAGACTGTCAAATTATAGCTAAATAATCGGTGCAACATGAGAGACTTATTTCTTTATTATAGATCTTATTCCTGTAAACTCACAAATGAAAATGAAAAGTCATGTAACCTAAACTCTATCCTTGATAAGATTTTAGATCTAATCATAGTAATGAAACCACCCTAATTAAAATAGTTAATGATCTGTTCCATATTACAGATGTTAACAGACTCTCTTTTTTTTTGTCCTATTAGATCTGAGTGCAGTTCTTGATGCCATAATCCATGATATTCTCATTATTCGCCTTAAACAATGGATTTAACTTTCTGACAATGCACTATAATGCTTTAAATTGTATATATCAGGAAAAAATATTCTGTATGTTATGGAGACTCAATGTCAGTAATTCATAATATAGGATATGGTTTACCTCAGTTGTCCATTCTTGGCTGTTCCTTTAGGGACGAAAGATCCCTAGTTGGAATAAGTTATTTTTTAATTGTGGCATTTTAAGTAACCGAAAACTATATTGATATGATATTAAAAGGCGATACCTCTCCCACAGTGATATGGCGGTAAAAATCATATAAGAGAAAATAACTTAGCTTTCTTTACTGACGATTTCCGCGGCATGACAGACGGGAAGCCATAGCAAGACATTACCAAGGTGGGATCTTGATCTATACAGTCTGCCATTTTTTGTCACTGCGCTGGAAGGGTTTTCAGGACAGACGACGATATCACTCATCCGTCCGTCAGCTTCAAGATATTTGGCTGCTGTCCAAGTCTTTTTATACTGGTTTCTCCACATGTAAGCCCTTACTTATGTTCCAAACAAGAGAAGGAGAGGATTTCATTTTATCTCTAAAATACAGAAATAGTACAATGCCCATTTTCGTAGTTGTACCTTCTTTTTTCAAATGCTTGCCTAGCAGTTCTAAATACTGAGAGCCCCTATGTGCTAACTTTGGACTGGCCTGTACATGTGAGTGGATTTATAAAATAATTTTTGTACCGAACACAGTGACATTAAACTTATATTCTGATTACGTTGGTTCCAATGTTATTTTCAATTTACATGCTCTTAGCTCATACTATTTCAAATCATAGGGTGAATTATCACAGCTATGCTGATGATACACAACTTTTATTTGTCTGTATCACCAGATGACACAGATGGTCTTAGCTCTCTTATCCTGTGCACTGAATAGTTGAGATTCAACTTCCTTAAGTTAAATAAGGAAAAAAACTGAAGTCTTATTTACTGACAGCAACAAGAAAGGTGGGGACTTTATAAATAAGCTTGACCACTTGGGCTTATATAACAAGTCAGAATGAAAAAATATAGGTGTTTAGATTCAGAATTAACTTTAAAATTGTTCACATTATAAGGACAGGTTTCTTTAATTTAAGAAATATTGCAAAAGTTAGATCTCTACTGACATGTCAGGATGCTAAAAAACTAATGCATGGTTTTGTTTTAGCCAGAAGATTACTGTAATTAACTTCTGTCAGGATTACTAACAAAGGTTTAAATCGGTTTCAGCTAGCTCAAAACCAGTAGCAAGAATCTTAGCCAGGAAAAGGAAAACATTTTTTCAGGCTGTTTCACCAGTTTTAAATTCATTACAATGGCTGCTAATAGCCTTTAGGATTGATTTTAAAATGCTGTTGATAGTATATAAGGCTTGTAATAATCTCACTCCTGTATATATTTTGCGCTGTCTGTAGGTTCCAACTCTAAATCTGGGATCCTGCAACACTGGTCTGCTCAGTATACTGAGAACCAGGCATAAAAAATTGGTGCGGCAGCTTTTAGTGCTTACACCTCTAAATTGTGAGTGCTGTGCTTATAGATATATGCGAGGTTGGGTCTATAGCAAACTTAAAAAAATTTCAAAAAACACATTTTTAAAATTTTGCCTTTGCTTAGTCTACCAAATATGCATGCTTTAATAGTTTAAAATTTAGCCTTTAGTCTTTTTTCTGGTTCTCTGCACCACTTCTCTGAATCTACATTCTTTGCACCTGCTCACTATGCAGATGAGATGGAGGCTGTATAAGCTTGTAAAATTAGATGTAGACTTCACAAGATGGACTTTCTCTTTAATGCTAACATTCTGATGTCTTACATTCTTACTACGCTGTTCTTTTATTATCTTTCTTGTGCTATCTATATATATAAAATTCTTTTCACGTTTGAAACGGAAATTACGTATGACCGCAGAACGTATTATAATACAGGAACTAATCACTTCATTTGTGGATGCCATTTTTATATCGTTTTTATGAATTGTTATTATTTGTGTGAGAGTTACTTTACTGATATTGAAAAGCAGGAAACACAAACATGCCAATCTATCCCATAGAAGTGTGGCCCACGTCGATCTCTCCCAGCCCTCCTCTCTGGACTCCAGCGGTGAGCCGTCCGCCTCCAGGCGCATTCTGATAGATAAGTTTTATTTATTCGTCCACGTGACTGTCGCGGAAACTGCCACATTATAACTTTTGTTAAATTGGCAGTACTTGATAGTAGAAGAGATGAGGAAAACAGCTTTGCGTCTTTCTACTTTTTAACTGCACTGAGCAGTAAATAATGTGAAGAATACACCGCCTTCAGCGGCAAGGGGTCACGAGAACAAAGTGGACGCTTGGAGGCGCGGAATGTCAGGCTGCTTCGCCGGGTTGAGAGCGTTGCAGTTTCGGGCGGCATCCTCTCTTCTCACACTGTTTGTGACACTTCAAGTGCCCCGTCGGCTCCTGGGAGAGTGGAAATCTTTGCGAATGAGTGTGATCGGTGCCATCGAAGCAATACTACGACTACTTACTGTCCCTTAAGGTGAGTCCAGGTCACTAAAACCCTGCAACATTCAAGGTTACTTTTGTGATGAATTCTTTTAAGAAGATGGAGGGTTTACATCTAAGAAGATGTACCGACCTCTTCATGTTAAGTTTTGGACTTGGGAATTGTTTGGTCCTTCTGCCTGTTAAGCACAGAACGGCAGCGTCCACATTTCTCAGAATAATTTTCACTTAAATCACAGGCACGTAGTGCAAGGTTGCCAGGCAGAAATTTGCAGGATCGCATAGAAAATGTAATTTCTATACCACAGCGGTCGTGTAGCGCCTTTCACAAGGGATCTGCTACCGAGAGATGATCCAAATACATTTAAGCTGCTGTTAGTGCTACTTACCTGTTGTGTTATAGCTCCTTTAAAATGTACTTTACCTGAAAACACTCCAGTACTGCTCAATGTATCTTTACTTCTTACATGTTTTACTGTTTAATAATTTATATACTACATTTTATTTTTTTGCCTTGCACTCAGTGAGCGAAGCCACTGGGTAATCAGCTAGTTTATTATTAGTACTACTTCACTAAATATAATAAGCAACAACTTAAGTTAATTTATTTTAAGTAAAATACCCAGTGGGGGCTGGGTGATCTTTTGGCCAAGGAGCCCCTGCTCATTTTCTTTTTTTCTCCAGCTTATCCAGAGTTGTTTTTTATTTTTTCTGTTCTCTCCATCCATCTGACCTTGTCATCAGACTCATCCTTAGAAACCAATCCAATTATATATCTATTTTAAGTAAGACTGTATTGAAATTTTTTTTGTTATTTTTTCATTATTATTGTTGCCTAATTTTGTTTTAGTTGGCCCTTCATATAATTCAGATTAGACATGTTCCAATCAGGTCTTTTTTTAAAATCCAATACCACTCACTGATTTTGTTTTAATTGATCGACCGATTGAGATTTTTTTTTCTTTATCCCTTTAAAAAACATTTTTTACTAAGCTCCTACATAACCAGATGTATAGAAGCCTTATGTTCTACATTAAAGTGTGAAGTTTTTATATTTTTATAATTAAACTATAGACCACAGGAGTTAACTGTATTTTTTATTTGCAAAATGAAATTCCATAGGTTTATTGTTCAGTGACAATAAATGTACTAAAATAAATACAATTTCCTTAAAATACAAATTTTAACCAATAAAATATTTACAAAAGTATGTATCCATAATACGTATGGCATAAAAAGGTGTCCATTTCAATTCAAACAACAAAATAAAAAGTTTTGAATTCATTAAAGTAGTTTTTCTTGCTGTTTGTGTAAAAGCACAGGATAACCTCTCTGATTCAATTCACATTTAAATCCATACACAAAGATATTGACACTAATATACTATAATAAGACCACATTTCAATTTCTTTTTGCATGCACAGATTTTCACATTTTGTGAGAGGACATTTTTTAAGTTTACATTATTTCACAAATTTTCCACTGATTTTTAGCATGCCAGAAAAAGAAAACTATTTTCAAAATCTGTATAGTTAGAACAACTTTGTCTGGCATACCGATTCAACCAGTTTGTTGCTCACTCCTACATACATGCCAGTTTTGAATTTGGCAGGAAAATTTGAGTACCTGAAGAGAGAAGTTACTTGGACATGTAGAAAACATGGAAACTTAACACAAAATACTTGGGCTAGGAGTCAAATTAACTTTAATGGAGTGCTGAGGCAATAACATCATCTACTGTTATAATTCTTTAGAAATATGACTTTTTCTTAGCATTTTTGAACTAATTGTGTTTATGATGATTTTTATGATGCAAAAATATATTTTAGATGTAATTCTTCTGGGAAAGTACTTATTCAAAATCTTTCTTAATTATACAGTAAATAAGAAATGAGTCATAGAATGTTAATGTTAACAGGAAAGTTGATTTCTGCTTATCTGCTATTATGTAAACATTTCCATGTGACACAACACTTTTAATGTCACAGTTATTTTCAAAACAAACCATAAGAATGATTTAGTAAGGAAAAATAGTTTATTATATTACAGGTTTTCATATAAAAGATACATACTTCACCCTTTAAATGATCAATGGTGAATGAAACATCATTCTCATCTTCTCAAACCCCTTTTCTTGTTAAGGATCATGACAGTAGCAGGCTAAGCAGGTCAGCCTAGATTTCTCTGCCCCCAGCTACACATTCCAGCTGTTCCTGGGGAAATCGCAGGCCTTCTCAAGCAGCTGAAAGATATAATCACTTCAACGTGTCGTAAGTATTCTGCAGGGTCTCCTCCCAGTGTAATGTGCCCAGAGCAGCCTGATTTTTATTACCTCTTTAATTTAACCATACACACATTTCTCCTTCTTAGCACTTAGTTTAAAAATAGTTTAAAAATAACCTTATTTAAACATATTTAAAGTTAAATTGACAAATACAACCCACAGAAGTCAAAAATTCAAAGACACATGCAACTTCCTTAGAACAATATTGCTAAGTTATCAACACTCACAACTTTACTGGCAACATTAATTATAAAAAGAACACAATTACATCATATTACTGTACATTATGGCTTGGAAGAAGATCATATTTTAATGCTTTAATTTTTTGTGCCTGTATTTTCGGGACATGGTACATCAAAGTGTATTCATTTTAACTAATTGAAAGTAAATATTAAATGCATCTTTTACATATATATGATTAAATTTATTTATAGAAGGAGGGCTTTCATTTTTTATTAGTAGGCCATCTGAAGAGTATTAAAAATGATTTTGAGATTTGTGTTTTTGTGGATTACAGCCACACATTCTGCCTCCTTTACAAAAAAATAAAAAATGACTTCAGCATTAATCCAATCATAAGAAAACATAATTAGTAAAGACACTTTCTAAGTCATATTCATGACAGACACATGGACTGTTGAATTTGAATATTATGTCTGCTGTGGGACAGCAAACTATAGCTATAGGTATATCATTTACAGTCAAGTCAATTTGCCTGTTCTGTCAGTATGATTACGAGAAAAAAAGATGTTGGGCAAAAAACTCTTAACATCTGAAATAAGCCATTATATGCAAGGTAATTAACTAATTTTTGCTTAAATCCCTTGTCACACACGTGCGCATGGGAGGCAGCTAAAGGACTTGAGTAAAGGCAGTTCCGAGACATACCGGGATGTGGCAGAGTGCACTGACTCTTTTTCTCCCGTGCCTGCAGACCATTCATGAGAGATTCCACCTGGTCCTCTTGACGTCACTTCCGGGACCGAGCCTATGGAAGGAGACCTTGATGGCTCTGGCCCCTGTGATGTCACGTCCAGGCTCGAACCAATGGCTGAAGTCCTTCATGAGCCCGACCCCTTTGACTTCACTTCCTGTCTTCCTCTTTAAAAGCCTCCACCTTTTCCCTATTCCCTCAGTTCTGTTTTGGACTCGGTTTTGTGTACATCAGTGCTGTATCTATTTAAGCCACTTTGCAGCCAGGCAACCGATTATACGGGTGGCTGCCCCAAACCTTTGTATGACTCTGTGTCGAGTCTGTGACACCCTACATTATGACTTTAAAGTAGCAGTTTGGCATCAAAGTATAGCTACTGTTTTCTGTGCAAATTTCTAAATGTTTTTGATTAAGCCTTGATTATTAGCATAGCATACACTAAACTACTCCTGCATTAATTTGCACCTAGAAAAGACAAAATAGGTAAAAAGTATATTGATAAAATGTAAACATCATCAGCTGTGCCACAAATATTGTGCTTCTAATTTAATTTTTCACCTATTACTCATTTCACCATTGTTAAATTGATTTCCTTGGTCTTCTTTAGGTGGTTTCTTCATGTAAATATGCCCAAATGTATGAAAGGTTATATAATTTTGTAAAAGGAATAGTTACTATATTTTCTGGAACTAAAAATGTTTGCTTCTTTTGATTTACATCTGTCTGATGTGAATCTGTTTTGAATTTATTATAAAGTAGCTATAAAATTGATCGAGTTAAATACCAATTAAGTACATAAAAGTATGAGCACTGTCTAAATACTATACTGTATAGTCTTTTCATATATATTTTTTTCTCTGTTTAACAATTTTTAATGCAAATTTTTTTTGACAAATGTGTTTATCATAATTAGTTTTCTTCTTTCTCAGTTATATCTATCTCTGTTATCAGATTCATAGCTTAGTCTACAATAAATATTCAACTTACAACCTCTTTCTATGTACTACACAGGCTCTACAGTAGTTCTCAATAATTAGATAGTGCAAAATCTGTATTTCATTTATTTTGCATTTTTATGTTTGGAATACTTTTCTGTCAGTTGTGACAATATTTTGAATTAACAGCGAAGATGTTAAAGCCATATATTGATCTGCTTCAACTGTTGGGCTGTGATTGTATATATTCTACAGTATGTCAGAATGTAGAATGATGACATTTTTTCAGTAGCTAAAATGTGCCAAACAAATATGAGATCTGATTTTGTTCCAGCATACATGTGAGAGTATTCAGATATATTAATATGAAAATGTTATAGAAGTGAAATTTGTGCCAAATATTGCTTCATAGATAATGCCAATGGAATTTGTGAAGGAAGGGTTTATTTCTTCTCAGAATGTCAGCTTATATACTGTATATACCATTTTCTTGTGTATGCAGCCATCATTTCAGATGGTACACCAGCAAATCTACTTGTCTAAAATTCACAACCTTATTAGTATCATCAACTGTGCTAACATACACTCACCATTTTCTCTTTATTTAAATTTAATGTTTGCTTTTTAATGTGTTAAAACTTGGGTGTTGTACCCTGTGGATTTTTTAGATTCACTGAATCTTTAAATGGAGGACTACATAGTGAAATTAACCTTGTTTTCAGTTCTTTCAAAAAACAAAGCATAACCCCAGTGGTAGGAACACAAATTTCAAACACTTTAGTATAATACTAGAAGCTTTCCCTGAAGTTGATGCAGGTAAATCTAAAATGTATGAACACAAACAGTAACAGTGGTATTTATGATGACAAGAATGTCATATTCGGGGTTAGTCTATTTTAGAGACTAAACCTTAGATTAATAAAAAATTGGATTAGTAGTTATAAGAACTACATTAGAAAAAGGAAATGCCAGTGTTAGGCCTGTGAAACAGGGAAGCTCAGATTTCATTACTCAGGCATTCCAGTGTACTTTCCAAGCTTTAACTGAGGCAGGATTATCCTTTTTAATAAACAAGTTGTAGTAAAAACTGGTGGTCACAGAAGTTGAGTGGGAATTTCAGAATTTATGTAATAATATTTATAATGAAAAAGAAAATTAATGATAATGGTTAAGCCAATATCATACAACTTCAAGTTGGCAACTCAGAGGGGATGTCAAATTTGACGACTGGGTTGCAGATCTCTTTGTCTAAGTATGTCAGAATACATGATTAGAAATCACTCTCAAATTATGTGAATAGGTGAAGACTTTGCTTCACACTTTCACATGTCTAAATTTTTACAGCCTTCCCCAATAACATGCTGCCTATCAGAGCTTATGCCCATGCTAAGGGTTTACAAGTAGGGTGAGTTTCAGCTGCAATCGCTCCCCTTTTTTTCGTTTTCCATTCTGTCATGGTATGTAAAACATGAGACATGAGCCTCTCTTCTGTTTTCGAGGTTCAAAACACCCATGTTCCTTATTCCTTGTCACTACACTATATGCATTGTGCTTCCGGTTAGCACTCATTGGTTCTCAATCGTCACACACAAACTCTACCGCTATAACTTATTTGTTGGGGAAAGTCGCAGATGGGTTGGAATGAGTCACTGGGTATGTCAGATTATATGACAGATGGTCACAGTATTATGCCATGACTCCCTAAGACTTACTAAAATTATGTAATTAAAGTCTACAACTAGAAATTGCTGAAAAATTGTGTAATGTGACAGAGCTTTTATTGAAACATTTGAATTTGGAGTTCGTAATTAGGCCAGTGTTTTAGGAAGAAGTTTGCACTTGTTGTTGAGGAGAGATATTTGAACACTTTTAGATCTAGCCTCAGCTACCTAAGCTGAAAAAATAAAACCAAGAACTTGTAGCAGAAAGCGAAGAAAATACTATTTAGATATTTTATTGTAAAAATTAATTTAGCTCAATGCATTTGTAGAAAGAGCACTTATAATAAGTGATCCTTAGAGAACAGAGGTGTAGACAGTGTTTATCATGAAAGGGCTAGAGCACAAACACATTCTTCTATTTTGTTAAGATATATCTCATACGATTACCTATATTATTAGGTTCTAATCTGAAATGCCATCTCAGTTACTAAACATTTTCATTATATCGTAATTAATAAACTATGTTCACTTCAGCAGTGGGAGGCAGTTGGGATGGCAACATAAACTTTCAGGAGAGCATACATTGAGATTATTTTTCACTTTGTACGTTTCTAGTAGTACAATAATGACTTTGTTATATTAGTGTATCACATATAGGACAGAGCAGCACAGTGATGTAGTGCGATCTCACAACAAGATGCTCCAAGTGTAGAGTTTACATTTTCTTCCTATGTGTGAGTGGACATCCTCTATGTTTTTCTTTTTCATCCCACAGTCCAGAGACAGGCAGGTTAAGTGGATTGACAATTGCGCTAATATATATGAGTCTGTGTGTTTACCCTAATAAGGTCTAACGTTCTTTCTTTGTTCCTGCCTTGCATTCTGTGCTTGCTGGGATGGGCTTCAGATCTCCTGAGACCCATCTCAAAAACCTGGGATTTGAAAATGAATGGATGGATGGATGATGGTTAGACAGAGAGGGATTGTGTGTTTTTTGCCTGTTTTGCTCCTGTTTGCCACATTAGAAAAATATTTCCTTATACAGTGGAACCTCGGTTTGCGAGTAACTTGGTTTATGAGTGTTTTGCAAGACAAGCTAAAATTTTTAATAAATTTTGACTTGATAAATGAGCAAGGTCTTGCAATACGAGTAGTATGGATACGTTTTGTCTGCTGAGCGTCATTTGATCACAACTTATCTGATGGTTCTTCTCGTGTATGCGGGTGTGTGTGTGTGTGTCTCTTTCTGCACACGCGTGTGTGTGTGTATCCTTGGGCGCACGCCTATGTGTGTGTGTTTCTCTGCTACAGCGCTGGGAGACTGCAATTGCTTTGGAACGCTCTTCTGCGTGTCATCCCATAGGGTGGAATCCCACAAGAGTTTAGAAACTCACTCACACCAGCCATGATTCTTTTCAAAGGTAAAGTGCAGGTTAATTTGTTTTATGTATTTTTACTTTATATTTTGTATTAATCATTTTTATATGAATAGTTTTGGGTTGTGGAACGAATCATTTGAGTTTCTATTATTTCTTATGAGGAAATTCACTTTGATATACGAGTGCTTTGGACTCCGAGGTTCCACTGTATTAATTTCTCATCTTTGTGACAACTGTTAGGGAATATATATTTATAACTGAGAAGAATAAAAAATCTTAATTTAAATAAAAATTTTTGTCATTTTTATTATGTTTTTCAAAATATAAAGAACATTAATATTGATAAACTTATACAAGATTAATTCTACATGCAATAATTATAAGCATTGAATTTTTTTTACACAATGTGCATTTTCCTTCTAAAAATGTGCGTGTGACTAATAATTGAGTCATGTTTATTTTTTGCAAAATACATTATTTTGTTGATGTTAGCAGTTTGCACTTCTTCTGGTAAGTGAACTTCCCCATTTCGCTCTAAACATATGTGGCCCATCTCACAGTTTACAAAAGAGACACTCAGCTGCCCTGTTGGCTGTGATCCATAATTTTATGTTTTATTTCACAGTGTTAGTCTTTTTGAGATGACAAATCTTCTTCAAGAGAAAAATAAGAAAACAGCGGCAAATAGATAAAGTTTTGGTTGTTGGTGTCATGCACTGAAAAGCTTTTTGAAACAAAACTTTCTAAAATATTGTACTTAATTAAGCTACATATAATAGAAAATACATCAATTGCATCTCAATTCACGTGACCTTAATTGAGAAAAACAATTTTTAAACCTTAAAGATAGAATTTTAATTATCAAAGAGCATAGAGAATAATAAAAATATCACAAAAGGCAAACAAATTAAATTTTTTTCAACTGAATAATTGGGACCAATCAAACAGATAAAAATGAAAAACAAAAAATTGTGAGATGAACTCCAATACGGACTCTGTGAAAGGCAAATGGGGAAGGAGCAACTGAACTAGCTTTGAGTGGATTATAATGGTGTATAGTTCTTTTAAGTGTCTCTGAGAGCTAGGGAAATATCTGCTAAATATTTTGGAACCAATTATTGTGGCCAAAAATGTGATCCATGATGAGTAGCACCAGTGCTAACAACTGCACCACCATCCCTTAAACAACAAAAGATGCAAGCGTAACAAATACCACAAATTTCCACAAACTTGCAATTAGTAAATAAAATATATATCATTGTGCTCATAGAGTTCCAGTCCTGGGACACACATTGGCTATGCCACAAAGTGGCGATGTTGGTATGGCTTGTTCTATAGTTTTGCACTGGGCGTAGCTATAATTTCTTTTTTGTTTCTCATGTATATGTGCAGATGCTTTATACTTTTTTTCTTCTATCAAGTAGAAAGAAACAGTAATATGTATTTTGTTGTTAATATAATTATTATTATTATTTCCTAGGGTCCGTGTTTTCTGATGCTTGTTTTGAGTCTATTTGCTGCATTTGGCTAATTATACATGCAAATTAGACAAACCAATTTGCTGTAAGGGCAGTACTCATAATACTCTTGTTATGGTCATTATACTCAAGTTTATTATATTTGTAGTTATGTTATGTTATGTTAGCGGCACAGTGGGTAGCGCGGCTGCCTCGCAGTTAGGAGACCTAGGTTTGCTTCCTGGGTCCTCCTGCGTGGATTTTGCATGTTCTCCTCGTGTCTTCGTGGGTTTCCTCCGGGTGCTCCGGTTTCCTCCCACAGTCCAAAGACATGCAGGTTAGGTGCATTGGCAATTCTAAATTGTCCTTGGTGTGTGTGTGTGTGTGTATGTGTGTGCGCGCCCTGCCTTTGTTTCCTGCCTTGCGCTTTGTGTTGGCTGGGATTGGCTCCAGCAGACATTCCATGACCCTGTAGTTAGGATATAGCGGGATGGATAATAGATGGATATGTTATGTTAGTTATGTTTGAAATAATCAAAGCTAAAATATAAACTTCAGAATTTTAAAAGTGATTTTTAGATGAAGAATGAAAAGGATTATGTTTTTAATGTAAAAAAAATATTTTGTTCTAAAATTTCATGATGTTTAGGGACACTTGACTTGAGATTAGAGTAAGTACAGTAACACAGGTAGGAAACAGATAATGTATTGTATATAGGTATTTGATAGCATTCTTTTCTCTTGTAGGCATTCTTATTGACTTCAATCAAGAACCACCTAAAGAATGGGATACTGAACTGCCAAGAGTGGTAAGTCCTTTTATCCAAATGCACCTTTAAAACCTAAAGGCAGCAATATCCTTTTGTACAAGAATTATAAGCATTGTGTTTATGAAATTCCACAGAGAATGAGCAAATGTACCAAGTAAGCCTCTAGGACTGATTGTTTTTCTTTTTTGTGGAACTTATGTTCTGTAGTCTATTATTTAAAAATTGTTTTAAAATTTTAGTCTATTGTTCTACCATATACACTTTGTAATCCCATTTTCAAATTAAATTACTGATCCTTTTGGTTCAATAAGGAAACATGTGGATGACATGCAGTGGTGAAGTTAAAAAAATTCTACAGTTACTGTAGAGCATTATTTTCCTTTTCTCTGAAACACTGGCTTCTTATAAAAGACTAGTAATCATTAAAATTTAAATCAGCACTTCCAAGAAAATATTCATACATTTTGGACCAAAATCCAGGAAATTATTTTTACTGCTAAATAATGCTAAAAATAAAATAATTAACACCATTCATAAAGCAATTTGGCATCAAGTGTAAGGTATTATACAGAAGGCCTTTTTTTTGAAGCCATGTAAACGCATGTGCATTATAGGCATATGTCTGAATAAATATTTACCATCAAAGCCTTATTGCTGTGACATGTGGCATTGTTGCTGGTGATGTAGTAATGGAGGCCGCAGCACATGCTTAAGTGTCTTAAGATTGCTGATTCTTCACATGTGTGATTTACTCTGCAGATTTTAGCAATTCACCATCTGACCTTGGGTTTCAAATGCTGTTTTCAGTTATTCTTATTTTGACTCCTGCAATGGTTTAGGTTCAAGTTCTGGACCTTGATCAGTCTATTGGCTGTCTTTTCCTTAATACTGTTACTGTCAGTACAGTAAGTTTTTCTCATCTGTCCTCTGAAATATCAACGTGTCTCTATTATGTGGTTCAAACCCCTGTTATGAAAGACATTTTCAACATCAGAGTTTAGGATTGCAGGCTACACCTCTATTACAGATGTAACAGAGCTGAACAATTTTAAACATTGATATCAGATCTTGTAATCCTGTGATCTACAAAGATAATCTAGAGCAGGGGTGGGCAAAGTCATTCCTGGAGGGCTGCAGTAGCTGCAGGATTTTGTTCCAACCCAATTGCTTAATAAGAAGCACTTATTGCTCTAGAAACACTTCTGCTTCATTTTAGTTATCTCCCTCGTTAAGACTTTGAACCCTTTTTGCTTAATTAAGTCCTAAACAGCTGCATTCTCGGTATTTAATTGCTCCTTATTAACAATAAGATGCAAATGACAAAAGAAACCAGCAGTTATCCATTTTGCTTGTTACCCTTTACACCTGTGTGTATTTATCGTGCACTATTTGGTTTAATTAAATACTTGGAAGGAAAGAGAAGAGAAAAAAGTGAAGGATTGAGAATTATCCATTCATTTTGTACTTCAAAGTATTTGGATGATATCCTTAGAATGGAAAAAAAGTTTAGGATATGAGAGTGACTTGACATAGCAGATTTAAACCACTAAAAAGCCATGAAATGTAATTATTGGCAAGGATTGTTTTCTAAATAAGCAACTGGGTTGGAACAAAAACCCGCGGCCACTGCAGCCCTCCAGGAATGACTTTGCCCATCCCTGATCTAGAGTATTATAAAACTTATTTGAGTACTTCTGATGTCTTTCTTCATGGGCTCTTGTCTAAATAGTTACCAATTACTTTTAAATCTTGTAAACTAATAAATAACTTTGTAAAACTCTGTGTAAGTGAATGTCAGACTTTAATGTGATGCACAGAATTGTGGCTAAGAACAACAAAGTTAATACATTCTATTTGTTACAGTGTTTCTTTCTCCTTATTGTACCGGAGTTCATATAGCTACATAAAATGTAACTCAATACATTAGAAATCTAACACCATTAAAAATTCTTTTTCAGCGTATATTTAATGGTGTTAGAAGCGATGCTCATACATATCTAAGCAAAGAAATTACTTTACTAGCTGATTTCTGATTATGATAAAACCTCTCCTTTAACTGGTGAGGGAAATTGGCTCTTTAAATATTTTCTTAATCTTTCCTTCAGGAATAGACAGAGTTCTTTTTAGCATTACTGTGGGTTAGAGTTTGGGAACTGATGTATATATATTCCCTTTTTTATGTGTATTCTCATTCTCTTTAAATCAAACAAAACTTTAACAAGTAATGTCCTCGATATTAAAATAATTTCAGTTTATGCTTTATTTGGCCTTTTACGTTTAAGTCACTGCTTGAGATTCAATCATAGGTATCTGGTGAGCTTTCTTTAAGGAAACCATCTACCTAAAGGTAAATTAAAGGTTATTTGATTTTTAGTGCTACAGAACTAGCTTAGCTACTCTTCATTATAATATATACATATGGCAGAATTGATCATTTTGTACTAAGCAGTCCAGTGGGTGTGTTATAATTTAGTCAAAGCTCAGGTTCCTCCACTCTTTTTTTGCAATTTTTTGTTTGTGTTTTCTTCATGTTTCTTTAATGTGTTAATCGTTTTCCCTTACCCCTTTGCGAGTTGAGCCTTTTAGTCAATGTCTCAGATTATCACCAATTCATCAAGTATGGTACCAATGATGGAAGCCACCTGAACTCTAATAAAATGGGCTCCTCAAACCTCAAAACTATGTTTTCTTTGCATTGGCTGTTCTCTTAAATGTAACATTGTTGTTTGCTGTTTTTATCTTCATTGTGAGGAGCTTTGGTTATTGGATATCTAAAGTACCTGGTGTAATCTTTTTGTTAAGTACCTAGGATCTGTTTATTATGATTTGTTTAAAGTCCAACATGGCAGAGAAGAAAGAGAAACAAGACCAAGAGGTGGACAGTAATTGAATGGGGTAGATTGAGATATAGTTGTTGACAGGCAAAAGGATCTAAATACCAAGTGAAGACAAGAAAACTCAATCAACAAGACCAAAGTGGAAGAGCAAGGATTAAAAACAAAAAATGGACTACATAATGACTAGCTTATTTACCCACAACTGTCACTAAAAATGTTTTTCTTTTTTACTAAAACCTGGATTTTTTTGTACCACTTGTTATTAGTGGTAAAAATAAAATTATCATTAACTGAGGTATTGTAATTAGGAACCAAAAATAATTATTTACATGCAAACTTATGGTTTTAATGTGTATATATAACGTAACAAATGTGCTGTGATCAAGTACAAAGGAAGAGTATTAGATAGATAGATATTTTATTTATCTCCAAATCAAAATGAAAATTTTATAGAAGCTCAATATATTCTGTATTTTTTCCTAGGTAAAAGGCATAAAGCTGTCCTACAAATCAGTGCATAACCAAATAGTTTATCAAGTGTGCAACTCTCACTACAAACAAGAGAACAAGCGGTTCTGGAGTGACTGGACAGATAAGGGAGAAGCACAACATCTCTTTCTAGACTTGGAATTTGCTATTGAAACCTGTGAACCAGGTTTTCCAGTTTGCACTAATCAACTGCATGTCTACTTGATTCAGTCAGAAAATGAAGAGAGAATTAGTTTCACCAAGGCAAAGAAAATTGAAGTAAACAGTGAAAAATATTTTGAGTATAATGCTGATATAAAAAACATTTTTGAACATATCAACATTATTTCTGGTATTTATCTTGGATCCCTTTCCAGGTCAGGATTCTATTTGGCATTTGAATATGATGGACCATGTCTATTCCTGTTCAGGTCAAGGCTGTATTATAAAAAGTGTCCAGCATATACTGAGAACCTGGTTACCTTCCAGACCAGCACTGGAGGAACTGGTAACATTGTTGGTACCTGTGTAGAAAATGCCTTGGAGGATTCAACCCCAACTAGAGAGTGTCAAATAGATGGGCTTTGGGGGAATTTGCAAGGATACTGTACCTGTGACAAAGGCTTTGAACAAAAAGAACATATCTGTCAAGGTCCGTATATAAAATGATATGAATTTTTATAAAACATTTTTCACTGTATCAGAAAAAATACAATACAATTGTTTTGCTTTGATTTATTTTTAAATTGAATATCAAAAAAATCAGCTAGTTTGATTTTTGCCAAAAATACGATTAAGAAATAACATATACAATGCATCTTTTTCTATCAGCTTGCAAGATGGGGTTCTACAAGCCAGCAAATGAGACTGGCCCATGTCGTCAGTGTCCACCAAACACCGTAACAACAAAACATGGAGCAGAGCTGTGCATTTGCATGACAGGGTTCAGCCGATTGAACACTGATCCTCTAGATATGGGCTGTACTAGTAAGTCAATGTGTACATAATGAATAACCTTCTATACTGCTTCTCTGTACTGCTTCTCTTTTTCTTTGTCCCAGTCTCACTCACCAATGGCTATAGCAGTACTGGAGACTTTTTTTTTTTAACCAAATAAGAGTAAGATATTATTCATAGGACAAATCTATCAACTGAAACTGAGGTGTGTTGTCTGAAACGGAAAAAAATCAAATGACAGATTAATGGATGTCAACTCTAAACTATTTTGACTTTATTGGCTTTCAAATAAAATAAGTATCATGTTAACAGTCCTATATAAAGAAGACAGGTACTGTATTAGCCACATGGACTGGCTTAGAAACAGATCATCAATTAAAATGTAATTTACAGTAAAAGCCAGATACTCTGTAATCTGAATTGAGCAGTCAGCAATATTTTGAATAATAAGACATTTTCTGTCTAATAAAATAAAACATACTGTATATGTGTTATAGATTTACTTTACCTAAGATGTGCTTTGTGTTGTGGAATGAATTTAACTTTCTTGTAGATTTCAGTGTATTTACTATTTAAATAAGTGCATACACATCAAAGGAAAGCACTAACATCAATAAAATAAATATACAAAAATATGGCTGCACACACAGATTAATGTTGGCCAGATCATCATAGTTAAGTAAGTAAATTTCTACTGCACTGAGTGAAATATACATTGTCACTCTGATCCAGTGGGTCTCTCTTCATCTGGTCATTGCTGATTTCACAGGCACTAGTTGTAAAAGGCTTGTGTAAGCATCAATTTCCCCAGGTGGCCATCCTACCTTTAAATAAAGATTAATATTAGACTGCATCTTGCAAAGTACAACTTACCTCAACCCAAAAAAGTAAAACGGATGTTGGTAATGTTTAAGAAAGTAAAATTGAATGGGGGAGTCATGTAGCAGACATCAGGTTAAGGACTATTTTATGTGCACTCTTATTACACTTAGAGCTAGTTCTTACTATAAATGATTTTTATTATCAAATCCACAGAGTTGCCTGAAGATTGTTATTTTCTTCTGACTACTCAGCCTTTCTGGCTGAACTGTGTAAAAACATACATTGATGATTGTTTTGGAGTTGGATTATACACTGGAAGACAGTTTAAGGAATATTTTGAATATTTCCCTAGTTACAGTTAATGCTTCTTTCTCCTCTGTGCCATTTTTACCTTAAATCCTAATATTATCTTTTCATTACTAGAAACTGATGTTTATTAAAAACTAGACATTAAGCCCGTTAAAATAACGGGCGCTAGAACAGTAGTGCATAAACATTTGTATGAACAGTCTATATTAAATGGCAAGGGACCTAGTATGTGGTTGTAATATGTGTCACTGTATTGTGTGCCTTTAATTTTCTCTCTCAGTAATACTGGTTTGTATTTCCGTGAAATGCCTGTAATTTTGTCTGACAGTAATACAGTGGAACCTCGGTTCACGACCATAATCTGTTCCAGACCGTATGAACTGTATGTAAATATATATTTTTTTAAGTTTTTAAGCACAAATATAGTTAACTATACCATAGAAAGCACAGCGTAATAGTAAACTAAATGTAAAAACATTGACTAACACTAAGAAAACCTTGAACAACAGAGAAAACTAATACTGCAAGAATTTGCGCTATAGCCTTATGACCTGCTCGCTAAAAACTCTTTTTTTTATTGAGTTTAAGCACAGGGGAAAAAAAGAACATTTGAAAAATCTGTAATTTAATAAACAAGCAAGAAAAGTAACATTGCAACAATGCACGCACGTGCCTGTGTGTGTGTCTCTCTCTTGCGCGCCTTTGTGTGTGTCTCTCGCGTGTGTGTCTCTTAAGCACACGCCTCTGTGTCTGTGTGTCTGTCTGTCTCTCGTCTGTGTGTGTGTGTCTGTCTGTCTCTCACCTGTGTGTGTGTGTGTGTGTGTGTCTGTCTGTCTGTCACGCGCGTGTGTGTGACTCGTGTGTGTGTGTGACGCATGTGCGGCTGTGTGTGTGCGTGACTCGCGCGTGCCTGTGTGTGTGTGACTCGCGCACGCCTATGTGTGTGTGTGACTCGCGCGCCTGTGTGTGTGTCTGTCTCTCTGCACAGGGAATGCACAGGAAGAGACTGAACACGTGTGTGGCCCCGCACATGCGCACTTCTCCAGAAGACACACACACGGACTGTGCGCGCCTGTGTGTGTGTGCGTGACTCGCGTGCGCCTGTGTGTGTGCATGACTCTCGCGCGCCTGTGTGTGTGTGTGTGTGTGTGTGCGTGACTCGCGCCTGTGTGTGTGTGTGCGTGACTCGCGCGCGCCTGTGTGTGTATCTCTCTGCATAGGGAATGCACAGGAAGAGACTGAACACGTGCTGTGTGGCCCCACGCATGCGCACTTCTCCAGAAGACACACACATGGACTGTGCGCGCCTGTGTGTGTGTGTGTGTGTGTGTGTGTGTGTGTGTGTGTGTGTGACATGCGCGCCTGTGTGTTTGCATGACTCGCGCGCGCCTGTGTGTGTGTGTGTGCGTGTGCGTGACTCGCGCGCCCCTGTGTGTGTATCTCTCTGCACAGGGTATGCACAGGAAGAGACTGAACACGTGCTGTGTGGCCCTGCGCATGCGCACTTCACTAGAAGACACACACACGGACACTGTACGCACACAAGGGTTTTATTAAAGAGGATTAGCTTACTTTCACAGTTGTCTTTACTATAGACCCTACTGCCTTTGTAACAGTGAAACCGACTTCCATGGTTAAACTTGGCAAAACATTCAGAATATGGTTTTTATGTTTTTGTTTTAATTGATTCCTATTGTTGTTCAATTCCCCTCTAATTTTTTTTTCTTTAACAAAACAAACAATAATGAAATGGCACTTTACATTCCACACTAGAACAACTCAGCCTTATTTTGCAGTTCCATTCAAAAGGTAGGAGCCCAGATCCTCCATGATGCTGTATGCTGAGATTGCAGTAGGACAGTGAGTGCCCTCCAGAATTGTAAGACCTGTTACTAGTTTGATGCATCTTTCTGAGATGAAAATTAACTTCACTTTTAGAAAAAGAGAGTGACCCGCTTTTAAGGTCTCATTATATCTGAGGAAAGGCCTGCTCTTCTACCCTGGTTTGTAGGTGCTGAGTTTATAACGGAAGAGTCAAATGTGGACCTTGTGTGCCTCGTCACCGCGAAGCAAAACATTTATTAAATCCTGAAACATCTGTGTTAATTTTTAAAAGGGAACCCATTAACAACCAGTGCCGCTCACTAATAACATTTATCTACAGGAAAGACTGTTAATACTGGTTAAATACCTGTATAATTTAATTGTTTAAATGATTCACAGTAAATGTATCACATAAAATTAGAACTGCCTACATATTATCGTAGCTACACTGATCTTTCTGTTATTACCCTTTCACAGGGTGTTAAAGACAACTTTAAAGAAAAAAATGGAAGAAACTAAACATATCCTCAAACTCTGACCCCAGATTCCTTCAGCACTGAATAAATGACTAATCTTTTAATGTCTCAATCTCTCATTCTGTTCATTTTCTTTGCTTACATTCCTACATTTATCTCATTTGCATGCTTAATTTCAGATACACATATGATAATAGGTCAATAGCCATAACAGCTTCTCTCTGATTTTTTTCTTATTTTTTATCTCCATGTTGCAGCAACATACTGACACAGACCTGTTCTGACATACTGTATGTAACCAAATTAATTAATTAACCAGAGTTGGTTCTGTGATGAAAGAACATTATTTACTAAAACAGCTTATGTATAAAGTATAAGGTTTTCCTGAGGAAATATTGACTATCACCGTATAATCACACAAATAATTATGTATAAGAACTTTCATTAATGTTTTCTAGACTGTTTTTTAAACATTATTTGCTGTTGGCATGTTAACATTTAAAGTCTTATTATAAAGACATTCTGAGTACAGTGATCCCTCGCTATATCGCGCTTCGACTTTCGTGGCTTCACTCCATCGCGGATTTTAAATGTAAGCATACAGTATCTAAATATATATCACCGATTTTTCGCTGGTTCGCGGATTTCTGCGGACAATGGGTCTTTTAATTTATGGTACATGCTTCCTCAGTTTGTTTGCCCAGTTGATTTCATACAAGGGACGCTATTGGCGGATGGCTTAGAAGCTACCCAATCAGAGCACGTATTATGTATTAAATAAAACTCCTCAATGATATACGTTATGCTCTCCGCACGGTGCTTCGCACACTTCAAAGCTCTAACAGCCTGTATTGATTTTTGATTGTTTGCTTTTCTCTGTCTCTCTCACTCTCTCTGACATTCTCTGTTCCTGATGGAGGGGGTGTGAGCAGAGGGGCTGTTTGCACAGTGGCTGTTTTCTTAGAAGATATGGACGCTCCACTAAAAAATGCTGAAAGACTACCTTCACATTGATCCCTTCATTGCGGCCGCTTTATCCCGGTGCTTCATTTACTTAAAAGCCCAACAGCCCTATTTATTTTTGATTGTTTACTTTTCTCTCTTTCTCTGACATTTTGTGCTCCTCACGGAACTCCTTTGAAGAGGAAGATATGCTTGCATTCTTTTAATTGTGAGAAAGAACTGTCATCTCTGTCTTGTCATGGAGCACAGTTTAAACTTTTGACTAAAGGGTGTTATTTCATGTCTAGAGGGCTCTAATAATGTTAAAAAATGTAATTATAAGGTCGTAAACAGGTTTTCTATGCTCTAACTGCGAAAATATTAGATTTATAAATAAAGAATCCTACTTTGTGGAAATTCATTTATCTGTCTGGAACGGATTAACCGCGATAAACGAGGGTTTACTGTATAATTATGCGGAGAATATTTCTAAACAGTGTGAGAGAGTTTCTAAGGGCTTAAAATATATAAAAATATTTTCACCTTCTGGAACGCAACCCCCGCGATCGAGGAGGGGTTACTGTATTCATATTTGCAGGGTAATAGTTGAGTTAAGCAATAGTTGAGTTTAGGTTTATGTCTATAAAGTTGCCATCTGCTGTAATTTTTTTTCCTTTTAGACTGGGCTGGGTACCTTCCCAGTATGGTGGGGTAGCAAAAGTCAAATTTTGATCTCCAATTTTCGACAGATCTTGACGTTTTAGGGTCCCCTGATACCGAAAACATAGATAGATAGATAGATAGATAGATAGATAGATAGATAGATAGATAGATAGATACCTTATTAATCCCCAATGGGAAATTCACATACTCCAGCAGTATAATGATAAAAACAATATTAATTAAAGAGTGATAAAAATGCAGTGCAAGTTAAAAAATGCAAGGTGGAGAGTGCGATGCAGGTATAGCAGACAATAACATTGTATAATGTTAACGTTTAAGAAGAGTCGCATACTGTTGGGGAGGAACGATCTCCTGAGTCTGTCAGTGGAGTAGGACAGTGACAGTAGACAGATATTGTTCAGTGATGCAGTGGATTCTCCATGATTGACAGGAGCCTGCTCAGCGCCTGTCGCTCTGCCACAGATGTCAAACTGTCCAGCTCCGTGCCTACAATAGAGGCTGCCTTCTGAACCAGTTTTTCCAGGTGTGAGATGTCCCTCTTCTTTATACTGCCTCCCCAGGACACCACCGCATAGAAGAGGGCGCTTGCCACAACCGTCTGATAGAACATCTGCAGCATCTTATTGGATGGAAAAATACCAAATTTAAAACTTAAGCATGTTATGAGATGACAATTTGCTGATTAGTTTTTGAGCAAAATTTTGCGAGAGAAAGAGGCACTGTAGAGGAACCCTCAAATATCATAATTCTGTAATTAATTATAATTAATTAATCATTAATTAATCTTCTTGTCAATTACTATCATAATTACCTGTTTTATGATCAGAAAGATCAGCATCAGAGTGGTAAATAATTACTGAAATATTATAGAATAGTTCAGGTAACTTGGTTCCTAGGGCACAAAGCCTACTGACGCTCATGTCTGAATTTTATTTTATTTTATTTTTTTTGCAGTCTTGGTCGTAGCATTGGTAAAAGCTAGTAATCCTTGACTCCACTATTGAACAGTTCACTCTACAGAGTTTTGGGTATATTGCCTTGTGTCAGTTTAATGTTTCCTCCTTATCCAGAATGATTTTCTTCCTCATTCTCAATTCTTTGTCCTATTCATGGCAGGGCAGTATTCTTGATAAATTTCAAAATGTTTGTCTTTTAGTTCACACAAATTTGATTTAGTTACTTCAATTTCTATTGTAATTCCAGGTTACATTCTGATGGCTAGGCATAAACAACTTCTGTGTTGGTGTACTGTTGCTCATGGTACCAGTAATCACCTGGGTGTTACTCCACCCCATAATAATTGTCCAGTTAATCTGTATTATTTAACAGATGTCTCTGAACACTTGTGGCATTGTTAAGATAGCAATTATGCTTTATGCAAAACAGAACTTAATATATGCTTGGACCCATCTCCCTTTTCTTGTGTGGATACTGAAGGTTTAATTTGAAACAATATAAAAAAAAGCTTTGTGAAACTTGATACTTTTGTTTTCTTTTGTGAATATGAATTTCCAAGCAGTAATGAGAAATTCCTAATGTGTCTAGGACAGGGGTCCTCAATCTCAGTCCTGGAGAGCCGCAGTGGCTGCAGGTTTTTGTTCTGACCTGGTTGCTTAATTAGAAAGCAATTCTTGCCAATAATGCACTTAGAAGCTATGAAATTAAATTAACTCTGCTATGTAAGGTCATTCTCATATCCTAGATTTTCTTTCCCTTTCTATCATGCAAAGGATTTGAAGGCTAAAATGGACGAGTAATTCTCAGTCCTTCACTTTTTTCTCTTCATTTTTCTTCCAAGTATTTAATTAAACCCAATAGTGCAGATAAATATATACAGGTGTAAATGTAAATAAGCTAAATAGAGAAATGCTGCTCTCGTCATTTGCATGTTATTGATAATAAGGAGCAATTGAAATAGCTGTTTAAGACAAAATTAAGCAATAAGGGCTCAAAATCACTAAAGTGAAGCAGAAGTGTTACTTTAGCAATAAGTGCTTTATATTAAGCAACTGGGTTGGAGCAAAAACCTGCAGCCACTGCGGCTCTCCAGGACCGTGATTGAGGACCCCTCGTCTAGGAAGCTGTCATTTATTAAATCCTTTTTCTGTGACTTACTAGTGTAATATAGTTTATGTTCTACAAATACAGTGTAATAATTTGCATACTGAGCATTTCTGCACATGTTGTCAATTATCCTGCCCATAGAAATATTGTAAGTTATTTCATAATTAATGTTTATTAAAAATCTGAACATATCCCTTTTGTCTGTGCTACTCACCCATCAGTCATGGCTGTCTGTCGATCTGACAGTGATCAGATCTGACATGTCTCCCTCCTACAACAACAACAACAACAACATTTATTTATATAGCACATTTTCATACAAACAGTAGCTCAAAGTGCTTTACATAATAAAGAATAGAAAAATAAAAGACACAATAAGAAAACAAAATAAATCAACATTAATTAACATCGAATAAGAGTAAGGTTCAATGGCCAGAGGGGACAGAAAAAACAAAAAAACTCCAGACGGCTGGAGAAAAATAAAATCTGTAGGGATTCCAGACCATGAGACCGCCCAGTCCCCTCTGGGCATTCTACCTAACATAAATCAAACAGTCCTCTTTGGATTTAGGGTTCTCATGGAAGGGCTTGATGATGATGGTCACGTAGAGTTCTGCCTTTTAATCCATCCATCATTGTTGGAGCATCACGAAGCTTTGAGTAGGTGGAGGTGGCGCAGGCCACCACCACAAAGAAACCAGAAAAAGTAACAGAAAAGAGAGTAGGGGTCAGTACGGATTTTAGAGCCACCATGAATAGTTATTATGATGAATTGAACATATAGAGTATCTGGATTAAGTTAAATTGAAGTTATAGAAAGGGCATGTTAAAGTAATATGTTTTCAGCAGTGTTTTAAATTGCTCTACTGTATCAGCCTGGCGAATTCCTATTGGCAGGCTATTCCAGATTTTAGGTGCATAGCAGCAGAAGGCCGCCTCACCACTTCTTTTAAGTTTTGTTCTTGGAATTCTAAGGAGACACTAATTTGAGGATCTGAGGTTACGATTTGGAATATAAGGTGTCAGACATTCCGATATATACGATGGGGCGAGATTATTTAAGGCTTTATAAACCATAAGCAGAATTTTAAAGTCAATCCTGAATGACACAGGTAACCAGTGTAGTGACATTAAAACTGGAGAAATGTGTTCGGATTTTCTTTTCCTAGTTAGGATTCTAGCAGCTCCTATGGTGGGAGAACAGCCCAATTTAGGAAAGGCAGACCTAGGGACACAACTGTTCCCCCCCAGGTGCAGTAGTTGGTATCGATAGATGTGTTACCACTATCTTTTCTTTTTGATGAGTACTTTGTTGTTCGAAGTGATAGACCCCTTCAATGATGGACCATTTCCAAAGAGCACAATCCCGAGCAAATGTCTTGAGCTTCCTATGTGGAATGGAGCAGGACATGAGAGAATGCTTTAAGTGGTCCTTCCAGTGAGTTTACCATACAGGACCATCTAAGGAAGCTAGATCTTATGTAGTTAACATGTCCAGCAGAACACACGGCTGAGCAGCATGGCTTCATCTTTGATTGATGAGCAATATTCTAGAATTTTAGAGTAGAATCCTGTCCTCCCTAGTGATGTCCAGGATCTTCTGGAGGCAGTGGATGTGGAATGCTTCTAGGATATGGATTTGATTGTTGTAGGGAGTCCAGGACTCACATTCATAAAAGAGCTGATACACCCTCTGTGTAATACACTAGGATCTTGCCATGCAGAGATTGTGGTTAGAGAAGCCATGCTTGTAGAGGTGCCGATTTATGTGCTGGAACAGTCTGAAGGATCAGCATCTTGGAAGTGTGGATTTCTTAGCCCATCCAGGAATAGGTCTAGTGTAAGGACTTGGTAGTTCTCAGAAGGGTTTCTTAGTGAAGAACTATACCATCAACAGCATCAGCATAGTGGAACTCATAGATGATTGTATGAAAGGTTGTCAAGTACATGACAATTTTTGGAAATTGAAAATATTGCCATTCAGTTGGGACTGAATCTGCACTTCATCAGTGACGTCCAACACATTTCTGGAGAGAAGAGTTGTGGTGACAAGGCATATGTTGAAGAGTGAAAGACCCAGGATGCCACCATGCCCAACACCAACTATGATTTCAAAGGGAGCAAATGTTTCTCTCCCAACAAGGACACTCATTCCATCAAGGAAGTGACTGAGCACAATAAGGAATTTTGGGTGACATCTCATCTCATGAAAGCATCTCATGGTTGACAATGTCAATTCCTTTCCATAGGCCAATTGAAGGCAAAGCTGATGTCTCACTACTTTTCCTTGGCTTTCTCCAGGGACCTCATGTATAATGCTGTGCTGTGTAGAATTCACTCTAAAACATGGCATACGGACAAAAACAGAAATGTGTGCACAAAAAAAATCCAGATGCATAAATCTGTGTGTATGCCAAATTTCACATTCTTCCGCTACATAAATCCAGATCAAGGTGAAATGTAACGCACGTGCACGTGTCTGCCACCCCTCCCCGACTCCTCCCAGAATTACACCTCTTTGAATATGCAAATCAATATAAATAGCCCCTTAAGTTCAGCGTTCTGTGAAAAGACAATGGCAAAAGCACTGGGAAAATAGAAAAATTTCAGCAAATACCAAGTGGAGGCAAGGAAAAATGTACTATTTGTTGGTTTAAGAAGTGATATAAACAACAATAGGAAGTTGATCAAGTGACATAGAGTGGCTTAGAAACTCGAAAGTTCAAGTTCAGAAAGTCGTACAGTGCCCAAAATAAAAAAGATGTGGTCAGATATCAAAGTTGCCATGAAAAGGCGAGTAGTAGCCCACCTTCTGAGTGTCATATGGAAGCGTTTTAGGGTACAGAAAAAAGAAAAAAATAGGGGCACAGTGGATAAAAAAAAGGTTGAAATGTCAACTTTAATAGCGTAGTTTATTTTATCATTAAAGAAGAACTTCATCTTAAAATCATTTAATTTACTAGTTTCTCAAATCCCATCGTAACTAAAGTAGCATGTTAAATGGTTCGTATTCTATGTGTTCTTCTATGTACTCTATGTGTGTGAACCACACTACTTTGCCCAGTGGGGGCTGGGCAGTCTCATGGCCTGGGGACCCCTGCAGATTTTGTTTATTTCTCCCGCCCTCTGAAGTTTTTTTTTGTTTTTTTTTTGTTCTCCTGGCCATTGGACCCTACTTTATTCATTGTTACTTAGTATTGCCTAATCTTATTTTTATATTTTTCTTTCTGCATCTTGTAAAGCACTTTGAGCTACATTATTTGTATGAAAATGTGCTATATAAATAAATGTTGTTGCTTCTTAAACAGGCTTTCTCTTACACTGACAGGACACAGAATACGTTACATTCATGATATTATAGCTCTCTGAACAATTTAAATACTAAGATGTATACTTGATATCATTTTCATTATGATAGGAATTAAAACATGTATAAAACATGGGGGCATGGTGGCGCAGTGCTAGCGATGACCTGGTAACCCATCCAGAGATTGTTCCTGCCTCTCGCAAGATGCTTGCTGCACCACATGCCACTCTCAATTAAATAATTTATTTCAGCAGAACTGTCTCTTTCAAACATACTACCCAATTCCTGTCCTTACTTTTCTTTCTCCAAGTAACCAATTGCCACACAATAAGCTCTGAAATAATTGTTAAGCCATTTGTAAGCTTAGAACGCTGATTCTTCAAAACCTTTAAGGAACATTGAAATATCTTCGTAGTATAAGTTTAATTATTCCATCCATCTATCCATCCAGGGTCACGCCAGTCCCATCAAGCATACAGCACGAGGCATGAGCAATCTGTGAACGGGCGGCAGCTCATTGCTACCGCTGTGCCACCGTGCCCACACGTTTAATTATTAACATTATACATTATTTAAATTAATTAAAAATTTTATGTGTATAATGTACTATACATACTTTACTGAATTTCATCTTAAAAATGAAATCAAGAGCTCCAAGAAGATAGCGCTTGGAAATCTAAATCGACTTAGAAGCCAGTAGTCATCATCTGTAAATATGTGCTCTCTTCTATTGAATTGAATTGAATTGAATTTCTTTACTGTTATTGTATGGTACAATGAGATTCAATATGCAAATCCTCCATAAACTTATTTTTCTATAAAATGATAAAATAACAACAACAAAAACAATAACAATTATAATCTCTATATATAAAATCCAAAGTCTGTATGTCTGTCTGCTTTTCACAAAGGAACTAATTGACGGATTTAGATAGAGTTTTTTTCTATAATTTTCTTGGAACATTTCGGTTGATTTTGCGACTTCCCTCATCACACTAAGTATCATAATTCACTTGCAACAACGATTTATTCGCACTAATCCGAGACAAAGGCTGCGGGTAGAGGGGAGGGTGGAGGGGGAAGCTTGACGTCAGGAGTAGGGAGCCAGACGGGGACCTCCTGACTTACATGTCAGCCTCCTTTTGAGTCGCTGTACCTATTACCACATGTTGATGTGTACCTCCTCCCAACTAGCTAGCAATACCTGTTTGTTCACTGATTTTTAAAGTTTGTCCTGTTCCACTCCTACACAGGCGGAGCCATGGGAGACAGCTAGTAATACAATAAAAAACAATGAAAAATATACAATATGAAAGCATAAGTAGCTCAGGTTGTACAATATTATAATTGTAGTTTACAGTGAGGTAATTGTACTGTAAAAAAGGTACTATACAGGTATATGCGCCCACCCCACACAGATTGGACACGGAGGCACACGTATAAAATAAATAAACTTTTATTTTTCTTCAGCTGGAGGGCACGTCTTCCCCGTGTCCCCCAGCCACACCACAGTCCCAAAGCACCAACCCACAAAAGTAAAGCACCACCACTCCTCCCAGGCAACCTCATCCTCTTCCACCCAACTCTGGCTGCTGAGTGGTGGTTGCTGGCTCCTTTTATTGGGCACCTGGAAGTGCTCCAAGTGCTTGATGGCCGACATCCGGCTGCACTACCGGGTGTGGTGAAACCAGTGCCCAGAAGGGTCCAGCAGTTCCTGCTGCAGCAACCCCTGGCAGCGCCTGTGGAACCCAACAGGGGTGCACAACACTCCAACCCCCATGAAGCCCTGTGGGAGTCCGAGGCACCACTGCAACCCAAGGAGGCTGCCATCTAGCGTCCGGGGGAGATATTGTGTTTCCCAAGCTTGCTCCCCTGGAACTTATGCTGCAGGGGCGTCCCAGCCGGGCATGGGCCCCAGCCATCCGTCACAGTACTTATAAGTACAAACAGTTCTACCAGGAGCAGTTGATGGACTGAATGAGTGCGTTTATAGTTTTTGGGATGAAACTGTTTCTGAACCACGAGGTCCCTAAAGGGAAGGCTCAGAAGCTTTTGCTGAATGGAGGAAGTTCAAATAGACTGTGCCCAAGGCTGAGGCAGCATGTGCTAGAAGCTGTATCCCGATAATTGTGTCTGCCGTAGAACTTTCCAATCAGCTGCTGTATAGCTATGATTCCACACTTAGATAAAGTGGGTTAAAATACAGTGGTGCACTGAGAGTAACAATGATAAAGCAGCTATGGTATTTGGAATAGTTTGGCCATTCCGTGCACCATTATATAGTTACAGGTTAATTACAATAAGATGTCTTAAACTAATGAACAATATGTGGTTCATTTCAGTGTATTTGATAAAGCCACATCAGGGATGTATATCTAAAAAATAAAGAGAAACTACATAGGAACAGTAGCACTGCTTTGTTGCTGGGTGCTGCCAGTTTGCAAAACCAAGCCAAACTTGCATATGCAATGGATTGAGCTTGTATGAGAATGTGCGTGGCTTTACATCAAGTTTAGTTTTTATATACCGCGATGTCAGCCTGGAAATGGGCATGCACAACATTTTTGTGTGTACGTACCATTTAAACATGAGACCCCAGGAGTTGCTGAGCGATGAAGATCATATCAATTGTTCTGTGTTTAGGCCAAAAAACAGTGTGCAACTCCAGAAATACCCTGTAGGCAGCATGACAGATTATCCAGAGAAGCATGACACATGCAGGAACTGTTCCAACAACATTCAATAGTGAAATACCAAGTCTGTTGCCTCAGTCCAATCGGTCCTCCTTCCTCTTATAGATGATGATGATGGTAGCATGTTTTCATGAGTCGGGAATCTTGCTGAGCTTCCAACACAGTGTGAAGAATTCTGTCAACTTGACAAGAGGATTAAGTCCCCCAAATTTATATTTTTTGGCAGGTACAATGTCTTCCCTGGGAACTTTCTTGTTCCTCAAGGCTTGGACATCAGTTTGTTTTTCTGGGAGAGTTGTGAGCCGTGAGCTGCACACTTCATTAACATCTAGATTGGTAGTTGTGATATCACTATCCATAGTTAGGATTGATCAGTTTTCAAGCTGAGTGTAAAGATGAGCTGTCAATGCATTTCTGGTGCCAATGGTGCAAGGTATCCACGTTATGGCTTGGAGGGTTGTCTACTAGTAGGTGGTATGAGTACAGTATGGAGGATGTACTGGACATGTTTATGGTTTGTCCAGCATTCTGCTCATTGCATTGCTCATGTGATCAAAACATGCTAGAGATCACACCAATGGACAGCAATGTAGTCGAGAATGTACCTGTTCTTTGATGTAGAATACATCCATGTTGTCTCAAGTTTGTCGGGGAGCTGAAATATTGTGTTGGTAATGGACAATTGATGTGCCACAGAGGAGGACAACAGATGGAGCCCGTTAGTGTTCATGTTTCCTGTTTTGTGTTTCCTGAGCAAATCATTCCAGATGTCAGAGCTTCTTCCAAACATGTGTATTGAATTCTCCAAATAAAGTAATCTTTAATGAGGAAGGAATGTAGAACCCAAAATGGGAGCATATATGCTGAGAGCCTTTTCAACAAAAACAACAACAACATTTATTTATATGTCACATTTTCATACAAACAGTAGCTCAAAGTGCTTTACATAATAAAGAATAGAAAAATAAAAGACACAATAAGAAAACAAAATAAGTCAACATTAATTAACTTAGAATAAGAGTAAGGTCCAATGGCCAGAGGGGACAGAAAAAAAAACAAAAAACTGATGGCTGGAGAAAAAAATAAAATCTGTAGGGATTCCAGACCATTAGACTGCCCAGTCCCCTCTGGGCATTCTACCTAACATAAATGAAACAGTCCTCTTTGGATTTAGAGTTCTCACGGAAGGACTTGATGATGATGATGGTCACGTAGACTTCTGCTTTTTAATCCATCCATCATTGTTGGAGCATTATTAAGCTTTGAGTAGGTGGAGGTGGCGCAGACCACCACCACAAAGAAACAGGAAAAAGAAACAGAAGAGAGAGTAGGGGTCAGTATGGATTTTAGAGCCACCATGAATAGTTATTATGAAGAATTTTGCCAGTAAAACACACTGGGTCATTAAGTGTGAGCTGATTCCAGCAGGGGACTCCTCAGGAAGAGTTCATGCTTGACAGCAAAGCCAATTTCATGGATCTGGATTTCTGATTAAGACTGGCCTTTCCAGAACAATGTATACCTGCCTGTGGTTTCAGTAATGGATAATTCATCAGCAAGACCTGGGATGCAGATGTCTATCCTATACCACTGGAGCTGTGAGGCAACTTGGGCTGTTTTCCAAGGTGGTCATTTGGCAGTGTTCAACCCACGAGTGTGCAGAAATTCCAGAAAGTGAGAATGAGAGATTTTTAAGTTTTTTTGACCACATGTACTATATGTACGGTTGCCTGGCCAAGTACTGGTGGAACAGACCTTGTTTTCGGATGCCTTTTATTGTCCCCCCCACCCCATCAGAGATGGGCAGTGTTATCCTTATAAAAGGCTGCCTGATCACTCTGGATGAGGTAGATAGATAGAAGGAAGAGCCTGTGAAAAGGAGTTGTTGATATCAATGGAGTTGAGTGTGCACAATCTTCAATCACATCACTTTACTTTCTATTCAGACTCCACATGGCAAGCCGTGTGCCGTACAATGAGGGATGGCAGGAAGTTGCACCACTTTGGATGGGCCCTTGGTGAGAGAGTGGGGGGAGTGATGGAGTCAGCCTTAGTCAGGACCTCACCTCTGACCTTGCCACCATGGGTGGCCTTACCAGGAGTACACAACTTCCAACGGCATTACTCAGGGGATCATTAATCCTGCAAACCATACTGCCATATTAAGGTGCTGGCTCAGTGGAGTGTACTCACCTAAAGAATTATAATATGGTCTGAAACTGGCAGATCCTCATTAAGATGGAATTATAGAAAATTGCTTAGTTGGCAAAGTGTTGCAAGGAGTGTAGATGACATCAAGGTGGCACAGAATCATGGAAAAGCCTAGCATGGGTAAGAAATAAGGAAAAATGTATGGTTCTAATCTAATCTGAGTCAACTCTACATGCTAGTGTAGAAAGATATGCATTTCTAGGGAAGTAACTACCTACTGGGGGCTGGCAGTCTCATGGCCTTGAAACCCCTGTAGATTTTGTTTTTTTCTCCAGCCCTCTGGAGTTTGTTTTCTGTCCTCCCTGGCCATTGGACCTTACTTTTTAATTTTAATACTTTTTTTTTCATCTTGTAAAGCAGTTTTGGCTACATCATTTGTATGAAAACGTGCTATACAAATAAATGTTGTTGTTGTAACTTCTCGGGTAAAGCCACAAGAGAGAGAAAGTCCTGGAATACAAGCAGGAGATTAAGCAATCTCCTCAGGTCCAAAAGGCATCAATAGGAACATTCCATTAAAGCTGTACAAGGTTTAGTTCCCCATGAAAGAGTAAAGGTAGACTGGCATTATTATTATTATTATTATTATATGCTCATTTTGTACATTGCATTTGTGTTTTTATGAACATCAATAGTTATAATCATTACAATTAAATATACTCTTGTACAGGAATTTGGACTTACTTGCATTTTTCAGGTCTAGTTAAAAATTTGTGTGGCTGCTTTTTTTATAAGCGTAATGTCTGTTTAACAAAATCATTTTTGACAACAGAATCATATTTCTACATGTCATAACTTATTATTTTGCAGAGCCTCCATCTCCACCTCACAATCTTACTTTCATACGGACTCCTACTTCTATAAAATTGTCCTGGGAACCTCCGAGAGACACTGGAGGGCGAGATGACTTGGAATATCATGTTACCTGTGGGTTTATAGCTCAGCCTGAGATCAATGAATGGAAGAGATGTGGGGATACTATCCAGTATTTACCACAGGGACAAAATTTAATCAACACTACTCTATGGATCACTGGTCTGCAAATGGAGAATGAGTACCATTTTGAGGTTGAAGCTGCCAATGGATTATCAACTTCTGAGTCCAGGGGGAGCTCTATAATTTCTATTAACATTTTCAATAGTAAGTTGATATTGCTATTTTTGAATGAATAATATTATTAAAAATGAATCCAAAAAGCAAAATATATTGGCTTCACTTCAGTTTGAAACATGTTTACTAAATACAATTCTTAAATGAGAAAATGGCCTAATTAGTGATTTTTTAACAGAAATATTTGCTTATCACTTATGCCATTGATGGCCCTAAAAGTTAAATATCAAAGATTAAAATGACTAATAGTTTATAAATAATTTGCAGTAAGAAGTTTATCATAATATGCTTAAAGAATCCATAGATGGACCTTTTCTAGATCTGTTATCACAAAGAGCATATGTGCATGCATTGTCATAGCAGGATAAGAAAGAAGAATGAAGCATGGATTAAAGAAGCCAGTCTCTGAGAAGAGGTTCAAAGCCTGGAGTTTTAAAAAGGCAGGAATTAGAGAAAGATGAAGGAAAAGTTATTCACAGTACAGTGCCTACTGGGGGCTGGGAGGTCTCATGGCCTTGGAACCCCTGTAGATTTTGTTTTTTTCTCCAGCCCTAACCAATACAGTGGTTAGTTGGGTGAACCACACCGATGAGTAAGGAGAAGTTTGGGACCACTTGAGGCAGGTGTAAGAGGTGTCAAGGTTTGCTTCTCTTTTTTACTTTTATAAGGTTTACTTTACATTTTTTGGTCACTCTGTGCTTATCCCCTCCCTTACAGGTTTTTGTTAATAAATTAATTTTATATAATAATTTTGTACAGAGATCTTCCTTTCTGTAATGTCAGACAATCATGTATAAATACAGTCACTCTTGGATTAGATTTTTCGTACAGGCACTGAATCCTAAATGTTATATTTATTGGCAAATCTCTAATCTGAATGTTAAATACATGTGTTATTGTGATAAGAAATGAGTCTCAGAGGTTTAGAAACTGCTTGTCAGGAGTTACGAACATTAAACAGATAAGTTCAAATTATCATGTGAACGAAAATTACAATGAAAAATAATATAAACAAAAAATTAAGACAATGCAAAATTCAGAAGCAGTAATTCAGCAATGCTGATATCACCTGTGTCAAAAACAGAATGATAAAAACTCAAATGGCAAAAATAAATAAATATTAAAGCAACAAATATCAGAAAATAGTAATAGATGCCTGACACTTTCCTTTGATTGTGGTCTTCCATTTGGCAAATGTTTTCTGAATGAACATTCACAGAACTGCCTGTTTCATAACTGTTTATGCTGCAAGTTTTTATTTTAGATCTTAGAAATATTAGATTCCAATGAGCCACATTTCTAGTACAGGTATTGTACATTCAACATGTACAGTATATTGCTGCCTCATTAGGCAATTTCTAAAAAAAGAGGAAAATTTGGAATTGCTGCCAGAAATGAATCCATATTTCAATGTTGTGATCCCAGCACAATATCAGAGCATAACCCTAGATGGGGAACAAGTCTATTTAAGTCCATGCTCAAACACACACCCACACTCACTACTCAATCCAATTTGGAGTTGTTAATTAATCTAACGTATGTAATTTGGATTGTGAGAGGAATCCAGCTTTCCTCTTTTAGACACAGAGAAAATATACACACTTTAGATGGTACCAGCATTGGAAGTTAAAAGGTCACAGAAGGTGTTAGGCAGCAGTGTTTGTACCACTTCAATGATCGTACCACTTCTTAAAGAATATTGGTTAATGATTAATATACAATTCTTCACATTCTGCATTTGTATCTGTCTTCAGAATTTTTTAGGAAATAGTAAATGATTGAAGATCTAAAATTGGATCAGACATGTATGTTTTCTTTTGTAATTTTATTTTTCCTTTCTGCTTTTCAGAAGAGTCTTCCATCTTATCCTCAACAGTAGTGCAGCAAAAAGAAGGAGGAATATTTTACTATATTATTGGTGGAGTGGGACTTCTGCTAGTAGCAGTCCTGATTTTGATCTCCCTAGTAGCGGCCCTTCGGAAGTCCAAGAAGCTTAGGTAAGCTTTTCTACCTCCAATAAACCAAATGACATTAAGCAAACATATTTTTGTCATTGTCAAATATTGTATTTCCTAAAACAGAAAAGAGAGTGCGATCAAATTGAACAAATTCAGTAAGTAAATAGTAAATCATTCTGACCAGTCCATTCTTTTGGATTCAGCTTATTGATTAATTAATGATTATTTTTATTCTTGTTTCTTATTTGTCCAGGAAATTGTAGATCTTAGTACTGCCACACCTGCTTTGATTCCTTCAACCTTTTTAATAATGAACATCCTACATGCAAAGTTCAAGGCTCTTTCACTTGATCAAGAAATAGGGTTCATTCGTAGGATAAAATAAGTTGCTAAAAAATTCAGGATATGATATGCATCTTAGTTATTTCTATACTGACACAGAGGAAGGCCTAAAGCACAGGGAAAAAGAAAACCAGATAGAAGAGCTATTAGTTCAGCTGGGTCATAGTTTACATTAGGCTAAGCACACCTGCTAAACTCAGACTTTCTTGCTACATAAAGAAGCTGGCATAAAGAGATCAGGAGACAGGTCAAAACCTTCAACGTTGCAAAAATCAAAGCCAGAAGCTTAGAAAACCTGGTGCCAAAATTGAAACACTAGGCAAACCTCATAGACAAAAACTGCTTGCTAGTATTCTAAAACCAAAAATCAACAGAAGAGACGAACATCATACTACCAACACTCCCAGATGCCAATGAGCACGAAGCAGCAACATTCAAAGTGTTGTCCCAATGACATCACATTATATGACTTCCTGGACTCTCCCTCAAGCAACCTTACATTCCGATGTAGCAGTAGGACCATGAAAAAAGGTCTTGCCATGATAAAAAAAAATGGTATCTCAGTAAAGCAAAAACATTACAATCACAAGATGTAACTTGTGTCTAGTGACAGAAACTAAAAAATACCCATATACGGAGATTTGCTGATATCCAATGCCTTCCAGATGTCAAATAACCCTGAAACATATTGTTATATATTTTAAATAAATGTAATTAAACTTTTTCCATCTGAATCATGACAATTTCATATGGCGGTCTATAGTGAGTTATTATACCTTGCCTTTTCTGTATTTTCTATAACTTACTTTGTTCACATCAGAAAGGCTATCTGAGCTTGAACCCTCAGAAGTTACTCCTTTCAAATTATGAATTCAGTTGCATCTTTTGTATTTTGCTATGCTGTACAAACAACATTCCTCAGAACACACTGTCATCCTCTAAAGTCTCTAAAATTACATAAATGTCCACAGACAGACAAATTAACCCTAGATGACAGAGGATCTTACATTTTGGCAAGCAAAATTGTAAGTTTAACAAGTTATTATTTTCCATTAGATTTGATATTTTACATTTTTGTGTGTAAACCTCTTAAGGCATCATCATCAGTGGTCACTTGAAACAATAATTAATGTCAATAAACTTATTTGTATATCCTTAAATGGCTGAGGAGTCCAGTCTTCAGGTCATAGTGTTCAGGTGATCAGTGGTGTTACCATTTGGGAGCAGTTTCTGTAAGACTAGGTTCTCTGTCTTTTCCTACCTTCACCATGTTTTGTCTGTCTGACCAGAGAGGCAGTCTGTTTCAAATTCAAGTGCATTTTTATCAATATTTGATGGAAAAAATGTAAAACAAAGCCAATATACAGTAAGTAGGCATAACCATAAACCCCTCTCCCCATCTACCTTGTCCAGCCCTGGCAACCACCACCTGAAAATGCTAAGAATTTCAGTAAGAGATGCACATGAAGCACACTTGTGCAGGCATCAGAACAAAGCCAAACAAAACCAAAAGTTTTATTTGGGAAGAATAAAATGGCCTGACCTTAAAGAAATTTCATTCTGTCTATAACTTGTTTTGAGGATACCAGCATACAAAATTGATGTCAGAATGCTATTTCTTAATATTAACAGTAGAAGTCAGGTTGACTTTAATGGTTGAATTTTCAAGGAATTTGTAACAAGATCGTTTCCTGTGCCCAAAGCCAAGGGAGCTAGCCAAATTGACCTACCTTTTGATAGATCATACAGAAACAGGATGTGCTTTATAAACCATTAGGTTAGTTTTCTGCTTAAATTATACAGTTCTCAAAGATGCACTTTCCAAAAGGAGCTGCAGAAATAGATAATATGGTTCAGAACTTCAATACTAGTATGGAAAGTGATCATCAGCTTTCAAAAGTGATGATTTCCCATTTACCTAGAATTTTTTGTAAAAGGTATTGTTTTTTGTGTTGCTAAAAGTCATTCTCTTATATGCCTCTGCAAATTAATTCAGAGTATTCCAGAATTCTTATGTAGAGTGCATAAATGTAGCACAGTCATTTACATATTGACTATCATGTTAGTCATTTTTGTCTACAGTATGCCTTAAGCAGGTTGAAAACCACCCTGTCTGATAATTATTTGATCTCAATAAGAGATTGAAAGTAGAATAAAATAGTGGGAAATTGGGAAGAAGTTCAGAAAGACACTTCTGTGCTTTACCACAGTTTGGATAGTGAAGGGATTCATTCCTGTCCCATTGCAGAGGACCACTACAGGCATCTGACTATGCAGACATTTCAGGCTAGTGATGAATCTGGTAGGATATTCAAGTCTAGGCAGATACATATATATATACCGGGCTATTTAAAATGAAAGAGCTGATTTCAAAAGTTTATTTTAAACAAACTGTATAAGACAGAAACACATTCCGCACATCACTGGATAGAGGAAAGTTCAAAGTTTAAAAGCCTGCCTAAAAGTACCAGTGAATGCTACTGAACGCTGTTTCACGTTTATAGTAAAATGGCGACAACACCATAAGAGAAATCATTTTGTGTGCTGCAATTTGTGAAGTGTGAGTCCATTTTTCAAGTGCAACATGAATTCTGTTCAACAAAAAGCCGCCTCGTCATAAGCAAATTTACGAGTGGCATAAAATATTCGTAAAAGAAGGTTGTGTATGTTGTCAAACATGAAAGAGACTCACCAAAGGTAAGTATGTTTTGTGCCATTTCTGCAAGCAAAGTTTATGGACCTTTCTTTTTTGCGGAGCAAACTGTGACTGGATTTTCATACCTAGACATGCTACAAAACTGGTTGTTTCTCCGACTGCAAGAAGATTTGAATGACTTCATTTTCATGAAAGATGGTGCCCTGCCTCATTTCCACTTGGAGGTCCGGTGTTACCTGAACGACAACATTCCAGGATGATGGATTGGAACAGATGGACAACAAGATCTTGCTCATTGTCTATGGCCTCTCAGGTCTCCAGACCTCACCCCCTGTGATTTTTATCTATGGGGGTACATTAAAGAAAGAGTGTTTGTTCCGCCTATGCACGCTAATCTTCAAGATTTACGACATTGAATTGAGGGAGCTATGAATTCAGTAACTAGGGACCAGTTGACTTGTGTGTGACAAGAAATGGTCTAGTACTGTTTTAATGTTTGTCGCACTACACATGGTGCTTATGTTGAGTGCATGCAACCTCAAGGACTATAGGACCAAACTTTGAACTTACCTGTATCCAGTGATGTACAGAATGTGTTTCTGTCTTATACAGTTTGTTTAAAATAATTTTTTGAAATCTTCTCTTTCATTTTAAATAGCCCTATATATAAAATATATATATATATATATGTGTTTGTGTGTGTGTGTGTGTGTGTGCGTGTATGTATGTAATATGCTTCCATATGACACTCAGTAGGCTACGACTTGCATTTTGACCACTGATTTCTGACCACTTCTTTTTTTATTTTGAGCACTGTGTGACTTTTGAATTTGAACTTTTGAGTGTCATTCCAAGTTTGTTTTGTTCCTCATGCCATTGCCAAACCACCAAAAGTATTTATTTCCTTGCCTCCACTTCATCGAATATGACCTCCATTCCACATTTGGTAAAAGTGATCTTTTTTTTTACGTACTTTTGACATTGTCTTTTAACAAAACACTCAACTGAAAGGACTGTTTACATTTATTTACATATTAAAATATGCAAAATTCTAGGAGGAGTCAGGGTAGGACAGCAGGCACATGCATTACATTTCACGCTGACTGGGACTTATGGAGCGGAAGTGTGTGGAAGTTGGCTTATGCATGGTTTGTATGTCTGAATTGTATTGTGTGTATGCACATTTTCACTTTTGTCCTTACGCTATGTATTAGTGTGAGTTCTATGAACAGCATTATACATGAGACCCCTGGTTATTTAAGTCTTTTCTTATTTTTTAACATCCAAGACAATATGATAGTGAAGGAACTTCTCCCCATTATCATTCAGTTCCGTTTTTCTGTATACTGCTTGTCACTAATTGTTAGTTTTGGCATACAATTAGGGGAGCAAACTTCACTAGAAATTGTGAATTACAAAAATTGCATAAACGTTAAGCAATTAAATAATGGCAGAAATACAAATTTCTGAATTTCTCTTAAAAGTGAATATCAAATTAGCGCATTTCTCTGAATGCAAAATTAATGAGGGAAACTGGTTGGAATAAAAACCTAAAACTGCACAGAACTTGGGAACCACTGGTGTAAAAATTAAATTGTTTAAGGAAAATGCTGCAATAAAATGAATAATTATGATATCCTGTCCTTGTTTAATTGCAACTCTTGGTCTAATACAGGTCTGAAGGGGAAGTGGAGCTACAGCTCCTCAACTCTGGGCGGTCATACAGACGACAGCCTCAGGAGAATAGGGCATCTTCTCAAGACCTGTGTCAACAAATCCAAAACTGTAAGTTAGAACTTTGAAACCCACTATAAAGGTGTTCATTTTGCATTTTTAATTAACAAAACTATTAATCAAAGCAAAGTGATATAAAAGAAACTGTCATTTTGGGATAATAAGCTCTTTTATTCAAACTAAGCCCAAAAAAATTTTGCATATCTTTTTCATTTAATCCATGTTGCACATTCTTCTTACTCAATGTGTTTAAGCTACTGTATACTACATTTTTATACAGATAGATACATAAAAGAAAGTATAATCCATCTATCTATTAAACAATCTACAGTGGAGTAAATACCTGTTCCTAAAAAAACACACTAATGAAATTATTACAATGATAATTTTTGTTTGTTTGATAAATATATATATTCTGAGAATTTTCTCTTTACACCAGGTAATATCATTTGCAGCAATTTTCATATAACACTACATGGGATGTTTTGATATGGAGGATGAGACAGGGTATACGAGTCAAGTGAAGAACTTTGTTTCTTGGTACAGAAAGAATTGTCTGTAACTTAACATCATCAAAACCAAGGAACTGATTATTGACTTTTGCCTCGCCAGAAAATTCTGGTCATTATTCAGGAATGGAAATAGAGATATTGCAAAACTACCAGTACTTAGGGTTCCACATCAATTAGAAGTTGGACTGTTCTCATAACACAGAGGAACTATGTAAGAAAAGGCAGAGCAGGCTCTTTGTTTCCTTTAATGTGAGTAGTGACATCCTTTATATCTTCTTCAACTCTGTGATGGCCAGGGTGATTTTCTACACTTTGGTGTGCTGGCCTGATAACATCACTTCATGAGATGCCCCCTAAATCAACGGTTTAATTATAAAGACGGGTTCAGTTATGGGACACTTTGTGGACCTCCCTGGAGGCAATAGCAATCTAATACTCTTCCTTTCTACTTGATCAGAGCACGTTTGTTATGTTGTATATCTATATATATAATTCACTAAGGCAAGACACCCATGGAAAGCACGCCGGAAGAAGCGTGGATTCACTAAGCCGCCGACAAGTAAGATACCTATGGCGCACGCAGGGAGGAGCCACGGCCACCAACTCCAAGACCATTGGATACGACGACAACTCGCAGAGCCACGCCCACCAACTCAGGCGCAAAGACACAGAAAGAACGGCATCTTTTCATTCACTTAGTGTTGTATTCTCACACCAACCCATTTTAGACAACCGTGTCTTTCCAGAAGTGTTTAGCATTCAATAAATAATTATGCATGAGATTGAGTGTGTGTCTACCCAGCGCAGAGAGGCGTGGGTAAGCCGTTGAACCCCATTCGGGCTGCAAACCGTGGAATTCCCACTAAGTGCGACTCATGCGCTCCCTTTGGTTGCGTCCCTACACTTTGTGCACACCCCCCTCCCACCTCGCTACTACTGTGGTCGGGTGTCTTGGTGGATTATATATAGAAAAGCAGCCGACTCAAGTGACGAGTTGGAGGTGGGCATATGAGCGTGCAGTACATACTGAACGAGAATTCAGCAGACTAGTATGACGGTGGGAGCTGAATGGATGTCTTTCTCCTCTCCTCCCGTTCCACACTTCACGCCGTGCACCCCCATCCCTCCGTCTGGCAACAGAAGGCGCGATTGTGGTCCGCCAGTTTTCAATCACAGACGATTGTGTGTTGGTTCGTTCCGTGCATTGTTACAATGTTGCTTTTCTTGCTGATTTATTACATTACCAATTTTTCAAATGTTAATTTTCTCCCTGTGCTTAAAAATCATTAAAAAACGGGCCTGATTATGTGGCGTATGGTACCGCGGGTTGGCTAGTATATTATAAAAGTGGTCTTAAACTCTGGTCCTGGGGGGCCGCAGTGGCTGCAGAGTTTTCATTCCAACCCTTTTCTTAATTAGTGACCTGTTTTGGGTGCTAATAAACTTGTTTTGAATTAAGTTTAATGGACTTGTTCTTGAAGACTCAGACTCCTCAATTAGAAGTCAAACATTAATGAGATGTAAAATAAGCCAAACATAACCTGCAAACTGTGTCTATCATACAATATCTAAAAATAAAAATAGATAAGGTCACAGGAATGCTTATATGTCCAGGTCCACAAAACATTTTAATAGTGAAAAAAAGAAAATAGTAGAAAAGAGAAAATCAATCATTTTGGAAATGTATGCCTTTTCACAATGAGAGCAGCAGCATTCCATGGAATTAGAGAACAAATTTAATTAACAAGAATCGGCTCCTAATTAATCAGCTGATTGGAGTGAAATTGGTTGGCGATTGAGACCCTGACTTACTTGGTCTTCTGTTGGCTCACTCACTTCACGTTTCATTTCTGTTTGGGTGCCATTTAAGGAAAGAAATGAAGCAATTCAGAGGAACAAGGAAATTCAGGGGAACAAATCTTAGAAAACAAGCCAATTTAAATAGAAAGAAAAATGAATTAATTAGCAGCAAAAACTGGTCACCAATTAAGAAAATGATTAGAATGAAAAACTGCAGCAACTGCTGCCCTCCAGGACCAGAATTTGAGACCACTGCATTAGAACCATAAGTTTGCATGTAAGTAATTATTTTTGGTTTCTACCTCAGTTAATGATAATTTTATTTTTAACACTGTTAACAAATTGCAGCACAGCTAGATAGTTTTCATTTATCCTGTATAAATTTTATCTACTTATAAAAGTTGTGTGTTTTATGGCAAAAATTACAAGGACCAGCTATGCTGAGATCATCTAAAATCAATCCACATTTATTAATAAGAAACTGTGAATCACCAGTGAAATCTGAAAGTTACCACAGGCCTGTAGCAATGTATTTTATGTTAGCAATGTAGAAATCTAAAAGAATTAATGTACAAGCAAAAAAGCTGCTGGAGACTGAGCATAGTAACATTCCTGATGTACATACACTTTGGCCAAATTTACAGATGCCTTATCCAAATTGCATTCTAACTAAAGTCTAATTTAATAACGTTCATGTTTTTCTTCTGTGTGTACTTAATGCTTTCTATGCCCAATTGAAAGCAATCTATCTTTTTGTGATTTTGCGTCCAGAAATTCTGTAATCTTTCAAAGATGCCTGACACTTTAGTAGAAACAAAGGAACTGTTGAAACCTCTACTCCAAATAAGCAAAACTATATATAGTGACCTCTAGGGTGTGTACCAGCACCTCATACCCCATACACAACTACAGATACAGAGTCCTGGGTTCACATCAAATGCTTTTATTTACAATAGTGTGTACCCTTTACTGGCTTCCTTACCTCAGTGTTGTAGCGACTGTCTCACATCCGGATTCTGCCACAGAAAGAAGTCACTTATTGGTCACGCCCTCCCTGACCTTATGTTATCAAGCCCTATTGGCCAGGTGAGGGAGTAGAGTCCATACTGGCTGGGATGACAGTTCATCCCTCACAGAAAATATTCAGAAAGTACTCCGATCACTTCACTTTTTTACATATTAGGTTGCAGGCTTATGCTAAAATGCCTCAACTTAATCCCGTCCCCAAACTCTACAGGCAGTTTCTTCACCCTCATGGCATGGCTTCTGCTCTGATATACATTGTCATTTTTGGGACCTTATATAGACAGATGTGTGCCTTTCCAAATCATAGTCAATTAATTGGATCAACCACAGGATGTCTCCATGCAAGGTGTACCAACATCTTAATGATGCTCAATAGAATAGGATGCACCTGAGCCAAATTTCAAGAGTCATTTAGAGGCATCTGATACATTTTTAGAAGTGTGTTTCATTGTTGAGAAATGAACTGAGAAAAATATATTTATATGTATCTATATATTGTGTCAGGGTATTAGCATTTGAAAATGGTAAAAGGAGTAAAAAGGACAGGGAAAGGGGTCTCAAGGGAATTTTAGCAGAAACCATGAGGTTGATTATATTAAAGTTTTGCCCATTTATAAAGAGAAGGCAACATTATATGTGTTGGCATCTGTTTGTAGATGTCACCCCTTCCACTCCTAAAAACATTCTCTGACAGTGGTTACTCTGAAGGCACTAGAGAAAGGATGTACAGAATCTTCAGGAATTAAGAAGTGGTTCTACAAACCACAGGGTGGCAATGTAGTGAGAATCTTGTGATCTCCCCTAAAAATTTAGGGACTCTCCCTTTAAGAAAGACAATGGAATGCAGAGAGACCTGATGCTTTTTCTTTTAATTTCATATTATTTCTGTGTCTTATGAACAGTTCAGACCATTGGCCTCAGTAATGAACTAAAAATGAAACTTCAAGGTGTTCTTGTGGATCGCAATCTTCTGACTCTGGGGAGAGACCTGGGAGCAGGTGAGTGGGTGTAGTCTAGTGGCAGTCTAAAATAACATGAGGATGTTAAATTTATAATAAGACAATGTAACATTTCTATAAGACTGCATTACATCAAGGTAATTCAAAATATATTATAAAACATGCAAGTGTTATTTCTTTCCTTTCAAGGTCAGGAAATAATTGATCTGATCCCTGAAAAGTATGCCATTAACTAGTTTTATAAAATGCTCATGTGGATGAATTAATAATTTTGCATATTCATTTTATTTTCATTCCTGCATGGAGAAGCATAAAAGTATAACTTTTGATAGAACATAAGATAGATTTAATAATATTTATGATGACAAATGAAATAAGTTTAAAAAATGTATACAAATATTTACATAAAGATTTATGTTTTTGTCTGTCTGAGAAGATTATTACAGTAAAAATAAATGAGACTCTGAGGAAGACATAAAGAAAATTAATTAAAATTTAAGACATTAAGAAAAAAAATCAACAGACTAGAGTAATATTAGTGTATAACTGAAAGAAAAAACAAGTAAACGTTCTGCTTTTAAAATATATATAAATGAATCTGCAGTAGCAGTTCTGTTTGCTTTCTTTACTTTGCAGGGGAGTTTGGGAATGTCTACAAAGGCATATTTCAAGCAAAAAACAGTCATCAAATTGAAGTGGCTGTGAAAACTATGAAAGGTATTAGTGTTGTTTCTTTTTTTTATTATTTGTGTTAATCTTGGCACTGGAGAATGGTTATGTTTTGTATTAGTATTACACTCTGGTTTATTCTTTCTTTTATTCTGTTTAATTTTTTGTATATACTGTATTTGTTTGGGCGGCACAGTTGCGCAGTGGGTAGTGCTGCTGCCTCGCAGTTAGGAGACCCGGGTTTGCTTCCTGCGTGGAGTTTGCATGTTCTCCCCGTATCTTTGTGGGTTTCCTCTGAGCACCCCGGTTTCTTCCCACAGTCCAAAGACATACAGGTTAGGTGCATTGGCGATTCTAAATCGTCCCTAGTGTGTGGTGTGTTTGTGTGTGTGTGTGCTCGCCCTGCGGTGGGCTGGTGCCCTGCCCGGGGTTTGTTTCCTGCCTTGTGCATGTGTTGGCTGGGATTGGCTCCAGCAGACCCCCGTGACCCTGTGTTAGGATATAGCGGGTTGGACAGTGGATGGATGGATGGATGTATTTGTTTGTTTATTGTTCAGTGTAGAAACTATTTGTATGTTAAGCATGGGAAAGGCGCTATATAAATAAAATATATTCTTCTTCTTCTTCTTCTTCTTCTTCTTATTATTATTATTATTATTATTATTATTATTAAGTTGATTAGCATGTGCAAGTAATAATTTCTCTGTGTTCTGTACACATGATAATAATGTAATGAATATACTGATCATATTTTCCTTTAAGAACCCTCTCTTTAATGTTCTAGTGGGGATCTACAGTTTGGAAGAACTGGAGTCATTCCTTAAGGAAGCTGAACTTATGCAGAATTTTGACCATCCCAATGTGATGAGTTTATTAGGTAAGACAATCCGTTTTTGAAGTGAAATATCAAACCATGTCTTAATCTTCTATCTTAAAATCAAAGGCAGGGTCCATGACATTGGCCCTGTTCAAACATCAGTTTAACTACAGTATATCTTGCCTTGTCTGGATTTCACCAGGCTGTTATAAGAATTGAAACTGGTTTTAACTGTTTTTGATTTGGATATCAACAAGCAATTAAGCATTATACCCTGTTATGGAAGTGTTTTTTTAGCTTGGTTAAGTTATTCATGTTTTTTGTCCAACGGTTTCTTGTAATATTTAAGGGGATGTCTAAATGTCTGCACTCTACTCACCCAAGGCATAGAAAGATTAGAAACTAATATGTTACATGTTCTGCTTTTTGGAAATTGGTGCTGTGCATGCCATTGATGGTGTACAGTAGCTTTTGAAATTCTGCTCATGATGGAAAGTCACCATAGATACCCTGAAAATAAGACAGGGTCATATATTAATTTTTGCTCCAAAAGATTCACTAGGTCTTATTTTCAGAGGAGGTCTTATATTTATTCATGTACAACAATAAACATTTATCCAAATACAATCATGTCATCTTCTTCTGGAATATCGTCAAACCCTGAATTCCAGCCTGAATTTCTTACTACATCAGCCGCCTTTAGGATCCTACAGGATTGAGGTGCGCACTTCAATGTTTGATTAATGGTTCGATGTGGTGAAGCAAAATGCTAACATACAAATGCATTCGTGGTGCTTTTATATTCAAGCATCACATATTCCCCAATCCCCCATCTTCTGTGTCGTCTTTTTTTTGCACCTTTACAATACCGTCAGAATGTACTGCGGCATATTTGAGCCACACAGAAAAAAAATAAGGACATACTGAAAATGTCTATTTTGTGATTAAAGTAAAATTTCGGCTTTAACCTCGAAATGTTCACTTTAACCTCGTAGTTTACTTTATCATTAAAGCAGACTGTCATAAACGTCATCTTAAAACTGACCCAGTTGTTAAATCGCTATGCGCTTCTGGGGCTTCCTCCTGACCTGACTGCAGCAACAGATCGCCACATAGAACACATTAAATGTATGATATTCGAGCTCTCTGCACATTTACATTTCTTAGATTTATACTTGATATCACTTTCATGATAAAATGAATTAAAATATGTATGTTACATTTTACAGATAAATCGTTAACTTTGTTTAAATAATGAATACTATTAATAGTTACACATATGGGATGGCACGGTGGCAGAGCGTTAGGTCTTGCAGGGAGTCACATCTCTTGTGATCCCTGCCTGGAGTTTGCATGTTTTTCCTGGTGGGTTTTCCATAGTGTGCTCAGTTTTCCATCCAAAGACATGAAGGTTTAGAGATCTGGTGAAGCTATAATGATGCCAGTGTATGTATGTATGCTTGTGTTCACCTTGCGATGAGCCGATGCCCCGTCCGGGGATTTTGTTTCTGTCTTGCACCGATGCTGCTGGAATGGGCACATCCCCGAATTGATGGATGTAATCATTAAACACCCTTTTCAGAGATATTGTGCCAAGGTGTCCTCGGAATTTAATGGATGTTTTGGGCACACACATCGCATCACATGAAGTATAAACCTGGCCTTAGGCGCCTTACTTTTCAACTGACGATCTTGACTAGGGCCTATTTTTGGGGTAGGGCTTATATTGCAGAGCAGCCTGAAAATCATGCTAGGGCTTATTTTCAGAGTAGGTCTTATTTTCGGGGAAACACGGTAAGTCTTCTCTAGTGTTGGATGCAGTTGAAGATTGTTTTGAGAACTGGACAATGTCTCATCTGATTATGTTTGGAAAGAATTAAGAAATGCTTTTGACTGTGAGGTAAATAATACAATATAAAGAGAACAGATTATGTCATGTGTTTGCCATTTTTTGTGTTACTTCCATTTGTATGTTTATCTTTCTGTTTGTGAGCAATATTAAAGTAAATTCTTAGGAATTTTTCCTTAAATGTCATTGCCAAAATATTTATCTTCCACAATAACAGTGTGTGTGAATTTTCAGTAAAAGTGTAACTCAATACCAAGTGACAACAGCAACTTTTAGCTTTATATATAGTATATATAGGGAAAGTAGTCAAAATTTTAACTTTAACTTTTAAACAGATTTCTACATTCAGGTCTAGGTATCTCTGAACACCATTTGACAATTTTTGGACTGATGTGTGTATATTTGTCCTTGTCTTTGTACCCAATAACTCATAAATTAAACACTGCAGTGTTATTAGCAATGTAAATGCTAGATTGATTGATTTTCCAACAGAATCACTCTATAAAATTTTCCTAAGCACAGATATTTTTTTCACACACACTGGTCTGTAATATTTGACCGCTAAAATCTTATTATGTTAGTTTATTCTTACTGTTGTTTTTTCCTATAATGCTTATCTTGAATGTTTAGAATCACATACTCAAAGTTAAAGTTTTTTATTAACTAAGACTATGGAGTGGGATTTTTTTGTAGTGCATGTGTGGTGAAAAGGGAAGGTTGTGGACTTGTTATGGTGAATGATAGAATTAAAACCTATTTTTGTTAATAGTATTTTGTGTTGTAGCCCTGTCTTTAAATGATGGCAAAGGAAAGTTAGCTGCTAAAAATTTCCTCTTGTATTTAGTATAAAGGAATAATACAAAAGTGAGCTGGAAATGTGGATTTGTGCTACTGAGCTGGTAAGATTTTGAATCAACCCTCACTGTTTTATTGCTGAAAGGATGAGTAAGGGAAACAACCCTGGCAGTTCACATGTGTTTCCTGTGTTAAGGTACAGGCACAATGATCAGTAGCTGGGGACCCTGGGAGCACAGGAGCCCACGATGTTTCTGATGCATGTGTATGTATCTGTTATCAAAACAGGGCCTCATATTACTACTTTGTCCAGGGCCTATGATGCTGGTAAAACAGCCTTGTGGAGGATCTCAGCAAAGAGCCTAGTGTAGCCACACTGATTTAGAGTTGGATAAAGTGTTTCTAAAGTGTTTTCCTTAAGGTTTTATGATCTGGGAGCACAATTGAACTTCAGTTAAGCTAATGTGTGGGTTCTGTTTCATAGTTTAGTATTGTGCCAGAGAATGGCAACATGTTGCATGCTGGTTGAACATGCAAGTAAGAATTTAATTGTATGTGTGACTGTACTACTACAACTATAACAAAACAAGATAAAATGCAGTGGGGTTTCTGCATTAGGGACTAGTGGGGTATATCCCCACTAGATTTTGTTCAAAAATAAGTAATAATCTTCCTTCAGTAATTTAACTTATTATTAAAGTAGAACAGCCAAGAAAGGAAAGTTTGATTAGATTAAAGAAGCAAACGTTCTCTGGAACCAGCAGAAGAGATCTTAAGGTAACTGAAATGACACAGAAGTGCACATGGAAAGCAAATAGGATAGAAATGCACCAGCATACAGTAGTTTGTGACATAAAATTTTAAGCATTTATGATTTATTTTAAAATCCCAAATGCTTCATTGTAAAGCAGTTTGAACACTGTAAAACCAAAATTTATTTTATAGGAGTCTCACTTGAATCAAGCACTGAAAGCAGAATCCCGATTCCTTTGGTCATTCTACCCTTCATGAATCATGGAGATCTGAGACGTTTTTTACTAGCGACCCGGCATGGAGAAATTCCTATGGTGAGCGTGATATCTTTTGCTACAATTCTGTTTTATATTACTTCTTCTGTATTTGTCCAGAAATATAACTAGACATCTTAGATGAAGTTTAGTGTAAAGCAGTCGTGACCCAGAAGTAACCCAGACGTCAGCCTTGTTCAAAAATGTGCTTTGAACACACAGGTCTTTCAATGCAGAAGCATTGGCTTTTATGTCACTCTGTCAGCTTTTATCATAACATGACATTCAGGGTTGTAGAGGTCCAGAGCTTTTCCCAAAAGCACAGCGCACATAGCAGCTTTGGACAGGGTGCCAGATCATTTCCTGGCCCACTCTCACACATACCCGCACAGGTACCACATCATCTGGGTTGTGCAAGGAGAATTGGATGACCCCAAGAAACTCCCTCACAACCAATGTTGGCTAGAAAACACAGTGTCTACATGAATAATGACCAGGTACTGAGCTAAAATCTAGGATGCTGAATCCATAAAGCACTGTGCTACTGTATTGCCTATTTAATATATTTCTACGCAATTAACTCAGACTTTTTAACCAGTGTTTTTTATTTTAAAAGTCAAAGAGATTACATAGATTACAATTTTTTACATCTTTCTTACAGTTTGTACCCTATCAGACACTTCTGCGTTTTATGATTGATATATCTTCAGGGATGGAGTACCTCTCTTCCAAGGGTTTTTTGCACCGTGATTTGGCTGCACGAAACTGTATGTGAGTACAAGCTTAAAAATGCTGTTTTATGTTATAGTTGCATTGACATCTCTAAGATTTATTGGAAATTTATGGCTAGGGTCTGTTTTTCCTTCATAATAAGAGTACATAACAAATAAAGAGAAAGTGTTACAGAAAAGTTATACTTTAATATACACATATAAACATATTTAAAATGAAAATATACTTGTCGTGTATATGTCCAGATTTAACAGAGATCCAAAATGACTCTCACTTTAACACATTTATAAAATTTTGGAATTATTACATTAATAACAAAGTATTTCTGTGCACTTATATTGTTGGATTTATTTTTTTTAATCCAGCTTCTGGTAAAAACAAAAACACAGCTCCAGCAAAAGCATTATGATTGCATATTACCTTGCCTTACTGAGTGATTTACTACTGATTCTGTGTCATAATTTTTTTTTAATCCAGACCACATTTTAAATAAAAGATACAAATCATGTGACAAGTGCTGTTCATAATGTTAAACAGTATTTTAAACTGTTCCAAGCAATTTTCTGAAATATTGAAAGTCATTTGCATACTTAGAGTATCTGTAAGTGTAACATGATGTTGCAGTTGGTGGGCAGTGCTTCCACAACCAATCCCACATGTAACCATTTGTCTTTGTAGAGACTGCGTGTTCTCCTTGTGTCTGTGTGGATTTTCTTCCAAGGTTGATTGGCTATTCTAAACTGTCCGTGAGACAATGGAATAATTGGTGTGAATATATATATATATAATATTATAGCTGTAAGAAAAAGCTTGTTACCTCTTGTAACTTTCTGGATTCTTGCGTGTCTGCTAGAATATGATTTGAACTTGGTATAAGTGATAATAATAAAAAGCAAGATTCAACACATAGCACAGAATTTTACATTATCATGGTTGCTCAACAAATTGCTTATTTAGTATTACAGTACAGTCAGTTAGACTAGTCAATTACGTAACTACCATCTACTAGGAGAATGAGCCTGGACCTGGCCAGACCCCATGATCAGGCAATTTCTAATAAGTTTACACAGAGTGTGTGTGAGGAACATGCAGACTTGGGTGTCAGTCACGATCCTGACGTCATCCAAAACTGTTAGTTGGAGAGTCGCAGTCAGGGCAGGTGATGGAATGATCCTTACAGGTGACGCTGTAGTTGTGACCCGCTGGGCTATGTACTTTGAGCAGCTGTGTAAAGCAGATTCTTTGACTAGGACGCTACACATCTCTGGGTCCATAGTTCTTAAGGCTGATCCTCCAATTACAGGTAAAATTCCGTTACAATGAATATCTTTACAATGAAATTTTCATTATAACGAAGTATTTTTATGTTCCCGACACCTTCCTCATATGACATGAGTCTTTAGAAATCTTGTTACTACGAAGTACATTCAGCAGATACTTTCATTACAACAAAGTGCCCAAAAGATCTTGAAATGCCTCGATGAATCATCCACAGAGCAGTTTTTTCTGTGGTCGCAGCTCAGATCCCCCAAACAGAAACATTGTAAAAAAAAATTTCTTTCTTCGAACTTTGCTCGTACTGTTTTTTTGCTGTTTTGTTTTCAGTGGTTTTCAGTGATACCTTTTGCTTATTGCTCGTCAACATTTGAAAAACATCCATTGTCACCCTCCTATAGAAATGTCAGACACGAAAAAACGATAACAGTTCATATTAGAAAAAATTTTTTACATTTTTTTCAGCTCTTGATTGTGGCAAAAAGAAAAAAAGACGTTGCCAGTGAACTCGTAATTTCGCCATCGACACTGTCAACTTTCTTGAAAGACCGAGTAAAAAAAAGAAGAAAAATCTTGAGTTGCAAATGTATGTGAATTGCTGAATTTGAAGACGTTGAAAAAGCAGTTTTTACGTGGTTCAGTGATCCTCATTCAAGAAACATTCCTATTAATGTGGCAGTCATTCAAGAAAATGTGAGGTTTCTAAAATCTCTTGGGACCTCCCACAACTGGACAACACGCTGATGGGCATCCTGAAGTGCGATCACCGTCTGTGGAAGACTGTTTATATGTTGCCAGGGAAACAGCAGGCTCACAGCTCTGCTGCACCTCCCTGCCAAAGCAAACTCGATGGGTAATTCAGGGAACAGGATTACTTGGCCATTAACCTAGCCACGATCCTGCCTGACTGCTGTGTCTGTTTATAGGAGAGTGGCAGTTCCCACTACAATAAATGACCGTGCTATTCCTGTTTCAAGCTGAATAAATCTGGTTTTGCTAAAGTACTGAGACTCAGCCTCATGTTTTGGGGTGTAAGACAGGGACTTATAGCGCGACCCCAATCTTTTAGAATTTGCTTCTGTGCCGCCTAACAGCACTGCTGAGAGCCTGCTGTTGCCCTGCCCCGGCAACGGACAAACAATCTTACGCAGACACAGCAATCATGCTTTAGGACGCACTTCAGTGTGACATTCCCGTTGGGTGGGGGGATCCCAAAACAGTTCAGAAACCTCACAATATGAAGAAGAAGAAAGGATGATTCGGCCTCTGATTGATAACTGTGCTGCCCACAACATGCTTCCGCATTTAGATAATGTTCGTGTTGAATTCCTCCCAACCAATTGCACAGCAGTGCTTCAGCCATTGGATTTGGGCATCATTTGCACCCTGAAAATGTATTATCGCAAGGAAATAATGAGAAAAATTATCGTCGGCATAACTTGTAGACAGGAAAAGATTAAAATTAACGCAAAAGAATCTATTGAAATGATTGCAGACATCTGGATGAAAGTTAAAAAAAGCCCAATAGCTACAAATATAGAATCTCATTACAATTAAATTTTCATTACAACAAAATATTTTTTAGGTCCCTGGAAGTTCGTTGTAACTGAATTTTACCAGTAGTTGTGAACCACCAAATTTCACTGAGATTGCACAGATGATGAATCAGCTGAGGATAGGAAAAGCTGCAGGGATCTGTGGTATCCAGGGTCAGCTTCTCCAGGGTGGTGGTAAAGCTATCCTTCTAGAATTGCAAGTAATCTTTACTACTATCTGTCAGACAGGCAACATCCCAAATGACTGGATAATGGGACTTATCATCCCTATCTGGAAAGGGAAGGGTTATCGCCTGGATTGTGGCAACTACAGGGGGATAACACTGTCCTTGGTGCTAGGGTTATCCTCGACCGGATCCGTGATAACTTTCTCACCTACCAGCAACTGGAGTAGTCTGGTTTTACGGCTAATGAGTCTACCATCAATCACATCCTGGCACTGAGAGTTCTCATCAAGCACAAACACAAATATTGGAAGAGTTTCTTTGCAATCTTTGTCAGTTTTTGTAAAGTTTTCGACTCAGTTGACCGAACTGCCCTGTGCAATATCCTAACAATTCACTGGATCCCCCCAAAGTTGCTGGATGTCATGCCCAGCCTGTACACTGGTACAGTGAGTGCTGTGCAGAGCAGAGGCAGAACCTCTGTGTTTTTCCCAGTTGATTCTGGGGTTTTTCAGGGGTGTGTTCTTGCTCCTACCTTGAGCAAAGCTTGCATGGACTGGGTGTTTTGCAGGGTCATGGGGTATCTGTAGGTGAAGAAAGATTAACTGAATCTGAGCCAATGATGCTGTGATCTTTGCGGAGTTGATGGAGGCTCTGATCAGGACTCTTGAGAGACAAGTGAGGAGTCTGAGTGTCTGGACTTGCTAGTGTCCTCTTGGGCACAGCCATCAGCAGTGTGTCTGTCTGTGGAAAAAGTGTTGACCATGTCAAGAGGTTTACTTACCTCAGCAGCAACATTCATTTCTCTGGTGACTCTTTCTATGAAGTTTGTAGACAGATTGAGAGAGCAAGGGGGGTCATGAAGTGTTGCTGGATAGGGGTGTGTGGCGGTCATGAAGTGTTGCTGGATAGGGGTGTGTGGCGTGCCAGAAGTCTTTGCAAAAGAATGAAGGTCCAAGTCTTTAGAGTCCTGGTGCTTCCTGTTTTGCTATATGGTTGCAAGGCATGGATTCAGTGACTTTAGACAAAAACTGGACTCCTTTGGTACTGTGTCTCTTTGGAGAATTGTTTGGTATGGCTGGTTTGACTTTGTCTCAAGCAAACAGTTGCTCATGGAGAGTCCCGAATGAGGCACATTACCTGCATTGTGAGTTTCAGTACTGCGGTCATGGAATGCAATTCCCTGGGGGCGATCCAGCTTGCCGAATCCTCAATAGTAAGGATCCGAGTGGCTGAAACAGACCAACGGGACGCCCACATAACACCTGGATGTGGCAGATAGATGGTCATTTCCGGAAGATGGGAGGGGACTGTGTTTCTGCCTGGAGGGTGCCAACTGGGATTCTGAGCTATTTCATCATGTGGTGAGTGTGGCAACGCGGTGTACCAATTCATGCACCCCAACCTGACTTGACCTGACAGTCAATTGTATATAAATGTAATTAATCCACCTCAGGGATTAGGTTTGCAGGTGTCAGAGTCTTCCCTATATATGTGTAATCATTTTTTTTCTTATTCCACACAGGATTGGAGATGACCTCAGGGTGTTTGTTGCTGATTTTGGCCTCTCCAAAAAAATCTACAGTGGCAATTATTACCGCCAGAAAATAGCCATTCGGATGCCAATAAAGTGGATGGCTCTAGAGAGTTTAGCAGAGTCTGTGTACAGCAGCAAGAGTGATGTGGTGAGTTGAATATTTGGCAGGTGATCTGAGATGGCATCAAAACAAAGGTTTTTTCAATAAGGATTAAGTAAGTTGTTGTTTTTGGTATATGCCGATTATTATTTCTTATTTGAAGTGATTTGCTGAAAATTAAAGAAAAGAGGAAAAAGAAAAGATTAGGCAAGGGGTTGAATGGTGTCTTTAGTGGATTAGGTTTGTTGACAAGTGTTAACTAGAATAAATTTGTTTTTACAGTCTAAACTTTGTTGTAAAACCACATTAGCCTGAGTTAACCTGTATCCCTAAAGAGTTACTGAGTCTCCACCATCACAGAGGATGACACACAGCAGTTTACTCATCATTTCTAATTAATTTCCAGAAGACTAACTCTATATTTTGTGTTTTTAGTGGTCTTTTGGAGTGACCATGTGGGAGATTGTATCACGAGGACGAATCCCATATCCCGGGTTACAGAATCATGAATTGCTTGAATACCTAGAAGCAGGAAATCGGTTGAAGATGCCTTCAGATTGTGACCAAAAGCTGTGAGTCTGAAATTATAGAACATTCAAAATTTTAAAAATGCACACATACATTCACCTAAAGTATTGTTTTTTTATCCATTTTAGGTTCGATTTATCCACAGGTAGCTTAACAATCTATTGATAAGATTAACAGCAAGCTGTATTCTATTTTTTCTCAGTAGCTTGAGGGAGTGGTGTAATTTTTTTACATTTTTGGTTTATATGTCCGCCTTGAAACTAGTTGAAAATAAAGACTAGACTGTGGAAAAAAGCAATCAGTTGCAATATTTATTTTTTGTACAATTGTCACAAGATCACAGTTTTACAGTAAAAGCAACTGAAGTTTGATTTACGAGCACCAATTTATTTTCATTTATCTGTGCTTTATTTCTCTAATGGCACTGACATTTAAAAATATAAAAGAAAAAGCAACCTTGCTTCATTTAACTTTGTGGGGAATCACGCTAATCATTGGCTGTCTATGCCATTAACCCTTAACTACTCGCACCATTTGTCATACTTTATGCACCAGTGTTAAAATGGCTATTTATATGAATGCGGTGAGGTTGTAATATAAAATATTGCAATAGTATTAAATTGCACGTGTTTTTTAATATAGTTTTATACCATTTTACACTTTCATCCACTGCAGGATTTGCACATGTATCACATTTTACTTCAGTTATTGAATGTTCTTTGCAGACAAAGTCGTTGCGAGAAGAACATCTCATTGTTGTCATAAGTACCTACACAGTTTACTATATGCACCATACAGAACTTGCAACTGTGCTTCCGCTCATAAAACCGGCTGGGGGCACACTGGAGAGAAACCATTGCGACGCTGTACTTATAGTGAACCAAGCTGAAGATAGATGGCAAATGCTGTTGATATGTTCAAGTAAAAGGACATTAGATAAAAATAATTGAGATTGGTGTACAAAATACATAAGTGTGAGTAGCCAAACGGTTAAATTAGTTTCAGTAAAATACTTTTATTAGATAGATCAGCCAATTAACATATAACATATAATTAACATGAAAGAGGACAATACAGAGATAGCTAGATGCATGAATCGGCCAATAGCATTGTCCATTTCACTTTTTCCTTTATATAATATTAATAACTTGTAATTTTAACTGCTTACATTACTGTTTATATATTGTAAATAGTTATTCAGCATGAGTATTGTAGTACTGTGTGTTACTTGAAACTTCAGAACTTTTTCTTACCTCTCACTAAACTTTTGAAAAGAAATCAATAAAAAAAATTATTCTGCAGCTCTGGTAGTTGCACCTTATCTTTGGTATCACAACATTATTTGGTGCTGTCAGTTATTTTGGATGTATGAACCTTCCTTACTCTTCAGCAATCCCATGTCCCCTGCAAGAGACATCTAGTTGATTCAAGAAAGAGAAATTAACATTTTTACAAAGAAAAACTCTTGTGTTTTCAATGGTAGTAAAAAAAGCATTTTAAATGGTACTGTATAAGTTTATGCATTTTTGTGTGATATTTAAAATTTGTTAGCTGATCACTAGATAGACAGCATTTGCTCTGCTTGCTGTTTTTCATTTTAGGCAAGTGAAGCATGATGATTAAAGTTTTCCTCACATCAATTTTACATGTAAATGCATGTTGTGTACACATTCATCTTATTTTAGAAGGTACATCATGGAGGAATTAGGGCTGGGTATTGGCAATGATGTCCCAATGCGATTCAATTTCGATTCACAATGCCCCAATTCAATTCAATTTCGATGTTATCTTGACTGAATTAGCGTGTACTAATATATTTGAAGTGGTGTTTTTTTTTTAGCGATTACTTAACGAAAGCATACATTAATATAATGAGACAAATTTCAGCAACGCTTTTTTGAAGGGTGTCTATATTAGAGTTAGAATTAGAAAGCCTTTATTATCATTGCACCAGTACAATGAAACTGTAAAGGCTACACCTGTAAATGGTGCAAGTACAACAAACAACGGCAAACAAATAATCTAAAAAGCGCACATCCTATAACAAATAAATACTTTGCATAAATAAATAAGAGGTGGAAATTATTATCAACTAAAGTAATCATCGTACATACTGGAAAAAAAATCATGACAGTTTTTAAAATTTTTATGACCCAGGGATAAAAAACTCCTGCAAATCATTTTATTCTACTTTTAATGCTCCTGTACCACCTTCCTTAGGGCAGTAGAGTCAACAATAAGTGGCCAGGATGGGAAGGGTCTACCGGTGTGGGCAGAGAACAGCCAATGATTTTCTCTGATGTGGATATTACCCTCTGCAGAGCTTTCCTGTGTGCTGCTATACAGCCAGCACACCATGTTGAAATACAATATGCTAAAATATTCTCAATGGTTGATCGGTAGAAGGTCAACAGCAGCTTCCTCTTCATTTCCACTTTCCGGAGAAGTCAAGGAAATGCCATCACTGCTGGGACTTTTTGACCACCCAGCAGAGTGTTTGTTGTCCACTGATTATAACTGATATATTATCTACTTACACACACAGTGTAAGTGTTTTTAAATGTATGATGTTGTCTTTTTAATGGTTCTCTTATAACTTTCTCAAAGTAAATGTGAAGAAAATATACATTTTCAACAAAAAAAGACAGTAGTTCCAGTTACTGAAATCAATGGATAATTGATTTAAAATATCTTACAAATATTTGGGAAATTAGGTTGATGATCAGTTGAGGCTTTTTTGAATGTGTCCTGATTATGGTTAAGAAATTCCAGCGTGACTGTTTTTCTTATATGTACTGAATGACTTCTGCAATAACTGCAATGCATTTCAAATGTATGTATTTTGTAGGTGTTCTAGCTGGTCAGACTAATGAATATGCAAACCTTGTCTTAAAAAAAAAAAAGCCTCAGTCAGACCCTTAATGATCCACTGCAAATTTAATTTTAGGAGTTTGACTAGTGATACATTTCTCTAACACAGAACAAAAAGACTGCATCACACAAAATCTGTTAATCCTAGCAATTAATTAGTGAATTAATTACATTTATACAGCACTTTTCTGAACCCATAGCTCTAAGAGCTTTACATAGACAATGAGGAACCACTTCGATCACCACTAACGTGCAGCATCCACCCTGAACTATGCAACTCGGCACTTTTTGCACCTGTATCCACACCACACATTAGCTATTAGAAAATACAGGGATTAGAGAAATAGTTAGCCAATTAAAGATGGGGTATTTAGAGGGCCAGAACTCTTTTTGAGAAATGCCCAGGGATCTTTTATGACTACAGAGATTCAGGACCTTAGTTTTAAGTCTCATCTGAAGCAATGCATCAGTTTTTTACAGAACAGTGTCCACATCACTGCACTGGAGCATTAGGATCCAGCACAGTCCACAGGGTAAATGCTTCCCTGATGGCCTCACCCACACCTCTTCAGCACAGCAACTCCTGAAACTGGTTAGACATATACTGTATTGTAAAGTATGTATGTGATGATTTATCTTTTATTTTACTGTATATTTTCTCTGTTGTTTGATGGTTATTATTGTTTAATTGCAACATACATTACTAAATGAATATCGCATTCAAGTATAATAAAATTAACATGTTCTTGAAAATGTCAAAGATTTTTTTTAAAGAACAATAAAGGTGTGGCACTGGCTTTTTCATGTGGTCTTACACCTAAAGACATTTTCCCTTTAATTGCATTTCAGATATGAGCTGATGTGTTCTTGCTGGCAAGCAGATGCGGTGGAGAGACCTGACTTCACAGACCTGAACTTGAACCTTAGGAGACAACTAGATGCTCTGCCTCCTGTCCTAGCCAAAGAAGAGGCATATTACATCAACATGGGCCTAGAAGCAGCAGCATATGGTGGAGGAAGTTTAGATGAGGGAGATATGGGAAATATGTACATGCCCTCACCCAAAGCTGCCTCTCCAAACAGCATAGGCTGAACCGGTTGGCAGGACACTGACACTTTCATGGCAGATGCATGTAAATCCAAATGTGGATCATTTAGGCACATACCTGCTTGCTGCTTACTTTTCCAGTTGCTGGCTCTACTGGACAGAAAGAGAAAAAAGAAGGGAATGTTTTTAAAAATATATGGGTCGCCATTCAGTACTTAATATGTAATGAATTTTTGCTGATCATATAATCAAATTTTAATTCATTTTTTACACATATTTTTGAAAAGTGTTTTTTCAGGGTGGTTTTGAATTTTTAGTTATTGTGCACTTCAAGTTTATTTTATTTTAAAACAGTGTCTTTTTTACCTTAATTATTTTAATCTACTATCATAGTGATAGTAAAACAAAATCCAAACTTGATACAAGTACAAAAATGTACTCTTAAAATTTTAATTGTAAACAGTGTGTTATTTTGTCACACCTGTTATTTTATAAATGAAAAGTGTTAAAAGAATATATACATCTGCTTTTAGGAGATGTTGCTTGCCTGCTGAGGAGGTTCGTTTTACTATTCTGGCCTTTGCATAGCTAACAGAGGACACATGGTTTGAAGACTGAGGGCATATCTTGATAAGAACACAATCTAGTAATCAACTTGATCATTCAGTAATCATCCATCATCGTTATTTTCCATGGGCCCAGCATTAAAATATAAAGTTGCTCTGAAGCAGTGGTTCTCAATACAATACCTGATGATTTTGTTTCAATCCACTTCTTATTCCATGACCAGTCACTACATCATAATTAATTCATCCAATGATGCATCTATTTCTTGAACTTGGTTCTTCTATTATAGGGCACAGGGAGCCAGAACATACTCAGGCAACACTGGCACCAGGTGGAATCCCATCCACCCGTCAATCAAGAGCCACATTTTTCCACACCGCTACATACACACATAACAGTCAGTTCAGTGGCTGTGGTTTGGGATGTCAGAAGAGACCTGGGTGCCAAGAGAAAAGCCACACCGACTGTGGCAACAACAACAACATTTATTTCTATAGCACAATTTGATGGATGTAACTCGAAAGTGCCTTACAAGATGTGAATGAAATAGTTACAAGTAAAGAAAAACAAATTAAAATTAGGTACGAATAAATATGCATAAATAACAAAAAAAATAAATATGGAGTTACATAAAATAGTTACATATTTAGTAGAAAGGTATAATCTTATATATGGTATCCTATTCTATGTCTCTAAAGATGAGTATAATGATAAGGTCAGATTCTGGGAGGACAGAAAAAATAAAAAAAAATACTCCAGATAAGTTAGAGAAAAAACACATTCTGCAAGGGTTTCAACTTCCAAAACTGAAAGACTACTCGGCCCCCCTTGGAATTCTATCTAACATAAATGTTCTTTTAAGTTGTTACTTTTTTTTTTAGATTTTGTCCAAGTGGATTTGATGCAGTGCGTCTCATCAACAGCCTGGGCACCCAACTTCATTCGAGCATCACAGGCAGCTAAACAGTGAAAAACCAGAAAAGAAAGCAGAGAAATGGGGAGATTAATAATGAAGAATATTGTAATTCTTTGCATGTATGATCTATTAGAAGTAAAACTAAAATGCAGCCAAGAATAAGCCAAATTTTACCAAAAAGTGTTTTTATGAGTTTTTAAAATGATCCATGATGTTTGCATGGTATATCTCTATTGGAAAAGGCCTTTTTGGTGCACAACATTTCTTTTATACTTAACTCATGGAATAATGAGCAGACCACCGCTAGAGGATCTAAGGTTATATTGTAATACAGGGGTGGAAAGCACTCCAAAATATAGGAAGGAGCAAGATTATTTAAAGTTAGTTATAACATTAGCTGTATTTTAAATTCAATTGTTAAGGTAATCAGTGAGATGTGCTCAAATTTTCCTCTTCTGAATAAGCTGCTTTATTCTGAACTAATTGCAACTGATGTCTTTCTCAAGTAGTCCTGTTAGGAGTGCATTACAGTTATCTTGTTGACTAAAACAAAGGAGTGGATCAAATCTCAGCAAATTGCAATGTTACAAGAGGTCTAACTTTTTTAGCGTTCCTTAAAAGGAAAAATGCAATCCTAGTAATATAGTTAATGTGTGATTTAAAGTTTAGGTCAGAGAACATGATTAATTTTTAACTTCCACATTGACTTTTAATGCTATGGGATCAAATTTACACCTAAGACCTTCACTATTTCCATTTTGTGAACCACTAAGATCTCTGTATTTCCCTTATTTAATTTGAGAAAATGACTACTTATTAATTCTGAGATTTATTGGATCATCTTAGCCCAAAGCTTCAGTGTCGTCAGGTACTATAGATAAGTATAAGTGCATGTCATCTGCATAGCTGTGTTCACCTTGTGTTTAGAAATAATCTGCCTTAATGGGACCATGTAGATTGAAAATAACAATGGGCTAGAATAGATCCTTGTGGCACACCATACAGTATACAGTATCAAGGATTCCCAGACTACAAATACCACAACTAACAAAGAATTTTCAATCTGTTAATTATGACTCAAGCCAGTTTAAAACACTGCCTCAGAAACCCACCCGTTGTCTAAGACTATTTTTAAAGCATTTTCAAAGTCTAAGAGGACATGAACAGGTATGATGTCTGTGTCCACATTAATCTGCAAGTCCTTTACTTATACTGTACTATAAATTGTTCTTAAAACCTGACTGAAAGTTTTCCAGAATAAAATGTCTGTTTAAATAATTGTTTAACTGATGAAAAACTGCTATTTCTGAAGGTTTACTTAAAAAGTTGGCTAGAAATAGATCTAAAGTTGTCAAATACAGAGGAGTCTAGATTACTTTTTCTTGAGCAGAGGTTTAACTACTGCAGTCTTCAGAGAATCTGGGAAGACCCTGGTAAATAATGATGAATTAACAATGTCAGGTACTGTCAGCACTGTGGAGATGTCTTTGGAAAAGCCTGTTGGGACTTGGCCAAGGACACAAGTGGAGTTTTTGAGTTGAGTTCAGGTAAACCTGTTTCAGTGAAGGAATTCAACAGAAAGAGCATATTGATTAATAATTATTAATGTTGGAGTGATGTATTATATTGCATCTAATCTATGCATAATTAAGTAATCAATTAAATAATTAAAAATAAAACTTGGATTAAGCAAACATTCACACTGGCAAGACTGGAAATTGAACCCAGCTCACTAAAGCTGTGAGGCAGTAGTGCTGACTACTTTTTCCACTATTCTTTAATCTTTACCATTGTCTACACAGTTAACATACTACTGTTATTATGATGTAGGTGTAGAAACGGGCAACAGTGTGAGAGACTTGAAACACTAAATTTTCTTTATCAAGATTTGTTGACTGGGATAAGCAAGCATAGAAAATAATTAATCAACATATTTTACTGATTTAGATTTATTTTAAAGTAGGATATTTTCATTGCACTAGTTTTCCTTTAAAATGATAACAAATGGGAGACACCAGTGTAAATGACATTATGTCTTAAACCAGGTCATCCCATTGACTTCCATTCACTTATGTGTGCTCAGCAAATGAATGTTGCAGTAATTTGCCTGTATGAAGGAAATATCTGAGGAAAGTAATAAAAATAAAATTTGAAAAATATTAATAGTGGAATAAAATACAACAATTGTATAACACGTTTATAAGTAATTCTAAAGGATGATTCAGTGAAGTTTTAAATCTTGAAACAAATCTCACCTAATATTGTTCAAGTGAAATGAGAGTAAGTGATGTGGAAATAATTGAGTTATTTAGGTGCTGCTTACTAGAACGTTTTTCTTCAAATTAAGTCTAGTTTGGGTCTCCTGAGTAATACTTTTGGGAATCCCAGTGTGACCTTGGTTGAAAATGTAAATTGGCTGATGTTTATCCACCTTCTAACTGGCTTATCATGTTCAGTGTCACAGGAAGGGCTGCTACCTACCTCAGCAGCATTGGGAGGTAGATCTTCTCAGGATACAGACGGTTACTCTGGGCTACTGTAGAATCATGGAAATCTAAAATATGTTGGTTTATTATTATTATGGTACATGTAGTTATTGCTATTCTGTACAGACATGCTATCAAGATTATTATAAAGAACTAAAGAATGTATGTATGTAAAGCTATCATAAAATGAAGTAAACCAACTTTGGCAGAGATTCTAGATGCTGGTATATTTTTTTTTCATTTTTCTGATGATGTCTCATGTTGAAAGTTGTGTTTTGGACTATTTGTATTTTTTTTCCTCAGTACAACCAATTTGTGGAGTCCCTTTGATCTGCAAATGCCTGTCAACAGCTTTTGTTGCAATATTAAAGTCTTAAACTTCCATGAAACATATGGTAAATGTTTCCTCAATTCTCACTGTGCACTTGGAAGGTGAAAAGAGGTGGGTATTTTACTCACCAGTATAGGCAAACCCTCCACTATGTAAAAAAATGAACCTGCATATTGAACTTTCCACTATTCCCTTGGATTTTTTTAAGCTAACATCATGCTGCCTGTATGGGGTGTTGTTCTTCCTTGGACTATATATTGAAATGCATTAAAAATGTACTAAGTGTATTTGTAACTATTATTGTCAATGTAGTTCTGTTACATCATTGAAATGTGATCCAATTACTGATGTGTTTTGTTTGAAAGGCCTATTTTCGCTTTATAGTGTTTGCCTTTAGTTTTAACCTTGAATGTAACATGCATAGAGAATTTTGCTCACCCGAATATGTGTCATGATTCCTGCTAATGATAAGCATTTACAAGAACCAATTTCAGATGGTCAGACAAAAGGACTGATGCCTTAGTGCAATTCGAACTTTGACCACTAGGTGGAAGTGTTGCAAAAGGAACAGCAGTCCTAAGCACACAACTTGAACTGGACGAATTCAGTTCCTCTTAACAGCAAAGCAGTGTTGTAAATTTAAAATTGTTAGGGTGCCAGACATGATACTGCGAGTATAAATAATTATGCATATGAAAATGTGTATTGTAGAGTGAAAAAATGTTCTTAACCTGTATTACTACATACCCATAAATAATTTGATGTTTTATAGGTAAGGTGTGTATCTATTTTCACACAAACTAGAGCAGTGGCAGTTTAAATGACTTGTTTAGGGATATACAGATATTTGGTGGTGAGGATTGAATCAGCAGCTTTGCAGTTTCTTAGCTAACAGGCCTTACTATGTGCACATGTACTAAAGAAACATTTTCAATAAAACAAATACAAAATAATTGATTTTTGTTTTTATGAAATTTGCCTGAGAAGTAGTTTTTTCCCCTGTTGAATATAACTTTTTTAAGTGTTCCAAAGTAGTGTTGCTAACATTCCATTTTACTGGTATTCTACGATGGTCTTTATGTAATATAAGAGAAGTAAAGTAAGAGGCGGTAGGTTTGAATGGAAGAAGTTCAGTTTCAAAGGGTGAAATATACAAATTTTGAGGACTGAATTATAGAGGTGACCCCATAACAAAATAATCAGGTTAAACAATGGATTAATAAATTAATAAGATGCGCATAAACATTATATTCATTGAAAAATAAACAAAAGACATAAAAGAAAATAAAAATGTGAATTTGACTGGGGTGATGCACATCACAGGACTTAAAAGAAGCACAGGTTTTATATCTAAGAATTTTAATCAAGAGAATCTCATAAAACAAGACTAGACTTTCATGTTTTCAGTCATCATTTCTTTGTTTTTGTAGATGTACTGTACCTTAACCTCACTAAATTTTATATTCAGTATTAACACTGACCATTCAGCATGCTACCAAAGAGACAGGGTGAAACTTCCAGGTTAAACTTAAACACAAGCATTGTGCAAAGCTAAAAACAAACTGACAATGAGAAGCAAATGGCACGTTATCACTTTTTTTTTTTTTTTGGATAAGATAATTTAGATTAAGTTTGATCACTTGTGTATATATAAATAGCTTAAATATTTTATGATATGTAAGAGTGGTATCTGGGACTCCATAAAATAGAATAATGGAATTTACCCTTGCAGCTCAAGGGATGAATGCCATATTCACGTTTTATATTTATTTGCATTTGATTCCTTAAAGTATGAACTACTGTACCAACTTTTACTGAAAAATGTTATTGACATAGAAGATAAAGCAAACATTTTCAGTTGTCATATTTTCTTTATTTTGTTAAAACAATTTTACAATCCATAATATATAAACTGCAAATACTCTTTCATTGTGTTATCTTTGTTTGCAATTTTAAGCATGAAAAATGCATTGAAAGATCTCCACACTACTAATTTTTTTATTTGAAGTGTCTAAATCATCAAAGACCCATCCGTTTTCTAAACCTGCTATTTCCGGTATCATTAATTCATGACATTTTGTATATCTGCATTGTCTTAGGCACAACAAGTGTAAACTTGAAACCAGAGCTGGACAGGTGCATAGGCCTAATGCAAGGCTCATTCAACACGAGTCAAATACGTGTACACGTGGACATAAGAGAAGCAGTATAAAGGAAATGGAGGTGTTATATGATGGGATAGTTTAGCAACTTCTCAGCTTATCTTTGGACTGTGAGAGGGTGTAGTAGTCTATGCAGGAAACCTATAAAAATGCAAGGTGACATACTATACAAAATTCTTGAGGAATACCCTAATTTCCCAAGCAGGTAAGATGACATGACTTGCATACTAACCACACTCACCATGCTACCCTCTTTGATGAGGAATTTAACAATACCAAATACAAAATAGAAAATTAAAACAAACGATTGCATGAACATAACTTGTTTCAGGTCATTAGCACTTCAAGTTTGAGACCTCTGTTCTTTGATTATGCGTTAGAAGGTGTTTTCTATTGTCATGACTCGTAGTATTTAAAAAAGAGCTAGGTTGATTACTACATATACTACTATATAATTGGATTACAGTAAGAAAACTAACCGCTCAGCCATATATATTCAGTCCTTATACTGTATAATATGTTTAACCCAAGCTGAAGTAATAAAATAGGCACAAATCAATTTAAAAAGGAATTTTTTTTTACACTTGGATATTAATATTGTTATTAGTTTTACAACTTACATACTATTGGGGAATGGTAGCACTTGTCTTGTTAACTTCCCAAAAAATAAAGAAATTATTAATGTACATGCAAATTTATTCACATAATCAATTTTTAAAAAATCACAAAACTATAAATCATGAGGCAGTTTATGTTTGTGTACCCTAATATACATTGTACTCATCCAAAGACTTGGCACGATCAAAAAAACCACAGCATAAGAAGAACTTGACGTGGAGGTTAGCTGGCCTTTAGGACCACCCTGAGTTCTGTGACTGATCACTGACAAGAGTTTGAGTGCATTGATGACAGCGCTACACTGTACTGAAAAATGTTTATACCTACAGTATATAAATACAATATGAATACTATATAAAATGTAAAGCTAACAGAGTGAACATCAATGTTTCTTAAGCTGCTAGTCATTATTTTGTCAGCCACTGTTTGCAGCTTCTTATTTTTTTACTTTATCAGATCTATTTTACTCTACACTGTGTATTAGTCAAAGGCAGTCAATGACGCAATAACCATGCCTTTCGAAACACTTCACAATCTGTTTTTTGCTGTTCTTGTTTTGTCTCCTTAACTAGGGCTAAACATGACTGATGTTTGCATCCTTTCACATTCAGCTATCTGTGCTTCAAATTTGCATCAGATCTCCACTATACTCATAGAGGTCTGCATGAAAAAAGTTTGCATTTCTGCTCTCTACTTCTACGTCAGTATATTATTTCAATTGCTTTTGTGGTTTTGGTGCAAATTGTACACCTCATTTTTTCATTGTTTGTGGTATTTTGCTTTACAGAGATCCTGCATGTTTGCTTCTACTTAGAAGTTGAATGCCCAGAAAAGGTTCTGCGTGGTATCCCACAAATGTAAAGTGTGTTGCTTTCGATATGTAAGGTCAGAAATATTTGTTTAAGCACACAATGATTGAAATGCAATGAATGTAGTGTTTATAAATGACTAAAAGACATTTTTAAAAAATAAGGTAACAAACGTACTGAATTTATACACTTTTGGGGCTTGTCTGCTTATTCATAGTTGATAATACATCATGTAAGGTTATGAGTCTTACTATAAGAAGGTGTGATTATTGAGTGTCTGTTGCTGCCACTGTCACTTTAAAAATGACAGGATCTCTCGAGACATGGTCAAACATAGAAGGGCATAGTGTGATGTGATTTCTGCATGTCAATGGCACAATTTAAACTGACTAGTAGTAGAAGAAGTATTATCACCTCTAAAGTGTACAGTGAAAACTCTTACTTGCAAGTCTGGCCTATCTGAAACATATTTCCACTCTCATGTGCCATGATAAACAAGAATGTATTAAAACATATGATTTAATTTATTTATTTGGAATCCACAAATCATCTTACCTGATGTAACACTTAACTAGTAGAGGTGTATCCACCAACAGTCATGTTACATTTTGATCAGTTCTTGTCAGTTGTTATAACACTATACATGGAAATTTCTGGTCTCTTTGTACAAATTGACACCAAAACTATTTAATATGATGTATTTGATGTATATCACACTGTAACTTTCTGGCATCAGTGCCTTGACACCAATTTCCTCTGGATGTTTTAGTATAACAGTGGAACAAATGACTAGGCAAGTTCAGAGATGACATGCTAAAATGTTGGCTTAAGTTTTCATTTTATTTATAAATGTACACTTTTCCAGATTAATGTAAGATTGTGTCATGTTGTGTTACCTTACATTATGAAATATTCTTTTGAAAAAGTGTTTATTTTGCATTTATCCTCATGTACTTGCAGCAAGTCTGTTTCTTGATGTTCCTTATTCGGCTGTCAGTAAGCATTCGTACGTTTGTGTGTTTTGTAAAGACTAAGACCTCATTTAGTCTTTTATTATTATTATTATTATTATTATTACATTGTCCTTACATTATAACTTTATATAAAAAGAGGCCTGATTTTGCCCTGGCTGCCTTTGCGCACAGCTATAGGAAAAATCAGGAAATGAATGAACGCATAGGTGGATGTTTGTGTGAAAACAAAAAGCTGAGAGTTTTATTTGTTTAATTTTTATAAAACTTTCTGATAAGCCTTGAGGCAATCTTTCCAGGTAAACATTTACTTGTGTTGTATTTATAGGTGCCTGACTCGTTTATGGCATTCATTCTTTATTTTGCCAAAGTTAACTGTTACGTTTGGTATGAACAAAAGTAATTCTGCTCATGTTTTAAAGACTAATTGAATTCTGATCATATTTTTAAGCACCTAATATGAGCTAACAATTTATTTCATTATTCTGAATACGCAAGTCTCTTCTGTTTATGCTGCTACAATCCTGTGTTTAAAACAAAAAATTATTTTCATACAATAGACTGACAATCTGTGTTTTATAAAAATGTAACGTTTTCTTAATCACTCACTACAAAGTGTACTTTATATCATAAACGACAGACTTGATATGTGTTCATAAAACCTCTTCTGTGCTTCGCAATGCGCTGTTTTATAAAATACATTCATAATTATTTCTTACCTTCTGTTACAAAAAAGTCCTAGAGAGCTTAATTCTGATCAAACCTCCCCCTTCCCAATCTTAATTCGTCATGTGGGAAACAGACCTGTCTTACAGTCGGGGTGCAGTGGAATGGTGGCAGATGTAAGCTGAGCCACGGTAGAGCCCCGGACAAAGGAGCTGGCTCTCTTCTCAGTGGGGTTTCTAGGGGATACGAAAGACTTTCTTGTTACGAGCGGATGGTCATTCCGCAAGATGTTTGAAACAAAACTTCTTCTTTTTGTGATGCAAAGCCAGCAAGGCGACAGCTTTTGATTAATTTGTTGGGCTGTTGTACAGAACCTTTTCCTTGATTGGCCTGTAAAATTTTTTTTCTGTGTTCTTTTTTTAAAGGTGGAAGGCTACATTATTTACCCCCATCTTATTTACCCCTGAATACACGTGATGGGGTGTACTTGTACTGTATATATAATTATTGTTCACATGAAATGGTGGATATCTGATTTCAAAGACCAGTCTTCAAATGACACATGAATAGACCGGGGAAGTAACTGTGGCATTCAATGAGACATGTGCCGTGCGTCTCATTTGTGCTTTTGCACTTGTCCTGCTTATTAAGAGGCACACAAAATCTGTCAGCATAGAATTTGAATTTGCATATTTATTCAATGAAAAAGATGTATTTAACTTTGCTTTTATTTTAAAAGCATTTCAAAAATAACATTAGAAGTTGTAAGAAGAATATAGTAGTTTTTTTTTTTTTTCCTTTATAATCCATAGTGTACAGAGTAGAGCTGTTCTTTCCAAGTCTTGTTTTCTTCCTGTCACATCTCACTCATTTACAGTCTGCATTCTGCTGACTTCCAGCATGGCAAACTTTTCAAATGCAGCACCTGCCACTCTCTCCAACTGTGTGACAGATCACAAAACGAAGCCCGACTGTGACAGTAACTACAGGAATCCCCAGGGGTCACCATCTTGCTGAAAATCCTGATGAATCATAGAAGTGAGTATGAAAGTATTTGGAAAGTGATGTGTTCTAGACATGGACAGTCACCCTAAATGTGAGTGCAAAAGCATTTGACCAACTGACTAGGTTTCTACAACAATTAAAACAATTAAAAGAGCACAGTTTTGTATCTTTTTGCTCCAAGTTAAATAATTGCTCAAACAAAACAAGAATAAAAAAATAATCACAAACAGGAAACTAAAGCCACATAGGATTGACTTTTTGAATTGAAGACAGGCCCTCTTTACCAGTGAATGAGGTGTTTTTATTTTCTCAGTCATCACTACAAACTACATGGGGTAAGTAACATTTAAAAAAATGCCATTTGTAGGTGGATTATTCCTTTAACTGTGTGGAAACATCAAAAGAACCAGGACATTATTCAAATTAGCATGGGGAGAAAAAGCAAACTCCATACAAAATACAGAATATGTTTGCAACAAGGTGAAAATTTTGCTAGCTCTTAAATCGTAAGCTAATTGTCTGCACCAAACTGACAGAGTAGTACTAGTGATACTATCATATGAGCCGAATACAGTGAAACTACAGTATTACTTGTGCATTTAAAAAGAATGTGACACTTGCCTAGATGCTCTGTAAAGAAATGACTGTTTTAACAGTTAAAGACTTTTCTATTTTGGAAAGCATATTAACAAAATTGCCTCTAATTATTGTTTTATCTTTGTTTTTATCTTGTTGTGCCTTTGTTTATTTTTATTTTTCTATGTAGCACTTTGAGGTTTACTACAATTGTAACGTGCCTTATAAATAAAATGAATTATTATTAATATTATTATTAAATGTTTAGAAATGCTGCAAAACCCTCCATTAACTCATTGGTTTGATACCTCTGAAAGCACCAATTACATAAATCTGTCTGCTTTTATAAAATCAATGAAACTAATATCTCTTATTACATTTCAGCGAAACGTTTCTGGTACTTTCCAGTTAGTGGAATGTTAAGGTACTTAAATACCTGGTATAGCCATGGCATGCTTGAGTAACTTATCTAGCCTCCTTCACTTGTTGACTTATATTTGTAAATCCTTTGTGTTGTTTTCAAGTCCTTAAACAAATGTTTGTTAAAATTCCATATTCTTCATCAACCTACTCATTTAAAAGAAAAGAACAGTTAGCTGGTACTTGTTTGTTCTGTATATTGGACAGTTACTCTGTTTTTTCTTATAAATTAAGAATTCTGTACATTCAGAATTGTAAAATAAATCATATCATTTTTTATTTCTTTGTATTATTATTATTTTCTATACAATACACAAATTAATACTTCATATCCCAGTTTTTATCTTAATGGCACTGCATCTGGGTTTGTTTCCAGCTCCCCTTGACCTGGCACTGCCCCCTGATGCCCAGAACTGCATAGGAGTGCTAGAATATGAATGGATGGACAAATGGAGATTGGTTTTTCCACTAAATTAAAAACCATCCATTTTTATTTTATATGGCACTTTTCTATGATGAAAACCATTCAAAATGTTCATCATAGTTCATTATTCGTCTTATTTATTTTTGCATTTGGAATCCTTGAGCAAATCAGTTTATTTTCAGTGTTACAAAGAGTCAATGTTGGAGAGATGAATGGCAGGCTTATAGATTACAGTCTAAATATTTAGCCATTAAACCAGTGTTATTGGCTCCAAATTTGGCCCTTTGTTATTTCCCATAGGAACAGAATGGACCGAGTAGCAAAGCAATTTTATATTATTTTAAATAAAAATAACAATAGTATATTTACAAAGCGTCTCTCATATGCTTCAGCTCCCCACTAGCCTTAAATGTGTAGAGTTCTACCACATTATTAAACTTTTAAGGAATTTACCTAGAGCTCTAGACTGGTTCCTTCCTGGTGCCTAGTTTTGCAGGGAGAGGCTCTGGCTTTCCACAATTATGAAGCTAAATAAGCAAGTTATAAAGTAAATGGATGATGCCATGATTTATGAGTGATCTCATAAACAAAACTACTTACAAGGAGTGGATGCTTGAATTTCTGCATATTGCACTTTGGAATATACTTTTAGTCTCTATGGCATCCCACAGTTTCTATAAATGGGATCAAAACAGCTGTTTTTACCAGTTAATTTCTTGTGACTTTAAAATGGTTAAACATTGACCTCTACACAGTTAATCTGAAAAGAACATTAATTGGAAACCATAAATGGCTGATCTATGAATTTTTCAATACAGTACAACAATGTGTAAACATTTTTCTGATGACTTGTATCTTTAGGTTCCCATCCTATCAGAATGATATCCTCAACATAATTTATAGAAGCCATACAAATACACTTTTAGCACTGAGCATTCTAATAATGCAATTTATGAGGAAAACAGCAAGATAGGAATACATGGCAAGTTACATGATTTACAGACAAACTTTTATTAATAGTCAGTTAATGGTAAGCAGCCATACAATGTTTACTTCAGAACAAATAATCCACATTAAGTTAAGTATGCTTGAGCCTGGCCAGGACTTGGGTGGAAGACAGGACATTAGGCTGAAAAAGTGTGGTGCCATCCTTTGGATGAGATGTAAAACTGAGGCCATGACTTTCTGTGGCTACAGAAGATCTCTGGGCATCTTTTGGAAAGAGTAAAATGTCCCCTAATGACCTGACTAAAATACCCATCACAGCCTTGTCCATTTTGGCACTCTAAACACCCCCGTCACTAATTGGCAATCTCTCTCGCCTCGTCACCACATAATAGCTAATGTGTGGTGAGCATACTGGCACAATAATGGCAGCTGTTGCATCATCTTGGTGAATGCTACACATTGGTGGTGGTTGAAGTGGCCTCTCATTGCCTATGTAAAACACTTTGAGTAGCTGGAACAGTGTTAAATAAATATAATTAACTTAACATAAATCTTTATTTTTTATACTTGACAGCTTTTGCAGTACTCCATATTAGAAGTAAGAAATGAATAAAAAATTAATCTTGACAAAAACTGAAAGTTTGTGAACGTCCTTGCCATTATTTAAAATTCATACTGAAGTAAAAAATGTCCTTAAGACTTGATTTACACTTAGAACTATTAGACAGTACAAGAAAATTAATTTTAGCACAGCAGGATACTGCTGGGTCATTTTAAAAACAATTAAAAGTATAAGCTCTATACACTTAAAAGTATGCAAGAGATGGATCTTCAGCTATGGCAGAAAAAGGAGTCACAGACAGATGCCTTACAGAGAGTGAAGGCCATTAAGCAGAATGAGTTTACATGCATTTCAGTTTATTCTCTTAATTGGAACATTCAGGTAATCGTTTTATGTTTTGCTTCATTTTTCTAAAAATAAAAGTGTGATAGTCTCACTAAACCTTTTCTGTTTTATTCTACCAGTGCCACCTTGAAATGAGATGTTACATGTGGTTGTAATCCCAAGGCATCAGAGGTCATTGAGTCATTGACACAGCAGCCTATTACTACAGCAATACCGTTTGTATAGTTCTTCTTAAAGTATTCATTTATTCTAGTGATAATACTCCAGTGAGCCTTAGGCAAGTGTTGAAGTTTCTTGTATAATATTGCTGCCAACTCATGCTGATGTTTAGTGAAATAAGGTGGAACACATTTTGGAGTAATGGGAATATTCACACTGTGCTGTGGGTTAGACAAGATATTCAAACTTTTGAAATCACTGGAAAAGCATGCACCCCATTCTATTTAAGGCACACTCTATGCCATAAAGAAACAGATTATTCAGCTAGAAATATATACAGGAATAACAGCAGTGCATGCCTTTCAGAGAGAATTTAATTAGTGTGATTGGAAAACAATATGAAAATGATTTAAGGAAAATAATGTACATTTACTGAAAGTTGCTGGAGAGGAAGAGCATTGATGATACAGGAGTTCAGGTGTTGCACAGATTAGCATGGAAACAAAAGTAATGCTAGCTGATGTATCTGAAAATAACTGAGAAATTATTATAGATAATTTGATTTCAAAACAGATCATAAATCAGTGTTCAAATAGCCATTGAGAGTGGCTCATCACAGATCTCCCAGCAGAATTTTGAGCTTTCCCTACTTTGTTCACTGAAAAGAGAATTCCATTAATACAAAAAGACAAAATAAAGGTGTGACAAAGTACTACCATATATAAGATGGCAGGGGAATATTACACTCTGGATGGCTTTTGTCAGTTAGTGAATTAAATGTTGCCTTCAGACAAGACTTAGGATTCAAAGCTAAGGCTGCTGTCAAACATGAGGTAAAGACAGCTCCCAGAATAGAAAAGGATATTTTAAAGGTATATAGAAATTTAGGAGTTATTATGAACAATTTACTCCTTCTTTTATGATTAACAAATATTATCCATCTGTTCATAAGAAAGATAAGAACTGAAGTTTCAAAGGCTTTGGTTTCCTACTGTTAACTTGGTTATTGGTTCTCCAAAGGGACCAACTGCAAATATGGACTATCACCTCATCGAAGGTAACCCCCAGACTGATGTCTGTCTGTGTGATATCAGAATAAGCTTCATCTCAAGGAAGGGCTACAAAATAAGCATGAATCAATCAGAGTGTGATTATTGTCTGCGTTTTCAAAACTCTTTGCTTTCATCCATCCATTTTGCAGTGCTGTGTTGGCATTTACAGAAACATATGGCTTTGGAGTCCACTTTTAGAAGTCTCTGTTTTCAGGGGTTAAAAATGCTGAGGTAGTGTGGACTAAAGGCAAAAACGGAGACTAATATCTGCAATTGTAAACAAAAATGTAGTGGTGTGGGCATAGCCTAAAATGCTAGAATCATCATGTCTGGCACTAACAATTACACTGCTGTGAAAGTTGCTTAGATTAAGGTCTTGTATATTATCATGTTTGTTTGAACAACTAAACATCCTGATCAGAGGCCTCGTGTATAACACTGTGCGTAGAATTCACACTAAAACATGGCACATGGAGAAAAGTAGAAATGTGCGCATGCATAAAAAAATTCAGATGCATAAAACAACTTCCACACAATTCAGCTTGATAAATCCTGGTCAGTATGAAAAGTAACACAAGTGAACACACCTGCTGCCCCACCCAGAATTACACCCCTTTAACTATGCAAATCAATATAACTATCCTGTTACATTCAGCGTTTTGTGAAAAGACAATGGCAAAAGCCCAGGAAAAAAAAAACAGAACTTCAGTGTATGTGAACTGGAGGGTAGGAAAAACATACTATTTGTTGGCTTAAGCGGTGTTATAAGCAACAAAAGGAAGGTGATGAAGTCATACAGCGTGGCGGAGGCACTTGAAAGTTCAATTTCAGAAAGTCACACAGTGCCTGAAATAAAAAAGAAGTGGTCAGATGTCAAAGTCAAGGTGAAAACGTGAGTCATACCTGCAATCAGTGTCATACAGAAGTGTACTAGACCACAGGGAAAAGAAAAAAAAATAGGGACACAGTGTAGAAAAAAAATGTTCAAATGTCAACTTTAATCTCGAAATTTAACTTTAATTTCTTAGTTTAATTTGTCATTAAAGTAGAACGTCATAAACTTAAATATCTTAAAATCAATGTTTACTACAGTTTCTCAGATTCCATCGTAACTAAAGTAGCTTGTGTTCCCCAAACCAGTCACTTACTAATCACTACGTTTTTCTTAAACACACTTTCTTTTTTGTAGACAGGAGCACACAGGCACTGTTCACCACAAAAATACATTACATTCATGATATTACAACTCCTTTAACATTTTAGAATAGTAAGATGTATACTTGATATTATTTTCATGATGAAATGTATTGAAGCATGTATAAAACATGTGGGGACACAACGTTAGCGATGAGCTGGTGCCCTATCCAGGGATTGTTAATACCTTTACTGTACAGGGATTGTTCCTTCCTCCCACAAGATGCTTGCTAGGACACGTGCAACCCTGAATGGAATAATTTAATGCAGCATTACTGTCTCTGTCAAAGGTACCAACCCCCAATTCCTGTCGTTCTATTTTCTTTCCCCATGTAACCAATCACCATACAATGAGCTCTGTAATAAATGTAAAGCCAGTTGTAAGCGTAGAACGCCGATTCTTCAAAACTTTTATGGAACATTGAAAAATCTTTGTTATACATGTTTAATTATTTCATCCATCCACGGCTGAGCCAGTCCCAGCAAACATCAAGCACAAGGCAGGAACAAGTTCAAACAGACAAGGCAAGGAGAAGTTCAAATAAACTGCAGCATGGCTGAGTGGAATCCATGCAGATGCTGGTGTCTTTCTTTAGGCAGTGTGCGCTATAAATGTCCTCCAGGGCTGGAAGCTGTATCCCGATAATCCTCTGCACTCTCGACACAATCCGCCGCTGAGTTTTCCGATCAGTTGCTCTGCAGCTATGATTCCACACACGCATACAATGGGTTAAAATACGCTAAAGCAGCCATGGTATTTGGAATAGTTTGCTCATTCAGTGCACCTTTATATTGTTACAGAATGATTACAATCAAGTGTATTAAATTTGTAAACGATATAGAATTAATTTCAATATATTTTATAAATCCCGCGTCACTGATGCGAATCTGAAAAAAGGGGGACCACACAGAAACAGTAGTACTGCTTTGATGCCGGGTGCCGCCAGTTTGCAAAACCAAACATAAACGTGCTTATGCAAACGGGGAGGGGTGCTGTTGTGAGAATGTGCGTAGCTTTTTACTTTTTATACATTGTGATAAGCGTGGAAATTGGCATATGTAATATTTTTGTGCATATGCCCTGTTTATATATGAGGCCTCAGTTCTCCATGCTACATATATAGAGTAGCTGCTTTAAAATTGGCTGCTTGGCGGAGCAGACCAGCTCTATTAACAAACATGCTCCTGATAAAGTCACCAATGGATGTATATACTGTACACTGTGTGCACAATTATTAGGCAAGTGAGTATTTTGACCATATCATCATTTTTAATGCGTATATTCCAACTCCAAGCTGTATTAACTTGAATGCTTATTGGATTTAAGCACGTCAGGTGATGTGTATTTGTGTAATGAGGGAGGGTGTGGCCTAAGGAGATCAACACCCTGTATCAAGGTGTGCAGAATTATTAGGCAGCTAGTTTTCCTCAGGCAAAATGGGCCAAAAAAGAGATTTAACTGACTCTGAAAAGTAAAAAATTGTAAAAAGTCTTTCAGAGGGATGCAGCACTTTTGGAATTGCTAAGATATTGGTGTGTGATCACAGAACCATCAAACATTTTGTTGCAAATAGTCAACAAGGTCGCAAGAAACGTGTTGAGAACAAAAGACGCAAATTAGCTGCCAAAGATTTGAGAAGAATCAAACGTGAAGCTACCAGGAACCCATTATCCTCCAGTACTTTCATATTCCAGAGCTGCAACCTACCTGGAGTGCCCAGAAGTACAAGGTGTTCAGTGCTCAAATACATGGCCAAGGTAAGGAGGGCTGAAACCCAACCACCACTGAACAAGAAACATAAGTTGAAACGTCAAAACTGGGTCAAGAAATATCTGAAGACAGATTTTTTTCAAAGGTTTTATGGACCGATGAGATGAGAGTGACTCTTGATGGACCAGATGGATGGACCTGTGGATCAGTAATGGCCCAGAGCTCCACTCCAACGTGGAGGTGGGGTACTGGTATGAGCTGGTATTTTTAAAGATGAGCTAGTTGGACCTTTTTGCATTGAAGATGAACTCAAAATCAACTCCCAAACCTACTGCCAGTTTTTCGAAGACACTTTCTTCAAACAGTGATACAGGAAAAAGACCATGATTTTTATGCAGGCCAATGCTCCATCACTTGCATCGAAGTTCTCACTGCGTGGCCAGCCAGTAAAGGCCTTAAAGATGAAGGAATAATGACATGGCCCCCCTTCCTCATCTGACCTAAACCCTATCGAGAACTTGTGGGCACTTCTTAAACGCTAGATTTACGGGGGAGAAAAACAATACACCTCTCTGAAGAGTGTCTGGGAGGCTGTAGTCACTGCTCCACAAAAAGCTGATCGTCAACAGATCAAGAAACTGACAGACTCCATGAATGGAAAGGCTTATGACTGTTATTGGAAAGAAGGGTGGCTATATTGGTCATTGATTGATTGATTTATTTTTTTTGAAATGTCAGAGATGTTTATTTGTAAATTTTGAGGTGTTTGTTTATTATTCTCACTATAACAGATGAAAATAAACAAGTGAGATGGGAAAATTTTCATTTTTCCTTTAGTTGCATAATAAATCTGCACACTAATAGTTGCCTAATAATTGTGCGCACATATGTATTCCCCTGATGATGTTCACACTCACATTTCCATTGTGAAACATTCAGGTTTCAGGTTTATTAGGTCCGAGACATACCGGGAGGTGGCAGAGTGCACTGACTCTTTTTCTCCCTTGTCTGCAGACCATTCACAGGAGATTCCACCTGGTCTTCTTGACGCCACTTCCGGGACCAAGCCAATGGAAGGAGACCTTGCCGGCCTTGCCCCTGTGATGTCACGTCCAGGCTCGCACCAATGGCAGAAGACCTTCATGAGCCTGACCCCTTTGACTTCTCTTCCTGTCTTCCCCTTTAAAAGCCTCCACCTTTTCCCTACACCCTCAGGTCTGTTTTGGACTCACTTTTGTGCACATCAGTGCGGTATTCATTTGATCAACTTTGCAGCCAGGAAATCAATTATACGGGTGGCTGCCCCAAACTTTTTTATGACTCTTATGTCTGGTTTTTGTGACAACAGCTATATAAATTTGTTATATCACTTTCCTGTAATTTTAAGAAGTTATTTTCAAATAAGTATAATTGAACAAAAATACACATCAGATGCCATTTTGTTTCATTTGTTAAACCTTATGCCAGAAATCTTTCAATAGTGTCTATTATGTACACTTAATACTTATTTGCTTACTGTAATAAATAATATGAAGTGAGAGAAGAGCAGAAAGAATTTATCCCCATAATGCATGCTTTAGGATCAAGTGGGATTTTGGCATTCATCATGACATGCCTTGTTTAGATTGCATTTTTCTTTTTTCTTGATCTACTGTGTAGAAAGTTACAATGATGTTACTTTTTGTTTACAGATTATGACTGAGACTTCCATTTTCACCTATTTATACTGGGATTTAATGGGTGGATAACCAAAAACAGTGATGAAGTCAAGGGATTATTATATGTTTCATTATATTTATATTACTTATATTTAAAATTGTATGGACTTTACACATATATTCTACATAGGGTAAGACAAAGAGGCAAGGGGAGAGAGGGATAGGGTGAGATATGGGAAAGATATTTTGAACAGTGGCATTTTTGGCATGAGAATTGTGGTATGCCAGAATTTTTCTGTATGTGTGCAGACTTCTCCAATATTAACACCTATTTACCTAACTAATAATATCTGTCCTTCTTCAGCTAATAACCAGCAGGACATACAAGTTCATGTACCATTCTGATAACAAAAAATCAATCAAACAATGGAAAGCTGGTGGCTGCTCTGTCTTAATTAGTATCAAATCATTAGGATACCCTCTGACATCATCATCATCATTTGACAAAATACAGCAAAACAGAAGGCTTGTTGGGGGCCTCGGGTACAGGGCTTGGAAGCCCAGCCCTGTAGGGACCCTTGGTCACTACCAGGCGGCGCCCCGATGCCGGAATATCCCGTGTGGTCCCCGGCCGGGCTCAGGGGTTGTGCCTCCTCCAGACCGCAAGGGGGCGATCGCCCTGGTTATATTGGGGGCCACGGGTAGACGGCTTGGAAGCCCAAGCCTGTAGGGGCCCTTGGCCACCGCCAGGCGGTGCCCAGGTGCCTGAGGAACCCTGGAGCCCAGCACTTCCGCCACACCAGGAAGTGCTGGGGGGAAGACGACAGGGGACACACTGGGGTGTGGCTAGGACTGATTGCCGGGAAGCAGCTGGAGCCCATCCGGGTTCCCATTTAAGGGGCCGCCTCCCTTCAGTCGATAGTGGATGTCGGGTGGAAGGAGACAGAGCTGGAGAGAGGACAGGAGGCGGTCAAAGAGAGAGAGGCACAGTGATTGAGAGGCCTGGACTTTATATATATATATATAAACACACATACATATATATATACATATACATATACATATAAATATATATACATATATATACACATATATATACACACACACACATATATTGTAAGATATGGCCGGCCATGTACCCCGGCCAATACCCCCAAGCCGCCAGGTGGAGCCCTTCTTGCAGCATGGAGGTCCCCAGAAGACCAGCAGGGCATTATGGACCATGTAGTTTTTGTGCACCGCCCTGCTGGATGCCATGGGGCCACGAGAGGGAGCTGCAGGGAGGACCAAGAATTCTTCATGCCCTATGACCCGGAAGTTCGTCATAGGAAGAGCGACGGCTTCCGGGTGAGAAACATTATTTACCCTGACCCGGAAGGAATAAGGACTTGTGGACTGTTGGGAAGGAACACCTCCGGGTCAGGGAATATAAAAGGACTGTGGGAGCTCCCAGACGATGAGCTGAGTTGGGAGGCAGGGTGGCTAAGCGTCTGGGAGTGGAGGATTTGTTATTGTTCATTGTTTATTGGAGTATTTGGGAGTAGAGGGTGCTTTGTGCACTTTATTATAAAATAAATATAATTATTGGACTTTTACCTAGTGTCTGACGTGGTGTCTGAGGGTGCAAGGGTGCGAGAAGCATCTTATTCTGTTACAGTTGGCGCAGCCGGCAGGATTCTCTGGCCGTCAGTTTGGCAGAGGACCTGAATTTAAAAAATTTATTGTGGACAGAATATCCCGGGAAGACAGCGTCACGACACACACAGAAAAATCGCCAGAAACCTCATCTTTATCAAGTCCGTCATGGGGAAGAAGAAGACAAAGCAGAGCGCCAGCAACAGCGGAGGTCTAGCGCGGCATTGCCTGCGCTCAAGAGGAGCTATGGAGCGGCTACACATTTCGGGAGAGATTTCCGGAGGAGGACGTCACCGACGAGGTATGTACAGGGAATGTACTGAATAATCTTTTTAAATTAACACATGATGTCCCATGTACATACCTCCCAGATGTCCATCCGAAGGCTCTGCGGGAGGCAGAAGACAGACCCGAAGGCGATGGCACGCCTCATTCAGGCAAACGAGTAACCCGAAGCACTTCCGCATTACGGGTGCCGGCGAGGGACACGTGACCTACCACAAGAGATTCCAGGAAGGTGACGTTCCGTATCCAGCTGTTTGTGGCTTCGCCCAAGAAAAGACGGACTTGAGTTTTTCAAGGGGAAAGGGGAGGCGATCAAGTACCGCTATCCCTACAAAAGGTAAGGAGGTCCGGAAATGATTGATCGGTCCGTCGATAAATTGATACAGACGGATCACAGTCAGCCAAAAGCGGCACCGCGTCCTCCAAAAGAACTCCAAATCCCAGGCTCCCTTGCGGGACCTGTCTGAGCACGTGCCAGGAGCGGCCGTGTTTATTGGCTCCCACCCGGAGGGTAAGGCTAATGATGGCTCGAGCATGCCTCCGGGTGAATTAAGTAACTTTTGGGCGTGCACGAGCTGGAAAAGTTGCTTCAGCCCGTGCACAAATTTTTACAGGTGGTGGAGACAATAAAGAAGATCACTGGGGATCTGGGAGCAGCGGCGCGCCTTTAAGGAGGGTGGATGAATTCCTACGGCGATTTGGTCAGGAGTCTCCCATTATGATTGATTTGGCGGTACAGGTGAGTTTTACCGTACCGTACAGAATAAGGGGACACAGAGTGACGCTGGCCCGCTGTTAATTAGTAGCGGGTGCCAAGTCACTACGAGCCCTACAAACGAGTGTGGTGTGATGACAGAAGGGCGGTGGAAGCACTGATCGTACCAGAGCAGCTGAAAAGTGCTGTCTCGGAGCGATGCGGTGCTGAAGACGCCGCCTCTGGTTTCTTTAAAGTCAACGGGCATGCAAACAGCAAAGAGGCTCTCTTTCTCTAATAGAGAGACTCAAGCTGTCGCCGACCCAGAGTAAGCAGGAGATCCCCGAAATACACCGTGGGTCTCCTGACAAGGTGGGAAAAAGGGCGGAGAGCAGCGAGGCGGCCAGAAAACCCTCCTTGGCGGGGGAAAGGGTGGAGCTGACCGAGTTCCCGAGATGTTTCAGGTCTCGGGAAAAGAGCCAACCAGGAGGACTTCGCCGGTGCTACAATTGCCAGCGACGGGTCACGAGTGGCGCCAATGTCCCCGGGAGACAGGAGGTACACCGTCCCCCCAAGGTTTGCTCGAGGACAGGGGCAACGCAGTCAGAGCCCGGATGACGCGTCCTCTTGGAGGAAGACTTCCCTCTCGGGGCAGGCCGCCCGAATCTTTATAATTGCCGCTGGGGAGTACTGTAAGATATGGCCGGCCATGTACCCCGCCAATACCCCAAGCCGCCAGGTGGAGCCCTCTTGCAGCATGGAGGTCCCCAGAAGACCAGCAGGGCATTATGGACCATGTAGTTTTGTGCACCGCCCTGCTGGATGCCATGGGGGCCACGAGAGGGAGCTGCAGGGAGGACCGAAGAATTCTTCATGCCCTATGACCCGGAAGTTCGTCATAGGAAGAGCGACGGGCTTCCGGGGTGAGAAACATTATTTACCCTGACCCGGAAGGAATAAGGACTTGTGGACTGTTGGGAAGGAACACCTCCGGGTCAGGGAATATAAAAGGACTGTGGGAGCTCCCAGACGATGAGCTGAGTTGGGAGGCAGGGTGGCTAAGCGTCTGGGAGTGGAGGATTTGTTATTGTTCATTGTTTATTGGAGTATTTGGGAGTAGAGGGTGCTTTGTGCACTTTATTATAAAATAAATATAATTATTGGACTTTTACCTAGTGTCTGACGTGGTGTCTGAGGGTGCAAGGGTGCGAGAAGCATCTTATTCTGTTACAATATATACATATATACATATACATATCTACATATATACTGTATATACACATATATATACAAATCTAGATATATATATCTACATATATATATTAGGGGTGGGACTCGATTAAAAAATTAATCCAATTAATTAGAGGCTGTGTAATAATTAATCTTGATTAATCGTATGTAATCGCACACGTAAATTTGCCCCAAATCGCAAATGTTTTTTTTTAATTTAAAAGGGTTTTAGTGGGCGACAGAATCAAATAATAGACATGGACATGAGTATTGTAAACTCAAGCTCTTTTAATTTCTGAAAAAAAAATGCTTTTAAACTGCATTTCAATTCAAAACAGAAACAAAAATATCATCCCTGGCTAAAATTGGGCAGACTTAAAAATAAAGTGGTATTTTAAGTACTTTAAGTACATTTTCAGAATGGTATTGTCTTTAAATAATAATAACCAAAATTTTAACATAAAGTGCAGTTTTTCTTCTTAAAAAAATAAGTCAGAAACATAAAAGGTAATTTGACCAACTTAATCTTTAAACTCTGAGTAACCTTAGCCAAAATGATTTTGTACATTAGGCTAAAACAGTGTGATCATTGAACATTTTGTAATTAGATGTAATTAGAATTACTAACGGTCACGGAAGTCCAATGATCCCCAGTAAGAGCCACAAAGTCCGCTTTCTGTAATGCATCTAATTTTACTTGCTTTTCAGTTTGCACAAAACCATGCTTTTATCAAGGCTTCGCTCGGGTAGTTTTTTGAAATGAAATCTTCCTCTGATCAGTCGTAGGAACGCGTTTTATTCCGACTCTAACATTTTTGTAGCTCTGATGTGTGCATCAATGTAATCGATATACCAGGAAATCGTGCATTGACAAAAGTTCCCCTTTGCTTGGAATTGAAAGTGTGATTAAATGCGTTATTTTTTTTAACGCGTTATGGAGTACATGCATTGAAGCTTCTCAGCTGTGCTTGTGCTAAGAAAAGGAAACATTTTAAAAATAACGTAACATGATTCTGCGTTAACCGCATATTTTTTCATATGTCCCAACCCAAGGAGATGCGAAGGTAAAATGAATCGGGAAGCGCGCGTACATACTCAGTGCATCCCTTCTCGGGAATCAAACCTCGGAAGTCGGTGCTAGAGGCAAAGCCTCTACAATTGTGCCACGGCGTGTGGCTTGTCTATTTGAGAGTATGTAGATCGGGGTATATATATATATATATATATATACGCAGTACATCAGCCTGGGAGCCGGGACTGGAAGTGACAATCTTCTAGGCGCTGGAACTGGAAGTGACGTTCTTGATTCAGATAGGTTTTCCCGCGGCTGGTCTGTAGAGATAGCATGAGAAGGTTTAATGCACCCCACCCTCCCCTGGCCTGGCGTGGACCTTTTCTAGGTCCACACAACGTCCTCCTATTTGCACTTGTGTGACAATATATATGTATATGTGTATATATCATACCAATATTTGAATATAAAAATATTTATAATAGATACATTTTTTTTAAATCCCTTTGCAAATGAAACAACAATACCTCAAGTTTAGAATCAAACAGCTTTGAGGTGAAAATAGTCAGCACCAATAACATGGACAAAGCATTCAGCCTACTCACACAGCAGGACTGGAACACAATCACACAACACCAGGGTTGTTTTTTTTTTTTTATCAGAGATAACCACCATGCAGCCAGGTGTCTGCTGGACAGAAAAAGTCTGGCAAACAAATGAAAAAAAAAGATTTCTACTTGTTCTATCATCACCAAATGGCACTTTCTAAAGAGGGGTTTCATACTGATAGTTGTGGTGGAAAGGTCACACTTAATGTTTCCTTGGTGGCTTATTTAAATTTAGCACCATCAGAGGGTCTTCCTCAGTGATAGGTGACAATAAAGGGGTCTCACTGATTTGGAACAGTTCAATGGCTTGTTTCTGATGCATTCCTGGTTTTGATCTTTTTTTATCTATTACTGTGGCTACCTTTAAGGATGCAAATGGTACTGGACTTTTCATTATCACTTCACTGGCTTGCAATGTACAGTATAGCTTTAATTGAGAAAAGCCTGAATGTGAAGTGCAAATAAGTGATTACAAAAAGTTGCAGAGAATTTAGTTGATTGCTAAACTTAAAAGTTCAAGTTTCACATGCACACCAAACTCCAAGTGTACAACTAGAACACCACAAGGCTAATAGAGCTTGACCCCCTGAGTTAAAAAAAGAGCTTGCAGCACTCAGCGTAAAGATAATTTCAAATGCTACATAAAAGAAAACAGGCTATATGTTTCTAGATAAGGAAACTGCATTACACATCTGATTAGAAATTTGTAAAATACTTAAGAAGACGTTAATAGCTGTTATGAACATGTTAATAGTAAGTTAAATTACTGAGGGAAGCTTAGTATTTTGTATAACGTCTGGTAGAGCAATACCCTGCTGGCCCTTAATGCAGAAATGCTATTGATATTAAACAAATTTTTAAAGATGGTATATATTGCGTTAATCTGCAGTGTAGTGGTTTAGCTCATGAAAAAGTGTATTTAAATACTGGTCATACATCCCGTGTGTATAGAGTTTGCCCCCAATACCAATCCATATTTCTACTTTTCCAAAGACTTTCACTTGATTAAATATCCAGTCAAGTCAATTTTTTTCTGTATAGCGTTCTTCATTAAGTAGAGGTTTAATGTGCTGCAACAAGTTTACAGGTAAAATACAAATTAAAGGGTATGCCCTGTGATAGACTGGCACCTTATCCACAGCTGGTCCTGGGTCTAGAGATTATGTTAAATGTTTAAAACAACACAAGAGACTCACTCGTGGCCCCCTTAATTTTTTCTTTTTCTTTTTTTTTGTTATTCAGTTACTTTTGCATTTCTCTCGGTGATATCTGGGCCAGACCCTTGCCTTGGGGCTTTCCTATCAGGACTGGCTACAGCTTGTCACAACTCTGAATTGGATTAAAGAGTGAAAAAATGAATGAATGACGTGCCTAAAAGCAAGCAGCCACAGAGACCAACAAATCTACTTACTAGACACAGGAACTAGTGACAAACCGTAATCGGACACATCAAGTGTGTGTCACACTAAACAATGGTATATTTTTCTGTGACATTTCCCAAAGAGCCAGGAAGCCACACAAAGAATAATGAAATAAAGGTGAAGAAGAGCACAGAGTCTGAGCTAAATGGGTCATTAACCACATTTATAGCCAGGCCACACTCCAGGGACACAACACTGTAACTTTGAAAGAGTGATTGAGCATATGCTTTATGTTGTGTGTGGATCCTGGGTGGGTATTCCTTAAGTGTGGACCCCCGGAGCTTTTTGGTCATAGATAAAGTAGATGTTGATTTTTTTTCTTCTTCTTCTTCTTCTTCTTCATCCAGTTTCACTTACACAACAACAGACTCGGTCAAAACTTGACTTGTATCAAACTAATTTTTCACTTATCACATTCTTTTTATTTAGTTGCATGTAATGATAAATAAATAATCATCTATCTGTCTATCTATGAAGAAATCCAATCGGTTTTGGCTCTGGTCGCAGGGTTAAAGTTATAATATTTTAATGCAATTTGCTCTTGAATACACCTTTTCGATTTGGGATGCTAACTGGTTTCCGCCGCGGGCGGCGCCGCTCATTCTCAGGAGGTTAGTTCGGTCAAGTCGCTGGTGCCGCCCGGCGCGCTTCTCTCGCTCTCACTGGCTTGTGCCTGCAAGTTAGTCTTGGTCAATATTTGCCGAAGGAATTTTAAATGGTGATGACACAGGAATTAGAGAGCTGCTCCCGGGGTGAGATAATGAGCCGGCCATATGGCTCTATTTACACAGGAAGGCAGCTGCGGCAGTGCGCCTCCATTGTGCAGCAGCCCCGGGACGGTTCGTTAGCTTATTATAGAGCCGAGCGCGGCAGCAATCCGGGCCCCGGGGCGGCAGCACACGCGCGCCATTGTTTAGTCGCACGGGCCCCTGCCAGCACAGGACAGTTGAGAAGGCTGTTGTGTTTGGAAGGACAAACACTCTTTTGGGGGCGAATCGCACTTTTTAACACTTGAAACAGTTTTTTCTTTTTCTTGACCTCGCTTGTTGATCACAGTCCCTGCAACTGCAGACACCCTCGGGCAGGTCCATTCACCCTGAACACTGGTAGCGGGTGACTGTGCGTCTGTGATTCTTGACAATTTTATGAAATAGTGAATTATACCCGTCTGGAAAAATACGGAGATAAGTCATTGATACCTAGATGGCATTCCCTAGAGGCTGCTTTTCAACGGGCGCAAAATAACGTGGAAATAAATTAGCGGCACGGGGTCAAAACTTTCCCGGAGCCCCTCAAAACTAATCAATGATGTCCAACTGAAGGTTAGTTTTGTAAAATGCTAATATTGAGGTTTTCTGCATTAGTACAGCTTCAATTTGGCGTCTCTGTTCATTGTGTGCTCATCCATGGCCTCCCCTGCCGATCAATACGCTCCGCATCGAGTGCGCGTTAAAAGCACAGAAATGGCCGTCCCCTTATGCTAACATTTCTACCGCCTTCTGTCTAAGTGGCGTCTGTCAACGTCTGTTTCTCCATAAAAGGGGAAGGGATCCGTATTACATACATACATACCTTAATTTAGGGACGTCTTTAAAGCGACCCGGACGTTTCTAGAGGCAGTGCCTTCTTAGACTGGAAAGCCTTATGATTTGTATTGAACCATCTATTTAATAAAAGGCAGCAATGACTTTTAGTTAGGCTTATTTTTTGTAAATAGTAAAAAAAAAAAAACTTTTAAATGGTACCGCGAACAGAATTGGTACCCACCTTGCGCGTTCCTGCCCCCTGGTTGATGGACGGATTAGGTGAACAAAAAAGAACTGGCTTTGAAGCCACTGGAGTATTTCAGTAGCCCCTTATTTACTTGACATAATGCAGAATAAAATGCGGGAATTCATTGGGTGTGTTTGGCATTTTAATGAAATATTAAAGGTAATTCAGTTTTATATAAAAACTATTTAATAACCACATTTTTTTTTCGATATAAACTACACATTACATAATTGTCTGAATTAAAATTAGAACAACATGACATATCAAACCTTCTGAATCCGATTAAGGGTTCACAGATGTTGGGGGAATGGAGCCCATCCTAGTAACTCAGGGCACAAGGGGGAAAGGCACTGGACATCAGGCCATTGAGGATCGGTTTGTTTAACTTGAGTTGATCAAGAGTTGTACAGGTTTCATAACAAAACACTCTCAGACACAAGGAGAGGGTAAATAAGAAGATAGAAAGGACCTCCAAAAGGAAAAACAGCTATGTAAAGTGTACAAGACTAATAACTCCAATGTGAACCATAAGGCACATGAGAGCCTCAGGACAACCATTAAAAAGAATATTGGGGAAAATAAATGGCAGTTGGAGAGAAATTTTATAGATAAAGCAAAAATGGACCCAAAGTTTTTTAGTAGTAAAAGAACACTCAAGGAGGAGGTGAAATGTATAGGAAATAGTAAGGCTGGAATTCAAATATATAGACGTCAAAACAGCAAATGTTCTAAACTTGTTGTATTTCTTCTGAAAATTTCTCATGTCAAGAAGTGGATAACCTCCCAGCAATAACAGGGACTACTAATGAGGTAATAAGTGATTTGGAAGTTGTATACTGAAAAATACTGCTTAGATTAAATAAGCTGAAATCTAACAGTTCATCAGGACAGGATAACATTTATCATTGAATGCTTAAAGATGTTAGTGAGGGCACATATAAACCATTGACAAATATTTTTAGAAAGTCACTGCGTACTGGTAAAATTCCTAAGGACTTGAAAATAGGAAATATTATCTCGTTATATCAAAAGGGTGATCGGGCAGATCCAAGTAACTATAGGTCATTTAGTTTAATGTGCATCACAAGTAAGTTAATGGAGGAAATTATTAAGGAGAAGACTGAGCAACACATGGCAAGACCAGGAGTTGTCAGCATGGGTTCAGACAAGGGAGTTCACGTTTTACAACATGGTGGAATTCTGTGAGGAAGTGTAATGGTGCGGTTCCAGCTCCTAGCTCCCTCTTCTGGTATGGAAAGCCTCTTGAACCCAACACCATCAATAGTCATGACCGGGATGAGCTGAACAAATGAGGACACCACATGAAGCATGGGGAAGGTGCAAAAGTGATCAGTGCTTTTAATAAAAACAATCAATAAATAAATGTCCATTACAAAGTTCAGTCCTTACAATGTCTTCCTCTGGCTTGAGTTCATAGGTTCTTTAAAAAACGTCTGGCGCCTATCCTGCTTGCTGTTCTGTGTTCATTCTTCAGTTACCATCGCCAGCTCAACCAACCGCTGCTACCATTTGTGATGGTGCGGGTCCAGCTCATCCTGGTCATGACTGTCGACGGTGTCGAGTTTAAGAGGCTCCCAAAATTGGTGGAGAGAGCTAGGGGCCGGACCCAAACCGTCACAGGAAGCAAAAAAACAATTCAACCACAGTGGTGCATATGATATTATTTATCTTAATTTTTACAAAGCATTTGATAAGGTCCCACATGAGAGGTTGGGCATCATGGTGTAATGTGTAGAAGGGTTCGGAATTGGCTAAAACACAGGAAACGGAAGGTTATGCTGCTATGAACCTTATCAGAATTGGGTGATGTTAAGAGTGGTGTCCCTCTGGGGTAAGTGCTAGGGCCACCACTATTTTTAAAATACATAAATTATACTGTATAGGAATATCAACAACAAATTGGTTAAGTTTGTAGATGGATTGGCAGATAATCTAGAATGTGTTGAATCATTACAGAACACAGGCTTAGGCAGATTTGTGGCAGATGAAATTTAATGTAAATAAATGTAAAGTATTATACATAGGAAATAAAAATTCAATAGATTTGAATACACAATGGGAGATCTGAAACTTGAAAGTACAGCTTATGAAAAGGGTTTAGGAGTCGTAATGAACTTGTCACTATCAACTAATAGATAGTGTTCAGAAGCCATTAAGAAGGCTAACAGAATGTTAGGTTATATAGCACAATGTGTGGAGTACAAGTTTAACAAGATTATACTTAAGTTTTATAATGTATTGATGAGGCCTCATCTGGAGTGCAGGTTTGGTTTTCCAGCTACAAAAAAAGACATAAACGCATTAGAAGACATTCCAGAGAAGAGCAACTAGGTTGATTCTAAGATTACAGGAAATGAGTTATGAAGAAATATTGAAGAAGCTGAACTTTGTCAGCATAAGCAAAAGGAGAATAAGGGGTTACATGATTGAACTTTTTAAAATTGTGAAAGGAATTAGCACAGTGAATCAAGAGAGTTACTTGTGACACAACTGGAATCTTGTTAAGGGTAAATTTTGTGCAAATGTTAGGACGTTTCTCTTCACACAGAGATCTGTACACACTTGGAATAATTTTGCAAGTAGTGTGGTAAACACTATGACTTTAGTAACCTTCAGAACTTTACTTGATATTATTTTGGAGCAATTAAGTGGTTTAGATGGATGGGCTTTGCTCGGCCGAACAGTCTGTTCTCACCTAATGTTCACTTAATCCAATTCATGGATCAGATCCAATCTTGAGAGTATTGGATGAAAGGCTGGAAGCAACCCTGGAAGTGGCGCCAGTTCAATGCAGGATCCACTCACGTGGAATCAGTTAAAAGTCATCAGTAAATTGATCACTATTTGGGAGGAAACCTTGAGTTCCTTAGGTGGACATGCAGACTCCACACAACCAATGACCAGGCATGGAATTTGAACCCATGATGCTGGAGACAGCATTACTAAGACTGTTTGGATTATTTTTTGTGATTGATGTTATGGTCCTTGAGCTTTCATTATTTTTTCATTTTCACATAAGTTGGTTGCTGCACTCTTTAATGTTTGACTGAAATGATATACACCAGTTATGCTCTTAATGTAGACTTGTATAAGCTGTCATTTACATTTCATTCTGGCATTTTAATAACTTTTAAGTTGCTAGTTTTAGCTAGCAAATAAAGCAAAATAGTGGCGAGTGTTAAATAATATTTTACATTCTGTTTATGCAATCATAATTACAGTATACATTTTTAAAACTGCCTTGTCCAAGGCACTGTCACTGAAAATCACTAAAAATGTGCTATCCCTTGCAATATAAATTCCACTTACCATAACCCACCCTACTTTGAAAAAATGCAAGATTAAAAACTTAATTAAGATTTTTTACTTAATGAAGATTTTTTTAAAATAAATAAGCATAACTACTACTAGTGACACAGGCTCTTTTATAGTGGGTTTGCTCAGTTTGTGTAGAATTTGCAACTCCTATTTCTTCTCTACTGGGCTTCTTCTGGGTAAACTGGTTCTAAATCCTCAAGACATGCATGTTAATTTAGTTTGTGACAAAAAGCTTGATGAGCAACAGTGGATGTTTGTATAAATGTGTTATCAAATAGGCTTTTAGGTTTTAAACAGATTCTATTATCCGCAGTCAGTTAATGGCGGTAATTACACTGACGTTCACAAAGCAACAAGGTTTCTGAATGACGGAGAAATGGTCAGTAAGCCAGGAGAATATGACCCCCAACTTGGTTGTTACTCATTAGAGTAAGAGCAAGATTAAAAACTTAATTAAGATTTTAATCTTAACCTTTAAAAACTGAGAAAAATCTTTGGATTATTAGTATAAAGAAGGAAATAGTAACAAAATGTGTACCCGTAATAGTAAGAAGTTTAGAGAGAGACAGGTTCTTCATGGTGTTCAACACAGTGTGACGAATGAAAGGCACGCTCCACTGGGCCAGATAATATTGAACTGCAATGGCTAAACAAGGCACCTGTAGTCATTTACAGGCTTTAATAAGGCAGGCAGTACATCCCATCCAGCAAGTGACAGGAAGACCGATATGGTATTTTGTACTATTTTTGTGTGGTTGTCCCATATGACATATCACTATTATTTGGAAGTGTCTGTGCTGTTAACTATGACAGTATGTATGTCTTTAGGGATTTTTCCAGACTTGTTCCTGGTTCTTGCTGGGGTAGTGCACCCCTTCCCCATGAACTTGCTTTGGATAAGGATGATTAAAAGATGGATGGATAGATGGATATATACACTATATATACACTATATATATATATATATATATATATATATATATATATATATATATATATATATATATATATATATATATATACTGTATGTATGGGGCGGCACGGTGGCGCAGTGGTAGCGCTGCTGCCTCGCAATTAGGAGACCCGGGTTTGCTTCCCGGGTCCTCCCTGCGTGGAGTTTGCATGTTCTCCCGTGTCTGCGTGGGTTTCCTCCGGCGCTCGGTTTCCTCCCACAATCCAAAGACATGCAGGTTAGGTGGATTGGCGATTCTAAATTGGCCTTGGTGTGTGGGTGTGTTTGTGTGTGTCCTGCGGTGGGTTGGCACCCTGCCCAGGATTGGTTCCTGCCTTGTGCCCTGTGTTGGCTGGGATTGGCTCCGGCAGACCCCGTGACCCTATTCGGATTCAGCGGGTTAGAAAATGGATGGATGGATGGATTACTATCATGTATGTACAGTATTTATCACTGCTGTGAAGAATGAGCACTAATCTTGACCCAGTCATTCTCCATTTGTTTTTGAGGCTTTTCTTTACTTTCAAAAATTGTAACTGTTAAGTTTGTGGTGACTAGTCATTTTAGATGTTTGCATGAGTGTTTCCTGTATTTAAGTGACATTCTACTCAATGTGTGTTTCTGTGTTTTACACATAGTCTAGTGCTTAAATTTGGATCATATATATATCATATATAGATATATATTTATTTATTTATCCCCACCTGCCTCCCGATTAGCTTCCACCAGCACTCCCCAGTGTGGCGGAAGTACAAGCTGCGAACCCGAAATAAATACAAATTAGACACATATCGCAGCCCATACTGAAAGCAAATCATGGTTTAAGCATTCAGTTGCTGCAGAGCTGTAAGGCCATACATATTGACAGGTAGATAATACAGGGCCTATATTATATTGTTCATTAAAACATATACAGTGCATCACTTTTTCCACATTTTGTTATGTTACAGCTTTATTCTAAAATGGATTAAATTCTTTTTTTCCTCAGAATTCTACACACAACACCCCATAATGACAAAGTGAAAAAAGTTTACTTGAGATTTTTGCAAATTTATTACAAATAAAAAAACTGAGAAAGCACATGTACATAAGTATTCACAGCCTTTGCCATGAAGCTCAAAATTGAGCTCAGGTGCATCCTGTTTTCCCAGATCATCCTTGAGATGTTTCAGCAGCTTAACTGGAGTCCACCTGTGGTAAACTCAGTTGATTGGACATGATTTGGAAAGGCACACACCTGTCTATAGAAGGTCCCACAGTTGACAGTTCATGTCAGAGCACAAACCAAGCATGAAGTCAAAGGAATTGTCTGTAGACCTACGAGACAGGATTGTCTCGAAGCACAAATCTGGGGAAGGTTACAGAAAAAATGCTGGTGCTTTGAAGGTCCCAATGAGCACAGTGGCCTCCATTCATCCATAAGTGGAAGAAGTTCAAAACCACCAGGACTCTTCCTAGAGCTGGCCGGCCATCTAAACTGAGCGATCGGGGGAGAAGGGCCTTAGTCAGGGACGTGACCAAGAACCCAATGGTCACTCTGTCAGAGCTCCAGAGGTCCTCTGTGGAGAGAGGAGAACCTTCCAGAAGGACAACCATCTCTGCAGCAATCCACCAATCAGGCCTGTATGGTAGAGTGGCCAGAGGGAAGCCACTCCTTAGTAAAAGGCACATGGCAGCCCGCCTGGAGTTTGCCAAAAGGCACCTGAAGGACTCTCAGACCATGAGAAACAAAGTTCTCTGGTCTGATGAGACAAAGATTGAACTCTTTGATGTGAATGCCAGGTGTCACATTTGGAGGACACCAGGCATTGCTCATCACCAGGCTAATTCCATCCCTCAGTGAAGCATGGTGGTGGCAGTATCATGCTGTGGGGATGTTTTTCAGTGGCAGAAACTGGGAGACTTGTCAGGATAAAGGAAAAGATGACTGCAGCAATGTACAGAGACATCCTGGATGAAAACCTGCTCCAGAGCGCTCTTGACCTCAGACTGGGGCGATGGTTCATCTTTCAGCAGGACAACGACCCTAAGCACACAGCCAAGATATCAAAGGAGTGGCTTCAGGACAACTCTGTGAATGTCCTTGAGTGACCCAGCCAGAGCCCAGACTTGAATATGATTGAACATCTCTGGAGAGATCTTAAAATGGCTGTGCACCGATGCTTCCCTTCCAACCTGATGGAGTTTGAGAGGTGCTGCAAACAGGAATGGGCGAAACTGGCCAAGGATAGGTGTGCCAAGCTTGTGGCATCGTATTCAAAAAGACTTGAGGCTGTAATTGCTGCCAAAGGTGCATCGACAAAGATATGAAGCAAAGGCTGTGAATACTTATGTGATTTCTCAGTTTTTTTATATTTTTAATAAATTTGCAAAAACCTCAAGTAAACTTTTTTCATGTTGTCATTATGGAGTGTTATGTGTAGAATTCTGAGGAAAAAAAATTAATTTAATCCATTTTGGAATAAGGCTGTAACATAACAAAATGTGGAAAAAGTGATGCTATATATATATATATATATATATATATATATATATATATATATATATATATATATATATATATATACAGTATATATATATATATATATATATATATATATATATATATATATATATAGAGAGAGAGAGAGAGAGAGAGAGAGAGAGAGAGTTGAAGGAATAGTTTTATAGGGTACTGTGAAATTCTTATTAGCATGTGTTAATCAACTTGCAATATGTTAACACTCTAAAGCACCACAATTAGTGGAGCATAACTGCCTTATCTTTAAACTTCTGTCTTTACCTGAAAAATCTCAGAATACAGTTTACAACACTATCTATAATCTACACCCACTATATATGTTTCTTTGAAAATGTATGCTGTGTTTTACAATATATGCACCCATCTGTCCATTTATGACCTTTTTAGGATTACAGAGAGCTGAATCTTATCGTAGCAGCATATTATACTCACAAATGAGTTAAATAGCACCATTTAACTTTATCTGCATACAATTAGTTTTTTTTTTTGTAAGTCATCTGGTGTAAAAACCTCAACCAAATAAACCATATTGAATAACTTGGGTGTCGGATTTGTTTTTATTAGAAATTAAAGATAGGTCTATGGTCGCACAAACTCTAAGTTGCAGAAAATGTCATTCTTAGATAAACAATAGTGCTCCTTTAATAAAAAGTCATAGTGACACACAAGATGATGTGGCTGCTTCTACTATTGCCGCTTCAGGATATCAAATAATAGTAAAGTCCCTAATCCAATCCAAGGTGCTGCAACCAGGGAAATGCATTTATTTATTTACATTGTAGAACAGGCAGTTTAATGTTTCATTTGGAGTCATATAGTTGAACTTGCAAATTTGGAATCAAATAAATCTTTACACAACCTAATTCAAATGATATACAATTACAAGGTGCTTTAACTGAGAAATAAGGATCCATTTCAATAGTTCAATGCCTTAGCCAATACACCGCACCGCCACGCTTTAAACCCTGGTCTGGTCACTGCCTGTGTGGAGTTTGCATATTCACCTTATAGTTGATTGACTTTTCTCTATATTAGAAAGAGGCGGTTTGTTTAATTGTTGATTCTAAATTGGCCTTGTATGTGAGAGAGGGTGTGTGTGTGTCACTTTATGAACTGGCAGCCCATCTTTGACATGCTCCTAGCAGTTCTACAAATTCAGGCTGCAGCTCCCAGAAGAACCTGCTGTAGAAAGGAACACCTTCAGAAAATAGACAATCCCACAGAATTTGATGATATTTTCATTATCCGTATCCAAGTGTGAATTTCAGGTCCTTCTGTTTATGACATGTGTGCCTTCTCCTTGTGCCTGTGTGACATTTCCTCCAGGCACATGTTAGGTTAACTAGAGATTCCAGACTGGTGCACATGTGAGTGCGTGACCAGTGATGGACTGGATTTTTCATTGCCTTGTGCCTAGTGCTGCCAGGATAGACTCTGACATCCCATGATCTTGACTGGGTGGATTTGTGAATGTAATGTTATGCACACCAATTTAATAGTTGATTCACCAGTTTTAAAGTAATAAAAATATTTTATTGGTATAAAACAGTTATTTTCATGGAGTTGACAATGTATTATAAGCAGAAATGTACAACTGATTGCCCTTCAATTCTTTAAATGAATAAGTTTACAAGTAAATCTAATAACTGAAGAATGTTACAGGATCCTGAATTTTTCCTCAGTAATGTACTTCTGTCAGTTATCTGACAAAATAACTAAGGCTTAAAGTATGTTAGTGTGTAACTGAGTGTAGCTACAAACATGGCGTATTCAGGACCCAAGTAGCCAAGCGTGACCAGAGCATCAGACACCTACCGGAGTTTAGTTTGTTATGTCTTACCAAACTTCAATGTTTCATCTTTTTTTTACCATATTTATATTTATACTGTATACTTGTAAGTGTTCTTCTGTAATTCTGTTGTGAAATTTGAAAGTGGACATTGTTGGTTATTAGGATGCTTTTTCACACAATGTAGCTTTTCCCCATATGCTTGTGCTTTCTGCACTGTTTAATCCAGGAAAGGTTAAAAATGTTTTTTCCAAATGCAGAAAAGTCACTGTCTTTTAAGCTTAAAGAGTAGCACTTCTAAAATCACTAACATGCCACAGAAAACAACATGACAGAAATGATTCTCAGCACGACCTCGACCCTCAGGCAGGCTCCGAGGTATACCTGTAACTCAATCCTCATTGTGCGCAGCTGAGCCAACATCTGTTAGCCTCTGCTTGGCTGTAGAAGTGCCCTGCCCTGCGTTGGTAAATAATTAATTTGAGAGCCACCAGGGAGGAGGCACGGGGCTTGAGTTACAAGCATCAGTAAAGAGAAGGGTAGATATTAGTAATTCAAGTCCCTGGAGTCTGAGCTGACATCTGTCCACTAGCTCGGTCCAATCTGGACATGATGGTGACAGTTAAACTGTCACAATGGGGGTGAAAGAGGCTTTAGGGTCTGCATCATTGGGGCATTATTGCACAAAAAGGTATTTAAGCCATTAACACATTGTAATAGCTACAGCTAGAAGATAAAATAAATTATTCAGCACCCCTGACAGACCGGGCCTTGAAATTATAGCACTTAGGAGAGCAAAGGCAGCCAGAATGTGTGCAAATCATACAATTTAATGTTACTTTTGATAATTGCTTCTCTGCAGCTCACCTTGAACATAGGCATCTGCTAAATAAACAAATAATAGTATTGGATTAGTTAAAATACATCAGAATGCTCAGAGAATGTATGTTTATCATATATATTTACATGTAGTTGCTTAGCAGATGTTTTTTTTTATCCAAGGTGACTTACAAAAGAGGTTAACATAATCAACTCAAATTAAGCTGGGTGATTATTTAGGAAGAAATGTTAAAATTCTATACACACACATGTACATACACATATGAATGAGAAAATAAGTGTTAAAATAGCAAAAAACATGGATTAACTAATTGATGTGTTTTTTCTGAGGTATAATTCTTTATTTAAACCTGGCAGTACTTGTCATTATTTATGAAAATAGTCAGTGACTTTACATTTCACTCAGGTAGTGGAGCTTTCTCTGGAGCACTTGAAAATTCAACAATGGAAACAATGTTAACAGCCTCAAGTTTATCTAATCTAATAATCTACAGTATTTTAACATAAAAACCTCAGATGTTACAACTTTGTGCTTTTTTTGGCGAATGCTGAGGTGTTTTTAGACTAGAAATTGTTGTCCAATGTCTAGAAAAGACACAATAGCGACTTCTTTTTGAAATGGATTGATTGGTAATTTTCTCTTGATCATTCTGCTTGTTTTTTGTCTTTACACTTTTTAGTAATGATATTTCCTCTTAGTATGTAGGAGAAAAATCCCACAAACATGGAGATGTGCTACTGAAAAAATCATGATATGCCTAACAGTTTTTGTTGTACATTGTTTAAATAAGAACTGAGCCATCAGTCTGAGTAGGAAAATCCAAAGAGTAAGGAATACGTCTCCCTGTGTACTCTGTATGTGTTGAGACAACAAATAAAACTGACTTGAACTTGAAGTGAGCAGCTTGTCAAACGGTGATGAACTGATATTCTGTAGGACAGTGTTTTTTACTCTTTGTATATTCAGGATACAATTTACATTTATTTATGTAGCTGACACATTTATTCTAAGCAATTTAAATTGGATTAATATTATGTAAAAAGAAAAGTGCTTTTGTCGTGTTCATGGTGGAGCAGGGTGTGTGCATTCTGCCCCCAGCTATTGTTTTTACATATGCGTCTGCTACTGAGAGGATTTCCATTCATTTAAGTAACTTGATACAGAGTAATGATTTTTTTAAATCTACCCATTGTACTAATAAATGTAGTTAGAGCATAAAAAACATTTTCACAAGAATAGGCCCAACATTTCTGGCCATTTCCAATTCACTTGATGGTTCTGGAAAATGTTAAAAAACTGAAATTCGAAAGTCCTCCTTCTGCAACTTTCAAACAGCAGGGTTAGGTAACTTGCGACAAACAATATGTGTACACCTACCTGTGCAGACGTATAATATCTATTAATTGTCTTACATGCTTAATCTGTTTTAGGGTCTTTGGAGAACCATCCTGGTAATGCTGTTTGGAAGAAATGTGAGAACAGGCCAGCAGGATTGGAAAGTTTACTGAACCTGTTGGACACACGCAAATGTACTGTGTCACGTATTTCATAAACTTTAAGGAAGATCCCCAGGATGGATAATGCAGGTGAATATGGACAGTGAGATTTTTACCCCTCCTCTGAGGACCTCCATGTTATTGATTTATTTTCCCCGAGTCTATCAGCATTACATGTTCCTGATGTTTTAATGCTGGACATGGGAAGATGTTGGAGCTCAGCCTTGAAACCACTTGTCGTCCTCAAACTAAATAAACCTCTCACAATTTTACAGTTGTCTGTTTCTGAATGAGAAAAACTGAAGTGTCTGAAATGATGAAAATGATCGCAAACACTTTGGGCTGAATAGTTTGTGGAAACAAATTCTCTCCATTGATGCCATACACTTAATGACAAATTTACAGCAAGTTCTGGAAATGCACCATGACAGAATATCAGTTTCAGCTCTGTTATAACTTGAAGATTCTGCCTTTAAAAGGTTAAACATAATACATTAAGTATTAAAATAAGACCTATTTTTGCCATGCTTTCATTAGTTATTGTTTGCTTATTTATTCTTATAGCATTCTTTACTATATTTTGAAACTCATCCATCCATCCATTATCCAACCCGCTATATCCTAACTACAGGGCCCCGGGGGTGTGCCGGAGCCAATCCCAGCCAACACAGGGCACAAGGCAGGAAACAAACCCCCGGCAGGGCGCCACCCCACCGCAGTTTTGGAACTCATAATTAATTAATTCTGATGCTACAAAGCAGACTAAAATTATTTTAAACATCCTAGAGATACTTTTATGATTTTTATAGACATACTTAAAATTAGCAAGGTGCAAGTAATGCGGTTATTTTATATAATAAAAAAATTACACCTTTGACTAAAGCCAATTTGTTAAGGGGAACAGAACAAATTCATTAATCTCATTGATTGCTGAGATTTATTCATTTTAAACTATACGGCCACTTACTCACTCTTGGACTCTGAATGACAACAAAAAAAAAAAATCCATAGCTATTCATTTGCTAATGAACATTACGCCATTAGCTGTATTAATCTTTTCTGCTGCTCGCCTACCATTTCTAGCCATGTTCATCATCAGAATGGCCTTGAGCTCATTTGACTCTGCGGCCTGAACTCTCCCACTCAGTTGTGTCTGGTCATTGCTATGCCGGCAATGGTCTGAACATATATTAGTTGGATTAAGGTCACGTCTACATGAAAACACTGTTAAGAGAAGTGGGCTGCTGACACCGGGGTTACTTGGGTTTTTCAAGAAGACAGCAGGTCTGTGGCCCGACCCCTCCTCCCTGACCTTGATCCTTTTTGTCGCATTGTCAAGGTCAGTTGGTCTCCCAGCTGGCGGTCAGTGAGTTTAGGGGCCAGACAGTGACCCAGACAGTCAGGAATAGTGGCCGAAGGCACGGGTGGACAGGTTAAGGGGGGGACCGTGACCTCTTTATCAATCAGCTGCCTTAAGACGGCAACAATGGATTAGCACTTTTCTTTGCTCTTCCCATACACCAAGAGACAAAAAAAGATGCTAAAAATATGTTTTAAAGACATACATTTTTTATTTTTTCATGTTTGTATGACGCAAAAAGTATAAAGAAGTAATGACAAATCATGCCAAACAAAGTCAGAACACTTTTCTAGAGGTGTCATCAAATAACTTGTTAAAATGTGATTTTCTTTATTATGGTTCACCTTTCATATTCATTAAATATAACTTTAAAAAGGCTACTGCAAGAACATTTTAATATGGGATCAGCAGAAAGTGAACGGTTGCACTTATCGTATTTCCATCGGAGTAAAGCACAAACGGGATGATCTTGGCGTGAACTATTTTAAATGTCAGTTGTACTCATCCTGCGATTAAAAAAAAAAAGTGTTTTCATTAATGATTTTATTTTCCATATTTTAACTCCCCCATGACCCTGCGGGTTGGATAATAGATGGATGGATGGATATTTTAACTCTTCTATGCTGTATTTTTAAAAGTGTTCATACCCAGATATTCAATTCAGCTTATAACATGACAGACTTGCTAAATGCTACTCAGCATCATGGGGAGCTGGAACCAATCCTGCAGTTCTGGACACGATGCAGTGTGCAGACCAGGGGCCTCATTTAGAAAACTCTTCATGGATTTGAGCATAAAAATATGCACACGCTATAAAAAGAGAAACTGCCAAAACCAAACAAAAAAAATAATAAATCAGATTTCTATGCAGTTTCCCACTTATGAAGTACAATCACCTTGTAAATGTGCCTGCATGATTGTGCCTCAAATGTTGCCCTGAAATATCCATATATGGAGCATGCTAATCAACCTCATACATATGCAGTCACGATGCTGCAGAAATTCACTGCCTGGTAGAGTAGTCACCCACCTGATGAATACGGGTGACGGGGTCTCGATGCAAGAGTATCTGGCTGTGCTCCATAATTGAGAGCACAAGATCATGTGTGGCATTATAGTGCCTGTCCTCAGTGTTCTGGGTGTCATGGAAAGGCGAAAGGTGCCAGTGTCTGAGCGGGTAGCCGCCATCACCTGGCACATATAATGACGTGATTGCTGTTACAATGAATAGTACTGGTAATATGAAACACTGAAGCTTCAGCCAGTTACCTTAGTAAAAGGCCAGGCACCATGTAGAGGTACTGTCATGTCTGTCAAAGTTAAACTAATCACAGGTTGACCGAGGCCACTGAGATACCTTGTTTGTCAGTCTCATCTTGGCATCACAGATGACTTGTGCATTAATGGAATGTAAAGTGCTCATGGTTACCAAAAGCAGCTTCATTCTTGCTAGGTGCCTTCACTGCAATAGGAGTGCAGTCAACTGCTATAAATACATTAGGACAACCAGAAACTTCGGCAAATTGCCTTTTTATATTGGCATATATGCTTGTGCAAACACCATAAGAAAAGTGGAGGTAGCACCTTGCCAGTCGGTTAATGGCTTCTAGCACAGTTGGCCAGTTCCCTGAGAAGTAACAATAGATTGTCAATATAAACGGACGAATAACCAAAAAGGTTCTTCAATGCGAATACACAGCATTGGCCCTCTTAAAAGGGAGCTAAAATGCAGTCAGTACATCATATTCATCACTTTTGAGGTGTGAATACGTTTGTCATTTAATCACACATAATAACAGTTTGGTGGTATATATTATTATGCCCACTGGGGGTTGGGTGGTCTCGTGGCCTCAGACCCCCTGCAGATTTTGTTTTTTGTATCTCCAGCCCCCTGGAGTTTTTTTATTTCTTTTGTTTTTTCTGTCCTCCCTGGCCATTGGACCCTACTTTATTCTTCGTTACTTAGTATTGCCTAATCTTATTTTTATATTTTTCTTTTTTCTTTCGTCATCTTGTAATGCACTTTAAGCTACATTATTTGTATGAAAATGTGCTATAGAAATCAATGTTGTTGTTGTTATGTGTGCAAGTCGTTATTTATTTGGTTTGGCTGTATTTCACTACTTGATCAAGGATGGTGTCATTTCCTAGTGCCTCCAAAATGTTGCGTTCACAGTTTTCTTCTATTAATCCTGACATTTTCGTAGAACGTTGTGTCCATACATTTCCAGCCTCTTTTTGTGCACACATCAGCTTTATAAATCAGGCCCCGGGCCCAGGGTTACACACGTTTGGGGGATGTTTGATTTAATTTTGTGTATCCAAAGAAAAGCCTAAGCAGACACAAAGAGAAAGTGCAAATATCAAACAGACAAAGACTGAGCGCAAAATTAAAACTCAATTCAATTTATTCTTATTAGATTGAAAACGATACGACAATTCATTTGAGCTGTGTGCACAAAAATACACTTTTAATTGGCATTGAATTAAATTAATAATTGGATTAAACTGCTCAAGACATTTACTTTACAATGTGTAGTCTTTGTCCATAAAATTGGCTGGCCTGGATTTGAACTTAGAATTGCCATATGGTGAGGCAGCAGTCATAAGGACAGAGAGATATGACCTTCTAATCAAACTTCACAGTGGAAAGAGGTTTAGATGTGGGTGCATTTCTGCACACAGGGTCACTGCCCACCAAACTGGCACAATGAAGGCTTAAGGGGGTATTAATTCTTACACGACCTGGTGAAGTAAAAGGGCATTAAGCAGGAATACTGCATATGGAGCAGGTCATGGTGGGAAAACATTATGTTGTGCCAGGATGCTAAACTGAAACAAACTCAGCAAGTGCCAGGAGTGCCTTACCCTCTACACAAAGTGAGGGCTGGGAAGAGGACACAAAACCTACTGGTCAGAAGGTGCTGTATGTTTATCGGAATGCTTTTGTATGTCCTCCTAAAATAATCACAAAGAAGTTGGCTATAACACATACACTTTCTGTCTCAAATACAATTCAGGACCACAAGGAGCCATGTGCAAGGCATAAAATACCCTGGACAGGGCACCATTCCACCACAAGGGGTGCACACACTTACAATTAATTTAACCTGCACCTCTTTGGGGATAGCAGAGGAAAACCTATGAAGACCACTGGCAGACTTCACAAGGACAATGACAAGGCACAGGATTTCAGGCACTAATCACTGTGCCACCATGCCGCATTAAATCACTTAATAAATGTTATTTAGTATGTAACTACTGAAGTGATAACACTTCATTTTTTATTTAGACTGTAATAGCACATAGTGAAAAATGCATTTATATAAGTGACTATGTAGGAGAATACCAGGCTTTAATAAATAATCAGGTGGAAGAGTAAACGATGTATGGTGTACTTTAAACATATACAGAAAAAACATTTAAAATTGTTCTCAAGTTAAAATATTAATTATATAAATACAAAGTGTATAGTCCAAATGGTGTTTTATTGTAATAGGAATTTGATATGCAGTATTTTATTCATGAAATATGAATGCTTGTAATATCTAAATCGGGGATGTAAGACTCAGAGGACCACAGTGACTTCAGATTTTCTTCATTCCACTTTCTTAATCAGCTACCAATTTGTGCCGATAATTGACTTCTTTTCCCTTCTTTTTAATCGCCTCGTTTTAAGACGCAGTCCTCTAAATTGCTTCTTTTTTTTTTTCTTCAAATTGCAACCAAACAAAAATTAGATGTGAATCCAACAGATTACCAACTAAGTCGGTCTCAAGGCGCCTTCAAACCTACTTTGTTTTGGATACGTTTATTCTAACTCTGGTGCGATTTCGCCGAAAGTCCCGTTCATTTATTTAGATTTCAACACGCTAATCGTGGACCAAAACAATCAGACCGGGACCCTTTGGAAAGGTGATCGCCGTGCGGATTGTATGTGACCCGAAACGGACCGGTCTAACTATTGGGTGGTCCAGATCTAATTATGCAAATTTCATTACGCTATAACTTATTAAGTTTATTACATAGAAAATCACCCGAAAAATCCCGGACCATCGAGAAGTGTGCGAACTGACGACATGAAGAATCAAATTCGAGCCGAACTGGAATCGTCCCCGCATAAATCAAAGTCATCCAGACGATCTGGATCTGCATAATTAGATCTGAAATAGTGTGCATTGTGGGTGGAATTGTGCGTGTCTGTGGTAGTTAGGCTAAGTACCACATATTTAGGGAATTTATTTCACAACAGGAGTCCGAGGGTTAAACATAATAATAATAAAAAGGTAAAAATATAGCACAAATCTCATAAAACAAGTCGCACAATCACCAGTCAATCCGAGCAAGCCTCATACCTGATCCATGAGTTTTGTGTTCGCGAATGGACAGCAATTGGGGAAAAAAACCGTAAATTCACTTGTCGATCAAAACACCAACAGAGGTGGCAAGAACCGAACATCAGTGCCCTGCGACACCAACGTTAAAATCCGCTAATCTCACGCCACAAGAGCGATGTGCGCATGTGCCTTTCGGGCGCGCTGTGGCTATGTGCACTGACTTTGACCTTTGCAAATACCAAACACTCCAAAATGAACATAATTAACAGACACTATGAGGAGTTAAGACAGTAGAAAGTGATATGATATAAAGTGAAGGTACGTTCATATGGTTGCTACTGCAGAGTGAATATGCAACTACATACAGCTAGACGAAACTTTCCTAAAACTCTGCTGTAGTAAAACTTTAGCACTTCAGTGTGCGCCCACAGCAGCGCTTGTCTTTTTTGTACCCTCGCCTATTTGAAACATGTGGTTTATTTCTACCGTGCGTGGTAGCGCTTCGTTGGATGTTAATCTGCATCCAGCCCTGCAAACAGGTTCTCCAGTTTACAGGGAAAACTTGGGGGTGGTGGCAGGATTGGCACTCCAGCCACTGTGAAAAAACTGTGCTTTAGGTGTCTCCCGCTGCCCTCGGGTACCAGTCGTGTGATGGACCTTTCCAGTTGCTCGATATTAGGCTATTTTACTCACAGAGCTGTGTTCGGGAAATAAACCAAATAATTATGTATAATGCGACGGAGGGCAATCACAACTGTTGTCGACCCTGCATTGTATTTTCTCCCGCAATGTCTACTGAAAGAAATCCAGGAGACTCCTGCAGGGTGTTTATTGATATGGTTCGTTCACATGAAGATCCGAACTATCTGGAAATGAAACAGAGTAACACATTATCCCTCGATTCAGAACAAAGCCAATCTACTCTCTATATGTAAAATCCTAAGCCTAAAAGTGCAACGATATTATGTGACTTTTTTATGTCACGCTTTAAATCGGGCTTATTTTAAAACCTGTATATACAGTATGTTTAGTATCATTCTTTTGGGAATTTATCGAACTTTAATGTGATGTTGTTAGATTTTCAAATTATTACTTCATTTTTAAATTATAAACTAAAAAATATCAAGAACTCACGTCCTGCACGACAAGACAACCAAAAGTGGCAAGAGATTTAACCATGCCAGGGGCTGGAAATAAAAGACAGAGCCGGCCCTAGACAATTTTGGGCCCGAAGCAAACTGATACCTGCAGCTAGGGGGTCCGGAGCAGAGCTCCGGCCGCCAAGCGATTTCCTGCATTCTGAGCTGCAGAAATGCGTTTTCCCAGCGTCTACAACCATCACTCTTTGACGATTTCCGTTTGACACTGACAACTGTAACCGTAACACACTGACAGGAGCCAAATTTGCAGGCTGTCAGCGCAGACTGTCGTACAAGGCCCTGAGTGAAGGGTATGAGTGATGGAGGTCGGAGTGGGCCCGCAAAATTGTCTTTAGTGACGATACATTAACAGTTAAAGCTACATTTTAGCCAGCTTTTGCTGTTTCCACCAGGCAGCACGTAGAGGTAAATAGTTAGGCCAAGCACTTTTTTATTGCTTTTTATATCTTTTATATATTTTTTTTATTTTATGAAGATGAGATCCACATTATTTTGTTTTTACATTTTTATTCGGTTTTAAAGCTTGTTTTCATACTTTCGAGATATTCAGATTTCCGTATAAAATAACTTACCAGCAGATATTGAAATCTATTTCACACAAAAGACACTTTTCTACTGAGGACAGAGGCACAGATGAGCCGTGGAGGCGGCAACAGGCTCAGGAGTACCAAGTGGAGATGTCCAAGTGGAGTAATTAGGTGATGGAATATGTTGCCCGTGAATTATATATATAAAGTGGGATGCAAAAGTTTGGGCAACCTTGTTAATAGTCATTATTTTCCTGTATAAATCGTTGGTTGTTACGATAAAAAATGTCAGTTAAATATATCATATAGGAGACACACACAGTGATATTTGAGAAGTGAAATGAAGTTTATTGGATTTACAGAAAGTGTGCAATAATTGTTCAAACAAAATCAGGCAGGTGCATAAATTTGGGCACCACAAAAAAGAAATGAAATCAATATTTAGTAGATCCGCCTTTTGCAGAAATTACAGCCTCTAAACGCTTCCTGTAGGTTCCAATGAGAGTCTGGATTGTGGTTGAAGGTATTTTGGACCATTCCTCTTTACAAAACATCTCTAGTTCATTCAGTTTTGATGGCTTCCGAGCATGGACAGCTCTCTTTAACTCACACCACAGATTTTCAATTATATTCAGGTCTGGGGACTGAGATGGCCATTCCAGAACGTTGTACTTGTTCCTCTGCATGAATGCCTTAGTGGATTTTGAGCAGTGTTTCAGGTCGTTGTCTTGTTGAAAGATTCAGCCCCGACGCAGCTTCAGCTTTGTCACTGATTCCTGGACATTGGTCTCCAGAATCTGCTGATACTGAGTGGAATCCATGCGTCCCTCAACTTTGACAAGATTCCCAGTCCCTGCACTGGCCACACAGCCCCACAGCATGATGGAACCACCACCATATTTTACTGTAGGTAGCAGGTGTTTTTCTTGGAATGCTGTGTTCTTTTCCTCCATGCATACCGCCCTTGTTATGCCCAAATAACTCAATTTTAGTTTCATCAGTCCACAGCACCTTATTCCAAAATGAAGCTGGCTTGTCCAAATGTGCTTGAGCAGACCTCAAGCGGCTGTTTGTGCTGTGGGCGGAGAAAAGGCTTCCTCTGCATCACTCTCGCATACAGCATCTCCTTGTGTAAAGTGCCGAATGGTTGAATGATGCACAGTGACTCCATCTGCTGCAAGATGATGTTGTAGGTCTTTGGTGCTGGTCTGTGGGTTGACTCTGACTGTTCTCACCATTCGTCGCTTCTGTCTATCCGAAATCTTTCTTGGTCTGCCACTTGAGCCTTAACTTGAACTGAGCCTGTGGTCTTCCATTTCCTCAATATGTTCCTAACTGTGGAAACAGACAGCTTAAATCTCTGGGACAGCTTTCTGTATCCTTCCCCTAAACCATGATGGTGAACAATCTTTGTCTTCAGGTCATTTGAGAGTTGTTTTGTGACCCCCATGTTGCTACTCTTCAGAGAAAATTAAAGGAGGAGGGAAACTTACAATTGACCCCTTAAATACTCTTTCTCATTATAGGATTCGCCTGTGTATGTAGGTCAGGGGTCACTGAGCTTACCAAGCCAATTTGAGTTCCAATAATTAGTTCTAAAAGTTTTGGAATCAATAAAATGACAACGGTGCCCAAATTTATGCACCTGCCTGATTTTGTTTGAACAATTATTGCACACTTTCTGTAAATCCAATAAACTTCATTTCACTTCTCAAATATCACTGTGTGTGTCTCCTATATGATATATTTAACTGACATTTTTTATCGTAACAACCAACGATTTATACAGGAAAATAATGACTATTAACAAGGTTGCCCAAACTTTTGCATCCCACTGTAAAAAAATGAGTAATAGAGGTTGGAGTGAAGGAGTCTGTTGCTCCATTGGGCCCTCCGCAGCAGCGTCGCATCACAGGAAAAAATTAAACCTTGGGCGCAGTGGGCCCCCTCCAGCTGTGGGCCCAAAAGCGGTCACTTCGTTCGCTTCGTCCTAAGACCGGCTCTGTAAAAGGCAAAGTGTAGGACATCTGCTGTACAGACTTTTAAATGTTTGAAGCACCGCAGGAGATGCAGATCATGTGGCAAGGCAAGCCAGCAGCTGATCCAGCAAGGAGGAGGTAAAAAAAATTGTATTTGTTTCCCATTGTATCACCGTTTAAAAGGGGGTTTCGGAGGAGCGGCCGTGTCTCCTTGGGGTTTGTTCAGCCCCCCCCTTCACAACACGAGCAGCACAGACGGAAGTTGGCGAGCAAAGCGAGCAGAAGGTAAGCCGCCTAGTAAACTATAAATGTGACAACGTTTTCAAACCAACCAGTTTCTCAAACAGAAGGCGATTCCTGCTGTTAATTAAACCCGTTATTTAATTTGGACTTTTTGATGCTGGCATTCCGTCATGCGAGACATTCTCAAAACAGCTGATATTTTAAGAACACCATCAAAATGGTTTATGGACCTGAGCAGAGCAAAATTACTGAGACCTTCTCTTTTCTTTATTTTCAGATATTGCATGATGGACACAGGTTGCTGGTTATGTGTTGGCCCATTTTGAATCTCATTATTGTTTGGCTCCTAATTAAGGAAAAAAGTATTAAATAGTAAACCAATTAAAAAGAAGGCAAAACAGTTCATTAGCCGCAAAAAATGGTTACTAGCTAAGAAAAACGGTAGAATTGAAAATCTAAAGCCATTGGAGCGCTTCAGGATCTGAGCTGGACATCCATCCTTCCATTATCCAACCCACTATATCCTAACTACAGGGTCACGGGGGTCTGCTGGAGCCAATCCCAGCCAACACAGGGCACAAGGCAGGAAACAAACCCCGGGCAGGGCACCAGCCCACCGCAGGGCACACATTTGAGCTGGACATTCCTTATCTAAATGCATCATGAGCATTCATTTTTTGGGCAAATCTAAAGCACCTTTTGTAGGTTATACTGTACAGTGGTGCAATTTACAGATGTATACGTTATGACAGAACTGCAGACGATGGAGGTTCCGTGAAGTTTTTTCATAATTGCTAAGAATTGTACACATTATAAATAAGTCCTTTGTGATATAATAGCATATCTTCGGTTTACTGGAGGACATAATAATAATATTAATAATAATAATAATAAGAGATCTACCATCAGAAACAGCAAACGCCACTCTGCCCTGCAAATGATCAGTTCATTTGTTCGTGTGAAAGTTTTAACTTGGTACTGATATCACTGAGGTCATAATTAGTTAAGCAGCTAAGTGTCTGCTCCAGTCTACAAGATGATGTCATAATTCTCTCATATTATTGTACAGTAACTCATCAGGTGACGGGTGTGCCTTCTGCTCAGTGCAGCTGGCATAGACTCTGGCCTTCAGAATCTCTGAGGGTTTGGTAAAGGATGGATGGATGGATATCATACAATTACTGTATTTACAATATCCACTGACAAAGATATAAAATGATCAAAGCTGTATTTAAAACAACCAAAGCATTTGGTGACAGATTAATATGCCATTCTCATGTGGTAACAGATAAAAGAAGACCGCATGCTGTGCTGCTGCTGCCAAGGTGCTTGTATTGCTTAACCTTGAAGCTGTTAGTCACGTTTATTGGTGAGTGTAAACACAATTGAAGAAAATCCCTTTAGTGTTTCTGTGATTAAGGTTGGTAGGCATTTATGTTCAGGAGATTTTGTTACTGTTTTGGAAATTAAATGCACATTACACAAATTTGTTTCAGCAGTTGTTTTCCTTGTAACATGGTGCAAACACTTCTAAGTGTTACAATTAGAAAAAGCAGCCACTTCTGTACATTAAAAAAGCACTAAAGAAGTAATAAATCAGACTTACCCAGAAACCATCTGGAGCAATTCAGTATACATCTATTTATCCATCCATCCTTCCATGTTCTAACCTGATTGGTCCAGTTTAGGGTGGTGGGATCTGGAGTTTTTCCCAAGAGTCACAGGCATAAGACAAGAACCAATCCTGGACGAGGTGCCAACCCACAGTGGACACATCCACACACACAGTCATACTGGGCCAATTTCATTTACCCATTAAGTTAAAGTCACTGGTCCAAAGGAAGAAAGCCCACACAGACATGGGCAGAATGTACCACAACAAGTGAAATGCTTCTTCCAAAAATAAACATGCTAAAGGATTAAAAATAATACATTGAAAATTACTCATATATTTTCCTCCTATTATAAATATTTGTCTTGAAAAGAATTGCTTAGTGCACTCGTGTTCTGCCAGAGATGTTAACAATTTGAGGGTCACAAAGGACAGTAATAAGGAGCAGGAGATGAAAGCTCATCAATGAACCAAAAGCGGGAAGTCAACCGGCACTGCAGCAAAGCAAAACAAGGTCAAAACAACAAGAAGCCTGGATGTCAGCAAGTAAACAAATGCAAACAATATTTTGAAACTCTGAAGACTAAGATGGAGATCTCTACGCAGCACTGGCTTAATTAACATTGTGGGGACAACGCCATGCGATTCGGCTTCATGGTGTCTTAACAACTGATGCTGAAAATGGCAAATAACACAGAAAAACAAAACACAGACGAGGCAGAACAAAACAGCAAAAGCAAATTTAGGTAATAAGTGCAAAAACCAAAGGAGGGAACAACATATTTCAGAGGCCCAAGTAAAAATTAACAAAGCTCAGAGAAAAATGTCCTCTTCCAAGGAAAAAATGAACACAAATAAAACAATATTATGACAAGTCCGTTTAAGACCACCACAGCTGAAAGTTTTTATTGCAGTCACCGGGGCTTGAAGTGGGCCGTTGTGCATTGGTGTACTGATACCTGTCGGTTTTTAGCAGTTGCGTAGCGGTACTGTTTGTTGTCTACCAGTAGTGTTTCTGAGAGTACCGGCTCACATCCTGCATACCCAAGCTCACTGCCCCCCAATTCTTCAAGTAAGTGCATTGTGGCACTCAAAACTACAAGGGGGCTAGGCTCTGATCAGAATGTCAAGGTATCATGACATTTAAAGCTCCAACTCTCGGCTCTTCCATTAAATAAATCAGTCTTAAACATAAAGACATATCCACTACTGGCACTGACCATCCCACTCTTGTCAACCCCTCACTCAACTCACTCTCGCTTCTGATTGCCATGTTTAGAGTAAGCCTGCACTATCAAAACGTAACATTGACGCATTGACTGAATCAGCAGTGCTAACAAGCACACCACCAGGCCACCAAAACTAAACAGAATGGGCCGAAGTATGAAATGATAGAGCAGCCATTGAATCTTTTAGAACTGTGTTTTTTTTTTTAATACAGATTAATATATCAGATGTTCTATTGCAAATCACACAATAAAATGAGTGTTTAGTAAATCAGTATTTATCTCATCCATGCTCATCGCTATCACAAAATGACAGCCACAATACCAAAAGCTGAAGTTTTGTATACAAGACAAAGATTTTAATCAGAAGTCTTTTGGTTTCTTTACATTGTATTGGATTTGCATGGAATGCTCCTTAGTAATACCTCTCGAGAGAGCCTGGGGTTAGAAACGGACATAATGTGTACGGCATGTAGAACTCTGTATTGTTTGCCATTGATGAGCAGTATACAAAACAACGAAGAGCATTAGAATTAATATGAATTGTAAGAAACTTGTGTGTTTTAACTTGTTTGTTTATATATAAAGCTAACCTCGCCCTCTTTACCAGCTGGTTTTAATGATCATATCACTGTGCATTCCTGAATCGTTACATTTTAGGGAATGTTTTGAGAAATGTAGACAATCAATAGCATATTGTTGTTTATATAATATAATCCTCAGTTTCAAAGGGTCATTGAGCAAACTGGTAATATTATCACCCAAAGTAAATGTAATCCACTATTCTAAGTACTTTACAAGTAAAAAACAATGAGAAGTCAGCTGGGCTGGATACCACAAAAGAAAGGAATTATAACAAAAGAAGTGTCCTGGTGTAAAGAAGGCACACTTTTAGAAACGTTTACAGAAGACGTCAGTCTTGAGATTTCATTTTAAGATGGAGTCTGAAGGACAGACACAGGCAGAGAAGTGAGGAGAGGGGTCATTACAAGGCTGACTGAACACTCGACCAGTGGACTGAAGCGAGGTTAGGTGAGCGTTGCAGGCTAATAGTGGGTGCACACACTTAATTGAGCCAAGGCTGGCAAATATGAAGTCAGGCTATTGTTCCAGGCTCCTGTTTTCTATACCCACTGGTCAAAATGAGAGGAAGCAAGCTCCTACAACAGCAGTTATGGTTGAAAGAACGTCACTGAATTGGACGCTTGAACCATGTCAAGAGAAACTCTTGCATTGCCCTCACTCCAATTGGGCCACTTTTGTATTTGTCAGGCAACTAAACTGCATGTTTTTGGACTGTGGAAGGAAATCTAAGCTCTGTGGAAATCAAGCAGACCTCTGCACAGAAGACATTTGAACCTGCAAAACACGTGCAGCGGTGGAATGTACCATTTTAGCAATTGAATTCTGCCTTAATGGAGTTGGGTTGACTGGTGCAACCTGAAGAGTTCAAATTTGGAAGCCAGTGCTGAAAGTCTGCTGTCATAGTAGCTAACTTAAAATCTTATAATTAAAAATAACAAAATTGCAGAAGTTACTAATTGTACCCAAATTTAATTTGAAACATACTGAAGGAATAGGAAATCGTAAGCTTACCCTGTATTGAAAGCTGAGGAGCTGAATGCTAACTGGCATTTTTGTAATAATAATCATTATATTAACAGTATGCCAGAGCTTTAGCAGCATAAATAAGAGACTTTTTATTTTCTAAAATGTGCATTATCAATTAGTACTTGTGGTATGGTAATACAAGCATTATCAGAGGTTAGAAAAAACTGCTATTAGAAATAAACCCATGAGGTCTTTGTGTCACAATGTGTGGGGTCACATTTTCAAGACTGGCTTCTTCCTCTGCGGATTACTTTGCCTCGACTTGCTTGAAGTGGACATTGATGTTTTTAGCATTCTCAATGACCCCATAACCAGTTAAGACATTCAAAAGGAAACTGGCAGCAGCATTAGAAGGGTGCATGCTGAGGGGAGGTGAAGGTTGGGGTCTAATAAAATGACATAGGCTTTTGAACTGCCCCCATAAGAAGGACTGGCTCTTTACCGCAGGAGCTATTAGGCATTCGCTTCGGAGCGTGTGAGGTCCTGTGCTCAAGCTGACCTTTAACACCCTGGGCAGCCTCATCCTGTGCAATTGCATAATTGCATTGCCTATTGATGAATCCCTACCACTAAGTGCAGCTCTGGAATAACAGTCATAGGCAGATCGACTTTCAATCTCTTATTAGAAAACTTAGTTAGTTTAATAGTATTTTACACATACTGTAGAGTGTAGGTGTTCATTAAGTGGTGTCATACATTATGTAGATTAGGACAGACAGACTGACATGAAAACAGACAACAGTGCACTTGTGTCACTTCTTAGTGACAGTTTGATTCATTTTTAGATTCTTAGAGTTAAGTTTGTAGTGTAAATTGGAGTAATAAAAAGAAAAATCTTAATATACCTGCACTTGTCTAAAGAATTCAGTAAAAAATTCCTTCTAGTATTTGGGTTTATATCACATAACTCATTTTAAGTGGAAGGCATTCAAGTAAAGAGAAAAATAAATGATAAAATTCAGACCAAAAAATGAATACAACATATAACATTCCTAAACCTACTTGATCTAACATTACCTGTTGTATACCAGCAGGCCTGAATGCAAGGCAGGAATCAGCCCTTGACTGGACCCCGATTCATGGCAGTGCCCATTCTGACACACACAGATCCCCACAGTCACGAACAACCAACCTAAAACCTTACCAGGGCATCTTTGGGGACTGGGGAGAAAATCCCAGGCAGACAGTGACCAGGCACAGCATTCAAGTCCAGGACGGATAGATAGATAAACAGTACTTAATTTGTCCGAAGGGGAAATGTAGCTTTCACAGAAGCTCAAGAATATAGAAATATTATAGAAAGTTGCAGCGCTTTTGTGAAAAGCTGTTGCCTGCACAACATTTGGAAGATGAATACATGAAGTAGAAGTGTTAACCAGGGTTGCACTATACTTGCAAAAAAGTATTGTTAAAAAGTGATAAATCTGAGTCATCATGTCAGAATGTCAGTCATTATCCAACCCGCAATATCCTAACACAGGGTCACGGGGGTCTGCTGGGGCCAATCCCAGCCAGCACAGGACACAAGGCAGGAACAAATCACCAGGCCAGCCCACCATATGACACACACACTAGGGACAATTTAGGATCACCAATGCACCTAACCTGCATGTCTTTGGGCTGTGGGAGGAAACCAGAGCACCCGGAGGAGACCCACAGGGAGAACATGCAAACTCCACTTAGGGAGGACCTGGGAAGCAAACCCAGGTCTCCTTACTGCGAGGCAGCAGTGCTACCGCTGTGCCACCATGCCAAACATGTCAGAATGTTCCCTGTTTAAATGTCAACTTAATGTTCTTTCCTCCATCCATTTCGCTTCCTTTTAGTGAAAACTGCAGCAATTCATCCCAATAATGAATTAATTACACAAAATTCAATCAATCCTACCTCATATTTATTTATTTCCAATCTTCTCATTATTTTCTTAATTTTTAATAACTTGAAATAAAACATGAATTCATTTGCAGAGTCTTGTTTCAGGGTTATAGGAGCTCCATCCTATTTATACCATTCTGGACCCCCAGCAGGAATCAACTAAGGGCTGTACACTTAAAAATAATAAAGTAACAGTTCTGAAATGGCACTTTACTGGGTTGTGTGATTCTTCGTAGAACAACTGCTTGAGAAGAACCTCATCATTCTGGGATTTCTTGTTAGCATATGAAATTGCTCTTTTGGGCTTTGAAAATGTACCTGACACGTGGAGAAAATAGAAACCTTGAATGTATAGTGGGCTGCATATTATGGTATGCAGCAAGAGTCCTCTTCAAATCATGAAGCCATCGATATTTTTACAAATCTAGTATCATCTGTTCATGGCTATGTATTACACCTGTTACTGATCTAAATAAACAAAGCATCTTTCCAGAATCTTCATGTAGATGGTTCTTTTGGAAACCAAAAATGCTTTCCCTATGGAACCACTCTGGCACCTTTATTTTTAAGGGAGTGGATCCCTTCATTTTTACATCCAGAAGTTTTTTTGCCCAGCTTTCATGAACTGGGAGCACAAATGAACATTAAGTATAATGTAGATCATGACACTGAGGAATGCTGACCTGTTGTTGGATGCAAGTATGAATTTCACTGAACATGTACCAACTAAGGATCTGCGCTGGCATCCCAAAGGTTGCCGGTTCAAATCCCCACCACTACCAAAAGAGATGCTACTCTGCTTGGCCCTTGAGCAAAGCCCTTAACCTTCAATTGCTTCGGGGCGCTGTACAATGGCTGACCCTGCGCTCTGACCCCAAGGGGTATGCAAAAAGATGCATTTCACTGCGTGTTGTCCTGTATAACTATGTATGTGACAAATAAATAAAGAATTATTATTATTATTAAATTATTCTACCACTACGGCTATGACTACTACTGACACAGAGCCAGTTTAGAGTCTCCCATTAACTAAATCTTAGAGATGTGCTGTAAAAACCGGCGATCATGCAGAGATTGTTAAAGCTCACGGAAACAGTGAGCAGAACTGGGATTGATCATTCAAACTAACATCAGAATTGATCATTCAATCTAACTACTCAGCCACCTTACGATGGAACAAAGCAGTATTTGCTGAAATTTTACACACAAAAAGTGAATTTATAATTGTTGTGTGGCTGATAAGAAGACCGAGTTTATTTATTCAAATAATAAATCCTTCCTATTCAATACAGTAATGCATTCTTCCCTCCTCCCTCATTTCACAAAATTGGTCTACAGTGGTTAAACTTGCAATTAATGATGCCCCAGCTCCACAGTTCTCTCCTGCAGTTACATGACAGCAGAGTTCTCGCCTCCAAATGCCCTTTGACCCCAAAGCACAGCGTAAGTTTGCCGAGAGAATGAGCTGAAACATTCCGGTCTGTGTCCCGGCAGGTGCAAAAAGCGCATTCCTCGATGAAAAGCTGACTTATCAAAGACATTCCTGTGCTCCCAAGGGCAGGCTGGGACAATCCCAATCACCCTCTGCACCCAGCACCACCTCCACCCCCCATCACCACCAACAAAAAAGACAATGCAGGCCGAGGGGGAGGGAGGGGGATGCAGCTGCTAAGCAGAGAGGCAGATAAGCCTGGTGATTAAGAAACAGGACTTTGAAACAAAACAAAACAAAACAAAAAAAATGTTCAGATACCGGGCCAGCATGTGTCTGTGCGTCACTGTGTGTGCATGCGTGGTTGTGTCCGTGGGTCTGTGTGTGCTGAAGGTACGCTCAAAGATAGGGTATCTCCACTTTGCAAAGCAGTGGAACAAATGAAAACTGTCAAAGTTTGGTTTGTGGCCAACTTTGGCCTTTTTTTTGTATTTTAACTTAAAAATCATAAATAGAATGAACAATAAAATGTCCACAAAAATGTATCTACACAAATAATAGCATAAAGAGATTGGGAGTTATTGTCCCTTAACCATCTAATAGTCACATTGCAACTTAAACTATGTAAATTATAATGAACAGCTCTATACACAGCACGCAATCAATGTGAAATGCATGAGGCGTAGAGGCAATCCTACACTGACACAGGCAGAGCCTTCAAATGGCTTACAGACAAGTGCATAGGAAAGGATGTGAACGCTCATGTGTGGCACCGTAAGATGTCAGCACTAACTGCTGTGCCACTTATAAGTTATCAAATGCTAATGAAAAGGCAAGTGCAGCTCTCTTTGTTTTATATTATTCCTTGTCCAGGTTTGCATTCTGTTGTGGAAGTTTTTAATATATATATATTACTGCTTAAATTATTATGAAATATAAAAACTCAATACAATCTACAAATGCAGTTTATAGGATATATGTTGTGGCCTGCAGGAGGCACACAAACCACCCAAACCCGACACAGACACAAACACATATTTTATTCTTCGTGGTAAACGCCTTCCCTTCAGGGTTCCCCACACACCAAACGTAACACAAAAAGGTCCCCAAAATAAAACTCGAATAATAATCAAACAGCACTTTTTCCTTTCTCTTCTTCTGCCTTCAGTCCTCCTTGGGCAATCTTCATCATCCTCCTCCACCCAACTCTATAGGGTGGTCCAGATCTAATTATGCAGATCCAGATTGTCTGGATGACTTTGATTTATGCGGGGACGATTCCAGTTCGGCGCGAAGACGATTCTTCATGTCGTCAGTTCGCACACTTGTCGATGGTCTGGGATTTTTCGGGTGATTTTCTATGTAATAAACTTAATAAGTTATAGAGTAATGAAAATTGTATAATTAGATTTGGACCACCCTATAAATCCCAGAATCAAGGCAGGCAGCTCCTTTCATGCTGCACCTGGGAGTACTCCAGGTGGCTCATTAGCAAGATCTGGAAGTACTCCCAGGTGTTGTGGAAGACCGACAGAATAGGGCCCTGCAGCTCCTCCTGGCAGCACCCACAGAACCCAAGAGGGCTGTCCCAAACTCTTTAACCCAGGATGACTGACATCTAGCGGCCGGAGGGAGGTACTATCCTGTGTTTGTTCTCTACCCCGGTCCTTCCAGTTCACAGACATCCCAGGTGGGTAAGGGCCCCAGCAATCCACCACAATTTGTAGTAATAATGAAACAAAAAGAACAAAAAGTCAAGTACAGTTCGGGAAGGCAACACAAGGCACTTTCTAAATGAGCTTTCTTGTTTTTGTCATTTTACACTGTAAATAGTAGAAAAGTGTGAAATGGACTTTAAGTTAATGATCTGCTTTACATCATGGCTGATTATCCTTGTGACAGATAACAGTTTAATTCAAGCCAAATAGATTAATTTGTAAAATAACGTACATTTAATCTCATATACTCTAGGAAGAAAGTGTTAGTATGGAAGCTGACAAACCAAATATGAGCTTCACCTACAGCCATTGTTCAGTCACTGATTATGGCTACAGCCACATTACTATGTTTTAACTTCAGGACAGCCTTTTCACATCATTTATGAAGGTATATCTGTCCACATCATAATGATCTAAAACGCATATGACATAGACCAGTGGTTCTCAAACTGTGGGGCAGGCCCCCCTAGGGGGGTGCAAAGTAACAAAAAGGGGGGCGTGAAGATGTGAAAAAAAGAAAACAAGAATCAAAAATATGAAAAATACATCTATTGAACCCAAAACAAATTAACTTAAACTACATTCTGATACTAGAAAAATAAATATACAGTTAGATAAATGTCGATTAAAAGTTAAGTAGGTATAATAAAATATGCATCAATTATATATCATTAATTTAAAAAGAACAAATTGGTATTAGTGGGCTCCTTTCAAAAAAATTAAAACTGTTATGAAAACTCGGGACGCAAATACTTAAACGTTGAAAAACACTGACATAGACGTTAAATTACACTAGGCCTTAAGCATCAGCGGATAAATAAACCAAGGAATGGCAACAGTTACAAGAAGGATTTATTGAAAAACAGTAGCGACTGATAAATTATTTTCCTTTTGTGCCAATATGGAGTATTCAAAGTGTACAAAACACAATGTAGATGCATAAGGAAAGCAACACAGCAATATGAGAATATGTTTTTTTTTCTGTTTAGAGTGACCAGTCAGGAAATAAGACATTGCAATGAGCTGGGACCAATCAAGGTATTGAAACATAATAAGCAGAAACAAATCATTTTTGAAAATTTGCATTTTTGCTTGTCTACACCACTACACTGTGGCAGTGTTTTCCAAAGTATACGGCTCTGGAGAACATTTTCAAAAGTCTCCATTGTCAATGGTCGAAAATAATGGGTTAGTGAGGATTAAATGCGAAAATGGAGATTAATGTCTTTGTTTTTATACAGAAACATACTAGTGTGGATGGGGACTAAGACTTGTAGTCACTGTGGCTTTCATGTTACACATCTTGGAATTAGTGTGTTACAAGGACCTTCTTTATTTATTAACTTTTATTCATTTTCTGAACCAGCTTCCAATACAAAGCAGGATCATATCTTAGAAGCATTAACTGTAAAGATGAAACCAACTTTGAAACAAGCATAAACTCACTTTTACCAGGCCACTTTGAAGTCCCTAACCAGCCTAACCGCCATGTCTTTGAAATGCAAGAGGAAATCAACATCCTCATGAATACAGTGAAAACATGCAAACTGCACACAGATCATGTTTAGCTCATGTTCTGTGCTTTGTGCCACAAAGATGCCACCAAGCCACCCTGTCTCATATTATATAAGTGGATTGATTTTGATAACCTGATTAAAATGGAAGAGGTTCACATAATGTCACAATGACTAAAATTTAACAATGAACAGCGATTTTGCCCAGAATCTGTTTTCAGAATTGCAGCATAATATGGCTGCATATACATACATATACACTTTAATACAAAGATAGTGTTAGTAATTAGTAGTATTACAAATCTAAAGTATTAGTCTAATTTGAATGAAAACCTGCATTCAGAATAGATTATTCCATGGCAGAAGTGAATGAAAAGAAGAGCAGAGTGCCACTTCATTTTCCTCCTGGGGATGCATAGCACCAACTTTCTCCATCTTCACCCCAGATTTAGGGGTCAAAAAGACAACAGTCTTCTTCTTCTTTCGGTTGCTTCCGTTAGGGGTCGCCACAGCGGATCATCTTTTTCCATATCTTCCTGTCCTCTGCATCTTGTTCTGTTACACCCATCGCCTGCATGTCCCCTCTCCCCACATCCATAAAGCTTCTCTTAGGCCTTCCTCTTTTCCTCTTGCCTGGCAGCTTTATACTTAACATCCTTCACCCAATATACCCAGCATCTCTCCTATGCACATGTCTAAACCAACGCAATCTTGCCTCTCTGACTATGTCTCCCAATCTTCCAAACTGAGCTGACCCTCTAATGTACTCATTTCTAACCCTGTTCATCCTCGTCACACCCAGTGCAAATCTTAACATCTTTAACTCTGCTACCTCCAGCTCTGTCTCCTGCTTTCTGGTCAGTGCCACTGTCTCCAACCCATATAATATAGCTGGTCTCACTACCATCCTGTAGACCTTCCTTTTCACTTTGTCACAAATCATTCCTGACACTCTTCTCCACCCATTCCACCCTGCCTGCGCTCTTTTTCACTTCTCTTCCACAATCCCCATTACTCTGTACTGTTGATCCCAAGTATTTAAACTCATCCACCTTCTCCAACTCTATTCCCTGCATCTTCACCATTCCACTGACCTCCCTCTCATTTACACACATGTATTCTGTCTTGTTCCTACTGACCTTCATTCCTCTCCTCTCTAGAGCATATCTCCACCTCTCCAGGTTCCCTTCAACCTGCTGCTTACTCTCGTTACAGATCACAATGTCATCTGCAAACATCATAGTCCACAGGGACTCCTGTCTATCTCATCTGTCAACCTGTCCATGACCATTGCGAATAAGAAGGGGCTCAGAGCCAATCCCTGATGTAATCCTACCTCCACATTGAATGCATCCGTCACTCCTACCACAGACTTCACCACTGTCACACTTCCCTCGTACATATCCTGTACAACTCTTACATACTTCTCTGCCACTCCCGACTTCCTCATACAATACCACAACTCCTCTCTAGGTACCCTGTCATATGCTTTCTCCAGGTCCACAAAGACACAATCCAAGTCCTTCTGGCCTTCTCTAAACTTCTCCATCAACCTATAGGCAGCAATGAAGCATTAAATTCTAGGTTGAATACAAATATTGGAGTATTGGCAAAGATGATATTATGTGTTTAAGAGAGGAAAAAGCAAAATATTCATCAGTGCCATGAAAAAAGTGAAAAAATAAGTCCTACCAACTAATCCACAGACAGTAGCAGAATTTGGCAAATTTTGGCAAAAGGTTTTAGAAAATGGATCAACAGTACTTTCACCGATCCAAAGCATATTACTGACCAGAGTTCACTTTTCTGATAAAAACTGACGAAGGAAAGAAATTGTAGCGACTCATTGAACTCTCTGTTAAGATCTCTGTTCTCCTTAGTCCACCAGTTTTTTATACAGTATCTCCATTCCATTAAACTTCAATTCACATCTGTAGAGCATACTTTAAATGTTTATTTTTGTATTTCAAAAGTAGAAAAAAGCATTGCTACTACCTCAGATTAGATTGTGTTCAGATATAACTTTTTTATTGTTTTTATATGTACTTTTTGATGTATCAGTGTCAAATGTGACAAAATTAAAAAAGTGAAACCATAAATAAATAATTCTTGTTGTTCAGTACATTCTTTTCTGTTGGTTTAAAATTTGTTATTACCTGATGCTTACCGGCTACAGATAATGCCAGGACCAGCTAAATTTATTGGTTTTAAAATCTGGCCCAACTGAATTTGTAATTGAATAACCCTGCTCTATGGGGTTCATGCCCATTAAAATACTAAATGGAAGAAAACCCCAAGGTTTATTAATCATCCTAAAAGAAGGGTGGAAGAATCAGCCATAATTGTTCTTGAGTATTCCACACACTTACACAATAGATTTGACAAGATTCAACCCCTTGGTAAAGAAAATATTGAGCCTGTGCAAGCAGCATAAGCAAGCCTACATAACCAAGGCATGACTCCCAGTGAGTTCAATCCCGATAATTATATCATGGTCCTTATCTCCATCTTGCATTCCAAATTGCTACCTCATTGGCAGGCCCCTTTGACATCAAAGTGAGAAAAAGATTAGTAGACTACATGGTGAAACAACCAGATAATCGGCCAACAAAAGGTGTTTACCATATGATTTTGCTGACACTAATAAGCAGTCTTTCTTTGTCAATAGAGAGCTTCTAACTTTTGGTACTAATCTGATGCTCCAATATCGATGGCAGCTGAAATCAGCCATTATGTCTGTTCTGCAAGTGGTGAATGAAAACCCTGAGTGGACTCTTCTGATGGCTCATAACACCGTTGCGGAATCTGGAGTGATTGTCAGAGAATGGTTGTATAGACTTCCAAAGAAAAAAAAAGAAGTGGAGCTTCAGATCAAGCCAATGCTATTAAGGAAAGTTTCATGATGTTTTCTTAAAAACATAAAATGAACATTGAATGAATATTGATTACCATCATTAATTGCATATCCTGTACAATACATTTTATCATTAAATGTATTTTGCAATGTGTTTATTCGTGCATTGAATGTCAATTGAAAATTTCTCATTTCCCACCACCCTTATATATGAGGTCTGTCTATTTAATAATGAAAAACTATACACAACCACTCACTTTTATTTATATAGCACAAACTTTTTCACTTTTTATACTATATATACAGATTATGGCAGTGGCATCAAAGCAATTTCATTTTCTGTTTTGTTTTTGGAAGTTTGACACCATTTTGTGACCATTTTGTATGTTTATGGCCAAGTTGTTTACAGTCACTATACTCATTGCCAACATGATGCAGAGGTCACATAATGGTGTGTGTCAACTTGCTATAAAAGATGGTATCATGCAGCTTACATGCTAATGTTGGATCTTTCTTGTTGTGTTGGGAGAAAGAAACCTAAGATGGTGTTAGGATTGCTGCCCTTGAATCCTCTTTGTTTTTGTCTTGGCTCCATTTTGTGTGTGTGTGTTTTTGTTTGTGTATATATATATATATACTATACAGTGATCCCTCGCTATATCATGCTTCGACTTTCACTCCATCGCGAATTTTAAATGTAAGCATATCTAAATATATATCACGGATTTTTCGCTGGTTCGTGGATTTCTGTGGACAATGGGTCTTTCAATTTGAAGTACATGCTTCCTCAGTTTGCCCAGTTGATTTTATACAAGGGACGCTATTGGCGGATGGCTTAGAAGCTACCCAATCAGAGCATGTATTACGTATTAAATAAAACTCCTCAATGATATACGATGTACTTCTTGATTGTTTGCTTTTCTCGGTCTCTCGGTCTCTCTCACTCTCTCTGACATTCTCTGCGCCTGACGGAGGGGGTGTGAGCAGAGGGGCTGTTTGCACAGAGGCTGTTTGCTTAGAAGATACTGACGGTACTCTAAAAAATGCTGAAAGACTACCTTCACATTGCTCCCTTCTTTGCAGCTGCTTTATCGTGGTGCACATACTTAAAAGCCCAGCAGCACATGTTGATTTTTTGATTGTTTGCTTTTTTTAGCGAGCGCTCTCTCTCTCTCTCTCTGAAATTCTCTGCTCCTGACACGCGCACTCCTTTGAAGAGAAGATATGTCTGCATTCTTTTAATTGTGAGAAAGAACTGCTATCTCTGTCTTGTCATGGAGCACAGTTTAAACTTTTGACTACAGGGTGTTATTTCATGTCTAGAGGGCTCTAATAATGTTAGCAGTGTGGGAGAGTTTATAAGGGCTTAAAATATATAAAAATAACCATACAAACATATGGTTTCTACTTCGCGGATTTTCACCTATCACAGGGGGTTCTGGAACGCAACCCCCGCGATCGAGGAGGGATTACTATATATATATTGTGGAAGACTGCCGGCTTCCCAGGCCGGTCCGCACCCCCAGGCCGACAGGAGGAGCTCTCCGACACCAGGATCGTGCCCGAGGTCCAGCAGGGCCTTATGGACTTTGTAGTGTTTATACACAGCCCTGCTGGATACCTTGGGGACCACCAGGAGTCGCTGTGGGGGGACTTGTGGGATCGGTTGTGCCTTATGACCCGGGAGTGCGTCACAGTCACGTGACGGGAAGGAATGGTGTGCTCCCGGGGTGATGTGAAAGACTGATTGCCCTGACCCGGAAGGAATAGGGAACTGTGGACTGCTGGGACAGGAACACCTCCGGGTCAGGGGCTATAAAAGGACGGTGCCTCAGTCCAGACACTGAGCTGTGCTGGGTGGGAGAGGAGCAAAGTGTCTGGGCGAGGAGGAGAGGTCATTGTGTTTGGTTTAAAGAGTTTATGAGTAGTGTGGAAGGTGCTTGGTGCACTGTGGGAAAAATAATAAAGAGTCTTGGACTGTAACCTGGTCTCCGGAGTTGTACCTGAGGGTTCGAGGGTGCACTACTGCCCCCTACTGCCACACTGGCGTAGCCGGCAGGATTCTCTGGCCGTCTGTTGGCAGAGGACCTGCATAAAAAACAAATTTTGTGTGGGCAGACAACCCTCGGTCGATTCCCCGTGTTCACGGAGGTGCACAACACCACCTGCTACCAAGAAAACGGCAACAGTGCGTGCTATCCCGCTCTACAGGGCCATGGGAAAGAAAACTGGGAAAAAGAAGGTCAGTCCCAGCCGCCTGCAGGGCATGACGGACGCCGAGATGTCCTGGACCCTCCTGACCGGGAGCGAGGAAGACAAAGCGCTAATCCGGGCCGAACGAGCCCGGGTAGCGAAGAACTCGGGACACGGACGGCTGTCGAGCGCTTCGGACCCCCTAGACAGTCCGGGTGCCGCCATCCGCTACGAAGGCAGCTGGAGGTAAAACGCCCGACGTTTCGACTTTGTTTTTATCATGTTTTGCAGACGCCCGCCGAGAAACTTGCAGCGGTGCCGCGACTGACTACCTCGTGCTTCGGCAAAATGGCCGCGGCTCCCAGAAGGCAGGCCAGGACGCGGGACAGCTACCGACAGCTCCAGTCAACAACAGACTGGTCACCCGCGGTGGATGTCGGGACGGCGGAGGGAACCCGGAGTCCTCCGACGAGGCCGGTCGTTCCCTAACGGGTCCGAGCCTCCTGGAAAGGGAGGGGAAGGCAGGCGAAGCGCCGCCGAAACAAGAAGCCACCGACAAAGAGGGACGGGTTGTGGCTGACGAGTCTGCCGCGGTAAAGGAAAAGGCAGATCGCAGCCGGCTTGTAGTAGCCAGCCGTCCCTCTGAGGACTCCAACTCCCAGGAGCCTCTGCGCGACCCAGCGAAACACGCGTGCGGGAGGGGCGTGCTCATTGGTTCCCGGCCGGAGGGTAAGCAAAATGCGGAAGCGCTAACAACTCCGGCCGTAAACATTAACTGTTTGGATTTACAGGGGCTCGAGGAATACCTCGCACCCCTAAACAGTTTCTTACAGGAATATGCTGAACTAAAGGAACGTGTACTGGAATTGGGAGCGATGGCGGCAGCTCTGTTGAAAGCACTGAGGGAGTTCGTGCAGCGGCTGCGCGGGAAGCTCCGGAGAGGATCGATGCGGGAGTACAGGTGAGTCCCTCCCGTGTCGTAGAGAGTAAGGGGACACAGTGCGATCGGGCACCGCTGAGATTGAGTAGCGCGTGTCAAAGCACTGTGTGCCCGACAAGAGACTGGGGCATGATGACCGAATGGTCGGGGACTGGAGCAAACAGCCCGGGGCATGCGCGTGGCATGGCTTTCCGGAGCAGTACAGCTCTCGAGGACCCGACCGGTCATAAGTGCGGGGTAACGCCGGTGATGGGAGTGCCGGGGGAAGCGCCGCTCGTGCCGGTGCAGCTGACTGGTGCTGTTCTTCGGAGCGAGACGGTGCTAATGAAGCCGGCTCCTAGTAAGCGGAAGGAAACGGGTGTGCAGACAGTAAAGAGGCTCTCCTCTTTCCATGGAGAGCCTCAGGCTGAGCGCAAGCCCCAGATCAAGCGGGAGATCCCCAAAAGGAAAGGTGGGTCCCCCGACATAATGGAGAATAGGCTTAAGGGCACGCCAGGCGGCCGTGATGACTTCCCTGGCAGGTGAAGGGCGGAGACGGCGCTGACGGAGTTCCCGAGATGTTTTTGGTCCCGCAGAGGGAAGCAACCAGGAGGGCTTCGTCGGTGCTATAATTGCCGGCAACCGGGCCACGTGAGGCGCCATTGTCCCCGGGGAGACAGGAGGTACACCGTCCCCCCAAGGTTCGCTCGAGGACAGGGCAACGCCTCAAGGCCCGGATGACGCGTCCTCCTGGAGGAGGACGTCCCTCTCGGGGCCGGACGCTCCGCCCCAGAAGTCGTCGCTAAGGGGGGGGAACTGTGGAAGACTGCCGGCTTCCCAGGCCGGTCCGCACCCCCAGGCCGACAGGAGGAGCTCTCCCGACACCAGGATCGTGCCCCGAGGTCCAGCAGGGCCTTATGGACTTTGTAGTGTTTATACACAGCCCTGCTGGATACCTTGGGGACCACCAGGAGTCGCTGTGGGGGGACTTGTGGGATCGGTTGTGCCTTATGACCCGGGAGTGCGTCACAGTCACGTGACGGGAAGGAATGGCGTGCTCCCGGGGTGATGTGAAAGACTGATTGCCCTGACCCGGAAGGAATAGGGAACTGTGGACTGCTGGGACAGGAACACCTCCGGGTCAGGGGCTATAAAAGGACGGTGCCTCAGTCCAGACACTGAGCTGTGCTGGGTGGGAGAGGAGCAAAGTGTCTGGGCGAGGAGGAGAGGTCATTGTGTTTGGTTTAAAGAGTTTATGAGTAGTGTGGAAGGTGCTTGGTGCACTGTGGGAAAAAATAATAAAGAGTCTTGGACTGTAACCTGGTCTCCGGAGTTGTACCTGAGGGTTCGAGGGTGCACTACTGCCCCCTATTGCCACAATATATACACACTAGGGGGTTCCCCCCACTCGCTTTGCTCGCCAGTCACTTTGCGTCTCTGCCGCTCGCGTTATGAAGAGGGGGGCTGAACGCACCCTAAAGAGATGCGTCCGCTCCTCTGGTAATACGATGGGAAACAAATACAATTTTTTTTACCTCCTCTTTGCTTGATCAGTTGCTGGCTTGCTTCTGCTGCTGTGCCGTGTGATCTGCATCTTGTGCGGCGTTTCAAACATTTAAAAGCTTGTACAGCAGCTGTCCTACTCTTTGTGTTTTATTTCCAGTCCTGGGCATGGTTAAATCTTTTGGCAAAAAGTCCTGTCTCTGAGTTCTTGATATTTTTTAGTTTATAATTTATCACATCACATTAAAGTTGAATACATTCTGAAAAGAACGATACCAAACATATATAATATGTAGGTTTTAAAATAAACCCAATTTAAAGCATGACAAAAAAGTGACATAAAAATGTCACTGTTGCACTTTAACGCTTAGGATTTTATATATATATATAGAGTAGAATGTTTTAAATTTTTTTTTTTGGATGAAACGAAGAGGAATTTTTTTTTTTAATTTATGAGACTGGTAAAGCTGTTTTTATATTTATAGTTCATTTTGTTTAAAAAGCAATTACCAGTTTTTGATTTAATTGAAATTAATAGTTTGCTGTAGTGTATACCATTATATTTTATAAGCAGGCAAATGCTTCTACATTGTTGATTGAGGCTGTATCATACGTAATAGAGTAACCTTTTTTTATTTTGTAATTTAAGTCCTCTTCCTACCTTAATATTCAACAAAATAACAGACTTTTTATTTGCATAAGTTTTGGACTCAGTAACCTTTACTTTATTTATGTGAGGTTTTAAAAAATCTCTATCAATAATGTAACAAATGCAATCTACCTGAGTGAAAACCAATTTCATTCAATCCCATTGATTTAATCCCATTGATTTAAATTAATAGAATATATTGTCCAAATAATAAACATAACAAAACATAACCTAATAACAACTTAACTGTATATAATGTCACTCTATACACTTGCATATATTTTGGATCCCCTTAATGCTTGATCCAAGAGCTGCTGAAATCTTACAATAGCCCTATAAAATCCAAATAGCATAACATTAAAATTGAACAGATCTCATGTTGCTCTAAAAGTGCCTGAGGTTTTGTCTAACTCGGCCAGTTCTACCAGAGCTGAGCTATTGCTGCTTATTCAACTCATCTAGCTTTGGCAACAGGCTAGGGTCAAAAGTTGAAATATAACCCAGTTCAGAGGAATCTACACCGAATCTCAATTAGCTGTTGTTTTCAAGGATGGTGCTACAGAACTGCATCACTCCTTGTTCAACAATTTGTAACACATACTTTGCAGCTCCTACTAAAGACTAGCTGAAGTTGAGAAGGCGTTCTCAACAGGTTTTCATGAGCGAACCAGGAGAGGTTACCTCTTTATTATGATGAGTCAATGTTGCATGACCAGCCTATGCACCAAACAGTTGTTCAGGTATTATGTTCTTCAACACCTTTTGTTGTACTGCAGACAGGTGGTGCATTGAGGGGAGCTACTGATACGCAGAACTATAAGGGAAATACTGCTCCAGCACTTCCATCTCATTCATAATCTTTTGTCTCATTCATGGTCTTGTCAACTGGAAGCTGTATGTTATTTAGTTAATTAATATGTAATTTTTCCTTTTAACTAGGTAAATGTATTTCATTACTACCAAGCCCCTCTTGAGAAATGACCTATTATGACCCTGATTATGTCATACAAAGATCATCATCTGAAGAAGATAAAATAAACTGTAGCTTCTCTCTTAGCTTTATAGGATAGTCTTGGCATATATTTGTGATAAACACATCAGCATCTGCTGAGCAATACCCATAAATCTGGTATAAAAGGAAAATACTCATTGATACTTGTTTTGTTTTTATGCAAACATCATCATTAATATTATGTCTTGTTATATCTATACAGCAAACATGGAGTGCATTTCTTTGGTCTGTCCACCTGTGTTCACAGAGACCAATGATCTGATCCCAGTCAAGCCCACTAGGTTATTTGTAAGATTGACAAAGATGTTATTCAGGTAAATGTACTTTAGAAGCAAATGTTGTTGTTGTTGTTGCCAGGAAGGCAGAAAGTAATATAACTGAGAAGAAGAACAGGTCATTTAAACACCAGTGAGGATAATCAGGTAATGGTGACTCAGAGAAGTGTAATTAGGGGTCCAGAATTAAATGAGAGGGCAAAAATAGGGAAGTGAAAGAAAGCCTTATGCACTGACATTCCCTTTATATACGAGGCAAAAAAATCCCAGAATTGTTCAAAAAAAATTATTATAAACACCAATTCTATTTTTATATCCTTTCAAAAACTATCTTTGAGATTCAATACACCTGTCCCAGTACCTCTCCCATTCTTGGAAACATTTCTAGGATTCACCTTTCGTTACCACTTCTACATTTTTTGCTTGATTTCTTCCATGGTAGCAAAATTTCTTCCCTTCAGTCTCAATTTTAATTTCAGAAACAAATGGTCACAAATCATGGAATCATGTCTGGTGAATTTAGGAGATATAAAGCAATAACCACATTGCTTTGGTCAAAAACTTCACTGACAAAGTGTTGTGTGCAGGTGTGTTCTCATGGTGCAGAATCCAGTTTGGGAGCATCACTTGTCTGGAAATTTTTTCCAAGACGATTTCCAATAGACACTGAGAAGTTAAATGTTGAATCACTGATTAATAGTCTGTCTATGGAGAACAAACTCTTCAAGAATAAGTCTGTCAAAGTCTCAAAATGGTGTCATTGTCTCTAGAGAATCTGACATGGTGGCTTGGAGAAAACAAAATCTCCCATGTCACATGCTAGACTGTAGAATAAATGACAGAAATAACATATTTGATCAACTCAACATGATGCCACTGGGTAGACTGTAGGCTTAAGAGAACTTGGTGACATATTCAAGATATACACTTCCATGGTATTGACCGATTTCAGGAATTTTTGGGTCCCTAACCCCCACTTATATGTTTATTCTTCTTTGGGTACACATTTTTAAAACTCATGTAAAAAATGCATACATTTATAAATTGTGACTTTAACATGGAAAGATTAAAAAAATGAAAGAAAATATATGCATGGCTTACATTTAGGTGCACATTGAGACTTAGGTAACTGATTTGAAAGTGACTTCATCAGTTATTTATCACATTTTGTCTATTAAAAATGTTGTAATAGTGAGTCATATTAAAAAATAACAATAATAGAATGTAATTATATGTGTTAGTAATGTACACTAAATACCGTATATACTCGTGGATAAGTCAGGACTTGATTTTACTGTATAATTTCTGGACTGTTAATAATGTCGGTCACATAAGTCGAATGCGGAAAACTCAAGCTATTGGTCCAAGAGATTATGATATGCTAATGCCCACCCGAGAGAGTAACCATGCAACAACCTGACTTTTGTTTCTATGTATTGTGCCTACGTGACCACGCGGTAATACCCAAACTATTCTGAAGCAATATTTGCACTGATTTCTGTTTTTTGTATCTCACACGCTCATACATCTTTATCGTAAGAGCATCCCTCATCTACGATGGAGTGTTCAATCAGAAGAAAATATGAAGCTGGTTTTAAATTAAATGTCATTGAAGTAGCAAAAGAAATTAGTAACTACACTGCTGCAACAAAATTTGATGTGTCTGAGAAACTGATGCGGGGTTGGAGGAGGCAAGAAGGTGTAAAAAAAAAAAAAACTGAGGGTCACATTTTTGAACAGGCGTATAAGTCAGGGTCTGATTTTATGATCAATTTTTCGGGTTTCAAGACCCGACTTAAACGTGAGTATATACGGTATGTGTTTTTTCAATAGCACCTTAAAATATAATGTTGTTGAAAATGGAGCCCAAATTAGTTTGTTGGGGTTGAAATAGCTTTTAGACGTATCAGTTGATGTTTTACTTAGATTTTGGTTGTTGAGGGTATTTTTCTAATTTTAGTTCAACTTTCAAAGAAATGTCCATTGGAGATTTAAAATCTCTGGAGGTGTATCAGGCTAAAATTGGTGGCTGCATGTATGGAAGGAAGGTCACCCAAAAACTTACCTCCCGCAGTCAGTTATATCTTTGACTTTGGAGTGTTTGGAGATTACTCTCTATCCCTATTGTTCTTTTGAAGATTGTGTTGTTAATATACAGGATGGAACCCCAAACCTTTTTTTCATGTCTCTTGTGCTTTTTTGACAAGTGTCAATCAATGCACACTTTACTCTGGTTGGTTCATTGGTTTACACCCAAATGACCTATATACTGTGAAATAATAGTCTGTTTTACTGTATTATATTCTTATTGTTCTTATACCCTTTGGGTGGAGCCACTGCCCTTGAACCCTCTATGCATGTAACAACTGTCCATTCTGGTTGTATCACAGGACATCTGCTAAATTCTTAGTCATTACTTAGTCATCTTTTAGTACCTTTTGTGTATTACATCTTTGTCTCTGTTGTTCATTCAATCTTCATCTGGTTTCCTGATATGCCTGAGCAGGTTTCTGGCATTTAGTAACCCTTTTATGCTATTTCTTTAAGATGAATGCTATGTTACCCTAAAATTATTCTCTCACACAAACAAGAAGTAGGCAAGCAAGCTGACATGTGTTTTAGCATACAGTAATGTGCAAACTACAGTACATACAAATAAAATATTTTAGAAACATACAATTGCTATTTGTGCTATTTCCGATTTATTTGATTTCTCTTGCTTGTTTCTTGGATTTGCCACAGAATTAGTGCTTTGGAACTATGGACTACCTTTTAGGCACATTCATTCTTTTTGCTTATTTCTTTTTTGAGTATTGGTGGACCTTATCTATACAAGCCATAGTTTGATAGTATATCTCCCTTGTGAGGCATTTTTAAGATACATTATGAATCTTTCTGTACTTTTTTTAACTGTAAAACCAGCTCCTGTTTTTTAGGCCTGCTTAGGGTGAAGCCTACAGTTAGTAGTTGGAGCTTGCTGGCTTGAGTTATCCTCTTCTGTGTGGGCCAGTGAGGTTCCTGGCCTGCTTTAAGGGTTCTTTGGAAGCCTCACACCCCTTTTAGTCATGCTTCTGACTATGTATTTTGACATGTTTATATATCAGCAGCAAATGTATCCTGTTTGTGAGTAACTTTTAACCTTTAATTTTAATAATGAGCCTCTTGTGTGGCACTTTATCAAAGCCTTTGAAAGTATCAAGATAAATAGTATCATACGTTCCTGTCCGGGTGAATGCTTTTCTTGTTTCCTATTAGATTTTGGCCATATTAGTGAGCACAATCTGAGGTATTTAAAATCATTTTGACTATGGAGTAATACAGCAGTACTTGACATATGAACTTCAATTTTTTTCTTTAATAATTGCTTTCATTAATTTAGCCATGATACATATTAAGCTTACTGTCTTATAGTTACTAGAAATGGCCCAATTACTTTTTATATCATGGGAGAATATTTATTAGCCTTCAGTCTTTAGGAGTTCAGTGGTTTCAGTTATTCTATGTTCAGTGATTTCTGAAAATTTTGTGTTAATGTTATACTGTATATATTTAATTACTTTCATAAGCAGTCTAGGATAAATGTTACCTGGACCCTGTAATTTATTTCAGCTTAGTGTTTTTAATCGTAGTAACACTTCTCACTGTTTTCTTTCCAAATTTGCCAACCTTCATCTGAAATCAAGCAAAGGAAATTATGTTTTAACGTTATCTCATGCATGTTTTGCTTTTAAACTTTCATTCTAACAACTACTGTACTTCTACTGTATGCTCTTCACTGACCAGCTCTCTGCATGTCTCCCATTTACAACAGTCATCACTTGCAGCTGCTCTGCCTTTAAAGGTTATTCCAAGTAAAATAATCAGGCTGGTAGAGAAACCTGTGGCTTGAGTCATGTTACGAACCAAAAGGAATTGTCACAATCTATGATCACGCCAATGCACGTGTCGGGAAGGTGTCAAAAACTCTTACAGTTATGAACAAATCCTTTAATACACATCAAGTGTACCTGACTGTGCTGCTAAACTTATTCCAATTTCTCATTAGCTTTTTCAGATTTGAGGTTCGCAGGAAGCTCTTCTGCAAAGTCCATATTTACTGTGTGGCTGACTTTAGCGATCGATATTCAGTGCACTGTTTACGCATTACTGTCATGTCACCCATGGCTAATTACTGATTTGGGCTGCTGCCAGATTAAGCAGCTACTTAACATATGCTTAGTCTATTTTCTATGCAAGTATTGTGTAATGTAGGCTTTTATGAAAGGTACTATTATAAACTAATCACTAATTTATAGGGAACGTTTAATTTTTGAAAATAAGTGTTAACCATTGAGAACACTTTTAAACCTGTTGTAGCGGAAGGTTGCAACACTGACAGTTGGAATGTGTTGAAGTTGTGGTCATGATGTTTTTTTTCTTTTTTATTTATTATTAAAGCACCTACTTAATGTCAGCAAAAGTAAAGAGTTGGTCATAGACTTTAGGAGCAGGAAATAGACCACATTTCCATGAGCATCTCTTGATGCTGTTGGCAGTTTTAAATTTCTTGGAAGCATCATCAGTGATGATGTAAAGGGGGCACAACATATCTTCGCTATTGCTATAGGAAAGCTCACCATGCGTTTACTTCTTCACATATCTAAAGAACCACCAACGTTTAATGCACTGGCTTCAATACATCCCAGTACATCACCTTCTCACTTCAGGACCACCACATCGCTACACAGGATGGTGAAGTTGGCTCAGAATATTACTGGCATGGAACTTTCTTTTATTTATCACATATGTAATACACAGTATCTGAAAACTTCAGTAGTACTGCATAGTCCCTTTTCTCTCTCCTTTGTTCAGGCAGACTGAGATGAACCATTAGAACTTAAACCACTTCATTCAACTACAGTTCTTTTTGTCAGATCAAAAGACTATGTAATAACTGCTCATGCTAACAACTACATGTGTGTACACACCCTCTGTGTGTTTCTTAGATATAGATGTCCCATCTAATGTAAAATGTTGTTTTAATTATCTCTGTAGCATTCATTGCAGGCAAGTAAGAATCTCATTCTGCCGTATAAACATGACATTCAACCTCAATCTGCTGTTCAACAATATGGAGGAAGCAAAACATTGTGATGATATAGTCTACTAAAAACAAACAATGTTTCTATACCTAAAGAAAAATGCAGCTTGATTGAACAATACACTTTGTTTCCGTATTTCTCTGATCTATACTAAAATTAATAATGTTAAGCAAGAATAAACTGAACTTATGTCATCGAACTTTCTATATTTAGTGAGTCTGCAATGTCGAAAGCATCTCCAGTAGAGGACACCTGGAGGCCCCAGGATTATGTACCTTCATCACAACATTTGCAAGAAGCATGTAATACTAAATATTGATTGATATCATAGACACGGTATCAATATTTGGGAGAATAATAATGTTGGCTTTTTCAAAAATACAAGCCTTTGATTTGGTTAAAAATGTAATGAGTTCATTTCAGATTTAATGTCACATGTACAGAGTTCAATGAAATTCCTATTCCTGCACTTGACCAACATGCACTGCATAACAGCTGTTCTTGTCTGCTGGCCCAAATCTTGCTCCAATAGGTTATGTAAAACACAGCATTATAAAATATAACAGGTCGTGATGATTGAAACAGCTGAGTCTCAGATCGCATGCATTTTTGCTGAAACTAAAACTAAAATTAATTTTGCATGGAAGTTTTAAATGATTTTTGTGTGGCTGAAAAAAGTGAATATTGCTTCCTATGTGTTTGGCAATATTGTACACCTCTTATGGTTCCTTAAACTTCTCTTAAAAAGAACCAGATGAAAATAAACAGGGGAAAAAAGTGTCTTTTGGAAATACAACATGGCTAAATTCAACCAACATTGCAACAAAAAGACAGGGAAGTAATGAAGGGGTTATCCAAAGTGGTTAAGAAAGAACGTTGCAGTCTGAGATCACATTAAATCTTTTTGCATGCTAATAATTTAAGTAATCCTCCCATCAGCCACAGCCCCTTGCCAGCACTGTTGCAAGTTTGAAGGTGACATGAAAATATAGGGAAAAGTGTTTTTATACATATTAAACACCATTCTATCTAGGAGAAAATTTCACTGGTCGTGATATAGTTTCTGCTTCTTTTTGTGCAGCACAAAGTTCAATGTGAATTCAATTTCAATTTCCGTAGAATCGCTAGCTCATCACTAAAAGGTGGATAAAAACAGCCCAGGGGTCATATTTTACAATATGTGTTTTTTTTTCTCTTCAAAAATACACTTGTACATCCTGACCATGTGCAAAATTTATAACTGTAATGTTACCAACCACAGGTTTTCCATGAGCTTGGATCTACACACGAGGTTACTAACCAACCGCTGGCTGATAATTTACTTTTTATTCCCTCCAGATAGCATTTAGGTGAACACTTCTCTCTACTGTTTACACTACTCCACAAGAGAAACCACTGGAAAGAACAGAATGTAATTATTTTAAACACAGATCATACTGCACAGTACCAATGACAGAAATAAATAAAAAAACATTTCTCCATTTCAATTCTGTTCTAAAATCCTCAAAAGAAATATTACATGTAAAGTCTATGATTCCAGTATGTCTTCACTGGAATGTGTACAATGTTTAAGAGAATTAACCTTGACTGTCCTAGCTGATCTAATTAGTTTATAGAAAAATTCCAATATATTTCAGTATGTGTTAACCTTAGAAAGGCTAAGGTCAGAAAAAAAAAATACAAATCTGTGTAATGGCACCAAAAGCCAAAGGGAACAGAGAGTCACGGTAAGACTGATGGTTTTTCTGATTTAATAAGAGTACAGGAAGCCATCTATCTGATGTTTTTCACCTTTCAGTAATTCTAGCAGTTAATCCCAATGTGTTTTGTAACAATTTTGTTCATCTTTTTGAACGAGAGTTATTTATGACTTGCTTTATTTGATTTCTTCAGTGTTATGACTTTGAGTTCAGTGGAAGCTAGTTTGTGTAGGCAAACACTCAGTTCTGACATGTTGGGCTCATTGACTGAAACAAACCTTTGCAGGATATAATATATGGCATCACCATTTCCATGTTATAATAAAAACAAATTGATATGAAAACATTAATACAGTATTGCAAAAAGTGTATACCAAACAAATTAGGGAGTTCTCAAATATGTGCAAAAAAAGATTAACAAACATTTGGGCTAAGTGGCCTTTAATCAAGAGCATCTTACTATGTTTTTAGTGAGTCTAGAAAAGAATGTGAGCATGTAGCCTAATGCCATAGCTGTTAAGTTGTCATTCTGTGATGCACATGGTAAACCTGGTTTAGGTTTAATGTTGCTATCTGCTTAAGCTTGTCCTCCATCCTAGGTCTGACACCTGTCCCTCATGCTAACAGGCTCTACCCAGACTGAACACATTAGTGACCCAGCTGGTTGAGCCAAAAACGTTTTCTGTTGCCCAAATTGCTAGCATTGATTTCTGTATAGCTGGTGAGGTAAGTTAAACATTTAAGGCCACCATTTCTTTCTATCAGAGCTTCTGTAGGGAGATTTTTAAGTACATTATTTATGTATTTACAGTGCATCCGGAAAGTATTCACAGCGCATCACTTTTTCCACATTTTGTTATGTTACAGCCTTATTCCAAAATGGATTAAATTCATTTTTTTTCCTCAGAATTCTACACACAACACCCCATAATGACAACATGAAAACAGTTTACTTGAGGTTTTTGCAAATTTATTAAAAATTGCAAAATTGAGCAAGCACATGTACATAACCATTCACAACCTTTGCCATGAAGCTCAAAATTGAGCTCAGGTGCATCCTGTTTCCCCTGATCATCCTTGAGATGTTTCTGCAGCTTAATTGGAGTCCACCTGTGGTAAATTCAGTTGATTGGACATGATTTGGAAAGGCACACACCTGTCTATATAAGGTCTCACAGTTGACAGTTCATGTCAGAGCACAAACCAAGCATGAAGTCAAAGGAATTGTCTATAGACCTCTGAGACAGGATTGTCTCAAGGAACAAATCAGGGGAAGGTTACAGAAAAATTTCTGCTGCTTTGAAGGTCCCAATGAGCACAGTGGCCTCCATCATCCGTAAGTGGAAGAAGTTCAAAACCACCAGGACTCTTCCTAGAGCTGGCCGGCCATCTAAACTGAGCGATCGGGGGAGAAGGGCCTTAGTCAGGGAGGTGATCAAGAACCCAATGGTCACTCTGTCAGAGCTCCAGAGGTCCTCTGTGTAGAGAGGAGAGCCTTCCAGAAGGACAACCATCTCTGCAGCAATCCATCAATCGTGCCTGTATGGTAGAGTGGCCAGACGGAAGCCACTCCTTAGTAAAAGGCACATGGCAGCCCGACTGGAGTTTGCCAAAAGGCACCTGAAGGACTCTCAGACCATGAGAAACAAAATTCTCTGGTCTGATGAGGAAAAGATTGAACTCTTTGATGTGAATGCCAGACGTCACATTTGGAGGAAACCAGGCACTGCTCATCACCAGGCCAATACCATCCCTACAGTGAAGCATGGTGGTGGCAGCCTCATGCTGTGGGGATGTTTTTCAGCGGCAGGAACTGAGAGACTAGTCAGGATAAAAGGAAAGATGACTGCAGCAATGTACAGAGACATCCTGGATGAAAATCTGCTCCAGAGTGCTCTTGACCACAGACTGGGGTGATGGTTCATTTTTCAGCAGGACAACAACCCTAAGCACATAGTCAAGATATCAAAGGAGTGGCTTCAGGAAAACTCTGTGAATGTCCTTGAGTGGCAAAGCCAGAGCCCAGACTTGAATCCGATTGAACATCTCTGGAGAGATCTTAAAATGGCTGTGCACTGACGCTTCCCATCCAACCTGATGGAGCTTGAGAGGTGCTGCAAAGAGGAATGGGCGAAACTGGCCAAGGGTAAGTGTGCCAAGCTTGTGGCATCATATTCAAAAAGACTTCAGGCTGTAATTGCTGCCAAAGGTGCATCGACAAAGTATTGAGCAAAGGCTGTGAATACTTATGTACATGTGATTTCTCAGTTTTTTTATTTTTCATAAATTTGCAAAAATCTCAAGTAAACTTTTTTCACATTGTCATTATGGGGTGTTGTGTGTAGAATTCTGAGGAAAAAAATGAATTTAATCCATTTTGGAATAAGGCCGTAACATAACAAAATGTGGAAAAAGTGATGCACTGTGAATACTTTCCGGATGCACTGTACCTGTATTTGATTCTGAGAGTGTGATATTAAAGAAATATTAATGGCCTAAAACAATATTTTTAAAACTTCAGCTGACATAAAAAACATACAGGCCAAGTTGAAATTACAAATATTGTCCGTGTTTATACAACTCTTCATTCAGACAAACAATGTGTATATCACCGGTTGAAGAAGGAATACAAATCTCTTTCACACGCTACATGTAAACAGCAACATAACATTTTCCACCCCATTAAGTATAATCTTGTTAAAAGCAAACATTTCTTATTGTACTTGCAGCATAAATTTTTCACAGGTTTACGCTGTGTTCGTGTAATATCAGACAGATGAGTTGGAAATTTCACATGAACTTCCAATAAAGTTGGAGCTCTGAGTCAAATAAGTCAAAGAAAACAATGCTGCCTGAATTCACCAAGTTGAGATGTCACACTGACCTTTCACATCAATCAATTACATAAAATAAGAAATACAACCTGGTCAGCCAAAAATAGCATTTTTATGGTCACCATTTTTAGTTGGCTGTTTATTTTCATAATAAAGAGTTTGCTTTAATGGCTTTTCGTTTGCAGAGCAAGTAGCAAATTAGTAGGAACCTTGAGATTCTCCTAAACGTCAGGCTGTAAACTTAAAGTATGTGAAAGTTGGGAGGTGAAAAGTCACAATCTGGAGTTCTGAAAACTCGAGCAGAACATTAATATAACATTGAAATGGCGAAATCTCCAAGGAAATTCTGCTCCTGATTGTTTCCTGAAAAGTCAGCATAGTCCCTATTTTCACATCATGGAACTTTGTGTTGACACCTCGTGAGTTGGCGACGGAGGTTTATGACTTATTTTCTTCTTGTCTTCTGAGATGTCACCTTTCAAAACCCTCCATTGTCCCGACTGAGACCACGTGGCACCCCTCATTGCCCAGGAGCTATTCTAGTCTGTCTCTAATGCTTCTTGTTCTGTCTTTCTCTCCCACACACTCTCTTTCTGAGGCTCAGGTTATTTCTCTATGACAATTATACCACTCCTAGCATAGGACTTCTAAACAGACAGGTAAATATGCATCCCTACACCCTATGGGGTCTTCCATTTTTCTCTTTAGGTCAAACCTGGCCCTAATGGTGCCCTTTCTCATGTTTTCTTCCATAGCAATTCCTAGCGAAGCAGACAACATATTGCATTATATATAAACTTTTTTTTGCACAAACCTGCCATTACATAAACGTGCACACTGTTCATTTAAATTAAAAAAACAAACAAAAATGAACATGCATGTAGTCCTCGTAGAAGCTTCCTAATGCTAAGTTTCAGGATGTCCATTATACCATCTAGATAACACACCGGCCTCTACACTTCATTAAAATCATAGCATTACATTTTTTGTGTTTACAGACTCATCTCTCAAAGAAGGTGGCAGACGTCCACCCTTGGCCAAGCCTTATGGCGATGATGAATAATGCCATTGTATCTGGCACCTGTTTGCCAGCTTGTATGTCAAGTCCTTTCCTAAAAGAGTAGTTATTTCAATCATCAGAACTGCACTCACTTCTAGTGGGCTTTCCTAGCTTGACATTTGCACTCACCCAGTAACCTGCCAAAGTATTTGCCCATTTTAAATGTCACCAGTCATCATCCTTGCCAGAGATGATAAGTGAAAGGCTTTGCTAAACAAGCGATTCATTTTGTTAATGCAGGAGGGAGCTAGAAAGTGAAATGCGGCAGGTGGACAAATTGTTCTTTGAATCCTGTGCTCCTAAAGGTTTTTGAATATGACCTGATATTTGCTTTCACAATTTTTGTTGCTGATATATGTGCCAGACCTTGAGGCTCCATGCTAAAACTGCCTGGGCAGGTGCCTTCTGCTTATAACGGTCTCTGTGTCAATAGGCACTTTGTCAAAGATCTCCCTTGTAAACAGGAAAATCTTTCAAACGCTTTATTTAAAGTACAACAACTTAGGCAGCTTCAACAAACAGTAATGCAAACATTAATGAGGGATAGGCAGGGTCCAGCTCGCTTACCCTCCAGCTAATGTTTTTTTTTTTTGTCTCGGCAAACAGCTGTTCTCTGAAACACCGTCTCCTTTGAACAAGCTTGCATAAGTAAACACAGGCACGCTCTCCAACGTTAGCAAGCTGTTTACTCAGCCCCAGGTGATTTAACTTGTACAGAATGGCTCATGCTGAAATGTGTATCAGGGCAGAGCAAATATGTCCTCATTACACAAGCACACAGACCCAGGTACTCATGTCTGCCCACCTGCACAACTGGTTTTACTGTTCGGTTGGAAAAAGATCATAAAGTAACAGTCATTCACGGCTGTAAACTTGGGACCCAGGGAGCACAGCTTGATTTCTTTCCTTATATTCTTTTCTAAAATTGTGTTGAAAAACACAAAACTATTAAATATGTAACTTCGGAACTGATCTTCAAACAAAGCAAACCAAGCAAAGACTTTAGACAACCAATCTACATTAAGAAGCAAGCCAGTCATGGAGTGTTTTTGTACCTTTTAACAACATATTGCATATATGTACTTTTTGTAACAGATATTCTAAGCACCTGGCCAAACGTCCAACTCAACAAGTCCACAATCATTTGCCAATAGCACAGAATGTAAGCCAGATCTGAAGAGTTATGATTCATCTGGGATGTTACAGACAAGACATATTTCACCTAAAACATGTACATTCAGAAAGCTTGGATCATAATTTGCTGTGCTTAAGCTAACCAAAACTGTCATGTGGATGACAGGTGCACATTTTCTTTTGCCATCTGCCGCCATAAATGACAGGAATTAAGTGCATTTTTTCATTTTGCTTGGTTTAACTGTAAGTATGTTGATTGTTCTTTCTGACAGACAGCAATAAATGCATTTTATGTTCAATGAAATAATAATAACAAATATAAAAATATTGTAAGGCATTGGCTAATACTGCTGACTCACAACTCCAGAGACACATCCTGGCCTGTATGAGGTCTACATGTTCTTTCTTAGTCTGCAAGTGTTTTTTCTCCAGGAACTCCTTGTTTCTTCCCACACTTCAAACATGTCTAAGTAAGGCTGATGGGCAGCTCTCCATTGACCTAAGGTGGGTGCTGTGATTAGGCTTTCTGGTATGCTGATACCCCAAGCACTGTTGCTTTCAATATTTCTGTCACGATAAGCACCCAATTCTCCTCCATGTTGACCTTGATAAAATCATTACAAAATGGATCAATACATTGATGACAGTGAATCTTGGTTTTAATTGTCTAATTGATAAATTGTTTAGGCAAAGACGTAACAAAACTAAAATCAATAACAAGATGGTGTTGTTGTGCAATGGTTAGTTGCTATTGTCTCAGGCAGGTTAAATTCCTAGCCTGGCCAGAGTTGGTTCTCTCAAAATACTTCACTTTTCCTGCATAACTCAAAGACTCGTATATGATGTCCATTGGTGACGACACTCTTCTTCTTTTTCTATGTTAACTAATGTTGTCTTATTTTAATTTTCTTATTTTGTCTTATTTTTATGTAAAGCACTTTGAGCTACATTTTTGTATGAAAATGTGCTATATAAATAAATAACTGTTGTTGTTGTTGTTCAAATTTAGAATACCAGAATGGTTCTTCAGAGCAATGCCATGGGGAATCATTTCAGGTTCCCAAAAGACCCATCTACATGAAGGTTCCAGAAAGAACCTTTATTTATTTGGATCTTTAACAGCCCTCATACAGTAAATAACCATGAACAGATGGTAAGAGATTTGTGAAATACCAATGGCTCATGATTTTAAAAGGACTCTTGCTGCATACGTACAGTAACTCAGGCTACGTTCAGGTTTTTGTAAACTGTTAGTGTCCTGCTGGGTAGCCTACAATACATTAACACTTTCAAGATTTTTTTGTACAACTTCATATGCAAAGAACTGAATGTCCTAGAATGTCAAGCAATGGCTTAAGGAACAACACAACCCACAAAGAATCATAAAGTGCCAATAAAGAACCAGAGTGTACATTGTGTGCATGAGTGGGCCCTGCAAATGGACTGGTGCTCCACCCAGGGTTGGTTCCTGCTTACTCCAAAACTTTTAGTCCACAAACTTTAATTAAGTGTATCTGGAAAGATGACACTTAAAATTGTACTTTTAATTTTGCTTCCAAAAGAATTGTGATTTTCTCTTTCAGATTTACCATGGCAAACACTTTCCTTACAATTTACATCTTCATTCATACCTCTACCATGTATCGGTAGATGACCTGTCCAGATATATCATATATCAACTCTCAGTTCAGTTCAGACTTGGCTCAAGCTAATTGTTTTTCTTTTTAAACAAAGCATGTTTATTTAAACATTGCAATAACTGAGCTCACCTTACTAAACACAGGCACTTTTCACCCCTCCAAGATGGATTTTTTTTCTATTATTTCATGAAGGCATATGCTTAACATATACAACAGTGGCATGCATGGGCAACATTTTATTGCTAATTTGTAGATGTATTTCTGGCAGATAGTGGGTGAAGATGCTAGTTAAATATTCACTTAAATTGCCTTATATTTCCAGAATTTCTGACATGATTGTTAAAGGGTTATTATGCTTAAAAGCTAACGTAATTCTTTAAATTTGAGATGTTGTTGCATATATATCTATACTGCATTTTAGAAAAACACATTTATTAAAATATAAAGGGCAAAATGTTTTCATAATTGTTTTTTATGCCACAGTTACAATTAATAATTTACTAATTTAAGAGGTATTAACCAATGCCAACACGTTTTGCTTTTCATAACTTATCTTTACGTCATGTCTAATGATAGTCTTCAGAATAGAATATCTTAGCAGGGTAATACATTAGAGCTAAAGACAATGAGGTACACTTGTACTTTATTTACTTTGTTCCCAATTTAAGTAATATACTGTAACTGATGCTGACAATTTGATTTTGTGTTTCCGTTTCCCAACCCTCCAATCAGGTAAATTGTCCCATCAGGATTGAGTAATATTTATGAAAAATATCAATTTCCTTTCCAGATAGCCTGGCTCATTGAAAAAATCCTGGGCTAATTGCAATGACATGAATGTTCCAATGATACTGTATATATACTGTATTAAAACAGAATAGCCCTCAGATGTTTGTGGAAGGAATCTTTGAAGTATTTAGGTCTAATAAAACAATGGAAAGACTGGCATGACAGGAATATTTGATGACTGTAATATCAGGAAATCAGAAAACAAAGAATAAAGCCCAATTATAGATTGTACTTGAACCGTCATCCATTTATTGCGTACTTATTACTAAATAAGAATGGATGAGTGACAGTAAGGAAGGATGAAGGCTGTAAATATTTATTGTTAATAACTTTGTTGTTTGACCTTTCTGGAGAGCAAAATATTTCTTTCATTCATTAGGTATCGTATACCAAACGAAGCAGTTGTCAATACGCGATCACCTCATTTCGTTTAGCAACACAGGCAAACAACATGTAGGTTTTATTCACTTACGTGATTTTTATTATTGCTGTTTTAAATATGCAAGCTCATTTTATGACATACAAAAGTACAAAATATCTGTATTTGGTGCGTTATAATATAGATAAGAAAAACCTTGTCAGTTACAAGCACTTCATACTTTAAAGACGTCAAGTTAGACAAAATAACATCAATATAACCCTACCATTTTTTATAAATACAAAAAAGCAGCAAATAGTTTCATACAAAAGCAATATATAAATAATATAATTTATACCGTTCCCATCTGAGAGAACTGTTCATATCACCATCACGCCCACTCGCACTTAAGTACATAAAATGGATACAAATGTTCTGCGTTTAAATATTGTGGTTTATAAGGCAAATCCGTTATCATTTGCTTCTTTAGAAACAACTTCAGTTCGATGATAAAACAAAATACAGTCCAAATATAAATTAAGGGTTCCTTGAATGAACTGCCGTTAAAAGAGGCACTCCAGCTTACGTCTTTTTGGTTATCTAACGAGTTTGTTATAACACGGCCTGAGACAGCAGGATCGCGTGCCTGCTTTCTGGTGAGTGGTACCTGTTGATGTGTCGTGTCAGTCCAGGAGAGGAGAAGAACTTCTCCGAACAGTAACGGCAACGGAAGATCTCCTCTCCATGCCTTACTGTCAGCTCTTCAGGGGCCACACGCGTGGGCGCAGGAGGGAGCGTCGCATCTGCTCCCCGATAAATGGGTGCCAAAGATGCGATGACGTGAATGGGACGGGATGCCTGCGGTTGCGGAGCCTTCTTCCCGGGACTGCTCTCTGCAGTTGTAGCCTGTTGCGCTTTTTGTGCCGTTGCGCTCGGTCTGCTGTGCAGCGCCAGGTGTTTTCTGAGGTAGGCCTGCCTCCGGAATTTTTTGCAGCACAAGGGACAGTCAAAATAAGATTCCTCGTCCGACCCTGCGTCTGAGGAATGAGGCGATGGAGAGTTCGTTTCGCGCACCTTGTTGACCAAAGCTGGTGTGATGTTTTCGAGTGTCTGTCGGTCCGCATCTGTCTGGGCGCCCCTCGGTTTGTGCCAACGGCGATGAGAAGCGAGATTAGCGGGGCAGCTGAAGACCTTGTCGCACTCTGTGCAGCGATATTCCACTCTCACAATACGGGAACACTTGTGCTGGGCAAGAGACAAGGGATCCGAGTACCTTTCTTTGCATAGCTGGCAAATGAATTCACCCAGCGGGCTGCCGGCACTGGCCCTGGGTTTGCAGTCTTCCTCCGGATCTTCCTTAATGCGCAGCCCGAGCACTGGAGACGTGGTGACCTCATCTTTAAAGCTCATCTTCTTCTCAGCACTGTTAGGGGCGCAGGTCATTTTGGGCTTTTTGGGGAGAGGCTGCTTCGCTTTGGATGGGGCGACCGCCGGTCTCTTCAGGTTTTGAGCACCTGAAGGCGACAAGGCTCGGCTGCATATTGAGCCCATTTTGTTTGCTATCTCAGCCAAAGATGGCATTAAGGCCATTTGTGCATCAACCAGAGATGTAAAGGAACTCGAGGTGCTCTCCGGAAAAGACTCCGCTTGTATAGGCGACCTGGAATTGCGTTTTCTGTCTAAGTAGCCCAAGGCCGCCTCGGATGACTCGTTGTAGCCCGTGCTGACCGGCCGGTTTGGACTCAGAGACGGGGCGCAGAGCGCTTCCGGCATCCCCGCATGGTAGGGCCGGCTTTTGACACTTTTAACTTGGCTACTGCTGCTGGTAATGACGAAATGGCTTCTGAGGAGGGATTGTGGCACGGAGGCTGGAACAGGGCCTGTTGAGCGCCCATCCAAAGTATCTGGGCAGCTTGCCCATGTGGAAGCGATAAATGTCTGCGGGGCGACTTCGTCCTCTTGTTCCGCCGGGCGTACTCTGTAAGAGATGGGACCGGTCTTCTTGGTGCGTTTAACCAAAAAACCTCTGGGCATTTTGGCTTTGCTTCTTTTTAATCCAAAGGCAAAATGAAATAAATAAATAAATAAATAATAGTGAAAGTCTCTTTGGCAGTGTCGTTGCAGCAGCTGCCAAGTAAAGTTTTCGAAACAAAATGCAGCAAGGTAGTATGGTCTCCAGTCTTAAGTAATTTGGGTCTTGTTGCTTTCGAGCTTACGAAGATACTAAAGATCTCCACCTTACATCGGTATTTAAAGGCAGCTATAACCCATTGTCTGCCTGCGGGCCGCAGATGGCTGCAAAGTAAGCGCCAATAGGAGCGCCCCGCAACCTGATCCCGCCGATGTCTCCGGGGAGAGAGCAGCAGATGCGAGTTTCCCCGCGACGCGTGGTCTTTCATCATTATGCAGATTGGCGCATACATGCCACACGCCAAGCTCTGTGGCTTTTTGTTCCTCTTGTGTTTTTTTGTCCTGGGTCCATTCAGCACACACGTGCCGTGGCTTTGTCCTGGTTCAAGAGGACAGAAGAAAAGAATGAAAGCTAGAAAGAGAGAGAGAGAGGGAGAGAGAAGAGAGAGAGAGGGAGATGAGAGGAATCCTCTAGAGAGGGGGAAGGGATGGTCCCCAACGAAACCTAGAAAAAAAAGTTGAAAACTCGAGCTTCATCAGTCTGGGTGCCCCTAGGGCGTCTGATCCAAACAATAGATGCAGTCAGCCGGACCATTGTGAGCGAAATTAACCCTTTTCATAGCATCTCCTCAATATAAAAAAGACCCCCTTCCCCCTACGCATCTCGGAAGAAAAGAAGAAACTGGAGAGGAATACATTTACATTGGAAGCCGCAAGAATCAAATAAGCTTCGCGCAAATGTTTCCAGGTTTCAAATAAAAGAGACAAAAAACCGAGCATAGCCGTATTAAGAGCAGAGCAGAGCCATTCAAAGGCTGTAACTGTAAATGCTAAATACGCACGGTCTTCAAACCGTGCTTTTAAATCAGTGAATGCATAATGGAAAACGCCGGACGCGTTCTGTCTAACGCTCCAGCACTCAAAGCCGCTACTCGGTTAGAATTGAAAAGACCGTTTAACAGTTAGAAAGGAGGAAACGTGGAAAAACGTAACCTTCAAAAACTGCTTATTTTTAAAGTAATCAACAAATGACATTAATTCTAAGGCATTTACAACTGCCTACAAAAAGATATTTCCTGTTTTCTCTTGTGATTTAGTGTGAATAAAGTAGCATTTTGCAAATAAAATTCAAACGGGTTAAACGAACACAAGTTTTTCTTACATTTTTTTGTCTGATAACCCAAACTTCCCCAAAAACTGCTGTACTTTCTTTCTTTCTTTCTTTCTCTCTTTCTTTCTTCAAGTATGCATATGAGGAACCGTAGCGTGTGTCATTATAGACTGAGATTACATATTTTATGTTATAATACGTTACACTTTACATACGAACAGTTTACACCGAGTCTTTATTTTTGCAGCACTTTTGGAATAAGCTCACTTCTGACGTCTCCTAGTTTACTTAATTTCTATAATATATTGCCCCACCACCACTTCACCCCCCCACCCCAACTGCTATGTAGCGGACTGTGGACAGTGCATGGTGTCTCCTGGGACTGTGCCGATTGTTATTGGAATTTTTCTGTCAGGGAGTAGAGGTTGCGGCTGCGAAGGGGGCTGTACAGTGTTTGTTAGGACAGCGGGGGAAGGGACTTCTTTTTATTGTTGGAATTGGAAGTTTGAAAGTGTGCCTCAGAGGCACAGCCACGCGCCCACCTGACCTCCCCAACCCGCATTAACATAAAGCTGGAAAATCTAATTCCACCCTAAAGACAGACGTGCCACCGTAACCCTTTCCTCATCTCCAGCCCTGCCTAGCCGCGTCATTGACAGCCCGGCTTCTGCCGATGAAACAGCTCGCGCTGCCGTTGAACCGACCCTGAAAGCGAACTCAGTCTCCTTACAGAAGAGTTCATTTTAGTAATAGCAGTGTTTATTTACGCAGTGGTCATCTCATATTTAATTACCCCAAAAGTTTTGTTAATTTCCCCAAAAATTAAGCTTGTGAGTAAATGCATGCTTTCAATGAGCTTAACATTTTCAACAAAGCAACGCTGAACGTAATAATAGTAATTGAGAGTGGCAAACACAATCAGTTTAATTTTGCTTAAAATTAATAAATAAACAATTAACACTTGAACCTTAGCCTCCGTTTAGTTCCTGACTCGCCATTCGGACACCTCCAGCAATCATTAAATGGTGAAATCGCTTGAAAAATATAGATGGGTTAAGGTTTAAGGTTTCTTTATTTAGTCGTGTATGCACAAGAAAACATGAAATTTAGAAAACGTTGCCACGTTTATAAATGTATACTGATCGCATAAACGACGCGCTATTTACGTTTGTTCTACAAATCAAAACGCAAAACTTTAAAGCTGGCTAATCGACCATATACTTTAAAATGTCCGTTGTAATAAGACGTTATGTGTTTAATAATTCATCGCAGCAAAGCGTCACTTAGTTGTTCGTATTCCCCTGTGGTAAAACGTCCATCTTATTTTTAGTCAGCTGTAGAGTTTGCTCCATCCTTTTTAGATCTACAAATAAAAGGATATTTCTTCTTTGAATGATGCGGCGTCGGATCAGTAATGATTATTGCGTTGTTATCTTTTAAACTCTTTTAGGATAAAACAAATTAACACCAACACTTAAAACCGATTTTCGTAAGATAAATAATCGCACCCTGGAATAAACGTCGCTTATAACCAGAATATTAATTTGCGGTTTAAGCAAGTTGTTTAATGCACTGTATGCTCTTTAATGCCAGGTACAGTTAATTTAATTAACAAAAGACAGTCAAGCTATGCAACATGTCCATGAGTACACTCCGTACGAAAAGGTGTAACGAGTTTATCCCGTTCGGCCTAACATCTTTACAGAAAACTGAGAGTAGAGGACACGGCGGAGTGGAGCTAAGGTGTCCAAAAATCAATGAGTGAAGACTGCTTCTCATACTTTACCGAGAGGAAATGTAACTATGACCAGAGGCAGTACGTTACACTGCCACATGCAATGAAATACACAGTAGAAAATAATATTTTAAACTGTAGAAATGATTTTAAAACTGCGCGTTGTCATAAGATTTTGAAGCATAATAGCACACTACTACTAAACTGTAAAAGAAAGATAAAAGAGACGAAAACGAAAGGGCGTCACAATATTAACACTGATTAGAATATAACGGGGCACTTTGGGTTTTCCGACAGCGGAGAACATTCGCAACGTTTGTATTTTTTTAGATGACGATAAATGCATTGGGCATTGCAGTTTGATCGTCATGGCAGATTTTTTTTTGGTTACATTTAATGTCCACAGATAAATACGAGAAGTCATCAGGTAACGTTTTGCTTATATTAACATGTTCACTTTAATTCAATTAAAAACGTGAGTGATAACTAATATTTACGATATACACACAATAAAAGAATCTTATACCCCATAGGATACGTGGCTAAAAATACTGGAATGTATACATACATACATACATACTGTACATACACACACATATATATATATTTGAGTTTACTGTCAACTAAGAAATGTTGAAGTTTGAAATAAGCTGTTAATGATGCCTTTTTGTTGTATAATTGTGATAGCTGGTCATTAAAGACGGCAGCGTAAGACAGACTGGAAGAGGATGCTTGATAACTGTTGCTATTTTTCTGTTCCCTTTGGGGAAATTCTAAGAGGGAATATTAACTATATATTAAAATTGTATTGATCGGCTTCCAAGGTTTAAAATGCAAATTAACTAAATGAGTCCAATATACTAACAAAAAGTGGTGGATTTCTGGCATAATGGTATATTTAAAATATCTCTGAAGCCCTTAAAGAGATGCATTAATATTTTATGCCAGACGTAACTGAATCAAAACTGATGTTCCATATATTCATCTTGAATTTTAAGATTCAAATCTATCTTTTATATTCTCAATACATTTCACTGTTGCAATATGAAGACTGGGCAATGTTTTGATTGCAATTTTTATTCTTTAGGTACCCATAGTTCATGTTAACGACTTCCCATCAACGAGCCTTGAATTTGGTGCTGTTCCACTGAAAAAGGTACATCGTTGCGAGCCTTGATTTATTTCAGACAGTTAACTTGGAGAAGGATTATTGCTGAAGCTCTTCTGCTTGGGGTACAATGCAAAGGTCCCTTGAGGGTGAATGGGTACAGGACAATTTGTTTAATAATGTGGAGGATAATCATTGTAGAAGCAAACTGACTGGAACAAATAGACTTGGGTCTATAGGATGCTATTTCTGTTCACTAATTTTATGAAAAATGTAAAATATAGGAACAAATACTCTTCAAAAATCCAACAATCAGATTGAACATTTTTTTAACATTTCATGTATGGTTTTCTATACCTAAATGAATATGGACAGATTGATTCAGAATTAATAAATTTATTTTCTGAATATTGACATATTTTCTATAATTATAAATCTGTGCTTTATTGGAAAGTGGTACTCAGTATTTGTATATAAGTATTCTAGCCTAATGGGTCTGCTTTACCATTACTAATAACGTTTAATGCTGCCTTCATAAAATGTACAGACACAGAAACGAGCATGTGAGTTAAAACATTGTATAAAAATTCAAAGATGCTGCGTGGTAACGTGTGGACCTGATGTCTAACATAAAGGGCACTTTGCTGAAAAAGGCAACATTGTGCTTGTTGATTCAACTAAAATTATCGTCCAACTACAGATCAAAACTGGCTTCATAAGCATTCAACCATTTACAGAATCAGGTTAATTGTTTTCGTTATTTTATTGATTATGATGATGATGATTATTATTAATATTATTATTATTATCATCAGGTGGCGCAGTGGTAGTGCTACTGCCTCGCAGTAAGGAAATCAGGAATTCCTTTTTGATTAGTGAGAAAAGCGCTCTATAAATATAAATAATTATCAGTATTATTAGAAAGAAAAGAAATAATAATAAAAATGATCAGTTGCTGATCAGTGGCGTTAAGCTTTTCCCCAGAGCACACTTTGTAATGCTATTCTATAAGATAACGCATGAGTAGCGCCCATGTACTGTATGTCTAGCCGAGGTAGGTATCATGTACCCCTTCAAGACCTTAAGCACTGCTTCAGATCCATGTTGGGACTCATTATTAGGTATTCTAGTGTTCTACTGTTTGATTTGTGAAAAGTTGAAACCATAAATCGAGGCATTTGATCTGTTACACATTTATTAAAGCCATTAAGGTGGTGACTTTCATACCATTAGATAACGGATTCAGCTTTTCTCTTGACACCGACGTTCAATAAAGAAGTAATTTAAACTGCCAATATGTGCAAATGTGTAAGTAATGTATATATTATACACACTAGTTATGGCTCTTTATAATACCAGTTTTTATTTGGCAGTTTCATAGCTCATCATTTTAACTGTTTTAAGTAGCCTATAATACTAAAATGTGTCTGTGGTCAAATAATGATAAACCCAGGAAATTCTAGGAAAACGCAAGTGCAGCAGGGAATACTGGCTGTAGGGAGTTTTCTCTCTGGCTCTGCATGTGTTTCTGTCCACTAATTCCAAAGATGTACAAGTTAGATGGTCCTATAGCCGCTATTGTGCTCTACAGTGTGATAAAATCTGTGACCCTGATCAGGATAGGCAGGTTAGGAAATGAATGAATGGAGGGCAGGAGATATTTTTCTTTATTTGCTTATGGGTATAATGATATTATTATTATTATTATGATAACAAGAAAACGGTCAATGATCAACGATACAATGATTTTATGATGTTACACTCAACTTGTGCGCGTCTGTTACCGGAGTATTTCAGTCCAAAGGATCTTTCCTGAAGAAGGGACCTGAGTTGCCTCGAAACCTTGCATATTGTAATCTTTTTAGTTAGCCAATAAAAGGTGTCATTTTGCTTGGATCTTGTACTACAGTCCAAAGCAGAAAGAAAGTGGAAAATTCTCTCTCTCTCTCTCTCTCTCTCTCTCTCTCTCTCTCTCTCTCTCTCTCTCTCTCTCTCTCTCTCTCTCTCTCTCTCTCTCTATATATATATATATATATATATATATATATATATATATATATATATATATATATATACACCATGTATCGAACGTTGACCTTTTACCAGGGTTTGCTCGTTTATTCGCCCTATACTGGATGATGTTTATAACTTCATAATAATAATAATGAAAGCACTAAAACTGTACATGTTGGAAGTAAAATGTTAAACTTTAAAATCTGTCTAATATGTTTGCACCAAGAGAAACAGCCGCATTTTGTCGCAGTGGTGGCGTATTCTTTAGGACTACAAGTCCCCACACTTCACTGCCTGACTGGTGGAAATTCTCCTTGTGTGCGGGTGCAGTTTTTTGCGCGTCCTACTTGAATGGCTAGCATCTACATGTTCTACTCGTGTGCGGGTGCAGCTTTCTGTTTATTGTTGGTTTCTCTTCATTTCGTGCATTTAAGATTGAAAAACGTAAGCGTCACCCGTTGTGGATGTGCGCTTGGTACCCACCAGCCTTACACCGGACGGACGTAACGAATTCTAAAACATTATGGCTATGATTATTAGCCATTGCTCTTATTGCGTTTGAATTAAGATATTATAGGTTTAGCTCTCCGCTTAATCATACTTTTATTTGGAAGGTCATTCGGCACAAAGCAGGAATCTCATTTTCAGCAAACCGTAACACTGTTTTTATAAAAGCCGAACATGGGTGCTATCAGTGCTATGTTATTTTTCCAGACTTGCAGAATAATCACAGTCACAGCAACAACAAAAAAAACGCATACACCTTAACTTGTTCTTTGGCCGCACATCAGATCTCACTTTTACTAACGCAGTGGGGATTGTGGAACTTCATTTCGTTTTTAAAAAATGTTCGACCGTGGATTCTGGTTGCCATTAGATGTGCCGGCTGATAAACGAATTCGTTCTGGGTGAGCTGCGGGTGTTCCCGTCTCTGCCCCTCTCTGTATACTGGAATGCGGCCCCGTGCATGTCTCGGTATGTGGAGGTGACTCGAATGACGGAGGTCTGTATAGGAATGCGCCGTGGACAGGTCTCGGCAGGCAGCCGCAGCTTCCCGCTTTACCGTGGCACGATAATTTACTATTGCAAACAACACGCCCTAACAAGGTGAATGTTCATTCATAAACTATATTTTGGCTGCACGACTCTGTCCTACATATATATTTCTCATCAAGTGATTAGCCCGAAAGCCAGCTGCAATTTTTTTGTTAGTCAAGTATATAAAAAGGGATTCACTACAGTCTTTCCGTACATTTTAGCGTGAAACGTCCAGCTTGGTACGTAATAAATTGTGCTGTTTAAGATGTGTGCTAGCAAAAATCAGTAGGCATTAAAGCGGAACAAGACAGTTCATTAGAATCGGGGCGCCGCCAAAGTAAAAGCAGGTTCGGCGGATCATCTCAGTTATCATTTACATTACAGGCTTACGTTCGAATTTAAGAGGCACTGTTAGCATCTCAGAGGGCGGAGGGTTATCTTCGCGTGAGAGACCGCAACCAGAAAAAGAAAATCGTGTGAAGTGTAGAATAGCTGGTTTGTTTTATTTGATGTGATGTTTAGAATGTATTTGTAGCCTAACGTTCATGATCCTCCCCGTTAAAAATTTAGTAGAAGGTAAATTGGACAATTTTTGTTGCCCCGATATAAGTTGGTGTGGGACTTGCTCTTCTAATTACAAGACAGAAGCAAACAGTGCTTTTAGGTTTCCGTGCCTTTCGATGTTTACAAAATACACGATATGTTTCACACTTGAGTAGCATATCTTTTAAAAGCTTGAAGGCGTTATTTTTCCTGTATTTCCCAATGTTGCTTCTCAAGACATGCTAGTGTGAACCGTTAAGGATAATAAAAAAATAAAAATAAATAAATAATAATAATAATAATAATAATAATAATAATATGAAAGTATGGTTGAAAGAGATGGAGCTAGAGTTTAGAACAGACTATTTGAATATTTGCATGATTTCTCTGTTTTAGAACTTATTTCGCATCACATTTTTGCATAATAAAGCAAATGTCCACTAATACTTTTCGAAATTTCGTTACAAATAATTTCGTTCTTGTATCCACCTAAAGTTAAAGATGATTATACTCACTAGACGCTTTATATGATGATGGTTACGTTCGAATCTCTTATAGTATATCGAAATTGTTCGGCGCGTGATATTTCAAATTAACCAAAGACTAAATCGAATTTCGCATAAAACATGGAATCACCCAACCTCCAGCTTTCGGAGTTTGCTTTGTGCCGTACATAGTGCCTTTGGAAGCCGGAAAGCCAGCATCGAACTTTTAACGAAAGTTGTGACCCAATGCCAATGTCAACTCATTCCAGCTTTTTCGCAGCCAACCCTAAAACTGTATATTAAAACTCAAGATGTCTGAATTTATTACGTGTTGATCTTTGTGTGTGCAGATACATATACCGGAACATCGAAAATGTAATTGGCTACAATTTAAAATAATGCCTAAATATGATCATTGTTAAAGTTGAAATCGTATTGTAATGTCTATTAATACACAGAGAGTGAGGCGTAATGGTTATCGCTTCATACTTCAAACCGTAAGGTTGTGGGTTCAAAACCCACTACTGACACAGTGTGACCTTGAGCAAGTGACTTCATCTGTCTGCACTTAAAAGAAATATAACCAATTCTATCTGAAATGTTGCATGTCGCCTTGGATAAAGACATCACCCAAATAATAATACACTTCTCCTTTCGTTATTGTATGCGCTTAACAACGTCACACTATACACCTACAGTAACCGCATTTGATGCCAGTAACAGGATGTAATGTTTATGTCCGCTATCTTCTAGACGGTGTAGATACGTTTACTGTGGTATATAATTATAGGGAAACAGTATATATGGAACCAAGGCAATTATGAAGGGAAGGGCAGAAGAACGAGTTCATCGGCAATCGTGTCAGTGACTCGAAACATGGAAAAATGACTGCACAAGATTCGGTGATTGTGTGTGTTATGTGGTAAATAATCCTATAGGAGAGGCGTTTTAATTGACAGGTAAAACAAATTAAATGTCACACACTACAGACGCCTTGCAAGTAGCGAACAAAGGCCAACGGCAAGTGTGACACGCTGTGCACTGTGACAGGCACATACCATACTGGACAATGTAAGCGCCCAACGCAACATGTCAAAGCGCTGTCAGTTCAATATGAGCCTTAGAGTGATTGTTTCATTAAAAAAAAATAATAATAATAAAAAAAAAATATATATATATATATATATATATATATATATATATATATATATATATATAGATAGATATATAGATATAGATATAGATATAGATATATGAATGAATTCAATGCAATGCTCATCCTCAGTTGTTAAACTTGACCTTTGCCCTCGTGCCTAATGTTTAATGTTGTCTAACCCCGAGGCAGGTTACCGAAATCCACGTACTTGAAAAGATGACTCCGGTTCAATTTTGACGGCTTTCCAGCCACTCTTCATTGACAGAAGGTTGACGGATCATTAATTGAACATTTCCAATACGTGTTCTTCTACTGAATAACCCTTTAATGGGTTTAGCTTTATTATGGACGATTTATTTACTCCATATTTCAAATGAGAAAAGCTTTTAGAGGTTGAATGCTTACTTCTAATTACGTGGCTAAATGTTTTGTAGAGTATATCTGATTATACATTTATATTGCACTGAACAGTTTCAAATTTATTTACAAGTATTTGTAAAAACAAGTGGCGCCTACTGTGAGTGAAGCCATACGTTCCAAGGGATCTCATTATCGTTGCCTGTAGTTAATGCTTCGCCTGATCACCTTAATTGAAGATTAATCTTCGTCATGAACATAATTGTAAAATGGACAGAGAAGGGGGTGTTCGAAAAAAAATATGACCTAACCAGGGAGTCTGGGACCAACAGAACTTTAATTTCTTAAAGGGACGTGGCAGGGAAAGAACTGTCACTTTGTGACTCGAATAATACGGGTAGTTTTATTTATTTTATTTTTTTGTCGCCGTGAACAATCGCCATCCTCAAATGTTCTCGGTTGCTCATTTGGGCAGAACTAACGAAGCTGAAATGTTTTACGTTTTGATTTATTGAACAAAGCTTTATTAAAACAGCGCATTATTTATTATTTAAAGTGTATCTCCTATAAAACGAGCTTAAGCATTTTTTGAAAGTTAAACGAAACATTACACATAACATTTGTGTACTGCCTTGGAATTGCGCGTACTCAGGAACAGATCACCCCTGCAAAGCAAAGAAAATATCAATAGTTTATATTAAAAAATGCGTAGTTATTTTATTTGGCAGTGGGCTCACAATGTACGCAAAAACAGTTCTGACACCTGGAAAGTGAAATCCGTTTTTAAAAATGCACATCATTTCGATCGATTTGTCTCTGTATGTCGTACCCGTTCAATGCAAACTTTGCACGATAAATACGTGGCTTCGAGAGGCCGAATATGACTTAACGGAATATTAACAATCAATCATAAAATATCTCAGTCTTAAAAAGTTGTCCAAATAATCTTGGCAGCGTTTGATGTCCTCATTTATATATTTAATGGTATATCCTGTACAAATGCCATTATTCATGAAGAAAATACAGTTTAAATTGTTTAGTTTCATATAAAATATATTGAAGCGTTTGTGTCTACGAAAATGCTGTCTATTGCAAACCTATCGGTGCTTCAAAGAAATAAATTCCAAAAATACTTTGTTATTCGTATTAGCTCTATCACATTTGACAGCGAGTCCTATTTGTGGTAGAAAACTTGAAAAAGAGAGCCATAAAAATGATGGGATGGACGGATTCATTTGTGCACAGTCCTTAAAACTCGTAATGTTGTGCGTAATGAAGTTAATCTATGCACAATACAATCATATGGTAAGGAAGTCTGGGGGATGTGGGGGTGGGCGCAGAAGAGGGCTGTTTGAATAATTTGGGGGTCTTGTTGCTACGGGTCCCCAGATTTCTGCCAGGCGCTAAAGGCAGCTCCTGATTGGCTGTTGGCGCTCGCCGGCCATGTGCCACTCAGCTGAACGTGCTGGAGCGCGCCCCGGCCGCACCTCATTTGCATACAGCTGTCAGGGCTGGTGGACGTGCCTGCTGCCATTGAAAAAAAAAAATACTTCAATGCATTTTTAGAAGAAAAGAGAACGCACTTGCCTGGTATTGCTAACAGCCCAACCCTCCCCCTCCGAAATACAAATAGATGGGCAGTAGCTAACAATTAACTAACGGCAGTTGCTTCACGTTTTTCAGATAGGAACACATACACAAATAACGCCTAAAGAAAAAGGTGCCGAAAAAGTGCGAAAGGGAGTAGCTCAGCAAACATCATCATACAAACGAATAAATACACAAGAATGATTCATTCCCCTAGTCTTATTTTGAAACACAACACACAAAAACATAAAATAAATGAATACTGTGTCGCATTAAAGATTAAAGTGAAAACGGGACTGGTGTCTAATGCTGCTGAAACAGCAACCTGCTAACGAAAAGGAAACTCCAGAGGAATTCTGCATAAACTAATATTATAAATATGTGTTTTTAGGGTAAACTTGAGATATCGGATATTCATAGGTTTTTTATTCTTAATGAGTTTTGTTAGTCTGACTAGTTTGTAGCAAAACTGTTTTGTGCCGATATTGCTGCCAGCCCATTTTTAGATTTCAGTCCCATTGACCTCACATAGTACCACATATACTGCACATTTAAATCAGTAAGTCAGTTCTGATGTGCGAGACATCATCTGTACAAGCAGATCTTGGCATCAAATCTATAAATGTACAGAACAGCAGCCGGAAAGAAATGAGGCAGCATGAAGGCAGGAGAGAATGTTAGTCCATTCCAGGGTGCGTATCTACAATATACCGACAGTACAAGAAGTTACGCCGAAATGATTTTAAGTGTGCTATTATATTTGGCCATATTTGCACAAATGAACGGAAGATTTGATGCAACAGCTTTGTGCGTTCAATGTGCTGCTGTTTTCCGTACTTTTACCATTTGAGAGTTTCATTGGGAACAGGTATAACCGCAACTGGAGCTGCTATTTCTGCTCTTGGTGTCGCTAATTGTGGGGATACGTGCTGGAGGAAGGGGGGTTTAGTGGAGGGAGAAGGTAGGGGAGGGGAAAGCACCGACATTAGTAGCCCTGCGAAGTGCGATCACTTAGGAAGAGGTGACAGCTTCAACACTAAGCCCCCCGGGTAGTATGTGACAGAGTGTGGAATTTAGCTTGTGAAAATTCCTACAGGGAAAAGGAAAACATCAAAACAAACAGGACTCTGATATATTCGGGTCTTCGTTTTATCTTTAAGTGTGTTGTCTCGAATAAATCGCCACATATGACATATTGAATATACGCACAAACATGTATAAACCGCGTTTCAGGTGCGTTTGCAAACCGAGTGTAAAACAGCATTGCCCTGTCCTGGGTTCAAATGCGTCAGTCAGGGTGCCTCTCCGGAGAGACCCTCTACCCCCCCAAGGCATGGCCTCTTTGCGCCCAGTGCTACCGAGATTTTCATCAGTACCCCTCATATAAGTGACTTTGAAAAGATTACCTTTTTTGGGTCGGGGCAAACAATAATCGCGCCGTGCATACGCCAGTTACATTTTCAATATATTGTGACTGTGTATGTTTTTTTGTTGCCTTTATTAAATAAAGCAGATGAATTCCATTGATAGACTTCTACTGCCCTGTCCTGCTCTTTTGACAGGCCTGTCTCTTTCGCTTTATCGCAGTGCCTCAATGCCCCCTCATAAACGCGCAGGCAGCACTCGCCACTCGCTCCCTGATACAAACGGCAGGCGATCTTCCACAACACACTGCAGAGGCTTTGATTTTTATGGCCCATAAATAACATTAATGAGAAAAGGTGGCGTAAAAACATACAGTTTATACAGAAGTATAAAAGACGCATGTTTTAAAAGACGAAAAGGTTACACAACAACAAAAGGCTAAACAAAACCTTTACGAGAAAATGCAGACTGACTCCATGTAAATAGAGAACACACAGTTTTTGAAAATATAGTCAGGTTTTAATGCATGCACTCAATGCTGAACAGATTATTGCAAATATGCATGGCTGAATAGTGAAGTGATGCCTGCAAATTAAAAATTAAATCGATGTATTATTTCAGATCATTAAAGGTAAGTAAAGCAAAGGAGGGCCGCTGTGGCTTCAGTTTTTTGTTCCAACCCATGAGAAATTATTCATTCATTATGATGATCGTGCTGATGAAGCACTTATTGCTCAAGTGACATTTTTCAGCTTCATTTTAGTTGTCTCGCTTGTTAAGATTTTGAACCCTCAATTGTTTATTTTAGTCTTAAAACAGCTGTAGTTATTATTATAACTGCCCCTTGTTAGCAATAAGAAAGGAACCAGCAGTTCTACAGCTAGCTTGTCTCCATTTCCACCCGTGTGTATTCATCATTCACTATTGGGTTCAACTAAGTACTCAGAAGGAAACTGAAGAAGTGAAAATTACTCATCCCTTTTGGCTTCAAATCACTAAGATGATACATGTATCATTAGAAAGGAAATAAAATGCGTGTTTTATGAATGAACTGACATGGTAGAGTTAAAACACTAACAAGCCATGAAATTAAATAAGATCTGCTATTGTTGAGGATTGGCTTCTAATTAAGCAACTGAGTTGGAACAAAAATTTGCAGCAACTGCAGCTCTCCAGGATCAGAGCTGGCCGCCCCTGCCATATGCCAAATGGTGAATACTATTCAACTTAAAAAGATTGAAGAAGACAAGATTCGAATCTCGCCTTGCTACAGTCTGGTGCAATGTGTGTGTTCTCCCCGTGTCGAGGTGGCTTTCTCTGGGTTCCCCGACACATCCCAAATGTCGGTACAGCCGAACACTTCAAACTCCAGGTGCCGACAGACCCGCCCTCTATATGACTGGAGGTGGGACCGGGTGGGTCTCCTATATAGGTCCGGAAAATGAGTGCATACATAAATAAAGAATTCCATTTAAAGATGTGAAAATAAACACGATAAAACTGAAATGTTACACGGGTACGGTAAGGAACAATAGAAGTCGAAACTTTCCCGCAGTTAATTCATATCATATTCAACTCGGAGAAAATGTCAAAGCTGGATTTTAAGACAGCAAGTTTTTGGACATTAGTCGAATTGAAATACAACTTCAAATGCGTTTGTTTGAGAGTCAGTTGTAACTTTTTTCTAGAATCTATAAAATCGCGTTGTGTCATCCACTAATTAAACACCCAACTTCCTTTCTTTGAGAGCCAGTTTTAGGGAACATGTAAAAGATACTAGCGACCACAGATAGTACACACAGAATGACAGTCTCTTCAAGTTGGTTTTATTGGGACAGTCGTTTCGGTGCTGCTGTTTGCCTTCACTTTGTTTGAGTACATTTAGTTTTTTTCCCTTACCAACCAGGGAGGTACAGCCATTCTGCGTTCTCCCTTTTTAAGAAGCAGAGACGCATTAAACCTCCGTCTGGGTAGGCAGGTGATCCGTCATTCATTAGTGAAATTAAATTTACATTTTACAGCCACATCATGTAAAACGCTTGGGCATCAGGACCTTCTCTAACACAATAAGCATGTGCTCCTTTGTGACAAGTCCTAATCGTTTGAACATCTAATTTAAAATACATTAAATGTGCGGTGCTTCACAAATGGGCGAGGGACATGAAGGCAATTCAACTTATTAATGGCCAGCAGATGCACCTTTTAGAAATAAAACATAGCATACAAACGTGACGTCTTTCAATCTAATGTTATAATCTTTTTTCTTGTCGACATAATGACGCAAAAACGAGCTTCGTGTTATATACGCTTGGGGTTTAACGACAAACCGGAGAGAAAACGAGTTAGAAAGCAAATACAGCCATTTAAAATGGCTTATCAAAGTCGACCACTACTAGTTATTATAACACTATTAGTATGAGGAGTTGTAATGTCATGTAGCCTACATGGCGTGACTTAAATGAACACGTAAACATAAAGCGCCATGATATGTCAACGCCAGTGCCTCGACACAGTAACTGTCTAAAGTTCAGGCTCTCGACAATTCTCTTCGATTTTCTTAAATCCTTTAAATTAGCCTTTTGGATCAATCAGTCATTTGTGCGTGTGAGAGGTCTGCGACGGGCGTCTGCTCTTCTGGGGCAAAGTGGGCTGTTGCTTTTAAGACCCTGTAATGGAAAAATGGCATACGACATACGGAATATGAACAAACACATTATGCTGCAGGAAACGGCGATTGTGAACTTATACACTGTCTTTCATATCTATCTTCAATATGATCCCTTTTCGGCCTGTCACTGTAAGGTGCCTTTTATAGTTCTTTTTCAATATATGGTATCTATCTATCTATCTATCTATCTATCTATCTATCTATCTATCTATCGCTGCTTAGAAATGGGACATCTCCTCCGAATTTCGCTTTAACTGTCTTAGTGTAAAGAACCTGAGCTGAAAAAAATGAAGACCTTGGATTAAGGCTAGCAATGGGCTAGTAGCGCCACCTGCTGTAACTGTGAAGAACACTTTTTGATAGGAAAGACTTTTTCTTACATTTTAAAAATCAGAGAATATAACTGTAAAGATGAGAAAAAATAATCATGCAACTTAGAAAAAGCAACATATCTAAAATAAGATAAAAAGTAAATTAATATCAAAATAAAATAATAAGTATATGTGGCATATTTGGTCGTAGGTGTAACAGTTTTATGGGACATGGGCACTGAAGCAAAAAAAAAATTCTCAGCAGTTTATTTTTGCTATCAATTTATTAACATTAGATAATTATAATTCCCACTTTCAGTTTTTATTACTCCTGCTTCTTCATCCAGTCACGCATTTTAATTCTATGATGAAAACTTAAAAATGAGGTAAATCTTGCTACTGCTTGATGACTGACCACCAATTATAGACAGCTTTTAAAGAAAGTGAAATTGTTTTATAAATATCTTTAAAGGTGTAAGTAGATAAATATTGACTGTATATACTATGTTATTTGTAGTAAAAAATTTGAATACAAAGGTAATAATGAATTACATTTTCAAGAAATGCATATATACAGTATATACATATATATATATATATATATATATATATATATATATATATATACATATATATATAGTTGTGCTTGAAAGTTTGTGAACCCTTTAGAATTTTCTATATTTCTGCATAAATATGACCTAAAACATCATCAGATTTTCACTCAAGTCCTAAAAGTAGATAAAGTAAACAAATGAGACAAAATGATTATACTTGGTCATTTATTTATTGAGGAAAGTGATCGAATATTACATATTTGTGAGTGTCAAAAGTATGTGACCCTCTAGGATTAGCAGTTAGTTTGAAGGTGAAATTCAAGTCGGGTGTTTTCAATCAATGGGATGACAATCAGGTGTGAGTGGGCACCCTGTGTTATTTAAAGAACAGGGATCTATCAAAGTCTGCCCTTCACAACACGTTTGTGGAAGTGTATCATGGCACAAACAAAGGATTTCTGAGGACCTCAGAAAAAGATTTGTTGATGCTCATCAGGCTGGAAAAGGTTACAAAACCATCTCTAAAGAGTTTGGACTTCCACCAATTCACAGTCAGACAGATTATGTACAAATGGAGGAAATTCATGACCATTGTTACCCACCCCAGGAGTGGTCGACCAACAAAGATCACTCCAAGAGCAAGGTGTGTAATAGTCGGCGAGGTCACAAAGGACCCCAGGGTAACTTCTAAGCAACTACAGGTCTCTCTCACATTGGCTAATATTCATGTTCATGAGTCCACCATCAGGAGAACACTGAACAACAATGGTGTGCATGGCAGGGTTGCAAGGAGAAAGCCACTGCTCTCCAAAAAACATTGCTGCTCGTCTGCAGTTTGCTAAAGATCACGTGGACAAACCAGAAGGCTATTGGAAGAATGTTTTGTGGACGGATGAGACCAAAATAGAACTTTTTGGTTTAAATGAAAAGCGTTATGTTTGGAGAAAGGAAAACACTGCATTCCAGCATAAGAACTTTATCCCATCTGTGAAACATGGTGGTGGTAGTATCATGGTTTGGGCCTGTTTTGCTGCATCTGGGCAAGGACGGCTTGCCTTCATTGATGGAACAATGAATTCTGAATTATATCAGAAAATTCTAAAGGAAAATGTCAGGACATCTGTCCATGAACTGAATCTCAAGAGAAGGTGGGTCATGCAGCAAGACAATGACCCTAAGCACACAAGTTGTTCTACCAAAGAATGGTTAAAGAAGAATAAATGTTTTGGAATGACCAAGTCAAAGTCCTGAGCTTAATCCAATCGAAATGTTGTGGAAGGACCTGAAGCGAGCAGTTAATGTGAGGAAACCCACCAACATCCCAGAGTTGAAGCTGTTCTGTACGGAGGAATGGGCTAAAATTCCTCCAAGCCGGTGTACAGGAATGATCAAAAGATACTGTAAATGTTTAGTTGCAGTTATTGCTGCAAAGGGGGGTCACACCAGATACTGAAAGCAAAGGGTCACATACTTTTGCCACTCACAAATAGTAATATTCAATCATTTTCCTTAATAAATAAATGACCAAGTATAAAATTTTTGTCTCATTTGTTTAACTGGTTTCTTTTTATTTACTTTTAGGACTTGAGTGAAGATGTGATGATGTTTTATTTTCATATTTATGCAGAAATATAAAAAATTCTAAAGGGTTCACAAACTTTCAAGCACCACTGTATGTATATACGTTACCAGAGAAACCCAATTTTAGGTTATAGTTTAGGCTAAGCCAAACTAGTTTGTCCAAAGTGCATTAGGATGAATCAGTTTGGCCTAGTCAGATTATCCAAAAATCAGTGTAGAGCTCCCTGGACAAAGTGACTTGTCCTAGTCTAAACTATTTTGGCCTGCTATCACATTTTTCTTTATAAGATAAACCAGTTTGGCACAGTCAAAACTGATTTGTGTGATTTCTAACATTAAAGATTATAGCCTCCATAGTGAGCTGAAAATTTGCAGAGTGTTTGAACATTTTATTTGTTTCATTCTTGCATGTTTGTTTTGTTCTTTTTATTCTTTTTTATTTTTGTGTTTCACACCATTATGAGAATAATGAGGCTTTAACTAGGATTCGAAAGAGAAATTCTTGATGAAGACTTTGAAAAACAAAAGCAAAAAATCGATTTATTTTAATGTGCTTACAAAAGACTAATATTTAGAACTCATACAAGAGGTGGTGAAGACTGAAAAAGCAGAAAATAAAACACCCCTACAATAAAGAATGTTAAAATGATTTAATGTGCTGGAAATTAGAGGCATAAAAAACTTGCCACATTAAATGAAGGTAATGAAAATATAAAATACTATCTCTCAGTTGATGAATAATATGATTGTCCTCCATGCTACCCATGTGGCGGTGGTTATGCATGGGAGGCAGCTAAAGGGCTTGAGTGAAGGCAATTCTGAGGCATGCCTGGATGTGGCAGAGTGCACTGACTCTTTTTCTCACTTCCCTGTAGACCATTCCTGGGAGACTCCACCTGGCTCTCTTGACCTCACTTCCGGGACCGAACCAATGGAAACAGACCTTACCCGCTCCGGCCCCCCGATGTCACGTCCAGGCCTAATCCAATGAATGATGAACACGTGCCCGATCCTTATGACCTCACTTCCTGTCTTCCCCTTTAAAAGCCTGCCCTTTTCCCTCAGTCTTGTCTTGGACTCGTTGTATGCACTTCAGGGCTGTATCTTTATAGAAAGAACGACTTTGCAGCCGGGATACGAGATTATACGGGTGGCTGCCCCTAACCTTTTCTTGAGTATGTCTCAACTTTGTGACAGTGGTTGTGATAGAATGTTGGTAAAAACTCCCAAAAAATTTTCAAATGTCACAAAGGAAATGATATACCTGTTTCTGTCTATGTGCAAAAGAAAAAGAAGAAATAGGGGTTGGTTTCCATGTCAATTCTGCACTCAGAAAAGAACAGTAAGTCCCAAGTCAATCTTATCGACTTCCCGGCACAACCACATGGTAAATTCAAGTTTGTGATGGGCTATCAAAACCATTTGGCAAAATTTGTTTTGCTTTGTCTATTGGAATCCAAGAGAGCCGAGGAGGTAGCCTACAGTTGAAATGACCTATTCCTAAATATAGGAGCACGGTGTATCTTGCAGTCAGACAATAGATGAGAATTTGTGAATCATGTTATTTTTGAACTCACACGTCTGTGGCCAGAAGTTAAAATTGTGCATAGGAAACCACAGCAAAGCCGAAGCCCGGGCTCAGTTGAAAGAGCCAATCAAGACACTGAGAATATGCTCTTTACTTGGTTGAAGGACAACCATGCAACTAACTGTTCAGGATGGCTGAGGTACGTACAGTTTATGAAGAACTGAGCATTCCATTCAAGCATTAAGCAGGCCATGTTTGATACCGAACCCAGATTAGGCATTTCTACTAATTCATTGCCTCAGAATTACTTGAAGAAAATTGGGATGAGGAAACCCTTGAAATGAAAATGAACCAGAATTAGAAAATATTTTAGAAACTGATGGTCATTCAAACTGTGAGAACAATAGCTATAGAAAGCCTCGAAAAGTAAGTGTAGATGACAAAAATCACTTGTGATAAGTCACATCCACCTGCCAAAATTGGAGACAATGTTATCATATCCATCCCAGATGTAGATAAAGCCAAAGGAGATCTTAGAAATGTTATCGGAGTCATTCTTCAGATAGATGATGATGAATTTTACAAGGTTGGTACCAAATATGGCATTCTGCAGAAACTATACTGCAGGTAATTATGCTAATTTATGTATGTATGTATGTATGTATGTATTTATATATTTATTTATTTTAAAGAATAATTTCATCTTTTTCATCAGAATAATTTTTAACATTTTCAAATTCTCAATAGGATGGAGATGGACCTGGTTGACTTGTATAAATTGTTCTAAAGTTCTAAGTTCACCAGCTAAACTGTCATCTTTAGGATTACTGAGCTAATTACTTGACATCATGGATTCTTTCAAATGTTTATAGGCAATTATGACTTCCAACAGTGTCTGGTTGTCTCCTGATGTTCCTATGAGGAATGTTGAGGGCAAGAAGAAAAAGAAAACTGAGGCAAATGTGTCAGATGGTGTTGCCACAGAGCTCAGATAAGTGGTGTGAAGTAGAGCTGACGACGTGAAAGTGCATGCAGTGGATGAGACGACTGAGAATTAAAGATCAAGGCAGCAGCAGTGGCTAAGGAAGGAGGCGGCTATGTAAGAATCAATGATCCTTCCAAAGACCATCTACATCAAAATTGCCTTGAGCAATAATTCAGTTTCTCCATCTCACATATTCTCATATCAGCCAGGATTCTGCTACAAGAAGGGTTTTTCTAAACTGTGGCAAAAATACTTCAGTATGAAGTATTTGTGGAGAAGTGAACAAAAAGTTCTTAATTTGATTGCCATGCAGTATAGAAACTTGACTTTAATATCTTTATTTAATCAGAAGTTTAACATGCCAGGTTATGTTGATACAATGCTTGTATACTTGTGTTTCTGAATTGATGAGTAGTAATTTTCTCAAACTAAATAAAGAGAAAACAGAAATTTCAGTGATCGGCAATAATGGATATAATGAGGTTATTAGAAATAAACTTGATGCATTACGATTAAAAGTCAAGACGGAGGTAAAGATTTAGGGGTAACTATTGACTCTGACCTGAATTTTAAATCACATATTAATCAGATTACTAGGACAGCGTTTTTTCACTTAAGAAATATGGAAAAAGTTAGACCTTTTATAACATTGCAAGATGCTGAGAAATTAGTTCACGCTTTTGTTTTCAGTCGGCTAGATTACTGTAACGCACTCCTCTCAGGACTACCCAAAAAAGACATCAATCGTTTGCAATTAATGCAGAATGGAGCTGCTAGAATCCAAACTAGGAATAGAAAATCCGAGCACATTTCTCCAGTTTTGATGTCACTACACTGGTTACCTGTGTCATTCAGGATTGACTTTAAAATACTGCTTATGGTTTACAAAGCCTTAAATAATCTCGCTCCATTTTATATCTCGGAATGTCTGACACCTTACACGCCAAATTGTAACCTTAGATCCTCAAATGAGTGTCTGCTTAGAATTCCAAGAACAAAACTTAAAAGAAGTGGTGAGGCGGCCTTCTGCTGTTATGCACCTAAAATGTGGAATAGCCTGCCAATAGGAATTCGAAAGGCTAATACAGTGGAACACTTTAAAAAACTGCTAAAAACACATTACTTTAACATGGCCTTCTTATAGTTTCATCTTAGTGTAATCCTGATGCTCTGTATATTCAATTAATTATCATTATCATTCATGCAGGCTCTGAAATCCATACTAACCCCGACTTTCTCTTCTGTTTTTTTTCCAGTTTTCTGTGGTGGTGATCTGTGCCACCACCACCCGATCAAAGCACCATGATGTCTCTACGTTGATGGATTAAAGGCCAGAAGTCCACATGACTGTCATCATCAAGTTCTTCCATGAGAATCAGGACTGATTGAGGTCATTTATGTTAGGTAGAATGCCTAGAGGGGACTGGGTGGTCTCGTGGCCTTGAACCCCTGCAGATTTTATTTTTTTCTCCAGCTGTCTGGAGTTTTTTTGTCCTCCCTCGCCATCAGACTTTACTTTTATTCTATGTTAATTAGTGTTCCCTAATTGTAATTCTTATTTATTTTTTCTCTTTCTTCATCATGTAAGGCAGTTAGAGCTACATTGTTTGTATGAAAATGTGCTATATAAATAAATGTTGTTGTTGTTGTATAATCCTACATTTTTTCACTCTTCAACTACTTTTCTTGTTTCTAAAATGAATTTATTTTAACAAATCACTGTCATCATTGTAACAACTGTCCAGAGACTAACACAATCCAACCAGAAAAAAATAAAAGAACAAAACCTGTTACACTCTAGTCTACTTCATTGAACTAGTCATCCCAATGCCAGAGAACACAAAAGAACTGATACTGATATACCAATGCCATGTCACATTGAGGACGATAAGAACTGCAATTGGTCACAGCATTAAGTTTCTGGTAGTCAAGACAGAAACACCACACAGTATCGCCAGAATAGACTATAATCCTATACTAATAAAGCATCTTGAACTTTATTTACAAAGCAAAACTGTAGAGCATGATACTGTATTGACTAGCACTGCTGCCTTGCATCTCCAAAGTCCCAAATTAAAGCCCCAGATTTTCTTGGGTGGGGGTTGAATTCTGGTTTGTTAAATTTGACTTGATTTTATGTAATGTTATTTTCTTTGTTGTATAAGTTAGAATTGATCATATGGAATGTTTTTTTCTTCTAATAAAATATTAAAAAAATACAAACACCAGCTAAATGAACTAAATACCAAGCTGCAAGGCCTCTTTGCACACAAAATGTACAGCTTGGTGACAGCTTTCATGAGAAAGTTGAAGTTTCTTTCAAGTTAATTCTCAATCACATGCCAATACTGAAAGAAGTCACATATCAGCTGATCACCTCCACAAGTATTCATCCATGTTAGGGGCACTGCATGGTGAGTATTCAAGAAGATTTGAAGACTTCAAAACAGTTGAGAGTGAAATGTACATGATTTTTTCTCCCTTAATTACAGTGTGGATAATGCGCCCAGTGATGTCCAGCTTGAACTCATTGATCTGCAGTCTGATAATCTACTGGCAGAGCATTTTAAGTCAGTATCACTGGTATCCTGCGGTGGGTTGGCACCCTGCCCAGGATTGGTTCCTGCCTTGTGCCCTGTGTTGGCTGGGATTGGCTCCGGCAGACCCCCGTTACCCTGTGTTCGGATTCAGCGGGTTAGAAAATGGATAGATGGATGGATCACTGGTATCACTCAAAGAGGAAATCTTCCCACACTTGAGGAGACATGCTCAGAGGATGTTGGTTCTCTTTGGATCTACCTACATCTGTGAACAAACATTCTCAGTGACGAAGTTTAACAAATCCAGATATAGATCCTCTCTCAGTGATGATCACTTGTGTGCTGTCCTTCGCATATCCACCGCAGATATTCAACCTGAATTCAGTGCACTTGTTCAAGCCCAAAACAGGCTAGATTTCTCTCACTGAACACCAAAAGAACTGAGGTAAATGAATGTGATGTTGGTCTTTGAAAACTAGCTAATAAAGTTATGATGCTATTTTTTAAATGCTGCAAAAATTGCACATTTTCTAAATTGTTTTTATAAATGTTCTTTAAATAGTGCAATAATTCTGTGCTCCACACTTATTTGATTGACTGTTTGACATGTTTGGTTTACTGTGCTTTATCAATGTAAGTTGAGGCTGTTATTTTACATTAAGTTATGATGTTAGTTTTTTTAAACATTGCAAAAGTTGAAATTTTCTAAACTGTTTATGATTGTTCATTAAATAGAATTATATATATACAGTATACCCACCCATCCATCCATCCATTATCCAACCCGCTATATCCTAACTACAGGATCACGGGGGTCTGCTGGAGCCAGTCCCAGCCAACACAGGGCGCAAGGCAGGAAACAAACCCCAGGCAGGGCGCCAGCCCACTGCAGATTTTATATATAAAATATAAAATATGTATAAAATATTGCCCACCCCCGGGTTTAGTTTACCAGATATGCCATTTAAAGAGATTGTTATTTTCATGGGAATTGTTACGTGCATTATTTTCACTTTTACTTTAAAAACTTTTGTAAAAACAATGTGTCCTTTATTTCCAGCCCTGGGCGTGGTTACATCTCTTCAACTGCTCGCGTTGTGAAGGGGGGGCAGCATCGATCATTTTAAAGCCTGTACAGCCGCTGTCCTTTTTGCCACTTCGTGTCTCTGCTGCTCGTGTTGGGATCGCTTCTCCATGATCATAAATATACACCTGACCGAATTGTGTTTTCTTTGAAATTAAATCGTTGCTTTAACTGTTGTGGGACCAGAGATTCTCATAGCGTATGGTCCATTATTGTGTAAATCTACGTTTTGTGCATTGAATGATGCGAAGACGAAAAGACTTTGTTTTCTGCTCTTTGCCTTTTATTTCTGACTTCGCTTTGTCCTGCTGTTTTTTCAATTACACCTGGTCCTGATGATTAATTTCCTTTTGTTTGCGCTAATGCGATCTTTACTATCTTTTTTTTTATACTGTAGCGACTGACATAATAAAGTGTCACAAAAGTTTTACTTGAACAATCACAGACTTCATAACCCCAAACACAACTTTCTAGCACCCTTTCCAACTCCTCATCCCCCGGGTCTCACCCCCTTTACCGCATCAATCAATACCCTGCTATCACCCTTCCGTGCTGTACTCCACTCTCCCTCAATCGGACTGAACAGTCACTTAAAACCAAAAAGTCTTCAACCTGGCTAAAGTTATAGTAAAACAAATATTTCAATACTTACCTACAAAAAACTGCAAAAGTTTTACCTTTTCAAGTACAACACGGAACAACTGCAAAGACGCTTGTGTCTTTGATTAGCTGGAAATTTAAAGGCAGGGGTGGGGGGTGTTTCTCCACATGTGTATCGCGCCAACATTTTTATGAGCCTTTCGAATTCCACTGTTTTCATAATCTGTAACCTGCTCTGCATGTGTATCACGCCAACGTTTGTGAACATCTTTATGAAGTTCTACTTTGTCTTTTACTCTCTGTCTTTTAATTGTGAGCCCGATTGGATGTGCTTTTTTTTTCAATTCCACATATTCCAGGCTGATAATTACTTTCCTTATTTTCTGAATTTGCACCTAGATTATTCATTTTCTTTTTTGCATTTTTTTTCTCTCCAACACTTTTGGGTCTCTTTTCTCCGCACTGCTCTTTCTTCTTTGTTTAGTCGTCGACGTTTCATTTATAACGTATTGTCCTTATACACTTTATATGTGCTGAGAGCCCTGGATCTGTGTGTGGTCAAAGCATTTACATGAGTGATGGTTTTTCTCTTCGTGGTGTTATTTGATATTGCTTGCAAGTACGGCGTGTCTTGCAAGTATCTCATGTTCTACGTCCCTGCAAGATGTATCTGGGTCAATCTGTTGGCACAAAGTCTCATGTTTACAGTCCCTGCGGGATGCTCGGTGGCCAATCTCATTCATCTCACGGGTCTTTCAAGTGTTTTCCATGATGTTAATGTGAAGATCACGTCTCGTCTCCCCAGTCATTCCCTCCCCCATAGAGAGATATTCTGGCCCTCTAAAACTATTTCAATTTCTCATGTGGCCCCTTTGGAAAAATAATTGCCCACCCCTGATCTATAGGGTTGGAAAGAGACAACTTGTCCCGTTCCACTGCCCTTCCCCCATATACTGGAACAATGCCTTAGAAAAGTCTTAATGGTAAAAATGAATTGAAAAGTCCTTATCCTGTGTGCTTGAGTCCATATGTTGCTCAAGGATACATAAGTTACATTCAACTGCAGTTAAAACTGACTCAATTCTAAAATTTGGCTTACATGATTTTTCCATTTGACTGTTAAAATTAATTTTGCAAGAGATTCAAATCTGATATTGCTGTGTTCCTTATATATCCTGAATCCATAAAAATAAATAAAAATTAATCAAACAGAAGAGACCTAATAGACAAAAAAGAACACCAGCTACAGTTGTGCTTGAAAGTTTGTGAGCCCTTTAGAATTTTCTATATTTTAGCATAAATATGACCTAAAACATCATCAGATCTTCACTCAAGTCCTAAAAGTAGATAAAGAGAAACGAGTTAAACAAATGAGACAAAAATATTACACGTGGTCATTTATTTATTAAGGAAAATGATTGAACATTACATATTTGTGAGTGGCAAAAGTATGTGAACCTTTGCTTTCAGTATCTGGTGTGATCCCCCTTTGCAGCAATAACTGCAACTAAACATTTTCAGTAACTTTTGATAATTCCTGCACACTGGCTCAGAGGAATTTTAGCCCATTCCTCCGTACAGAACAGCTTCAACTCTGGGATGTTGGTGGGTTTCCTCACATTAACTGCTCGCTTCAGGTCCTTCCACAACATTTCGATTGGATTAAGATCAGGACTTTGACTTGGCCATTCCAAAACATTAACTTTATTCTTCTTTAACCATACTTTGGTAGAATGACTTGTGTGCTTAGGGTCGTTGTCTTGCTGCATGACCCACCTTCTCTTGAGATTCAGTTAATGGACAGATGTCCTGACATTTTCCTTTAGAATTTTCTGATATAATTCAGAATTCATTGTTCCATCAATGAAGGCAAGCCATCCTAGCCCAGATGCAGCAAAACAGGCCCAAACCATGATACTACCACCACCATGTTTCACAGATGGGATAAAGTTCTTATGCTGGAATGCAGTGTTTTCCTTTCTCCAAACATAATGCTCTTCATTTAAACCAAAAAGTTCTATTTTGGTCTCATCCGTCCACAAAACATTCTTCCAATAGCCTTCTGGTTTGTCCACGTGATCTTCAGCAAACTGCAGACGAGCAACAATGTTTTTTTTGGAGCGCAGTGGCTTTCTCCTTGCAACCCTGCCATGCACACCATAGTTGTTCAGTGTTCTACTGATGGTGGACTCATGAACATTAGCCAATGTGAGAGAGGTCTTCAGTTGCTTAGAAGTTACCCTGGGGTCCTTTGTGACCTCACCGACTATTACATGCCTTGCTCTTGGAGTGATCTTTGTTGGTCGACCACTCCTGGGGAGGGTAACAATGGTCTTGAATTTCCTCCATTTGTACACAATCTGTCTGACTGTGGAGTGGTGGAGTCCAAACTCTTTAGAGATGGTTTTGTAAACTTTTCCAGCCTGATGAGAATCAAAAACTCTTTTTCTGAGGTCCTCAGAAATCTCCTTTGTTCGTGCCATGATACACTTCCACAAACGTGTTGTGAAGAGCAGTCTTTGATAAATCCCTGTTCTTTAAATAACACAGGGTGCCCACTCACACCTGATTGTCATCCCATTAATTGAAAAAACCTGACTCTAATTTCACCTTCAAACTAACTGCTAATCCTAGAGGGTCACATACTTTTGCCACTCACAAATATGTAATATTCGATCATTTTCCTCAATAAATAAATGACCAAGTATAATAATTTTGTTTAACTGGTTTCTCTTTATCTACTTTTAGGACCTGAGTGAAAATCTGATGATGTTTTAGGTCATATTTATGCAGAAATATAGAAAATTCTAAAGGGTTCACAAACTTTCAAGCACACCTATACATGATGATTGCTGATAATCTGACTTCAAATCGCATGCAGAACTGATAGTCAATGATTTCTCCAGCTCACAGATGTTCATATGTGCTTTGAATGAGATTATTATTATCAGATCCGTACACAGAAACCTAAAAGTCATGAAAGAGGAAACAACACTGTAGGGAATAAGATGCAGAGGGGTTTAATCTGAAATAGCGGGTTGACAATATCAGAATGTTGAGGGTGACTTTCATTTATGGCAAGGGTTTGACCACAAGAGTTACTCAGAAAAATACTTAGTAGAAGAGCAGCATTTCCGAAAACATGCAGCAATTGAGCTGTATTGCTTGGCCTTTTGTATTTTCTTTTGTTTTCTTTTTGCATTACACATTTCTCTAAAAATATTGATTTTGTGTCACATGAATGAAAAAAAATTGGCCTACAACAGCCACATATGCTAATGTTAGCTTGAGTGGTGTTTTGCCTTGGAAGAGAGCTATATTACTCTACTTTCTCTTTTTGTACCCTTTATTGTGTAGAATTCATCAGAATGCCGCAGATCACATAGACTTACCACTGTTTATATGGTATTGTACTTTATAATTTCTTCCCACCTTCCCTACATTTATAATCTTAGGCAATTACATATAGTAAAATGACAAGCAGGAGTTAAGTTACAACTTAATAATACCATTCATCAAATAATATAATATTCATAAGTTAATAATAATGAAGCAAAATACATGTGAATACTGACAACCATAAAGCCTGATAAATGCTAGATGTGTAACTTCAGGCCGCACACAGTCTTGTAATTACTCAAATGTCTCTGGTCAAGTCTTCATTTCTAGTCAACTTTCTTTAGGACAGGCTGTATGCTTGTCTCAATATGGCTGCCATGTTGTGCTGTTCATTGTGGTGTTTTCTTCATGGCCATGGTGTGAGAAAGAGGGAAGGGTAAAGTGACCAAATGTATACATTCTTTGTCCAAATCCTTAGGCTAATAGGGCATTATGATAGTGGAAAACTGAGATGCAGCAGCAAAGCTTGGTAGCAAAGTGGCTACACCATAGTGGTTGTATACTGAACATTAGAACACTCTAGACGAGAACAGGCCATTCAGCCCAACAAAGCTCTCCAGTCCTATCCACTTATTTCCTCCAAGAAAACATCAAGTCGAGTTTTGAAAGTCCCTAATGTCTTACTGTCTACCACACTACTTGGTAGCTTATTCCAAGTGTCTATCGTTCTTTGTGTAAAGAAAAACTTCCTAATGTTTGTGTGAAATTTACCCTTAACAAGTTTCCAACTGTGTCCCCGTGTTCTTGATGAACTCATTTTAAAATACAAGTCTCGATCCACTGTACTAATTCCCTTCATAATTTTAAACACTTCAATCATGTCACCTCTTAATCTTCTTTTGCTTAAACTGTAAAGGCTCAGCTCTTTTAATCTTTCCTCATAATTCAACCCCTGTAGCCCTGGAATCAGCCTAGTCGCTCTTCTCTGGACCTTTTCTAGCTGCTGTGTCCTTTTGTAGCCTGGAGACCAAAACTGCACACAGTACTCAAGATGAGGCCTCACCAGTGCATTATAAAGGTTGAGCATAACCTCCTTGGACTTGTACTCCACAGATCGTGCTATATAACCTAACATTCTGTTAGCCTTCTTAATGGCTTCTGAACACTGTTGGAAGTTGATAGCTTAGAGTCCACTATGACTCCTAAATCCTTCTCATAAGGTGTACTCTCGATTTTCCGACCGCCTATTGTGTATTCAAACCGAATATTTTTACTTCCTATGTGTAATACTTTACATTTACTGACATTAAATTTCATCTGCCACAAATCTGCCCAAGCCTGTATGCTATCCAAGTCCTTCTGTAATGATATAACGGATTCCAAATTATCTGCTAATCCACCTATCTTGGTATCATCTGCAAACTTAACCAGCTTGTTACTTATATTCCTATCTAAATCATTTATATATATTAAAAATAGCAGTGGCCCTAGCACTGACCCCTGTGGAACACCACTTTAACATCGGCCAGTTCTGATGAGGTTCCTCACACCATCACCCTCTGCTTCCTGTGTCTGAGCCAATTCTGCACCCATCTAAAAACATCACCCTGAACTCCCACTTCTTTTAACTTGATGCCCAACCTCTCATGTGGCACCTTATCAAATGCTTTCTGAAAGTCCAGATAAATAATATCATAAGCTCCACTTTGATCGTATCCTTTTGTTGCCTCCTCATAGAATTCCAACATGTTAGTAAAACACGACCTCCCTCTTCTGAACCCATGCTGACTGTTCAGAATAACTCCTGTCCTTGCCATGTGTTGCTCAATCTTATCCTTAATAATTCCTTCCATTAATTTTCCTGTGATGCTTGTTAAGCTTACTGGCCTATAGTTGCTTGGATCTGCCCTGTCACCCTTTTATATAATGGGATGATATTTGCCATTTTCCAGTCCTTTGGAATCTCTCCAGTGCACAGTGACTTCCTAAAAATATGTGTCAAGGGTTTATATATGTACTCACTAGCCTCCTTAAGAACACGAGGATAAATATTATCTGGGCCTGGTGATTTGTTTGATTTCATCTTATTTAATCTGAGCAGCACTTCTCCCTCTACAATTTCCAAATCCCTCAGTACCTCCTTAGTAGTTGCGTTTACCTCTGGGAGGTTATCCACTTGCTCACTTGTAAACACCTCAGAAAAATGTAAGTTTAGGGCATCTGCTATTTCATTGTCTGTATCTTTTAATTCCCTTTACTATTCCTGATGAACTTGACCTCCTCCTTAACTGTTCTTTTACTACTAAAATACTGAAAGAATCTCTTGGGGTCTTCTTTCGCCTTATCTGCTATATTCCTCTCCAACTGTCTTTTAGCCTCCCTGATATCCTTCTTAATGGTTGCCCTCATGTTCTCATACACGCTACGATTCACTTTGCAGTCATTAGTCTTATATGCCTTATACAGCAGTTTTTTCCTTTGCAATTTCTTTTTTAAATCTTTATTAATCCATCATGGAGTTTTTCTTAGTTTCCTATTAATTCCAAATTTAGGTATGTATCTGTCCTGCATTACATGTAAAACATTTTTAAACCTGTTCCACTGCTCCTCGACTGTCTCCACATTTAAAAGCTTATCCCAGTCTATCCTACTTAGACTTTGTCGCATCTGCTCAAAATTAGCCCTACCAAAGTTCAACTTAACAATTTTAGTCTTTGCATCTGTACTCTTACAAAATACTGAGAATTGTATTACATTATGGTCACTTGACCCTAGTGGTTCAATCACCTCTACACCCTCAATTCTATCCTGATTATTACAGAATACTAAATCCAGAAAGGCTTCACCCCATATTGGTGCTTTAACATGCTGTGTTAAAAAACATAGTGGAGTGTGGTAGACTGTAAGACATTAGGGACTTTCAAAACTTGACTTTGTTTTCTTTGAGGAAATAAGTGGATAGGACTGGCAAGCTTTGTTGGGCTGAATGACCTGTTCTTATCTAGAGTGTTCTAATGTTTACACACACCTGTGACGATGCGGGTTCACTCCTTGCTCCCATCTTGCTTTTGGGAGCCCTTGAACCCAATACTGTTGGTAATGTCACTGATGAGCTGGCAGTGAGGCACAACAAAGCAAGGGGATGGTGCAAAAAGTGCAAAAGTGCTTTTATTAAAACAGCAAACGAAAACAAAGTGACCAAATTAAATAAAATGCAGTGTATCAAATCTTCTCAATTCCTTAAATAAATAATCCATTAAAACACAGGTGAAATCATGGAGGTTAAAATCCAATAGAAGAATCTTTTAAAACCCGAGGTTAAAACAATGGCATGAAGCAGTCTCTTTAAAAATTCCTAAGCATGGTGCGACTTCTCTAACCCTGGCAACTCTCCTCCTTCTCCCTTCCGGGCCCTGCAACAGGGAGTCGCCCTTACTGCAGGTGCAGCTGCCTTCCACACTGGTCCGGTAGCCCTCCGATACCTGGCTATATCGGGCTCCATCCGGACAGAGCCTTGGGTTCTTTCACCAGCGGCCAGAGCGCTCACGCTGGGGCTAAACCAGCAAAAAGCCTCCACGACTGCTGCTGCCTTTCGACAGCCACTTTATAGGAAAGGACAGGCTTTTCAATCAGAACTCAACCTTTTGACAACAAAAGAAATGGAATAACTCATTTTTAAATTGCAACATCATTACTATGAACGTGGAGAAAAGGCTAATAAGAACTTAGCTCAACAAACCCACAAGCAGGAAGTTCACAGTGCAATACCAGTAATTAGCAACACAGACGAAGACAAAATCATTGATCATAAAAATATAATGCACACATTTAGAGACTACTATAAGTCCTTATATTCTACTTAGTTTAAAGAAGACAAGACACAATTTAATATGTTTTTCGATGCATTACAGATACCACAACAAAATACTCTCAGCACAAAAGAATTGGATAAACCTTTGACACTCTCAGAATTACTAGATGTTATAAACCGACTTCAGAGTGAGAAAGCAACAGGCCCTGATGGCTACCCTGCTGAATTTTATAAAATATTTTCAATTAAGTACTAGGACTTAGCAAGCAGCAGATGGAGGTTGACAAGAGACTGTCTCCTGTGTAGTGGGTTGAGGGGCAAAATAAGCTGTTTGAATGGGTATGCAAGATTTGTTTTTGGACCTTGTTTTGTATGCATTTTAATTTTTAAAGCAATGACGCATTATAAACATAGGGGTTGTGTGTGGACAAAAAAAAATGATAGGCTACAACATGGATAATAACCCAACAAAGATAATAATTATTATAAAACTGGTGAATCATGGAAGACAAGGGCATGGCAAAATAAACTTAAACAATATTTCCATTTTATATGGGGATTGCTATTTTTTCTTGACTAAACTTCTCCAATAGAGATTTCAGCATGACCTTTCCTAATACCAACCTTCCCCATTTATATATATAGTTGTGAATTTTTTAATTCTATGGTTGCTATATGATAGAAATAAAATTTCTCTTTTTCTATTCATTTTAAATAAAAGATGCGGGCAAATCCACACAGTCCTCAGCCACACTTAGAACCGTTCGAGAAGACTAAGAGTTAGATAAGAGTGAGGTCAATAAACAAAATAAACGCCACAACCAAAGTTAAATATGAAGTAACAAAGAAAAAAGTCACAACAAAGTTAGACACTAAATTACTTACCCCAAAACTACTCATGGTGTTGTGCTAATAATGTGGATTAGATTTTTTATAATTGGTGCTTACTAATGTTTCTTAGCTTGGTAATTACATTTTTCTTGATTAATTATCTTCTTTCCTTTTCCTTTTGATTGAACCCGGCCTCTCAATTACTGGGTGTGCTGTCATTAAGGCAGTTAGCTGAAGCGGCCAATGTTTAAAGGTTCTACTGACCCCAACATTGAGTTTTAAGTGGATTTAACATTCCTAACTAAGTTTTGGGTAATTGTTTCCGATAGGAGTCACTAGCTCCCTAGTTGGAATAAGTTCTTTTGCAATTATGGCATTTTAAGTAACCAAAAACTACTTTGTATATAGATATGATATTAAAAGGCCATATCCCTACCATACTGATACGGTGGTAAAAATCACATAAGAGAAAATAACTTAGCTTTCTTTACTGACGATTTCCGCGGTATTACAGACGGGAAGCCATACCAAGACAATTACCAAGGTGGGATCTTGATCGATACAGTCTGCCATTTTTCGTCGCTGCGCTGTAAGGCTTTTCAGGACAGATGATGATATCACCCATCCGTCCGTCGGTTTCAAAGTGTTTGGCTGCTGTCTTTTTATACTGTCTTCTCCACATTCAGGCCCCCACTTACTTAGGCAAATAGTCCATTTCCAATCAAGGAAAGAAGATTTTGTGCTGACTCTTAACAGAGGACAAAATAGTATACACCTGTCTTTGTGCTAACTAGACATTCCTCCAGCTGACTTTGTCTATCTTGTCCTATGCTTGGCCCAGCACTTCTAAATGCTGAGAGCCCTTATGTGCTAACTTTGGCCCGGCCTGTACATGTGAGTGGATTTATAAAATAATTTTTGTACAGAGCACAGTGACATTAAACTTATATTCCTATTACAGTAATATCTTGTAATAATTATACATTCTCTAGCAAAGTAAAACTTAGTTTTGTTCCCAGGTTCAGTCCTGGTATACTACTCCTGCTACAGGTTTTCATTTCAATAAGTGGTTCAGTCGTATTTCTGAATGATCTAATTGTTTAATTAGTCTCTTCCTTCTCTTATTTTTAATTCAGAAATATTTGACAGTGTATTTACAAGCAAATAACATTAAGAAATTTGCATCTTTTGCCATATCTTTAAATGTTAACTTTCTTTTACCGTATTGTTTTCTCTGTGGAGTTTACACCCTTAAATGTATCCAGATACGGGTACAAATGACACTGAATGTTAAAGCAGAGCTGTTGCTTTAATGTTACATTCATTTGTGTACTAATTAGTAATTAAAGGCTTAACTAAGTGGTGCTCAAGTTCAGTCCTGTGGACCACCTTAACTGCAGGTGTTCATTCCAACCACCTTTTGCTTTTAACTGGGCAGCCACCTTTATCACACCATTTGTTATTTCTCAGTTTCTGACTTTTTTATTTCAATCCAAATATTAAAAAATGGGTTTGCCAAATTTTTAAGGTAACATAGCAAGAATTTGTGTATGTGACATGAATTATTGTTCTTTTTCTTGCTTTTCAAGATTTTGCTTTTTATGTTTGGGTCATTTAAGCCTTTTAAATTAATTAGCTCCTAAGTGAATTTTATACTAAAGTATTCTCTGTCGTTTGAACCTGTGTCTGTACAAGTCATCACTCATTGTCAGTATTTGAATAAAATAAGACAGCAAACTCTACAGATAAGGTAAATTAAAAGATAAGACAAAAAATGCAAATATCTTCATTCTATTTACATGTAAATATACTAGCACACATTTCTGAATGCAATAAGAGAAGAAAAAGATTAATTAAAGCATTAGATCATTTAGAAGTACCATTTAGAACCATGAACTATTAGATTGTGAAACTGGTTGTAATGAAAACTCGCCAACTTGGGAGTCCCTGTTGCATATTAAGAAAAGCTAATTATGCTCCCATTTTCCAAAAATGCCTTTTCTATTATGGGATCATTAAGAAAGAAGACAAGCTTCTATTTCTAGTGCATGGAAACGGCAGGATACTTTTAAAGGTACGTTTTAACATAACCCCTGCCACAGTCCCTTAGGTTTAAATCTTCCGCCTGGTCGTTATCTGTAAGGGGTTTGCATATTCTTCCTGTGTCTTCATGGACTGCCCTCTTTAACTACTCCAGATTTCCACTCACATCTCCAAAGACAAGAAGGATAGGTTAGTTGGAGCTCTAAAACAGACCTTGTGTGTGTGCATGTGCGTGTGTGCGTGTAAGCCATATGAAGATCTGACACACAACCAAGGGCTGATTCTCGTCTTGCACCCGGTGCTGCCAGGAGAGACTCCCAACCCCTGTGACTCTGCAACAAATGAAGTGGGATGTCGGAGTGTTATGTTCTGATATTAAAGATTATGTATCCATCCCTTCTTCCATTTTTAAGTATGCTTTTCCAGTATGTACGCCACAGTCTTAGCATCATCAGGCACAGTGGAGGAATGAAGCCTCAACAGAACAGTGGTCCAACACAGAGAAAAGATTGTTAATTTAACAAGAAATACACTTGTAATGCAATGCTATATTGTTCATGACCAATTAGCATTTTAACATCAGCAAAACCAAGGAACTGGCTATTGACTCTTGTCACACCAAAGAGCCTCTATGTCCAGTCCCTATTGAAGGAGTGGATGTAGAGGTGGTCCACTCCTACAAGTACTTGAGGGGTCGACAATAATGACAAGTTGGACTGGTGTTGCAAAACAAAGGAACTATATAACAAAGGGCAAAGGAGGCTCGTTTTACTTAGGACACTGTGTTCCTTTAATGTGGGAAGTGACATCTTAAACATCTTTATAATTCTGTGACTGCGGTGTGATGGGCTGGTAACATCTCTTCAAGAGAGGCCCACCAGAACAACAAGCTCATTAAAAGGGCAGGCTCAGTTATAGTATTCACACTGGACCCCCTGGAGATAGCAGTGAAGGAGAAAATTAAAACAAAACTGAGTGTCATTATGAAAAATGCTGCACATCCTCTCTCTGACACAACGACACTGAGGATTTTCAGCCAATGAATCATTTCAGCAAAAGTTCCTCAAGAAATGCTACTGGGGCTCCTCTTTATCAACAGAGATACATCTGCATAAAGCCTCACTGTGACTGTAGCTGCCATGTCAGAAGTTGTCTTTCTTTTAAAATTTCTTGCTTTATAGTCATTCTGGTGTTTGTTCAGACCAACGTGTGTGTGTACATTTGTTTGTTTTCTTGTTTATCTACCTATTTATGTATTTATTTATTTAAAAAGCTTCTGTAAAAAGCCAAATTTCTCCCTGGGGACAAATAAAGATGTATCTATCTATCTATCTATCTATCTATCTATCTATCTATCTATCTATCTATCTATCTATCTATCTATCTATCTATCTATCTATCTATCGTGGTGTATGGCCGGCCGTTCATCCAGGCCAATACCCCCAAGCCGCGGGGTGGAACCCTCCCTGCAGTATGGAGGTCCCCTGAAGACCAGCAGAGCATCATGGACATTGGAGTTTTTATACACAGCCCTGCTGGATACCATGGGGGCCACTAGGAGACGCTGCAGGGAGGAACGATGGTTATTTGCCTTACGCCCCGGAAGTATGTCCGAGTCACATGGAGAAGGGGAATGACGTGCTTCCGGGGTGAAGAAAGGGACTTGTTATCTGACCCAGAAGTGATAGGAGATCACATGGACTGGGGATTGGAACACTTCCAGGTCAGGGAATATAAAAGGACTCCCAGATGGTGAGCTGAGCTGGGTGGAAGGGTGGCAACGCGTCTGGGAGTGGTGGATTGGTTAATTGTGATTATTATTGTGTATTTATGAGTATAGTGGGGTGGAGAGTGCTTTGGGCACTGTGCTGTATGAATAAAGTCTACTTTTGGACTTTTATCTGGTGTCTGGAGTCTTGGACAGGGGTTCAAGGGAGCGATAGCGCCCCCTATCTATCATAGTAACATATTAATATATATTATGGTTAATATTGCTCAAAAATACAAGGTGGTTCAGATCTAATTATGCAGATCCAGATCGTCTGGATGACTTTGATTTATGCGGGGACGATTCCAGTTCAGCGCTAAGACAATTCTTCATGTCGTCAGTTCTCACACTTCTCGATGGTCTGGGATTTTTCGGGTCATTTTCAAAGTAATAAACTTAATAAGTTATAGCATAATAAAAATTGCATAATTAGATCTGGACCACCCTATATTTCAAAAAACATAGACATGGATCACGGATGAGAGTAAGACATCTGTGAATATCAGCCATTGACAGTGGCTCTACCACTCACCTCTGAATGCTGTTAAGACTGAAGAAGAAGCTGAAGAAGAAGAATTGAAGAAGAAAGGCCCAGAGAATGGAAAGAATGAGTCCTGTTCTACAAGAGTGGGACAAGGGATCATAGAAAACGTTATTAGGTTTATATACGATGGGAAAAATGGACAATTAAAAAAGAAAGAATCCTCAGAAATGTTGCATGACATACAAATAGAAGTTAACTTAAATACTACACCATAAACACAAGGTGGAGGTGTAGAGTAAATTCGTCTGTGCCATGCAATCAAAGTTGAATTGACAAATCATTAATAATTCTTTATTTTACAAAACCAGGCTTACCTCAGATTATTTTTATCAAATGGCTAAAGATTATCATTATTACTAGCAACGACTCCCACTGCAAATTAAAAGATCTTTGATTGTATTTAATGTTGTGAACAGAATAATGGTAATAACAGACCTAATCAGTCATTCAGCTTTGCTTCCTTTAATTTAATAAAAGTACCCACCTTGTTACGATGAAGAGACAAAGGTCCAAACCAAACAAAAAACATTTTGTTTTGACCTGCCATATGAGTAACATTTGTCCCCAGTTATATTCCTTTGTCTCTTAAATGATATTGTAATGTGTATGCTGGCATCTCAAAAATCACTGTTTAATGCTGGATGGAGAAAAGGCAAACCTATAGAGTACAAAGAAAAGTTTTCTCTCAATGTGTTGATGTGACAATAACGGTCCTATAAACCTGTAATACGATTAATAAATTATCATACTGTAAAAATTCCAAAAGTAAACAGCATGCAAATAATGAGCTGGTTCTTCATCTCACTTTCTGGGAACCCCGCATGGCTGCAGGTTTTTGTTCCCACCAGTCTAACAGTCACTGCATCATTTCCCTCAAATTAATCTCATTTGATTTGCTGGCCTTTTTGTGTTCTTTTACTCTGCAATCATAAAAACAAAACAGGGAGATTTTTACATCTATACAACATTTAGAAATGTGTGTCTTTTTACTGTTGCTTTAAATGTCTACATCGTTTTTTTTTCTATTAATTTGCCTTTTTTCTCTCCGCAGTTTGGTTCCTTAAATGTATCCTAATAATAACAATTAACAAGGAGCAGAGCAGAAACCCAAACTAATGACACTGAATGCTGAAAAGTGCCAACTACTTCATTATAGCTAGTAAATAAATAGTAACTGAATAGAACAGAACACTTGGAACAGCTAAATGAAAATCATAATGGTGATGAAAATCTTAAAAGCCAACTTAAAAAAACCAAACATATCCAAGGTAAAGCACATTAATGCATGGTACATTCAACGAAAACGGTTAAAACTGAATTTTCTAATTTCTGCATTACCAAAAAACTGCTGAATAACAACTTCCTTAAAAACAAGAACTTGTTTGGAACAGAAACCTGCAGCCACATGGGGTCCTCAGAGCGAAGATTCAGAACCAGCACTTTACAATTCCCGGACTGGCCACTAGATGGTGCCATTGCAGTGCCAGTGCACTATTAAGGCCCAACTCCTAAGGAACTTGACGGGGTCTTCTAATGGTGCGTGAAGATTTTTCACTAAATATTAGCTGTTTTTGTGTTGTTTTAAGGCTAAGTGTTGCTTCAGTCTTTCTCACTGTATTTGCAGTAACACTTACTACGCACATGGAGCAGACCTTTTGCTGACAGCATCTAACTCTGGTCAGTTACTGTAAGCCACACTTGCCTGGATGTTCCCTTTCTTCTTTGAAATTCTTTTTTGATCTCGACTTCTCATCTTTGCCCTTTTGTCTTTCTGGTTATGATCACCTACACTTTCACTGTGATTCAGGATCTTGTTTTCCATCTCCTGGTCCATTTCACTCTCAGTGTTCCTTATTGCCGCAGTCTCATTACATCTTTATACATTAATTGAAAAATGTTATCTTTAGTATTTAGTGTGTCTCTTATCATCTTCTGTAAGCTGTTTAATAGGATCAGACCTTCTATAACATATCAGCTTTGAAACAAAGGAAATAAAATTCTAAAACACAATCATAAGGTCTACAAGTTACCCAGGAAGAGATTCCCATGAATTTTGGATTCATATTTATGTTCTTGGCCAGGTTGTGTGGTATTGTGGTGACAGCAGTTGTCTTAAACCAGAAGGTAACTTTGTCAATCCCCACCTCAGCTTTTCTGTGTGACCCAAAGACGGCCGCAGTTTGTGGCTGATTTAAAAAAAATATATATATAATGCCTGAATTGTATCCTGACTTTATAAGCTGTCTTAGGTAAAGGGATCTGCTGGGTAAACATATCACAGGTATGCCCTGAAAACACTGTTTTGATTATTTCATATGATTTCTATATATTTGTAGGAACTGAATTCATAAATGAAATCCATTTCTCTCCATCAGGTAATATTTTTTCATGAAATAAAGTTTAAGCTGTTATAGCTTTTTATAATTTTCCTGTTATAATTCATTTAATTTCACTGTTTTATTAATGATAATTTCATCCATCCATTTTCCACCCCACTATATCCTATCACATCTGCTGTAGCCAATCCCAGCCATCACCAGGCACACACACATACACCAAGCACACACTAGGGACAATTTAGGATCATCAATGCACCTAATCTACATGTCTTTGGACTGTGGGAGGAAACTCACGCAAGCATGGGGAGAACATGCAAACTCCACACAGGGAGGACCTGGGAAGCAAACCCAGGTCTCCTTACTGAGAGGCAGTAGTGCTACCACTGCGTCACTGTGCCATCTTAATGATAATTTATTTGAGTTTGAGTTTAATATTTTCTAATAATAAACTCTATCTTTAAAGAAATCATATTTCATTTTAAAATATGGTCAGAATGCAGCTGGAATTGAATGATGAAACGTAGCTGCAGAGAGCAGTGATTGACGTCCTTAGAGCCCCATGTTTTCTTTGTGAGTGAGACAGCAGAGCCAAGAATTGACATTGGCAAGCAAGAAACAAAGCCACAGCTTGGTACCAAAAACATCATCAGACCTGGCTTGGTGGATGCAGAGGTGCTGCTACCACCATTTCATATTACGCTTGGTGTAATGAAGCACTTTGTCAAAGCCCTATCAAAAGGAGGAGCCCACCTGATGTGTTTATGGCGAATGTTTCAGGGTTTGACTGAAGCAAAATTGAAAGAGGGCCCTTTCAAAGGAACTAAAATTAGAAAACTGATTCCTGATGCAGAATCTGATGGTGTGGTGAATGGCCTGCAACGAGAGGCCCAGTATCACTCAAAGTCTTCTCAAACAAAACTGTGAAAAAAGTGTATTGGTGAAGTTTAAGGATTGGTTCACAACATAATTCTCAAAGTTCACTTGTTGGATTTGCCTTTGGAATTGTTCCCCGAAAATCTTGGAGCAGTTAAGTGAGGAGCAGGGAGAAAGATTCCATCAGGATATCAAGGATGTGCAAAGAAGGTACCAGGGACGGTGCGATGCCAGTCTTTTGGCAGACTATTGCTGGGTGATTTCATAGGGACGCGCCAGAAAAAGGGTACACTTGACAGACCAAAAAAACAAAGTTGTGGATCAAGACTATTAAGAAGTGACAAAAAGTAGAGAAGCTAAATCTACAGTAAGCCAATGAATATCCATCCATTCATTTGCTAACCCGCTGAATCCGAATACAGGGTCACGGGGATCTGCTGGAGCCAATCCCAGCCAACGAACCAATCCTGGGCAGGGTGCCAACCCACCGCAGGACACACACAAACACACCAAGCACACACCTTAGGGCCAATTTAGAATCGCCAATCCACCTAACCGGCATGTCTTTGGAATGTGGGAGGAAACCGGCGCGCCCGGAGGAAACCCACGCAGGGAGGACCCGGGAAGCGAACCCGGGTCTCCTAACTGCGAGGCAGCAGCGCTACCACTGCGCCACCGTGCCGCCCGCCAATGAATATGTATTGTTGTTTTCTTTACAGATATGTTTAAAAATATTAGACTAAATATTTTCATGTTAAGCTGATTTAGAACAATATCGTACACATGAATAAACTGTGTGATTTGTAAAATTTTAGTAAATTTCATTTTAATTTTGTACTTAAATGTAATGTGATAGAAACATTCTAATTTATTGTGTTTTAATAATAATAATAATAATAATGTGTTAATGAATGTAAATAACAATAAGTATTCATAATAAAGACAATATTTTATGAGCTCATCTACGATTTGAAGGTGATGACAATTCCTCACCCGGATCTTGCAAATAAGATGCTGGCTTTACATGGCAGCCACGGACCCGTCTCAGAGACAGACTTTGATTGACTATAGAAGTCAGATATGGAGGCCAGAACATGAGTATCTGTGGTTGTTTGGATGTATCCCTATTTGAAATCAATGAAGCTTGAAAATTAAATGAGGTTTTAATAGCTTAATTTTGTTCCTGCTTTAACCCTACATCATTGTTTCATTAAATTAAACAATGAAGTACAAAGCAATGCTGAGGCCTGAATAGCAGAAAAAGCACTAAAATAGACTCAAAGTGCATTATTCACTTCCTCATGAGCTTCAAAAAATAGGAAGAGCACAGACATTTACTGTACATAACTGTATACATGCACAGCATCACTTAAGCCCAGCTTTGTACAGGTAATCAGTTACGGGTCAAAATGGAAACTCTTTATTCCATGATATTGTAATTGTCATGGACCAGACTTGACAGAGGCATGCTGTGGATTGTCAGAAAGGAAGGGAAGTTGGTCATAAATGGAGTCCAGGAAGGAAGGGCTGAAAAGATGGCACTTGCCTGTGAGACAGAAGCACATAGGATGCACTTTTCTGCCACTTAAGTCCATTGACCTTGGTGCAGGGTTCTCAGGAGATCTTGATCTTGGCATGGATTGGCTTAAGGTGGGGGGGACTAAGAGGCACATATTACCTCAAACTTCATGTGAATAGTGGGAGACTCTGGAATGGTGTAGCTTCTGGCAAAGCTTCTGAAAAACTAACAGTCCTTCTAAAGGCTACCTTTCACCAGTGTCATCTGAATGCTAATGCATTCCTCTGTCTTTCAATCTCCCATCTCTCCCTGGATAGTTACAATATGCTTTTAGTCCAATTGGCCATCTAATCATAAAGCCCTCCTCTTGTTGCCCCATTTTGGTGCCATTTTCTGCCATTTCGAATCAATTTAGCACAAATTCAACATTATATCTACTCCATTGCCTGTTTCACCTGGAGTTCTTCTTTCAGAATATTTATATTTACCAAATGAATGATGCCATGCACAAAAAATATAACACAATATATGCCTAATCCTACAACACATTTTTCAAAAAAATGCCCCCTGAAAACCTGAAATGAAAATGTAATATGATGGAGAAAATGGTCTTGAAATGTCAAAAAGTAATATAGAGTAAAACCTGCATAATCAATTGCTTTGGAGATTTCTTAAAACTTAGTATTTCTTGTCTTGTCTTTTCTGTGTTCAAAATTCATTTTTCATATACGGATTAATTAAAACAGAAAGATAAGGCATACTAGATAATAAGATGGCAGCATCAGTCCCAGTGAGGCATTATGCAGGCATATTGCTGCTGGTGTTAAAGAGCCCCAGTAGCATTTATGACACACTTCTCCTAAATAATTCTTTGGCTGTAAGTATTCCGTGTTAGTATGTAAGAGAGAAGATGTGCAGCATTCTTCATAATGGCACTGAGTTTTGTTTTAATTTTCTTCTTTGCTACAACCTCCAGTGGGCCAAGAGTGTGTCCTATAACGAGATTGCCCTCTTAATCAGATTGTTGATTCGGTGGGCCTCTCTTGAAGTGGTGTTACCAGCCCAGCACACTGCAGTGTAGAAAATAACACCGGTCATCACAGAGTTGTAGAAGATGTGAAAGATGACACGTCCCACATTAAAGAAATGAAGTCTCCTATAGAAAAATAGCCTGCTCTGCCCCTTCTTATATAGTTCCTCTGTGTTCCAAGCCACCTCTACATCCATTCCTTGAATTATGACCAGACAAAGTCAATACTCAGTTCCTTGGTTTTGGTGATGTTAAGATGCAGACAATTCTCTTTCTACAAGGAAACAAACTTTTCCACCTGACTCCTATGCTCTGTCTTATCCCCTTATTCAATATACCCCATAAATGCAGAATCATCTGAGAATTTCTGCAAGTGACATCATGTGGGCCCTCATGTATAAATGGTGTGTATGCACAAAAATGTTGCGTATGCCCGTTTCCACGCTCACATTGTGATATATAAAAACTAAACTTGGAGTAAAGCCATGCACATTCTCATGGCAGCTCCCCATTTGCATATGCACGTTTCTGTTTGGTTTTGCAAACTGGTGGCACCCAACGTCAAAGCTGTTCTGCTGTTCCTGTGCAGTTTCCCTTTCTTTTTTAGATTCACATCCATGATGCAGCTTTATCAAATAAACTGAAATTAATGACATATCGTTTATAAATTTAAGATACCTGATTGTAATCAATCTGTAACCATATAATGGTGCACAGAATGGCCAAACTATTACAAATACCATAGCTGTTTTAGCATTGTTACTCTCAGTGTACCACTCAGAGTATCTTAATCTACTGTATCTGAGTGTGGAATCATAGCTGGACAGCACCTGATCAGAAAGCTCTATGGCAGGTCGTGTCGAGAGCGCAGAGGATTATTGAGATACAGCATCTAGCCCTGGAGAACATATACAGCAAACGCTGCCTCATGAAAGCTACCAGCATCTGCATGGATTCCACTCAGTCTATTTGAACTTCACCCATCCAGCAAACACTTCGGTGCCTTTTCTGCATGAACCTTGAGGCTCAGAAACAGAAATGTAAGGGGCTATTTATATTGATTTGCATATTCAAAAGGATGCAATTCTTGGAGGAGTTGGGGTGGGGCAGTAGGTGTGTATATATGCATTACATTTCACTCAGACCGGGATTTATGGATTTCCACTTTTGTCCGTACGCCATGTTTTAGTGTGAATTATACACACGCCGTTATAAATGAGGCCCCTGGTTTTATATTTGTAGTAGGAGATGTACAGACTGAAAAGAAAAGGAGACAGGACTGTTCTTTGTGGTGTTTTAGTGTTGCTCACATCTGTAACAGAGATAAAATCCTTGAGTCTAACAAACTGCGGTCTGCCCAACAGATCGTCCATTATCTAGGACCCCGTAGGCTCATTCACCTGAATATCTCTGGGTTTACCCCTTAACAGAGACAGCTGGTTGGTATTGAAGGCACTGGAAAAATAATAAAACATACTCCTCACATTGTTGCCAGCTTTGTCCAGGTAAAAATAAGCCCTATGGAGGAGATAGGTAATTGCATCCCTAACATCCTATATTTGTCCTATAGGCAAACTGCAGTGGGTCCAGGTTGTCTACCACAAGTTGACTCATGTAGTCCAGGGACATGTCTCTCAAAGGTCTTTATGATGTTGAGATGTAAGTTCCACTGGTCTGTACTCATTACGTGGAGAGGCGCCTTAGGAACAGGAACAATGCAGGATGTTTTCCACAGAGGTGGCACCTTCTGAAGCCTTAGGGACAAACTGAACAGGTGACAGAGGACACTACAAAATTCATCAGCACAGGCCTTAAGAACTCGAGGACTGACTCCATCTGGTCCCACAGATTTTCCAGTGTGTAGCTTCCTCAGGTGTCTCCTTACTTTGTCCTCAGTTATGGGCAGTCCACACCAATGGGCAGAGGTGGACTTTTCACTGTTTATTCCAGCTGAATATAGTAGGATTTGTTGATGTAGTAGGGATGGTGTGGGTAGACTGGTCATTGGAAGAAGGTGACAGTGGGAGAGAAAATCTATTAGCACATAAGTCATCTGTGATGCCAGGATGAGATTGACAAACATCAAGGCTTAGTGACCTGTGTCAACCATGGTTTGTTTATTTTAAAGGCAAAGTAGCTTTGACAGATGTGATGGTGGTATAAACGATGGCTGACTTTCTTCTAAGGTAACTGGCTAAACAATCTGCTTTTCATATGGCCTGTGCTATTCATTGTAATACCTAATAGTGTCACTACATGTGCCAGGTGATAGTGGGTACCCACTCAGATGCTAGTGCCTTACAACTTTCCGACCACAAGAGCGTAGAGAAGTGGCACTATAATGCCGTGTATGCTCTTGGTGCACCCAGTTGCAGACCACACTATCATGTGTCAGGAGGGAGGATGCTCTACCAGCCATTCAAGTTCTGCTGTGTCAGGATTGCAAATGTACAAGGTTCATTAGAATTGTCAATGTACGGTTGTTTCTGTGTAGCAACTGTGCGTAGTTTCAGGTGTGTTCACCAGGGCCAGATTATGATGTTTAGAGGCCATAATCACTTTAAAGATTTTGATGGCCCCATATGTATCTGAGCACTGCATCCGTCAGTAATAAGAGGAATCTCTGTGTGCAAATTCAAAATACATCAGGTCAGGTCAAGTGAGATTGGGCAGCATGCACTGGTACAGTGCGTTGCCACACCCAAGACACCAGGAAACAGCTTGGGATCCTGGTTGGCACCTCCCCCTCCCCCCCAGCAGACACTTGGTCCAGTCCCACCCTCCGGAAATGACCCTCTATCTGCCGCAGCCAGGTGATGCGTGGGCGTCCCCTTGGCCTGGTCCAGCCACTCGGGTCCTCAACAATGAGGATCCTGCGAGCCAGATTATCCTTGGGTAATCATGCCACATTCCTCTAATGCCGTAACTGATGCTCCCTTACAATTCAGGGACTCCATGAGCAACCGCTCATTTGACACAAAGTCAAACCTGCGGTACCCAGGGATTCTCCGAAGAGACACACTACCAAAGGAGTCCAGTCTCCATCTCAGGTCACTGGATAGTGTCCATGCCTTGCAACAAACATATAACAAAACACATGGCATTAAAATATTTATTTTGTTTCCATATAGAAGTATTGTACAAAATTGCAATTTTTTCAAATTATCGGACACAATGCACATGATAATGGTGTACTATGTATTATCATACATGACATAAAATTCTCATACGATAATACTGTATGTTTGGCAATGCTGTGCTTCACTTACCTCTGAACGGGATGGCTAACATGAGCAAGACTAGAAAAATCACATGAGCCTCAGTAGACCTTGTGACAGTTACCAGCTTCTAATTTTATTGTATTCACGGGATTTATATATATCATTAACTTCTATTATTACTATTGTATTATTATTGTATATATATGTATGTAACCTTTTCATTTAATATATGAGCCCCTTGTTGTGGAACCTGGTCCAACTGCACCATTTGAAGTTTTGCACCATATGGTTCATGGTAAATCCAGCAACTGAAAATTTCTGCGGTGCCCCTCTTACCTTGATGCCCTAAGCATGTGCTTATTTTACTTAATGTTTACTCCAGCCATGGTGTTTACATATGCACATTTACAAGATTATTGTGATTTATAAAGGTAAATTGCATATTAATGTGTTGATGCCAAGTTTTATAAAGTAACAGTATCCCATTAATAGCTGCCATTCTTACATCACTTGAGTTGGACTCCACTGTCTATGAAGGCTACTGAAGCAACACAAGCCTATTTGGGCTACATTTTTAATTACATGACACTGTAAAATGCTGTTAAAAAGAAGATATTTAATGTGGTCAACTCATTCATGTAATTACATATACAGTTAGGTCCATAAATATTTGGACAGACAACTTTTTTCTAATTTTGGTTCTGTACATTACCACAATGAATTTTAAATGAAACAACTCAGATGCAGTTGAAGTGCAGACTTTCAGCTTTAATTCAGTGGGTTGAACAAAAAGATTGCATAAAAATGTGAGGCAACTAAAGCATTTTTTAACACAATCCTTTTAATTCAGGGGCTCAAAAGTAATTGGACAAATTAAATAACTGGAAATAAAATGTTCATTTCTAATACTTGGTGGAAAACCCTTTGCTGGCAATGACAGCCTGAAGTCTTGAACTCATGGACATCACCAGATGCTGGGTTTCCTCCTTTTTAATGCTCTGCCAGGCCTTTACTGCAGCGGCTTTCAGTTGCTGTTTGTTTGTGGGCCTTTCTGTCCGAAGTTTAGTCTTCAACAAGTGAAATGCATGCTCAATTGGGTTAAGATCAGGTGACTGACTTGGCCATTCAAGAATTTTCCACTTCATTGCTTTAATAAACTCCTGGGTTGCTTTGGCTGTTTGTTTTGGGTCATCGTCCATCTGTATCATGAAACACCGGCCAATCAATTTGACTGCATTTAGCTGGATTTGAGCAGACAGTATGTCTCTGAACACCTCAGAATTCATTTGGCTGCTTCTGTCCTGTGTCACATCATCAATAAACACTTGTGTCCCAGTGCCACTGGCAGCCATGCACGCCCAAGCCATCACACTGCCTCCAACGTGTTTTACAGATAATGTGGTATGCTTTGGATGATGAGCTGTTCCACGCCTTCTCCATACTTTTTTCTTGCCATCATTCTGGTAGAGGTTGATCTTGGTTTCATCTGTCCAAAGAATGTTTTTCCAGAACTGTGCTGGCTTTTTTAGATGTTCTTTAGCAAAGTCCAATCTAGCCTTTCTATTCTTGAGGCTTATGAGTGGCTTGCACCTTGCAGTGCACCCTCTGTATTTACTTTCATGCAGTCTTCTCTTTATGGTAGACTTGGATATCGATACACCTACCCCTGGAGAGTGTTGTTCACTTGGTTGGCTGTTGTGAAGGGGTTTCTCTTCACCATGGAAATGATTCTGCAATCATCCACCACTGTTGTCTTCCGTGAACGTCCAGGTCTTTTTGCGTTACTGAGTTCACCAGTGCTTGCTTTCTTTCTCAGGATGTACCAAACTGTAGATTTTGCCACTCGTAATATTGTAGCAATTTCTCGGTTGGGTTTTTTCTGTTTTTGCAGCTTAAGGATGGCTTCTTTCACCTGCATGGAGAGCTCCTTTGACCGGATGTTGCCTGTTCACAGTAAAATCTTCCACATGCAAGCACCACACCTCAGATCAACTCCAGGCCTTTTATCTGCTTAATTGATAATGACATAACGACGGACTTGACCACACCTGCCCATGAAATAGCCTTTGAGTCATTTGTCCAATTACTTTTGAGCCCCTGAAATGAAGGGATTGTGTTAAAAAAAATGCTTTAGTTGCCTCACATTTTTATTCAATCTTTTTGTTCAACCTACTGAATTAAAACTGAAAGTCTGCACTTTAACTGCATCTGAGTTGTTTCATTTAAAATTCATTGTGGTAATGTACAGAACCAAAATTAGAAAAAAAGTTGTCTGTGTCCAAATATTTATGGACCACACTATATTATGTGAAAGTGACTTATTGGTATAAAAATATTCAATAAACAAAAATGTGATAAGTAACTCTTTAATGAAGTAACTCAAAACTCTAAATTGCTCCAACTTTCATATCAGTTAACTAAATCCCCAAGAATGTTACGCCATGTGGACATCTAACTTGTTAATCTTGCATTTGCTGTCTTGCTCCTCGGCCCCCTTTCACTGATCATTTTCTTACATTTAGCTGCATATTGTTCTGTAAAGTGCCCGGCACTTTCATATCAAGTAAAGACTGATTGACTGTCACTCTGCAGCTCTCTTCAGGTCCACTTTTAGCAATGCTATGAATGGTACAGATGTTTAACATTAAGAGGAAATACATACAGCTCTCTTATGACTAGTTAAATTTAGAAGTTCAGCAACTATTAAATTGTATTGTAGATTCATTTATTATTTCCTCACGTCACCTGAGTGTTCTTTGGCATTTTGTTCTGTTATGAATCAGCAAGTGAGATTCATTGAGTATTGTGATCGTAATTGTTCTGCCAAAAGCCCAAATGGCCTACTTCCTCTGAGTCACAGGTTACGCATCCCTCTGCATCCTTTTCCTGTTGCCGCCAAGTTGTGAGGTTAATGGACTGGTTCTGCTGCCTTTGTTTCACATTATGGGCCTAAAACCCATCCCAGTAAAATGACAGGTCAAGTGGCCCCGTGGGACAACCCTATTACTCAGCTCTGTGAGTCAACATTTGGGGCACATCCGCTTATTAAGACCCCAAACGGACTTCCATGTTGTCCAAATGAGGTTGTGAAGGAACTAAACCTGCTCCTTTTGGTTAATTATTTGAGCTGGCCCAAATTCGTAAAAGTGTGTTGTTCTTTTTACAATAATCCATCTTACTATTCTGTTGATGTTTTCATCTTATGCAGGAAACCTTGTTAAAGATAAGGACATTTTATGCACCGTGATCTAAATGTCTCAAGGAGCAATTTCAAAAATTAAATGTGGCTGAGAAGCAGAAGTGTGCTCCTTTGACGTCTGACCGCAGTATGATAAGTGGTACAAAAGGATGATTTTACAAATAAACCACGTAACCACGTGGAAAATATACAACCTTTTTTCACTGGCCTATGTCATGGAATTTTCTTTTAAATGACAGCTGAGATCCCAACGGGGGTGCTTTCGATGGACATCCTTTATTACACCGGGGGCTGTGCTATGTGAACACCTCAGTTCAATATGCTAGGATAGCATGAGTTTATGAAGGGCTAAAATAATCTGAATAACATCTAGAAAAGTCACAATTTACACCAATCAACATGAAGAGAAGAGTATAGCCCATAATGCACCATGTTTTATAAAGATAAGATATCAAAATATCTGGGCAGATTGAAGATTTTGGGGAAACATCTCATTAGATATGAACTTCTTATATATAAATACTACAGTTAATAATAAAAATGTGAATTGTCATGTGATCTCATCATCTTCATGGTGAGTGTGCTAGAAATCCAGTAGATCGGTACAAGTCTTGGTTACACAGAAACATGCACATATAGGTAAACAGGAAAATCCCCTGGCCATTTATTATGGTGGGCAGATTACCAGGACATTGCCTATACCTTTAAATGTGTTCTGGGGATCAAATTTATAGGGACAGCCCCTCCGCATAGAGGGGCTTCTAAGGTGACCCAGAGAGCAATTGTGATGCTGAATACGGCTGTTCAGATCTCCACTAGAATTTGGAGATGAGGATGGGTAAGGATTCAATAGAGACAGGCCACAATTAGGATGGGTGTACAGGGGGTGAAAGGGAGTTTTTGAGTTACTTTGTGGTGGGCACATGGAAGATCCCATCCATCCCATATATCTGACTTTCAGGCTAAGGAATTTCCTTTGAATTGTGTTTGCTCCTTAGTGTTATGTTTACCCTCAGAAAAATCAGCCAAAAAGGCTGAATGTTTTCAAGAATAAAAAATGTTATTAAGTGTAACATAAATATATAAATACCAAAACATCCACATAAATACAATAGGAAATGTATGTTTAGTGTCCATTGCTGTTCTGGGGCAGGTTTAGTTCACTCCCATTGTGTGATATGTTTTGACACAGTCCCCAGTGCTCAGCCTGACGTCACAATCAGGACATTAGAAGCTTGTTTCTTTGTCCACTTTTCTTATAATATATTTTCTGTTGCTGTCACATGACAGGGTAGAATGTCAGAGCCTGATCCACATGATGGACGCTGCCCCTTGTGTTATTGTAGACAGTGACTTCCACATTTCCCTGACACACACATTGACACTGCTTAAGAGGTTTCTTGTCCTTTCACTTGATCACAATCAACATGCCTTTTTGCCACATAGACAGTGCACCCCACTGCAGCATTATGTGACTGAAGTTACCAGGAATATCATGGTGGTTTGGTCATACGGTGCTGTATGCATCATTTCCACAATCTGTGTCAACGTCTGATGACCAAGTCACATTGTCATCACTATTGCTTGATTGAACTAATGGTTCAGTTTCAGTCTGTTCTAAAACTCTTGTTTACAAGCCATTGTGTTTTAGTTGGAGACTCCACCCCACTCATGAATTTTGATAGAACACACAGAAATATTCATGACTTTTTGCAGCATCATGCTATTTCATCCACTAGGTGGCAGCAGAATACCGTCATTCGTGTGCTGTTCTTTACACTATAAAGCAGATCATTAATCGTCACCCCAAGTCTGACACGTGGGTAACCGTACTTGCATAGAAATCGGAGTCCAAGTCACATTCTGCAGTTAACACCAAGGAAGCTAATGTCTCCTCCTCCTCCTTGCCTGATTCCTACTTCTGTTCCAGAGTCATAACTTCCCTGGCATTTATCCTTCTATCCTCTGCTGCCTGCAGTGTTTGGGACTTCTTCACACAAAACCAAAACTTTTCACAGAATAATAAACACTGACAGACTCAGAGAATCAAACCTGTTTAGTCTTCAGCCGAGGAGACCACTTGGGGACCTAATCGAGTCGAATTGTTTTAAAAGTGAATCACATACTTGAGGACAGCAGTGGAATTCAAGTGGAGGTGCATTTAGGACTGAAGCCAGAAAGTGTTTTATGTAGAGTTGTGGGAATCTGAAACAAACTGCTGCGAGATGTACTTGAAGCAGAAACCTTAACACCCTTCAAGAAGTATCAGGATGAGATATTCGGGTAGCTTAGCTATTAGCTAAACAAACAAGGTTGATGGACTGAATGATCTCCTTTCATTTGTCAAATTTCTTATGTTCTTCTTAAGTAAGTAACCCTATCAGCAACTGTTTAGTGAGCCAACCTGTTGTTCACATGCAAAAGGTGAATGCATATCAAAGAGATCAAATATTGATAACTGTTTTAAAATAACACTCCAAGTACAAAAGAAAAGAGAATGAACATGGGGGCTAGTAAAGGTGATTGAAGATCTGAAGGGCATTACAAAGACAAAATGTCCCATGTTTCTTGCAGGACAGTCATAGTGTTTCCCCTTGGAGAATTGGCGCCAACAGCCCTAGCGCCGCAATATCAATTAAAGCTGTAGCGAACCACCCCATGACACTTTGTCACATATACAATGTTAGTAACGGGCCTACATGACCCAAAAGGCAGCAAGACATGACACAAAGTATAAGAAACTATGCTGTAAGGTGTCCGCAAGCATGAAATGGACTTCAGTAGGTGTGTTTAGGTAATGCACAGACTGAACTAAAGTGGTATTAATTTTCTTTTCATGTTTTCTTAGCTCTTCTTTCATTAATTTACACAGGTTCTTAAACTAGTGTGCTTGAGAGTTGTATTTTACTTTGACATTTTAGACTCCCTTGCTCATCTTCCACCCAACTCTTGGACATTTGCATCATGCAAGTTCTTCCTGGCTGCCATCTTAATGTAATATAAACTGGAGGTCAGTCCATTTTCTTGTGTATTCCACTTTAAGTATTTATATCCTTTTGTCTGGATCCTAAGCTGAGTGCAAAGTTGGACTATCTCTGGACTGTTCACAGGGCAAAACAGAGTCACCCACATTTTAAAGACTAATTAGAGTCACATCTTTTAGTTTATCTAATCTAATCTAATGAAACTATGAGGTCACTGCTCTGAATTAATCAAAAACTAATCTGTCATTTAAAACAAAAAGCAAAGGCATTCTGCTCAAACTTGATAGTTATGTCTTCTTAGGCATAAATGGCCAAGCTGGTTACCTCTCACTCATTAAAGAATAATGTTTGATCATGCAAAAGCCCTTTCAAGTATTAAATCGGTTGTCAACAAAACCAATCCTCTACTTTTGTAGACAGGAGCAAAGACTCAGTACTGCTCTGGCTTTAAAGGGCTTGTCTGAGTCTAAGGCTGTTCAGACCCCAGATTGTAATCTGCATTTGGACCGTCATCCTGACATGGCTGATCCAAAGCCTTTCCACTTATCCACTGATGACCTCCTTAGCTGTATGCTTTGGACTACCATCTGATGCATGCTAAGGCACCAGTCAATACAAATGAAAGCACTTTATTGTGCACAGATAGACAAAATGCTCCAGTAAACATCTGAATTGATCCGTTGGTCATCAATAAAGGCGCGTTATCTGATTTCAAAGGCTGACACCACTTTCAGATTGGCTTAATTGTCTTTACTGGTGAAATCAGTGTTAATGGCAGAAGCAGGATGTATTCTTAGTTAATTGCAGAGGCCATAGAGAGGAATACTTCCAAGTTATAAACTTCAGATGGGATTTTTTAGTAACGAGTCCATTTAAATTTGCATTACTGCCTGTGGCTTTCACAGAAAACAAATTGCAGATGTTCTGTCAGGCCATAGTCCTGCTGACCTCAAAGACCTTGGGAGATGGCTGATTGAGACAGCTTCTGGTACATTGACGGGCAAAAAAGGACATTTTAATGCTTGAGTTTCAACTGAATTATTCACGGCGTGGTCAGTGCAATTTACTGTTTATGTGTGCATTTGCAAAGTGAAGTACTGAAAGAACATGTAACGTATCTGTTTGGGGGGTATGCACAGCATTGAAGGACCACTGCTTAGAAGGGTATAATTCGGTTATATTCCTTGCTAATCAAGGCATCAGGAAGAAGGCATCAGCATTTACAGTACTTTTAAAATTCTGTTTCACCTTTGTGATAATAACAAGATCTCTTTGTACCTTGCATCCCCACCTTATGTTTATTCCAGCAATGCTTAAGAAACATGAAACTGATAACAATTTTGTAAAAGAAAAAAAGTAAAAACAAGTGTGGATCACATGCGTCACAAAGTGTATTTTTGAAAGATTCCTAAAGCTTTAAAACTCTTCCTTCACTCTTCATTTTGCTATTTATGTTCTCATCACAAAGAGAAATCCTCGTTTTTTTTTTCCCTGTGAGTATAACCTGACATTCCATTCTCTTGTTATTCTCTAAACTCCAGTACAGAGTCTTCCCCAATGTTTTAAATATCATTCTTCTTCAGTTTATTGCCCAACGTTATGCCTTGCAATTGAATTTCTGTCTCATTTTGACATCTAGAACGTCTCCATAGTTGTGCCACACTCACCTTACGATTGATTCATGAAGCTTCAGGGAGGTCACACGCATTGTCAGGTAAGTCACTTGCCCATTGACAGCGCTTCAAGAAGTGCATGGCTTTAGAGTTTCGTCTTCTAAGAAAAGGCATCATTACACAATGTACATTTTGGTAAGCACTGCCACACCCGTGAATCAATGTACTGGACAACCAGAGCACAGAAAATGATTCCGTTTTTATTGCACAAAAAGGAGAAGATCCACTTTTTACATTCAATTTTAAGGAATATTGTCAAGACAGTGATTGTTAAAAATACAATAACAATTATTGTTACATTAACACAAGAAAGGAAAAAAAAGAAATTCGTCATCATTTTAATATCAGCTAATACAGTTATTTACAGTGGTGTGTAATATTGTAACCTCTGACTCAAAAACATCACACTTCAGTACTTGGGCTCCCTAGAATGGAAGAGAGATGACAGTGAGAAATGAAAAGGCAAGCATGAAATGTGCAAATCACTCAACAGAAGACAAAGAAGTGGGGCTAACAGAGGGTCTTGCATGTTAGAGGTCAAATAGACAAAGCCAGTCCAATCACGTAGTATAAATGAAGCACACGGTGGCCATCTTGCATTGGCCACGCTCTACTCTTCTTGCCAAGTTATCTCAAATGATAGAACATTACTTGTTCAAATCCCATTACTGCCAGAAGGTATCCTACTCTACTGGGCTCTTGAAAAATGGCCGTTAACTTAAATATTGCTCCAGGTGCACTGCACAATGGCTGACCCTGTGCTCTGACCCCCTCCAGAGGTCATGAAAAAAGACAATTTCCCCTCTGGTATTACAAAAGTATATCAAATCAATAAAAATCTAGTTTCTTCATTAATTTCCACTATCAATATTGTTTTCCACAATGCAGTTGAGTTTACTTTGGCCTGTACAAGTCAGTTCTTGTCATGAAGGCAACGGTATGCACTGAATACCGTTTTCACTTTTTAGTATTTTATTTAAATTTTGTCAAAAGTGACCATTGCTTATTCTATACCATAGAAAAATCACAAACAGTTCAATTTCATTTTTCTATAAAAGGATAGTTGGTGAAAATGGGGAGAATGCATTAATGCTTTCATTTTTTGCACTATTACAGGACACTTGGGAGCCTGAGCCTATCACAGCGACAATAGGCGCAAGACAATAGTCAACCTTACGTAGCACACAAGTCATAATTAAACTGAAATGCTGGAAATATGTTGGCCAGTAGGTGGCACCGTAGTGCTCCAGTTGCTGGTGTGGATTCACGTGTCCAGGTCACAATGTTCAGGTCTTGGGCCGGACCTCGTCTATGTGGAGTTTAGTTGTTCCACATGTATTTTATTCTCATGTACCCCACAATCCAAAGTGGCTAACTTGTGCCTTTGAATTAGCAAAAGTGATAAAATGAATGAGCCCTGCAGTGGATTGGCACCCCTGCCTTGTACCCAATGCTGCCAAGACACACTGGCAGCCCAAGTTCTTTTAACAGAACGCAAACCTTCAGAAATTGGACTGATAATTTATATTGTCATCATTTGGACAAAATGTAATTCTAGGAAAAAAGACTGAAGAGCATTATTTGATTGCTCTTCATCATCAAAAAAGCAACAAAACAGAACTAAATGAATAGCAAATGCTCTAGAAAAGAACATTTTTTTAGAAAAACAATAGACAGATGGATAGATGGGATTTGAGGTTCACTTATTCTAGATGAACATTTTTTGAATGGACTCAAATGCTAAGTCAGTTAGTAAAAGACATGGGGCAGACGACAGGAGTTTTACTCGTCTTACTCAGCCACAGATACAGGTAATATTGCAAAGTGACAGACATTAAAATGTCGTGCATGCAACTGGAAATATAATATTCTGACAATAAAATTACTTTTCTGTCATAGACTCATCATTACATTGAACTGTGAAATCCAAGACTCCCAGTTTAATCCTCATTTCTGGGTGACTGAACTAACTCACCAAAGTTACCTGTGCTCCAACAGCGTAACATAAAGATTCTGTAATGCGTATTATAAACTGTGCTGGGCTGGGGTTAAGCAAAGTAAAGCGCATGGAAGGAAGCAAGTAAAGCCAAATTAACACAAGACACTGTGGCAGATTATTTGTTAATACAGTATGTGCTTGTGTCAAGTATCCCAGAATTATCCTCAAGATAACAGACTCTGCTGTTCTGCCCACAAGCAGCACTTTTACCCAAGACCTCTCAGGTTTACTAGCAATGACAACACAAGGTGGCCACACTTTCAAAGTCCTATTTCTCAGTATGAACATGTAGTATGCAACAAGTTGAAGAGTTCATTTTTCCAAATGTTTTATAAATTGATTTAGACTGCAGTACGTGTTCATATGATTCAAAGGAACTGAGGAATACAGTTTGGAAAGTGATTGATTCTTTTGCATATGGATTAAGGACTAGAGTTAATGGATAAATTCAATACTCTTCAAGTCAAAGTTATTTGGTTATATGGTATACGTGCATTTGCCGGGCAAAATTGTAATCTAAAGTTAAAGAATTTCTATAAATTAAAAAAAAATACACAGTTGGTTCTATAATATGGCAGTTGGGTCTGCCATTTTATAATGTAACTATGGTGCAGGGGATGATCTGAAAACTTACCAAATACATGATGGCAAAAGTTCAAAGTTTCTATTTAAGAAAACATACCTTCAGCGTTTCTGATGCATGTTTGTGACAACAAAAGGGATCTGGAAATAATCATTTTATTGCATATTCCCAGTACTGTTTTTCTGTTCGCTTGTGTGATAGAAATGGCCTTTCCAGGAGTTAAAAAAATTATTTTATTGCCTATTTTTGATGAGGTGAGAATACATTTTCTATTTGCTTGTATGACAGAAAAGACCATCCTGGGAGGAGATCTCACATAAATATGGAAGTAAATCAACACAACACCAAGCATGTGGCAGGAACAATTTACTGTGATTTTGTCTTTCGACAGGAAACCATGCCCCTGGGGGTGAAAGGTCATTGTGAAAATTAGACAAACTCTGATGTTGAGCTGGTCTTCTTTTACAATGGCTGAATCTCATAATATAGGTATTTTTTGTTCGTAAATTAAATATGTAAGATATTTTACTGAGTCTCAAGACATAGATCAATGCTTGACAACTTTGACTTGCAAACTGAATGCATTTGTTAAGTTTTCAGGTTTTTGTTTTCTATGTGTCCCTAGTCCCTTTACATTATAAAAAGCCAAGGCTACGTATTTTTAAAAATTTATAGAAGATGCTGAACTTTGCAGCACATTTTCATGAGGAAAATGTATATATGTCATTTTTGTGAAGAAATGTTGAACTTATCCTTTAACCTTTGCTAGTGAACTCTTTTGATTGCATTTACTTTATAAATGTAGGTATAAAAATGGAGTTTTTCTAAAGGAAAGAAAAAAAGCAAAACTAATTCATGCAATTTTCTAGTCATCCCTCCATTTTTGTACAATGTTATTAAAGCCTTGGATTGTTAAAACCTAGGACATGATGCCAGTTCGTCGCAGGGCACTCATGCAGACTCCCGCATTCAGTATCTAATATGAACATCCCGGGCTGTCTTTGACTTGCGGTGGTAGTTGAGTCTCAGGAGGATGTCCTGGTCGACATGGGGAAAATACGCACAATGAACAGGGTAAAAATACACACAGCCTGTAAGAAAATACTGCAGTCAGCCAACATGTATTATTGTGTATGAAATCAGAAGTTTGAAGTGATCTCTAGTCCCTGAGCTTTCAACTTTGGACACTGCATTCGCAAGAAGCAAAATAAAAGATTCAAATCTATGGAAGCCTGTGAAAGCAGAGTGTTCTGTGTGTGCAACGGTGAGTTGCTTTTGCTGAGTGCCACCATTTGGTGTGGTGCATCTTGTGTAATGAAAATGCTGTAAGTTTTAAGTATGCATTGTGCACATTTTGGTGAAGCCTGTTCTTATGTGGATTAGACAGATGTTAGCTGAATAAACAGCTAATTCCTCTAATCAAGAAAAGGTGTATAAGCATTGTGTCCTATTTATTTATTGAAGTCAAATTCAGACATCAAGCATTTTGACTAAACCGGCTCCCGTCTCAGAGTGGCATGGTTACACTAATTTTAACATGGATGCGTCACAGATCGAGCATTGTGGGTTAGGCTTGACAAGCTAAATGGTCTCCTCTAATTTTTATATGAAACCTACAAATTCTCCATTTGTCTGCGCTGTCTTTCATTGCCATCCTTAAAGACAAATATGTTAAATTGAGACTCTAAATTGCATCAGACTAGTGTCCCCTCCATGGTGAGTTTCCTGCCTTCTATCAATGCTGCAGGGACAACGTCCTGTAGTTCTCAACTGGAATGAGCAGGTTTGAGAATGTTTACCTAGGCTCCTTTTTCAATAGTTTTAGAATGTCATATCTATGATAACATAGTCAAAAAGCAAAGTGCTGAAGGCTCTGAGGTAGTTTATATTCCATGTGGTGCATGCTGTGAAGAACTGCAACAACTGAATCAAAGGACTATCCTCAACACCAAGTCAAACACCAACACACTGTATACAGAGCAGTAGAGGGTTTTCTACATTTATGTGTTTTTGTTCTTCTATACTTTTCTCCTTTCTTTTTTTTAATTTTAATTTTACTTTAAGATTTAAAAATGTACATGCAAATTCCAATATCCTGCTCACATATGGAATTAAAATAGTGAACTTGATTTTCTGCCTTTAATTAAAACATTTCTTCAGTGTTTAAATTAGTCTTATACAGGGTGGTCCAGATCTAATTACGCAATTATGAAAAGGTGAACACATTACACCCACTGTTCGACTGACAACCGTCTCCCCGCCATTTTGGAATGCAGGGCAGGTGCTGCCATCTATCGGCAACAAAAATATTTTTTGTGAATTCTCTATGTAAAAAACTTAATAAGTTATAGTGTAATGAAAATTGCATAATTAGATCTGGACCACCCTATATAATATAAGCATTTTTTTTGTAACAGCTAATTTTTATAAACCGCATCATGCACAAGTGTATTCAGGCTGAGAGAGAGTTACCTACATATTTACATAAAATGAAGTTCTTAAGAAGTGGACCAGTTTGGGAGAAGTGATTCTGCAGTTTGCTTAGTTGTAGCTAAAACATTTTGATGGCATTCATATGTCTTCATTTCTGTGTTATTTAGAAAAAGGAATAAAAGGAGACTGAAAAACGTACTCTCTGTGAAATTCTGTAAGCAGAAATATGCATCTTTAAACAATTATTATTACAAAAGCTAAATATACATCTCTGGAAAACTGAAGGCCATCTGTATGTAAAGGTTCACTTCGAGGAGGCGCAAAGCAGGAAAAGCAGTTAACGTCAAATGGCCTGATAAGAACGTCATCAAGTAAATTATTCAGCTTTAAATAAACTCAGGGCGGCATGGTGGTGCAGTGGTAGCGCTGCTGCCTCGCAGTTAGGAGACCCGGGTTCGCTTCCCGGGTCCTCCCTGCGTGGAGTTTGCATGTTCTCCCCATGTCTGCGTGGGTTTCCTCCGGGCGCTCCGGTTTCCTCCCACAATCCAAAGACATGCAGGTTAGGTGGATTGGCGATTCTAAATTGGCCTTGGTGTGTTTGTGTGTGTCCTGCAGTGGGTTGGCACCCTGCCCAGGATTGGTTCGTGCCTTGTGTTGGCTGGGATTGGCTCCAGCAGACCCCCGTGACGCTGCTTTCCCATCAGGTTGGGTAACTGAAAATATCAGATCTTGATTTGGAAAAGTACTTGTATAAGCATCTACTTAAGAAACAATAGTCACAAAATAACCGGGTGGGAAGTAACAGGTCGACAAACTTCTCTGGACAACTGCTCCAAAGTGAAAACCTATTTTAAAGATAGTGGAAGTGTTTATCTCTTGTTTTGGGTTCCAAAATTTTGTGTATTGTTTTCACGATTGATGTCATATTGTTGATAGCTACAACACCCCTTGTAAGCACATAAGCCAATGGCGATGTGACCAATGACACGACCAAAAGATGATGACAGGAACCGAAGGAAAGATTCATGATTCATGATTGTCCTGTACAAGAGAACTTATTTAAAAGACAGCTATTAGTACAGCTTGGTTGGAAAGGATATTTGACAAAGAATTTTAATTTCCTTTTTAACTCTGGTTATTAGTTCTTCTAATTTCTAAACTCTAACCTGTGCCTGTTTTCTGACTGCTCTTTTGAAAATGCCACTTAAAAATGCTCATTACTTTGTCGCAAATATAAAAATCAAGTTCGTTTGCACTTCCATTTATCCAAACGATCATTACAACTGCAGTCTGTGATTTAGTTTTCCTTCATTTGCTAAGCTCAGTTTCTTGAAGGCTAACAGATGGCACATGCATCCAAAATTAGCTAGAATTGGCCTACCCCCACATAAGCACATTGTTGGGTGCACAACACATCTGATGGTGGGCCTAATGAGTTCAGCTTGTGTAAATTCATCCAAGTTGTTGCTCCCTGTTGCCAAATCATTTCTCTAAATGTGAACACATCATAAGATTACAGTTAGTAGTCACCCAGGGGACTCAAGAATAGACTTACAAGGCTGGGCTCCATCACTCCACTTATCTGCAGCTTCCTATAAATAAGTCAATACAATTTGTGATTTGCATTTTATTAATAGCTACAACCTACAAATCATACAGTAACAAAATGTGGAAAGGCGGCAACAGTAATTTTTTTAGATCTTTGGTATTGACTCCATAATAGTAAAGCGATTTATTTAAACAGAATGTTAATTAAATTACAAAAATATAATTCAGTGGAAGCCAAATAGGAGATAACTGTGAAATCCCTTTTGTGGATAAAAAAAGCTCCACAATATAATAACTAAAACTAGAATTATATTAGGTGAAGCATTGCAAAAATGATAGAACAATACCTTTACAGTTCAAATAAAGACTCTTCTGATTTCAGGCACAACTTATCAAAATGTGTTTTGATAAGCTAGATTTATGCTCTCATTACATGATGCAGCCATTCAGTCCTTCCAATGCTATGACTGACTGACACATGCACACAACGCCAGGGGAGAATATATATTCAAGTGCCAATTGATCATGTGTGTGCAGTTCAGACGGACGGTAGGCAAGACTGAAAATGTAAGTGGCTTTGAATGCCATCTGGGGGTGGATGCCTGCATGCTGTGTACAGTGAGTGAGCGAGAGTGCTGTGTGATTTTTCTTTTTCCCCATTTCAAACCCTGCTTGTGTCACAAAGGGGACCCAACCACCTACTTACAAGGGTAAAACTGGGACTTGAGACCATGTGCTAATGCAGCAGGAACAGGAACCGACACAAAGGAAAAAGATCTGCTGAAAGTGGATTACCACCCATGAAACATCCAGCTAGTGGCAGTTCTGTTGTTAGAAACTAACCATTGATGAAAGAGGTCAACAAAAGACTGATGAGACTTATCTGGACTGTGGGACTCAGACAGTCAACTAACTGTGCACAACATCAGATGAAGGAAGAATATCAGAACCCTGTACTCATCACAAATGGTTATGGACAAAGCACTGAGCATGAGTTCCACTCTATTACATAAAAGTGAGAACATGTGGTTGCAGTGAGAGAAGGAAAGGGAATTATGGATGGTGCAGGCCATCTGTGGAATCCTGGATCTGCTGACTCACGCATAAAGTAAGGATTAGGATATGCTAAAAGCCCAATTGTCCATCAATGCCTTGCATGAAGTGAAAAACACAGGCAAGGGAGTGTTGATGGTGTAATAGTCTGGTAGGCGATTCTGTGGCACACATTGGGATCATTGATATTTGGACCAGAAAATATGGATGCTGCATCTGAGCATCACTGCCAGTTTGGTGTATCCCTTCAAGGCAGCTGGGCAGCAACCTATAATTCACTTTTTTAGCAGAAAAATGCTCCATACCACAGGGTTAAGAAATTTGTGAAGTAGTTTCAGGAACATGATAGTGAAATGATAATGAAGCGATGAAATGGAGTAGGATATTTAGAGCAGGACTAAACCCACAATTAATTTGCAGGAACAATGAATGCTGCACCACACTTTTGATGCGGAGATCATGACATGGAAGGTTCTCAGGGCGAATTTGGGACCACAGTGCAATGTAGCCAATAACCAAGTTTTACATCTCTCCATTTACAATCTTTAGAGGTTTTTATTTTCATTTTATTTTTTATTACTTTTTATCCAGTAATAACATAAATACACAGGCCAAACTTCCCAGAGTTTAAGCTAAACGTCAAAACCATACTATTTGCATAAGTATGAAAAGCTGGTTAGAAAAAATGGACTAAATAACTTTGAATACATGCAAAAAGACAAAAGCAAACATCATACATTCACAGTCTGCCTTTTGCAGTTATTTCTGTGTTCATTTTAATATTATATGTATTGTCAGGTAACAGACCCAGACAAGATTAGGAAAGACTTGTTCACTAACATTTTTCATTGTCACTTTTTAACATATGATGAGGAAGTTGCTGTGTTGGACTTGCCTTCTCTTTTTCATATTGACAAAGTTTCTCAATCACTTGACAAAAAAGAAAAAATGAACCAGAATCAGCGCTGAAACAGAGTTTAAATATTATTTTTTACTGATGAATTTGGTCTGATTTTACTCTTATGGATCTGGCACAGTACTTGAAACAACACAAACTTTTTCACATATGTATACTGCATATAACTTCTGAAATATCCAATGTAACTTTGTTGACTTTAAACTACTAGTGAGCCACTTCACTCCATACTGTAAAGATCCCTGTGAAAATGACTTGTTTATCACCTGTGCCTCAATAGTGGAAGAAATGAAGCAATTAAAAAATCCAGTCAAAATATTGCTTCATGTATAGCTGAAGCTGGCAGCACTGGGAGTCCTTTCTCTGTATAAGGAATCTATTTCTAAAGAAACACAAATTCAAACACTAATACATTTACAAACCCTTTTTGAAATACTTGCCCTCTACAGTGCAGTCTTCAAAACAATTGTGGTACTGTACTGTAAGATTAAAAAACTTTTGAAGGTATCATAATGTACATCTATATTTACTTTTTGAAAAAGTAAAATAAAAAATAAAAAGGGTAAAATATTTGACAAAATATGACTATAAGATCAGGTCAGTGCTTAAAAAGCAGAGTGCCTAAATGTCATCCTGAATTCATTATTGGTTGAAATTTAAACATGAGTGCATCAGAGCTCAACAAGGATTAAGCGTATACATAGTTAGGCAACAAACAGCATATAAAGTGCATCATTTTATCGTAATTACATTGTCTTAATGCTCTTTCTGTTGCTGTTGTGAAATGGGGACAGCAGCAGAGGAGGTACAATAATGTCTCTGCATCTCCTCCAGTGTTCTAATTTATTTCACTTACTCAAACTAATTTATATGTCCAATTACACTAAGGATTATAAAATAAAACCTGTTTTTTTTAAATAATAGAAACTGAAAAACATGATAGCAGGTTTTAAAAAGCAGGGTTTAACTTTTTTGCATCTGACATTTTTCAATTTAACCGCCCCAGGGAAGTTATGCAGGAAGTGACTGGGGCTACAATGTGACTATTGAAGTTGCCCACAAGCCATTTTATTAAAAGGTTAATGGGTTAGATGGCTTTCTCAATGGACATCCTCTGGAAGGAACTTCTAATGATCTGCTTTAAATGTTGTGAAAAAAATATATCTATTGCACCAAAGTTCATACAAAGCTTTACAGAAATGGTTAAGATTAATCTTCTCAGTTGTCAAAAATGTGACCCTCAAATAGGTATGAAATGAAACCCACACCAAACCTCTGAGTGGAAAGATGAATACGGATAATGAGAAGGGGTTCTAAATATAAGCAGAAATGGAAATGTGACCAGTTCAAATTTGTAGATGTTTTATAATCGTATTCTATTTTCTGGATGTGCTTTTTATTTTTAGGAAAGATTGAACTGAAGCCTACAATTCCTGATTACAAGTCAGGAATCCACCCTGAAAACTCATTCACTCCTCAACACAATTTTAAAACAAAGGAGAGATAAAGCTCACAACAGCAGCACGTGTCAAAAGACAAGAAACAAATCTATAAGTGGTGCCAATTCACACACTCACACACACACACACTCACCCAATGATGTAGTGATAGAAAGCAAGATCCTGAGTGGGTTACTCTGGATGTAAGGCAGGAATTAACTCAAAGATGGAATGACAATCTGTAACTGAGCACCCTTATACTAAGTGAACGTCACCAAACTGCATACCTTTGCATTTTCAAAGACATCTAAAATCCCCAGAGAAAATGAGCACAAGGGGAGTATGCAAACTCCACACTGCTAACGTCTAATCTTAGGTATAAGTTAAAGATTAACTGGAGAAAAAGGAGCATTTTTGAGAAGTGGTTAAAAAAGGAGCATGGGCATACAAACTATACACACACAAACACACACACGCACACAGAGAGAAAAAGTAACTCAGCATAGGAATCAAGTCAAGGCCCTGACATTGTGAGGCAGCAAAACTAATCCTTGTCTTCAAGTGCTACTGCTTTTAATTTCATAACATGCAGTGTACATGTTACATGAGTAATGACAGAATTTGGACGATATTGAAATACACATTTACAAAACTGAAAAAAGATGTAAACAATATTCATTTTAAAGAAGACAGCAGCACAGATTGCTAACTTATTAACTGCTTATAATTCTGTTAATAGCCTATACAGGTTCTTTTTTTCCTTTTCATGAGGTAACAAGTTTCTAAACTTTACCTCACTGTTTTTCAACCTTGACTTTCCCAGCAGAAGAAAGAAGGGCCCATTATTTATGTTATAAATAATAAAGATAAAAAATTGACAGAGTGCTGCACTCATTCTGTAGGTCTGGTGTGGTAGAGCAGTTTTTAATTAACAGAAAAACAGGAGCACAAATTTGTATGGAGCTAGAGAAGAAGACAGACAAATAAAAAATAGATAGATAGATAGATAGATACTCCCTTGGCAGCACTACCTGCAATTCAGTTAAATGTGAGTGTCATTACAATTACTACTGTAGCATGCAATCAGAAAGCCAATGGGCATAAACATTAAGCAATTAAAATGTTTCTTAAAAATTGAGCATTTGCTGAATCTTGTTAAGTAGCAAATTCTAGAAGAAGCTAAAAATATAACTCTTTACTTTTTACTAAAGCAAAAGTCTGGTGTTTAGGTTTCTTTTGATCGTATATTTCATTTGGCACTTGAGCCTGCAGTGGTCTCATCCTGGCTAAAATATATTGCCTAAGGAAATATCTGCTTTCCAAAACCACAGCATACTTAAGTACAGTACTCAGATTAATTATTAACTGTAACGAAATGTAAGTAAAAAAAAAAAAAAACATGAAACAGTGATAAAGACCTCTTAATGATGAAGCATGTCATTGGATACTGGGGTTAAAAAGTGACAGTCTTCTGCAGTTCATTTGTGATTAGCTTGGGTAATCAGCTAACTGCCAGAAGGGCTACTAGAAATAATGACACAAATACTTTGATAAATGGGATGTTGTTGTGCATTAACATTTAATTTCTGTCCATCCATCCATCCATTATCCAACCCACTATATCCTAACTACAGGGTCACAGGGGTCTGCTGGAGACAATCCCAGCCAACACAGGGCGCAAGGCAGGAAACAAACCCCGGGCAGGGCACCAGCCCACCACAGTAAAATTTAATCTGACAAATGTAAACAAAAACACATATTTCAAAATATTGAATGTAGGTGAATATTATTAAGTGTAAACATAAATGAATGTTTTTTATATTTCTCATAACAAATGATTATGCTGCATCAGTTTTTCTCATATCCTTTCAAATCCACTTAATCCAATGTCATGCCAGCAGCAGGAGCAATGAAAGAAGCAGCACAGGGTTTGGTTGCCACTCCATCACAGAGCACACTGTTGAGCAATTGATAATCACTAATATATCGAAGAGTGTGTGTCATAGGGGATCTGAGAGGAAACTAGGAGACACTGAAGAATAACCTGCGCAAACACAAAGAGAATGTGCAAATGTCTCCATACAGACACTGGCTGGGCGCAATATTTGACCGCATGATGCTGCATTAATGAGGCAGCAGCAGCATGAAACACACTGTCTTTGTTAAAATAACTGTGCCATAATTTTGTAAGAACATTTCTTTCATTATAGAATGAAAACCCTTATGTAATAGGCTTTGACAAACTACTTTGAACTTTATACTTCATTCACGATTTCAGTTCACATTAACAATACGTATTTGACACAAGTTACAACAAAGGAAAAAACGCAATCAGCAAAACCAATATTGACAAATCTGTCATAATTTGCATTCTTTGTTGTCTCAAGAACAGAAAGCAAAGTAAAAATAAAAACAGCCTCTGAGACTGCCTTTATGGGAAGAAAGGCTGGAACCTGATTATACTGTGTGAATAAAGCAGTTTAGACACACAAGATACACGGACATGTATTGTATATTAAAGTGTATATCCAGTATTTACAGACCAGCATGCAGCAATCTGCAACAGATGTTCTTGTCTGTTAAGGAAATAATCTTATGCTTAGTGCCCAACAACAGAAAATCTCTTTGATGAATATTAAGCTTTTCAGCTTAAAAACTAGTTTAAAACACAAAATAACATGTTAATAATTATGATGAGGTACTGTTTTAAAATTTCTTTGACCAAGTAGCTGCTATCCTTCTTATACAATAATTATTATATTATCATTATTCAATAATGATAGTATGTGCCAGCATGCAATAAATACCATGTTTAAAGGAATTCAAATAACCACTCTTTACACTTTTAAATATTTTCTGAATATATCTAATATACTATGGTGAAAAGCAATTGATGTAATAAAGAGTAGGAACTACTGCACATTGGAAAGTGTGCCTTTCTGAAACAGAACAGTGCATACTATTAGAGAATCAGAATACTGCATATTGAGTTCAGAAAACCTTTATGATTCCATATGAACAATAATCATAAAATGAAGAAGACCATAAAAACACATGCATATTTTTTATAGAGGGCAAGCTATTTAGTTCATCCTACAGTAGTTCAATAAAATTTTGCCCATGATGTTCAATTATATATAGAAAAATATATGGCTGTGGCAAATTGTTTTCTTGCAACAGTAGTGGGAATAATGATTTTGCACTTTATTTCAGCAGCCCACCTTTAACCCTTTTCTGTAGTAGAGAAGCTGAATGTCCTGTAGCAACTGGCACAAAGCAGAATCTAGATGATGCTTTACAGATCTGGTGCCCTGGTTTCAAATCCTACGCCTGGTCATTGTCTGTGTGGAGATTCCATGTTCTTCCCCAGTGTGCATGGGTTTTCCTTCCACACCATGATATAATTAATAATTCCAAATTGACCCCTTTGCGAGTGTGTGTGTGCATGTGAGTCCTCTGATGTGTTCTGTCTAAGGAAGTTTCCTGCCTTAGGCTCAGTGCTTGCTGGAATAGATTGCAGCACCTCATTGGGTTAAGAGGGTTTGAGAGTGAGATAAAAAAGATGAGATGGGATGTTTAGAGGTGAAACATGAGGACACCTCACAGAGAGCATTCTAGCCAGGAATCAAGCCAGGGTCCAGATGCTGGGATGGGGCATTGCTACTTACTTTTCTACTTTGATCAAATGTCAAGTCATTGTGCAATGCAAAACTAAATTTTATATCATGCATCTTAACTTATCTGTACTGCACTAACTGAATTTGATGATTGATGGATGGGTGAAAGGGTCTTAAAAATAATGACATTAAAATAACTAAAAAATAACTCCATGATTCCATACCAAATGAGCCATCCCTCTGGCTTATGCAAGTACTTATGTGTGGGTAGCCTAAGCGTTTTGGACAGAATGCTATGCCACATCACACTCATTCATTCCAGGCCAATATAGGGTCTCAAATTTGTATTGTGTATTATATCAGTGTAGTAAAGAGATTTTACACTTCATTATCCAAACGGTTTGTTATCTGCTGCACAAAATGTGCTCTGATTTGCCTTCTTTCAAAACACCACATGTCTGAATTGTACTATTCCTGCTTCTTAGTTACATAAATCCTATAGTTCACCTTTGCTAGCACAAAGTAATCATTTTCATCACCTTCAGTCATATGACCATGTTTATTTAAAATCAAGTAAATGGAGACTGCAGACAAAACAGTTCTTCAGACAAATTTTTCAAATATTTTTTCTTCTTCAAGAAAATAACTATGTGTTCAGAATCATCAATAAAACCAAGGATGGGGCATATATAGAGAGTGGAACAAAAGACATTTTGGCACTATTTTTTGTGCAGGCTCTCCATTTTTATAAAACAATGTAGGTCGGTAAAGTATTTTAAAAAGCTGATGTAAACTGAGCTAAAGGTCACTGAATTTATTTTTTCATTTTTTTCCATTACAGATCAAAAATTTTGCAACCCAGCTAGCTGTTTTAAAATGCTGCCTTGCTGTTTGTGGCACTTCAGTTATCTTATACTAAACTGGCAAATTCAGTCCATAAAGTAAAAAATTTAGAACAAAAATAACATTGTTAATGCTATACAAATTATAAACACCTGATCTGAAGTCACAACATGTCCTGCACACATCCTGAGGAAGACTAGACACTTGAAATTGCAGTTGTGGGCACATGGACAACCCCAAAAACAAAAGTACATAACTTACAAAATAATAATAATAATAATAAAAGATCAAATACAAAGAATATGCCATTAATTTTTCTGCAGCTTTACTATATACAGCCTACATTTTACATTAAGCAGCTTGACTGTGAAGAATATTATGTCATAAATTAATATATAGACTTATTGTATATATACTCATCTGCTGGTACCTGAAATTCACAGTGAATTTACTAAAAATCATAAATAGACAGATGTTGCAATAATCAGTGCTTCTGAAACGCTTCCTCTCTTTTAACTCATCAGAAAGCTGGTGGCACTGAGATGTGTCCTCACAGTAACAAGCACGAATAGGCTTGGAGTTGAGAAGATTTTGGGTATAAATCCCAGTAATGGCATCAGTATGCAAGTCTGCATAACAGCTGAAGAGAACCTAGGCTTGGCCATTTATAATTTATTTATATATTTTATACATCCTACTACTGTTCTCGTAGCTGTCCATCCAGACCATAATCAGAACTTGAACAAATGGTCATGATTTATAGTGCATCTAAGAATGGAGAAAATCACAGAACAGGAGAATACTGATGACTTAGGCTCCAATTATTCCAAAAAAGCGTTACTGCAAAACACCCAAAGAGTAAGTGGAGGCAACACATTCCAGGTGCTAAGGGTCCAGCTTTCTTCTCTGAGAAGGTTTTTATGCATTATTTTATTATATAGTTTACCATTGTCCTGCAATTTGCAAATTATAATTACAGTTCATAAATCATACAAAATAATGCATTTAGCCTTTTATTCAATCGATTCAGGTAAAGAGAGGGACAGTCTGTTAAATCTGAATTATGTGGCATAGATCTAGAGCATATCAGAGCAAGTTTGCATAAATGCTCCAGAAGAGCTTAAGAAAAAAAAAAAACTTGCATAAAAATGATGCAGTATGCCAGAACAAAAATCCTTAAAATAAAAAAGTCTTACTCCTTTTGTTAGGAGGATTTCCTGGCCATCATAGGCAGAGATGAAAAGGAAATAAGACCATCCACGCCTCATGAAGGACAAATGCCCTCCCCCCTTCCATGTCCGCACACTCTGTCCCTGGTGGTTTGCTGCTGCGATTTGCTCTAGCAGGGCTTGTTGACGCTGCACAGAAGTTCAGTAACTTTGATGAGGCGTGCTACAGTGCTCTGGGATTCCTCTTGCAGACGCTGGTTGTTCTGTCGTAAGTTCTGTACCTCCGCTTGCAGCAGGGCCTTGTCCTGTTTTTCCTGCGCCAAGCGCCGCAAACAATAAGCAGAGCGAATATTGGGGTTAGTACATCAGACATTGGTAGAGGGGACTGGGTGTGGGGGAAGGAACAGGGCAGGGCTGGGGCGTGGACAGGAAGCAATACAAGAAGCACTTCATTATTCGCAGCCTTTCAATAAACTTTTAATTACATATACTACCTAACAGACTTTAATTGGCATACAGTGTCATTTCACAATATGAGAACCTTTTTTTTATCCAAGCAGCCAACACAATTAACAGAACTAATTCTTACATCAGATGTTTTCAAGTGTCTTCTGGTATGACTAATCAAGATCTCAGTTGTTCAGTTTTCTTTAATGAGTGGAGCTATAATACAAAGAAACTCCCACACCTAACATCTATAGTCAAAAAATGGTATAAAAAGTGTGGAACGAAAAACCATCTGACAAGGCTGAAACCGATAGCCAGTACTCAGTGAACTCAGAAGAAATTGCAGGAAATCCCAGATCAGTAAGAAGATAGCCTAATGGACTACAAGAAGTCCTACATTCTTAGTTATCACTTTCTAAATACTATGTGTGTCCAACCGAACAAACAGATCCTTGTATTAACCCTGGGGATAAATTATAATGTAGTATAGTATTGTAATGTGTGTAATAATAAGTTCTCATCCTATGTGTTTTTCTTTTTATGGACTGAAACCAGAAAGGATTTCAAAGATGAAGCCGTAGCATCCCTTCAGAAAAATGACCATAACCCTTATATCCAGAGCCATGATAGTGCATTTAGGATAAGAAAAATAAATAAGGCAATTCAGAATCCTAAGTCAATCAATTTAATTGTATTACAACGATACTAATTACAAAACATAACACAGTACAATATGGCCTAATAGGCAACAAAACAAGCTCAGCATGCGATTCATTGTGAAACAACTAACATTCAGTTAGAAATGTTTAAGTTATGTAGCATTCAATTATAGGCTTCAATGGTATTGTGGAATGAGAAGATGAAAACTGCAATTACTGGCACAATCATCAACTGTATAGGATACTCATAAACGCATTTTGAGATTTTTGAAAAAGGCTTCATAAAAAGCCCAATTTCTTTATTGATTGATTGATTTATATAGATAGATAGATAGATAGATAGATAGATAGATAGATAGATAGATAGATAGATATAGATAGATAGATAGATAGATAAGGGGCTTTATAGCAGATGGAAAGAGAGATAGACAGAGATGTTTTTTTCCTTTCACCCATCAGTTTACTGAACTTATTCATCACAGAGTTGCAGGGAGCATAGGTTAGTCATTTCTTTGTGTCCTTGATATATATATACATAGTCACGGATGACTTTGGGGGGCGACCCGGCCGGGATGCCTCAAAGGACCGGAGGAGGGCTTACACCTCCCTCAGACCATGTGTGGGCGACCACCCTGGTGCCTTTGGTGGCCACGGGTAAAGAGCCTTGAAGCTCAACCGTGTAGGGGCCCATAGTCACTGCCAGGGGGTGCCCGGATGCCTTGGACCTCGGCAGTTCTGCCACACCTGGAAGTGCCGGGGGGAAGACGAGCAGGGAAAGCCTAAGTGTTTCCGGGAATGCAGCTGGCACTTCCGCCACACTGGGGCATGTCAGTGGGAGATTGCTGGAACACATCTGGAGCACATCCGAGTGCTTATAAAAGGGCCCGCCTCCCTTCATGTGATGACTTGAGTCGGGTGGAAGGTCTGGGAGGAGGCAAAGTGGCGGCCTGAAGAGAGAAGCAAGGCAAGAGTGTGAAGCCTGGACTTTGGTGTGAAGTGGGTTGTGTGCACTTTGGTTCTTTGTAAATATTAGTGTAAATAAACGTGTGGAGGCGCTTTGCAATATGTCTACCTGTCTGTGTCCGGGGCTCATTCCACTAATATATATCTATATATATATATATATATATATATATATATATGATCTGAAATTCCTCTCCTGCATTCCCTACTCAGAAAAATGAACTGAGTAGAGAAGTAAAAAATGTCCTCTAATATGTTAACAAAGCAATTATTTGCTTTCATTAATTTGCTGAACCAGTTTAATTGATTAAGAGTTGAAGTCTATTCAGGTAGCATGGGATGCTTGGTAATAGTCAATCCTGGATGTGACTTAAGCTTCACTTAAGTTTAGTTTTTCTGTGCTTATTTATTCTGGCAAAACTGATTTTTACTAAATTGTTATTGCTGGGGTGCTTGTGTCTTAGGGACCTTCAAATGGCCATGGGTTAACAAACATCAGCTCTGCTCAGCTGTAGTTGGTATTTAAAATTAGGAAATGCATTCAGAAGGCTCATAACCTTTCTCCCATAAACATCTGTTACTCCACAAGGTGGTGCACTTTCATTGGACAAAAATCAGAATAACATCATCATTTTTGTATGTGTACTATGGAGGCATAGGAAGGCAGCAGTGTGAGAAAAACAAGGAAGGTAATGTTTTACAGGTTATTTGAAATTTCAGTTAATATCTAGAAAATCAAATGGATTAAAACAATGATGGTTGTCCAACTTGTTTGACTTTCTTCATTTTAAAAATTAAAAAATTAATGTAGTGAATGAGTTTGTAAAATCAAAATAAGTAGCAGCTAATTAGGCATTTTTCTATTGAAACATTCAAACATACTGTAATAATTTTATTGTATAAATTAATCATTTTTCATTTTTTAATTGCAAAAAATACATAATTCTGTCTATAATCAGTCAATTAAATACACGATTTCTTATAATGTAGGCATTTTAAAAGTAATTTATAAACAAAGTTGAATAAATTAAGCATATCAAATATATAATTTGTGTTGCAACACAAATTAACGATTCGGATTATTTTTGAGCATTGTATTGTAATTGTAAATCCTATAAAGTTATTAATAAGGTATATTATAACTGAAATAAAAGTATTAGGTAAAAAAAAATCATTCCTTATTTAAATAGTAGCTACAGGAGAAAGCCAAGAGTTTCAGAAGTTGGCAGGTAACTGATATATTTGTTTTAGCCGTTATTTGGTCTAACATCAATGTTTACCCAATTTTTACCTTAAATTTAACTGTTTTATGAGAACTGTGACAACTTTACATTTAAATAATCCCCTTATATTTTACTGCTTTCATGGCGCAAAGACCTGAAAATGTATGTAAACTGCTTTATGTAAGCTTTTATTTTATTTTGAAGTAATTTCATATCACAGAGAAACAAGTTTAATTCAGTAATAACTAAATTGAGAGGTATCATTAGGTTCACAGAACCAAAAGACAAGAAATGTGTGCACAGTTATATAGTTTGTACTCAAGGCTCAATATACTGACCAGATTATTTAACAACAAAAAAGATTTATAATAGAAATGTGTTTTAATTAAATATTTCTATTTGCAATAAAGTGTATATTAATAAAATATAATCTAATGAGTATAAAAATCATCTTCCATTATGAATATTTTCACCAATGACATGATTAACTATTAAAGTAAGACAAGAGACTTTTCTTTTTTACTGCATTTTTTACTACTCACTCTGTTCAGAAACAAGCTGCCATTTAATTCCTTTGTAAGGTTTAGCATACAAATGTAATAATGTGAATTATAAGCTTACTGTTTTTACAAAATTGTATAAGTTAAAAAAATCATGTTTATGTTGTGGTAGTAGGAGAAAGCAATATCAGAATCTGCTGATTTTCATATCAAGCACACTTCAAATTCATATCTAATTCTTGGCCATTTATATATTCTGACTATATATCCACAAAACACTATAAAGTATAAACGTTGTTCTGTCACACTAAAAGGCTTGTGGTTAGTAAAATGGAAATACAACAGTGGATTGGCCTGATTATTTTATGAGCAGCTTATTTCAATACTTATTTTTCCTGTGATTTATTTCAGAACCCGCTTAGTTCATTACAGTTGGAGCCTATCAGGTGTTCACATTTGGACGTCAGTCAAGGGTTTCAGTATTAAATTATAGGTGAATAAAAATAACTAAATTTTATTATAAATACTTTATAATACTTAATACTTCAATATTCACTACACATGGTGACTTTTTAACATACAGCCTGACAATCACCTTTTATTTATGAAGACACCTGCTACATCCTAAAGAAAATTATGCAGCTTCTCCTAAACCTTTCATCTACAAATATAACATTTTTTCTTATGCATGATAAATAAAGATTTCTGATTTATTACAAAATTGATAGATGGATGTATTTTTTGTGTTAAATTAAATGTTATGCTTTCCAAAAAATGTCCTCTTTCTTAATGTCACAGGGCTGCTGCCTTACAGCTGCAGGAGACTGTGTGAACCTTGAACATTTTCCCCATGTCCATGTGGATTTTTCTCCATGAGCTCTTTTTATTCTCACATTTTCCAAAAACATGCATGTTATGATAGCTGGTATCTTTGAATTGGCCTGGTTTAAGTCAATGTGCTTAAGTGAGGCATCCCACCCAGAGCTGGTTCTTGCAAATTTGGCTCCCCAAAATCCTGTAATGGAAAAAACAGGAGCTAAAATGTGTCGACAGGTTTGTTTCTTCTGGGAAAACCCTTTAAATGATAAATACATATCTAAGTAATATAAAACTTTTCAGGAAAGTAACAAGACATAAGAGCTTAAACAAGTAGAACATTATGTGACCAGTTCTACAGCAACAGCACAGCGTATCCTTCTTTAAGGCATAAAGACAAGAGTAAACTTATTATCCATCTACATGGTAAAAGACTTTCTGGTAGAACTTGTCCAGAACGGCTCCATTTCTGTTTACCATGTTCTGAATTTCAAAATGCTTAAATTTGGTCCTTTACAAAAACACAATATAATTACTGCAATTTTACTATAAAATGCTACTTTTTAATAAATGTATTGATGCATATTTAATTATTAACTATAATAGGAAACCCAACTGCATAACATACCATATTTTTGTTATAATTATTATTTAACTCATATGAAAAAGTATATTGGATAAGCTAGTATTAGTCCTTGATTTAATGATCAAAAATAATACATGCCTTTAGCAAGTGCTATGCAGTGACATTTTACATGACACTGATAATCACTGATATGTAATATATTGAGCTATATTTATGAGAAACATAAAACATATTATAGTAACAGCAGAATGTGCCAATGTTTCATTTTCTAAAAATTCTCAAAATTGATTTTCTTTACAGTTATAGCAAAAAGCAATTTTGCTTGTCTTCTCTTAGAACTTTCATCAGTCTGTATTGTTTGTTAGGAGGTTATTCTGTGGTTAGTGAATTATTATTCATTTCTCTCAGAAGTCAACTATGTCATAAAACAGATTGATGGTAATACAGAATGGAAACAAAAGAAAACGCAAACTAATCTTCCAGACGACTCATTTTCAATGACACTGGCATAAATAACAGAGTTGTCACTTTGATCTTCAATGGCCATTTATACTAAAAGCAAAATGGCCTAACAGAATGCCTTTAGCAAAAAAGTAATAGTGTCAGAGAGGGCTTGAGGTGTATATACTTGTTTTTTTCTGTCCTCGTAACCCATTAAAAAGAATTTCTCTTTTCACCATGCTCAGATCTACAATGGCCACCTACTAAATTCTGAAAACTGAAAGGCTGAGGTATCAATTTCAGTAGCATTGTCTTGAAAAGCTATACAAGTTCAGCTAAAGTGAAATGTTTAATACATTTTGGCTGTATTCACATTATCCTTGTCGAATGATGTTGGGAAGCCACCCATCTAGCTATCTATCTGTCTAATGTATGTGAATATATATATTCAAGGAAGTATATGTCAAAAACATCATAGCCTTCCCTGGCCAGGACATCATGCTAACAGTAATTTGGCTAGGCTTGAGCTCTGTAGGTGGAATAAGTCCACAGTCTGATAGTACACAGCAATATTTTTCTGCACAAAAGATACAATGACTTGGAAGGGATTCCTGGTAGGCTGGAGAAGGGTATATACTGTACATAGCCACTTTATTAGGAATGCCTTCTCATTAGTGCAATTAGCTTGCTGCTCCTAACAGTTCATCATTTGGCTTCTGCTCAATATATGAAGCATGCAGACTTGGTCAAGAGATTTAGTTTTTATTTGACCAAATATCAGAAAGTGTAAGATGTTTGATCTAAAAAACTTATTTGTTTCCAGATGTGTTGTGTTTTTAAGCACTGCAGTATCTGTAGTTTACTGAGAATGATGAGGTAAAAAAGTGTGTTAATCACAAAGGTCAGAGGAGAATGACTAGACCTTGTTTAAGCTAACAGAAAGGTCACACATACTAAAATAACATTTATTTAAAACAGTGGTGTGCAGAAGGGCACCACTGAACACAAAGCACATCAGAACCTGAAGTGAATGAGCTATGGCAGTGGGAAGACCATGCCAGGTTCCACTACTGTCAGCTATGAACAGGAAAAATAAAAGTGCAGTCAGCATATGATCATCAGAACTGTTGGCTGAAGGCTGGAAAAACGTCACGTGTTTTAATGAGCTATGATTTCTGTTATGTAAATGTCAAGCTATGAATTTATTTTAAACAACACAAATACATGATCCATTAGGTGTTTTGACAATGGTACAGGCTAGTAATTGTAGTGTAATGGAAAGGAATGCTTTCTTGGCACACATTATACCAATTGAGCTTTTGCCACAGTGTACCTAAGCATTGTTGCAGACCATGCACAGCCCTTTCTGGCCAGTGCACTCATTTTCAGATACTACCACCAGGATAATATACAAAAGAACACATCATTTCAGACTCACTCTATGTATGTAACAGTGACCAGTTTTCTCCACTGGCTTGCACAGTTTCCACATACCAGTCCATGAGAGCACCTTTGGAATGAGATGGATACGATCTTTGCTATAAATAGTAATAAAGTGAACATTTATGTTATAAGTGTACATAAATTACCACATACAGTATAGTAATATATATTTGTATACATTATATGTGCTTGTATTTGTATACAGTATATTTGCATGTATTCCCATTGAACAATACTGTATACAGGTAGATATAGTGTTCTCAAGAGATGCTTTAAATGATGGTCTCGAGGTTTAACAATTTATATGGTGTATAGTATGCTGGAGGGGAGCTTACCTTATTAAAGTATGACAGATGAAAAGCTTGTTGCTATTAATTTAGTTTACCATAGGATTGATGTGCTGTGCAGTATGCAATATACATATCCATCTTGCTTCCTCTTTACAAATAGGCCATTTAATGGTAGAAAGCAGTTAACAATAACTAAAATGAATTCCAGGCATATTGTATATTTGTTAGTATTTTTCCTTTATTTTCCCATGTACTTTATATTTCTTTTGTCTTACATATTTTATTCATTTTCAACATGCATTACCAATTGAATTACTTATTTAGGGTTAATAACATTTACCTTCACCTTATTACATTCAAACACACACAGTTATATAGGAAGAGAAAGGAAGAGAGACAGAGAGGGAGATAGAGATAGAGATAAAGAGAGAGGAAGAGAGAGGGGAAGAGAGTTAGAGAAGTTATTTCTATGCTGGAACAGAAGAAGGTTAGAAACAGAGTATTTCAGTCTATCAGCCTTGATGAAGGCTCAACGGCAGAAATATGGCATTTATAAACTTCTTATTCAGCATAGGAATAACCTTTAACTTTTTCCTCATTATATACAGGAGGTGTGCTAATTGCACAATATTCCAGATCACATGCTACCACATAAACCCAAAATTACCTCAAGGCCAAGAATGGTCCCTACATTTATGCTAACGCACAGGATGAGATTACACTTGTTTTATGTATTCGTAACATAACAGGGTTGTGCTATACTCATTGCATGTCAACTCCTTGCTACACTCAAACCTATAACCTCACTATTTAAAAATCAATAGTGAAGTAATTAAGTAAGAGTCCTGTTGTTAACTAAGAGTCCTGTGGTTTCATGACAGGGCCAGGAAATGCAGCTTAGCAAGTGGCAAATATGGAGCACACTTGCTATATTATGCAGAACAGGGTTGTTTGACATATGAAGACAACGATGAAGTTGGTGAAGAGGCATAGTGAAGGTAAGAGGAAGGTGGACAGAGAAGCCCATGTATCCTTAAACCACACAATTAAATATTGTGCAATTTGAAGGTCTACTATGGCTTATATTGGGTATTTGTCTCACTGACTTACTTTATATATATTTATAAATACACATACATACAGTATATATAATGAATGGTTCAATAATCAAACTGGCTCAATACGCAAAAAGGGAGATGCATATTATACATACATATATATATACATATATATACATATATATATATATATATATATATATATATATATATATATATATATATATATATATATATATATACAGTATATATTCTTTGTTTAGTGCTACAGGAATTTGGGAATTTTATGTTATGGCTACACATATATACTGTATACCTAAGTTTAACATTTCAACATATTTAGATACATTATTTCTGTACTAAAAATAATATAACATTTATTAACTTTTTCTTAGATTTTATAATTTCTTCCATTTCTCATTAAGTCTCATTGAATAATAATTTTTTATTTACATTCATTAAGTAAGACCTGGTCACTATGTTAATTTGCCAAACACTCCAAGCAGTTGTTGCTATGTTGTCTGGACAAGGCTCAGTGCACAAGGGCTTGAAATGAGTGTGGGTAGGAAGGGGGGGTATGAGTCAGGGGTTTCACACAATAACAGTGCAGCAAATTGTTCTTGGTGAATAACAAAAGAGAACAGAGCCAGAACGGCTGCTCTTTGACTCTCACTAGTCAGACTAACAGGTTTCTTCTGTAAGCTTATTAATTGAGACACCCTTTACCAACCATGCTGGTGTCGATAACAGCTTTATTTTCATACTTGTACAGCATAAACTGTTAAAAATGTCACTTATTTTTTCTCTTTTTGAGAATATCAATGCTGTTTTTGATTTTCCTATCTGCACAGGCAACCTAAAATCACTTTCAATTCAATGGATATGTTGAAAACATAGACACTGCTCTGTCATTAGGCTACATGCTAACTGTTAAAGAAGATTTTGTCAAATGTTTTTATTTCTGCTTTACACTTACTGTTCACAGTTCTGGAAAATAGAAGAGTTAACTAATTGTGTTAGTTATGTGCATTTTAGCTAGTGAGAGTAAATGGAAAATTAACTACTTGCATGTTATGATTTCTACCCCCAAGGTCATCTACCCAGTAGGCACAATAACTAAAACAAGGTTTCATCTTAAAGGCGGAACAGGGCTTTTATCTTCACAGTTAACAAGGATTCACTTTGCTCACATTGTCATAGGGCAGTAAGTCAATGGCATATCTTGGGTCCTGAACCCTTAGCCTCCAGGTGCTCTTTCCTAAAGATGGCCATCAGGCTGGAGGATGGGTCAGGAGGAGGTTGTTCACAATCCTGAGGTGCCATCAGGAGGGCAGTTGTTCCCAAAGATGTTGAAAGTTTTTATGTAGTTTAGCATATTATAATTCCAGAAAATTCAAGATTCATTAACTTAATGGCACATATTGCACAGTGTCCAAAAAAGCCAATCTCCAACAAGAAAATGGAGATTTGTGTTCATTTAATAATGGAGTTAGTTCTTCCTTCAGTTTCATTTAATTAATGGCTTGAATCTGATGTGTCATAATCCACATAATACTATATACAAATATAAATAATTTTCATATTCTGTATTTACATTATCTGGATATATACCATATTTATGCTTGCAATTTCCATTTAGCTAATTTGCCACAAATTGCACATGCTCCTAGGCTGTTCTTGACGAGTTGCAGCCATACTGCAAATTGCTAGCCTCTTTTCTTGTGCAGATGTTTGGTTTAAGAAAATGGAATCTAACGTGTCTCCCTTTGTTTGCATTTAACAGCTGCCAACATTTTAGTTTTAGAGGCCTGGTGTCGATGTCACTTGCCAGCTTGGAAGGAGCTGTCATTGTGTTTGCAGCACGTTGTGGGGGTCAGGGGAAGGGGTATGAGTCTGCGTTGGGAGTGGCCGTACCTTTTGAAGGTCCTCTTGCAATTTTTTGAGCATGGACTCCAGCTGACAAACTTTCTCTTCCAGATGAGCTGGAGAATCTCTGAAAGTACCAAGACCAAACCAAAATAGCAATGTAAGTATTCACAGAGTAGAAATCTCATTTTATCATCTGAAGAACTAGATGTGCACTTGAAGTATGAAACAACAGTTTAGAAGAACCTCGAAGAAATTAACACTTCTCTACTTATTTCAATATGTATTTATTTTTTAATAAAAGTTGGCAACAACTTGTAGTAAGTAGGACATAACCTGTAACACAATATAACCTTATGACTAGACACTATAGCAGTTTCCTGCATTACAAATAATGTCCCATATAACCTTTAATCATTAAAAGACTTACAACACCCAATCTTTTACATTTTTTGTCCATTATGAAGATTTTGGGGGAATTTAAGCCCAGTTTAGCTTATGAATTTACTTTATGATTTAGTCGGTTCCCACATTACATAGAACTTCAATGGGAAAGGACACAGATTTAGATGCCCTATCACAATTTATGTCTAATTTATGTATAATCATTTGGATCTTTCTGGAAAAAGGTTAAGAATATAAAGGTTTCACAAATGTTAACATATAATTCACTTGATTAGCTGCTGACTAAGGTTTTCCAAGACAGTTATTAAAACCTCTCACTGCTACATCAAGTGCATGATTCTTCATGATTCCCATAACCCTTGGCATGAAAAAAAGTTGTTCTTAGCAACAGTCTTAAAGGCACTATCCCTTAATTTGTACAGGTATCCTCAAGTATGCAATTTGCTATTTAACTGAAGGAGTTATGATGGATCAATTTTGTCAAGGCCTTCTGTGAAGACCTGAATTAGTTCCCCATACTTGACTATTAATGCTTAATTGTATTAGCTTGTCAGAGTAACATATATGCTGCATTTATATGCAACAGAAAGTTTTAGAAACACCTCTTATAATATCTTACTTTTCTGCTTCATGTGAATTTCCAGTTAGTTGTTTTTGGGGAAATGCAATGTTACTGTTAATTTGATAAGTAATTAAGGATTATCTCTATTTTTTATATGAATATAAACAGTAAGCTAAACTCAATATACACATATCAAAACGCTTCAAAAATGCAACCACAAACAATCTATTTTTGGCTAACCTGCTTATTCATTTTTTTATTGTGTGTGACTGAATGAGATGAAAGGTCAATCTTCTATCACAACTTTGCTAAGGTAGGACTGTTTCTCCAAATTGTCCCACTGGGAGAAACCAACTTGAAAAGCATTCACATAAAATTTCTCACTGGGAAACACATATTTCCCAAAGCAAACTCAGCAATATTCTTTAGTCCGGAGATGCTCTCTTCTCCACTTATTCTAAAGCTGATTCTCATTTTTGTAGTGTAGTTCAGATGCATCAAGCTGTATAATGCAGTCTCGCTATGCATTAAAGTTTTTTTTTATTTACAATTTACATTTTTTTACAATATAACCTAAAATTTAATGTTTCTTTTTAATTGCTTTAGTGCATTGCCTATATGATGTGAATGCGACATCAACATTAACCATTAAATCCTTGTCAGAGGCTACTTCTTATAAGACTGCATTGTCCACCTGCGTGTAGCACTTTACACTTCCCTACATTAAACTGCATTGTCTAAATATTTTCCCAGTTTTGAAAACAGTCCAGGTCTTTCTGCATTGTTGCTGTCTCCTTAGTATAATTAGTCTTTAGAATTAACCTGGCTTCACTTTTTAATAATGCAGTCCAGAAATGTGTTTCTCTATGAAAATACCTTCTGTATATTGAGTCATGTTTAATTTGTTCTAAATGTACAAACTCTTAAACAGCTGCAGCTAATTAACAGAAGAAATGTTGTTGCTGGTACAGTAGAAAGCCATACCCTCCTTTGTTGTCCTTGAGTTTCATGTCCTCCTGTGAAGATGCTAGTTGAGATTCAGTCGCAGACATAGGTGCATCCCCTCCTCTACGCTCTGGAAAGAAAGAACTCAGGTGATTTTCAGTATTAGATTACAAAGCTTGCTTTAACAATCTCTCTTCTTTGGTGATAATCTCTTTAATAAATGTCTAGTGTTGAGTTACACTTCAACGTTATAATGCAGTATGTTCTGAGCAACATTATTTATCTTAATAGGGCTTACAAAGCTAAAAGTGTTCTTGGAGCAGAATGATGAAACAAGGATCCAAGACGGCCAAAATAATACTATTTGATTTGACAAACAAGATGGAAAATCTATTTAGCATGCCAAAATTGATTTACTAATCAGGACTTACCAATTTATTTATCTGGATATATACTTAACTTCACAACAGCTGCCAATGTGATATACAAGCTATATTTTCTTTTTTAACATATGACATATTATGCTCCCATAATGTATTTGCTTATAATCTGCCTTCAAATAAATGTACATTATGAAGTGATGTCCTCACCCTCTTTAGAAAGAGCTTCCAAGATACTTCGACATGCTGTTGCCAAATCGGAGATTGACTGCCATTCTTCCTCTGTGGCTTCATTTGTCTCTTTGAGTACTAAGAATTACAAAAGAACAAAAGTACACATAAAACTACAATGTTGAACAAGTACAATGTTCTATAAAATACAGGGCAATATATTTTACCATTAAATAAAAATTTTGTTACTCTAGTAATTATAATTATGTTATAATCATAACTGAAATAAAAGGTGACTCAGAAAATCTACTCAATGTTCAGTACATAATAAAAGCCATGCCAGTACACTACTGTACTACATGTAACATGTCAAATGAACTCACCTTTTGCTGTCTTGTTTTAGCATAAAAGTTTTAAGAATAATGGGATTGAATAAACTATAATGCACAGAAAATATCCAAATTACACCTACAGCACCCTTCATTGCAACATAATTTATCACATGAACAAAATATTAATACATGAACACTAAAATCTGAGAAACCTGGGCAATTCCCACTAAACTTCATAAATCAGGTCTTTCCTCAAAATCAGATCTTTCTATATTAACCAATCAATTCATCCATGATAATAAAATGCATAGTCCAACATAGGGCAGACTGGGGAAGTGGTAGACTCCTCTGGTGGTGCTGGGTGCAAGACTCAAATCAACCGTTGATGGGATGCCAGTACATTGCTGGTCACTTACTCACACACCAACACTCACATACAAAAGTAATTCAGAGCTCACAGGAGAAAGCCCAGGACAAACAAGAAAATGCTACACAGTGGCTAAGCTAGGATTGTAACTGGTTGTATGGAAGCTACATTAAGTATTCTTCCATGCTATATTAATTTCTTTTAAGCATATTTATATTTATAATATTTCATATGTAGATGGGCAATCCTTTTTGCCCTGGTACAGTCACTATGCCACTGTACATTGCAAAAGAGCTGACAAAATCCATAATCTCTTTGTGACAAGAAGAAAAATGTGGAGAAGAAAAATGAAAACTTGAAAATATTGAAAGTAAACCATTGACAAAAAAAGGTGAGGTTCCCAAAGGGACAAGTTCATTTTTCATATCATGTGAAAAATAAGAAACATTTAAATTAAAGGCGTAATAATGGTATTTTCTATTAAGTGCAATGTTCCTAAATCAGTTTATCACCCCAATGTTCATAAAAAAGGGTGCCAAGGTGACATCTACCATATCAGCTCAGTAAAAGACGTAACTGATGTTAGAAAATAAAGATTAAAAACAATTTAGGCTTATGCAGGCTTTACACATAGGTACCAGGAAAACAGTTCACATGTCTTGCTACATCAGAAAAACATATACAGTATTACCCTTAGCAATAGAATCCTTGAAGCCTATGAAAAACATCATAATGCCGGGCCATCTTAAATTCCCTTGCACCTTGTCTACAGTGTCTTTGTTTTGCAAATGTGTTAATCAGCACTGGCAACAGGCAGCCTGGTCACTCATCCCCCAACGAGGCAGTTGAAGTCAAGTCAGATGCTAAATTCTCAGAGCTCAAGACTGTTTATCTGGGAGTTAGGTGTCTGGAATTGTATAGGGTAAATAATATATCATTATTTGGTATGCATACATTTCATGTATATTCTGTGTCTACAATGATCTGTTGTCACGCACGTGTGAATAGAAGGACGTTGTATGGACCAAGTGAAGGTAATTCCACACCAGGCCAGGAGGTGGTGAGGTGCACTAAACCTTCTCCTGTTATCTCTATAGACCAGGCACGGGAAAACCTGTCTGACTCAGCATCAAAAATATCACTTCTTGTTCCAGCGCCTAGGATGACGTCACTTCCAGTCACATCACTTCAATTGATGTCAGAAGAAGGTCACTTCTGGTTCCCCTACGCCATTTCCGGTCTGATAACTTAAAACCGCCATCTTTTCAAACCATCATTAGTTCATTTCAGGACTCCAACCAAGACACTTCTGTGCTAAAATTCAACCCATTGCAGCCAGGGATAATATAAGGGTGGCTGCCCCAAACCTTTTTAAGTGTGTCGAGTCTGATCATTTCACACTGTGAAAATGTAGGATGACAGGAAATGCGAGGAAAGAAATGTTAAATACATAACTAAAACAGAAACTTTGTTAATAATGACAAAATTTTGACGCAAAGTGTATAATGTGTGAAGACTGAAGTCCAAATATCAAGTAAATATTTTGCAAATCATTCAATTTACATGTTGCAGTCAATGAGTAAAAACCCAAACCCACATATCAATCGACACAAAGTCAACATGTCTGCTTCGGTGATGCAGAGGTAAGACCTGCTGTCTTAAAATAAATAGACTGCAGGTTTGTGGCCGGACTTTCCCCCTTTTGAGTAGTGACCTGCTATCATTATTATTATTATTATTATTATTATTATTATTACTATAATATAACATAAAATTTCAGATCATATATATATCCCTTCAGCGATACCTTTTACAAGAAGCAAAAAATTAAACTGGATATGTGTTTATTATATAATAGAAATAATAATAGCAGCTCACTACTCAAATCAGGAAGAACTGGGTTTCAGGGTGAAGTGTATCTATGAAAAAGTCAAGAATCTATCCATCCATCCATTTTCTAACCCACTGAATCCGAACACAGGGTCACGGGGGTCTGCTGGAGCCAATCCCAGCCAACACAGGGCACAAGGCAGGAATCAATCCCGGGCAGGGTGCCAACCCACCGCAGGACACACACAAACACACCCACACACCAAGCACACACTAGGGCCAATTTAGAATCGCCAATCCACCTAACCGGCATGTCTTTGGACTGTGGGAGGAAACCGGAGCACCCGGAGGAAACCCACGCAGACACGGGGAGAACATGCAAACTCCACGCAGGGAGGACCCAGGAAGCGGACCCGGGTCTCCTAACTGCGAGGCAGCAGCGCTACCACCGCGCCACCGTGCCGCCCGTCAAGAATCTAAGGAAAGACTAATCAGTAATTTCCCAGATCAAGACATAGTAAAATTAAATTACCTCAAAGTGACTTGGAAAGCAACCCATAATTTATACAATAGGAACAGCTTGAACATAAAGATATTTTTGGGCTGCTACAAGTGTGATGAAATCCCAGGTAAAACATAAAGTATGTCATAGCCACATGTATGGTGATATTAATGTCAACCTATCAAAAGAGATCTTGGGTGACTATCTTGACCATTTTACACTTTGTTTATTCATTTACTAAGGTGTGTCATTTGGATAAAGTGTAAATTGGATGGATTTTGAAATAAAACTAGGGAGATACTCTCTGTCCAAGCCTGAATTGAAACCCATCAATCTTAGATAAGCAAAACCTCCAACTGGTTTGGGGGGATGGGGTAGTAACAAACTAGGGATGAAGCTAGAACAAGAAACAAAAATTGTCTAGTGAACATGATGGTCTTGAAATTTGTGCAATTTTCATATTTTACCAAGTGTAAGGCTCTAAGAGTCTCTGACTGCTAAATATACACTATTTCAAGATAAAATCAGCACTAAAGAGAGTTCTACATTTAAGACAGGCTTTGTTTGCTGGCATATGTTCATTTTCCTTTGTTATTTCTGTTGTTTCTGAATTATTATTTTAATGTAATTGCTGTTATTATTGTGATTTTTATGCATTATTTAGTATTTATGTAATATGTAATAATGTTCTATGATGACGTTTTGTGTTTTATTGGTGGAACCCCAAGAAGCAGGCCCTGATGTCACAGCTGTAGGACCACCTCAGCCTTTATATACAGGTTAAGCAGTATGTCCATCAAAGGTTTACTATGCTTTGTGGTGCCACAGTAAGTACTGTTTGGATTTTCCGGTTTTGTGAATTATTTCTTCTATTTCCTGGACTTGTTAGCCTTAGGTTGCCTAGGTTAGGGAATCCTTTTTGCCTTATTTATGACGTTGTTCTCTGTTTTCCCAATGTATGTTTTTCTTTGGCTTATGTAATAAATTCTTTACATTTTAAGAGAATGTTTTGTCAAAAGATGGTCATCCTGTCATCTTTAAGGGCATTTTGTTTATTTTGTGCATTTAATCTATTTTTGAACTGTTTAACCTTGAGCTTTGTTTTTGGCCTCTGCAAACCTTGAAGCCTGCCTTTTGAGTTTGAAGTCTGGCTGATTTGCAGTGAGGGCTGTTATTGAGTCTGGCCATTGAGGTCTTGGTCAGGTTTTTGATAATTCTAAGGCCTGTTCACTTCTTTAGATCATTTGGTGCTACAGTAACATAATTTGGGTAATGTTTGACTGTTTAGCCATATGTACTGTATATTCAGGTCCTCTGAGGTTTTTAGTAGCTACCAGCATAATTTATTTGTATAAACAAATAACAAATACATTACTGATTAATTTGTACACAGAAGTTCCTCTTATCCACTAAAATACTTGTTGATTTCTCTGCTACCAAAAAAAATTCAACAGCAGGTGTGATGGACAGCTGGGTCCCATGCCCGGTCGAGATGCCCCTGCTGCATATGTTCCGGGGGAGCCACCATGGACAGCTCAATACCTCCCCTGGGATGCTTGGTGACAGCCCCCCTGGCCGATGATGATTTCCCAGTCTCCCGCATGGCTCCATGGGACATGGAGTCCTCCACAGCCTGGTTGGAAGCTGGGGTGGCCACTAGGGGGTGCTGCCGAGACTCAAGAACTCGGCTGGACGAGTCATCAGCCCCACCCGGAGGTGCAATTGGGACTAGGTGGTCAAGCACCTGGAACACTTCCGGGTGGGCTATAAAATGGGCCAGCCTCCACCACTAAAGGCCCAGAATCGGGAGGAAGAGGTTGCCTGGGAGGAGTGTTGGTGCAAGATGGAGAGTTGTTGCTATTGTGTTTAAGTGCTTTTGGGACTGTGTTGGGCCTGTGGGACACGGGGAAGACGTGCCCCACAGCTGAAGAGAAAATAAAAGCCTTTGTGATTTTGACATGTGCCTCTGCGTCAGTCTGTGCCGGGTCGGGTGCTATATAACGCCTTTATCATACAGGATATTAACCTCTTTTGAGCCAATGAAACTACAGCTTCTTTTTCATCCACGTACTCACTCACCCATGCCACTAACACCAAGCAAATGCAGAACAAGACATGACCTGTTCCCTACACAAACATACACAAAGGCAGAACTTTTAAGACTCTTACACACTGACAGACATACTGTACATTTCTGACTTCCTTTTTACATGCACAGATTTGCAGGTTTGCATTTTTTAAAATATGTTTGCAGGTTTTCAACTAATTTTTAGCATGTCGGTAAAACTGTACCCTGCAACTTTCACAATTTTCTGATTAGTCAGATCTTCTTATCAAACACAACTGATGTGACTGATGATCAAACACACTATTTAATAAATAAAAGGGAGTGACCCACCATCGAACACAAGTGCAGATACAAGACAGAAATGCACCTTCCACTGCTAAACTCCTACATTAGGATTAACATGAGCACCTCTCACGCATGCTTGTCCACTCTCCTTAAGCTCTATTAAACAATGTGGATATGCATCTGTGTCCTTATTACATATACTTAAGCTACCACTTGTAGTGATTACCTTGTATTTCAAAAGATAAATAGGGGGCACTCCTGAACCTGCCTATTGCATTCCAGTTGCCCATTTCCCTTCGCTATTACCACAGTTTACTATGTGTCCTGCTCTACATTAGCCTTTGATTCTGTTAATGATTATGGGGAAGCTCTGAATATTTTAAAGTCAACCAGCTCCTACTTTTTGTTAAACTGATAAACAGATGTTTTATACCTAGAAGGCTCCTACATTCTGGCCTATTTCATCTTATCAAATCTGTGTGTTTTATTTGACTAGCCTGAGTCAAAATTAGTGCTCTATGGTAAGGGAACATTAGAAAGCTGCCCCTTAGGAGTATTAAAAGGGAAAGACAGATTCTAGATAGAGCCATTATCAGCTCACAAATTCACAGCTGCTTTAAGATGACAGGGGAAAACATGGGAATGGCAAAGGGGCTTGAGACAGGAGAGTAACATGTTTGTTTCTGTCTTGTATCTGCAGATATACAATACAGTAAATGAACAAGAAGCTGTGAAATATTGACAGGGGGGGTTAGGTGGATGAGATTAACATCACCTGCAGAGACTGGCAGAAACAGAGCATCTCTTCCTAACCAGCTACCCCCCTTCCAAAAAAAAAAAGATTGGAAGCAAAACAGATGGAGGGTTAAGGCCTGGCTGCAAAAAAGACAGAAAGATCCATCTGTTCTTTTATTTCACAGAAATAATTCTGTTTCTTTTTTTAATAGAAGCAAAATCCATAAAATATTTTCAGGGTAGACAACAGCCAACAAGCAGTGCAATACAATACATATTTGTGTAAAAGTAAGATACTTCATAGTAGCTGAGAATAATCTAATAAGTCTGTCAAATAAGACGGGGAAGAGTCTATGACCGACATGAGTTCATGTGTCTTCCAATAAGTTTTTTTGCTTTAATAAACAGAAGATCAATCATTAGTTTCATAACAGGGAAAAAGTATACAGAAAAAAAATAATCCTAATTATCTTGATCAAATACTTTTTACTTACATGGTTTCTATATGATTTCAAATTTCTTTATTACTAAGGGCGATATGGAACTCAGTCATACCTGGGGCATGAAAAAGACAGGGCACAGACAACTTTGAGCTTGATGCTTTATTTATTCACACAGGGCTTATAAGGTCATTACTGTCGTGCATACAATACAATGAAATTCTTATTTTCATATACTAATCGACATGACACATGCTGACATTCTCTGGTACTATGATTAGTATGTGTAACAACCTTACCTTGAAAATTTCTTTCTTTGTTACTTCAAAAATTTCACAGTTTACAACACTGTCTGCCATTAATCTAGCAGATAATGGCAAACTGTGGTGCAGTTTTAGTACCAAAGGTTTTAATGGCAGAGGGTCGCTATTGGCTTTAAATAAAAAAACACAAACTTCTATGAATGGGCTATTTTGTCCCTTAATCTATACAGATTTTCAGTGATGACCTTATCACACCCACTGCTGCCCTTGATAAGAAAACAAAGAAGATAGTCTTAGTTTCAAATTCTGAACTAAATAATATGATTAACACTACCCGTTAAATATGATAAGTATATGTAGAATTACAAATTCTAGTTTACCTTGTCATTACAGACAGGGCTAAGCAAAGATTTAATGTTGAGGGGTGATGGAGGGATAAAACTAGTATTGCTTATCAATGTGTCCATCAGTTCATGGAGGACACCTTTGCCAAAGTACATGCTTAAAGCCAATGACAAATATTTTGAGGAAAAAAGAAGTAATAATATTAATCATAATGAAGATTGTAATATAAATGGTTCAACTGTATATTTTAACTGAAAGGTACATTGACTATGTAGTTTTTAAAGACACTGCAGAAAGTGTGCAAATACCCTGTGGTAACCAGGAGGCCCTATTCGTGCTGCAATTGTGGCTTAACACTGAAATCTTACTCTAGTAATATGAATAAACAATACATTAACAACGGAGAGCGCCATCATTTAGGATATGGGTATCTTAAGTAAATGAGTCTGATCATACACAGATATGAAATCTGCAAACAAAAGCCATTGCATCTTGAACTTCTGAGGAGGACATCACAGAACAGACACATTTAAGGACACATATCCTCTTTGATGCTGTGTGTGCAACATTAAAATGGCCTTTTCATCATGAGGATTAAGTTAATTATGTGCCTTGAACATATTTGCTTCAGTGTTCACCTGCCACAGACAAGTGTTGAAGCTCTAGATAGTTAAGAGCACAGAAGAAAGAGAAAGCTAAGGCAGAAAAACATTTTGATGATAAAGCATACTAAAATAAAAGGAAATACACTAACAATGATCATTTTTTGAGCAATATTGTAAGAAGAAGAAAGGACTGAAAGTACACAACAGGACCGCCCATATTTTGCACCATGACTACAATATACAGTATACAAAAAAAGTGATTAATGAATACATTTGTTGAATGCTGCAACAGCACTGGAAAAACTAAATCAGAAAAAAGATTTTCTAAAATGTACTTTTTCATTGTAAACTACTGAGGCATGAAACACTACATCCTTACTAAAAGACAAAATCATACTAATGAGAGACATCCTGGGGAAAAATTGTCCTTGATGTGGTTTTACAAACAGCTGTCTGTAAGTTAGTGCCTTGCTTCTTGCAGAACACTATGCAGAAGGACAATATCCGATGTCAAACAGAGTAGTCTTTTGTGGTCACCAGCACTATATCATAAATTATTTCATAGGTGCAATCCAAGTATGTCTTTTTTAATACAAACTAAGTTGTACACATTTACCAAAAGAGTAAACAGCAGTACACATAGCCCCAGGAGCGAGTCTCACAGAGCCAGACAACTTTAAAATTAGGTTTTATTTCAACGTCATGAGGGCTGAGTGTCCTATACTTGTAATACTGGGCCGAGGGAGGAACCAACCCTGTACAGAACAGAAAACAATAATTACACACCCTTATAGACACTAACCGAAAAATCTCAGGCCAATTTAGTGTAACCAAACAACATAATGCATAGGTTTTTCAAAGTGAAAATTTGAGCAATCAAAACACAAAGATTTAAACACAATTTCCTGGAGCTGAGAAGCATCAGCAGTAACCACCACCATGCTGTCCAATATATTTGCAAATAGACAGAAATAATATATTCATAGAACATTTCCAGAGGTAACCATGAGCCCAAAATAGGAATCAAGACAATACAAGGTACAACAATTATCCAGTACCTTAAAAATGACTTGTGTGTTATAATGCTTTAAGAACCTGTATTTTAAAGTTACATTTAATATACTTGTTAACCAATCGATATCAATAAAGAAATTAAACTTTCCAAGAAAAATTAAACGGAATCTTTGAATTTCCACAGTATTCACTCCATGAAAGCTTAAATTTGTAAGCCCTTTCTGATTTTCTCCAGGTAGGTTGTATTTATGAAGAAGATGGTGATGAAAAGTGCATGACTAAATTAGTAGTAAGTATTGACAAGATTCTGGGGCAAAAGTTCCCTCCAAGCTTTTCAGTTACATAGTAAATGACATACTGTAGAACACATGAAAAAATGAAGAGGAAGTGAATTCAAGACAAATCCAGGAAGCACATCTTTCACTCAAAAGGTTGTCTGAAAAAACTTATAAACTCATGTGACTGATGTGAAAACCTTGAGAGCTATTAGAAACATATCTGGATGAGTTATTGGGACAACTTAATTACTGGTTAAATCAACAAACCATAAGAATTGTATTCAATATCCATGAAACATTTAACAAGGCAGAAATCTTATGAAATGTAAGAGAATACACAATGTGACAGTTGAGTCGTAATTTAGATTAAGACCATTTTTTAAATTCCATTGAAAAATTAAGGCATTGTTGCATTATGGTAGTACAGTACCAGGGACATATTTTTTACAGACAGAAGATATATTATTAGACATTTTTAAAAGGTAAAGAAACCATTCAGTCCATCAGACTTGTTTGGCTAGGCCATCCAGAGAATTCTGAAAGCTGCCAGGTTCTCTTCTTCAACTGTATGACTTGGTACACTATTTCACATTATCAAGTCTCTTTATTTGGATTTGAAGAACTACTTTCTGCTTTCCATTTTCAATTCACTTTAACATTCATTATACTGGTATCTTCTAATGATTCACTGTTAAATAAAACTACACTGCAGCTGGCAACCGCCTTCATTTTGGCTGGTACTGTAAGTATTTTTTCAACATGTAGTATTTCTATAGATTAATAAAGCCTAAGACCTAAATATAATTATTTTTATGTCCTCTGTACTGCTAGTAATGCCTTTCACACTTTACTCTACTCTCATTTACAAGTAATGAATTTAAAATATGGAAGGCATAATAACAAAAAAGTGCCACTGCCTTCCCTTTGCTTGTAAAATGAGTTGTAAGTTTTAATATTCTGACGTTATGATATTCCAAAGACATGCTTGCTGACTAAGTGTATTTGTGTTTGCACTTTGAACTGGCATCCCACCTAAGCTAAGTCTTGTCTTAAATCTGTAAGCTCTGCCACTGAGTCATCATGCTCATAATGTAGCAATTTTAGCTAGTAACTAATGGATATACCCAACCAATTCAATATAGAAAATCACTGATCATCATCCATTAATTTTGTATTGATTACTGAGTTAACCTGAAAGACAGGCTGAGCTGAAAAGCTAGAGAAAGTAACATACAATAAAGTAATAAAACCTGTCCAATACTGGGGCAGCTCTCTTCATGAAAGTCTTTAATTTTTAATGAGCTATGTCATTCTAGGAACAGTGGGAAAAAAAAAATGAATGAATGAATCTTTTAATACTTTTGCACACTTTTGGGATTTGCAGTTGGCCATGACAAAAAGGATGAGGAGTAATAATTAAATTTTTCTCAGGTAATTAAGTCATTATTTCTGGATATTTTCTCAAAAAGCTGCTGATGGTTGGTCATGCAGGATACTATTGACATATACAGGAAATTAATGAAGGACAGAGTTTAAAGTATGGATCAAATTTTTAAATGCCTCTAGAAAACAGGATAAATAAAGAAGCAACACGAGTTCTTGCTTTCTTATACATCAGAATGAACAAAGTAAGGAAAACAGAAATTAATTAATGCTACATGGTAAATTAGGCAAAATCAGATACATTAATAAAAATGTTTTCTCCACAGCCCTGCTAATTAACAAAACAGAGTTTCAAAATGATCAAAGTAGATTGGCAGAACTTTACATAAATTCACTTCTGTGGTATTTTACCAGAGCATAAGACAATAAATTATGTTCCAGTTGTGTGTAATTTCCACTAATTTTGTATTTCAAAAGAGATCAAATACACAGAGGATTCTAGGAAAAAATGTGTTCCATAGAATGGAACATAAGCAAAGATTACAAAATAGGTGGGTTTTCAGTTCATTACTGTGTAGCTAACACTTTAAATGAGTATTTGCTGGAACCACTGCAAACTTGAGTGTTGAATGCATAACAAAAAATGTGATAATATGAAGCTCTAACTTGACAGAGTCAAGGAGATCCCTTGGGTCAGAAAAGAACCACAAATGATGTGTAGCAGCCAGGCCAAGCATGGCCTATGTAGAGATGATCGTTTATGCATCAATGGTAAATGAATTGTACAGTATATAAACAAAGAACATGTAATTGAAGTTGTTTGCTACACACAGAACTTCAACTACAATGCAAATAAGGCATCAATAAATGGCAGATGGTACCTTGGAACACAAAAACCGACACTCACAGTGGCAATAAAAAAAAACATATCAGTTGACTCACTATTGGTCTTTGGACCACCTAGGTCTTAAGATGAAGCTTCTGACATGAAATTTCCACAAAAGAGTATCTAAAATTCCTTTCTTACAGATTCAAATCAGGGTTCAACTGTTGTAGAGCACAGTTTATTTTACTTCATTTGGTGTTTAATGTTTTTGATATTCAAATCTATCAAATATTATTTCATGAGCTTGTTCTGGACTTTTATTCTTTTTGAGCCCTTTAAAATATTTGTGCAGTGTTTGGGCATGGGAAAGGCACTCTACAGATATTACTATTTATTATTATTCTATATTTGTTTCAGACTTTCAGAATAGTGAAATTCCTCTTACAAAGTATAACACTACCATATATTTTTAATCAGATGTGTACACTGAGAGCAAATGATGTAAAATTCAAATTTAATAAAAGTTAAAAACCAATACTCATTTTAAAACCTCTCTAATATGTTCAATTCAAATCACATGTCTTGTGTCTGTCCTTATTAAGAAAAGTTTTAGCACATACTGTGTAGTATTAATTTAGAATATTTTACATGCCAGTGTGGTCCTTCACTCTGCTATTCATGTGGTATACATTGTATGGTATTGGCATATAACTGATTTGGTAATTCATTTTTTTTTTTTCCATCTTAAACATTACCATCATTACCTTTTACATGGTCTGGAAACTCGTCAGTTAGTTAGAGCCTACCACATTCTATGTAAACAATTAAAATATGTTTTTTACTGCAAACGTTCATTCTTAGCGGCTGCTGACCATTTCCATTATTGCATTCTGTTTGATTTTTGGTCTTAGACAGAAAGTTTTCTCCTTAAATGCATAATGTACATTGTATTGGCCCTGTGTTGCATTTCAAAATGTTGTGAGTATTACTAGCTTTTAAGTAGAAAGCATGGTTTGCATATTATTATATGTCTCTCGGAATGTGAAATCAAGGGCGTACTTTTATTTGTGTACACCTTCATTTCTAATGCTGTAAGAACACTGTATTTGAAATATTGCTTTTAACTTACTTGGACAAGAAACAATGTTTCTGATAATCATGGGGGAAGTGGCATCAGAGGGTGTGTTTCAGATTTTCTGATTTAAACTCACCCCACCCTGCTGATACTATTTTTATTATTGTAACATAGATTTAACTAATTTCATTAGATATTTATACAGAACATTAATTATTCTTAATTTGTTTTAATGTAAGAAAATGTGACTGATTCACATTGACTTTAATTTTTTTTTAAAGAAATGTGATCAGATGCCAAAGTTTGGAATTATTCTCATGGGTGGGGGTTGAATTGAATTTAGTTTTGTTCAGTTTGACTTGATTGTATGGAATGTTACATGCTTTTAATAAATTCAATACAAGATAAAAAAATAAAAAAGGAATGTGTTAGGTATATGTATATATATATATATTGTGGTCCCTGGTCGGCCTGGTTGTATTGGGGGCCACGGGTAGGGGGCTTGGAAGCCCAACCCTGTAGGGGCCCGTGGCCACCGCCAGGCGGCGCCCTGATGCCTGAGGAACCCTGGTGCCCAGCACTTCCGCCACACCAGGAAGTGCTGGGGGGAAGACGACAGGGGACACCCGGACGGCTTCCAGGTGCGCAGCTGGCACTTCCGCCACATTGGGGTGTGGTCAGGACTGATTGCCAGGAAGCAGCTGGAGCCCATCCGGGTTCCCATTTAAGGGGCCGTCTCCCTCCAGTCAACAGTGGATGTCGGGTGGAAGAGGACACAGCTCGGGAGAGGACGGGAGGCGGTCGAAAGAGAGGCACAGTGACTGGAAGAGTGTGGCCTGGACATTGGGGGAAGCTGTGCTGGAGGCACTGGGGTTGTGAGTGCATGTAATTTGTGTAAATAGTAGTGTAAATAAACAGTGTGTGGTGGAACTATGTTGTCCGTCTGCCTGTGTCCGGGTCCCAGTCCACTATATATATATATTGCCACACACGTGCGAGTAGGACCAAGTAAAGGCAATTCTACGCCAGGCCAGACCAGCCGCAGGAAAACCTATCTGAACCAAGAAAGTCACTTCAGTTCAGGTACCCAGAAGAACGTCAATTCCGGTTCTGGCGCCCAGAAGAATGTCACTTCCGGTTCCAGTGCCCAAAAGAACGTCACTTCTGGTTCCCAGGCTGATGCCAGGAAAACATCACTTCCGGTCACCCTACATCACTTCCTATCTGACCACTTAAAACCGTCATCTCTTCCATCCTTCATCAGTTCTGTCTTGGACTCTCTACAATCAACTTCATTATTGAATGAAAAAACAAACCTTTGCAGCTAGGAATATTATATGGGTGGCTGCCCCAAACCTTTTTACGTGTGTCAAGTCTCTTCCTTTTTACAGTGGCGTAGTCGGCAGGATGATGGCCTCCTGGAGAGATCGGAAGGCAAACCTAAACCTAGGCTTGACACACCTTTATAAACCAACAAAATATCAGATGGGTAAGTACAGCTCCCGAGTTGCAGAGTGGGCGTCAGTCGGGGCGTGTTGGGGAAAGCTTGAATGTGCTTCAACCCATCATCCTGTTAAAGGTCCGGGGAAAAATAGCCCCGGGACCCACAGGCTAGAGCCAGGTGCGTCAGGGAACGCATTGAGTGCTTATTATGGCCTCCCGAGTGTAGGGACTGCCCCTACTTATCCCACAAAGGGCAAGCCCTTTAATAAAGGTAGGAGAAACCCGGGCTGGCAGATGAAAAACATAATGGCCTGGAAAACTACAGCTAAGGCAACTAAGAAACAGGCCATGGCTTTATGGGCTAAGGTGGTTGGTTGGTTACAGCCCCATAAAAAATCCAGCCACCAAATAGCGGAGCAGGTGGCCTGCGCCTTACTCCTTAAGAGCCTTCCCGGAAAAATCGCCCAGCCGGCCTGGGAATATACAGATATTGTCGCATTAGCTGAGACAATAGATCACCTCAGGGCAGAAACCGGCTTGGGAGTGTCAGAACGGGACTCATGTGAACCCAGGCGTGCTTGCATCCCTAATACAGTGTCCCACGGCTATAATGCAAGGCATGTTCGAGTGGACCCTGGGACCCGCCAACAGGCACTGTGAAGCAACAAAGGGGTCTGCAGGGGGATGTGGAAGGAGGTGCGGTGTGCTCTCGCTAATCCACTGGCCTGTTCACATACGGGATAAGTGTTAGTCAATGGAATTAAAGTAACCGCTTTATTTGATTCCGGCAGTAACAACTCCATTGTTGCTTGCCATTTGATATTACCGCGACAATGGTGTAACAATAAGACCTGCATTACCTGTATTCACAAGGATGTCCGGTATTATCGATCCGCCAACTGCTTTATATGTCAGGACGACATAATTAAAAAGTTAATGGTGGCAGTGATGGATAGTCCTCCCTTCCCCGTGATACTAGGAAGAGATTGGGTCAACATAAACAGCGGTAATACAGGCACTTCTTCTCCTCGATCACTAGGTCTAGTCATGGACGCAAATTCAGCCCCCTCATCTTCCTCCACGGCATGAATACAGCCTCTGGTGATGCCAAAGAAACACCCCGGATGTCGCAGACGCGACAGACGCCTCGGGACAAAAACCCACCAAGTGAGGTCGAATCCGATCCTCTCTCACGTCTGCAGTTTCAATTCAGGCAGATGCCGGCTTCATTTAAAAGGGAACAATGGAATGATGATTCCCTTAAACTTGCAAAGAATGCAGTCGTTCTAATAGACGGCCAACGCACCTCACACCCCATGTCACAGGGTCCTCAATTTGTGCTTAATAATGATCTGTTATATCGGGTGGCAGAGCATGAGGGGCAGATGAGGTCGCTGTTGTTAGTACCACGGACTTACCGGTAACAGGTCTGTGAACTAGCACATAGCCATCTGCTGGGAGCCCATTTGGGCCCCGAGAAAACACTTGAGAGAATTAAGCTCTGATTTTTTTGGCCCGGAATTAACGAGGAGGTTCACCGCTTTTGCACATCCTGTCCGGAATGTCAATTGAGGCAAATTCCTAGGAGGGACCGTGCTCCTCTAGTTCCCTTACCCTTAATAGATATCCCTTTTGAACGTATTGGGGTCGACCTGGTGGGACCCCTAGAGCCCTCAGCCAAAGGTCATAAATATATAATGGTCCTGGTAGATTATTCTACCCGGCTTCCAGAGGCTGTTCCGCTGCGCTCAGCTACTTCAAAAGCTATCGCACGGGAATTAGTTTGAGTATTTGTGCGTGTCGGAATCCCTAAAGAAATACTGACGGATCAAGGGACTCCTTTCACCTCGCAAACGTTCAGTGAGACTACCAAGCTACTTCAAATAAAGCATTTAAAGACCTTGGTATATCATCCTCAAACCGACGGTCTTGTGGAGAGGTTTAATCAAACTCTCAAACAGATGTTGTGTAAGGTAGTCAAGGAGGACGGAAGGAACTGGGACCAGCTCCTCCCCCTCGTCCTTTTTGCATATCGGGAAGTCCCACAAGCCTCCACGGGGTTCTGATCTTTTGAATTACTATATGGAAGACAACCCCGGGGCATATTAGACATTTTAAAAGAAGAATGGGAGAAAGAGGCCCTCCCGTCAACAAATATATTAAGAGTATATCGCGCAGTTACGTGATAGATTTGAGAAAATGAGACCCATATTGAAAACACATATGGAAAAGGCGCAAGCAGCTCAGGCCCGATGCTATAACCGTGGTACATCTCTGCGGGAGTTCCGCCCGGGAGACTGTGTCATGGTTTTAGTTCCTACCTCACATTCCAAATTACTGGCTCATTGGCAAGGCCCTTATGAAATTAAGGAGGGGAAGGGGCTGGTTGACTATTTGGTGAAACAACCGAATCGTCGACCCAACGAGAGGATTTATCATATCAATCTGCTGAAACCGTGGAAGGACAGGGATTCCGAGCCCTACTCCGGACAGCTCCGCTCTCTCTTCGCTTATCAATTACACCTTAATTTCGGAGACAATTTGACTCACCAGCCACGTCAAGAGCTCGAAGCAGTTATCCTGTCTGTCCCTGAGGTAGTCAGTAAAAATCCAGGTCGCACCTCCCTGGTTCCGTATGACATTGTGACGACACCTGGGGTTATAGTCCGAGAACGCCCATACAGAATTCCCGAGGCAAAAAAGGCTGAAGTGGAGTTGGAGATCAGACGAATGCTGGAACTAGGTGTGACTGAGGAAAGTTATAGTCCCTGGTCCAGTCCTATCGTTATGGTCAGTAAGCCCGATAGAAGTTGGAGGTTTTGCAATGACTTCCGTCGGCTTAACCAAGTCTCCCACTTCGATGCCTATCCGATGCCATGAGTGGATGACCTCCTCGAGAAGCTAGGACATGCCAAATTTTTGACTATTCTAGATATGACTAAGGGGTACTGGCAGGTTCCCTTAACGAACTCCGCTAAGGAAAAGACAGCGTTCAGCACCCCTAGTGGTCACTGGCAGTATTATGTCCTCCCATTTGGATTATATGGGGCACCTGCAACCTTCCAACGTCTGGTGAACAAAGTGCTTCGTCCTCATAATTCATATAGTGCTGCCTACTTGGATGACGTTGTCATCTATTCCAACACCTGGTAGGAACACATACAGCAGGTTGGAGCTGTACTGCGGACACTGGCACATGCTGGGCTTCGTATCAACTCGAAAAATATTTAGGCTATCTATTGGGCCGGGGTATGGTGAGACCACAGTGTTCTAAAATAGATGCCATTGTGAATTGGCCTCGTCCGATAACCAAGAAGCAAGTTCAGGCCTTTCTTGGCTTAGTGGGTTACTATCGCCGGTTTGTACCCTGGTTTTCCAAGAGAGCTCCAGCTACCTCTGACAATACATATACACATAAACATATATATTGTGGAGGACTGCCAGCTTCTTACTCTGGTCTTCACCCCCAGGAGGAGCTCTCCAGACAGCAGGATCATGCTCCGAGTTCCAGCAGGGCATTATGGACCTTGTAGAGTTTATTCACAGCCCTGCTGGATACCTTGGGGGCCGCTGGGAGTCGCTGTAGGGGGGCCCGTGGGCTCATATGTGCCCTATAACCCGGGAGTACGTCACGGTCACGTGACAGGAAGAAACGACGTGCTCCCAGGTTGAAGAAAAGGACTGTTTACCCTGACCCGGAAGGAATGAGGAACTGTAGACTGGTTGGGCAGGAACACCTCCGGGTCAGGGTGTATAAAAGGACTCTGGGAAAACCCGGAAAGTGAGCTGAGCTGGGAGGAAGAGGGGTGAAGTGTCTGGGAGAGGAGGAGAGAGTATTATTGTGTTTATTTAGTAAATGAGTAGTGTGGAGAGTGCTTTGTGCACCTTTTGTCAGATAATAAAGAAGTCTTGGACTTTTATCCGGTGTCTGGAGTGGTACCTGAGGGTTGGAGAGGTGGAGAAGAGCCTGACTGTCACAATATACATATACATATACATATATACATATACATATATATATATATATATATATATATATATACACATATCTACATATAGTAACACACGTTCCAGAACCCCCCGCGATAGGTGAAAATCCGCAAAGTAGAAACCATATGTTTGTATGGTTATTTTTATATATTTTAAGCCCTTAGAAACTCTCCCACACTGTTTATAAATATTCTTCGCACAGTTATACAGTAAACCCTCGGTTATCGCAGTTAATCCGCTCCAGACAGATAAATGAATTTCCACGAAGTAGGATTCTTTATTTATAAATCTAATATTTTCGCAGTTACGTTACTGAAAACATGTTTACGACCTTCTAAATACGTTTTGTAACATTATTAGAGTCCTCTAGACATGAAATAACACCCTTTAGTCAAAAGTTTAAACTGTGCTCCATGACAAGACAGAGATGACAGTTCTTTCTCACAATTAAAAGAATGCAAACATATCTTCCTCTTCAAGGTGCGCGTCAGGAGCGGAGAATGTCAGAAAGAGAGAGTAAAGTAAACAATCAAAAATCAATAGGGCTGTTACGCTTTTAAATATGCAAGCACTGCGATAAACCGTGCAATGAAGGGATCAATGTGAAGGTAGCCTTTCAGCATTTTTTAGAGGAGCGTCCGTATCTTCAAAGCAAACAGCCACTGTGCAAACAGCCCCTCTGCTCACACCCCCTCCGTCAGGAGCAGAGAATGTCAGAGAGAATGAAAGAGGCAGAGAAAAGCAAACAATCAAAAATCAATACGGGCTGTTAGAGCTTTGAGGTGTGCGAAGCACCGCGCGGGAAGCATATCGTATATCATTGAGGAGTTTTATTTAATACGTAATACGTGCTCTGATTGGGTAGCTTCTAAGCCATCCGCCAATAGCATCCCTTGTATGAAATCAACTGGGCAAACAAACTGAGGAAGCATGTACCATAAATTGAAAGACCCATTGTCTGCAGAAATCCACAAACCAGCGAAAAATCTGTGATATATATTTAGATATGCTTACATTTAAAATCCGCGGTGGAGTAAAGCCGCGAAAGTCGAAGCGCAATATAGTGAGGGATCACTGATATACACAGTATATATAAATACAGTGGGATGCAAAAGTGGGCAACCTTGTTAATAGTCATTATTTTCCTGTATAAATCGTTGGTTGTTACGATAAAAAAATGTCAGTTAAATATATAATATAGGAGACACACACAGTGATATTTGAGAAGTGAAATGAAGTTTATTGGATTTACAGAAAGTGTGCAATAATTGTTCAAACAAAATCAGGCAGGTGCATAAATTTGGGTGCCACAAAAAAGAAATGAAATCAGTATTTAGTAGATCCGCCTTTTGCAGAAATTACAGCCTCTAAACGCTTCCTGTAGGTTCCAATGAGAGTCTGGATTGTGGTTGAAGGTATTTTGGACCATTCCTCTTTACAAAACATCTCTAGTTCATTCAGGTTTGATGGCTTCCGAGCATGGACAGCTCTCTTTAACTCACACCACAGATTTTCAATTATATTCAGGTCTGGGGGCTGAGATGGCCATTCCAGAATGTTGTACTTGTTCCTCTGCATGAATGCCTTAGTGGATTTTGAGCAGTGTTTCGGGTCGTTGTCTTGTTGAAAGATCCAGCCCCGGCGCAGCTTCAGCTTTGTCACTGATTCCTGGACATTCCTGGTCTCCAAAATCTGCTGATACTAAGTGGAATCAATGCGTCCCTCAACTTTGACAAGATTCCCAGTCCCTGCACTGGCCACACAGCCCCACAGCATGATGGAACCACCACCATATTTAACTGTAGGTAGCAGGTGTTTTTCTTGGAATGCTGTGTTCTTTTTCCTCCATGCATAACGCCCCTTGCTTAAATCTCTGGGACAGCTTTCTGTATTCTTCCCCTAAACCATGATGGTGAACATTCTTTGTCTTCAGGTCATTTGAGAGTTGTTTTGTGACCCCCATGTTGCTACTCTTTAGAGAAAATTAAAGGAGGAGGGAAACTTACAATTGACCCCCTTAAATACTCTTTCACATTATAGGATTCACCTGTGTATGTAGGTCAGGGGTCACTGAGCTTACCAAGCCAATTTGAGTTCCAATAATTAGTTCTAAAAGTTTTGGAATCAATAAAATGACAACGGTGCCCAGATTTATGCACCTGCCTGATTTTGTTTGAACAATTATTGCACACTTTCTGTAAATCCAATAAACTTCATTTCACTTCTCAAATATCACTGTGTGTGTCTCCTATATGATATATTTAACTGACATTTTTTATTGTAACAACCAACGATTTATACAGGAAAATAATGACTATTAACAAGGTTGCCCAAACTTTTGCATCCCACTGTATATATATATATATATATATATATATATATATATATATATATATATATATATATATATATATATATATATATATATTACACCCTTTGGGGTGCGAGCAGCTGTTGCTGGGAGTGCCAGAATCCATCGAGGAAGAAAACAGAAAAACATTATTTGTACAAATTCTTAATTTATCTATCCATCAGTACAATACGCTGCTTTTTAAAACGGATGACTTCTGCTCTTACTTGCACGTAGTGTTGCATGGGTATTATGAACTATCATATCTGTTCAAGTTCTATTTAAATTTTAAATATAAGTAATTTTTATTTAGTCGACAGAAATATCTTTGGTAGGAATGTAAGTTAAATTTAGTCATCATTGCATAAATTTTTCTTCACCATAGAAATGTAAAGACTAAATTCAACTTACATTCCTACCAAAGATATTTCTGTCGACTAAATAGAACCTACTTACATCCAAGTAGAACTTGAAAACATATATTTTTTCGAATCTGAGCCTGCATTTTAGATCGACTTAACGCGCACTACATCGAGCCCCGTGCTATTGTGCTCTGGCCTGCCTGCCTCAATAAGTCACCATTGCTTCACTCTTACTTTTTTACTGTTCATTTAATCATGGGCCTCTCTACAGTTTTGTTTATTTTCGGGTTGTAATGTTCATTAAATTTACGTATCATCTGGTCCATTGGCGGACCTTGCATCTCACACCAGGGCCTTCAGTACTGCTCCGTCTGAATCAACCCGCCCCTCAAAAACTAATTTATGGTTATAAAAACCATCTTAATATGCAGAAATACAGTATAAAGAGCCGCTGCATCGCAGATACATTCACAACATTTTACTCACCAAAAATTCGGGTTATTTGTAAACAAAATCCATCCTCCTCTCTTTTCTCAAAAACAGTTCAATCACTCTGTCGTACAGATTATCCATGCGCCTCAGTTCCATCAAAAAGCCCCTTTCTATCGCCATCGAAGCTAATGCTGAAAATCAAACCTGCGGCTTCTATCCAATCAATGGGTCTGAATACGGTGACGTCACCGTACGCCTGCTAGAGGGCCGTACTGACGCCAACTCAAAATCTAATTGGTTGAAGCAACAGGCTAATCAACATTTATTCTGTGTTAGAGTCCTCTCTGCCTGGCAACAAATGATGGTTAAAATGTGATTAGTTAAATTCTTTAATACGAAAATACATGCCTGGAAGCAGCACAACCATTGGAAAAGCTATGAAAGGAAGCGGACAGACTATTTGGAATTTTTTAATAAGTATTCATGGACAAAATATAATTAACATCAGTTTGTGATTCAGATATTTTTACTTATGAATATGCTAAGCACAGTCCTTCACCCGCGAATATTTACCTTATATGGGCAGGCACTCAATTACGTGGGAATCGTGATGATGCGACACGCAACTCTGCCTTCCATAGCCATCCAGCTGCAGGCTATTACAGTATATGGATGAAAAAATAGGTTCCAGTTATAACCATTACGCGTAGAATTTCGAAATGAAACCTGCCCAACATTTGTAAGTAAGCTGTAAGGAATAAGCCTGCCAAATTTCAGCCTTCTACCTGCACGGGAAGTTGGAGAATTAGTGATGAGTGAGTCAGTCAGTCAGTGAGTGAGTGAGTGAGTGAGTCAGTCAGTGAGGGCTTTGCCTTTTATTAGTATATATATATATATATATATATATATATATATATTACTCGTCACGAAATCTCCCGAACCATGAGGACTTGAAATTTGGAATGTATTTTACCCATGGCCCACAGGTGCTTGCTAAGAAATGGTTTTAAAAATTTTGTGGTCCACACACATTCTGACTGTATGTCTGTCCGCTTTTCACGAGAGGATTACTTAATGGATTTAGATCTGGTTGTTTTCCATAATTTGCTTGAACTTTCCGGTTGATTTTGTAACTTCTCTCATCGTGCTAAGTACCATAGTTCGCTTCCGGTACCAATGTAATTATGCAAATCCAAGAGAGTGGCTGTGGGCTGAGAGCAGAGGGGCGGGGCCTTCCTCATTCACTTGCCAGCCTTTGTTCGAATTGGTCTACGTCTCGCCACGTGTTGGAGTGCACTTTGCCTCCGCTTAGCTAGCGATACCTGTTTGTTCAACTGACATTGTCATCTACAGGTTTTTAAGGTGTAACGTTTGACTTTTTTGAGAGAGAGATCAGAGCTCCATGTGTTTTAGAGGGTAGTTGCTGAATGCCAGAGATATCACGACCATGTGCTTTTCTCTCCACGTCGGGAACGCTCTCCTGTCAGAGCTGAACACGATCACATATAGTCCCAACGTCTATTGATTTTTAAAGTTTGTCCTTTTTCATTACTATGTGGGCACAGCTAGTATGTGTATATATATATACTGTATATATATATAGTAATCCCCTGCTATATCGCGCTTCGACTTTTGCGGCTTCACTCTATCGCAGATTTTAAATGAAAGCTTATCTAAATATATATCACGGATTTTTCGGTGGTTCGCGGATTTCTGTGGACAATGGGTCTTTTAATTTATGGTACATGCTTCCTCAATTTGTTTGCCCAGTTGATTTCATACAAGGGACACTATTGGCGGATGGCTTAGAAGCTACCCAATCAGAGCATATTAACTAAAACTCCTCAATGATATAAGATATGCTTCCCGCGCGGTGCTTGATTGTTTGCTTTTCTCTCTCTCTCACCCTCTCTGACATTCTCTGCGCCTGACGGAGGGGGTGTGAGCAGAGGGGCTGTTTGCACAGAGGCTGTTTGCCTAGAGGATACGGACGCTCCTCTACAAAATGCCACTTTATCAGGGTGCTTCGGCATACTTAAAAGCACATATTGATTTTTTGATTGTTTGCTTTTATCTCGCTCTCTCTCTCTGACATTCTCTGCTTCTGACGGCGCTCCTTTGAAGAGAATATTTGTTTGCATTCTTTTAATTGTGAGAAAGAACTGTCATCTCTGTCTTGTCATGGAGCACAGTTTAAACTTTTGACTAAAGGGTGTTATTTCATGTCTAGAGGGCTCTAATAATGTTAACAGTGTGGGAGAGTTTCTAAGGGCTTAAAATATATAAAAATAACCATACAAACATATGGTTTCTACTTCTCGGATTGTCATCTATCGCGGGGGGTTCTGGAACGCAATCAAGGAGGGATTACTGTATATATATATATATATATATATATATATATATATATATATATAATGTAATTTCTCATTTGTATGTAAAGCTGAAAAATAGGATAAAACTTTGTTTATGTGTGTGTGTGAAGGAGCCCTGTGATGAACAGGGTGGCTTCCTGCCTGGAAACTGGCACTTTAAGAATAACCTAATAGGACTAAGTCAGTTTGACAAAGTTATTTTTATATATTTACTAGTAAAAAATACCCGCGCTTTGCAGCGGAGAAGTAGTGTGTTAAAGAAGTTACGAAAAAGAAAAGGAAACATTTTAAAAATAACATAACATGATTGTCAATGTAATTGTTTTGTGACTGTTATGAATGTTGCTGTCATCAAGGATTTGATTATCATTATTTCTTTCAATCAGGTTCGTATTTGGAGGATGTGTTGTGTTCAAGTTATATTTCGTGTTTGTCTTGTCTATCCCTGACCATCTCATCTTCGTTGTCAACCGTTGTAAAGATAACAGGTTTCATTCATCGAAGTGATCACTACCCATCTAAGATGTTTAACACGCGGAGTGGCCTGCGAATATTTAGCGGTAGCGTGTCTATGAACGTAATTTAAACTAAAGCTTTACACCTTGCTTTCCTATTAATACGTCTACAAAGGCTTGTTCAGCTTCAGAGGGTTGTTCCTTTCCTACTGCATCAATAAGCAGCTCGTCTTCCTCTTTATCTGAGACATCACACACTGCATGCACGGGTTTACCTTTTCCAGGCTTGCAAAGTCAGTTCACGTGAGCCGCTCGCAGTACATGCATCGAAGGTTCTCAGCTATGCTTGTGCTATCTTGTGCAATCTTGCGATGTCCTCGGCTTTATTCAATGTTAGCTCAGACCCGGCACTTAAAAGTTTCTCTCGCACTTTCGCTGAGTTTGTGCCAAACACTAGTCTATCCCTGACCATCTCATCTTCGTTTGGATAAGTACAGTCCTTCACCAGCAATTTTAACTCCGTTACAGCAATTTTAACTGTTACAAAGTGATCAAAAGTCTTGTTTATACCCTGCGTCTTCTCATTAAACTTGTATCTCGCGAATATCGTATTCGTCGTAGGCATGACAAACGCCAGTGTCAGCCTGTCCATGAACTTAATTTAAACTTAAGGTTTACACCGTGCTTTGTTTCCACAGTAGCTGCACTTATTAATATTCTTGTATGCGTCACTCGCTTCATTTTCTTTTGCTGCCTTCTCAATTGTGTAATGCGTTTTGTGTTCAGCGCTCTTTGAAGCTCTTGCTTGTTTTCTGCGTACTGCGTTCACAGTCAGCCGATTGGAGTACATGCATCGAAGGTTTTCAGCTGTGCTTGTACTCTCTCGTGCAGCTAAGTTAGCTAAGCTAAGCTATGTTAGCTAAGACCCGGCACTTAAAAGTTTCTCTCGCACTTTCGCTGAGTTTGTGCCAAACACTAGTCTATCCCTGACCATCTCATCTTACTTTGCATAAGCACAGTCCTTCACCCGTGAATATTTAGTGGCAGCGTGTCTATTGCATTGCTGCTGACGGACAACAACAACAACAACATTTATTTATATAGCACATTTTCATACAAAAAGTAGCTCAAAGTGCTTTACATAATGAAGAAAAGAAAAATAAAAGACAAAATAAGAAATTAAAATAAGACAACATTAGTTAACATATTGTAGAAAAGGAATATGGTCCGATGGCCAGGGTGGACAGAAAAAACAGAAAAAAAAACTCCAGATGGCCGGAGGAAAAAAAAAAATCTGCAGGGGTTTCAGACCAAGGGACCGCCCAGTCCCCTCTGGGCATTCTACCTAACATAAATGAAATAGTCCTCTTTGTAGTTAGTAGTAGAACGGCCTTATATGGGCAGGCACTCAATTACGTGGGAGGCGTGATGATGGGGGACGCAACTCCGCCTCTCACGGCGACTGAGCTGCAGGCTATGGCCGTTAATATATACACGTAAGTAGGTTCCAGTTATGACCGTTACGCGTAGAATTTCAAAATGAAACCTGCTTAACTTTTGTAAGTAAGCTGTAAGGAATGAGCCTGCCAAATTTCAGCCTTCTACCTACATGGGAAGTTGGAGAATTAGTGATGAGTGAGTCAGTCAGTTAGTGACTCAGTCAGTGAGTCAATCAGTGATGGCTTTGCCTTTTATTAGTACAGATTCATTGTTTCCACATGTGATAACTTTTCTCTTTTGTAATCATTAATCTTTCAGGAGCTACATAATTCCTAGGGAAAGTTTTTCCCAGCGTTTATAGAACAAAGTATTTCAGTCCTTTGGTTTCCAAATTAATTTTGATAAAAAGTTTAATGGTGCAAAAAAAAAAAAAAAAAAACAATAACTCCAGCGCAGAAAAGTCTAGGAGAAATTACTGAAATAGAAGAAATTTCAGAGATACAATCAGACTCATTCTTATTGAATTGCTTTAGTTGGTAAAGTCATTTTTTTACATTGTGCTACACTTTTTTTATACAGCGGGATAACACACATGACTATAAGCTTCATATAACCAAAGGAGGATCTAGAGCTTCTTTACTGCAGGTTTAAAATCTTTCTCGTGTTTACTGTTGATGTTAATTCTGACTTCCCTATTCCCAAACTGGTTATGATGCAGTGATGTCAAGATGATGATCATTGTGCTATATCTATTTTGTCACACACTGGCATGCAAAAATGGATATACTGATGTGAAAAGCTTAATGCTATATACGTAAGGATACAGTATATGTACTTTTTACCTAGTAAATTCTTCTTTCTTTCTAATTATTTCATTTGAATATTCTACCTTACAATGTGTTATCCTTGTTTGGTTTTAAAATATTGTTTTCTTTTTCAACACGGTAGTGTTTTATCTACTCTTTTGGAGCTAGGGTACTATAAGTAGGCACACATTAAGCCATAAAGGACACAGGTGAGCAAAGGAAACCCTTGCGTTATCATCAATGAGACATTCACAAATAGTTCTTTTTTTCAGTTAATCTATACTAATAAAAGGCAAAGCCCTCACTGACTGACTGACTGACTGATCACTCACTCACTCACTCACTCACTCACCACTAATTCTCCAACTTCCCGTGCAGGTAGAAAGCTGAAATTTGGCAGGCTCATTCCTTACGGGTTACTTACAAAAGTTAAGCAGGTTTCATTTAGAAATTCTACGCGTAACGGTCATAACTGAATCTTACTTACGTAAATATATACGTCCATAGCCTGCAGCTCGGTCACCGTGTGAGGCGGAGTTGTGTCCCCCATCACCACGCCTCCCACGTAGTTGGCTGCCTGCCTATATTGTGTCCCCCATCCCCACGCCTCCCATGTAATTGACTGCCTGCCCATATAAGGCCGTCCGTCAGCAGCAATCCAAGCTGTGAGAAAACAGTAAAAAGGAGGCATGTCAGACATCGTGGTACATTTTCTGATGCAGCTAGACGAAAACAACTTTGTGACGCTGCCGCCAAATACTCGCAGAAAAACCCACAAGTTAATAGCACATGCTGTCGCTAAATACTCACAGGCAAATCCAGAAGTTTATAGAGACGCTGCTGCTAAATACTGGCAGGCTAATCCATAAGCTCATAGACACTCTGTCGCTAAATACTCGCAGGCAATTCCACAAGTTCATAGACACGTTGCTGCTAAATATTCACAGGCAAATCCATAAGTTAATACTGGGAATGCCTGTTAAACATCTTAGATTCACGAGTAGCGATTTGGGTGGTGAGATGTCTATCGAGGTGATCACCATCGATCAAAGAACTATCACTTACCGAATGGTTTCCATGCCCGGAGATGCCGCCTGCCTTTTCCATTCTCTGTGTTACATATTGCACGGCCATATAAGGCTCAATCTTGATATCTGGAGGAACGTTGTGTCTTATGTATTGAATGAATAGGACAGGTTCAAGGTGTGGACTGATGACGGTACAGGAGATAATTATACTACACAGGGGCACTATAAGAGTGAAATGCTTAAGCCCTTCACCTATGCTTCTGCATGTGAGTTGATAGCTGCCTCTGAATTGTTTGGTTGTCGCTTTCAAGTGTACCGAAATGGCCAAATATTTTATACCTTTGGACAACATCCAATTACTCTTAAACATCTTAGATTCACAGGTGACAATTTCAGTAGTGGACACTTTGATGTTTATGAATGTTTAAAGTCTCAAAAGCTGGATGCGAAGTTATTGATGAAGCTGGTTGTATGCTTACAACGCTTGACAGATGCCGAATGTCACTTCAACACAAGTCCTGCAAATACTAACGTAATTGAAACAAACCATGAAACTCAAACCGATTATGACAGCAGCAATCCAAGCTGTGAGAAAACAGTAAAAAGGAGGCGTGTCAGACGTTGTGGTACATTTTCTGATGCAGCTAGACAAAAACAACTTTGTGACGCTGTCGCTAAATACTAGCAGAAAAATCCACAAGTTAACAGACACGGTGTCAATAAAATACTCGCAGGCAAATCCACAAGTTCATAGAGATGCTGTCGCTAAATACTCGCAGGAAAATCCACAAGTTAATAGACATGCTGTCGCTAAATACTCAAAGGCAATTCAACAACTTCATAGAGACGCTGTCGCTAAATACTCGCAGGCGATTCCACAATTCATAGACACGCTGCCACCAAATACTCGCAAGGCAATTCCACAAGTTTATACCGTGAATGCCTGTTAAACATCTTAGATTCACAAGTAGCGATTTGGGTAGTGAAAACTTCGATGAATGAAACCTGTTATCTTTACAACGGTTGAAAAACACAGAATGTAACTTGAACACAACACGTCCTCCAAATATGAACCTGATTGAAAGAAATAATGATAATCAAATCCTTGATGACAGCAACACTCATAACAGTGACAAAACAATTACATTGACAATCATGTTACGTTATTTTTAAAATGTTACCTTTTCTTTTTCATAACTTCTTTAACACATTAGTTAAACATTAGTATTTTGCTAGTGTTAGGTATTGTTAAAACTTTCTGCCCCAAGAAATGGTGTTTATATACATTGTTAGAAATTCACTTTTTGAGTCTGTTTCTGTCCCTCAGCTTTAAGTTTTGTGCAATATCCATAAATTTTCCTATTACTATTTATTTTTAATGCTGGTTGTGACATCACAAATTCACCATTTTAGGCTGCACTTTAATGGTGGGCATTGCCATTTTTTTTTGTTTATTTAAATAGCCGTGGCAATGTTGGTGGTGGCAATAATACAGAGCACAGCTTTTGATATCCAAATACTTGAATAGTACAAAAAACTACCAAACTTTGTTGGTTAGTATTTGTTAGAGTTTCAGATTTTTATTAAATAGACTTTTTACTTCTGGTTTGTGATTACAAAGTTCTAGGACTTTCTAGAATCAGACCCTTGCTGGTTTTTAATAATTCTTTTATTTTCCGTATAAGAGCCCTGATTTCTTGATCAGTACTCTCTCTCACTTACTTCTTTATGTTACTTTTATAAAGTATAATTGTAAAGTATGGATAAGCTTTTGAAAATTATTTTGGACTCCAAGAGGTGTGTTGGCTCATGAGGAATTTCTAGTATCTCCCAGAAGATCATTAATGGGTCCAGTTCAATGCCCTTAAAGTTCCATGCCTTTTGTCACATTTTCATACTAAGGTTCTCCTGAAGCCAGATGGAGGTGTTTGGAGACCACACCATAACTGGCATACTACTATAACTAGCATGCTTATTATTTTTTTAGAGTTTTTAAAATAATATAATAAAAAGCTTTTGTAAATGTTTGGGTCCTTTTTTTCAGCCTTTTCCTATGTTATGATCGTTGCCTCTCTTATTACTGGTTATTAGGATGCCTCACCTAGTTGCTTGAGGTTGCCCATTCGACATGTTTCCTTATCTGAGATTGTGGATAACAAACCCCTTTTTACAAAGAAACATTTGCTAATTACTTTATTTTGTCTTTGGTTTTTGACCTTTCAACCTGATTTTTGCTTCTGATTTTTTGATTTCATGATTCTGACCCTGCTCTCTGTTTGTGGCTCTGTCTCTTCTCCCAGTCCTTTCCTTCCTAACAGCTACCTCTGTAGCATAACATATAGAACTTAAGCAACTGTTAAAAAACAATTTGCTAAATGGTCTGTCAATCTGAAGTGGAGGACATTAATACATTTTCATATAATTGAAAGATATTGCTATAATACACAGGAACACAGAAACAATTTGTACTACAGTTTAGTCAATGATGTAAGTCAAAGTAAAAATTCCGAGACAAGAATATTGCAACCACTGGTGTATAAAGTCACCTCCTGTAGTGGCCTGCACAGCTCCCAAATGTGAATCACATATGCTGAATGAAAACAGATCATTTGTATCTTGTAAACACAGTACAGGAAAATATAATTTCAGTATGTTGAAAAATACAATTCTTTATAATACTTGTTAAATCAATCTATTATAGCAAACTAGTCAGTGAAATAAACTAGTTAAAGCAAAATTCTAAAATTATTCTTACCCTTCTGTAAACTCAAGGCCAGAGAACTCCTGTCTGGAATGTCAGTTGACCTAAACAGATCTGTAGAGCCCTCATTAGCACTGACAGATGCCTCTTCTTCAAAAGCCTGTAATGCTGAAAACTGGAAACATATAAATAATAACGTATCAGAACAGAACCTTGAAATGTTATTGTGTTGATGTAGAGATGGCTGCTTTTCTCAGTACTTAAAGAAACAAGTATGTTAAAATGCTGCCACTTTTGGTTATCAGGTATCTGTGTCTACTTTATCTGCCTTTTCTGCAACTCAGAGCACAATTGATGGTATACTTTGGTTAGTCTTGACACTACTTGTGGACATGTATGACCTACCAGTTTATTTGTTCTTTGACCACTTTTTTCCTATTCATTCATCTTCTTATTTGAATCCATATTTCAAAGTGCAACAGTGAACTTTTGACTGTTCAATATATCTTAATGGTCATCCAGTGTCTATGTCTCAACCAGTGGTATACAGTAAGTTGTTTTAAATGAAGTATCACGCAACTAAAAGTGTGTAATGGATCATTTAGCCATTAACATTTAGTGTACAAGGAAGGCTGATTTTGAAAATAAAGTTGAACATTTAGACTCTGGCTGCTAGGACACATTCTCTACTCAGAATTATAAAAGTAGTAAAGAGAAAAAAACTACTTAGGCCTAAAGACACTGCTTATAATTTGTAAAATTATTTTCTTAATAGTGTAAGAGGCAGGGATTATGTAGTTTGAGACCACTTAACAGTGGCTATTCTAGGAACACACTTAGTCAGGCCTGGACACATAAGTTATCAGAAGGTTACAGGGTCTACAGGTTTTCATTTCAACCAATAAAATGAACTAAAGATAAAAAAAAACAACATCTATCACACTTTTACTTACACAGAGGTAATATTGAGATGGACAATAAACACATACAAAAAAACCCAATTCAAAATCATCCATCCACCCATCCATTTTCTAACCCGCTGAATCCGAATACAGGGTCACGGGGGTCTGCTGGAGCCAATCCCAGCCAACACAGGGCACAAGGCAGGAACCAATCCTGGGCAGGGTGCCAACCCACCGCAGCAATTCAAAATCATATAAGTAAAAGTACAAAGCTCATTGTTTCTGGCTACACAGTTAAGTATTTGAAATTGAAATAAAAAGTTAAAACAAGTCCAGTTACCCCATCCTGAGTTTACCTGCTGTCAATGCCATGTCAGCAATAACCAAAAATAACAGTCAGTCAGTCATTCTCCAACCCACTATATCCTAACACAGGGTCACGGGAGCCAATCCCAGCCAACACATGGTGCAAGGCAGGAACAAATCCTGGGCAGGGTGCCAGCACACAGCAGGGCACACACTAGGGACAATTTAGGATCACCAATGCACCTAACCTGCATGTCTTTGGACAGTGGGAGGAAACTGGAGCACCTGGAGGAACATGCAAACTCCATGCAGAGAGGACCCGGGAAGCAAGCCCATGTCTCCTTACTGCGAGGCAGCAGCACTACCATTGCACCACTGTGCCGCCCTCAAAAATAACATACTCTCCAAAATGTTTAATTTAAATGTATTTTTGGAATAGTTGTAAATCCCATTGCAGGAAGAATCTGTTTCTGTACATACAAATGATTACCACAAGTATATGTTTAATGAGTGACACGATGGGCTTGAAACCACAAGACTTTAGATTTAAATTTCATATTCTTCTAAAAACGCATCCTTAGCTGGCTAGTGTTGAACTTTAAGACATCAGTAAATAAGCTATTATTCTCTAATTACATACAATTATTTGAAAGTGAATTTCAATATAAATTGAAGATTGTTGAATGAGTTTCACAAAATTATCATATCTCACAAAAATATTTTCTGTACCTGGAGCAAGCATGACTATTAGAAATTGTAATAATCCTGTTATTGCTCTGGATAAAGAAAATAAGAAATATGTAACCTTCTTGCATTTTCAAGGCAGAAAAAGAACCTGCTGCATGAGGAACTGGAATTAGAGAATACAAGAAGGAAAACTCGCAAGATTGTGTGGTTGCATGTTAGATTCTGGTACTTAACAATTTTGCGAAGAATTACTTTAGGGAAATTCCAAATGTTAATTTCATATTTATATTAAACCTATCATATTAATTTAAATGAATATACTGCTGTTACTCCAGAACTGCTTACTGTGTATTTAGCATGTGTTAAAACAATCATCTGACATCTTTAAATTGTCATAACAAACCAAATAAATAAACGTATGATTGCTAATCATTTACTCAAATTTTGTAAAATTGACACAGGAGTTGGAATTGTACTGAATGTACAATGTACTGAAGAAACTCAACCAGGTACCAATTTAAAATGGGGCGAAAACTACAAGGTAATATATAGTGGAATGTCAAATGTTGCAGCATTTGTGCATAATAATAGAAGGCATGTGACACACAGGACACCGCTCAGTCCATTGTTAGGATGTTAAGATGTCTCTATATCTTGTTTGGTGAATTTGTAAAGGCTACCACAGGTACTACTTCACCACACGACTTGGCTTGCTGCAGTTTCCTTGAACACACTCCCCCTTAATTTCCATTTCTGCCCTCAACTATGTAAATCAATGCATAACTGAAAGTATTCTGTTGGATCAGTTTAAGTGATGCCTTTGAGAATTTTGTAAACCTCAGTAGGTGCCCAATAGATACATTTCCCTTTGTCACAGCAAGACAAGCTTCTCAATACGGATCTACCATTGGTTGCTCTTTAGTTTTTAAGGTTGTACTCTCTTTTTTCTTATTTGTATTATTTTGACCAGAAATACCTTACAGTAGCCTAGATGCACTCCCACTTATGAAATTTGAGTGTAACAAATATTGATTGACTTTTATGAAATAACATGTTTTGCCTTTTAATTGTTTCTGTACATTGAGCACAAGATAAAAGTACTTTGACAAGTAAAGCCACAAAATGGCTTTTATAGGACAGAAAGCTTTTATTTTTCAATTTTATAATTGATTCACCTTCTTCCTGCATTCAGTAATTTGTATTTTACGTTGAATTTTTTCATATTCATGTTAATATTTATACAATACATCAGAGACAAACAATTGAAAAATAAAGGTGTGTACAAAAACACATATGCAATATTTTGTTCATGTTCTCTGAACATAGGTGAAATACACACTGGTTGGACTTTCTGATTCCTCAGAAAGACAGTAGGAATATGGCATTCAATTAAATTACTCCAACACTATGAAGAGGTTTTTAATTAAGGATTTATCTGGACAAATTGGCAATAACAACGGTTCCCCACATCTCAAATGGACAACCACTACCCCAGGAAAACATGAGATTTGTGAACACTGTTACCTGTTTCTGCAGGTCTATTTCTTCAGCCAAAAGTGCCTTTGGTTTTACTTCCAGGATAAGGTCTGGTGTAGCATCAAGTAAGCCTTGGACATTTTCATACACAGGGCCCTTCTTCCTATCCTGCATCAACCCCACATTGTCATAGATGTGCCTGCTTGAGTTAGAATTGAATCAAAAGTAAAGGTTTTAAAACAAAGAGTAACTACAAAAGCAAAATGAATACCAAGAGGCAGCGTGCAACAGCACAATGCTCCTTTCCATCTTTTTTACTAATAACATTTCTGATTTTTAGATAAAACTTACTTTTCATATATGTCCTCCATATTTGGCCGTTTCTCCAGTGAGTAGCTGCGGATCAATGGTGGAATAAAGGTGTCTTGGGGTTCTGTGAGCGAAGATGCTCTGTGTAGATGAAGATTAGGAGGTTTCAAAGAATACACATTAATTTCTTCTCCTTTATCCTCTTGCAAAATACCCTGGAAATTATGAATCTTTTCTTCATCTAAGTCCTCTTCCTGTCGTCTCAGAATCCAGGGCTCTCCTGGGAAGCTGTCCGATTTACGATCTGTGTCCTGGATGGCCTTGAGATACAGCTCTGAGTAACTTCTGCACAAAAGCACAAAACTATGGGTTATAAACTTTCTTTTCAAAACATTTGCTGATTACGTCTTTGAATTATACAACTTTGGCAGAGGCTGCTATCTGTATGCTGCATCAGTAGTATTTATGCTAATTTTAAACAGAAGCTACTTATTCATTTAGGGTTAAAGGGGTGTGTAGTTCACTCTGCCACAAATGGTTCAAAGCACTGCTTGAATTGCCTGCAAGTTGCAACAGCAGGCTTTCCCCTTTAAGCATGACCACAAACATTCAGCATACATGTGCAACGAAAATGTAAACCCACACAAATATGTGGAGAACAGGCACATGTTACAGAGGGGGGTTTCCTCTGACTCTGACTCATCTAAATGCAAAACACCTGTGAACAACAGAACTGTCACACTCCTGTATACCTTATTGTTATTGGTGCAGGTATGTTGTGGAAGGCCACCTGGCATCATTAATTGCACCAAGTTACAATTGGCATCCCATGATTGATCTACGCTGGCTGTCAGAGCCAGCCAGAGAAAACCAGTGTGGAAAAACTGCAGTTGCAATGGGCCAGTAAAATCCAGGTTGTTGTGAGTACATTTGAAGTAATTCATTCAAAGGTATCAGAAAGAGGTCTGGAAGCCACATCATGGACCAGGTCCTTTAGAGGCAGTGTAGGACTTTTTGGTACACTTTGTGTTGCTGACCCCAAATCTTTGTAGACTTGATCCTCAGCACAGAATCATTCCAGGGTATAATCCAGAAGTAATCCCAAATTTGAGTTTGACAAACTGAATATTACTGGAGGCTTGCAAGTAGAAGAAAGGCTAGACTTGCTGAGTGACAGAATATAAAAAGGGAGAGTACTTTCTTGGAACCCCACCACCATAGCTTACAGAGTCTGTACTGGAATGGAAGAGAAAGATTCCAGAAGGTCAACCTTTACAGTAATCTTATCTGACTTTCCTTTATTTGAGTTTTGGCTGCAACAGCTCTTTTTTTTAATTTTACCACATAGACACATTTAATCTGTTAGGCCTTTGAAAAAAATGCAAAGTTATCAGTAAAAGTGTACTTGTACAAACAAGCATACTGCTTTTAGCACCCATGTGTTATAAGACACCACCTGTTAGTCCTCTGCCTTTGTTTGCTCTGTTACTATGTGCTTGTGCAGTGGCTGCATTTATCACTAAACATCTGTATAATCTTGAAAAATGGCTCCAAAAAGAGTGGAAAAAAGTTAAAGAAAATTAAAATATAGTGTATTATTTGCATTAATTTCATGACTAGACTTTGCTGCAAGGTGAATTCATTGTGCAGGTCAGCCAGTGAGGCAAGGATTCCCTCTTTACAAGATAGGTTCCCATTAACAACTTTATTATCAGTTTCTTAATTTAGGTAAGTGATGATAGAATTATTTTTGTCTGTTACAGAATTCAAGTTCTGATGACTATACAGGTGTTTTAAGAGTATGGGGACACTGGTTGCGGTTTTTCTAAAGGCCTGAAAATACATTATTTTTCCCATTTAAAATAACTGGGTATCATTTTTCAATATACATTTTTATTTTCTGATCTATTTTCAGAAAAAAATTATATCCAGATAATGAGGGGCAGTAAATATACAGACACAAAGAATATAATACAATCAACCTAAAACCATTTTTTGTAAATCTTCCTGGGCTGAAGGAAATAGTGATCTTTTTGGCTAAGATTTAAAACTGTGTTATATTATATTCACATAACAATGTAAGAAGTGATTTAGGGAGAGGAAAACTGCTTAAGTTTGAATAATTAGTATATTTGCATTGGCAAGCAGTAGAATTGCATGGTATACTAGTATTAAAAAAATACTGAAAATGCAAATTTTTAAAACAGTTCATTACAAGACATTTTAAAAATTTCAATACCAGAAATAAATGGTAGTTTTCAATAACTTTGTGTGCAGTCATTTATTGGTGCAACTGGAATGTGAAATGGGAACTGCTCTTAGATTGTTAAATCAAATATACTGTACATATTGCGCCTAGTTAGCTTGAATCACCAAGAGGGAGCCCCCTTGCTGGTCAAACATATATTTATGTAAATGCTGGTAATTCCGAGGAGCTAAAAATTTTATCCTCACCCACCATTTTCCACTCCTGTTGATAATTTGAGGTGTGCAGTGCAGCAAAGAGGCATGAGACTGTACAGCATAGAATGGAGGAGCACATGTTTGTGGGCTGGTGGAATAATGTAACTGTGAGACAGGGGATGGGAGTATCTGTTATTTAGTTCTGAACTGTTTTGGTACTGGTATTGAGGATCAAAGTTTTTACATTCATTTATTTCCTAAACCATTACCCAAACAAAGACAGAGTATTTTCATGAATATCATAGGTGACAGGCACACAATTTGAAAACTACAAACCCATCAACCTGGATGCATGTTTTTGAACTTAAATCAGAAATACCACACATGATTATGTACATCTCTGCAATTTATGAGAGACATATAGAAAAAGCCAGAAGTAAATGAGAACACAAGAAGCTACAACAGTTAGAAACAGAAACAAGTCAGGAACTGACCTGCGGGGTTTACCATTCTGATCAGGAGGAATAAAAGTGATGTTTACTTTGAGAGCACTACGAAGAAGATCACTTCTCTCCTGTGGACTGAGGCATATAAACGGCTTATCACATATCTTCACAACTCGGGCTCCCACCTTCAGACCTTCTCGGTCTGCATAGCTGAAGCAATCCACATCAGTCACAAAGCCATCTTCATTCAGCCCAAAGCTCAGCTGACCAACACTATTTCGTAGTGTTGTCATTTTCTTGGTCTCACATCCACATGTCACAAACTGCAGACAATGAAAAGAAAACAGTATTATGTAAAATAGTGACATTTAAATTCTCTATAAACACTAAAAGATTTTGATATACAAGAAACAAATCTCACATTTACTTTTTGCTTAATTTTAATTAACTTATACTGTTAAGGTTTGGACCAGTTGTCTTGACAGTAAGGGGAAATAACAAAGTAGAAATCAGAGAAGCACTTTATATGGTGTCATTCGAGCTGCTGTTTGTTCATCATAAAAAAGTCAGTCAGTCCATCATTATCCAACCCCCTATATCCTAACACAGGGTCACGGAGGTCTGCTGGAGCCAATCCCAGCCAGCACAGGGCGGTAAGGCAGGAACAAACCTCCGGCAGGGTACCAGCTCACCACAGGGCACACACTAGGGACAATTTAGGATTGCCAATGTACTTAACTTTCATGTCTTTGGGAGGAAACCCACGCAGAACATGCAAACTCCACACAGAGAGGACATGGGAAGCGAACCCAGGTCTCCTTACTGCGAGGCAGCAGTGCTACTACTGCACCACCGTGCCGCCACATAAAAACAGTAGTCTAAATAAAATAATTTAAGGACTTAAGAGTTTAATATATATCAGTTCTCACATTTTTATGTTGATTAACCAAAAGGAGTGAACAGAATGACAACAGGAGCAAGCCATTAAATTAAATGAGATTATATAAACAGCATTAATAATTAAGGTACTGGTTGGAAAGAAAACCTACAACCATTGTAGATCCTCAGAATCTGCATTAAAAAACCTGTGTTAGCCAGTGGGCCTAATTTTCAATAGTTTAAAAATGTCCAATATGTAATGTAAAGAAAGAAGCAACACACTGCTAATCTGATTACCATACTTCCATTCAAATTAAAAAATTTTGTGCTCAAATAGGGACTTGCAGTAAAAAATGGTTAATTTACTTTCATAATATCCAGCTTATTTTAAGGTTACTTCAAAATGCTAAAGGAAACCAACTTCCAGGACACTTTAAAACTTGCATAGTGAATGGAAAGAGGTATTTTCTTCATAATGTAATGGGCTAGGAAAGACTTACGCACTTTTGATACTTTTAGTTTAACTTGTTTACAGCACATCTAAATTCCCCAGCAAAGTTAAGCAGTTTCACCATACAGAAAACACATCATTTTGAGCTGTACTGCTGAAAAGCTAACAATGAATTACTTTGAGATTGATTGATGTTAAAGTTTAATTTATCAATAGCAGATAGTTCTCTTTTCTTCTGTTACAATATGAGCCGGGCAAATATTTTTGGTAGCAGTGTCTTCTATGCAAGGAATTACAACATAGAAACTAGAATAATGAAGAAAAACGTCATGCATCATTTTTTAGAACCATTGCAAAAATTCAATTAGATGTTTTTTTCTGTCTATGAACACTATTTTCAGGAAAATAAATATGCTATTCACATAGTTTGACTATAAAAACCTTATGTATCTGAATGAATTAAGTATACAACTCATCAACTGACTGTCAAGAAATTCTTGTTTTTCACCAACATATCAATTTTAATTCCCCGAGGCCCAGAAAAATCTAAACTAAGAGGATAATTTAATAATGAAAAAATCTGAGAAAACTGTAATGATGTTTTGCATTTCATAGTCAGAAAGGGTAACCTTAATGCCGTTCTACAGCAGTTGCAGAATAACACAGATGGCTTAATTTGGCTTGAGTTCCAAATGTTTCCTTTTTTAGGGACATTCACATATAAAGCATGAAGGGCCTATTGCATCTACTGTCTATGCGCAAGAAATAACTCTGCCCCCATAAACTATATTTTTTAATGCGGCATGATGACTCTAAGGAAATTTGTCGAAACAGTTTAATTTTCATTCAGATATCTTGAGTATAACATACTGTACAAAGTTCTGAAATTTTCACAAATCTCTCATTGAAAAGCAATGGTGAGTTTGCAATCGTGTCCATCTTAAAATGGAGAAAGTTCTGTATGACTTCAACTACAAATTAGTTTACTGTTCCAGTTTTGACTTGAGAGCAGATTGGTCAAATTTGAACATTTTGTTTTTGCTTTTTCCCTCATCTGACAGCCGCTTGGATACCCAATGTAAGTGTGCCAGACGCCAGGAAGGGTGCATGTGCAAGCACCTCACGCAGCAGCACCCTTCTCCTGCTGCTTTAGGTAAGTTAATTAATACAGTACAAAAAAAGTAACTTCGAAAATGAACGAGAAAAGCAATTATGTAAGCATATTCAAGACTGAATTGATTGAACAATATTATCTATAGATTATTATAAGAACCAACGTTATTAACATCAGCTAAATGGTGTTTGAACTAATTAATAATATGGGAAAGGTACAGCTACCATAACTGATATAAGCAGAGAATGGGTTTAAAGATGGGACTGCATTTGATCTGCAAACTGAAGATCAGATACACTAGGCATGCAACAAGGACCACGCTGCACGCTAATAGCAAGGACACGGCAGGATTACGGTTTGTGCTGTGCTGATTACGTGGTGGTGTAGCGTACACAAATTGACCATGCATTACAGTTTATCCATACTCAAAGACCTGCTTTTGCTTACATGTATCTCAGGATGGAATTATAATCTTTAAGATTACTGTCACTTTCTGTACTCTTGTTGCACAGTAAATCAGTTCCTTTCCAAGTTTCTACTTATTTACATCACTTTAGCAAATTAATATGTTTTAACCAATATTAATAGCTAGATGGGGAGCTAATTCAGTTGCTTTTCTTCTTTCATATAATATTGATACTGATGTTATGCTTGTATTGGTTATTTTATATTAATAGTTACTTACTCTTGGATGAAGTAAATTAAAAGTTTGAAATGCTCCAAATTTTCGCAGCAGTTAACTTAGTCGCTGAACACACCTGAATGTTACAATAAGTACATTTTCTAATTTGATTTATCTTCTATCCTGCATTGTTCTTCGTTCTTTCACATATATGACCTGCTTCTGCACAACTTTATAAATAAGGTTTTAGAAAGTTTGCATCTTAAATACATACAGTATTAAGAAAAACAACATTTCATTCAACTCTTTGAAATTAATTTCTATTATGAATAAAGCCCTATCTATCATTTTTATGTTATGTATATACTTAATAGTTTATGCAGAATTTTAAATCTTGAGCGGTTTCTACTCTGAAATAAGTTACATAACTAATATGTTCATCCTTCCAATGTCCAGTCTATCTAGGTGGTATACTAGGCATAAGGCATGAACTTCCCCAGAACAGCCCATCAATTAATTTCAGAACACACTCCCAACACATACCAACAATGATGTATACATGGCCAGTTTAGAGTCATCAATTAGCCTAAAATGCACAACTTTGATATCTGCTAGGATAACCTAGATGACCACTAATGTTTTTCTATCCCTCTGTTTAATGATAATAAGGAATTATAAATGGTTAACATCAAAAAGCTCTAACCTCCAGCCTTTGCACAATTTCCTTGATATCCTCCGCCTGATTCTCTGGCACACACAGGGTTACCAGTTCTCCTCGCTCATAGAAAATATCCAGTGCATGATCCTTTTCATGAACGGTCCATCCAATAACATCCCGGCAAGAGCAGTTGAAGATGACACACCGTGACCGTCGCTCGACTAGCACCACAGATTCAGCAGCAATTCCAAGAAGGCAAGAAACCCATTCTGTGATGTCATCTTCCACCTGTCGAACAGCTTCAACTGCCCACACAAGGGCACCTGCACTATGCATCTCTGCCCCCTTTGTACCCTTCAGCTTCTCTTTCTTTTTCCCCCCTAGTGAAAGAAGGGGGAATTTAGATGAGGAGTCAATGGGAGTAGTAGTGACATAATTGTCTGCCAAATCCTTGAGATATTCCTGGCGAGTGCGGGTGGCCATGGCATGGAATTTTTCAGACTTCTCTGCTGCATTTTCTGCATTGATTGCTTTGGCCAGTAGAAAATCACGGAAGGCAGATGATCTGGGAAACAAGGCTCCTTTTGGGAATAATGGTCCAAACAGAGGAATGTCCTTCGAGCGCGTTACTGCCACACTGCATGAAATAGAATGGGTGAAACGTAAGTGAGTGACTGGAAAGGTAATCAATATTCTGGAAAGTGCATACTGCCCCCCTGTTTAATTCAAATTTCCTCTTGAATGATGACACTACTTTGCTTTGATTGCAATTGTTCAGAATGAATAGTATTAGTCTGTCAAGGGGGAAATGAAACACCTCTCTAAACAACTCAGAATTTGCATTTCAATCAGTCAGCTCTTGTGTACATTTTTACATAGTACACTTTCAAAGGACATAACGACATAAAGAGTTTAAGAAAACACCTACATGCAAGTTCAAATTGCAAAGTAAGAATATGCAATGTATTATTATGAAATTAAATTTATTTCAAGAGATTTGCTACTCTGAATTTGACAAAGTCTATTTTATTTAATGTCTGCAGAACAACTGCTAAATGAACTGGAGGTTTGCTGTGATCTAAAGCAAATTGTATGTAGTACATGAAAATAAATAATACTTTCTTTAATAAGTAAAATGTTTATACAGGCAAAATAAATGCAATTTTAACAACTTTATAAGCACCTTTGTTTTATTAAAAGCTTTTATTTAGTGTAAAGTATAGGAAAAGCTTTTAAACCCTTATTGAATAAACATAGTTGAAGATAATAAACTTATGAGGCTTCTAAGAAATATACTGTATTGTATTTAAAAATTAAATAACAGTATAACAACTTAATTTTTTCTTCAACCTTAAGCAATGGCCTGCCTGGCCAGGAATTTCCTGTTTTGTTCATTGGACAAAAAAGCAGGAGCAAGCCACAAACTCATCTTACTAGGGACACTACTTCACCACTGAGTTTGCTCTAAATTCATAATAAAAAAATGACTGAATATATAATAAAGGGTGTGGAACTTAAAGTCTTTGAATGCTGCCCTTGTACCTGTAACATGTCTGGCCTGAGTAATAATGGGCTCGAACAATGATGAAGACATGCTGGAAATGGGAACGGATGGCTTTTGGTGTAAAAGGAAGTGCTCCTGGTTCCTGGAAGACGATAGTCACTATGTCATTGCCAATATGTCGTTTTCGCAAAAGCTGTCAAAGAGAAAGAGGCATACTGTTAATATCAACAAGAAAGCATGTACCTTTCATTACACTAAATACACTTCTTAATATCTGATATAAGCAATTAGTTGATATTAAAAGACTTTAAAAAGACTGTACTGAGTAAGGTGTATGTGGAGAACAAGCATTAGGAGTTATATGCAGAAAGAATGAGTACCAGGGCAATCATATAGTCCAGTACAACATGTAGTTCTGTACAAGGAAACTATTCTGTAATGTCCAAGTTGCCTGCAACTGACATAACATCTTTGAATCTGGACGTCGATAGTCATTAACTGAGATGGACTAGTGCAACGAGGACAGGTTGGTGCATCAAAGTACTCAATGCCTTTAATAAAACAAATTAGCAGTGTCCAAATAAAGTGGGGTATAATCTTTCCTTCATTAAATAAATAAATAAATATTCCATAATAAAAACAAGTGCTCTTTATGTGTGAGTTAAAAAAATAAATAGATCCAATGAAGGTAAAATCAAGGTTAAAATACAGTTAAAATTGGGATGCCTTTTTTTCCATTTCCATGTGAACCCCAGTGCCTCTCTCTCACTCCCTACTCACCTATTGAGTCTCTGCAGCGGAGCAGAGGCAACTGCAAACATGTTCCCCACTCCGGAACTTATTCTAGCCACATCAGCTGGTCACCTCTGGGACACTCAAATCTGGTCTCTATTGTTGTGCCACCTTCCTTTGGTCTAGCAGGACCCTTGAACAACTCGATACTCACATTCCTTTTCAGTGCTCAGCAGGTACAACCTACATGTAGTGCACCATTCCCTAATTGTCTTGTCACCTGTCCATCATACTGGCTCACTTTTACAATCCATTGTCTGCTCTAAATGGTGTCTTCATGGTTTTACTCCTGTCTCTTCCTTTTCTTCTCCTTTCATTCTTCTTCTAGGATTCTTTTATACCTTATTGGGCGCAGGTGCTCTGCTTGAATACTTGCACAATGTCAATAGAGAATACCTGACTTAATTGCACCTGCATATAACAAGCAATGAGTTTGCCTCCCCCACTAAATACCCCACGGACTCACAGCTTAGAAGCACAGTGTACTTGTACCCACAAGCCTAAGCCAGGCCATAAACTTTTTATACCTAAAAACACAAACCGCCATGGATGCCTACTGAATTTCAACATATACTCAAATATAAGGTGTATTCTTTGAATTCAGAAAAAGGCTAATTTAGTTTTCGTGATATGAACATAAAACACAAATAGTTGCGTATACTGCTAGACAGCACTACCATTTTATGCTGTTCATTTTAAGTCATGCTGCACATTTGCTATTTTTACAAAAACTTTATATAGTATATACATGTATCTATACTAATAAAAGGCAAAGCCCTCACTGTCTCACTCACTCACTGACTCATCACTAATTCTCCAACTTCCCATGTAGGTAGAAGGCTGAAATTTGGCAGGCTCATTCCTTACAGCTTACTTACAAAAGTTGGGCAGGTTTCATTTAGAAATTCTATGTGTAATGGTCATAACTGGAACCTATTTTTTCGTCCATATACTATAATAGACTTCTGCTCGATAGCCGTGGGAGGCGGAGTTACGCCTCCCACGTAATTTAGTGCCTGCCCATATAAGGCCGTCCGTCAGCAGCAATCCAATAGAAACACTGCCGCTAAATATTCACGGGTGAAGGACTGTGCTTATGCAGAGGAAGATGAGATGGTCAGGGTGGTGTTTGGCACAAACTCAGCGAAACTGCGAGAGAAACTTTTAAGTGCTGGGTCTTAGCTAACATTAAATACAGCCGTGGACATCGCACGAGATGGCACCAGCACAGCTGGGAACCTTCGATGCATGTACACCGAGCGGCGCATGTGAACTGACGCAGTGCACAGACAAAAAGCAACAGTTCCAAAGAGTGCTGAACAAAAAACGAATTACACAATTGAGAAGGCAGCAAAAAAATATGAAGCGTGTGATACATACAAGCATATTCATAAGTGCAGCTACTGCGGAAACAAAGCACACAGTGGAAAAAGTCAATGTCCCGCTAAAGGAAGAAACAAAGCACAGGGTGGAAAAAGTCAATGTCCCGCTAAAGGAAGACAGTGTAAAAAAAAACCCGTGCATGCAGTGTGTCACGTCTCAGATAAAGAGGAAGACGAGCTGTTTATTGATGCAGTAAGAAACGAATCGATGAATGAAATCTGTTATCTTTACAACGATTGACAAACACGGAATGTAACTTGAACACAACACATCCTACAAATACGAACCTGATTGAAAGAAATAATGATAATCAAATCCTTGATGACAGCAACACTCATAACACTCACAAAACAATTACTGTATATTGACAATCATGTTACGTTATTTTTAAAATGTTCCCTTTTCTTTTCATAACTTCTTTAACACACTACTTCTCCGCTGCGAAGCGCGGGTACATATACATATGTATATATATACCCCGATCTACATACGCTCAAATAGACAAACCACACGCTGTGGCGCAATGGTAGAGGCTTTGCCTCTAGCGCCGAGGTTCGATTGCTAAAAGGGGGTGCACTGAGTATGTACGCGCGCTTCCCGATTCATTTTACCCTCGCATCCCCTTGGTTTGAGACGTATGAAAAAATATGTGGTTAACACAGAAAGACAGATCACCAATTGAAGCTTTATGAATAATAGATACTTTATTCGCCATCAATGATTGTTTTGGTAAAGCCATACTGTGTAATCATTAGATGAACGGTAAAAAAGTAAGAGCGAGGGGAGGGTGACTTATTGAGGCACGCAGGCGAAACCACAATAGCACGCGGGCTCGATGTAGTGCGCGTCAACTCGATCTGAATTGCGCGATCACATTCGAAAAAATATATCTTTTAAAGTTCTATTTAGTCGACACAAATATCTTTGGTTGGAATGTAAGGTGAATTTACTCTTTACATTTGTATGGTGAAGAAAAATTTATGCAATGATGCCTACATTTAACTTACATTCCTACCAAAGATATTTCTGTCGACTAAATAAAAATTCCTTCTATTTAAAATTTAAATAGAACTTGAACAGATACGATAGTTCATAATATCCACGCAGACTTGCACGTAAGAGCGGGAGTCATCCGTTTTAACAAACAGCGTATTGCACTGATACGAAATAGCCTGTCCATTTAATTATTTAGGAATGGATAAATAAATTAAGATTTTGTACAAATAATGTTTTTTATTTTTCTTCCTTGATGGATTCTGCCACCCCCAGCAACAGTTGCTCGCACCCCAAAGAGTGTATATTTTGCTAGCATTTTATATATTTTACACACATGTGCATAAAATAAAAAATATATTTAGGCAAAGTATATATATATATATATATATATATATATATATATATATATATATATATATATATATATATATATATATATATATATATATATGTTGCCTGACAATAAATATATTTATAAATATATAAAATTCAAATGTCAACAGAATGTTACCTGTTTAGAGTTACTGAATAAACGTTCACTTTCTAAGTCCACTTACTATTGGGAACAAAGAAACAACCAACTCTAGGTGCGCCTCAGAGAATGCCAAACTCAGACTGTCCCAATATGAAAGTCACCAATTCAACTAACTTGCTCAACTCTAGAAAGAAACTGGAGTACCTAGAGAAAATATTCTCTGTCTAATCTACATTTCCTAGGCTTGGATTTGAACCATGGACTCTGGAAACTCTATTTACATTAATTTGAATACTGAAGGTAATATATTTTCAGATATTTTACATACAAATTACATAAGCTATTATTATTATAATTTAGACCACACACTGGCTTTGAGCTCACTTTAAGGGTTAAATATGTTAAATGAATAGGTAAACTGTCTGTTGCAGTACCTAAGATACGGTGCAAACTGGAAAAGAAGATGGTAAGGTGTTTAATATATGTGACATTAAAAAAAATTTTGTTGAATGCTGGTGGGCAGGGTGTCTCTTGTTTCAGAAATTCTAAAAATGAACATAACTTTTCAATCATTATTACTCATTGTCTTATAAGTGTCAGATTAATTCAGTTATGGATATTTTTAAATTTTACTCATTTCATTTGAAATTGTGATGTGTTTTTACATTTCAATTTGGTTTTCAATTACTTCTATGATTATGCAGTTTACACAGTGAGTATTTAATGAGTAAATATGATTTTCATTATTCTTATGTCTTCAAATTAATACACTATTTCTTTCATTTTGACAAAATATCCATTTGAATTATTTTAATGAGTATGTAAGACATACTGTATCAATACTTGTATTGTTCTCCATTGCACTAGTTTCTACTGAATTATTTTACCCGATGTCACTTGTTGTCTGTAGGATACATGTACCAGAAAGCAAGATTTTTATTGTGTTTTCTCATTACACATAATAATAAACCTTGAACACTTTACACTGAGGGACTTCATAAAAAATGAAGTACACAATGAACTATCCATTTATTGTCAGGCAAAGTTTATTTGTAAAGGGTTGCTAGACCTATGAATTATTAGGCATTTAAAGGGTTAGTTTTACTCATTTCGACTTGTGTGTGCAGTTCAAAGCTAGAACCATTTCCTTTCTAAATTGAGGCTAGAAGTCAGCTTTGGTGTTCTTCAAACAAGAGGAAAGGAGGTCATCCATCTTTCGTCTTCTGATCAGAGAGAAAAGCTGAAGAAACACAGATGAACAGAGGAAATATCCAAAAACTCTTTGAAAAGGGCAGGTGCCGCAAACTGTAGTTGTCTGGACGTGTGTGGGGGTGTTTTCTCTTTTCAAATGTGATGGATCTCTGTCATCCACAGCCCCAAGAGCTGAAATCAACAGGCTTTATTAAATGTAACATAGCCACACTTCAGAAGAAGACATCTGTGTAGCTGAGAATATAATTTCTTTTGTATTTTTATCACTCTTTTTCTTTTTCATCCTTCCAATCTTTTAAAGTGTAATGATTATCCTCAATATTGAAAATAATGTATAGTAACTGTTTTAAACAATCACAATGATGCTGGGTAAAGTTTAGCATTTGAAAGGATGGGTATGCCTGCAAAAGTTGAGATGTAGGCCACATTTTCACATATTTTTCCAAATTATAAGATGAGAAATGCAGAGTCCAGAGTCAGAGATGGAGCTGCAACATGAGTCTATCTACAGAAAAATTAAGATGCAATTAGGATGCTATTTAAATTAATAAATGACAGAAAACTAGGGATTGCAAAATATTTTAGGAAGTAATAAAATGAACAGAGAAAGACAAACAGATCTTTCATAACTGAACTCAACAACAATATACTGTAGATTAACTGATAAAGAAAATAGAGTCAATGTGGACACATTATTTTCTGCATCACTCTGGTAAAACAGCATAAACACGTCTTTTGCAAGGGAAAGATATACATTCTACAGTGCAGAGACAGGATGTGCTGCATTATCCATAATGGCATTCACTTTTGTTTTCATTCCCTACTCTGCTTCTACTTCCAAGGGGTCCAGAGTGTGTTCTATAAGTAAGCTAGACCTTTTAATTAGCTTGCTGATTTGGTGGATCTCTCCTGAATTGATGCTATTGACCCTGTATAGTACAGTGTAGAAAACCACATTGGCCATGACAGAATTGTAGAACACGTAAAGGATGTCACTGAATTTTAAGGAACATAGTCTCTAAGACAAGAGCCTCATTGTCCTTTCAAAAATATATAATTTAAGACTGCAAAGTATGAATACAAAATAAGCTATTTCTTCACATTAAGAAAATGATAAAATAACCAAAAAATGCATATATGTGCTATGGGCCCACATTATGACAAAACAGAGTCAACAAATAATATAATGCACAGAATTTGGGCCTTAACTGTAGGGTTCTGATTTTATCATTGTACAACTGTGGGTCACACTTAACAGTTATAAGCATTTTTAAAACCATAACTATCACTGACATAAAAAGCATGTTCCTCTGCTTAATTCAAAATTTTGAAAATATTTTTAATATTTTGGAGTTACTGTTCGTACATACAGATTGGTGTCAACAGTAAAGTTTGTTCTAATACATCAGTAACATTACTTAAATTATGTGCCATGTCTCCATTACTTTAAGGGGTTATACAGTACAGAGGTACAATATCATAGGTTGAAACAGACTTCCACTTAAAAATGCATTTTTAAAAAGCTACTTGTAGGTTAATAAAATTGTAGTGTATTTATAAAAAATACATTTGTATTATACCTTATATACAAATAGAGTAAGAAATGGTTATATTACAAGTGCGATCAACCTGCTTATGAAAATAGTTAATTTCAACCCGAAATAAACTAACAAACAACTGAATTATTGCATTTTATTATATGTTATATTTAAGCATGTCTTGAGTATCATGAAAATGATTAATTAACTGCTTAACTGTATGGAATGAGTGAGTGTGTAATGTAATACTCACTGGTGCTAACTGGAACAACATGAATTTTGATTTTCTAAGCAATGCTGCAAATTCTCACTGATGTTTAGTAAATAGCAATATGATTGGTGTGTTCTTTGAATAATGTTCTACATGTTAAAACTGTTCAACTGTCATTTTAACTATGAATCCCAGTATAGAAAAAAGTTGGAATTCATACTGCAAAGTTATTGAGCAGGACCTTTGAAATTTTACAGTATCAGAAAACCACATTAAAATATAAGAAAAGCAACAATATAACAACATCCTGACAATGTAATATAGTCTGATTCAAACAGAGAATTAAATGACATATTTTGCAGGTCACAAACACAATGGCTGATGCCTCACAGATTTACTGTAATAACTAACATCCTGGGTGAAGCATTTGGGTCTTCCACATGTCTGTGTAGGGTATTTATTAGGTTACTTAGTTCTACTGGATCGTTCTGTAGACTTGCATTGAACCAATGTGTATGTGAGTGAAACTGTGTGAGAGAGAGTGAGCCCTACAATGGTTTACCATCTAAGGCCACTTCTTATCTTGAGTACAAAGCTGCTTAGAGAGGCTCTGGTCTCAGTGACCCTGCATTGCAATAAATGAACTTGAGAATATTATGTTATAGTATATATTTTAGTGGGTGGCACGTGGCACAGCTGTGTGGTGGTAGCCCTGCTGACTCACAGCTAGAGAGACCATGTGCCTCCTTACGTGGAGCTTACATGTTCTCTATATATCTGCATGGGTTTCTTCCATGTGCTCTGGTTTCCTCCCACTGGCCAAAGACATGGTGAACTGGCAAAGCTAAACTGGCCCTGGTATGTGTTTGGTGTGTGAGTTTGTGTGTGTTTGCCCTGCACTGGAGTGGCACCCTGTCCAGGGTTTGTTCCTGCCTTGAACCCTATGCGAGCTGGGGCAACACAATTTGATTTTATGGTTCACAAATTTAAAAGAAATATAAAAAATGACATACATTTCAACTTGATAAATCTGAATTTGCTCCCCTTATTTTCTGTCAAGATGTGTACTATTGCTGTGTCAAAGCATGTCGGCAGGACTGGCCAGCATAACTTGCACTCACATTCATGCATGACGTACAATATTTTATATGCTGAAATAATGCTGTTCTTAAATGGGAAACCTGAACTTAGTGACACAACAACTAATGAATGGATTAGCTTGAGTTTGAATGGGAAATAATAATAATATAAAAAAAAAAATCATGTAATATGTAATGTGCTTTTAAACAGTGAACCAAAAACCCATGCATTTTTAAAAATGTTTTGTTGCAAATTTCCGTCAGGTCTTACTTAACAAGTGGCAGGATTGTCCCTCGCTTTTAACCCTTGTTTTTCTAAAGATCTGCTTGCTTTTCATTCTGATATTTTCTATTTAGTCACCCTTTGCTTTTCTCTTGATTCTCCCTCTGGTTTGTGATTTTGTTCCAGTCTCCCCTAGTGCTGTGTACCAGACCATCTGCCTGTTTATTGACTATGCTTCTACCTTTTGCATAATAAAGCTGTTTGCCCATTTGACTTGCCTTCTGGCTCCTGACCCTATTTTTGAATCATAACTCCCATTACTGCTACTGAATCCAGACTGCTGACTCTAGCTTTTGCATATGTGATCTGTTGCTCACACTTCTTAGGGGACTGGCAAGCTCTCTTCACCCCAGTGGGAGGCCTCACGAATATTGGAAGACTGGTCGCAGGAACTGATAGTAAGACATGAAGTGCATTGAGATAGCAATGAGCTGGCTGACAGGAGAGTATGAAATTTTATGATAGTTACAGTATCCCCAGGAATACAGAAAGATCAAGTCTGCATGTTTTCTCAGTATAGCAAAAAAGCACTTTACAGAAAATCTCAGAATGTCTAAATTGCACAGCAGAAGACCACACATATTAAAAGGGAAAGTCAACACTTACTAGCCCAAGAAAAGGAAGGGAATAAATAACAGAAGTGTCTTGTACAAATGCTGAAAAGAGTAGACTACTAATTTTAAATTATATAAATGTCTGTTTAGTCCTGAATATTTGAGCTTTTTATGACTTGGAGTTTGTGTGATATGATGTGAAAATAAAACTAAAACAAAGCTGATTTCATGGGACTTTAATTCAGGCTTTATGAAATGTAATTAGGTCTGGGCAAAAAACTGAATACTGAAAATATGAATATGCTTTTATAGACAGTATAAAATTAAAATAAATCTAAAGTATTGTGCTCTGCTTATTAGATTCTTATTTTATAGTGAACAAATGTTTTGTGATAACCCAGTAAAGGTGGAGAACATGTATAAAGATGCAGCAGTACAGAGAAATACAGTTGGAAAAGAGTGTTTAGCTGCTCAAGAAAATTTATTGTCATTATTGTGTAGATGGGTTGACTGTAAGTGTTCAGATGTAGAACAAAGTGAGGCATTTTGTAAGACATGCTCAAAAAAGATTGCCACCGGACCAGGCAGCATGACTAATCTGTTTCATCACCTCAAACAGTAACCCACAAATTACACAGAACACATCCAAATTTTTGCTATCTTGCCCAGGTGTAAATGTAATATTAATGAAAATGTGTGTAGACATTTTTCATACAAAAACTATGCAATGGTCTGGAACAGTGTTTCCCAAACGTTTTTCTGAGGTAGCATGCTTATTGCTTACTGTAACCGAAAACATCCCAAGGCATACCACTATTTTACTAACCACAAATTCATTATATCTCATACTGTCTGAAGCGGCAGAACTACCAGGGAAGCAGGTAAAAAAAGCAGCATTCGCAGAACACAGTACTTAGAAAGCACTTTTGTGGCATCTCCCAGCCCCTTCATCCATTTGTCCACTACTCTCTGCCTCAGGGTCAACTCATATGCCCACTATCCACCAGCTCTGTGAGGCTCACTAGTGGCCACACATCCAGGGCAGATGGACTCTAGCAGCCTGAAGTGCTCTAAGAGCTGTGTCTCTAAGATAGCTATCACAGAGCTGCTATTATGCTAGCTTCCTAAGATAGACTTGTGTCCTCTGACAGGTCTCGACCACCTGGGGATGTTGTCGCTCTTGGGTCTAGACCCAAGTGTGCTACACTATTATTTCCATGGTGCACCACTGTGCCACAGCACACTGGTTGGAAAACACTCGGCTGGAAGAGAGAAAAATAAGTTATCATTGAGAACAATGTTAAAGGAAAATCATCTTTTTTCTTTACCACATAGTCATATCCAGTTTTTTGGTAAACTGGTAAATACATTAAAAACAATGTAATAAATCCATTTTAAAAAGCCGACTCTGTATTGTGTGTTATTCACCTACAAAAAAAGCTATGCTTGTCATCTACAGGAAACAGGCATTGACAGAGAGTTAAACCATTTTTATGGATACCCCTTTTTCATACGTTCCATACATGTAAATTATGAAACAAAATTAATTCGGTGAAAGGACATCTACAAACAGAACTAGAATCTGTACGACTAATTAAGTAGAATCTTGTGAACTTAAAATAATCAGTTGAAGAATTCTGTTCCAGCCTGTTAAATATATTAGGTGCTTATTTTACAGTCTGTTATAAAATAAGCTCAAGCAGCATGTCTTGCTGGCATGAGGACTACAGCACTGGTGCATGCAGGGTGCGTAATTGAGTTCTGTTCAGTATGTGCACTGCACTTCACCAGAAAATCTATCTGATGACCTTTACAATTAATTTTAAAGATATTCAGGTTTCTTTTTTGCAGCCAAACCATATTTCCCTATAAGTATCTGCTCTGTTCTGCTCTGCTAGGGCATAAATGAATAAACAATACTCTCTGAAAATGTATACAGTAAATACCAGCTGATGAATGTGCTAGGGTTCATAATATTTTTACAAACGCTCATCCACTTAGTAACTTGTTTACAAAGGTATGAGTATATTCTGCTGTAAACACGTAACCCTATCTTCATTTAGACAGTAAACAGAGTGATGCACCACAATTGCTTATTCCAATTTATTTAAAATACACTGGAAACAAAATAGCTGGTTTACACAAGACACAGTTACTTTTGTGTTTTTGTTACAGCATATTCTACATAAATAAATTCTTTTTTATACCACTATTTAGGTACAAAACAAATCCTTGAGTAGAAAAATCTAAAGAAATGCAATGACTGCAATTAATTGTATTATACTTATAAAAAGTAAAATAAAATATGTGTGACTATACTTAACTATTGATAAAATATTAAAAGTACAATAAACTATACGCTGAATGCAGTGTGTCTAAGAAGCGGTTGTAAAGGCTTTGGGTGACACAAAATGCAAAATAAAACCACTAAGAAAACAGCAGGAATGCTGAATTATTTTGTTTATAGTGCGAATTATACAGGGCTAGAATCTAGGCTATACTCCAGGACCTGAACATGACTCTTAGATAAATGATCATGTGATAGTCCCCTTTAAATTTAAATTACTTATTAACATAAACAGTTTGTCAGTCTTAATTTTAATAGTTTAATAGTTCAGAATATTTTCAATTAAATACACAGATTACCAATAATTAAAAGGTTGGATGCAATGGAAACCTCCCTGGGGTGAACTGAATAGCTCTTCTTTGAACACAGTACAGTATATTGGTGTAGTGTTGACAAGGCATTAAGGATAAGGCACACACACACAAATCAAAAAACTTGAACATTACTCCATCTGTTATATAATTTAAGTATACGGAAATGCAGGAAAGGTTACAGTACTTCTTAATGGCACAATATATCCACTGACAGTCAATCTCTCCTCCCTTTATGCTCTACCCAGAGTGGCCATAATTGTGGCCAAAAAGATCGGTGAAAATGTCACTCAGAAAACTGAGTGTCTTGAATTAGCTACGGAATTGGAGGCTGGATTGCAAGCACTAAAGCATCAGATACCACTGGAAACTAATGGCAAAATCATTAATGTCTTTCTCAGATACACTACATTCTCAAAGACAATGGATGCAGTAACACAGGTCAATTCTTACATCAGGAGCATGACATTAGGTAGTAATGATGACCCCAAGGCAGTCACTATTAATTTTCTTAAATCAGATAATGTGGGACATCTCTACCATTACCAGTACTTGTAGTGGTGCTGTATAGATGTCACTTACATTTAAAAAATGTTGATATCTGTGTAGTAAATTATCTGATAAATACATCAAGAAAAAATAATATCCTGGGACATGAGGAACTAAAGGTAACTAACCAAGGGGAATGAGTTTGAAATAACTGTATCGGCCACTATGTCTGCAGACTAAAGGTTAAATATACAGTAGACTACAGCCATTACAGTCATTAGGCCTATGGACATCACTATATTTAGGAATACATAGATACAGAAATACTGAGTCAACTGCCCACAACAAGACCATTTTTGTCACTCTCAAGAGACAGCAAAAGGGCCCCTTGCACTTGAAAGAATTAGCTCAGAATCTACCTGAACCTTGGGAAACATAAATCAGTAACATGCTAGGTTCAAAGTAACATGTTCTGTTTATCCAATAATGTTACTCTGTTTCAAATCTAAAGACTGATGGAATATTATGTATAGGGGTCAGTGATTTAGAAGGCTGTTATTAGCAGGGGCTCTGAGTTGCTTCCTCTTTGGCTTTCTCATCCTGTGCAGAGGCTTTGGTTGTACTCTAAGAACTTAATTTATTTTTTCTAATAAAACTTAAAGAACTCCATCATAACAACAGTATGAGTTTTTAATTCTGTAAGATGCTGCACTTTTATAAGCTACTGTAATTAAAAACACAAGTTAGTATTAAAAAAGTCTCTAAATTATATCTCCCTTCAGTTGCTCCTATGAATCAAAACATATGAAAAGATAAAACAAAAACTTACAGTGGTAGGTATAATATAGTGATTTCTGCATAAATAGTTAACCACCTATTTCTATAAAATGCACACAGAATCACAAATCTGATCAGATTACAGTTTTAGGACTAAAGCTATATAAAGGCATTTCAGAGCTGTTACAAACTTTACTTTTAATTTGTTTTTGACTGCAACAATACTGCAAATTAGCACAGAAGTAGAATTTATCACTGTACTTATTCTTACCTGTTGTGTGTTGTTGGCAGTGTATGGCAGCATAGTAGAGACGTGGAACATGATCTCATAGTCCTGATACCGGGTATAGAGTGAATGTGTTCCAGTTGAGTCAGCTATAAAAAAAAAAAAAAAAGATTCTATTGCTGGGAAAATTCAATTTAAATGCAAACAGAAAAATTCTTACTGTAAAATCAATTACCATTAGAAAAGTACAGCTATACACAATCAATTCCCTTTTCAAATAAAATTATTTAGGATAACTCAAGTTGTGAGAACAAAATATAACACTGTAAAACTCACTCAATTCAACTAAAAATTAAGGGGGTTGCTTCCTATCCCAGCAGCACCAGGTGCAATCCAGGAACCACTCTGATTGTGAGCCAGTCCTTTGCAGGGCCAACTAACACTGAGATAATTTAATACTGACAGTTAACCTATGGGATGTCTTTGATATGTAGTAAGGAAAACAGAACTATCTGGAGAAAAACTACATACAGTTAAAAGCAAGGACATTTAAATGCTGGATAACACCATGCTGCAAAACAGTAAGAAATATATGTGCTACCAAACTCTACAGTTAAATTTGGATAAAATCACGGAGATACAGGTCTAAAATAAATTTTAATATGTATTTGAAAGTATTAAACCAACGCATTCACATTAAAACATCCATTAATTTTCTGCATCTCTTTTCAGCATTACAGAGTCCCTGAGAGCATATAACTATTACAAGACAGGAATCAACCTTGGAAAGGAATCCAGTGGAGCATGTCATACTCTCTTGCATACATCTACCGTTGTAGCTACTGGGCCATTTTAACATCACTAATTCGTAATATGACAGCCTTTAGAGCTGCAGATGTCATTGTTCAGCCCAGGTTTTTATCCCTGGCTCAAGTGTGTTTCTTTTCATGCGATCTTTTTGTTGTTTATTAAGAACTATTTAGCATTATTACCTATTATTTTATTTTCATGTAGTGTCACACACGTGTGAGTAGGGGGAATTCTCGGGGCTTGTGTACCGAAAATATTTCCACCCTGGGCTGTGACAGGGCAATATCATTCACATCTTTTCCTCTTTTATCTGCAGACCAGAAGATCTAAAAGTTTATGACACCTGAAGGCATACCCACTTCCATGACAAGCACCTTTCCTTCCAGGGATAAACCGATTAAAAGACCACCACTTCCAAAAGAAGCCAGCCTTCTTCATGGACTCATGTCTGGAAAGAAAGCATTTTTGCCACTGCCTTGAAATTTTCAGTGTACAATTTTTTCATAATATATGGGGATCACTGGCCAGTGCCCCAGCTCTTCATCTGTGTTGCCTTATCTTTGCTGTGTATGTATTTCTTTGTTTGAAATTGTTGCATTTATTTTATACTGTATGTGTTTGTATGTGAATTTGGTTATTTTATTTAACACAACAGGGAGGGCTGCCATTTCATAGCTCTTGGGACCATGTTTTATCAGAGGCAGGGTTGCCCTTCTCACGAAGCTTGAGTGATGTCTCTAAAATTGCAAATGTCTGCTCTGCTCCTTTTCTATACCCCAGAGACATGAACAGTTTAGTTGTGAATCTGTGGTGTGTTTCTAGTGACATCTCATTCAAGACAGGCTCTTGCTTTACCCCTGTAACTGCCAGAATAGACTCACACTTTTTATGATAAGTAGGTACAAAAAGGAATGGATTTCAAATATCAGGCATTTAATTTATTCATTTTATATTTATTGCATTACAAAATTAACAGATGCCTAAAGAAACAACACAACTCTTAGGCTTTTTGAAAAAAACTTGGAAAAATTAAGGAAACTTAAGTAATTCTTAAAATTCATTCTTCTCATTAATTTATTAAAGTTCCACAGAACGACACAAAAACATACAATGGCTACTGACTGATTTAGTTTTCAGTAGCACATTCTACAAAGAAAGAATTTGTCTGTAGTTTCCATCTACAGACAAACTGTACACCATTTTGACCTATTGACAGGTATTTATATAACCAATGATGCATAATGCATAAGGACAGTACTGAATATAGGGTGTTAGCAGTAAGTGTTGGAGAATAAACATGACAAATTGTACCTGCTATCTCATTCTCATTTCCTCTTTGTACTCACACCTATTCAAGGAAGATGACTTCTTGATAATTATTCAGTATTGCTGCTAAATTTCCCAACATAACTTGCACATTGACTCTTGATATTTTGTTACTGGAGAACACTCTCATATATTAGCAGTTAGTGCTTATAGTATTTTTGGAGTATACAGTAAAAGAAATAATTAAAAAACCCTTTGCTTAAGGAAATGCTTTAACTGGACTGCTTTTCATTAGTTTTTCCTTATGGAATTAGTTTTGATACAACTGAATCCTTCTATGCATCTAAGAAGGTACTATTTACTCCATCAGGTAACACAATATAGTTTGTTGTTTGCATTTGCCCAGTTCCCATGTAAACGGAACAAAACATTTCATTAAGGCATCCATACAGTATCTACTGTAACTAGCCAAGCACAAATGAGCATCTAGTTTTATGACCACATGTGCATTAATAAAGCATGTCAGCTGTCTTGTGCAGAGTTGGACTTCCTTACACCTGATGCTGCAAAAATATGCTCCCATAATCGAGGGTTGGATTAAGCAGGTTTCATAATGTTATGCTTACTGATTTTAGCTGTGCTATCCCTTAGCTAGCTACAAGATTCCAGACTAGTCAAGGAGTAAACAAAAAAGCAAAAATATTAGAAAACCTAAAAAGATATTTAAGAGCTGTTGTTGAGCTTTACTCTGGTGTCTAATACACAACATGAAGAATTTGCACTTGACAAAGCCTTAAATCTTGAGGAAGGTACAACATCTCATGAAGTCTCAACACTTGATGATTTCTCAACACTGGGTAAAGGCATAACATCTAATTGAAACTTAAAAGCTGATGAAGATGCACAGTCTGATTATGTTTCAATGACTGATGACGACATAGTGCCTGACAAAGGAAAACTTTGGACGAAGGTTCCACACTTGATTAATGCTTAACATTTGGAGAAGGCACACTTTATCTGATTCTGTCTCATTGGGTAACATCTAACTTGTTAATGGTTCTACATGGAATTAACCCATTCAATCTATTTCTCCATTTTCTTGAAGAAAACTGTTAATTAGTAAATAAATTTAAACAATTAAACAAACACTCACTTTTTGTGTCCAGCTGGGCCCTGTACTTGTCAAAGCCCTTCAGCCTGATACGCTCCCCTAGTAAATCCAGGAATTCCTCAAAAAGTGGGTCTGCACTCTCATTGTTGTACATATCCTCCTCTGTGCTCTGGCCTGCCTTGCAGTACATAATCCCCACTTTGCGCTGAAAATTCAACTAGAATAGAACATTGAGAAGAGAGACATGGAAAGTTAATGAGACCTGCTGACATAAATCAGACATGGAGAGTTAATGAGACCTGCTGACATACACCGATAGAGGCATCAAAGAAAAGATAAAAAATTGGGGGCAGTATAAGGTTAACACAGCCACATACGACACAGACAAACGCTCAAAAAGGAAGAAAGCATTTCACTGTGAGCCCCCTAGATATTTACCATGTCCAAAGGGGTGTTTTTGCTTTCCTTCCTATGTATCTGATGGTCAAATAATAATTGATTTCTTTTTAATGGCTGATTTCCTATTTATTAATGTCAATCAAACAAGAAATCAATAAAAAAAACTATTATAATCATCATTTCAACGCATTTAATGGAAACAATAAAACAAAATAAAAAGAGACAAATAATTAGATACAGTTAAAGCCCAGTCAGATATGGTGAAGTTTCAGGTTCAGCTGTAATTATAAAGCCAACAATTTTCTGGGTTGAGCTCCAGTTCATTAAACATTTGACCACACTGACCACTGACATCCTTTCACAATTTCTCTGAAAATCATTATGTTGACTGAGGGCAAGCTTCACTGATTAATGGATTTTTCTGAAGAGATTTACATGGCTGCTGTCACTAGAGAAATAATGCCCTTTCTCTCAGTGGGCCCATACCCTGGTTATTCAAGCAGCTATTTCACCTTACACAATCATGATTACAGATTGGTTTTGAAGCTAGTACAGATTTTGATGCCACAATTTGACCCTGCAGTCAAACACTCCTAAGATTATACAATCCACTGAAAATCCTCTGTGAGTACAAAAATTAAATAAGTCATAAGTCCTTTTCCCCAAAACTATGCCATATGGGTGTGGATTAAAAGTGTACTGAATGACCATGTTGAATTTTTGTGATAATTTCACACACTTTCTCAAATACCCTGCACACTTGGTTCTGACTCAACACATTCAGTCCAGCACTTAGTGAGGTGAACTGTCCAGCATTTAGTTTAAAAGACTGTGCTGACAGTTCATTAAAGACTGTGGTTCCATTACTTAACAAGCATCCATCACATGACTTTTGTGGTTCCAAAAAATTAGCCAGATTAATATTGAATTCACGGTGTACCTTTAAGACAACAATTTTTCTCTAATTAACTTGCAATCCTCTTATCTCTCATGACATACACACACACACACACACACACACACACACACAAACACTGGCACACATATGGTACAGAAACATTTTCAAATGACAAGCTCATGAGCCCTAGAAGAATTACGCAGGACTGAGTAAAATGCCTGGCTACAGACTGCTAAATCAGCAGTCTGTGTATACATCATGACCTTCATTCAAGCATTTCAGCAACTATGGCTTTTCCGGAATTCAGGAAAAAAATAACAACATGACTAATCAGAGCATCCACCCCCTCCCTGTGCCATGCTACTTTGAGAAGATGAATTTACCAAAGACTCAAGTGCAGTAGGTAAAACAGGATTACCAGGACCTGGAAAATGGCCTGCATTAGGGCTAAAAACCAAAATGTACTGAAAGCAGACAAGACAATGACTGTTGGGTAGGATCTAATGCGCTGCAGAGGCAGAACATGTCTTTTGGGACATTGATGTGGAATCAAGGTCTATTTCATGTTATGAATGCCTGTTTTATATTAGCAAACTGAGTCTGCCATGAAATCAGTTACTAATCTAGTGACAGACATCCTCCTGATACGGAAGTTACTTGAGCATTCAATTAGCTATTAGCTTCAAAAGCAAGCTTATGACATCAGAAAAGGAGGTGACAAAAAGAAAGTGGAAAGAAACACTATAAACTCATTTCCATGAAGTCAGTGTTAAGACACTTTCAGATGCTCTGGGCTCATTGAAACAACTAAATTTAGGACACTGCTGAAACAGCAGCATTCTAAAAGAGTAAAGCACAAGGAACATTCTTTGCTTGTTTCATCACAAGCACAAAATGGTTATCCAAGCCATATAATAGCTCTTTGCATTACTTTATTGCAGGCTGGTCCAGAGATTGTTTCAGACGAAACTGAGGAATTATAACCTCTTCACTCTTGACTTTTATATTGTCAATACCCGTGGAAGCTGACCAGATTAACATTTCTATCAGGAACGGCCAAATAAGAAATCAATTATATGTAAAGAATGGCTCCTAGGTTATTGATACCATCAGAAATCTCCACCTCACTTCAGTTCTGCCTGACTAAGAAATTGGAAGGGAAAAATAATAAGCAGCACCAGGAAATGGACAAGACAAAATCTTTAATTCTAGTGAGGGTCACTACCAAAGACAAAATGTACCAATCTACTAATCCCAATACTCAGACCACATATTAAAAACCTGGAGAGACACGCAAGAGTTTCTAAACCTTTAATCAGTAATACACGGTGACTACCACAGCAAACATTTTTTTTTAACTTAAAAATCTTGGAAAACCAGGAAGTATGTGACACTGATTTGTATACCATCTTAATAGTAAATATAATTCACACAAATGGTACATGGATTAAGGTACTAGGCAATATTAGAAGATGATATTATTTTTGCAACCTTTAAATATTTTTTAAAGAGATAGATGAATAACAGTTGATGAGCTATGTTGTTCTTTTCTAAACTTTTTTGTTCTCTTTATGCCCTTACAATATATCTGAATTGGATGAACTGGATTCAATAAAGAATTTTCCTAACAGGAATACTATATTCTTGAGAGGTGTTGCTATATAATACCATAAGTGACATATTCTACTGTTAAATGTACACTTTTTATAATTTAATATCTTTTAGTTGTTTAAACCCATTGGCGATTCTAAATTATCCCTAGTGTGTGCTTGGTGTGTGTGTCTGTGCGCGCCCTGTGGTGGGCTGGCGCCTTGCCCAGGGTTTGTTTCCTGCCTTGCGCACTGTGTTGTCTGGGATTGGCTCCAGCAGACCCCCGTGACCCTGTAGTTAGGGTTGGATAATGGATGGATCCTGAAAGGCACTATATAGAAAGAATTTTTCAGCAAGCAGTTGTGTGTTAATAGAGACAACTTAGCAGGGCAATAACATTCAGATACACTAAAAGCTTCATTGTATCTAATAAGATGATGTTCTCTGGATAAACTACAGGCTAGCTGTGGAAAATACTTTCCAGTTTTATTTATTTTATATATATTTTTTCATTAAACAATTGAATTACAATTGATACAGTACAAATCAGTAAGACATACAGTACAAAATCTTGTTTAAATCAGATCAGATATCACTTCCCCTATCTATCTAGATAGAAACCAAAGAAAGAAATATACAAAACTGAAGTAAACACTCAGAGACACTGAAATATCCAAAATGTTATAAATGTTTCAGCATGCTTAATTGAGCGAGAACAACAATGATACAGTAAAGGATAGATTCTAAATAACTTTTCAGCCGTTTCTCAGAAAATTCACTTGACCTTTTTCTAATATTAAGTAAAACAGGACATCATTTTCCTACTGAGAAGTTTGGCTTAAGTCATCACAATACACTTTTCATTAAGCAGTAACTTCTCTCCAGATTTTAAACTACATAGAGTTGTTAAAGGATTAGGGATTATTGTGATTCCAATACTGTAAAGATTGTATTCCAGCAAAATCAGAGATGGGGGCATTTGGAAAACATGTGGCCCAGTGAAGCAGGTGCTTAAGTACAATTTCTTGGGGTCCTGAAATGGATATATTTTGGATAGTCTGAGGTGATAGAGGTATTCACAATGAATCAGAAGATGTTTTTTCACTTACTAAAGAACAGTGTATTTTATTATGGGATAAAATCTACACATTACCTAAAAATAAAATTAAAAGGTTCTGTTCCCTGTACTGATTTTGATTATCTAGAGGTGGATTCTTTTGAAAACACTAGTTTGGAGATGCTACCTATATTTTTGGACTGCATGTTTTTAAACATGCCATCATAAACTAAACACATTGCCTTTAATATGATACATATAATGTCTTATATATCTAAGATTAATTGTTCTTAATCTCTGTGTTACAAGTATGTCCCTTTTTAGTGTATTGAGCTATCTGAAACACACCACTCATGAAATGAGTTGAGTAAAATTAAAGATTCAAGTGACATAGCTACTGCACATGCAGCATTGCAGACTCCTATCCATCCATCCATTGTCTAACCCGCTGAATCCGAATACAGGGTCACGGGGGTCTGCCGGAGCCAATCCCAGCCAACACAGGGCACAAGGCAGGAAACAATCCTGGGCAGGGTGCCAACCCACCGCAGGACACACACAAACACACCGACACACCAAGCACACACTAAGGCCAATTTAGAATCGCCAATCCACCTAACCTGCATGTCTTTGGACTGTGGGAGGAAACCGGAGCGCCCGGAGGAAACCCACGCAGACACGGGGAGAACATGCAAACTCCATGCAGGGAGGACCCGGGAAGCGAACCCGGGTCTCCTAACTGCGAGGCATTGCAGACTCCTACTAAGTAATAATAACAATTCTTTGCCTTTATATAGCGCTTTTCTCACTGATTAAATCACTCAGCAATTGCAAGTTAAAAGCCTTGCTCAAGGGCCCAACAGAGCAGAGTCCCTTTTGGCATTTACGGGACTCGACCCAGCAACCTTCCGATTACCAGTGCAGATCCCAAGCCTCAGGGCCACTTAGCTCCTTGACTGTTGTAAAAACTAAAACTTGCTGACTATTTGACACAGATCACTGATCATTTTCTTCCTGAAAGAATTTTATATTATTTATTCTGATTTCTGAAGATAAAGCAGAAAATCTAAACAATCTTGTGCTAGTTTTGAAGTTTTAGCCCCCTTACCCCTTGTTCATCCAACTTCAGAAGGGTCTCCTTGACTTTGGGGGATGTTGAAGCCAGACGAATAGAATGCAGGTTCAACTCAGGCATGATATACTCCAACAATTTCTTAGGGGATAGACCTCGAGGCGTTGCGTGGCGTGCTGCTGATGGTACTGACTCTTCTTGAATTGAACCACGTAACGTCTTTAACTAAAAGAAAAGTGCAAAAAAGATTTTTTTTTCTTTTTCATAAAAAAGGCTTGTTTGGGCTATAATTGTAACAAGAAAGCAAACTGTCTAAACCTAACAACTGAAATATTCTTGTTAAACATGGCTCAATGTACACCAATCAGCTAGAATATTAAAACCACTAAAAGGTGAAGTGAGTTGATTGATTATCTTGTTACAATGGCAGCTATTAAGGGGTGTGATACATAAGGCAGCAAGTGATCAGTCAGTTCCTCACAGTGATGTGTCAGAACAAGGAAAAATGGGCAAGTGAAAGGATCTGAGCTATAGTAACATTAACAAGGACCAAATTCTGATGGCTGGACGACTGGGCCAAGGCATCTCCAAAATGGCAAGTCTTGTAGGGTGATCCTGGTATGCAGTGGTTAATACCTACCAAAAGTGATCCAAGGAAGGACAGCTGGTGAATCAGCAACTGGGTCATGGGCACCCAAGGCTCACTGAGGCAAGTAGAGACCAAAGGCTAGCCCACCTGTCCGATCCCATAGAAGAGCTACTGTACCACAAACTGCTGAAAAACATAATGCTGGCCATGAGAGAATGGTGTCACAATACACAGTGCATTATGACCTGCAGTGCATGGAGCTGTGTGGCTACAGACCTGTCAGAGTGCCTGTGCTGAGCCCAGTCCACCACCAAAAGCGCCTAGAATGGGCACGAGAGTGTCAAAACTGGACTATGAAGAAATGGAAGAAGATGGCCTGGTCCGATGAATCAAGCCTTCTTTTAGATTATATTGACAGAAGGGTGCGTGTGTGTCATTTGCCTGGGGAAGACATGGCAGCAGGATGCACTATAGGAAGAAGGCAAGCTGGTGGAAGCAGTGTTATGATCTATGTAGGCAATTTTCTGCTAGGAAACTTTGAGTCCTGGCATTCAGGTGGATGATACTTTGACACGTACCTCCTGCCTAAAATTGCTGCAGACCACAGACTTGTTTTAGTGGCATGAAATGGACCTACACAGTATTAGGCAGGTGGTTTTAATGTTGTGGCTTATTGGTGTATATAAGAGAAACAAACCGACAAGGCTGGTACCTCAGTTGTGCGGAAGATAATCCGGTAGTTGTACTGTGATCCTTCTTTCTCTTCTCTACGGAAGCTAATTGCTACTGGACCCAGGCGTTCATCAGTCCCAAAGAAGTTCTGGTGATCTATGAGCAGGCACCAAAAGAAGCAGGATGATGAACGAGAGATTGACATTATTGTAAAGATATTAAATTAATGACTACACTGTATATTAATCATCACTCTTCTTCACAGCACTCTTATTGTAATGACTACATGTCCATATAAAACATTTTAAAAAATGAAAATCAGTTTCAGCAGGAAGAGCAGGCTATGGCAGCATTAAATTAAAGAAATACACACTTTTGAATGAAATGACACTGGAATTAGTTTGGTAAAGAAACCATAAAAATAGAAACTACTGTTTCTGGGTATATAATTATAATATGCAAATACATTATCAGCTTGGAAGTGCTCCCAAATATTGCTGGGTACATGGATTATTTATTAAAGCATGTGAAATAAAATAAATGCATGGCTTTGCCATTACAATGAGCCGAAATTGAACAGAAATAAATGCATTAGTAATTCTGCCATAATTTATTTAACATTTTCCAAGTTTGCGTTTTTTGGTTATTTGTGCAATATTAACATAACTATAGTCATTAAGTTTTGATGTAATACATTGTAACATGCATTAAATTTAAACTTGGAATTGTAAACTAAATCAGTTTCAAAAGCTGTAAACAAGTAAAGCTAGGTTAAGCAGAACTAAACCGTTGTACAATTCTATTCTTCCATGATATCTAATCACCCAAACTAGCAAACAATATATTAGAACACATGGCCATGGGGCCTCGGCAACAATGGGCATAAAGCAAGGTGCCACCATGGACTCGCTGTTAGTCCATTAGAGTGGCACACTTTCTCAAACACCCACATTAAGCCACAGAGAGTGGTTGGGTAATAAATTGGCACCAAGAATCTTTAGTTATAGTGTTATATACTTTAGAGTTGTTTGTATACTATAGACAACTTTGATTACATAAAACTATATGGATTCTATCGCTGTGACTTAAAAGCGCTAAGCACTGTGCCATATATAATGCCATCGCTACTAAAAAGTATGCATTGAAATAAAAGCTGCAACTCAAAGATTTAAGCATGACATCTTACTGGCTAGTGAGGCCACACCACAGATCCAGCATCATGTTTTAGAATCCAGAGACCAGTCTGCATCATGTCCAAGTTTGTACATTCTCCCCATGTCTACAATGGTTTTTCTTTTTTCAAGGATGTATGTGCAAACTTAAATGGTTCTAAATTGTCACTGTGTTTTGGCATGTGCCAATCAGCACTCAGATTCTCAGCAAGGGTTAGATCCTGCCTTGTATAAAATAATGTTAAACGTGTCAAGACAGACTGTGGATCTTTGTGACTTTGAGCTGGACCATGCAGGTGTAGAAATGCCATGTTGTGATAAAATATGTCTCAAATGTAATTTTGGATAGCAGGTCAGACAAACCAATATGGAAATGTTAGTTGCTTCTTACTTAGGAATTTTAAGGTTGGCTTCTTTACTGAAGATTCTACGTATATATTGCATTAAATGTGAGGAATATATACAATTATATGACCTCTGATGGACTGATACCCTGTCTAGAATCAGTTCCTACAAAATTGCATTCTCTACCAACCTGTTATGGAATAAATGGGTTTGGAAAAAGAATGAATAAATATTATTTCACGCTTAAATGTGTAAATTTTATAAGTGCTGTAATAGAAAAACTAAACAAGAAAGCTAGATCATAAACTGAATCATATTACAAACTGTATCTAGATATACATCACAAATGTGATTGGCTGTTTACCTTTCATATAGAAGTACTTGCGGTAATAGTGGGCTCCCAAGTCGGCATGCTCAATGAAGAAGCTGGCCTTGCCCTGTTGCTGAACATGACTTTCCCGGGGCTCCTCTAGAACAGACACTGCATCATTTGGGCAATGAAAATTTAAGGGGAGATGGGATGACGGACAGTTCCATGAACGAGATCGGCCCAGGCCAATCCTCTCTTCTCCACCAATTTCATTCCGGAAGTGGGGGCAGCTGAAGAGAAGGTCATTGTGATTCTCATCACCATCATCAAGAGCCAAAGACTCTCGCAGACAGTCTAGGTCCTCTGTGTTACTGCCTGCTATACCAGGTGAGTTGGAACCCCCTGCTGCCCCAACAGGAGTAGGTATGGCAGGGCTGCGCAGCTGTGAGGCAGCTGAAGCACCTGAGGTAATGTTTTTCTTGCGTCCTATACTGTCCCGATTGGAAGCTGCCTCAGTCAAATCGAAAAGCATGCTCTGCACATCATAGTGGGCAAAATTTCTCACAAATGTCCCACCAGGAGCAGTCTCATTACAACTCTGCAGTGAAGATTGACATTTGGACTTTTTAGAGGCCTCAGCCTTACTTGGCTTGACTTTGGGAGTGTCTCCTGCAGGAAGAGAGAGAGCTCGACAGTAGTCTGGTTCTGATGTTCCACCTTGCAGTCCAAGTAGCACAAATGGATCTTTAAAACGGAGGGCTGATGGGCTCAATGCTCCATGGTCCTCGTGATTCTGGGCTCTGCTTTTGCTCTGTCTCTCTAGGGAGGACAAACTCCCATACTCCCTGTGGAGGACCACCCCTTGTTCTCCTGAACCAGGGCTACCAATTGACTTATCTCCACCAGTTCCAGTTTTTCCTGTTCCAATTCCTGAAACCTCCAGGTCTCCCAAAGTGACATCACTATTGCTTCTCTGCATGGCGTGACTCCTTCCTGAAGACCTCAGTCCACCACTGATACCAGCTCTAGTTGGGGTCACACTCTCAGGGCAACCTTTATCCTCTCCTCCTTTTCTGGGAGGCCATTCGGCTACTCCCTTATTTCTGATGCCAGGACTCAAAAGATCTCTCCTGGGTTCAAAGGCAACTGTTGCCAAGGGAGTCCGGGGACTCTGCCGGCGAAGCTTTCGAATAAACAAGTCATCTGATTGCATGGCTGTGGTTGCCAATGCAGGTCTGGTCCTTTTTTTCTACCTTTTTGTCCCAGTTTCCCCAACTTACAAATGTATTTCTCTGTTGCTACAGTATCTCTGAACTCCACTGGACTCTGTAGCTAATGCACTAAGCACAAACAGCGAAGTGCTTAGGGAGGACATGTGGAAAATCGAGACATGTTATATTCTGCAAACACATGTGAAATTTTTAGGCATGCAGGAAATGTGCCTCATCAATACATAATAATCAAAGAGTGCAAATCAGGACTAAAATAAGCACATTGAATAGTAATACATTGCTGACTTGGCAAAGATGCTAGATCATTATTGTCTGTTTGTTACTGCTTGAAAATGCTTTCTTTAAACAGTTATTGGCAAATTCCATGTACAGCAATCTCTTTGTGACACAGAACTCAACTTAGTGGCATCAGAAAGGGAGAACTGCAGTTAGAAACTGCCTTAGTGCTAAATAATATAATGCAAAAAGAGGTTTCAAATTCTGAGGAGAGTTCGTTAAAAAATGCCTGAGAGATATTTTTTAATCAGCACCAGATTGTCTTTCTAAATTGAAGGGGAGGTCAGTTTTGATAACAAGTGTAAAAGAAGATGTTCAACTCCATCAGAAAAGAAATTATTGGATCTGATCTCAGCACCTGCATCAGCAATCAGCTTGAAAGCTCACATTATTCCTTATTTTAGGTTTGTGTTACTCAAGTGTGTAGATTTTTTCCAGAAAAAAAAGTGACATTAAGATTTGGATTTCAGGACACTGGAGAACAAGAGGTACAAACAAACTGTGCAAAATCCCAAACAGAAAATCTAATGCATTCAGAGGTTTGTTTAATATTTATCTTCTCTCCCAGGAACCATTTCAAGCTTCCAGGTACTCCACTGGGGTCACGAAAAAGCTCATTCAGCCATACTGTGAAGGCTATGTTTGCTTAGCAGGCATCTTTATCCCTGGACTTTCCAAGTAGAAGACGATTAATAAGTATCTGCAAATAATAGACAAATAAAAATGGATTTAGCATTGGATGAAATGTACATAATAAAACTACTTTCAAAAGCACAATTTTCTTATACATAACATTTGTGGAAAGAACTAGGGACTCCAGCACATATTCCAGTCCTAACTAATGTTTTTACAGAAGCTCAATAAATATGTACCATATTTACTCTGACTTGGCTAAAGATGCAAACATGTACAGCACCCTCAGCGAAATTCTAATTCCCAGGCTACTGCATGATTTAGGCCTGCAATTTGGCCTATAACAATAACATCATTTATAGCAATCAAACATGATGATGAATGTCAGTATTATGTCAACACAAATGTCTTTTCAAAAATCAGATTAACTGATATCTCTTTCACTGTTATTCCAATCTTTTTTGAAATCTGCAATATCAATAAACAAAAATTTTGTTTAAAAGCTTTATAATTGTTTCATGAGACAGTAGAATGAGTAGGGGTCTGCAGAAAACTTAAAACTGTTGGTTGCTAATGTGCTGTATGTACATACCTTTCCACTTTTTAAAGTTTTTTCATCAAAATGTTTGACAGCACTGATAGCAAATACAACCGTTTTAGTAAATATATGAGAAACCTCTTTGTCAAGTTGTTAAAGTTTATTTTCTTTTGTAGTACAACACACTCTTACCTTTGTTGAATTGTCATGCATACTATCTATATAATATATAAATAAATGTGAGTGTTAAAGTACGTGAATACTATGCAATTAAAACACAGGACAGTCTTTGTAAAACAAATGTAACCTATAGAAAATAACTATAAAAATATGATAATCTGCAATATACATATTGTTTATAGTATTCCTCTACCAATCCATTCATTTTTTGAAGCCACATATTCTATTACAGGATGCACACGAAGCAAGTAGTAAATCTTTCAACTCCAAAAGATGAGTTTCATTATGTGATTAAGTAAGGGGCCAAGCACATATACGGGCAGGACAATTTAGCACTATTAATCACAGAACCAGATTTTTGTCCAGCTGCAGCCCATTGGTTTAAAACTCATTTTACACCTTCCCTTCTCTCATGCTACCCAAACCACAGGGACAACACAACATGTGCAACACGGAAATGAGAAAGAAGAAGTTTATTTTTTATCAATTAATGTGAAAACCAAGGCTTTCTCTATATGAATTTATAAAACTGCCAAAAGAAGTTTCGGGTGCAGTGCAACCAACAACTAAAATTCCAAACACCACACAAGTCTAATATAGCAATTAGAAAGAAAACTTTACATGTGTATTAGGTTGAGCGTGGGTGCAAATAATGATCATATGACAAAATTTATGATTTATAGATAATAGCACTGTAGAGCAAAAAATATCTTTAATGTCTGTGATAAAAATTACTTACAGGAGTGGAGTCACTGCACTACTGTTATGTTGCTTGCCAATATGTTAGACCTGAAAGCTGTTTTGTGTCTTTAAGTGTTCACATTTTATACATTGTTACACATCTGGAATTTGTGATTACTGTTGTGCTCTCTGAGATCAAGTTGATGATATCACAGTACACTGTGCTGAATGAGGCTGATGAGACATTATTGGTATTGGTATTATTATTCTACATTCGATTTGATTGGCTTTTCTCTTATTGTAATCACTGTAAACCATTAGTTGGATTTAAAGATGATCATAAAATTTTCGCTTTGTTAGGCCAGCCTGGATTCTGTCTGCAAAGAGTACTTCTTGGAAAGAATGGTTATTTCAACTAACCTGTAAATGGGAGCATCAGAAGTATACGTCACTAATTTTAATTATATTAGTTTCATTTTAGCCTGATGCATGGTAGGGTGGTAGCTTTTGAGTCTGGGTTTAGCCACTGTGTGTCATGTTTATTCCTTGTCCCTATTTCTGTGTGGCCTTTTCTCTGGATGTTCAAATTTTTCTAAAATCATGCAATTTAGCTTAACCAATTCTACAGTAAATTTATCTTGAATTAATGGAGTGTATGCATGCCCTGAAACAAAAGGCACTCTGTCACGGTTACAAAGCTGTTTTTATATATCCTTGGGATGATCTCTGGCTACATACAAAAACATTTATTTAGAAGATGAACAGAAGGATGGAATTCACACAGAATATGAAGGATTCACATGTCTATACTTCTTTTTCTTCTTTGGGCTGCTCCCGTTAGGGGTTTTCTACAGTGGATCATGTTTTTCCATATGGTCACATGACTATACAAAATAATTTAAATATTAGAACAGTTGAATAGATAAATTAACCTCAAATCTGACACATACAGAGAGTGCAGAAAGTATTTAGACCCTTTCACGTTCTGTACACTTTACTGTGTTGTAGAATTAGCTTTGAATTAATACATTTGCCATTTTTGCCCACCAATCTAAACTCAACAACCCATTGTCATAATGTAAAAACATGTTTTCAGAAAGGTTTGCAAATTTATTAAAAATCATAAACTGAAATCTCTCATTTATATAAGTATTCAGACCCTTTGCTGTGGCACTCCAAATTGTGGTCCGGTGTATCATGTTTGATTTAATTTTCCTTGATATGTGGAGTCTACCTGTGGGCAAACTGAATTGATTAGGCATTGTTTAGAAAGGATCACACTTCTATATACATAAGGTCCATAAGTTTACACTGCATTTTAGGACAAAGACTAAGTCATGAATACAAGGAATTCTCTGTAGATCTCAGCATCAAAATTCTGTTGAGGCATAAATCAGGGTAAACCTTTCTGAAAACATGTTTTTCACTTTGTCATTATGGGTTATTGGGCAAAAATGCAAAATTTATCCTGTGGTATAGCGGGTCCACAGCTTCAAAAAAAAGGACCAGGTTTTAAATCCATAAAGCCGTGTCGTTCTCCATGGGTGCAATTGCACGACTGTGGGTAGTTAATGAGGTAGTTGGGGCATCAAACCTACACGTGCGATCATTCTCAATTGCTTCATTGGCTTCCTGCGGCATGTGATTAATATACGGGTCGGCACAAGGAAGGGGGAAATCAAAGGAAAGGAAAAAGACTGAAAGTGGTTAAAGGACATTAAAGGTAGTCTCAGTGATTGATCTGGCCACCTGGAAGGAGGAAGTAGTATGAGCTGGGGCCCCATGAAGGAGCGTTAGCTGTGGCGCTCTAGGGGCTAATTCTCCCCACTGAACGTTCGGGCGGAATTGGGCGAGCAAATCAGGTGACCTCCCTAGCCTTCTGAGGTGCGACCATGTGAGCGCGAAGGAAGAAGGAAGGACAGCCGACCTCGGTCGGTCTGGCCGTCATGCCTGGAAGCAGCTATGATGGAGGTCGGCGGAAAAGAGCTTGTGGCTGCTACCCGATTAATGGGTGAGCCGGAGAGAATTAAAAGGAGGTGGGCTGAGATCAGGAGGAGTTTTAACCTTGGATTTTTAATGGATTTATTTATTGATTATTTTTATCCCCACTTTTCACAATGATTTTTAAAAATTTATTTATGTACTTTATTTAGAACACTGCACAGTTGACACATGGTTTTATTTTTGTGTTGACTGTTTTTTAATAAAAGCATTTGGGCACTTTTTCCACCATCCTCTGGCATCATCAGAGAATTGTCCTCATTTGTCAGCTCATCTCGGTCAAAACTATCGACAGCGTTGGTTCAGCAGACTCCCATGTAGGAAGAGGGAGTCTGTAGGGGAATGGCATAGTCACATATCCATTTACAAATAAATCTACACAATAAACTGCACAGAAAGTGAAAGGATCTGAATACTTTCTGAATCCACTCTCTATATAAAATATACTGTAAACTTCAAATATATTACATGGCAAAAGATAGCTGCATTATGTCTCAAACGCTTATACTTTATTTTTGCAGAGTCCGAGGCTGTTTCCTGCAGTGCTGCATATGGAATGTCTGTTGTTTTATTCACAGATGGTTTTCATAAGTGACTTCATTAGCTCCCATAATATGTAACGTATGAAGATATGTGGGCATGAAAAGTTGCTTCACACAGCCTTTCAATAACAACTTTAAAATGATGCTCCACTTTAAAGGACTCAATGATTCAAAATGAATTGTGTGGGTTTTTTTTTAGCAAAATCAGATAAAGGAACGAACAAAGGGAAAATTATAAAAAGAGTAGTGTAGCTTCCTCCAGTCACTCTTGTGGGAAGCCAAGCTTACTTGCTCATTATATAGCACTCCCGTAGTTCCCTTAATTCTTTGCCACATCCTTGTCTCCTCAGTTCTCCTCCTGACATGAGCCTAGAAGTTAATGGTCGAGGCAACAGACAAATTTACTTTCATTGTCAGTAATGCCTTATAATAATTTATCGAAACCATGCCATGGTGCTGAAAAGAGGCTTTTGACTGATCCAAATACCAATGCAGCTATGCAAAACTGCTATTGGGCTTCACGTCCACAAATTATACAAACCATTAACACTGGGACTCTCCACTTCTGTCTACTAACTTTATTTGCAGGATTTCTCTAGAGAGCCTCAGTTTACCAACACTGGTTTTAGAAGATACCAGTCACACGGAGACACCTATGACCCATAATAAGTAAAAAAAAAGCAAAATGTGTACTTTAACATGAATTATTAATGTTAGTTTTGCATAATTTCATGCGGAAACCTTGAAACATTTTTTACTTCCATTTTTTGCATTTATGACAGAAAATATGGTGAATCATTAATAAAAACTACCTGTTTGTATCTTATTATGTCAATTCAATGTGCAAAAGACATGAAAGAGAGCTTTTAAAAAGGGGATATCCCAGCTCAGGTGACACTCAGCCACCACAAAATGCATGGGGGAGTAGGCCAGGTTTATGTCTATTTCAGACCTTTCGTGGCAATCAGATTTCAATTGCATGCTTTGGTATTTGTGTACTAAAAGCCACCAACAAATGTCCATCAGCTCCATAATATTAAACAACTGAGTTACAACATCATGGAGCTTTGGAGGCTGAACTACAGTTTCTTAAGCGTGAATTCAGGCTCCAGTTCGTTATAAAATAAATCAATTAAAACATGTCCCACCATCAAATTTTGTTCAACACAAATAAAATTTTTATTGTTCACTAAAGCTGGGCAAAAAAAATATAATCTACTTATTTAATTGTGCATTTGACCAGCGTATTCTTTTTATTTGCATTAATCAATCAATACACTTAATACTTAAACTTTGTGTTGTACTTGGCAGCATCAGTCTGTCCAAATTCAGTACTAATTATGATATTGTCACCTACACGGCTTCACAGGCTTGTGGGATAATGTCTGAAGAATGCATAGCACCAGCATATAACAAAAAATCATATTTGTTTTCCTCCTTCTTTCTTGTTTTGTATTGTTTCACAGGGCCACACTGAGTGTCAAATCTAGAAATTTCAAAAGAAGATAGAGATCAGAGAAATTTTTGCTAATCTTTGCCTTAGGTAAGGTTTTTAGTTCAGTTGATCAGTGTGTCTGAGTCCTTAAGTGATTTTTTTATCATACCAGTCAGTACTTCTTTTATGGATATCTTCAAAACACACAGGTCAGGATATTAACTCAGGAAGTGTGTCATACATAAGAGGCATAAGTAAGATGTATGTATCTGTTTCATTATATTTTGTTTTTGGGCCTGTAATTTATCACTGTTAAGAGTGTAGTGAAGCATTGGGAAAATATCCTAGTCACGGTGGGCTACAAAGTTTGCAAGTTTTCTTCAAGCCACTTTCTTCATTTAATGTCACTGCCTGCCTTTAGATTAGATGGCAGGCCTCAGCTCCCATTTAGCAGTCTTATATATTAATGGTAATGCTTCTTATGTTTCTTTATGGAACCTTCAAGGGCTGATCTACACCTGAAACCAAGTGATGATGTTCACGAACCTTTAGACTGAATTCAGTATTGACAATGTATAGTAACTGACTTCTGAAATTCATATTTAATAAATAAATAACAAACATGTGGTTCACCACTAGTGTTTTACTTAAATACAACATGCTTCTTGTTTCTTCATTTTCAATTATTCTTTCATCATTTTTACATCACTGAAAATGTATGTTTTTACAGCAGACAGCTGGCAAATATGCCTAAAAATACATAGCAGACAGCTGAACTTACATTTTAATCTGTCATTATCAAGCATGCACAATGTAGTTTGGAGTCATGGTGGCTGTAAACTGTCCCAGCAGCACTGTGGACCATGCACAAAACAACACTGGACATGCGCCAGTACCACTCACAGATACACTTAGACAGGGCCAGTTTGGAAACACCAATTATTTAAACACTTGTGCTTTGGGAATTTACTTGGAGAAAAATCCACACTAGCATGGCAAAAACATGCAAACTTCACAAAAAAAATAACCAAATATGAAATTCAAATCTAACATGTTAGATACTATCCAATGTCTCACCATAGTATCCAACAGCTCACTAGTTACAAGAACATAAAGTTAAAGACTGATGGGTACTTTGTGTCTTTGAGTCTATAGAACATTTTACTTATTTTTTATTTCTAGAACTTTTTATGTGAAAGTATACAAGCAGATTCAAGTTATTTAATTAAACAAAATGGTCAAAATATTTGAATGAAATGGGGTCCTGCAGCCACTGGGACACTCCAGGATCAGACTGATTTTGAGTACTGTATATGCAATTGCCTGACTAAAGTTCTTCATCTAACAATAATTATAAAATTTAGGAAATATAACTCAAAGAAGAATTATATATTTATTTTACTACTTCTCATTAATAATCCAAATGTGTGCTTTCTGGCAATAGTCAAGACTTCCACTATCATTATCTATTCATTATCCAACTCACTTATCCATCCAGATACAAGATAACTAAGAGTAATGATTATTAACAATGGATAGCACTGCAAGGCATCTCAATACCCACCCACACTTAGATAATATGGAAGCGAATCATTGTTGCCAGTTAACCAAACAATCTCATCTTAGGGATGTAAGTAGGAAACCATAGTATCTGGAGAAAACTCAATACAGACAAAAGCAGAACCTGAAAACTCCACAAACGCAAAGGCCTGGCTAGGATTTAGCCCCTGTACTCTGCAGCCATGAACCACTGCACCAATACATTGTTCTTCAATACCATTAGTCCGTATCAAAATGCTGCAAAGAAGATCTAGATGAATTATTACTTGCTGAACTTTCTTAATGTTCTTTATTGAAAGTATCCTTGGTCATAACGACAGGCAAACTCTATGCTTGAAAAGCTGTTATCACTGTTTTGTAGTGTGATTAATTTGTCAATGAGAAAGCTGGGAAACGACTTTAGCAGAGTCAGCCTCAAAAGCTTGAAAATGATTAACGGTTTCTGTAAAATTAACAAGAATGAATAATACATCAAAACAGAACCTCTGTTCAATTTAATTTCATCCACCCATAACACAAGCCTGAGATGTGAAAATTTGACACTACACAAAACCTTAGTAGTCTTTCACTTGTGTGTATTTATTTGTTAATAACAATAAATTCTTCTGTGACAGTCACAAAGAACAACTCCAAAATATCATCTACAGAACACTCCTCTACCTTGTTCCTATTTGTCTGTAGTGATCACACTCTCCAGCTGTTTTCCCCCGTTCAGCCTCTTTTTCTTACTCTTACTTTGTTTTTCTTTGATTTTGCAGTCTCTCACCTGTCAACAACCTATTAACTTTCTGCACAGGACTCTCCTTTAAATCTACTTTGACGTCAGCCTGGAGGGCCTTATAATTCTATGCATGCAAGTCTGTCTGCTGATATATTATGAATACAGAAGGAAGGTGGATATTTAGAAAGGAAAGTGGATGGGCACTTTGTACAGTGTATGTGTTTAAACATTTCAACACAATAAATTAAACAGATAACAGGCTGGATAGCTACAGCTTTTCATGTAGCTGATAATGATATTGTACTGGAAAATGCAAAAAGATCAAGCCAAGCATATTCAAGCCAAGCACAAAATCTTATAATGAACGAGAGATAAGAAAAATAAATATTTTTAATAAGAGAATTCATTGCTTCTTTGCAGGATTAAAAGCTAAAGAAAGAGTTGTTGTTTCTGTTTTTCTTTTTACATTTTAACGTTATGCAAATTGACAAAAACTTGCAATAGAAAATTGCTATAAATAATGAATAAAACATTATACTTGATGCACAATGTTACTTAGAAGTGGATAAAGACTTCTAAATCTCCCAGTCTCCTAACCACATATAAACCACAAAGCATTACAGTTTAAACAATGGAAACATCTTTTGATATGATGTGCTCTCAGACTGAAAAAGAGTGAAATTTATTTGCCCCTGTCGAGGTTTAAAAAGTTTACCATCAAAACCGGTGTACTGAAAATAAGCAGAAGTGAGGAATTACCAGGAGTCATATGCTTTATAAGATTTTTCATTTTAAGATACAGTACAGTATTATGTAAATATTAAAACCGAGTGTCAGTTTCCCATGAGTCAACAAAACAATCCTGTTATGCAAAAACTTTACAACACCTTTTCAATTTACTTTACATTATACTACAGTTATAGAATTTGAACTTGTAGGCAAAATAAACAGAGCATGAAGTGTGCTGCCCAACAAAAAAGGACTTCATACAGCTAAGACTTTAAAGCCCTGTATATTATTGAATTTTAATAAACAGTGTTCCTTAGTTGAAAACTATACAATGGCCACTAGCTTTGAGTAGCACAACTCCTGCTAGTGATCATTTTTTCATACTTTCCAGATCAGAACTCAGTAATGGTGTGGTACCAAGAGTTATGCCGTATAAGAAGGTTCTTGGTTGGAAGGATTGATGACAGGGCAATCACCAGTTTGGCACAGGAAAGGCTTAAACCATGTAAAAGATCTCCAGCAAAGATAATACTGTTCTGCCAGCAGAATAAAGGCTAGCAGGTGATGTGGGAAGGAGAAAGGACCAGGGTATAAGCATGAGTCAAAAGCAAGGGTCAATACCTATAAGTCTGCAAGTTGACTGTTAGAACCAAAATACAAACCCAATTAAGTAGTTGAAATGACAGTTACCAGAAGTCAAAAGCCCAAAGAAATCTACTTGGGAGCACAATGAAAGTATTAAGAGAATGTTTCCACTATCCTCCATAATATGCATCAGCAGCTTAAAAAGTGTCATTTAAGGGATGTCACTTGCTGTGATTTTTGGGGGCTGCAACTCTGGCAACAATGTTTTGCAGCATGATAATGGAAATACCAAAATAGTAGCAGCCTGTAATAAACAAAATGGCAATGCATTGAATATAAAACAAATAATAAGAAAAACTTTGATTTTTATAAAGAAACTAGCCAACCCACGGCGTACCATACGCCGCATAATCAGGCCGGTTTTTTTAATAATTTTTAAGCACAGGGAGAAAATTAACATTTGAAAAATCGTTAATATAATAAATCAGCAAGAAAAGCAAAATTGTAACAATGCACGGAATGAACCAACGCACAATCGTCCGTGACTGAAAACTGGCGGACCGCAATCGCGCCTTCTCTTGCCAGATGGAAGGATGGGGGTGCACGGCATGGAGTGTGGAAGGGGAGGAGAGGAGAAGGACATCCATTCATTCCCTCCATCATGCTAGTCTCCTGAATTCTCGTTCAGTATGTACTGCCCACTCATGTGCCCACCTGCAACTCGTCACTTGAGTCGTTGGCTACAGTTCTTTTTTCTTTCTTTCTTTTTTTTTTATTAATTTTATTGCAATCCATACAAAGCAATCAAGTTTTTACAAAAAGAAAAATTGAGTTAAGAACAGATCGATCCCAACCCCTGAGAGAGAGAGCAAGCCAAATGGCGTAAAATTTAAGGCTTGTAAACATACCTAAATTAATAAATTCTCTGTGCTTTATGAACTTATTTTAGAATATTACTGATTAGATCCTGCCATGTTTTGAAAAAAGTCTGTACGGATCCTCTAAATGAGTATTTGATTTTTTCCAATTTCAAATAATATAACACATTGGTTTTTCACTAACTTAAAAGAGGAGAGTTTGGGTTCTTCCAGATTATCAGAATAAGTCTGCGTGCCAGAAGTGTAGTGAATGCAATCACAATTTGTTTGTCACTTTAAGCCTCTCTGGAAGAACCCCAAACACAGCTGTTAATGGGTTAGGAGGGATTGTGAGTCCAAGGCTATCTGAAAGGTAATTAAAAATTTTTGTCCAGAATAATGTTATTTTGGTGCAAGCCCAGAACATGTGACCCAATGAGCCTGGGACTTGGTTGCAACGTTCGCAGGTTGGATCATGCCCTGGAAACATTTTGGAGAGTTTTAGTCGAGACAGATGTGCTTGATATATAATTTTAAGTTGCATAATTGTATGCTTTGCGCATATGGAGCTCCAGTGAATTCTCTGCTGCTTTTCTAAATACAGTATAATCCACCAAGACACTAGACCACGGATTGTGGTCTCGTCCGATGCAAGAGATGGATGTCTGAAGTGGATCTCCGCTAGCAGCGGTGCTATTTTTCATATTATTTGCTTATTATCCTGAGATATCTTGTATTTATTCAACCCGAGAGGGACTGCTACAGTATATGTAAGCACATATAAACATGGCCAACAAGAAGGGGGGTCCGAAAGAATCGAAAACTAAAGCTACACCCAAGCTACGATCAGCAAGCCCTAGTTCAAGATACGGCCTTTCAGAGACAGACCTGGATCAGATGGGAGAAAGTACAGACTCCTCGGGACCACGGTCCGCTACATCGTCGCCGGCTGAGAGCGAAAAGGGGAGCGAAGGTGAAATCGTGAGTGCAGATCGGGATAGCTCGCCGATTGGAGAAGATCAACTGAAAATGGAAGGGGCCTTGAAGTCCGTGGCTTCAATTACGCAATTACGCGAGCCGGGAGCAGCGGGGACACCGGCTTCAGCAGAGTCTGCTGCTTCATCTATGGTACAAGAAAGCACAATTGAAATGTCTAAACTGGAGGTGATGCTCGCTGAGCTCATGCAAGATATAAAGAAAAGTGAGAAGGCTAATGAGAAAGCAAGGGCAAAGGCACATGAGAGACTGAAACAGGAATTGAAACAGGAGATGAAACAGGCCAATGAATGGCTGCGACAGGAATTCCAACAGGCAAATGAAAGGCTGCGTCAAGAGGTGCAACTTGAGCTTCGACAGGTGCTGGGTAAAATTGAAGAGCGCATTCAGGAAAACTCGGTTAAACTGAGCACGCTTACTGATCAATTGGAGGATCTCAAGGAGACATTCACGAATCGGATTGAAATGGCGAACATTTAGCTGCCAGTGCTGAGGAAAAAGCAGTAAATGTCATTTTCGAATGCAAAAAACTCAGAGAAAAACTCGGAGACAGACTGGCTGCTTTGGAAGATGGGAGTAGAAGGTATAATGTCAGAATTGAAGGTCTGCCTGAGAATCGAGAAAGTTCAAACCCTGTGAAATTCGCAGCTGAACTTTTTTCTAAAATAATCGGGGAGGACTTTAAAGCAGAATCTGAGATAGCAGCGGCTTACACGTCGCGATCAAACACCGTTAGACCCGACCAAGATCTTTTATAGTTCGTTTTGAACGATTATCATTTAAGCTAGAGGTGATGGCACTCCTCAGAAACAAGGAAGATATTATATATGAAAATAACCACATTCATATATTCCCTGACTTCTCTCCAGCAACAGCTACTAAACGCGCAGCCTTCTACAACATTAAACAGCGGTTACGGCAAGCCAGCGTCAAATACAGCCTCTTGTATCCGGCAAAACTGAAAGTGGAATGGCAGGGTCAATTCTATGTCTTTGCTAGCAAGGAAGAAGCAGAAAAGGAATTAAGAAAGCTGATCCCGGGACTATTCTGATACATAATAGTGAGTCATGGCGGTTAATGATAAAGCAAGGATTAATAATCTACTGTCTGATCTATTCGTTTTAAAATACGGGTTTTTATCAACATATATTCTCATTATTACTTAGTATTACTAGGGCTATCTGTTTATGTTTTATTGTGCTTAATTATTCTTTTTTCACTTTTTTTTCTCTCTTTTTCTTTTCTAATTATTTCATCTCTACCCTAAACGAGACTGTTCAATATCATACCCTTGGTTTATTGTTATTGCTATTACTGCATTAAGACTTGTTATGCTTATTCTGGACACATTTTAACACCATCCCGGGTTTATTATCTGGGTGTATCATCTTAATGCACTAAAATTGCTGAAGACTATATATATATTTTAAGTGCAAAACTCTTTTTTTTTTTAAGACTATATTGGTAAGAGATATCTCTATCTTTTAACCCTAAAGCGCGCTGCATTGGGGCTTGTTGTGCTTTGGACGTGCTCTGTCTCTGGGTATGTCAGAGGACTGGGACTGCGTGAAGTGGGTTTTAGCCTCACTTGGGGAGGCAAAAGGGAGGGTGGGGGTTAAGGGGAGAGAAAGAGAGCAGGCCTGATCTATACCTAATCTATCCTCTCAATCTTTATAATTATAACTACCAACGTAATAATAAGCTGCATGGCAACAACTCTAGGGAAATAGGAAATTAAGACCTAAGCTGTCTCACTTCCAGTTAAGACTATAAAATGACATCAAAAACTCAGAATCAGTGTCTCCATGATGGGACAGTTAACTTCGTAAGCTGGAATGTTAAAGGCCTGAATCACGAATTAAAGAGAAAGAAAGTACTTTCTCACCTAACAGGTCTAAATGCTAAAATAGTATTTTTACAGGAAACCCACTTACTAAGCAAGGATCAGTTCCGCTGCAAAAGACTGGACTGGTCAAATGTTCCATTCTAGTTTTATGAAGAAAACTAGAGGTGTGGGAATTCTCATACATAGAACAGTACCATTTGTAGCATCAGATGTAGTATTGGATCCTGAAGGGAGATATGTAATGGTCATGGGAGACTTATCTAACTGTAAAATGATTTTGATAAATGTTTATGCACCTAATGTTGATGATAAGGAATTTATACAAAATTTATTTGCATCCATTCCCAATCTGAACACTCATAAAGTTATAATGGCTGGGGACTTTAATTGTGTTTTAAATCCACTTTTAGATAGGACTTCCTCCACAGGGGGAACGGCATCTAACACCGCAAAGATAATTACAAAGTTTATAACTGATCACAACTTATCAGATCCCTGGAGGTTTTTAAACCCAAATTCAAGAACATATTCTTTCTACTCACCAGTACATCATTGCTACTCAAGGATTGATTACTTCTTTATAGACAATAACTTCTTGCCTAAGATTAAATCTTGCAAATACGATGCTATTGTTATTTCGGACCATGCACCTATGATCTTGGAGCTGAAATTACTAAGCCCCATACACTCACCCTGCAGATGGCGCCTCAACCCGCTTCTATTAGCTGACGAGAATTGTACGGAATTTATATCTAATCAACTGCGGTGGGTTGGCACCCTGCCCAAGATTGGTTTCTGCCTTGTGCCCTGTGTTGGCTGGGATCGGCTCCAGCAGACCCCCGTGACCCTGTATTTGGATTCAGCGGGTTAGACAATGGATGGATGGATATATCTAATCAAATCAAATTCTTTCTAGAGATAAATACATCCCCCGAGATCTCTGCAGGAATACTCTGGGAAACTCTTAAGGCCTTCTTAAGAAGGCAGATTATCTCATATCTTTCCCACAGAAATAAATCCAAAGCCAAGAAAGTAGCAGAGATAAAAAGCAAAATTACTAAAATAGATGAAGAACATGCCAGACTACCAAGCGAGACTCTACATAGGAGGAGGCAGGCTCTACATTCAGAATTAAACCTCTTGACAACTAAAGAAACTGAACAACTAATTTACAAATCCAGACATCATTACTATGAACATGGAGAAAGCTAATAAGCTTTTAGCTCAACAAATTCACAAGCAAGAAGTGCGCAACGCAATCTCGGTAATCACTAACATGAACGGAGATAAAATCATCGAACACAAAAATATAATGCACACTTTCAGAGACTACTATAAATCCCTATATACTACTGAGTTTAAAGAAGACAATACACAATCTAATGCATTTCTGGATACATTACAGATACCACAAATAGACGCTTTTAGTGTGGAGGAACTTGATAAACCTCTGGCATTATCAGAATTACTAGATGCTATAAAGTCACTCCAAGGTGGAAAAGCAGCAGGCCCTGATGGCTACCCTGCAGAGTTTTACAAGAAATTCTCCACTCAGCTAGCTCCCCTCCTATTAGCAACATTTACAGAAGCCAGAGATAACCAATCTCTTCCACAAACCTTTCGCCAAGCACTAATCACTGTCTTTCCAAAACAAAATAAGGACTTATTACAATGTGCATCATACAGACCAATTTCACTTCTGAATAACGACGTTAAAATACTCTCTAAAATCATAGCTAGAAGGATGGAGAAAGTGCTCCCTCGTAATATCACAAGACCAAACTGGATTTATTAGGGGCCACACTTATCTTCAAATCTTCTGTTTAATGTAATATACTCACCAACTAAATCAAACACCCCAAAAATATTACTATCATTGGATGCAGAAAAAGCATTTGACATGATTGAATGGAAATACCTTTTTACTACATTGGAAAAGTTTGGGTTTGGCCCGAACATTTGTGCATGGATTAAATTACTGTATACTAACCCAGAAGCTTCAGTTTGCATCAATAACATTTGCTCAGACTACTTTAAACTAGAGCGTGGCACTAGACAAGGATGCCCTTGTCACCGCTGCTGTTTGCATTGCCATTGAACCACTGGCAATACATTGTCGAAATACTGATCAGATAAAGGGGATTAGCAGAGAAGGACTGGAAGAGAAAATCTCATTATATGCAGATGATATGGTACTGTATATATGGACCCAGAAAATTCTGTGCCTGCAGTCTTAGCAGCACTCACAGAATTTCAAAAGATCTCTGGTCTCAGAATTAATCTGAATAAAAGTGTACTCTTTCCAGTGAATTCTCAAGCATATAATATTAGATTAGATACCCTACCTTTTATCATTGCAGAACAGTTTAAATACCTAGGGGTAAACATCACAAGTAAACATAAAGCTCTATATCAACAAAATTTCGCGTCTGCATGGAAAAAATTAAACAAGACTTGCATAGATGGTCAACCCTTCATCTCACACTAGCTGGAAGAATTAACACTGTTAAGATGAATATTCTTCCTAAGCTCCTTTTTTTATTTCAAAACATCCCAATATACATTAATAAATCATTCTTTAAGCAATTAGATTCAACAATAACCTCATTTATTTGGAATTCAAAACATCCACGCATCAAAAGAGCGACCCTACAAAGACAAAAGGCAGAAGGTGGCATGGCTCTACCTAACTTCCAGTTTTATTACTGGGCAGCAAATATACAGGCGATAAGAACCTGGACACAAATAGAAGAACATACACAGGCTTGGACCGCAATAGAAGTAAAATCCTGCAGTACTTCTTTGTATTCCTTGCTCTGTGCTCCAATAAACACACGTTATCGGCAATACACTAATAACCCAATTGTGCTCCACTCACTTAGAATCTGGAACCAATGTAGAAAGCATTTTAAGACGGAGAAGCTTCTATCTGTGGCACCTCTGCAAGAGAACCACCTCTTTCAACCTTCACAAACATATGCAGTTTTTAATATCTGGAAAAATTTTGGAATTAACTTGCTTAGAGATCTTTAAATAGACAACGTCTTTGCATCCTATGAACAATTACATTCCAAATTTAACATTCCAGCTACACATTTCTTTCACTATCTTCAAATCAGGAACTTTGTTAAACAGAACCTTCCAGATTTTCCTCATCTTGCACCCTCATCCATGCTGGAAAAAATATTGCTCAATCTCAAGGACTTAGACTCCATCTCTACAATATATAAAATCATTTTATAATCCCTCCTTTCAAAGATCCAAGAGGACACTGGGAAAAAGATCTCTCAATTAATATATCAGAAAAGGAGTGGGAAGTAGCAATGCAGAGAATTCACTCGAGCTCCATATGTGCAAAGCATACAATTATACAACTCAAAATTATATATCGAGCACATCTGTCTTGACTAAAACTCAAAACATGGCAGGATCTAATCAGTAATATTTTAAAATAAGTTCATAAAGCACAGAGAATTTATTAATTTAGGTATGTTTACAAGCCTTAAAATTTAACGCGGCTTGGCTTGCTCTCTCTCTCAGGGGTGGGGATCGATCTGTTCTTAACTCAATTTTTCTTTTTGTAAAAACTTGATTGCTTTGTATGGATTGTAATAAAATTAATAAAAAAAAAAAAAAGACACCCGACCACGGTAGTAGCGAGGTGGGAGGGGGGTGTGTACAAAGGGTAGGAACGTAACCAGTGGGGTTCAACGGCTTACCCACGCCTCTCTGCGCCATGTAGACACACGGTCAATCTCATGCATAATTATTTATTGAATGCTAAACACTTCTGGAAAGACACGGTTGTCTAAAACGGGTTGGTGTGAGAATACAACAGTAAGTGAATGAAAAGATGGAACTCTGGAGAGAGCAAAATACAACACAATAGTGAACCCGCGGCATAACAAACGCCGCATAATTATTTATTGATGGTTGAACACTTCTGGAAAGAACCAGTTGTCTTAAAAGGGAGGGTTTGAGGATACAACAGAAAGTGAATGAAAAGATGGAACTCTGGAGAGAGCAACATATAATTGTCAGTGAGTGAAGAAGACGCATGTTTGTCACGGATGTGAATTGCTGTATGTAGCGTGTAAAACAGTTTGCTATGGTGCACAAGGTTGTGCGTCGTAAACGAAAAGTCGGTTTTTAAAGACTGCTAACTTCATTGTGTTTTAACCTCAGTTGTAAAGGATTGCTTTAAGGATTCCATGGGATACCCCTCGCAAACCGTTTCACGCTGCATACGGCGACTCACCTACGCGAGACACATGCCTCTATGAACAGTCAAGGTGGCTCGGAAGTACATGAGGCCTCCACGACAGACGAATATAAATGACGCTGTTTTTTCTGTGTCGTCGCGTCCGAATTCGTGGGCGTGGCTCTGCGAGTTGTCGTCGTATCCAATGGTCTTGGAGTTGGTGGGCGTGGCTCCTCTCTGCGTGCGCCATAGGTGTCTTATTTGTAGGCAGCTTAGTGAATCCACGCCGCTTCCGGCATGTTTTCCATAGGTGTCTTGCCTTTCCATGGGTGTCTTGCCTTTGTGAATTATATATATAGATGTTATGTTTTTATGTGTGACAATGCATAGAATTGTCTTGTCCCTTTAAAAGTGCATGAAGCATGAGATCCACCTGAAATCCTCTTCTCTTTAACAATGGCAGAAGGCACAGGAGGTACAGGAACACCAGGATGCAGATGAGGAAGTTATTTCCTCCTGTTGCTGGAACAAAATTAGGATCACTCCTGACTCCGGAAATGTGGAACCTTAAAAACCACCACAGAAATAATGAAGTAAGCAAATGCTTGAGTGAAAGTTCATCTTTCTGAAGGGCAATGATCCTCAAAAAATGCTAAAGAAACCTTGGCGTGATTCAATGAGAAAAAGACTAAAGTTCTAGAATGACCTACTCAAAGCCTTAATCTCAATCTAATTTAGAATCTGTGGTGCTACTTCAAAATTATGGTGCACTAGCATCAGCCAACTATCAACCTAGAACAAATCTACTTGTAAGAATGGGCGAAAATCACTTCTGAACAGTGTGCAAAGTGAAAATATGCTTTTCCCAAAAGACTTGAAGCTTTAAGTTTTACTCAGGATAGAGGCACATGTAATGATAGCTGACATGCAGATCTTAATGATGTGGTGGTAGGATGGGGGCAAAAAAGTGACCAGTACACAGTAGGATGGGGCCAATGCATTTAAAACTTTAAAAACAGAACAGGTAATTTGAATTGAATCCTAAATCATCTTGGAGCCAATAAAGGGATGCTAAAACTGGAGTGATGTGACTTCTAGTCATAGAACCAGTTAATAATCTGGTCCCAGAATTCTGTACCAGTTTCAAATGTAGATCGACTGATATCCATATACAAAAGAACTGCAATATTTTAAATGAGAAGATATAATTTTTTTCTCTAATTCAGAAAAAAACATAGTAAAATGTAAAAAGATACCCTTGATGACCAAGTTGACTTGTTTGTCAAATCTAGATGTCCCCTAGACTGGTGACATCTGATTTCACTTTTATTGACAATTGCTCTGTTCTTTCAGAGGACCTTGCAAAACTTGTAGGGGTACTAAACATAATGACCCCAGATTTACTTATATTTAGTTGGAGGGTATTATTAGCCTTTAATCAACCCAAAGCAGTCAAAAAAGTTGCTCAAAAAGCAGGTATTAGTACATTTCACAGACAGATGTCATCAGCATAAAAGTGAAAGTAAATGTTTCCTAATGATCTGCTTCAATGGTAGCATATAAGTAGGAAAGACAAGGCCTCAGAATAGACCCTTGTGCAGCTCCACAAGGCATCAGCAGATTTAAAGAACTGATTTCTAATATTGAGAGAAATGTTATGTTTAAGGTAAGAGACCAGCCAGTTCAGTGCTGTACCCCAGATGTCAACCAAATTCTTAAGACAGTCAGTGAGTATAATTAACTGTATCAAAAGCAGTACTTAAATCTGCCAAAATTGCACAATCACCAGAATGAACAGCAAGTAACACATCAATAGTAACTTTCAAAAGAGCAGACTCGGTACTAGGAAAAGCCCTGAAGCCAGACTGAAATGATCCCAGAATATTACTACTTGTATTAGTAGGGAAAGGCAACAAATGAAAATCTTTTTGACGATTTCAGGGAGAAATGACAATTTCAAAAAAGAAATGAAATTACTTAGAGAACTAGGGTACAGTTCATGTGTTTTTAAGAATGAAGGTACAATGTCAATGAATAAAAAAAGTATTAACAAAAAGCTTGCTAATGGGTCCAATAACATTAGAGTCTCTTTAAAGAGACAAGATAGAATTACAACAGAAAGGGGCAGTGCAGACTTCATGCTGGACACAAGTCTGCATAACATGTTGGGTACAAGAAAGGAACTGAGGCAAATGGTGCAATAAAAGATCTAATCTTTTCTGTCTTACCAGTAAACAATTTCAAAAATCAGTGTTTACATTAAAAATAAGTGTGGCAGGGGGATTAACTACATTGTTTAGTGCAGTTAACAATTTTTTTGTAAAATGATATCAGAAAAGCATTTTGTCCTGGCTGATTTAATGGCCTGCTAGAATTTAGACAGAAAGGTTTTCAGGTTATCATAAGATATCTGTAATATATCTTTTCTCCATTACTGCTGTGCTTTTCTAACTTTTTCCAAGGCACTGTAAATTCACTAAACAAAATAAGAAGAACTTGTCTGTGTAAAGAAATCCAATCTGCAGTGTAGCTAATAAACTCATACTTTAGCTTAGAAGATTGGTTTCTACAAGGTCTGTATTATGAGAAAGCGATTCTTCAGATATCCTGTCATGAGCTACATGGCCCACAGTAATATCTGTTGTTCTGGTTTTGCAAACAAACTTTTATTTAACATATGCAGACTAACTGCAAGTGCTCTGTGTCTTTTACAGCTTCATTCTCTCTTTTGACTATGGTTTCAAAACTTTCACTAGGTTATTCCACATGAAATTGGCTTTTGAAAAGAAAAGATAAGCAATGGATCTTGTAGTCATCAACAGTCAGCCAGTATTCACTGCACATGTTAACTAAGCAAACCACTCCCTGAAAAAGATGGATGATAGCCTGAAATATAAATGAGATGTAAGGCAAGCATCTGCTGAGACTTCCACTACTTTGTTTGAACAAGACCTCTACAAACATTTCAGTTTCACAAAATAAAAATAAACAAATCTAGGTTTCACTATCCATCATATTGTCCAGTCTAATACAGTATGTCAATCATGGATGTTGCATTAAGACCAATTAAATTACATACTTAATTTAACTATCCATCATTTTTTTTTTTAAATTTGCCTTTTCTAGGATTGAAAGGATCCAAAAGATCAGCATGTCCAGCAAAAGGGGACCTTGTTGGGTGGATTCCAGTGCATCACAAGAAATATACATGCACATAGCCATCCTCATAAAGTGGCCATCTGCAGTCCCCAGTTAACCTAAATGACATCTCTAGACTTTGGTGTACACCATTTCTGTTTGGAAAATAAAGGTTTGTGTTTTGTTAAGTCAGATGTTTGTGTGCTGTTATGAAATAATGATTACTGTTGTCTTTATGCTGTTATACAACATAAACTTAGATGCTAAGTTAATTTATCTCACAGCTTGTGAGTAGGTATTACTCTGAACTGGATGGTTTTAGCCTTGATAGGCCTAAGCCATTTACAAGGCATAAGCAGACTGAACAGAGGATGGGGTGCAGTGTGATAGATCAGATAAAAATGTTAATTGTACAGTGTAGTATGAATCCACTAAGAGCTAATGGCATCCTATGATTACAAAAGGAGAACATGCTAATATGTGTAACAGCTTTTTTCTTTAGCTGAGAAACAGCAATGACATGCAAGATAGAGACAGTCAAAACATATTAAAAAATGGACATGTAAAATGGTTTATTGCTTCCTTTGATACTCTGAACTTATTAAAATGTCTTTGAAAGAGCAGGCTCTGGAAAGTCCTTTTTTTACCACAATAGATGCTTTAGCCTCCCATGTTAGAGTGCTTGAAATGGGGGTGCCTAAAAACTCCATCATTTCTACTATCTTATGCCTAAATTCTTTTGTTTTATTATTAACTAGTAAAATACCAGCGCTTCAAGTGGAGAAGTAGTGTGTTAAAAGAAGTTATGAAAAACAAAAGGAAACATTTTAAAAATAACGTAACATGATTGTCAATGTAATTGTTTTGTCACTGTTATGAGTGTTGCTGTCATCAAGGATTTAATTATTATTTCTTTCAATCAGGTTCGTATTTGGAGGATGTGTTATGTTCAAGTTATATTCCGTGTTTGTCAACCGTTGTAAAGATAACAGGTTTCATTCAACGAAGTGTTCACTACCTAAATCGGTACTCATGAATCTAAGATGCTTAACAGGCATTCCTGGTATAAAGTTGTGGATTTGCCTGTGAATATTTAGCGGTAGCGTGTCTATGAACTTAATTTAAACTTAAGCTTTACACCTTGCTTTCCTATTGATATGTCTACAAAGACTTGTTCAGGTGCATGCACAGGTTTACCATTCCCAGTCCTGCAAAGTCAGTTCACGTGAACCGCTCGGAGTACATGCATCGAAGCTTCTCAGCTGTGCTTGTGGTATCTCGTGCGATCTCGCGATGTCCGCGGCTTTATTTAATGTTAGCTCAGACCCGGCACTTAAAAGTTTCTCTCGCACTTTTGCTGAGTTTGTGCCAAACACTATTCTATCCGTGACCATCTCATCTTCGTTTGCATAAGCACAGTCCTTCACCAGCAATTTTAACTCCACTACAAAGTGATGAAAAGTCTCGTTTATAGTTATACCCTGTGTCCTCTTATTAAACTTGTATCCTGCGAATATCGTATTCGTCTTAGTCATGACAAACGCCAGCAGCAGCGTGTCTATGAACCTAATTTAAAGTTAAGCTTTACACCCTGCTTTCCTATTCATTTGCATAAGCACAGTCCTTCACTAGCAATTTTAACTCCGTTACAGCAATTTTAACTATGTTACAAAGTGAACAAAAGTCTCGTTTATACCCTACGTCTTCACATTAAACTTGTATCTAATGAATATCGTATTCGTCGAAGGCATGACAAACGCCAGCGGCACCCTGTATGAGAACTTAATTTAAACTTTAGGTTTACACTGTGCTTTGTTTCCGCAGTAGCTGCACTTATGAATATGCTTGCATGTGTCACTTGCTTCATATTCTTTTGCTGCCTTCTCAATTGTGTAATGCTTTTTTTGAACAGGTTTCATTCATCGAAGTGATCACTACCCAAATCGGTACTCATGAATCTAAGATGTTTAACAGGCATTCCTGGTATTAAGTTGTGGATTTGCCTGCGAATATTTAGCGGCAGCGTGTCTATGAACGTAATTTAAACTTAAGCTTTACACCTTGCTTTCCTATTGATATGTGTACAAAGGCTTGTTCAGCATCAGAGGGTTTCCGCAGTAACTGCACTTATGAATATGCTAAGCGCAGTCCTTCACTCGCGAATATTTAGCGGCAGCGTGTCTCCCTGACCATCTCATCTTCGTTTGCAAAAGCACTGTCCTTCACCCGCGAATATTTACCTTATATGGGCAGGCACTCAATTACGTGGGAGGCGTGATGATGCGGGACGCAACTCTGCCTTACACGGCAGCCGAGCTGCGGCTATGGCAGTATATATGGACGTAAGTAGGTTCCAGTTATGACCGTTACTCGTAGAATTTCAAAATGAAACCTGCCTAACTTTTGTAAGTAAGCTGTAAGGAATGAGCCTGCCAAATGTCAGCCTTCCACCTACACGGGAAGTTGGAGAATTAGCGATGAGTCAGTCAGTGAGTCAGTCAGTCAGTGAGGGCTTTGCCTTTTATTAGTATAGATACTTAGTTCTAAGGCATGTAGATTATGCCATCTAACCAGTTGAGTCAAGTTCGGGAAAACGTCAGTATTGCACATATAAAGATGAGGGTTGGAAGTAGTGCCTAGAGGCCAGCTGTTTACTTCAACACCAACAGGTAGTAGTATATAAAAGGAACGGGACTGTGTAGTTCTTTCACATGAGATGGGCCAGACTAAGCTTAAAGAGAGGGTTCTGGGTTGTTGGTCCCAAAAATGTATTGACTCATCCCCAATTCATGGGTTGGTGGCTGCCAGAAGGGGGTTCCAAGCATTTCATGGCAAGTGCACCATTTAGCTTAGAAGTGGGAAATGCTTACTGGCAGAAGGAAAAGAGAGAGAGATAGCAAGAGAACAGAAGTCCCTACTCAGTGTGAGGTGTTACTGCTAGTATGCTGAGATTCTATGCATACTTCTTAGAAGGAAGGACAATCAATTGCAACAATACAAGGAGTGACTGTTGTCCATGCTGTTCAGCCTGCAAAAAGTTGCAGAGACACAAATGTCAATGTAATCAACACTCCACTGCAGGACTGTAGGAAGTATTATAATCTTAAGGCATACCAGGACAATTTATTTTGATTAATTAACAAAACATGTACATCTTTGGGATATGAACGTAAGCTAAAGTACTTGAAAAAAAACTAATGAGGACATGTGTAGAATGTCTAAAATCCTTACAAACGATAGTTGGGCCCAGGATCAAACTCAGATCTCCGGTATTATAGCTGCTCAACAGTAGTAAGACATCTTAAGTAACATGAGAAAAAAAATAAAAGACTGCAGAATAAGAGCCCAAGTGGAAAATAGTCTTGCTGTGGTTTTTCAGTATGTGCTTAAGTTACAACAGATCAAATGAGAACAAAGCTATTTCTTACTGGTTGTCAATATATCCTAAAGGATATATTACAGAAACAATCTCAGATCAGGGAGTTCAAAGCTTCACATGTCCAGCCTTTATTCGGATGTCACTTGTAATGCAAACTGGCGGTTTTAAATAAATCTGAGAGCACTGTGAGTGTGTTTAATAACATAAAGAGTAATGACAGCTTTGACAGTTTTGACATTCTACTGCCATCTGTTTATTCTCATTGCCTGCTAGTTTCACTTCATTTCTTATTGTTTCCACTTTTCAACATTTTTTTTAGGAGACAGTGAAAAAAACATGAGGGAGATTTGCCTCCAAAAAAACAAACAAACAAAAAAAACTAATAAAAACTGTCTGAAAAGAAAATTAAAGAGAGTATGGAATGTTATCTGCAACCTTCTTTGGTATCTTTTCTTTTTCGGGTAAGTTTTCTGAGTTCTTGAGCAATTTATTGTGATTTGGAGTTACTACACTTCTCTTGTGCATGGGAACTATAAAAAAGTTAAAAGGAGTGCAGCACAAGGGTGAAGACAGCTAGCTTCACACTCTGTTCAGTTTTGATGGGTGTTGTAATATTGCTTTACTGCACATTAGTTAACCACAGGCAGCCACACTGGCCTGTACAAAGTCCGTCTGTGCTTTATGTAACGTTGTTACCAGAAAGTATGAAATGAGCTGAGATTAACACACAGTATGTAGTGCTTTACTTTATTAACTGGAACTATTCATTTAAAATAGCTCACAATGCAGCTTTCCAAACCACCAATAAAAACTAAAGAAAATAACATAAAAGCTTCAAATGAATTTTTTACACCACTATATTATTTTGATTTCTGTGTTGATTTTTTTTTTACACTTCTCTATGTTATGATTTACATTCAATAAAGTCAAGTTTGATTCCATGGCAAAATTTCTTTATTGCAGAACATGCTCACTTAACAGTTCTCTTTTATAAGCCTCCAGTAGCTCAATTAAACAAGTATGTCTGCCTACAGCCTGGTGTACAAACAGTAGCCTGAGTATCAAATAGATTCACTCAGGTTCTCGTTAAATGGGCAGGTTTGTAGAGACATTCCTTCATGTGACTTTTCATCCAAATCAGACTACTCCCACACTAAATAGGTAATAGATGAAGCAATTATCGTTTTTCTAAACCTTATTATTCTAATTGAGGCTTTCAGGGAGTCTGGCTAGTATTGGGTACAAGTATAGTCTTGCCCTGAATGACACAAAGGGACACTACAGTTTCAAGTCTTCCATACAGCATCAATGTAAAGATTTTGCTTAACATAATGTGCACTTCTTTGGGATGCAGAAGGACACCGGAGAAAATGTTTAAACTCCTAACAGCCAGTAATTTAGTTAAATTTTGAACCAAGTCTGCAGAGATATAATTCAGCATTGTTCAGCCCTTCAATACCATGCAGTTCTGGGGCAGCCAGTAATATTTTAATTTTTAATGCAAAGAGGTCTTTTCCATATTCCAATACCAAACACTTCTAGGATGCTTTCTAAGACCACCTCACTGCCCAGTTTAGATAACAAATGGCATAAAAATATGGTCTCACTTTCTTTCTTGTATGAAATGTTGTAGCTTGTTGCCAATTTCATGAATGATGAGATGACTTGCATTCAAATACTTTTCCTTTATTTAGTTTCATGCATTAAAGTGTACACCGGGAGCTGTAGCTTTCAGAATAGTGTACCTGAAGATTATTATTAAATTTAGTAATGTTGTATGTTTTATATGTTATATTATGCCCATTTTACATTACAAATGTGCCTCTGGTTAAGTTTTTTTTTGTGTACATACTTCCTGTGTTTGGAGCTAATAATAAACAACTTAGCTCAACAAGAAAAATGAAGATTGTGAAAATCCTCTCACCCCTAGTCTGTATTCTTTGAAATGTTTTCTGAAACAGCTTCAAATTAATAATATGGGAATGTCAGTCATCCCCCCCAACCACCACCCAACTGGAGTTTGTGGGATCTGTGGCAACCAGAAGGTTTAGACAGCATACTCATGTTCATCACTAATATTTCAATTTGAGATACAGGATGACAATATACATCCATCCATCCACTTTCTAACCCACTGAATCCGAATACAGGGTCACGGGGGTCTGCTGGAGCCAATCCCAGCCAACACAGGAACCAATCCACCAACCCACCACAGGACACACACACAAACACACCAAGCACACACTAGGGCTAATCTAGAACCGCCAATCCACCTAACCTGCATGTCTTTGGATTGTGGGAGGAAACCGGAGCACCCGGAGGAAACCCACGCAGACACGGGGAGAACATGCAAACTCCATGCAGGGAGGACCCGGTAAGAGAACCCGGGCCTCCTAACTGCAAGGCAGCAGCGCTACCACTGCGCCACCGTGCCGCCCTGACAATATACATTCATTCTTAAATCCACTTAATTCAGATCAGGGTCCAGAGGGCTGGAACTCATTTCAGCAACACACAATACAACAGAGAAGCCATCCTTCAATGACACGCTTATATATCTTGGGGCAGTCTCATATTCGCACTGAGTAGCCAAACAGCCCAAACTGCATATCTTTGCAAAGTGGGAGAAGAACCAGAGTATAAAAGAAAAACCTACATAGACACTGGGAGAACATTAAATATCCACACAGACAGTAATTTGAAACAGTGTCTGTATAACTGTAAGGAAGCAGAATTAAACACAATGTGACAGTTCTACTACCACAATTATGCACTGAACAAATCTTAAAATATTTTGATACAGCCTGCTATATGATTGATTAGATTTTCATTTTTGGCAGTTGAAATGGATTTATATTATATCATCATTACTACATTGTACAGTTCTAGGTCTTGTATTTCAGTCTGCATTTTTGTTTTAACTGTTTTATAGTATATTTTCATGTTGTATATTGTTGATGGAGCAAAGTCTGTCTGGCTATCTATTTGTCCATCTATGTATTTGGAGCCAGGGCACTGCTTCCATGACATTTTAAACAAACCTGGACCTTGAGGTCTTCTGGCATTTTTTTCTTCATCTGTTCTATTGATAAAAAAATATACTTTTTTACTCTTTGCATGACATCCAGCACATTTTAGTTTTGTTAGCAAAACACAACTAACTCAGTTCTGTTTTATATATAAATGTTTCACATATTTAAAAACAGATAATCTGTAACTGCATAAACATCAATGCAAATGGACTGTGCTTCCTAGTGAATAAGTCAATAAAAATGTGATGTGTGTTATATAGTAAAAAGGCACGGAGCCGAGTCTGAAACCCGGACAATGTCACACATTGTTTGAATGCCTGTAATTGACCCTAACTGGCTGGATGCCACATACAGTAGGTAAGATAGGAAACAACAATATCCCAGCTCCTGCAGATTCTATACCTAAAACTGATGGTCGATTTGCAAAAGCTGGGTATTGTCTGTGGTAAAACTTACAATCTTGCTTTCCCTGTTTTAAAGGACAGCAATACCAGTTGTGCCTCAATGAATACTCTTGTTACCTAGCAAAAGGCTATAACCCCAACTCATTTTCACACTGCAGTAAGTAACAGATGTTTTTAAAGCATAGATGTTTCATCAGTTAATAACATTACTCCTCTAAATACAAATTAGCTTGATCTATTAGAATATAAAAAGGACAATGTTAGACAGAGGCTGGAGACAATTCTGATCAGACTCCTGCAATGATATAAATGGAATTTACAGTTACAAAAATAAGCCCTGAACCGATTGGATGGATGGATATGTCTTGGGTCAAGTAAAATGGATGAGGCAGAACTTTACTAACCTCTCCTGACCATAATGGTAAGCTCTCTAGACTAGTAAAAGACTAATCTGCTAGTCTTGGAATCTATAAAAGTGTACAGTGTATACAAAATTCAACAGCAGATTTGTTAAGGTTGGGCTATTCACCAAGATAAGTCTAGAAGAAGAGACTTCCTAGCAAGTATGAAGGGGAATCAGGGAATTTAAGACTACATGTAGAAGTTATGTTTAAACTTCTAATGTATTTCAACTAATATATCAAACATGATCAGTACATTAAATGACAATTTATTTCTTAAAATGACAGTTTAATATTTTTATTTTACATGGGTAAAAAATTGCTTCCTAAAAAATACAAAGAAAACAGATCAGCCATTATTATATAGAACAGAAAAATAAAAATAACACGTGTGCTAGGTTAAAACTATTGTCATTGTATAAATTTAGTAAAGTTTACTTAGAGCTGATGAATCCTATTCAGATATAAAAAGTTCTCTCTTATCGTATGACTTGATTAGTAGAGACATGACTGTGAGTCCCTAAATCAATAAACATCCAATGTTTAGCAGCCTATGATCCATGTCAGGATATCTTGAAATCTTGGGCTCCATACTGAACATTCACAGGTGAGAGATACAAAAAACCTTTTAAGCCTTTGAAGGTAAAATACTGATGCATGTGGACAGACTTGGATTATTTATTTTTGAAATAACATGCAACTACTGTATATAAAATCAAGAGCAAAGACAATAACAGTCACAAAGGCTATATTCACTATATATATATATATATATACACAGTATATATATATATATATATATATATATTTCAATGTCAATATATATTTACTAACCATATGCTTGTTTATAAGTGGTATATTGGAATAATGATGATACAGTATAATGATCATTCGGTCTGTTTAGCAAGATTTGCCAATGGGAAAGACTTGACAATTGGCAATCCACTTCAGTGCAGGCAGTCTCTCTGATTATCGGTGTACAGAAACTCAGGTTTTCTCATCACCAAGGATACAAGTAAACAATTTCATTTCTTTTACTTGACAATGTGACAAAGTAGTTAGAATACAGTACCCTGTATGGACATGCAGTGGAAGTGCAAACTGCCTATGGCACAGTTATAATGAGTCTTAAATCATGGGTTATAGATTAATATTTAACAACTGCAATTAAAAATATACCATTTAGCAAAACACACATTTTATATTTTATTTTTCTGACCATTTTTGAGTTTAATTTTTAAAATGTAAGAATTAAAAAAAAAGTCAAACCTGAAAGCATTAGCATTCTATAAGTGTATGATCATGTTGGAACTGAGCTTTTAAATGGGGAATAACAATCTATATTAAAAGAAAGGTCTGTGGCAATTACAGGTGTCAACAGACAGACTCTTTACCTAAGTCAGTACTGTTACTTATGTCTGTACATAGATATGAGTCTAAAGACAAACTCATTACCAGTTCATTTACATCACTGTCCTAACCTAAAGTAATGACCTGTGGTTAATGGCCAAAAGTGTGACATTGCAAATACAAGCAGCAGAAATTAGGTTTCTTTTCTGGGTGGCTGGCCTGGCATTCTGTGATATTGAGAAAAGCTTAGTAATTCGAGGGAGTCTCAGAGTACAGTAACTGCTCCTCTGGATTGAGAAGAGCCAGCTGAGGTGATTTGGGCATGTCGTAAGAATGCAGCCCCAGGCGACTCTCCCTAAAGCTGCTCTGGACATATAGCACCGGGCAGAGGCTCTGCAGCAGACCTAGAAGATGCTGGAGAGATTATATCTCTTGGCTGGGCTTGGGAATTCTCCTGGAAGAGACTCTGTAGTTTTGGAAAGGGAAGTCTGGGTTGACCTGCTTGGCCTGCTGGCACCGTAAACCTCACCAGAAAAAGTGGATAAAAAATGTGATGAGATGAGGTTTGTGCATTCTGTGAATAGTATCTTCTACATTATAAATTACAAGGTTTACGTGAGCACACTTTCAAAATTCTGGTGTTTGGATTTTAATTGCAGCTGTGGTAAGTTCACAGCTATAATGGATTACTTGTAGATAACTTGAAGTAAACAAATTCAAAACAATTTCATAGATTGCTATTGTTACCATATCCTGTATTTAGTGGAGTTGATTTAAGAGTAGGCTTGGTTGGAATTCATGTGATGCTTCAGTATGATGGCTGGCTAGGACTTGAGCTCCATCCCCCATAATAAAGACTACTTTTCAACTTTTTCTCCCACCTTACTTTTACTAATTACTAAATTGACAAAACTGTACCGTTTTTGTCACAGTTATTGAGAACAGATGTCTCCTTCATGCCGGAGACCCCATTCTTCACCTACTAACTTGCCAAAGAAGTCGAAACATTCTCCATCAGAATCCAGTAACATTATGGATGCCTAATGGGACTTGATGAGAAAGATCCTCCTCAAACGCACCACCACTCAGAATACTACAATAAAGACCAACTTTACTGAAATAATATATATATATCTCCTTTGGGGTGCGAGCAGCTGTTGCTGGGGGTGCCAGAATCCATCGAGGAAGAAAAATTAAAAACATTATTTGTACAAAATCTTAATTTATCTATCCATTCCTAAATAATTAAATGGGCAGGCTATTTCGTATCAGTGCAACACGCTACTTGTTAAAACGGATGACTCCTGCTCTTACGTGCACTTAGTTCTGCGTCGGTATTATGAACTATCATATCTGTTCAAGTTGTATTTAAATTTTAAATATAAGTAATTTATATTTGTTTGACAGAAATATGTTTAGCAGGAATGTAAGTTAAATTTAGTCATCATTGCATACATTTTTCTTAACCATAGAAATTTAAAGACTAAATTCAACTTCCATTCCTACCAAAGATATTTCTGGCGACTAAATACAGTAGAACCTACGTATATCCAAATTCGAGCTATTGAGCTGTTGCCTGCCTGCCTGAATAAGTCACCCTCGCTTCGCTCTTACTTTTTTACCGTTCATTTAATCATGGCTAGTCGCGGAAAAATTATAACATGGAAGGAGGATTACACTGAGTATGGCTTTACCAAAACAATTATTGATGGCGAATAAAGTATCCCTTATTCATAAAGCTTCAATTGTTGATCTGTATTTCTGCTTTAACCTCATATTTTTCCATACTTCTTCTCAAACCAAGGGGGTGTGAGGGTAAAATTAATCGGGAAGCGCTGATATATATATATTGAATATATTGAAATAGTTTTATTGTCAAATAATGCAAACAGTACACAGCACGTTATCTAAACAGTAAACAGCACGTGTTTCGCCCTAATTCTGGGCTCATCAGGCAGTACACACTCACTGCACCCACTCTCGGGAATCGAACCTCGGACGTCAGCGCCAGGGTGTGTGGTTCATTTATTTGACAGTATGTATATCGGGGTGTGTGTATATATGTGAAACAGCCTTTACACAGCTTCTCCGCTCTTTTATAAACGAACGACATATAAAGCCATCACCTTGTCAATTGTGTAATGCGTTTTTTGAACAGGTTTGATGCATGGAAGTGATCACTCGTACTGCATTCAGTAAGTTCACGTGAGCTGCTCTCTTGTGTGATGTTGCAATGTCCACGGCTTAATTTAATGTTAGCTAAGACCCGGCACTTAAAAGTTTCTGGCTGCATTCCGGTTGTAATATGACAAAGCTGCGCGAGCTCACTCTTGAGAATGCAACGTATAGTTGTCCAGGAGAAAAGCAATCTTCCTGAAATCAATGGCATCGTTTTGTAGGGTCTGTGCCTGAGACTTATTACTTGTCATCGCACAGCAGAGCCTTACTGGAAACTGGAAGCATCTGAATTGAAATGGGAGATCAGAGGGTATAAAGGGGACGTGAGGAATACATTGAGTGTGGAGAAACTCTAGAGACAGCGTGTGTATTAACTTGTGGATTTTTCTGTGAATATTTGGTGGCTGCGTGACGATGTTACTTCCACAAGCCCGCGTTAGCCGCAGAACACAGCTCAGAGCGAAATGAGGTGAATGGGAGGGGAGATGATGATGTCACTCCCCCCACAAACACAGTCTCTCGGAAATTTGCATAAGCACAGCCCTTCACCAGCAATTTTAACTTAGTTACAAAGTGATCAAAACTCTCGTTTATACCCCGCGTCCTCCCATTAAACTTGTATCCCACATTAGCCGTGGGCATGACAAACGCCAGCAGAAGCCTGTCTATGAACTTAATTTAAACTTTAGGTTTACACCGTGCTTTGTTTCCGAAGTAGCTGCACTCATGAATATGCTTGTATATGTCACTCGCTCACTTCTTATTGTTTCACTGCCTTCTCAATTGTATAATGCATGTTTTCTTCAGCGCTTTTTGGAGCTCTTCCTTGTTTTCTAAGTACTGCGTTGACAGTCAGTTCACGTGATTACGTGAGAGGCGTGATGATGTCACACGAAACTCCACCCCCCACGGCCATCAAGCTCAGCTCCATTACAGTATATGGAGAAAAAAAGATTCCAGTTATGACCATTACGCGTCGAATTTCGAAATGAAACCTGAATGAAACCAACTTTTGTAAGTAAGCTGTAAGGAGTGAGCCTGCCAAATTTCTGCCTTCCACCTACCCGGGAAGTTGGAGAATTAGTGATGAGTGAGTCAGTCAGTCAGTGAGTGAGTGAGGGCTTTGCCTTTTATTAGTATAGATTTGTGAGGTTTTTGAACTGCCAACAAATTTTTTTGCTGCGTTCAAAGTATCAGTTTCAAAGGCTCATGTATCCACTTCTTCCCAGATTTTAGTTAATTTACTGTGCAGCACATGCCAAGAAAGTGGGACTTCAGCCATATTTGCCCTATCCTCCAAAGTTGAAAGTAAGTCTTGGATCAGTGCATCACCTGTTTAATTCACCCTCTGAAACACTTGCAGTAATTAATAACTTTGTTTCAACTAGCACTGTAATGCCGTTAAGATCTCACCATTTACCCTAAATTGCATTATTTGTAGTCTGTTTGTCATTGTTCTGGTTCAGGTTGTGAAGTGGCTATTCAGATTTCTTTCTTTACCTAACAATTTTATTATTGATTAGAATCATCTTTTGAACTGTCCTTTATATGTGTCCTATGATGCTGATGTTACGGTATGTTAACATACTCAAATGTGAAATTGGAAGACTTTATGCATAGGTTATCTGTTTGATGGGTTTGTGGTGGTGGGGTGCTTGAGCCTGATGATGTCTTCAGCATCATCGTGGGTTGCTAGGTGCTGCAGTTAGCCCTCTCCCTCCATTACTTGGTTCTGTGTTAATTTTGTTGTATGCACCATGCATACCATTTCAAGATATAATTTACTCCTTTCCATTAATTATGTGGCTGTATATAAGGGGGTGGGCTTGGGCATCTCTTCTTGCTCTTGTTTTCTGGTAGTTTCTTTTTGTTACACACCTGGGATGTCTACATCAAGGGGTGGTTTGGGAATTGGTCTGGGACAGAATATTTGGGTACGGGGGCTGTTTAGGCCCTCACTGCTTGCTTATGGTTTTTATGGGTTCCTGCCATTGGGTAGTTTGTGAATTGGTCGGGGTGATTCTGGGAGGGAGAATAAGATGAGGGGACTTATGGTTTTTATGTTTGTGATAGTACCATTTGTGGCACAACAGTCATTCTAAAAGATGTAGCATTCTTATTCTATTTATTGTAGCCTATGAATTTATTATTTGACTTCTGCTGGGAGATCATACATTACTCTTCATTTCTGCTTATGGCTGTACCCTGTATTGCCCCTCTTTTTTCCCTGACTTCACAGACTGCCTTCTTAAATTCTCTGACTGTGAAATTCTGGTCAGTATTGATGCAAATGTGGCCTTAAATCCATTGTTAGACAGATCTCTTTCATTGGTCGGTAAGCACATGCCTCACTCTACATGTTCTTTATGTAATTTTACTGCTAGTCTTAATTTAATAGCTTAATCCTTCAGTCAGAGAATTCACTTTTTTCTCTTCCTGTCATAATTCACAGTCTTGTATTGATTATATTTTCATATCATGTTACCTTGCTTCATTGGTATCAGATGCCTCATAGTCTCATCTGCTACAGTATATCTGACCACAAATTCAATCATCTACAATTGATCCATCCGTTTTTAACATCTTGCACCCCAAGGTGGAAATTCAACACATCTCCTCTGAAAAACATATCATTTTGCAAACAACTTGCTGTCAAACTAGAAGAGTTCTTAATATTCAGTATTGGCTCTGTAGATAATGCAGGTGCCATCTGGGAGGCAATTAAAGGTTTCATTCTGAACTTTACTATCACCTTTTCCCTACAGTTGGCACATACTAGACTGCAAAGAATAAAGGACCATGAGTCTAAACTTTCATCCTTAGAAAGAGCATGCCCCCTTATGATTTTGCAAAGCATCTTATAAACCTCTGCCCTTGATTTCTCTTGGTCCAGAGATCTTTATCCTCTCTCTTCACCCCTTTCATGGGGCACCACTCTCTCCCAAGGTTTTGTTCTAGAAACCCAAACTACCAGTTCAAAATTCTACACAGAATTTACCCTACACCCCACAAGTGTTTCCTGACTTGTCTCACTGCAGGTCTTCTCTATCAATTACAGTACAGTATGTTCCTTCAGTTTACCTGTCACTGTCCTCCTGTCTTTTCCTTTTGGCCACACATTTGTCTCCAAGTGTCTTCCTTTCTTTCCTACAGTAGTCCTCTGTTACCTCAAATCTTTCTTCTTTTAGAGCTTTCTAAGCTTCCACATAAACTCCCTGAAAGTAAGTTATTCTGTCTGGATACCCTGGCAGCCAAATTAATTATTGCCTTCCACTGGAAGACACCTGAATGTGCCACTGTTGACAACTAGTGGTCCTCCTTCTATAACTTTATAAATTTGGACCTGTCTGCAGTGTGGATTAATTGTAGCTTCCAGTAATGTAACTAAATTCTGGTCTGCTGTGGCTCAATAATATCAATCTTAGCTTGTAACACCTTGACCTTTTTTATTTTCTTCACCCCTTGACTCATGCTGGTGGGAGAAGGTGGTGGTCCTTTGTATTTTAGGTCAGTTTATTGATATATCCTGTCATTTTGTCTTTAATTAATAAAAAGTTGATCACAAAAAAAGAGTAGACATGGTTTAGGCTGGCAGCACAGTCTGTACTGTCTCATCCTGTTAATGTTGAGCTAAACAGTTTCATGTCTCGATCAACATTATTTTTGAAGAAGATCATGGTCCAAAAAAAAGAAACATTAAGGAAGCAGTTATAACACATCACTGTTAAAATGGGTCTGTGTGGTATAACAATAGTCTGTATTGAATTTCAGTAGTCTATGATTTTGAAAATCCATTTAATGATGTCATTCATGCCTACTAGTGTATTCCTTAATATGATGGGTTTGATATTCTCTTTTTTGAAAGAATGTTAGATGAGGCAGACTTAACAGAATTACTGAGAAAAATGGGATTATTTGTATCATCTACTGCAAGGACTATGGTACTATGGCAGCAGACACTGTCACTGAATTCTGTGGAAGTTCGGAATATTATACACATACTAGTTCTGTTAAAATAAAATTTTAAACTGGAACTTCACACTGCCATTACTTATAACAAAACAGGGTTTAAAGTGGAAATTCCCTGATGAGTTGACAGCCCCCCACCCCAGTTTGTAGTTTTAAACTCAGGTACCTACCAGTAGCTTAGGGAAACTTCAATGTCAGTTTAAACCAGCTCAACCACAAAAATATGTACATTCACATATTAGGTGCTGCTTTACTGCTTCCTGTCTCACAAGACATTTTGAAATGTGGTCTCTAGTTCTCTATCTCATTTTTTTGTTTTAAAAACCCAATGTACATCCTCCATATGCAACTCTAACAGAGTACAAAAGTTCAGATTGTGAACAATTAAATATAAAATCACAAGGACAACTGAGAAATCGATTTAGTCCATAGTTCTGAACATGCAGAAAACCTGTTTGCTGCTAGAGGAAAGTATCTTGCTGGGATAAAAAACAACAGCCCAAAATTATATATTTTAAAAAAGTGCATGAAAGACACTTTTATGAGAGTCTTTAAGAAAGTTAATGGTCAAACATTAACAAGGTAGCTTGGTACAACTGTATTACCTACTATATTTACATCACAAATACCTAAAAAGGTTTAATAACGTGTACTGACAGACCACAAACAGATAAAGCCGGTCAGGTTTCCTTCATGGTAACTGAGTCTATCACTATTTTTATGTACTCATATTGTCACTTCATACTATATCTATCCTAGATATGAGTAGTGTAGTTAGTTATACCTCCAAGGTCTTCCTGGTGTCTATCAATAGCACATTTCCTGTATCTGCTCTCTGTTTTTTTGTTATTTATAACATTGTGATACTCAACTGTCAAACTTCATAGCTTAATAGAATGTTGTTAGTGTTGTATAGTATCTTGTGATGGTGTTATTAATGGTGCTATGTAAAAAAAGGCTGATTAATTGATTGTCACAGGTTTGTATTACTGTTTGCAAAAAGCAGTTTATAAAAATGAGTGAGGATTTGTGCATGCCAGTGCCCTGTGAAGCATTGTCATCATGGACAGGGCCAAATCCTGCTTTGTGCTTGATGCTGCAGGGTTAGGGTTAAGCTCCTGCTATCTCTGATTGTGTAATGGAAAAAGTGGATTAAGCCAATGGATGAACCTAAAGGCACTCAAAATTAACATACAACACTAATACTAATTAAGTGAAATATATTTACTTACAAAACAGGAACTTTATTTTTATTTTTTTAGAATAAGAGAACAGCCTTGTTCAATATTTGTTTAATTCATGACCCACTTAATAAGTATTTTAGTTGTGAACAGCTTGTTCTTGTTTAATTAAATCTTGTCGCATTTAGAAAAGTCCTCGGTAAATAATTGTTCTGTTGTATACCAATTAATTTAATATTAATAAAACATGAACAGGTGAAGAGAAGGGTCAGCTGACAAGTACAGGCAGTTCAAGGTATCTGTCCTGCTCCTGCTAAAATGCTATTGATATCAGATCATTTTCTAAAATAACAGGAAGAGTCTTTGCTTCTTTCATCAATTTAGACATTTTCATTTAGGAAGAAGCAGAAACAGACTACATTCAATATAAAGTAAATGGCACAATTGCTCATCTCCTCAGCTCGCTTCTTTACCTAAGTTTACAATTAATATGATATTTAATGTCCTTCCAACCTGAAAATTCACTCCCCTCTGTAGTTGACTGCCTTGCTCACCATAAACAAATGATTAAGATAGCCAAGATTTTTAGGAATCACTTTAGATTAGGTTTCCCTAATTACGCTGTACTTACCATGTAATTACCTGTATAATTACAGAATAACTAGGTACTTGAGATATTACCTTGTACTTACGGTGTAATAAAGTGTTACATTATAATTAAATACTTAATTGTAATTGTTATTCCACAATTTTTATAAGTACATATGTATATAGATTGTGGAATAACAATTACAATCAAAAGTACTTAACAACAGCATTATATTGTGTTACAGTGTAATTATACAGTTAATTACATGGTCAAGGTACAGCATATTTAGGGATAGCTAATCTAAAGCAATGCCAATTTTTCTGCTTGCTCCAAACACATGTTCACCTCATACAGGAGGACTCTATTCATCCTTATAATACTCACTCCGCTGCACTTTCTTCTTATGGCCACCTTTGTGGGTACTTCTGCCTTATCACTCAGATCCAAGACTTTTTAATACTATATAAAAAAACATACTTTTAATCTTTTATCTGAGACCCTTTTTTAATTTATATTATCCTAATCTACATCTGTCCTTGATCATTCAACGCTGCCTACATATACCTACTTCGGTGTATAACAAAGGAATGTTTTCTAATTGCATTATTATATTTTGCTATGGGACAAGGGAGGTACAGTGGTGAATGCTGCTGAATCACAGTTCTAGAGTGCAAGTCATGAACCTCAGTCAGCTGGCTATCTGTGTGAAGCTGGTTTGGTCTGCCATGAAGTTTCTCACGGTAGTGTAATTTTATGCTTTAACATGCCAAAGATGTGTATGTTTAACTGGCCCAGCATGCGTTTGTGTGAGTGTGCCTTACGATGGTCAAACATTAACAAGGTATGGTGCCCTTTTCAAGCTTAGTTCCTTGTCTCTGATGCTGCTTGGGTTGCCTCTAGTCCTTGTTATTCCAAACTGAGTTAGTACTTTAGAAAAAGAATGGATGATTGACTTTGGAAGTTTGAAAAGAGGCATCATTTTAACAAGTACTTTATAAAATAAACACAAATTGATTATTTATTGATTATATTTCTCTTTGAGCTAGACTTATATAAGTTAAGTATTAACTATTAACTTTAGAAAACATTAAAACAGTTTAGAGTGTACTGAGCATTCTTAATACTGAGCATTCTTAATCTAACATCAGAATACACATTTGTAATTTATTTTTCTACCTGGTGAATCTTTAAAGATCTTGCTAGATCTATTAATTATGTTCATTTAACTCAGAACAAGAGTATGTGTGGTCAAGTAAGCTCATGGTAGCCAGCTGCACAATTCTACCTTCTATCTAAAGAGCTCCACTCATGCAGCTAATGAAGCACTTTATGAGGCTTAATATGGAACCAGTGTGACAATTCACAAAATCATTTACATCATCTTTCATTATTGAGGCCCACAAAATCCATACTATCTATGGTAACACTGCCAATTCTGAATAAAATAATGCAAGCAATTACATCAATTTTCCACCATGCATGCTTTACACAACACCTTGTCTAAAACTATGGTAAATAATCATAATGTTCTTTTATATCACAAATGATTATATCAGAAACATTTGGCCACATGTTGAAATAAACAACAGTCAGAAAGCACATCAGATTTAACGGCTGCAGTTGCTGAACTTTAATGCTTCTCATGATGTCAAGTTACACAACTAGGAATTGCAGTAGGTCACAGAGTGCATGAATCCTATGTAATTTTTCATCACAGTCCTAAAAGGTCACATTGTTGCAAACAATGTGAATCACATCAGAATAAGAAAGATAGCACAGCATGAAAATAAATAAACAACACAGAGAACAAGCAGGTAGTTGTTATCTACACTATAGCCTTTGCTCTACTGCAGTATGCCAAACACAAAACATCAAACCAACATCTATGCTTGTTCCAAAGTTTAATAAGCCTCCCCGAACTTTGGATGTTCTGGAACACTTACTTTCCTTTTTTATTTGTAGTTTTCACTATTACTATGTAGCACTGTGTAGTACTTCACAAGGCTCATTGGCTATTAACTCCCATGAACACAAGATGACTTGTGACTTGCTACAAGAAAATCAAACCAGTTTTCTTTACTGTGCAAAGTCACAGAGGGCTGTAGGAGCTATTGAGAACAGTAACAGGTGAATACTACAATTGTCTACAAGCCACGATGACTTTCTTAAGATGTAATTGAAGGTTATGAAGGAAAATTGTTGAAAAAGTTGTCTAGCATGAGTTTTCAAAATAGAGATTTCCACATATATTTATTTCTTCATATGATTTAAAATACAGTCAAAATGTATCTTTTTGAAAACACAGCCTCTTAGTCTGTGGTGGCATAAAACTCCCTGAAGGTATAGGAAAGGATTATTTGTGACAACACTTTAGAGATAGTGAGAAATAAAAGGAAAGAAAGGGATTTTGGAGTAGGGTTACAGGATAACTTATCTAAAATATATCAATATATTACAATTCAACATCAATGTAGAAACAAACTAGAAATAAAAAAATGTAAAAATTATTGTATATAATAAATGCTTGACAAGATTCCACAGGAAATTCCACAGAATTGATAAACTCTGTGGTTAGTTTATTAAGATGGCTATATATACATTTAAAGAAAAAAAATGCAGATCGGTGAAAGAAATTGCAGAGAGAGATCATTCACAAAATTTCACAAAAAAAAACAACCCAGAGTACAGTGGAATGAGTAACCTGGCTCTGCTTAATTACTTCCTATAGTGCAAAGAAATAGACAATTACTCTCGAAAAAGAGCACAGAGATTGCCGTATTTTTCTTCTTACCTGAAAACCGAGATTCCTCTTGGGAGACATGGAGTGCACGCAATTTCAAGTTATTTTATGTGCAGAAGCCCTGCACTAGAAGAGACTGCTTTTAATGACTAGCTAGAGATTCTTTTCTCTTAATGTCTCAGCTGAGAAGCCTTTTTCCTGAGGACAGTTTCACCTCATGTCTTTGACGTCAGTGCTGCACACCACGAATAGGAAATGCACTTTTTTTTCGTCAGTTCATTTTTGCTTTTGCTGTAGTTTGTTGCATTTCCTAATTTTGTCATTTTAGTTTGCTTATTGACGCTGCCTGGCAGGTGCAGTTTTTAAATGTGCTACAGTGTCTTTCTCCATCTTTCAGGCTGTCATTTGCAAGGTTCTTGCTTTGCACCACAAGTCTGTTACTTCCTCAGAATTGCTAGTATTATTTTTAACCCCTTATGATCACTGCAGATTGCTGTTCACCATTTTTAGAACAGTAAGAACAGGAACATTATGAATAAATTAAACTGCACTATAGCTGCCTATCTTTTTTAATTGTACTGTTATTCCAATAGTACTCACTCTGAAAAACAATCCACATAATAAGATGATAAAATGATTAAAATTTTTTATCACTATGATGAAAAAGAATCAATTATCATGACTGCTTGTGCATAGAACACCCACTTGCATGTTAAGACAGGAACCAAACCAGGTCAGGGCATCAGTTCATCACAGTCTACCCTCCTTACACCCATTCACACCAGACCAATTTAGGAGAAGTACATATCATGTATGTATATATTATATAAAGATACATACAACTGGAAAGCAAATAGGGTTGTGGTATATAAGCAGTAACTGGGAACCCACAAACCAGAGGTTTCAGGTCCTACCCCTAATTTGCAGGAGAAAACTACCAGTCCAAATGACTAAATGTTGCCCACACCACACTGAGCTATCCACAGTGGCTAGACACCATTCATTTACATTGTGTGCTTAATGTGAAATGACTTTAGGCCAATTTTCCAACCAGTAGTATGTTTCAGCCATGGATAATGACCATATTCAAATGAAGCAAATGATCACAAAATGGTAAACAGATTTGAAAAGTTGAAATAAGTTTCAGCCAAATAATGCAGCTTATTGGCTTAAATTCAGGACCTAAAACTACTCCAATGCAGCTCATGCATTGTAATGCAATTCTAGGTAACCTGGGTCACCTGCAAGTGTTTCAAAATACATGAATATGAACACTGCACTTTGCATATCTCTTCCTCAGTTCTGATTGCCCTGATAAGGACCTCAGTATTTAAAGGGAAAATAAGGAAGATCATAACTCTCTCCAATAACAGTCTCATATGGTCACAGTCAAAATTCTCTCCAGTATGTTCTGGTCTGCTTCTGAACTACATCTGGCATATGATGCAGAAGGTGCATCCTCTAAATCACAAATCACTGGCTCTTCTGACTCCTTACAAAAACTGCCTGTATGCGAATATCCTTTCAGACTGTTGAACTTCACTAGTTTTTTTAATTTTCTTGGAACTGTAATCTCACCTTTAGGTTGCTTTCAAAGCTTGTGATTGCAGCAGTAGATGGGGGGATTTGTTGGCCAATAATTAGTGAGCTCTATCCAAGCTCCAGCTTCACCTCCTTTGTCCAGAAAAATGCTTGATGCACTGCTGCAGCTGCAGCAATAGGTGTGTCATTCTCACAATTGCCCCTATTCTAACTCAGAAGTAAGATGGTGCAATACCTATATTTTCCAACTTAGGCTGCTCTACCTACTGCACCACCAGAGAAGTATGGTTTTCGATTTAAATCTTAAATGTTTAGCACATTCACTTCACTCACAATCTGTTGACAATTTCTCCAGTACATACTGGAATTCACAGTCAAATTAGGCCAAAAGCAGAACATGATTCATACTGCAAATAGCAGAAATACAACTCCCAGGTACTCAAATTGGAACTCCTTAAACCTTAACTCCATGTTGTTTATTCCTGAATTTGATTACTTGCATCAACCATTAAGCACTCACCACTGAATAATGAGTTACCAATGAGTCTTGGTAACCTGTTCCTTGTGAGGTTCTCTTAACTTTTTATGTAAACATAATATATAAAATAAAGAATTAGTAACAAAATTTGCAACTTGAAAAAATTTGGAAGAAGAAGGAATTTCTAAAGAGAAATGGAAATTGTTAGGATGACAATAACTCATACAACTTCCTGCTGTGTGTGATGAAAATGTAACAGTTAATAAAAAAAATGTATATTTATTTTGAGGGTGGGAATGTTGGCACAATGGCTAGTGTACTGTATGTCTCACAGCTCCAGGATGGTGAATTTTTTTACATAACAAAAAAAGCAGCCTCAGGGAATAAATAGGTGGATGGATGAATGGATGTATGTTTTTCAGATGTTCACTTTAAAACAATGATTAATATGTAAAGCATTTGATGCACAGGGCTAAAAAGGGCACATTATTGCAACACCGTCATAAAGCACAGCTTTCAGTTTCTCTACAGAACAAAAGTTTTCAACAGTAGATTCATAATCATAAATAAAGACTAGAGAAAATCTGGGACAGATTCTAATGTGAACAGTGATGTTGTTAAGTAATTCTCTGGAGACAGAATGTGAAAACATGAGTTTTTATATTCATGACTTCAAATAATACCCATCAATGCTCATTCCACTGAAGAGATTTTTTTACACTTTAAATATGTTTTTGTACAGCTCACATCCCAGCATTATATAATCAGCACTGTATAGTGTACACAAAAAAAAGGAAAGCTAATGTGTTTTAAAGAAAATTCAGGAAGCTGCCAAAGAAAACAGTCAAGGTTACTCAGCTCTTCAGATGTGCCGTCAGCAATGCATTCAGGGCTAATTACTTTGGTTTTTTCTGTAACACTGTAATGTTTTTTGCTTAAAGGTCCTTAAAATAAATAAAACAAAGCAATGAGAAGTGAATCATGATTTTTTTAATAAAACAATAGTTGTTTATAAACCACATCTCTTTTTTCAAATGTTAAATACATACTAGTCTGAGCTACTTGAAATTCTCAAATATTATTAAAAAAGAAACGTCTTAAGGTTTCCAGCTAGTCCATTGTAATTCAAAGTCCAGTTGTTATGTTTCAGTCATGTTTTTTTTTTGTTTATTCAATCTTTTTGTTGTTTTTAAATATCATTTTTCATATTATGTAATTAATTTTGTTTTGGTGTTTGTTCTGTATACATTTAATTTGCCTAATATGATATGGCTTATCAATTTCATTTACATTTTGCATTAGGATAAGTTTCAAAGTCCGCCTCCTATATTTGAGCCCAGAGTGTCAGGATCACCTGATAATGTAGCTGAAGAGTGACCCCAGCTTTATAACAAAAGAAGCTTTAGGTAGTTCTAATGCTACTGTATATTTTTTGGATTCCTACTTTTTTCAGTTTTGCTATTCTTATTTGTTATTTATTATTTGAAATTATTCCATTGTTTTAGCCCCTGTGTTATGAAGGTGTATGTGTACATAAATTAAATACTGTTGTTTTTTTTTTTTTTTAACCACAATGCTACCTAGGTTTTTATGGGTGTCACCATTCTGTGCAAGAACTGGGTAGCTAGGTAACAATGTCATGGTCAATGATGTCACTGAAGTGATGATTCAATCACGTCTGAGTTTGACTGCTACTCTACTACTTATGCTGTCTGAAGTGTTTTATGTGTCAAATTCTTTGGCTATGATCTCACAAAGGTTTCTTGACTTTGATTTTGGTTCACATTTTTGGCTTGAACATTTATTCGGTTACTTTCCTGATTTTGACAATGTTCTTTTATTTACTTACAGTTCATCTTCTGATGCATTTTCAAATTTTTGTCCATGATCTGAAGTTTCTCTTCTCTTGGCAGAACACTGTGGGTTTTTTTTGAGGTACTGTCTCTGCTTCATGATTTGGAATTTTTTGATTTTAGGTTCAACCTATTTTTGTTCTTTTCTTCCACCTTGCCCCCTTGTTCAATCTTTTTTTGAGTCTTTATAAGTTAGCCCACGCTATGAATGGAATTTGTTTTTATTTTAATCCTCAGAGACATGTTCCCATACCAACCACCTATTCTCTTATTAGATAAAAAGAAACAGGAAATCAAGTATATATTACTTTATATTGAATTTCAAAATTTACAGAACTTCAGGATGAATAACATTCTAAGTAAAAAATTTTGAAACTTCTTGATATTCGTTTTCCTTGAGTCGCAGTTTTAGCAACTTGAACATTGACATTTTCGTGTGAAGTTGGTCTTGAGAAAGGAACCTAATCTTTCATCGAACACATCTATCTTATTTAAAATTGTCCAAAATGTTTCTTGGGCAAGATCGAACCTTCAAACGTGGCAATCGACCTCCAGTCTCACTAGGCCACATGTTTTGGGCATGTACCAAATTAGCATAATTCTGGACAAAATATTTGAAATGCATATCATACAGCCTTGGTGTCACAATCACTTCTAATCCATTAACAGCTGTGTTTTGTGTACTCCCAGATGGGCTTAAAGTGGAGAAGGACAAACAAACTGTAATTGACTTTACTTCACTATTTGCACATAGACTTATCTTGCTCAACTGGAAGAATGCTATTAAACCTCTTTTAAGTCATTGGAAAAGCAAGAATCCTAGTCCACCTTTTTAAGTCATTGGGTAACTGATGGTATATATTATTTGAAATTGGAAAACATCAAATTCTCATTTAGAGGATCTGTTCAAAACTTTTTTAAAACCTGGCAGGATATGATAAATAAAATTTTAGAATAAGCATTTAAATTGTTGAAGTGGATTCTCCCCCCTCTTTTTCTATTCTGTCTATTTTTATTCGTTTATTTATTTACATATTTTTACTATTATTAAAATGCTACTTTGCTGACCTAGCTCTCTTTCTCATGGGTGGGTGTAATTTTGTTCCAAACCGGTTTTGTTAAACTTGACTTGCATGTATGTTTTTTGATTTTAACAAAATAAAATTTATATATATAAAAAAAGATAAGATTTCAGTGACGATCCAAATCACCAAATGAAACAAATACATAACTGCTCAGATATGCATAGTTAAAACATGGTCAGCTGAAGAAAAAATAAGATTTAAATGGGAAGATCAAATTTTCTTATATAAATACTTAATATAACAATTATTGACAACAGACAGTTTTTATATCTATTGCTGGAATTTTTTGTTAATTTAAACCTTTTCCTGCAAAACGACAATTTTTAAAGTGACTTAAAATCTACCAAATCATAGATATGTACACCGTTTATTATTAGTGGATTGAATATTAATGTTACATTTGTGTCAGTTGGACATATCTGCTTTAGGTGTCCTCTTTCCTAGGAGACAGGTCGAATCAATTATGGCTTCAGAATCTTAATAAGTAGGTCAATTAAAATTTAATCAACAGTAAATGGCTATGCATTAAGAAAGTGGAGAAAATGGAAACCTAAAGCCACTGTTGCCTTACAAGCAACTGAGGTTATCAACTCTAGTAAAGACAAAGCTGAGGGTCCAAAATACACAAGACGTAGAAAATAAGCAAGGCTTGAGAGACTATAAATAATAGTTCAGGCACAACAAAAAAATGATGACTGAGGTCAGGATTCACTTTGCAAACAAATGAAAATAGCTGAACCTTAGGTGAATTGTTGCCTTAGCAATAGCAAATAGGACATATGGAAATCTAAACACATCATATTAAGGCTATGGTTGAGGTCGCGGAGAATATGAAAAGATAACCTCTACATATAATGTACTACAATATAACTGCACTACAAATATTCCTTTTTATCTAATGTTGCTACATATGCTCCCGGCATAGGCTTCAGTCCTCCATGAACCTGAACTGGACTAATAAGGTTTAAGAGTGTTAATTTATATTCATTTTTAATGTTTTACTAGCAAACTTAATATGAAATTGAAATGTAATAATGTACACTAGATCCTTAGGTAATAGGTCACAGTAAAATCTATGGCCATATGGGAAAATGTGCCTACTATCCAATAAAATACTGTATCAAGGGAATTCACTGCATGCTGAAATTTCACTGGGCAATTCAAAAAGATACCCGATAGAAGGCTGTGTTGTGGTTATTCCTGACTTTTCTTGAGATGTGTCATTTTATGTTGAGTAGACTATCTCACAGGTGTACCTTTCTTTAAATGGGACCAAAAAGGTAAGCTATTCTTTTCCACTGTAACTGTGTGATTTTCTTTCTATAAGTAATGTAAAATTTATCATTCAAAGTCAAGAAGGTACAGTAAATAGACAAACTGAGTTTTTGCTTTGAACCTATGATACTGATTTAGTCCTTCAGCATGGTCTTCTCTGTGTATATGAACCCATGCTTAATTTATAACATTTGTAAGAACCCAAAGGTTGTTCATGCACCATTATTCTGAGCATGCTTCACCTATTTCTAAAAGGACTATGTAAAATAATTTTTTGTAATGGATCAGACACTTGAAATTCAAGATTCCCAGATCAATTTATTAAACGAAAACATAGTCCCCTTACTCTTAAATAACAACCTACAGAGAACTCAACCATGCAGTGTCATCATATAAATAAATCATTACTCATATTACTAACAACCTCCTGACAGAACACATGCAAAAAAACAATTGCCCTGAATTTGAATGAGTAAGTCTGAGAATGTTATGTTAATGCAATATTCTCTTATAAATTATATAAGAATCAGAATCTTTTTTAATTAGGGTTGAGTCATACCATCAGCCTTATTTTGCTGGGATAGGCTCTGACTTTATAAATGGATTGAATATGCTCATTCTTCTTCATGTGCTGCTGGACACACTTTGGAATTGTTCCTTTTTAGCATTTTGCTATGAGCTCATAACTTCACAAAATTTCACCATCTTTGCAGAACTTCCTGTGCTCCCCCTTGCCAAACCCCAACAACAATCTCATTGTACACCACACAGAATTTCTCTGTCCATCCATCTTCCAACCTATTCTCTTCGTTCATATCTTTCTGGTGAATTTCAGGTTCCACTGTGCATGCTATCCTATGGCACAACTCTAGTCTAAGAGGGTCCAATTACATTATGCATGTGAGGAGCACACCTCCACAGGAATCCGGTGATGCAACATTTGATACATGTAAAACACAAAACACTAATATTAATAGTTCTTTATATTTATTTAGCACTTATCTCACTACTCAAAGCACTTCACACAGGAAGGCCCTACGATGCAAACCCATGTTTGCCTTACTGTGAGGAAACAGCACTACCACTGTGCAACTAAAACTAAAGTTGTAACAAAAGGGCAAAGGAAATATTTATTTTTTCATAGCTAATAGTATTAGCATTAGAAACACAAATGCTTTTGGTTGATATTGACTGAAGTTGACATGTTTCACGGGTTTTTGAGTACATCACATTATACAATCCATTTCATCATTGCATCTGAACTCAACTGTACATCAGAAGGGTTTATTCTTCTGTCACTTTATATGACCTTTTATAAAGTTAAAAGTTGTTATTTTCACTTCTTGTACCATATGTACCTTATTTACTCCAGAGGGAAAATAGTTTTGCCTTGGCTGTGTGACAGCCAATGAAAAATAGAAGAGGCACTCTTCTGGGAGTATAAACCAATAAGAAAAAGGCAGGGCCTTCCTGATACATAAACAGAAATGCCTTCCACTGCATTTGGATTCTAATGCTTTAGCCTGAATTCTTCTATTGTCACTATGTTATGACCCTCACAGAAAGTGAAGTCACTTCAGATTAATGCAATACAATCCACAGGGGATGCACAAACCAGTGTGTTTCTTTGTGCTGGTCCCAAGCCCAGATAAATGGGGAGGGTTACGTCAGGAAGGGCATCCGGTGTAAAATTTTGCCAAATCAATATTCAGACAACAATACAAATTTCCATACCGGAATGGTTGAGTCCCGGGTTAACAACGACTGCCATCAATACTGTTAGCCAACAGGGTGCTGGTGGAAATTGGGCTACTGTTGGCTGAAAAAGAAGAGGGGGGAGACGTGTCCGGAGGCAGGAGGAGAGGAGAGGAGGAAAGTAAAGAGAGTGGAACTGAGGGTAGGAACTTTGAATGTTGGCAGAATGACTGCTAAGGGGAGAGAGTTAGCAGATATGATGGAGAGAAGGAAGGCTGATATATTGTGCATGCAAGAGACTAAATGGAAGGGGAGTAAGGCCAGGTGGATTGGAGGTGGATTCAAATTGTTCTATCATGGTGTGGATGGGATGAGAAATGGGGTAGGAGTTATTCTGAAGGAACAGTATGTCAAGAGTGTTTTGAGGGTGAAAAGAGTGTCAGTCAGAATAATGATTATGAAGAAGGAAATTGGAGGTGTGATAATGAATGTTGTTAGTGCATATGCACCACAAGTTGGGTGTGCAAAGGGTTAGAGAGAAGATTTTTGCAGGGAGTTGGATGAAGTGATGAACAGTTTACTAAAGGGACAGAAAGTGGTGATTGGAGGGGGCTGGGCGGTCTCATGGTCTGGAACCCCTGCAGATTTTATTTTTTCTCCAGCCGTCTGGAGTTTTTTTTTTTTTTTCTGTCCTCCCTGGCCATCGGGCCTTACTTTTATTCTATGTTAATGAGTTTTGTCTTATTTTTCTTATTTATTTATTTTGTCTTTTTTCTCTTTCTTCATCATGTAAAGCACTTTGAGCTACATTCTTTGTATGAAAATGTGCTATATAAATAAATGTTGTTGTTGTTGGAGCAGATTTCACTGGGCATGTTGGTGAAAGAAACAGTGGAGACAAGGAGGTGATGGGTAGGTATGGTGTCAAGGAGAGGAATGAAGAAGGTCAGAGGATAGTGGATTTTGCCAAAAGGATGGACATGGCTGTAATGAATACATATTTTAAGAAGAGGGAGGAACATTGGGTTACGTACAAGAGTGGAGGAAGATGCACACAGGTACATTACATCCTTTGCAGAAGAGTTGATCTGAAGGAGACTGAAGACTGCAAAGTGGTGGCAGGGGAAACTGTAGTTAAGCAGCATAGGATGGTGGTCTGTAGGATGATGTTGGAGATCAAGAAGAGGAAGAGAGTGAAGGCAGTGCCAAGGATCAAATGATGAAAGTTGAAAAAGGAAGACTACAAGGTTGAGTTTAGGGAGGAGGTGAAACAGGCACTGAGTGACAGTGAAGAGTTACCAGACAGCTGGGAAACTACAGCAGATGTAATAAGGGTGACAGCAAGAAGGGTGCTTGGTGTGACATCTGTAAAGAGGAAGAAGGAAAAGGAAAACTGGGGGTGGAATGAGGAAATATGGGAGAGTATACAGAGGAAGAGGATGGCAAAGAAGAAGTGGGATAGGCAGACAGATGCAGAAAGTAGACAAGAGTACAAGGAGATAAGGTGCAAGGTGAAGAGAGAGGTGGCGAAGTCTAAAGAAAAGGTGTATGATGAGTTGTATGAGAGGTTGGACAATAAGGAGGGAGAAAAGGCCCTGTACCGATTGGCTAGACAGAAGGACCAAGCTGGGAAAGATGTACATCAAGTTAGGGTGATAAAGAATAAAGATGGAAATGTACTCACAAGCGAGGACAGTGTGTTAAGCAGGTGGTAAGAGTACTTTTACAGGCTGATGAATGAAGAGAATGAGAGAGAGAAGAGGTTGGATGATGTGGAGATAGTGAATCAGGAATTGCAACGGATTAGCAAGGAGGAAGTAAGGACAGCTTTGAAGAGGATGAAAAATGGAAAGGTCGTTGGTCCAGATGACATACCTATGGAAGCATGGAGGTGTTTAGGAGAGATGGCAGTGGAGTTTTTAACCAGATTGTTTAATGGAATCTTGGAAAGTGAGAGGATGCCTGATGAGTGGAGAAGAAGTGTACTGGTGCCGATATTTAAGAATAAGGGGGATGTGCAGGAATGCAGTAACTACAGGGGAATAAAATTGATGAATTTTGATGAATGAAGTTATGGGAAAGAGTAGTGGAAGCTAGGTTAAGAAGTGAGATGATGATTAGTGAGCAGCAGAATGGTTTAATGCCAAAAAAGAGCACCGCAGATGCAATGTTTGCTCTGAGGATGTTGATGGAGAAGAGAAGGCCAGAAGGAGTTGCATTGCGTCTTTGTGGACTTGGAGAAAGCATATGACAGGGTGCCTCGAGAGGAGCTGTGGTATTGTATGAGGAAGTCGGGAGTGGCAGAGAAGTACGTAAGAGTTGTACAGGATATGGTATGAGGGAAGTGTGACAGTGGTGAGGTCTGCAGTAGGAGTGACAGATACATTCAAGTTGGAGGTGGGATTACATCAGGGATCGGCTCTGATCTCTTTCTTATTTGCAATGCTGATGGATAGGCTGACAGATGAGATTAGACAGGAGTCCCCGTGGACAATGATATTTGCTGATGACATTGTGATCTCTAGCGATAGTAGTGAGCAGGTTGGGGAGACACTGGAGAGGTGGAGATATGCTCTAGAGAGGAGAGGAATGAAGGTCAGTAGGAACAAGACAGAATACATGTGTGTAAATGAGAGGGAGGTCAGTGAAATGGTGAGGATGCAGGGAGTAGAGTTGGCAAAGGTGGATGAGTTTAAATACTTGGGATCAACAGTACAGAGTAATGGGGATTGTGGAAGAGAGGTGAAAAAGAGAGTGCATGCAGGGTAGAATGGGTGGAGAAGAGTGTCAGGAGTAATTTGTGACAGACAGGTATCAGCAAGAGTCAAACAGAAGGTCTATAGACAGTGAGACCATCTATGTTATATGGGTTGGAGACGGAGGCACTGACCAGAAAGCAGGAGACACAGCTGGAGGTGACAGAGTTAAAGATGCTAAAATTTGCATTGGGTGTGACGAGGATGGATAGGATTAGAAATGAGTACATTAGAGGGTCAGCTCAAGTTTGACAGTTGGGAGACAAAGTCAGAGAGGCGAGATTGCATTGGTTTGGACATGTGCAGAGGAGAGATGCTGGGTATATTGGGAGAAGGATGCTAAGGATAGAGCTGCCAGGGAAGAGGAAAACAGGAAGGCCTAAGCGAAGGTTTATGGATGTGGTGAGAGAGGACATGTAGGTGATGGGTGTAACAGAACAAGATGCAGAGAACAGAAAGATATGGAAGAAGATGATCCACTGTGGCAACCCCTAACGGGAGCAGCCGAAAGAAGAAGAAGAATTGGCTTTATCAATATATATTTCTACCTATTAACAAAGCCAGGACAGGACTACGGGGCCTCTCCTTCTATTGACTCCACCAGTTAGGGTGCCAGTCCATCACAAGGTACACGCAGGCAGACATTCATGCTGATATAGGGCCTGTTACTACTGTCTACCAACGGAAACTGCAACTTTTTTGGAAGTAGGTGGAAATGTTTATTACAATAGAAATATTTTCAAAATGGGTTAATGAGCAAAATCCACATATACAGAGAGCAGGCCAAAATATAAGCATATATACAAACATGCGTGCCGGAGAGTCAACTACCGAGCTCATCCAAAGTAAGCAGTACCACAACGGAACTCAAGGGGATGCAGTCGCTAACAGTGTCATCTCATTTTCTGTACACAGCTCCAGGAAGACGCCCAATGAGAGCAACTGACTCCACCCCTTACTATCTGAGGACTGTAAATTTGAGTCACTCCTGGATGGGGTCATCTCATTTAGTTGTAGTTTTACTGCAGGGTGGAGGTCTACCCCAGATTGACTGCTCAGACAAGCATCTTTTGTTTCAAAACCATTGTTAAAAGTGGTGACCCAGCTGTCAATACCGACATTTTTTTTTGTAATACCATATGTGTGTGTGTATATATATATGTGATACAGTACCTGCGAAACAATACAAAGAGTACACAACAGGTGCTTCGCCCTAATTGGGACACATCACGTGTACACACAATTGCTTCCCCATACCGGGATTGAACCTCAGACGTCAGCTTCTGAGGCAAAGACTCTGACGTTGTGCCACAGCAGCTGGTTTGCAGGGTGAGGATTGGAGTATTATATGCATATGTCTGAATTACAATCTGATTACTTGGATGGTTACCTACCAGGTAATGCTTGTGGATAGTTGGCCAGTCGGCAAATATCCACCACGTCTCCTCACTTGAGAGAAGCAGATCATAGATATGGTACATGCATCTTATTCTCAAAGTTATCCTCAGGCAAAACAACACAGAAACACAGGAAACCACTAGAAAGTAGAATTAAAAATCTAAAAAAAATCTAAAAGCTGTTCTACTTCCATTACAGGACAGAACCATGAATGCACAGTATAGCACAAGCCCGGGAAAAACACTAGACGTCAATAAAAGATAACATATCCCCACAAGGCAAGAAATTATGAAAAGGGGGTTGTGATGAATGTCTAAATGTGACAGTCCCAGGGACAGAACTTTGGCTACAAAAAATCTTCAGGTAATATACTGTCATTTAGAAAATTCTTATGAAAAGTTTAAGGATGAGTTTTAACTGTTTCACCTACCCAAAGACTCTGTTAACTAACCACAGACAATTCCCTTGTAACCTGTACTACAGTAAAATATTTTGTGGCATGTCCTGTGCCAAAAATATTACTAAAAGATTTATTTTCTTGGTTTCCCAAGAAGAAGAAAAAATATATAAGGCACTTGATTAAAAAAAAATCCCTGTATAAATATGGAAAAGCAAACAAATGACAAAACCCTTAAAGTTGAATTTTGTATACTTAAATTAAAGTAACAATCAAGATGACTAGTGCTGAATAAATGAAGGTGATTAAAATGATTAGAACTAAGTAAGCTGTGGACCACCTGAGTGGCTTAATGTACACTACTTACCACTGGACTTCGTTTTACTTGATTTACTTCACCATTAACACAAAATGTATGGGCAATAAATTCATTTTTATGTAAAGAACTTAACAACTACATTTATTGATACAGGACATTTTCATACACAGAAATAGCTCAAAGTCATAATAATAGCTAAGAGAAAGAAATTAAATATACTCTCCACTTTAATTATGAATAGTCTTTAAATGTGGATTTGTAATTTCAACATTGGTACATACAAAAAAAACCTATCACATTATTAATGACTGAAATAATTACCATGTTTTTCACAAAGAGTCAGTAAGCTGTTAGAATAAATACATCTACTTTTCATTCAGCAGTAAAACATTTCAATTAGTACAGCATAGCTTAAGTTAAAGAAAAACAATTATAAATGATATTAAATACAGTATTTATAAACACAAATATATATATACCCAAACTCTAAATTGTTTTATAAAATAAATCCTAAAATATCTAATATTTCTTCAAGGTTTTATAAATATTTTATAAAATATACTGATATTTTTTGAATCTGTCACATTGTCATTTAAAAATGTACAAAGCACCTAAGCCCGTGCAACTCAATTTGCATAATTATTATTATACTAAAAGCTGTCATATCATAATTCCATAGAAATTAACTGAGCCAGAAACTAACTGCATTTTAAGACTGGTCAGCATTTTTATTACTGTAATGAAATCAAAGGGCATTAAACTAAAATAGTTAAATTCGTCTTCTGGAAAATCCAATCCTACAGTTGGTTACTAAAATGACATTTCTTGTGGAAATCTAATAGAATCCTTTAATAAGATCCTAATTCTGATATTGATAAAAACATTACAAAGTACAAGAATTTTTGTAGTAGAGTTTCACAATTTTACATATTTATTGTAGAAATTGCTCATAAGGTATGTGAAAATGAAACAACATTAATGAAAGTAATAACCTACCTAAAGCTTAATTTGGTGTCTGACATTTTCAAGCATGATTTGTTTCTCTATTGTAACAAACTTTTAATTAACACTTTCGCTTTCCATCTAAAATGTTTTCTTTATTTCACCTTTGTATTAAATCATGAAAATAATATTACAGTGATCCCTCCTCGATCGTGGGGGTTGCGTTCCAGAACCCCCTGCGAAAGGTGAAAATCTGTGAAGTAAAAACCATACGTTTATATTGTTATTTTTATATTGTCATGCTTGGGTCACAGATTTGTACAGAAACACAGGAGGTTGTGGAGACAGGGACTTTAAAACACTGCAAACAAACATTTGTCTCTTTTTCAAAAGTTTAAACTATGCTCCATGCCAAGACAGAGATGACAGTTCCGTCTCACAATTAAAAAGATGTAAACATATCTTCCTCTTCAAAGGAAGAGCAGAGAATGTCAGAGAGAGAGAGAGAGAGACAGAGAGAGAAAAGCAAACAATCAAAAATCAATAGGTGCTGTTTGGGCTTTTAAGTATGCGAAGCACCATGCGACAAAGCAGCCGCAAGGGAGGGAGCAATGTGAAGGTAGTCTTTCAGCATTTTTTAGAGGAGCGTCTGTATCCTCTAGGCTAGTGTACGAACAGCTCCTCTGCTCAGACCCCCTTCGTCAGGAGCAGAGAATGTCAGAGAGAGAGACAGAGAAAAGCAAACAATCAAAAATCAATAGCTGCTGTTTGGACTTTTAAGTATGCGAAGCACCGTGCAGGAAGCATATCGTATATCATTGAGGAGTTTTATTTAATACATAATACGTGCTCTGATTGGGTAGCTTCTCAGCCATCCGCCAATAGCATTCCTTGTATGAAATCAACTGGGAAAACCAACTGAGGAAGCATGTACCATAAATTAAAAGACCCATTGTCCACAGAAATCCGCAAACCAGCAAAAAATCTGTGATATATATTTAGATATGCTTACATATAAAATCTGCGATGAAGTGAAGCTGTGAATGTCGAAGAGCAATATAGCGAGAGATCACTGTATAATGACATCATTAAAATGAGTTCAGTGCTCAAATAGATCCAAATATTTTTGGTGAGTTAGTTTTTTAAGGAAAACATTAATGTTGTATAGCTTATATGAAACTAAAAGAGATAAAATTGGTTAATTCTAAATTACACACAGTTTATTTCCTTTTCTTTTTATTTTTCATGACTGATTTAAACTTAACCTTTTTTGCTTCCAGGTGGTTCTTGGGTAGTTGGTACTTTTGCATGTTTTTGTGTTAAATATATGCCCAGTTTTGGAGTTGTTGTATTGAAATAGTTCTTGCCTTCATCAAATTGTAGATATTCATTTTTATCCCTTTTCATTTTTTACAGCTGTAACTACTGTATGTTGCTTATTTAACTTACTATTTCATTTTACAGTATGCAAAGGATACTGTAATGTTTGTATTTTTTTCAAAGAAAACAAGTCAGCTTCATTTCTCAAGGCACATCTGAACAGAATCCTTATCTTTGTTTTTGCCTCTCATAAAAATAAATATTCTGTTATGCAACCTTGAAATGGATTAAATGCGTTTGACAATAGATGGAAAAACTATAAGAAATACCACCGTCAGTAATGAGCTGAGACTGTAACCCTAATCCTTTCTTAAACTCGCCTACAGCTCCTGTATCTGTGTTTGATGCTATGCAATGCTTATTTTGCTGTATTCATGTTATGTAGAGACAAACAACATAAATTGGGGAGCTCCAATAGTACTATTGTGCGAGAATTGTGCTTGTACCTAGAGTGTGTCTTGTTAGTAGCTGATGTTTTATGGGATTTACTCTAATGTTTTTGATCCTTAGCTTATTATTTGGAGAAATTAGTTTACTATATAGTCTTTTGGTTGTTTTATTTTTACCTTATGACCACCAGAATGTACTTTGACTACACTTTTTTGTATCTGCTCTTTTTTTTATTTGACCATGACCATCAATATCACAAGATAATAAAATTATTATTATTTATCATTAATGGTTTAATGGCTATTTTCTGGGCTAACCATTTGTCCCAGATCTTTTTCCCTTTCTGGGTATTCTACAGAGTAGGACCCATTATTTTTATATCATATAACACTCCCCTAACCACATCTGGGCCTCCTCCTCTCCATCTCCATTTTGGTGTACATCTAGACCCAATCATCCTCTGCCTTTTACTCCACGTGCTCAAGTGACTTTAGCCTGCTTCTTCTCAACAAAATACCGATTGCCTCCACACCTAGTCTTTTTCTTAAACACTTCACATGTCTACCTGATTGTTCTCTTCTCCATTCATTACAGCTTTGTTTTGCGTTTCGCTCTCATTGGCCACTTTTCACTCCCATAGAGCATGCGGCTCTTTTCTTGAGTCTTTTAGGAGTCAAAATGGAGCAGCACTCTGAGTTTCCTCTATGCAACTTAGCTATCACTACGATGTCTGCACATCAATATGCATTGAAAATGTCACCTACTGCAAGTAGCAGAAATTTCCAACTTAACACTGCTGATATCTGGATTTATTTTGCAGTCCTTTTTCCCTTATTCCACAACAGTAGCACTTGCCAGCTGCAGAGAGCCCTTCACACCACTAAATCACTAAATAAAGGCCATTCATTGGATTTCCTTTTTCCCAACACCTTTCAAGCACATGCTATAAGGCCATACATCCTCCTGCTCCATGTCTCCTGCTGCTTCCCCTCCAGCTATGACCTTGATCATTCCTGTGGTTACCTTGAGGGCCTTTTGCTTACAAACTAGCTTTACACAAAATAAAGAAATGTTAAACATAATACAAAGTGTTAAATTTGCAAGTGCATCTTGGATGATATATGCCTAAAACCAACAGAGGAGATACCTTCATGTATGCAGTGCAATGCAAGACATCATAATCCTTAAGCATGGTAGACCAATTCCTAAATTAGTCCTCAAAAATTAAACAAACTTCATAAAAGGTTAGAACTTATTTTATGGCAACTGAAAATAGTTCAGTCTAATTAGGAAAGCACCACCTCTTGGTTTCGCTAAAAATAAATAAGTTTTGCATTGCCTCTGTTAATCTTGTAATAAAAAGGCAGGGTAATGTGAATGTGTTAAGAACATTTTTTGTTGACTTGACCCTAAAGACATAAAACCTGCCCAGAATCATCCAGTGTGGTTTGCACAAGCTGACCAAAACTGCTTAAATACTATAAGAAAATTTCATAAAGGTTTTTTCTATGAATTACGTGTATAATGCATTCTATTAGAAATTATTACAGGGCAAGTTATTATGGCATTTTTATATTTGAGCACAGAATTGTTCCTATGGAGGCCTAATTGTGTGCTCAATATCAAAAATTCAGTTTAGCTTGGATATTGCATGACATGTTTAGTTATATTAGGGACACAAAACTTTTCACCCTTGATGGGCCATATAACGCTGAACACGAATCAAACAACTGAACAGCAAATTGACTTCTGCGCAAATGCTGGCTCTGCACCTTACCAGCAGACACTGACAGGGCACTAGGTGCTAACATGTAGCATTTCAACTAGAGAGAGGGAGGTTAGGAGCACACGCTGATACAGTGCATTGCCCTACCCACCACATGACTAACCAACTCAGGATCCCAGGTTAGGATCTGAGTGCAGGCTGCAATGGGTGACACCTCATCACCACACTAGTGGAACAGTGTGAAGTTTTTTATGGTGGCTGGAGTGCCAATTTTGCCACCAACCCCCAGGTTTTTACCTGCAGGTTAGAGGGCCAACATGCAGGGGTGGATGCAGATTAAAGTCATTCCCAGAACAGAGCAATCACATGGGTAGTTTAAGGTTATTATGAGGGATGAATCATTTAGGTTGAAGTTTTCTCCCACTTGTTAATTACATAAACCTTGCATTGTATTTAAGTGGTTAGCTCTTCTGTCCCACTGACAGCATCCTGTGTTCAAATCCCCTGCTTAGTCACTGCCTGTGTGAAGTTTGTATGTTCTCTTCGATTGGGAAAAAACTAATGGACAGGACTGTGGTATGGACCAGAGGGCACACATTCCACAACAACACCCCAACCCCTCCCCAGCCCACACACACCAGCTGTATTTATATCTGACATTTTAGCAATATAGGTGACAGAAGCCCCATTGATCCTAGCCACTGAGAGTTCCAGAAGAGTCAAATTGCAAAAGGAACATTTCCAGGCAGAGAGTGAAATAGCAGCTGCAGATTTTCAGCATGAGACCAAAGCAAGATATTGTCCTTAATCCCTACTGAATAACAAAAAGAAGCAAACAGAGGTCTAGTAGTAAAAAAAATGGGAGTTGGTCTCGTCCGATGTGAGAGATGGACATCTGAAGTGGAGCTCCGCTAGCAACCGTGTTATTTTTCATATTATTTGCTTATTATCCTGAGATATCCTGTATTTCAGGATAATAAGCAAATAATATGAAAAAAAAATAACACCGCTGCTAGCGCAGCTCCATTTCAGATGTCCATCTCTCGCATCGGACGAGACCAACTCCCATTTTTTTTTTCTAGCATTTTTATCATTTTTTATTATTATTTTTATTATCCTGAGATATCCTGTATACCCCTCCTTGAACCATCACCTTATCGTGGTGGAGGGGTTTGCGTGTCCCAATGATCCTAGGAGCTATGTTGTCTGGGGCTTTATGCCCTGGTAGGGCCACCCAAGGCAAACTGGTCCTAGGTGAGGGATGAGACAAAGAGCGGTTCAACAAACCTCCGATGAAGAATAAAAACCTTGGACGACGTTTTCCCTTGCCCGGACACGGGTCACCGGGGCCCCCCCTCTGGAGCCAGGCCTGGAGGTGGGGCTCGATGGCGAGCGCCTGGTGGCCTAACCTGTACCAATGGGGCTCGGCCGGGCACAGCCCGAAGAGGTAACATGGGTCCTCCTCCCCATGGGCTCACCACCTATGGGAGGGGCCAAGGAGGTTGGGTGCAGTGTGAGTTGGGTGGTGGCCGAAGGCGGGGACCTTGGCAGTCTGATCCTCGGCTACAGAAAATGGCTCTTGGGACATGGAATGTCACCTCTCTGAAGGGGAAGGAGCCTGAGCTAGTGCGCGAGGTCGAGAGGTTCCGGCTAGATATAGTCGGACTCACCTTGACGCACAGCTTGGACTCTGGAACCAATCTCCTTGAGAGGGGCTGGACTCTCTACCACTCTGGAGTTGCCCCCGGTGAGAGGCGCTGAGCAGGTGTGGGCATACTTATTGCCCCCCGACTCGGAGCCTGTGCATTGGGGTTTACCCTGGTGGACGAGAGGGTGGCCTCCCTCCGCCTTCGGGTGGGGGAAAGGGTCCTGACTGTTGTTTGTGCGTATGCGCCAAACAGCAATTTGGAGTATCCACCCTTTTTGGAGTCTCTGAAGGGGGTGCTAGAGGGCATACCTTCTGGGGATTCCCTCGTTTTGCTGGGAGACTTCAATGCTCACGTGGGCAATGACAGTGAGACCTGGAAGGGCGTGATTGGGAGGAATGGCCCTGCCGATCTGAACCCGAGTGGTGTTTTGTTATTGGACATCTGTGCTGTTCAAGCATAAGGGTGTTCATACAGTATGTGCACTTGGCATCAGGACACCCTAGGCCTCAGGTCGATGATCGACTTTGTGGTCGTGTTGCCAGACATGCAGGCCAAGCGGAATTCGGCTTCAGTTGTTGCTGAGGCAAAAACTCGGGCGTGGGAGGAGTTTGGAGAGGCCATGGAGAATGACTTTCGGACGGCTTCGAGGAGATTCTGGTCCACCGTCCGGCGTCTCAGGAGGGGGAAGTAGTGCAGTGTCAACACCGTATATGGTGGGGATGGTGCGCTGCTGACCTCACTTCGGGGCGTTAGGGTCGGTGGGGAGTACTTGAAACCTCCTCAATCCCACTAACATGCCTTCCAATGAGGAAGCAGAGCCTGGGGACTCTGAGGTGGGCTCTCCCATCTCTGGGACTGAAGTCACCAAGGTGGTCAAAAAACTCTTTGGTGGCAGGGCCCCGGGGTTGAATGAGATACGCCCGGAGTTCCTTAAGGCTCTGGATGTTGTAGGACTGTCTTGGTTGACACGTCTCTGCAACATTGCATGGACATCAGGAACAGTGCCTCTGGATTGGCAGACTGGGGTGGTGGTCCCCCTCTTTAAAAAGGGGGACCGGAGGGTGTGTTCCAACTACAGAGGGATCACACTCCTCAGCCTCCCTGGAAAAGTCTATTCGGGGGTTCTGGAGAGGAGGGTCCGTCGGATAGTCGAACCTCGGATTCAGGAGGAACAGTGTAGTTTTCGTCCTGGTCGCGGAACTGTGGACCAGCTCTTCACCCTTAGCAGAGTCCTGGAGAGTGCATGGGAGTTTGCCCAACCAGTCTACATGTGTTTTGTGGACTTGGAAAAGGTGTTCGACCGTGTCCCTTGGGGAATCCTGTGGGGGGGTGCTCTGGGAGTATGGGGTACCGGACCCCCTGATAAGGGCTGTTCGGTCCCTGTACAACCGGTGTCAGAGCCTGGTCCGCATTGCCGGCAGTAAGTCGAGCCCGTTTCCAGTGAGAGTTGGACTCCGCCAGGGCTGCCCTTTGTCACCGATTCTGTTCATAACTTTTATGGACAGAATTTCTAGGCACAGCCAGGGTGTTGAAGGGGTCCGGTTTGGTGGACTCAGGGTTGGGTCACTGCTTTTTGCAGATGATGTTGTCCTGTTTGCTTCCTCAGGCCGAGATCTTCAGCTCTCTCTGGATCGGTTCGCAGCTGAGTGTGAAGCGGCTGAGATGAGAATCAGCACCTCCAAATCCGAGACCATGGTCCTCAGCCGGAAAAGGGTGGAGTGCCGTCTCAGGATTGGGGGAGAGATCCTGCCCCAATTGGAGGAGTTCAAGTATCTCGGGGTCTTGTTCACGAGTGAGGGAAGAATGGAGCGCGAGATCGACAGGCGGATCGGTGCGGCATCCACAGTGATGCGGGCTCTGCATCGGTCTGTCGTGGTGAAAAAGGAGCTGAGCCATAAGGCAAAGCTCTCAATTTACCAGTCGATCTACGGTCCTACCCTCACCTATGGTCATGAGCTATGGGTAATGACCGAAAGAACGAGATCGTGAATACAAGCAGCTGAAATAAGTTTCCTCCGCAGGGTGTCTGGGCTTTCCCTTAAAGATAGGGTGAGAAGCTCAGTCATCCGGGAAGGGCTCAGAGTAGAGCCGCTGCTCCTCCGCATCGAGAGGAGTCAGATGAGGTGGCTCGGGCATCTGATCAGGATGCCTCCTGGACGCCTCCCTGGTGATGTGTTTCGGGCACGTCCAACTGGGAGGAGGCCCCGGGGAAGACCCAGGACACGCTGGAGGGACTATGTCTCACGGCTGGCCTGGGAACGCCTTTGGGATTCTCCCGGAAGAGCTGGAAGAAGTGGCCGGAGAGAGGGAAGTCTGGGCCTCTCTGCTTAAGCTGCTGCCCCCGCGACCCGACCTCGGATAAGCGGAAGAGGATGGATGGATATCCTTTATTTATTCAACCCGAGAGGGACTGTTACAGTATATGTAAGCACATATAAACATGGCCAACAAGAAGGGGGGTCTGAAAGAATCGAAAACTAAAGCTACACCCAAGCTATGATCAGCAAGCCCTAGCTATGGCATTTCAGAGACAGACCTGGATCAGATGGGCGAAAGTACAGACTCCTCGGGACCACGGTCCGCTACATCATCGCCGGCTGAGAGCGAAAAGGGGAGCAAAGGTGCGATTGTGAGTGCAGATCTTGTGATAGCTCGCCGATCGGAGAAGATCACCTGAAACTGCAAAGGGCCTTGAAGTCCACGGCTTCAATTACGCAATTACGTGAGCTGGGAGCAGCGGGGACACCAGCTTCAGCAGAGTCTGATGCTTCATCTACGGTACAAGAAAGCACAATTGAAATGTCTAAACTGGAGGTGATGCTCGCTGAGCTCATGCAAGATATAAAGAAAAGCGAGAAGGCTAATGAGAAAGCAAGGGCAAAGGCAAGTGAAAGAAATGAGACAGGAGGTGAGACAGGAGTTGAAACAGGCAAATGAATGGCTGCGACAGGAATTCCAACAGGCAAATAAAAGGCTGTGTCAAGAGGTGCAATTTGAGCTTCGACAGGTGCTGGATAAAATTGAAGAGCGCATTCAGGAAAACTCGATTAAACTGAGCACGCTTACTGATCAATTGGAGGATCTCAAGGAGACATTCACGAATCGGATTGAAATGGCCGAAAATTTAGCTGCCAGTGCCGAGGAAAAAGCAGTAAATGTCAGCTCCAAATGCAAAAAACTCGGAGAAAAACTCGGAGACAGACTGGCTGCTTTGGAAGATGGGAGTAGAAGGTATAATGTCAGAATTGAAGGTCTGCCTGAGAATCGAGAAAGTTCAAACCCTGTGAAATTCGCAGCCAAACATTTTTCTAAAATAATCAGGGACGGCTTTAAAGCAGAATCTGAGATAGCAGCGCTTACAGCGTCTGGATCAAACACCGTTAGACCCGACCAAGATCTTTTATAGTTCATTTTGAACGATTATCATTTAAGCTAGAGGTGATGGCACTCCTCAGAAACAAGGAAGATATTATATATGAAAATAACCACATTCGTATCTTCCATGACTTCTCTCCAGCAACAGCTACTAAACGCGCAGCCTTCTACAACATTAAACAGCGTTACGGCAAGCCAGCGTCAAATACAGCCTCTTGTATCCGGCAAAACTGAAAGTGGAATGGCAGGGTCAATTCTATGTCTTCGCTAGCAAGGAAGAAGCAGAAAAGGAATTAAGAAAGCTGATCCGGGACTATTCTGATACATAATAGTGAGTCATGGCGTTAATGATAAAGCAAGGATTAATAATCTACTGTCTGATCTATTCGTTTTAAAATACGGGTTTTATCAGCATATATTCTCATATATTCTCATTATTACTTAGTATTACTAGGGCGCTATCTGTTTATGTTTTATTGTGCTTAATTATTCTTTTTTTTTTTTTTTTTTTTTCTTTTCTAATTATTTCATCTCTACCCTAAACGAGACTGTTCAATATCATACCCTTGGTTTATTGTTATTGCTATTACTGCATTAAGACTTGTTATGCTTATTCTGGACACATTTTAACACCATCCCGGGTTTATTATCTGGGTGTATCATCTTAATGCACTAAAATTGCTGAAGACTATATATATATTTTAAGTGCAAAACTCTTTTTTTTTTTTTAAAGACTATATTGGTAACAGATATCTCTATCTATTAACCCTAAAGCCGCTGCATTGGGGCTTGTTTTGCTTTGGACGTGCTCTGTCTCTGGGTATGTCAGAGGACTGGGACTGTGTGAAGTGGGTTTTAGCCTCACTTGGGGAGGCAAAAAGGGAGGGTGGGGGTTAAGGGGGGGAGAGAAAGAGAGCAGGCTGATCTATACCTAATCTATCCTCTCAATCTTTATAATTATAACTACCAACGTAATAATAAGCTGCATGGCAACAACTCTAGGGGAAATAGGAAATTAAGACCTAAGCTGTCTCACTTCCAGTTAAGACTATAAAATGACATCAAAAACTCAGAATCAGTGTCTCCATGATGGGACAGTTAACTTCGTAAGCTGGAATGTTAAAGGCCTGAATCACGAATTAAAGAGAAAGAAAGTACTCTCTCACCTAACAGGTCTAAATGCTAAAATAGTATTTTTACAGGAAACCCACTTACTAAGCAAGGATCAGTTCCGGCTGCAAAAGACTGGACTGGCCAAATGTTCCATTCTAGTTTTACAAAAAACTAGAGGTGTGGGAATTCTCATACATAGAACAGTACCATTTGTAGCATCAGATGTAGTATTGGATCCTGAAGGGAGATATGTAATGGTCATGGGAGACTTATCTAACTGTAAAATGATTTTGATAAATGTTTATGCACCTAATGTTGATGATAAGGAATTTATACAAAATTTATTTACATCCATTTCCAATCTGAACACTCATAAAGTTATAATGGCTGGGGACTTTAATTGTGTTCTAAATCCACTTTTAGATAGGACTTCCTCCACAGGGGAACGCATCTAACACCGCAAAGATAATTACAAAGTTTATAACTGATCACAACTTATCAGACCCCTGGAGGTTTTTAAACCCAAATTCAAGAACATATTCTTTCTACTCACCAGTACATCATTGCTACTCAAGGATTGATTACTTCTTTATAGACAATAACTTCTTGCCTAAGATTAAATCTTGCAAATACGATGCTATTGTTATTTCTGACCATGCGCCTATGATCTTGGAACTAAAATTACTAAGCCCCATACACTCACCCCAGATGGCGCCTCAACCCGCTTCTATTAGCTGACGGAATTTATATCCAAACAAATCAAATTCTTTCTAGAGACAAATACATCCCCCGAGATCTCTGCAGGAATACTCTGGGAAACTCTTAAGGCCTTCTTAAGAGGACAGATTATCTCATATCTTTCCCACAGAAATAAATCCGAAGCCAAGAAAGTAGCAGAGATAAAAAGCGAAATTACTAAAATAGATGAAGAACATGCCAGACTACCAAGCGAGACTCTACATAGGAGGAGGCAGGCTCTACATTCAGAATTAGTAGTAAAAAAAATGTGAGGAAGAAGACGAATGCTGGGAAAGAAAATGGATGGAGGAAAATTAGAACATTGTAGATGTCTATTCTGGGTACTCCCTGTTCCCCGATTTCCTCCCACAATATGGAGATGTGCAAGTTAGGTGAATTGGCATTGCTAAATTGCCCCTTATGTGTGCATGAGTGTGTGTGCATGTGTTTGTCCACCTTGTAATCAATAGGTGCCCTACTCAGGTGTTGTTCCTGCCTCACGCCCAGTGATTGCTGGGATAGGCTCCAGTTGCCCCACGACCCTAAACTGGATAAGTGGGTTAGGAAAACAATTGGGTAGAATGATGGATGTTCTATGCTCTGGAATGGACGTGGTGTTTTCTTAGGAGCTGGGTCCTGTCTTGTCTTGCTATTGCGATAGGCTCCAGCCCTTGAGACCATGGATTAAGCAGACTTGAAATTGTCATACTATATTTTCTGCTAAAAATAAATCAACAAAAAAAAAATCAGTCAACCATTTTTATGTAATACTGTTAAGTAAATCAGAATTTCAATTTTACTTAAATCGATTATTTGATTAAATTCTTATTTAATGCAACATTTAGTTAATCTGCACTGTGAAAATCAAGAATTTGTGTAGAAAAGGAAAAACAAATTAAGGTTCTTACTATAAGACGAGCCGAAATTAAAAGTGCAGCGTTAGTAATCCAACAAGGTTCAAGCTAATACTGATGTAGCTTTTATAATTCAGAATTACAAATACTCACTGCGGAAATATGAATAATCATCACCTGTGTACCACCTGCTTTAACTTTTACACATACAAAGTTTTTACAAAGTGCATGCAATGAAGAAGCAAATGTTCACTGTATGGTCCACTAAAGTCATTGGCAAGATCAGTAATCTCTGCCCTTTGTGACCCCTATGACTCCAACTTCTGCAGAAATGTGTCACACCTCTTCTGTGCTCTGATCTCTCTTCCTATCACTGAACATCGTTAATCTACCAAAGCCACAACTGCACATACTCCACCTTTCATCCTTGAACGCAAGAATCTCGCTCACCAAACAAAACACCCACATTTGCAAGGGACACTGAATAAACTGAGATATTAAAAATATGAGTAGCACTTAGCTTAAAAGATACTCTTTCACATTATGTGTTTTGATCAAACTTTGTTTGCTCTGAAAAAATATTGTTTGAATGCTAAATAATCACAGGGAAATTTTGCTAACTTAGCACAGGTAGTGGCTAAATGTTCAGACCCATTCAATTCATGCAAAATATTTCACAGCGGGATAGATACTTTAGAAGTTTCATATTAATCATAATTGTTTATTTGTTTACTCTTTACTCCAAATTTTAGAATTCTATAAATTCTATGGAAAATGTGAGACAGTAACACACCCTATGTGGGACACCAGTCCATTGTACAGTACACAACATTTATCACCCCATTTAATCAGATCATCACAATGATCTTGTGCCTATTTTAGCAATATTGGGAGCTTGGTAGGAACCAGCACAGTATGGGACACCAGTACATTAATGAGCATTGTAACACACACTCCCTAAAGATAGTTTGGAGTCATCACTTAATGTATCATGTGCACTTTTGACATATGGAAAATTAAAGAAAACTAGTTTTCATGATTGGCATGCCAGTACTGTGTGTTTTTTTGACTACAAGAATAAACTAGAGTATCCAAATACCACAGATACTGAACTAAAAACAAAAAAAAAGAATATGTTTCTGTTTTCACAAACCAGCCTGTTTTAAAGTCAGTAATTAATGTGTTGTGTGTGGCTGTTCATGTGTTCTATACTGGATGGTAGCACTGTTAATACTGCTGCAGAGTCTTGGGTTTAAATTCTGTCTATGCATAATTTGCACCATCTCTCCGTTTCTGTGTGAATTTTCTCAGAGTAACCCATTTGCCTGCTACACTGCAGAGACTTGTGTGTTAGGTTAATTGGCCCAGTGTGACTGTATGAACCCTGTGATGAAATGGTGTCCTTTGACTCACGTCTAGGTTTGGTTCCTTTCTTGTAGCTTAAAATACATTAGAAGTGTTCAATAATGAATGGCTTGATAAGAGGTATACTGTATAACACTGCCATAATATAACTTAAATGCCTTTGGTTCCTTTTACTGTATATTTCTTCTCATTCCTAAATAAGAACATTAATGTCCGAAAATCCTTACTACAGTTCACTTCTGTAATCAGCCTTTGTCATTTAATATAGTTTACTACCAAATACTGGCTTACCTCAATGCCCCGTGGTTTAGTCACTTTCTTTAACTTCATTGATGCATCCACTGTGGAAGGAAATAAGAAAAGGTATATGTTTAAGCATTCACATCTCTCAAGCCAGAATAAATTACAAACAGTGTCAGGGATAAGACAAGCAAAATCAGATTGTAAGAAGAAAAAATGTGAGGCCTAATACAGTAAATGTGAACACAGCATGTGTTTAGGTAATGGAGTGTGGCTGAGGAATATTCATTATCTTAAACTGCACCGCTGGACAGTATTACAATTGAAATTGTTTTCCCTTTTGTTTTAAAAGATGGGATTTTTAAAATAGGGCATGATACTAATCTGAAGCAGATCAGACATTTCAAAAGTTGCATAGCATATAGGGAATTAATAATGTATTACTCATCGTCATTTTTTCCATGAAGGCTGCATATTGTAACTGTGTAGTGTAAAAGAAAGCCCTATTTTAGCAGCAAAGCTGGCTTCAAATCATAAAATGCCATGACTACAGAAACCTCAGGTGGCCTCACCATATTGACTTTCTGTCCATTTCAGAGCCATTTTCAGAGACTAACCTTCTCATTTCCAAAGCCCTGAAATCGAAAACCCCAGAATACCTGACTAAATTGCCTGCTCCATCCAAACCCATGAGATTAATGAGGTCTTCTCAAGGCAGTCTTCTCAGTGTTCTGCTGCAGCATTGACCTCCTCAGATACTTCTCACAGTTTCTCTCTCTGAAGCTCCTCCTTTCTTCACTAATATTCAAATCTTAACCGAAAAGCCATCTTTTGTGTAGCTGTCTCTTAATTAAACAGCATGTGAAAACTGTGCCTCTAATTTTGCCATTTTACTTGATACACTGCCCTATTGATTGTGATGTAATTCTTGTAATTTGAAACAGACAGATTTACATATAGGTACACTCTGGTGCAGTTTCGTCCCATCCAGTGCTGCTCTTTGTGGATGAACATATGACTACAAAAGTGAAATGAGCAAACTTCATTTAGAGCCCCTTCAAAGTACTGTGGATGCTCGACACACAAAGTAATTTAAAATGGATTTCTAGAATAAAATTCACAACTAAAGGATTATTTCTTACCTCTCTGGAACCTATCAGAGCTTATATAGAAGACTCGGGCCTTCTCTTAACTTCTCACCTGATTCATGCAGTAACAAAATTTTATTGCCATCTAAATGTCTAAGAGTCTACTGCATGTGAACCTGCAAAATGAATTAACGCAAACATCAACACAGAGGGTTGCCATATACGATTCTCTGCATGCCCTCAAAACACCTGGGAGACTTTTATTGGTTATGGCAGTAATGTGACACATCTTATGAAATATTACAAGTACTTATATACATAAGAAAGTAAAAATTGATGTGGAAGTGATTACTGTAAATGCATTTTGCACAACAGGCTCATGCCCTGTCATATTCTCTGTTCCCGTGACATAAGTATGCGTCATAAATGTTAAATGAAAATAAAGGAGGAATTCACAACATAATGTTTTGCAATTTTTGAAATTCAGCAATATAAAACATCTACTGTATTTTAGAGAGTAAAATGCAGTCAACCTTTCTAGTCCTTTTTCAACAGTTTAAAGTGAACACGCTCAATATTACGAAATAGCTGTTAGTAATAATTGGTTTTCTAGGACACCGTTAAAATAAAATATGAATAGCTTTTACTTAACTTCTGCACACATAGGGTTGGCAGGGTGGTGCTGTGAATGGCAATACACAGTAGTTGAACCAGGCTTGTTTATTGTCACACCTCTATTCAGCCATGTCCTCAGCCAATAATAGTTGAGAATAAATTAAAAAAAAAAAAAAAAGTTGCTCGGTTCTCAAAGGGTGCCTGCAAGGTGACACTTCTGGTCATGGGTGACTTTAATGCAGCCACTAGCACTGACAGGGCTAGCTATGAGGATTGTCTTGGTTCCCACGGGTCTTGTGACTATGGTGAAAGTGGCTCCATGTTCCTTGACTTTGCAAAAAGGCCAGGGGTTGTGAATCGCTGGATTCTGGTTCCAGCACCCTGAGCCGCATCATTGGACTTGGTACTCCAATACTAGTGGTGCAGTGAAGTAGAGCGATCACATCCTTGTGTGCAGACACTGAAGGCTCTTAGAAAACTGCAGGTTCTACATAAGTGCCCAGTTTGTGAATTCTGACCACAGACTTGTCATTGCAATTCTGAAGATCCAGCTTAGGTCCAGTAGGTTACTAACTAGGAGAATGAGGCTGGACCTGGCCAGACTTCAAGAACAGGCGGTTTCTCATGAGTTTGCACACAGTTTGTGTGAGGAACTTACAGATTTGGGTGAGAATGCCAATCCTAATATGATGTGGAAGACCTTTCATAACAAGACCCTGAAGGTTGTTTAGGGTTGTGTTGGTGTTAACAGTGTTCCCAGAAGGAGGTGTTTAATCTTGCAGGGCACTCTGGATATCATTGAGAGGAGTCACAGTGCATGGCTTGATGGCAATTCTGGTCTGTACCGAGAACTGAGAAGGATGGCTGCGAGGGCTCTGAGGGCAGATAAGGGGATGTTTATTAGAAAAATCTGTGAGCAAGTGACACACCATCTATGGTCTAGTGACCCACATCCTGCTTACAGAGGAATCGAAGTATTACGCACATCCAAATCTGTTCCTCGAGGAGTCGCACTCAGGGCGGCTGATGGAACGGTCCTTATGGATGACAATGCAGCTGTGACCCACTGGGCTGGTTACTTTGAGCAGCTGTTTAAAGCTAATCCTCCAGCTAGGATGTTGGATATGTCTGGGTCAACGGTTCTTGAGGCTGATCCTCCAATTTGCCGTGAATCACCCAATCTCACTGAGATTGCACAGGTGGTGAACCAACTGAGGGTTGGGAAGGCTGCAGGGATCTGTGGTATCCAGGGTGAACTTCTCCAGGCTCCTGGCATCACCCCAACTGACTGGAAAATGGGACTTGCTGTCCCTACCTGGAAAGGAAGGGTGATTGCCTGGATTGCAGCAACTACGGGAGGTAACACTGCTCTTGGTGCCAGGCAATGTCCTCAATAGGATCCGTGATCACTTGCTCACCTACCAGAAACCAAAGCAGTCTGGTTTTACGCCTAAGAAGTCTACCATCAAACGCATCCTGGCATTGATGGTTCTCATGGAGCGCAAACACAAATATAGGCAGAGTTTCTTTACAGCCTTTGTTGATTTGCGTAAAGCGTTTGACTCAGTTGATCGAGCTGCCCTGTGGGACATCCTGAGACTTTGCGGGATCCCCTCAGGATTGCTGGATATCATGGCTGGCCTGTACACTGGTACTGTGAGTGCTGTGCAGAGTGGAGGCAGAACCTCTGCGTTTTTCCCAGTTGATTCTGGGGTTCATCAGGGGTGTGGTCTTGCTCCTACTCTGTTCAATGCTTGCATAGTCTGGGTGTTGGGCAAGGTCATGGGTCATGGCGTTTGTGTCATTAAGGTCGCTGGAAAGGGGTGTGTGGCGCTCCTGATATTTATGCAAAAGGATGAAGGTCTAAGTCTTTATATTCCTGGTGCTTGCTGTCTTGCTATATGGTTGCGAGACATGGACACTATCCAGTGACCACAGACAAATACTGGACTGCTTTGGTACTGTGTCTCTTTGGAGAATCTTTGGGTACCCGCTTGTTTGACTTTGTGTCGAATGAGGCACATAACCTCCATAGTGAGGGAGCGGCCGTGTGTCTACCTGGGGGATTGCCAACAGGGTCCGGAACTGTTTCGTTGTGTGGTGGGTGCGGCAATGTGCTGTACCAGTGCATGCTCTCCAACCTGACCTGACCTGACCTTAGCCAAGCATCCCAATACTCCATGGTTGCCTGAAACTCACTTAGTCCTAAGTGATTCATATTCAATCAGACACATTGCACTTGTGTTGATCATTCATCAGTCAACATTTCTGAATCTAGCCTAGTGCTTTTGAAATTATATACTCAAGTATAAGCCGACCCAGATATAAGCCGAGGTACCTAATTTTACCTACAAAAACTGGAAAAACTTATTGACTCGAGTATAAACCTAGGGTGGCAAATGCAGCAGCTACTGGTAAGTTTCAATGATAAATATGATAAATCATAAAATAAATACCAACAAAATTACCATACATTAATTGAGGCATCAGCTCATTAATTGAGCATACAGCCCGGAATGAGTCTCACAGAGGCTGCACAGCATCACACAGAGCCCGCAGCAGTTCTTCTACCGCCTGCAGACCATACCAGGTACAGTGGAACCTCGGGTCACGCCCATAATTTGTTCCAAAACTCTGGTCGTAACCCGATTTGGTTGTGACCCGAAGTAATTTCCCCCATGGGATTGTATGGAAATAAAATTAAATCGTTCCAGAACGTACAAACTGTATGTAAATATATATTTTAAAGATTTTTAAGCACAAATATAGTTAATTATACCATAAAATGCACAGCATAATAGTAAACTAAATGTAAAAACATTGAATAACACTGAGAAAACCTTGAACAAAAGAGAAAACTAATGCTGCAAGAGTTCGCGCTATAGCGCTATGAACCGCTCGCTAAAAACACTTGTTTTAAGCACAGGGAAAAAAATGAATATTTCAAAAATCCGTAATTTAATAAACCACCAAGAAAAGTAACATTGCAACAATGCACGCTATGAACCGATTGCTGTAAACAGAAGTGAATTGGAGGTTAAAATCCAATAGAAAAAAGTCTTCATTAAATATAACAAGGTTAAAACAATGCTCGGTCTCTTTAAAAACAAGCCCGGTGCATTCTTTAGCTGCCGTCTCGGTCTTATGCGGCCAACCCTCTCTCTCTCGCGTGTGTGTGTGGCGCGCGAGCATGTGTGTGTGTGTGTGTGTGTCTCTCTCTCTCTCGGGTGTGTCTGTGTGTGTCGCTCTCTCTCTCTCACTCTCTCTCTCTCCCTCGGGAATGCACAGGAAGAGACTGAACACGTATGGAAATCATTGGCGTGCACAAACCGAACGGGAAACTGGCTTGTTCGTATACTGAGTGTGTGGTCGTGAACAGATGCAAAAGTTTGGCGAACCTTTTGGTCGTAACCCGATTTTTATGTGTTCAGAGACGTTTGTGAACCAAGGTTCCACTGTACTGTACACTGCAGCTTTCTGTCAGGTTGGCGGGGGCAGCAGGATCTGACTCGAATATAAGCCGAGGGTGACATTTTTCAGCACATTTTGGATGCTGAAGAACTCCACTTATTTTCGAGTATATATCATTTTTATAAGATTTCTAATTATTTACCTTGCCTTTAAATAAGTTTTTTGTTTGTTTTCCTATTTACACACTGTTCTTGCCTAAATTGACGTTCTCATTCATATGTTTGAATTATCAGTCATCCCTACTTCTCCCTTTGGCTCCAGATTTTTCCTGACCTGTGATTTGACATTGTTCCCAACTTTTTCTCAGTGTCATCTAGCCACTGTATAATTGAATCATTCCTCTCATGCTCATAGAAGTTTTTCATATGCACATAGTTCGTAGAACTAAAAGAAGTTAAAGCATGGGTATTCATATCTGGTGAACTGGTGGAGTACAGTGATGTCAGGCCATGATTGAATAATTACATGCTAATATGCCACTGAGAGGAGTTTTCATATTTTGATGTATTTATGTGGATGTTCTCTATGGTCACTGTTCTCCCATTGTCCATTAAAGCTATTGGGTCAATTCAAATCTTCAAATTTCTTTCTTGTATAAATTCAATTCTGCTTGTGCATTTCGTTTTACTTATGACTAATCTAAGGTGAAATTCTGCCTAAAGTTCATTGCTGGTAGGATAAGATGCAGTTTCAAAAGGCACTAAAAAGGTAAGCAGACCCAGAAATTGTATATTTTGTTAAAATAATATAAATAGACAATAACATATTACAGTATATAGTATAGTAGCTACACTATATTATATACAATAAAGATTCATGATTAGTTAGACAACTTTAGTGAAGAATTAGAAAGAACAGAATATATATAGAATATATTTTTAACATATAATATGTTTGCAAAGTTACATTTCCATCAAGATAGGTGGATTAGCAGATAATTTGGAATCCGTTATATCATTACAGAGGACTTGGATAGCATACAGGCTTGGGCAGATTTGTGGCAGATTAAACTTAATGTCAGTAAATGTAAAGTATTACACATAGGAAGTAAAAATGTTAGGTTTGAAAACACAATGGGCAGTCGGAAAATCGAGAGTACACCTTATTAGAAGGATTTAGGAGTCATAGTGGGCTCTAAGCTATCGACTTCCTAACAGTGTTCAGAAGCCATTAAGAAGGCTAACAGAATATTAGGTTATATAGCACGGAGTGTGGAGTACAAGTCCAAGGAGGTTATGCTCAACCTTTATAATGCACTGGTGAGGCCTCATCTTGAGTACTGTGTGCAGTTTTGGTCTCCAGGCTACAAAAAGGACATAGCAGCACTAGAAAAGGTGTAGAGAAGAGCGACTAGGCTGATTCCAGGGCTACAGGGGTTGAATTATGAGGAAAGATTAAAAGAGCTCAGCCTATACAGTTAAGCAAAAGAAGATTAAGAGGTGACATGATTGAAGTGTTTAAAATTATGAAGGGAATTAGTACAGTGGATCGAGATTGTTGTTTTAAAATGAGTTCATCAAGAACACGGAGACACTTGGAAACTTGTTAAGAGTAAATTTCACACAAACATTAGGAAGGTTTTCTTTACACAAAGAACGACAAGACAGAAGTTGTGTGGTAGACAGTAACTTTAGGGACTTTCAAAACTCAAATTTATGTTTTTTGGAAGAAATAAGTGGATAGGACTGGCAAGCTTTGTTGGGCTGAATGGCCTGTTCTTGTCTAGAGTGTTCTAATGTTCTGTAATTTCTACATTATTTAAGAGGAGATCAAATTTTATTTTCAGTTTTACTATGTAGTCTAAACCTGCTTAATGAAGTTGCAATCCCAGAAAAAAAATCTCACTTTTACATACTGTAAATATCAGTCAGATCTTAATCTCATAAAACACACTAGCACAAATAAGTGCCAAACACTAAGGTGACTTTGCCTAAAAAGTGAAAACCCGAAGAATGTTAAACATGCCACCTTATAGAATATGGTCAAGTTGTACTTAGGAGGCATCTCAACCCAGATTAGACAGTGGGTGACCTATGTGATAGGGTTCCACACACACTGATCTGGATCTATTTTGACTGTAACATATTTAAACCCTATCCCCAATAAAAATGTTGTAGTAGGTGATCACTTGTTTTCAGAGATGAGTATACATGGAAACTACATCACTGAAACAGAAGTAATCCTGGTTATACCTTTTAAACTTTATGTCACACTGTGTTTGGACACAATATATCTTGAGTAATAGCTGTGTTGGAGAAAGAAATGGTAACTAGTACATGGTAATGCTCTTTGTTAAACTATCACTTTTAGCACAACCAAGGTAATATATGATATGTGCTTTTCGCAGTTTCTAAACAACTGCAAGTAAACAGAAATTTATATTAAACACCACTCTGATTTAGATAATGTGATTACCATGAGTCTCTTGATGCTCTGTGAAACATTCCTTCCATATATTCTGTCGGATGTGTGCCGCTTGACTAATGAGCGAATCATCATTCTGTTTATACCCATTAGATATGAGGACCCTTGAATCAGCAGTAGCACTAAACAATAGCCAAGCAGCTTTCACTTTCATCACTTATTCAATTAACAATTTAATTTGACTTGCATGTCATGTTAACCCCTTTTGATGGATTCAAAGGCAACAACAAAAACATTCACTGAAATAAATTAGTATTATGAATTTTTATGAGAGAAGGATAATGTAATGTATTGTACAAGACAACTATTATTTTGAATTGCTCTGTGAATGCAACTATTACTTTTGAAATACTCTGTGTATGACATAATGTGTTTTATTAGAATGCTTTACAAAGATATGTGTGTTCTGGTTAATTCTGTAGTGTGAGGTAATCCAAAAAAGAAGAAGGACCTCCTCTTAATCCTCAGTTGCTCTGCTGTGTTACTGAATTTTGACACTGTAATAGTACCGTTCTCTTCTTAAATGTTATGGTAGTCAGGATATAAGAATCAGAATTTTTTCACCTTTTCTCGGCACTACTCTCATGACTGTGATAGATAGATAGATAGATAGATAGATAGATAGATAGACAGACAGACAGACAGACAGACAGACAGACAGACAGACAGACAGACAGACAGACAGACAGACAGATACTTTATTAATCCCAAGGGGAAATTCACATAGTAAAATAGTTAAAATGTGTAAAAAGTGTCAAAAAAAAAAAGTGTCCAGGGAGCAATTCCACATAAAAGAAAGTGGTAGAAGTGATCAGTGAGATAGAGAAAAATAGAGATAAAAAGGTAAAAAGATAAAGTCGTATACGGAGCTGCTGGAAAGGCTGCCACTCGGATGCGGCGCCGGAAATGATGATGATCTATCAGTTATGAAATTCCAAGACACTTTACTCTTTGTATTAGCAGCAAAATCTAAAATGTAATTCAAGCAGAATAATGCAGACTTTGGTAGTGTTAGCTAGTTAGTGGTAGTTTCAGAAGAAAATAAGAACATCTTAAATAAGATGACATAGACTGGTATCTGTTGACTGTTTATGCCAGTCCAGACAAAGTTTACAATGGTGAATGTGAGACAGTAGATGCAGTATCATAATACATCAGCATTATATTAACCTACAAATATGGAAATCCCAAGTTGTATATAGTGGGCACCAAGTCTCTTCAGATCATCTCAGTAGTATGATGGATGACCTGTCATGTGATCTACAAATTATCTCATTTTCTTGCTTCATGGAATTTAGTCTGTCCCTTTCTGATGAGTATGGCGACCTTCAAACAAATGCAGAGAATTCCTAATGACTGAAAAACTGTCAGACTCTTGTTCACAAGAAGGAAGACAAAATTGATTTCAATAATCATAGACCAACAAGCCTCACATTTACCCCATGGCAAATTTTGAAAAAAAAAAAAAAATCAGAAATAAATCTGAAAACTACCTATGCAAAAATAATGTACTAAATAACAGTCAGAATGGGATCCAAAGAGGAAGATCCTTCTAAATCAACCTGTTAAACCTGCAGAAATCAGCAGCGGAAATACTGTACAAAAAGCCTTTGATGCGGTTCCATGCAAAATTTATTAAATTTGCGGACACTAAAACTAGGCGGATAAAAAACACTGAGGAGGCAGCAAAAACAATTCAAAAAGATTTGGACAATCTTCAGAACTGGGCAAACACTTGGAAAATTCAGTTAAATGTAGAAAACTACAATGTGTTATAAGCAGGCAAAAGTAACAATAATTATAATGACAAAATGGACTAAGCTGCTTTACACAAAAGCAAATCCAGAAAAGGATTTAGTGGTTTATGTTGATACAATGTTATAAGAAGAAGCAATTAAAAGGCAAACAAAATGTCCAGTTTTATTGCAAAATGATGGAAGCCAGAAAACAATTCTTCACAAAAAAGTAATTGGAATCTGGAATAAATTAAGTGATTGAATAATTAAAGCAGAAGCCTTAACAACATACTAAGAGTATCTGGGACAAAGTTGTCAAATTTAGTTACTGGCTAACTAAATGAGTCTAATGGACTGATGAATTGTTAGACTTATTACATTTGAAGCAACTGCTGACACCAACACTTTTACTGTCATACAATGTGCTGGGATTGATCATGCTACACTCATGAAGACTAGAACTGCAGCAACTATCAGATTCACTGAATTGTTAACATAATCGTGGAAAGTCTTTGAGATATTCTTGAGGAACTATAGTGCTTGCATAACAAGATCACCCTAAACTGATTTTCTCCCAGGCCAGATGCATGTGCTTCAAGTGACAGTCTTGAGCATAATAAACATGAAAATTTTATATTTTGCTTATTTGGCAAAACTAATTTTTATGCTAGTTTAAAGTATAATACACCTGTATCAGGATGCAAATTCCTCAAAGTCTATATTGAGAAGAATAGCAACCCTTTGCAGTTTCTATAACATATTTATTTATGAAGCCAGATCACTAGCCCAGTGGCCAAACAATCAGACTCTAGTCTTTCATGCGGCTGATTTAATTGTCACTACTTTCACTTTATTACTTTACTTTATAACTTAATTTGTGAGTGTTCCAATTGTAGAAAAATATATCAAGTACAACACTAATTTACAGAAACTTTCAACACAAAATGTAAATAACACATACTTTTGCAGAGTGATTAGCTTAGTATGAAAATAAATACTGGAATTCTAACCCTAACAAGTTAAAGGACACTCACAATAATAAAACAGGAATCTCAGACTCGAGCATGGAAATGAATAGTAAATGTTCTGTGATAAGCAGATTCACCAGGATGTGCAAGTCTCTGGGGTCTTTTAACAAGCATTAGTGGTCCTCAGAATCCACAGTGTTCCAATAGGTGATATTTCAGTTATGAGGTATGACTCTGACTTTTTAAAGTAGTGTCTTTATTCCTGGTAGCAAGCAGGATAAAAAAATATACAACATAATTCTATTTATGCTTTTATTTCAAAGGATATACGCATCTAAACTAATAAAACATAGATAAATAAATAAAGTTGGGTAGCTCACTGTCATACAGCTAAACAATACAAGACACTCTGTGATTTGACTTTCTACCCACTCTAATTAAAATTTAGTATATTATAGTATACTATTATAGTAAGTATATTGAAGCATGTAGTTTCTTTTTTCCCCAAATTTTTTCCTTATTTTTAGGCATTCTGTTTAAAATGGCAGTGTATGCTTCACACACCACAGGATTACAAAGACTTGTAACTTGTTTGTGATCCTTAACAATTCCATGCTTTTTTATTTAAATCAAATCACATTTTAATAAAAGTAAACAATTTGTACTAAAAGAAATACAATATTAGCAATGAGAGGGACAATGCTGTGATTATATTGCAGTAGTTCACTCTTCATCAAGATGATGGTCAGGAAGGTGACTACTCTTTTAGGCCTACTTACTGTACTACAGATATACAGCAACTAACATAAAAGGCTAAAATATCTAGAAACATTTTTAATAAAGTAATATCTCATGGATAATTCACAGATTAATGCAATATTAAACATAATTTGTCTCAATCTTGGCACTAGGTCATTCGTGGAGATCACTTAATGCTTTAGGATGAATAAGACAGGCACCAAGTGTTATATTTACAATATCAATTTCAAATTACTACCATTATGAGAGTCAAAGCAGAGTTAGGTTAAAACAAAAAAAAAAAATAATAATGTTAGAAGTAATGCAGGAGTTTTCAAGAGTGTCATTCTAAGCGACTCATTAATAATTGCTCTCAACAGCAATCTCTTTTTCAAATGTTTGCAATAGTTTAAAGCTATGAATCATGAAAAGAATGTTACCTGTTGGATTATGAGTATGTAAGTAACCTGCTATTACTAGTTTATAAGAATATGCTGCACATTGTGCATTCTCTCAAAAAGATACAGATTCGGCACTTTGTTATTTCAATTTAAAAAGGGAATGTTTCAGAAGTAGCTTAATGTGTGAAGCCATATGACATAAAAAAAATTAAACAACACAAGTGATCTGAAATATATTCTTGACTAGTACTTCTGAAAAGGGCAAAGTAGTCTGCACATTTTGCATCTATCCGAGAAACAGACTGTTAATGCTACATCTGATAGGAAGTCTAGCAGAAAGTAAAAGAAGCATAACACTGATGTCTTCTTTCAGTAGAAAGAAATATGCATACAATGTGATATTGAACTGTAATGTGAGAATTATTGGCCTACCTGGGGATCTATGGTGACTTGTCCCTTCCATCCTAATTCACTTTGGCTGGTTATGTACAGTATGTGAGTAAGCGTGTGTGGATGTATGTCAGCTCATTAAAGGGCCAGTCTGCTGTCTTATCTGGATTGCTGCACACACAGAGAGGCCAGCAACACTCACCCATGTTAAGATAAGACACCACAGACCTCCTGTGACAGCTTTTAGAATATATAATGTTGAGACCAGCAAACAGATAAAGTCTCTGTGAATCCAATGTAAAATATTTTTAAAATGATCGCAATAAACAAAATAAAGTACTTCAACTTGCTTACACATACACATAAGAAAATAAACAGAGTATTAAAATAAACAGTGGCTAAATATTTTTGTGCCCTAATGTTCTTTCCAGTTTTTTTTTTTTTTTATCTATATTGCTTGCTTTTTTAAAACACAGAGATATATAGACATGCTCTATCAAACACCTTTTTATGTCATATTGCATGCACTTTTCGTTGTGTGCATGAGTCATGCACTTTCACTCATGCCAAATTATGGCCAGGTAATGTTACCTGTATGTCTTTGAGATATGGGATGAAGGCTGAAGTACCCAGAGAACATTTCACACACATGGGGATAACATACACACTCCACACAGTCTATTTGCAGGATTTAAACCAAACACACTGAATGTTGAGGAAGCAGCACTAATCACTTATCTAATACAACTGTTCTTTACTTGCTAAAACCAAAAAAAGATTTTTGATGACCCAAAGCCATTCAGGACAGTATAGTTAACTCTATACGATGAGTATTCCCAAAAGAGTAGAAAGACAAGATTCCAAAGTTCCTTAACTTCAACTTGATAAATAGTTCTTTGTTTTACAGAATTCAGTGTGAATATGTGTTAAACCTAACCAGTCTCCAGACCTTTTCTGAAGTAGTTGCTTAAAAGTCATAGAAGTCATGAACCTTATTTATTGCTTTCTTAATTTCAAATACTTCTATATACTTCTAAACACTTCTAAGCAAGCAGTGTGACAAAGTGGTTAAGGCTTTGGGTTTCAAACCATGATGCTGTGGGTTCAGATCCCATCCACTGTGTGACCCTGAGAAAGTCATTTCACCCGCCTGTGCTCCAATTGGAAAAACAAAAAAAAATTTAACCAATTGTATCTCAAATGTTGTTAGTTGCTTTTGACAAAAGTGTCGGCCAAATATATAAATGTAAATGTTCACCACTAGTGGCGCCTCACCCAGAGGTGGTCCTTGTCTTATGTCCATTTCTGGTGGGACAGTTTTCATTCTCAACAACCCTGAACACTTAGAAAATCAAAGGATACATGTCTTGCTTTGAGATGGCATTACTACAGGTATATTCAGCGCTGCTGAGTCACAGGTCTACAGGTAGAATCCTGGTTTAAATTCCAGACACTGCTTAAATGAATTTTGCATATTTTCTACAATGGTTTACTTGAGATAAACTCTAAAACACATATAGAGCGTATTGTAGTGTCATTCTCATTATTTTCTTTTGTTTTTCTATTATTTCAACTTAACAATTCAAAGAAACCTCTTGTGAAGAATTTGCACAGAAACACTGACTAAACAGACTCCTGCTGTTTGATGCTTAATCCCAAAACTCCAGGAAGTAAAGAAAGGAAAATGTAAATGTGAAAAACATGCAATTCAACGTAACACAGTCCTTTCAATTTGAAATACCTTAAAAAATGGATTTGCTCAAAAATGATTTTAAATGGGGGAAATTAGTTATGAGGAAAATGTAGACTATTTTAATCTTAAAAATAGCTTTATCATTTTGAATAAGTATTGATTAAATGAGTATCTTGAACACAACACTGAATACATGGCAAGAGTTTGGGAATTCAAGTTGGTAACATTTTCTGTTTATTAATATATGGGCCAGCGATCAGGCTGAAAACAATCAAACAAAGGCAGGGCACATAAGAAGTGCAAAGCAAGAGGTTGTACTGCTAACCCCTTTGTCTGTGTATATATTCATAACCTACTGGCTTGCTGGATATCAATTTTTATTACTACTTACTGCAATTGATATGATTAGCTCTGAGGCAATAATGTTACTGTTTCCAAGATAGTCAAACGTGCATATAGTGAACAAACATTGTGGCAAAGTGCTTAAATGGCAAAGTGTTGATCAAATTAGGCATTAGAAATGTAAAATGAAAGGTGACACCTATTAGAAAAATAAAAATCCATTAAAAAGTTGGAAAAGGAATGCATTTAATGGACAGTTATGTAGATTTTAGCTGCTAATTGTAACAAAGTTAAGATAATTGTGTTGAGAGACTTGACAGGAATGGGGCTTCAGTAGTTCTTCCTTCATAGACACAGTTGGAACAAGATACCTTTAGACATTTGGACTCCACAGCTACTTGCAACAATTACAGTAAAGTGTCTAGTACAATAATAATATTTTACTGGTACTATAAATGGCTGGAACTGTATTAACTGTACTCACTACTGGAGTGGCCAGTATTCAGGCTCACTCACCAGAGTTGCGTGTCTCTCTCACAAATATTTGAGAAACAATTTAAAGGGTTTGTTTTTAGGGAAGAGCTCATTAGCAGAGGAGTTGAGAATACAGATGTTTGAACAACTAAGAGTGCTTTATTATGGGGTGGAGAGGCAAAAATTTACTTACTGATTATGCCGCTAGGTATCGTATACCTGCAGTCTTGTTAATCAGTCTGCCGATTGACATTATGCTGATTGGACTGAATGTGTTTTTCTGACCTTTATTCTACAACCATACATGTGACTTTGCCAAACCAAAAAATGCACGTTAGATCATATTGAACATCAAGACAATAACGATGATCATGTTTTTTGACATTGTGCATGCCATACTACATTTTACACCATGACAGCACACCTCAACATATCGCTGCACCATGAAGTGTAGTGGTTGTTTCTTTGCACCTCCTTAATTTGTCAAATCTTGCTCTCTGTGACTTACAATTGAGCCTGAATGAAAGGTGATTTGCTGCCCTGGAAGAAATCCAAGAAAAAAACTGTAGAAGGCCCTAGATACAGTAACAAAAGATGAGAACAAGAAATATTACCAGGAACAAAAGAAGTGCAGGGACAAATTGTATTGTATCTCAAGTGGAGTATTATGATGGTGACTAAAATGTAATTGCTGTAAATTGTATAATATAAATTCAAGGAGTTTTTGCATTCCCCCTCATATATGGAGAGTAGTTATTAGGACGTTCAAAGTTTATGAAGTAGGAAAGTATCTTTCATAGTGGTTAGAAAGAAATTTTTAAACCTGCATTATTATACTCAATGGAGGAGCTTATTGGTTTTATTTTATTTAAAATGAAAGAGATTATGTGTTATTTTGTGTTTTGTGTTTCTTTCCAGAATTAGGCTTTCAGTTATCCTAACGATTTTTTTAGTGCTCAGTGTGGTTTACTAGATTACTTTTCTAGATGATCTGATGTAAATCAAATTTAGGCATTCTGCAGTTGTTTTTCTCATTGGTACATGACACTATATTTTTTTAACTTTTCATTAATAGATGACCTTATTCTTTGTTGTCATGCTAAGACTATGTTTGCAAAAGATGTCATTGTATAATGTTGCCTGATACAGTACCTTAGTGATTCTCAGCTGTTCATCTGGTTTGTATGTACAGTATACTGCATGGGATGAATGACCATATGGAGCTTTAACACTCTGACTGTCATCTACTACATGCTTTCCTTTTTCCTTCTTACATTGCTTGGTTAATTATTCTGTTTCTGAATCTTTTTTTTTTCTTCTACTGCAAGGTCACAGGGAGACAGAAAATCCCTGCAGCATTATGATCTGACTCTAAGTATTTTTTATAATAAAGCACACGGATGGAAATAATCTGGCACTGACAATATAGGGATCTCACACCTCTTTGATTAGTCATTATTTTTGAAGAATCAAAGAACATTAGAAAAATTTCAATGTGAACAGGCCATTTCATCCCAACATTAACATTTTTTTCTGTTGCAGATCAATATTAATAAATATTTAAGAACTAGTGTGTTCATTCAACATAGAACCCAAATGTAATATTACTCATTTTAAAAGATTAGAACAACTTTAATGAGAATAAGTTATTTAGCCCAACAAACCTGCCAAACTCATTCACCTGGACTCTCGAAAGCAACATTAATTTGCAGTTTATTCTTTCGCTCTCCGTGCCTCTAATTTTATAGCAGTCTGTGGGACATATGTTTTGTGCTATTGACTATAATGTGAACAGAACATAGGAGCCAATGTATTATCTGAATCTTTATACGCATATGGATCAATCATGTAAACAGCACAACTGTCCCCACATTTAGTAACATGTGACTGATTCTATGAAGATTCTTTCAATATACTGTATTCCAGTCATTCACTTCAAACTAGTTTATTAGTGTCATGGTTAAACTAGTAATGGCCTTTATAGTCTGACCATGATATGAGGGCTCATAAATATAAACTCATCTGACACCCATTCATAAAAAAAGCACAACATCTGCAAATGGAGGAATGTTTATGTTTATTTTGATATTTAGGTGTTTACAAAATTTTTAGGGCTCTTCCATTTTCTGTTAATTGAGTGATCATTTTCTAATATCGGTGAACATGGTTTTATTTATTTGCCATAATGTCTAATAGATTGCATGCATTACAATTGTATCTTTGTCTTTTTGTGTTTTAAGTTTTTTGAACATTTTGTAATTTATCCAGCTCACTTGTCTGTTCTTTTACTGTGAGATTTGAAGTTTTCCACTAGTCCATTTCCTACCATCTTTACAGTTAGGGCCTTTTGGTGCAAGCTAAAGAACTCTATATATTCATCCTATTTGCCTACTGCTTGTATTGTTCAGCTCATTTTTGGGTATTCTTTGTAAAGTCCTTGTAAGCTTTTCTTTTTATGTTGCCTTTCTGGTGTTTTTAGTATTCACTTTTGTTAAATGATTCTGTCCTTCAGATTAAAAAATTAAACTCATTCTCATTCATTCTGATTTTGAATTTACTTTTGAATCAAGCATTGTTACTTTTAAAAACTAAGTTTTTTGCTATTTGAGTGTTGGTTTTTACAGTTTTCCTCTCCCTTTTTAGGACTTAATAGGCCTGATTTTTTGGGGATGAAGGTTGCAAGCCTAAATTTTAGTTTTAGGGTCAGGCCTACTTTTTGAGCTGAAGCCATTTATTGAGTTTTGTAGAGCCAGATATCATAACAATAAGACACTAACAAATGATTGATCTCCCTGTTGCTTACAGAAAATTTATTAAATTTTATATGCTTTACTCAACCATTTGGTGACCATGATTTTATACCTTATTCGCTTCTAATGGTTTCTTATACAAAAATTAGAATCCTTTATCTGGCAAGAAATTATGTATGAGGTTGATTCAGTGGAATCTCGGTTCACGAACGTCTCAGTACACGTAAAACTCGGTTTACGACCAAAAAGTTCGCCCAACTTTTGCCTCGGTTCACGACCACACATCTGGTATACGAACAAGCCAGTTTCACTTTCCGTTTCTGCACGCTAATGATTTCCACACGTGTTGCATTGTTCTCGGTCAAGCGTGCGTGCTTGCACGTGCGTGCATGCTTTCGCTGTGAACTCTTTGTGTCCTCTTTCATTTCCCTTCCGGTTAGTATGCGCTGATTACTGCATTTAAGCACGTGTTGCGCCGCTCCCTGTTTATTGTTCTCAGTCAGACGTGCGTGCTTTATCAGTGATCTCTTTGTGCTCTACAGTATTTCTTGTGCTTTTGCAGTTAACCATGGCTTCTAAGCAAGTGAGGAGCGGTGAGAAGAAAGTTTTGCAGAAAATTGAAATCGAAGTAAAGAAAGAAATTATTGAAAACTATGAGCGTGGCGTTCGTGTTACTGATCTTGTCGCTGAGTACAAGAAGTCAAAACCTACGATTTCAACTATTCTAAAGCAGAAAGAATCTATTAAAGCAGCTGATTTTGTAAAAGGAGTTACAGCGTTAACCAGGCAGAGGCCTCAAATGCTGGAAGAGGTGGAAAAACTGTTTACCAGTTTACTCATTTACCAATTTGAGAACCCTTGTGCTTTCAAGCAGCACAATGTAAACAAAGCCAGACTGCCAGTAATGTGGAGGGCAAACACCAAGGGTTGGGTCACAAGGACTTTGTTTTTGGAATGGCTACATGAGGCTTTCGCTCCAACCAGTTAAACAGCTAAAAACACCAGAAACCCAAGAAATCACAAGAGAGAAAACACCTGAAGGAAAACATCCCTCCATCGTGGAGCCAGACTCTCCCTCAAAATTGTAACCTCCTCTCCACCCAGTTCCTCCTTACTTCATGCCAGAACTCAACTCATGCAAGGTTAGTTTTCTTGGTGGTTTATGGTTTTTGTATTACGGATTTTTCATATGTTCATTTTTCGGTTCGTAGCGTGAATTGTTATGGTGTTACTTTTCACTTTTTTCAAATGTTCATTTTTTTTCCCCCTGTGCTTAAAACTCATTAAAAAAAGTGTTTACAGCGAGTGGTTAGTAGCGTGATTTGTTGTAATGTTACTTTTCTTGGTGTTTATTACATTACAGGTTTTTCAAATGTTCCTTTTTTTCCCCTGTGAAATTAAAAAAATGTTTATACAGCGATCGGTTGCAAGGCTATAGTCCGAACTCCTGTAATGTTACTTTCTTGGTTGCTTGTGGTTGGCTTTTAAATAAAGTTCGGATTTGTTCAAATGTTCCTTTTTTTCCCCCTGTGCTTAAAACTCATTAAAAAAAGTGTTTTATACAGCGATCGGCTTGCAAGGCTATAGTGCGAACTGCTGCAATGTTAGAGAGAGACAGAGAGAGAGAGGGCGAGCAAACCTGCATGCTGGAGAGAGAGAGAGAGAGAGAGAGAGAGAGAGAGAGAGAGAGAGAGAGACAGAGAGCAATCCTGCGCATGCAGCTGAGCAGGGAGCCTGGGTGTTTGTGTCAGTGTTATTCAATGTTTTTACATTAGTTTACTATTACACTGTGCATTCTATGGTGTAAAAAACTATATTTGTGCTTAAAAATCTTTTAAAAAAATATATTTACATACAGTTTGTACGGTCTGGAACGGATTAATTGTATTTACATACAATCCTATGGGGGAAATTGCTTCGGTTCACGACTAAATCGGTTTAAGACCAGAGGTTTGGAACGAATTATGGTCATGAACCGAGGTAAAGTGCACAAAATGAAAGAGAATAAAGACAATATGCAAAGCAACCATTAAACAAAGGCATTGACCTTTGTATTTTCACACTATTTCCTGCCTTATTGAAAGTAAATAATTTGTGATAAAGTAAAATATACATTATTAATTAAATGAAGTTTACAACGTAACTTTAAACAAACATTTTCATTTAAAAAATCCAGATTTTTAATTATATGACTGTGATATTTTTGTTCTTTCAACTGCCATAAATGCAACAGATTACACATTAATTCAAAGAGTTTTCCAATGATACTATTAAATAAATGATTAATAAAGTTGTTCAACTAATCTTAGAAAATTAGTCTACATGTAATACATTAGAATAAATGTCAAATGAAAAAAATAACCAATAAAAATAAATACTAATAACTTAGCAGTCTTATATTTATGTGGTAACATCTAGTGGGAGCGGCAAGGTTGCACAGTGGCAGTGCTTCTGACTTGCCATAAGGAGACCAGGGATTGCATCCTGGGTCCTCCCTGCATGGTGTGTATTGGTTGTGTGTGTGTGTTTGCCCTGCAATGGATGGGTGTCCTGTTCAGGATGTGTTCCTGCCTTGAACCCTGTGCTAGCTGGGATAGGCTAGCTGTTCTGGATTAAGTTGATTAGAAGATGAAACAACATATACTGAACCAGATGCATGTTTCCTACACTTTTTAGGAGCACATTTTCAATCAGACCACTTCAATTAAACCCAGTTTCCTCCAAGGATTACAATTCTTTTCTCACAATTTAGTACAGGTTAACTGGTGACTCTGAATTGGTTCAGTAGAAGGCAGTATGCTCTGCAAAGGACTAGTGTGCCAACTGCAATTTGTTCCCACCTTGTGCCTGAAGCTGGCACTAACAGTTTCAAATTACTTCAACTCTTCACTGAATAAATGTTTTCAGAAAATAACAGTATGGTAAGTGGAGTCAGTGGAAATTTGAAACTGGAGAGCTGAAACTGGGTGTTTTGAAAAGCGAAGTAAATCAGAAAAGTCATCCATAGCCTCTGACGGTGTTTTCTAGTTTTCATTATTTTGATTTTCACTGTCCCAAATTTGCAGCCGGTTATGAAGCTATCCTTATATGGCATTTAAGGGTGTTGATTTATGCCTATTGAAAGGGAAGTGGGCATGCTTAATTTTCAGCAGATTTTCAGATTTATCAACAGATGTGCATGGGTAACATCAGTTTTAATTTACATGCAGCTTTAATAAATCAGATTTAAGGTGTTTTAAACAGATCATTTAAGATGAAAAATATGTGTTATTTCTATGAACATTTGAAAATTTGAGTGCAATGATTATTTTCCTCCTAAATTACCATGTTGTGCATATTTGGAAGTCTCTATATACCATTATGAATATTAATTAGTCATGCCGAATTCTGACTAAAACAGGTGCATGGAATGACCACAAAAACCTGACTAAATAACATGAGATACCATCAATAAATCCTTCATTTTAGTGACGTTGAGCTACAGAAAATGCAATATCGGGAAATCAGATATACAGATTATTTTATTATTGCCTTTGAATTGTTACATGCAATTTTCTTCAGATCTTTCAGGGATGTTTTCTTAAAACATGTCATAATATTGATACTAATATTATAGCTAAACACCAACACTTTACATACAGATACTTCTAACATGAAATTAATCAAACTCTAAACTGACAGAATACTGTCAAAAGAACTGTGTGACTCCCAAAAGAATGACAATATGTTAAAAAATGTAATGAGCCAGACTGCTGAATAATGAGCCTTTCTGAAGATGGGTCTACTGTGTTTCAGCTGCAATGCCCTTGACAGCCTAGGGCCACAACAATATGAAATCTACACATGCAACCTGACAAGAAATAAACTGCTGGGGAAAGCTTTACTTGACTGAAAAGTTGGCAATTTTTTTCACCAGAGGGAGGGCTTGTGGTGTGTTAACTGCAGAGCTTTTGGAGAGATGCCTAGCACTGAGACAAGTGGGGATTGTGCATACATAAATATGTAAGCAAATATATACATATATATATATATATATATATATATATATATATATATATATATATATATATATATATATATATATATGGTAGAGGTAAAGTGCACAAAATGAAAGAGAATAAAGAAAGTCTGGTATGTTTGATTGTGGGAGCAATTAGCTTGCTGGCTGAGTCAGACAGGTGGAAAAAAGGCTGAAGCACAGACAGCTGGGAGGAGAAATGGTGCGAGAGACCCTGGAGCTAAAGAATAATTAGCTTTGAGAGCATTTGTGTCACACTCAAAGGAGTTCTGCTCCTATCATTTTACTAATTTACTAGAAACCTTTTTATCTGAATAACAAACTTCATCAGATCCAGTGTCTGAGCCATAAATTTCCTATTAGGTTATAAAAGACAGATATTGTCTTTTAGAAAGCATGTAAGAAAAGTTAGCGGCCAGCTTTGCAAATTAGGCACTCTTTTTTTCTGTATAAATCCTTCTTTTTCCCTTATCACAGATGTACGGGATATCCATATGATGAAGGTACAAACAGGATGCTCTTTTTGAAAACAGATCTGTTTCTGGCTCTAAGCTGCTCACAGCCCCAGAAAAAGAGCAGAGGGTTGTTCAGACAAATTATACTGCATACAACACAAGCATGTGAGTGTCAAAATTTAGAGTGGTTCATCTGCAAAGCATAATAACTTGAACAGCATGTCAGAGTATTAAGTGGTCCATGTTATATTATTGAGTACTGCACAAAGTTCTACTTTAGTGGGCAAGAATGAAGCTAAAAGTACTCCCTCACCATGACTCATGCTTACTCTGCATTTCCAGTACCTAAACTCTGTGGTTAAAAAAAATAATAACAAACTGAAATGGGCATGACTTACTAATGTGCACTGCTTGCCATTTTCAGCAGAACAAGGAGATGCATTTCCCTAGAGTCAAAGCAGATAGCAGATAAAATGGGTGCCATATGAGTTACATTACAAGATTTCATAATTTCCTGTGGTTTTCCCATTTCTTTCTTTCTTTCTTTCTTTCTTTCTTTCTTTCTTTCTTTCTTTCTTTCTAACTGGTAATAAGATTGTGTACTCACCCTTAGTTGGTAGAGTTTTCCTCCCAGTTATACTCTTTATAACTCTTTATTAGACGAAACACTATATTTTCCTAAGTTGTGCTTAGCAGTCTTCCAATAAGATTAATTGAGTGGAACTAACTTACAAAGGCCTGTATGTTAGTACATCACAGGGCACAATCATGCATGGTTCTTCTATCATTTATTTAGATTTACTAATTAACTTAACACTTTTGTAAGATAGGGAGAGATCCATGTAGTTAAAAACATGCTGACAAGAGGAGTATGTACAAAGTTCTCAGACAGTGCTAATCTGTCTTCTTTAAATAAAGACAAAAACAATAACTTAATACCTAGCAAGCGCGCTGATTCTTGACTTTCTTGCCCAAAGAGTATAATAGTCTTCTTTATCTGTACAGTTTAACTTAGAACACAAAAAACACTTGAGAAATGTCTCTAGTGTCCTTTACTATAGCAACAGCAACAAAGGCTTTATAAAACCCTTTGTGTCTACATTACAAGTGTGCCAGCTTTCTTTACTAGGTTCACCTTATGTACTAATTTCATGTTTGCACCTAGCATGGACTATCTACTGAATACTAATTACTCAACAATATGCTGACATTTTAATCATGATGTAACATTAACTACTTTTTATTTTACAAAAAAATCACACCATTTTGCAACATACTGTAATTCTGTAAAACTCTGCTTTACCTTTTGACACCTGTAGCATTTGGCCCAAGGCAGGAACCAGTGCTGGACAGTGTGCCAGTCCACTGGAGGGCATATTCACACTAGGCTAATTTAAAATCTGTAGTTTATCTAAACTGGCATGGGAGAAAAACCAAGTACCCAGAAAAAAATAAACACATATCAAAAAGGGGAGCATACAATATTCCAATGGTATTGCTTGGGCCATAATTTGAGCTCAAGACACTGTGTATACGAGGGAGCAGTGTTATCCCATGTGCCCCAATATATCCTTATGCCTAAGCAAAACTTTAAAAAATGCAGTATGGTTATTTTTAAAAACTAAACAAATATTTAAATGCTTAATTTGTCAATAGTTATGGTATGCACAAAGGTAAATGAAAAGAAAAAATGGTTATTTAGTAGCTGAGGCATTGATGCAAGTCGAATGAACATGACAAGTGCTGATCATCCATCGGCATATTACATGTAATATGCATTTAATTTCTCCTGTGATTTGTGCATAACTTGACCAGATCTCTAATCTTGCTTATACTGTATGGGGTGTGCCAAACAGCAGTCTCTGGAAAACTAGTCTGGTATTTTTTTCATTTCCTTTTTCTTTTCTTTCAGGGGACACACACAAGGTCAGTCTAATGACGGTTTCGTATTGTCAAACTGAATTTCATCCATTTAAAAGACCCACTATTTGCTCCATAAATAATAATCGTTGCCAAGTTGTCCAGAAGCCCTGTCAAAAATACCAATATGCCCATTGCTTTTATTTTTAACCCAAAAACTTGTCTATCAGAATAATACATAAATAATACATAAATGAAACCAAATAAATAGTTTTTCTTTTTATTTATTTATGTAAAGAGATTTTGTTAAAAGGCAAATTTCTCCCAGACAAGTAAAGTTTTATCTAATTCAATTTTCTTTAATTCTGAGAAGCTAAGACTACCTGATTTCCCAAAATTAAAACTTGTGCTGTAACCTCTGAACGACCTGATAGCCCTTTTTCTGGGGTGGGATTGGTTAGGCCCTGCATGCACTATACAACATTTAGAAATCATGGTCATGAAACTACTCACTATGAAAGACTTTCCAGTCGTGTACGTGCTCAAACTATTCGAGCATGTTCAGTTCATTTGATATGCCACAATGTGAATCAGACTATATGTGTACATGGTCCCAACAGATGGTTTCATCCTTTCAAAACAACACTATGGCCACAGGCTTCTCAAAATGTCAACAAAAGAGCAGTGCTGCAGAGTCTTGCTGTATTGTGCTATGAAATAACAAATAAAATAAAAATACATAAGTGGATATGCGGATGACTGGGAAGGCAAGGGCAATATGGTCTGTCTGTTCAACGATATTGGCATTGTTTGTGTTTATTTCAGGTTCTTCCAGTAAACATATCCTAAGATACTTTTGTTATTGGCCATTTAGCTATACATGTGTTTCTAAAGGATAGTGAAATTTTTTAAATGAAAAAGGTCAAAATGAGTATAACATAACGGCTAAATCCAATTTACAATATCCAGTCACTATATTACAAGATAATTTAATACAATACCAAGCAAGACATGTCAATGACATACTCTTTTGATCTTAGCACCTAAGAGGTGATGCATGCTAGATTTAGTAATTTCAAAAAGATAAAAAGTTGAGGCAGATCATAGATATCAGTATATCTGACCATTGCTGCATGTTATTGATTTAGAAATACAGGTAAACTACAACTAATTAGAAGTGTATTATTACAATGATTATTATTATTATTAAAAAATCTACAGCTTCAAGGTTTGCGAATACTCTGAATAATCATTCCGAATTTAGCTCTTGCCCTAATACAGCAATTTAACTAGTAAGGTAGAAAATTTGAATACTAAGGTGACAGCCGCAGCTGACATAATGGCAACTGAAAAAATTAACAAATCCTTCAGCACTTAAATACCTTGGAAGACCCAAAGAGTGTCTGATCTAAAAAAAAATACTGGAGAGCTGAGTGTAAATGGGGTAAAACTAATCTAACAGTATGAAATCTTGAAGGCACAAATTTTTTTAAACACAAGTCCTCTTCAGTTGGATGATGAGTCCAATCTTGGAGAGCACATGTGACTTAATCTGGAAAGCATTAGGAGGCCTTATTTTAGTAGTATCTTACAGACCACCCAATACAGGAAATAATTTCAATGCACATCTTTTTGGTAATATTAAAAAGGCAAGTTTGCAGGGGAATATTATAGTCATGGGAGACTTTAACTACCCATATATTAACTGGAATAACCTTGTAAATAGCGAAGCATAAGAGCAGGAATTTTTAGTGAAAGCACTAACACAGGGTGAATCATGTCTGGATTTAGTATTTTGTAATAATTAGGATAGAATTAAGGGTGTAGAGGTGATTGAAACACTAGGTCAAGTGACAATCATATAATACATTTCTCAGTGTTTTGGAAGAGTGAAGATGCTAAGACTAAAACAGTTAAATTTAACTTTGGTAGGGCAAATGGGTAGATGAGGCAAAGACCATGAAGTACAGACTGGGATAAGGTTTTAAGTGGGGAGATAGTCAAGGAGCAGTGGCACATTTACATATAATGCAGGACAGGTAAATTTGGAATCAGTAGGAAATAAAAAAAAAAACTCAACAATGAGTTAATAAAGAATTGAAAAATAAGATGCAAGGGAAAAATCAACTATACTGTAAAAGGCATATAAGGCCGGGGATATGTTTAAATCTAAGCGACGTGTGAAATCATCACAGTAAGAAAACAATGTCTGGCTCCAGTGTGTTGTAAGTTGAGGGAAAAAACATGTTAAAAATAAAAAATCTTTGCATTTTGATGCTGTTGCAAAGGTGAAAAAAAAAAATTTGCTTCACCGCAACGAAACATTCATCAAATATCAAAGCACCCACTCTGATCCTGTATGATCTGCAAAGCAGCTTGCTGTCACATGTTGAAAGCAAATAACAATACTGACATTACGTACCAAAACTTCAACACACACGACACAAATATTTTTGCTGGTACTGTAAATTGCGCATGAACCACATTAATTTCTGATGACGTGCTCACAGGACACATCAAAAGAACACTGGGAATGTGTGGCAGACATGATGCATGCACGTAAGCATTCTGAGTGTGAATGTTGTAATTCCACGAGGAAGCAACACAAGGATATGATTAAAATGGTGCATATGCTATTATTTACAGGTATATTGACTTTCAGAAAGCATTTGATAAGATGCAGTATGAGAGGTTGGGCATCAAACTAAAACAAGTGGATGTTCAGGGTGTTGTTTGTAGATGGATGCAAAATTGGCTCAGATACAAGAAGCAGAAGTAATGGTGCGAGGAACCCTATCAGTATTGGCTGACGTTAAGAATGGTGTCCCACAGGGTTCAGAGCTATTTTTAATATACATAAATGATTTGGATAGGAACATAAGTAACAAGCTGGTTAAGTTTGTAGATGATACCAAGCTAGCTGGTTTGGCAGATAATATAGAATCCTTTGAATCATTAAAGAAGAACTTGGTGAGAACACACGCTTGGACAGATTTGTGCCATATGAAATTTAATGTAAGTAAATGTAAAGTATTGCATGTAAGAAGTAAAAATGTTAGGTTTAATACACAACGGGAAGTCTGAAATCAAAAGTACACCTTATGACAAGGATTTAGGAGTTGCAGTGGACTCAACACTATCAACTGCCAGATAGTGTTCATAAGCCATTAAAAAACATTTTTCATATGACGTCTGTTCATTCAGCACTAGCTTTTTCTGTTTATGTGTCTAGACAATGGAAAGATTGACATAGAAGATTTCTGTTTGTTAATGTTACCCAAAGAATTACTCTACATTGTTGAGGGTACCTTTTCTTACCTGTCCTTTTTTACACAGACTCAAGATGTTTACTGCATCCTCCAGCACAACAGTAAGCATATTTTTTAAGACTCTCTCTTTAGTTATATTCACACTGGTTCTTCAAGTTTCAGGAAAACAGGTTATGTTTAAAAGATCCGAAACTCTAAACAAATGTTTGAGTTTAATGCCCTCATATTTGTGAACTGTTACTCTGTCATCGAAATATATATTTTAATTTCCATTATTTACATAGCATTTCTATAGTAATGCTTTACAATATATTTTCATTAGTGTAATTCATTCACTAGAAATACAGTATTGAGTTGATGAGAGGAAAATTTAATATATAGTCTCCTGTTCGCCTTAAGAAACACAAAGCCTTATTCAGCACTTTGTATAATACAAACTTACATTTAATATTTGTTTTGAATTTGTATATACCATATATACTCGTGTTTAAGTCCTCGCGCAGATAAGGCGGGACTTGATTACACCATATAATTTCTGGTATTTTATAATGTCGGTCGTATAAATCAAATGCGGAAAACTCACGCTATTGGTCCAAGAGAATATGATATGCTAACACCCAGAGTAACCATGGAGCACACTGCCTTTTTATTCTACGTTTGTGAGCCAATGAGCTGTATCAGCGTGGGCTCCTAACCTCTCTCTCTCTCTATTGTGCCTAACGTGACCACATGGTAATACCCAAACTATTCCGTATTGACGTTTGCACTGTTTTGTGTTTTTTGTAACTCACACCCTCATACACCTTTTATTGAAACAGCATCCCTTATCTACAACGGACCGTTCAATCAGAAGAAAATATGAAGCTGGTTTTAAATTAAAAGTCACTGAAGTGGTGAAAGAAATTGGAAACTGCGCTGCTGCAACAAAATTCGATGTGTCTGAGAAACTGCTGTGAGATTGGAGGAAGCAAGAAAAAAAAAATTAAGTGTCACATTTTTAACAACTTATAAGTCGGGGTCTGATTTTATGATCGATTTTTCGTGTTTCAAGACCCGACTTATACGTAAGTATATACGGTATACAGAGTAATGACTTTATTAGGAACAGCTTTCTTTCCTTTGCAAATGAGTACTCTTAACATTGATGCTATAACATGCTGAGACAATGTAATATGAAACACACTGGCTGTTGCTAATAAATCATGTATAATATATATATGTATAAAGTTTAAAAGAAGGGCAGGAAAAACTAAGCATTTAAATGTATCTGAATTCTGAATGGTAGTGAAGACCAGTCATGTCAGCACAGGGGTCTCCAACACGTCGATTGCGAGCTACCGGTAGCTCACAACCCCTTTCTAAGTAGCTCGCCAAAGGGTTAATGAATCTTACATAAATTTGAAAACTTGATTAGTCAAATTAGGGGTGGGTGATCTTTCCAAAAAATCATATCACAATCCTTTTAACACAAAATCACGATCCACGATTTGAATTGCAATCTATGTTTTCAATGTGGCATACACTTAAGAGAATATCCTGACTCAAACTCATCAAGGCCTATCCATCCATCCATCCATTATCCAACCCTAACACAGGATCATGGGGGTCTGCTGGAGCCAATCCCAACCAACATAGGGCACAAGGCTGAAAAAAAAAAACCCGGGGCAGGGCGCCAGCCCACTGCATCATCAAGACCTAAGTAACACTTTATTTTAAATATCAAACAAAGTGGAATTCAATTGTTCTCTCATTCGCTAGCTAAGCGGAGCTAAGGAACACGCCTCGAAGCCGGTGAGTGAGTGAGGAATGCCCACCCCTTTGGTCCGTTGCATGGATCTTGGACTCGCATAAATAAATTGGTACCACAAGCAAACTATGATACATAGCGAAATGAGAGAATTTGTAAACTCAACCGGAATGTTCAAGCAAATTATAGAAAAAAAAACAGATCGAAATCCATTAAGTAGCTCTCTCGTAAAAAGCTGACAGACATACAGACAGAGAGACATTGGATTTAATATATTATACTGTATATTAGTAAACCTTCAAAACAATGTGCAGTTAAAGTCTCAGCAGCATTCTCGGCATTTCTGGAGCTTAGTAGAGCCAAATAACTATAAGAATCTTCACCAACAGCTCTGAAAATGTCTGTTTTGTTTGGTTCTACATACCGCTGTGAATCTGCCTTTTCTGAAATGAATGTCATGAAATCAAAGTTCAGAAGAAGACTGACAGATGAATATTTAAATGACTCCACAAGAGTGAACCTAAGTGGCTACACTCCACCATACACCTCTCTTGTTGACTCCATGCAGTGCCAGTCATCTGACTAACTAAAAAACACATCACACATGCAACTGGACATGTGAATACTCTTGTGAAGTGAAACAGTGACATGGAACAAAATGACAAATGAATACGTAATATCTGTGTACTTGGAATTACATTGTTTTGTTCTGACAGCATTCATGTTTTAATCCAATAGTGTGAGATACACTAGAAAATGCATACAGACATACAAAATGCACTCGCAGGTGAACTAAATATTTTTGTGATGTTTTATTGCAAAATGTGAGTTGTGGACACCAACATTTTGTAAATGTTCAGGCAAAACAGGCTTATTCAGTTTGTTTGGGTTGAAATAAGATATGAGAATAAACGTTAGAAAACATGAATAGTTCTCGGCCATTTTCATTTTGTAAAAGTACCTCTCAGGGGAAAAAGGGTTGGAGACCCCTGTGTCAGCACATATCAGGAATAGCAACCTTGATCCACCACACAAAAACACTCAGCCAATGGCAGCTCTGTTGTCTCAAATAACTATTAATTGAAATAATCAACAGAGACTGAAACAATTTGCAGTGTAGCAAATAGGTTATTGTCACTCAATTACTGGTTGTAAAGAATGTTACCATAAAATTCACAAAAGAATGTGCACCTTGTCATGTCTTGTTTTGAATGGGATGCAACAGGTAAATTGTATTCATACTCAATAAAATCCATTTAATTTAAAAAATATTACATCAAATTTCAGTTAACACTAAGGATACTTCAGACAAAAATAGGATGTAGAGTAATTTGATGAACTTTCCTTCCTTTTTATTTTGGACCTGCTATTGGCATAGTTCACAAACAAGTATGAATGTATTAGATCAGTGCAATCAGCTCCACATCACAGGTAAATGATTGCATGATCTGTTGAGCAGGGAGCAGAACAGTAAAATCCAGTAGTGCAAGTTCAAGTCTCTTGCTAGAGTCCCTGTGCACCCCTTACCAAGTCACTTAACCTGCTATTAAGAGTACATATCTCCATTATATTGTACATGTCAGGCCCATCTGGATGATGTTCAGCACAGAAATAGTAAAGATTGATGGCCACATTACTGTTTTCATTATAAGGCTGTAGAGGATCACTCAGTACAAAGAAACAGTGAAAAGGCAGCAACTTAAGCAGCATGACAAAAAATGCAGCTACACAATAGTTATTAATTATAACATCACATTACTTCTTCATGCCATGAGTATACAAAAAATAGAAATGCTGACCAAGAAAGCCACGAAGCTGAAGTTGACACTTTTTACTGGTATTTTCACTATAAAGGCACAGTTGCTCAGACTCAAGGAGAATACAAAGACCGTATGGAGAAATGTATTACTTATCAAAGGGGTTTAGAAATGAAGAATGGATGGATGGACATTTACGCACATTTTTCATTTCTTTAATCATAAACTAATGGGAGTATTAATCTATTATTTCAACCATTTTCTAATCAACTTCTGGGCCAGCAACACTGACAAGAGATGGAAATCATTTGGAGGTGGGACCTCAGGTCACCACAGATGCACACATACATACAGTCCATGATCCCTATACTTTCAGTACATTTAGAATGGAAAACAGTACACTACAAGAAAATCCATAACGTTGAAAATTTCACAAAGCTATATTTCTACTTCATTCTCCTACACCACCACATTGGCAAAATGTTTTGTAAACATAGTTCTATCATTATGCAGCCATTTTTTTTAGCTACTACTTATCTGATTCATGGTCTCAGGGAAATGCATTCTGTTCTGGAAGGAAGAAGTAACCAATGCTAAATGAGGTTCCAGTGCATCACAGAGCACTGTTACTAACATTGGACCTGTTTACAGTCAAAAATGTGCCTTACATTCACATTTTGGGATGTAGGAGAAAAGACATTGTAGATAGAGAAAATTCACATTGACACAGAAAGAACCAACAGTCATTGAGCTATGCACAACAAAATCAACTGTTGTGCCGTCATTCCAATTATTCATTTTACAAATAATGATCCAAGCCAACAGCAATTAAATCTAACCCCCTTGCCCTTGTTTAAGTATCTGATAACTTCTAAAATTTGGGCAGCAATCCCATAAAGTAGGGAATTAATAAAAGGGGAAACCACCATTTTGACTCAGTGAATGCTCCTTGTCACAGCAAAGTCAAAAATTATACTTTTTCTTACCTGAAACATGTGATTCTGTTGAACACTAATAAATCATCTAGAGCTGGGCTTCTAAATCCAGTGGACGCTTTCAGATAACCAGCTGGGTTGTAATCTTGGTGCCCTAAAACATAAACATTTTTAAAAATTACAAATGTGCAATAAAATTGATATAAGTCTCATCTAGAGAATTGAATAACTTGTGCATGTTTAGTTTTTTATCTCTAAAGTTACTCTAATTATTCATTTTATACTGCCATTTTTCTATGTTTTCAATTAGCACTTTAGCTATCCATGACAGGATTGTGGTGGCCCAACCTATCCCAGCAACAATGTATTTAAAACAGGAAACAGTGCTGGAGGGACACTCACGTATACACCAATGCTCACTCATAGAGAGCCAACGCAGAGTCAGCAATCAACCTATTTCAGATGAGGGAGGGAGCCAAAAACCCACATGAACACATAGAGAATGTGTGCATTCCAAACAGACTGGGACAGTGGGACTTGGCCAAGAATTGATCCCTGGAACTGTGAAGTTACATCATCATGTTATTGTGCAGTTTGCCACTAACATTCAAATTACAATTACAATGTACTGTATAATGATATTATAATATCAAGATAATTAATAGGGTGTGTTAAATTTAAGTTTCTCTTCATTATAAAGCAGAGTTTCAAAATCCTCCACCTTGTTGACTATAAGAAAATAAAATATATTTAACCTTCAGATTTAATAGAAACAGGGAGCTGGGGACATTTAAGAGTCCAAAAATATAGGAGAAAAATCTTTGTATTCAGGTGTCAGACACCCTAAAACAAACTGCTGCACTATAAAGCTGCTATTGACTTTTTATCCCTATCAAAACATTGGACGATTGGAGGTCTCTTCTCAACAAGCACTCTTTAATTTATTTATCATATCTAATGATTTACTGTATGGAATTGTTTGTTATTTACACAATGTACTTATATTTTAATATTTGTCAAGGGTTCAGTTGTATAATTTAATTAATACATTTTATTTCATAATGTTTGCTCTGTGATGCTGCATGCTTTTAAAGAAACTAAGATAAAAACAGATAGATAGATAGATAGATAGATAGATAGATAGATAGATAGATAGATAGATAGATAGATAGATAGATACTTTACAAAAGGAAAATCAAAGTGCCAAACGAGCCAACACACAAACACCACACAGAATAACCTCAAGGTAATACAGTAAGGGAAATATTAGTAAGTTAATATAATGCTATGAACGAATAACTAAAGAGGAGGTTACTTGGCTACATATATAACTCCTGCCTCTGTCCTCAGTAAGACCTGTGTGAGTAACTCTCCATTAAGCCCAGTAATCATTTTGCCAGTAGTCTTTAAAATGCCCACTCCCTTAGGCAGTTACCACATGGTGTAGCTATGTGCTACCTGCTACCACCTACCAGCCTACATGTCATCTGGTCCCTTTCTGTTTCTCCATAATTTCTCACATCAAGGAAAGGACCAAGTATCCTTGGGATCTGATGGGTCATTTGCTCTCTTTCACTTTCAAATGCTTGTGATTTTGTAACATTAGCATAAATGCCTTTAGAGTCAAGCCCAGTATGTCCTGTATGGCTACAGTTCCAGTAAAGGCCTAATGTTTGTTTGAAGATATACATTTCTAACTGAACCATATGGGTGGTTTCCATCAAGAGGCAGAGCCAAATGTTGAAGCCAGAGACAACAGCTCTAAGTTTCTTACCTGGACAGCCACTTGTACTCTACTGTCAATTTTAAATTTACCAGGAGCAGTTATCATGTTCTTGTATGAGTGAGTTTATATGTGTGCATGAGTGTGCCCTGGGATGGATTAACCCTCTAGGGCTGTTTCTCTTCTTGTGTCTGACACTGCTGGAATGTCTCTTGCCAATTATACCCTAAACTACACAAATCAGGTAGAGAGAGAGAGGGAGAGGGATAAATAAACACAGCACCAATTATTTGAGATTTATGCTGAAAAAGATGCACAGAAGTCAAGTATTAATTCAGATTACTTCACAAATATCTCACAGTCAGAGTTACTAAATCAGTGACCTGCTTCTAAAATAACACAGTGTGTATTATTTGCCCTTCTACTGGTGTGATTTACATGCTTCAGTGGTACTTCTGCATTTGGAAACTGAAATGCTTTTACTGGAAATGGTCCCCTAAATCTGAAAAAGATCACATGCACTTAAAAAGGAGGGCAGATACCGTAGAGACAAAAGGTATCTGGTAAACGAGTACATGATTCAGAAGATGTATTTTTAACATCATTTTTATTTTCACTTAGCAAAGTATTACATTCATGAAAGTAAATTTCTAAATACTATTTGCCTGGCCTTGTTTTTTTCTTTAATGAGATATGTTATAGCGTTAGTATGCCCATCCAGCCACTTACTAATACACAGGTGACTCAACTTATTGTGGTCTGCAATTGCAGACTGAAAGACGCAGTTTCCTGTTCATTTAACTTTCTATTTCTGAAAGTTCTGTTCACCCTCAAACCAGCTCAATAACTGTTTTCAGTCCAGTTTTCTTTTTTGGCAGGATGTGATGTCACACACCCTGACTTGTGTACCTTCAGAATCCCTTTAAGTGCAGAATATGAAACACTGAACGCGATTGCACCAAATGTTTGAGATTTACTGCTACAGGGTAAGGTACAATAAGATGGCTATTTTTAATACTTTAATTTTTTAACCTTTATGTACTTTTAACTTTAAAGGCAATTGACACATTTACATTTATTTACCATTCATTTTTTCTTATTTTGTCATATACAGTATCTTACACAATTCTTCCATTACATTAGCAACACAATTTGTCTATCCAAAAATTAATAAACTGTCAGCTTTTTTCCATGTTTGGGTTAAAAGAATTTCCATGTTTATTAACAGTTACCCTAAACCAGGTTCATCATATGGGCACCACTTGGTTGGTACAGAGAAAGAAGATGGATTCCAATGGAAGCACAGTCATACCAAAACAAAAAAAAGTAGCAAATGGCAAAAGCTCCTATTCATGAAATGGAACAAAACTTTACATTCTCAATATGTTGACCTAGCAAAGAAGCAATCACCATTACAAGATTAGACAAATGGAAAATTTCATGTAACACGTATTAGATTTATTTAGAATAGACTAAATAAACGTTATTAATCCCACAGGGAAATTCACATGCATACAGCAGCAGAAACAAAAAAACAAGCATATGTAATCACAGGACAAATAATTTAGCCAATCAATCAATCAATACATAAACACATAAAAATAAATAAATGTATTCCATGCATATACTACAGGAGGAAGCTTTGAATTGCCAGAAAGCAGTGGGCAGGAAAGACCCCCAGAGGTGCTGCTTAGTGCTTACAACACCATGGTGGAATTCCAAGTTTGCAAAAATAATCAGAAATGTTACCCTGCATCACATGCAGTACATACAGTATGTACAGAAGTCATGAATGCAGATACATCCATAAGACAAACCTAATAAAGAAAATGGTGGTCTAAATGCAAGTTATTCATTCTGGAAGTTGTCACAGGTTACCAGCTTTATTTAACTATACAATTGCCTTTCTTCCCTATATTTTACTTGTACTGAATATATTAAACATTTCCTTCAAGTTTAAAGGAGTAATATTTAGTGGCAGACCCAAGACATGCTGATTGGCCTAGAAGTGTCAGGGGATTTCCAGGAGCAGCTGAAGGAAGTTGCTGCGATAGGGGTAGGATGAAGATTATTATAATAGTTTCTCCAAATATTCTTCTGGCATCTAGGTGGTAACAATAATGATAGTGCATGCACCATTAAATTTAATTTATTGATTGTTATCCACAGGGGTGACAAGATGTCGCGGTGGTCCTCAATCTCCCTTAACTAAATTAAGCCATTCTGAGAATGGTATGTTTCCTTAGGACTTACAGGTAGTAACAGTATATGCACAATAATAATAATAATAATATTTTATTAACAAGTACGTTATATTAAACAATATTATATACTGTACACTATTAATCTATATGTGAGTGGCTAGATGTTCTAGCTACATCAGGCTGAAATCAGGAAACAGACTTGGATGGGATGCCAGTCTATTGCTGGGCACATTCATGCACACCACCATAGTCTCTCACTCTGGGCCTGCTGGAGACACAAAAAATCATCTTGGGTTAGCTGTGGTACAGTACATGTTTGTTGACTTTTGCTTCAGAACATCTGAAGGGGACTTATATCTTTCAATACAGCCTTTGGGGCGGCACACTTTCAAGATAAAATAGGGATAGAAAGATGTGAAAATCAAACTATTTCAAAAAATCTCTTAAGACCTTCAGTTGTGATATGTATTTTAAACATGTTTTACATTAGGAAATGTCACATTAATGCATCACATCATACACTTATGTGCAGTAGCAAGTCTTCTGAGCATCCAATGACATTACGCCAATTCCACCAAAAGCATTCACAAAATTTCTTCAATTTAGATAAAGAGCACTGTTTTTAATGCCTCAAAAAACATGAATTAAGTATGGTGATGAGTTTGAGCTCCGTGTCAACTCAGTAGCGTAATGAGTGCCATGTCTAATTAAAAAAAGGTACTTCACCAACTTTAGTTCTAATACATATTAAACAGTGGCAAGAGTATGTGAAGTTTATATACAACGCTTTAATGTCTTAAAAACAGTGTATTTTTATGACATGTGAAAATACAGAAATCTGAAACTTGTTTTGGTACAATCTTAAGACTCCATGATACTTTTTTTTTCCATCCCAAAACACTGATGGATTCTGTTGAATTACTGGTGAAAAAACAATTATAAAGTGCAATCTTTCAGCGCTACTTGTTTGAATACTGTAGCTTTGATCATTATGTTGAAAGCATTAAGTCTGGGTTGTCCACTTCTGATCCTGGAAGGTTGTAGGTTTTCATTCTAACCATTTTCTTAATTAGGGACCTTTTTTTGATGCTAATTTATTTGTTTTGCTTTAATTTACTGACTTGATATTTAAGATTAAGACTGAGACCTCAGCTTAGTTGGTCATCTAATGGCTTGAGTCACGTCTCATTTTTGTTTGGTAGCCATTAAGGAAAAAAGCAGTTCAGAGGACTGAGTCTTAAAAATAATGGTAATTAAAATGACGGAAAAGAAGATAATTAACAAGAGAAATCGGTCACTGTTAAGAAATTCACAGGAAGTAAAGCCTTTAGTAAAGCCAATGACCGGAGTGGGACAGCCCTGCATTAAGGCAAGGGTCTGACTTCCAAATGCTTGAGGGAATTGTGCATACTTTCTATACAGTAAATGTAAACTAACTGATGGACTGAATTAACTTATTGAAATGCACTTCTCTGTTAATTCGCCATCATATACTGAATTAGCAGCACCACTGCCAGCGTGCATACAATCCTGCAATCTTTTATAGAAATAAGACTGGAAAATAGATGGACTACTACAGCGGTGCTTGAAAGTTTGTGAACCCTTTAGAATTTTCTATATTTCTGCATAAATATGACCTAAAAAATCATCAGATTTTCACTCAGGTCCTAAAATTAGATAAATTGCATGGCAGGGTTGCAAGGAGAAAGCCACTGCTCTCCAAAAAAAATTGCTGCTTGTCTGCAGTTTGCTAAAGATCTTGTGGACAAACCAGAAGGCTATTGGAAGAATGTTTTGTGGATGGATGAGACCAAAATAGAACTTTTTGGTTTAAATGAAAAGCGCTATGTTTGGAGAAAGGAAAACACTACATTCCAGCATAAGAACTTTATCCCATCTGTGAAACATGGTGGTGGTAGTATCATGGTTTGGGCCTGTTTTGCTGCATCTGGGCCAGGATGGCTTGCCTTCATTGATGGAACAATGAATTCTGAATTGTATCAGAGAATTCTAAAGGAAAATGTCAGGACATCTGTCCATGAACTGAATCTCAAGAGAAGGTGGGTCATGCAGCAAGACAACGACCCGAAGCACACAAGTTGTTCTACCAAAGAATGGTTAAAGAAGAATAAATGTTTTAGAATGGCCAAGTCTTGACCTTAATTCAATCGAAATGTTGTGGAAGGACCTGAAGCGAGCAGTTAATGTGAGGAAACCCACCAACATCCCAGAGTTGAAGCTGTTCTGTGTGCAGAAATAATCAAAAGTTACCGGAAACATTTAGTTGCAGTTATTGCTGCAAAGGGGGGTCACACCAGATACTGAAAGCAAAGGGTCACATACTTTTGCCACTCACAAATATGTAATATTCGATCATTTTCCTTAATATATAAATGACCAAGTAGACATAATATTTTTGTCTCATTTGTTTAACTGGTTTCTCTTTATATACTTTTAGTACTTGAGTGAAAATCTGATGATGTTTTTGGTCATATTTATGCAGAAATATAGAAAATTTTAAAGGGTTCACAAACTTTAAAGCACCATTGTAGTACAATGTCAGCTCACAATGGCAAACTGCACTTCATCTCTATTGTGTACATGTACAGTGGATAATGATAGATCCAATTGTGCAATGACAACACAGAATTCCAAAAGTTGCTAATGATGAAAGCAAGCAAACTGTTTAATGATTCAGAGAATTAAATAAAAGTGGTAGCTGGCATTTCAAGAGTGAAGTCAGGCTTCAGACCTATACTGTCACCTGCAATGCTATGCACATCCTGCATTCGGTCCCCTGCTAAAATGGATTAATCACACTGATTTCTATTCTTCATGTCTGTACACTAGTGGGCTACACAGACATCATCTGTAACCATAACCAGGTAGCAGTTTAATCACAATCAGCAATTCTTTTAATATGTGTCATTAAGTAGTGATGTAGAACTCTGAGGCAGCACAATCCTGCTGAACACAATCTTCCCAAGGTCACAGACTGCTTATGAACAAATACCGTTTACAGCTGCACATATGTTTTATGAGGCATAATATGTCATACAGCTGTAAGAGTGTCATGGAGAACAGTTTACATACACACATTTTTAGAATGGGGATACAGTTATAAAGAATTACACAACAAACAGTAGGCTCAAATAATTATTTAGCTTTTCTTCTGATGATGTATTTCTTGAGGTTTTAAAAGTTGTCAACAGTGATGTTGACTACTTGGATGTATTTCTTTATATACCTGATTGAGAGTTTCTGCTTCACTTAGCTTATCCATGCTAAGCTTAACCTATCAGCACTGGTACAAGTCTAAAACAACCCCTGGATGGGACATCAATCGACCACAGGGTAAACATAAACATACACTCATAATGGGCTGTGTTAGAATGGCCAATTGACCGAACATGAAGTCTTTGAGCTCTTCAGGAGAAAACTGGAGTACTGAGAAAAAATCACATTAACACTGTCCACAAAATTCAGATTCTGTGTAAACAGTGAACAAGCCAGGATTTGAATGCAGCACTATGGAGCTGTAAGACAATAGAGCAAATGAGAGCGTCACTATTCTTGGCAGGATTTTTTCTTTGTTTCTCTTCATTTTTCTCTTTCAAAGAACCATGCATCTTTACGCCCTTACATACTCCTTCAGAAAAAAATAGTTTTTTTCCACATTATTATTTTTTTGCACATAAATGTAATTTCATCTGTAAAATTAATTTTTAATTGTGAGACTCATGATAGACCACTGGATGATGTATGCAAATGAGTTTAATAGAATTCCTTATTCTCAGCTCATTAACTCTGGAAACACTCTTGCAGCAATAACCCATAATCGGGCAGGAGTATGACTTAGCCCTTCAGTGTATTCACAACCTCCCTTAAGAAAATAAAACATCTAGGTAAGAATATCTGTACATGGGCCAAATTATCCAGCTATAGCCTAAGCAATTAGACACAAATGTATTGCATCAGCACATGTAAAAATCTCATTCAGAAGCTCAAAAACATTAGCATGACATTTTGGAAATGTTTTCAGAAATTAATGCAGGATTAATCAGTTTCTTACTGTCTATTCAATTATTACAGTAAACCTGCTGAATCAGTGATGTTCGAGATTTGGTGATCTCATTATTTTTGACAGCACACTGTTCGAGTGCAGTCTTGAAATGCACTTAAAAAGGAAAAGTCATAGACAAAGAGCTCTGCTCAATTGGGCTTTGTCTCATTTTGTTAAAATTCAACCACAAATGAAATTCATCCACTTTTTCAATCCATATTTACGATGACAGACAACCACTTTTTGGCATAAGGAGGAGGAGGAGGTTGGGAGCATGCATCGGCACGCGGTACTGCCACACCCACCACACGACAAACCACCTCAGGATCCCAAATTAGAACCCAAGTGCAGCCATGCAATGGGTGACACCTCAGCACCACACTAGTTTAAATGGTTTTTGGTATGATCATATTTTAATCAGGGCCCTCCTCCTCTCCATGGCTTTTCCTGCATTATGCTTTACAATACAATACAATACAATTTATTTTTTGTATAGCCCAAAATCACACAAGAAGTCCCTGTCTCTTAACAACCCCCCAGCCTTCACTCTCTAATACTGCCAAGACAGACTATGGCCACTTATTTCTACAGAACCACATATTTTTTTCATTTGGTTTAAAACAAATCCATCCATCCATTTATTTTTAGAAGCTGCTTTCCTTATTACATGGTTTCTGACAGACAAACCCCTATCTGGGGACAAAGTATGAATCTGCCCTGGAGGGGATGCTGGTTACCACTAACTCACCTCCCTCACTTAGCCACACTATGCCAATTTAAATTAATTGCCTAACCTAACATGTATAACCAGAAGCAGACAGTGAGGGTTGAGAACTAACATATATAACTAATTCCTGGAGCTATAAAGCAGAGGTATTAAAAACTTTATATATGCAGTATATATCATTTTTTAAGTTAAACACATTTTGTTACATTTTAGACACTGTACTTTCATCTTTATAATAGTAAACCTTTGTTTATACACATTATGCCTTAAGTCTATTTATATTCAGTGTCTTTGTATTCTACTTAAATTCACCCTGCACTGTCAATGATTCCAAGGAAAAAAACAGTGCTTACATTGTGATTAAATAGTAAGATAATTATAGTAGTTAGTTGCTACTGATTTTGCAGTTTTGCAGTTGTAATTAAAGCATATGTTGGACTCTGCCTTTAAAATACCTTAACAATACAAGAAAACGGAGGCTCTCTGCTCCTCTCACATGGCATTTACTTTAACCAATTTCTTAATATGACATTTGTAATTTAAAATGCTTCATAGACTATTAATTTGTAATGGATTAGCACCCTGTCTAGGGCTGGTTCCTGCCTTGTGTCTGAAACTGCCTGTATAGGTTCCAGCCTTCCGTCAGCATGATTTTAACAAGGATGTTAGAGAAAGTTAAGTTGAAATCTATTTGTTGTTTTGTTTTCTTCTTTGGGTGTGAGGCCTTTTTGGTCAACATAACTGCAGGCCAAAGAGTGACCTTTCATACAATCACAGTGTTATTACCCACCCCACTTAGTCTAGTTCCAGGTCAAATGTTTGAATCGAAGACAGGACTATTGACCAATAAATGAGGGGGAGAGACAGGTCTTCGATTTAGAAAGACATGAAGCTTTAACGTTCTTGTTTATAATGTTTATGATGTGCACTGACAATTCCAGAAGTAACTATTTAACTATATTTTAGCAAAAAAGCATGCAATCTGCAAGTTCTGTGCATACGACTGAATAACTGACAGGTGGATTCTGTGACACAAGTAACATGACATTTTTTTTTTTTTTTTCATACATTGTTTCAGATTGTTTGATGTTGCACAGAACTAGTCACTTTTGGCTTTCTATTATTGTTATAATGTTTGTCTCTCTATTCTGCATGAAAACATGAGGTTAAAATTGTTTTCTTGGCCACCACTAAAAAGTACATGGGATAAGTAACATATACAAAAATAGCAGTTTTGGGTGGAGTATTCCTTTAATATAACAAGAACATTTTAGTCAAGCTAAACAAAAGAATGAAAATGCAGCTTCAGTTCTTTACATTCTTTGGAAATACTACTAGCAATTGTTTTAGACAGGAAATCCATTTCCAGGATCGAGAAAACCTGCTGTGCTTTGCAGCTGAAAAGTGTTTAGTGGGATTTTAAGTTCAGTATTCTTAGCATTCTCTTCTTCTAAGTGAGTGTTCTAGTGCTCAGTTTCAGTATGGAGCATCATTCTAGCATGCTTGACATATTCAAATTAAAAACTGGAAAACGGGGCAATTTAAACTCACCAATTAATGTGACCATCATTTGAGGTTAACCATACTGCATGTATGAGAATTACTTTCATTAGATGCAGGTATTCAGCACTTCATGAAATGGCATTTAATGGAGTTGCTTTAACTTATATTTATTATAATGCTTGCTGTGTCTTTTTTATCTTATTCTAAAAAGACCAATGATGAATGACAGTATCAATATCAGTATCATTAAATGCTTTTTAGGACTTTACTCATTCATTTTGCCCTCGGCTAAACTGATACCCTCTGGTCTGCCATCTCCAAGAGGCAGGTTTTTATTCAACGTAAGATCAGCACTGGCTTTTACTACTTAATAAATCTGACAGTATTATGACTGTTATTATTACCGGGTATTAAAAACATTACTAACTACAGCATCCACATGCAGTTGCACACAAGCTGGATTTCTGGTGGAGTGCACAAATTTTTGTGTGTCAAAAAGGACTTTTGCTGCAAAGAAACTAAGCAGTCATTACCATCAAGCACTAAGTAAAATTGATTTTGAAAGATGTAATAACAGGAATACATATAATGTAGGATTGTATGCTACTGTTAAATCACTTGCTTAACAATATTTTTTTCAAGGATGCTAAGTTTCATCTCTGGAATGTCTGAAGAGAGATCTACAATGTTAAACTAAAGTATTTATTTTTTTAAACAATAGCATTAGTAGATATAAAAAAGGCTTGGTCCCACCTGAGTTTGATAAAGAGTTTAGCCTGGGGATCATTGCAAAACAATTGCAAAAATAAAACAAAACCAGCTATTATCATACAGAAAAAAGGACAGTATAATATTACAGTAAATCAGTACATCTTATAGGTTCAGAGTGGTGCAATGGTCTTTACAGTTCCAGAGTTGTGTTGAATTTGCAGTTCTTGTTGAGTCTGTGCAGAATTGTCTCTAATTTTCCTGTACCATTTCAAAGATGAGTGTTTAGGAATGAACAACATCCCTAACTGACTTGGTGCAAGTAAGTGAATGTACACCCTATAAAACTGTAGCTGGGACAAGAACTACTTGTATATGGCCCTGAAATGAATAAAAACATAGAAATTAATGGAGTGATTATTTTCTACAGTAATACTTAATGAAAACAATTCTAAAAGCAATTAAAATAGTTCTTCAAATTTTGCTCATGGTGTTGAGACATGCTATTTACAGTGAAATATCTCACATTCGGAAACAGTCTCACATTGTAAATAGAATTATATTCAGCAAGATATGCTTTCCAGAATCACTGCTGCCTGTCTAGTTGCCTTTTAGAAGAGCACATCATGCTACCTGGCTGGCTATTATTCTGACGCATGACAGTGGTGTAGCAGCCTGTACGTGTGTGAATGTCACCTTGAGAGACAGTCCAATACAGATTACAGAATTAGACCGAGACCATAATGAAGTGAGCTAGTCAAGAGAAGGTATTACATGGCCAAAGTGGAGAGAATCAGACCATATCAGTCTAATAATCACTTTTTCATACTGTCAGACTCCTAGTTGTGGTATTAAAATGGGCACACTTTATATGCTATCTAATTTCTTGATAAAAACAATTCCACTGATTCTTAACAAATAGTGAAGAAGTGAACATGCAAGTGAGAACTGTACTTCTGAATGGCACCCAAGTCTATTCTAATCAATTGAATTTCTGAGTACAGTGCTCACACATGAAATGTGACTTTAATGGAAGTAAAAAAGATATGAAGTAAAACTAAGACATTTCAACAGCTGGCTATTGTCTTTAAGTTATCAATATTAAAATTGTATTAAATGTTATGAGTTATAGTTTTGCTGTGTCTTTTAGGGCACAAATGTGTCTGCATTACTAGTTGGCGAAAAAAAAAAAAGAAATGACAATTAAGTTATATGGTGGGAATCGGTACTAAGCTTGAAACAAATTGACAGGAAAAGGAAAATGCACTTATGATCACAGTAATCAACGTAATTGTCTATATCTGAAGTATTTTTCATGTTCTGTTCCCCAAAGTCCAAAAATATTTGGCATGCCAGCCTACCTTTGCAGCATCAGGAGCACAGTGGGAAAAAATGTTTCATAGCATATAAATACACCACAGGGGCACACTTATGCATACAATCCCACCAGGTCAAACCACGGATTAACCTAACCTGAATGTCTTTATGGAACATATACAAGTAGTGAGTACGTAAACTCTATATAGACAAAAAACTGAATCCAGGTCTTTGGGAATACCTGAGAATTTTAAACAGCACCTGCACTCAGTGAAGAGCACTATACATGTTACTACTATGTTACAGCAAAATCAAATATACAAGTAGCATGAAAAAAATGTGTCTTACCGTGCACTAGACACAGTATATGTTTTTCTCACAACACACTTCTCTTTTCTAAATAACCATTTTTTATGGTTTACTGCCCAGTAGATAACTTGAGCTGTATACAGAAGACAGTTCTTTCTTACATTATGCAAATTAAGAGGCTATAGTATCAGATCCTTTATTGGTTATGTTGTAGTAATACAACGAACAGCTTTACTTTTTATTCACTCGGCTCCACTTCTGCAAAATGTTGTTAGCCTCCTGGAATCAGCCAACTGATGTGAATTTTTTCATGATTTAGTTTCCACTACAAGAATTAAAGTAATCATGTCTCCTAAGGTGGCAGCACAGTGGTGGTTCTAAAATGGCTTTGTCAGTATGGGTAAAAGTATATGCATTGGTGAGCCCGACAATAAACTGGCATCCAGCACCTGATGCTGCTGAGATACACATAGGTGGTGGTCCCATGACCCTGAATTGGATTAGGCTGCTTTTAGAATGTATTTTTAATGCCTCCTAAAGGACTTTTATTCTTATGCAGAAAACAGAATTTTCCTGAAAAAAATTAACAAACTGCTATCTATTGAATGGATGTAATGATGTTTAATTAGATTTCTGTGCCTCTTGTTAGACCATGTTAACCTTTACAGCCAGTACTTGAACCATCTCTGTTTTGAGTTTTAGGCTGCATGCTCTCCATGTAGCTTTTCTGTCAGTTTACATGTTTAAACTGGTCTACATGAGGTTCTCACATTCTTCCTGTATCTGTCTGGGCTATGTCTGGTTATTTCAGCTTTCTCCCATATCTTAAACACAAGCCTGTAATTTTAGTTTTTAACTCACCCTAACAGGGTTAGGGTGAGCATGTGTGTGTGTGGTTTTATGTGTGTGTGTGTGTACCCTGAAATTGACTGGATATGGAAACAGATTCAAACCACATCCTGCGTTAGAACTGATGATGTTTTAATTTTATTTTTAAATTAACATCTCACTTTAGACACAGTTAGTTTATAAAGAAAGTTAGTTTTATTAAATAACTGTTAAAATCTGCATGAGTATGTATGGTATTTTGACAATATAATTTGAAATATATATTCTATTTGTGGTGTACATCTCTTATAGACAAGTTTACTGTAACAAAGTGATTTTCTACTCTCTCTAGAAAATCACTCCAGGCTTAACACTTCTTTATATGCCAAGTAGATAGAGATAGTGGATAGCGTCTCAATTGTGCACTGCAGGAGGCCGATGAAGTTATTGAGACAGACCTCACTCACTTGCTGGTGCATTTCACCTCAATTACTCTACCAAACCCCCTGCAGTTGCATGAGCACGCACACCCACGGAGAACAAGCTGGCCAATTAATTATTTATTTAATAAAAACTGCCACCTTGTTCTGAGCCACGGACCCACTATATCACAGACATGCCTTTACCAGATAGATAGATAGATAGATAGATAGATAGATAGATAGATAGATAGATAGATAGATAGATAGATAGATAGATAGATAGTGTCGCACATGGCTGGGGGGGCGACCTGGGAGGACCAGAGGAGGGCTTATGCCTCCCCCAGACCATGGGTACAGAGCTTTGAAGCTCAACCCCGTAGGGGCCCATGGTCACCGCCAGGGGGTGCCCCAATGCCTTTGGAGCCCTGGACCTCAGCACTTCCGCCACACCTGGAAGTGTTGGGGGGGAAGAGGAGCGGGGACACCCGGAGTGCTTCCGGTTGCACAACTGGCAGTTCCGCCATACTGGGGAGTGCCGGTGGAAGATTGCCTGGAGGCACCTGGAGCACATCCAGGGGACTATAAACGGGGCCGCCTCCCTCCATTCAAAGGCTGGAGTCGGGTGGAAGAGGACAGAGCTTGGGAGGAGAGGAAAGAGGCGGCCTGAATAGATGAAAGGCATTTGGAAGAGGCCTGGACTTGAGGGTGATTGGTGCTGCAACACTGGGTTGTGCGTGATCACTGTATATATAATTGTACATGTGCTTAAAAACATGTCTACCTGTCTGTGTCCGGCCTGCTTACCACAATAGATAGATAGATAGATAGAGAGAGAGAGAGAGAGAGAGAGAGAGAGAGAGAGAGAGAGACAGTATTCTTTAAATTACTGCCTAACTTCCTTCTAGATGTCCAAGACTCTGCATCACCTCAACCTTTTTAGAGCCCTGTTCTTCTCTCCAGAGAACACATTGATTAAATGGTCCTAAAATCACTACCTTATTACTTCTTCACCACCCATGTTTCTTCTAGAGTAGGGCTGCCCTGTAACACCAGTAGACACAAGACAGTGTTGCATCCTCCATGCATCTTCTGGAAGATCCCAGGTAATTTCTATTAGTTTCAAGATGCATTCTGACTGCTGCTCTCTCTTCCCAGTACTATCAATCGTGGCGCCAAGGGTAAGAGATGGAAAAAAGATCCCTCTACACATACCTCAGGATTCTGACCAGTATTTTTGCTGTTATGGTAATGTACCATTTGAGAATCTTAAGATGGGACTGCTGTCAGTTTCTGTTAACCCCTTATCCCATAACAAACAGCTCTATTTTTTATATTTGTTTTGGACTTAGGGTAGTTTTTTAAATTGAATGTGACTACACAATTATAAAACATATACATCATAGGGAAAGACCTGCATAATCACACACACACAGACCACGAATTGGAATAAAAGTTGAAGAAAGGTTCTTCTACAACATTATCAGGATAAGACAAAACAATCTAAGGAGCAAAAAGTCATAAATATAACAATAAGAGAAGCTTGTCTGATGAAAATCTGATGAGAAAATTTTAATTTGAGATAAAACTGGTGTGTTCTTGCAGAATAGATTCTTATCCCATAATACGCTGAAAATGACCATTAAGGAGTATGAATTCTTTCAAAAACCTGCCCAGAGAGGTGTCATTACAGGCCATTAGCCAAGCATCATTTTTCAGGCTGGAGCTGCTCAATAAACAAGTCCCATCACTCTAGCTATTCCAGGGTAATTGCAGTCTCACATGCCATGTTAACATTGCAGATTCTGGATCAATTATACATAGATTTAGCAGCACAAAAACAATGTACAATAAAACCCATCAAAGAATAAAATCAGCCATGTATGGAACTGACCCTGGCATTATTTTTAATTCACATAACACCAGCAAGTCTTAGACACGGGCAGACATTTTGTATACATATTTTTACATAGATGTTGATGAGTTCACCAGCCCCAAAGTCATCAATCAAGCTGCCTACCCTTGATGCTTCAGATACCACCTACTGTGAAAGCTGCGTCTTCAAAGAATGGATTTGTGTAAAGGTTGATAGCTGGAAGATAAACACAATTGATTGAATTTTTATGTGAATACAGTAGTTGTGTTTTCGTTTTGAATCAAATCCCTATAAATTATATTAGTGGACATGAAACATGTTTGTTTGTAAGTGTTAAGGGCTGGTAAGTGAGTGACTTCCACCTTTGAATATTTTCATACAGTTTCTGAATAGTATGTGAATGCTTCCTCGTGTACTGTAATACAACTGCCAAGACAGCTCCATCTCCTAAAACCAGACAGCTCTTGGCTAACATGTACATCTCCTGTAACTAAGCAACCGACAGTTTGATGGGTCACCTGAGCCTGGTTTGCTAATGAGGTACTCTACTCACAATAATCTCTGTCTGCTCACTAGTGCCCATGTGTTTGGTTATTTCCTTAGTTACTCATCAGCATTTCATTATTGTTGGTCTTTTCATGGTTCTGACTTCTGTTTTTGCTTATCGTTATGCTTTTCTCACTTATACACCATTCTTCAATGGTTTTCAATTGAATGTTGTGCCTGTCTTGCATTCTTATTAAACAATTTGATAGGTGAAAGTTGTTGGACTGGCATCCTGAGGCATCTTGACACCCACAAAACAGCCAGACATTCAACTGATGGTAAATCACAAATTTCATAAGTGAAAATATTCAGTTTCAAAATGGCCTTACACCTTTCTCTTTAAATGTAATGCATGATACCAGTTGGGTTTATTTCACTGCTGGATTGGCCATTCTTTACAGAAAGGAAACCTGACGCTGGTTATATCACACCAACATCAAAAGAGGTTTGATAAAAGTCTTCATGTAAGACTTGTTTTCTTAAGGTTAAATGAAGAACCATCAAATAGCGTAAGTCATCCAGTAATGTAGTATACAGTTATAGATAATAATACAAGCTGAGATGACATATCCATGATGGAGCCAGGCTGTCTGTAAAGTGGCCTTTATCTCCCTGGCTTACAGTTATGTTACATAAATTACTGTTATGGAAATGGACATCTAAACTGTAGCAGAACCTACAGTTTTTATTTCAATGCTTAAATTACTTAAACAATCCAAATATAATTTAACAAAACAGAGTTGGTGGCACAAGGGTGCATTCATCCAGCAAATAAGAAAGTCTTAAGAGTTGCAGTGGACTTGTCAGCGTACAGATGTGATTAAAAGGATGTTAGGTTACATAGCATGACGCATGGAGTATAAATTAAGGAAGGCTAATCTTAAACACTTTCGAGACCTCATCTGGAATACTCAGTGCAGTTTAGTTCCCCAAATTAGAAAAAATATATATGTGCTATAGCTAGTCCTCAGATGAGTAACTAGACAGATTCCAGGACTGCGGGGTATGAGCTATGAGGAAAGATTTAAGGAAATGAATGTTTTCATTTTAAACAAAGGGCGGCACAGTGACGCAGTGGTAGTGCTGCTGCCTCGCAGTTAGAACGCCTGGGTTTGCTTCCCGGGTCCTCCCTGCATGGAGTTTGCATGTTCTCCCCGTGTCTGCGTGGGTTTCCTCCAGGTACTCCGGTTTTCTCCCACAGTCCAAAGACATGCAGGTTAGGTGGACTGGCGATTCTAAATTGGCCCTAGTGTGTGCTTGGTGTGTGTGTGGGTGTGTGTGTCCTGCGGTGGGTTGGCACCCTGCCCGGGATTAGTTCCTGCCTTGTGCCCTGTGTTGGCTGGGATTGGCTCCAGCAGACCCCTGTGACCCTGTGTTCGGATTCAATGGGTTGGAAAATGGATGGATGGATTTTAAACAAACTAAGATTAAGAGGTGACATGATTAAATTGTTTAAATTTATGAAGGGAAATAATAGGGAAAAATCCAGCTTTTAATTTAAAACTAGTTCTTCAGCAGGAACAGGTATGGCAGAGTTGGTGCAGAGGAGAAAAAAACCTAGTTAATGGAAAACTTTTATCTAATAATAGAACATATTTCTTCATACAGATTTTCTTCAACCACAGCTGTGTGCAATAAGCGACCATGCAGTAATGTGGAGAGTTGCACTTAGGGGTCCTGGATTGATTTTTTACAATATTTAGATGAATAGAATGCGTTGGGCTGAACAATCTGTTCTTGTCAAAATTAAATGTATATTGTGCATATACAGTAGGGAAATTCAAATAATGAAAAACGTATGAGAACCCCACTCCTTTCTGCAATGTAGAAATGCATGCCATATTATCCAGGCTGCTGCTGCTAGCATGTCTAATGTGTACATTACTTACTAAATAAAGTATTTCATGCTGATGATGTCTCATATTTAGTCTAAAGCACATGTGAACACATGAATACATATTCCAAGACCCAGGAGAAAAAAAATTATGATTTTAACACAAAAACTAGATACTGTACATTTTACATACAGTGAATTTGTGTCCCTGTTACATAAGTTTATCTTATCTCATCCTATGATATAACATGAAGTATCATGACTATGAAATTAATGATGGATGGAGGGACAAGATTTATAGCACAATGATCTGTGATGTCTCCATTATGTAAAAGTAAGTAAATTAAATTAAAGAGAGTTAATGATGGGTTACACGTTACTCCAACACCCAGCCACATTGGCTGCCTGAACCTGCCATTGGCGCTTTGAATTAGCATCTAGTCATTATTTTGAGCCTACAGTTCCAACACAATTAAAAACAAATCTGCAAGGTTTTTTTTTTTTAAACTACCTGAAGGGGAAAATTCACCAGTGTTTTAAAGACTTCCTTGATTCCACCTACCAGAATTCAAAAGCATGACACCAACTATTTTGTACAAGAAAATAGTCATGTGTGATGTTTTATGATTATTTTTAATACAATGCTTTTTTTTCAAATGTAGTATAAAAAATAAAATTAATTAAATAACTAGATGGCCCTTCCTCTGTGTTCTCATTCCCCCTCAAGTCTTATGCAATTTGTGTATGAATTCCACACAAGACAATGTTCCATCCTGAATACAAGACTTTTATCAATGCATTACTATTGTAAAACCTTATATGAAATCCCTTTTGTATAAAGAGCTATTTATTTACAGTTTGACAGTGCCAAACTTAATAAGGTGCCAAATTAATAATGCATATAAAAGCTCTGCATTCAAACACTGAAGATTTGCTACTTTGCATGCTTGAGAAAGACAACACAGGAGTTAATTAAGGAAATAATTAAGTTGAAAATCCAATACCTCCAGCTTTAGCACTGCTTAAGGACTGTTAAGTTAAAAGAAACCCATGATTAAACTCAAGTGAGACTAAGGAAACTAAACAAAGTGCACAAGAAATCTTAAAGACACATTTCCCATGTGGTCATATATTTTCAACTAAACTTCTGCTTTTCCTTCCTTTTTCACTCATATGCCCATGCCACAAATCCATAATGTGTGTGTCTCAGCCTGCAGGGGTATACTGTATTTGTCATTTGTTTGTCTAAGTATTCACCTGGTAAGTACACTGGCTATAGTGTCAAATGTTTGTCACCTGATGCTGCCACATGAAGCAGTAGTTATACTGACTCAGATGGGTTTGGTAACGTTTCAATGTATAATTGAAGTAAAGCCCATCAGACAGAAATTCATATTAATTCTGTACAGTGTGTTTGAATAAAAAAAATAGTCCCTGAAATGTAAAGTGCATAAAGTTTTTCGACGTTTAAAGTACACAATCCGGTTTGGGATGCACCTAGCTGGGCACACTGCATTCTTGGTCTTTTATTCCTCTACGTAGGACAGCTTCCTAAAAACAAAGTGTTCTTTACCGCCCATCACTTTTAGCACCAAATTCTCCTAGTTCCTTAGGTAGAAGTGACATGCCAAGGATAGGGTATGCAAGTAAGTAAGTAAGCAAGCAAGCAGGCAGGCAGGCAGGTAGGTACTGTATGTGCTGCTCTGAAATCTTGCTAGCCGTGTAGGTGAAAGAGAAAGACAGGCACCTTGTGGCATAAAGATTAAAATGGGCATGACTGTCAGAATGCATACTGATTGCTGGAACTACCAGAAAGCAACAACACATTTTCTAAAGAGGTAATCCAATTTAGGGTTGTAGATAAACTATTACCAACAAAAAAAAAAATAACCCTAGATGGTGTGCCAGTCTATTTCAAGAAACAACTACCCATACCCTACACCTTTTTCCCAATCTGCCCACATCCACTGATTCAGTGCCCTGATTTGACTTTTTAAGAATATGAGAATCAAAAATTTCCCCTTCCCTTTTGTTGAAATAGCAAGAAGGTCTTTCCTACAATTGTGAGATATCAGTCCTACAAGTTTTTAGAACAATGGAAAACACTGTGGCATAATTTCAATTTCAATGGCAGTAAGCTGCTTTTCTCTGACAAGAACACAAAATTTGCCCGTGGAGAAAGAGCTGATTCTATTAATACAGGAAGCAAAATATCTATTCAACAGCTGACAATCACAAGCATTATCAATTATGCTTTTATTATATACATTACATTTTTGCATCTGCTAAATCCAATCAAGGACACAGGGAACCACAATCTATCCTGGAAGTATTGGTTACAAGGCAGGGGCCAGTTAAACAGAGTGCACAAGTACATCACAGGTCTCACTCGTGCACTCTGCCGCACACTGAGCTAATTTGGAAATCGAGAAAAAACTTAACTTGCACAGATTTATGAATGTGGGAGGAAAATCAGAGTGCACAGAGGAAAACCCACTCAGACATTGGAAAAACATACAAACTTCACACAGACCAATACAGGACATGGATTTGAACAGAGGATACCATAACTACTATGACACCATATTTAATTATTTAGCTGAATTTCATCTCTATTTTTAAATTGCTATTATCTTTGCCTTATTTGATCATTTTTTACAGATGTTCATGTATAATGCAATTTGCTTCTAAGTAAAGAACAAAGCTACAATGAAACACACTTGCAGTTTTTATAAGAAATAAAAATCTGTTTAATGTATATCAAGTAAGATGCTTTTTAAATTACATATTAGAAGACGGAGATCCAGATATGAACATCCCAGCAGATTCCAAAGATGTTGATCAGGACATGAGCCAGAGAAAGGCACTGTAGCTGTCAGCATCTCCGTCCGATTGCAAGACCTGCAGGGTGACTTGCGGAGACAGTGATAGAATGATGGTTTTATTCTTGGATTTTAATCATAGAGAGAGCATATTTATTGTGGGGTTTGTAATCTTCACAAACACTTGCTCTTATTGAAGACTATTTAGCGATAGAAGAACTTTGTTCATTGAGCATGTTTGAAAATAAAATGCACTCTGCACATTTGCACCTACTCCTGCTGTGTTTTGTGTTCTCATTTGCCCTATTCAATTTTGGTAGCTGACTATCTACATCTCAGATTCAGAGAGGAATATGTCAGCTGAGGGTACCTTGGACATCACCAGTAGCTAATATACTGTATATCAAGTCAGATGCTTTTTAAAAGATGAGGGTCTATGTTTCAAGTACATGATTTGGGAGTTGTTCCAAGTTTGTGTCTTGAATGATCAACTATTTATTTACACAGGACTGAGTTAATAGCTATTCGCCTATAATCACTGAAAGTATTTATGGCTGTTGTTTAAAAATGGAGTCACATCTTAACCTTTCCAGTCTTTGAGTACCTGTACATTGTCAAGGTTTAGTGCAAGTGTTAGTGAAGATAAAATAATGTCTTTAATATATTTTTTCAATGTTTAAGACACAAGTATTTTTCTAGACTTATATCTGGCTCTTTGCTTTGAAATGCTTAAATATGGATGGTCATTATCTCTGGCTGAGGCATTTAATCGTTTCATTCTCTGCATAAACTTGCATAAAAAATGTTATTTTAACTTCCTGCACATGCTCAATGTTTTTCACTGCATTTCTGGTGCTTTTTAAGGTTTTACTGAAGCAGAGGTAGTATACCTTGCATCCTGTGTATTAGTTGAATACACAATTTGAGGTCTGAAACCTGAAAGTAACTCTTATGAGCAGGGTCTGGGTGTCTTGGTGGGCTCATCACTATATCAAGACAATGTACAGAAGCAACCAAAAAAGCTAATAAAATGTTAGGTTATATATCACGACATGTGATGTACAAGTCAACTTAAGTTGTAGGAGCCACTAGTGAGGCCTCACTTGGAGTTACATTTTCATCCCCATATTGCAGAAAAGACATAGCAATGCTAGAGCAAGTCCAGAGAAGAGCGATTAATCTGATCTAATCTAATCAATAGGCTGATTACAGGACTAAAAGGTATAGGCAATAAGGAAAGATTGCAGGAGTTGAACCTTTTCAGTTTAAGCAAACTGACATTAAGAGATGACATGATCGAAGGCTTTAAAATTAGAAAAGGAATCTGAACAGTGGATTATTTTTAAAGCTATTACTTTAAAAAAATTCTGCAACAAGAACACAAGGACACAACTGGAAACTTATTACAGGCAGATTTCCCTCAAATGTCAGAATTTTTTGCAGAAGGAACCACAGGCACATGGAATAAATTACTTAATGGTGTGATAAAATGTAGGACTTTAAAATCCTTCAAATATTGACAAACAATCCAGGTGAATATGATGGAGGAGTTGTTCTTATCACAATTGTTCTAATGTTCTAATATCTTAGCTCCTATTTTAATAGTTTTCCCATGTTGCCTTCAAGGTCTCAAAACAGTTTTAACCATCTATTTTCCCTTGTGGTTAAGACTTTTATTGTACTTTTTATTCTCCTGCACAATTAACAATTGAGGCCAAGCGTAAAAATAAACAAGAAAAATAAGAACACATGAATAAATGATATTTTAGTCATGTTCTATTTAACGACAGCCATTTCATTTTTATATTCATTTTGATTGTTTTTATTGTTTACTGCACAAGTACTGTTTTTTCTAATTGTGCATTTTTTGTTATTTCTTCAATCTTAAAGTGCCTAATTATGTGAACTGTAAATCTTTGTCTTGGTGGGTATTACTTCTGTTTTCAAAGTCTATTTCAATCCTAGTCAAACTGTGATAATTGTTGTGCTAAGGATTGGTCACTTTTGTTCCTCTTATTTTATCTTGGTTGTTAGAAAAGGCATTTTCCTGTCATGAATGTTAGACAAATCAGACATAAAAGCACATCTTTTCACCTTCTTCTCCTGTGTTTCCAACATTTGGTAACTGGAAAGTTCTAATCATCCAAGACAACCATTATCTTCATTACAATTTATGTTCTTATTTTCTTAAACAAAAGGCTTTTTGTTTGAACTATCAGAATTTGGTGGACTATAGTAAACTCCAGTAAATTAATCTCTGCATTCCTTCCTTATTAACTTCACCCTCAGTGACTCAACTATTTTCCTTTTTTTCTGGGTATTCCAGTTTCCTTCCACATTAAGAAGAAGCAAAAGTTAGTTTGACTGATGAATCAAAACTGGCCTTTGTGGATGTGTAAGTGAATGTTATGTATGATTAAAGGGCATCCTGTCTATGATGTAGTCCTTTCTTGTGCCTTCTAGGTTATGCTAAGGGCATTCATAAATTTTTATTAAAGTAAGGAATTAAATAATAATCAAAGCTACACTTTACAATGAGTTATATCTTGTGCCAGTAATTTACTCAAATGTTCAAAATTTTCTCAAATTTTCCAAAGATGGCTCATTCAAATAAGGAAAAGTTTGTTAACTAAGGATAAGGTGATCTATACAAAAAAAATACTTCTGTATGTTTCTAAAATTTCCAACAGATAATTGAGAAAAAGATGTAGTCTTTTGTAGATCTTTAAGATTCTTTAAGTCAAAGAGAAAATGGTAGTTATGCTAAATAGATTCTTAACAAACATAATGAACATAGCATAGCTGTGTACAGAACTGAAATATTAAGAAGGCCATCCACTTGTGTCCAGTCAGCATTCTGCGTGCATCATTCTGCTGGGTGTTGCTGTCTTCCTTATCCTCCTACAGATATGGGCCAAACCTCCACTGACAGCAAGTGCTAATTAGTGAGCTCCTGCTAAGTCACTATACGTATCTCAAAGCATGTGACCCTTGAATGACTGTGCTTGTTTAACTTGTAGACTCCTCTGGGAGGGGACACACCAGAATCTGCATTTGGAAAAGTTTACAAACTGATAAATTATTACTGATGTTTACTCCCTCTATTTTGACTTTTCATCTCAAATCACACTATAAACTAAAATTTCAAGAAAGATGAACTTATAACCATCATTGTATCTTCTACAGTCACACATCACTTTTCACTTCAACGTTCTGCCTTTCTTTTACCTAACCACTCTTAAAACATTACATTTGTTAAGTAATTGCTATTGTCCCTGATAACATTTAATGTGAGTCTTCATATTGATCAGTTTGTAAAAACTTCAAATACTTCAGAAGGCTGCATGGAAAAAAACACTTCATGATTGAAAGCAGATATAATTTAAATGTTGTGCCATTTCATTTCCTTCGATCGGATCCTCAATCCTCAATCAATCTAAATATTTTGTAAAGTGCCTTTTATGGTGCACACCACTTCAAACATTACTAACCAGCTGATGTATTTTTACAAACCGAGCTCATCCAGATTAATTGGTTTGTTCTGGGTCACACAGTAAGACAAATATGGGACCTGAATCTGTGAAACTGAGGTTTCAAGTCATCTACTTGGCATTTTGTTCATGCTGTCTGCCTCTGGTTGAAGACAAGAAACAGTCTGCAGTTAAAATTGCAGCCATCAATTTTACAAGTTAATAATACAATGTCATCAGAAACCTGGGACACAAGCAGCACTTGCCAAAGCATTATAAATTAAAATACTGGATCACCTCGCTGCTGACTGCATCACTGATTAACTCAGACCTTTAAAAATTCTCATAAGAATAACATACCTTTATTAAATTTTTTTTTCTTTGTGTACTATAATGTATCCTTTATGTGAAGAAAAAGTATGGCTTTGTTCATTTTTAAATTCATTGCCTCTTTAAAGTTATCTTAGAATGAATTTAAGTTTTAATGTTATGCTGCTAGGTTATGACAAATGACTTTTCAGATAAGGAAGACAAAAATTTCAAGCTAAAGTAGTTATTAAAGTTAAAGTAATTATACTGAACTAATCATGTGTTGCAGATGACCGGGGACCTTGCCCCACCAGGACGCATGGAACAGGGAAGGACCCGGAGAGGGGCAATATATTACCCTGGGCGCAGGAGGGCAGCCCCCTGGATACGAAGCTGGGAGGTTCATCCCTGTGGGGGTCCGTGGCCACCACCAGGGGGCACCTGGATGGTTCCCGAGCCATGGACTGCAGCATTTCCACCACACCAAGAAGTGCTGCCGGAACAGGAACCAGATACACCCAGAGTGCTTCCAGGTGTAAGGGCAGCACTTCTGCCACACCAGGAAGTGCTGCCGGAAGATCATCAGGGAGAACCTGGAGCACTTCTGGGTGTGCCATAAAAGGGGCCACCTCGCTCCATTCGGAGAGCCGGAGTCGGGTGGAAGAGGACGGAGCTTGCGAGTGAGGAGTTGGAGGCAGCAGAGAGAAGAAGGAAGTCTAAAGGATGGTTATTAGTGATCAATGCACTGTTGTTGTGTTGTGTATTTTGGGACATTTTGTGCCTGTTTATGTCCAGTCCGAATATTCCACACATGGCACCTACTGCATGTTGATTTTTCTGTACGTGTGGCAATAATGAACCTACAAACTTATTTCCATTTATGCACCCATTGTCAATATTTATTCCACAGGCTGTTAGCATTAACCATCATAACATACCCTAAACAGAATCTAATATAATCAGCCAATCAACCAGACATAATTTAAAATATTATTCTGCAATGTTATAATAGCAGCTTCACCAGAGTCTTGTTCACAAGAGTATTCCGTTAATGGTGACATATTAATGTACTGTAGAATACCCGGGAGAGCTGGACAGTCTTTTGGCCTCAGAACCCCACAGGTTTATTCTCTCCAACATCTCAACAACTGGAGTTTTTATTTTGATGTCCTCCGTGGCCATCTGACCAAAGTTTGCAATTAAGCAGGATAGACTGATTCTCAACTGTTCTAAATAACTATTCTTTAGTTTTTACTTGCTTTTGTAATTCTGTTTATCTGTAACGTCCTCCATAATGTTAAGAACAAATAGATATTTTTCCTTGATTTACCCCTCTGCCCCACAGATCAAAATTACAAAACAAATAATTCAGGCATGATTAAAGTGTACATTGCAGATTTTACCTTAAGGTTATCTGCATACACTTCAGTCACGCCATTATCACAATAAAAGATTTGTGAAATTAAGTGTTACAATGATGTAAGAAATATCAAGAACTTAATCTGTTATGACCAATAAATCTTGTCTATACCATAAGAAGAGTTCACATTTACAGTGGTCAATTTATCCTCTGCAACCAAACGTAATTATTGGAATGAAGTGAGAGCTTCTGTCAAGTATTATTCCACGGAACCAATTTTCACTGAGCTATATTCAAAGTGAGAATCCTAAAGAAACTGGATTTCAGTTCCTTAATTATGATTTTTTACTCAGAGATGTGTCATTGTTTCTGATATATACACATTTAAGTGTTAACACTGACTGCTTTCCTGTGTATTTTCATAAACTAATATTTCAACACACATGTTGAAAAAGACTTCTAAAATACACTTTTACAAGTATCACATATTTAATTACCACAACAATTTCTATCCAAGTAATGTTATTGTTCCTCCCATATCCCCTAAGACAAGCAGGATAGGTTAATTAGCAATTTCAAATGGGTGAATGTGGTTGTGTGTGCAAGGGCCCTACAGATGACCAGCAATCTGACATGTATTTTCTCCTTTTTTTGTGCCCAGGTGCGGGCCTGCCAGGATAGGCTCGGTCCACACCACCTTGGCCTGAATTTGGCATGTTTGAGATTGACTGACTGAATGGCCATGTCTGTGCAATCAAAGTGCCCCACATACTCTACAGAGAAGGATTGTATATATACTGCAGTACCTTTCTTCAAAACGCACTAGCACAGACATCACAGACATAACCCAAATTCGCTTAAACTTGTCAATTGGTACACATCTGTGAATCCCTAATTTCTTGCTTCTTGTTTCCTTGAAATATGAAAGGAAACTGGAGAAGCAATATCTATTTAAACATGTACAGAGTGTTGAATTGAATTTAGTTTTGTTAAGTCTGACTTGATTGTAAGAAACATTACAGGCTTTTAATAAATTCAATAAAAGGAAAAAAAGACATGTACAGAGTGTGTCATTTTTACTTTTGCCAGAGCTACAGTGTGCCCAGCAACTTATCATTTGAAGGTTAAACAAAGGACTGCTATATAGGTGTTCATCATATTTCATCACATCAAAACTGCTTCAATAAATTGGAAAGTGAACAGAAGTCAAGTAAGACATTGCTCTCATGTTTATTACAGAAAATGTTTACCCTGGTGAAAATGACAATAACAACCTGCTTTAATTACTGTATGTTTGAGGATAGCAATTGAAAGTTGAAATAGCATGTATGCATTTTTATACCCATTTAATCCAATTCAGGGTCACAGAGGGTAAGACGTGATCCCAAAGTCACTAGATTCAAGAGAGTAACGAACCTTGGACAGAGTGTTGACCCACAGCAGAGTCACAAATATATCAACCCTGGATTTATTTGCTTTCGAAAATCTACGTACCAATGCAATAATGCAAAACACAGGAGAACTACACAAAGGATAAATAAGGACAAGGGACTCAAAACCAGAACACATAAGATTTCAGATAATTTTATTTAGAAGGTCTGTACTGACTGTCACATTTTCAGGTTAATCATCCAACAAATATATTTTTCATATCTATATTCACTTTGAAGTTTTTATTTCTGGTAACATAAAAAACATACTTCTATTAATATAGCACAGACAAAATAAGTTCATCATCTTGCTGAAATATTTTTCAAATATGCAAACTACACTATGTCTGAAATGTACTGCTTAATTAACGGACAGAACTCTTTTAAAAAATTATATTAAAGGAAAATCCTTTAATAGTCCTCTGCTCAAGACCCAGTGTGAATCTCCCATAATTTATCACTTCAGTTTATGCACAAGCAGAACCATAAAATTACCAAGCAAGCACGCTTTAGATAAGACTCTCTATTGTTAATATGAGTTAATCACTCATCAATGACTAATGATGTGTAAAAGTCTTGAAATAGCTTAATAGTTTTCACATTCACATAACTTGCTATGTAAATTTGTTTTTGATAGTTGGGTCTTATAGAGACATTTCAAAATTAATCTGACTCTGAAACCTCTCAGTACACAACATGCGGAGTAAACAAATGAAAATATGCTTCCTCTATCCATTTGTGCATTTTCTTTCCCTGTTCATTCTAAAACAGGGTATTGGGGAGGACAAATGCAGTAATATAGACAATTATTTGAAACATATGTATTATAGTGAGGCAAAATGAACATGCTTACCTTTAAAGTGCGTACAAATGAATTCATGAATAATGAATGAATAATTTTGTATTGTTCAGGTCTAATGTGCAAAAGCGGCAGCTAACTTACTTATGGATATTGAACCACCAGTCTTACAGTTTATAATGCAATACAGGGCCGCATAATATTCACACACTGTTACTACTGTGTAGTGACTGCAATATCATTTTTGTATTCATGCACAATATTCATGAGTTTAGAAAACTGTACCAATGCTGCATTACAAACTGAACTCAAAAAAACAACCACCAATCTCATCCTAAACAAAGCAGTAGTATTAGATTAGATTAGATTAGATACACTTTATTAATCCCAAATGGAAATTACCAATATGGGGAGGTGCTTTATGTATTTAACACTACAAACAAACTCTGCATAAACAGACTATTTTTTAATTAACATTATTTTTACCTTCGGATGAAAGGGGATGTATATAACAGTGTAAAAGAACATAACTGCACTGCAGTGACTTCTCTATATCCAAAAGGAATTACATGGACCTCGAATACTTGTAAAGAGGTTAAAGACAACATACATAAATGGAAAATACATTATGGGAATTTATCAAGACTTCTCTTGTTCTTTTGACATTCCACAATAGCCTTTGGGCTGTGTACCGTATTCATCCACTTCAGTTTGCTAATTGAGATCACATTTCCCTATTGATTTTTTTGTAACCCAGCCATCACAGACAGTTCACTCGGCCCGCTTAGTTTTTGACATATGAGGAAAAGATGATCACAGTCTTCGTTTCCAGTTACCTATCACACACACACATCACTATAGTATTGAGGAAAAAAAGTAAATAGTCCTGGACAGTGTGGGGTTGTCTTCTGTGAACAACTGTCTCTTTAATGGCCACACAGAGTTCAGAGAAGCATGGACAACTGGGGCTACTTGAGGGAACTTTATCCTGATATCCCTGCCAGTGAGCAAGTGAGTACTTTTCGTACTTGAGAAATGGCAAAGTGTATGGCTTATTCTTTATTTAAAGTTAAAGGTACATTTGTTTTGAATTTAAAGTTAAGGGTACATTTGTTTTTAAACCTTTAGATCTCTGATCAACATGTTGTGGACAGTCATTCCAGGGCACACCTCTTAAAAGTGGTAATAACCAGTCTTATTAAAAACATGGAGCCGAAATCCATAGACATTACTCTCTCCATCTATTCATCCAATTCCTATCATAGGTATTTCTTATCATGGTTATGGTTTGTTATAGCCTAACTTTGCAGTGATATGTGCAAAGAAGGTATTATCCCTAAATTGTAAGCCGGTTCCCTGCAGGGTGCTGTTTGTGAAGTATAGACAGTGAAGACTGTAATACTAGTTGCAGCAGGAGTAGTAGTGTTGTTACTTGTACAGCGCAAACTGAAAACCTTACTTGCATGTCTGGCCAATATGCAACATGTCACCCTTCTCAGACCTCATGAAAAATAAGAGTGTATTAAAATATAAAACTTCATTTTATTTAACGGCTAACATAAATCAGCTTGCCCAATGTACTATTATTAGTCAAAAAGGAAACTTACCTGGAAACATCTGGCAACATCCCCTAAATACTGAGTTATAATAAACTAGCACTATTACTACACTATTTTGCACTATAAACAGAGCACTGTTAGCACTATTCTAAATCTATTCATCCATTTTCAAAAGCTGTTGCAATCCATTTATAATTGTGAGAGGCTAGAGCTTATCACTAGTGCATCTCGTGCAAGACAACTACCAACCCTGGAGGGGCCACACACTGCACTTTCACAAACACACCCACAACAAGCTAATTTAGAGATCTACCAAACTATTGAGTGGGGGTTTGTCATGTAGTAGGTGCAGCAGCAAGCTCTCAGCGCATGCTCCCAAACCATTGTGTGTTTTGGCATATTACAGTAAACCAGTGTACATACACAACTGAAATTAATAGAAATTTCACCCAGATATTTCTCTAGAATGTGAACCATGAATCTGTAAAGATGTAGTAGCATGAACCACTGTGCTGTCAAAACATTTGTAATTGCCACCACTCATTTCTTGGGTATACAATATACTCTTTGAGTATCTTAAATGAGCTGCTCACAATATGCAAAGCCTACACACAAAAACAGAACAGAAAGGCATTTTTTCAGGCAACAAGGGCGCTCTAAGTAGATCTGTGTTCTATCTTAATTCCTTTCCTTAAAAACTGCTGCTGTGACAAGAGTGACATTTTAGCAGATGCGGATATATTTCTAGCTGATGACATCCTGTTAATGGTGCCTATACATAGCTCAGGCTACACACAGCGTAAGCCCTCATATAAAAATAACATTTTTGCCTGCACTAATCTGTGCACCAAATTGATGTAGCATAAAACACATTTACCATAGAGTTTCCTATGGTATTTGTCTTGCCTAGCTGTAACTGCTGCACATTCTGTATTCTCATGTAATATTTTCCTCACAATTTAATACCATATTTATGAAAACATTTTTTGCTCTTGACAAAATTCCATTAAATTACTTTGTGGTGAAAAAAAAGCCAAGGTTAATTGATCAGAATTAACTACATCAGTTTAGAAGGTTGATTTCATGCTGATGCGAAGAGCCAGTTCAGTAAATGATCATTTGCATCAAAGGCATACCATCTCAGGATGTCATTAAAACATTCTTTCTAAAAGAAGCACACCAAAACAGAAAACTGTAGACTATGTCCAGTTCATTATAATGTGGCATGTAATGGTTCTCCTTCACTATTCCTAAGAGATCTACTTTTTAAATGTACAAGAGATGCAAATAATATAAAATTGCTATATCTCTTTTCCTCTGTCTATATCCTCAATTAAAGAACCCTGCAAAAATACCTTACATTGACTCATTTGAGACACAAAAAAGAACCAATCACCATGGTTCACTCATGAACCTCCATATACAGTAGACACTTTAATACCTCTCAGCATACTTTTGTGGGTATCAAACTACAAAATATTCACAAATGAGTAACTATAAGGTATCATCTAAAGTATACAATCAGCAACACTTTTCTAATGGTGTTGATCTCTATTGCTTTAATTATTTAAAAAATCTATTTATTTTTAGGCAGAGTGCAAATATTTTTACTAAAATTCCATATTCATTTATTCTAATAGAGTCATAGGGGATCAAAGCCTATTCATGCAGTACCACGACCAACCTGAGATAGAGAACCAGTACATTACAGGGCACAACCATGAAGAAACATTTACACACTGTCTTACCAGACCAGTCACTATTGAGAATTATCTTATTAAACAGTTTACAAAGAGAAGAGCACTTTTTAAAAAATTAAACACAACTGTAACTTTGTTTATTTGAAACACAAAAAAGCCTCACATAAAACAATAATTTTGCAAGACCTAAACATGTGACAGTGTAGCTTAAAGTGATGACGATGAACTAGGAGATCAGAATCAGCAGGAGCATAAAAGTATAGCAAGTACTGTATAGTGGCAGAGACTGAAATAAGAAAGGCTTAAGAACATGCTTAGGGAGAAAGTTTTAAGTGAAGTGCAGTCATTTGAGAGTGTGGAGGAAAGGTGGGAGAAGAATAGCAAAGTTTTATTAAGAGCAGGTGAAGAGGTATTGGGTAGGATGACAGGAAGAAGTCCACCTGGGGAAAGAGACATGGTGGTAGAACAGAGGTGCAGGATGTGATAAAGGCTAAGAAGGAGGCAAACAAGAAATTATACCACTCGGAGAAAGAGGAAGATATAGAAATATACAGGCAGACAAACATGGAGGCAAGGAGGGCACTGGCAAGAGGCAAGGCACAAGCTTTGGAGGAAGTGTATGAAAATTTGAGGCAAAAGAGGGAGAGAGAAGGATTTTTAAAATAGAGAAGGCCATGAACAAGGCTGAGGAGGATTTTAGTCAGATAAAGCAGATGAAAGATGAACAAGGTGTAGTCCTAAATGAGCATGATAAGTTCAAGATTAAATGGAAGAAGACATTTAAAAAGCTGTTGAATTAAGACAATCCAATGATAGTATTTAGGGATGAAGTCCCAAGCGAATGGCTAGCAACAAGAATAAGGAGTAATAGAGGTTCTGAAAGGAATGAAAAATAGAAAGGCAACAGAATTGTTGAAATTCCAGCAGAAGTGTGGAAGAGATAAGGAGAAGAGGGAGTAGATGTGTTGTGGGATCCAACGCAGAAGATATATGAACAAGAACGAATACCAGAGGAACTTTGTGATTATACCCATTTATAAGGAGAAGGATGATATTCAGGATTGTGGAATCTATAAACGAGTGAAGCTGATGTCACACACAATGATTTGGAGAAGACTTAATTATTTTCACATCAAGAGGTGAGGTATGTGAGGATTGTCCAGGATATGCATTAAGGAGTGAGGACACAGGTTAAAAGCTGTGTTGGGATAACAGACAATAGTTAGACAATTACTGTTGGTCTGCACCAGGGATCTTGTTTAAGACCTTACCTCTTTGATCTGGTTATGGATGTGTTAGTCATTGGTAAAAGACCAATGCCTCTGTTGCAGGCTTTTAGCTAATTACACTCTGTTGTGCAGCACCTGAAAACATGAAGTGGAGAGGAAGTTGGAAAGAAGGAAACAGGCTTTGGAAGACAGAGGTTTTAAGATAAATGGGAATGAGACAGAAGATATGAGGTTTAATGATCATCAGGATTCAGAAGTTAGCTTGCAAAGAGAGCTATTGAAACGAGTAGATACATTTAAATATGTACGATCAGTGATAGCCTGAGAATAGAAAATTAGATGCAGAGATAACCCACTGAGTGCAGTGTGGATAGAACAATTGGAAGAAGGTATCAGGAGTATTGTGTGATCAAAGAATTAAGGCAAAGGTTTAACGTAAGGTTTTTATGAAAGTGTCATAAGACCACCAATGATGCAAGGAACCAAGACGTGGTCAGTAAAGGGATAGCAGGAAAAGAAGTTAGATGTGGAGGAAATCAGAATGTTGAGATGGATGTGTGGAGTTATCAAAAATGACAGAATAACAAATGAGACAATCAGAGGTATAACAAAAGTAGGTGAGATAGACGGTGGATGGATAAAGTAAAAGACGAACTGAAGGAAATGGCTTGGCTAACAAGGAGACACAGGATCAATCTGTTTGGAAAAGGCTGATCAAGCACATCAACCACACACAAAAGTGGGAAAAGATGAAGAGGAGAAAGTAGAAGTAGTCAAGCAGTGACTAGGGTAGGTGTTTGAGTTCTGTCTCCTGGAGCTATGAGGCAGCAGTAATAACAAGTGCATCACCATGCTACCCTGTTCCTTTATAATAATTCATTACAAACAAATGATATATAGTATATAAGGACCAGTTGAGTACTGTGGAATGCTTGATGCTATTTGTCGATATGCTTAGCACAGAGGCTTCATTTGGCCTGGGTAGAGAAAGAGTGATGAATAGGACCATCCAAAATTAAGAACAGCAATATGATAACTGACACAAGATGCTGAAGAATATAACAGAGTACATTGAGTGAGCATAGGAGATTATACAAAACATTAATGTAAAACATATTAAAAATGTATGTTTTCAACAATTTTTAATGCATTTTGTTAACTTACATGAGTACTTATTGCAAATTTAGACTGTTATACCAATTTTGTACAGTAGATGATAATGAGTATGTGCCTAACAATAAGTAGTCCTGCACAAAATATATACCATTTTCATGCACAATCATTTAAAATTATTTCAATCAGGGAAGGGGGTTAATCTGTCACAAGCTGACATAACAAAACATAAGTACAGCTGCTTTACTCTGGCTTTTGCTCCTTTTCTGCTCTGTTCCTATAATGTTTATCTGTTTCTTACCTCCTCTTCGTTGGCTTCACTGCTAACCTTCAGCTTTCAGTACTCAGGTAAGTTTGCATTGCAGAACTCGAGGCAAAATACATTGTTATCTCTAAGTTGTGAATCTTTTACAACCATTACCTAATTGAGACTGCTTATTTTTAAGTCAGATGATCTCAGCTTCTAGCATTTAAACTGGAAATTCTAATCCATTGATAAGGTATGGAAGGCCTAATGTGAGCCAGTGTACAGAGTTTTTGAAGGCCCTTGTCACATTATATATTTACTCCTCTGCATTAATTACAGAAGACAGAAACAACAGGAAACATATACAAATAAATTGCCATACAGGATCTTCACTTTAGTCAGAGATGCTGAATCTTCCACTTTTCTACTACTCTATTAAATACTGTTGTTACATGCTACAGTCCCTCCAGGACTTGCTTAAGTCGGTTCAGAACTGAATGGATGGTTAGATGGGTGGATGGATTTATTTATGGTTTATTGGTCTTCAAATATTTTAAATTGAATTACATTTTACCCCAAAAGAAAAACAGATCGATCATTAGCAATTTCTCCAGCAAAGTTACAAAATACAGGTCTCGTTTATAAATATCTATCTTTGTTACCTGATTTTGTCCGGGAGATTTTCTAAGATGACGGGCATCAGTTATAATGCTGTCATTCAATTAGATGTATCAGAAGTACTATGTAACTAACTATATGTATTTCTAGATACAGTATTTGTAAGTTCAAGAGCTAATATGATTAGTGGGAAGCTTGGTTTACTGGTTAAGACTTTGGATCTTGAACATCAAATTCTGAGATTACTCTGGCTACTGACACTGTGTGACCATGAGTAAGTCAAAACCTTCCTGTGCTCCAATTAAAAAAGCAAATGAAATGCAACCAATTGTATCTCAAATATTGTAAACTGCCTTGGATAAAGACATCAGTCAAATAATACACAAATATCATTAGGTCACTGAAGATGGTTACACTTGTACATGCTATGCACAATTTTTTGTGAGTAAAGTATTCATCTACGTAGTCCCCAAGTTACAGACATCCGGCATACGACTTATGAATGGGGCCGCAGCTACTCCTTCATCTGTCTGGAGGACGCGACACAGGCTCCTCAGTAGCGGCCGCTCTGTCATTTTCGGCCTGGGGACGCTGCAAGCGGTGGCTGCAGGCAGCATACTGTATGCAAGAGGAGGTGACTGTGTGGTGGGCGAATGGTGAATCGCTCCTCGCCACCCCCATTCATTCTCAATAGCAAGCCTGATTGTACTGTTATGTACATAGCAGGAAGTTGTCTCTCATTCAGTATGCCAGACGTGTTGATGGGGGTGCCTTCCTGCTGTGATAGCGTGTACAGTGCTGTGCAGAAGAGCCCATCTTAACCTTTTGTCACGCATCAACAATGTCTCTGAAACGCAAATCTGATGCAAGTGCTGGTGATACACTAAAGAAGAGAAAAACCATCACCAAGGAAAATAAAGTACAAATAATAAAAAGTTCAGAGAGAAGTGAAACTGCATCGTTCATTGGCAGAGCACGTTACAGTAGGTCAACAATAGCATTTATTAAAATAATGTACCTGTTCCGACTTACATACAAATTCAACTTAAGAACAAACTTACAGTCCCTATCTCATACATCACCTGGGGACTCCCTGTATTAGATCAATTTCTTTTGATGTTGGAGGGAGAGATTTTAGATTTTAAACTGGTTGTCACCTGACCTTGCAACGACATGCTTTAACTGAATAGCCCAGTCAGAAATCTAAATGAGTACGTAATCATGTTACTAACTATATAGCAGGACATTAAACTCAAAGAAACTAAAAACCCTACAAAGACCTGTCTGGGGTTAACCGCTCTATAAAGTGGCTTGCAAGCAACAAAACCAGTGTGCAGCTGCTTTGAAAATAAACAGATGTTCTCTTTTGTTGACATACATCTTGTCCTTTCATACTTAAAATGTAATCTTCCTTGAACCCATAGTTTGTTCTTTTCGCCAAAATCAGTCTGACAGAATCTTCATAGATTTTGCCTCAATAATGTGTCTGAATTTAGGTGCGAGCAGTTTCATCAAAGAATATGCGAAAAAATATAATACATAAATACATTATCTAACAGTCACATTTTAATGCAAATTTAAATGTACACAAACAACCCGAAAGGATGCCTGCTCAATTACAGTTGGCTTCATTTGGTGGCACACAAAAGTTTTCAGTGTGGCCAGCATAAATTAGCACTCCCAAGACCCTGAAATATATTATCAGGGTTTTAAAATGGATAAATAGATATTTATTACACTTACCCTGTTTTTCAAATTACATTATTTCTTTTACATTATTAAGAATGTTCTGGAACATTCTATGGATCCAAGTAGTTGTCGGTAACTCAAACATCAGGGTTTGTTAAACAGGCACTATGGCCCTTAGACTTTCCTGTATCATTTTGTGGTTTAGAAGGGTGAACCATTTCAAAAATGCCTGAAGCATGGGGTTCACCTGGCTAGGGTTGTGTAAATAGGTAAAGTGAAAATACTGCAAATGTTTTTTATGTTTTTATTTACACATCAGGTATAAATGTTACTAAAATATAAAACTGAACCAAAAAGATACAATTTAAAACAAAAACAGATTAGTGAGATGAAATACATCTATTCATTCTCTAATTAATATAGCAAACAGGCTAAAAGCAGGAGCTCCTGATAAAAAAGGCTTTAGTGTTTTTAAAGAATTTTTAAGAATCCTGCATTTTGATATAAAGCTATTTTATGCAGTTTAAATCCGCTCAGCTTTTTAGCTTCTTTGCATGTATTCGCCATTTGTTACTGTTGAACCCTATTTTTGAGCAGTGATGACGTCCAGTACACATATGATATTTTCGTGAATTTTCAGTCCCAACTAATGACACTAATTGGATGGCCCTGTGGCCATTTACCCTCTACCTGATCTTCTCATACTTGATATAATAATAAAGTACTTATGTATTGTTTTTGAGTGGTGCCATTACACACATGCAGTTTTATTAAACAAGTAAAAAATCAGCTAAATTCCAACATAATGAAATGTCAACTAGGTTAGAAGAAAATAAATTTGTTTACACAACTGTATTTAGCATCCCACAAGCTATGCTTGCTTTGAACATCAAATCATACATGAAATGAATGCAGACTTTATGATGATGTGGGTCAGCTCCAAACTCCCACTTCTGTTTTGGAAGCCTCTTAAACCCGACACTGTCAATAACATAACCAAACAAGCCAGCAGATGAGGATACAATATGAAGTAAGGGGTAGGTGCATAAAGTGCAAAAGTGCTTTTATTAAAAACCAGTCAAAACAGTGTTCAGGTGTGTAGTGCAAATCCATAATAAATAAATTATCCAACAGTGTCCTTGTGGAGGTTAAAATCAGTCAAACAATCCATTAAAACAAGGTTAAAACATGGCAGGAAACTGTCCTTAAAAACATGAACACAAGTACAGTCTTTTGAATGCTTACATTTCCTTAACTTAACCCTTAACTGAGCATCTCAATCCCATGCAGCCATGCTGCCTCTCTCTGGTCTTATATGGTGAGTCACTCCAACTGAGCAGCAAGTCAGTCACTCCAGCTTCCAGGTCACTCAGCTATGGAGTGGACATCAGCCCCTGAGCACTGTCCACATGCTCCCTCTGGGATTTCCTCCCGGCTATCTGCCTTCTCTCTCTCTCTCTTTCTTTTGCCTTATCTCTCCATCCTTCAACCTCCTTTCCTTTATCTTTTGATTCATCGATTCTCTTTTGTTTCTTTATGCCATCCTTTTTTTCACATGCCAGCTCTTTCTTATATGCCTCCATGGGCGCAGCGTCTCAATTGTGCACTGCAGGAGGCTGATGAAGTTATTGAGACAGACCGCACCCTCACTTGTTGGTGCATTTCACCTCAATTACTCTACCAAACCCCTGCAGTTGCATGAGAACGCACACCCACAGAGAACAAGCTGGCCAATTAATTATTTATTTAATAAAAACTGCCACTTTGTTCTGAGCCACGGACCCACTATATCACAGACATGCCTTTACCAGATAGATAGATCAACAGATAGACAGATAGATAGATAATGTGAAGTACTCGCATTAGACTTTACACCACAATGTTCCTGTTTTAATTGTCCTGTGTGACTCACTGTGTGAGCAAGTTTATCAACCTTCCTGATTTCAAAATATCTGCAAACATCTGTAATTGAATCCAAAACTGTAAGGTGTCAGATAAATGCAAAATAAAAACATATGCAGGTGTAATCCCTTTGTAACGAAATTCATGGGGTCATAAAAATATTTTGTATAACAGAAATTTAATTGTAACGTATATGAGGAAAATATGTATATTATTGTGAGCAGGGTCACCGTTGATTCGCCATCTCTAAAGACAGGAAGGCAGGGATAGCTCCATATCTGCTCTGAAGCATCTTTCGGCGTTAACGTGCTTGTTGCACAATGTTTAGAACATTTAACACCCAATCTGGACTCATATTTCTGTCTCTTGTGCAACTAACTCTGTGACCCAAGCTTGACAATACATGTATAAAAAAACAGTACATCTTAAACTTCAAAAATATTTTATTTGAAAATAGCAATGAGAGGTTAGATGTAACTTTTTACAGAAATACAAACATGCTATTTATTTTCTTTTTTGTTCAAATACCAGGGCCTGATCTTTGACTTTGTCTTCTATTTTCTTTTTCAATCCTTCAAAATTGTTGATAGCATTGAAAGCACGGTTCTGATGCTTTCACCACATCATTTTTCTTCATTCCGGAATCAACTTTTGCCAGGAGGGTCATTAACCATCAAACATCGGGAAACAAGTGTGTTATGCAGCAAGACTACAAACTTGCAGTTGCCTCAGTGGTGGTGTGAACCTGTGGTTGCCACTGTGTCAGACAAGCAATCCTCAACAGATACATCAAACGCGTTTCACCATGCAGCACATTTGGGAAGATCTCAACAAAGGGTCTCAAAAATCTCACTATATATAGTATAGTGTGATTTTTATTTATATATATTGTGACAGGAAGGGCATCCGGTGTAAAATTTTGCCAAATCAATATGCGGAAGATGATCCGCTGTGGCGACCCCTAAGGGGAGCAGCCAAAAGGAGAAGAAGATTGTGACAGACAGCCGGGATACCCACGAGATGGAAGGAAGAGGGAAGGCGCTGTGTTGCAGTGGTGCCCTGGATTCCCACTGAGCATCATGGGATTTGAAGTTCTTTATCTCGGCCCTGTTGGGTGGGGTGGATGCCAGCAGGCTGTTCTGAGAGGACTAAAGAGCCTTGCATCATGGGGTTTCTGCCTTACCCGGAAGTGTTGACAGACCACGTGGGCAGATGTTCAAAACCACTTCCAGGGCAACTAAAATAAAAGGAGCTGCCTACCTCACTTTAGAGAGTCAGAGTTGGGTGGAAGGAAGATGAAGCTTGCTGGGAGGAGCGGAGGATGCAGTGACCAAGAGACAGAGAGAGAAAAGAAGAATTGTACTTGTGTTTATTGGCATTACTTGTGGCAGTGGTGGGAAAAATGTTATAAGGAGAGATTTCAACAAATAAAGACTGTGCTTTTAACTTAGGTTTGGGGAGCTGGAGTGCCCCCACTTTCCAGTATATACAGTGTATATATGTAAACATACACTATATGGACAAAAGTATTGGGACACACTTCTTAATTATTTAATTCAGGTGTTTCAATCAGACCCATGACCAAAGGTGTATAAAATCAAGTGCCTAGTCATGCAGTTCTACATTTATTGTGAAACAAAGTGGGTTGATCTGAAGAGCTCAGTGATTTCAAGCATGGTACTGTGATAGGATGCCACTTTTGTAATAAGATGGTTCGTGAAATTCATCCCTGCTGGATATTCTACAGTCAACAGTAAGTGGTATTAATAGAAAGTAGAAGCATTTAGGAACAACAGCAATGCAGCCACAAAGAGGAAGACAACATAAAGTCACAGTGTGGGATCAACAACTGCTTAGGTGCATGGTGTGTAAAAATCGCCAACATTCTGTTGATTCTATAGCTGAAGAGTTCCAGACTTCCACTTACATTAAAGCAAGCACAAAATCTAAAGCGGGAGATTCATGGCATATAGTCATGGCTGAAATTATCGGCACCCCTGGAATTTTCCCAGTAAATGCACTATTTCTCCCAGAAAATTGTTGCAGTTACAAATGTTTTGGTATAAACATGTTTATTTCCTTTATGTGCATTGGAAAAACAAAAAAAGCAAAGAAAAAAGCCAAATCTGACATCATCTCACACAGAACTCCAAAAAACAAAATTATTGGCACCTTTTCAAAATTGTGGGTCAATCGTTTTATTTCAAGAATATGATGCTCGTTTGAACTCACCTGTGGTAAGAAACAGGTGCTGGAAATATAGCAATCATACCTGAAGCCAGTTAAAATGGAGAAAAGTTGACTCATCCTTTCTGTTGTGTGTCTGAGTGTGCCACACTAAGCATGGAGAACAGAAAGAAGAGCAGGGAGTCGTCTGAGGATATGAGAACAAAAATTGTGGAAAAATATCAACTATCTCAAGGCTACAAGTCCATCTCCAGAGATCTTCATGTTCCTTTGTCCACTGTGCGCAACGTAATCAAGAAGTTCACAACACATAGCACTGTAGCTAATCTCCCTGGACATAGACGGAAGAGAAAAATTGATAAAAGACTGCAATGAAGGATAGTCTGAATGGTGGATAAACCAATCAACCCAATCCCAGTCAACTTGAAAACATATTCAAGCTGTTCCACAGACTCAGGGTGCAACAGTTTCAGCTCAAACTATCCATCGATATCTGAACAAAATGAAACGCTATGGCAGGAGAGCCAGGAGGACCCCACTGCTGACACAGAAACATAAAAAAGCCAGACTGGAGTTTGCCAAAATGTACTTGAGAAAGCCAAAATCCTTCTGGGCAAATGTCTTGTGGACAGATGAGACCAAGGTACAGCTTTTTGGTAAAGCTCATCATTCTACTGTTAATACAAAACGGAATGAGGCCTACGAAGAAAAGAACACAGTACCTACAGTCAAACATGGTGTAGGTTCTGAGATGTTTTGGAGGTGTTTTGTTGTCTCTGGCACTGGATACCTTGACTGTGTGTCAGGTATCATGAAATCTGAAGACTACCAAATGATATTGGGGCGCAATGTAGGGCCCAGTGTCAGAAAGCTGGGTCTGCGTCAGAGGTCATGGATGTTCCCGCAGGACAATGACCCCAAACATACCTCTAAAAGCACCCAGAAATGGTTGAAGACAAAGTGCTGGAGAGTTCTGAAGTGGCCAGCAATGACCCCGGTTCTAAATCTGATTGAACACTTATGGAGGGATCTCAAAATTGCTGTTGGGAGAAGGCACCCTTCAAATCTGAGAGACCTTGAGCAGTTTGCAAAAGAAGAGTGGTTGGAAATTCCAATTGAGAGGTGTAACAAGCTTGTTGATGGTTATAGGAAGTGCTTGATTTCAGTTATTTTTTCCAAAGGGCGTGCAACCAAATATTAAGTTGAGGGTGCCAATAATTTTGTCCAGCACAGTTTTTGAGGTTTGTGTGAAATGATGTCAGATTTGACTTTTTTTCTCTTTTTTTGTGTTGTTCCAATGCAAATAAAGGAAATAAACATGTGCATACCAAAACATTTGTAATTGCAACAATTTTCTGGGAGAAATGGTGCATTTTCTGGGAAAATTCCAGGGATGCCGATAATTTCGGCCATGACTGTAGGTGTCCATGGCCTAGTAGCTGCATGAAAGCCTCACATCACCAAGTCCAATGCCAAGTGTCAGATGGAGTGGTGTAAAGCACACAGCCACTGGACTGTGGAGCAGTGAAAACGTGTTCTATGTAGTGACGAATCACGCTTCTCTGTTTGGCAGTCAGATGGGTGAGTCTGGCTTTGGCGGATGCCAGGAGAACGTTATCTGACTGACTGGATTGTGCAGTGAAGTGAATTTTGGTGGGAAGGGATAATGGTGTGGGGCTGTTTGTCAGGGTTTGGGCTAGGCCTCTTACTTCCAGTGAAGGGCAATCTTAATGCTTCATCATACCAAGACATTCTGGACAATGCTATGCTTCCAACTTTATCGAAACAGTTTGGGGAAGGTCCATTTCTATTCCAGCATGACTGTGCCCCAGTGCACAAAGCAAGGTCCATAAAGACATGGTTGGATGAGTTCAGTGTGGAAGAACTTGACTGGACTACACAAAACTACCTCAATCCCATCAAATACCTTTGGGATAAACTGGAATGGAGATTACAAGGCAAGCCTTCTCCGACATCAGTGCCTGACCTCATAAAAGCTCTTCAGAATGAATGGGCACAAATTCGCACAGGAACACTCCAAAATCTTGTAGAAAACTGTAATAGATGCAAAGGGGAGATCAACTCCATATTAAAGTCTATGTGTTTGAATGTTATATATATATATATATATATATAGTAACGGACAACCAGAATTCTTACCTGGGATGCCTCCATAACAGAAGGACCGGGGGATGGAGCTTGCATGGGGCAATAACTCCCTCAGGAAGATAGAGGGCAGCACCCCTTGTTTGCTACAGTGCCTCAGGTTTGGAGCATGAAAGCTCAACACTGCTAACGTCCATGGACACCGCCAGGGGGAGCATGGAGAATGGTTGAACCCTCCTCTGCAGAGCTGCCACCACACCTGGAAGTGCAGCCAGAAGAAGATTGTGGAACACCTGGAGCACTTCCAGGTGCTCTATAAAAGGGGCCACCTCACTCCATTCAGTTCAAGCTTGCTGGAAGAGGAGATACAAAGTGCTGTGTACTATGCTTAAAGTGCTTATGGTACTGTTCTGTAAAAGGTGAGAAATAATGGAAAAACGTTTCCCATGCTTAATAAAGTTATTATGCTGGACTTGGGCTCAGTGTCTGTTGTGATCAGGGTTTGGGGAGCCATATGCCCCCTGGTGTCCACAATATATATACTGATCCCAAGGGGAACTTACACCTATTAACAACACACAAAAACTACACACAATACACTCACTAACAATTACATATATTTATTAGCTACTAAAAGATTAATTAACAGATTAAGATGGCAGAACACTGGGTAAAAAGAAGAAATGTGGTAATCTCTCATAGCAGGAAATGAAAAGAAATCTCTAGAAAACTGTTCCAGAAATAACCAAGGACTGAAGGTTCTCAACAAAGTAACCAAGGTGTAATGCAGTTAATGTAGCATTAGAGAATCTAGCATTAGAGAAGTCCTAAGCGTCAATATTTTAGCTTAGTATACTACCTTTCAGATTTGCTAGTAAGGCTGTTTCTTATTTCTCTCTTCTATTGCATTTTGGTTAATTGCAGCAATTGTACTGATTGGCCACTTCTGTATCTTTTCCATTTTCATTCTGTACTTATAGCGTCTGTGTTGGCACCTGGGCTGCCTGTGGAGTGAATGTGTCATTACATATTATGGGCCTGTTTTTGCATAATGTCTACAACTGAAGCAGTTGTTATTTGCCTGCACCGTGGTCCATTTCAGGATGCAGCTGAACTAGACCACTTGTCTATTTATGTGCAAAGCATATGCATATTTTCTTGTATATATTGCTTAATATTAATATTTAAATAATTTAATAATAATTTAATATTTAATTTGCTTCAGTATTATTGTACATTTAATTATTATTACTGTATTTTTGGCTGACCCCTTTATCAAATACGACTTACATTTACTGTATGCTACATTAGCACAGATTACAAATTTCACAGATATTTCTGAGCCAGTAACTTTTACATTTCAGTACTATAGCATTTTGGGTCTATAGTGCATTTGTTTCAGTAATATTATTTTTGCATTTATGCATAAGCATTTTGTGCTCTTAAGGTGATATGAACTTAACAAGAAAAAACTGAAACAGTAAGTAGAATAGCATCAGCACACACAGATTGCATTTACAATTATTACCCTAACACATTGCCACAGATGGATGCCATGTATAAATACAGTATACAGCCCAGTTTCAAGACATAGTCTAGCCAAGAAACTCATTCAGACTTTCCTATTCCACACTGCCACAAGCACAGAGATGATGACAACCTATCTGTTTCAGCTGTATTTCCGGGTTTATCCATGGGGGAGTATTTTATTTCAATAAAGTGCAAGAGTCAGAAAATGTCATTCACTTTACAGTATATTTGTGTAACTGTAGAATCCCTTAGATCTTTTGATCTATTGCATCCATTGCTTGTATGCACAGTGGTCGAGTGGCAATGGTCATAGGAAATGTAGCCATCCTGGATGATATGCAAAATTAAAACAAATAAAAAAACAATTTATTGGTTGGTTAACTGTTAAAATTATGTATAATGCAGCGGAGGTAACTATTACCATTTTGAAATTTTTGTTTAATTCACATTTTAGGTATCCTTTCAAAGAGTTAATTTCTTACACAGTCCAAAGACTTTTATATGTTAATTGATGGCTCATAATTGGCCAGTGAGAGTATGGCTATATACACTCACTTGTCAGGTATTTCTCTGCCAGTGTTTCTGCTCTATTCTGGGGCATTCTCTAGTTCATCAAACATTAAGAGTCAGCATGTGTTAGATACAAAAGTCTAGACATCTAGACAAATGATGATACTGCTCTCAATATGCTTAAAATAGCATGTGTAATATTATGAATGTGGACTACTTACAGTAATGGAATGAAGATCTATTCTTTAATTCTAATTTAGCATCCAAAGATTGCTTATCTGATGGCACAGCTGACATTACAGGACTTTTATATCTTAAAAGATGCAATCTGAGTTGTAATTGCAATGACAAGGTGTTCTCATTGCCAAAAGGTGTCCAGGATTGCACTGATTCCCCAAGGCTAAAGAAACCGCTTTGTTTCAAAGATCTAGGGTCCTGCAGGGGCTCACATACAATTAACAGTCATCTGATAAATCCTCCAGTTACCGCTGTGGGCCAAAAACCACATCTTGGTTATGCAAGGTTAATTTAAGAATTCTTCTCCTCATTTACATGTTCTATTTTTAACATTTACAAATGAGGATTTTCACAAATTATATTCTAGTGGTATCTCATTTTGAATTCCCATTTGGTGGATAGGCCTTTAAACGACACAGGCAAGAAAATGTTGCTTAAAAAATGGCCTTTTATAAATAATGGAATAACAACATTATGAACTGACTCTGTTTGCAGTGCAATTAATTTTTGTAATTCCTGGGTAAACAAAAATACTACTGCAGTTGCTTTTTGATAACAATGAAGCAAATAATATAAGATGGGGATGAAGTGCATATTCTGTGAAGAATTAATACACACTTAATGTTATAACCAATAATCAACATATATAATAGTGTTTCTTAGATACAGTACTCCCTTGAAGTTTTCAGAGGTGGCTGAAGATCAATGTCAAAGCTGTGTGTTTTACAAAGATTTCAAAAACCAAGACACCATTCATGAATGACTACTATTCATTGACACATCCATGGCTATAAAGTGTTTGCAAAGACTAGTAATGGCTTACATTAACAACACCATTGTGGGTTCTCCAGAACATGTGTAATCCAGTCATTCAGTCATTACTACACATGATACTGTACTGTTCCTATGACAGGCGAAAGGGCATGTGAGGATGCTCTTTACTGTAACAGCTCTGACTGCAATACAGCTGGGTTCTTCAAACTTGTATTAAAACTTAGAAAGCACCTAACTCCATCAGTAGCTAGATACCCTATTTCTTTAAGTATAGAATGCAACGTATAAAAATTTGAAGCAATATATCATCCATGAGGATTGTGCCTCATGTTCCTAAGGGTCCTGCATCTGCTCCAAACAGTACTCAACTTTCATCAGCTACTCTATACATACATTAAACATACAAGTATACAAGTATCGTTCTTTCATTTCTGAACCCATACCTTCCAATCCTGGGCAGAATTGCAGTAAAGGTTATCTCCATAATAGTAGCCACAAGAGGACTATGCAGAATGGCAGTCCATCTCAAGATCACAGCTGGGATTTGAACCAAAAAACCTGGAATTTTAAGGCAACATCACTTAAAACCATGTCATAGAGTACTTATCACATCATCATGTACAAGACAGCAATTGGATTGATCCACAACAATTAAGAGACTGTACACAGGAATGATTTGAAAGGATTTCCACTACACGGGCCTGAACACATCCAAGGTAAAAAAATTTTATTATGCTTTCTAGTAGACAAAGCATATGACACATCATAGTGTTTACACTGATGGAAAAGTAGTGTATAATGATAATGGTTTCAGCCCCTTTGGGTTACTGATCTTTGGTGACCTTGCTTAGACCCACTTCACTAAGGCAAGGTAAATACTTTTTAATCTTATTTTACTTTTGGCTGTACCACAGAAAGTGCTGTGACTGGTTATACAACGTAAAAGACAAAGGCTATAAAGAGCAAACATTTATGAGATCTGATCATTAATTGAAGAGGTCAAATATCAGTCCTGCTCTGTATTATAGGATGACTCTAGCCACTCAGCTGTTCTTGCTTCTATAACTGAAAACTAGTATGTCAGCGTTAAATATTAATCCAATAAGTGTAGAAGAATTTTTACCGAAAAAAGTAAGCGTAATTAGCAGTTAAAACACCCTTAGTCTGACTGTTATCTGTCAATAGCAATACTGATGAATATCATGTTTTCTCATTCAAGTTTTACACATTCTCTATCAATTATGTTGCTTCAAGAGTTGCATCACTGTATATATTCGATTTATTTTGTTTGGCAATTACTGAGAGAACAAAAGTGAATAAGAAATCCATTCCAAATAACACTTACTACAAATATATGACTTTGAAAATGAAGGGCAACCCACTAAGCAACCAAGTTTTACTTAAACTGCCAAGCCAAATCTGGACCTCCTGAAACATCAGTCATCATCTCTGCAGCAGCATCATTGTCTCTTTTCAGAGATAAGGACATCTACTCAAAGATGCATCAAGCTCAGTTGTTGTACAAAGTGATACTCTCAAATATACAGTCTATCAAAAGGCACTTTCTTTGAATGAGTTTCGGCTATACTATTTAATGCACTGTTTTAGGGATATTCCATCAGTCGCTTACAACTAAATCTTGAGCAGAAAGGTACTGTTGTTAAAATGGGCATGCCTTATTGTCCATCTTTTGCTTCTGTTAAAGGCATTTGGTTTTTGCAGAATCATACATCGCCAATGGTATTGGTTAGTTCTGTTGGTGTGGCCCACCCATCTATGGAACTACATATACTGGGGTGGCCCTCCATCCACCATACTATAAGCACTCTCCACATTCTCAATAGATCTCTGTAATACATATATTATATATAGTGCCTGACCCAACACAGGCACGGGAGGCACGGGTAAAACAAATATTTAATTTTCTTCAGCTGGAGGGCACATCTTCCCCATACTCCCTCCAGCCACAACACAGCCCGAAGTACAGTACCACAATCACCAAGCACTTACTTCTCTCACCACCACTCCTCCTCAGCAAGCTTTGTCCTCCTTCCACCCGAATCAGGCCGCTGAGTAGTGGTCGCTGGCTCCCTTTTATTGGGTACCCGGATGTTCTCCAGGTGGTTGATTGCCAACATCCGGCTGCACTTCCGGGTAAGGCGAAGCCAGTGCCCAAAAGGGCCCAGCCGTTCCTGCTGCAGCACTCCCTGGCGGCGCCTGTGGAACCCCATAGAGCTACACTGAACTCCAATTCCCATGAAGCCCTGGGGGAATCCGAGGCATCGCTGTAACCCAGGGAGGTTACCATCTAACATCCAGAGGGAGATACTGGGCTTCCCACCCTTGTCCCCCTGGCAGATATGGTGAAGGGGCGTCCTGGGAAGGCCCTGGCCAACCGTCACTATATATATATGCAATATATGTACAGTATACTGCTATTCGCCGCAGGTATTTTGCTAGTATATATATATATATATATATATATATATATATATATATATATATATAAATGGAGGCACTAAGTACATTTTAGCTTAGAAATATAATATTATCTCTATCCAAACTATTTCGTAAATATTTCCTTAGCATTTTTTCTTTAAACGATTAATGTCCAGAGTAATTCTACAATGAGAAAAAAATTTGTGTAATTTTGTGTAACTGACGTACATTACAAGTATTTTAGGGCAAATGGGCCAAAAAGTAGAAGACCTGACTGACATAATCATGCTGTGACAAAAAAACAAGCTACAATGGAATTGTACTACTTTTGTATGCAAAAATAGATTTAACCCTTCAAATAAGAAATAGTCTTGAAATTCTTTAATTTTTTATGCAGTTTATTTGGTCATTTGGAGGATGTTATAAATATTCCTTCATCCATCCATTTTTAATATTTTCTCCATTACAGATCCCTGAGGAGCTAAAGGCCATATCACAGCATTAGGTAGGAATGGCAGAAACCCTCTGCCGAAAGGAAGTCAGACAATCTTTGGGCACACTCACCCATACCAGGCCAACCTAGTCACCACTTATATAAACCCACAACTCTTTGACATGTGAAAAGAGAAGCAACTTGAGAAAATCAAGAAAATAAAAAAAATGAATAATTAAAGTCAAAACTTTCTTCTATTGTGGCTCTCAAAAAGAATATAAGAAAGATATACATATATATCTATGCTATATATATAAAATCCTAAGCCTAAAAGTGCAACGATTTTATGTGACTTTTTATGTCATATTTTTTGTCACGCTTTAAGTTGGGCTTATTTTAAAAGCTACATATATATGTTTGGTATCATTCTTTTCAGAATTTATCGCACTTTAATGTGATGTTGTGAGATTTTCAGATTCTTATTCTGTTTTTAAATTATAAACACAAAAATATCAAGAACTCACATCCCACGAGACAAGACTTTGTGCCAAGAGATTTAGCCACGTCCGGGGCCGGAAATCAAAGACAAAGAGTAGGACAGCTGCTGTAGAAGCTTTTAAATGTTCAAAGCGTCATGCAAGATGCAGGTCACGTGGCACGACAACAGCAAGCCAGTAATTAATTGAGCAAAGAGAAGGTAAAAAAACTGTATTTGTTTCCCATTGTATCACCATTTAAGAGGGTGTTTCGGAGGAGTGCTCACGTCTCCTTGGGGTGCATTCAGCCCCCATCTTCACAATGCGAGCGAAGGCGAGTAAGGGGCGAACACTCTTGCATATATATATATTTTAAAAACATGAACATTCAAATGAGTACATCATTATTTTACCAATCCTAGAAGTAAACATCTAAGCTCATCATATGCGCTAAACTTTTTTGATTGAAGCTAAAATGTCTAGTAGTCTAGTTAATTTGAATTGGCAGCATATTCCATTTTGCAGCCCCACTAAAAAAAGGTCCTCAACATACAGTGTTGTTACATGTAATCAAACACAAATTTGCAAAGCTGCTTATTTTAATATGCTAATGCATGGACATCTTCACATTTTCAAAACAATTCAGCAATTAACTTGGGGTGTGTAATTAGGTAAATTTTATTTGTGATATCCTGACCTCTAAAAGCAGCCATCCAAGTTCACAAAAAAACCTCTTCATAATTTGAACTTCAGTATCAATCCATAGCACTACCCTTAATGAGTTTATTCTCAAAAATCTAGAGCCTGTTCTTCAGGAATGTAGGCAGATTGCTATACCACGAAGTGCTATTGTTGAAAAAAGTACTGCACCAAAGCAGTTATAAGAAAGAAGATAAAAATTCTCATGAGTTTACAGATAAACTGCATTATAATTTGGCATGAGTATTAATTGACTTGTTCTGAGATGTCATTTTTAATGGAAATCCATACAGATAACAGCAACGGCACTTTAACACAAAGTTTCTATTTGCATTTTCAAGATTTCCCTTGCCTACTTGCCTTATGATGGTCCCAGGTAACTTCATCATGGCATTCACAAAACAAGGCAAACATAAAAACAGCACACCTTCTAACCATCAGAGAACACATGCAAACAAAAAGTATTTAACTTAATAACAGCACATACTGTTTTTGATACATACATCATTTGTGTTTATTGAGGAAAATGAAGAACAGTACATGAACCAAAGAGAAAATGCCTAACAACAAGATTCTCTGCCCAATACAATATAATTCAATTCATTTAATTATTTTTAATAATAAATGACAATGAATGCTAATAAAATTAAATGATCTTTACCTGTCTAGCATGTATACCTTTGCCTTTAATAACTTATAAATGGTTTGTAGTTAACCAGCAACTAGAACACAAAAATAGAAAATGTATGCATGGTTTAATGTTCAGTTGTGTTTGGGGATTTAATTGGTGAAAGCTGGTGCATATTTTAACTTTTTAAAAAAACTGTACAACAAATCCATTTGGAATATCTTCAAAAACTGTACTTTCCTGAAAATGTTTCCTTGAAGATTAAGTTTGCCAAATTTAAATAAAATTGCTACATTGAGAGCTCAGTTGTTCCATGTGAACAGAGAGAATGATTGACATTTGGACAGAGTTGATGACAATGGTAAGAGCTTTTTCACATTACATGTGAATGGACCTAAAAACTCATATAATATGAAACTTATAACCTGGGAAGTGGCATCATTACCCAAAGAATCCTGTCTTTAATATAAACAATGTCTCAAGAAAATCAGCAGTCACCAAGCAAATATTGCATCATTTTTCTTAAAGCCATTTGTTTACATGTTTCTCCATTCTTGAAGCCTCTAGCCTTTTAAAACCATTTACACAGAGGTGTTGGGCCATGATAAAGAGTTTCGCCAATTGCTAATGAAATTCACAAATGTTGGAATAAAAATGTAGTGTCTACAGGCACTGCCACACAGGCACATAATCTACTACCGACATGAAAAGTATCAAAGATTGGCAATTTCTAATTGACTTGCATAAGACAGACAACAAAGTTCTTACCATCAACCTACATTTTCAAAGACACATTTTTGTTAGGAAATGATTTCTAGCATTTACCATGACTAATTTTGAAAGGCTCAACTTGATCAAAGCATTATAGCATTATGTGAATAAACTACTAGCAAAGTAACTGAAGAAAATTATTGATTATTATTAAACACTATGAGCAGAACCCTAGATCACCTTTCCATAATCAACCTACTATATAATTCTGTGTTTTCCTTAGTTATAAGTTTCCTTACGTTATAAAGAAAGCCAGAGACTATTCACTGCACTTTGAAATTTTATTTAACTGAAATTCTAACTCTTCTCATTGTCAGGCACAAGGCACAAGTCAACTTTGGACACAGTGTCCGCCCATCAAAGAGTACAGTCAAACACATATCCACAATTACTCATGCCAAGCTAATTAGCCAATGTCATTTAACCTAACATGTATATGTTTCAAATATGGACTGAAAACACATATTAATATGTGAAGAATGGGTCTGTTAGGTAGTAGAACTAACCACTGCCATGTCCAGTCTCCCTTTATGAAGGCAATGATACTCAGAAACAGTCTAATGATTACATTTCCGTTTTGGTTTCCACTTCAGAATGTGTATACCTTCAATCACAATACAAGAAGACAACAAAAAAACACAAAAAATCAAATGCTTTAATGTTCATATGCATTTCCTTATGACAGATCTTACATTTACAAAGATTAAAAACCAAAAACTTTATATGATACAAAATTCCATGCATCACCAATTTAACTGAATTACAGTACATTAAAAAAAATACCATAATTGATTAGCACATTAAAAATTTAAAAAATGACACACTGTTTTTATTTTATTTGTATCCAGAATAGCTTTATTATAAAAAAAGATGTAAATGTATTTCAACTTTGCATAATGCATCAAAAAGATTTAAATATTCTTGGCTGCTTAAATCACTTGGGTATTGTAAACAGCCTAGTGATGGTTAAGATGTTAAACTTAATTTGTTTCACTCACTTCTAATCTGATTTTAAAATTATGATTTGACTGCATTTATTGCACATTTTTAGTTTTTAAAGAAGAAACCTTAGAAATAATATACTAATGATATCACAATTATAAGAGATCCTATTTATTCAGTAAAAAACAAGAAGTATTTTATTTTCATAATGCAAAGAGTTATAACCTTATTTCAATCAACTTGCAGTCTTCAACCAACCCTACCACACCATCTGATGTCTAGATGTATTCATTTAAGCCAATTTCTCCAATACTTCAAGGACTAGTGTATAAGGAAACAAAACAGGAATCATCCATCCCCAGTTTAATCTGCTGAGCCCACCGTAATTCAATTGAATTTCTTACACTCCTCCAAAATCAGCAATTCCTAACATTGCAGGTTCTAAGAAGTAACGATCAAATAGTCTTTCCTGAAGCTCAGCCTAACCACTTTTGGTCATGAAAGCATATATCTTAGTTTAACAACATTTCCATTTTACATTAATTATTGATAGATCTCCAACATGTCTTGAATTGGACATTTTGATTTTTAAATTACAGAAAAGTTTTAAAAAAAGCAAAAAATGCTGGTGACTTTAAATGATCGATGGAGTGAATTTTGTAACATGCTTAGATATTACAAAGTTACTTATTCCAGAATTTATTTCTCCAGCAGGCATTTAACATAACACATGTAACATTCTTAAACCTGCTTAATTCAATACAAAGTCAAAAGGGACTACCCTGGTAATTTATACATCTATTTATACATAATTTATGTATCAAACCCCTCAAAGGGAACCAGCCCATTACAAGGCCCACTCACACACACCCAAGGCCAATCTGGAGCTGACAATTAGCCTAATGTGAAAAGTTTGGGGAAGTGGGAATGATAACAGTACCTACATACAAAAAAATGTGCAAATTCCACACAGATAACAACCAACAATGGACTTTGAACCTAAGATACTGAATCCATGAGGCAGCAATATTAAGACATCTCCACCAGCTGATGAGTTGGACCTAGCAGTAACACAAATCAGCTAGAGCATATCTGTGCATTCAAAAGGTGATATTCAGAGATGTATATTAAAGTATTATGTTAAGACTTCAGCCCAATGCAACAATTCACATCAAATACCTTGAAATGAAAACACATGAAATTTCAAATATTTTTCAAGATCTTGATTGACTCTTTTCATTTGACAATTTGTATTGAGAATAATAGCTTGAAATAAGATGAATGGATGTGTCCACTCTTGAAGAAAAACCTATAAAAAAGCATGGAATGAATTACAGTCATCTGTCAAATAAGAACCTATTTAAATGAAAAATCTTCTGAGTGAACACATTCAATAAATCCCAAGCTGAAGCCAATTTCTTTAAAAGATCAAAATGTGCATTTTTAGAAAAAAATTATTCACAATTGCCAGAATTTGAGTACAAAACATTAAATAAAGGTTGCTCCATGATACTACACAATATGCTAGACTAGTCTATTTCGTATATGATGGGTGGTAAAATGCCAAAGGGTAGATTAGTGGGCAGCTTGTGTGATGTGTTACATCACACATATCTCAAGATTTAAAATATTCAGTTACATTTCTTTACTTATAAGGACACCAAAAATATCATATTTTGACATCAGTTTGATACCAGATGCCCACATTTGAGTAAAAAGGTTCCCCCACAGCTGAAGAACAGAAGATAATATAGCCAGGAGCATGTGTAAAAGATCTGAAGGGGCACTAAAAGGAAGTATATAAAACTGATAAGCCTTTTTGACTAAATTTTTTAAAGAAAAAGAACCTACACTAAACTATCTTCAGGGGAAATAAACAGCTCTGGAGGTTTTCCAAACAAACTGGAATATTGTTTTATGATAAAGCATTCACATAAACATTACTTAACCAGTTTTAAAAAGAAATTTTTTAAATCAGTTGAAAAACAATTCTTGAAATGCTTGTTTGTGATAAAGTGTTTGGTTGTTTCTAAACAGAAAAATAACAGTTATTTTAAAAATGTGTTACATTCTAATAATAGATAGATGAATTGCAAATTTCTACTAAAGTCTCCACTCTTTTCAGGATGGTATGAAACCAAATCATTCTTATCACCAACATAATAGATACTTTTCACTACGAATAATTTCCCAGAATAAAAATTTCAGTGTTGTACATTTGAGTATTCCCAATTGTGGAACTAGAATTGATCCTGCACCATTATCTTAGGCATTACCTTCAAAGCTTAATTAAATACTTTATCTGGGATTTTTAACACAGATGTATAAGTAAAAGCATTCTTCAGTTAAAATACTCAAAACAATCACATGCCACTGTTAACCAAACCAAGGGATGATCAAATAAAATTTTTCTAAAACAGACTGACATTGACCAATTGATAACAGAATTTTTGCTGCTGATGAAAATTTTTTAAATAATCTTTTAAATAATGAAAGCTTCCTTTCAAAATTAAAACTTCCTTTGCATAGTAGTAGGGCCGTAACTACTGACTACTTTGCTAACTGATTAGTTGTTCATTTACTACTTTGATCAGCCTCTTAATCATAAGTTTAAAAAAATGCATCATCTGTTCAGAAGTACAGTGGAACTGAACATGTACAAATCGGTTTATGACCAAAAAGTTTGCCAAACTTTTGCATCTGTTCACGACCACACACTCGGTATATGAACAAGCCAGTTTCCCTTTCGGTTTGTCTGCGCCAATGATTTCTGCACGTGTTCAGTCTCTCCCTGTGCATTCCCTGTGCAGCGAGAGACACACACGCGAGAGAGACACACGACAGATCCGAGCATTGTTTTAACCTCGTTGTATTTAATGAAGACTTTTTTCTTTTGGATTTTAATCTCCACTTCACCTCAGTTTACAGCGATCGGTTCGTAGCGTGCATTGTTGCAATGTTACTTTTCTTGGTGATTTATTAAATTACGGATTTTTCATATTTTTTTCCTTGTGCTTAAAACTCATTAAAAAAAAGTGTTTTTAGCCAGCGGTTCATAGCGCTATAGCATGAACTCTTGCAGTGTTAGTTTTCTCTGTTGTTCAAGGTTTTCTCAGTGTTATTCAATGTTTTTACATTTAGTTTACTATTACACTGTGCATTCTAACTATATTTGTGCTTAAAATCTTTAAAAATATATATTTACATACAGTTTGTATGGTCTGGAACTGACCAAATCGGTTTACGACCAGAGTTTTAGAACGAATTATGGTCGTGAACCGAGGTTCAACTGTACAAATATTTAATTAAAAAAAAAGTTTTACAACAATGCTCTGAAAAAACATTTGCAAAAAAACATATAGCTACAAGTCTTGTTACTAACAGGTTTTTGTCGACAAAAGTTGACATCAAGAGGCAGACAACTGAAACCATAGTTAAGCATTGACAAACCTTGCCTAGGGTGTATCATTTGATTTTATCTATTATACGGCAGCAAAAACCAAACAATAAATTAAGTCTTGGGCATTTCAATCATTGTTTTTCTTTACCATATGGGATCAAATATTGGCCATGACTAAAATTTAGAGAAATATTTTGCAGAAGGCGTTTTGCTTATTGTTGATGATTCTGCACTGTCAAATAAGGATTTTGAGGGGCCAAAATAAACAGAAAAAAGTGACATTGAAAGTCTTTCAAAGTTATCTCGAAGTGTTATGTGTTTTTTTATGTATACGCAAAAACCAAAATTTTAAATGGTTCAGTACTAGCATTTTGGGATTATCAGTACCGGAGGTCTACTTCACTTGTCCTCTCGATCTTTCAACCACCTCCACTACCTCAACACTTGGTACTATATACACTGAAAAACGTCCATTCTGTATGAAACAAAACCACATGCTTCAATGCAATCAGAACTTCATGGTCAAGTCAAGTCAAGTTGGGGAGCATGCACTGGAACAATGCGTTCCCACACCCATTACATGACAAAACAACTCGGGATCCCGGTTTGCAACCCCCCAGGCAGATGCACACTCCAGTCCCACCCTCCGGAAATGACCCTCTATCTGCCGCAGCCAGGTGTTACATGGATGACCCCTTGGCCAGGTCCAGCCACTCAGGTCTCCAACAATGAGGATCTTACGAGCCGGATCACCCTCGGGGAAACTCGCCACATGGCCATAGTGCCGTAGCTGACGCTCCCTCACAATGCAGGTAATGTGCCTCAGGGACTCCATGAGCAACCGCTCATTCGACACAAAGTCAAACCAACGGTACCCAAGGATTTTCCGGACAGACACAGTACCAAAGGAGTCCAGTCTTAGTCTCAGGTCACTGGGTAGCGTCCATGTCTCGCAGCCATATAGCAAGACAGGAAGCACCAGGACTCTAAAGACTTGAACCTTCGTCCTTTTGCACAGTGTCACAAGAACGAGACATGGACAGATAAAGGTTTGGGGCAGACACCCGTATAATGTGGTATCCTGGCTGCAAAAGTCGTTTTAGCAAATAATCAGCACTGAAGTGCATTCAACTGAGTCCAAAACAAGACTGAGGAAACAAAGGAAAAGGGTCAGGTTTTAAAGGGGGAGACAGGAAGTGAGGTCATATGGATCCAGCAGTTGGTCTTTCACCATTGGTTCATAGCCGGACGTGACATCAGAGGGACTGGAGCTGGTGTGGCTGACTTCCATTGGCTCAGTCCAAGTGATGTCAGGAGAGCCAGGTGAAATCCCCCCGGAATGGTCTACAGGCAAGGGAGAAAAAGAGTCAGTGCACTCTGCCACACCCTGGCATGCCTCCGAACTGCCTTCACTCAAGCCCTTTAGCTGCCTCCCATGCGCACGTGTGTGACAACAGATATCAGGAGCGCCACACACCTCTTTCCAGCGACCTCATGACCCCCCATGCTGTCCCAATCTGTCTACTGACTTCACAGGAAGAGTTATAAGAGACATGAATGTCACTGCCAAAGAAAGTAAACCTCTCAACAAGGTCAACACTCTCTCCGCAAACAGACACACTGCTGATGGCTGTGCCCAAGAGGTCATTAAAGGCCTGGATCTTGTTTTTTATCCTGGACACTCGCAAGCCCAGACTGCAAAGATCACAGCATCGTCAGCAAAGTCAAGAACCGTGAATCTTTCTTCACCACCAGATGTCCCACAGCCACTGGACCCCACGACCTTGCCCAACACCCAGTCCATACAAGCATTAAACAGATCAGAAGCAAGAACACACCCCAGACGAAGACCCGAATAAACTAGGAAAAACGCAGTGGTCCTGCCTCCACTCTGCACAGCACTCACAGTACCAGTGTACAGGCCGGCCATGATTTCCAGCAACCTCGAGGGGATTCCGCAAACCCTCAGGATGTCCCATAGAGCAGCTTGATCAACTGAGTCGAACGCTTTGTGAAAATCGACAAAGGCTGCAAAGAAACTCTGCCAATATTCACATTTGCGCTCCATGAGAACCCTCAGTGCCAGGATGCGGTCGATGGTAGACTTCTTAGGCGTAAAACCAGACTGTTCCAGTCGTTGGTAGGTGAGCAAGTGATCATGGATCCGATTGAGGACGACCATAGCAAGGACCTTACCCAGCACCGAGAGCAGTGTTATCCCCATGTAGTTGCTACAATCCAGGCACTCACCCTTCCTTTTCCAAATAGGGACGACAAGTCCTGTTTTCCAGTCAGTTGGGATGATGCCAGTCTCCCAAATGGAAGCAAAGATTGCTTGCAATGCCAGGAGGGCAGCCTTACCACCAGCCCAGAGAAGTTCACCTCGGATATCACAGATCCCTGCAGCCTTTCCCCTACTCAGCTGGTTCACCACCTGTGCAATTTCAGTGAGACTGGGTGGTTCACAGCTAATCGGAGGATCAGTCTCAAGAACCGTGGACCCAGAGATATCCAACGCCCTAGCCGGTGGGTCAGCTTTGAACAACTGCTCAAAGTAGCCAGCCCAGCGGGTCACAACTACAGTGTCATCCATAAGGACTGTCCCATCAGCCACCCTGACTGCGACTCTCCGAGGAACAGATTCAGATGTGCACAATGCTTCGATTCCTCTGTAAGCAAACTTCATGGTGATCACCCCAAATTGCTTTGACACTATCAGGACTTCATGAGGACCCCCTTTCCTTATTGCTTCAACACAACCAAGAAGAGTGTACAATTTGACTCAATGGCAGGGAGGCTGGAGTAAGATGGAGTGGTTTGGAGTTATCAGTTACTTGCTTCAGAACTGTTTAAGTAATGGTACCGGTGTCTTTAAGCCAGTATTGATACCGAACTCAGAATTATAGTGTCAATCTAATACTACTGGTTACAATTTTTTTTTTCAATTGGAGTAACGACACATGAAGTAAACTGTTTATGATCATACAGCATCAGTAGCAGGATTTAAACCCACAACCTCTGTGCCTGAAGTCCAGAGCCTTAACCACTTAACAATGCCTGCAAAATGTGCTTAATGATTCTCTTGGCTAACAAAACATCAATTAGTTTTTGAAGCCCTTGTAATTGTATGAAAAAGTGCACATAACCTAGCAACTTACAATTGCAGGTAATAGGACACTTGCCCAAACTCAAAACAAATGCCTTTACACAAAGTGAATTTCATTTGTTTAAAACTGGAGAATTCTGCTGCATATAAATTCTTGAGGTTGCCACATAATAAATGAATGTCTATTCATAGTACTTTCACTATATATTAAATTTAGCCTCTATTGTAACTGAAAGAAGAAAGATGTCTTCATTGTCATTATGTACTTTCATTTGCATGCCATGTTGTGTTTTTTTACTTTCATAAATATAATTTTTAATTGTGACCTTTTTATTGTTATGCTTGGTATTGTTTTTGTGTGTGCTCAACTTGTATAAGACGAAGCTAAAGGTTTATTTTTCTTTCTTTTTTATCTTTTTATCATAATATAGTGCTTAGGACACCATTAACTCAAGTTGTGTATTAATGAATATATGTCTGAAACATTACACAAAAGGTGTAGATCTGTCAAATGTTGCTGATCTCATTGCCTCACACTGACCTTGTAAAATTAACAAATTAATGCCTTATTCTATTATGAAAAACATAAAACCACTGAACAAACTTAAAGCATACAACTAAGTGCTAAATCACCTGTTTAGACTTTTTTACATATAAGCAATTACCTTTCCAACTTTAAAATAGCCTATCACAGTAGAATCAGGTGCAAATCTGAAGGGGTAGCAGTTGATCATAGATTACAGTATGACATAAACTTTGCACACTTATAGCTGGCACTTTTGCTGTTATGAGTCTACCTAATAATACATCTTTGAGGGAAAAACATGGAAAAACTCCACGCAGACACAGGAGGAATAGGAACACAGGGCCAGGACTTGAACGAAGACCCTCCTACTTATATAATACCAATGTTTATCTTGAAATTGTCTGTTTTCAAAAAAACGATTGTGCTTCACTTATTTTGATTTATGCCTAATGGCTACAATCTAATTTAGAGAGAAAGGTGAAGAAAAGCATTATATGAGACTTACTGAATGTCTAATTAATTACTGGCTTTGCCAAAACTGAAGGCAGTAATTAATTTGACAACAAGAAGCATCACTTTCCTACATTTATTAGCTCACCATTGCAGGATAATTCCCCTTCTCCTATATTAGTTACATTTATTCATTTCCTGGTTAATTTTTTGTCTAAAATATATATATTAGATTTTTAGCATGATCCATTCACCCAACTCAGGCAACCTTGTAATCGTTTATATGAGGATTGAATGAGGAAATGGTACTTGAACTTTTAATCTGGACTAAAGATTGTCTAACTGATGGGTGTAGCTATCAGACTTCTCTTTTTATTTTTGGTTGAGAAAGCACAAGAAACACAAATGATTTAAATGACCAATTCTTCATTGATTTATTATTTACATTCTGGGTTATCTCTCTACTTCTGTTTGTCAAACAAACAAACAATATATACATATACTCTGAGGTTCAAACATGCGCAATGAGTTGCTACACAAGCAATGCTGTAAATAAACAAATACTTGTGGCTAGGAGAAATGTGTTTTGCATTTAATTCTGATAATGGAAAAGATTAGCATTTTAATTTAGCACGTTGTAATTAAACATATTTAGAGAATGAATTATTAACCCAATCTTCATCCTGTTAAAACTCCATAAAATACGTGTCATTTCTTTTGAAAGTTTCATTAAATAGAACAGATGCAGTAGACATAAAAGTGAAAATGACACATTTAAATTGAACTGCAGCAGTATTTCTTAAGGGAGTTGAAATGACAATGGCCCCCAACAAATTAACTCAACTCCATTACATATTTGAATATAAAAGTTATATACTGGACCACTTACATTTACTGCACCGCAATCATTGTTGGTTCCTGAAAAGATTACAACTAGCAAAGGTCTACACAAAATAGAAATGACCAGCTTTATGAAATTGATCAATCTTCCGCTGATTCTAATAAAAGCATGTAAAAAAAAATATTATTGTTAGTAGTTTTAAGCTATCAATATATTTCAATTTGCACAGTAACATTGGCAGTGAAATTATATTCATGATGTGTAGTGGTTAGCACAATTATTGCACGGATCTATAGTCCTTGGTTAGAGTCCTATGCCTGATCTTTGCCTGTGTGATGTTTGCACTTTTTCCAAATATCTGTGTTATTTTTCCTCTAGATACTCTAGTTTGCCAGCCAAATCTCCATATACATGCTAGTTACATTAACTGGTGATTCTGAAATGGCTCCTGCATGAGAATGTCTGTGTGTGCCCAGCAATGGCCTTGTCCCATGTTGTTTGATGTATTGTGTGTGTTGCTGCTGAGACAGGCTGTAGCCCCCCTCGCAAACTTGCGCTCGATTAACAATTCACTTGCCTTCAGAATGGACTGCATTTATATATTTAATCATTTAAACCAAAAATGAAATTAAATACATTATACTATATCTGCATTACTATATTAAAGAATAAATTTGGTATTATTCAAGTAAAAGTTATTTCTTCACAAACACGGTATATGTGCATTTGCCACATGAAATTGTGTTCTACAATTTGGTGTTTTCTATACATTTTGAAAAATACTGTAAATAGCCAGTCTTGATGTATTATAATGAAACCTTATGAGTTATAAAGCCTAAAAATGTATCTCTTCAAAGTGGCAAACATTTTGATATAAGAAAACACGTCTTCCATGTTTCTGACGTATGTTTGTGACAACAAAAGTTATATGGAAATACTAATTTTATGGCAAATCTCTGAGTATTTTTCTCAAGTAAATGTAGATTTTCTAATTGCTTATTTCAGTGCTTCCCAAACTCAGTCCTGGGGACCCACTGTGGCTGCAGGTTTTTGCTCCAATCAGATTCCTAATCAGTGACAACACCTGATAACACTGATGTCATTTAATTAGCTGGTATTATTTTTCTCTTGTTCTACATTCAGAAAAGCACAGCTGCATGATTTTTACATTTATAAGACACTAGCAAAATACCCGCGCTTCGCAGAGGAGAAGTAGTGTGTTAAAGAAGCAATGAAAAGAAAAGGAAACATTTTGAAAATAACGTAACCTGATTGTCAATGTAATTGTTTTGTCACTGTTGTGAGTGATGAGTGTTGTTGTCATATATATATATATATATATATATATATATATATTTACACACACACACATAAACATATATATATATACATATCTATACATATACACATATATACATACATATATATCTATATATATACACACACATATATACACACATATACATACATACACACATATATACACACAAATACATATATATATATACATACATACACACACACATATATAAACATATATATACATATACATACATATCTACATATATACACACACAGCTATTTCAGATCAGTGCAATACGCTGTTTGTTAAAACGGTTGACTCCCGCTCTTACGTGCAATAACAAATCAAATCATTCAGTTGTCTTTGCTCATATGTCATTTTAGAGCTGGACGCCTGGCATCTTTTTTTGGCCACAAGTTCGTTTCTGTTTGGTGTGAGGTTCTGTGTATACCCGCGTATCGCAGCGGAGAAGTAGTGTGTTAAAAAAGGTAGAAAAAGAAAAGGGAACATTTTAAAAATAACGTAACATGACTGTCAATATACAGTATTTGTTTTGTGAGTGTTACTGAGTGTTGCTGTCATCAAGGATTTGATTATCATTATTTCTTTCAATCAGGTTCGTATTTGTAGGATGTGTTGTGTTCAAGTTACATTCCGTGTTTGTCAATCGTTGTAAAGATGACAGGTTTCATTCATCGATTCGTTTCTTACTGCATCAATAAACAGCTCGTCTTCTTCTTTATCTGAGACCTGACACACTGCATGCACGGGTTTTTTACACTGTCTTCCTTTAGCGGGACATTGACTTTTTCCACCGTGTGCTTTGTTTCCACAGTAGCTGCATTTATGAATATGCTTATCAGACGCTTCATATTTTTTGCTGCCTTTTCAATTGTGTAATTCAGTTTTTGTTCAGCGCTCTTTGGAACTGTTGCTTTTATCTGTGCACTACGTCAGTTCACGTGAGCCACTCGGTGTACTTGCATCGAAGGTTCCCAGCTGTGCTGGTGCCATCTCGTGCTATGTCCATAGCTTTATTTAATGTTACCTTAGTCCTGGCACTTAAAACTTTCTCTCGCAGTTTCGCTGAGTTTGTGTCAAACACCACCCTGACCTTCTCATCTTCCTCTCCATAAGCACAGTCCTTCACCCGTGAATATTTACCCGTGGCAGTTTCCTATTGGATTGCCGCTGACGGACGGCCTTATATGGGCAGGCACTAAATTACAAACGCCAGCGGCAGCCTGTCTATGAACTTAATTTAAAGTGTAGGTTTACATCGTGCTTTGTTTCCGGTAGCAGAACTCATCAATATGGTTGTATATGTCACTCGCTCGCTTCTTATTGTTTCGCTGCCTTCTCAATTATATAATGCATGTTTTCTTGAGCGCTTTTTTGAGGTCTTCCTGGTTTTCTATGTACTGCGTGATTACGTGGGAGGCGTGATGATGTCACACGAAACTCCGCCTCCACGGCGTTGAAGCTCATCTCCATTACAGTAAATGGAGAAAAACTGCTTCCAGTTATGACCATTACGCGTAGAATTTCGATATAAAACCTGCCCAACTTTTGTAAGGAAGCTGTAAGGAATGAACCTGCCAAATTTCAGCCTTCCACCCACACGGGAAGTTGGAGAATTAGTGATGAGTCAGTGAGTGAGTGAGTCAGTGAGTCAGTGAGTGAGTGAGTGAGTGAGGGCTTTGCCTTTTATTAGTATAGATTTAGAAAAATTTCCGCTTTTGCTATAGATTTAAATGCTTAACTCTCTTTTGTTGATTTCATTATATTTTGCCCTTTCTCTGTGCAGTTTTTTCCCTTCGTTGTATCTTAATAATGACAATTAAAAATAAGCAGAGCAGACACCCAGGCAAACAACACTGAATAATCAAAGGATGCAACTACTTTAGTGTTAGACCCACAAATTAGTAAATAATGGATTATATTAAATAATTAGAACACTTGGAAAAGTAGAATGAAAATCAAGATGAAAATGATGTTAAAAAGAAAAAAATACATTATTCCCATATAACTGCTTGGTAAATTTTATTTATTTATTTATTTTTACAAAACTTAGTTTTCTAATTTTTTACCAAACTTAGTTTTCTATATTGTTCCCAAAACACAGAACTTGGGAAATAGCACATCACTTAATTAGCCCATTTGTCCAATTAAAAACAGAAGCTGGCTGGAACAAAAACCTGCAGCCACAGTGGGTCCCCAGGGCTGAGTTTGGAAAGCACTGGCTTATGTGATAGCAGTGGCTTTCCTGGAAGGATTTCTCACATAAATAAGGAAGTAAATTGACACAATGCCATGGACGTTGCAAAAACAGTTTAGTGGGATTTTGTCTTTTGAGAAGAAATCATGCCCTGGGTGGGTGAAAGGTCGTTGAGGAAGAAGGCAAGCACTGTATCTTCACTGTTGGTATTCTAGTAAAAAGGCTGAACCTCATAATATTGGTATTTTTTTAAATAAATGCATAAGCTATGTATTAAATGTACAAGGTAAGTATTAAATTCTAAGTATTAGATGTCTAAGCTAGTTTTTGTGTATCAATGCTTAATAACTTTCTTGACTTGAAAAATAAAGATATTTGTTAAATTTTTAGGATTTTGTTTTCTCAGCATCCCATGTGCTTCCATTATGAAACGCCACTCCCAGCTGCGTATTTTTTAAAATTCATAAAAAACACGTGACTTTTCAACAACGCATAAATTCATCTTGTACAGGATATTAGCCGACCACAAAGAACTTTCATAGTCACCCACGCTGGGCCAATCAAGAACTGTCAATTAACCCAAAAAGCATGTCATTGGCTTATGCAAGTAAAGATTAACTCCAGACAAAATCCATACTGCAAACAGGATGTTTCTTCTCCATAGCAAAGAGACAAAACAACGCAGAAAACAAAAAGAACCTGATGGACATATTGGATCCATATTCAAGCACAATCACCAACTCATACCTATAAGGAGGCTAATTGAAACACTTTAAAGGAGCTAGACCAGGTAGCCACTCTTTAAACAAGATGTCCTTGCCACAGCAAAGGGGTTACTCATATGTAAAGACATATTTGAAGTAAATCAATATACACCAGTTATGAAATATATTGAAGCATAAGCACCCTCAAGATTAATAATAAATCAACTTCAGGTTTTATCACCACTTTTTCTATGAAATTAAACTTATTTATGTTTTTCGTTCAGAATAAATTAGCCATGGTACACCATCCAATTTTTACAGGACCATCTGCTCACCATATTGCACAAGTTATTTTTGTACATAATTCATTCTATACCAAGCACCACATTGATTAAATGGTTACAATTTGGCACCTTTCTAGAGAAAGTATATTTGTCTATTTTTGCACATGTAAAACTAAAGCGCAGAAGTACTTATATTTTGTAGCACTCTTTTCATCACAGTTTTGCCCTCTGGCAGTTTTATTCTACGTTTCTTAAATATATTTCATTATTTGCTGCCTTTTGGGAAGTTACGCACATTAAATGTTCCTGACTGTATTATGAAGAGATAGAGACAGAGGACATATATTGTGACAGGCGGCCTTAGACATTACCCAGCTGGGACGCCAGCTGGATAGAAGGACCAGAGGAAAAAGCATCTCCAAGGCACTTCTTCCCCTGGGACGCTACAGGGTAACCCTCCTGGATGGCTGTGGCACAACGGATTCCTGCAGGGCACACTGGTACTTGAAGTTTGGTACAACCCTGTTGGGTTCCAGGGAGCTGCAGACCCCTACAATGGACTTCCACCACACCTGGCAGTGATTCCAGGTAATACTGATGAGCCACCTGGAGCACTCCCAGGATTAGAATAAACAAAAAAAAATGCCTCACTCCATTCGAGGGGCCAGAGTTGGGAAAAAGAAGTACAAAACTTGCAAGAGAGGAGTGGAGGCGAAAAGACTGAGAATTGCGCTCTGTACTGTGCTGTGCTGTGCTGTGGGGAGTGAAGTAAAGCACTTGTGTGCCCACCTGTCTGTGTCGGGTTGGGGCAGCTATATGCGCCCCGTGCTTCACAATATATATGGAGTTGCACATCTGTTAAAGCAATTGTGAAGCAGAGGTGGCACCTGCTAGCTACAGAACAAGAGGAAACCCTACATCAAGAGCTAGAAAAAACATAGTAACATACCACACTAGAAAAGCAGCTGACCTCTGCTTGCCACTTAGGAGAGCCTGTGTCAACCTGAAGATTATATGTCCTGCTACAGGAAAGTGTGCATGCATATCCTGAGTGCTCCATAAAAATAGTGAATGGGTTGATTAGGGGAAGTATGTGATATATCCTATGAGGCTAGTAAACAGCATCCGGTTAAAATATAAGGTGCCTAACTCATGAGAAAAAAGAATAGAGTCATGAAGAACTGATAATAGACAAAATGGAAAGCATAAAAGCCCTTTAAATCCTATGGAGAGCTCAAGTGTGTAAACCCACCAGAGCCTGTCAGGAAGTCTTTTAGCCTGACATCCTTATAGATAAAAGAAGCAACCTCTAGGCCAATAAGGGATTCAAGGATGGGGTTAAATGATGGCCACTATGACAGAAGTACAGTTAGAGTTGAGTCAAGAGGAGAACTGGTACAATGACTACTAACACAGACAGAGAGAGAGAGTGTGTGTGTCGGAGAGAGAGAGAGTGTCAAAGAGGCTGAAATGAGATATGAAGTGCTACATGGACAAGGAGGCAAGCTACCCTACTTAGCCTGTAAAGGCAGAACCAGAGGAGTAGCAGTTTTCTTCTATTTGGCTATTTTCTTTATTGTTTGAGTTGCATTTCCATCTCTAGTCTGTTGTATTCAAAATGATAAACATACCCACTCCAGTAACACATAAATAAATAAACACAATATTATTATAATTAGACATTTTAAGTACCCACTTTGTAAAGAATTAATGTTTTACCACCATGGCATTCTACATATGCTATTTTTAGAATTGTCCCATGGTTTATAATTATTTTAGAATTAGTTTTTAGATGCTTTTTTATTCACTAATACCACAGCTTTGTGACTTCTTTGCATGGCCGGTGTAATGTTGTTTACAGTTGCAATGCTCATTTCTGTGATGCAATAAGCATGTGGTTTATTGAATCTTCACTTCCTGTCTATTTAATATGGCAGCCACACCACATTTGATATAGAAGCATAAACATTTTTAGTTCTGGTAAAAAAATTTCCACACACATCCCATTGAATGAGGGATCACATGAAGGTGAATGCACAAGCTTGCCCTGCTACTCATGTCCTGCAGTGAAAAATACAGATTAAAAAAATTGACAGGGCTGATGTGTGCTGTTCCATTTCTGAAGATAATCAGATGTGGCACATGGGAACACCAGTAATAACCAACCAGTGTGTCAAAACTGATCATTACAGAAGGTCAAGACAAGACTCACCTCTAGTAGGTGTGCTGATGAGATGGGTTAGAAAGCAATTACTTCAACTACAAATACTGAACACTCTCTTTCAATATTTCTTCACCTTAGAATTATAAGGTCCTGTTTCCACTTTTCAGTAAATGTGACACTGACTTGAAAACCATAGGTTCTATGTCATAAAAACATGTCATGCAGAAAGACTACAGAAATCTTTCATAGTGCAAGGAATTAAAATTTCTCTTTTCACATACACCACAAAGTGTCAAGGTTCAGTGTTCACAGGAAGAGTAACCTATACAAAGATATTCTGTATCTTATTATAAAAGATACAGTAAAAAAAACTGAGCCTTCAAGTTTAGTGTTGACCATATGAGTTCACACAGTACAGCAAGTCCATTAAAAGGTCCAAGGATTACAATACAATTGTAAATGTCAAGAAGAACAACCTTTTGTCCATATTTACTAGTCTATCTCAATTTATACAATTTATTACATTTATATCCAACACTGGAGGCCAACCAGGAACCAGCTAGTTGTACCACTTGCGTTGCTGGTAAGACACACCCACACTCACACTAGTCCAATTTAGAATGGTCAGTTAGTTTAACATGCATGTTTTTGGGAGGCAGAAGATGAAACTGGATGTGTCTGGAGAAAAACCAATGCAGGTTACAGGTAAAATGTTCAGCGTTCATAAAGACACCACCTAGGCTGGTATTTCATTAATGAAAATTGCACCTTGCACATACGCAGAAAGGACTGGATGTAATTGACTGCATCAATTACTATCACATTTACGTTTTATACTTTTTTATTGCATTATTATGAGATAATATGTTGTGAGGCTCTATTAAGGCTGAATTACTATATCAAATTTAAACTGTCAATTCATATTTTCATTTCAGTGATATAAATGACACTTTAACTCTTCGACAAACTGTGGTGCTATTGCAAACTCCACCCTCGGCCTCAACTGAGCAGGAGGTGTTAATTCTTCTAAAAGATGTTTCCGCTATCACTGCCATGACTCTCCTCCCTTTTCATTTTAGCACTTACATACACCAAAACGGCTGCTGAGACTTTTCCCCAGAGTAAAGAGGTGAAAAATCTGCAAAGAAAAATCTCTTTTCTCCTTTTCACTGGAAACAGAAATTAAGTTTAACAGCATTTTTTCTATTCCCATTGTAAATACAGTAAGCACTGACCCATCATCACTGAATGTAGGAAATGTAGTTAATATTCATAAGATGAAGAAGAAGGTACTGTAAGTGACTGCCTCTGGAGAAGAAAGTGGTGCATCTTTTCCTGTACAACAATTTACAATAAAATCAGCGGAGTTTACCTGGGTATGATACAGCAGAGTGGCTCATCCTCACTTTCAAACCTATTACAACAAATTAAGAATGGATATGGCCTTAAAAGAAGTATTTGTGAAGGCACATGATTTTGCATACTTTAAAACAAATTTTGAAAATTTAAATACCTTAAGAATTTAAATTATTTTTCCCTCCAAGCTTGGAGGATTTAGCATGCATTTTAGTAAATGACAAGGGAAGAGTCTTCTTTCTTAAAACCGGGAATATAGTGTTCCTTTTGTCCATTTCCAGCTTTATAATGGAAAAAGCTCACTTTAAAGCTGCCTGGTAGAATGGGAAACATTATCATTGAATGGCAACTTTGTGTTTCCACAAAGAACAGAAATCTAATAACATCAGGGGCAACATAAAACTTTTATGTCTTTGATGGTATTTGGAGAAGATTTATTGCATGCGATTCTTTATTCAAGAAACCTAGAGCAACACTAGCAGAGACTGAGGCTGGAGGTTAGTGCATAAGGTTGCTAATCACTAAGTTTCACTGCAGTTGCACTTTTCATTCTAAGCGCAAAGTGAGGTGACAATTTCAGTTAACAATCCAAGCAGGTGCAGACATTTCCAACTCTACACATGCCACACCACTATAGGGCCCTGGTGCATCATGGTCTGTGTCCGATTTTCTCTTTGTTTGTGTGCATTTCCTCTGGGGAATCCCAATGACTTGTGCATTACGTTAAACTGTGACTCTACAGTACAATGTTTAAAGTTGCCGGAGTGCTATGTGAAGGGTGCTACATAAAACAAAGACTGATTGGCCATATGAGAATTTGGCCACATAATGCCTTACAAATAAAGATGGTCATTACCATGGACCAATGATGCTGGAAAATGTAGTTGTGGTGCAGTGTAAAAAAGGAGTAATATCTAACATACAAGCTGATAGATATTTTATTACCTTTATTTGTAAAATTAGCTATATATTTGTAAAATGTTTAAAGAGCAAGGAAGTTAGACAGTTTTTTTTTATCTACACACAAGGTTTATTTGCTCTACCTAATTGCATGATAGTGTAGACAGAGTGTTAATAAGGAACATCCTTTATACACTATGGCATACCAGAGAGGACAGTGAAAAGCTTTATGACAGCTTCTCATGTTAAGTTATCCATGATGCGACACTGTCAGAGGAGATTCCAGTAACCACTGGTGTCAGACAGGGATGTTTAATGTCACCACTTCTCTTCCTGGGTAACAAATACAGCCTATGCCAATTTAGGGAAAGGCGTCCAGTGGACACTGACTATGAAGCTATAAGATTTAGAGTTTGCAGATGACTTTTCCTTGCTGTCAAACCACCTGCAAAATAGGCAGGGCAAAATCAACTCCCTGGTAAAGACTGCACAATGTGTCAGATTGAAGATCATCCAAGAGAAAACCAAAGTACTATTGATTAACAACAGGTAGTAAATGCTGATTATGATCAGGGAGAAGGCAATAATGAATGTAAATTAGTTCACCAACCTAGGCAGTAAGATCTGTCAGTCTGGATGGACAGACTAGAATATCAAGGCTAGGATTAAGAGAGCTCAAAAAGCATTTACTACCCTCCACCCAGTCTGGAAATCTACTGCTTTCTCCACCAGGACTACCCTCAGAATTTTCAGCTTAAACATGAAATCTTTTCTCATTTATGGGTCAGAAATAGGGAGAGTCACCAGCAATAGTTGATGAAGTTCTTTATCATCAATTGCTTCCAACAGATTCTCCACATACAGTGGTTCAATAGAGTGCATAACACTGACCTGTGGACAAGGGAAAACCAGGATCAAGTGTAAATCCAGATCAGGAGAAGAAAACAGAGATGGGTCAGACACACACTGAGGAAAGAGGCACCCCATGTCACGTGGCAGTCCTTTGACTGGAACCCTCAAGGAAAACAAACACCTAGAGACGTAGTCTAAATGAAGAACTCAAAGCCATCAACCTGTTTTGGGAAGAAGAAAAAAAGATCGCCAGAGACCGCAGGGAGTGGAAGACAACTGTCGAAACCCTATGCTCCAGAAGGAGTAAAGAGGACTGAATGAATGAATTGCCTAGGATTATAGATGTAAATGGGATGGGGGAGGAAGTACTGAATTACAGTACCTGAAAGTGTGGTAAGTGAAAGGGATTTGAATCATTCTGGTAAAGCCTACATAATAAAGAGTATAAAAGGGGAAAATAGGTTCACCTAAGTCTATCAAAACAAAACAATACTGAAACTTTATCATCAGGTTACTACATGTATAATATAAAGGCAAAAATAACATTACTGCATACAATGTTGCTCAGACGTTGCTCAAACAGTGGTTTCAGCTACATTTTCAGCTAGGATCTCTGTGACTGTACTTTCCAAGTACTCTGACACCAGGCACTCGATGAGATCAAAATCTTCACAAAGCATTGCTGCGCTTTGTACGGGGACAGATAGCATCTTTCAATTTCTTCTGTAGTGGCAATTCAGTTCTGAGTACAAAAGACCATGAGTAGTCTCTTTCAGGTATAACTGTAATAGCACATAGGAAATCTCAATCTGTGGAATCACAAAATATAGAAATCAATTTTACTGCTTGTCTACAGCACATTTTGATAAAAATAATTGTAGATTATCTAAATAATCTAAGTGGTAAGGATAAAGAGTCTGTGTACCATTTAACATAGTATAAAATTCTCAAACACTCTTAATTTATTTCAGGGCTAAACCAGCAGTGTCAGATTCTCGGCAGTAGCCAGTCCTACATGGGGTGCTAATGTATTACAGCACAAAATCACATACATAATCATACTGGCCAATTAAGATTTGCCAATAATCCAAACCTACATATCAGTGGGGATGTAAGAAGAAACCTAGAGTACCCTGAGAAAAGAATAAAGCATATACAAGAAGAATATACAAACTACACATAGTCAAAAAGAAGGCTTGAACTGTCTGGCAGCAAGAAAAGTAGATCCCACACTTTTTCCTCCTCACCTGCTGCTTGGTTATTTATGGATTTGTATACACATATATAATTCAAAAGCGAACAATATAATTATCACGTCATTCTATTTTCAGTTATTATGGTCTTTATGCTTTGTGAGGCTTTCCTGTTAAAAACCATAACATCACATTTATCTAAACATATTACTAGCAGAAACCAAAAAACCTTTTTAAATCATAATTTATATAGCACTTTTTATTGTTGATTAAAACTCTTAGCTACCTTACAAATGCCTCGGTATAAGACCGTTGGTGACCTAGAGACTGTTTTTGGGTTTGACGTGGTCCCGTCTATTCATCTTGCCATTTTTTCATCAGTGTGTGAACAGAAAGTGAGTGAAACATTTAAATTATTAACAGTATGTAAAGCCACTTTAAATTAAGAGTTTGGACTGGGATATAAAAGACTTTCTTTCTATTTGCTGTCTAATCTTGTAGTCCACAGTCTAGCACAACAAGTGCAGAAGAAGGAAAAATAAAACTTGCTCTGTGTTGAGCAGGGAGGCCCACATAGACAGGAATTTAGACAAAGAGACTTGTATATGTTTGTTTGACATTGCATTTGGTTATTTTTTGTGAAGTATAAAATTTATTCTAGTAAATTCAACTGCCCATTAATGAATCTCCCAGGGTGTTGAGAGGGCTCCTTGCTGTGCTTAGTTACAAAGTTGTTGCAGATCTATATTCTGATGAATGCTTCCAGGGTTGTTGTTATGTTAGACAGGAGGCAGCAAACTGGTCCATGTGTTCTGTCAGAATAAACTGTCAGCTTCAAGTGAAGGTTTTCTGAGATTTCATTTTATTTCCCCTAGACCTTCAACTGACAGCTTGAACTCATACCGGCTGCTATGTTTATGTGTTTTTTTTTCATTTTCCTGAATAATTACAGTATATGACTCAGATAGAAAACAATGTGTGTTGAGAGAGTCAAATGTCAAAAACACACTTTTTCCCAAGACACATTTTTTCTGTTAAGGTTAGGTAAGATCCCACACACCTGACTGTGCTACCACTAGGCCATCTACTAAACTATCACATACGCTTTGGGATGTTGAAGGAAAACACACTAAAACAATGAGAGTATGCACACTCCCAATAAAGCAGGCCATGCTGTGGAAACATTCTATAGCAGCCATGAGGCAGGAACAATAACAATGGTACTACCGTGCCACTCCATTTTCAAAATTGACTGCTGCAATAAAAGAAGCAATAACTAGTATTACACTATTAATAGTACTGTATTGGGGCTGCAACATTTCTTATTAAGGTATAGCATCATCAGGTATTCTGCATTCCATATAGATAGCATCAGGGATGGACTGATATCAAAAATTAGCTGTGAACATTTGTCCAGAATGGCCCACCACAAATATCAGGGTGCCTAACATCTTTTTCCTCTTTCACTGCAGGTATAAATACCATTCTCTATCGATTTGTAAGTAAAGTAGTACAGTATATTATCTGACATAAAATCACAGACTATACAGATGTTGTACTGTCTCCCTGAATCTCCTGGATTTGTTTTGGAGCTACTTTGTCCTTCTCCTTATCATCTGTGATGCAGTGTTATAATACAGATGCTGCACTTGGTAAATTTTTATTTCCAACTAATCTTCTGTTAACTGCTTGCTGACTAATACTAACTCAACTTTGCATGTGTTTGAAAGTTGGCATCTTTGTAAGATAAACTGTGAAACAGTTTAGATAATTTTCAACATTAAACAAGAGTAAATAAAATCAAAAAGAAGCCTTATAACTATGAGATTGACTTGTTTAATACTAAGAGTTACTAAGCTAAATTTTCAACATACCCTTCAGAACTGTTAAAATTATTTAAAATTTTGATAAACTTTTATAGCTTGTGTGCCATTCTAACTGATTGTAGTATAATAGCTGCTGCACGGATAACTTGACCCCACTGCAGTCTTTCACTCATAAATCATTAATTTTGTTTTTGTTGGAGTGGTTAAAATTCCATTTCACTTAGTTTCCACATTTTCACCCCTGCTCCCTTTCCATTTTTTTAAAAGATTTTTTCTCTATTTTTCCTCGTATTTGTGTCTAAATGCTGCATGGTTATATAATAGGGGAACTGCGCCAATAATGTTTTTGTCTTTCAGTCTGTGGCTCAGTAGTATAGCTGACAAGTAAGTGGCCCACCAGTACTTCTTCAGGGAATTCCAATTGCCAGTCCATCCCTCGATGGCATCTTCCACAGTTAAACATCTTCCACCCATCTACCCATTACTTTATCCACTTAATCCGCTTAATCCAGTTTAAAACTAATGTGAGTACTGGATGCATAAGAATATAAGGAATTTGACCAAAAAAGCTCATTTGTTTAGCTAAGAGCTAAGCTGTCCAAATATGTTGTCCAGATGTTTCTTGAAGGTTTTCAAGGTTCTCCTTCAATTGCATAGCTTGGTAGTTTACTCCAGATTCCCAGAAGTCTTTGCGTAAAGAAGTGCTTTCTGGCTACAGTCTTAAATGCACTTCCCTTTAATTTCCACTGGTGTCCTTGAGTATGTGATTTACCATTAATTTAAAAGCGATTTACTGGATCTACTTTGTCAATCCCTTTTAGAATTTTAAAAAACTGGTTTAGTTCTCCTCTGCTCGAGATTAAGCAGGTTTAATTCTCTGTGTCTGTCTGAGTATGATATGTCCTTAAGTCTTGAAATGCACTTTGTTGCTCTCCTCTGCACAGCTTCAAATGCTGCTGTGTCATTCTTGTAGAGTGCTGACCAGAACTGCACACAGTACTCCAGATGACATCTCACTAATGTGATATATAGTCTGAGCATAACATCCCATGATTTATATTCAACCGTTATTACAATACAACCTAACATTTTATTTGCCTTCTAAATAGCTTCTGCACATTGCTTAGATGATGAAAATGGTGTGTCAACATAAACCCTTAAATCCTTGTCTGTGGTTGATTCATTTAGGATAGTGTCTCCCATCTTGTAATTACAATTGATGTTCCTTAGCCCATATATGGTGTTCCACAAGGCTCTATCCTGGGTCCGCTGCTTTTCTCAATCTATATGCTTCCGTTAGGTCAGATTATCTCAGGTTACAACGTGAGTTACCACAGCTATGCTGATGACACACAGCTGTACTTATCAATAGCACCTGATGACTCCGACTCTTTCGATTAACTAACACAATGTCTTACTGGTATTTCTGAATGGATGAATAGTAATTTTCTCAAACTAAATAAAGAGAAAACTGAAATTTTAGTAATTGGCAATAATGGATTCAATGAGGTTATCAGAAATAAACTTGATACATTAGGATTAAAAGTTAAGATGGAAGTAAAAAACTTAGGGGTAACTGTTGACTGTAATCTGAATTTTAAATCGCATATTCATCAGACCACAAGGACAGCATTTTTTCACTTAAGAAACATAGCAAAAATTAGACTTCTTATATCATTGAAAGATGCTGAAAAATTAATTCACGTTTTTGTTTTCAGTAGACTAGATTACTGTAACACACTCCTCAAAGGACTACCCAAAAAAGACATAAATCACTTGCAACGAGTGCAGAATGCAGCTGCTAGAATCCTAACTAGGAAAAGAAAATTCGAACACATTTCTCCAGTTTTGATGTCACTACACTGGTTGCCTGTGTCATTCAGGATTGACTTTAAAATACTGCTTATCTATACTAATAAAAGGCAAAGCCCTCACTCACTCACTCACTCACTCACTCACTCACTCACTCACTCACTCACTCACTCACTGACTCATCACTAATTCTCCAACTTCCCGTGTGGGTGGAAGGCTGAAATTTGGCAGGTTGATTCCTTACAGCTTCCTTACAAAAGTTGGGCAGGTTTTATATCGAAATTCTACGCGTAATGGTCATAACTGGAAGCAGTTTTTCTCCATTTACTGTAATGGAGATGGCTACCCTGATGGCAGGAATATTTGTCTGGAAGAACAAACAACAAATATTTTTTGTCCATCTGTAGCCCGCGGGGTCCAAGGCTGAAGCCCAGGTGGGCCTGTGCAGATAGGGAATCAAATCCAAACACTACACTCAAGAGTCCAGCCCCTGATTTTTTTTTTTATTTATTTAATTGCTCTAAATGCTGTATAATAATTTTTCCACAAGTTTCCCACAGTCCTCTAGAGTTTCATTGATCACAATTTCAGTTCAAGCAGAGCTAATAAAACTCAGTAAATAAAAGCTGAATATCTTTGCCAGCCTTTTAATTTATATTGCTGTCTTTATGTCTTTATCAATAATTACTGTTTGTTGAGTAACGGCACTTTATTGATTTGATATATGATGGGGTCTTTCAATAAACTATCCAAGGTGGGCTTATTGAGTTTTATTTCCCAAAAATAGAGTAGGGACTGATGATCTGGTTTAAATATAAATATAATAGTGCCAGGCAGTCGGGCTACGAGTGGGTTATGTGTAGTAATACTCAGAGCTGACAAAAGGGGGCAGAACAATAACAACGTCAGCCTTCTAGTCATGCAGTAGCAATGCTGCACATGCAGCGCGAGCTTCCTATGAAACCTGGGGGCTCTCTGAACGGAGTCTGATGCTAATACAGTGAGTCTCTGCTTTACAAACCCCAAAAACGCAATGTACAGTATGCCATAGTAAAATTTAAATATTTTATACTACTAATCTAATATTAAACAAAAAATATGAAAGTCTACAAGTCTGCCGATAATGTCCGACTACTTTAGTCTTCCCCTAAGATGAAAGGGCAGATTCAAATATCACATTAAGAACACTAAAACAAAATGTCTTCACGTTAGCAGCAGCTCCTTAGACTCAGGGTGGCTTATAAATTCTGAGGAGTTGATTCACCTTACATTACAGAACAAACGTTTAGGATTTACATACAGCAGAGAAGGGCTAGGATCAACAGGTATGTCTTTGAGGAACTCACTGACTCACTCACTCACTCACTGACTCATCACTAATTCTCCAACTTCCCGTGTGGGTGGAAGGCTGAAATTTGGCAGGTTGATTCCTTACAGCTTCCTTACAAAAGTTGGGCAGGTTTTATATCGAAATTCTACGCGTAATGGTCATAACTGGAAGCAGTTTTTCTCCATTTACTGTAATGGAGATGAGCTTCAACGCCGTGGGGGCGGAGTTTCGTGTGACATCATCACGCCTCCCACGTAATCACGCAGTACATAGAAAACCAGGAAGACCTCAAAAATGCGCTCAAGAAAACATGCATTATATAATTGAGAAGGCAGCGAAACAATAAGAAGCGAGTTCTGCTACTTCGGAAAAAAAGCACGATGTAAACCTACACTTTAAATTAAGTTCATAGACAGGCTGCCGCTGGCGTTTGTAATTTAGTGCCTGCCCATAGAAGGCCGTCCGTCAGCGGCAATCCAATAGCAAACTGCCACGGGTAAATATTCACGGGTGAAGGACTGTGCTTATGGAGAGGAAGATGAGATGGTCAGGGTGGTGTTTGACACAAACTCAGCGAAACTGCGAGAGAAAGTTTTAAGTGCCAGGACTAAGGTAACATTAAATAAAGCTATGGACATAGCACGAGATGGCACCAGCACAGCTGGGAACCTTCGATGCAAGTACACCGAGTGGCTCACGTGAACTGGCGCAGTGCACAGATAAAAAGCAACAGTTCCAAAGAGCTGAACAAAACCGAATTACACAGTTGAAAAGGCAGCAAAAATATGAAGCGTCTGATAAGCATATTCATAAATGCAGCTACTGTGGAAACAAAGCACACGGTGGAAAAAGTCAATGTCCGCTAAAGGAAGACAGTGTAAAAAACCCGTGCATGCAGTGTGTCAGGTCTCAGATAAAGAAGAAGACGAGCTGTTTATTGATGCAGTAAGAAACGAATCGATGAATGAAACCTGTCATCTTTACAACGATTGACAAACACGGAATGTAACTTGAACACAACACATCGTACAAATACGACCCTGATTGAAAGAAATAATGATAATCAAATCCTTGATGACAGCAACATTCAATAACACTCACAAAACAATTACTGTATATTGACAATCATGTTACGTTATTTTTAAAATGTTCCCTTTTCTTTTTCATAACTTCTACTTCTCCACTGCGATACGCGGGTATATATTTAAATGTATATATATACCCCTATCTACAGTACATACTCTCGCATAGACAAGCCACATGCTGTGGCTCAATTGTAGAGTCTTCGCCTCTAATGCCACAATTCGAGGTTCGATTCGAGAGGGATGCACTGAGTATGTACGCGCTACTGATTCATTTTACCTTCGCATCTCCTTGGTTTGGGACGTATGAAAAATATTTGGTTAACGCAGAATCATGTTACGTTATTTTTAAAATGTTTCCCTTTATTAGCACAAGCACAGCTGAGAAGCTTCGATGCATGTACTCCATAACGCGTTAAAAATAACGCATTTAATCACACTTTCAATTCCAAGCAAGCGGGAACTTTTGTCAATGCATCATTTCCTGGTACATCCATTACACTGATGCACACATCACAGCTACAAAAATGTTAGAGTCGGAATAAAGCGCGTTCCTCGACTGATCATTTCGACTTCCGAAAGCCTTGATAAAAGCATGGTTTTGTGCACAATGAAAAGCAAGCAAAATTAGATGCATTACAGAAAGCGGACTTTGTGGCTCTTACTGGGGATCATTGGACTTCCGTGACCGTTAGTAATTCTAATTACATCTAATTACAAAATGTTCAATGATCACACTGTTTTAGCCTAATGTACAAAATAATTTTGGCTAATGTTACTCAGAGTTTAAAGATTAAGTTGGTCAAATTACCTTTTATGTTTCTGACTTATTTTTTTCAGAAGAAAAACTGCACTTTATGTTGAAATTTTGGTTATTATTATTTAAAGACAATACTATTCTGAAAATCTACTTAAAGTACTTAAACTACCACTTTATTTTTAAGTCTGCCCAATTTTAACCAGGGATGATATTTTTGTTTCTGTTTTGAATTCAAATGCAGTTTAAAGGCTTTTTTCAGAAATTAAAACAGCTTCAGTTTACAATATTCATGTCCATGTCTATTATTTGATTCTGTCGCCCACTAAAACACTTTTAAATTAAAAAAAACATTTGCGATTTGGGGCAAATTTACGTCGATTACATACGATTAATCAAGATTAATTCTTACACAGCCTCTAATTAATTGGATTAATTTTTTTAATTGAGTCCAACCCCTAATATATATATATGTGGATATATATATGTAGATTTGTATATATAAATGTGTATATACAGTATATATGTAGATATGTATATGTGTATATACAGTATGTATATATACAGTATGTATATATATGTATGTGTGTATATGTATATATATATAACTGTGTATATATATGTGTATAGATGTATATATATATATATATATTTATATATATATGCCAGCAACACTCATGACAATGACAAAACAATTACATTGTCAATCATGTTACGTTATTATTAAAATGTTTCCTTTTCTTTTTACTTCTCGCTGCCAATGCAGGTATTTTGCTATATATATATATATATATATATATATATATATATATACAGATATATATATATATACAGATATATATAAATATATATATACAGATATATATAAATATATATATACAGATATATATATATATAAATATATATATATATATATTTATATATATATATAAATAGATAGATATGACAACAACACTCAATATCAATGACAAAACAATTACATTAACAATCATCTTACGTTATTTTTAAAATGTTTGCTTTTCATTTTCATAACTTCTTTAACACACTACTTCTCCGCTGCGAAGCGCGGGTATTTTGCTAGTCTATACTAATAAAAGGCAAAGCCCTCAATGACTGACTGACTGACTGACTGACTGACTGACTGACTCACTGACTCATCACTAATTCTCCAACTTCCCATGTAGGTAGAAGGCTGAAATTTGGCAGGCTCATTCCTTACAGCTTCCTTACAAAAGTTGGGCAGGTTTCATTTCGAAATTCTACGCATAATGGTCATAACTAGAAGCTATTTTTCTCCATTTACTGTAATGGAGTTGAGCTTCGCAAGCCGTGGGGGGCGGAGTTTCATGTGACGTCATCACGCCTCTCACGTAATCACGCATTACGTAGAAAACCAGGAAGAGCTACAAAAAGCGCTGAAGAAAACATTCATTATATAATTAAGAAGGCAGCGAAACAATTAGAAGCGAGCGAGTGACATATAAAACCATATTCAGTGGCTCATGTGAACTGATGCAGTGAGCAGACAAAAAGCAACAGTTCCAAAGAGTGCTGAACAAAAACCGAATTACACTGCTACGCTCAAATAGACAAACCACACGCCGTGGCAATAGTAGAGGCTTCGCCTCTAGCGCTGACTTCGAGGTTCGATTCGAGAGGGGATGCACTAAGTATGTATGCGCGCTTCTCGATTCATTTTAGCCTCGCATCCCCTTGGTTTGAGACGTATGAAAAAATATGCGGTTAACGCAGAAAGACAGATCACCAATTGAAGCTTTATGAATAATGGATACTTTATTTGCGATCAATGATTGTTTTGGTAAAGCCATACTCAGTGTATTCATTAGATGAACGGTAAAAAAGTAAGAGCGAGGGGAGGGTAACTTATTGAGGCACACAGGCAAAACCACAATAGCACGCGGGCTCGATGTACTGTAGTGCGCGTCAACTCGATCTGAATTGCGCGATCACATTCGAAAAAATATTTCTTTTCAAGTTCATATGTGTCAAACTCAAGGCCCACGGGCCACATTCGGCCCGGCGTGTAATTATATCCAGCCCCCGAGATCATTTTATATACTGTATTATTGTTATTAATGGCCCGGGGATATGAAGCACTGGTAACACAATAAACTACAGATCCCATAATGCAGCGCTTCAGCTGCCTTGCGAACACTTACCCTTAATCAAGTCTAGCTTATGATGCTGCAAGTTATTGCGAAGCTAGCCCACACGATGCCGAAGAGAAAAGGTGATTCTGAACATAGAGCCTTTAAAAACCGATGGGAGGCTGAGTATATGTTTACTGACATTGCCGGTAAACCCGTGTGTCTCATTTGTGGAGCTAATGTGGCTGTAATTACAGAATTTAATCTAAGACGGCACTATGAGACAAAACATCAAGATAACCTGAAAGACCTGAATGCAATGCACAAGATACAGAAAGCAGAAGAGTTAAAGAAGAATCTGACACTTCAGCAGACTTTTTACCCATGCAAAATCACAAAGTGATTTCAAGTGAAGCTACTTTTATGGGAGACACAAATGCACCAGTGCAACTTGCCCCACTTTCCCTTTTGCCAAGTAATGTTGAACCAAATCGGCACAACGGTGTTCCCAAATCGCACTTTGCTGATAAACTGGCGCACTGAGTTCGCACGGCGCTTTGGTGACTTTGAAGAACAAAAAAAGAATTTTGAGTTGTTTCGCAACCCATTTGCCGTCGATGTGGAAACTGCACCTGTGCAGATTCAGATGGAGGTGATTGAGCTGCAGTGTAATGGCACACTGAAGGCAAAGTACGATACTGCAGGCCCGCACAGTTTATTCACTCCATTTCCGCAGAAATGCTCCAGTTCCGTCTACATGCGGCTCGAACCTTGTGCATGTTTGGTAGCACATATCTGTGTGAGAAGCTCTTCTCAGTCATGAAGACTAACAAAACAGCACACAGGAGTCGCCTCACTGATGAGCACCTGCAGTCCATCCTGAGAATCTCCACAACACAGAACCTCACACCAAACATAAACGAACTTGTTGCCAAAAAAAGATGCCAGGCGTCCAAATCTGATAAAATGACATAAGAGCAAAGACAACTGAATGATTTGATTTGTTATTGCTGAAAAGAACACATTTTATTTATATTTCCAGGTTTTGTTATGCACCATGTTCATATTTGAATTTGTATAATTTTGACAGGATATATTTTATGGAGAGCAAAATCTTTGGGGATATTTAAAATTTAAGTTTATTTTTATATAAAATTACATAAGAGTGAAGAAATTTGAATGTTTGTTCTTTTAACGTTTACTTTATTTCTAACTTGCATAATTTAGACACGATATATTTTTATGGAGAGCAAAATATTATAAGTTATTTAAGGTTTGAGTTGATTTATTCCGGAATAATATTCTGTCGACTAAATAAAAATTCCTTCTATTTAAAATTTAAATAGAACTTGAACAGATACGATAGTTCATAATATCCACACAGACTTGCACGTAAGAGCGGGAGTCATCCGTTTTAACAAGCAGCGTATTGCACTGATACAAAATAGCCTGCCCATTTAATTATTTAGGAATGGATAAATAAATTAAGATTTTGTACAAATAATGTTTTTCATTTTTCTTCCTTCATGGATTCTGGCACCCCCAGCAACAGTTGCTCGCACACCAAAGACTGTATATATGTGTGTATATATATATGTGTGTGTGTGTATATGTAGATATGTATGTATATATATATGTTTATATATATATGTGTGTTTATGTATATATATGTATTTGTGTGTATATATGTGTCTGTATGTATATGTATGTGTGTATATGTAGATATGTATATATATATATATGTATATATATATATGTGGATTGTGGTGGATTGCCAGCATGTTACTCCGGCCCTCACCCCCAGGCCGCCAGGAGGAGACCTCCCGACAGCATGATCATGCCCCGAGTTCCAGCAGGGCATCATGGACTTTGTAGTGTTTTTACACAGCCCTGCTGGATACCTTGGGAGCCACCAGGCGTCGCTGTAGGGGGACTCATAGGCTCGCATGTGCCCTATAACCCCAGAGTACGTCATAGTCAGGTGACGAGAAGAAACGATGTGCTCCCGGGGTGAAGAAAAGGACTGTTTGCCCTGACCCGGAAGGAATAAGGAATTATGGACTGATTGCACAGGAACACCTCCGGGTCAGGGTGTATAAAAGGATTGTGGGAAGGCCCAGACAGTGAGTCTGGGCGAGGAGGAAAGAGAATAGTGTTGCTGTATTGGTTATTACTTATGATTTAGAGTCGGGAGGTGGAAGGACGAAGCTCAGGAGAGCTGTGGAGGCGGCCCAAAGAAAAGGCATTGTGAGGCCAGGACTGAGCATTTTGGGGTTTGTGCACAACTGGGTCTTAGTGACCATTATTTGGGTCTGTGTGACCATTGAACTTATTGTTGTAAATATTGTAAATAAACATGTTTGTGGGTGACATGAACGTGTCTGCCTGTCTGTGTCCGGGTCAACTTCCACAGGATGTATGTGTATATATGTATGTATATATATATATATATATATATATATATATGTATATATATATATGTGTGTGTTGGTGTGTATTTTCAAAATGTTTCCTTTTCTTTTTCATTACTTCTTTAACACACTACTTCTCCGCTGCGAAGCACGGGTATTTTGCTAGTGGTTTATAAAGCCTTAAATAATCTCGCTCCATCTTATATATCGGAATGCTTGACACGTTATATTCCAAATCATAAACTTAGATCTTCAAATGAGTGTCTCCTTATAATTCCAAAAGCTAAACTTAAAAGAAGTGGTGAGGCGGACTTCTACTGTTATGCACCTAAAATCTGGAATAGCCTGCCAATAGGAATTTGCCAGGCAAATACAGTAGAGCACTTTAAAAACTGCTGAAAACACATTACTTTAACATGGCCTTTTTATAACTTCACTTTAACTTAATACTGATACTCTGTATGTTCAATTCATCATAATAACTATTCATAGAGGCTCCAAAATCCGTACTGACCCCTACTCTCTCTTCTGTTTCTTTTTCCGGTTTCTTTACCACCTACTCAAAGCATCATGATGCACCAACATTGATGGACTGAAAGACAGAAGTCTACTTGACCATCATCACCAAGTCCTTCCATGAAAACCCTAAATACAAAGAGGACTCTTTGATTTATGTTAGGTAGATTGCCCAGAGGGGACTGGGCGGTCTCTTGGTCTGGAATCCCTACAGATTTTATTTTTTTTCTCCAGCCTTTGGAGTTTTTTTGTTTTTCTGTCCACCCTGGCCATCGGACCTTACTTATTCTATGTTAATTAATGTTGACTTATGTTTATTTTTTATTGCGTCTTCTATTTTTCTATTCTTCATTTTGTAAAGCACTTTGAGCTACATTTTTTATATGAAAATGTGCTATATAAATAAATGTTGATTGATTGATTGATTGATATGCAGCATATTTTTCTAATTCATTGATTTTTGTCATTCCTATAATTTTGCATGGCACTAAAGTAAGCTTTATTTTTTCTGTAATTACCAAGATCCATGTAGTCTCCCTTTTTGAAGACTGAAGTCACATTTGCAACTTTCCAGTCCTCTGGTACTTCTCCTTTGTCAAATGACTGCTCAAATATGTCTACTAAGGGTTACAGATGACATCTTTTATTTTTTTTTCAATACAATTGCTAAGATCCCATCAGGTTCAGGGGTTTTATTATTCTTGAACATCTTGAAACACATCTGACTTTTCTATTTTATAATCCATGAACTCGGAACTTGTTTTTGCTTCTGTATCGGGCATTCTACTTAATTTTCAATGATTTCTCCTTTTCCCTGAGGGTACTTAAATAGAGTTGTACTCAAAATATTGCTTACTTTGTTTTTTGTTTCTCCTTCAACCTTTTGAATGCTTTTTTCAATATTTTGCTATAGTGTCTGGTATTCCTCCGAGTGAGAATTGCTCTTGTTATTTTTAATTTTTTTTGTACAGTTACACCTTTTAAACAATGCCCTTATTTAGCCACTTAAGTTGATTTTTCAGTGTTTTTGCTATATTGTTTTTTAGAATACAGTATACTTATTTTGAACGCGAATCAGAAGATCTCTTAAGTGACACTATTATCGACACCTATTATGAAAGATGCTGAGTTTTTACGTTCCCATGCTGTGTTTTGATACTTCCTCATCCCATGAAGTCTGCTTTACACAAATTCTAAGTCTGTGTTTTGGCAACCACTTATGTGTTTTCAAAGATGATCTCAAATTGTATCATGCTGTGGTCATTGTTGCTTAAAGTATCAATAATCTGTTGTTATTATTCCGTATTTTTTTAAATGAGATCTAGACAGGAGTTACCATGTGCTGTGCTTTAAACAAGGTAATCACAGTGCAGGCTCACTCATACAGCCCTGATTTAGAGTCTCTAGCTCAACTAATATGCAGATTCTAAGGATGTGAATGGAAAACTTGAAGTACCTGGAGAAAATTCCCACACAGTGCCTTCAATTTATACTTTATGATAGGATAATTAAATGGTCCACTTGATGCTGTAGATGGAGGGATCCATGTAGATTCAGTTTAGTTCGTACCATATTTAAAATGTTTCTTTTTTTACAGCATATTTTCTTTTACAAGTAGCAGTACAGATGCCTCAAGGGAGTCCTGGAGTCCTTCTTAAGAGTACTGGCAGAAGGAGTATCCTAAATTGCACTGAGACATCACTGACTAAAATTCAAAGTTACTGTCTATTTTTTCATTTATTGTCTATTTTATTGTATAGTTAGTATATATAACAATATCTCATGCTTAATCAAAATTTGTAGGGTCTAAGTCTTCAATGGGTCCATGTGGAATGGCAAAGCTACACATTTTTACTACATAGACAAAAAATCTAAAATCTAGAGCCACTTCTTTTTGGTGTCCCTATACTTAAATTATAGCATAGCAGAATTTATTGCAACAGTAAAGATTAACGATAAGCAAAAAAACAAAAGGTTATGACTATTAAGGATGACAACAAGACTCCTGGCTCTATCATTTCTTATATTTAAATATCTGAATGACACTTCTACCCATGTGTATTATAAAACTGTTCACATAGCAGCAAAACTGGTTCCATAGCTTGTTTAGTGACTCACAGGATGAACCAGTAGGGAAGAGTGAACCCATACACTTGTGGATTACAGTTCAGTACCTCAGGTAATATGCCATAGTGCTATTCAAAAACAAGTCAAGTCCTTTAGTGCATCTACAATATTGATTGAAGTCAATATGAGGGGAATTAGATACTTGATATATTGGAACTAGTCCTGTCAAATTCAGGGAAAGCTCATATTGATCCAACACTCAGCTCCTGGGTTGGTGATACTTGTACTGAAGATGGAATTTTAGACTTTTTTTTTTTAAACTAAACACCATCAACACACCACCACATACACTATAGTAATAACTTGCCAGTAAAGGTAAGATGTGCAGACTGGTTTGTCAAATTACAAGGTCTTAATCTCTATTAATTCTCCTTACACAAGATAATGTGTGCTTAATTAAAATTACACATTGCCCCCAAAGCAGCAGACCTCATAATGGGATAGTAATGAGTTAAACTGGCCATCCAGATAATTAGTATTAATTATTCCAGCCTCCTCTTGCATATAGAATCAGATAAGCTGCATTCCATCTTAAAGTGACAAAGCTCATCACTGACGTGAAGCATGAATTAATCTTCCACATGGGATTATAGGATCTGTGTTCGACACTGCTCATGTTAAAATGCAACAATATTATGAGGCACTTTTTGAACCAGAACAAGGCGCATCCTCCCTGGAATAATTATTATTATTTTCTTCTTTCCTTTCCTGTGTTTGCAACGGTTAATCTGTATTCTGCTGTCGTCTCTGGCAGGCAGCGGCAATTTTTCACAAAATGGCAGTCCTAATCCTTTTAGCCACGGTACAGTCTTCTGCACAGTGATTGCCACCTGTTTCAGCACTGCACAGCCTTTTCAAATATTAGATGCAACTTAGAAAAAGATTAGCAACAGTTGACTGAATAAGGACAGATAGGCAGACACTTCAGATTGATGCTTTTGACTGATGATTCCTTCAACCAGACCCTGAAATCAATAATCCATACATCCTCAACACTTTCAGAATTTTTCAAATAAATAACACACTTGAAGGGTTAAAGTGTTTTAATATCTGCCAGTATTTTTTTCAGTTTCTTGAAGAGAAGAAAGCAAATAATGCCTATAGGGTAACAGGATATTGTTGTCCTACTACACAACCAGCCATTCTTGCATGCTTGTCTTCACCCTGCAAAACAACCGATGTTACATTGACTTTTATAGCAGTAAAGTAACCCTTAAAAATGTATGTATGCAAAGAGTGTTCCAATACATACATTTTAAATGTTATTTTAGCACTGACAATTCTGTTGTATACATATACCATGTTTAACCGTACACCATGAAGATTACCACAGGAAGCTGCAGCAAACAGCAAAGCCTTTAAGACAATAGTCATTAACCATAGGTAAATTAGAAGGCAAATCAAAATCCAAAACATAGATTTTAAAAAACTGAACATCAGCATTCCAAGCCCACTTTGGCCGAAGTTATACTTCACACGACGCGACGCATGCTGCAGCGGACGCTCCTGGTACGCAAGCGTTGTAGTGTTCATACTTGTGCGCGTACTTTACGTAAATCTGGAGGAATCCACCAGGTGGCAGTGCGAGATATCACGGTGAGAACATGTTCGCTTCTCTGTGTTGTGAATTGCCTACAACACCTATTAAATTCTGATGACACCTTACAGCAATATCTCTGAAAAGGATGTTTATTGATTAAATCCATCAATTCAGGGATGTGTCCATTCCAGCAAGCATTGGGCATGAGTGAGAAACAGTCCCTTGACGAGGCCTCAGCTCATCGCAAGGTGAATACAAGCACACACATACACTAGCGTCATTTTAGCGGCACCAGGTCACCAAATCTGCATATCTTTGGAAGGAAACCGGAGCACAGTGTGGAATACAAGCAGGAAATACCAGCAACATAACTCCCTGCGAGACAGCAGTGCTATCGCTCCACCACCGTGACACCCCCATGTGTGTAATTAACAGTATTCATTATTTAAACGAAATTATATGTAAAATGTAACATACACACTTTAATGCATTTCATCATGAAAGTGATATCAAGTATAAATCTAAAGATTCTAAATGTGCAGAGAGTTGGAATATCATACATTTAATTTGTTCTGTGTGGCGATCTATTGCTGCTTTCCGCTGCTGTCAGGTCCAAGAAGCTCGTAGCGATTAAAAACTGGGATGGCGTTTACGAGAGTCTGCTTTAATGATAAAGTAAACTACGAGGTTAAAGTGGACATTTCGAGATTAAAAACAAAATTTCCACTTTATTCACAAAATACACGTTTTCACCGTGTCCTTTATTTTTTTCTCAGTGGTTCAAACAATGTATAACGCTATACATTATGTTGCTGTTGTTAAGTTGCAAAAATAAAAAAGACAACACAAAAGATGGTATGTGAGACTTTTAAAATGTATTGTGTCATTACGATCGGGAATATGCGACGCTTGAATATAAAAGCACCACAAATGCATCTGTATGTCGGCATTTTGTTTCACCACTTTGATCCATTCATCAAACAGCAAAGCGCGCACATTGATTCCCGAAGGATCTCCATAGAGGCTTGCTGTCACATATAGATAGTAAACAGAGACTCTGACGTCACGTTCTGACTTTTAGCACACTGCACCCCCCGACTTTTTGCTGGTACTACAACTCGCACACGCGTCGCATTAATTTCTGAGGACGCGTGAAATGAACGCTGGAAACGCGTGGCAGCCATGATGCGGGCGCGTACGCGTTCTGAGCGTGAAGTATAAATCGGCCCTTACTCCAATACTGAGAAACTGTAAGTTTGAGCCTATCACACTAACCCCGCCTTTAAGGTACAAACATACTCTGTTGGAATATGGCACTTTCTCATGCACCATATGAACTTTCCAAAAGACAATGTTGCTTTGTTGATTGTAATCTGCACTGTGTAAATAAAACTTACTTTTACATAAAAAAATAAAAATACAGTATTGCCAATCAGTCAAGGAAGATGATCTCTGAAATGTCACAGGAAACCAAAGAAAAAAATATAAAATACAAAGTCTTGTTAAGGACAAATGAGACGAAATACACCAAAGTGAGGAAGAAACGTGAGCTCACATCTGAAGCATCATGTTGCATAAGAACTAGGACATGGCTACCGATGTAATCCTCATCTTCAACACACTTTGTGACACCCTAAGCAACTGCTATGTGCCCAAATGTAAAAAAATGCACCAGGATTCTCTGGGTTGGAAAATAAACTAAACTTTGACCCCTGTGCCATTTATTAATTTTTATATTTATTTAATTGTATGACTATTTGGCCCATCAGTTTAGAGGGTTATTTAATAGTAGTAGTAGTAAACAGCAAGATGAAGCATTTAATTAAAAAAAAGTTTTAATAGAAAAAAATTACATGTTCTTCCCTTCTGAAATGTTTTAAATGCTTCTTCATAAACCACACATTAGCAACACAAGATAAAATGTTAAATGCATGTGAGGTATTCACTTTTAATTTAACATAAAATGTATGTCAGGTTATTTATTTTACATTTTCTGCTGTAGGATGATCTTGATTTTATACTTGGATAGTATCCCGTTTACGTACCTAGTCAGACAATCGATAAACTATTGGGTGGTCCAGATCTAATTATGCAATTTTCATTACGCTATAACTTAAGTTTATTACATAGAAAATCACCCGAAAAATCCCGGACCATCGCGAAGTGTGCGAACTGACGACATGAAGAATCGTCTTCACAACGAACTGGAATCGTCCCTGCATAAATCAAAGTCATCCAGACAACCTGGATTGGCATAATTAGATGTGCACCACCCTGTATAGAACACTCGGTGTGTCTATAAGTAGGTATTTGAGGAAAGAGCTAAGTCTCAGTCTTATTATGGTAAAGTGTATTCTACTCAACAGAGAGAATGTCACAGTGCCTTAGGCTATAGATAACAAATCTTTGTTGAGTAACAGCTCACAGTCCTTTACACAAGATCCCACTGAAAAAGTCATTTCTCCATTTACATTGAGGCTTTATATATTTGATAGATCATACAGATTGGGGTTTTCATGCCCGCCGATATCCACTTTTTATCATCAGCCAGGCAAAGCAAAGAAACAATTAAAATGGTAAATAACATGTTACAATATACTGTAAAATCTGTTGAATATAAATCAAGGAATGTATTCTTACACTACAAATTACTGTGAGTTGCTCTGGTCACCATAGTACAAAACTGACAAAAGTGGGGCAGAAAAGATCAACTAACGATATATCCTCCACTGAATCACTAAGTAAATTAAACCTCTTTCACCTTAATCCAGAGAACTCTTTCAGATAAATATTGGATGAAGTACTCAAGGATAAAAGTGGAAATTAAGAAAAAGTGGATTTAAAGACTAAATCAAATTAGCACATATTTATTTGGAGCAAAACACTATGTCATATAGTTGAAACAGACACCTTGACAACTTTTACACTGGGATAACTAGGTTATTAGCTAATCAAGTGAGCATGATGGCCTGAATCATCTCCACTTATTAATAATTATTTCATCTCAACCAATTTATTCACTTACCTAGATAACAAGTTTAAATGAACATGGTAGTCAGTCTGTCCCACATAAACAAAAAACAATTAAAAGAATAATTAATTTAAAATGTTGTAATATACTTTATAATGTACTAACTATAATGATAAGAAGATCTCAGGTTGTCAGGTATAGAATTCCACAGCCTAGTGCTATAATTGTGTCAGGCTGATTTCCCACAATTTCACCTAGTCCTAGGTGTAACCTGCAGGATGGTATTTGACAGTCTGCACAACTTAGTGGAAATATACATGAGCATCACATCACTGAGATAGGGAGGAGCAAGGCCATTATAAAAAAGGGAAGCTAATGGAATAAAGTGGTTCCTAGTACTAGTGTGGATAAGGATTCTAGCAGCAGCATTCTGCATCTTCTGCAACCATGCAATGGTGCATTTTGGATGTATATTTGTTCCATAGGCTGGATTATTGCAGTGCCTTTGTTACTCAAAGGCACTGCAATAATCCAGCCTATGGAACAAATATACAAACTATGTTTCTTGAAGTCATCCCAAGTAATAAAGTCCTAGGTGTAACCTGCAGGATGGTATTTGACAGTCTGCACAACTTAGTGGAAATATACATGAGCATCACATCACTGAGATAGGGAGGAGCAAGGCCATTATAAAAAAGGGAAGCTAATGGAATAAAGTGGTTCCTAGTACTAGTGTGGATAAGGATTCTAGCAGCAGCATTCTGCATCTTCTGCAACCATGCAATGGTGCATTTTGGATGTATATTTGTTCCATAGGCTGGATTATTGCAGTGCCTTTGTTACTCAAAGGCACTGCAATAATCCAGCCTATGGAACAAATATACAAACTATGTTTCTTGAAGTCATCCCAAGTAATAAAGTTGTGTAGAAATAATATGTAAATTAAAATGCAGTTTTAAAGATGTAAAAACTTATTTTCCTCATTCCTAAATTCTTTACCACGGTGGACCAAGGTTTACTGCAGAGGATTAGGAAACATTGTCCATGATAGTCAAGCCGGCCTTCACTATTAACGTATTAATTGGTGTTTCCATTTCTTATGCCAATGCTCTATATATGCACCACTGCACAGAAGGGCACACTTGCAACCAAGGCATGACAAAACAAATGCAGCAAAGCTTTAGTTTAGTTTAAAAATATCTCATTTCATAATTTTCTAAAAGATTTATCAAATATTTATGTATGTACATATTCACAGATTTGCATTTGTAGAATTATTTGTTGTTTGTCTAACAAAATTAGTAGCTACTTAATGATAAGCATACAAATACTGTATATAGTAAGTAGAAAATTGTTATTTGCAAAGGTGTTCACTGTTTGTTAATTGTCCTTTTCCAAGGCAAACATTTCAAAGTAATTTATGGGAAAACGTATTAAGAAAGTGATTTAATAAAATGAAAAAGATGACTAAAGAGCATGAAAGGAATTATGTGCACTCAAGTCCATAACAGTAGGATACCTATTGATCCATTCATCTTAATCTGATATGAGTGGCATGAATAAAACACTTAGTGTCATTCTACATTTCTTACAATATCACATTCTGTGAAATGAGAAAATAATCAAATTCAAATAATATTTTCCCATCGTTTTAAATGCTTATCTCTCTTTTTATATTAGTTAACTTTTCACCTTTTTTAAATTGTCACCTAATATAATGACAATTAACAAGGAGCAGAGTAGACACAGGGGCTAATAACACTGATTGTTGAAAGGTTTCAGTCATTTCAGTGTCTGACCAATTAGTGAAGTTATAAATAAATAAATAGCTTAAACATTTTGTAGCATATGGTACAAAATGTTTGTACTGACACAAAAATATACAAAGTAATAGATTGCTTAAGTTCAATTAAAAGCAGAATTAGTTGGAACAAAAACCTGCAGTCATTGGGATCCCCCAGAACTGAACTTGAGAACCACTGACATACCATATCATACCTACTACACACGTATAGTAGTGGATTCCAAGGAACAGTACAGGAAAAGGATGGATTGGGAAACATGTCATTAAACAAAGCAGTAATTAAAACCAAAATGGAAAATGATTAATCATCAAATCCAAAATGGGTATCAAAGGTCAAAGTCAAAAAAGAAGCCAAAGAGTTTGTAACCAAGAATTCAAACCTAAATACTTGCAAAATGTTTTCTAGAGTTAAAAACAAACTCCAATAAAATGTGACATGCAGCACCAGCTTAAATAATACCATGCAGAAAATGTCACATGAGCAAACTTATGGGACACAGTCCACAACACCCATTAAAATAAATGCCATTACTGCAAAATACAAAACAAAACAAATCTGACAAAGCTCAAACATGCATCTAATCAGAAAATGAAAGCATATTTAAGTTCCCAGAATCTTAAATATAAATTTTAAAAATAACTGCTTTACCCAAAAAATTACAAATCCCATGGAATAATTTGCAAAGACATGGAATCATAATACCACCAAGCCTACAGTGACATCGTTCAGATTATCAATATCACGATTTTGGGCTGGCTGTCATTTTTTTATTTTATTTTTGGTTCTACGTATTATTTTTTGTCATTGTCATGCCAGGAGCAGAAAAGCAATACAAATCAAAATATCTGAAGCTTGGATGGCTATTATCCATTCTTTTTCCAAATTGATCTCCCTGGGTTGACTACTGGCTCTATGCGTTAGAGAGCACTGCCCAGATGTTAAAAGCAATTAACTAGGAAATGTGTGTTTTCTTGAAAACTAGGAATAAAATCAAAAATCAGAATTAAAAATTTTTTGAGAACCGAGATCTGTTTTTTTAAACCTGGGACTTAACCATAAAAATTATTAGGAAAGAGTTGCATCAAATTCACCCAAATTATACAATACAGCTAGAGCCAAAATGCCATCATAAGGACCAAATCAAAAACAAAAAAGGAAGTGCCAATACCAAAACACTGAAACCAAAACTTTCTAGGAGCACTTGTTTACTAATATAATTCAATCCAAATCTCTTTGACATCTTCCCTCACCCTCCTGGTAAGATCCCACACCAACTATTATCAACCTGTAGAGGTAGTGATGTGATTCAGTTAGTTTAACAGAAAAAAAAATCTTTATTTAATTCAAACTTGTATATGAAAATAAAGCTCCAAAATCACTTGTTAAAAATATAAAATTATTAAATGCCCAAAAGTGTACTTTCCAAATCTCAGTATCCACTAATTGTTTTGAGACCTGAAGATCTATTTTTAATATTTTTTCATTTTAAGACCATTTTATTTCTTGACTCAGTACCACATTGGTTTTTAAAAGACACCAACATTTTCTTAGTTTTAGTGCACCACTGCTGGCCTTGTTGCTAGCATATGACAGCCATGAGGTCATAATAAATGACATCAGAATTATGGCTGTAAACGATTCAGCATCACATACTTCCTTATTATCCAATATTCTGGATGAATGACATTAAAAACTTTCACAATGTTTGTAATGTGTTACTTTAAAGACTATTTTAGTATATTCTTTGAACTTCATTGTGGTTAAAGTTTTGGGCTTTGTTCTCAAGTATTATGTTAACTTCAGTAACGACCCCTCTAATTTTTTTATTTTTACTCTCATTTTTTAGATAGTATACCTCCTGGTGTGTTTAACAAATCTGACTACCTGGCAAAACAATCAATCTGGGTATGAACAGTTTCTGTTTAAACAAAAATGTATTATACTCTTAGATGAATCTGACGTTGATTAGGCTGAAAACATTAAGGGCTAATAATGCACTCTTTAATTCATGTTAATCTTTTCTAAAGAAATACATTTAGAGACAAAAATAATGGTCAGTTATGAGAGTTTAACTTTCCCTGCTTGTGACATGAAGGAATGTACTTTGATGATTCAGTTATTAGCTTGGCCACTAAAGGATTTCAAAGAGGTAATCCACTATAGGAGAGCCCACTCTTCTAAATCTTCCAGAAGAACAACAATGCTTAAAACTGGACAGACTTTATGTTAAATGACTAACTGCCACTGACGAGATTGTTTTGGCCATTACAAAATCTGTGTTTGGCTACATTACCTGTTCTCTGATGCTGCAGGTTTGTTCTGAATCACATATGAATTAGCAAAGCAATAGTGAGTTAAAATGATTACTGTCAGTCTCTTTCAAATTAATCCTTAGGTGATAGCAGAGTTCTGTTCCCCTTTGAACTGCATGCTGCTGAATAAAATAAAGCATTTACTCGTTGCTGCTGGGATAGGCTTTAGCGTCCCATGACTCAGAATCGTATTAAGCAGTTTTGATATTATTGTTATTTTTTTTATTGATTTTATTATAATCATTCCATACAAATAAATCAATTTTTACAAAAAATAGGATGGAAAACAAAACAAACCAACCCCTACCCCTGAGAAAGACAGCATGGCCATCAGAGTAAAACTTAAAGCTGGTCAAAATACATAAATTGATGACTTTAATAGGCAGATAAAAAAAAAATAAATGCGAAGAGAATTATTTCCTCAGTGCTTTAAGAGAATATTCTAAAATATTATTGATTAGATCCTGCCAGGTTTTGTAAAAGTTCTGCACAGATCCTCTAACTAAGAATTGAATTTTTTCCAGTTTCAAATAGTATAAAACATCAGTTACCCACTGACTGAAAAGAGGAGAGTTAGGATTCTTCCAGTTTAGTCTGCGTGCCAATAGTGTAGTAAAGGCGATCACAGTTTGTTTGTCCTTCTCCGCTTTAAGCCCATCTGGAAGAACACCAAACACAGCAGTTAATGGTTTAGGAGGGATTGTGACACCAAGGCTGTCTGAAAGGCATTTAAAATTTTTTAGTCAGAAAGGTGTTAATTTGGTGTAGGCCCAAAACGTGTCCCAGTGAGGCTGGGACTTGACTGCAGCGTTCGCAGGTTGGATCTTGCCCTTGAAACATTTTGGACAGTTTTAAGCGAGACAGATGTGCTCGATATATAATTTTTGAATTGAATAATTGTATGCTTTGCGCATATGGAGCTTGAGTGAATTTTCTGCATTGCTACCTTCCACTCCTTTTCTGATATGTTGAGTGATAAATCTTTTTCCCATTGTCCTCTTGGATCTTTGAAAGGGAGGGGCTGTAAAATAATTTTATATATTGCAGAAATGCTGTCTGAGTCCTCCAAACTGAGCAATATTTTTTCCAGCATGGAGGAAGGTGCGAGATTCAGAAAATCGGTCAGGTTCTTTTTGACAAAGTTTCAAATTTGAAGGTAGTGAAAGAAATGTGTTGCTGGAAAGTTAAATTTGGAATGTAATTGTTCATAGCATGCAAATATGTTGTCTATATAAAGATCTTTAAGCAATTTGATCCCAAATGTTTTCCAGATATTAAAAACTGCATATGTTTGCTAGGGTTGAAAAAGGTGGTTCTCCTGCCGAGGTGCCACAGATAAAAGATTCTCCATCTTAAAATTCTTTCTACATTTATTCCATATTCTGAGTGAGTGAAGCACAATTGGGTTATTAGTGTATTGGCAATAACTTGCATTTATTGGGGCACAAAAAAGGGAATATAGAGAAGTACTGCAGGATTTTATTTCTACTGCTGACCAAGCCTGTGTATGTTCATCTACTTGTGTCCAGGTTTTCATAGCTTGTATGTTTGCTGCCCAGTAATAAAACTGAAATTTGGGTAGACCCATGCCACCTTCTGCCTTAGGTCTTTGTAGGGTCACTCTTTGGATACGTGGATGTTTTGAGTTCCAAATAAATGAGGTTATGGTTGGATCTAATTGCTTAAAAAATTATTAATTGACGTATATTGGAATGTTTTGAAATAAAAAGAGAAGCTTAAGAAGGATAGTCATCTTAACAACATTAATTCTTCCAGTTAAAGTGAGATGAAGGGTTGACCATCTATGCAAGTCTTGCTTAATTTTTTCCATACTGACGGCAAAACTTTGTTGATAAAGAGCTTTATATTTACTTGTGATATTTACCCCTAGATATTTAAACTGATTTGTGATGATAAAAGAGACGGTATCCAATCTAATATTGTGTGTTTGAGAATTCACTGGAAAGAGCACACTTTTATTCAAATTAATTCTGAGACCAGAGATCTTTTGAAAATATGCAAGTGCTGTTAAGACTACAAGCACAGTATTTTGTGGGTCTGATATATACAGTACCATATCATATGCATATAGAGAAATTTTCTGCTCAAGTCCTTCTCTGATAATCCCCTTTATATGATAAGCATTTTGACTGTGAACTGCCAGTGGTTCAATGGCGACTGCAAATAGCAGTGGTGACAAGGGGCATCCTTGTTTGGTACCACGTTCTAGTTTAAAGTAGTCTGAACAAATGTTGTTAATACAAACTGAGGCTTCTGGATTGGTATATTGTATTTTAATCCATGCACAAATGTTCAGGCCAAACCCAAATTTCTCTAATGTAGAAATAAGGTAGTTCTATTGAATCATATCAAATGCTTTCTCTGCATCCAAATTATAATAATATCTCTGGGGTGTTTTACTTTCCTGGTGAATACATTACATTAAACAGGCGTCAAAGATTGGAAGCTAAGTGTTGGCCTTTAATAAATCCAGTTTGACCTTGTGATATTACCAAAGGCAGCACTTTCTCCATCCTTCTAGCTAAGACTTCGGAGAGTATCTTAACATAATTATTCAGAAGTGAAATTGGTCTATATGATTGAATATTGTAAGTGACTTTATAGCATCTAGTAATTTTGACAGTGCCAAAGGTTTATCCAGTTCCTCTGCACTAAAAATATCTATTTGTGGTATCTGTAATGTATCTAGAAAGGCATTAGATTGTGTGTTGTCTTATTTAAACTCAGTAGAATATAAGGATTTATAGTAGTCTCTGAATTTCTGTATTATATTTTTATGGTCAATGATTTTATCTCCATTCGTGTTGATGATTGCACCGCAAACTTCTTGCTTGTGGATTTGTTTAGCTAAGAGCTTATTAGCTTTCGCTCTTTGTTCATAATAATGTTGTCTTGATTTAAAAATGAGTTGTTCAGTTTCTTTAGTTGTTAAGAGGTTGAGCTCTGAATGCAGTGCCTGACTTTTCCTATGAAGAGCCTCACTTGGACACCTGGCATGATTTTCATCTATTCTAGTAATTTCGCTGGTTAGCTCTGATACCTTACTGATTTCTAATTTATTTCTGTGAGAAAGATATGAAATAATCTGTCCTCTTAAGAAGGCCTTTAGAGTTTCCCAGAGTATTCCCATAGAGACCTCTGAGGATGTATTTGTCTCTAGGAAGAAACTGATTTGTTTGGATATAAATTCTATACAGTTCTCATCTGCTAATAAAAGTGGTTAAAGACGCCATTTGCGAGATGAGTATGTGGGACCTAATGATTTTAGCTCCAAGATCAAAGGGGCATGGTCGGAAATAACAATAGCGTTGTACTTGCAAGATTTAATCTTAGGCAAGAAATTATTATCTATAAAGAAATAATCAATTCTTGAGTAGCAATGATGCACTGGTGAGTAGAAGGAATATGTTCTTGAGTTTGGGTTTAGAAATCTCCAGGGGTCTGATAAATTGTGGTCAGTTAAAAACTGTGTAATTGTCTTTGCAGTGTTAGATGTCACCCCCCCTGTGACAGGAGACCTATCTAAGAGTGGATTTAAAACACAATTAAAGTCCCCAGCCATTATAATTTTATGAGTGTTCACATTGGGAATGGATGTAAATACATTATGCATGAATTCCCTATCATCAAAATTGGGTGCATAAACATTTATCAAAATCACTTTACAGTTAAATAAATTGCCCATGACAAACACATATCACCCTTCAGGATCAGATACTATATCTGATACCACAAATGAGACTGTTCTATTTATGAGAATTCCCATACCTCTAGTTTTCTTTGAAAAGCTGGAATTGAACATTTGGCCAGTCCAGTCTTTTTGAAGCCGGAACTGATCCTTGCTTAGTAAGTGGGTCTCCTGTAAAAATACTATCTTAGCGTTTAAACATGTAAGGTGAGAGAATACTTTCTTTGTCTTTAATTCTTGATTCAGGCCTGCAACATTCCAGCTCACAAAGTTAACTGTCCCATCATGGAGACATTGATTATGAATTTTTGATGTCATTTTGTAGTCTTAACTGTAAGTAAGACAGCTTTAACCTTAATTTCTAATTTTCCCACGAGATATTGCCGTGCAGCTTATTGTTACGTTGGTAGTTATCATTATAAGGATTAAAATAATAGATTAGATATAGCTTGCTCTCTTTTTCTCCCACCCCCATTTTGCCTCCCCACGTTGAGGATGAACCCCACTTCACAAAGTTCCGGTCCTCTGACATACCTAGAGACAGAGCACGTCCAAAACAAAACAAGCCCCCCAGCAGCAGCATTTGGGGATTAAAAAGTAGAGATACCTATTGCTGATAAAGTCTAAATACTATAAGCATAAAATATAATCATTAACAGACTATAAGCATAAAATATAATCATCAACAGTCTTGAAATATTAATACAGTATACCCAGGGAGTGGTGTTAAAAATTGTCCCTGGATAAGCATAGTAAACCCAAGTGCAATAATAACAATAAACCAATTGAATAGTTAGAAACAAACCAAAAAAAAACCTACTTTAATTTCTTCCACACATACACCTACAAGTATACTTAAATCATAAACATAAACAAAAAGTGCCCAAGAAGAGAAAAGGATGTATAATTATGGTACCCATATCATTGCAAGCAGATCAGACAGTAGGTAATATCTTCTTGCCATACCATGACGGGATGCGACTCACTTTCATATTTCAAAAAAGCGTTGGGATCAGCTTTCTTAATTCCTTTTCTGCTTCATCCGTGGAAGAGAAGATATGATATTTGTCTTGAATTCCCACTTTCAGTTTGACAGGATACAAGAGGCTGTATCTGATATTGGCTTTCCATAACCGCTGTTTAATGTTGTAAAAAGCTGCACGTTTAGCAGCTGTTGAGGGTGAGAAATCAGGGAAAATATGAATGTGGTTATTTTCAAATATAATCTCTTGTTTGTGTCTGAGAAGTGCCATTACATCAAGCTTAAACTGTAATCTCTCAAAGCGGACAATTAAAAACCTAGGTCTAAAGGTATTTGATCCACGTATACGATAAGCTGTCACTATCTCGGTGTCTGATTTAAAGTTCTCTCCAATTATTTTTGAGAATAGTTCAGCTATGAATTTCACTAGGTTTGGACTTTCATGATTCTCAGGTAGACCTTCGATTCTAATATTATTCTTTCTGTTTCCATCTTCCAGAGCCGCAAGTTTGTCTCAGAGTTTTTTGCAGCTGTCCAGTATTTAGTAGAAGCACCCTTTTGAGCTAATACAGCCATGAGTCTTCTTGGAAGACACCTAGATTTGGGGATCCTCTGCCATTCCTCCTTGCAGATCCTCTCCAGTTCTGTCAGGTTGAATGGTAAACGTTGGTGGACAGCCATTTTTAGGTCTCTCCAGAGATGCTCAATTTGGTTTAAGTCAGGGCTCTGGCTGGGCCATTCAAGAACAGTCACAGAGTTGTTGTCATTTTTAAGATGAAACACAGCAAAATATGTTTATTATACTATATAGATAAAACTTTTACTTCATTTAAATAATCTTCTGTATATTGTTAATAATTAAACATGTGAGGACATGGTGCCACAGTGCTAGCGAGGCGGTGGTGCTCCATTCATGGATTGTTCCTGCCTCGTGCTGTGTATTCTTGCTGGTGCTGGCGTGACGCTAGAAGGATAGATGGATAGAATAACTAAATACATACTATAAAGATATTTCAATGTTCCTTAAATGTTTTGATGAATCGGTGTTCTAAGCTTACAGATGGCTTAATGTCTATTACAGAGCTGATTGTGTGGCGATTGGGTATTTGGAGAAAGAAAAGCAAGGACAGGAACTGGGGGTTGATATGTTTGAAAGAGACAGTAATGCTACAATAAAGTTTTTCATCGAAGGTCGTGCATGGCGCAGCAAGCATCTTGCGTGAGACATGAATAATCACTGTGCCACCGTGTTCCCGTGTTTAATAACATGCTTTAACTCCTGTCATCATGAAAATGATATCACGTATACATCTCAGTATTTTAATTATTCAGACAGCTGTATTATTACGAATGTAATGGATTCTGTGTCCTGTTGGAGGAAGAGAAAGCCCGGAAGCACGTAGTGATTCACATACATAGAGCACATAAAAGATCAAATACAAAACAAAGCCTTTAACGTGCTACTTTAGTTATGACGGGATTTGAGAAACTAGTAAATTAAACGATTTAAAGTAGAAGTTCATGATGTTCTACTTTAATGACAAAAAAAACTATGTGAATAAAGTGGAAATTTGGAGATTAAAGTTGACATTTCATGCTTTTTCCCCCACTGTGTGCCTTTTTTTTCCTCTGTATTCTAATAAGCTTTCATATGACACTAAGAGAGTGGGCTACAACTCACCTTTTCACGGCAACTTTGATATGTGACAACTTCTTTTTTATTTCAGGCACTGTGCGACTTTGTGAACTTGAGCATTCAAGTTTCTCCGACACGCTATGTCACTCGATCAACTTCCTTTTGTTGTTTATACCACTGTTTAAACCAAAAAATAGTATGTTTTTTTTTGCCTCCACTTGGTATTCATTGAAATTCTTCTATTTTCCCTTATGCTTTTGCCATAGTCTTTTAACAGAAGGCTGAGCTTAAGGGCTATTTATATTGATTTGCTTATTCAAAGAGGCGTAATTTTGAGAGGAGCTGGGGCAGGACAGCAGGCGCATGCACGTGTGTTACTTTTCACACTAATTGGGATTTATAGAGCGGAAGAAAACGGAAGTTGGCATTCACACAGATTTATGCATCTGGATTTCATTGTGCGTAAGCACATTTCCGTTTTTGTCCGCACGCCATGTTATAGTGTGAATTCTACGCATGGCATTATGCAAGAGGCCCCTGACCTGTAGGTAAATGTATAAGTTGACCCTGTAACAGACTTGGAGTCTATCCAGGGTTGTTTTCTCCCTTGCCCTCAGTGCTGTCAGTTTTAAGAATAATCGTATGTTAAGTAGGTTCATTAAGAAGTTTTTCTGAATATTTTCCCTGATGTTTATCTTTGTGATCTGGTAAAATGTAGGAAGCAATACACAACTTTTACCACAATCCAAATTTCTACTTCTGCTAAAAACTTGTCACACTTCACTGACTGAAACATTACCTCACTGTCAGCTGTTTTAAGAAATAATTAAAAGCAAATTGAAAGTCTTAATCAAGCAAATTAATGTTTTAATTAAAAGTATTATTTTATGAACAAGTGCTAGGTCCCACAGGAAATCAAAAGAAACTATTGCCTGCCACTGCCTGAATTCCTTTGCCCTGACATATGATACAAAAAACTACAAATTAAATTTAAAAAGCTAGTGTCACTTACCATACAGTAATTGCCAATTTTACTGTAAAAGTGTTCCTGCTTTGTTATTTAGGTATTACATTTACTTACACAACTTTTGTTACTTTAAAAATGTTAAGGAAGTTCCTGAAGTTTATTTGAAATTTGTTGCAAAATACATGTTCCTCATTCTAACAGCATTATTGATGACCTTGACTTCATGTTAATCTGACTTCAGTAATGTCTCCCTTTGAAAAAGACAGCACTGTTAATAACTAACTAAACTAGTTAACTAACTAAAGTCATTTTGCCAATTTAGTAAGAAAACAAAAGTAGCAGGGGAACAGCTTGCAAAAAATAGAGGACAAGTCCTTTTATTGAAATAGACATGGAAGTTTAATGATGTTGTATATATTGAACCAGCCGCTACTCAAATCACAGTGACATTTAAATATAAAGAAATTATATTTTAAAATGCGAAGAACTGGCCCCTATTCAAGGCTGCTTCCTATGAGCTAATGCTCCACCACAAACCATGAACTAGATTAGGTAGCTCAGAGAATGTTACATTATTTTAAAAAGAAGCTGGTTTGATGGATTGACCAGTCTATATTTGCTCAATGTGAGTGAGTGGGGATGCAACAGAGCAGATGGGCCCCATCCAGAATCAGTTCTCTCCCCTTGTTCCAGTGTTGCCAGGTCAGAATCTGGTTCCATACTGCTTTGAACTGAATAAGCTAATTAGAAAATGGACGAGTGGATATTTTAAATGAGTTTGAAACTCTTTCACTGTTAGAAAATTGCCTAAAAAGATAGCTGAGGTATGACAGATGTTTCCTAAGTAGGTGTTCCTCCACAAAACATATATCACACTAACAATTCAATCTTTTCTGTTGCTGTGAGCAGGCATCATAATCCAATGCATTTTGTGACATACTGGAAGCCATAGTGAAAAATCAAAACAATTACTGTCTTTTTTGTAAACGCATGCTCCAAATAGAGTCTAGCTAGCACATTATTGAGTATGGGCATTACAATTCTTGATCTTAATTCAGCTGGTTTCTGTTCCTATAATGAATTAATGCAAGGGTGTCCTTTTCTCTGCTTTGTTTATATGTCTAAAATAAAACTGCTTGTTCTGGTTATTCTGAAGTGGGCAGTTTCCTGAGTATATTTAGAGATACCACAGCTATGTACCAAGGTACTGTATTCAGTATTATAGAGATAAGTACATAGCAAGCTGAACATTTTACAAGCATCAATTTAATCAGTTATGTTGACTGTCAAGAAAGAAGACCTTTCCCTTTTTCAGTAATTTCCAATAAGTCTAATGATAGAATCTATTAATAGAATTAGGCTCCAAATAGATGGCTTTTCAATTTTTTAAATAAAAGATTCACCATCTGTTTGTCTAAATCTGGTCTTATTATTTTCATCTTCAGTTCACTCATCCGCTGTTTTTCTCTTCCTCAACTAGGATGAAGCTGAAAACATTATCAAAACTTGCTCATCCCTTTTGCTTGGTAAATGCTATTCTTATTAAAGGTGACGTGTTTATAAAGAGGAAGAACCCTTACTTCATGTCCTTAATAAATTGTCATCTAAGTGGGATACACTGGCATCAAAGTAGCCCTTTGCTCTCTTAATTTATTACATTTTGAAGTAAGTAATAAAATTATGCCTCATAATTCTTTCATTTTACCTCAAATGTTTCTTTTCTTCAAAGCACAGGAATTGTAACAATGCTGTGTAAGACCTAGGCCCCCCAGGGAAAGACCCTGAAGCCAGGTGTTCCAAGGGAGGAAGCAAGTACAAAAATAAGCCTTGCAGACAGGAATTCAAGCAGCAGCAGCATATCATGTACTGCTTTAATGCTCTCTGTACGAAAGGCCAATCAAAATCTGGTCTTTTATACCAAGAAAAAAATTGTAAGGGTGGGTTTTTGTTAGTGTAAATCTCAAAGATACATATGTTATACTAACGGGCGACTCTAAATTGGCCCAGTATAAACCTGTACAAATATGGGTGTAATCTGTGCTGGTGGGACAAACTCTGACTTCCTCCACCAACTGAATTAATCAAAGTTTGCAAACCTGTATGATTAATCGTTACATGACTGAGCAACTTTGTTCACAAAAGTTCAATAACAATGCTATATTACAAAAACATATAACTGATGAACTAAATATAATACTACACATGTAGGCATCAAAGCAGATTCGTGTGTTTATTCTTAATGCAAAAGTGATAAGGCCACATCACATAAAAACATTCAAAAATCACAGTAGGAAGCAGGCTATCTGTTAACACATGATTTGTCTTTGTATGTAATCCGGGCAGCCTGGGTTAATTTCAAATCACTAATTAACCTAATACACAAATTTTTGGAGATGTGAGCGAAAACCTACTCAAACATGAGAAAAACATGCAAACTGCATAAAGGCAGTGACTAAGCATTGACATTTGAGCCCAGAACACTGGATCCATGTAGCTGCAGAACCAAACACTGTCCACCACTGTGACATTAGGTCATTCTTATCATAACCTTATTGTAAGAATAATTTAATCTACAGTCATATGAAAAAGTTTTAGTGATCCCCTCTTAATTCTTTAGATTTTTGTTTATCATTTGCTGAGCTTTTAAAGTAGCAACTTCCTTTTAATATATGACATGCCTTTTGGAAATAGTAGTATTTCAGCAGTGACATTAAGTTTATTGGATTAACAAAAAATACGCAATATGCATCGTAAAAAAAATTAGACAGGTGCATACATTTGGGCACCCTGACAGAGATATTACATCAATACTTAGTTGAGCCTCATTTGCAAATATAGACACCTCTTATAGCCTTTGATGAGTGTCTGGATTCTGGATGGAGGTATTTTTGACCATTCTTCCACACAAAATCTCTCCAGTTCAGTTAAATTTGATGGCTGCCGAGCATGGACAGCTTGCTTTAAAACATCCCATAGATTTTCGATGATATTCAAGTTAGGAAACTGTGACGGCCATTCCAGAACATTGTACTTCTCCCACTGCGTGAATGCCATTGTAGATTTCGAACTGTGTTTTGGGTCATTGTCTTGTTGGAATGTTCAACCCCTTCGTAACTTCAACTTTTTCACTGATGCTTGAACATTATCCTGAAGAATTTGTTGATACTGGGTTGAATTCATCCAACCCTCGATTTTAACAAGGGCCCCAGTCTCTGAACTAGCCTCACAGCATGATGGACCCTCCACCAAATTTGACAGTAGATAGCAGGTGATTTTCTTGGAATGTAGTGTTCTTCTTCCGCCATGCAAAGCGCTTTTTGTTATGACCAAATAACTCAATTTTTGTCTCATCAGTCCAAACCACTTTGTTCCAAAATTAATCTAGTTTGTCTAAATGACCATTTGCATACAAAAAGCGACTCTGTTTGTGGCGTGAGCGCAGAAAAGGCTTCTTTCTCATCATCCTGCCATACAGATGTTCTATGTGCAAATTGCACTGAATTGTAAAACAATGTACAGATACACCATCTGCAGCAAGATGTTCTTGCAGGTCTTTGGAGGTGATCTGTGGGTTGTCTGTAACCATTCTAACAATCCTATGCATATGTCACTCCTGTACTTTTCTTGGCCTGCCAGACCAGGGTTTAACAGCAACTGTGCCTGTGGCCTTCCATTTCCTGATTACATTCCTTACAGGTGAAACTGATAGTTTAAACCTCTTGAGATAGCTATTTGTAGCTTTCCCCTAAACGATGATACTGAACAATCTTTGTTTTCAGATCTTTTGAGAGTTGCTTTGAGGATCCCATGCTGTCACTCTTCAGAGGAGAGTCAAAGGGAATTACAACTTGCAGTTGACCACCTTAAATACCTTTTCTCATGACACACCTGTCTATGAAGTTTAAGGCTTAACAAGCTAATCCATCCAATTTGGTGTTGCAAGTAATCAGTATTGAGCAGTTGCATGCATTCAAATCAGCAAAATTACAAGGGGACCCACATTTTTGCACAACCAGTTTTTCTCATTTGATTTAATCGCATACAACTAAATACTGCTTCACTAAAAATCTTTGTTCGGAAAACACCCCAGTGCTCAGATGTTCCTAGGGAATGAAAGACATACCACTGTTATCTTTTTTGTTGAAAGTACAGTAAATTATTATGCAGACTGAGAGGGGTTCCCAAACTTTTTCATATAACTGTATACCCCATGCCTACTTACATTCAAATCCCATTCACACAAAGCAGCATGCTCTACTATCATTCTGTCTCCATTTGACATCTAAGCAAAAATCACTACTCCTGTATAATACTGCAGATTTTAAAGTTTCAAGTATACTTCAGCCATCAGTGAGAATACTAACAATAGTGCACTATAGAAATCAATGGGAATTCTAAGAGTGCTAGTTGTGCTAGTTGTACAGCTGACTCCAGTTAGAAAACAAATTGAGGAAATGCTAGTACAGGAAACATCTGTTCACATTAGATTGTAGGATATTTTAAATTTGAAGTCTTTGGTATATTGTACAAGCACAATCTTCAAACTTTTTTGTTTAACAAAAAGCAAGAATGGTAAGTCAATTGCATCTGTCTACTGAAACTCAAAACCATTTTGAACCATCAAACCATTCCAAATTCCAAGCTGGGCAGTTATGTCCAGTTTTTTTGGGATTTTGATGAAGAGCAAATTATATATTTGATTCACTTATTGGTAATAGGCAACATTCAGAACTATCTTTGAATACTTCTGTCTTTCTAAAGTTGTTCCAATTGCTTGCTGTTTAATTCTGCCACAGCACATCAGCTTTAATTCTTTATGAAAGGGCAGACTCCTGAATCATATCTTATACAATGTACCACTTCACACAATATGAAAATCTGGTGTAGTTCTACAGTGAGCTAGCTAGACAGAACTTACATGAACCAGAAGGTGGCACTTACTCTGTGGTCTGAATATGGATCCCAATGTCCCAGTGCAGTAACAGGGAAACTGTGCTGTAAAAATGATACTTGGCCTGACTCTATGTGGTCATCCTTGAGCATCCTTCATAAACAGTAGGGTATATCTTGATGTACTGACTAAATTGCCTACCCCAGCCTGGTCATTCTGGCCCCAGAGTAATCCCATGTGTTTAATTGGCTAACTATCTCTGACCCCTTCACCACCTAACAGCTATGGTGTAGTGAGTGTACTGGTGTAAAAATGGCTGCTATTTCGTCAACCAGGTGGACAATAGTGGTGGCTGAAGTGGCTCTCTAATTACTATGTAAAGCACTTTGAGTAGTGAGAAAAGTGCTATATAAATATAAAGAATTACTATTAATATTATTTGTGTAATTTGTTCTCCTTGTATATTGGCCTCACTACTACTGATACAAAGCTGTTTGTAACTTTCACAGTTATTTATGTTGTTTAGCAGAAGGGTATCAGAAGAGGTAAGGGGTGAGAATGGCCCATGGCAGGGGGCACAACGGTTTGTTATACTACTCACTGTGTCGAGTGCATTTCAAAATGTCTTGCTAATTCCTAGGCTCTAGTTTGAGATCAATCACAGTTTCTTTCTTCTTATACATAAATTAGAACATTAGAAAGATGGTGATAAGAATGGGCCCATCAGCATACCAAGCATTTCCACCCTATTCACCTTTATTGGCTACAATAACATCAAGTTGAGATTTGAAGATTCCTAATGTCCTACTCTCCACTTCACTGCATAAAACTGGTTCTTTGTGTGAAGAAAATATTTTCAACCATTTCCCTCTTTTCTTGTTGCAGGATTTATTTTAAAGTACCAACTGGGATCCACCACACTAATTCCTTTCATAATATAAACACGCTTCAATCATGTCACTTCTTAATCTCTGTTTGCTTAAACTGAAAATGTTCAGTTCCTTAAATTTCTCCTCATAACTCATACCTTTTAGTCCCAAAATCAGCCAACTCATACTTCTCTGGGCTGCTAGGTCTTTTTGCAATATGGAGACCAAAACTGTACACAGTACTCCATGTGAAGCCTCACTAGTGTATTATATAGCCTTACTTGCTTTGTACTCCACACATGAGCCCAAAGACACACACACACACACATATTATACAGTTTGTATACCACACATTATATATTTTGTCATAAAAGACACAGTTTGACTGGCATCCCGACCGATGTGGCCAGAAAGACATGGTAAAAGGAAGCACATGGATGGACAGGCATCCCGACTGATTAGTGGTAACTTTCACGGTCAGGAGGCCATTATGAGGGAGTCACAGAGGGCAACCTTCTTATAAGGTGAACATCAAAGAAAACTATCTGAAAATTAAAGTTTTTAGCACATTTAGCACATGAAATTCTGAGACTCAGAACAATAAAACAGATGGGCACAATTAATACATTTGCAATTAAAAAAGATAAATTGAACAATAGAAATGGGTCTACTAGAATCTAAGGGTACTTGATGGAGCTGTATAGTTCATACTGAGCATGAATAAAGATGGATTTCCATCCAGGTATGGTTCCTACCTTGCATCTAATGTCACCTGTGGGACCCTGAATTGCATTAAGTGCAGGGCTGGATTAAGTGACTCAGCTCAGGCTCTTCAGGGTAAAAATTTGTCCACGATTTAAATTTCATAATAGACCAGAATCCTGTCGAGGATTTTAAAAATTCTAAACATCCATGCCCACGGGTCGACTTTTAGTTTTAACTTTACAGATAACCATTTAAATAGCCATCGATTTTTACTGTACAACTAAATTTTAAGGTGAAAAATTTACTACGTGGCACTTATCGAACAATAATAAAGTGGCAAGAATCCCCAAGATATTGCAAAAAATGCAGCTAAATTACTAAGTAAACTGTTTAACGTAAAATTGATAGCATTAACTTGAAAACTTCAGTTAACAATAAACACAACAACGTTATAGTTACGTCACAGCGCAAAGAACAATAGTAACTGTATAATAAGTAACGCTGTGTCTAGGCGTCTGAAAGTTGGACTCCAAATTTCATTCTAAGAATTATTTTGAGGTTAATATAGCAAAGGAAAACTGTTCAGCTTCCGGAAAATTCTCGTCTGTTTTCATCTGGGTCTATTTCAGGAATGGGCCTAATGCTGCAGCATTTATAGCACCCACCTTAATCTGGCCCTGATTAAGTGGTGAGGTAACTAATGAATCATTCACATACAGGTTGGTGATTTTCAGTCTCAATGAGGCCTCATGCGTGTCCTACAATGGATTGTAGTCCTATTCAAGGAAAATTTCTGAATTACTGCTAAAGCTGCAAGGGTAAGCTTTGGTTTTCAGCAACTATGAAATGGAAAATGCAGGTTCCAAAAAAATAGATGAATGAATGATCTGCTTCAAAAAGTTTAAAATCCTCTTTACTTTGGTATGTTCAGTGGATTAGAGACCATTATCCTTGATTGTTTGGGACATTAGTACAGCAGGACTAAGAAGCTGGACTTATTTAAAAAGTTTGTTTGTCAAAATTTAAGCATTCCATAAAGCACGTACAACTCAGAACTAAATGACTGGTAACTGACTTTGTTTGGTCTCAGATGGAAAGAATCTAAAAGTGCAGACGTAATTATATTTATTTTAAATTCTCTGCTTTCATTCATACTTAGATAAAAGGTTGCATATATGCCACATGAATGCAGCCTCTTCAGTATAATTTACATTAATCATCTGTAATAAATAATAATCTATACTCATTTGCCTTCATCTCTGTATATGTGAATATTATCATAAAATCAAAGGAACCATGGTACTTTTTGAGTTTTTTTCTGACAACAGTTTAGCCACCTGAAACCCTGATTTTTACTGAACAGGTATGAAAATGTTACTTTATTTTCAGGTTACCCAATAAAATAAAGCAGGGGTGGGCAGCGTCAGTCCTGGAGGGTAACAGTGACTGCAAGTTTTTGTTCCAACCCTGTTACTTAAAGACAAGTCAATTATTGCTGATGAAGCACTTATTGCTCACATGACGTTCTGATGCTTTGTTTAAGTGATCCCACTTGTTAAGATTCCCCAACCGTAACTGCTTATGTCAGGCTTAAAAGGCTGCATTTGCTGTTTTAATGGCTCCTTACTAGCAATAAGATGCAAATTTCAAAGGAGCCAGCAGTTCTCCATCTAACTTGTTTCCATTTATACCTGTGTGAATTCATCATGCACTATTTGGTTTAATAAAACACATGTAACAGACTGAAAATTATCTGCTTTAAATCATTTGGATGATATCCTTGGAAAGGAAAAAAATCTATGATATAAGAACCTAACATTGCAGACTAACAAGCCATAAAATCAGATGAGGTCTGAGTCTGGCAAGGATTGGTTTCTAATTAAGCAATTAGGCTGAAACAAAAACCTGCAGCCAATGTGACCCTCCAGAACTGACTTTGCACTTCCCTGAAAAGCATAAGCCAAAAGGGATTCTGTAAAATCAAAATATAAAGAGGAGAAATGGCGGCAATAGAAAGTTGTTTACCTGAAAAGCCGGCTAGTCATCTACAATAACAATAATAATTCTTTACATTTATATTGCACTTTTCTCACTACTCAAAGAGCTCTCCACCCAGGGAGAACCTGGGAAGCAAACTCGCAATCTCCTTACTGCAAGGCAGCAGTGCTACATGCCTCAGATACAACTGTTGAACAACATGCTTTGTTCAAAACCAGTTCCTCCAAAAATAACAAAAAATATTTCAGATTTAATTTGACTGAAACTCAAAACCTTTGCAGAAGTTCAGTGTTTAAGGAGCAAATCTGCACCTGTAAACACATGGTCATATTGCCAAAAACCAAACATGTTATAGAAGACCTCTCTTCAAAAGTGTATATTACTGTAAGAATGAACTACACACAAAAAAATCAACAAATGATTCAAAGAAAATGACTTATTTTAACTAATGAAAAAAACAGTATTTGCAATCAAAGCTGTGGTGCCTTTTGACAGTTTGTTAAGATTGCACCCTTTTAACTGTACAGCATTTATTTCTACTAAGTGGTGTGGTGAATATTTCACTTCCTATCCGTGACAGCACTGAGATATTCTTGCCATAATGTAAAACCTAACGCCAACACCTAAAAGCCTTGAAAGAAAAGAACTACTATTACAAGAACAATTGCAGTTACTATGGAAGCCAGGTTTCATCTTTTAAGCTTCAACAAATCTCTTTCCATGGGAAAAAAGGCTACAGTATAAGGAAGGTAATGTTACTGCCAGTAAGGGGCTCTTCGTTCCCTCAATCAGGTGAGAATTGGTAATTCAGCACTTGACACTGCAGGCGGAACCATTTTCTCACTATGGTTTTAATCAGAGATGCACAAAAGCTCAGAATCTTACAGATTTTATTATAATCTCAAATGCCATTAAACAGCCATAAATTGGCCATAATGTGGAAAGGCAAAAATTACACATTTCTTTTCATTTTCAGCATTCTGCCATATTCTTTTGCCTAACTCTTGTATTCATGAGCTGTTATGTTAGCCTTTAAAAATACACAAATAAACAACTAGATATATAAGCATAAGCATATCCCTTTTCATAAACTACTTGTTACTGTTACTTATTGTTACACTGTTGTGGGGTGCAAAAATCTATCCTCATAGTACTCGGTATAAGGCAGGTTTCTAATCCATCATAGGGCACACTTACAAACACATACACACTTGGCAGTTCACCAGGTGCAAGTGAAAAGAAGCAGATGCATCAGATAACACCCAAAGTAACCAGGGTCTATCAATAGGTTTCACTGACAATTAGGAATCCAAGATACCTAATCAAAAAGAGAGAGAGGACCCACAAATGCCCGGTGTCACTTCTTTAACATGGTTTCCTTGCACCAAAACCATAATACACAAGGATCTGGTAGCATTTCCTATCCGCTTGTTGAATTATTTTCAGACATAAACATTAGCATTTTCCAAAAGAACTAAATCTCTGACTTCTGTCACACCAGTGGATTCATAACGCTTGACCCCAGAAGGCTATTCATACCACAAATGTCTTAATTTTATACTTCTCCCCTCTTGCTGTGATCTCTATATACAACTTGTCAGGGCTCCTTTTAAACCAGTCTTGCTCATATGTATGCATACTTACCAATGGTACTGACTTTCCCTCCCAAATGATGGCAAAAAACCCTTAAGGTATTTTCATTATGTGTACTCTTGTGCTGACTGCTGAAAACATGTCACAATTTATGAAGGTTCAACAATTCTAACTTTATCAGTGATAGCCATTCTTGAAAAAAAATAACTTCCATTTTGCAAATGTCAATTTTTAAAATAATACCAAGTGAATTTATTAGTCAGCAAAACAATTGAATGGTAATAATCATGTTTGACACCAATAAACTGTTCTCCTCATTGTGCAAAAACAACATGACAAAGGAGTAATGTGCAATAAATCATATTTTAACTCTAATTAGATGAGCAAGGTGTCTGGCATGTTCATGACAAAACATGAAAATCAACACAGGTTTGCTATCCAATCAGATCTCTTGTCTACAGCATGTTGACTCAAGGCCTTCTTTTTTAGAAGAGTCATAAGCAGTGCTATTTCTGGGAATAATTTCTTTCAAGCAAACATTAGGAAGAGATGGGGCATGATAGATCATTCAGGTTCACGCCATACTGGGTCCCAAATATTAGCTTTATTTTTCATGCATGTTACAAGAACGATACATATGAAAATGTCTGCAAAGATGAGGAATCATTAGCTACAAATTTGGAAAATGACTCAGATTTTATTGGTATGATGTTAGCAGGCATTCCAGAAATAATATAAAATAATATTATATGATTTTGTAAATACAAAGTGCATCAAATTAAGCGATGCCCTATTAAAGTCATGTTATGCAGTTCCTATCACCAAAGAAAGGCACAACTACTTAGACACCATACAGAAGACAGTTTCTATAAGTAGACACTCCCTGGATCTGAAAAGCCACACTGGTTTCTGACAGGCATAGGGAATTCAACTTCTGCAATCACTGAGATGCCTTCATGGAGAAGGAAAAAAGTGCTTCTCTTGTCATGCACAGAGTGCAATATGAGGCTAGACCACAATGTATTATGGATGTCTGTAATCATCAGTATTTTGAGCATCAACTAAATGTGAAAACTAATCTAATTAGTAACTAAATAGTCAATTAGACTAGCTGAACGTTTCTTTTTATCCTATACACATGTATGTATACCTGCTGTAGGCACACAGAGGGTACAGTAGGCATTTTAAATCATTTTCATATGCATCTTAATAATGAGATTGGAGGCCATCTGTGCGTTTTGTCGTTGTGCTCACATTGAGAGAATGACTGCTGTTTTCAGGCTTTTTTTGGTCCATTACTTCACAAGAAATTAAGAGCCTCAGGAATATTTTACCCTAAACAAGTACTGTGCAGCATGTTTCAAAATACATATTTCAGCTATTTATAGAGCTTAGTAAAGCACTAACTAAATTAATTCATCCTTATGTCTATTTACACAACACAGCATTACATTCTCAGTCCCACTTAATTCAATTCAGTGTCACAGGAAGCCAGAGCCCATTCTGGCAGCATTGGGTATAATGTGCTCTCCATCCCTGCATGAGGCCAGGGCATCACAGGGCATGTTGACAAATATTTATATGGCCTGGACCAATTTAAATTCATCAGTTAATCTATCTTACATATCACTGAAAGAAGAATGTGCAAGCTCAAAAATTTTAGTGCAGGTTTCTAGAGTTAAGACATCTGTGCTGAATAGTGTATCACTGGTCTACCTCAAATACAATTCAGTTCAGTTCAGTTTATTATATATTTGTCTAGTGTCGGTCTTTGAGTACACATATTTCAGTGACAAAGCAATAAAAGTAAACTGCTGAAAGATAAATACATAAACACACAAACTGAGAAAAAACACAGTAAAACAGAAATAAAACCATTTTTGTAAATTACCCTATTTCTAGGTTTTCAGATTTGTATTGCTAGTAAATGATACATGCACCCATTTAAAAAGTTTTTTCAATGAAGTAACATTAAAAAAACGAATAAAGTGTAATTGATACTATATTCTATCTTTACGTGCTCCCATATATTCTGAATATATCAGACAAGTTAACTGTGAAATAATGCCACTGTCCCAGCCGTCAAAAACAATGAAAAACTCTCAGGAAAGAAGGCTACACATTTATTACAGGGTCTTGTTGCTCTATTTAAGGCCCATGTAAGGGCTAGAAAAATGGACATCACTGACCAAAGTGATGCTGATCTGTTATTTAATCACAACGAGAAAACAAAACGTAATTTTCTATCATCTCAATATGCTAGTTAAAAAAGCATATTTTCATTAGCGATTATAAGAGAAACAAATCTAAAATGCAATACCCTTCTAAATATGCTTTATACTTCCTGTGCCAATTCACCAACTGTACGGATTTTCATTTAGATACTCCCTTTTCCCTCCCACATACGCACAAAGAAGCGTGTTATGCTGATACTGCAAGAGATTGCAAATTGGCCCCAGTCTGAGTCGTGTGCATTAGCGGGTCCTGTAATGGACTGACACCATGTAAAGGGCTGATTACTGCCTTATGTCCCAATGCTGCCAGGAAACTGAAACTCCCACCTTCCCTGCTACTCTAAATTATATGAAGTGGGTCTGAGAATGTTATGTTGTGAAAATGAACTTCCATTATTGAAGGAGAAAATACATGAGAAAGGTGGGCTTTAAATGATGAGTTTGCTAGTTCAGATTTGAACTTATGTTTGGTAAAATTCAGTGTCACATGGAAATGACAATATTCCTAATTTCAAATACACATGGACATATTCATTATTATCAATAAATATGCATATTGGAATTTACCTACCTACACTACACAGTAAATAAAACTTCAAGCTTGCGTTCAAAAACTAATCTGCTGTACTGCTAAGTGGGAAATAGCTGGTGAAAAGAAAATGTTGATGGTCTACCATAAAAATGTGTATTTCTAGGTAAAACTGCAGCAGAGAAAAAACTGTAAAAAAATACTGTTTAGCCTTAACAGCTGAGGTCTATATCATATGCAATATATGCAAAATACAAACAGCAGTCTTGAGAAATCTCTACACCGTAAAATGCTTCCATGTTGTCTACCATGTTATGGCAGAGATGATGAAAACTCTCTAATCATGTAATAATTGCAATGGATGGTCAATAGCTTTTAAATGCTAAAAACAGGAGCAGTAATTGTAACACTGCTTTCATGGGACTAGGCTGTAAGCACACATAAAACCCATTACCAAATTCTCCTTTCTCCTCAAACTCTGTACCATTACTGCTCAGGTTTTTACAAGACATATTCAGCTAAGGTGAATGAATTAAGGTGTTTTCACACTCATAGTCCATTTGCTTTGTTCGAATCAGCAGTTGATTCATTACTTTGTTTCAATTTGTACTGTTCAGTTGTGTTTCTTTGATTGTGTTTGACACTGCAAAATTTCAAGCAAACTAAACATATCAATAAACACCCTGTAGGTATATAGTGAACTTGTTTATTGAGTGGAAACTCCCAGAAAAATATGTCCTATAGGGTTGTCAACATTATGTTTTTGCACCGTTCAATTTCAATAATTGTTTTATTTATTAAAAACATCTATTATCAGACAACTGGAAGACTAATTGAAACCTATGGGCCTCTAGATAGATTTATTAATAGTATTCATTTTGGATTAACATTTACTACATACTGTATGTAGAAGTTAGTGCCTCTATATTCACAATGCATGTTAAAAGCGATTGCATTGAGTGAATGCCCCACCTTTGTACATCCTTTCATGGTGTGAGATCAGGGGGTTTGATTGTCAGTTTCACAAAGCACTGATATTTGTTTCTTGCCACTATGTAAGTATTTTGATTGACCCAATCACAACTGAATTTACACCTTTTCTTCCCTCTTTTGTTTCAATTGCTATTCGATCACTGGAAAGAGAGGTTGTAAACCTGATTCAGAAGTCTTGCACTGATTACCTGGTAATTGTGGGAGTTGTTTTATGCAAGTTGTGTTAAATTTGTACCTATGTGCATATTTATTTTTACATTTTTTTCCTTTCAATGCTCTGCATTAACCCTTAAGTCAATATGCTGTGAACGAGATTCCCTAATTACCAGCAGCAGGTGCTTAGTGTGACTACGACAGCATGAACAATTTCATACATAACGCACTATATTTCATGTAGTTAGATTGGTCCCCTGTCAGATCACATTCATACTGCATGCGAACCGCTCCAAGGTTCGCTTGGTACCTCCCTTTCCAAGCAGTTTTAGTTTGGTTGTTCCAGAGTAATATAACTGTGTTCACATCTACCTAAAATAACTGGAGTTTCGGGGAAATTACATCACAGTTCAAAAAAAGTACACCAAACAAACTCTACAAACAAAAATGAAAATGAAGGGTTGTGAAAAGTGAAAATGAAGCAATAATTATGAACTACACCCCCACAACTCAGTTAGCAGTCAGTTCTCTCATTATTCCTTGTTTCATTAAGTAATAAAAAAACTGATCTGGAAGTAAATTAGTTCTTTATTTCCATTTCTGCTGCATTCCACCTGTGCCTCAACTGTACAGAAATGATCAAATTGATCTCGCCTCTCTTCTCATCCTCTCACATACTGTATTTTTCTGAATATTAGCATTACTGAACATTATATAAAGTGATCAGCAGATTTTAGATGTATATGATACTGTCAACGTGTTTAACAATAATACACAGAGGAGGGGTTCAAGAAAGGTTAAACCTCTAATAGTTAGACAAGGAGAAGCACCCATCCCTTTCATCCAATGACACTTCTTAAAATAGATGGCTGTAAAGACTGTGACTAGCAAAGAGTAATAACAAGTTGAGATAGCAGGTCATCACAATGAATATTAATGACACTCACTATACACATAAGGGGTGGGGTTAAGATTTGTCAGTTCACTTTACATACCTACACTTGAGATAAAGGTAGAGCAGTAGGGGAAAATCCACGCTAACATGCACAGTAGAGAATGTGCAAACTCCACAGTAACCAGGCTTGGAATCTAATCCAATTTGGCACTTTGTAGCAGCTTGCCCATTGGCTGTAATAACCACAAAATAATTAATTTATGTACTGAGTATCAAGTACATCTATCTTCTGATTTTTATTACTCTTACCACAGTCTCCCAAATTCTTAAGATGTGTTTCATAGGTTAACTGGCAATTTTAAATTGGCCAAATATAATTGAGTGAGTGTACATGTGTGCATGAATCCTGATGCCTTGTCCAAGTTTCATTCCTGTCTTGCACTCAGTGCTACCAGTTCAGGCTTTCATCCCCTTGACCCTGAACTAAATTAAATTGATTCAGCAATGATGTTCTAACTTCCACAGAGCTGGCAGCATTAGGTATGGTAAGAATGAATATCAGTCCTTTACTGATCACTCTTAACCTCCCCTTACTGGATCAACATATTCTCAAAAAGTAACACATGAGGAAATCCACTCCAACATGAATAAAATGTGCCAACTGCACTAAGGCAGTAACTGAGCCCAGGTCAATAAAGCTGTCAAGAATCCTAGATATCCTGTATGCAGAAATAACAAGAAACATTCAAGAACCAAGCAAAGCTATCTATTAATCCATTTCCCAAACTGATTTAATCTTATTTCATAGCCACCAGGGCTAGAAGCTACTGCAGCAGCACTGAACAAATGAACACCCACACTCATTTACATCTGTATATCTTTCAGATGCCAAAACACTCAGAGAAAAGACCATACAGATACATAGAGGATATATCATACCAAAATTCTATGAAACCCATAAGAATGAAATCTACACTTCACCTGTATAAGTTGGAGAGTATGGATTGTGACATTCAGACCTTCCTATGTAGTAAAGGCATGGTGAGCCTTCTTGACAACAGTCAAGATATTAAGAGCCAATTTTTGGTTACTAGTGATGATGATTTCCTCCCAATACAGATTAGAGTGTGGCCTGCCCCTCACTTAAGTCTAAGAAGGGAGAAATTGTAGTCCTGATACCACTGTGTAAGGAAGTAAGTAAATCTTAGTAAGCTGTCTTATTGCTGGTCAAGTTTACACTGGTGGTGTCATCAACAAATGTAATGGCAAATGGCTGAGTTGGAGTGGTGATTATGCACTTAATCATAGATGAATAAAGCACACTACCATGTTGGCTGGCTGTACTGAGGATCAGCTAATGATGATCCAGTTCTTTTCTTTGTTAACATATACAGATACCTATTATTTCAGAAGTGTAGATACAAGACAGGAACCTACCATGGTCCTGGTGACAATGGATCACAAGGGCCCAATGGAATCAGGATAACTCAGAATTACAAATTAACTACACATGTGGGATGTGGGAAGTAAACTGAACTACAGTTTACTATTAGGATACATGAAGTAGCAACATTAACTAGAATTCAACCATACTGTCAACCACTAAACACTGTTAATAAATACTACCCTGCTTCTCAAACTTTGTTTAACCAGTTTCACAAACAGTTCTTGCAGCATTAAAAAATGGATCATTCAGAAAAATAAAGGTTTGATGGTGACCACTCTAACATAGCATGGAAAGGTCGTGACACCTTAAACTGTGCATTTCAAAGCATGATACAATCTGACTTTCAAACATGATCAAGTTACAATGGAGGAGAGTTCTATGGCACCCATTTCAGTGTAATATGCCAACTTCAGAAAGACAGAAAATTCCATCATTTATTCACAGATGTCCAATGTCACTCCATCTGTGACTTAAGCCTCTGAGGCTCAAAAGTCTGCAGTAGCATCATCTCTAATTTACAGATCACTATGGTCACAGCATTGCTGATACCAAAATGTGACTCAGAGTTTGCTTGTTCCACCATCTTTGGCTTTCATGTAAGTCAGTCATCACCCTGGAGCCAAGCCATCTTCATGTTTTATTTGTGATTCATAGGCCTGCTAAAGCACCATTCATTAGTCTGATCTGTAACATTTGCAGTTACCTATTGAAAATGCTGGTGTCAGGAGAGCTGCGGGTACACCTTGGTGACAACTGCACATCTGCTTTCAGAAGCTTGCAGTTTTTTTTGGCAATACTTTCAGAAGTAAATCACTCAATATTTGAGAGACTAAACTGTCCTGGGTCACATCAATGACTTTTAACGTCATGGTCGAGCTTTTGACCCCTCCAAAGACTTCCACCATTTCTGCTTCTGACGCACTACTCCAAAAATTGGTTAATATTGATTAGCCTCAGGCCTTGATTATAACATAACAAAGTATCACATCAAACGTTTTCAGGTGCACTTTGTATTGACTGTTCCCTTTGTTTATCCCCTTAATAAACACCCATACCCACCCTCTTTTAGCTGTATTGGTTGTCTTGTAGGAACCAGCAGCTGTTTTTATTTTCTCCTAAATAACCCCAGCAACTAACAGATAAAACACATATTCAGAAGCCTGCAGTCCACAATGTCATCAGTCTAATATAATTTACTCCTGGGACAAAATAACCTTATCCCCAAGCTGAACAATCTCTCAAAGGCATGTTTATTCTATGTGTTTCACCTTGCAGCCACCAACCCATTTAATATGCAGGCTGATCTCAATTTTGACCTAAGCAAGCAAATGTGTCATGTTCACAGGCCTGCATATTGATTTTATCACATATGCCTAGTTAGACCCCTCACCATCAATGGCGTATGTTCTGCCAGAAAAAAAACAACTTGAAGAGAATTTAATGCAGGACCAGCTACAATATAAACAGTATTTCATTTGAGGCAATCTATTTCATCAAATGGTGCCCCACACTTAACCCAGATGGGAAACATCCCCTTATGGTACCACATAATTCATGAAGCTGAATTTCATTTTGAGACCAACCATCTCTCTCAAAAGGAAGACAGGACAGTAATGGAAGAAGGAGAGGTAAACTAAGTTTCTGAAACTGTTCACAAACTGAACCTCCTGCCCACCCACAACAGTCCCAAGATCTGTGGCTTAAGGACAGAAGTCCTCAGTCATCATATGTCAAAAATATAACCTTGACATTGTCATTTTCATTTTCAATGACTGCTGAGAGAGACCCAACATCTACAGTACAACACTCTCCTCTGGAGGCAAACTAAGATCTGGTGTGCTGTGAATATAAAACAGCCTTTGGGAAGGAGAATGAGTGTCAGCAGTGGATGCAGTGTGTTCGTCCTCCCTGATGAGACAGTTTTAAAGGTGTTTCTTTCTAGGATCATAATATTTTAATATTATATTATAATCATAAATGCTCATTGACAGTTATTAGAAAATTGGTGAGGACTGCAACATCTTGCAGCTACACTTCTCAAAAGGGATAGGGTCAAAATCTGTTTGGCTACCAATTAATAAACCTTTATAAATTTAACATTGTGCTGCTATTTTGACACTCAAAAAGTTTTTTTTTTTTTATTAATATTATTAATACATAATAGCAGACTGTGATATGAATGATCCCACTGTTTTAATGCCTCTGTCTGTTTGTCTTTGATTTACACAATTACTCTCCACTATATGCTAAACTAGCTCTGTTACATGGCTTTCCATAGAATATTTCATATAACAATGGAAATCATTTATAGTGTTGTATTATAGTATAGTATTATGTAACTAGTGTAAAATGATGCCAGAATAGCAATATTTCTGAATGTGAGATAGATAGATAGATAGATAGATAGATAGATAGATAGATAGATAGATAGATAGATAGATAGATAGATAGATAGATAGATAGATAGATAGATAGATATTTCACATTTAGTAGCCCATCATCATTTTGTTTTCCTCTCTAGCTTCAGCACATTGTGGTATATCTTGCGTGCAAAAACTAATGCACAATGGCAAAAGGTTTGTACATTATTTAAAGGGCAGCAGCTGTGAGATAATATAAAGGCCTGGGGCCACCCTTCTCATTTGTATTTCCAAAGTACTGCCAAGCACTTTTGACACAAAGGATTGAGCAGCAAGAAATGTCACACCCCACACCATGCCAAATGACCCTGTTGCAACTGTCCTTTTCTTTCTCCTTTTAACTCTGACCCCTCAACCTGTGTTCTTTTCTAATTTTCCTGCACTGCCTTTGGTGATTACTCATTTGCCACTGTGTTTTTATACCCTAATATGACTTGCAGATGTAAAATATCAGTGAAAAAGGCACCATTTTAATCTCTATTTTAATCTCTTTTTAACAACAACCTCATTTACAGCTTACTTATGCAAAAAAGGACAGGCTGCCAGGGTGGCTTGCTTGCTCTTGTAATTATATTAACTTAACAAAAAGGGTGCTTATTTAATCCCCTACAGTCCTCTTACAATTTTAACAAAGATTTCTGATTACTCTATCTAGACCTTGTGTATTTCTACTTTCTGCTCTTTCAGCAAGGAAGTCTCTGTAAAGTATCTGAGAATGATCAGTTCTCTAAGGAATTCAACTTTACACCAAGGATGCCAGCCTAATCTCACTTATAGCACTGAGGAAATACCTGGACCTGCCTGGGCTTTCCCTATCTTCTTCTTCTTCTTCTTTCGGCTGCTCCCGTACACAAGTAAAATACATGGAAGCAACTTCTTTTTGTTTGGAAAGTGTCAACTATGGAAAGGTGCTATATTAGCTACAGAAAGGTACTATATTAAATGAAGTTTGCTAGTTTTGACTTGGATGACAGTGTTAACTAAGACCACCATGTTATCCTTAATTTAATTTGGTATTTGGCTATAATGACCAATCACTGTCAGTTTTTACAGACAGTTTACTATTACAAGAACCTCAGCATTATATAGAACTTTACAGGCCATCGATCTGTTTAAATAAAACAAATATGACATCATGAATTTGTCTGCTTACCTTTTTCATGATTTTAATGTATTATGCAGAGATTAGTCAAAATAATTATTTAATGAATTATTCAAATGAGACACACTTAAATAACCATGTAAGAAACTATATTGAGTCAAATGTCCACTATCAAGAATAAAAGGTCAAATGGAAGGTTGCTCCTGTGTCCAGGGCATAAGTGTCCAATCCAAATGCAACACTCATTTTCTTTTGCTTTATATGAGGGAACATACTGTGATATTCAAGTTATAGTTCAGGAATTGTTAATAATGAATATGGACTATTAACTCTGCATGCCCAAAAATCAGACTATTATTTTTAAATGTTTTAACCATGCTAAACAGTTCATCCAAATAGTTTTCCATCATTTCTTTCCAATCTGGTAAGTCAAATCCAAAGGCCAATGTTTAACAGATTCCACATAACGGTAACCTTTAATGCACATAAACACAATTCTGTCCATAACACTTTGGATGTCACAACATTCTCAAATCCACTTAATTCGGTTCTGAGCTGGGGCCAAGCCTGTCTAACTACACTTTTCCAAGTACTACTAGAAGCACTACATATTTTTCAAACGTTTCAATATTGGCACCATTCTGAAGCTAACTGTAAAATTAAAGAATTCCAAAGTGTTAGCCTTCTGTTAATTTTTGTAAACAGGTGTAGTAAAAGACAGAAAGGGTCTAGATGTTGAGACATATGTCCCCTGCACTGACAGTACCGAAGACAGATTTATTTATTCAAAATTTATGCCTGAATCACATCCAAAATTACTAGAAGATAGTAACAGAATTCTAAATAAAACAAAACTGTTACAAATGCTTAAGAAGCAGGGGACCAGGTTGTCATGAGTACAAACATGAAAAATGATCACCCTTTGAGCTTTCTTCAATCAGTACTTGATAAATGGAGAAGAAAGCCCAGCATCGAGTCAAAATCACAAGAAATATTTCCGCCAGACTCCTGACTTGGATAAAACAAAATAAATTACAGAATTGAACAAAACATCTAAGAGTATGTGTGACAATACATAAACTTACAGTGCACTGCAGGGTCATTCAGGCAAAGGGGTGCACAAACTGTCTGTGGAGATGGGGGGCAAAATACCTGTAGGCTTCTGCTGCTGCCATCATGGTTTATAGACAGGGAGACTGGCTTAAACTGCACAATCCAAGATAAGAGGAGCAGAAGATACAAAATCAACCAATTCTAAATTTTTTAGGAAATCTGTCTCAAAACGTATTAAATAATGTGAGGATTTGGTGACTCTCATTCAGTGACTAGAGGGTCAACAAGTCAGAATCTACAAACCAGCTAAAACTGGATGAATACTGAATGGCTACTGACCCCATACAACCTTTTTATAGCACTTTTACAATTGTAAGCTGCATGCTGCTGCACTTTTGCAAGTATAAGTCGCTGAAACGATGGTGTTTGCTTACTTATTTATTTGTTTATTTAACAATCACAACTTAGGCAGCCTAAGTGACGTACTCTGTATTATACTGCTACTTTTCTTGGGTTGGGTGGGATGATAAGTTGTTTTGTGGGGTGTTTAGTGGGGGAGGTGACTGAAAAGAGCACCCCTGTAATGCCTATGCCACTAGGCCACAGTACTAGCTTCATAGGTAGATTTATGATACAAACACACTGTATATGAGTATAGAACATCTATCTATCTATCTATCTATCTATCTATCTATCTATCTATCTATCTATCTATCTATCTATCTATCTATCTATCTCTATTATAGTAGATATATACAGTGGAACCTCGGTTTGCGAGTAACTTGGTTTACGAGTGTGTTGCAAGACGAGCTAAAATTTTTAATAAATTTTGACTTGATGAACGAGCGAGGTCTTGCAATTCGAGTAGTATGGATACGCTTTGTCTGCAAAGCGTCATGTGACCACAACTGAACTGATGGTTCTTCTCGCGTGTGCGGGTGTGTGTGTGTGTCTCACTCTCGCGTGTGCGTGTGTGTGTCTCGTTCGTGTGTGTGTTTCTTTGCTACAGCGCTGGGAGACTGCGATTGCTTTGAGACGCTCTTCCGCGTGTCGTCCCGTTGGGTGGAATCCCACAAGAGTTTAGAACCTCACTCACACCAGCCATGATTCTTTTTAAAGGTAATGTGCAGGTTAAATTTTTTTATGTATTTTTACTTTATATTTTGTATTAATCATTTTATATGAATAGTTTTGGGTTGTGGAACGAATCATCTGAGTTTCCATTATTTCTTATGAGGAAATTCACTTTGATATATGAGTGCTTTGGACTGCGAGCACGTTTCCAGAACTTGGACTGCGAGCACGTTTCCGGAACGAATTATGCTCGCAAACCGAGGTTCCACTGTATATTATATAGTGCACCTTACATGACGTTATTTAATTTTAAATAAATGCTTATCCATGCTCAAAGATTATTTATCTGTGGTCATTTAAATTATTACCATGTTACATTGCCTGCCTGGCACATGACAAATACCTATATAGGTAGGCATCTCTGTCAATGATCTCATGCATCTAATTAATTAATGGTAGCGAAATAATGATTAAGTAACATTACGGCTGTGTCAGTCTCATAGTTTAAAACAGATGTTTCATCAACCCTCTTTAGTAACAAAGAGTTGACATACAAACTGCAACACACTGCCTAACCCCATTCTAGATCCCCAATAGTACAGTAATGAAAACAAAAAATATAGTTGCATCTAATTTGCCTTTATTTCTCATTATATTTTCTAATAGGCAGACACTGTGGTGCAAATCACTTATGCTGACTGCTCTTCAATAGTAACCTGTCTATATGTAACAAATAGTTCCAAACACAGATCTTTATAGGTCTCTACTAGACATATATTACATTTGTACTGTGTTTTGTAAAGGCATAATATGCAAACTAAAAAGGAAATATTGATTACTGACTATGCAGCATTACAGCAAAGTGATTTGCCACTGTCAGCTTCCAGTGTAGTCACTCTCTCCATTGAGTTTTTACCATTTTTTTAGCCTACCATACAGTGGGTTATCTTTCTCTCCCTAGGTACTCCAATTTCCTCCCATATCGCTATGTTGTGCATGTCTGATTAACTCTCATCTCAAGAACTACCCCAGAGTCAAAGAGTGCAGGTGTTAATTGCTTCCTTGCACCCATCACAGCAGAAATGGGTTTCAGGGCCCCATTGCTCCCTAAACATAACAAATGGATGGAGAATTTACTGAACATTTACTATGGTGAGTGGTCAAACATACAATTAAATGAACAAAATCAGCTTTTCTTTACACAAAGGTAATGGCAAAAGGAAAAGGCTACTCTTCTGATTGTCACAAAAGATACCACTGTCATCATTTAGGAAAACAGTGGGGACAACTTTAAATTACAGTAAGTCAGATCCATTCTTGCAAAACTGAACTGAAGGAATCTTTATGACTGAAATTTCTGCCAAATGTACCCTAACTACCTTTCTCTCCCAATTCATCTTCTGTCATCCTTGAGCCACAGTACCCAACATAAAATGAGCAACTGCATCCTTACTCAGGACTTTAAGCATGATGGAGAGTTAATTACTTAATGAACATACCTTCTTTCAGTTTTATTTGCAGCCCTCAATTACTTTTGCATTTCCTGTTTTTTGTCATTTATGAAAACAGCATTTTGCATGGGGTTTTCTTCTATTTATATATTATTATTACCATTTTAGATTTGTAAATGTTTGAAATGCTTTGACTCTTTCCACTGGGAAGATGTCATTATATGAATACTTTGAATTCCGCTGAACACTTAAGATGAACTCTGCAGTATATTCAGCATACACTTTCCAAACGTTTTATATAAAGGAGCTGAGATTTAAAGGTTGTTCAGACATGCAACTCCCACTTTCATTTCTACTACTGTGAAGGCTGTCAGAAAGTCTGCTTTGACTGCAGTTTCATTGAATTCCAGGATTGATACTGTAATTTGAATGCCAAACAGAAGACCTGCAATACATAAGAAAATGATTGTAGGAGTACATATTGGCTAAGACACTGGGACTGAAAACACAAGATCAGAGGTTCAAACCTAGTTCTTGGGTCACTGAGCAAGCCTTAGATCACTTCATCAAACTTTGGGCTTTCAATCAATCTGCTAGGTGTTACAGTTATAGAACATCCTGTTTAACAGTAATGCTTAAAGTCAAGAAGAATTATTAGAACTGACGCCACACAGATTAAGTGCCCTAGCCTAGTTATAATTTGCATGTTCTCCAAGTTCTCTAGTTTATGACTACAGTACAAAAAGTTCATGGTATAGACAGGCCACTCCTAAAGAGTACACTGTTACTGTCTGTACATGTGTCAATGAGTGACAGACACATTGCATCCATTCCAGGTTTGGTTACTGTTTCGTATTTAATGCTGCTGGCTTAGATTTTATCTGTTTGTATAGTGTTGGAAACTGGTTTGGACAGTGGAGAGGTTTAGGGTTTGGCATGAAAAATATGGGTTCTGAGAAAATATGGGTTCTGGCCAGAAGCACTGAATCTCCTATATTCTTTCTGCTGCTAACATGATTAATAATTAATGTGAAAAAGTGTATACCTATAACTTCCTTGGTTGCCATGATATTGTCATTTTGGTATTACAGAAGAGGACATTTCCACACACAATCATCAAACAGAGATAAGAACTAATGGAGAATGCAACAACACATTTCGGTACACTGAGCATTTAGATCATAGCCTATGCAAATCAAAAGGCCCGATTTCACTGTGCAAACAGACCATCAAGCGATAACCATCATGAAGAGTGAGCAGCAAAATGAATGGATGCTGCTTCTTTCTTTTGAAGAAGCATGTTGTTTCAAACCTTTTACAAGACAGACAGCCAGACTGCTTTTACATTAAAAGGTATTTATTGCACAAATATAAAAACAGTATGAGAAACATTATTAAATTTAACCAGACAAGCGATATGTAGTTGCCATGGCATCAGGAACCTAGAAATACCTCTGTTGTTTGTTTTCAAACAAATGGTCCCATGAGAAAAGTCTGTTAATCACAGCAAAATTGTCATTGACTAGTTCTCCTGGGCAAAAAATAAATAATAATAATAAGATGCAATAGATTTTAATATCATGCAGCCACATGATGCAGAAATTAATACCAAAGGACAGAATTTTGGCCTGAAAGGATGCCATTATTATAGTCAGTATATACAAATTAATATCAATGAGAACACATTTTTAAAAACAAAGAAGCTGAAAAAGAACATACTAAGATGTGACAACCCATAGCCAAAAACAGCTCAAAACTAAGCTGTGTTGACAATTTCTATTTCCAAGATATTCTTGAGTTACGCATACATGCTTCATTCTTGTTAATGCAGTGATCCCTCGCTATATCGCGCTTGGACTTTCGCAGCTTCACTCCATGTGATTTTAAATGTAAGCATATCTAAATATATATCACGGATTTTCCGCTGGTTCACGGATTTCTGCGGACAATGGGTCTTTTCATTTATGGTACATGCTTCCTCAGTTTGTTTGCCCAGTTGATTTCATACAAGGGATGCTATTGGCGGATAGCTGAGAAGCTACACAATCAGAGCACGTATTACGTATTAAATAAAACTCCTCAATGATATACGATAGTGCTGGGCGATATGGAAAAATCATATATCACGATATGGATTATTTTATATCACAATAACAATATATATCACGATATACCACCCACAATAAAGTACGTTTCCAGTTATTCTCTGAAAAGTTTAAAAAAATATCATTGCATACTTTTTTTTGCAACTTTATTTTGAAGTGACATTTAACTGAACTGTCACAAAACCACAAGATGGAGTTTCTTTGCGAAAAAGTTCATTTTTATTCTTGATTATCACTTATATAAAAGGTAGAGTATGCATTGCATAGCGACAAGACATTATCATTCATTTGTCTATTTAATGCAATATTTTCTTTAGTAATTGATAAAATTAGGTTAGAAACGATAGAAACGATAGAAGAGAAATACGATATATATCGTCATATCGCCCAGCACCAATATACGATATGCTTCGCACGCGGTGCTTCGCACAGTTAAAAGCTTTAACAGCCCGTATTGATTTTTGATTGTTTGCTTTTCTCTGCCTCTCTCACTCTCTCTGACATTCTCTGCTCCTGATGGAAGGGGTGTGCGCAGAGGGGCTGTTTGCACAGTGGATGTTTTCTTAGAAGATACAGACACTCCTCTAAAAAATGCTGAAAGACTACCTTCACATTGATCCCTTCATTGCGGCTGCTTTATCGCGGTGCTTTGCATACTTAAAAGTCCAACAGCCCTACTGATTTTTGATTGTTTACTTTTCTCTCTCTCTCTGACATTCTCTGCTCCTGACACGCACTCCTTTGAAAAGGAAGATATGTTTGCATTCTTTTAATTGTGAGAAAGAACTGTCATCTCTGTCTTGTCATGGAGCACAGTTTAAACTTTTGACTAAAGGGTGTTATTTCATGTCTAGAGTGCTCTAATAATGTTAAAAAAAACGTATTTAGAAGATAGTAAACAGGTTTTCAATGCTCTAACTGCGAAAATATTAGATTTATAAAATAAAGAATCCTACTTCGTGGAAATTTATTTATCTGTCTGGAGCGGATTAACCGCGATAAATGAGGGTTTACTGTATAACTGTGTGGACAATATTTATAAACAGTGTGGGAGAGTTTCTAAGGGCTTAAAATATATAAAAATAACCATACAAACATATGGTTTCTACTTTGCGGATTTTCACCTATTGCGGGGGGTTCTGGAACACAACCCCCACGATCGAAGAGGTATTAATGTATTCTTTTTAAATAATATTATTGTTTTTGATTTCACCTTACACAATTTCTTAAATTAGTAATTTGTTAGTTTTCACATACCCCTTGGGGTCAGAGCGCAGGGTATGCCATTGTACAGCACCCATGGAGCAACTGAAGGTTAAGGGCTTGGCTCAAGGGACAAGCAGAGTTGGATCTCTTTTGGCAGTGACGGGAAATCGAACTGGCAACTTTTGGGATACCCGCGCAGATCCTTAGCCTCAGAGCCACCACTCCGCTCTTCTAAGCTTTAACTTCTTCTACCAAACAAATCAGGCTATGTGGATCAGGAGCTCTTTTTCCAAGAGGGCATAATCAGTTAGTGTCAACCCCCAGGTAATATCAATCATCTGTCCAACCATCCTTTTCAAGAGCAACTTTTTCCATTATGAGGTATAATGAGATATAATAAATCCATCCATCATCTAACACACTTCTCCAGCTCAGGGTCGCTGGAAACCAAAGCCTATCCTAGCAGTGGTGGGAACAAATGCTGGGTACCAATTCCTCAAAGGGTGCACTCACATAAACACGCATACTCATCCACAAGCAGCCAAAAAAAGTCAATTAACATAAGAGACACACACTTGGGATGTACAGTAAAAGAAAAATTCAAGTAAACACTAGGAGAACATGCAACTCTAAAAAGACTGTTTATGCTAAGACCTGAATCCACCTAAAATCTAACCTAATCTGTCTTCTCTAAATATGAATTGGTGATTGATGTCTGTCACACCAAAACTCACAAACCCTAGGCCTTGAACTTTCATCTTGGTTTTAATCAAGAGCTTATAACATGATAGGCAAAACAAGACACACAAATGGAAGGTGCAGGCTATCTCTGTCACACAAGTGAGCATCAGATTCTTCTCAAGAAAAAGGCCACTTAGTGTAGCTGACGGGAAAAAACAGTAGTGCATGAACAGAATGGCTGACAGAAAAAGAACTGAGGCAACATCTGCTGACAGTCAATTACATTGCACAGACTGACTGATCATTTTTATCGCAAATGCAAGTCATACGTAAAGATCACAAAAAAGGCATACATGACCAAAGAACTGGAGGCGCACGCTACCTCTGCCATATAATTGGGCTCTGGGTCCTTCTCATGGCAAGAGACGACATGGCCACACAGCACAACTAACATGCAAATAATAGTCATGCATTCACATGGCATAGCTGATAGGAAATGAACACAAAGTAACATCTACTGAAAATAAAACACAGTGCATGGGCTTGATGATTGTTTTAATCACAAGCAGAAGTCATACAATCCAAGTGAAAAACATAGTCATACACACTATTAGTGCACAAAAGAGGCTGGTGAGCTATAGTGCTGTGTTTCATAAGAAGCATATGAACAACATTTCTTCTACGACTGGAGATCCAGGTATTTCCTAGTATGATATAATACAATATAAAAATAGTGGTGCAGTGTTAGTGCTTCTGTCTTACAATTTACAATGTTGGGTTCAAATTCTAAGCCTGGATAATTCCTGTATGACATTTGAATTTCCTTCCTAAGTCTGCTTGGGTTTTCATGTGAATATTCCAGTTTTTCTCCTACTTCCCCAAAGATGAGATGGATAGGTTCACTGATGTTTACAAAATCAATAAGTGTGAGTGGGCCTTCCAATGGACTCACCCCGTGTCCCGGGCTGTATCCTGATTTGTACCCAGTGTTGCTGGGATAAGTTCCGGCACCTTCACAACCATGAAATGGACGAAAAGGGTTTGAGAATGACATAGTTTTATGTAATACAATAGAGAATAGTAATGTGGTATAGTAGCATTGCTGCGTTAAGGGCACTGGAACCTGAGTTCACAAGCACCATTCAGACACTATCTGTGTGGAGTGTGTACATTCTCCCAACAGTCTCATGGGTTCCCTGCCACATTCCCAAAGACATGAAATTTAAATTATCTGGCGACTCTTTTGTCTGTGTGTGTGCGTAAGTGATCCAAGTTTAGAGTTCTCAGCTTACCTTACCTAACATTTATATGTTTCACAGAAAAAGGAAAAATTAAACACATACGTGAACACAATAGGTAATCTACATTTAATGACTGATTATTGAAGTCAAAAGCTTGGAGCTTTGAGGTAGCTGCACTAACTACTGCACCATCACAATACACTCACGTTAACTAATCCGTCTTTAGTTTTCGCAGCTGAAAAGGAACACTATAGTTGCAGCTGCAAGAAAAGTCAACACGAAAGATCAATAATGAACTGCTACAGAGAAGAGGAACTGCATATTCAGTCTTTATTTGCCTCTAGGATTTTCTCATAATAAAACGGAAATCTTGTTTTTAACATAATTACATTGTCTGTCGGTTCTGAGCACATGTGTACTTGTACTTTTCACTCCTAATGTAATCTTTACACGATTCTAATTAAACTCTTATTTATTTGACCCATACATTTTCCTTTTGTCTTTTCTACACTTTCTCCCAAATGAAAGAATGCTTATGAATTTAGTACAGAGCTGCTTCATCTTCATATGATCACCCAATTCTTCCTGCCTCTTTACCAGACTCATACAGAGCCAAACAGAGCTGGCTCCATCACAGACATTGGATGCTATTTCAGACAACACTGCATTGTAAAACTGGAAATTATTTCTTGGCATTTGTCAACACATGCTCCAAAACCACTACAAAAATACAGTAGATACATCCTAGGAATGCCGCGTCTCTGCTATACCATTGGTTACTGTTCTTGTTAAACATCCATTTCCTTTAGTAATGTAATAGTACACTTTAAAATGATTAAATGTCAACAAATTCATTTTTCCACTTTTGAAGTGACTCAGTCTAGTATGGTTGGAGTAGTGGCTAAAAGGCTAGGGATCTGCACTAGCAATTAGAAGGTTGCCGGCTTGAATCCCAGAAACGCCAGAAGTGACTCTACTCTGTTTGGCCCTTGAGCAAGGCCCTTAACCTGCAGTTGCTCCATCCTGGGTATGACGTTAACCTGCATCAACCACTGCAAGAAGGCCCTCCAACTTACAGGGAAAATTCAGGGGTTGGTGTGAGGATTGGTACTCTAGCCACTGTAAAAAAAAACCTCAGTTCCAGTGTGGTGCTGAAGTGTCATCCATTGCACAGCTGTACCTGGGTCCCAATTCGAGTGGTTTGTCATGAGGTGGGTGTAGCAACATGCTGTATCAGTGTATGCTCCCAACCATATCAGTCTAGTATATGATCATGGAGACTGGGCAAATCTCAGTTAACTGTGACTTGTTTAGAATAACTGGATGAAGTGAATGAACCCCTGATTATTGTTGGACAATTTTTATGTATGTGTACAGGATGATTTCATTCACTTTGCATGTGCAGTCTACCTATTTTAGTCTGTCTTTAGTCTATTTTAGGTGTAGGCATTAAAGTTTTCACTTTACTAATATTTTGTAGTTTTGTCAGAAGAGTTTTCCACTCATTCTTAAAAACCACTGGTACAATGAATCAAATATGTCTAATGAAGATCACAACAACAGAATGCCTCATAGACTCTCAATGAATTTTTATTTTTCTGTTTATATCTTTTTTTAACACTGCTTCTCCCGCAATTCATATTGTTGATGATGCTGAACCTGTGATGCAATGATTCATCCTGTGGGCTGTTTAACCTTCTTATTCCTGTATAATTTCTAAGGTTATTACAAGCAAAGGAATTACTAATGGATGAAACTGTAGGCAATCCAAGCAGCCATTCAACAATAACTGACTCTAAATAGGACTAGTGTGAAAGAGTGTGGGCGTGTGCATGAATATGATCTGCAATGAACTGGGTCTTTGTCCATAGATGCTTTACAGTAAGTGATACTGGGGATAGCAATTGGTTCCTCATAATCCTGAACTGGACATGCAGGTTAGAAACTGAATGGATAGATGAATGGACAGATCGATAAGAATTAGAGAAGGACAAAAAGACTTGTCAGAGAGAAACCAATAATTAAAATATTGCGTCACCTGCATTGCTATAATCTCAGCAATCTTTCGAGCACTCCCACTTCCAAAGACTCAGCTGCTGGAATGCTAAATGGTTTTTGTGTAATACATGAAGATCCCTGCAAGGTCCATCCACCAAATAAGGATACTTTTCTGCCTAGTGCCCACCGCTAGCCTTTCTAAATTCCATCTGGGATTTGGATTAGGCATGTTTCTGAATGAATGAATAAATATTTAAATTAGACACACACAAACAATAGTTAGAGCTGGTGCCTCCCAATTCAGAGAGGGCAGGGTTCAAACCCTGAGTGTCTTATTAAATTTGCTTTTTCAAAAGTGTTGTCATCCTGAAGCAAACAAAGGCCGTCAGTCTCACAGAGAAGTGCTACAGCTTCCGCTCTTTCGCCTGTCTCCAGGCAGGCTTGTCGTCTCTCTCTCACTGGTTACAGATGATGTGAGCAGCTGCAGTTCCCTCCTTCCTGCTCTTTTTTTCACCAGGATTAAACTCTAAGAAGACGGCTAATCTTCTACAGTAGACGCTATCCTTGTGCTGGACTCCTAGACGTGTGCTTTATTAATTGACTATTATCTCTAGTGAGGTAATCTGTAGACTGTCACAGGAAGAGATGCAAATAAGGCAGGAAGAACAGGAAGAACAGAGATTCCTTTCATTTGGTCAGTTTTAAAGGAGCAGTTAGTTCATTTTCATATGCATGCAATTCATTTTCTTCCTATTATGACAGCATTGGTTATAGCATATTATTTTGCTGATTGTATTGTTGTAATACATTATTTTATTTCTGCCAGAATAAAGATTTGTCATCAAGTAAAGATGTACTCAATGCATTGTAAAGTACATGTATGATGAAAATATACCCTTTTAACAGTCCAGTGTCAATCTTTATGAATGTAGCGAAATGAATGTGCTGAGATGTCAAGGTTAAGCTATTTTGCTCCCTCACGATTCTTTTCAATTTTTTATCAATTGCTTTAAACAGAACTGCAATATGATGAAAATTGAAAATTTACATTGTATTTTCATGAAATCTGAGAGAATAGTATGCTTATATTGTGCACCAAGAATTATATTTTTGTAGCTTGTGCCACACACTTGGACCATATTCATGAATGACTCTCCATAGGCAGCAGTGTCTAGATCTGTTTTTGGCAGAGCATGCAAAGGACCTTCTCGGACACCAAATATAGTCCTCTCAGTATCGTTCAGGGACCATTTCCTTATAGGCTAGAAATCTGAGAAATGCTAGGAAAAACATCATTTGACATTTGTATAACTCAGTGATAAATTACATGGCCATTGTATGCTAAGAACATATGCAATGGCCCCAACCTGTAGCACCCTAAACTGTATGCTCAGATTGTGACATTTTTTTTCCTGCATGCAGACTGTTTAAGCTAATATTCAAGAAAACTGGAGTAGTACCATAACTGCTCACCAATTCTGCATGCTTAGATAACATGTTGCTATCTCACAATCCCTGCATCAGCTGATGAAAAATAATGACCTCCCACCTGCTGATAAATTTCCATCCTACAATCATATAAGCCTAAATTTTACACAAATACAACGCTCATGACATCATTCACTGCTTTTCATTCTTTACTCAGGTTTGCCTTTGTTCAGCTGCATAGTGCAGTAAGCAAGACTGGGATTTCATTCACGATTTAATAAGCACCAAGTGTTCATGTATTCTTTATTTAATAAGGTCTTCTGAATTTTAATCAATTGTAGAATACGCAAACTACTAAAAATATACATCATTGATGTAAGCCGTGGTGATAGAAAGTAACAATCTGACACCTTCTTTAAACATTAAGGAAGCTCCCTTTACCCAGTTTATCAATTATCCGAGCAATGGACAACAAGGTTTACTAATCAAACATTGATATAGAAAGGAAATAATGATGAAAGAATATAATATGAAACTAACATAAGGGTCAGATATAACATTAATAAGAGTATGAATTCAAAGCCACGTGATGCTCTTTTCAAATGAATATTCTGTGAACATTCTAGTAGGCATCTCCTTTTTCTCTTGTATAACGGTAAAGAGCAAAATTTAAAAGCAACTGGATGATAATAAATAGTTTCAACTAACAATTACAATGCTTAGTAATAATTGTATTGTTGTGAATTACAAAGTTAAAGAAAACATTTCATTCTCTTGCTACTTTACATAATCCACTAAAAAGGAACATAAACAAGTTATAATGACACCATCAAAGCAGAGTGAGCTGTTTATATAGTTATTTGCAAAGTGTTGTTTATTTTATTTGAACCCAATCAGCACACCAGAGAATTAGCTCACTTAACTGTGTCACAGAGGACACCGCTTAGTGCCGGGGTAGCCAAGAGTAAGCTGAATGGTGACGTATATGGGTCAGCTACCTACATGAAAAATACAATGTAATTTAGGGAGTAATTTCAGAACACCCAGTTTAAAAAAATCTGTTTTCATGAGAAGCAAAAAAATTAAATGGCCAGCAAAAGTGAGCATAAAGCAGGCAAGAAAAGTTGAAAAGTTATTTTGTCTATCTGTGCATATTTTTGGGTCACTTATAACATAAAACAACAGATTCTGCACAATTTTGAAAACTTACATGTAACTCTTTTAATATTTAAACAGTGATTCCATCATCTGTAGTATGCAAAACCACAATGATAACCTTTAAGGCATTCGTGTTAGGTTAAACTAGTGATTCTGAAATGTGCTGGTGTGTGCATGTGTGTCGTGCAATTTATTGGTATCTTATGGCGTGTTTCCCACAGAGAACCCAGTGCTGCTGGCTTAGGCTTCAGCCTGGAGAAATTTTATTTCAATAAAGTGGGTTTGAGAGTGTTGTGTCAAGGTATAATAGAATATAATGTCTTCCAGTTACACAGTGATTAATATTGCTAAGTCCTGGGATCAGAATCCTGGTCCAGGTACTGCTTGTGTGAAGTCTGCACATTTCCAGTGTCTGTATGAGCTTTTCTCTAGAAGCAACAATTTCCCCTCACATCTAAAAGATGTGTATGCTAGAGTGATGGTGACACTAATTTGGTCAATTAAGAGTGATCATGAATGTGTTTTTACGTTTGCTCCATCCAGAGTCGGCACCTGCCTTCTATCTGATAAAGTTTAAAAAACGCCTTCTCCTCTGACCCACAGCTGCATTAACACTAGAATTACCGGAGCCTACAAAAAACTTGTAGATCCGGCCCACCTTAAATCCGTTTGCACCTCTCCGCCAGCGTCTTTTGTCCTGTAAATTTGCCGATAAAGACAAGCAGCCAGCAGCCTGCAATTCCTTCCCCCCACCGGCGCAGAACGGCCACAAATGGACAAATGAGTAAATTAATATCATCTACAAGATAACTAGATTAAGCATGTCAAAAAATGGTTGGATCAATAAAATTTAGTGTCTACAGCATGTCAATGTCCTCCTAGCTTCAAACATACTGAATAGCCTAATTTTGATTGACTCAAACTCTGAAACACAGTTGACTTAGCCTTTGGTCCTAAAACAGAATTCCAGTAGCCTGCAAAGCTATAGTGGTAATGTCATTGATGCACTCACTGTAACAAGTTTACCTTTAAATCTTTTACAATTTACATGTACAGTATAATATGTCCTGAAATCAATTGACAAGGTTTGAGAATTTATGTATGTATGTATAATATATCACTGTTAAACCTGCTAAATCCAAAATAGGGTTACAGGAGTCTGGGGCCTCTCCTGGCAGCATCAGGTTAAAGAAAGACAATACTGAATCACAGAGCTTACTCACGCATACACCCATCCACTTTCATGGGTGATTTTAGAATTGCCAATTAACCTAATGCATACATCTTTAGGGATCTGGGATAAAAACTGGGATACCTTAGGGAAAATGCAACCTCTAAAAGGACTGGGTGCAGGATTTGAACCTAAGGCACTGGATCTGTGAGGCAGTAGCATTCATCACTGTAGCACCATAATAATAACAATATAACACAGTATAATATATTGGCACAGTGGTGTCTTGCTTTGTGCTGCTACATCATGGTTCTACAGGGCTGAGACTTGTGGTCTGGTCATTTCACATCCCAGTAATCTGTATGTTACATTAACTGGTGACACATAATTAACTGAGTATGATATGAGCCTATTCTGTGATTAATTGCATCCATTTAGGGACCGTTTTCTGTCTTGTGCATGCCTCAGCTCCCCCATTCTGAAAATAACTGGCTCAAAAAAATCTTTTCTGGAGTAGGTAATACAATTGACATGAGTTTGCATTTTACTCATTCAATGATGGTTAACCCGGCCCATGTGATACACCAAAATAAATGTTCAATCAAGTGTTCATAAATTTCAATTTCTCCCTGTTTTTTCATATATTCTAGTCTAGCACAATCTCAAATTTCATTTCAGGGCTTTTATGATAAAGACAGGTTACACATTTTGAAAAGTATATTTTTTGCCAGATTTTTTCCCCACAAAATGGAACATAAACTTGCAGCCAACTGACAGATGAGAGAAAGTCAATATTTTTAGATCTTGTATGGAAAACATAAAGGATGCTAGGATAAAAGTGCCATAAAGTAGGAGATTTCAAGGTCTACCCAATCTTGTGACCTTGAGGAAATCACATGAAGGAAATCCTTCAGATTCTAATATACTGTGAATCCATAGACTGTTTAAATGAGAAAAATATTTACATAAAAATGGCATTTACTTGAAATATATACATAATAACTAAACACAAAATATTGCAGTTTATGAAATTCAAAGCCAATCTCAAAGACATCATTCATAAATATGTTTACATTTACATAATACAAAGAAAATACCCAAGGTCATCCATTCCAGCAGACAATATTTTCTTCTTATGCAAGTAGAGGAACTTTTAAGAGGGCCTTCAGAACCTACTCATGTCTTATACTTCCATATAAATCATTAAATGTTTAGCAATTTACTGTTTCAGGCTTTTTCTGGATTAATCGATAGATAGACATGTACAATATTACAAATTAATAATATATATCTCAATATAAATTTAAAAAAAGTTTTTTTCCTAAATATCAGCATTATTATCCAGGGTACCTCAAGTTTCCGATGTTTGACAACACAGAATACCGAATCTAACTAGTACAGTATATTGTTTGTAGCACACACTTCCACAGTCAACATAAAGTGGGGGTAACTACTTTCTAAAACTCTATATATTTTATATATCTATTTAGGTAAGGCATGCACCATAAATTGGATTAAATCCAATAGAAACTGTCTCTTTACAGTAATGTTATCGATGAAAGTGTTAAAACCAAAAGATTGGATGTGCCCATTTTTGTTAGAGTTTTTGCTAAGCCTTACTACCAAAAAGGGACACAGAATGTCCCACCTAATGTTACTCGTTTGCCACACCAAGTACCTGAAAAAGTGCACAGCCTCATAGATAGATAGAAAGATAGATAGATAGATAGATAGATAGATAGATAGATAGATAGATAGATAGATAGATAGATAGATAGATAGATAGATAGATAGATAGATAGAAAATGGGCGGATTGATGAATGGAAGGATCATTTAAAATTTTAACATAAAAATTATTCATGAGCTTACTTTAACACTTGATTTCTTTTTCACACTGGTAAAACATTCACATACTCTGTAAAGTACAGAAATATGAAGACAGCAGAAAAAACTGTCATTGCCCCAAGGCTCTCAATCCTCTAATGACTTGAGAAAGCCTTCTTAAAAACCTCAAGCTGTGGCTGATACAAAAATCCTTTTTTCTGTTTTAGCAGTTTCTTGTTTTGTCATGGTGGAACACTTTGATCTTTGAACACACCCTCTTGGTCACTAGCATGGCATGGCACTGCACATTGACCAATCTAAGACAAAGCCAAATAATAAAAGGCGTAGCATATACTTGCTAAATGTATATTAAGCATAAAGTAAGCATAAAAATGACCATATCTAAAGTCCTCACCTGGTACATATTTACCTCATTTTCAACCATAAGAACTGAATCAATTGCACTAGATAGCTGACAAAGACAGCACACAGCATGTAATAAGGAATAAGGGTGGCATGTATCCATCTTTAGGAAAAACGTTAGCAGTGCTTTGACTTTTACATTCATTACATCTCTGACATCATTTTTTTAAATGGCAATTTGTTCTTTTTTCAGCTCTCTTAACATTTTCCATATACTTGTGAAGGTGCTACGTTTCTTGTCAACAAAAGTAATACTTTTGACCTTGACAACTGAGCCAAACAGCCAGATTCAGAGACAATGGACAACTAACTCTCTGGGAATAAAGCAAGAAAGGAACAGCTTGTCTTCATGGCTCCAACTAAGTGACTTCTGGATCAGCTACAATGCTCCAGAAACAAGAGACCAAAATCACTACAAAAAGCTGTCACATGTAAAAGGGCTAAAAGAAGCAGGTGACCCCACTAAAATATGAGAAAATGAGCAGGCTGCTTTAAAATTCATCCTAGATATTCATCATAACGTTTCAAATAATACAGTCACCTCAGGCTTAGAGTCTTGCCCATTTGTATTTTTATTACAGTCTGACCTTCAGCACTATGAAGAAGAAAGGACCTCGTAAAACACAGTAGATGCAAGTTCTTACATATATGCATACAGTCATCCGTCCATATTGTGCCAATCCATGCAGCACACTACCACATCTTAAAATTGTTAACTGCAGCCCCCAAACCTTTATTTTTCACCTAGCAAGTAACATCTAATACAACACACACACACTCACACACTCATCCATCAACCCGGATTCCCAACTCCTCCCCGTACGAGACTCTTTTTAGTTTAATCTGCTATCCGATGACACACTCAGAAAGATGCCAAACGGCGATGTACAATGCGCGTTACAAACTGCGCGTGCACAAGATAAACACGCTCACGCGCATTTACACGTGCACAGCGGTTTAATACTTCGTGACTGCGCCGACAAACGTCGTCTGCAAACACGGACAAGCTTTACATTAAGGAGAACAGACGGCATCGTGCACTTATTACTAAATAAAGCAATTTTAATAACTACTGTCTGAAACGACATTGATCATGACGATCGCTTCTATCTGCTTGTATGTATTAAAAAGGGGTGCCGCACACCGGCGCATTTCACTTAATAAGCCGCACTGCCGCTCTACAGACACTTTACGTTTAAAGGCTTCTGTTCGAATTGCCGGGTCTGCGTACCCGAAGCGACTGGCCAGTGACTGAAAATCCGCGTCACCCCGGCAGCGTCCGTGAAGAAGCGCGACCGCATCCTCCGAAGCTGTCCGCATCGCGTGTACCGTATGTTACTCACACGTTGAGAAATGAGAGTACATACTTTGCGTTCTCTCTCTATACTCGTGACATTTATGGACTTTCTGCTTCGTTCTCATTCTCTTTTTACATATTCGATTTTAAACGTATTTTTACTTCTGCTTTTTAAGCTGCTATGAACTCACTGGTTACAAAAGCTACTCTGCTCTCGCAATTCAAATCGCGCACGGAACCGATTTCCTAACCAACACCCCCACCAGCCCCGCAAAACATCTCTATCACCTCATTTATTTTCTTTCTACATTTAAGACAGCACTCAACAGTAACACTCGAAATTTAAATAAAAAGCCAAATCTTTCTGTTTCAAAACGTGTCGGGACAACATGCACAAGCCCTTTCTGTGCGAGTAGTACCGGGGCAGCTCACCTTCGCCGTCTTCGCCCTGTACAGTAGTCTCTCACATCCTGTATCACCCGAGGAAGGCAGTGCAGCCGCGCTGTCAATGTCAAAAAACAACATACGAAAAAAAACAGAAGCTCAGTGCGGACTGATTTCCTCTTTGTAGCATGCGCTTCCCCACATTGTCATTGTTGCACTGAATAGAAAAGCCAGATAAATCCCTCCTCGGCCGGCCTCTATGCATGCACGTACAGCGAACTGGAAAGAGGCATGACTTATCGGTAAAAAAATCCCCCAAAAAGCCGAAGTAGGGTCATTCCTTTGGCTTACCTTTATAATTCGTTTAACATTAGCACTATTCAAATTTGTTCCTGCTTTTGCACCTCATTTTTTTCTGTTCGTGTAGGGATTACGAGAAAAATATCCGCTAGGGTAGATTTTTCGTCGCCGGGGCTGCTGTACAAGCAGGTTAGCCCCTCTCCCACTCCGGCTCAGCTTTTCTCACTTTTTTTTATTCCATACACATCCCATTTACAGCCTTTTGCCTCTCTCTCTCTCTCTCTCTCTCTCTTTCTCTCTCTTTCTCCCCTCTCTTTCTCTCTCTCTCTCTCTCAAGTCTCTAAATCAATGAACAGGATGCCCTCTCTCTCTCTCTCTCTCTCTCTCTCTCTCTCTCTCTCTCTCTCTCTCTCTCTCAATCTCTGGCTGTTCTGTGTTTTATAGCTAATCTGGCCGCAAAATTGAAATTCTGATAACCAGATTAACCCTCAAGGCTAGACGTCTACATGGATGAATATCTAATTCTCACTTATTATTATTATTATTATTATTATTATTATTATTATTATTATTATTATTATATTCACACAGTCACACAATAATTAACAGTGCTGCATCACAACTCTACAACTCTTACCCTAGCAGGGGCACTGTGTTGGGTTTGTACATTCTCCCTGTGCATTTTTTGAAGTACTTTGGTTTCTTCACAAATGTTACGCTGATTGATAACTATAAATAGGCTATTTATAGTGAGGGAGTATGTATAAATATGCTTTGCAATGGAATAACATTGTACACTGTGCCTACTACAGCCACCATAGGCTCATGGTTCAAATGACCCTGCTAAGGAACCAGAAGTATGAAAGAGCTATAAAATAGTTTAATGAAGTATCAGTATGTTATTACCCATATTCTTTACCTGCCTTTTCAATCACAGAACCCAAGGATGTTGGGGTGTATTTCAGCACAATAAACTGAAGCAAAGAACAAATCCTGGATGTAATATTTATTATTATAAATGATATACATCAATTTACTGAAATGTCATAATCTAAACTTTTTAGGCTTAGAATCAACCAAAGCCATCCTTATTATTATTATTGTATTCATAAGAATTAATTATGTACTCTTTGAAACCACTTCAGATTTTTATTTTCCTGGCGCATCCTGACTCACAGGTACCTGAAAACCCCTATATATGATATACCGTTCAGATCATCTTGATATTGAGTTCCCTCCTATTTCTGTCCTTCTAGATCGAAACACCCCAAATTTGTAGGGCATTTTGGAACCATATTTTGTGTAGGAAATTACACCCATATGATAAAGAGTTAATGATCAGAAGTACTGGTATGTAAGTTGTGTATTTCATGTCAGCTGACCCCAGGGGATCCTGAGAGGTCAAAGTTATTTCTTTTTGCAAAATTTTGAAAAGATGCCAATTGGTAATATAGACGTGTGGAGTGTGGCTTTATGCTATTTCGACGTTGCTGATCACAAATATGATAATGTTTTTGATATTTTGTTTATTATCGGAGATTCAAGCCTCTCTCAGAAAGTTAAATATGACAAATTTCAAACAGTTCAAACTTTCAAACATAATTCAGTCAATAAACAAACATATTACAATTGAGAATATTTAGGCTTTAAACATTTTAAGTTGAATCACACCTTTTAATATTCCAAATATTTGACATTGCTATTTTTGTTTATTATGTAGTTCTACCACATGCTACATTTCTTATGAACAACCTGAATTAAGGCTGCTTGCCATATTATTATTATTATTATTATATTTTTTTAGTTATCTTAAGCTTATATTATATAACAGAAGAACTATGCAAATTACAGTATAGGCAGATATTACACATCAAGTCTGAAATTAACTGAGCAAACCCAGGACAAGAATGGCATTTAGTTACAAAATACAGAAATAACATTATTTATAGAACATATTTTTAAACAGTAGTGCACCTCAAAGTGCTTTACAAATGACAATAGACATATTAAATGGCTATGAAGGTGAGGTAATGAAAAATACCAGCTGGCACGTACACAAAGAAAATAAACCCTTTGGGGTTCCAAGAGCAAAAGACCACCCAGCCCCAGTGGCAAAGGTTAATATCTAGATACTGTATGTTGCAACATCCTTGAATAATGATGCAGAATGTAACATACTAGCTGAACTATTACTGAAGGTAACTACAATTATCTTTAGCCAGGTGGGCATAGAATAAAATACTGGAAAAAGGAAAAGACAAAAGTATTGATTAGTAAGTCAGTCAGTCATTTTCCAACCCGCTACATCGTAATACAGGGTCACGGGGGTCTGCTGGAGCCAATCCCAGCCAGCACAGGGCACAAGGCAGGAACAAACCCCAGGTAGGGCGCCAGCCCACCGCAGGATGCACACACACCAAGCACAATTTAGGATCGCCCGTGCACCTAACCTTCATGTCTTTGGTCTGTGGAAGGAAACCGGAGCACCCAGAGGAAAACCTATGCAGACACGGGGAGAACATGCAAACGCCACACAGGGAGGACCCGGGAAGCGAACCTAGGTCTCCTACCACTGCGCCACCAAGCGGAAAAATTTAATATGAGTAATTAGAACAGTATAATAGTTCTATACAGGCACTGTTAAGTAAAAGTTAAATTAAAAATATTTAATGATGCATGATTATATTTAATCTAATTTTCTTTTCATCTTTTTCAATGTAATGTGTGCATCATTTAAGATTGCACTGTCATTCAAAGATTAACTTTTGCGCAATAATGTTTGGACAATTGCTCAATCTCAGCATGGTACGCAATTATATATGTCCCACATGCAGTGCAATATCCATTCATAACGTTTTTCACAATGTGTCCATTTACTTCATATTCTCTTTCACCATCCAGCCTTTCACAGACTCACCAGTATATGTGCAGTAGTTAACTCAGTTATTATGACCGGTGTACTGTGTTTGCATAAACAGTTTGGCTTGACTCATTATGTTTTGCATTGTCTTTGGTTTTGGTAATTCTTGTATGCTTCTGTCAACCTGCTGACTCAAGATCCCATTTTTCTCATACAAGATATTTCACATTTGTTCTTATGGTACACGGTGATACGTTCTGTATCTTCTTTTCTCCAGGACATTATAATCAATTCTTGCTTCATAAATGAGGACTGTTTGGTCATTTACTTATTATTACTAATGGTAGCACAGTAGTTAGCATTGCTGCCTAGTTACTCCACAGACCACTGTTCAAATCCTGGCCCATTTACTGTGTATGTGTAATTTGTTTGTTCTTCCTATGTTTTATTCTCATTGTAGTTCAGTTTTTATCCTCTGCTTCCTGCAGATGTGCATATTAAGTTATTGGCTGTGTTAGTGTTGCGTCAGTTTGTGTGGGAGTGCCTTGCAATAGATTGTGCCATGTCCACAGATGGTTCCTGCCATGCTAACAGGATATACTTTTGTGCAGTTTGTAAGCTGGTGCATGTCATCTTCTTCTTCTTCTTCTTCTTCTTCTTCTTCTTCTTCTTCTTCTTCTTATTATTATTATTATTATTATTATTATTATTATTATTATCCTTTTTCCCTTTTTGGTCTTGCTTACTGTTTGAGGTTTGCAATTGGTGTATCCAGATTTCAACCAGAACTCATAGTGATTTATCCATGACACTTTCATAAAATGTGTGCAGAAACCATTAGTGTGGTCTTTTATGCTTCACTGGCTGATGAATAGTTTGGGAGCAGCTGATTCTTGATTGTTTCTAAGCTCCAGCTATGACTCGGACAATTTTTGTTTTCACATTCCAGTCTCCAAGATTCCTATCTGTTCTTTTAGACAGGTAATGTGTAACCATACTATAGACATTTCTTTATCAACTGATAGTCTGTCAAGATCTTAGAAGAATTGTTGTACTTGTTTATTGCCTCAGATACTTACCTTTGATTAATTTGAATTCCTTCTGGAGAAAGTATTTGCTTTGGTGGCATCATGATCTGTAACTACCCTGGTGAACTTGCGCTTCCCTACATTTATATAGTGATTTTGACCAACAATGGCTGAATTGTAAGCAGATTCTATCTCAACTAACACACTTCCACTATTTAATCTCTTTGTATAAAGACTTTTCACGTCTGCCACTGGTTAATGGAGGCCTCTGAAAGTAAGGAGCTGTCTTATTTTACCATCCATTTTCTCAATTTCTGTCCTTAACCTGCCATCTATCCAAAAATTGTAAGCTACAGTAAAGCAATACAAATATGATGTTGCTATCTGTGGTTTTATTCTTTGAATTTGCTCTGTCTTAAGTATATGTCATACTTTTTGATAGTACACCCTCACACCATTGTCATTCATCTGGGTATTATCAATACCATCACTCCCTTCTGCATCCAAATACTTGTAGTTTTCATCAGTCTCCAAGACTCTCATCACAATCCAGATGTTAAGATGAATGTTTTGGCTTTTGGCTACCTTACCATGTTTGAATATTCTTGTGGCACATTTGTCTGAACCAAACTCCATTTACATGTTCTCACTGAATATTTTCACAGTGTTAAGGGCTTACTTCAGCTTTTTCACATTTTGAAAATAGTTTCAAGTCATCCATATATAATAGGAGGCTGACTTTGTTATTATCACTGACTTCAAATTCAATGCTTTCTCTGTTCAAAATGTTGGCTAACGGTATAAGTGCAATGGCAGAACAGGTAAGGCAATAACAAATCACTTTAGAAAATTCCTCATTGCATAGGAATGTTTCAAAAGTGGTCATATTTTGGTCTTCAGCTACATCAATGACAGCTCAAAAAATACAGCTACGTTGGAAATTTGATAGACGTCTATGACTGCCAATATCTAGGTATGTATTCTTGTAATGTGTCTATGACATGTGTAAATTTTTTAGATGATACTTCAACTGAGCGGTTGACCTTTACTTCTCTAGACACTCTTCTACAACCTTTCTGTTAGTCTGAGAAAGTACTATTTCTCAAGTAAGTGTCTATATATCTATCTATATATGATAGATCCTAGGCAACTAATCGGATGATAGCTCCTTGGTTCCTTAGTGTCCATGCCTTATTACAACTATATTTGGAAGTTGGTTCCGATGCTAACCACTCAGGAGTACTTCTGTGATCTTTGATGATTTAATTGGTGGTTTTAGTAAAGTCTTGCAGTGCACTTAGTTGCTTAAGTCAAAAGTCTGACAGCTCATTTGGCCGAGGGGAATTCCAGTGGTGACTCTGCTTTATGACTTTAGCTGTTTCTTCAACTGTAGAGTCTGAACATGTATCTGTTGTTATTTGTTCATGCCCTTGTTTTTCTTGGCTGATCCAAGCTGTCTTGTCATTATGGGCAACGTTATCTTGAAGGATTCTACCCTAGAAGCTCTTTACTTGTTCTTGAGGAAGTGGTTCTTTGACGTCATTATTTTGACCCTTCATCTGATATTAAAACCTTTTGACATCTACATTAAGGAGTTTTTTTGTATGGTAGTAGTCGCTGTAGTTAATATATAATCTTGGCCCAGAATTTTTGCATGGAGTTTCATTGAATATGAAGCTTAAGTTCTTCAATGCTGTTGTCTGCATCATTCTTTTTGTGTATGTTGTTGACTGTCAAGCAGACGTGGCATATTGGACCTTCTTTCTATATGACTGAATTGGTCTTTGAAATTTTCTTTGTCCTAAGTCCTTGTCTAAGATGTCCAGTGGAGTGAAGCAGTGCTTGTGTTTACTGCTCCATAGACTAGCATCCCATTACCATCTGGTTATCGTCTTATGCCCAGTGCTAATTAAACTGGCACCAACCTTTACATTTTAAAAGTGTAACAGGTTTGTAACATTGTTTTACCTGTTTATAGGTAAATATGCCAGATTGTTTATGATTGTCTTTATTTATAAGCAGCATAAAGTGCAACCATTCAAAGTATGGTCAGTGCTAGTGGTTCAGAATTTCACTTCTCAGGTTATTCATGAGCTTAATTATTTTATTTCTCAAAAACAATAACCACACCAGGAACTAAACTGGTTTATAGTGTTTATATAGTTCCATTTAGAACACTTTAAAATTATCAATCACAAATAATTATGGAGCAGCATGGTGGTGCAGTGGTAGTGCTGCTGCCTTGCAGAACGGAGTTCTGGGTTCACTTCCCAGATCCTCCCTGCATGGAGTTTGCATGTTCTCACCTTGTCTGCGTGGGTTTCCTCCGGGTGCTCCATTTTCATCCCACAGCCTAAAGACATGCAAGTTAGGTGCATTGGCGATCATAAATTGTCCCAAGTGGATGTGTGTGTGTGTGTGTGACCTGTGGTGGGCTGGTGCCCTGCCCGGGTTTGGTTCCTGCCTTGTGCCCTGTGTTGGCTGGGATTGGCTCGAGCAGACCCCCATGACCGTGTGTTAGGATATAGCGGTTTGGAAAATGACTGACTGACATGACAAGTAATTGTGAACGCCATTTAAATATTTTCATCTAAGAAAATCAGCCAAATTCATTCTTAGAGTAATGAAGAAATAAAATGAAGGTATTTCACTCACAAGGGTCAAAATTGAAAAAAACATACTTGGTGTCCTTTAAAAATGCATTATGATAAGTGTATAATAATACTCATTGTTACACTGTGCTGAGACCAATTCAGCATTATCCAAGGCTGTGTTCCTTAGTTAGCCACCAGTATATGAAGTATGCAGGCAGACGGGAACCTTCGGCCATTTGTTCATGCTATGTATTACATTTACAGTACATACACGTTTCTTCTTCCTGCACTGGATGTCATATTTATAGTTGTATTGAAGCTCAGGTGTCACTTTAACATACATACAGTACATAATTAATGATTCTTAGTTCATTATACATTTTTAATTTATATTTTGTAAATTCACTGTATTCATTTATTCTTTTCCACATAAAAATGTGTAATAGATGGAATAACTGTATTTAGTTAAAAGTCAGTGGAACAGTACTGTTGCCTCCTGGATTTAGTGTCCTGGGTTTGAATTCCAAGCCCCTCTCTGTTTGTGTGGAGTGTACACTGTGTACCTAGGTTTTCCACACACAACCCAGTGGCATGTTTGTTAGATTAATGAGCTATGCTACAGTATATTGGCTCCTTGTGGATGTGTGGGCAGTGGACTGGTGCTTCATCTAGGGTTAATTTCTTACTTAAAACTGATGATGTTCAGGAGAGGCTTCAGCCTGCAGCAACCATGATTTGTTTGAGAATGTTCAATTGCATTTGATTAAATTTTGATCTTTTTTATTTTGTTATGCAACATTTCATGTTGTCAATATGATCAAACTTAGCAAAATTGGTTGGCTACTAACTAGTGCACAGGCAAGTAATTAGACCTAGTTAGAACAATAGAAATACAAAATAGAAATATTGTCCAAAACTTAACAATTTAAAAAAGTGTATTTTACGGCCTTGTTACTTTAAATTGTTTTTAAATAAAGTAGGTCAAATGAAAAAAAAAATAATGTTGAGGACTTGGATACAAAACCGCACTATACAAAGCCAGACACCTCTTTGGCAAAGGATTTGAATCATACAGGGAACGATGCAAGGATGGTAAATAAAGTACACATCCTTGGTGTAACTTTGAGTCAAAAGGTGTTGGAGGCATTTTTATTCCAGTGCCACACCTATTGCAATCCAGCTGTGGCTTTCATATTTTCACGTTTGTGCTGAATTAGCTATATGATTCCTTAGATTTTGAAATCTAACATGAGTGTGAGTGTAGCCATGTTGCCTTTTTTGTGGTTATTTAATTCTGTTTTTAAAGTATGAGAGACATGGTAGCTACATTTATATAGCAAGGAATGATTTAAGTATGAATGTAAAAGGCATTTCTGATTTGCTTCAAATTCGGTTGCATTATATACCTTCAAGTTTGATTAAACCACATCACCATTAAGTTCAAACATGCCATCCAAATCCACCACCTTTTCAAAGCTAATTGAGCCAAACATTACACGCTTTCTTTGGGGTTCCAATGCACTGGATCAGTAGGTTTTTTGAATATCAAGTATGATATAAAGAGCAGGACAACAGAATACTAAACATGGGGATACTGTTAGGTGAAGAAAGTGAGAAAGAGATAAGTACTTTAGGAGACATGTCAACATTTTCTGTGAAGGAATTGTTGGCCAAAACCATAGAGAAAGTAAAAGAACAAAGATGATTCAAGACCAAAAATAAGGCTGTAAAATTTTAGAATTGTTTGTACGGAACCTTGTCTGATTTACTGGACATTGCTTTTCACCATAAGATAAAATGTTAAGAATAAAGGCTCCTTGAATATGAGAATAGTTATCAAAATACTAACACCAGCAATGCATACAATTAAATGTCTTCCCTATTTGTATAATCATAAACACAAAAAAAATGAACTATTTAGAATGTTCACTTTTTTGCATCCAATTTAAGTTACTTTAACTTAAAATGTACTTACCCTTTTCTAGTTACATTGACTTATATTTGTTTAATGTCACAGTAACACAATTAATTTATGTTGAAACAAAGCAATCAGACTATTCCTTTTAATTGAAGCATTTACATCAGGAACTGTTGTCTTTCCTCACTTATTTTGTGTTAATCTGAATTAAAATGAATACTTTTCGAATCCTTAAATCATGGTATTCCTGTTTTCCCTATACATAGTTAAATTAAGTTGATTTAACCTAAAATAATCAAGTTTTATGCATATGACACTCTGAGTTTTGCATAAAGTATGATAATTGGTAAATTTTGTCGACAACACATTCTGAAGAATTCCCCAAATTTTTGTATACTTTTTAAAATAATAAATGTATTATTTTCCAGATGCCATGGGTTTTGTGGGGTGGTGGAAGCCAATTTATGATACTTATTCTGATATATGTCACCTACACTACATAAGAAAATAATCTTTTTCTTTGCTGTCAGTACAGTAATGTGATTCATGGTAAGATTACATGAAAAATGCAAACAGTCAAAATATTACTTTTTTGCCTTATTCAGTAATAAATGTGAACCACTACAAATGTAACAGATAAATAAATAAATAAAATAATACTGATATAGTTTGAATATTAATTACACCTGATGAATTTTTGTTCACAATTGACTAGCAAATTAAAGTTATTTGAATATGATTGTTTTACAGGAGTTGAACATAAAAGAATAAGTTCATTGAAAGTAGATTCTTCTTTAAAAGCAACCCAACAAACTATTTCAATTGTTACTTGACTACTTTTTGTTGATTTAACCTAAGACAGTTTAGGTGTATTTACTCCAAATTACCACATCTCGTTTATTCAAGTCACTTTCAAGGAACAAGGAGAGAGGTTTACTTACCTTGGCAGTGACATTCATGTCTCTGGTGACTCTTCCTATGAAGAGTCCAGTGCATGCTCCCCAAATTGACTTGACTTGACTTTAGAGGAACAAGTTGAAGAAATAGCTTAAGGTTAGTTCAACAAACTATTTTTTGTGTACAGTGACTCCAAATGAGCACCAGGAGTCTTTTAAGCCTATTTTTGAATTTACAACTGTTCTTTACAATGAGTCCTGTGATTAAATGCACAGTGTTGCCACTGATACTGTTTTGTTTGCTATGTTTATTAAGGGTGTGTAGATAGTCTATATTACATAATATTGGCTGGAGGGGCAAATGGTGATGTGTGTCTGTGCTGTGTAAGTTAAAAAAATGTAAAAAGTTTAATTCCATTTGAGATTTGGAAGTGCATTTGACTTTGGTGTGAAATGCATTTATTAAAAAAGGATTTTAGTGAACAAGTAAATAATCTACACTAGCCTGTCACCACTGAGGGCTGTGAGTGCTGCTTGTACTCTAAGAGTGTTGTTTAATCCATGTTCCACCTTTATAGTGAATGAGTTGAGATCCAAAGAGAAAGACACAGTGGATATGTGGAAGGGTGGGGTATAGTGGGCTAAGAGGGATTATCTGCCTTCACCTGGGCAGTGTGTGAGGCGTGGGAGCCAGGAGATTACCATTAGATGACCTGTCTTTTGTTAAACAAAGTTTTGAAGTAGTTATTTGTCACCCTAAGTCCAGGCAAATTATTAATGCTGAAAATATTTTTCTCTTCCAGTGCACCTTACTTGAAACTAAACGGAACATTACAAACCTTACCTTACTACAATATTTATTCACATTTAATGAAAATTACGACTGCTTTCACAGATCATTGAAAACCTCACGATTTGCTTAAGGTGATGAATATAAACTAATATAAGTCTAAATTTAATTAATGTAATTGAACTAAGCATTAGGATACTCTCCTGGCTGATTTTGAAAAGCTTACACTGCAAATAGCGTGCATGCATTAAATTAGCAGGCTTGGATCTGGCAGATATTCAAATCTTTTACTGTTTTACTCTTTGTTCAAGTGATGCCTAACATGGCACATAACATGCATTATTATAAATAGAGGTTATGTTAGCCAGAACATCTGCTTGCATAATTTTTATTATATTTTGGCCAAAGTTTATGAATGTCTCCATTACTGTTCACTTAAGTAGATATGTGAGATTTATATAAATGCAGCAACATTTGGCATTTTTGTGTTACTTTATGGTATTTGTACATCTGTGCAATTACACTTGTACTGTACACAGTTAAGAAAACTATTAAAAATAGAACCAAATTAATATGAATGTATTAAGTAAAGTACAGCATGTTGGCACCGTGGTTAGCACTGCTGGCTCAAAGATGCAAAGTCCTGGGTTCCATTCCTGGCCCTAGCATTGCCTTTATAGGTTTTGCACATTCTTTGTGTGTGTGTGTACACAAGTCCCACTCAAATACTTTATTTTTCATCTGGTAGTCCATCACATGGAAATAAGATTAACAACCCATAAAAAGCTTGGTTAAGATGTCGGACTAATTATTTTTGGAACATATGGTCTGACAATACCTTTATAAGTTTCAAAATGTTTGTACATAATGTAGTAATTAATAGACAAACCAGTTTTTATCTTTAATACATATAAAATATACAAAATATGTTTCTCAATTCTCACTCTGTTTTGCCAGAGGAGTAACTTCTTGTTCTGTGTCTACCAGTGTGGCAACCAGGTGAACTGATCCTCTAAGATCCTGTCAGTCTTTTATGCCAGGTTATGGTCACATGACCAGAAACGGTGCACAATTCTTTTGTAGCCATCTCACTGGGACGAGTCTACTTCCATGGACTCGCAGTTCCCTTGTGGGGCATGTCTGTCTACAGATAGTTCCCATCTTCTTCTAAAAAGAGAGATAAACATGCCTTGATTTCCCTGTCCCCCCCCCCATGATTTTCTCCAAATTCCCATATTTTATTTATTTTGCAGAAGTGCTCTCCCTTCTGATCTATCTGCGGCTAACCGAGTTTCTCTCTCGTTTGTCTTTCCTGTACAGTTTCACTTAGGCAACAGAGTCGCTTTCTCTCAGCTTCATGCTGCACCCTCGTCCTTCTTTCTTCTTCCAACTCATTTACTTGGAGCTGCCTTGCTGGCTCTTTGAGCTTCATGCTGTAGCCTTGCACTTCCAGGCAGGACAGACAGACAGACACACAGACACACTTCCATGTGTAAACGTTTATATATAAAATATATACTGTGTATATATATATATATACATATAAGTAACTGCGCACTGCACGATAACGTGGAGTGAATACACTTGACTTTAGCATTCATAATTTTCAGAGTCTTTCTCTGTACGTTTAGCATTCGTTTGCGGTTGATGCGCTTGCTGCTTCCTGAGCAGCTCTTCTTTTTCCCACCCTAGCGGCCCCACTGCTTCTCTTCTTCCGTTGGCATCTTTTCACGTCAATACTGATTAAGTCAGTGTTTGTGTTGCAATTACTTAGTAAGTTTTATTTAATTTTTTACTTAAACTGGCACTTAAGTCTTCAATCTGCCTCAAGAATGATTTAAGATATGAAAAGGTAGGGGAAGTGACGCTGAAGGTGGTAGGGATGAGAACAGCACCTGTACGCATTAGTCACAAGGCTGCCCTGGTGGCCACTACCGAGAGTTGATTCTACAATAAAATAAAATAAAAATAAAAAGAGGAATAACCTTGGAGGTCAATCATCACCCCAAAAGCAGATTGTAGACGTCACGTAGTATATGTGTACTAAGTTTCAGGTTAATAAGTTAAAAACGGTTTGCGAGCTACAGGTGATTTGTCTGCATAGACAAACGAACAATCATGGTAGCATATTATATATAAATATAGTGGAAGAAGCCCTGATCATGGCTTGGACACATGAATCAAAGCACGAGATAAATGAAGCCAGCATAACTCAATGACAATTACATAATGCAAAGACGGTGGTGGGTTGTCAATGGTTACCTTGGAGTCCCCAAGCACATTAGATGGCTGCATAGAGGACCATTGCATTTGATACCCTGTTTCAAATGATAAAATACAAAAAACTGTGAGCATTGAGGCCAATTTGGCAGGAGCTTTAGGAGTCCTATCAACTGACCCATAATGTGTCCCCTACATATAAATATGTATTGTTTATATGCATGTGTGTATATTTATGTATATATGAACAGTATATATGCATCAATTCAGTTACTGAACTATGTTAATTCAATGTAAGGACTGTGGGAACCTGGAGCAGGGAATTTTTAATTTTATAAATGAAAAGGTTACATATATTTAAATTAACAATACATTGAAGTTCAGGCTGTTGCAGACAAAATAGTTTTTGAAGCATTTTAAAAAAATATCATATCATATTCCAAAGAATTGTAGAATATGTATTCATATGTTATTAAAGTGGGCGGCACAGTGGCGCAGTGGGAAGTGCTGCTGTCTCACAGTTAGGATACCCGGGTTCTCCCCGTATCTGCATGGGTTTCCCTCGGGTGCTCTGGTTTCCTCCCACAGTCCAAAGACATGCAGGTTAGGTGCATTGGCGATCCTAAATTGTTCCTAGTGTGTGTGTGTGTGTGTGCCTTGCAGTGGGCTGCTGCCCTGCCCAGGGTTTGTTTCCTGCCTTGCGCCCTGTGTTGGCTGGGATTGGCTCCAGCAGACCTCCGTGACCATGTAGTTACAATATAGCGGGTTGGATGATGGATGGATGGATGTTATTAATTAATCTTTAAGGAAAATAAATTTTTTGCAAATTAAAATTGCTCATTTCACCACCTATTAAAGCTTAATCATTTAAATAATTAAAAAAATGGCATTTGCTTCGAAAAGGAGGAATCTGTATGTCAATTAATCTATCTACTGTATTTGCATTTTTAGTTATTTTTTCCTGTGCTCTCTTTTTTTGTCAGAAACGCTGTCTGATTTATGGAGGAGGAAACGCAGAAAATAAATTTCACAAACAGTGTACATCACACTTTTTGTTACCATCCTTGTTGAACCCCCCCATGCTGAAATATTTTGATTTGTTGTACAGTAATTGATGCCTTGCTGTTACACATTTACCACCATCACCGTACAATGATTAGATTCTATTATTGTAATTACCAGTATAATTTCGGTCTGAACCTAATTAATAGCATGCAATGTCATTTGGTGATGAAAGCTACTGTTCAGTGACTGTTTTTTCTTCCTGAAAACAAAGAAACCAAAACAGCTGGCTTGACCCTGCAGACAGACAAAGAGAACCCGTCAATGAATTTGGCCTGAGAAGCCATAGACATTCCTCCTGTTTTAATGCTAATTAATCTTGTGGTGTGTCATGCATAACATGACAGCTTTGAAGAATATACATTCAGACACATCATTCTAGGTTGTCTAATGAAATATAAATTTAGACTGTCGCAGCTTGGAGGCCTCAAAAAAAGGAGAAAAATTTACTCCCTGCCAGCAGCCTTTAAAGGGTATAAATGGAAAGAAGAGATTAACACTCGATTTTACACACATTTGATACAGTGTAGTATATAGTGTATGGGGTGATATACAAGCATTCTTTTAAAAATAACACTTTGATATTTTTCAATTGGAATGCCACAAGAAAGTAGCATTTACAAAGTTGTTAAAATTGTAACAACATGTATTGAATTAACTATAATGGGTTGGTGTTATGATTTGGGTGCACTTCTACTGTATAGTGAAAAGGATGTGAGGCCTCCTAAAGGCTCCAAAACACAGGCCTCCCAGTCTGCCTAGAAATGGCCTTACCCCAGGTAGTCCGAACTCTTTAACTCCACACACCCTAAATGAGGAACTGGCTTTCAAAATTCCAAGCATTCTCCTAATTTCCCAATATCTATAATATACACAAAGACATCCTTCTAGGGAAAGGAAAAATCTAAATCTTTGGCTAGGAAGGACAAAGCCACAAAATAATCTTTATTAATGCAATTATTTATTTGGAGATAACAAAATAACAAAAAGGTAAAAAGACAGTCCTAAGCAAAAATGTCACAATACAATATATGTTAATCAGACTCTACAACAAGGAAGCAAAGATCCAGAACCAGAAAATGTAATACTTAAAAACATAACAACTTCAATGGACCACTGAAGCATTCAATTTTAGCTTTTAGAAAAGAAAGGCTGAGGGCAGTTCCTCAGCCATGACACCACGGTGGCCCTGCCTCCTGAGGTTCCATACATAGATAGTAAATAATAAATTAAATTAAATTAAATTGAATTAAAGAATAATAAACAAAACCAACAGAAATAACAAGGAAACCTAAACAATAAAGATTGAGAATTAACAAAAACAACAGTTATACGAGAATAAATCCTGGCTATAGTATAGCTATCAGATAGATACCTTGTTTTAATATCTTTCATCACCTATTATCCTTCAGATGTCCTGTTCATTCGTTATCCTTCAGATTTCCATCACAGCCTGTATAAAGGCTGTATTATTTCAAGCTTTAATTGTAGCCAAATGGAACCACTTAGAAGCAGATTATGTATTTATGATTTCCCTATCTATCTATCTATCTATCTATCTATCTATCTATCTATCTATCTATCTATCTATCTATCTATCTATCACTAGTTTCTGTTGGTCCTACAGTACTCAATGCAAATCATAAACAATATTTACAGGAATTTGTAAGCCCAGTCTTGGTGTAGGACCAGAGAACCAGAGAAATGTAATAAGGAAGAGGATAAATTAAGGAGATATACACCACTGCGTAAAAGTCTTAACTCACCCAACAAATGATCTTTAAAGCTGTTTATCTAGAAATTTGTTTGACAAAACACTAAACAATGTATAACTTTATAATACGCACAAATAATCATTAATTCCATAAGAAATAATTCAAAATCACTTTTCTATAAACAAGCTACTATTTTGTGTGGACTCCCTTAGAATACTAAATGTAGCATTTTGTTTTGGTCCACTGTTTTAAAATTTATTTAAATAGTGGTCTGGTCAATTATGACAAGCTTTGTGCAGGATTTGCCATCATTCTTTTGAGTTTGCGTGAGTGCTCTTTGTTCTTTTCCCTGCCCTAGTGATCTCACATAACTTGAGTTACATTTAGGCCGAAGCTCTGAAGCGGCCATCTTAATAGTCTTAATATTCCATCTGCAGACTTCTGTTCCAAATAGGTCTCAGCAATCATCATTCTATCAATATTGACCATATAACCATCCTACACTGTTATGTAAATTGTACCCCCACATTATGACAGAGCTATCACCATGCTTCACAGAAGGCTACAGATGCAAGTATCAATGTACTTCTCTCCAAACTCTTCTTATACTGTTGTCTTTGTCAACCAAATCTTGGACTTATCATTGCATAAGAAACTCTACCAGTGGTTGTTGCTCCATGCTTTATGGTCTTTTGCATACTGCAATATCTTTTACTTCTTGCCTTTCTTGTTTCTTAGCTACTACATGCCCTGCAAGATAATTTCTTTTAATAGTTATTCACACAGTCAGAGCATTCTGTCTCATAAGGAGGTGACCTGTAAGTATTGTTCTTCAGATGCAGACAGCTTTGTGGGTCTTCAACTGCATTTTTGCTGTCACCTTGCCCAGTTTCTTAAAATTTCTTTATGATAGCTTTAACAGCATATATTGAACATTTAGTTTAGGGTGTTACTGCTTGGGGCGGCACGGTGGCACGGTGGTAGCGCTGCTGCCTTGCAGTTAGGAGACCTGGGTTCGCTTCCCAGGTCCTCCCTGCGTGGAGTTTGCACATTCTCCCTGTGTCTGCGTGGGTTTCCTCCGGGTGCTCCAGTTTTCTCCCACAGTCCAAAGACATGCAGGTTAGGTGGATTGGTGATTCTAAATTGGCCCTAGTGTGTGGTTGTGTTTGTATGTGTACTGCGGTGGGTTGGCACCCTGCCTGGGATTGGTTCCTGCCTTGTGCCCTGTGTTGGCTGGGATTGGCTCCAGCATGACCCTGTGTTCGGATTCAGCGGGTTGGAAAATGGATGGATGTTACTGCTTGTTAACTGTAGGCTTATGATACAAAAATATGATATTATTATGTTTTGTGGCGGTTGGCTGGGGACTTATGCCCAGTCGGGATGCCTGGAAGGACCGGGAGAGGGATTATACTTCCCCTGGGCCATGAGAGGGCAGCCGCCCTGGTCTATATGGGGGCCATGGTCACCGAGCATGGAAGCTCAACCCTACTGGGGCCTGTGGCCACCACAAGGGGGAGCCTTGGATGTCAGCACTTCCACCACACCTGGAAGTGCTGCCGGAAGGAATACCAGGGACACCCTGGTGCTGCAGGAAGATCGTCAGTAGGCACCTGGAGCACATCCAGGTGGATATAAAAGAGGCTGCCTTCCTTCAGTCGAGAGCCAGAGTTGGGAGGAAGAAGACAAAGCTCCAGAGAGAGCAGCAGAGGCAGTGAAGGAAGGACCATTGAGAGGCCCGGACTTAAGAAGGGTGTTTGGTGCAGGGGGCATGGTGTTGTGTGTGGGACAATTCCATAAATAAACCATGTGTAGTTTGGAACTGCCAGTGTCTGTCTGTTGGTATCCGGGCTGGTCTACCACAGTCTGTTAAAGATTGTCAGCTTAGACATTTCCAAGTATTTCCTCAGGGCATTTATGGAATCATACAATACATTCTTTAATTTGTTAAATGGCACCATTAACACACTACCTCATTAATTTTAATCATGTGTGTTGTGTGTTATTGGTAGAATTTAATACTTATTGTATATAGTAAGCCAAACCTATGTTTCTATAGTAACCCTAACCTCACAAGATGCCATAGCATTGTTTTTAAAAGCAAGCGACTTATTACCCAGATAAAATATATATTTTCTTGGCTAGCAGAAGACTTTTACATAGTCCAGCACACATCAATATTGTAAATTACACTTAATATGAAGTGCTTTAATTTATAGCAAGACCTTTCTTTAAATTTCTTTGATACATAGGCTGGGGATATTAGATTGACTCAGATTTATACATTTGTCAATATGACTGGAGTGATGGCTATATTTTCAACACAGAACAAAGATGGTATCCTAACAAAAAGACAAAAAACAGTTCAATAAAGAATTTCTTTGTCAATCGCAGTGTCTAACAATCTAATTCGGAAAATAGTGCAGATAATTTTGCTAGGTATTGCACTTCTTAACAAAGATAATGTCATTGATGTATTTTACTTATGTACTGATATGTCTTTAGCTGCATAGCTGTAATGATTGGGATTTCATCTATGAATAACTATAATTCTACTTGACCCACCTTTCAGCAGTTTTGCTTTTAATGCCTTACTGCTGAATCAGAGCTTGTTTGAAAAATGATTTTCCTTTGAATAACTGAAACTTTGAGTCACATAAAATATTCTTTTAATTGCCGGGTAAAGAGCAGACTGCAGAATTAGTATAAAGTACAGTATATACATGTATGTGTTCATCAGGAAAGGTCAATGCAGTTTTGTAGCTGTAGAGCCAAAATTGTCAAATGTTTCTTAATCTGAAATTTTGACACTTAAGAATTGGTAATAGCTACTTTATAAAATTGCATGTGTGGCCTAGTCTAACTGTTGAAAATATATAAAAAGGAAATTGTTAGGATTTTTTTTTTTATATGGTGTAGTTTTTAAATTTTTTTTAATTTTGTGTTTTTCCCCTGTTTTCTCATTTGCTTACAGTTCTGTTTTTTTGTATTTTTTTAATTTTATCCTTGCCCTTTTCCTCGGTAACTTGCAATTAGAGTTATCAGGTATTGAAAAGCCCTAAATATTCCTTCTGATTGCCTCAGTTGTTTGCCAAGTCTTCAGCTACTCTTTGCTTTTGTTGTTCAGCTCCTTTTTTTGTCCTAACCTCTTGTTCATGTTTATTTGGAGAATTTTGTTGGTCTTTTGACCATTTTTGAAAGTAATGGGAATATTTGAAGTTTGGCTTTTGTTCTTGGAATATTCAATTGGTTTAATGGACTTGTTTTATTAATTAGTTTTATCATTTCTTTTTTTAACTTAATAATTACTATTTAGCTTTGCTATTTTAAACTTTAGTTTTATGTGGGTTTTTTTCCTTTATTTTGAGTTTTGATATTTGAACCTGTTGTGTTGTTTTTTCATTTTTATAACCTTTTCTTCATTTAATAAATTAAATAAAACTAAATTATATAATTAAATAAAACTATTAATTATTTTGTTCTTTGGACCTCACCTTTTTCAGTCTTTTTAATGTTTCAGGACTGTTTAATTTTTAATTTTTTTTTTTTGTTAGAGTGCTTCAGTCTTTAGTCTTTTTTGATTGGTTAGGTTTTTGGCCTCTTTAAGCATTTTCTGCCTGAAATTATAACAGAAATAATCTTTGAAAGAACTGTACATTTGTTTATTATACCATTATTGTATATTCTGTACTTATCAGTTTTTTCTGATCTATGCGGATATTATTTATATCCAGTGTTACATATTCGCTGCTGTTCTTGCTGAGACTCTATAAAGCACCATGAACATGGGAAAGGTGCAATATAAATAAAATGAATTCTTCTTCTTCTTCTTCTTCTTATTATTATTATTAAGCATGGGCATCCACATCAGGTTTTGCTGGTGAATACTCTAAGTCACTGGCTTTTAGGACATACATAGTCTTTATGTCTCACAATTTGTGCTCTTTCGGTGTCTTAATGTGCTGTGCAACTTACAGTACCTATTAATACTCTGTTTTCATGTGTGTCTAGTTTTCTCTTTAAACTGTGACTGTACTTCATTTCAAGTTCTAAAATTGATTTTGTTTATATATGAATTTGTAGTGGTATTAACAGATTATTATATACTTTATATGACTGCAAACTTCCCAGTTCTCCACTTTTTACAATATTAAATTCTGTTAATGATATCTCTCTGTAATTAATGCAAGTTGGCATACAAAACAATAGCCCTGTGTACAATAAGAAGCCCCAGCTTTGTTTTAATGGCAGAAGTCTCAGTCAAGTGAAACTAGCAGAACTTTCTACTATCATTTCACTTGGCTAGTTGTGTTAGAATATCTGTGTGCTTGCTGAAGTGCAAACATGCCACATTTATCGTGAACAGCATCTTTTAATGGTGGAGCCATATGGTCGTACAGGCTCCTTTAATTTACTACATGAGAGATTCCAGGAACAATATTCAATTGTAAATACACCTGTGGAATGCACTGTTCATGAATTTGTGATAATGTGGCATTATATTGTTTCTGTGAGCAATTCATTTAAACAAAGAAACCCATCAGTAACATGATGTTGTTGCCAGCATCGTGGATTGTTGGGATGAGGTCTATTTCAATGAACATGTTACAGCACCAGACCCCCGTGACCCTGTAGTTAGGATATAGCAGATTGGATAATGGATGGATGGATGGATGTTACAGCACACATGATTTTGCATCTCTGTAATTGGAGAACATTTTCACTACTGCTTTTAAAATGATCATTGACATTCTTTAATAACATTTTTAATAGTAATAACATAAATAAACAAGGCAGACAATGTACAGATGGTGTAACATTTAGGTGCATTTGGTGACTACATTAACTGATATGAAAGATGGAGCATTTCACATTTTTATTTACTTCGTTCAAGAATCAGTGATTATATTTTTTTTTATTAAAACGTTTTGAAACAATGAGTCATATTTGAAAAGTAATAGCAATAACAGAACACATGTTAGTAGACACAAATAGACTTGTGGAGGCATAATAACTTTCATACACAGCAGATTGCAATTGAAATGATGCACAAATGTCATTGATTGATTTGTGTTAGTGGTGGAGAGTCTGAGACTATTTGTTATTCAATTATCTGAAGTATAACATTTTTTCAAGTATACCCAAGCAACTAGTTAATTACATATTAACTAGGGGGCTTTGCTCGCCAACTCCTGGGTATGGGCACTGGACTCCCGCTATCTCACGGCTGAGCCACTCAAAGGGAGTCGGGGCGCTCCTCCGTTAGAAAAAGAATTATATTTAAAGAGATGATATGTAGAGGAGTATGAGGGGTGCAGGAGAAAGACGGTTTGGTCCTTAGTTATTTTTGATAGAAAATCAATTACTTGATTATTTCACTACAACTGTCTATTTTAAATACCAAGGAATAATAAAATGTAGTAAAAAGAAAAAGTAAAAGTAGAAGTGAAAAAATAAAATGTAATAAAATATAATAAAAAGTAAATAAAAAATTAAATTACTTTAACGCCTCGCCCAAAACAATATTAAGAATTACTTTATCCTTTAAGTTATATTTTATAAATGTTGCTTTTTCACATTCGGGATATTTTTCTCTTTTTCGTTTATTGGACGATTCTCTTAGTTCTTGATTTTTATTATATATTTTGTTCATTTTCTTTTTTTCAACGTTTATTATAACATCTTACTGTTCTTTTTCTATCACAATCTAAAATTTGACATTCATGAATAGATAATTTGCTTTTCTCCCTTGCTGTTATAACTGACGTCATTGAACGCCATGTTACCACTGGGAGTATCATAAGATGGTATGGAGAGAGGATGTGTGCATTAGGAGTAATAATTGGTGTGGAGGTGTGGAGGGGAATGATCAAGGCTGAATAATGCGAACATGACAGAAATTTTTTTTAATATTATAGAAAGATACAAAATTAACCAATATTAGCTTGCTAAAATAAGTATCATTATTTACCTATGAAAGGAGAAAAGGAACTGAAGGATAGCCATCTAGCTTTTAATAATAGTTAAAACGTATTGGTTAAAATTATATAAATATGTGAGAACTGATTTGTTGTATAACAGGAATAACAATGGTACACCATGGGCAAGAAAATCAGGGGTTTGCCGTGATTGTTCATATACTTTATGACTAAAAGATCAGGGGTTGTGTGCCAGATATCAAGATCTTAAGCCACTGAAACCTCCCACTTCCTGATGCCACTGTCCATTTTTAAAGCTGTCCTTAGTTTGTATCAGTTACAAATCAGTTAGTTGAAACTCCATTTATGTAGATACAGGTTGATAACATTGATTCTTTACAATAATAATCTGCAGATAATATTGTTCAATCCACTCAGTCTTATATATGCTTAAGTAATTGCTTTCCCCTTCATTTTATTTACAGAGAAGCAACGTTTTTGTGCTCTATTAGTTAAGTTATCTGCAAGAAGTGTGCTGTGGTGTGAGCTATTAGTGCGTGTGCATGCACTATTCCCGTCATTTGACTCACATGCATTAGGTTGGAGTGGTGGCTATAAGGCTAGGGACCTGCACTGGCAATCGGAAGGTTGCTGGTTTAAATCCCGAAAATGCCAAAATGGACTCTGCTCTGTTGGGCCTTTGAGCAAGGCCCTTAACCTGCAATTGCTGAGTGATTTGAGTAGTGAGAACAGCACTATATACATGCAAAAGAATTAAACATTCCAGTGGCTGTCAGATAAATGAAATATATGCAAAATGTACAAGTTCAACTAACTGCTCATAAGGTAAAAATTTAAACAGTAAATTAATTCATAGTTAAAGCTGCACAGAACATTTCTTTGTCTTAATATGTATGAGTTAACAAATTCACCAATGCTTTTCAATTAGAATTTTAGAAATTTCTAAACTTTGTTCAAGGTTATCTGTTCGAGATACTTGAATGAAAATTTAACTGTCTCAAGAAATTCCTTTGAATAGTAATTGTACAGCATCTCAGCAAAATTGGCCCACAGGGAGTGGAGTTGTTTCATGTGGACAGACAAATGGCTAGATATTGTCTTTCCTAATGGGTGCTTCGCATATTATATGCAAACACATCTAATAACTTTTTAAGAGTAATATAGCCTTTGTTATTCTTTTATTACAAATAAAAATCTTAATGATATTGACACTAAAATGGGGCTGCTTTTTTGTGCTTCGCCCTATATTAACTGCTGATATTTGCTTAAGCAAATACAATTTCAAAATCTTGTTGTGATTTAATTCTCTGAATTCGAGCAATATGAATCAGCAGTGTTCTGAAATACCTGATCAGCTTCTTTGGAATTAAAACTGGTACAAAAGCACATATTTTATTTTAGCATCTTTGATAGACTGCATCATCTCAAAGTACAATTTCTTGACAACTTGCACTGCTTTAACACTAGGATTACCACAGCCTACGAAAAAACTTGTAGATCTGGCCCACCTTAAATCCGTTCGCACCTCTCCTCCAGCGTCTTTTGTCCTGTAAATGTGCTGATAAAGACAAGCAGCAAGCAGCCTGTTATTCCATCCCCCCACCACCGCAGAACGTGCACAAAGTTCTCCGAACTCATGCCTTAATTAATTATCTGGGAGTGAAGTGCTGGAGTTTTAGAGTGGAAATAATAGATCGTTATTTTGAACACATGCACTGCATATGTGATTCCGTTTCTACAGTAATCTGTGTAAACACATTGTTAAAACAGAAACTTTTTAATATTTTAGTGATAAATGTTACAAAATGTAGGCATAAACTATAGAATGTGTGAAGCCTGAAGTCCAAAGGTCAAATAAACAAAAGGTTCAAGGATGATACAACAGCTTCTGTGGCGTAGCAGTAAGATTTGCTGACTTGTAATCAAGGGGCCACCGTTTAGATCCCCACTGCCTCCTATATTTGCTGTTTTCAGTAGTGAGCTGCTCTTATTGTTAATATTATACAGTACACACATACATTTGGTTCGCGTCTGTAACAGACGGTGTACATTTATAGGACTTACCATTAATGGTTAACATTTTTTTTCACTTTTATTCTCTCAGTCACGATCACAATACATACTACTGCCCTAGGGATCTGACGCTGTTAGTTTTTATTTGAAACTAGGAATAACTGTACAGTAGATGTGAGTGGCATTTTGAGGCAATGGAACTGGACATTCTCTGATCTTGAGGGATAAAAGCTGACACACAAACACTGGTGAATCTGCCTTCTTCGTATCTTACCGTCACTTGATTTTTTTTTTATTCAGTTTTATTGAGTGTTCCTGCTCACGCAGAATTAGTATGCACCTTATGGTCTATGATGTCAAAAAAAAAACCCCAAAAAACAGAGACATAGATATATATGATATTTGGAATTATTCATTTTATGACCTGTATAGTACATTTCAGAAAGCATTGTGGCACGGATGCAACATTATTCATGTTTATTTTATCCCCCGATCTTGCCAGTAACTCTATGTTGCTGTATGGGGCTGTTTCTTTGGTATTCCAGGACATGCAGAGGAAAGAACAGTACATGATAGTCTGCTCTAACTTTTTTCCACTTTGCATGCATGTCCCTATATATTTTATTTTATCACCAAGGTATAGAATGTTCCTATAATCTTGATATAAACTGAAAAGCAGTCGGGTTTATGTGCAATTGGAAAATTCTTTGAAAAAATGGGACTCATGTTTTTCATTCTAGGTAAGGCCATTTTTAATTAAACAAGGGATTGAAAAGGCAGAGACTGTGAAACAGGTTGGTTTTAATATTTAAAATAGGCATTAATTGTAATAATATTAATATGCTTGTGTAAAATGAGTACATAATAAAATTAAAAAGTAATATTTAAATTATTAACACGTAATGAATAACCATGGCATATAAACAGCAACATACCTAAAACATGATGTCTTGACACAAGATGTGTTAGAAATGATGTTGAAAACGAGTGGAAATATGCTATTATAATAAAAGCCAAGTCCAAAAAGATGATGGTGTGCCATATACTTCTTTTTCTTGTTTCTCCCCTGCTTTCCCCAATAGAGATTGGGTCATCTTTTTTCTGCTCTCCATGTCTCTGTGTTTGCTGCTATGTGAAAGTATGCCATTTCATCTACTGTATATCTTCCCTGATGCAGTTAACCCATCTCTTACTTGGTTTTCCTCGGTTGCTCCTTATGTTTCCCCTTTCAGCTGTGCTGTCTATCTTTTTCAAATTTTTCTCTTTTATTCTTTGTATATATCCATTCCATCTCAGCCTTGAATCTTGAAATTTTCTAATAGTTTTTACTTTCACCTACTGTCTGATTTCTTAATTATGCTTTTTTTGTCTGCAAGGTTAACGTATTGCTCTTAGGCACTTCAAATCCATAACCTTCAGTTTTCTTATCGGTTGCTCTTTCACAGCATTTGCTTCTGCACCATCCATTAGAGTGTGCCTAACCATTTCATGGAGGAATGTTTTGATCTTAAGAGGGATCCTTTTGTTCCAGACCACTTTTGTGATCTTTCAAGATGCATTGCTTGCTCTTTGCAACCTTGACTTTATTTCTCTTTGTTAGTCTCTTGCAAGATATTTAAAAGGGTTTACGTTGCCATAATTCTTTCCCAGGTACTTCTAACTCTAGCTTTCTTTTGTTTGCCATCAGATGTTATCGCCAAAACCTCTATTTTGTCCTTACTCGTGAACAATTCATTATTGGCCATAAACAAAAAAAAACAGAATTTAAATCATCAGCATCTTCAAAACTGAGATGAGCCAGATTGTGTAGATTTTAGTTGGTTTCAAAGAGTAGACTAAGGACAGGGGTGTTACACTGACTGTGTGCTTCAGACCTCCATACACCGAAAGTAGTGTTAGTAATATGCTTTGTAATATCTCAAAGTAACTTTACATGGGGATTTTTATATTTTATATAACAATTATAGGTTTTTATACACTAAAAGAAGTTCCAAAGAAGACTTCTTCATAACAGTAATAAATACAGTATGAATTAATACCAGTTGCTCATTATGTGCATTTGAAAGAAACCTCCAAATATTTCATAGATCTTCAAGAAAATTAGCAACAATGAGCACTGTTGGTTCATATGTGGGGAGCTGAAAGTTCTGTGTATCTTACTGGGTCAGCATTCAGGGAATACAAAATGTCCATGTTTTCTCTGTGAGTGGGACCACAGCGCCAAGAACTGTCATTGGTTTCAGAAGGAATGGCCAGGTAAAAAGAAAGCTATGGCTGCAGCAGTTTGTTAAAGCCCTATCAAAAGATGAAGCCTGTTTGATGGGTTTGTGTAAAGAGAATTATTGTCAGACCTGATACTAGAAAACTGATTTCTGATGCAGAATATGACGGTGTGATGGACAATATGGAACAAGTTTTTAGGTAACAATAAAGATCGGAGTTATAAAAGAAATAGTGAAACTCTTATTAGTTAAGTATAAGGAATTGATTTGCAATATAAGTCTCAAAGTTCACTTTTTGGATTCACATTTGAAATTTTTTACCTTTAAAATCTTGGAACGGTGAGTGAAGATCTGGCTGAAAGATTCCATCAGGATATCAAGGACATGGAAAGACGGTACCAGGGACATTAGGATGTCAGTCTGTTGGTGGACTAAGACAGACCACCAAACAAAGTTGTGGATCAAAAAAAATTAAGCAGTTACAAAAACTAAAGATTTATTTAAGTCAATTGATATGTATTGTTGTTTACTTTATATATATGTTTTAAAACATTAGGTTGACTAAATATTTTCATGTTAAATTCATTTAGAACGAGGGACGTTGAAAAAGTTTCTGCACTTTTATATTTTCGTTGGAAATGGTGAAAGCTGGAGGAGTAGTAATTGGGCATTAAAATTTGGTATGATGCTGGGAAAATTGCATCGGTAGAAAAGTGATGTCATTTTTTTAAATTCTTAAATTCTTAATAAATAGAGTTAAAAAAAAGTATGGAAACTTTTTGAACATCCCTCGTATATTGTATACATGACTATATTGTGTAATTTGTTGCATTTTCACTTAATTAACATAATAACTATTCACAAATGAAGCAATTTTTTCTGGTTTGAATTTTGCAGACCTGTGTTATTATTAATGTATGTTTGGATGACATGTTTTAGTTGGCTTTAAAGTACAGGATGCATTTAAATTGATTACATGTACTTTCTGTCATGGAAGTACAAGCAAGTTAATTGGCCTGTTTAGGGTCACACTGTGCATCATAGGTGTTTAAGGGCAAGTGGCTTTGACACTACATTATACTTCCATTAAAAGCCAATGATCATAATAAACAGTATTTTGATAGAACAAACCTGCAAAATATGAAACATTTAACATAGTTAAATTTTGTTCCACATGAATTAATTTCAAAATTGCAAAGGGGAGAGATGTAGTAACTAAGGCAAACAATAGTCCAAAGAGGTTCTTTCAGTGCTTCAGCAATAGTAGTAGTGGTAGCAGGCAGCAGTATTGTCGTGGTGTTGAGTCCACTTGAAAACAGAGTATAGAATGTGAAGAGCAACAAAAGTGAAAGAGAAAAAGTTATTAAAAATTATAGAGAATGTTAGAAATTAGAAGGACTAAAAATAAAAAACAAAGAAATCACTGAAACTGGACAACATTTGCCGTGTGCTTAAGCAATTTATTGATCATCATTTAACTTTTAACATGTGTTTTTGAAACAGTATGATATGTAATAATTATCAGCACAGTATGTCCAAAAGGCAGGCAACATCAACACAACTAAATATTTGGAAAATTGCTGTATGCAGTAGGCAAGCAAATATCCATCCATCCATTATCCAACTCGCTATATCCTAACTACAGGATCATGGGGGTCTGCTGGAGCCAATCCCAGCCAACACAGGGCGCCAGGCAGGAAACAAACCCCACCGCAGGGCAAGCAAATATTCAGTTGAATAAAAAATGTGATTGGGCTGACCCTGGTAAGTGTAGGCAAAATACTTTATTGTGTATCTTGGGCAAAATAAGGAAGATTATTATTGTAAAGGATAAGATAGCGATCTAACTGGCCAAATCAGCACACAGTCTGCAGTATAGCTATTTCAAGTAAGAGGCTGAAGTGTCCTCACTTCTCTCTGGGTTGGGGTCTTTCATTGACCATGGGATCCCAGAAATCACTTAGGAAACAACACTGGGGTTAGCAGGTTTCACTAATATGCTGGAGTTTGAAGATAACAGTAGAAGATACAATATAATTATACACAAAAATCTTTTCATCAGGTTTCCTCTGACAGGTTAGTCCAGTAATTACAAAAGGCAGGTGAGATAAACAGTAAATAAAAACAACAATCAAAATGTTGCTGTGATTTATACTCTAGATTGTTATGCAGACATATATGAGATTTTTTAAATATTTGCTGTACATATTTACATGTAAATGCACCTTGTGTTTTGCTTTCACTGTAGAAGGTTTGTGCTGCAACAGTCTAAACTGATGCTTACTACTTTCTTGACACAAAAAGAAAAAAGTGCAGTAGAGCATTTCTACCTTTAGTCAATCCACATAAAAACTGTTGCTGTCTGCACAAAATGCAAGATAAGCAGGATGGTGTAGGAGTGGTGTTATTGGAGGCAAAAGGTGAATATGTGTTAAACATTGAAGAAATAGATCATGCAGATCTGGATTGTTGAAAATATGTATTTTTGCCTCATTATACATATAGAAAATAATTAAAATTGATTTTTTTTCAACTGCAGAAGTGTTCTGACTGCATACTCTATGTGCAGCTGTCAGTGTTTATCAACTAAAAATTAGAGATCACTCCTATTCTGTGATCATGTTGTCCTCACCTTGTGCTCAGTGTAGGCTCCAGATCTTTGCTTCTTTAAAATAGGGTTCAAAATGGAGAGATGGATGAATGATTGTATTCAAAAATGACAAAAAACAGAAATATAAAAATAAAGTGTACGCTAACTATATTAGGAAATCATTTGTTTATCAGTAACAAATGTCCTCAATGTACTTACTAATTGTAGTAATTAATTATATCATGTATTATTTGCACTGGTGCCCTTCCCTCAGATGTATTTTCACAGTGTATTGCCAGGGTGATAGTTCCAAATTGTCAAGCAGCATGGAAAATGGAAGGGTTTAACTGCTTTAAATTCCAACTATTCTGCACATTTTGTAAAAGCACCCTTCTTTTGAATATGGCATCTCGCATTCTGCTCTTTACAAACTGAGTCATCACTTCCTAATCCTCTTGCCTGATAATCTCCATTGTAACCTCATAACAGTTTAAAATCAAAAAAAATCATAACTGTCACTTTGAAACTGTCATTTCAGATGAGAACCTATTGTAAAACCCTCCACACCTCCACAGTGAATGCTCATTTGTAATAAAATCTAGAAAGTAGTTGGGCTCTTCAGGAGCACAGCCTGTCAATTCCCATCTTAAACATATATCATGTCTGTTAGCAAAGAAAAGAAGAGGTGGTCATCCAAAGCATTATTTTCTGAAATGTCTAAACCAGACGTGGGGAAGTTAGCTCTCAGACTTTCCTCTCTGATTAATAGAATGTATTTACAGAAAGGCAAACAATATGGGTGAGTAGCTGTGAGTAAGTCAGAATGAAACAATTTTACCACGGTGTTATCTGGTTTTCTATTTCTGGTTGTCAGAAGGCAATTGCTCTTTTGCAAAAGCAGCAGTGATTGTGTATTATCTTGCTGTTATTTAATGTCTTTGAATACTGAACTTCTCTTGGCTTAAGCCTTATAGTTTAAACAAGTGCCTGATGTGGTTCTTATTGTTAGAATAGGCTGAACTTAATTTTGCTTGCAGCACAGAGGTTACAATTGCTGCCTCACAGATCCACAGTCCTGCATTTGAATCTGGGCCTGGGCACTGCAAAGGTGAGGACTGCATGATCTTCTGGCATTCCAACATTTTTTTCCACCACATATCAAAGATATGTCTTAGGTTAGTTGGCAACGTTGGTAAGTTAATTATCTTATGATGAATTTACTTGGTCACAGACTTAAGCTAAAAGCTGCTTGGCTTTGTTCAATAGCACTGCAAATTGGATAAGCATATTAAAATCAGGTTGGATAGTTTTCCTTAACTAACATCTTCAAAAATTAAACTCTTAGTATTAAGTAAAATCAATTTATCTGAGTGATTCTCCTTCTGGGGTTATATGGCAGTGTATTTTAAAATTCAAGTGTCAAGCATTTCAAATAATTTGATAAAACTCCAGGTGTGCCTTAATTGTTAGATTAGATAGATAGATAGCTAGATAGATAGATAGATATTTTATTATTCCTGAGGCGGCTGTTCTCAACCTGTGGGGCGTGCCACAGTAACAAAAAAGAGGGCGCAAAGATGTGAAAAAAAGAAAACAAGAATCGAAAATATGAAAAATACATCTATTGAAACCAAAACAAATTAACTTAAACTACATTCTGATACTAGAAAAATAAATATAGAGTTAGATAAATATTGATAAAACTTGTAGTGGTGTATCGGCAGCAAAAAATATAGGAATACATTTTATTAGGGTTTCAAAAAAACATTAGGGGGGTGCGATTAAAACTGTTATGTAAACTCGGGTTGCAAATACTTAAAGGTTCAGAAAGGCTGTCCTGAAGGAAATTGCAAGAATGCAGTAGCAAAAAAAGGCTGCAGATATACTGTACAATATAGCAAGCATTATATGTGTCTATAATGTATTCACTAAGTGTAAAATAATTAGGTTTGCCCATAGCCTTATCAGTTACAATTTCACAGAATTAATATTACACAGTAAATCAGTAATTTGTGCAATATTTGGAACATAACGTCATTGTCTGTTAGGATGTGTGCTAAAGCAACTCAGTACCATTCATCACACAGGGAACAATACCACCCTGGCTATGGGGTGGCTCATTATAGAGCCTGATACCTGAGGGTAGAACTGACCTGACATAGCACTCCTTGGAGCAATATGGTTGGCTCTGTCTCTTATTAAAGGTGCTCCTCTTTTTAGCTGAGAGGGTGAAAGTCATTCTCCAGAATAGTAAGCACTTTCCTGAGTGACCTCTGTTGTGCCACTTTATCCGCTGAATCTAACTTCACTCTCATGTTGTTTTTTTTTAAGGTTTTAGATATTCATTATACTAAGCTGAACTGCTAAACCAACACAAATTATCCTAAGTATGGTTTGATGATAAAATGCATTTTAGGGCCTCAAAACTTAGAATTTTGTTTAATGGCATACTGACAAGTATATTCTTAGTTAAATTACTAAACAGATCTTTCTATTTATCATAACACCTTCAACTGTGAATGCCATGTGAACTATCTGAAGAGTAAAAGTCTAGCATCAGTCACCAACATAATTAAGGTGACGGTGGCATGGGGGAGAATGACTCTTTCAAGGTCACGGTGAGTCAAAAGTAGCATTACATCTTTCTTTAATATTTGAACAGAAATGTGAATTCTTATTCTTCACACAGTTCAAGGTCAAATAGGCCTTACATCTGAGCACTGGCATTAAGAGTTTACTTGTAATAGGTTGATAGGTGGCTTATCTGAACAGTCTTCTACTTTGTGGATTTGTGGGTGGGCACAGACTCACTTCTTATTATTAGGAAAACAGATTTAACACATCCTTATTAACTTGCTCTCTGTGTTACTGTACATCTGAGATGGGCAAAGTAAAAGTTCAGTAGTCTCACACATGGGTTCTCCTTACTGAGAGTTGAACAGGAAAATCCACCGATTAAAATACTGCAGTTAATAGGGTGGTGCTCTTACTTATGGAGCGAGAAGCTTGTGTGCCTGAAATGATCGTGCAAAACAAAAACATGGAAAGGGGAAGAGACCTAAAATACAAAGCGACCACAAACATGCAACAGAATTAGTAAGACATTTAAAATTAATGTTCACTAGCACACTTTAAAAAGTAATCAAGTAAAAATTGGAATAGCCTAAGTTTGTGATATAACATTACATATGCCTATTTGGCAGCTCATATGTGTATGTATACTGTATTGTACATATATACATGTACAGCGTACATTCTCATACACTTTTCAGTTTAATTAATTTTATTTTTGTTTAGTGTCCAGATTGAATGCGGGAACAGAGCACGATGACCTGTTCTTAGGTAACATGCAAATGCAAACTTAACAAATTACTAATTACATAATAAATAAACATAAAACACAAATCTGTTTGCACAGAGAGGGAAACAGAGTTGTTTTAAACCAATCAACCATAAATGGAACCCAGCAATGTCTGTTTATTATTTAATTGATGAACTATATCCAGTATGTACATTTTTAAATTCTGTTTAAAACACAACAAAGAGCAAAACGAAATTGATCACAGAAAAATGAGTACTGCCATTATCCTTAGAACTAGATGATTAAATCATATAAGATTATCACAAGCTGAGTAGTAGACAGCCTAAGAAATATTTTGTGTACAAATGTATCTTCAAGAGAAGCCTGAACATCCATAAACTGTAACTAGTTTAGGTGATCATGGTAAGCTTGTTCCATGGTATGGGAATAAAAGCTGAGAATCTGTGTACAATTCTAGCTCATCAGGAAAGAGGTAGGAAAGACAGTAGCTACATGTAGTAGGCTACACCCTCCCATACAACATCCTGCACACAGATCAGTTTAACTGACAGCATGTAATCAACAACTGACTAGGGATGAACAAAACAGTTAACATAGAATACTGTACATTTAAAGCGGCTGAGTGTGTCAGGTTAAGACAGCCATATCGCACAGATAAACTCCACTTTGTCTGATCAACACCTTGTCAAAGTACTTACAAATTCCAGCAACATTTTAAGAGGCTGATGGCCCATGGGCAGAAATCAGTAGGCTGCAGAAGGTGTCAGTCTCATCATGTTTCCACACTGTGAATGTTGTCACCATTTTAAATGCTTCATACACTGTCAGTGTTTCCAGCTCCACACCTTCAATCATCAGCTGCTGTTACAGTTCCTGTTTCTCAGCCAGCAAGACAGCAATATGCCTGACACACTTCAAGAATTACCTCACAACAGGTAATACTTAAAAATATACACAGTTACATTTTAAAGTTAATTTCTTGGATTTCAAGAAATCTGGACAAAGCATTTCATTCAGCATTCAGAATCTGGTTCAGATAGCCTGCAGTAACGGATCGCAGAGCGTCTCATTGCTCCAGCAAATTGGGATCGAATCTCAGCTCAGTCACTGTCTGAATCTAGCCTGAATATTCACCCCATGTATATGTACATTTTCCATAGTACTTTGCTTTTCCACTCACATGGCAAAGATGTGCAAGTTAGGTTAATTTGGTACTTCCTTTATCTAGTTTGGGGTATTTAAGTGAGACTGCTCTGAGATTTATACAGAGGGTAATGCCTTGTAGAGCATACTGCAGGGAGAGAGAAATAAATATTTAAATGTGGATGGAAAGTAAATAGTATATGTGGAATAGATACTGTACATATTTAGAATAACATTTTATTATAGTTGGTTGAACTTAATTATCAAAGCAGAGCCATATAATGTTCCATTTGCATGTTTCTTTTACAGCAATTTATAGCATAGGCAATACCTTTAAAACTGAGCTTATTTTTCATCCTGTTTCAGGCTATAAAATATGAAACCTATGCCTTGATCTTCTTGTTCTTCAAACAAACCTTAACCACTTACAGTAGGGGATGAAAAAAAGTATATGCTTACAGCTTCAGAGCAAGGACCCCTGGGATATGGCCATGGGAGGTAAACATAAGCTAGCAGGGAGCACTTCTGTCAAGTGTGTCTGGGAAGCTGTTCTAGAGACATGAAAAGAGTGCCTATGGGGGATTGCAGCGATGGAGTGAAGGGTACGGTTGGCATTTCCATCTGTAGGCAAACTCTCTAGTGTCTGTCCTCTTCAGCCACCCAGGAATATAATACAGCGGTTGTGTCTGAAATGAAATCATCAGGGAATGCTTTAACACACACACACACAGACACGCACACACACAGGAATCCCAGGCTCAAAATTCTGGAGTCACATGTTCATTAGTATCATAAGTCTTACCCTTTGCTTGCTCTGACTAATCGTTTCTTTTTCAGATCGAGCAGTGCTAAAGAACAAATTGTCCCAAACAGTCCAGTTGTTACTATTTTCTGAGGGCAAAGTGTTCTGTATCCTCCAGTAGGCCGGAGTACAAAAGGCGTTCCATTACTCAGCTGGGAAGGAGGTCTGGAGCTGCTTTTACTAGTCATGTTAATGGGACATCACTGTCTGCCCTGGATGGACTCTACTTGAATTACTGCCAGTATACGCTTATTTCTGAGCTGTGTGGCATCACATTGAAATTGACAAAAATGTTTTGCTTCATTGTTAAAGAATTATAGACCAATTAAATTCATCGAGGATATAAAAGTTCATAAATTTTTATCATGGCGTTGGAGAGTTTGATGGGTTTTCGTTAGTTGGACATGCCAATAAGAAGTTCACTATGAATAGATGACAGCATTTATACTACTGGATAAGTCCATTGGCGATTGATGAACATGGTAAGTGAGTAATTCTGTTTTCCCAATGTTGTTTTAACTTACCTTTTAGGTTAACTGCAGGAGTTAGCTTTTCATGGGTCATTGCCCAGTTTCTTAGCTTCTGGCTTTCATGAGTTTGGGATGTCAGAACTGCATCAACATGTAAGGGTAGAAAAGGGCAGACACAGGAACAGAGTGAGACTGACTTGAGAGAAACACTGAAACCCTGGAAGGAGAAGGACCTCATGGGACCCTGAATACTAAGAACCCCCTGAAACTCTGATGAGCTGGGTTAACAAATGACTGAATTGATTCAAAAGATGATTGGGGGCTGGTGGTTGAAGCATATTTGGGGGCTGATGGTTGAGGCATGTTTCAGCAGCACTTTGTTCAAGGCAGGGTCCAATCCTTGTACTCCTTACACCTGGAAAGTGCCAGTTTAGTGCTGCCAATTAACCTAATATGTATGCTTTTTGGATATGGATGCAAAACGGTTGTTAAAAACAAAAAATATTTCTGGATCTTCTTCATGTCAATTGCAGTGCACGTTCATTGTTCTTCAAACAGTAGGAAAGGATGGTAGGCCTTATGGGTCAAGAGAAGAACCCAAAGATTAATGTGTCTGTTAATTTATGATATGGTCAAAACCAGAAAGCTGGACTCTATTATGATGTATATTTTTCTTTTTCTTTTTTTTGCTTTCACAATGGAGGAAATTGTATCTGTTTACCTGTGGCTTGGTAGACTTGCATATGTGGAGTTTGGAGTTTTTTAACCTAAAGAATTCAATTTAGTTGTTTGTTTTTGTATGAAAAAAGTTTTGAAAAAGTTGTACATTTTTACTGTTTATTCCACAACACCATTTTATTTTGCTATAGGCACTGCCATTTCCAAGTCTGCCATTGGTAATCATACCCAGAACCACCCGGGAATGCACAGTGTGTACCATCATCAGAATGATGGTATAAAGGTTGTCGTGTGCATTTCTGGAGTATCCAAAATTAGGATAAAAACAGTCTTTTTTACTAAAACCTTTCCTTTTTAACAAATGTAGTTTTTGGTGTGAAGGTCTTTGATTCATGTTTTGAATTTGATAACAGATGGTTACATTTTTGGTGGCATCTCAACGTTTTGATTACATCTCATCTCGTGATCCTATTCATTAGAAATTCTCTCTCTGTTTGAGTCAGTGCAAAACCTCAATAAGAACAAAATAGCATAAAAGGCACATAGTCATAAAGAGAAGAACCAGACAGAAGTCATGAAACCTAATCAATTGATAAATAAACTCAAATGAATGTATTTTTAGAATGTATGTATTCACAGTCTCAGACATCACCTAACATATGGTGCTGGCTTATAAATCACTAAGAAAGTGTTTTAACCAAGGTACTGTATATTGTTTTTTTTGTTCATTTTTCAGTTTGAATCCCTTATTATGATTATGTATGTTAATGCTGTTCTGTTCATTACTCATTTTTTTGTTATGTTTCATGTATTAATATTTTTAATATGTTTAGATTTGTTTATCGGGTGGCATGGTGGCGCAGTGGTAGCGCTGCTGCCTCGCAGTTAGGAGATCCGGGTTCGCTTCCCGGGTCCTCCCTGCGTGGAGTTTGCATGTTCTCCCCGTGTCTGCGTGGGTTTCCTCCGGGCGCTCCGATTTCCTCCCACAATCCAAAGACATGCAGGTTAGGTGGATTGGCGATTCTAAATTGGCCCTAGTGTGTGCTGGGTGTGTTTGTGTGTGTCCTGCGGTGGATTGGTTCCTGCCTTGTGCCCTGTGTTGGCTGGGATTGGCTCCGGCAGACCCCCGTGACCCTGTATTCGGATTCAGCGGGTTAGAAAATGGATGGATGGATGGATTTGTTTATGTACTGTTGCTTGAATTGTCTTTATGTTCCGTGTGTTTTGGAGAGGGAACCCCAAGAGCCCCTGCATTACTACTCAGGACCACCCTCAGCCCCATAAAAGGATGCAAGTGGAGTCCCTTATGGTTCTTTGAATACACTTTGGTAGAGTTAGGGATTTCAGTTTGTGAGCTTTGTTATTTGCATTAGATTTTCTATTTTTTTTCTCTGTTTGCTTCTGTTTCAGGATTATGATTTAGAGTATTATATTGGAACTTACATTGTGTTTGAAGTGCCTGCTTGACAACTCCTTTGCCTATTTTTTACCCTTTTGAGCATTTTGTTATATTTTTTTATTTTTTTGTAACTAAATCCTCCTTTTATTCTTTTGTCTGCATTTCTTCACAGGCTAGGGGTTTACGGTAGTTCCTTCCTTGTGTGGCATTTTGATTACAGTATAGTTTGAGACTTTGCTTTTTCATTTTTGAACTAAAAGTCCATTTGGCCTGGTGTAGACTGAAGCCAGCTAGTTGAATGGCCACTTGGGCTGCAGGAAGTGAACCTTTTTTGGACAAGCTATACACTGTATATGTTACTCGCCTGCTTTGTGGTAAAAGTTTGGAGGCATCACACCACTTTGGCCATTCTGTACAACTTCTGTATGTGTGCCCCTCCATGAAAATACCAATAGATTATTAAATCTCCAATGTTAAAAACCCCCAAAATCCCATAACAGAACAAATCAGACATATTTCAAAAGAAAAGAAAGATGTACTAGTTAGCTTAATCTCTATGTTTTTGGTCATGTGACCTAAATCCAGCCAACCTGAGGAAACACCCATTTTTACAAGCTGATTGTATAAAGTCGGTAATCTGACAAGGATCTGAGGCTCTGACTTTGGATATGTAAGGCAACCACCATGCTGTTCTGCCCTTCTCTTTAAACATTTTTTGCTTTATTTTATCTGATCTCTTTTCATATATATTGTTTGTTGTGAAATTTATATCTAGTAATGTTTTTGAAAAAATGCCACAGGGCCTGGAATTCAACTCAAAGGGAAATGTAAAAAACCCTAATCCAAATACCAAAAGTCATTGTTACAATGACAATTTTTTATTAAAGTTTTATTTTAAAATATTCAGCATCTTATAAATGAAGATTACAACAATGAAAAGACATCTACAAACAGATAACTTAAAAAAGAACACAACCAAATCCACAAACCAAACATCAAAATCCAGAAACAAGATCAGTCCAATGCCAAACAATCAAAATGATAACTTACAAGTCCAACATGAAGAAACAAAAAATCAAAATGCAAGAGCAGGATAGCTAATGCTTCAGCACAGGGCTGAGGCCTCCCAGTCCTTTATAAAAGCTGAAACCAGTTTGCATAGCTGTTACATCAATTGGCAACATACAGAGGGCAAGGAAAACATTCTGTAGAATTAACTTAAATTACAAATGTATCATATACAGAAAAACAAAACACATCAATAGAAAATGGCAAAAAAGTGGACTTAACAAAAAGTTAACATTGAAACCTAAAATCTACAAAAAAATAACAAAATATAGAAATGTGGCAAAAGAGAGCACAAACCAAGGTCCTGGCCTAACTAAAACATTATTATCGTTACCATTAAGATATCTAACTTGCTTTGTTATACAGGTATGTGACTGTGCAGTACACTACCTTATTGGTACTGATTGTATCAATTGGAAAGAGTTGATGAAGAGAAAAAATTAAAGGATGTTCCTAAAGATTATAGCCTTCGAAGTGATACTAGACATGAGGATTAGTTAAAGGAGAAAATAAAAATACTATTCTTTCTCTGCTTTCATAGAGCCAATTTGTGAAAAACTGACAGGAACTTAGAATTGGATGTTACATGGATAGGTCTGCAAAGCTCACCATTAAAGTGACAAATTTCATTTAAAAGCAGTACATGTGCAGCATGTTAGGGTCATAAAGGATAAGGATGGAAACATATACGCAGTCGAGGAGGGTTTGTTGAGAAGATGGAATCAGTACTTCGAGAGGCTGATGAATGAAGAGAATGAGAGAGAGAGAAGGTTGGATGATGTGGAGATAGTGAATCGGGAAGTGCAAGATGTGGAGATAGTGAATCAGGAAGTGCAAGATGTGGAGATAGTGAATCAGGAAGTGCAACAGATTAACAAGGAAGAAATAAGGACAGCTACGAAGTGGATGAAGAATGGGAAGGCTGTTGCTCCAGATTACATACCTGTGGAAGCAAGGAGGTGGCAGTGGAGTTTTTAACCAGATTGCTTAATGGAATCTTGGAAGGTGAGAGGTTGCCTGAGGAGTAAAGAAGAAGTGTACTGGTACAGATTTTTAAGAATAAAGGGGATGTGTAGAGCTGTTGTAACTACAGGGGGATAAAAAAGCATGTAGTTATGGGAAAGAGTAGTTGAAGCTCGGTTAAGAAGGGAGGTGATGATTAGTGAGCATCAGTATGGCTTCATGCCAAGAAAGAGCACAACAGATGTAATGTTTGCTCTGAGGGTGTTGATGGAGAAGTTTAGTGAAGGCCAGAAGGAGTTACATTGTATCTTTGTGGAGCTGGAGAAAGCACATGACAGGGTGCCTCGAGGGGAGTTGTGGTATTGTATGAAGAAGTCAGGAGTGACAGAGAAGTATGTAAGAGTTGTAAAGTATATGTACGAGGGAAGTGTGACAGTGGTGAGGTCTGCGGTACGAGTAACGGATGCATTCAATGTGGAGGTGGGATTACATAAGGGATCGGCTCAGAGCCTTTTCTTATTTGCAATGGTGATGGACAGGTTGACAGATGAGATTAGACAGAAATCCCAGTGGACTATGATGTTTGTTGATGACATTTTGATCTGTAGCAAGAGTAGGGAGCAGGTTGAGGAGACCCTGGAAAGCTGGAGATATGCTCTAAAGAGGAGAGGAATGGAGGTCAGTAGGAACAAGACAGAATACATGTGTGTAAATGAGAGGGAGGTCAGTGGAATGGTGAGGATGCAGGGAGTAGAGTTGGCGAAGGTGGATGAGTTTCAATACTTGGGATCAACAGTACAAAGTAATGGGGATTGTGGAAGAGAGCTGAAAAAGAAAGTGTAGGCAGGGTGGAATGGGTGGAGAAGAGTGTTGGGAGTAATTTGTGACATACGGTTATCAGCAATAGTGAAAGGGAAGATCTACAGAATGGTAGTGAGACCAGCTATGTTATATGGGTTGGAGACGGTGGCACTGACCAGAAAGCAGGAGACAGAGCTGGAGGTGGCAGAGTTAAAGATGCTAAGATTTGCATTGGGTGTGATGAGGATGGATAGGATTAGGAATGAGCACATTAGAGGGTCAGCTCAAGTTGGACGGTTGGAAGACAAAGTCAGAGAGGTGAGATTGTGTTGGTTTGGACATGTGCAGAGGAGAGATGCTGGGTATATTAGGAGAAGGATATTAAGGATATTGCTGCCAGGCAAGAGGAAAAGAGAAAGGCCTATGAGAAGGTTTATGGATGTGTAGTGAGAGGACATGCAGGTGACGGGTGTAATGGAGCAAGATGCAAAAGACAGAAAGATATGGAAAAAGATGATCGCTGTGGCAACCCCTAACAGGAGAAGTGAAAAGAAGAAGAAGACACAACAGAAAATGTTTGGTGGCTTATTCAATTGAAAACATAACATTTTTTATATTATTTTGTTTTTGTCCATCATTTTTAACAGCCATGTGCAAATAATAGTAACAATATGCTTTCTGTAACAGCTACTCTGATTCAAAGTAACCTACAAAAACAAACTAGTTTACATACAATATAAGTGATTCAAAAATATTAGTTTATAAATCAATGAAAACAAAAACCAGAGAAATTATAATGCTGATGAAGACCTATTTGCAGCTTAACGCCAATGTTTTCTAAAAAAAAAAAAAATCCCATTGTATTTATTGCCCTTTAGAAAGTCCTGTGAGGCAGCCCATCAGCTGGCTGAGGGAATTAATGTTTTTAATTACAGAAGAGCTGTTCCTCCCTTCGCCAACATGACCACCCCCCCTAGCCCCGGTCTTGTGCTTGTCCATATGTCACCAAGAAGACAGAGCAGCTTCAGGTCAGGATTGAGTCACAGGGGGCATAAATGAGTTTAGAGGAGAATGCACCTCCTTCTTGTGCTGAGGTGTCCCAAGGGGCCGCCAGTCTTTAGAACCCTTCTTGCTTCCTTTTGTCTAAATTTAGCCTAGCCATCAAGCTTCACACATCAGCCTGAATAACCAGAGTTGATACAGTAAGAAACTGGTTATGTATTAACATAAGACATTAGTGTCTATTTTGTAGCGCTTTTGATAGCAAACGAAAGGCTTTTTGATATCAGAGTCAAGACTGATTCATCAGTTCACTCAGCTTTACACACTGACCCAGTGGCAAGAAGTGAACTTAGGGGCACATCCCTTAGCTACTAACAAAAATGTGTGGAAAGTTTAAGTTACAGTTTGCTGACACTCGTACGGTGAACAAACTGCTTTTTGTTCTTATGAATAAACAGTTAAGGTCATCCTGGGCAGATTCATATCCAGGAGATGAGTGTAACATTTCTTGCCCGCAATACATGCCTCTGATAGCATTAGTTAAAGGTTAGCCTATGTAATTGAGAGATTTATAGCAACGTAGTGTTAAAACAATAGAGTGCACATATGTTGTTTTATCTTTTTAATTTTGTCCTTTCATGCTGTGTCTTAGAATTCATGTCCAGCCAAGTGACAGGTACAGGGACACTCTATTTTCTAACTTTTAGTCTTCCTAAAGATTCTTTATTGTTTCTGTAGTCAATGGTTTATTTGCCTTTTTACACTAACAATTACATTGCTGAATGTGGTAAAATGACAGGGTACAAAACACCGAACTTTCACTGATACAAACCATTGACAAGTGACAGCCCTAAGCCTATCCTGGACAATAAATAGACGCCAAGATTGTGTAGCTTAAATTTATTCCTCTTTCAGACTAGCACAAAAAATATCTTAAATCTGCATTATCTAACTAAGTACTCTGCAGAGAATTACTAATGTGGTGTATTTTACTCAGGCCTTTCAAACCAAAAAAGAACTTGAAATGAATGTCAAGTGTGCCACTTCTTACAGCATTCCAGATGCACAAGACCAACAACTGTATTGGCTGCTCCAGCAGAATAAAATTAAAACATACTAAGCATGCTTAAATAGACAAGCAGTCACTAAGAGTTAATAGTTTATTAAAATATGTGGCTTTAGGCCCCCAAATCTTGAGAACTAAATGGTGTAGTAATGCGCATGCGTCTATGGCGTTGAATTTTATTTTAAATAAATAAATGGTGTGGTCAGGCGTAGAGGGGTTTAGGTGCCAGTGGTAGTGGGGTGGAGTGGTTCCCTGGATGTTGGTTAGGAATTGGCTGGTCAATCACCTTATTAGCTCTCTGTGGTCTGTGATTGCAGCACCTGTGTCCAAATGAGGTTGAAAAGGACGCTGGGCAGGAAACGGGTTCAATGTGAAGACAAGAAAGAGAAAGACAGACAGACAGAGAAAAGTAGGATGTTAACATAACACAAAAGTAAGAGAGAAGACAGGATGAGAAGGTGCCGGTGCAATTGATGAGTGGAGGCAAGCAGTCAGGGAAGTGAGCCCTGAAAGAGGAACATGTGGCTGACCTTCAATGGGACTGAGAGTCACTCCTGCTGAGCATACCAGGAGTAGGAGTAACCCATCGCTCGGACTGGGTCTCTTCCAGGAAGGCCAAGGGAACAGTGGAGGTGGGATACAGGAGCAAGGCTTGGCATGGCACCCAACAGGCACCTAGGGACTGGTGGCGGGGACCCTAGCTGGTGAAGTGCTGACTGTGCCTGTCAGAGGATGTCTGCACTCCCTACAGAGTCTTGTCTGGGGTAAGCAGAGGAGGCATTGGTTTTGGAGAGAAACACTGATGCTTCTGATTATTTAAAAACACTGACATACCATTTAAATGGATTATTTATTGTTATTTATTATTGGATTTTAACCTCCACATGAACACCTGTATTAATTGGATTATTTATTTATTCATTCATTATTGGGATGCACTGCACTATTTTGCACTTTGAGTTTTTGAACCCTTGACTGTTTTTACTAAAATCACTTGAGCACTTTGCACCTACCCCTTGTCTGTTACATGTCCTTATTGCGCTGCACATCTTGGTCATGACTATGATGGTTCCCAGTGCCAGAAGGAAATGGCAGCTGCAGCTTACCATCACCAATGGGTTACCATAAGCAGGTACAGTATACTACAACCCATGTGTCCTACAAATGTGTTGTACAAATGCATTTTGGGAGGGTATTTTTTAAAAAAGATGCCATATTAAGCAAAAATTAAACGAGTATGTGTGCCACAAAATATGCTAAATTAAATAACGGTTAAATGATTAATATTTTATCCAATCTGGGCAAAACTCGTACACTCACTGTCAGAATGAGTAAACTCTATAATTCTATAAACTTAAGTTCCTTGAGCTGTGAAGTAGTAGTGAGCTTCCATCATTTTTTTTAAATCATTGATTCCAATCCAGTGAAGGTGAGAACTGATGCATTTCCCAGCAAGACAGAGCATAATAAGACAGGAACAAACCTTGTATTTAAACTCAGGACTCTGGAGATGGCACACAGCAGTCTCATTCCCAAAGGGAAGCAGCTCACATTAATAAGCTGAATCCCCAATGCATCAGTTTTCTGAATTATGCCTTTTTGAATGTTGAAAGGAGCCTGGGCCTGTGTCCTGCAGCTTCAGATGAAAAGGAGGAACCCAGACTTGATTTGGTACCACTCATACACTCACTCACTCATAGTGGACCAGTTCACCCACATAAAATACCTTTGAGCATTGGTCTCAAATTTTAGTGCCAAGAGTTTTATCTTGATAGTGTCCTATGATGATCCTTTATTCCTCTTTTTACTGTTTATTGTGTAGATCTTAATAACATCTCTTAAATCCCATACACTTACCACTCTTTGGTCATGTATTTTAGCACTTTCACCCCCCTTCCCTTCTTTATTGGGCAATTAGATAGAGTCAAAGAACAGGAAGGAGAGAGTTACATTTTAATAACGTATTATAGATAAAATGCCCAAAATAAAGAACACAAATAAAATGAGTGTGACAAAAATATCATTACAGTCTAAGCAGCAGTGCATCTTATGTCCATAAGTGGTTCTTGGTTTATCTTTCAGTGTAGGTTTGTCTTTGCTATTACGTAACGTTTGAATGGAGTATTGAAACAGGCTGCGTGCTGTCGAGATAAAGTTGTCTTCATCATGGAGAAATTACAAAAACAAGAGGTGGTCATCTCTTCGTGGCGAGATGATGAGAAAGAGAGGTAAAGGCATGGTGGCCAACTTTATACCATCCTATCAAAATCCTAGGCGAGTGGGTTCAGGCATCTCCTTTGGTTCATCCAATTTTTTTTAGCTATAATCTAATTCCATTAACCAATTGAATGAGTCTGTCTGTCTCTCCCTGGGCCATTCACCAATGAAATGTCTCAAGTAAAACCCAGTCCTCACTTACTTTGTTTAGTAGCTTGTTCCTGCCTGGCAGTTTATGGCCTTACTGTGGGGTAAGGCTTATAGGTGCATGTACAGTAAGATCAAACACAGTCACCTTTACCAAACTGGTTTGATACATGCTCCGTCTGTCCCCTCATGTCATATATTTAATATCCTGAGTCAGTCCTAAAGACTCAGGGGGCAGGGGGTTGGTTAAGTAAGCAACAGAGTACCACTGTTCTCATCAATACAGTAAAACATTCCTCCTGAAACACCATCTAATATTACATTTGGTTTACCTAGCTTACAAAAAGACATACAAAATATTTCGATAGCACTAATTTTATACACCACTACACCAAGTGTAACATAAAAACTGACATGGAAGCCATCTCAAACTTGGAACATTGCCAAGAAGAGTTCAAAATAATGCAAATTGTGCTATTGTTTTAATTAACCTACACAAAGAGGGAATGATCACAAGGACTATAAAAGTTAAAAACAAAATCAAAAGCTAGGACTACTGATATGGTTTCTATAAGATAGAACAGGTTTCTGACTCCCTGCACTTCCTTTGTACCTTATCAGTTTCTCACCCAATTCCCCCTTTTTTCAAGGTTCAAGGTTCTTTTATTTGCCATTTGTGCATAAGACCAACAGTCAAAGCACATTGGAATTCTTGTGCAGAGCTCTGTCCGAGTCATAGAAAAAAAATTTAAAAAAAATTTAAAAAACAGTTAAACAATATAATAAATAATATAGATTATACCAGCACTATACAAGAAAGGTGGTAAGAGCTACACAAAAAATACAATATATTGTAGGTATTGCAGTTAAAATATTGCACATTTTTCACTTGTCATTCACATGACAAGTGAAGTGAGGTAGCGTGAGGTTATTACACATGTTCAATAATTTTGTTTTGCCATCAGTCTGACTGTGGCGGAGAATAAACTATTGAAAAACCTTGTTCTGTGAGAGATGATGCTGTCCGCTCTGCTGTGTCTCAGATTGTATATAAAGTTTTTGTGTCTGAGCAGAGAGTGAGCTGGATGGAGTGAGTCCCTAATAATTCTCTCTGCTCTTTTCCAACAGCGATGTGTGTACATAAAGTCCATAGAAGGAGGTTTTGTCCCTATGATCCACAGTCTTTATGACTCTTTGCAAAGCCTTCCTCTCTTCCTGTGTGGTGTTCCCATACCAGACAGTGATACCTACGGTGAGAATGCTCTCTATCAGTCCTCTGTAGGCCTGGAGGAGAGGGCGATGGTTCAGGCCGGCTTTCCTGAGCAACCTAATAAAATATAGCCTTTGCTGGTCTTTTTTCACTGTGGCTGTGGTGTTATGAGTCTAGCTCAGGTCTGATGTAACCTGCAATCCCAGGACTCTGTGGCTGTCGGCCCTCTCCACCTCAGTCCCTTTGATGATCAGAGGCTGTAGAGGGGGAGGATTCTTCCTGAAGTCCGATTTTATTTCTTTGGCCTTGTCTATGTTAAGAATGAGGCCATTCTCCTCTCCGTAGACAAGAATGCTGTTTACCAGGGTCCTGTACCCTGACTCGTCCCCCCCCCCTTGATGAGCCCCAAGATGGTGGTATCATCAGCGTACTTAATGACGATGCTGTTGTCCTGGGTGGAGACACAGTCATAAGTGTACAGAGTGAAAAGTGAAAAGCCCTGTGGGGATCCTGCGCTGACTGTGAGCTCAGCAGACACCCGTCCTCCTATTCTCACCACCTGTGGTCTATCTGTCAAGAAGTCCAGAATCCAGTTGCAGGAGGGAGTTGCGACGCCGAGTTTTGTCAGCTTCTTGATCAGGCATGTCTGTATTCAGCCTGTCAAACCTGGCATACAAGGTGTTAAGGCTGTCTGGAAGGGTGACATCTCGGAGATCTGTAGTTGTTGTGGTTCTCCTGTAGTTTGTGACAGATTGAATTCCCTGCCACATGCTGTGTGTGTTGTGGTTAAGGTAATAATAGCCTTCAAGTTTTTGTGAGTGAACCCTTTTTGCTGCTCTGATAGACTTGTGCAGCTCATAACGGGCTCTCTTGTACTCCACTTGATCTTCTGACTTGAAGGCCTCCTGCCGCTTCCTGATTTTCTGTTTTATATCTCCATTAAACCAAGGTTTTTGGTTGGGGAACATATGCACAGTCCTGGGAGGGGCACATATGGATGTGCTCCAGCTAATGTAGTCACCCACAGTCTCTGTATATTCATGAATAGCGTTAGTGGCCTTTTTAAAATGCTCCAGTCTTTGGCCTCTAAGCAGCCCTGCAGACTAGCTTTTGCATCATCAGTCAAGATGTTGACGGACCTGGTGGTGACAGGCTTTGTCTTGAGCCTTTTGTTATAAACTGGTTTAAGCCAGATCGCCAGGTGATCAGACTTTCCAAAATGAGGTTTTGGTTATTTTATTTTCCCTGGTGGGAAAGGTCACAAACTGATGCTGTTTAGGCATATTTTTCCAGAGATTACAGTGGTTAAAATCTCCGTCAGGATATGTGTTTTCATCCTTGTTGATCATATCGTGTAGCTCCTTCAGTGCAGCCTCCTCCTTAGCAGAGGGGGGGATATACACGACACTCACAATGATGCATTGCAGTTCTCTGGGCAGATAAAATAGCCGTAACTTCAAAGTCAGATATTCCACATTTTCAGAACAGGATTTAGAAATAATCTTATAGTCAGTACACCACGATTGTTTGACGAGGGCAGCCGTTCCTCCTCCGCGAGTCTTACAGCTGTCCACAACGCTTTGGTCCTCCCTGAAGACCGTGTAGCCATCTGGTGTTATTGCCTCATCAGGTGTACTCTCCCCCAGCCAGGTTTCACAGAAACACAATATGGAGCAATCCTGAATGTCCTTCTGCGTGGAAATCTGAGCATGGAGCTCGTCCATCTTATTTTCCAGAGACTGAACGTTTGCAAACAGTATGACCGGAAGGGTTTGCCTTCCATTCCTAACCAAGCGCCGGAGCCTTCAGTCAGCTCCTCCTTGTCTGCCGTGCCTCCACTTCAGCCTGTTCTCAGAAGAGCTCATTGCCGGGGACCGACCCAACATCGAGTCAGTATAGCATGCTAGCTCAGGGTGGGATTCCAGCAAGATCAGGTAGATAAGTCTGATATGGCTGCGTTGTCTCGGTTGTAATAAGGTCGCCCGATCATAGAAAACGTTTGCAGAGTATGTCTTAACAAAAAAGTAAGAAGAAGAAGAAAAAAAAGAAAAAACTTGACTCGGACAGCTCTGCAACGTCGCCCTCTGAGGAGCGCCATTTTTAAGAGTTTTCCTTTCAGAACCTTATATTTTTTCTTGTTCCCATTGAGCCTTCACTCAAACCACCTCCCAACCCTAACCACACTGGGTACACCAGTTGGGGTAACACTTAAAAACCCTTACATTGCCAAGTCAACCATCTGAGACTTTGAGAGACCATTGAGACCATTGAGACCATTCATACTGTGTCCTCTGGTAGCCTCAGGTGGCTCAGCATCCTTGAGTTTTTTCACATGATTATTAATCTTTCACATGAGTCACCTGAGCATCCTTCTGCTCTGAAGGATTTTTCTTGCAGCCTTACTTGATTTCTTGGAGGGTAATGCAGCATCCATGGGTGTGGTCTATTGTTAGCAATAGGCAGTAGTCAGTCCCTAGCAACCTAATGCATTTTTGTAGGCTTTCTCCCAGCATGCTACATGCTACACTTTTAAAAACAGAAGTGACAGAGTGGTTTTTCAGAGCAAAGTTATAGAGGAGCCATCTCTAGTTCTCAAAAGAACCATCCACAGAATGTTCCAGAAAGAACTGTTATTTATTTTAACAGATTTGTGAAATAAAAATGACTTAATAATTTAAAATGGTCTCTTTTTTCACACAATAATACAGGCTAAGTTCAGGTTTTCTTGATCTGTTGTATCCTGCTAGGTAGCCTACTATACATTAAATGTTTTGGTTTTGTAAGGAATTCTTCACAGAATTAAAAGATCTATGCCAAACAATGAACCTATGAGGAATCACAAAACCTAGCAATGTACCATTTTAGGACTGTTATTTCTAAAAGTGTATCTCACTCTGGTATCTTCAGATCAATGACTTTAGGGGCATTGACACAGTGTATCCTTTCTCTGCACACTGCCATGCAAAGGAACACTACATCTGCTTACGGAGAGTTCAAAAAATATTTTGCAGCATTGGACACCAGGAAGGAAAGAACCAGAGAGAGTGTCAGTCCATCACAGATTACAGATTGCAAATATATCAAATTTCACTACCTTTTTCTGCTTCAATTCGATTGCTCACCAGCTACCTTTATGAAGATGTTTTACTATCTTTCTCACCTCCATCTGTCTTTTCCCAGCTCCATCCCCATTTGCCCAGTCAAGCTCAGTTTCCTGAAGGCTGTCTTTCTTACTTTTTCCCTTCCTGAATTTAAGGAACTTCTTATTGCTGCAGCCTTCCCTTTATCCTGACACCTTCCTCTTCCTCTGGAATGCAGGAGGCAAAGCAACTCGGTCACAAGCATGCCCAGCCAGGATGCTGAATATACCCTGCACTAGGCCTTCCTTTTGATGCTCACTCAATGCTGCAAAAAAAAAAAAAGGGGGAAGATCTTTCGGATGAATTCCTGGCACAAACAATGGGAGGAAGTCAATGCAAAAGCTTTTCAATAAACAGATTAGGGAAGGGCTGCCTAGTTAAGGTGCTGCCTCTTTATCAGCACTCCCACAGCAGAGACAAAGACTGCCCTTGATTGTTCCTGCTCCAGTACAGTCGGTCATTTCACATATGACTGCCCGTCCCTACAAGCCACCGCCTTTATTTAATAAAAAGAGTAACATGCTTTCCTTAGCTAGTGCAATGTACAAAAGAGGTAGCAAATCCTTTTTCTTAGTAATTACGCTGAGCAACTCTGAGAAACATGACAAGCAGACTGATCACTAGCTAGCATACCTCACCTCTAGGATGTAAAGTGGTGACATCTGAGCAATCCTCATAAAGCCAGTTGAGCTAAAGAAGAAATAACTGTAAGGTGTAAAATCTTTCATTTGAATCCTGGGGTGAGGCATGTATTGAAATGTAATAAGCATATGAATTGATGATTTATCAAAGATACTGTTTATATGGTGTCGTTGACTGAGTGAACAAACACATCCACCAAAGAAATATTTGGGTGCCAACCAGGTTACCTATTTTAATAACTGAGAAGTCCAGAAAAGAAACAGATGCTCAATGGCACAAATAACAGGAACAGGAAAAGGTTGTTACAGTATCAGGTAGGAGCTCCACCTGCAGGCTGCCCTTCCTGGAGTGAGACAACCCCTGCTGGGATCAGTGTCTTGGTTTTATAGTTGCTGGAATGGAAGGGGTGGAGTCAGTTGTGCTCATTGGGTGGTTTCTCTGGTCTGTGGGTGAGTGAAGAGACAATACTATCAGTGACAGCACAGCCCTCGTGTCCTAGAGTGGCAGATGCTGAGAAATTAGTTCACGCCTTTGTTTTCAGTCAGCTAGATTACTGTAACGCACTCCTCTCAAGACTACCCAAAAAAGACATCAATCGATTGCAACTAATGCAGAATGCAGCTGCTAGAATCTTAACTAGGAAAAGAAAATGTGACCACATCTCCCCAGTTCTGATGTCACTACATTGGTTATCTGTGTCGTTTAGAATTGACTTTAAAATACTGCTTATGGTTTACAAAGCCTTAAATAATCTCGCTCCATCCTATATTTCAGAATGCCTTTCACCTTAAACTCCAAATTGTAACCTTAGATCTTAAAATGAGTGTCTGCTTATAATTCCAAGAGCTAAACTTAAAAGAAGTGGCGAGGCAGCCTTCAGCTGTTATGCACCTAAAATCTGAACTAGCTTACCGATAGAAATTCTCCAGGCTAATACAGTGGATCACTTTAAAAAAACTGCTAAAAACACTTTACTTTAACATGGCTTTCTCATAGTTTTATTTTAGTTTAATCCTGATACTCTGTATACGCATTTAATTATCATTATCATTCATGGTGGTTCCGAAAAAGTACTAACCCATACTTTCTCCTCTGTTCTTTTTCTGGTTTTCTGTGGTGGTGATCTGTGCCACCACCACCCGATCAAAGCACCATGATGTCCCTACATTGATGGATTAAATGCCAGAAGTCCACATGACCATCATCATCAAGTTCTTCCATGAGAACCCTGAATACCATGAGGACTGATTGATGTCATTTATGTTAGGTAGAATGCCTAGAGGGGTCTGGGTGGTCTCGTGGCCTTGGAATCCCTGCAGATTTTTTTTTCTCCAGTCATCTGGAGTTTTTTTGTTTTTTCTCTCCTCCCTGGCCATTGGACCTTACTTTTCTTCTATGTTTATTAATATTGCCTAATTTTATCTTTTAATATATTTTGTCTTTTTTCTCTTTCTTCATCCTGTAAAGCACTTTGAGTTACATCATTTGTATGAAAATGTGCTATATAAATAAATATTGTTATTGTTGTTGTAGTGCTTACCTCTGAAGGGGACTCTCTGATGCACATGCATAGCAGTGGTATAGTTGCAGTTCAATTAAATCTGCATCCCTTTGCTTCAGTGTTATAAAAAGAAGTACTGTACACATTTATGAGAGTCTGTGGTGAAAATGGTGTGCTAGAACCAAAAGCAAAAATTGACATTAAGAACACTTGTGTTTCAGATTTAATGTAAACTTATGCCTATGTACAGTCATACAAAAAAGTAAGTACACCCCATACAAAATGTTGACTTTTTCAACACATTCAAACAGACAAACATTAAATATTCATGCAAACATGACTTACAGATAAATGTGATATACTTGAATAAAAACACAAGAAAAATGTGCCTATTTATTCAATAAAAATAACAATAGATGCAATGGTCTATTGGGAAGAAAGAAAATACACCCTTGCCCTCAGAAGCCGGTGTTGCCCCCTTTAGCAGAAGTGACTTCTGTTACAAGTTTTGTATAACTGCCCACCTGTCCTTGACATCAGTTCAGTAAAATCTCTGACCACTATTCAATGCAAAATTGAAGTTGCAAGATGCACATACTGCCCATTTCAATTCTCCCCACAACATTTCAATGGGATTCAGATCAGAACTTTCACTAGGCCAGTACATAACCCTCCATCTCTTTTTGATTGTAGATGCATGCACTTTGACATCAACTGTTGAAATGATTACCTGCAGATCTCACAATCCCAGACCATAACATCAAACACTCAGCTCTTGGGCTGAACTTGCTGGGCTGGCCAGTCCTGGAAAAGTTAGTAGTCACAATGACACTTGTAGATGAGTTTCTGTAAAGTGCAATGATTCATTTCAAATAATTTGGTGATCTTTTAAAATCCCATTCCAGCTTCATATGCATCTACAGCTTTCTTTCTGAATGCCTTAGAGATATCTTTTGATCTTGGCCTGATGACACAATACATGTTAATAGCAAAGAAAACTCTAGGCTTTAGAAATCTGCAGTTTAAATAAAACAGGTTCCACATGCTGAGTTTCTAATCATTGGCACCTAATCTGGAAGACCCAATTCTAATGTACAGTATATAGATTTGAAGTGCTGCTACATGTACGGGTGTACATTGTCCATGTGACAAATCTTCACTTTATTATTAGATTGTTTAGATTATGAAAATAAACCATTTCAATTTTATGTGCCATTTGTTCAAGCATTGAACTTTAATCAGTAGGCACTATTTGCATGAAGATTGAACGATTGCCAGTTTAAATTTTTTGAAAAAGTCAACATTTTCCATAGGATGTACTTACTTTTTCAGATGACTGCATTCACTGCTCTAACTAAGCCATTCATACTCAGTGAGAAGACAACAACCAAGCTTATTATCGTTGTGGTTACACAGGATGCCAGAGGATTATTGTGAGCGGAATTAAGTGAGAGATGATGAAGAAGTGTGAAATCATCAAAAGGCTAGCGAAAGTCAAAATACCATAAATCAAAATTAGACTGAACAAACAGGAACCAGAGAGCAATTTCAAATCAAACGTCAAAAACTGAAAAAAGGTAGAAACTAATACACCACAAATCTGTCGCTAAGGCCTTTTTGGTAATAAAGCTAACAAGCACTAATAAGAGTTTTTGCATCCACAATAAGATAGTTTAGAGTTTGTACATCACCATATTTATAGCATAACTTCCAATGACATCACACCTACGATCATTGCAATCACATAATCAGTTCCCAAAGGGGTTAGGTTAACAAATAGAATTGAGTCAATAATGAAAATTGGCATTTTCATTTCAAAACAAATTGCAAAACAAACACCAACATTAGGTTCTGTTGTGCTCTATCAGCACAGTTCTTAAAATGCCCAGCAGAGGAGGGGAAGCTGTCAAACATCATCTAGTCACAAAAGTGTAAATAAAGAATCTTTATTAATAAAAGATTTATTAATCAAAAATGCTCTTCTTAATAAAATGCTCTAAGGAGCACAAAGACACAAACCTCCAAAAACGCAATCCAGTACAGAGGTCTAATTACAGAAAGGTCTAACTCACCAACACACATAACATATCAAAATGCACTGAGGTAGACAGTAGGTCTCCATGGCATTTATAGAGCAGGGGGCGGTTCCAAGTATGAGATGGGAAGGTGGCCCCGCCTCTTGGGGAACCACCCACAAAACACAAGTACCACAGTAAAAAATACATAGAAACTAAATGATCAACAATACTGATAAAGAATACATAATTATACATGAACTACAATATTGCTATTAACAAAAGGCTCAAACATGCTCAGTAAAGACATAATAAAGGGATTAAAACAAAGTGTTAGTACCCTGGCTGAAACATTAAAATTTCTAGATGTGCACAATTATGAATGAACTTTATTCAATTGGCTTTTGTTGCCATGGTACCTTCAATCTTTCAATCTGATGCATCATAGTGTATTGCTATTACTTACATAATTGTACTAAAATATTTTTTTTCCTTATTTCTAATTAACTTATTAACCATATGATCGTAAATAGGTGTGCCAGCTGTAGATTAAGGTAGCCCAAGAAGTTCCTGTCATATATTTAATGGCATAGCTTTGTTTGATAATCTCCATAATCCTTATGTAAGTCTGAAAGTTTTGAGATCCCCATTGTGGTAGAACCCAGCTACAAAAATTGTGCCATAGCCTTATTTCTCAAATAAATTTGGCAATATTTTCTTTGTTGCTCTCAGCACAGGCAGTACATCAGTGACCACTGGTTGTTGATGCTTGTGTTCCCATGTCCATTGTGCTTTACCCATTTTCTAATACTGTTAGTTTTACCCATTCAGACATCTCCATATGCACATTAAAGCCATGCATGAATGTTTTCCGCAAGGATTTACTTCTTTGCAACAAATTCAATCACTTTTCCCTTGTTGAAGCAGCATGTCTTCCTCAGCTACGTGCACATGAAATGTAACACATCCCTGTGATGGGTCATTTTTGTTCATGTGTAACATAGGCAGATTAATTATTGTCTACCTTTCTGTGTATTTGTTTGTTTTACTGTTAATTATACCTTATCTGTTTAGGCATACAGAAAGGCATGGTGGGGAGAAGTGATTGAGATCAAAGAATAATCTAATAACAAGAAATTAATGTTCATGGGCTAGTGGTCTTCCCAGCTGCCTCAGACCTCCAGTGACCTGACTTCTTATTTTATTCCAGCAAGCTCCTCACCTGTATAAAGTCTGCAAATTCTTTATATTATTCTGCAAGGTTTCTCAAAATCTTCTACTTTTGTATGATTTCTCAGAGATGTACATGTTACATTGACTGGCCATTTTAAATTGTGTTATATGAGTGTGCCCTGTGATGAGCCATGTAATGATCCATTTAAGAGATGATACCTTTCTTGCATTCTGTTTTGCTGGCATTGTTTCTCATAATGCTTACCCTTCTCAGCGTGAACTGGGCTTGGAACTCTATTATTATGGTAAACCCAAGTCAGACTCAGAGTGAGTGTAATGATCTGCTTTACAGTGATTAGTCCAAGTAACTTTTGGAACAGTATTCTGCTGTCATCTAGTGGATGAAACAATGTCACACTGCAAAAATCAGGAATGTTTCTATGAATTCTGCCACTTTATGTTAATTCTATGGTAAATCACCAGTATTCATGATTAGGGTGGAGACTCCAAGCAAAACCACAATGTCTTGTAAAAAGTCGTAAAGCCAGTTTTAGAACAAACTAAAAATGAGTCATTGTTCAAATTGAGTGATAGTGATGACAGTGTCCATTGGTCATCATACTTTGACACAGATAGTGGAACTGATGTATATGGCACTGTACAATCAAACTGCCATGATATACCTGGTGACTTTGGTCATGTGAAGGTTCACTGTAGTACAACAGTAGCTGTGTAGCAAAAAGACAGAATGATCGTGATTATGTGCAAAGACAAGGAAGAAGTTAGCCTATTAAGCACTGTTCACAATGCAGCAACTGTTAATGTTCTTATTAGAGGAAATGTGGAAGTCACTATGCCTTGCTCTGTGGCAGCCTACAATAACAAAAAGGGAGCGTCAATCATGCAGATCAGGCACAGACAATCTACCATCTCATGTGCAAAGAAATACATTTCTGCTGTCCCGATTGCAATGTCAGGCTGTGCTTTGGTGACTGTTTCAAAACATATCACATGAAAGACGAGTACTAAATCTGCATCAGTACAGCATACCTACAGTATTTATGTTGACATCTTGGTATTTACATATTTCTAATACACATTAAACATTTTTTCTTCTTGAAAAATGGTCAACATTTTTGGATTGTTTTTCTGGGGTAAACAAAATGCTAAGGAGGCTACTGGGCAAAATATTTTACAGAAACTGTATGGATAGGTAGGAATTCATTTTAACAATAATAAGGTTTCTTATAGCCAGAAAAAAAGGTGATGAATAGTCCAGAAATACTGTGTAGACTTTTATTCCAACCAATCTGTTAAGATGAACTTTGTTACTACTTTTTGTGATCAAACTGTTCATCTGAATAAACACAACTGGAAATCTAAGGACACACCAATCAAGGTGAAGCACAGCCTAGGCTTCACAGTGCCCCCCAATATCAACCACCTACATGCAATGTGACTAGCTCCATCCAGAGCTATGGAGGAGAAGGGGCTATGGGTTAATCAGATCTAAGGCATATAAAGATATTACTTATAATAATGGAAATTAATAACTGAAATGTGTCTAATGTTGTGAATTACATATTACAGCTCATAATCAAGGACCTTGGATAAAAGGGAAAGAGAGGCCCAAACATCTAACACAAAATAAGATCTTTACCTTTCTTCAAGAGCAAAATGATGGCTGCCATTCTAATGCTCAGATTAATAACCTGACAAATAGTGTCTATAATCATATCAAATAGAAAAACAGATAATTGTTCCCAATCATGAAGTCCAATGCTGCCTTAAGGTCAACTAAAGGGATAAGAGAATCTAAAAGAGAAGCCTGTTTTCTTGTGAGTTGAGGGAGGCAATAGGTTTTCAAGAGATGATAACTGTGTGCAGGAGAAAATAATTTACTGTATTATTATTAAATTTATTATTATTAGTAGTATTATTAACTATAGGAGAGCCCGTTTTAATTAACAAGATTAAGTGTGGGTAGAAGGGACAGAGGCAAAGAAATCATTCTTTTCTGGATCTGAGTACAAGTAGTCTACCAGGTATGTCACCTGATGCCTAATGAGTCCTAGTACAGTGAGGGTGCGCTCTTTCTGGGGAGAGCTGGGATTTTGGAGCAAGTGAGGTGTGCAAAGAAAGACACTGAAAAGTTCAGAATAACCTTTTAAGATAAAGACTGCATGTGTGAAGTTTAAATGGTGTCCAGGGGACTTGGCAACCCCAACAGGTGTATCATGATACTAAAACACCCTCAAGTAAAGGTAATTTTTTCCATAAAATTTGTAAAGCCACAACTATTGTAAATAAGATAATAATCAATGAATATGTAAAATGCTGATGCAGTGTTAGCAGTGCTGTCTTGCAGGCCAGGGGTCATGCTCTAGGTGCCTGCTGCTTGAAGTTTGCATGTGTGTCCCTGTGGGTTTGCTTTAATTTCCTCCCACTGAACAGACATGCAGGTTGGGGGAATTGGTGATTCTAAGTTGGCCCATGTGTGTGTGAGTGTGTTCACTCTATGTGGGCAGTGTCGATATCAATCAATGATGAGTTGGCTCCAGCTGCTTTGTGACCCTGCTTTGGTAAGTAGGTTTAGAAATTAGATGGATCAACATTTGCTATAATCAATAGCACTAAGCAACTCTCTTTCTTAAATGTCACCCACATCGCATTCATGTCTGTGACAAAATATTAAAAAAATAAAAATATGATATTTGCCTCTTTGATGAAGCAAATAAAAAACAAAAAACACTCTAACTTTCCCTGAATGCATTAGAATGTTATTGTTTGGATACATTTTTTATATATATTTATAAAAAAAGAAATGGCTTATTTTGGTACCATCACAATAAGTGGTCAAACTTATTTAACATTTGTTGTCATGTAAATATTGTTAATGATATTTGTGTACATTTATGTAATTATGAAGTTTTAAATGATTCAATGTAAGTGAGTTGTACTTCATAATGTAACTTTATATTACAAACAATTTACAATATTTAACATGGGATATGATGTGAAAATGTAGCAGTACAGGTATGACTCTAAAAAATATAGTTATCTTTTACAGTTCATCTGGACCACCCAAGCCTAAACATCAAAATCCACTGTGGTGTAGCGGGTCCACTGCTCAGTGGTTCACTCGCGGTTTAGAGAGGGGGCATGGTGTGTGTGGCCAAAGTGGTTCCCAGGGGAGGAGAAAAAAAAAAAGAGAGGAAGAAAAAACAGACGGAGGTTGCAAGAGAGGAAGGTGGCTGGAAGCAGGTAGAGGAAAGCTGGTGCAGGAGAGAAGGAGAGCGAGCAAGCGCAGGCTCGCGCTGTATGCAGGCAGCTGGAAGAGGCGAGCCCGAGTGTGGTGTTTGGCCGACACCTGAGGGCTGACGGTAGTGGTCGCTCCTGCTAAGCTCTTCTTTGGAACAGGAGTGACCAGGAGCAGGTTGACTCGCTACAGTGAAGACAGCGGGAGTCTGAGATTTGGAGTAGAATCCCCAGTGTGAGCGTCCTGGCCGTTGGGGGGAAGCCAAGTCTTGGTCTGGCAGAGGCTAAATGAAGCCAGTTGAGCAGAACAAGGTCAGCTGCATGTAGGGTGACTCCCCTGCTGCATAGCCTGGATGGAAGAATCATGGGAGTCACCAGTAAAAGAAGGAACCATGGTTTGTGTTTTTAAAGAGACTGCTTCTAGCCATTGTTTTAGCCTTGTTGTTTTTTAAAGGATTTTATTTTCTATTGAATTTTAACCTCCACCCTTTCACACGTTTTAATGGATTATTTATTTAATGAAGACTTTTAATGATGCACTGCACTATTTATTTGAACACTTTATTTTTGTTTGCTGGTTTTTAAATAAAAGCACGTGGCACTTTTGCACCATCCCCTTGCTTCATTGTTTGTGCCTCACTGTACATTTCATCGGTGACATTACCAACGGTGTTGGATTCGAGGGCTCCCAGTAGCTGAATGAGAGTGTGGAGCGAACCCACATTGTTACATCCACCCATGGTTGATTGGTTGTTTTGTGATGAGCAGAAACACACGACAAGTACTGGGTGTCAGTTGTCTTCCCATCACTGGTCATCAGGTCTGCAGAAGTACGGAGAGGAGAAGCATTAGGCAACAACATCAACCCTCGGCTTGGGATGTAATTACCATTAGATGATCCCTAAAGTTATTGCCCAAGCACGTGTGTGACAAAATATACATATATATATATACATATATATCATTTTGGAATTTTAATTTATCATTAGTATTTAGTGTTAATGCAGGTAAATTTTGCTGGGAGCAGGAATAAAAATCAGTACTGCACAGACCACTACTCTCTGGTACAGCCTTATGCTAGTTATTTATATAGTACTAGGGTGTTCGCCCCCGCTCGCTTTGCTTGCCAACCCCCCCAGCCTGCGCTACGTGCCAGCCACTTCATGTCTCTGCTGCTTGCGTTGTGAAGAGGAGGGCTGAATGCACCCAAAGGAGAAGCTGTCGCTCCTCCAAAACCCCCTCTTAAACGGTGATACAATGGGAAACAAATACAGTTTTTTTTTACCTCCTCTTTGCTCGATCAGCTGCTGGCTTGCTGCCGTGCCACATGATCTGCATCTCACGCAACGCTTCGAACATTTAAAAGCCTGTACAGCAACTGTCCTACTCTTTGTCTTTTATTTCCAGCCCGGGCATGGTTAAATGTCTTGGCACAAAGTCTTGTCTTGCGGGACATGAGTTCTTGATATTTTTTTAGTTTATAATATAAAAACGGAATAAGAATCTGAAAATCTAACAACATCACATTAATGTTCGATTAATTCTGAAAAGAATGATACCAAACATATATATGTAGGTTTTAAAATAAGCCCGATTTAAAGCATGACAAAAAATGTGACATAAAACTGTCATAAAATTTTTGCACTTTTAGGCTTAGGATTTTATATATAGAGAGTAAATAATAGGGCAATGCTTTGAAGGGTCAGGTGACTGTCAGTCAGAAGTGTATATTTGGTATCATGTACCTTAAGATTAATCCTTGGTGAATTACACCTTTGATTTTGCATGGTCATCTAAGGTGCATTTTAGTGGCAACGCCATTATGCACAGTTCTGTATATCTTTAGTTCTGTATGACACAGTCATTCTGAGCCCTACAGACAAAAAGTGAATGCTTGTCCAGCATTATAGAGTGGAAGAGCAGCAATTTTCTTAAACTCCTTTTTGGTTATAGGAAAAAAATAAATTAAATGAGAAAAAATTATCATTTTGCCTTACAGGTAAAATCAGAAGTAAAGAATTTAGGAGTCTTCATTAATGCAGAGTGGAAGATCATATCCCACAATTCCCATGTAAAAAGGCAGCATTTCACCTTGTATGAAGCACACTACAAATTGAGTCTTTTCTGTCATGCTTTTGTCTTTACCTGAGTGGGTTAACAGGATTGCCAAGGAAAGACACTAACAGGGTACTGCTTGTTTGAGACATAGTAGCAAGAAATCTAATAAAAATGCAATTATCTGAGGACATTACATCACTTTTAGCTGCATTTCATTGGCTTCCGGCATCTGTTAGGACTGATTTTAAAATCCTTGTAGCCTTCTTAAGTGTTGAGTGTACCCCAGGAAAAACAAGCCAAAATCAAAAAATTTTTTCAGCAAGAAAAAATATTATGTGTAAATACTAAAATGTTAAAATAAATACAATACGAAGGCTATTTCTAGTGTCAACTGCTGTACCGATGCAGATTTGAGTCACAAATCCACAGCCCAAGGTCACAATCAGGACAGTAGAAGCATATTTTTGCATGCTTTTCATTTCTGTTATTGCAAACTACCACAGCGGAAGGCTAATTGACTTCCAAATTTCCCTTCACAAAAACATTGTTGCAGTTGCTGCATTGTGAACAGTGCTTAGGGGGCTAATATCTTGCTTGTTTGCCTTTTTGTCACACAGCTACTATATAGCACCGTGTTGAAGCTTCAGTAACCGAATTCCCCAAATTCATACAGTTTCACTTTCCATGCCAACATCTGATCACCAATTTACATTGTCATCACTTTTGCTTGATTCAAGCAACTGTTCAGTTTCAGTTATTTATAAAACTGCCTTGATGGCTTTTTCTTTGCCATTGTGATTTTCATTGAAGGCTTTGCCCCACTTATGAGTATTGATGAACTACATTAGAGTTACCATAAAGTGGCAGAACAAATAGAAATATTCATGTTTTTTTATGACATCCAATAAATGGCAGCAGAATGTGGTCCCAAGCATTATTCAGGTTTAACACTATAAAGCGTATCATTGCACGTCACCCTAAACCTGACTCAGGTTAACCACAACCGCATTGAATTCCAAGCCTGAGGCACACTCAGAGTTAATGGCAGGAGTAAAGGATAAGTTTGGTTAAAGTTGTTTCTTCAAAATCATTTTATGTATTAATTTGCCACATATAAATCTTGTTCTACTGCGGCGGGCTAGTTCCCTGGCCAGGGTTTGTTTCCGGCCTTGCGCCCTGTGTTGGCTGGGATTGGCTCCAGCAGACCTCCGTAACCCTGTAGTTAGGATATAGCGGGTTGGATAATGGATGGATGGATGGAAATCTTGTTCTAAAGTGAATTGTTTTTATTATAAATTTTAAAAATTCCTTGTTTGATCTTGCAGCTTATAATGGGGATGAAGGGTACCAGAGTGAAGACAGAGTGGTGGCTCTGAGTCTAGGTATCTGCACTAGCATTTGGAAGATTGCCAGTTCGAATCCCGTTAATTCCAAAAGGGACTCTGCTCTGTTGGGCTCTTGAGCAAGGCCCTTAACCTGCAATTGCTGAGCGCTTTGAGTAGTGCTATATAAATGCAAAGAATTATTACTATTATTACCGGGGTCCATAGGTGAATAAGAAAGTATAAAAACTTACCAAATATGTCCACTGTGAAGAAGTAACAGTTTTGATTTAAGAAAACATGCCTTCAATGTTTATAAGGTATCCTTGTGATATTGAAAGGAAACTAAAAATAATTACTTTATCACAGATTCTTGGAACTACTTTTCTTGAGGTAACAATAAATTTGCTGTTTGTTTCTGCAATTCTGTTTCTTCAGTGGTTTACTTTCTGCTGTGGTTTATAGTAACAGACAGATACGTGTTATTTTATGAACAAGAATCTCACCAAGTGGCAGTGTAATAAAAAGGGCAGGTAGGAGTTTCATTGAGCATGGGAAAAGCGCTATATAAATAAAAATTATTATTATTATTATAATTACAAATATTAATATACCTGAAGTGAAGTGATTAAATTTCATTGCCTTTTAAATACAAGACTGAGATTGTTGAAAGAGTCAAGCCACCTGCATGTCGCAGATTCTGTCGTGTGTTGTGCGCGTGCACAATAAAAAAAGATCCTCAGAAAATGAAAAAGGAAGAGTGTGCAATAAAGCAGATTGAAGCACCACACACCAATTAATCAAAATGAGCCTTTTTCAGTTATTATCGCCTAGTTGTCTACAAAACAGAAACGTTAATTTACAATTGGTGATCCCTATTCAATAAAGTCAATAACAATGATCACTTTCCAAAGTGATTCCATATACCTGGGGCCAAGGGCACCAACTTTGTTCTGCAGGCTGCAGAGACGACAGTCTCCATGGGAGCTGAAATGGTGCTACAGAGGAAGACAAATGGGGTACATGGCAGTGGCAGCTGGTGAAAGAAATCTGGGCGGGACAAAGACTTTAGTGGAACAAACTGAAGCGATAAGTATCAATTATATAGTGCCTTTCATGTCAATCTTATTATATAGTGCCTTGCACAACCATCTATCTTGTCATTCCACATGCTCTTATCCTCATCATGGTGTCAATACACATCTTGGCCTGTCCAGTACCAAACCCATAGGACAAATCCAGGCTAAAATGTATTATACTCTTTCCACCATGATGCCCAATCTGATGCCAGCTTTCCCATTTCTACTGTGCTCTAAAACTTCAGTCAGTGGCATCCACAGTCCCCACGTTCTTCCAATAACTTTCTCTATAGATGTGGAAAGGAACAGGTGCACCACCCAAGTTTACACTACACCTGTCTCTAAATTGTTTATAATTTCCCACTTTCCCACTGTAATTTTATGCTATGCTTGCTTCCACAAACCTCTGGCTCAGACACAAAACTAGAGTTTCCCTAAGATCAGCATCAAGATGAGGCCTCTAAAACAAAAATACATCCAGCCAAAAATGCTTTAAAAGCTTTTAATATCAGGGTGGACACTGCAGGCATGGCATAAGACCATGTTAATTAATAATGATATTAACCAAATGGTACAGACTACACTAATGACACGCTCAATGCCAGAAGAGAACATCGCCAAAGCAGACAACACTCATATGAACAATGGAACCAATGCAGCAGTTACAAGACACACACACACACAAAGCAAAGCAGAGGGAGAGAGGTGAAAATAATAACTCATCCTGTATGTGACATCCTCCATAAAGCTGAATAAAGCATTATTTTTTGAGTTGACCATTCTTACTAAAACTTTGGTCCATAACTTCCTTCCACTTGCGAGTTCCATTTTTGTTGCCTTAAAAGTGATATTCTTCCACTGCAATATCAGATTGAGAGGCAGATTCCTTCTCGGTCTCATCTGTGATTAATTAAAGTCCAGGGGGTTTGATTTCAGACATTTGCTAATATTCATGCTGCAATTATTCAAGAAAAGATGCTGCCTGCCTTGTAATCAGGAACAATCTAATTATGAAACACCCACCTGAGGAAATGTTGAGTCACTGCTGGAACCAATCTGGGCATGAAAGATAACCATACTTACTAAAAGGATGCCTAGTCAATAAAAAAATGACATTTCATTCTATGTGAATTCACAACTGTTTATATATGATTTGTTTGCTTTACAAAAATGTATTTTTTACTATAAAGTCATTAATGGACAGATGTAGCTGACTGGTATGGTGAGCTTGTCCAACAGAGGCAATGGCAGGTCTATACTTCAACCAGGTAGTTGAGAACATTTGAAAGGTCACTAAAATGAACTCCTTTCACCATTTAGCAATTTCAGACATACCTGTTTTTTAAGAAATGCTAAATCCTAAAATGACATACTAAAATGATCTTAGACTGGTAAACCTCCCACCAAGAATGATGGGTCAAAGCAGAATACAATAAAAGATAGTGTTCTTCCATCCATTTTCCAACCCACTGAATCCGAACACAGGGGTCTGCTGGAGCCAATCCCAGCGAACAAGGCAGGAACCAATCCCGAGCAGGGTGCCAACCAACCGCAGGACACACACAAACACACCAGAGCCAATTTAGAATCACCAATCCATCTAACCTGCATGTCTTTGGACTGTGGGAGGAAACCCACGCAGACACGGGGAGAACATGCAAACTCCACACAGGGAGGACCCGGGAAGCGAACCTGGGACTCCTAACTGCGAGGCAGCAGCGCCACCGTGCCGCCCAGTAGTGTTCTTATGTTTTTTAAATGGAATATTAGCAATAATGAGAGTCAGTGGTGGTGACAGTATGGTCTTCTCTATGGCTTATAAGCCAAATTCTTGGTGATTAGGTCCCACGGCCTGAATGTACATTTTTCTGAAAACATCATACAGTTAAAAAAATTGGGCTCAAAAAATCAAACAATGGATCCAGTAGACATATCAGTCCCATTTTTTCATTATACCTCCTATCAGCACTCTAAAATTAAGCTTTTCTGTTCCTATATTTTAATTTTAACACGTTAAATAAACTTTGCATTTTAGTGAGAGTGTGTCTCTTTTAAATAGGTGTAGCTGGTGGGGGGGGTGAGGATTTGAATTCTCGTAAAATACAGTATATTTTTTGGGAATTCCAACTGATTGAACATACAGTAGATGGAATTATGATTCATGTACTTTCTCATTCTCCTGGCTATGCCCTTGTCTTCTCATATGCCCTGCAGCTTCTAGTCCAGGTTTGTGTCCTCCTCCTAATGTTGTTCTTTTATGGCTCTCTCCAGAAAATAAAGACACAGATGTTTTTTCTTATTAACTCCTTAGACTATACTGCCATACACAGGGGTTGCTATTTTTAAACCTATAAGTGGCTAACATTATATTTGTCCATCATGATGTGTTCTTAAATATTATACAAACTGTCATTCCCTCCGCTGTAAAATCAGATTAATCTTTTCATCTGACCAGCCGTTCCCATTTTTTTATGCTTGTAGTTCTCAAAGAGAACCATTGAAAAGTCCTCTAGTGATGCAAATATATTGGGTGGCTGTTTTTAGTCTGACAGCGGCCTCTTGTGGCTGTTGAGAGTTATAACATCTGTCATATCTTCAGGAAGAAAAAAAAAACATCATGGCCACATACAAGTACAATACTGTAAAGAAAAATGAAGGAGCTTTATGACATTGAATGTTTAAAAAAAAAGTGAAATAATAAAGTGAAGAGGTAGTTGTAATACTGCAGATTGTTTTTTTTTTGTTTCTTCCCTGATATCTAATGCAAATACATTCTTAGATCCACTTAAGTCTGAATCTCAGAGAGCTGGAAATAGTCATGGTAGCATTTGGACACTACACCAGGGGGTACTGCTGGAAAATTGCTTTCTAAACTATACATATGTTGATTTTTCCAAAGTGTATTAGACAGTTACTATTACTTCATATCTATTCATTCATATTTAGAACTGTGCCACTGAGGTGCTTGCAGGTGCAGAGTGCTAATGGCTTCTTGCCCTTTATAACACTCTTTTGGGCATTTTCTATTCTTAAAAGGACTGCTTGCTGTTTCCACACTAGATGAAATTCATTTGTGACATTGCCGGCTTACTATTTTTTATTTTACTGATGCTGCTAATTTGAATGATGGAATGCCACCTCATACTGTGGGTGACTCATTCCCAGGCTGGTGCAACCTGTCAATGCCATTACAAGATTATAAATCTGCCTTTTTTTTTGGTCATGGTTTCCAAGAGTCATAGCAATGGATGTTCCAGAGGAAACAGTTCTGGACGGAAAGTTGGTTAACTGCAGAAAGTTTTATGAACCCAGCTGACTTGGGTGAAGGTTTTTTGACCATGTGAGGAAACTGGGGGAACCCACAAACACAGAGGTAGAACATGCAGACTCCACACAATTGGTTTACCAACCAAGACTCAGCCCAGTGTCTAATTTCTATGAGACATCAGTGCTATCCTTTGTGCAACTTTGGTGTACTTATGAATTGCATTTGTCCAACAGTCACACAGAAACTATAGCACATTGTCATATACGTAGGCCTGTGGTGTCTGTTTCAGGGGCCAGTTTAAAGGATTCACAGGGTGTGGGGAATTTGGGTGAAGACACAGTACAGCCCCTTGCTTCTTTTCCACCTTCCACTAAAGGTGTCGACCTGGAAGAATAACAGTGACCCACCTCTTCCACTCCTATACCGTACTCAGCTTAAATAAAAACCCAGTGCTCTGTGCACATAACAGTAATGGTCTTATAAATCCTTGTCAGTGGACTATCATGCAGGAAGGTGCATTGATGGATGCTGTCCTACACTGCAGCAATTCACCAAATGAAATAAATTGAACAAGGTTACGTCGGTACCCCAATACGTTCCTGATTTTTTGTACACTTTATCTTTACAACATATTCCAGCATTATATAAAGTATAACTCATTTTCACCCTCCACTACTTGCAGCTCTCACCTTTATAAACTCATTGATCCTTCTTATTTGGCTAATTATGTTGTAGTAATTACTCAATAAATACCAGGATATTTACATTTTACCTTTGTATCATTACTTACTTTGCACAGTTACTTACAGTATTAGTGTGAAATCAAATTCATAGTTCAGAAAGCAAGAAATTGTCACTGACGCAGTTGCAGTGTGGGTTTATGTGGTCACTCCCACTCCTAAAGGATTAAAATAAAAGAGTTCATAAATAATTTACAACAGCCTCCAGGTGAGTAATTTCATGTCACAGACGTGCACTGTCTTTTAACAAATTTGAAAAGGCAACCACTCTCAGATCCTTGATCCTTTTCAACATTATTGTGTACTAGATCATTTCTGCCTGACATTCTATACTGTATATGAAGTTTCATAATTTAATTTTAGGCATCACACGTTTCTGTGGTGAGTCATTTCAATCAAGAAATTCTGTAAAAATAACCAGACGTTCAGTAACACTCCTTTCCTTAGTGTTCAAATATGACATATTTTGTGATCATAAATGGCAGACCACAACATTTTTTTCACTTTGAATATATAGTGACCAAAATGACGATCGCTTTGTCATTTTGACCAAAGAGACTGAACAGTTCAACAGAAGCGATGGACAGCCATTGCCCTTCTGTTAACGCAACTTCTTTTAAAGCAGCTTAAGCTATTGTTAAAGAAAACTTAACTTTGCTAAAAAATTGTGGATGTAAACAAAGTGTCACAGCACCAGATATTTTGTACTTACAAGGGATAAAACATTAAGGATTGCTGCATTATACTTTAGGTTGCCTTTTTTATCGTGCTTACAAAGAACACTCGTCTTTGTAGGTTTTTCTTTTTAAAGATACAGCAGAATGTACTGAAAACATGCTGACAGGCATCCTTGACACTGATCTCCCTCTTGGGTTTGCAATAAAGCATGACAATGCTGCCTAGCAAAGGGGTCTTGTTTCAAGTCTTTTAAAAAGACAGAGCAGCAGCTCTTTGTGCCAGAAATGGAGTGATGGAAAGAGGATGGAACATCAATATTACTGTTTAGGACTTGCATTGACTAGCCAGAATGTTTGGTCCTTACCTTTAAGCAAGTTTAAAATCCATTCCTGCTGTCCTTGGTTTTTAGAACATTAAAATATTATAAAAGCTGTGACATAATAGTCTGTACAGCCCAACAAGCTCCTACAGGGTGGTCCAGATCTAATTATGCAGATCCAGATCGTCTGGATGACTTTGATTTATGCGGGGATGATTCCAGTTTGGTGCAAAGACGATTCTTCATGTCATCAGTTCGCACACTTCTTGATGTTCCGGGATTTTTTGGGCGGTTTTCTATGTAATAAACTTAATAAGTTATAGCGTAATGAAAATTACATAATTAGATCTGGACCACCCTATATTGATCTATATTATCCAAAACAACTATATTACTTGGTAAGATTTCCATGTGTCTACAGTTCTTTGCATAAAGAAAATCTTTCTAACATTTGTGCAAAATCTGCTCTTAACAAGTTTCAAACTGTGTCCCTGTGTTCATATTGCAGAATTTACTTTAAAGTAACAACTGGGATCCACTGTTTTAAATCTTGTCATAGTTTTAAACACTTCAATCATGTCCACTTTTAATCTCTGTTTGCTTTTACGGAAAAAAGTTCAATTCCTCCAGTCTCTTCTCATAGCTTATATCTGTTACTCCTGTAATCAGCTTAGTTGCTCTCCTCTAGACTTTCTCTCGCACTATTTGCTTTTTTATGTAATATGGAGATCAAAACTGCACATCACTAGTACATTATATACTGTATCTTAAGCATAACCTCCATTGACTTGTACTCCTCATGTTGTGATATCTACATCCTGTTAACCTTCTTAATCACTTCTGCACACTGTCTGCATGTAGACAGTAATTAATCCATTATGACTCCCAGGCTCTTCTCAGTATACTTTCAAGTTTCAGGCTTCCCATTGTGTATTCAAATAAATCATTTTTGCTTCCTGCATGTAATACTTTATGTTTAATAACAAAAATTTTACCTATCAAAAATCTGCCCAAGCCCATAGGATACCCAAGTCCCTATGTAACAATTTAGCTGATTTTATATTATCTGCTCTTCCACCTAGCTTTACATCATCTGCAGATTCAACTAGCTTATGATTAATATTGTTGTCCAAATCATGTATATATATTAAACAGAACTGTGCCCCTAAAACTGATCCCTGAGGGACACCACTTTTAACATCTCCTAATTACAAAATGTTCTTTTTACCATTGCCCGTTGCTTGCTGTGTTTGAGACAATTTTGTACCCACCTACACACCGAGCCCTGAATTCCCACTTCTTTAAGTTTGATCATTAATCTTTTATGTGGTAGCTTTTCAAGAGCTTTCAGAAAATCTTTCTAAATAATATCGTATGCACCTCTCTTATTGTATGCTTTAGTTACTTACTCATTGAATTCCAGTATAACAGTGGTACTAGGGTGTTATACCATGTTAGCCATTATGAATGCAGTGAGAAGTCAGGCAAAATGATGCCTTTTATTAGCTAACTAAAAAGATTACAATATGCAAGCTTTCAAGACAACTCAGGCCCCTTCTTCAGGCAACATGTAATACAGAAACTGGAGTTCCCTGTGTTTATATACACACTAGGACAAGTTACAACATTGTTAAATCTTTAGGTGAGAAATCTTAAATGTAAAAAATTAATAGACCTCTTCAGGCTAAGATTCCTTTAACAAGAGAGGAGAACAATGTATGGTCAAGATCTTTGGATAAGATAACTGTCCAACAAAGTCTTTTATAGTTTCTGATGACTTTTTCCATACAATGTGGATCTGTAGTCAGGTTGTCTGTGTCAGTCTGAGAGATGCAAACAATCTTCATACCTGGCCATAAATCTCTTCTTGTCTCTATTCAAACCATGTTGTAATGTATCAAATTTTAGCATGAGGTTGACTTCCCATTCTTTTCTCTCTTGCTGTGTTCTGAAGTTGCCCATAAGCACTGTGACTTTAAAGTCCCTCTCGCAGTGTCCATGGCCGTTAAAGTGGGCCACTACAGGAACATCTGTGTTGCCACGTTTTATGTGGAACCTGAGTAAATTTATTCTCTGGTGGAGTGTTTGTCCAGTTTCTCCCACATAGAGTGCAGTGTCAGGACATTTCATGAAGAGAATTAGGTAGACCACATTAGATGATCTGCAGGAAAATTAACCCTTTATGTGATGTTCTAGTCGGCAGTGTGGTATAACTATGTATATGGTCTGTATTATAAATGTGAGCACACGTCTTCCATCTTTTCTGTAGGCAGGGAGATGTGCCACTTTCTGTTGGTTCTTCAGATATAACAATGAAAATGTGACCTTCCCTGTCTGAACCCATGTTGATTACTTACTGATACACATGCTCAATCTTTTCCCTAATAATTTCGTCCATTAATTTACCTGTGATGCACAGGTACTGGTCTATATTTACATGACTAAGCCTGAACGCCCTTTTAATACAATAAGATAATAATAATAATAATAATAATAATAATAAATTTTATTTATATTGCACTTCATATTTTAGAAATCTCAAAGTGCTACATAGTAAAAACAAACATAATAAAACAAGAAAATCTATGTATGCTTTAACAAAATATCTTTCTAAAAAGATGAGTTTTTAGATTCCGTTTAAAAACATCAGTCGACTGTGGGGCTCTCAGGTAGTCAGGGAGGGCGTTCCACAGTCTCGGCGCCACAGATGAAAAAGCCCTATCAACAATACTGCGAAGCTTGGTTCTAGGGACTTGGAGAGTGTTAGTGTGTACAGAGCGGAGAGTGCGTGAGGAGGTATGAGGGGTAAGGAGTTCCTGTAAGTAAAGGGGGGCATGTCCATAGATGCACTGATGGGTGAGGAGAATGACCTTGAACTCAATTCTGAGAGGAACAGGGAGCCAGTGAAGGGTTTTCAGGATTGGGGTGATATGGTCATGCTTTCGCACCCTCATCAGGATCCTGGCAGCGCAATTCTGAATATACTGGAGTCTCTGAATACTCTTGCCAGGAATCCCGATGAGGAGCGCATTACAGATCATATTTGCTACCCTTTATTCTTTAGGAATTGCATCGGTGTGCAGAGATTTTTGAAAAATGTGTTTATGTGTTTTATATGTGTATGCACTAACCTCCTTATGCTCTAAAGGATAAATATTATCTGGTCCTGGTGATTTGTTAGATTTCACTTTAGTTAATCAAAGCAGTACTCCTCCCTCTGTAATTTCCAAGTCACTAACAGCCTCCTTAGTAGTCCTTTTGGGATGTTATCAGCTTCTTCATGTGTATAAACTTCAATAAAGTGCAAGTTTAAAACATTTGGTATTTCATTTTCTGTGTATTCTAGCTTACCTTTGCTGTTTCTCATACTCTTCACCTCTTCCTTGACTGTTCTTTTCCTGCATAAATACTGTTCTTTAAATAAGTAATCTAATCCTGGAGAGTGCAGGCTCTGAATGGGTGTGGGTGTGTGCATACAAATGCAAGCGGACCAGTCATGTGTCTCATTTACACCTCGAAGTGAGTAGATGGTCACACCTGCACCCAATCAACCAGGATATAAGGAAGCCTGCACAGAAGAGAGGGGGAACAAAGAACAACTGAGAAACAAGGAAAAAGAGAGCTGGTAAATGAGTTAGAATGAAGGAGAGGAGGCAGAGCGCTTGGCAGCCATTCAGAGGAGCGAGCAATCAGCACTCCAAACAAGTACAACAATCAGCAAACCAATATCAGTATCTTAATAAAGGGAACAGGGATCAAAATTAGGATATACATACAAGAACCATAAATCAAAATCAGGAATCAAAACCAACAATGCCGAAGTTGCTAAGAGAACAACAGCCTCTCCGTTTATACTGTTGGGACAGTCACCTGTCTGCATGATCAGGTAGCTGCCACCCCCTTGGGCTCTACATTTAGGGGACAGGGCAGTTGACAATAACAAAAAAAATAATACATAAAATGTTAACATAATGCAAAATTACACAATAATGAATAAACTTGAAAATATAAAATTAATAAAGTAAAGGACTTATAATGCACAATATGTAGCCAGTCAACACCTGTGAACTCACTCAGAAAGGCACTCATTGTGTTGCTTCAATGGAGTTATTAAAATATTTTAATTGATAAAGGCGGTATCTTCAAACATATTTACCTATCACTTTATTGCAGTATCTTGTCATGATGAAGATATACATGGCCTAAGCTGCCTGGGTCCTGAAATTAATCACGATATATGAAAAAATATTTGTTCTTAGTCTATCAAAGAAACATTCTTACTGCTACACTGACTGGTCAAGTCATCTTTAAATTTTTTACTGTTAGCCCTGCAATATAACTCATCCTCCACTAGCTGCATACAAAACAGAGTGTATTCTTCTTCAGTGAACAGTGGCTGTTGACAGATCACTTGCAAGAACATGTGCAAGAACAGAGCAAGCTGAATACTGGTGGTCGGACATAAACTACATAACTATAAAAGCAATTTACTGTCTGATAATAGTGAAAATTGCTTACAATTCAGTAGTGACAGCGTTCTAGTACTAACGACAGTGAAGCATTTAAAGCGGATGATTTTGTACAAACAATAAACTATGATGCTATTTGTGAATGTGTGTGGTGTAATAAGGGTCCTGGGCATTTTCAGACATGCCATTCACTGATATCCAAGGAGCAAGGCAGATGTATTTCTTGCACTTAATTAATATTATCAAAAAGCCTGAAGCTCAAATTTACTAGTCAACTAAACTTTATTTGAAGCGCCTTACGGATTGCAGATCATTATTGAAAAATATTTCAGCTAACTTATCACGTTTTTGCATTTTGTTGATGACAATGTATCTGTCATTTCGTACAGTAGTGAGAAATCCTTTTAGAAAATAAAATTGTTTTTTGAGACACTGATGGATTCACCAGAGTGTACATCCCCGAACAGAACGTTGTGGTTGACAAATCACATGTGGACGCTTATGAAAGGCGTTTTGACAATGAAGCGGTACGTACCTCATACAATAGTGCTGAATTGGCAGAATATCTGCTTAACCACAGGTAGAGCTGGCAGTTTATTAAAAGTTTATGGAATCTGGAAGCTGATGAAAAACTAAATGTTTGAATTTGTTTTAATTCTATTTTCACATTTTATTTTAATATTTATTCTCATTTTTTCTTTGTTTTACCTTAACAAATGAGAACACTTGATATTCTGAAAGTAATTTGGTTAATGTTTTTTAAATGTTTGTCAACCCCTCTCTCTTCTCTCTCTCTTTTTTCAGAATAGATTTTTGAAGGATTATATCATTTGTGTTCAATATTTCACATGGCATGCTTTGCTTTGATAGCTACAAGTATACAGTCATGGCCAAAGGTTTTGAGAATGACACAATTATTGGTTTTCACAAAGTTTGCTGCTTCAGTGTTTTTAGATCTTTTTGTCAGATGTTTCTATGGTATACTGAAGTATAATAACAAGCATTTCATAAGTTTCAAAGGCTTCTATTTACAATTACATTAAGTTTGTGCAAAGAGCCAATATTTGTGGTGTTGGCCCTTCTTTTTCAAGACCTCTGCAATTCACCCTGGCATGCTGTCGATAAACTTCTGGACCAAATCCTGATTGATGGCAGTCTATTTTTGCATAATCAATGCTTGGAGTTTGTCAGAATTTGTGGGGTTTTGTTTTTCCACTATTGACCACAGGTTCTTAATGGGATTAAGGTCTGGGGAGTTTCCTGGCCTTGGACCCAAAATCTTGATGTTTTGTTCCGCAAGCCACTTAGTTATCACTTTTGCCTTATGGTACGATGCTCCATCATACTGTTCTTAGATGGTTGGGAGAAGTTGCTCTTGGAGGATGTTTTGGTACCATTCTTTATTCATGGTTGTGTTCTTAGGCAAAATTGTGAGTGAGCCCACTCCCTTGGCTGAAGAGCAACCCCTCACATGAATGGTCCCAGGATGCTTTACTGTTGGCATGACACAGGACAGATGGTAGCACTCACCTTTTCTTCTCTGGACAACTTTTTTTTTGGATACTCCAATTAATCGGAAAGGGGATTCATCAGAGAAAATGACTTTACCCCAGTCCCCAGCAGTCCAATCCCTGTATCTTTTGTAGAATGTCAGTCTGTCCCTGATGTTTTTCTTAAAGAGAAGTGGCTTCTTTGCTGCCCTTCTTGACATCAGGCTGTCCTCCAAAAGTCTTCGCCTCACTATGCAGATGCACTCACACCTGCCTGCTGCCATTCCTGTGCAAAGTTGGGATTAACTTTATTTTCATGGCAAATGGGGACATTACAGTTAATTGAAATCCATCTGATCACTCTTCATAACATTCTGGAGTATATACAAACTGCCATCATAAAAAAGGAGGCAGGAAACTTTGTGAATATTAATATTTATGTCATTCTCAACTTTTGGCCATGACTTCAATTTTATTCTTTGACATTGCATCCTCTGCCTCTCTTTCTCTCTCTCTCTCTCATTTGCTTATAATCTCAGATGTTGTTTTTGTTGTTTTTGCTGCAGTCCAAAAACCTAAATCTTACACTTGCATGACTCCTAATCTTTGGTATTATATATTAGTTTTTTCATGAAAAACAAGCATGCAATGTGAAAGCTTAGGAGTCACATCAACTTAAATAGCCACTAGCCATTATAACTAGCCATTATCAGCAAGTACTGTAGTGTGAGAATATGCGATAGATGTTATGGATAGCATCAAAAAAAACAGCATCTGAGATCTGAGTGATACAGCGAGAGAAAAGGGCCAGCTTAGAATTATACTTGATAACCATCAGAGCACAGTATGCCATATTAGAAGTTAAAAACAACAAGAGTAAGATCATTTTACTAACTATTGTAAGAGAGAGAGAGGAAGGGACAATACTTTGAAAACATTATGCTGGCACCAGATTATTTTCATGATATCAGGTATTTTCAGCTGTTAAATTGAAACTAAGAAACATGATAACAAAAATAAAAATAAAATTAAAAAAAAATCTACAGTTTTATATTTTATTAATTAGCAGACTGTAGCTATCAATAAACTTTATTGATGACCAACTGTATGGAATTGTACAAGGTTTTTATCACTTTCTGGCCAAAAGGCCTTTCCAGAGCTTAAATGATTTGTCAACAGCAACAATCTATTCAAGTACGTAAACCCCAGTGAATCCATCGATCAGTGTGTCAAAGAATATTTTATTATCAAAAAACATTTCTCACTATTGTCTGAAGTGTTGTTTTTTCAACAAAATGCAGACACCTGAGAAGTAAGCTGAAATGTTTTTCTTTCATGATCTGCTGTCCAAGTAAACATTTTACTGAGCAGTACATTTCAACTTTATGCTTTTTTAGTTACGCCTTGATAAGCAAGGAGTGCAAAGAAAGTCAGCAGCTTGTCATAACTGACTTCAGACTACATGGAATTTGGCTTCAGTGTTTGTTGCTGGATTAGTTGCCGTGTATGTCTGTTGGATGCAGTCACTATTACATTTACATGCCATCACCTAAGAAGAGACTGAAATCCTGCAAGATATCATCATCTATATCTGATGTATCTGTCTTGTGCTCAGGAGATCGGTAAGTGACAACTTTAAAAGGTGCTCTTGTCATGCCACACACATTCAGAAGTGGCATCACAGTTTACTATTTCTGCAAAATCATCATGTAGATATGCTTTACTATCAGCAGACCTAGAACCTACAATGTCATTGACCACTTCAGAATAACTCTCAATCAATATTAACAAAACAATCACATTTCAGCTGACCCTGGTCACTCACTGATGCTCACTATAGACGCATGTGTGTATAGACTTGCGGTGGACAAGATATTTCAGGGATAATAGTAAAGAGGGTTAAAAAGGACTCAATTGGCTAGTCCAGCAGAAGGAGTATATCATTCAAAATCAAAGAACAAATATTTCTTTCATACATCTTCATTAATTTCAAGACCCCTGTACCCAGTGGGGCCCTGGGCTGTAGCCCAGGTTAGCCCATACGGAGCTGCGGCCATGGACACAAACAGCTAGATGCCTAGATACATTTTAAGGAGTGGTCAGATTTGTTTGAAAGGGCTACCTCTCTTGTAGGTACTTTTTCTATAAATTAGTCCAACACCACTTTTGCAGATACTATGTTCTGTTGGTTAGGGTATGTCTTGACCTCCTGAAAATTATCTGTGGCTTTCCTCACTCTTTGACTAGAGATTCAGGCATCCCTGGCAGCTAATGGTTCTACTAGCCTACACTGTTCTGGAGAAACACTGTCATCTGCAGTGGAGTCCCTGTCTATTGGGCACCATGTATGTGTATTGACTCTCTTGTTCGCATACTGGCATAAGACAACCCCTTTCTGCTACCAATTGTTTCAGTCTCAGTTCTTGAGGTCTAATGACCTAATTCAGACATCCTGGAGCTAGCCTTGGGATGTCATTTACCTTGAAAAACTTCTTACTAGTTGGGCTTTACTTTATATTTGAATTATCTTAATTCCTCAAAGGCTGTGCACAGTTCCACTTGTATAGTCATTTATTTGCATTAATACATTTGTTGAACTGTATGTCACTCTGGCCACTAGGGGGCACGGCAGAGTCCTAAATATGACTCAACCACAAAGCCATGAGTCCCAGGTTAAAGTCAACTTTATTTATTTAACAAAATACATTTATTACAGTCTTCATCACTATAAACAATTCTCCTCCTTATTCTTTTTCTCTATCTCTCTCTTTCTTCTCTCCTCATTCTCCAATCCTCCCAGGTGAGAATTGTCCTTCTCCTCTCCCTATTCCAATTTGCCTGCGTGAGGCAGAGGGCTCCTTATAAACCAGACCCAGCAGTATTTCTGCTTCATCAGCACTATAGTAAGAAAGCTCTTCTGGGTGAGGGGAGCCTCCTCCTAACAACACCTTCTAGAGGCCCAAAAGGCCCCTGCCATTGCTTCTTGCAGCTTCCTAAACATAAGCTACACCACAGGGATGCTGACACACAGTGGACTGGGGAAAAACACACCCTCAGCAGGCAGTCACTCTCTGCTCTTACATTATATCTTCCCACCAGGGAAAGAGGACACCAATCTCCCAGGCTGAGACACCACCAATGTTCTCCACCTATTATGAGAGCCTCCCAGCCAGACAGCTGATCATCCATCTTAGCTGGGCTGCCAGGCCACCTTTGCTTTCCATCACAGTCACCAAATTGTATTCTTTCTCATATATGTCTGCATTTCTGGGCAGATGTTGTTTGTTATTGGACAGTTTTACTGCATTGATGTGAAGAACAGTGTACTCATTAGCATTTCTACTTGCAATTTGCTATCCAAAAACAAGATTTACTGTGCCTCCTCTAAATTACTCAAATACACTCTGTGTTGAAAAATAAACTGCTAAATTGCTTTAAATAAGGAAAATAGTGACACAAAATCATAATCTAGGAAGGGGTCATTTATAAGCAGAAATACCATCTGATTGCGAGCAAACCTGCAGCCTTAGAATGCTAAAGCATTAGGTGACAAAAAGTGACCTTGTTCTACATTTTTCCTTTGTCAGAATTCTTCACAGATTACTTTGAATTATTGACTCATTTCTGAAGTTAATTTCTAAAATGTTGTGCTGTTGTTAGGCAAATTGTCTCCCTTGCAGTGTAACTAAGCTCAAAGGGATATTCTTAACCACCTTTTAATACAGTAGCTGTTGAATAACAGGACTTTAGAATAACTGGCTACTTACATATTGAAGAAGGTATATTATTATTAATACCATATCACATATTAAGATATGTATTTAAACAGATATAACCTGATATTTTGTTACTCAGTATATATTCATGGCTATAACTGAGGTCAGGTTTTATGTTAAGGAAAATACACACCTTAAAATGTATTTTTCTGTACTAACAAATGTGTGTCAAGGTTTGGAAGGCAATCTTAAATTGCTTTTACAACAGTAAGAAGAATGACTGCTAAGACTGAATTAATTTGACAGTCTATAGGTATTTTTATGTAAAAGCTGTTCTTATATTAAATATTTTAAATGATATCATATGTAATACGATTACACACAGAGACAGTGAGAGTGTTGGGGCACCCATGGCAAAACCCCACATAATTGAAATAGATTTAGATCAAAATAAAGCACATGGAAATTCAAAATCAAGTCTTTTCAGACTGAAGTCCCATTTAGACTGGTCAAGATGGTGGGTCTTCTGCTCATATGGCTGCCGGGCAGGATGTGTGGACACCGGAAGTGACATCATTGGAGGAGAGCTGTCAATCGTCTGGCCTACACAGGGAGAAAAAGTGAGAACATTATCAATATGTTAAATATGTGTGACACATATTTAGCATTTTAGCAGTTAATACAATATTCATTTAAAATGGAAATGAAAATGCATATTCAGTGCATGTTTTAGAGCTGTTTTTAGAGGAATGCAGTAACCAATGGAAAGATCAAGAGTTAGTTTTTTATCTTATGTTGATTGGACTATGTTTATTTTCAGCCTACTTCAGTGTGCTCTTCAGAACAGTGATGTACAAGTTTAAAAACTCTGAAATTAAATTGCCAAGCTATTTGACTGCACTGATTACCACTCATGGCTGAGCAGCAGCAAAGAGGTTGCAAATTCTTAAATTCTTCTTCTTCTTCTTCTAGGATGCGTTAACAGCCCAAAATGCTACTAATAGTGTCCCAACATGTAATGTGCAAATACAACTTAACTGATGGTTTCAAATAATATGGCTGAAATGTAAAGGCCTCTCAAAAATGAACTTGTCTGTGTATACCCTTAATAGGTCTATGAGGTCCCTTCTCAAGCTCCTTCTAAAGCTGCCCTTCTCAATTTTCCAAAGGAACAGATTATTTGGCTTTGTGCCCAACACTCCCTCTTTATCTAATAGCAGACTAAAATGTTATTTTGGTCTGCAAACTGAACTTCAAAGTTACATGTACTTCTGCTTCTATTGTGTAGTTATCATCATCTAGTTTTTGCATTTGGTTGTATTTCGTAACTTACCTGGTTTGTGATATCTCTCTATTATATAAAAAAATTCTGGGTCGAGACAATTTTTTTTCAGAGAGATAATTTCAAAATGATTTCCTCATTTTAATACAAGACATACAATCTATTCATCTCCTTTGATGTAGTCCTTTTCTGGACAATAATTTTATACGTTCTAGATGAAACGTCAATGACTAAGCGAAGAAGAAAGAGCAGCGTGTCGAAATGAGGCCAAAAAGTGTTGGAGAGAAAAGAATTCAAAAAAGAACAATAATAATCTAAGTGCAAATAAGGAAAGTTATGATCAGCCCGGATCAAGTGGAACTGAAAACCTAACAGGTCCAAGTGGGAGCGGAAATAAAAGACAAAGAGTAGAAGACAAAGTAGAATGGTGTAAAGAAGTCCAAAAATGTTGGCACGATGCACATGCAGAGCAAGTTAGAAATTATGAAAGTACTAAAATTCGAAAGTCTCAAAAAACTGATAGTAAAGATTGCATTAGCGCTAAAACAGAAATTATTATGAAATAACAGAACAGTGAAAAGAGATCAAATATAGGGACATAGGTGATATGACAGAAGTATGTAGATATCGCTTGGCTTTAAAGTTTAAGTCGGAGACTTGTAGATCATCTAGTTCGTGTTGCCATCCGGGAAAAGTAGTGTTTAGTCCCAATGAAGAGGCCTATCCTTGAAAATTAAAAGGTTTATTATTTGGTGAAAGTGAAATCCACAAACACTGCAGGCAAAATATCTGTATCTACAATAATCTGTTTGCGTTTGCATCATTCAATGCTCAAAATGAAGATTTACACAATTCAAGACCATACGCTACAAGAATCTGTGGTCCTGCTACAATTAAAGCTACAACAAGTTAAATTTCAAAGAAATCACAATTCATCAGGATAATATTTATGATCACGGAGAAGTGATGCAACATAGAATCGAAAGAGTTAAATGATTAGAAATTCTACAGCCAATAATGGAGACAAATCCATACGTCCTACTCAGACTATCATGCTGCAAGGCTCTTATTCATACTTTTATTTCTGGTGTCGGAACTACTGTAATGCACTTTACAGTGGTCTTCCACTTGTTACACAAGCTTCCCAGAAACTCAGCAGTTTATTTATTGACACATATGTACGGTTTGATGCAGTGTGGCTTCAGTATTGTCTTATTTGTACTGGCTCTTTATTAATTATCAGAGACCATTTAAAATCTTAATATTGACTTAGACATAGTAGTTCAGCAACCTATTTAGAAGATTGAATTAGTCTTCATTTGCTAAGTAGGGCTATCTTTTGCTCATATTTTATCCATCCCACCTTATCGGTACAAAACCTTCTGTGAAATATGGTTTATTTTGCTTCAAAGGTTAGAATTTCTTTGAGTCTTTCAATTAGAACAACATAATAACAATCTGTTTAAAACTATAAGCATTTAAATTTTTATACATTTAGACTATCCAAAATGTATAAACTGCTTTATGGTGATATTTGCTATACAATCTGATGAACGGTAAATGAATCGTTTTGTGCTATTTTAATACAGTAAATACATCTTACATTACTCACTAATTCTGGGTTGCAGTCATTGAATGCATTTCCAAGCATAGTTCTGAAAGCCTCTGTATAGGTCAGGGTTTCATCATCTTCCTCACATACATGTATTGAGCATCCCAATGACTGGATGCATCACTTGATAAAGATGTAAAATTCCCTGCTTACACACACAATATTACCACTGATTTAATTTACACTATGAAAGAAATAATAAATAATTTGAAATTCAAGTGACAGTGTTATATTTTCCTCTTCTTGGACAATGAAAACAGGAAATATGTCCATCAGATAAACTGATGGATTCAAAGAATTATGAGCTTTAGTATGCAGTTTTCTTCAATGAGCTGTAATTTATTCTGCACTGCATAATTATTTGAATAGTAATGAGGGAATATACACTCACACATTGTAAAAATAAATGTGTGCAAATAGTAGCTCAAAATAGTGCAGCATTTCTGTAAGTGGCAGCTTCTCTTCCATCCCCCTTTTTGTTGGTTTGTTCAAATTTCATCAACCACAGATCCACCCAAGTTTGAGTTCTGTCCAGGTTCATCTGTTATGTCTGTAGTGAGTCTAGAGAAGCTGTCAGCCCACCTAGTTTAGTCTCATTTGCAAACTTACCTGGCTTGTTTAATTATATTTTTATGTAAAAAGATAACCAACAGCCCCAGCAGTGGCCCCTAAGTAAAATCACTTTTAACAGCAGCAAAATTGCCCACACCATAATCCTTTACTTTCTTTGTTTCAGTTTTGTACCCGTTTACACCGTGCACATTGAACTCACTGTAGTTATAAATTGATCACTGACCTTTCATGAGGTAATTGATCAAAAGCTTTTTTGAAAATTAAGACAAATAGTTTTTTATGTGGCCCTGTGATCAAAAGTGTGATTCCTCATAAAAGTTTAGCATTTTTTAAAATATAATATGACATTCCCCCAAGCCTAAAATAATTGGAAAATCTAGTCTTTAGAAACTATCACAGTATGCAGTGGTTTCTAGAAATGGCATCTTTGGAGTTTATATACTGTATGTAAAACATGTAAGTACAAATGTTACCTGGTCCCAGCAATTTACTTGATGCCAACCTTTTTCATCCTCGTAGTTCTTCTGTCTCACTTTCTCTTTAATTTCCAGAATGCTGAATGGGAGCTAAGAGGTCTTTTGGCCTTGGAATGTCTGCAGGTTTTTTTTTCTCCAATATCTCCCCCCTGGAGTTATTTTTTTTTATATACTGTATATATTTTCTGTCCTCCCTGGCCATTAGACCTGGGCTTCAGACTTATTGTTATAATCATGAGGGACTTAAAACAAATATATATTTAAAACAAATACATAATTAGGGACCCTGTCTCGTACTTTTTCAGTATATCTGTACTATTTAAGTGTGCATATTGATTTGTTCTTATTTACTGTTTTTGGTATTTCTTTTATTCATTCAAATGTCAATTTCAATGTCAATGACAATTTCTTTATAGAAAATATTTAAAACAACATCAGTATTGCTGTAGCCAAATTTCTTAATAATAAAATATACAATAAATATAAATAAAATAAATAGTGGGCAGCACGGTGGCGCAGTGGTAGCGCTGCTGCCTTGCAGTAAGGAGACCTGGGTTCAATTCCCAGGTCCTCCCTGCGTGGAGATTGTATGTCCTCCCCGTGTCTGCGTGGGTTTCCTCCGGGTGCTCTGGTTTCCTCCCAAAGACATGCAGGTTAGGTGCATTGGCAATCCTAGATTGTGCTTTGTGTGTGTGTGTGTATGTATGTGTCCTGCAGTAGGCTGGCACCATGCCCGGGATTTGTTCCTGCGTTGGCTGGGATTGGCTCCAGCAGACCCCCGTGATCTTGTGTTAGGATATAGCAGGTTGGACAATGACTGACTGACTGAAAATAAATACAATACAAACCAGCAGTAAATTGAATCAAACAAATGACTATGAGGAACATACAGATTTATTTCTAATTTATTGCTTTTCTTTTTATTTGCAGTTTTTTCTTTGGTATTGTGTAAATCACTGTGAACTACATATTTTGTATGGAATCGTGCTATTGAAATAAATTTTCTGCCTCTAAAAATTGTTTAGTATACTTTGCAGGATATTGCCAGATAGTAATTATTAATTTAATTTTCTGAGACCATAAAAAAAATACTGAAGGGAGCTTTGGAGCATTTTAGTTATCAAGCAACACAAACACAGGCTATGTTCACATTACCAGGCCGGAAATGACTGAAATATGATTTTTTTGCCTTAATGTGATGTAAATCTGATGTTTTCAGGGCTCTGCAGACACAAAAATCCAATCTTTCATGTGGTATGTGGTCCTAAATCTGATATGTATCTGATTCATGGCTATTCAGCATGAATGAGAATGGTCAGATTGGAATTCATGTGATTTTTTTGCCTGTTCAAATGGGCTGAACACTGTTGTCATCAGCCAGCATCAGCAGCCCAGCAAAATAACAATGGAGTGGGGCTACAGCTGTGACAGCAATAACAGTCCCTCTTGGTGCAGTAGTATTAGCAAAGCCGTGAAAACAGCAAAAGGTAGCCATCTGACTTTTTTCACCTTCTTGACATAATCGTGGACAGCTGGGGAACTGTTTGCCATCATGCAGAGAAAACTATGATGCATACACTAACTACTAGCGCATTCATTTTGTCAGTTTTAATACCACAAGTAGTCTCGCAAATATGACGTTTTTTGTTGTTGGTGATGCAGATGGTCAGAGTACAAACCTATCAATGTGTGCATGCATGCCATTTCAGAGGACTAATTTTTTCACTTTACAGATAGATGCAGGTCACTTGTAGTTATAAATGTGAACCGACAAGACAGGCAAATCTGTTCTGAACAAAAAATTGGAATTGAGTAATGAGGCTTGTAATGTAAACGTAGCCTTAGTGGACTGAATTTGTTTTGCCTACAGAAAGTTTGAGGTAGGTTTAAAGTGTAAGGGTCCAGAAGTTAAGACGTTGAAATACCGTGTTAAGCTTTGTTTCTGTAAGACCAAATCTTACAGCACATGCTAAAAGCATTTCTATCAGCAATCTTGTGCATCCAGGAAGTGCAATACACTGACCTTTATACCGTGTGACAGATAGGGGGCGCTGTCGTCCCCTTGAACCCTCAGATCAGACGCCAGACACCAGATAAAAGTCCCAAATATTGACTTTTTATTATAAATAAGTGCACAAAGCACCCTCCACTCCACAATACTCATATAAATCACAATAATCAATAATCCAGTAGCAATCCTCCACTCCCAGACACATTGTTCCCTTCCTCCCAACTCAGCTCAACTTGCTGGGATCTCCCACAGTCCTTTTATATGTCTTAACCTGGAAGTGCTTCAGATACCTCAGTCCATGTGATTATTCAGCACTTCTGGGTCAGGTGAAAACTCCTCTTCTTTTCTTCAGCCCGGAAGTACTTCATTTCTTCTGTCCTCGTAACTGTGACGTACTTCCGGGCTGTATTGAAAATATAAGTTTCTGGGCCTCCCTGCTGCGCCCCAACGTTATCCAGGAGGGCTGTGCATTAAAACTCCACATACCATGATGCCCTGCTGGAATTCAGGGCATCTCCACATCGCAGGAAGGGCTCCATCTGGCGGCTTGGAGGTATTGGCCGGGATGAACTGCCGGCCATATATCACAACCGTCATGATGATAACATCACATGCTGTTCATTCCCGGTCATCGTATAATGGTGTCTCCCATGTTCAACAAATATACTGTATTTTAAAATAATTTAATTACTTTAACTTCCAAAAGTCCAAAGTAATTTTAACTAACAGAACTGAATCCAGTGGCAAACAAACCCCTAAATGAGATGAAAATAGCCAGAAAAAAACATAAAAATGAAAAATGAGGCCATGTCATAGCAGAATGATTTCTCTCCATCTGTCAAATGTTATGTGCTTGTATCAAGGTACAAGGGAGCTGTGCAAGGAACAAAACTGCTGAAGATGCTGTTGTCTCTCTGGAATGAACAGCTGGTTGGGTAAACACTAGTTTCTCCTTATATAAAATGTTAATTTGTGTACAGCTAAATAAGTAATTGCCCATTGTATACAGATGTGTTCACACACTTTGATATTGCTTTCAATAACCCTTGAGGACTATTGGCACCTTTACTGGACTCAATATGAAAACTATAAAAGCTAATGTAAGTGGAGCTTATTGCTTTATTACAGCTCATAAATATATTGAGGTTGGTGGTCAATCTGGGTCATTTTTAATAAAACAACATTCCATCATTATTTGCATGAGTTAGCTCCATTCATATTGAAGCTTCGTCTGATAGCTGATTTCCAGTCCTCACACTTATACTGTTGCCTAATCAGTAGAATAATAATGAGAAAAAAACCCAGTCACACTGTTAAAAATAAATGTGATAAATTTAACTTAGAAACAAAGTGTAGTGTTGAAAGCATTCAGAATTTGCAACAAAATGAGAAGTGAAAAAGTTACTTTGTTGAAGTCTGCTATTTTTTTCCACTTTAAATAACATCCTCATTAAACCATTATATGTGGTTTGATTATAGTATGTACTGTAATAAGAATTCACAGGAGACATCAAAGGTTTGGGGCAGCCACCCATATAATATACCCTGGCTGCAAGTGGGTAAATATGGCTGAGTTGTGTTCAGCTCAAAGTCCAAAACAGAATTGTTAATAATGTCTGCTTTACAGGTTGGAACGAGAAATGACGTCATCATGGGAGCTGGAACCGGAAGTGACACCGTCACGGGTGCCAGACGCATAAGGGCGGAACTGGAAAGTGACTTTATCATGGGCATCAGGACCCGTTAGGATTTCCTGTGAATGGTCTGCAGAGGATTGAGAGAGAGAGTCTAGCATTGAATTATCACTATTCTGGCCCATTAGCTGCCTCCCATTTGCATGTGTGTGGCAATACACTTTGCTTCGCTCGGCAACCCCCCAGTCTGCGCTATACACCGGCCACATTGCATCTCTGCCGCTTGCGTTGTGAAGAGGGGGCTGAACGCACCCCAAGGAGATGCAGTCGCTCCTCCAAAACCCCCTCTTAAACATTGATACAATGGGAAACAAATACAGTTTTTTTTACCTTCTCTTTGCTCGATCAGCTGCTGGATTGCTGCTGCTGCCGTGCCATGTGATCTGCATCTCGCACGGCGCCTCGAACATTTAAAAGCCTGTAAAGAAGCTGTTCTACTCTTTGTCTTTTATTTCCGGCCCTGAGGATGGTCACATCTCTTGCCACAAAGTTTCGTCTCGCGAAACGTGAGATTTTTAATCTTTAAATTTTTCATTTAAAAACGGAATAAGAATCTGAAAATCTAACAACATCACATTAAAGTTTGATTAATTCTGAAAAAAATGTTACCAAACATATATATGTAGGTTTTAAAATAAGCCCAAATTAAAGCATGACAAAAAACATCAAATAAAATCATTGTAAAAAATCGGTGCACTTTTTGGCTTTTATATCTAGAGAACAGATAAACTTTATATTATAAATTATTTACATTATACACTTTCACAGTATTACAAATATAACAACTAATTACTGTCAGCATTATTTTATTGATGATGAACAGAGGACTTTCTTGTGTACCTTTTTCTTTCTCTTCCCACTATACTGATGTTTGTTTTCTGGGTTTCTGACAAAAGGAAAGGAGTTCTTTATAAGCAGGTGATTGTCACAGCCAAAGTTTCCAGCCATTAGCATTTCAGTTATTATCAAAGTAGTTTCAAATGGAAAAAGGAATTAAATAAAGAAGGAGTGGTCCCTGCCGGTTAGCTAGGAAGACAGGACAAGGTTTAGCCCCTAGCACTTTTCACCCTTTAATGCTAAGTGTCTGTCATGTCGATGGTGCAATAATATTATGATAAAATATTTCTTTCTATTATAAAAAAAATCCTGGGAGGGAGACTAGGGAGACGAGACGTGATCTTCTTGGAAGACAATTTGACGCCTGGGCGAGAGACACTTTAACGTCATGCAAAGACAATATGATGTACTGTGAGAGATAGTTTAATGTCACACGAGATCTGACCATGCAGTTGTTGGAATGCCTTTGACAGACAAACATCATGTGCTCCCAGCTCTTAAAACTACGACAAGCAACAAGCAGAATATGCAGCTTGCCAGCAACATTTGACATTGTCTTTATGTTTCGGTTTTCAAGAAGTCTTTTATCTTCTGGTTCAGCACATCGCTACCATTTTTTTTTTGACCTGCTGTTTCCATCAAGAAGAACATGGTCAAGCAGCACATTCATTAAATATTAGTTACTAGGCCTATTTGAAAATGGTGAACTGAGGATATCAAAATAAATCTACAGAAAGTTGTACAAAATATGAGGAATGTATTATGAAGTTAACCTTATACTGTCATAGCTATTAAACTTTTACATCTATCCATCCATCCATTATCCAACCCACTATATCCTAACTACAGGGCACCAGCCTACCGCAGTAAACCTTGACAATTTTCCATTATTCATACTATATTGGCTATTATTTGTCCATAAAGGATAAGTTTGATACTGTTTTAAGTTAATGTTATTTTTTAAGAGTCCTGCTATATATTAATTTGCCACCTAAACTTGTGTTCTAAATTGAAGTGTTTTTTTACAAATTTTAAAAATACCTTGTCTATTCTTGCAATTGCAAAGGGACTGAAAAATGTATATGTTCATAGGTAAATGAAAAAGCTTTAAAACTTACCAAATATGTCCAATTTGAAGCAGCAAAAGTTTCAATTTAAGAAAATATGCTTTCTGCATTCATAGTGCATCATTGTTAAAAAGAAAGAAAATAAAAGAAATAGTTTTTCTTTAAAAAGAAAAAGAAATTATTATTTTATCATTTTAGACCTATTTTTATTGAGGTAAGGATACAGTTCCTGTTCACTTGTCTGCTCACAGCCACCATTGTGGGCAGAGTTAACAACAACACCTACAAACCTCAAGCACCAAACTGCATTTTGCTTATACTCTTACTTTTGCACTTCAGTTTCTTCAGTTGTTATCTTCTGCCATGGCTTGTAACAACAGACAGATGCACAATTAAATCATTTGATTATTTTTTTGTAAATGGTGCTGATTTTTCTCCGTTTACAATCGGTGTTGCTATTTTACATTACCTACAGAGCAAGATTCATTCATGGAGGCCACACAGTAAAAAGAGCACATAAGAGTTTTGTTATGCTTTGTGCAAAAAGCAATAAATCTGAAGTGAACTGATTGCACAGCATTGTATTTTTAATTAAAGCCTTACATTTTTGAAAAAGTCAAGCTATCCTTTCTCTGAAAAAAGGTATAGTGTGTAACAAAGCAGACTGAAGTGCTACAAACCAACTATTGTCTTTTTAAATTCAAGGTGAGTCACTCTTGCTGAGGATATGATATTAAAATAATTGAGGGGAACACATTAGAGTTACTAAATTTACTGACACTCATACCAATCAATCTATAAAAACATGGGGGGAACATGCAAAACTCATGTTGACACTGGTGCTGTGAGGCAGTAATGACAGCATGGTGCCATCACTCTGTCTACATTAAAACATCAGTACTGAACTTGCTAAACTTCAACCTGATTACATTTAGGCGAATTTGCAATGCTAAATTGACCCTCGCCTGTGTTTGTATTTGCCCTAAGATGGATTCTCGGACTGTCCATGGATCATTCCTGTAATTGCCTGATGCTTGCAGCTGCACTGTATCATGCATGCACATCAGATGGTCACCATCCGGGTTCCACCCAGGTATGTAATACCACTGGGGGCCAAGAACGGGCACTGCCATTAACTGTGCTGTCTTTCTTTGCCTCCATAGTGCCAAAAAACCATTAAGTGAGGGCTACCAACATTGCTCCTTCCAGTCCCAGGAAAGAGATCCCACTTGTTGACTGGAGAGTAGAGGAGATGGAACTCCTGCAATCCCAAAAAATAACCCAAAAAAAGTCTTGATAGGCTGTGTCTTTATTTGTTAGGATGCTAGAGGGTGATATTTTTGCTCGTAGTCATGCCATCAAACGCTGTTTAATTTTTGTTTCTCAAGTACAATACAATACAATACAATTTATTTTTGTATAGCCCAAAATCACACAACAAGTGCTGCAATGGACTTTACCAGGCCCTTCCTCTTGACAGCCTTGACTTTCTAAGAAGACAAGGAAAAACTCCCAAAAAAACGTGGGAAAGGCAGTTCAAAGAGAGACCCCTTTCCAGGTAGGTTGGACGTGCAGTGGGTGTGAAAAGAAGGGGGTCAATACAATACAATACAACACATAGAACAGAACACAAGAATCCTCAATACAGTATAAAGATAAAAATATTAAAAATACGGAGCAGAATTTAACAGTAGATGATATCACATAATATGATTTGGATTTGTTTAGAGTCCTGGAGACCTCAGCCATCAAGCTGCCTCCCCCAATTGGCCATTCCACAGCTGAGACAGCGCATAGCCAGCCAATCCGATGGAAGGACCCCTCTACCCCATGATTCCTGCGATCCTCCATCAGAGATGACTTTACCTTAGGCAGGTAAAACATCTTGGCAGGTGGGCCGTGGCACCAATTGCCACATTTGAGTAACAAGAAGAGAAACAGAATAGGTGAGGGTTAGTAACAAATTATAACTAACTTGTAAACAGGGAAAGCTGGGCTGGCACCCCAACATTTATCTTACCGTTTGACCTGTCATTCCCTCAGATGACCACACTTGCAATCCTGCTCATGAAAAACAGTTTAAGAAGATTGATTAACGCCCACCTATAACCATGGCATAAAGTGAGCTTACCAGTGCGTACGGGCACCTTGTGCTCTGACCTGGGGCCTCATGCATAACGCTGTGCGTAGAATTCACACTATAACATGGTGTTTGGACAAAATCGGAAATGTGCGTATTCACAAAAAAATCAGCCAGCTTCAACGTCCTTCTGTTCCATAAATCCCGGTCAGTGTGAAATGTAACTCATGTGCACGCGCCTGCTGCCCCACCCCAACTCCTCCCAGAATTACGCAAATCAATATAATAGCCCTTAAGCTCAGCATTCTGTGAAAAGGCAATGGCAAAAGCACAGGGGAAAATTGAAGAATTTCAGCGAATACCAAATGGAGGCAAGGACAAACATACTATTTGTTGGTTTTAACAGTGATATAAACAACAAAAGGAAGTTGATCGAGTGACATAGAGTGTCGGAGAAACTCGATAACTCAAGTTCACAAAATCGCACAGTGCCCAAAATAAAAAAGAAGCTGTCAGATATCAAAGTCGCTGTGAAAAGGCAAGTCGCAGCCCACCGTCTGAGTGTCATATGAAAGCTTATTAGGGTACAGAGAAAACAACAACAAAAACATTTATTTATATAGCACATTTTCATACAAATAATGTAGCTCAAAGTGCTTTACATGATGAAGAAAGAGAAAAAAGACAAAGTAAGAATTAAAATAAGACAAAACTCATTATCATAGAATAAAAGGGATGGCCAGAAAAATCAAAAAAAAAAAACTCCAGACGGCTGGAGAAAAAATAAAGTCTGCAGGGATTCCAGACCATGAGACCGCCCAGCCCCCTCTGGGCATTCTAACTAACATAAATGATTTGTCCTCATTGTTTTTAGGGTTCTCATGGAAGGACTTGATGATGATGGTCATGTGGACTTCTGGCCTTTTATTCACCAATGTAGGAATATCATGGTGTTTTGATTAGGTGGTGGTGGCTCAGGTTTCTACCACAAAAAACCAGGAATAGAACAGAAGAGAGAGTAGGGTTTAGTATGGATTTTGGAGCCACCATAAATAGTTGTGATAATTAATTGAATATACAGAGCATCAGGATTAAACTAAAATGAAGCTATGAGAAAGCCATGTTAAAGTAATGTGTTTTTAGCAGTTTTTTAAAGTGCTCCACTGTATTAGCCTGGCCAATTCCTATTGGCAGGCTATTCCAGATTTTAGGTGCATAGCAGCAGAAAGCCGTCTCACCACTTCTTTTAAGCTTTGCTCTTGGAATTCTAAGCAGACACTCATTTGAGGATCTAAGGTTACGATTTGGAATATAAGGTGTCAGACTTTCTGATATATAAGATGGGGCGAGATTATTTAAGGCTTTATAAACCATAAGCAGAATTTTAAAGTCAATCCTGAATGACACAGGTAACCAGTGTAGTGACATCAAAACTGGAGAAATGTGTTCGAATTTTCTTTTGCTAGTTAGAGTTCTAGCAGCTGCATTCTGCACTCGTTGCAAACAATTTATGTCTTTTTTGGGTAGTCCTGTGAGGAGTGTGTTACAGTAATCTAGTCGACTGAAAACAAACGCGTGAACTAATTTCTTAGCATCTTTAAGTGATATAAGAGGTCTAACTTTAGCTATGTTTCTTAGGTGAAAAAATGCTGTCCTTGTGATCTGATTAATATGCAATTTAAAATTCAGGTTACAGTCAACAATTACCCCTAAGCTTTTTACCTCCGTCTTGACTTTTAATCTTAATGTATCCAGTTTATTTCTAATAGCCTCATTGTATCCACTATTGCCAATCACTAAGATTTCAGTTTTCTGTTTATTTAACTTGAGAAAGTTACTATTTATCCATTTAGAAACACAAGTAAGACATTGTGTTAGTGAAACAACAGAGTCGGAGTCATCAGGTGCTATTGATAAATACAACTGTGCGGTGATCAGCATAGCTGTGGTAGTTCACGTTATGTCCCGAGATAATCTGACCTAACGGAAGCATGTAGATTGAAAAGAGCAGCGGACCCAGGATAGAACCTTGTGGAACACCATATAGAATAACGAGAGCAGTGTCTGTGCTGTGATTTGTTCTGAAACTTGACTGAAACTTATCAAGAATAGCATGTTTATTGAGGTGGTCATTTAGCTGCATAATGACTGGCTTTTCTAGAAAAGAAAAAAAAATAGGGACGCAGTGGGAAAAAAGTTCGAAATGTCAACTTTAATCTCGAAATTTCCACTTTAATCACGGTTTATTTTGTTATTAAAGTAGAACATCATAAACTTCATCTTTAAATCGTTTAATTTACTAGTTTCTCAAATACCATCGTAACTAAAGTAGCACATTAAATGCTTTGTTTTGTATGTTTTCTTTTATGTGCTCTATGTGTGTGAATCACTACGTGCTTCTTAAACGAGCTTTCTCTTCCTCTGACAGGACACAGAATCCATTACATTCATGATATTACAGTTCTCTGAATAATTAAAATACTGCAAAAAACTATCACAAGTTTACAGTGAGGTAATTGAACTAATAAGTACAAACAGTTCTACAAGGAGCACTTGATGGACTGATTGAGTGCATTTATAGTTCTTGGGATGAAACTGTTTCTGAACTGCGAGGTCCATACAGGAAAGACTCTGAAGTGTTTGCCGTATGGGAGCAGTTCAATAGACAGCATGGCTTAGGCAGCGTGTGCTTGATGCTGTATACTGATAATTCTCTTTCTGATCTGCTGCTGTAGAGCTGTGATTCTACACTCAGATACAGTCGGATAAATACTCTGAGTGGTGCTTTGAGAGGAACAAAGCTAAAGCAGCTATGGTATTGGGAATAGTTTTGCCATTCCGTGGACCATTATATTGTTACAGGTTATTTACAATCAGATGCCTTACTAATTAAGTTAATTTCAGTGTATTTGATAAAGCCATGTCAGGTATGTGGATCTAAAAAATCAAGGGAAACCACACTTGAACAAAAGCACTGCTTTGACGCTGGGTGCCGCCGGTTTGCAAAACCGAGCGGAGAACTTGCGTACGCCAAGCATTTAGCTGACGTGAAAATATACATGGCTTTATGCCAAGTTTAGGTTTTATACATCGCGATTTGACCGTGGAAACAAGAGTACACAACATTTTTGTGTGTACGCACCGTTTATACAGTACATGAGGCCCCTACTCTTAATTCCTAGGGGAACTTCCCCAGCCCTACCCTCTCATCAATTTTATATATAATGTAAACATGCTCCAGTCTGCAGGGGAGGTGGGACATAAATGTCATAAAAAAATTCATGACACATCATGAGGAACACCAAGATTCCAACATCTCGGAATTTGACCTGTAATTTGGTTCCACTTCAAGCACTGCCTATAATGTCAGTTCAGCTGTTATTACATGCTATAGGCCTGCGCAATATTCTCTATCACTGAAGCATACTTGTCCATTATCAATCTAGTGGTGGCATATATTAGCAAAATAATGAAATATACAGTAGAATGACGAAAGCCACCTAGATTCCTCACACAAAGACTCATTAAGCTAGCATACTGCATGACTTTTTCAGTTATTACTGTCTAGTTGTTTACAGAACAGAGTCTGCAGTTCATTTCTGGGCATCAACTTTTAAAAACTTCAATAATGGTGCTTGGTGATGACCTTCTGAAATGAATCCATGCCGCTCAGACTGAAAAGATGTTGTTGAAGATTTTGAAGATAAGCAAAGAAAAGAACAATTTTTAAAATGGCTGGATATCACAACACTGTTTTGCTTTTTGCTTTATTCCTTCTTATAATGATATAAATATGCTGCTTTGCAATATGCAGACACATATCAATACTTCATAATACCCTTCATCCCCCTTGTAAATTGCAAGAACAGACAAGGGATTTTTGAAACTTATAAAGAAGGATCACTTTAGAGCACTATTTTATGTGGGAAATTAATGTATGCCATGATTGTGAAGAAATTACTTTGACTTGAAAAATACCAAACTTACCCTTTAAATAAAAATGAAGTACTTTCATTTTTATGTATTTATGCCTAGTTAATGGAACAAATTGATTGAAGGTTTGGAATATATTAAAGAGACTATGTGAGTCAAAAGCAAAAGGTTTGCATTTAATTTACTAGTGAGTATCTTATGTTAATGCATTCATTTTATTCACATCAGTGAATATGTTTAATGATCAGGTAACTAACAGATGGAAAGCTTCCTAGCACTGAAAAGCAACTTTAGGTTATGTAAAAAATACAGTTGATGTTTTTTTTTCATTTTAGAAAAACATCAAATATACAGTAGAATGAAGAAAGCCACCTAGATTTCCCGCACAAAGATTTGCTAAATTTCTGTTAACCTCCAAAACTTTCTTTATGCATTAAGTTATGTACTGTATTTGAAAGTGTTAAACCTCACCCATCTTGTAAAAGCAATTCAATAATTGCAAAGTTGGGTTGCGTTTTTCCTACTTGCTGCCACTCTGTCCAATACTGTCAGAACGGGCTGTGGCTCTGCAACTGGTTTAAGTGAGAAAATTGGTGAATTGTTTGAAAAGACTTTGTTTTGTTTTGGGTTAACCGAGGGCATACAGAGAGTTTTATCTCCTACAAATTCATATCTTTTTCTCTCCTCTCAATCTAACTTCCTTGGCTCCCTCAAACGGAAATCACTGTTTTTTAATTACATCCAGAGGCAAACAGTTTCCTAACAACTTTTGTTAAGTTCCAGAAAAAATATGTTCTGCTGCTTTCAGTTATTGCTTTTGACGTCAGATCGTCTGCTGCTTTTGCTCTGGAGGCACCTGCTCTAGTGCTGCCAGTCCCAGCTTTATACAGTGAGTAACATTTTGAAGATGATTCTGAATTAGCCAGGGAGGCACATAGCTGAGAGGTGATTTGCTCATTGTATGTACGGTTAAAAAGACATTTTCACTAATCCAAATAGGATGTGCTACAACAAACTCTTATCAAACTACCTGAATGGTCTGAATACAGTATTGTGAGTGAGGAATCATATTAAAAATTCAAGATGTACATGTTCCATGTATTGTAGTGCTTTGGAAGACTGCCAAATGAGTAAACGACTGAAAGAAGGACCCAGCGGGGGCAAAAGAAAAGATTAGCCAACACTTATTGGGACAGATAAAATAGTAGGCCCCATTATTGCAAATGATGAACAAGAAGAAGGCCCAGATAGTGTATGGTATGTAAGGCAGAAATCCTCAAGGCTGGTTGTTGAGAATAACAAGTTCTCCTTGGAGACAAGTAAGACCTTAAGTCTTTTTGGGGGCTTAAGAAGGTGAGGAAGCTACAGTAAAGAGGGTTCTTGACCTTTTAAGAGAAAGAGTAGAATATATAAGAACCATTGAATTCCTATATAGTCTGGAGATGCTGGATTTCTGTATGGCATTCCATGGCTTGAAGTGGAAGTAAAACTCTGGTGGGAATTAAAAGCTGCTCTCTACCACTGTTAGATTACAACAACAACAACAACATTTATTTATATAGCACATTTTCATACAAAAAGTAGCTCAAAGTGCTTTACATAATGAAGAATAGAAAAATAAAAGACCCAGTAAGAAAATAAAATAAGTCAACATTAATTAACATAGAATAAGAGTAAGGTCCAATGGCCAGGGTGGACAGAAAAAACAAACAAAAAAAAAAAAACTCCAGACGGCTGGAGAAAAAAATAAAATCTATAGGGATTCCAGACCATTAGACTGCCCAGTCCCCTCTGGGCATTCTACCTAACATAAATGAAACAGTCCTTTTTGGATTTAGGGTTCACACAGAAGGACTTGAAGATGATGGTCACATAGACTTCTGGCTTTTAATCCATCCATTATTGTTGGAGCATCATGATGCTTTGAGTAGGTGGTGGTGGCGCAGACCGGAAAAAGAAACAGAAGAGAGAGTAGGGGTCAGTATGGATTAAGTTGGTAGGTACTTGGGATGAAGGTCCACTGGTGGAACAAAAATGAACTGTTATCCATCCTGGAATCACCACTCTGAGCTCTCCAAGTCAGATCAAGGAAGGCTCAGGAGGAAGTAAACATTATGTTTGCGGAGGATTCTTGTGATTAATGCAGTTTTTATTGTTATTTTTTTTTCTGGTATTCTGGATCTATTTTGCTTCTCGATCATCTTCTAACCTGCTTTGCTCTGGGGTTGCTGGAGACTGCCTCAGCCAGCATAGGGTGCAAGGTAGGAAGAAACCTTGCAGAGGACCCCAGGCCTTCAAAGGGCAAACACATGCACACTAGGGCCAATTATTGTTAGTTTTCATTTTTGGATTCTTTTAATTGTTTACCTTTTTGAATGAACTAGAACTATTTGTTATTTTGGTCAGGGGTTTCACAGTTCCCTTTTCCCTTCTAAGGCTTATAAACTTTGGGTTGTGTTCTTGCTGCTCGGGCAGGATGTTGCTTCAATTTATCGCCCTCCAACATATCTGAATTTGTTAATCTATTTAAATACTAGATTAAAATGACATTTGGAGAAAAATTAAGCTAAATTTTGCATAGATTTATTCATATATAGAGAAACAGCAATAGTTTTTCACATATAATTATTTATAAGCATCAAGTAGACAAGAACATAGTATAGACGCACTGATAAGCTGTGTTTTAATTATTAGTTTAATATAATTACGCTGCGAAAACCAGAACCAGCGTAGTGTACAAGTGATTGGTGGGGATGTTTTCTACGCAGAGCAAGAATGCATTTGGATTGATGACAAACGTAATAATATATTGTAAATTAGTTGTTTATCTTCCTAGAAATTATTATCGGTGTAATGTTTGTGTTTATTTTTGTTATTGCCTAAATTTCAAGTGCTGTGTCTGAAGCCATCACAGAAGGACAGTCTGAAAATTTTTTTGAAGCATTTGTGGATAAAAATCAAAGAATTTTACTTTTTTCATTTATCAGTGATAGTTTTCCAAACCCTGCTGCTTACACATGAATTGTACTGAGCCTTCTGGCCAATAATATCGCCCCCAAAAATGTGCTGTCCGGGGTGGGAGGAGGCCGCCCCCTCCTCCCACCCCTAGCTATGCCACTGTGTGTAAGACATAAAAACTTTCTTTTTGAGTATGGAGGTCATTCTTACTTTGAGGCCTGTTTTTTGAAGTAAAGCCTGTTTTAAGTTTTGTGAATTGATAATTTATAGCATAAACATAGAGAAAAACAGGAGAGAAAGAGAGGCAGTAAGTGAGAGAAAGAGAGAGAAAGGGAGAGATAATGTGTCAAAAAGAGGGTTTTTTTTATACTTTAATGATGGTGCAATGAGGAAATCTTCCTACTTGACAAGTAGGCAAATACATTTAAAGGCAGGCAGCAATTGCATTACTCCGCTGATTTTCAGTTTGGAATTAATTGCACTAATTTCTTTTTTTAATATTTTAGCATCAATCTGGATTTGGATCAATACCAAAGTGGTGCCTGCCTGTTACAGTTCCTTAAAGACAGAGACACAAAAGGGACAGAAAGAATTAAATAAAAGATGTTAAATTGAAAACCTGTTTTATTATTAGCAGTACCAGACAGCAGAGTTGTACTGAATTGTACCAATGATAATTTCTGTGATCTCCACATTTTCTAAACGTTTCTGGCCATGCTGGCCTAACCTGTCAAGAATGGGTATAAAACAGAAACCAACCGTGGTAAAATTTTTCCTCGATACACAGAGGACTGACTTACAAAAGTATGTTCATATTTTAATGATCTTAACTTAAAAAATGTTTGCAATGAACTCAACTGAGAAGTCTTTGCTACTGAACAATCATTTAATTTGGTAAATTAGAAGTATTGTTTTATAATGTAAATGATCATGGAAGTCAACCATGTTAAACAAAAATGCTTAAAAGAATGCTCCATCCAAAAATGATCTTTTTTATGTAACTCACCCCATGTTCTCATGTAGAAAGGAGATAAAGTTTGTAACAGAATAGGTGTCTGTCATGATCAACATTGGACAACATCAAAGAATATTGAAAACATCACATATCAAGTCATCTGTTGGCATGCTCAAAACATCCCAAACACATGTATTTTATTTTTTACTAACATATTGTTAAATAAACCACTTCTAGAAAACGCTCTTGTGAACGAACATGGAACAGACTGCCGTGAATGAGCGTTTGAATTGAATTGAATTGAAGACCCATCTTCCCTCATGACGTTCATATTCACAGCTGGAATACCTCAGGATTATTTAGTGGCAATCTGATAAACTGCCCAGATAATTGACTTTCTGCTTGTTGAAGCATCTTGGACAGGCACAAGTCTAAGGCATATTCTCTTCCTAATAATGTTTCCACTTGTTTTTCTTTAACCTTTTTAATCTTTGGTTGTACTCATCCCTCTGCAAATATACACTGCTGATATCACATGAACTGCAATGTTAACCAATGAAAATAAGCTCATACTGGACTCATGACCAATGAATGAAGGGTAGATGGCACCTCAATTCAAATGCTTGGACAGGCTTTAGCGTGTTCCATTTTAGGTTACAAGAGCGTGATTTATTTAACAATATCATTAATGCATTTGGGATATTGTGATATGTAGATTATGTTACATGTGTAACATGAGATTTTTTTTCATGGACATTTTTGATAGAGCTTGTTATTGTCTAATGTTGGTCATCACAGATGCCTATTTTATCTCCATTCTTCATGAAAGAATGGGAGTAAAGATTTTTCTCGGGCATCACAACTGCATGGGAAAAGTAACATACAAAAAATATAATTTGTTGGTGTAATGATCCTTCTGTTGGTGAAGTGTTCCTTCTGCATTACCTATACATGGTTATTTAGATTCCACCTTTAAATCAGAATCTTATTTTTTTATCTTCACAATGCCTTAAATATTTATTTTTACAGCCATTGACCTGTTGTTGGACAATAACAGCTAGTTGCAGTTTATAAGAGACGCCATCTTGAAAGTGCTGCTAGATGGACTTTACACGTTGCTCCTCACATCCAGTCCTGCATTCAGTTTACTTCTAAGGCAAAACCCTAAGCTATGGTTTACAGTATAAGTTGTGAATTTGCTCCTTTACTTGCTCTAGACAGGGACTTCAGTTCTCATACATGTTTTACAATACAGTCGCTACAACTGTAAAATATTTTCGTTCCTCTCGAGTGTAGCCCCATGTGGCTTGCCTGTAATGTAAGCACTGTGGCACTGGGGATAGGAAGGTCACCAAGTTCAACCTCCAGCAGTTTCATCATGGAGACTGTTTCTCACACATATTGTTGCTGTGATACAATGTAAGAGGAAGTCCACTGGAACTGTCTGTTGTCTGATACCTATCATTCACAACTTGCAAATGGATAATAAAATTAACTATCAGTGAAAATATCTTTATTTGTCATTGATAATTACTGTATGTTGATCACCAACATCAAAAATGCAAAAAAGAACCACAGCAATAAGTAACCATAGAAGGAAATTTAATTGCAAAGAGTATACCTTTTCATAATGTATGCCATCATATTGCAAATTTGACCATCATCAAACACATCAATAAGCCCTTTTATTTCAGGTTTTTCTGCATAGGTAGTATACATCACATATTTCTCACCTATCTAGTGTAGACTGGCAGCTGAAGGGAGAGGCTAAACTCCATTACAGTACACATACAGTACATTCACTCAGAATTATATTTACTGTGATTAAGATGTAAAATCATCTATACTTTAAGGAATATTAATATTTTTCAGAAGTATTAATTATATGTATTATTTTTAAATATATAAAGCCAGTTCTCAAGGCAGTTTACTCCAGTTCAGGGATGTGGGGCAGGAGCCTAACCAAAGCACTATTGAGAGCAAGATGGGAAACAGCCCAGTAAAGGATGCCAATTCATCACATAGCACATTTGTACAAATGCCTGCGCTGATTTGGGGCCAGTTTAGAATTGCAAATCAACCAACAGACACATCTTTTGCATATGGGAGGGATTTAGAGTGTGCAGGGAAGAACAAAAGCCGTCAGAGATTGTGAAGACTCCACAAAGATGGAGCACTGGTTGGGATTTAAAAGAAGAATTCTGTAAGGAAGCAGCACTAACCCCTACTCCAATGATGTAAATATGCTTAGGATATTCTCTCTCGTGCCGCTTGCATTATTACTAAAACTCGTACATAATGCTGTACATGCAATTAATAGAGGAAAGGTGCAAACAGACAGCTATATAATACATAAATACAGTATGTTGCATGGTGGTGCAATCGTTAACGCTTCTGCTTCAGTGCTCCAGAGTTCTGGATTGAAATGTTTGCACTTTCTATCTGTTTTTCACACATTCTCCCTTCATCTGGGTACTCAGGTTTCCATATGCCAAAGGAGATTAGATTGATTAATGACTCTTAACTGCCACTTGTCTACGTGTACCATGCAAAGCACCCACTTCAGTCCAGAGCAGCTTGTCAAATTAACCCCGCATCAACCCCTGCATTGTTCTAAAGGTGCTGTTTCTGGGATTCTGTTTTCGGCTTTGTTTGCTTTTAGGTTTTGTTTCCATGTGTGTTTGCTTTTGCTTTTTTAAATTTCTTAAAATAAATCCTTTAAATATTATAGAAACTTTGTTTTGTTTTTACTGAATCAGCTGTTTTATGGCTTTTCTCACATCATTATTGTAGGCATTTTTTAAAACACTAGGCTGACCCACCTTTTAACGCGACCGACTTTTAAGTTGACCACTTCTTAAGGCAATTCAATATGTAGATCAATTTGATATTTTATACAAACTCATTAATTTGGTTATATTGCATTTGAGCAGTATTACTTTAATATTTATAGTTTCTGTTATTTTTGTGATGAAATTTAAACTTTTTTTCTATATTGAGGTCGCCCTTTTGAACCCCCCTGATATTTACTACGCGGTGAGGCATTTGTACTCCATCAACATTAATTATTTCCAGAGACATAATTTTGTCTATTTTTCCAGCGCATTGCGCACAAAAGCAAGGGAACGATGGGAGCACCAGAACTCTGCTCACATCATGTCGCTTTGTACCGCATGCTGCAAGTAGTAAGTCTGTGATAAGCGGAATACTGCTACGCTTTCTACTCACGGGACGGAAGGACAATCCCGACCGCTTTTATATAGTAAGAAAGAAGAAGAAGATATCACACAGTCTGGAGTAGAAAATCATCTTTTGGAAAAACGAAACTACAAATCCCATCGTGCATTGCAAAATGGACGGGGCGTGTGTGAAACTCCGCGCCTGCATAGCACTCACGGGACGGAAGGACAATCCCGACCGCTTTTATATAGAAGGATTTTCATATTTATAGGCCTTAACTCCTTTTTTAAGGCCTGTGCATGCCAGACGCCTGCCATGTCAGTTGGGGCTGGGTTTCCTAGTAATTTTTGAAAGCATACCTTAGCATATGAATATCTTAAATATTCTTCAATAATTTCTTCATACACGGATGTGCAATGTACGAAAGCCATGCCACCTCGAACATCTGACCAACATAATGCAGGACAGATGCTTTTCATAACACATGCACTTCTGTGCAGAACTGGAGAAGCTGCCATATCACTTGCCTTGGTAGTGGTGTTGAAGGTCACGTCAACAGAAAAATGTTTGGTGGAAATATTACAGTTTAGGGCATTTTCATTGTTCAGTTTCACTTTTTTTAAGTTAATGCACAATTCCTTCTTTTTGAAACAGATTTAGGCTAAATGAAATATTATCAGTGCAACTCTGCTGAAACCCACTGCTGCAGCTCTACTTAGTTAAGTGGATGGATGGAAGACGCATGCCATGTTCCAAATAAAACAGAATAAAATACAAAGGTTCTAAATTCAGATTTTGACCATTTTATTCACAGACCATGTAATGGGAGCTGAGTGATTTATAATATGAGAGTTTTTAAAAATTTATTTTCAGTGATGGACACGTAGACACACACAACTGTGAGTCTGAAAGGTTAATTAGTGGGCCCTGGACTTCCTGGAGACCCCTAAAGGTTGCACCTTGCTGCAAAGTTGACTCCCGCTCTGTGATGAGATTTGGGTCCCTGTGATCCTAAATAACTTCAGAAAATGAGGGAATAGACTGATACATTAAAAATAATAATAAAGAAAAGTATAGAAACCTCTTCAAAGATACTGTAATGTAAAGCTGGTAAATGTGAAGTAATAAAAGCTATGTTTTAAAGTATGCAAGTATTTGAAACATTTGTCTACTTTTATAAGATATTGCCTAGAAACATACTGAGTTTAGGCCTCCAGTAATCCAGAACTGCATTAACCAGGTTTCATAAAGTATGTACATATATTTATCTACTTGATTAAATTTAACTTTAGGCAAATAAAAAGTAAAATAGGATGCTTCTCAAATATACAGTAACTAGGATTGTCATTTTCTTTATTGTCTGTCTTGGATGATCATGAGCACACACTCACTGCTTACACTAAAAAGTATCAGACTATCAGCATCAGTATCAGGTATCAGTGTCTCTCAAAATGTGATGGACATAATCCAGAAATACTTCTCAATGGGTTGTTAAAAGTTAATGGGACAAAAAATGGTTCTATTACATCTCTAGCTCTGCCTTATTTTTCAACTGATTATGTCTTAAGTTTACATTATATAACATAAATGTGTAAATTGCTTGCCAGACTCTACTGTAGTATATTAGAATTTGATAATGGCGGTTGCATAAAAAACAAGCACTCAATAATTTCCTTTTTTAAGCCAAGCAGTGGCTACAGACCAAGACCTGAGCCATCCTGTGATTACCACCTGAGTGTGAGGTGGTCCAATGCAGACATCCAGCTCACCTACTGAATATATGATGTGGTTCATCTTTATAGACTCACTCACTCTCTCAGTCATGGAGGAGCTTGGTATGGATTGGCACTGATAATGATGGTATAGCAGCTTCCCCAGTTGCTCAGCTGGAATTCCAGATTCCTCACAAGAATACATCAAAGTTGAAGAGGTGTTCTTTAACTTGATTTTTTTTTTTTGGTAATGATATAAACATTGCATATATTGGATGTTGTGACCCCACCATACCACCCCCTTAACCCGGACACAGCTTCAACACACAACACCCAGTTTATTTATAATAAAAGTGCACAAACCACCAACACCATGATACCCAGTCCATTCCCTTCCTTGCCACCAGTCCATCCACCTCCACTCCTCCTCAGGCTTCATCTACTCCTTCCTCTCAACTCTCGCCTCTGAATGGTGGGACTGGCCCCATTTTATTGGACACCTGGAAGGACTCTAGGTGCCCAATGAGTTTCTTCCGGCCACACTTCCAGGTATGGCAAAGTGTGGCCAAATAAGGCCCTGGAAAGGGGGTCTGTCCTCTGTCGGCCCAAGGAAGAAACTGTCCCAAAAATACTCTCTCCCCTGGCCCCTCCACACTCTGGGCATCCCAGCTGGACAAGAGCGCCGGCTGCCCACCACAGTGTCTATAGTATTTTTTTTCTTTTTTCTGTTGATGCCTAAATGGTGATTCAATTTCCTTCCTTCTAGTATTTATTTCTGCCATTTTACCCCTGACAGGACACACAAAATTGAAAATTAGGTTGAACTTGTTTTTTTATGGCAAATAAAGTTAAAATAATCTCAACAATTTACAGTAAAACTCTGCTCAGGATCATTTTCTTTCAGATTGTGGCAGATGATAATGGATAATTCAGAATGTTTCCTCCTTTCACATTAAGGCTGACACATTGCACTGCATGTGTAAATAAGAAGAGAAAAAATTGAAAAAACAGACAATTCTTCTTCATACACACCTAGAACGACTGACTGTGAGACCACAGGAAAGAAGAGGAAGCATGCAGTGATAGAGTCATCAAGCCAGTGCGTAAGCACAATCACAGATGGGGTGATAGACCCTCTCTATATGCAAAGACTATGGAAATGGGAACCTTGGGATTGGAATATGAGGTGTGGTCAGGTTAGAAAAGGTGCAACTTCCATTGGATGCTGTAGGACAAAAGACCAGACAACTGCAAATAATAACTGGGCCTCCCAATAAAAAGACAGAAAAACCAATGTGAGCTGGGAGATGAGTGACAACAAAGAAGTAGGCAACAAATTGCAGCACGTGGCTTCAGGAACAAGACAGAGTTTTCCTTTTTAAGTGGAGAGACAGCGACTACACTGCAGATGGGGCCTTCTTAAAAGAACTGACAGCTGAGGGATACTTGGGCACCAAGCACTGCTAGTTGGAACTTTGGCATGGTGTTCTTAAAAAAATGACTTTGCACTGACTTTGGTATTAATTGTGGGCATTGCTAACTGACCCAAGGAGAGGGCTTTTGAAATCAGCTTGAGCCCATAGCAGGTGCAATGTCTTGACTGGTGGGATAAAGAGATGGGCCAGGTTACATACACAAAGCGAGAAAGGGAGAAGAGAGGTGAGTTCAGGAGTAGCACCGGATGGTGGTCAAGTGAGTGAGCCCCACTATCAAAAAGTAAAGGTTAAACACCAAAATAGGTAAGCATTGAGGGGCTTGCTGCTCACTCCTGGTCTGCTACGTCATTTTCTTTCTCTGTTTATACCTCTCTTTTCTACTTACTTCATATTTCTCTTCTTTTTGTGCATCTTGGCATTATTCTAGGTACGAGGGCTGCTTCTATAAATATTAACTATAGTCAAGCCAGTGAAAAATAGGCTGGAAATAATAATTTGAAAAAATAAACAGATGTTTTAACCTACTAGGGTAACTAGTATTGGCGGTACGGTGGCGCAGTGGTAGCGCTGCTGCCTCACAGTTAGGAGACCCGGGTTCGCTTCCCGGGTCCTCCTGTGTGGAGTTTGCATGTTCTCCCCGTGTCTGCGTGGGTTTCCTCCGGGCGCTCCAGTTTCCTCCCACAATCCAAAGACATGCAGGTTAGGTGGATTGGCGTTACTAAATTCACCCTAGTGTGTGCTCGGTGTGTTTGTGTGTGTCCTGCAGTGGGTTGGCACCCTGCCCAGGATTGGTTCCTGCCTTGTGCCCTGTGTTGGCTGGGATTGGCTCCAGCAGACCCCTGTGACCCTGTATTCAGATTCAGCGGGTTAAAAAATGGATGGATGGATGGTAACTAGTATGTTGTACCTACAGAACAGCAATCAAAAAAGTGAAAATCTGTTAGAAAACTTGATTCCAGCAATACATTTCGCAATTCAGATTAAACACGCTACGCAAGGATAACAAAAGAAAGGCAACCTTAATTAGCAGTTGTCTTTTGCATTCTTCCAACTCGGCCATTGTTGCAAGGGCTGGACATCACATTGTAAATGGAATTCATTTTTAAAATATGATACAGGCATAAAGATGTGTTCTACATAGACAGGCTACAATATTTAGTTTGTGAAAAGAAGAAACACTACGGAATGCAAGGTGGCCCAAACGATAGAAATGTATTCACGAGAGCAATCATTCTGCCAAAAACTGCTTATCAATTTATATTTACCTGATGTTTCTTGTTTGAAAATGTTCAAGATATGATTAGTTCTACCACACTAAAACTTGTTTCTCGTACCTACAGTTCTATACATGAAAACATTCAACCCAAAATTTGTGCTGAACTTCTTCTTAGTCAATTCTGATCTGTACAAGTGAGTTTTTAAAGTAGTAGATGGCATTCACCTTACCTGCTTTTTTAGTAATTCCAAATACTTCATTAGTATCATTACTTTAATCACAATACTCTTTCCAGGCAGGATTGTGACACAATGCTAGCATTGCTACCTCACAGTAAGGAGACTTGAGTTCGCATTCTGGGTCCCTCCTGTGTGGAATTTGCATGTTCTCTCCATGTCTGTGTGGGTTTCCTCCAGGTGCTCTTGCTCCCCCCCACTGTACAAACACATGCATGTTAGGTGACCTGGCCCTAGTGTATGTTTGGAGTGTGGGTGTGTGTGATGGAATGGCAAACTGTTCAGGGTTTGTTACTGCCATGCCCCCTATGCTACAACCCTGGTCTGGATTAAGTGGGTTAGAAAATGACTTAACAATACTCCTTCCTTCTATGAATTGACTAGATTGCTTCCCATGGGGCTTTTACATCCCATTTAAAGAAATGGTGGCCTATTGCTGATGGCTTTGTATAAAAGCTGGAAGAAGTCAGCCGCTTTAGCAGCCACAAAGCTCTGTTAGGATGTGGGGAGATATGTTCTTGGGAGTTGGTTGTGTGTGTTTATAATAAGGACAGGGCAACCAGATTGGGGCTGCAAAAGATTATACAATACAATACAATACAATTTATTTTTGTATAGCCCAAACTCACACCAGAAGGGCCGCATTGTGCTTTAACAGGCCCTGCCTTTTGACAATCCCCCAGCCTTGACTCTCTAAGAAGACAAGGAAAAACTCCCAAAAAAAGACCCTAGTAGGGAAAAAATAGAAGAAACCTTGGAAAAGGCAGTTCAAACAGAGACCCTTTTTCCAGGTAGGTTGGCTGTGCAGTGGGTGTCAAAAAGAAGGGGATTAATACAATACAATACAGAGAGTAAAACAGAAGTAGTCCTCAGTACAGTGTAAAAATAAAAATATTACAAGTACGGAGCAGAATTTACCAGTAGATGATCTTCTTATATCATACGCTACCGTGGCTGTTTGTTTGTCTGTCCAGGATTTTAAATCACCTGTAGCTCACAAACCGTTTCACCTATTGACCTGCAATTTGGTACACATATACTACGTGATGTTTACTATTCACTTTCGGGGTGATGATTTTTATTGCCCTTTTTATTTTTATTTTATTGTAGAATCAACTCTCTGCAGCATGCAGCAGGGCAGCTGGGAGGCTATGCGACGCATGTGTATGTGCATTGTTCTCATTCTCTACCACCTTTGCAGTCACTTCCCCTACCTCTTCATATCTTTAATCATTCTTCAGGCAGATTGTGCCGATTAAGTGAAAAATGAAGAAAAACGCACTAAGTAATTGCAACACAAAAACTAATTTAATCAGTTTTAACGTGAAAAGATGCTGACAAAAGAAGAGAAGCAGCAGGCCGCTAGGGTGGAGAAAAGAAGAGCTGTTCAGGAAGCAGCAAGCACATCAACCTCTGAGCAAACGAATGCTAAACGTACAGAAAAAGAGGATGAAAACTATGAATGCTCAAGTCAAGTGTATTCACTGCACGTTATTGTGCAGTGGACCGTTACTGGTATCACATAATATGATGTGGATTTGTTTAGAATATTATCCTGCTCATTAACAACTGGAGCAGGCAATAACAGAGACAATGGCCACCATGTGAGCCTTTCCTTATCTCACCTGAACTCTTTCCAGTATTTAAAGTAGCATCTCCCACGGACGACGCTGGTACCACAGTCTTCCCAGTTTACATGAGCTAAAGTCTAGCCTGGGTGCTAAAAATGCTCACATTTCAATCACTGGGCAAGGATGCAACAGGAAATTAGAATGTGCTGGAACTGATTAAGTTTTAAAGTGTCAGTAAGCCAAACTGCCTGTCAAATATCCAACAAGCACACAACTTTAGAAGACATTGAAATTTTGTCTTTTAAGTCATGTTGGCCAGAACTATAGCCAGCAGTGACTGTCCAGAGCTTTTATGCATGATACTAATTAGAATGTTAATTCCTTAATTAAAACAATTTGTGGAAACAGTCACTTGCGGTATGCGTTGTGTCCAGTTTTTGCTTCTTTATTTTCTTTCTTTAAAAAAAATGTTCAGTTAAGATGGTGTGGTGGAACAATGCCTCACAGATCGAGGAACTCAGAAGGAAATCGCAGAAAATCTCCTACTGTCTATGTGGAGTTTGTAGGTTTGTGCTTTCAGTTTGTGCTTGTGGGATTTCTCTGACGCCTTCAGTTTCTTCTCACATTTCAAACACTTCAGGTTAAGTCGATCTGGGACTATGCATTGCCCTGTGGGTGTATACAATACTTACTATAAATATATGTGTGCGAGTGTGTGCGTGTGAGTGAGTGTGTGTGTGTGTGTGTGTGTGTATGCTCACATCTGTAAAAATACTTATTTGTGTAATTATTCAATCAGTCAATCATGTGGCATGCAATGCAAAATATCATGCATATACAGGTCAGAATATTCAGATAATTTTCATATCAAATACCAAAATGGTGAAAACAATTGTGATCTCAGTGATTTTGACTGTGGTATGATTGTTGGTGCCAGACAGGCTAGCTTCAGTGCTTCTGCATCTGCTGCTCTCCTGGAATTTTCATGCACAAGAGTCCTGCAAAAAACAACCAGTGAGCGCCGGTTCTGTGGACAGAAATGACTTGTTCATGAGAGAGGCCAGAAGAGAATGGCTGACAGAAAGGCTATGGTAACTCAGATCACCACTCTGTACAACTGTGATGAGCAGAAAAGCTTCTCAAAATGCACAACAGCAGAAGACCACATTAGATTTCACTCCTGTCTGCCAAGAACAGAAAGCTGAGGCTGCAACTGGACAGCTGAAGACTGGAAAATGTAACTTGGTCTGATTAATTCTCAATTTCTGCTGAGGCAGATGGCTGGATGATACCAATAGTATGAATCCATGCACACCACATTCATTGTGTCAGTAATACAAGCTACTGGTGGTGGTTTAATGGAGTGGGGAACGTTTTGTTGGCACCTTTACATATGGTAGTACCAGTCAGTCGTCACTGGAATGCCACAGACTATTAAAGTAATATGATTGACCATGTGCATCCTTTCATGGCTACAGTTTAACCATCTTGAAATGGGTACTTCCATTGTGATAATTCACCATGTCACAAAGCAAAATGTGTCTCATGCTGGTTTCATGAATATGATATTGAGATCAGTGTTCTTTGTTGGCCTCCCCAGTTACTGTTCCTGAATCCAATAGAACACATTTGGGATGTAGCATCTAGTGGAGCCCATGCCACGAAAACTTCTCAGGCTGTTTTCAGAGCAAAAGGAGGCCCTGTAAAGTATTTGTATAGTGTTCCTTATAGATTATCAAGTGAGTAGGTGTGTGTGTGTATGTATGTGTGTATGTGTATATATATATGTATATATATATATATATATATATATATATATATATATATATATATATATATATATATATATATATATATATATATATATATATATATATATATATAGTCCAGCTTGAGGTTAGTCAATATGGTGGCTTAAACTACACAATAAAGTATAACCCCCATTCCATGCAAATTGTTGAAAGATGATTGAAAATAAACATTCAGGGGATGGAGGCAAGAAAATATCAAAGTTACTGAATGTCTCTCATAGTCCAGCTAAATCAGTCATCAAGAAATGGAAAGAGTATGGCACAGCTGTAAATCTGGCCAACCACACAACCTGAGTGATGGTGCAAGAAGAAGACTAGTATGGGAGGCCATCAAGAGACCTATGAGATCAAGCTACATTGAGAGACTGTATACAGCAACTGTGGCCTAAGTGCTCCACCAGTCTCAGTTTTATGGAAGAATGGCAAAGACAAAGCCACTCTAATAAATAAATAAATAAATAAACACACGGCAGAGTTTTCCAGAACACACGGTTCGCTGGAAGAAAGTCATGTAGTCTGATAAGACCAAAACTGAACTTTCTGGGCCTTATAGTAAATGCTGTATTTGGTGTAAGCCAATCACTGCATATCATCATAAATACACCATTCCCATTGTGAAGTTTGGTGGTGACAGCATCATGCTTTGGTGATGGAGGGTTTGTGATAGTTTCAGGTACAATGAATGCAGCGAAATAGTGGGAAAGCCTGGAGGAAAACCTGATATAGTCACAAAAGAAACCTGTGCCTTTGGAGATTTGTTTTCCAGCGAGAGAACAACCCCAAGCATTAAGCCAAAGTTACACGACTTAAAAACAATGTTAATATCCTAGAGTTGCTTAGTCACAGTCCAGACTTCAATGCAAATGGAAACTTGCTGGACTTTAAAAAGGCTGTTCACTCATGATCACCATGCAACCTGACAGAGCTAAAGCAGTTTTACAAAGTGAGGAGGAAATGTCAAGTATCCAGATGTGCAAACCTGACAGACACACACACTTGTGCATACAGACTCAATGCTGTCATGGCTGCCAAAAGTGCATCTATTAAAAACTGACTTGATGGGATGAATACTTACTGTATGACATCAGTTATTTTCTGTTTTATATTTCTAATTTTGACCATTTGGTAGAGATCTAATCCCACTCTGATAAAAATGAGTCTTTTTCTGCTAATCAGTGTAAAAAAAATCCACTGTAATTCAATGTTGTATAACAATAAAATGTGAAAACTTCCAAAGGGGGTGAATACTTTCTATAGGCACTGTACATATATTATGCGTGTGTGTGTGTGCATGTAAGTGAATGTTTGTGTCTGCGTGTCTGCATTTAACGCACTAGCGTTCCGTACTGGATTGCTTCCTGCCTTCCCCCTTACAGTATGTCTCGTTAATATCTCTAGATCTCTGCGACCCACGACCCTAAATTTAAGAATCTAAACATCAATTATGTAAATGTTTTTCTTTTGTGTTCCGTGTAAAACATTGACTGGCAGATGAGCCATTAGCTGCATCCTATCTATTTTACAACGTCGTTTTTCTTCGTTAAACTCGTGACTGTTGCTGTAGAAATCAAAATGATATTAAGCACACCCTTCTTCAGAGACCTCTTCATACCAAGCGACGTCGCGGTAAGAATAATAATAATGTAATTTAAGTTTATGTATGTTTGTACTGGGAACGTTGATCTACTTTAAAGGCAGCGGAAATATAAACTGCAGCAGTTATATATCATGGAGACATTCGAAGGGAAAATAATTCATCTAATTTATTTTTGACGAATAGACGTTCTAAGAATACACTCCAGCTAAATATAAAATTTCTTCGCGGAGTACTTGAGGCATATCTATATTTTCACGTGGGAAACCCCGCGCTACCCCTTTAAAATCACCCCTCCCCCTGATTCCCCCCGGCCCCCCTTTGACCTGAGTGGATTCAGGATCGCACAAAGCGCACAGTCTGTTCAGCGATCTCTCATCTAGCGGTCTCTTCTCTCTGCCTCTCCATTGCTCACTGGCTCTCGTCGTCTACGGCTTTCTCCTCTAATAGCCTCTGATCGTATCTGCACGATCCCGAGCTGACCGGTGAGGTACCGGTACTCTCCCCTCCTTCCACTCATTCGATCAATCCCCCGCCTCCTCACAACAGCTGGATGGAGACTGGCGAGCGGATAGGAAGAGGCGAATGGAGCTGCGGGATGCTGTAGGGGTTCGACAAACCGCAGCCCACAGCTGAAGCGCACAGGGTGAACAAATACACGGGAACGTTGGGTGCAAGCAGAGAGAAGAGCTTGAAGTTTTTAAGAAAGGATGTTCTAAAGCGTCGAGAGCCGTGCAACATGAACAAGCTGTTCAGGAGGAGGCAGCGCTCCCTGCTGCAGCGGCTTTGCTTCTGGTGCGCCGGACTGCTTGCATTGAGTTGGATCTCACAGCTTTGTCAAGTAACAGGTGAGCATCTAAGCCTTTTTAGACATTAAATACTGTGACGTGTCCATGTAAAAAGCATCACAAATAACTACATTAATCTTGCAGGCAGGTATGTAATCCACACCCGCTGTTAGCCTTATCTAATATATGAAGGTGTGATGGATGCTGCAGTTACATTGCGCCTTGAATTTAAACTTGGCTTTTAAAATAAAAATAGATATTGCGACGTATGAACTTGTTTTTTTTTTTCTTTATTTTATTTGCATGATGGTCGGTTACTTCTTTGCAGTAGTTGATGCACTACAGTATATCACAAATTATCAGTAGTTACTATTGGCAGTGCTATTGGTTGTCAGCAAGCTAGTACGGCAGGTGACGTTGCCTCCTCACAGCGCTTGGACCCCGATTGGATTCCTGACTTATGTAGAGAGTTTGCATGTCACGTATATGTTAATGTGGGGTTCCTCCCAAAGTCCCAAGACACTGAGCTCGTTTGATCTGCGATACTAAATTGGTCCGGGTGGGAGTGTGCGTGAGCGTGTCGTGCTGCCATATCCAGATGTGCTTCGAGGCGGGATAGGACCAGCCACCGCTAGTAGATAAGCGAGTTCAATTAAAATCGACGAACTCGTATTGTGATTATTTGTGTATTTTTATAATTATTCTGTTTCATCCTACTGTACAACGTTATAAGGAAAATGGAAGCAATAAATGCAATTGAGGAGTTGTTAAGTTTTTGATACTATCAGATGACGACGCTGTTTTTAATTCAGTGATGTTTTACGCTGTGTAAATAAAGATATTTGATCATTTTTATAATCAACGCTCTCATACAGTATGTTGTAGCCACTGTCAAGCATTTCTACGGTAATCGAAATCAAGGAGAGCGACCCATTTCTTCAGTTCGTCTGTCAGATTAAATAAAGTGAAACTGGGGATCTCAGAGCAGTTTTGAGGTCTGTCTGCACATCACGAAGTCTATATTTGTAGAGGATTTCGAGTTAAATCGCGTATTTATTATCACCGACACAGCACACAATCCCGAACCCCCAGGATGCAGTTTACACTTTGGCCAGATGCCCCGTCCTTTTTCATGTCCCAAGAAGGCGGCTCTCCGGGCCCCTGTCTCAGGCACAATATACTGTACGCCGGGCTCCTTCTTCCTCTTTAGTCCCGCAGGGCCACACTGGACGCCCGGTCAGCCTGCCACAGTGGGATCTGAAATCACCGCAATACGTGAAGCCGAGGACGCTGCAGCACCAACAATGATCGCTGCTCTTTGTGAGGAGGGGCAGAGCAAGTGAATAGGATTCGCAGCGAGTCATGTGCCCATTGTTACAGGCTCCGTTTAAGCCTGCCAGACGTATTGTATAAGCTGATGCTAATGTAGTCGGCTATATACGTGAAGGCAAAAAACAAAAGGCTTCTCGTGTGGGTTAATGCACGATCACAATGCTCAAAAACATGCCCAAAAGTGACATTCATAATTCAAGCCATAATTGCTTTGCTAATCACTAAAGTACACATAGACACAGATACACAGGAGGACAAGAAAAAAAAATCAAAACTTCTTTACTATCATGTAAGCAAAAGAGTCCGTCCGTCTGTCCGTCCGTCCACTGACAGTCCAAACAATAACTGAGTCCATCGGCGCCTCGGAACTAACATTCGCAATACAGAGAAATGTTGTCATGATCACACAAACAAGGCGAAGAGAATCACGTACACCACCCCTCTGTTATTCTCTTATACACTGTGGGCCATGTAAAACCGCTGATTCTGTTATATGTGTACAAAAGGGCAAAGAACAGACTAATTAAACACAAACTGAAATAAAGAATTGAACATATTACTCAGGGCAATAAGCGAACAAAAATAAAGAAAAGCTTGTGGACCCCTACACTTTTTGGCAACATATTTTCATAACCTTACATAATAAAACCTGCTTAATCTAATTCATTGTCGGCAGCTAAAATGTAAATATGTGAATACAGCAATGGCAAAATCATTATTCTTTCTAAGGTGATAAAATAAAGAACAGTATTTGCCAAGACCCATCAGTATGCTGTGAATCTAATGAGACTTGTTAAACTTTTTCTTCGTTCAAAATGCATTCTTACTGTATATTTGCAATTATGTCTAATTTGGTTATTGATAATGATTAAAGTAGGTGCCATGGCAATACTGTTGTTAGCATTCCATCCTGCATTAGTATCCCATGCCTGCTTTGTGTCTGTGTTATTCTCCTCATGTCAGCATGCATCTTGCTCCTGCTTTCTGTCCACATCCCAAAGGTTAGTGCTTTAGGTTAGATGGTAACTCTAAACTGACTCCATATTGGTGTGTGTGAGACGGGGTATTGTAATGAATTGGTGTAGTGGCCTTGGTTGATTCCACTCTTGCACCTGACTTTGCTGAGAATGGTTTTAACTTGCATTTATTACAGTATAATTATATAATGCAGAATATTGCACACGTTTACAAATAAATTTAAAGTAAACCACACAAACCATATATGCATATGTATACACAGTTGCACATACAGACATGTAGTATATTCTTTACAGTACTAGAGGTACTTAAGTATTGCGTTTTACAAGCTTTTTTTCTTGTGGAATGGATAACAGTTATAATGACTGCACATATAATGCAAGATGAGAGAAATTTATATACTAATGAGGTACATAAATAAGGCATACAAACAGGATTTGAACCACAGATACTGTAGATAGATAGATAGATAGATAGATAGATAGATAGATAGATAGATAGATAGATAGATAGCACTTAATGTGCACTATTCTACAATCACCACAGATTAGCGATAAGACTGACCTTTTACACTTTTAAATACAAAATATCATTGCCATTTTCTCCAGTTTTGTTAACAATTAAAGGGCCACGAGACTAACCCATTAGAGAAAGCCATTTTTCTTAGGTTTTTGACATATAGCCCAGAATTCCTTTTGGTCAGTCAGTGCATCAATCTGGGGTATGTGCCTGTATATATAAAAAATATGCATATATACACTATATATATCTCGCTATTATAAAAACAAATCTTGAAAATCTTGTGACGATACAAGACTTTTTTCCTGTGACGAGACGTGATCTTTGGATGAGAGGCAGAGAGACACTTTCACGTCCTGCGAGACATACAAGTCACGTCATACTTACAACCTTTGGAAGCAAGTCCCATGCTAAACATGCAGAGAAGATTAGAGATAATGGAAGTAGGAAAATACGAAAGTCTCAAAAAAATGAGAGTAAAGATCGCATTAGTGCAAACAAAAGGAATATATTACTCTGTGAAATAACGGAACAGTGAAAAGAGATTGCATAGTGTTTGTGCTGTACAGGCTTTTAAATGTTCGAAGCGCCACACGAAATGCAGATCATGCGGCACAGCAGCAGCAGCAAGCCAGCAGCTGATCGAGCAAAGAGGAGGTAAAAAAAAACTATTTGTTTCTCATTGTGACACCGTTTAAGATGGGATTTCGGAGGAGTGGCCGTATCTCCCTGGGGTGCGTTCAGCCCCCCCTTTACAATGGCGCGTACATACATTGAGGGAGTCAGCAGTTCAGATGGAGGTGGGTAGTTCATTTCACCAACTAGGAACTACACAGGAAGTGAGTCTGGATTGAGACTTGATACCACACAGAGGTGGCATCATCACCAGACACTGTTCCCTGGCAGACCTGAGGTGGAGGGAAGGAGTAGAGGACTTCATCAGGGATGTGTGCTGATACAAGGAGTCAAAGAAGCGACCTGAAGAGAGGATCGACATGCCCATCTCAGCTTGTTAAATACAATGCATACTATATATATATTTCATGTAGACTTCTAAAAATGTGCAGCTGGTGACACTTTAAACTATTATAATGGATACTGAGAAAGTGAGTAAAGTGAAGCTATGTCACCAAAAATTGTATTGTGCTAGTCTGAGAATGTTATGATATGCAGCAATGCTGAACAATACATTCATATGCATATAGTATAATAGCTAAATAATAACAGCACCATATCTACCAGCTAGAGAGGTTAGAATGCATGTATATTGTGTTTTAAATTCTTAACATCTTGACAATGCAAGTTTTTGTGGCAGTCAAGGAGGCACAGCACAGCAAATTTCTGTGTTTCTGTCTCACAATTTGTTGGTGTTTGGACTTTATTCATCACTATTGCATTTCCGCTTGTGAAAAGAAAGTAAAATTTGCAGACACTGGAAAAAAAAAAAATATACCTGCCATCAAGTTTGCATTTTAGTGCCCATGGAAGAACCCCCTTCCGGAGATGGTGGAAAACTTTTTTGGCAACTTCTGCAAATTATACAAGTTGACAGCATTTTCTTTTTATATAAAACCAAGTGGTCTTTAAAAAGACATTGCATCTGGGTATATCTTTAAAATGTCTTGTTGTTTTAAAGTGGTCTTTGTGAGGACATTTTCTCATGTGAATAATCCATATGACATCCTTGTTCCCTCATTTTTTTATTTATCTTTGACACCCTTAAACTTGATCCCCAACTGAAATGCACTTACACAGTGACACAAGGCAGTACTCACAGGTGACAGTGACAGTCATGTAGATGACGCACTTCTCAGACAGACGCTGCAAAGGAACTTAAAAAATGTTGGTATGGTCTGCAATCTGTGGACTTGAGCATATCAGTCATTTTGCTGTAATCCTTATCTTAATATAAACTGAAACTTATTTAGAATTTTCTGTGACATTTACTCTCATACACTAAATGTTCCAGCACTACACACAGTAGCATGGTGTACAAAAGGTGAATGTTGCTCTCTTGAATGCCAAAGTCAATTTCAGACATCTATCTATCTATCTATCTATCTATCTATCTATCTATCTATCTATCTATCTATCTATCTATCTATCTATCTATCTATCTATCTATCTATCCTGTCAGCCGAGCGTGTTTATTCTCCCCATGTTTGTATGAATGTCAGTGGAAGTTTTACCTTTTTGTGGATAAACACACAAACTCAAGTGAGTGCAGAACTCGCAACCAGTGCTCTTCATTCAACCTTTTATTTAATGAATGTGTTGGAAAAGCAATAACTGTGGCACAGCTCAATTTGGAACTGAACGTGTAGGAAAAAAGGTGAACATTGATTTAGAAAAAGCTCTTAAAATGCATTTCCAAAAGTATTTATAGAAAGCAAATAGTATTACTCTAAATTAAAATACTTTAAAATTTATATGATTTCAAAAGGCCAGCTATTCTTCTAAAATGTTATTTACACGGTATAATATTTATCGTATATAAAAACACACCCTAATGCTTACATATGTAGTATGCACATACTGTACCTGTTTTCCATATTTCATCAAGGTAATACTGAAATAAGTAGAGTATAACACTAAGTGCTGGCAGGGTAGGCTCCTCCACAATGGCCCTGAAATAGATCAACCAGGGTTGAAAATGTCATGTTATGTGATAAGTCTCTTTCTTTGATACTCTACTGTAATCTTGTTCCCACTGTATAGCAAATAGCAACAGAGCATGCAATTATTTGCAAGATTAAAATAAACATTAATTTACTGATATGTGCAGAGCACGGTGGGCAGAGTCTCAGAGCTTCAGAGTCTTATCTGCAGATGTCAGTCTGCCCACCATATGTTTTCCCAAATTTCCGATGGTTGGATATTCCAACTTTTTTCCTTTCAAAGATGTATGTTTTAGATAGTAACACTAAATTGGCCTCATTTGGATGAATGTAACATGCACTAGAAGAGCGGGTGGGTACCACCTGTGCACATTACTACTTGGATAGGCTCCAGTCCCCTACAACTCTCTACTGGATTAAGTGGATTTGTTTACATTAAAGAATTTATGAATTGTTTCTTTCAGCACACACACACACCTGAGGTGAATGTGCCTAAGGTGAGAGTTTAAACTGACAGGAAAGACAGGAGCACAAGCTGAAATCCCATGTTCAGATCTGATTCTAACTCAGGCCATGGGATTAGGCTAAAAATGTAAGAAAGTGTACATTCATCCATCTGTTTTATATTTCCACCTTTTCTTGTTTAATATCACAAATAGTGATATCTTATCTTGGCAGACATCAGTATCCAGTGATTGTAGCAGGAAGGATGAGAAAGTACATGAATCATAATTCTGTGTATGGCCAGTCAATGGAAATTGTTATTAAAATATACTTTCAAACCAAAATTCACCAAAGGGCTACACCTCTGCCTTGTAGTGTGTGTTACTTAGCTTGCACTAACAGACACATTTAGGCATGGCTCCTCATCATATGTCATATAAAGTACCCCACATTTGGCTCTTTGTTTTATACAGTGCTGTCCATAATAGCTGCTTTTAACGTATAAAAGATAGGTGGGATTCCACATCACGTTTATTACTGGATGGTCAGTAGAATGTGACAAAATTTTCTTTAAACTTAGAAAAAATGCACATTCAATTATAATCTTTAATTTTAACATATCTGATGTGGTGGAATGATGGTGCAGCATTTAGTGCAGGTGCCTTATAGATCCAATATAATGATTTTGAATCTTAGAGTATGTCTGACTGCTGTCTATATGGATTTTGAAAGTTTTCCTCATGTCCCTGAGATACCTCGTTTTCCTGTCTTAACAAAAAGACACATTTTGGGGTGATTTTCAGTTTTAAGCTAATTGGTGGATTGATGAACTATCCAGTGTTGGTATATGCCTTCCACTCAATGCCAAAGGCTCTGTCCCACCAACCCTCATTTGATTAAACAGGATCAAGAATGTTATAATGTGTTATCTGATGCAATCTTAGTTTTTTATTGTCTGTCACAAATGTTGGGATCCATTCTGCAGTATATAGTGAGTGTAAATTGAAATCGTGTAACCACTAATACATTTGAAAATGTGAAGATTCTTAAAAATCAAGTGAAATGCTTGTCTTATGCAGTGCAGTATTTTTGCTAGAAATCGGTATGAGAATCAGGTAAACACTACGCATTTTATGTGACAGTTCAGTGAGCTGATTTTATCCTAATTGATTAATGCATTCAGTACATGATACTCCAGAGTGAAGTGATGCAAAAGACAGAAGAAGAATAATAAAATCATCTTAAACCTTGTGAAGTCTCAAACAAACTGTCATTTACAGAGTGGTGTGGCCTCGAGTGCCGGTTATGAAGAAGTTTGGACTTTACATTTCAGCATTTTTTATGGGTTTTGCATTCAGTAGTTAAGTACAGAAAATGGTGCACAACTATTCAATAACTACCACTGCTCTAAATCCAGTTTTGCATATAAGTCAGTGTCTGAAAATGTGCCATAATGAAAAATTAATCAGAAATGCGTAAAACATTATTATAGATAGAAATGTTTCAGAGTGATTGGTAAAATGATGGTGAAGCAATATTACTTTATTTTAAATCACAAAACAGAAATAATCTGAAATAATTCAAACTAAGCTGAACGACATGTATGTACAGTATGTGGACTTTATGCTTAAACATCTTGCTGGTTTTAATAATGACAAATTATTAGTTGATAAAAGGTATAACGACGGCACAAAACTCCATCACTAGCTGATGACTGTGAGACACGTACTGTCTCTGCTGAGGGATTGCTCAGATTATTGCTCTCCACTCCCAGCTTACTCCGTGAGACAACATGGCTGGGACACATAGATGTTCGCAATTACAAACAGCAAGATCTACAACTAGCTAAATTTCCAGCTGCCAATCTGGCATCTTATTTGTGATGGAGTTTATTGCATGGCAGTGTGCACCACTATTTACATTACATGATGAGCAAAAAAAAAAAAAAGCACAAACTGATTGAAAAAGGTGACAAAGTCTGTACTGTTGCATACTATTCCGTAGCAACGCCTACTATGCATTCATTTGTGTCAAAACTAGTTTATGTGCCTCTTTTATTAGCAAAAAATGGAATATACCAGATGAAAAGGAAACTTGTAGAGTTTTTATCTACTTGTTCATATTTGCCATAAGTTGAGTCTCCTATAACCTAATGACCCAGCTGTAGGTGCAAGTGGAGTTGAGCCAAAGCTTTCTTGCTGTATTGAATTTTGCATGACACAGATATTTCAGGCAGGAGTGATCATAGGGATGGAACAATCATAATAACAAACAAATAAAACTTTAGTAATGATTGTTATACCTGTTCTGCTAATATTATTAAACAAGTTGCTGTTGCTGGAAGGAAATCACTCAGAGCTACACTCCCATCAATTTTGTATCCTTACACAGGGAGGCTGGTCATGAACTTGGAGACCTCTGAGTCTGAAAGCAAACATCTGTCCCGTAGAGTTAAAGGAACTGCCCTGCCTAAGTGAGCAAGTGCTCATCTGACTTCTGTCTGCTACTTCAGATGTGTATAATCAAAGGCAGAATGTCTCTCTTAGCTGTGCTACTCTCACTATATTTGCTGTAATTGGTTTCTAATTTCTAATCAAATAAACACAAAAAGTCAGGCAGCTATTAGCTATGAGCTGTGTCCTGGGTTGGAGCCACAGACTTGGTTGTCACCCGTGTAGAGTTTCCATGTTCTCCATGTGGGTGTATTGGGTATTCCTCCTGGTACTCTGGTTTTCCTCTGACATTCCCAAAGTAATGCAGGTTAGACTCATTGGTGTTGCAAAGTTGTTCCTCGAGTGTATGTGAGTGTGTCTCACATTGGAATGGCACTGTATGCTTCCCACCTTGTGCTCAGTGTTGCCAGGATAGGCTCTAGGACTGTATGACAATGAATTGGTTTTACTGGCTTTGAAAGTGTTGTGTGACTGTGTAGGGTGTTTTACAAGTTAAATATTATGCTCATATTTTGTATTGTGCTATGCTATGGTTGCTGTAGTATTTATCTTGTCATAGCACCAGTGTCTTCATGTTGGGTTAGGCTAACATGTGCCAGACTACCTTGACTCAAGATATTGTCCAGACCATCCTGGGCAGACCCAACTCCCCGTAACATCTGGCAGACCTTCAGAGTCTTATCCTGATAATTCTGGTCCCCTGCTAAAGTAATTAGCACAACAGGCTCTTAGGCATGGAATTTTCAACCTGTTTTCTAGTGATTTTCCCTTCTTTTCCCATTTTGCATGTGGAGGCAGAGTGGACTGTGTTATATAATACAATTTCTTCACAGCGTGTAGTAAACTGCCATCTCCCCAACCAATAGTGAAAATACAGTTTATATTGAAATATTCAGTATATATTGAATTTATTGAATACTAGCAAAATACCCACGCTTCGCAGCGGCGAAGTACTGCCTTAAAATTTTTATTAAGAAGAAAATTAAACCTTTTTAAACTGAGGGAAACTATACCAATAATTATTTGTTAAGGATCTCTTTGTATACCACATTGTGAGTTCAACCCTCCGGTTGTAATATGACCAAGCTGTGCGCTGAGCTTACTCTGAGCATGCAACATACAGTTGGCCATGTGAACAGTAATCTTGTTTCAAATCTCACAGCTTGGATTGCTGCTGTCATAATCGGTTTGAGTTTCATGGTTTGTTTCAATTACGACAGTATTTGTAGGACTTGTGTTGAAGAGACATTCGGCATCTGTCAAGCGTTGTAAGTTTACAACCGGTTTCATCGATAACTTCACATCCAGCTTTTGAGAGTTTAAACCCAATGCCGCATCACACGGTGACCAAGCTGCAGGCTATGGACGTATATATGTACATAATTAGGATTCAGTTAACGTTGGGAAATTTCTTGAAGATGGGCCCATAAGTAACAAAGACCGTTGAAAAGTTCAATATGGCGGCCGACAATGGCAACGTACCACCGAAATAAGTACCAAATTTCAGCCTTCTACCTACACGGGAAGTTGGAGAATTAGTGACGTTGGAAAGTTCAATATGGCGGCTGACAGTGGTGTCATACCACCGAAATAAGAACGTACATTGGTTTCGGTTAGCGCAGGGAAGCCGCCTACCAAATTTCGTGAAGATGGGGCCATGAATAAGAAAGTTCAACATGGCGGACGTTGTTGACCGTTATGACCGTTATGCATAGAATTTCGAAATGAAACCTGCTTAACTTTTGTAAGTAAGCTGTAAGGAATGAGCCTGCCAAATTTCAGCCTTCTACCTACACGGGAAGTTGGAGAATTAGTGACGTTGGAAAGTTCAATATGGCAGCCGACAGTGGCATCATACCACCGAAATAAGTATGTACATCGGTTTTGGTTAGTGCAGGGAAGCCACCTACCAAATTTCGTGAAGATGGGGCCAGCCTTCTACCTACACGGGAAGTTGGAAAATTAGTGACGTTGGAAAGTTCAATATGGCGGCCGACAGTGGCGTCATACCATCGAAATAAGTACGTATATCGGTTTCGGTTAGCGCAGGGAAGCCGCCTACCAAATTTCGTGAAGATGGGGCCATAAATAAGAAAGTTCAACATGGCGGACATTGTCGACCATTATGACCGTTACGTGTAGAATTTTGAAATGAAACCTGCTTAACTTTTGTAAGTAAGCTGTAAGGAATAAGCTTGCCAAATTTCAGCTTTCTACCTACATGGGAAGTTGGAGAATTAGTGATGAGTGAGTGAGTGAGTGAGTGAGTGAGTGAGTGAGTGAGTGAGTGAGTGAGTGAGGGCTTTGCCTTTTATTAGTACAGATATATTGGAACCTGCTTTGGAACTATGGCAAGTTGCTGGGCTTCCCTGGGCTGTTCAAATCACACATTCTGCTCCGTATACACTCCAAGGCTTTCAGACTAAAACACATGATTTGAAAACTCTTTGGATTATGAGATGACCACCTTTTGGAACACGTTTGTCGTGTCTTCTCATGTGCATCCTTTAGTTTCAATGTTGAATCAAGGAATATACAGGATATTCTTATTATCTTCTTTGATTCTCCGTTTTCTGGTCTGTCCTTATCTCAGCTTCCTGTTTAGCATACCTGTTAAATAACAGTTGATTTACTGATTTGCCATGTTTATTATATTTCTTGCTGTGAATTCACAAATTCTTTGGTAGATTTCAACAATGTTTGCTTCTAAATAGTTTAAAGATGTTGACAATGCAGATGGATAATGCAGCAGTTAGTGCTGCTACTTAAAGGAAGCTGTGCCCTGGGTTGGAGCCACAGACTTGGTTGTCATCCGTGTAGAGTTTGCATGTTCTCCATGTGGGTGTATTGGGTGTTCCTCCTAGTACTCTGGTTTTCCTCTGATATTCCCAAAGACATACAGGTTAGACTAATTGGTGTCTCTCAGTTGTTCCTTGGCTGTGTGTAAGTGTTTCGTACGATGCACTGGCACTGTATGCTTCCTGCCTTGTGCACAGTGTTGCCAGGGTAGGCTCTGGGACTGTATGGCAATGAATTGGTTTTAGTGGCTTTGAGAATGCTGTGTGACTGTGTAGGATGTTTTACAAGTTAACAATTATGCACCTTTGATCACTGTAATGGGAAGTCAGAAGTTTTGTGAAATAATAAATTGAATAATAATTATTTAATACCAATTTACTATGAAGTCAAAAGATTCAGTTTTGAATGTTCGTGCATACCTGTATATCTGTTGATAAACCCAGACATGAAATGTTAAGAAAAAATTATATTTTCTTTCTCTCTTTCATTCATTTTTAATTTTTTTCACCTTCATCATTCTTAAAAGCAAAATAAAGCAACACTTTACTTGAGAACTATAAGGTAATGGAGAGAGTGGCAAGAACCCTTGTACCGAAAGTCATAATATCAAACTAATAAAGCATCCGCCGTGCCACCCTTACTCAAGCATTTTGTCAAAGTTATGACTCATTTAATCTCATTTGATGCCATTTCTGTGCTAAATACTTACCTCAATGAAATTGAAAATTCCTCAGTTCCTATTGGACGGCAGTATTTTACAAATTCTGGACAATTTGACAATTAACATATTATAGAAAGTAATTTGTCAAGTCAAAGCCTCCATCAAAATGATAAGCTACACTACATCCTCTTGCTAAGGAGTCAGGTTTATGACAGGAGGTTAAAAGATCTGATAACCCAAGGCTGTCACTGCCACTATTCTTCAAGTGACAAGTATCACCTAAAATAAATGGAGCATGATACCTGATTGCTATATGTCATGGCATCAAGGCCAGTCTGGAGCGGATTTTGACATTCCCATCCTTAACTTGTGACAGTTATTTTTTATTTTTAGAGTAGGCTATATTATCCTTTATTAGCTGTATATTTGCTCTTGTCCTCCAAATGCAAGATATCTGTTTCAACTTATTTCCTTGATTTCATGTTGTGTTTGTATTCTAATTCATTGTTTAAATCCTTTTGAACTGTAGCCCCACTACTGTTGTGGAAAAGAGGATGGTGGCAAAATTGAATGCATCATGAAAAATCCTCTCCAGCCCCTCCAGGGGGGACTCTCTTTGGGTATTAGCCACAGGTGTGCTAAGAAGTGACTCTGGGGGGGTCTTTTCTGATGACTGCTATCAAGCAATTTGATGCTTCCTCCCGATGTACTCATTAAGTTCGTTTTGAAATATCTGCACAATATACATTTATTTGTTTATTGATTGATTGATTGGCTCTATTATTTGTGCTGTGGGTATATATTTTTTTTTGTATGTTTCTGATAATCCCATGGGATTAATATATCTAATCTAATCTAATCTAGTCTAGTCTAGTCTAATGTAATGTATAATCTATCTGATTTGACTTTTTTGACAAACAGATTCTGCACATTTTCAGACATGCCACATTTCCCAGTATTATTTCTTTGTTCTTTGTTGTCTTTTTGTTAATTTTGGCGCTGACATCAAAGTACCGTACAAATATGGCCATTATGCAGCATCGATTGTAGCAATGGCTATGTTGTTCATAGCATTAGCGCCATTGTCTCTGTAGGACTGCCAGCATCACTACATATACATATACATATACATATAACAAACAGCATGGCCTTATTTAGGACGACTGCATGGTGTGCAGTATCTTAGCTTAGTGGTGAATCACTGTGTGTTTCATGTTTGATTTTGTAAAAGATTGATTTATTAGTTTGACATTGATCGTTACTACATCTTTTTGACAAAGTATCTTCTTTTTCCATTTTAACTTTGGTGCCAAATTGTTGCCTTTCCATGTACCAGCCTTGCATGTTATATTGATCCTGTTTTCAGTCTGTTCGTGCCAGAACATTAAAACATTAGAAAACCTATTAATGAAAACAGGCCATTCAGTCCATCAATGCTTACTACTTTTAAAGGCCCGTAAAGTCCCAATGTCCACCACACTACTTAGTAACTTGTTGCATGCGTCTATAGTTCTCCGTGTAAAGAAAAATTTCCTAACATTTGTGCAAAACACTCCCAATATTCCAGTTCGAAGAAAACAATGATTTTTGAATGTGCATTTTAAAACAGGACCAAATGCATAAAACATTTCAGTAAAGGAAATTATGGGAATTACAAATTATGTTATTGAATGTTAAGTATACTTTTTATTTTATTGCAGTTTTTAAATACAAATTAAAAGTATCTGGGGAAAAAAATGGACCAATGTAGCTTTGAGCATGATGAAATGAAGTATTTCATTTCTGAAACATCAAAACGTTTTACTTAGGAATTGTCCCGAGATCTCTGGTGTTATTCACAACATTAAACAACCCGCTAAACATTATGTACAATGGTATTTTATTGACATTTTTTCAGTAATTCTAGTTCTGTCAGAGGTCATCAATACTTCATGGTGACTATTGTTTTAATAGTAATAGATTTTCAAAGTATACGTCTCATTGCATATCCAGATATTCTTTTGTTTGATCAGCTTGTTGGAAGTCCCATATCTACAGTTCTCTAAAACTGTTTTGGTGTCATCTGCAATTTCTGGACAGAGTCACTCTAATGCTACCTCACTAGTTCCTGTAGGTGGAACTTAAAGAAGCAATCTTCAGCTTGTTTTTACCCTTGTTTTTTTTCTTGTTCTCATCCAATTGTCTCCTAAAATACAATCCTCTCTGTATAAACATGTCTTTACGTTCTAACTATCTTAATTTTTTTCAAAGTCAAAATGACTGTATGTTGTGCGGGTCACTTGTACATTACTTCCTCCACAAAGAGCCTCATATTGTACTTGACTTGTATCCTCCAATTTTGCAGCTGCCTTCTGTTTTTGATCACGTCTTTGGCATTACTATTTAGGCTTTAATTCTATCTTCAAATCCTTCATTCTCTGTAATAAGCGAACTTCAGAAATAAAATCCCTTCAGCCTGCTTGACATTCAATATTCCAGCCTAGCTAATTATTTGTTTCCTCCTTTTGTTTTGTTACCTTTTGTACAGCACTGTCAAGATTTAGGACTTGAATTTCAGTGTAAGAGAATGAGTGCCATACTTTGTATTTAAAAATCCTGCAAAATTTACTTTAAGTTTGGGGAAAATACCCCTTCTCTTTGAAGACAAAAATTAGTAGTGATATGAAGATGTCGGTTGGGCAGTGCTCGTCTAGACCACCCAGTTATAATGCTTTATTTTTCATATATTTATTAGATGCTGTTCTCATTGTCAAGGGAACTCCGAAAACCCATAAATGAATAGTTCTGAAAGTTGCAATTAAAATGGTAGGCTTTGTTTTATCGTACTATGACCCCCTCACCACAGTGAGTGTTTTTTGGACAGATGTCTTGTAATGATCAATTTTGTGACCTTGTTATTTAACACTTGTTAACTAACAGCCCCTCAGACTAGAGTTTTCACGATTATGTTTACCTCTTTTGTAAGTTGCTTTGAATAAAAGCATCTGCTAAGTGAGTGAATGTAGATGTAAATGTTAGGTTTGGTGTAGCTTAGGATCCTTATGTAGTCAGGTTAAGATTTGTATGTTGAAGGAAAATTCAATGAGAAAATATTTTATAAGAAACTCTGATTAATAAAGTAAGACAGAAAATTTGTTAGCACAGACTCCGACAGGACCTCAAGCATGAAAGCTGAGGCAGAATTAGCTACTGCCTCACTACTGAATTTACTATTAATGGAAAAGCAAAACTCTCAGCCAGACCTGATAACATTTTAGTAACTCATGATAATCATATTGCATGATAGTCGAACATGTAAGAAAGAAATACACTGTATTCTGTACTTATGACATTACTACTCCTTCTACTATTTTTATTCCTACTATATTACTATTGCATTTTAAGAGATTGTGTTATTTTTGCCTGCACTGGTATGCAAAATGTAACTGGTCTGAATACATCATAGAAGGTGATACCTTTTTTACATTTTAACAAATTATTTTCATTTATACAATACGTCTGATTATTATTGTTAAATATTTACTTATCTTTAGCTGTTGTTGTTTGCATGTTAAGGAAAAATGTTCAGACTTCTAAATAGATCTTCTAAGGTAGGCTTGGCCACATTCAATTTACATAATGTATGAGGTTCCATTACATTGGATCCTTTTTAATCATTGAATTGCACTGTTATACATGTTTTTCTATTATGCTTTTTAAATTGGAAATTGTCTAATAGTTTTATTCTGTTAGCTAAGCTTGAGAGGACCTTATTTTCTATTTTCCCTTGGCTGGTGTGACCACTAATGAAAAAGTTTCTCGTTTCAATTTAAAATAAGTTGTATAGAGTCATCAACCACTAGTCATTACACATAAAGTCAGTTGACACCTACTTACATACAGAAAGCACTCTGGAACTGCCCCAGACATTTTCCATTCTGTTTCTTATATCCTCTAATCTCACAAAGCTGTTTCAGCCATTTCTGCAATCCCAGTCCCAGTCCTCATAACCTGAACTTCACTGAAGTTCTCTGGTGATGCTCCTGCCTTTCTCTGGTTCAGCCCCGAAATTTCACTGCAGAATGCTATTTTCCTTTAAGAAAAAAAAAAACAAGATCAGTTGTGGGTGGTCTGATGATTAGTGCAGTAGTTATTATGTGGTAACAGACTAAGCCAACAAAGAAAAGTAGCAAATACATGAATCACAGCTCATTTCAAAGAAATCAGTTAAACAATATCTAAAGTGAAAACTAATCTCAACACTGACTTATAAAATTTAACTTAAGACATTAGTCCTCATTTTTTGGTGATAGGCATCTGATGAAATAGCATGACTTTATATATCATATTCTATTAGTTGTAAGTTCTCTTATACAAAATGTGTGACTATTTCAGTTTCTGTTATGAAGTGTGTGCTGTGCAACTGTGATCAGTTAGTGAGCTCTCCCTCTTGTTTCTTTTAACATAATCTTACAGTTTTAGGTCTTCTAGTTTTGCTTATATGATACTGACCTAAATAATCTATACTAATAAAAGGCAAAGCCCTCACTCACTCACTCACTCACTGACTCACTCACTGACTCATCACTAATTCTCCAACTTCCCGTGTGGGTGGAAGGCTGAAATTTGGCAGGTTCATTCCTTACAGCTTCCTTACAAAAGTTGGGCAGGTTTTATATCGAAATTCTACGCGTAATGGTCATAACTGGAAGCAGTTTTTCTCCATTTACTGTAATGGAGATGAGCTTCAATGCCGTGAGGGCGGAGTTTCGTGACATCATCACGCCTCCCACGTAATCACGCAGTACGTAGAAAACCAGGAAGACCTCAAAAAGCGCTGAAGAAAACATGCATTATATAATTGAGAAGGCAGCGAAACAATAAGAAGCGAGCGAGTGACATATACAACCATATTCATGAGTTCTGCTACTTCGGAAACAAAGCACGATGTAAACCTACACTTTAAATTAAGTTCATAGACAGGCTGCGCTGGCGTTTGTAATTTAGTGCCTGCCCATATAAGGTCGTCCGTCAGCGGCAATCCAATAGCAAACTGCCACGGGTAAATATTCACGGGTGAAGGACTGTGCTTATGGAGAGGAAGATGAGATGGTCAGGGTGGTGTTTGACACAAACTCAGCGAAACTGCGAGAGAAAGTTTTAAGTGCCAGGACTAAGGTAACATTAAATACAGCCATGGACATAGCACGAGATGGCACCAGCACAGCTGGGAAACTTCGATGCATGTACACCGAGTGGCTCACGTGAACTGACGCAGTGCACAGATAAAAAGCAACAGTTCCAAAGAGCGCTGAACAAAACAAAATTACACAATTGAAAAGGCAGCAAAAAATATGAAGCGTCTGATAAGCATATTCATAAATCCAGCTACTGCGGAAACAAAGCACACGGTGGAAAAAGTCAATGTCCCGCTAAAGGAAGACAGTGTAAAAAACCCGTGCATGCAGTGTGTCAGGTCTCAGATAAAGAAGAAGACGAGCTGTTTATTGATGCAGTAAGAAACGAATCGATGAATGAAACCTGTCATCTTTACAACGATTGACAAACACGGAATGTAACTTGAACACAACACATCCTACAAATACGAACCTGATTGAAAGAAATAATGATAATCAAATCCTTGATGACAGCAACACTCAGTAACACTCACAAAACAAATACTGTATATTGACAGTCATGTTACGTTACTTTTAAAATGTTCCCTTTTCTTTTTCTAGCTTTTTAACACACTACTTCTCGCTACATACGGGTATATATATATGTATATATATATACCGATCTACATACTCGAATAATGGATCTTTTATTCGCCATCAATGATTGTTTTGGTAAAGCCATACTCAGTGTATTCATTAGATGAACGGTAAAAAAGTAAGAGCGAGGGGAGGATGACTCATTGAGGCATGCAGGCTGTAGTCTTGCCAACTCTATCTGAATTGCGCGATCACATTTGAAAAAATATATCTTTTCAAGTTCTATTTAGTCCATATGTGTCAAATTATAATTATAATTATATAATTTTATATACTGTATTATTGTTATTAATGGCCAGGGTATATGAAGCGCTGGTAACACAATAAACTACAGATCCCATAATGCAGCGCTTCAGCTGCCTTGCCGAACACTTACCGCGTTAATCAAGTCTACCTTATGATGCTGCAAGTTATTGCGAAGCTAGAGTTATTGCGCACTGAGTTTGCACGGCGCTTTGGTGACTTTGAAGAACAAAAAAAGTCCGTCTACATGCGGCTCGAACCTTGTGCATGTTTGGTAGCACATATCTGTGTGAGAAGCTCTTCTCAGTGATAAAGACTAACAAAACAGCACACAGGAGTCGCCTCACTGATGAGCACCTGCAATCCATCCTGAGAATCTCCACAACACAGAACCTCACACCAAACAGAAACGAACTTGTGGCCAAAAAAAGATGCCAGGCGTCCAGCTCTAAAATGACATAAGAGCAAAGACAACTGAATGATTTGATTTGTTATTGCATGTAAGAGCGGGAGTCAACCGTTTTAACAAACAGCGTATTGCACTGATACGAAATAGCTGTGTGTGTATATATGTAGATATGTATGTATATGTATATATATCTTTATATATGTGTGTGTGTATGTATGTATATATATATATATATATGTATTTGTGTGTATATATATGTGTGTATGTATGTATGTGTGTGTATATATGTAGATATATATATGTATGTATATATGTGTATATGTATAGACATGTATATATATATATATGTTTATGTGTGTGTGTGTAAATATATATATATATATATATATGACAACAACACTCATCACTCACAACAGTGACAAAACAATTACATTGACAATCAGGTTACGTTATTTTCAAAATGTTTCCTTTTCTTTTTCATTGCTTCTTTAACACACTACTTCTCCGTTACGAAGCGCGGGTATTTTGCTAGTATGTATATATATGTGGATGCATGTGTATATATGTATATATATATATATGTATGTATATATGTGTGTGTGTATATATATGTATATGTGTATATGTATATATGTATGGATATGTATATATATGTTTATATGTGTGTGTGTATATATATATACACAGCAACACTCATCACTCACAACAGTGACAAAACAAATACATTGACAATCATGTTACATTATTTTCAAAATGTTTCCTTTTCACACTACTTCTCCGCTGCGAAACGCGGGTATTTTGCTAGTGTTCAATAATGCAACTGACATTGAGGATGCAAGGAGGTCCAACTTTATTGAATCACTCAGAATGGAACTACCCAGTTATCTAACAGATGCACATCTAAGTTCAGCAGTCGAATAGAACACATGATAACTCACAGAGCATCTCAAAACAGGAGATGTTTCATGCAATACATCAAGTCGTAGTTGATAGTGTTTTACTGCTATGATTCATTTTTTGTAATTTTTGTTTTTCCAGTACTTCTATCATTTTATTATATGACAGTGATGTCATCACACTGCCATTTGGTATGGATTTTTGTCTATGCCACCTCTTTGCACTCATTTCTTATGGCTGTACCTAACCTGTGATTCCACATTAACCAAGAGAATATTCGGGAGCAGGTAGGCCCATTGCCAGATTCCCATAAATGGGATACTGTTCCTCTCCCTTTTCCTAGAGGGAAACCAACTTCATCTGCTGTTTGTTTTGGAAATAAACTCTTTATAATTAAGTTTAAAGCTAGGGTCTTAAACAGTAATCATAATGTACAGCTCCATATTATCTCACCAGCTTAAATTAACAACAAATTCTACCATAAAAGACTGCCTTCCATTATGTGTGAAATGTTTTACTGTTTCACATATGTTAGGCTTGCCACATACCTAAGGAAAAAGTTTTAGTAGAGGTGATTTTAGGGACGTGGTAAAATGTATTATTATTCTTATAGTGCAAAGTCTAAATTAATAATATCAACAGGGAGAATTTAATACAACAACAACAACAACATTTATTTATATAGCACATTTTCATACAAACAGTAGCTCAAAGTGCTTTACATATTAAAGAATAGAAAAATGAAAGACATAATTATAAAAAATAAATCAACATTAACATCGAATAAGAGTAAGGTTCAATGGCCAGGGGACAGAAAAACAAAAACTCCAGACGGCTGGAGAAAAATAAAATCTGTAGGGATTCCAGACCATGATACCGCCCAGTCCCCTCTGGGCATTCTACCTAACATAAATGAAACAGTCCTCTTTGGATTTAGGGTTCTCACGGAAGGGCTTGATGATGATGATGGTCACGTAGACTTCTTCCTTTTAATCCGTCCATCATTGTTGGAGCATCATGAAGCTTTGAGTAGGTGGAGGTGGCGCAGGCCACCACCACAACGAAACCGGAAAAAGAAACAGAAAAGAGAGTAGGGGTCAGTACCGATTTTAGAGCCACCATGAATAGTTGTTATGATGAATTGAACATACAGAGTATCAGGATTAAGTTAAATTACGATTAAAATGAAGTTATAAAAAGGCCATGTTAAAGTAATGTGTTTTCAGCAGTGTTTTAAAGTGCTCTACTGTATCAGCCTGGCGAATTCCTATTGGCAGGCTATTCCAGATTTTAGGTGCATAACAGCAGAAGGCCGCCTCACCACTTCTTTTAAGTTTTGTTCTTGGAATTCTAAGGAGACACTCATTTGAGGATCTGAGGTTACGATTTGGAATATAAGGTGTCAGACATTCTGATATATAAGATGGGGCGAGATTATTTAAGGTTTTATAAACCATAAGCAGAATTTTAAAGTCAATCCTGAATGACACAGGTAACCAGTGTAGTGACATCAAAACTGGAGTAATGTGTTCTGATTTTCTTTTCCTAGTTAGGATTCTAGCAGCTGCATTCTGCACTAGTTGCAAACGATTTATATCTTTTTTGGGTAGTCCTGAGAGGAGTGCGTTACAGTAATCTAGTCGACTGAAAACAAACGCGTGAACTAATTTCTCAGCATCTTTCAGTGATAAAAGAGGTCTAACTTTACTTATGTTTCTTAAGTGAAAAATGCTGTCCTAATGATCTGATTAATATGTGATTTAAAATTCAGATTACAGTCAACAATCACCCCTAAGCTTTTTACCTCCGTCTTGACTTTTAATCCTAATGTATCCAGTTTATTTCTAATAGCCTCATTGTATCCATTATTGCTGATCACTAAAATTTCAGTTTTCTCTTTATTTAACTTGAGAAAATTACTATTCATCCATTCTGAGATACTAGTCAGACATTGTGTTAGTGAATCAATAGAATCGGGGTCATCAGGTGCTATTGATAAGTACAGCTGTGTGTCATCAGCATAGCTGTGGTAGCTCACGTTGTGCCCTGAGATAATCTGACCTAACGGAAGCATGTAGATTGAGAATAACAGCGGACCCAGGACAGAGCCTTGTGGAACACCATATTGGATATCATGTGTCTTCGAGTTGTAATTCCCACAACTAACAAAATATTTTCTCCCTGTCAGGTAGGATTCAAACCAAAATAAACACAAATCCTTTGTTTAAATTCTAGAAACCCCCTTAGAGGAGCTTCCGACTGTGTCATTACAACAAGTACCTACACAACAACAACAGCAGTTTATTTCATGTGAAGCCCACAATCACACAATGAGGCAGTGATGGGCTTTAAGGGGCTCTATTTTATGACTCATCCCCAGCCTTGACTCCCTAAGAAGACAAGAAAGAAACTCCCAATAAATTATCCTTGTAGAGAAAAAATGGAAGGAATCTAGAGGTGGCAAATTAGAGAGAGAGAGAGAGAGAGAGAGAGAGAGAGAGAGAGAGAGAGAGAGACCCCTTTCCAAATAGGTTGGGACCTGTTTTTAGGGGTTACCTCCAGGTTCAGGGCCTGTAGAGTGTGTAGAGTGTGACATTTGGGCTGGAGGGGTCAGATAAACTGTAAATGATAACTGATTTTTCAGAATCACAACTCTACTGCTTCATACTCTATATACAGCATATGCAATGACAAATATTGTAAATTATTTGTAATGTAAATTTAAAATATGAAGTAGGTCTAACTTAAATTATCACAATTAAAATTTCAAATGTTCAAAAAATCACTGTACCATTAATAATATGTAAATAATAGAAAATGCTGCTTACTTAAGTTTGTCTGCTTTATTGTAAAAAGTGGGAAAATGAGCAAATTCCTTTTTAAACAAGTTAGAAAATGTAGACATAGCTTAACATTTCAAAGCATTTTGGGACTGATTTGGCAAAAAGGGGTTACAGACCTCAGAATAAATAAAAACATGATTAGGACTTCAAATAGGCCTCACCCCAGGTAGTCTGACCACAAACCTCAACAAGCAGTTTCAAGGGCTGCACGGGGCAAATTTAGGCTCAGAATTTAAATTTAAATAAGTCCATTGAAGAGGGGTTGGAGTTATAAAAAACAACCTCTAGCCAAGAAAAAAACAATTCATTAAAGAAAGAAAAAAGCAAAACATAGCTTTTTGCCATAAATGTAAGAAACTAAGGCAAACAAGTCCAACAGTAAACCAATATGAGTACCATTACATCAAAGCAAAGGTCAAAACCAGGAAATTCAAATAAGAAAAAATGATCAAATGTCAGAATTCAAAAGCCAAAGCTTTTGAACACTTAGACCAGCTGCTTCTCCTTGTATATGGCTGCACCATCAGGTGGCCTCAACTCTATAGCCTCCATGTTGAGAAGATAACTAAAACGAAAACATCCAATATTAATATAACAAAATGACAAGGAAATTAATAAACAAAATATTAAGAAACACAATAAGACATAAATACAACAAAGAAAAGACAAAACTAAACACAGAATTAATAACAAAATATACAAAATAAAATTCAAAAGACAACAAAAGCATGAAATAAACAAATAACATCCTTGAACCAGAGGTGAGACCCTGGCTAGAACATAACAGTAACACACAACTGCTGAGGGACGACTGATCTTCAGCTTAGAACTTTAATGAGCGTTGACTGCATAAACAAAACAGTTACTAAAAACATGTGTGGAACTCACCCCTACCACACACATGTCTGCATGGAAATGTTATTTAGCGCCATGTGCTTAATGAATGTGTTTTGAGTCCCTTCTGTCATCTGCACTGTTGATTCTTTAGGAAAGCAGTCATTTATTGGACTGCAAGGCAGATTAATTTAAATGTATCTAACCCCCAACCTTACTGGTTCTCTGACTCATTTTTATCGTTTCACTTAAACAAGGCGCTTGTTTGTCAATATGAGTTATACACATAAGTGATGTTCTAATTATATTTTTGCAGAATGGTGTCTGCCAGAGGAAGTATGAAGTGCTTATAGGATATTCATAGTTTTTTGGTTTTCCACAGTTGGCTTTCATCTTTACTAGGAGATTAAAGGAACAGCCAGCTTTTTATTTCTGGGGGCCAACCTGACTATTTCAGCAAAGTGACATGGGCGGTTAACAGTGCTGACCATGAACTCCTGAAGATCCTCTGACCTTTAAGTCAGTGGTTTGCTGAAATGACGTTCAGCAATATCCATGGGGGGATTTGGGGCTTTGATGAACTGTTTTCAGTCGCTCTCTTCTAGACACACAAATGCAGCACTTGCTTCAAAGTGATGTAGGGAAAGAAGAGGAGCACAGGAAATGAAAGCAGTCTGGGCTGTATGCTGGATTAAAGAAACTTGAAGCATGGAGTATTAAGTTATGGGGAGGTGGGGTGTAGGGTTTGATGGAATATATCATGCACTCTTCTAATTAACATTAAAGGGATTCATATTATACAAATGTAGGAGTCGACTTACTGTACACCTTTTATGTGTTAGTGATTTAAAATGTTGGTAATAGGATTTACTTAAGTGGGTGAGGAGGAGTGGGGTGGGGGTTGGGGTCTTGTGCGCTTGTTGCTTTTCAGTATTTTCTCAAACAAAGCAGCAGTACAACGGTACAGAAACTGGCAGCAACAGCAGATCATGCTGTGACTGCCAAAAGCACTGGGGTCCTTCTCTAGGACACGAAGAGCCAAAGAGCCTGCTGCCCTGGTCAGAATGCTGAATCAGTTCTTTTTAATATACATAAATATAATTTTTTACATTTCAACATTTCGACATGTTCCATGTTGTGGAAAAAAGATTAAAGTAAATAAACACAAGATTTTTATAGAAGGCGACAGGAGCCAAGAAGCTTGTTATTGACCAAACTAGGATAAAGAAAAGTAGAATAAAGGTTAAAGAAGCAAGACTTAGACTTGAATATTTAAATGTTTAGTTCTGACGGCAAGGCGATATTGGAGCAAAGGGTGCCTCAGCATATATTTGCATTTGCAGAACTTGTTTTTCCGACAAGTTAATTAAAAGTTCAAAAATGAGGAATACTCACTGATTCTGCAAATGAATCACAGCTGCAGTGCTACTGTATTATGCTAATCTAGACCACTTTAATCTAGATATCTGTGTTTTGAGTGATAAAAAGAAGAAAGGAAAATCTCTTCGATTTATGTACCATATACATATCAAAAGATTCAAGTAAACAACATAACAGGAAGGGTACATTTTATACCAGATATTAAAGCAGCCTTTTCAGTGTCATCACAAATGTCTAAGTGGTTTTACAAGCTTTAATAGCATTTTCAGTCTTAGGAGTCATTTTTGCATAAGCTCTAGAAATGTTTCTCAACAGGAAATCTCGGTTAAAACCATCATTGTTGATAATGTTGTTTTCTGTGTTTAACTTCCATACTAGGACAGTATGGTGGCGTCCTGTGCATGAGCTCACTCCAGGTTTCATTTCTGCCTTGGAACTGATGCTACTAGGGTACACTTGGGTCTCCCAGTGACCCTGCATTGAGATTGTTACAGCGATCATAAGAAGTATATCTTGTGTTTTATACTTGTAATTAATTTAGATCACTTTGCAGAGGTCTGTTTTCACTTTGACTTTAAAGATTCTTATGACATTAAGGATTTTTCTGTTGATCAGCATCAAAAAAGCCAAACTAAATCCACAATGATTGAATGTTATATAATAATAAAATGGGAAAACTTACACATAGGGTGAAGCCTTTTCTTGCACTTTATTTATGCCTTGTACTGTAGTTAGATCTTAAAAACTCTGCAGTAATGTTTCATGGAGTTGATATATGCCCTGTGACAGAATAATCTTCATTTTATGTTCATTTTTGATAGAATGTGCTGAAGTATCTCATGACCCTGTACTGGAAAAAATCAATTTTAGAAACTTGATGGATGGATGGATAGTAATGCGTACAGAATGCTCTACTATCATAATGTATGGGACAATTAGCTCATAATAATGGGTGTGAGCATTCAAGTGAGTTGGAAGTCGTTTTCTAATTTATTGACTGATGCTCAAGTAATTTTTATTGCTTTCATGGCTTTATTATACAATATGCTTGTATTATTGGTAAAGTCATCCCTGATGGAGGAGCGCTGGAAGAGAGAGGGCCTTTCATCGGACTGGCTGGCCCAGCACTGTTTCAGCTGTGGAATGGCCAAATGGGGGAGGCAGCTTGATGGATGAGGTCTCCAGGACTATAAACAAATCCAAATCATATTGTGCGATGTCATCCATTGTTAAATTCTGCTACGTACTTCAAAACAATTTAATTTTTATACTGTATTGAGGATTTAGTCTGTTCTGTGTATTGTATTGTATTGATTCCCTTTTTTTTGACACCCACTGCACACCCAACCTACCTGGAAAGGGGTCGCTCTTTGAACTGCCTTTTCCGAGGTTTCTTCCATTTTTTTCCCCACTGTGGTTTTTTTGGGAGTTGTTCCTTGTCTTCTTAGAGAGTCAAGGCTGGGGGGCTGTCAAGAGGCAGGGTCTGTTAAAGCCCATTGCGTCACTCCTTGTGTGATTTTGGACTATACAAAAATAAATTGTATTGTATTGTATTAGAACAGTTTAGATAAGAACAGGCCATTCAGTCCAACAAGTCCTATCCACTTGATTCTTCCAAACTTACACCAAGTCTAGTCTTGATACCTACTAACTTTAAGGTGTACTCAGAATTTTTCTATTTACTACTTTTTTTCTTTGTAACCTCTTTTTAGTTTTGTTCTGTTTATGTGTCTTGTTTTGTATAGCTTTTTACTACCTTGTCTAACCCTATTGTTTTGTACCTTGTTTTGTAATTTTATAGCATTCTTTCCGCTTTTTGTTCATCTTCTTTAAATACTTGCAGTGTAAAATCTGTCAATTATACTTACAAAGTCCTCCTGGTGTCTACCAGTGCTGCATTACTTAGATATTCTTTGTAAGAGCTTTTGTTGTACTGTTTAATATTTTACATTATATTGTATTTTGTAATCTTGTTAGCCCTGTAAATGGCTGCGTGATAGTGCATTCTGTAAATGGACCTATATACGATATGTACAATAATACCCGGATGGCATGATAGTGCAGTTATAGCAATGCTCTCTTATAATAAGAAGACCAGGATGTGCGTCTCGTGTGCTCCCTGTGTGGAGTTTGCATGTTCTTCCTGTGTCTGCATGGGTTTCCTCCCACAGTCCCAAAGACATGCAGTTTATGTGATTTATCAACACTAAATTGGCCCTTGTGTATCTTTGATGTGTGGGTTTGCCTGTGTGCATTCACCCTGTGATTAGACTGGCTGCCTGTCCAGAATTTATTCTGGCTTTGCACCCAATGCTAGCTGAGATAGGCTCCAGCACACCCAGTGACTCCGGTCTAGATTAAACAGGTTATAAAATAACATGACAATAAAAACTGACTGATTGTGAGAAATCTAGCAATTGAAAAGTTTGAAGGGTGCAATCATGCACCATGCCTTTGTAAATTCTTCAGAAGCCCTACTGGGGAAAAGAACAGTAAATATACACTCACTGTACAAACATTTAGGAAAACTTGTTCCCCTACGTACCCATGCAATTATCTAATCAGCCAACCACATGGCAGCAGCTCAGTGCTGCAGATACAGCTCAGTAGGTTCAGTTAATGTAAACATCAAACACTTGAACAGGGAAAAAATGTGATCACAGTGATTTTGGCCATGCCAATACAACAGTCTCTAGACAATCTTCTCCGGAGTTTACTCAGAATGGTACCAAAAACCAATAAAAATGCAGTGAGCAGCTGTTCTGTGGATGGAAACTCCTTCTTGATGAGAGGGGTCAGAGGAGAATGGCCAGACTAGTTTGAGCTAACATGAAGGCTAGAGTAACTCAATACAACTGTAGTGTGTAGAAAAGCATCACAGAAAGCACAACACATCAGACAATGAGGCCGATGAACTACAACAGCAGAGGACCATGTCAGGTTTCACTCCTGTCAGCCAAGAACAGAAATCTGAGCATGCAGTGGTTACAGGCTCACCAAAACTGGACTGTTTTCTTGGCACACCCTGGGTCTATTAATACCAGTCAATCATCTCTTGAATGCCACAGCCTATTTGAGTATTGTTGCTGGCCATTTGCATACCTTCATGGCCAAGATATACCCATCTTCTAAAGGATACTTTCAGCATGATTATACTGTTTTCATGAACATGACAGGTTAATGCTCTTCCATGGCCTTCCCAGTGATAGGATCTGAATAGAACACCTCTAGAATGAGATATTTAGAGCATGTAAATATGAAGCTGTAACATCTGCAGAAATTGTCTGACTCGGTCATGTCAGCATGGAACAGAATCTCAAAGGAATGTTTTCAGCATCTTGGGGAATCTATGCTATGAAGAATTGAGACAAATTTGAGAGCAAAAGGAGGCCCTACTCAGTATTAGTACAGCGTTCTTAATATTTTGCACATTGAGGGTATACTCCTAATGCATACTTTTTAACATGTGAGACCCTCTAATAGTGAAGTTTCTCAGTTATGCTCACTGTCAGACAGTTCTCCAGGAGGCCTGTAATACTCCAAATTTATCTTTTCAGGGTCAGTGGATTAATGTTCCTCCAACTTTCGCCCAAGAATGACTCAGACCAGGGTGGCAAAATGTCACCTATAAGCAAAACAGCTTTTGAAATGGGGATTCCGTTGTTTCTTTTGTGCCTGATGTGTAAAGATCTTAGATCTTAATGTGTAGACAAAAACCAGAGCTTAAAAAATGTGATTAATGATGACACAAAGCATACTCATTAAACTATTAATAATTTCCAGACTATCGACTTTTTTAAATGACTTCTAATCTTTACAAGCAACTTTGCTGGTTATCCTTCTTGTTTTCTGTAAGATAAATGTAAAGACTTGTATATAACCTCTGGAGATGACTGAAGTACTGTGACTGTTTGTCTGAAGCTCATATACAATTATTATCCTCTAATTTTGACTTTGCTATTATTTTCTATTCAGCTGGCTCTGACTATTCTAATATACCACTGCAAGTTATAGGGTTGGACCACCATCCTTCAGTATCCTCAGAACACTCAAGAGTCTGACCTCCACCTTTTCTACTCAACTCTCAGCACCTACAGGATCCATGGAGTCCTCTCAATCACTCCCCACTCCTCTGTAGTGCTCAACGCGGGACGATCCACCCCTGGAATGCCATTCTTCTTGCTCCCTCATGGGGTAACTGCCAGCTTGCCTCCTCAGCACTGCATTGTGTCACACTCCTGATTCTTGATCTTTGCTTTCAATTTCTATTCACTTTCTAACCTACCCAGGCTCCTTTATACTCCAATGGGCATGGTGTTCTAATTACAACCTGCTTAGAGTCAATGAGAAAACCGGAACCACAATGTGCACTCCTGTGCAAGTGTGATTAGCCCCATGGGTTACATGACCACACTATGCCACCCACTCATATTGTACTATACCACATTGGTCTATGCTTCTATTGTTTAGTCTCCAGCCTCATGTTCTCATTCTTATCACCTTTACGACTAACTTAACAGTTGCCTTTAGAATGTTCTTGGTCACTAGTTAAGTATTAAGAGATCAAATGTCCTCAGTTTGCTCAGCCTTAAAAAGGATGTGAATTGGCTCTCAAAATTAGTGCTATTTTGCAAGCACATCTTCCTGTGCAAGTTGGTATAAAGGCCTTATGATCATACATACATTAGCATTGATGAGACTAACCAATTTTTTACTTGCTGATGGAGATGAAAAGATCACAATATGTTCCATTTACTCTCCAATTACATACCATTCTTCATGTCTCCTAAATCAAGCGAACTACATTTTAAGTTTCAGAGACTGAGAACTAAGAATGAATTCTTGGTATTGATGCAAATTCATACATGAATTCGATATTAGATAAACTATGAGCCTCCCTTCATCACACCCTGCACTCCACTCATTCAGCCTGAAAAATCATTTTCAATTTTAATCTGTCCCCTATTTATGGATGATCTCGGAGTAGAAAAATGTGCCTAACTTGCTAAAGAAACTCACAGTCATGCAAATATAGTCTTACTCATAGGACTAGGAATAATAAGATTTTATTATTTTCTCTAATTTAGAAAAACTACTCTAACTTCACCAGGATTTAGGAGAGCTTGTGCGTTGTCCTAACTCACTAGGAGCTGCCAGAAGATGGTGTTCAGGCAGAGGTTGGAAACACTGTCAATAAGGAACTTATAAAAAGATATTGAGAGATGACAAAGTTGAAACAATATTTGCAACAAAAACTTGCATATCACATGATCGCTCCATCTACATGGAGAAGGCATAAGCTGCCAGATGAAATGAAGGCGTTGGCAACGTTATGTTTTTTTGACCAAAGGGAAAATGCAGCTTTTGCAATAGCAATTAGTTGGGTATGTCATAACTAACCATTTCTCAAATGTAGCACCAAACTTTGAATGCCCTTGCAATGTGTCAGGTAATGTTATTTATACATTTCCAGACCACTCCACATGAGATAATGTTAAAGCAAGTTGTATTCAGGCAAATCGTTGGTTTTAATAGAGTTGTTGGTGTCAGTGATGGCACAATAAAGGTAATTTGTTCAAGTGTGAATGAGCATACATATGTCCGTCACAAGTTGTATAACAGTATAAACACACTGGTGGTCATGGATGTAAATGGTATTGTCGTAGCCAGCATGTTACCCTGAAGATAGGTGAGGCAAAATATCACACAGATGTGCTAAACTCTGCATTCCTAAGGCAGGTGTAAACTCCTAGTGCATTGGACAAACAGAACCTTACCGAAGATAGGGGGGATCGCAGAGAGAGGCACTGTACATAACTCTGGAAGACGATCAGGAGCAGTGGAAGAGTGAATGTGACTTTGGTGAAACAGCACCAAAATAGCCATGGCTAATTTAAGAAACTATGACTTTACAGAGCATTTCCCATGGCCATAACAGCAGAAAGGTGATTCTTCTGAAAGAACGACTGTGGATCATTCATTGTTAAATAAACGTGCCCACTAACACTCATTCAGTATAAAGGTCTTTGTCTTTACATCTCCGTATCCATTACAATATTACTCATGGTGTTGTTGTGTCTTCTTCTTCTTCTCCTGCTACTTTGAATATTATTATTAATATCCTTGTGATGGAGCCTTAGTATTAGTATCAGAAAAATACAAAATGTCATCATAAGTATTATTTTGCCTTAAAATCATGACTTTATCCATTCTGAAATGTCAACTTCTATTCCCTGCTGATAGCAGGTGTAGGACACATCATAACTACTTCTCATGTCCTACTTTGGGGTAGGGACAATTTTTATTTTAGTCAGATTTTTACTGCAGGTTCTTGGAGTAATTCTGAGACACTTGATAAATACAGGCACTAATTTACTTCTATCATCTGATGAACTCCCATGCTAAAAAATACATTTGTTTTCTACCCAACATCACTTCCAATCTAATCCTGACCTCCTCTTTTCCCAGTTGCTCGTTTCAGTGATTATGAATGTTTCTCTTGTTTCTGTCTTTCTGACCATATTGATCATCAATAATCCAGGTGCATCAAGAATTCAGGCTTCTGGATTTGTATGCCGCCATGTTTTAAAAGCAGGGAGCAGGGAATGGTAACTTAAAATATCACATTTACGAGACATATACATTTAAGAACTGCATAAGGCCAATATATTTTGAAGCCAGTTTTCTCAGTTGCAACCCTCAAGCAAATGTCTTATATGGCAAGTCACACCTTTTGAATAGCCCAAGGCTCAGGGGTAGGTTTACCTTTATAGACAATAAACTGTTGAGAAAAGGTCCCTACTGACAAATTTCCAATTGTTCCTGCATTTTGTCAGATAATCTGTGAGAAAAGAAACTGTAGAATTTACAGAGTATTCCTAACAAGGTATGTTTAAAATCATATACTGTAAATATTCAAACAGATACGTCTTTATAGCAGTGTTATACAAAAACATTTTGAAAAAAACTCTACTAACGGCAGACTACACTTCCAGTCTGAATGAAACATATCTATGGAACATCTCGAAAAAGTCTCTAAATCGCAATTCATGTATTATTTTTGCTAATTACTCTTATTATAAGAAAGAATTATCCAAGTGCCAACACTAGAGCAGAAGAATCTCTTTAAGCATGAGACAGATTGAGGACTAGGATCTAAAATTACTGGTTTAGCAAACCCATGCAACTGGAAGATATCCTGCATAAAAAATGTTTGCCAATTACTTAGGAGGTGGGATTTTCGCAGTGGAATGAAATGAACACTTTTAGAAAATCTTTTCCTGGTCTCTGTGTTCTTTGCCTGTATATTTTATTTTCTGTTTTTGTTTTTTTTTTTTGCTGTTTTCCAATGTTAATGTTTTGTTTCCTGCCATTTGTTGGTTTCATAAAAAATCTTTCTTTGTTTCCTAATTATTGTGTTATTATTACATATGCTTACCCTGTTAGTCACCTTCTTTGTTTTTATATATTAAGCCCAAGGGTTTGGGCCGGTAACATTAAACCGGTGAGAGCAATGACTAAAGAATAATGACAGTCTAACTTGTCTGGAGGTTATTTATTTGGCTGATTTTAGAAGAAATACTTTCTTTGTAATCTGTAAACTTGATAAAAGGCTTCCTTAATAAATGGCACCATTCTGCCAAGGCTTACTTAATTGCTAATATTTCCCAGTTCTACTCGGCAGGTGTTCATTTTTTAGAATAGTATGCTTTTCCTATATCCTGTCAAAATAAAATTCCACCCATCCCTAAATTGGAGGCATCATCTTCCACTTCAAATAGAAGATAAATATCAGGTTGATGCAAAATTTGAGCGGAGGTAAACAATTGTTAAGGTGCTGAAATGCCGGTTGTGCCTCAGGAATCCAAATAAACTTCTGTGTTGTTTTCTTAGTGTGGAAAGTAACAAGGGAAATAAAATAGATAAAATGTTAAGTAATAACAGAAGTAATTAAATAAACCTGAAAAACATTTAACCTGTTTTAGGTTTTCCAGAGTCAGAGACCTTAGACTTTAGATAGATAGATAGATAGATAGATAGATAGATAGATAGATAGATAGATAGATAGATAGATAGATAGATAGATAGATACTTTATTAATCCCAATGGGAAATTCACATACTCCAGCAGCAGCATACTGATAAAAAACAATATTAAATTAAAGAGTGATAAAAATGGAGGTACGTATAACAGACAATAACTTTGTATAATGTTAACGTTTACCCTTCCCCGGGTGGAAATGAAGAGTCGCATAGTGTGGGGTCTCCTCAGTCTGTCAGTGGAGCAGGACGGTGACAGCAGTCTGTCGCTGAAGCTGCTCCTGTGTTTGGAGATGATTCTGTTCAGTGGATGTAGTGGATTCTCCATGATTGACAGGAGCCTGCTCAGTGCCCGTCGCTCTGCCATGGATGTCAAACTGTCCAGCTCCATGCCTACAATAGAGCCTGCCTATTGTCCAGGCGTGAGGTGTCCTTCTTCTTAATGCTGCCTTCTCAGCACACCACCGCGTAGAAGAGGGCACTCGCCACAACCATCTGATAGAACATCTGCAGCATCTTATTGCAGATGTTGAAGGATGATGTCACCCACTATCTCCACGTCCACCCAAGGAGGATTGTAAACAATAACAACAATAACGTGTCCAAACTCTCTGGGCAAGTAATAGGGATACAGACTTATGGCCAACAGTTCGATGTCCCTACAGCAGGTGGAGATTTTGATGTTTACATGTCCAGAGTTACACCCCCTTGTATTTACAAAGAGAGCGAGTCCTCCTCCTCTCTGCTTCCCGCAGGTATTTGCGTCTCTGTCTGCTCTAACTGTGCTAAACCCGGGTAGCTCCACGTTAGCCACGTTTCACAAAAACACAACAAACTGCATTCTCTGTAGGTCCTGACACTTTTCAGCAGCGCGGCCAGTTCATCGATCTTATTTGGTAGCGAGTTCACATTTCCCAGGTTTACAGAAGGCACCGAAGGCTGGCAACGCCACTTTCTCGCAAGTTGCCTCGCTTTTAGCTTAGCTCCGGCTCTGCTGCCACGATACCGCCGTCTTACCTCGTCAGGTAAATAGGGAACCACACCGGCGCAGGCATTTGTTCTCAGCGCTTGAAGTTGACTACATGAATAGATGAGTCTCGGCGTGTAAAAATCCATGTCCAAGTAGTAAAAAGTGTCCAGGGAACGAGTCCACATAAAAGAAAGTGATAGGAGTGATCAGTAAAACAGAGAAAAAGGTAGAAAAATAACGTCATACATGGAGCTGCTGGATAGGCTGCCACTCACGGCGGTGCCTGAGTTAGTTTCAAGTTTACATACTTATCACCAATCTATTGAATTCATATCCCAAAATATTAACAGATGATTGGTGAAATTTACAATTATCTTATTTTGCAAATAAAATGTTGATTTTTTAGAGCTTAGAGAGTATCTCCCTGATGTGTGAAATATGTAATCCCGTATTATGACAGAAAATGAAAATACCATCTATGTACACCAATGCATAAATACCCAAATATCTCTGAAAATGTCATAATTAAAAGACTATAATATTGCTGGTGTAATGGCAGAGCCATAGGACATTACAAAATATTCATATTGCTCAAAAGGTTTGTTAAATGCAGTCTTCCACTTATCACCCTCCATGATTCAAATTAAATTATAGATCAAGTGTTGCAAAAATAGTTGTGACAGTAACTTGATTTAGTAATAAGGGGATAAGATGCAGAACGTAGTTATTGTTTACTTTGATTTTACTGAGCTCCCTGTAATCATTGCAGGGCCATGTAGTGCCATCTTTCTTGATGAGAAAATGCTCCAATAGGAATACAAGTAAGTCTAATAAACCCAATTTGAAGTTTTTCTTTAATGTTATTCTGCACAGCCCTCAACTCAGGTCTAGGTAAGGGCTGTATTTTCCCCCTTTGGTAGTGAAGCTCCTAGCAAACAATAAATTATACAATTACATTGTCTACGGGTGGCACAGTGGCGCAGTGGTAGCGCTGCTGCCCCGCAGTAAGGAGACCTGGGTTCGCTTCCTGGGTCCTCCCTGCATGGAGTTTCCATGTTCTCCCCGTGTCTGCGTGGGTTTCCTCCCACAGTCCAAAGACATGCAGGTTAGGTGCATTGGCGATTCTAAATTGTCGTGGGTGTATGTATTCAAAACTAACTGTTTTACTTCCTATGTGCAATAGTTTACCTTTATTTACATTATTTTTTTCTGCCACAAATCTGCTCAAGCCTGTATGCTGTCCATCTATCCTATAAGTCAGACTTTCTCCTCCACTTCTCGCCTTAGTCTTTGTGGACGCTTGCACAGATGGTTATCTAAGCCTATCATTAAAATTATCTGGGAGAAAATGGGCTCTGTCTGCCAAACTTTCATTTTATGCAAGACATGTGGACCCACAGGGATTATTTACTCTGGGATTCACACCTCTCTGGAGTTTTTTTCTTCTTCTTCTTCTTTGTTGCCAGCAACCTTTCATCTTTGTCATTTTGTAGCTTGTGATGTGCTAATATTGTATCTGAGTGAGCTCTCATTTGCTTTGCAATGAAACAATTTTTGTTAAGAAAAAAAGACAATAAGTTATACTGAGTAAATTTACTGTACCCCATGATAGTTTTGGTGGAATAATTAGACTTTGGTGAAGAACACAACAAACATATTTTTGTTCTTATTGCAATTAAGTTTAGTGCAAAATTATGTGAAGACTTCCTATGACCTCCATTTTAGCTAAAAATAGATACCTACAGAATAAAAAAACAATTTAAATAATAGCTAAGTGCAACATATGGTTCAGCATTTTCATCTTACTGATATATTAAGTTTATCATCCACTATTTTCGTTGTTGGATCATATGGAGTATGATCCCAGTTTATCACAGGAATGAATCCTCGGCGTAATACCACATGTATTTCTTTTGACCTTAATACACAGACCTTTGCTGTCCACTGTCTACTTACAAACAATATTAAGCTCTTTGTGTCCTTACTATATTCAAAATGAAGTAAGCAGTACAATACAGGACAACCAGTAAACACTTTACATTTTCCCTCTAAATCACGTTCTCAAATTTTATTGCAGTGTTGGCCATTTTAGATACATGAGAGGTTCAGAATGAAGAACAACCCTGTAATCATACAGTCTAGAATATTAAAACACTTTCAGTCCTTTCACCAACTTCTTCTCTGTGGCTTCCTCATGTAGTCTCACTGGAGAGGTTGAATTGTCTTGTCCCAGACCATAGCTGCTCCACCACTGAAAGAGTATATTCCAAAATATATATCTGTCTCATTTATTCTCCACAAATAATGAATCAGGTCAATGATTGACATTTTATTTATTCAGGTGGTAAAAGAAAAACACTTCAGTTATTTCATTTAGTAAATGCATGGTCTGTCAATCCATTTATCAAGGCATCCATTTCCTAATCTACTTATCCAGTTTAAGGTCATGGTCATGGTCTGGTGCCTATCCTGGTAGCACTGGATATGAAGAACGAACCAACCCTGCATAGGCTGCTGGTCCCATGCATGACACAATCACACACCTTCTAAAGCTTATATAGCCCAGTTTAGAGTCGCTAATTAAATTTACCTGTTAGTCTTTGTGATATGTGAGGAAAACTCTCAGGCTTTAAAATGTATTATAAAAGCTTACTTACCTTCAGTTTTGTATCCTTATATTTCCATCAGCCCTGTCACTTTTCTGTGTCAAAAAGATTAGATGCTTTGAATTGAAAGGTCACTAAACTCAAAATAAATGAAGTGCAGAGACTGACAACTTATCTGCAAAAAGATAAGCTTCTCTATCTCTATGCTCTGAATTCTGCACTCCTGAGTGCACCTTAAAAATGTACTCATACAGCTCAGTGACGCAGAAACCCCTCACAAGTCACACTCACAAGACAAAATGTTTTCATTCTGAGAGTGATTATGTATCAATACCTACATGATCAAGCTAATGGAAATGAATTAAAAAGACTGATGAAAGTAAGCAATAATTAAATAAACTATGGACTACTATATGTCAAACAATGGAGCCTAATAAAGGATATTGAAGATACTAGAAACATACTGTATCTGTCTCAAGCCTAGTTTCACAGTGTCCATTTTTCACTTCTCCAGTCATCAAACATCAATGTCATTTTTCACTTTTCCAGTTATCTACGTATCATGTATCATAATATCATAAATAACAGCTGATAGATAATATGGAGTAAAACAGACGTTTGATGGCTGGAATTATCCAGATTGAAGCAAATGTTTATAAAGATAGTGCATATTAGATGAGAAGATGCAGTGATGCCCAGATATTAAGGTATAAGGTGAATAAGCAGTTTGAATACTAGTATACACTGTATTTATAAATCTTGCTAGACCTCCCAGAACTTCTTATTATTTATATCTTATTTCCATCCATCCATTTCCCAACCCGCTGAATCCAAACACAGGGTCACAGCCAATCCCAGCCAACAGAGGAACCAATCCCGGGCAGGGTGCCAACCCACTGTAGGACACACACAAACACCAAGCACACACTAGGGCCAATTTAGAATCGCCAATCCACCTAACCTGCATGTCTTTGGACCGTGGGAGGAAACTGGAGCGCCCGAAGGAAACCCACACAGACACAGGGAGAACATGCAAACTCCGCACAGGGAGAACCCGGGAAGCAAACCCAGGTCTCCTAACTATGAGGCAGCAGTGCTACCATTGCGCCACCGTGCCGCCATATCTTATTTCAAACATTAATATATTTTGTTTTACTTTCTGCAGTTGTGGAAAAATCAGCTTCGACCCAGACAGACACCGACTCACAATGTCCTTAAAGCACACACTTTAATTTTCTGCTTCTTTTGTACACACAGCACACAGTGCACCAACCACCAACAATGTTCACAGTCCTTTCTTTAACTGTCTTTTCTTTCTCTTCTGCCACCTTCGCTCCTCTCCTGCAAGCTCTGTCCTCTGCCTCCCGACTCCGGTTACCCGAATGGAGTGAGGCAGTCCCTTTTATGGGACACCTGGATGTGGTCCAGGTGCTCCCTGACGATCTTCTTGCAGCACTTCCTGGTGTGGCGGAAGTGCTACGCCGTCCAGGGCTCTGGGATAGTTCAGACGCCCCCTGGTGGTGGCCACAGACCTTAACAGGGCTGAGCTTCCAAGCTCCAAATCCGTGGCCCTGATGTAATCCAGGGGGCTACCCTCTTGCACCCTGGGGAAAATATTGCCCCTCTCCCGGTCCTTCCCTTCTCCAGGTGACCCGGTGGGGCAAGGTCCCTGGTTGTCTGCCACACAGTATAAAAGCAATTCTCCTTCAATACTGATTATAGCTCATGATATAATTCATTGGTATATATACCTGATGAGGATTTCATGTCTGAAGTGTCAAGCCCAAAGCAATGATTCTTTTCTACAGGTTGTTCTAGTAGAGATTTACATGTGCATTGAATCTTATTCTTGTTCTAAATTGTTTGCAGTACAGCTGGCTCTGTATTCCTTGAAAATGCTTTTCATAATTATGACAATTTATCAAATAACACTCGCCCTTTATTAGATAAAGTACGTTTCAATGGTGGTTGGAGAAAGTCATATCATATGACAAATGTCACATCTTTCCAATATATCAGATTATGGATGAGTCAAGATTATCAATAAAGTGATCAACTGTGCTCACTTCAGATTGTAAGTGCTAAATCAAAACAGTACTTTGGAACACATTGCCTTAACATTTATCACAATGATTTTTATTGACATTAGACTCCTTCACACATCAGCCATACTCAGGTTGTACTGGAACAAGTGATGTTTAATCCATTGATTTACTGTCATAATCTCCAGCTATATGGGAGTAAGAGTGCAGTGTAAAGGGCAATTTACGGCCTAACAGGTGACAGAGTACATGAGCTAGACGATCTCTGTCTGCACCTTCTTGAAAATAAAAGAAAGAATCTCTAGTGAAAAATAATAAGCTCTGCGGCTTGCTTTTGTTAAGAATGCTCTGTATAAAGCACACTCTTGACTATGAGTCCTGTTTTGTCCCATTATGAATGTTCCCTCGATCGATTGGCCCCCTGCTTGTCTTTTGGTTTCTATTTTTGGTTGATGCATTCAGCCTGCGCGACTCAGAAAATAAATAATACATTAACAGCACACTCTTTTCTTTTTCAGTTATTCTCTTTGGTCGTATCCTCTGCCTATTGGCATAACCCATACAGAGTGTGTTAACTAACTGATTAGCTTAGAACTAATATTTAATAATAGTACATTTTATTTATATAGCACCTTTCCCGTGCATGACTTTCTAATGATCATGCTGTGCTGCTTATTTTTACTATAGTCTGAACCCTCAACGGTTATTAGTCTCAGTACCCCACCCCTGCTTTCTTCATCACAGACACAGCCTCCTCCATGCTACTCATTTTCACTTATGGGGATGCAATCTCACTTACAATCTGAAGATGTGTGCCATCATATCCTCACCCTTCAGTCATGGTGATATATTGATCACTGCTAGTCATCTACTTCTTCTGATAGGAGTGCAGCCATTCATTGATTTGAATGTTGCTTGATGAATTTGTTTTGTCTGAGATGAAGTCTTCAGCCTGGCTTGCAGGTAGCCTTTTGTGAGGAGTTTGTCATTTTCTAACTTCACATCAGGCTAAATCTAATCTTCCCTTGAGAGCAGTATGACTTTCTTTCTGTTCCTTCTGGGAGTACACTTTTCTGTATAGTCTTAAACCTGCTACAAAATCATGGAGCATCTTGTGATTGTCTGCCCAGCTCACAGCCACAGAGGTCATTAATTTGCAGCTCATATGTTATGGGGCCTCTGCCTTCTGCACAGTTCTACTGCAAGTGGTAGTTTCAAATATTTTGTAAGTTCTGCCACAATTCCTCTTTTAATTAGTCATTATATAGTTTGCAAAGCTTGTTATTTTCAAACAATCTTGCCATGACTATTTACTAACATTTAGAGGAATTTTCAGGGGCAACGTCTCAGTTGGAAGTAGGGAGGAGTGATGTGCTGATATTAGTAAGGGTGTCCATTTATTCAGCAGTCCAAATGGAATATATGAAGTCTGGTTCATGTATTTTTTTCCATTTCCTACACACACCGATCTGAAACTAATTGTAGCCAAAAGTGAATCCAGATAAGGGAAAACTTCATACCTTGTACACACTATTTACATGTGTAAGCAGGGCCCAGTGATACACACCTAATGACAGCAGAAGCAGCTCTTAGGCTGCGATACTTATTGTCTTTTGTCCATTTTTTGACATGTCTCATTGAGTGCCTCTTCTTTTTAGTACAGAATAGCTGATAGAGGTGCATCATCTCAGTGTGAAGGATCTGAGGCAGCTGCCTGCTTATCCCCAAGTGATTCTTTCTCTTTCACAGTTTAATTTCAGACTTCCAGCAGCAGTAATTTTTATTACTATCAAGTGGTCAATATTTGCCCACACAATGTGATTTCCCCAGTTTTCTTAAGCTTAATAGGCCCTTCCCATAGGTAATGTCGTTTAGGAGCCATTTCTGCACCTAAGAATTGCAAAACTTCACACATTAGAATTTGATGGCTAAACTTCTACTAAAGGTCTGGATAAGTGTGTACCAAATATGCTGGACCGATTATTGTGGCCAAAAATGTGACCAGAGCTGTGAAGCAGCAGTGCTAACTACTTCATCAGTATTCCTCCTTGAGATAAAAGTATTCTCCTAGTCCACCATGCTCCAGGTACTTTATCTTTCTCCATGTCTCACAAGCTCCTGTCGCTAAGACTAAGTAACACCCACAGAATCTGCGATATAAGTGATGAATGTTATATAACCTGGGGACAGTCCCTGCCAGTGGGGAAAAAATGTTTACCTAAGCTAGCTGCATAGTAAATTTTCAGGAAAAAAAATGAAAGAACAAGGCCACCCAGAAACTTCGATGTGAAAAATGCTTTAGCAAATTTTGCCTGTCTGCACTAATTCTTACTAGCCTTGAGTTGAAACACTTAATCCACATACAGTAGGTATTGTGATTCATAATACAAGTACACTACTCCCAAGTTACAATACATCTGTGGAAAAATGGGCAGAATAATAAATACACAATAATATTTTGGGAAAAAAATATGAAAAAATTAAAAAGGTTAGCTTAAAATCAATACAGTGCACAAAAGAGGCATTAAAACAATACAAATATATCCATCCATTATCCAACCCGCTGAATCCAAACACAGGGTCATGCTGGAGCCAATCCCAGCCAACACAGGGCACAAGGCAGGTGCCAACCCACCGCAGGACACACACAAACACACCAAGCCCAATTTAGAATCGCCAATCCACCTAACCTGCATGTCTTTGGACTATGGGAGGAAACCGGAGCGCCCGGAGGAAACCCACACAGACAAGGGGAGAACATGCAAACTCCACACAGGGAGGACCCGGGAAGCGAACCCGGGTCTCCTAACTGCGAGGCACCAGCACTACCACTGCGCCACCATGCCACCCATACAAATATATACTTTATTCAAAAGTTCTCTTTGACCCAAATGTATGTTTTATTGCGTTTTGTAATTGCAAAACTGGATGTAAGCATATTGCATATTAAAATACTTTGGCAGTTTCAAACTCTGTAACGTAAGATCAAAAGCACTCACCCTTTAATTAGGTGCAAACTTAAGAGACATTTAACAGACAAATAATGTATATACTATACAATTTGGGAAAAAATAGAAAAATGAAAGCTAATTTCAGTTAATAACAAGCAACTTCGAAATTAACATTTGCCGTGTTGATGCCCAGAAGCTTGCAGTGCAGTGAAGCTGTTCAAATTACAGTTCTGAGACATTTGAAACTTTTAAAATGTAAATATTTCTTATCATTTTTAAAGGCAGTATATAAATTAAGCACATTATATGCTGGTAAATATTATGTTTAATATTTTCTGTAACTCTCATATTTTGTATTATCATCATCATCCTTTCCCAAACCACTTAGACCTGAACAGGGTCACAGGGGTTGTCTAACGCCTATCCCAGCTAGCAAAGGGTGTAAGATAGGAGCATACCCTGGGCAGGGCACTAGTTCTTCGCAGGGCGGACACACATGAGCAAATTTAGGATTGCCAGTTTATCTAACCTGCATGTCTTTGGACGGTGAGTGGAAACCGGAGTACCATGCAGGCATGTGGAGAACATGCAAACTCAGGATGCGAACTCTGGTCTCCTTACTGCGAAGCAGCAGCACTATCGCTATGCCACCATGCTGCCCTTTTTGTGTTATTAGTTTGTTAAAAAAATAATTATGAAAATAGAACCTTGACCAAAGTGCTGTCTGAGGCCATCACCTTATCACATCACCCTACATGCCAGCCCTTGGTGTGAGAAGGAAGCATATCCTGAAAAGGCCGCCTTATTCTGTAGTATAGCTGGGTTCAAGATCATTAAGTAAACTTTATGATTTCTAGTTTCAGATACCATTGCACATCTCCAAGACATTATGAAGTAGATGGAAGAATAAACATTGAGGATGCATGAATCCATTGTAAATCTCAGGGGGAAAATAAGAGGATGAGTGCCTACTGATACTTGAAGGTCTCTGATGGCATCATAAAAATAGATTTTTAATAGAATGTGACTTGTCAGAGGAATGTCGCTATCTGGCGGGAGTCTAATATTGGGTTGACTTTAAAGGAATCTAAGTTTAGAAATGTCTGTATAGTTTGGATTTTTAATTCTGATTAACTCATGTTTAGCATAATTTGAGGAGCAATTACTTTATTATAAAGGGGATTTAAAATGTGTTACTTATGATTGTAAGAATTTCTAATTAAAATATTTTTACAGTATTTTTAGGGTAAGCTGTCTTGCAGACATGGATGTGATTTGGAAATTGCTGCTCTCTTTGTATTGATGATTGATTTCTTTATACAGTAGTTGATAAAGGGAGCAGCTTTGGGGTAGTGTTCTTATCAATAACGTATAATACAGTGACCAAAATCTGTAATCTGCAAGTAATGACAAAATATTTTTACAGCAAGCTGTATTTCTTACAGAGATATAAGAATGAATTGAAAATCTTTTATACATAAATCTCTAAGGGTTTCTGTGCTATACATGTGCCAAAAACTAAATGCTGGATAGTGTAATGAAAGGAGAAGACAAATGATTTGTTTTCAAGTGTGCAATTGAGAATAATGATACACAATCAAAAGGCCAGACTCGCTTCTCAATGACTTTTTATCCATTACAGTTTGTAACTAATACCACACACAGCAGAGTCTTCAGGGAAATACTTGATGCCCTTACTACAATAATCCATGTTAGTAGGGTTTGAGAAATGCAATTCATACCAAATTAGTTTGCCTATGTGCGTATTACTCAGTAAGACGGCAGTAAGTCCAGTATTGCCAAGCTGATCTCTGTCTTGCAGCTCTGAAGAACTGATTTCCTCAAATGAGGCACCTAATTATTCCACACTGCCAATGATATAACACCATCTTCAGGTCTGAAAGTGATCTAGCTATATAAAGAGGAATGTGTTAAAAAGGAATAGGGAATTTGGAAAAGTATTCATTTAACTACTTTAATTGTCACTGCCAGTGAGAGATACTGTACATATTGAATGAAATGGACAGGCCTTGCTTGATGCTCTTCAGGATTCCACTGCAGTTTTGCTTGAATATGTTTTTTATATTTTGCATAATATAGTCTCAAAAATGTATACATTTACATGAGACAGTGAAAGAAAAGTTTTAGACAGTCAAGGCCTAGTAGTCAGAGAAATAATACACTTTCAGTCGGATTAATCTTTGGTTACTAGTATGTTATCTGTAGAGCATGGTGGGAAATGTGGAGTGTCATATCAATTGTGTATAAGGAAACGTTATTCTGAGCTTCCCCACTTAACTTTCAGAACTGCCACTCTATTGCATAACCAAGGAGCGAGTGGCTCAATAGCAAAGGCAACCATGATTGGCAAAAGAGGGCTGTCATAGATCTTGTGTTGCAGCTTCCTGGGAGGTTTTTCTTTTTTGTTAGTTTTAATTTTTGTAGTCTTTATATACTGCATTATTTCTTGTTGTTTAATTATTCTAATGTTATGTGATTTAGCATTTGCCTCTAGTGAAATGTTTAAACATCTTATTTTGGTGTATTCATCTTAAACTACTCCCTTGACTATGACTACTACTCTCTCTGCATCTGTCCATCTATTAGGAATATTCCAAAAATTACACAAAACATCTGTCTATTCCATGGTGGTTTTTATAGGCATATCCTTATCTTGCTTGAAGTTAAATTATTCATCCTGTTGTAATTTAATACTTTAAAACTTTTTTTGCTTTAGATATTTTGTTTTCCAGAATATTTCTTATTATTTTAGAATGGAACAATAGTTTGTTCATTAGTGATTATGTGGGTATGATTATTGTATTCCTATTAACCTTCTGGAATGATGTAAATAGTTTTTGTTATTCTAAATTCATTTTGCTGCAAAGCCAAATTGTTTTTGTTGGAGGCGTGGTGTCAGAAGTCATTCACTGAGACAACATAGAAGTGACACTTTAAATAGCTGGCACCGTGTGTCTTATGCATCTGAGATAATGAAATTAAATACACAAGTTAGTGTGCCTCCCAGGTACACGTTTGGTTGTGGCTTCTTGTTGTCCTCTATTTAGACTACATGTTTGCTTTGCTATTTTTATTTTGGCATCAGAGTTATTGATTTCCCAGTTTTGATTATCACTCTGCATTTAAGAACTTCATTCCATTTGCTGTTCTTTCTACAGTAGATTCTTCTTTTGCTGTACACTAGATAGACATTACTCATACAAACTAAGGTTTCAGCATTAGAACAGAACAATTTTTATCCAGCATATAATATATATATATATATATATAGATATATATATATATATATAATTTTTTTTTAACCTCTGCAGTGAATCGTCTAATTCATCCTTAATGAATACCCTTTCCTGCATTCAGGGCTCATAATACCTGTTGGTGGATTTACTATATGTTGGTAAACTATTTATTACATCAAATTAACAACCCAAAATAAATAAAAGAATGTTTGCCTTTGAAAGATGTGTGCTTCCATGTGAAAATGTCGAAGGTAGTACTTTTTTCCAAGATGGTAACTGAGTGTTTTTTCAAGACTTTTGGCATCAATGTTTTAGCAAGAAATAGGTCCATGCGATTCCCAGCATAGAGGAATGTATTTATTTACTTACAGTAATTACAATTTTATGAGAAAAACAGATACAGAAACCTGCTTCAATAGTGTTGCTTCCTGGGACTTAACATTTGGATTTTGCTACAATTTTTTTATTTTTATTTTTATAAATCTTTACCATATTTATGCTCTATTCTAATCTCATATTTTGTACTATTACCCATGTTTTATACATGCAATTTAGTTTAATTTGAGGTTCTCACACATGGGGATTTTAAATCTGCTGTTTTGTTCACATTTAGAATTGAATCAACTAATTTTTACCACAGTCTTGTTTTTTCTCATTTATGCCACTCCTTGAACCTAGTCATGTGATCACAGTTATTGAACCATAATAATATAAATATGGTGGCAATGTCACACTGCATTATTCCTTAGTGGATACAGCTCTCATTCATCTTCTTGGCAGTAGTTAGCTTTAAAACAAGTATCCTAAAGTAGTAGGTTTTTGAATTCTGAAAAGTGTAATATAGCTGAAGGTTGTAAGTCCCTCCATTCCATAGTTTAAACAATCCTCAAGTAACCTACTCATATGTCTCCTCAACATTTTGGTGTCCTTTCGATTTAAATATAACGTGTCATAGTAGAACAAGGCACATCTGTTCCAGTAGGAGCCCCAATGTCCCAAAAATTATAACTCTTCAAATCTGGATTATAAAACTATCAGTCTGACCTTAACTATGACATTTGTTAAACCATGGACAATGACAGCTATGTCAACTTCCGCTCTGGCCAGGAACCTAACCGCCCTTTCAGGAAGGTCCCCAACCTTTGCACACATAAAACAATAAACCATAGCACACCACTCTCTGTCCCTAGAGCAAACCGAGATTCAATCCCTAGCTAATTACAATCCCACTATCACTACTTCTGTTTTTCTGGGGACTGGTTTTACAGTGAACCACTGTGGCTTCTCATGCCTATCTATCACCTAAGTGTTATCAAAGTCACTGTCCAGCTCTGCAAGGTTCCTGAAGATGGTCAAACACCTCCAACTCTGGGGTTTATGCTGCTGGACAGTGTGTAGCTTTTACCGTGCACTTATATCCTGTTTCTACTCCTCTTGTCTAGAATCTCATCCTGTGCCACTTTAGTGGTTCACACTATCTCCCTAAAGAACACCTGAGCAAGATTTGTCAATTCTTTACTACAACACAGCTTAATTACTTTCTCCTCAACTTCAGTGAACCTAATCTTGAGTTGCTGGATTAGGCTGGCGTCCCCAATAAATAGAAGCATCTTGGAGAAAGGCTTCATTGAACCAGCCCTCCAAACCGTCCAACATCATAAAGGACCTGCATAGCATTGGCCTTATGGTTGAAATGTGTGGTTGACTTATATGATGACCTCTTTTAAAATAAAATTTTAAATATAAATTATATATGAGCCTCGTACAACACCTGTTTAATACCTATTGGACCTCTCTAAGTGACTTCATTTACTGCTGTTAGGCAAAAAGGCATTAGTTGTGAAGAAGAACCCTTCTTGTTGGGAATATGGCCATTTGGCAAATGCTTGGTATTTTATTTTATTGTTGCTCAGAAAATGATTTATTATATTTCGTTTGGGTAGGGTTCTGCATTGTGCGTAGTCCCTTTGAGCTTACCAGGTAAAAGATAACTTGACCCCACAGGCAAAAGTAAAATGTCAACAGCTAGTTCAGTGATTTATTTTAAACTGTTAGAAGCAAGTTGTGACTGGTACAAAGAAAAGAATTAATATTTTGGGCAGGGTTTATATCAACATTTTTTAAATAGTATGTCTTTTGATATTTATTCTGATTATTTGCCATGTAGCCTTCAGATTGATGTTTTAATCAACTTGGCCTAGTTGTTTGATTCTGGCAGTGCCATGGCATAACCCAAAACATGCAATAGAGCCCCACAAAATAGTTTAATTAGGATACTGTATATTATGTAACATTCTCCAACTGACTTAATATAATTTGGAGCTATAGGGGGCTAATATTGTGCTTGACAAGCCTATCCTAAAAAAACACTTTAAAAAGGATTTTGGAGAAAATTGTAGTCAAAACAGGCAGAGGAACAATCAAGCAAGTATCAAAACCAAAAACAAAATCAAAAATCTTAGTCAACAGTTCAAAGCAATAGCTACAAATTAAAAAAAAATAAAGATAAAATAAACACAAGCAAAATATTAAGATGAACATTATCTCAGAACTAGGATATGTTTTGAACCCATGACTTACTGATGTCCCATACTGCATCACGTGTATCACATGGTCAATGATCACCACAGAAACAGTAAATAACACGGCAGTGGCCAAGTTAAAATGCATCAACACAACAGCACCCCTAACAGTTCCACCCAATCATAATAATATTATTCAAATAAATCATGATATCTGGGGCTTATCCTGGCTGGACCGAGCACAAGGTATGAAACAGATGTTGTACCTAATAAGTTTTCCATTCTGAGAAGATGCAAAATTCTAGTAGAGCTTTGTGTGTTTTTGGTGTAACACAAACCAAAAGCTAAGATGGTTGAGTTTTTTTTGTTGGAGATTGTATCTCGCTTTAGTGTTCTTTACTCTTTACAAGACTCCAGAGGTCTTTCCGAGTTGTATAATATGGAGCGGAGGCTGGAAAGACAGAACCAAGAAAGTGTAAATATCCTGCCTTAGCAGCAATTTTTTTTTACAGATGATTTTTCAATTTCAATTCTAGCAGAGCTTGGCTTACTAATTACATGTTTCCATTGTTCATTTTTTGATTTCCCTAGTTTATCTGACCTTAGTAATTCCTATGTAATGCAGTAGATTGTCTTTTTTTTAAAAAAAAGGAGTAGTTTTCATTGAGAAGGTAAAAAACCCATTTCTCTCTGAAGCACAGCAGTGAAAATCCTCTGAGAGCACAGATAATAATGGATTGTGCCTCCAGCAGGCTTGATAAAAATGAGTTCACTTATATTAGTTATCTGATGCCTGCAGGGAATGGTTGTGTCTCATCATAAACTTGACTAAGGTAAAATAGTTATGGACAATAAATGGAAGATTGTCTAAGTTGTTCTCTTATTCTGTATGTCATGAGTGCGTTCCAGTAGACAATCACTAGCCATGTAATGTATCTAAATGATTATGTTGTTCTCGCCTAATCTGATCTATTTCTCCATATTTCCTCTTGATTTCAACAGTTCCCCTAAGTATCCTTTTTTCTGTGCAGAAGTACATGTGTTTTCTGTACAGTTTAAATGCACAAGTTCACTTGCATTTGATACAGGTTTTTGTGACAACTGACCACTTAATTGGTGGCTTTTTCATGCCTGTTAATGTCCTCTTTGTTTAATTATCTTTCCCGTTTATTCTTTCTTTTCTTCATTCATACTTTTTAGAACCTTTATTCCAATACAAATTGCTGGCACTGAAGTCGTTCCAAGTAAGAACAGAAACTAGGCGTGAGCCATCCCAGGATGGAATTCCAGTACATGACAGATCACTTTTTGTCTACCTGTTTATGAATTACGAATTTGCAGGCTACATCAGCTTTTTTCAGGCATATACTTAAGATTGTGCAGAATAAAACTCCAATTTTGTTTTATTGGTTTATTTATATTTTTGGCATTATTTTATTGATGTCACGATTATTACCATTTTGTAAGTTTGCTTTTCATAGTCACTGCCATTTGGTGATGACTAAAATAAAGAGAAGTTTTGATTTGCATATAGTTAGCATATAGTGTTGCTAGTGATTTTGCAATTGTGAAACACAAAAAAAATTTTGTGGCATTTATACATTTTTTCTGAGTAAAAAACAAGAAAAACAAGAACTCCCTAAAGACTCATTCACACTTTTATGTTTACCTGTTCAGCAGTTATGTGATGTAGAAAATCCCCTGCACATCAGTAAAATAATTCTCTCTATACCTATTGTGGAATATCGGGGAACAGACAGCCTACAAGTCCAAAACCACACACGTTTACTTCTCATGGGGCAGCGTTTTTCCCTCATTCCCCACCTCAGTATAGGCACTCACACAATGCTCAGTCCCTCCTTTCTTCTTCTTCGTAATCTTCTTCTTCTTCTGACTCCTCCTCCTCTTTCTCTGCTGCCTCCCAGTAAGCTTCATATTCCTCATCCTGACTCCGGCTCACAGACTGAAGTGAGGCAGCTCCTTTATTTCAGCACCTTGGAGTGCTCCCGGTGGTTCATCAGGATTACCTGGAAAAATTCCCAGGTGTGGTGGAAATCCATCATATGGCTCTGCAGCTCCCCTCAGCGGCCCCCACATAACCCAACAGGGCTGTACCAAATTACAAGTCCCAGCATGCCCTGCGGGAATCCGTGGTGCCACAGCCGCCCAGGAGGGCTGTCTTCTAGCATCCCAGGGGAGGTAGTGCCTCACAGATGCTCTCTCCTCTGGTCCTTCCATCCAGGTGGCGTTCGGCCAGGTAATGGCCAAAGCCGCCTGTCACACTATCACTCAGGTTAGCAAGGAGGTTCAATTTGTTTTTTTTTTTTTTTTAAATGTGACATTTTGCCTATTTACCACATGAAGACATGGTATATTGCTTTATGCACTTCACTGTGCTTTCTCCATGGGCAGGCTCATTATACAAAAAGCCACTTCCACCCACCCTCATTGACTAAGAACTGTCCTTTGCTGTTTCTTGATTTCACACACTCCATGCACCTTGAAGTGTTAAGTCCCATTTTTGTCTCTGAGGGATCTTTAGGAATGCTATCGGCAAGATTCTCATTTTAATTGGCAAAGTGGGTATCCTCTTGCCAGAACAAACACAACCCACATACGATCTCTCAACAAAATGTCTGCACATGACTGTAAACGCGTCCATTTTTCCCATTGTTTTAATTATTTATTTATTAAAATGAATTAACGCATAAAGATGCTTTCAGACAGGAAATAAACACATTTTTACTCAATAGCAGAAATTATGCTATAAGAGGAGTACCATTTGTTTCTCAATTTGTACAAATACTTTTGTTTATCACAGCTGGCCACTATAAAGACTACGTGCTATTAGATACTGTATGTACTATATACATGTGACATCACAGTCACTGTGTTGAAAAATAGGGAAACACAGTTTAAAATGCATCAAATGTTTGTTGTGAAATACTGATAAACTTTTTGAAAAAAAAAAATATTGTTGTTTTTGATCACTCTTCTTGTATAGAATCTTTTCATTTTCACTTCAATTTTGATAAATGACCTCTATTGTTTGTAACTTTGGTTACTTGTGACTTCTCATCTGTAACATATCTAAACTCGTACAGTTTATTAATGCAATCCATTTGAACTTTTTATGGAAATTGCAAATGTGAGTTTTTGCCTGATGGAGACAGCATACATGGTTGTGGTACATCATTCTGAATTAATCTCATAATATTTATTCTATTGTGGTCACTCAGTGGGGCACTCAGCCTGCCAAGAATAAAATCAGCAACAAAAAGTTTGGCCAGTTCTAGTATCTGTAAGAAATGTCCTACAGTGCTATTTAATGTGTCTCTTGACGTTATGATTATATTGTAATTCCTCTCAAACGAGAGTTAAAGAATTTCAACAACAATCCATAGAATTTGCACTTGTACCAGACTTATTAAAACTCATGGCTTTTACTTTACAAGTGCTAGTTGACATTCCTACTTTTAGTAATGCAGAAAGTAAACTGCTGGCTTCCCCTTTTGAGAGTGCCCGAGGATGCGTGACTGGAAGGGGTTTGGCATTTTTAGCCAATCCTGACCTCACTGGGCTTTCTGGTTACCTCTGTGAATTTGTCCATCACAAGTCATTTTCCATTCTGTTCCTGGGAAAAGAGACCATGCTCTGAGATATCTTGTGTTCATTAGTTATTCCCGAGAGGGGTTTTCTGTGCTCACAGCTTAGATACCACAAAGAGGAAGGCTGGAAAATTGCATTATTTAGTAAGTGGTCAGGTGGAAGCTGAAGAGATTTAAATACAGCCCAGGTTTTTGAACAAAAGACAGGGAATCAGCTCAGGAAAGAGATCATTTCCATATTCTAGTCACTATTCTGAGCCCACCTTCTCCATTTCATTGCAAATGACTGTAAAATATGCAAATATGGGACTTGGAACCCCATGTTGACATGCAGAGAATCTTCAACCTCAACACAAACAGTGACCAACCAGGGAATTTAAGCCAGGTCTCAGGAGCTGTAAGAGCACAGCACTGAGAACTATGCCATCATACCATCCTAATAAATATGTGCCTACTTAAATGGAAAGTGACTCTGCTATGTCCACTCTTTGGGAAATTGATTGTCTTCTGTGGCAGGGAATGAGATGCTGTAATGAATAGGATCCAATCATGTAATGGCTGTGTAATAAGTATTAGAGTCTGTATTTTTAAAAGCTTATGGTGTTACTTGTCCACTTTGTAAAATCAAGGTAGCATTTTCAGAAGCATATGGTTCTGGAGAAAGTCTCCTTCTTCAGGGGTTATTAATGCTGGGAGCGAGAGTAGGGAGCAGGACGAGGAGACCCAGGAGTGTTGGAGATATGCTGTAGAGAGGAGAAGAATGAAAGTCAAAAGGAACAAGACAGAATACATGTATGTGAATGAGAGGGAGTTCAGAGGAATGGTGAGGATGCAGGGAGTAGAGTTGGCGAAGGTGGATAAGTATAAATTCTCAGCAATTCAGAGTAACGGGGATTGTGGAAGGGAGGTGAAAAAGAGAGTGCAGGCAGGGTGGAATGGGTAGAGAAGAGTGTCAGGAGTAATTTGTGACAGACGGGTATCAGCAGGAGTGAAAGGGAAGGTATGCAGGATGGTAGTGAGACCAGCTATGTTATGTGGGTTGAAGATGGTGGCACTGACCAGAAAGCAGGAGACAGAGCTGAAGGTGGCAGAGTTAAAGATGCTAAAATTTGCATTGAGTGTGATGAGGATGGATAGGATTAGAAATGAGTACTTTAGAAGGTCAGTTCATGTTAGACGGTTTGGAGACAGAGAGTCAGAGAGGCGAGATTGTGTTTGTTTGGACATGTGCAGAGGAGAGATGCTGGGTATATTGGGAGAAGGATGTTAATGATAGAGCTGCAAGAGAAGAGGAAAAGAGGAAGGCTTAAGAGAAGTTTTATGGATGTGGTGAGAGAGGACATGGAGGTGATGGGTGTAACAGAACAAGATGCAGAGGACAGAAAGATATGGAAGAAGATGATCCACTGTGGCAACCCCTAACGGGAGCAGCAAAAAGAAGAAGAAAATTAATGCTGGGACAGTGTGGAAAAAGGTTGAAAATGGAAATTAAAGTCTGCGTTTTTAAATGAAAATGTAGTGACATGGACGTAACCCTAGTTTCCTGTGCTTATACGGCCCTTTTCTAACAGGTTGAATGCGCTGTCCTGAGTGTTAAAGACATTTAACAGTCCCAAATTCTGAAAGAAAGTTAGACAAAGCTGTAGATCTCTAATACTATAATGGCTGGATGTTCCTGAGTTGTGTGTTTGTTCATATATGAGAAATGTCATGTGGAGGTGCAGTTATTATTTTTTATACCATATAGTTATAAAGAAAAGTGCAAATATTTTGATTGTTAGTTTAAATGGAACTGAAATCCACACTTTGCATCATAAGAATGATCACTGAACTGCCAGCATCGCCTACTCCAGACCAGGATGGTAACATGGGTGTCTGAAATACTGGTAGAGAGGATGTGGGCATAGTGTGATAAAGTTCTAGAAACCTAACAAGTAACAGTATATCCAACTGGGGGCATGACAGGTGATATTTGGTATGGCATTGACTGGCTAAATGATCCCCTGGAGTCAGGCCTGACTGTGCTGCTTCAGGTACTGCACAGATGTGGTTGTCTGCACTGGGACAACTGATGCATTTAGAAGGCTTTTCTAACCTTATTACCTCACGGTAGACATGATAAGGCATTAAAAACAATGCTAGAAGCACTGGATATCCTATTATAGCAACACAGCCATCACAACCTTATTGTATACACGTGTGCTTAAGTGAAAAATTTTTAAATAAAAAAGGGAAACACTCCTACCAACAGTTCTGGTTATTTGTTCAAAGTTTACCTCAGAGGGTACGCTTTGTTTTGAATGGCAGACTTTGTTTGGGAGGACATTAACATTTGATTTTGAGGATTTCAGTTCTGACAAGAGATTGTCATTTGCTTTGGTTAGCTTTTGTAACCTAATTTAACTGCTAACTGATGCTGACTTGATTCTGTTCACCTTACTTATAATGTAAAAGCATCTGCTAAATGAATAAATGTAATGTAAATATAAATGTAATCTGGAAATAATAATATATGTCTAGTTACAGAACATCAGGGATCATTTGAATCTGCACTCTACATGTCATGGTCAATTAGACATATTGGGCTAAACATTTGTGTCTCATGGGCAGGTTAACAAGTTTTTTCATATGAAATATTTTGTTGTGTAGCAGTGTGGCTCAAGTTTTCATTCTACATAAGCTTTCAGAATAAATAGTTCATGTAATTTTTAGATCATCTAGCTATTTCAGTAGTAATTTTAAAACCTTGCCTTTATGTGTTTGTATCCAAATGGACTTTGCTGTGAAGCAGCCCTCCATCCAGAGCTGGTTCCTTCCTTGTGCCTGTTATTGCCAAGATGAAATGGTGGTTTCCTGAAACCTTTAATCTAATTAATAAGGCTTATGAATGTTATAATATTTTACAGCTTGTTGGAACAGAAAATTATTTGTTTCTTGCAGAACGTATATGGTAGTATAATGACAGTCAATGGGTGTATCAATGTTTTGTTGAATGGACAGACAAAGAAGTAGGAATGAAACATCCAGTTGTGTCTGTTGCTCCTAGACCATCCACTACCATGTCAGTACCCTTGCATGGATAGAATAAAGCAGAGAAGATGACATCCAAATGAATGGATAATGAGAAGGAAGCAGATTAAATATGAAGACAATAGGCCACTAGGATGAAGTGAACATTAAGGACACACAGAAAACAAGAACTGGGGGTCCATATGAAACTTACAATACAATATACTAAGAAATACTGTTACACATTTACCATGCTCGCAATGTCAAATAAAACCTTACAACAGGATACTTTTAAACTTCACAAGTAATTATTATCAGCACCCCTTCATTCATGTTTTGAAACATTATTTTTTTTATTTCTTCTTTGCACCAACAGTGAAAATACACACGCCATAGTCAAAAAGTGTAAATGTAGAGTATTTTGATTTGGAGAGCACTGTATGATAGTGGTTTGGCTCTGGCTTGTTAAAACCCTGTATCAGAGCAAGTTAGTTTGGAAAATGAAAGAATGGTTGACAGGTTATGTAGAATGAAAACTGCTGCCTGTAGCTTGTAGTCTCTGATCCTGTTGCCAAGCTGAAGTTAGGGTTCCAGTTCCACATCTATGAATATCCTAACTACAGGGTCACGGGGGTCTGCTGGAGCCAATCCCAGCCAACAGAGGGCGCAAGGCAGGAAACAAACCCTGGGCAGGGTGCCAGTCCACCGCAGGGCACACACACATGGGACAATTTAGAATCGCCAATGCACCTAACCTGCACGTCTTTGGACTGTTGGAGGAAACCGGAGTCCCGGAGGAAAACCACGCAGAGAACATGCAAATTCCACACAGGGAGGACCCGGGAAGTGAACGCAGGTCTTCTTACTGTGAAGCAGCAGCCCTACCCACTGCGCCACCGTGCCACCCATCTATGAATATCCTACTATTAAATCGTAACATTAAAGAAGACAGTGTTTAATAATACACAGTGTAAGTAACAAAAAGGGAAGATTTTGCATTTTTCTTTCTTCATGGCACAACATGCATGTAAGAGCATATTTTTCAGTAACTGACTTTAAAAAAGGATTTCTTAAAATTCTTTAAAATACTCAGACAAAAAGAGAGCATATTCAAATTGAAAACCTAACTGTGGCGTACAATCCCTTGACAAATTGTGCATGATGAATATTTGATTGGTGCTCTTATGCACAAATAACAAACTCTGTAAGGGAAAGGGGGCTTGTGGCACTACAAGTTTTTCTCCTTCTGTTACCCCTTTGACAAGAATATTTTATATTTAGGATGTTCGGTTTGCAGCAACCATTTTGTAAATGTGAGTTATGGATGTTGACATATGTCAGGAGCTGAATTGCATTCCCTCCATTTATTCCTTAAATATCTTCAACCATTCATTTCTTCATTCCAAATGGCTTTATTGCATTTTAAAAGTTGTTTGTATGGGGTTGACTTCTTCTTCTTCTTCTTCTTCTTCTTCCATAGCTAATCACATTTTTATATGAAGTCGTAATTTTTTTTTGATTAGTCTTCTCCAATAGAGATTTCAGTGTAATATTTACTGCTGGATGAAATTCCTGATGCCAACCCACATTATAAAAATTAATGTTGTAAGTAGAGCTAGGCCTGTTTCCAGACACATTTTGTGATTGTTGCGTTTTGGTACAATTGCATTTTTCTAGTAATTACTATCGTCAGTTATGGTCATTGCCTGCACTTGCATTTCCAAACTGAAGATTTACAAACCATGTTGTAATGTGTGTTTTATGAATCCAAGAGATTTAGTAACAACTGTGTATTCAGTGTTTTGAGTTCAAAAATTTAGGCATGAATAACTGTGGGTAATGTTCACAAGAGTGTCTTTCAGTAGGCTGCCAACCTGTCCAGTTTGTGTGCCTTGTTGACCCTGATGCTGTCAGAATTGGTGCTGCCTTACCATAACGATGAATTGTAGAAATAAGATATAAAATGGATGTATGGATAATAAATAATTTAACTAAAGTTCATTGTATAAAGTGGCACTAAGTGCCGTCAACAAAATCATATTTTCAACTAAAGTACTTAAAAACAGTAACAGACTTTTTTTTAGCAATATTTTCAATTGATTCTGCTAAAATCGGATGGTGATTTCTTTGCTCTGGTGGAAAGTCTACTATATCTTCATTAGTAGTCTTCATACATTCTACAAAAAGGGTAATTTCATTACTTTTTCATCGCTTTCTGCATTTGAAAATGTAAACGATAGGAGATATGACAAAATTTTCAACTACTGAAATAATTATGAGGTAAAATCATGCCAACTCTTCATCTACAAGAAATATTGCAATACTAGGAAAAAGCAGTGTCTATACTTATTTATAACAGAGACAGAGAAGTTAACATTAAATTAGTGTTTATGGGATATCATTCACATTTATTTAAGCAGTTATGAAAACATTTTTAAGGTTTTGATGAAGGCCTTGTTTATTATTATAAAAAGCTAATAAATCTAAAAGAGTGAACTTACAACTTGAAAACATCCACTCATTTTCAAATCCTCTCATTCCAGTTCAGGGCAGCATAATACAGAGGCCATCCCCACCAGTCCTAGAAGCAGGGCCGATGCCTCCATTAAGGCGAATTATAAATTGCTTAGTGCACAGAACATATGTTGGGCGGAAACCACAGGTTGGCTACCAAACAGTCGGTTGGCGCACTAATAAGCTTGACCAGGGCCCAAAATAACCTAGCACCAACACTGCTTGAAGGCATGACAGTACTCAAAAACATATCATGAAGTTAAACGTTACTCATCCCTTTGTTAATGGCATGTTCTTTATTGTTGAAAACAGTTATTTGAGTTAAAAGAGTATCAGAGTAATGGATTGTAACTGTTATAACTCACTTCCTGTCAATATCACAACAGGCTAGAGAAATTCTGGACAGGGAACCTTTTCAGATTATAGTGACAATATTTTTTTCTAAAATAATCCACAACATTAGAGACATATTGGCAAGACCAGGCCATTCAGCCCAACAAAACTCACCAATCTTAAACAAGATGAGATTTGAAGTTCCTTAAAGTCCTACTCTCTACCACGTAAATATTTCCATGAGTCTGGTTTTTGTTTTTGAGTTTCCGGCTATGTCCCTGTGCTCTTGTAGAACTCATTGTGAAGTATAAATCTCAATCCCCTATACTGATTCCATTCATAATTTTAAAAAACATTTTACCTCTTAATTTCAATTTAGTTACATTGAAAAGGTTCAGTCTTTCCACATTCCTTTTAGTCCTAGAATCAGCCTAGTCACCTTTCTCTGGACTATGTTGACTGTTGCTATATCATTTTTGTAGCCCAGAGACCAAAACGTCATGTAATATTCCAGGTAATGTCTCACTAGTGCATTATAAAGCTTAAGCTTACATTCCTTTGACATGACCATATTCAATGTGTGCTAATAATGAAAAGTAATGTCAGAGGTGTGCTTTAGACCATGGTGTTAAGTTATTTCAGAGTTTTGTTTACTTGTAAATCTGAGGCATCAACAAGTACTTGATGATGAAAACAGAACACTAATGAGGATGACGAGATGTGAAGACTTTTTGCATTGGCATCACGCCTGAAGAGGCAAAACCTTATTCATTACCAATTCACTAGTTTCATTTTCAGTTTTTCCAACATGGTTATAGTCAATAATATTAATCATTGATTGGAAGCTTCAATAAGAAACAATCAATAACAAAAATGCTATAGGCTAGATAGTCGAGAACCTGACTACTCAATTCAGTCAATGGATATCACAGTGAAATCCCACATTTTTATTTGGGCTCTTCTCTCAACTGAACATCCCAATATATTTCCACCTTCCTGCCTTTATTGCATCGGTCTAGAAATTCTGCAGGCGGTGTATTCACTTAATAAGAAGCATGACAAAGTTTTCCTGATCCTGTTTGTTGAGACTTTGCTTATATAATTATTTTGCTTGTTTATGCTTTTGCATCCTAATGATCTCTCGATTGCAAATGTCACTGCAGTGGCTGCTGCTTTGTTGAAATTTTTGTTGCTTGCACCTGCATCTGTTTTTTTTTTAGTTGTCACTATTTGGATGTAGTTAATGACTCGTTTTTTTTTTTTCTCAGTGCCTTGTTTAATTAGTTGGCCTTTTTCTGTAGTCAGAAAGACACAGCGGTGTGAGATTTGTGTTTCTAGTCACAGATGTTATTGAACAGGTGGCTCATTTTACATGTTTTTTCTTTTGAATTCAGTTTTTGTCTGCTGGATTTGCTCCCTTAATTGTGTCAAATACATTGATGATTAACTAAGAACAGACACAGGTGCAAATGGCAGTGAATGCTAAAGAGCAGCAACTACCTCTGTGACATTTCAAGTTCTGAGATCATTAGGATGCAACTGCCTAACTAAACATCCAACTGCTTAATGACTCTGATTGTACCAAGACATTGCTAAATACAAAACAAAATTCTAAGCTCAGGAGAAAGGAGTGATGCTCAAATTAGGGAATAAACTCTGGGTGGAATTCCTGGATGGACGTGATAAAGGTTGGCACAGGTTAATTAATGGCATGTTTAAGTAAGACAGGAGTCCACAAAAAAGAGAAACGTATACCCACTGATGTCTTCCATGGACCGAGTTAAGCAGGCAGAGTCTAGCAGGGGTGTGTAACTCCAGTCCTGTTGGGCCGCAGTTCCTGCAGGTTTTCATTCTAACCATCTTCTTAATTCGTGAGCTTTTGCTGCTGATTAACTTGAATTGCCTTAGTTTTAATTGACGTGACTCAGACCCCTTAGTTGTTTCTTTTTGAGCAGCAAAACAATAATGGGACACAAAACAAGCCGCCACATGACCAGCTAACCTGAAAATAAAGAAAGGCGAAGGTGTCGGTCATGTTGGTCTGCTCAGGTCACTAAAGCATCTTGACGAAAAAACATAAACTCAACAGTCTGCTGTAGGAGAGTGAGAGCAGCAACAAGTCATGATATTCAATAACGGGTTTAATTTACAGCAAGAATTGGCTTCTCATTAAGAAACTGGTTGGAGTGAAATTGGCTGGAGTTTGATGTTCCAATGTAGCTGGTCAGCTGTTGGCTCGTTTCACATCTCCTTTCTGTTTGGCTGCCATTTAATGAAGAAAATTCAGAGGAGTGAATCCTTAAAAACAGGGATATTAAAATGGAGGGTAAAGGAGTTAATTAGCAGTGAAAACTTGTCACTGATTAGGAAAAGGGTTAGAATGAAAACCTGCAGCCACTGCGGCCTACTGGGACCAGAGCTGGACACCCCTGGTCTAGAGGTTATGATTTCTTTGCTCTTTATATTGTATTCCTAACTACAAATGTAGATTATATGGAGCCCTTTCTTCACTATTTTCTGTAGCACTTCTGAATATGTTGACATTTGTGGTGAACAAGTGTAGTGGACTTTTGGTTTTCCATCTCAAACAGAGTAGATGTTAATTGTTTTAATGACAGTCTAAGTAAAACTTTTACTTGCTTATAAAAATCTTTCCCCTTGGCGTAAGTGCAGAAATCTCAAAAACATTGGAAAGTCATAAAACAGAGTCTATGAAATCATCAGCTTGGAGGGAATGAAGATGAACGTTGTTAAACATTAAGGAAATGAAAACCCTAGAGATACATCTGGTTAGTAATGGAAGTTATTATGTGAAAGGCAGGTTAATGTGTTGTCTTCCTAATAACATCTTTATGACACTTGTCTTCAAACCGAATGGATTTTTCCTCCTTACTTTCTGTCAGTCCCATAATGCTGTGTCCACTGATGTGTTCTTTTCCTCTTCCAAACATCTTAATGCCACATACACTGCTGACCACACCACCATCCCGACAGAGAATGCAAATAGTCAATAACAGTAATTTAGAATATGGTTTTGTGATTTAGAGCTAGGCTTTAACAAAAGTCAGAAAAGAAGATGGTCTTCCATCACCTAGGATTTCTCACCCCAATGGAGATTAATGAATAGAAGGGGAATAATGAGGGCTTTTATCTGTACCTGAGGAATGGATTACAAACTAATGGCCAATTATAGATGGGCTTGCCAATGAGTAATGTCAGCCCATCTTATTAGGCACACTGGTTGGAAAAGTCAAGTTAAAACTTTTTTTTTTTTTAATTAAAAACTTTTAGAGCATTTCTGTAGAGTTAATAACTATCTGAACAAGCAGTTCTGCATATCACTTTAGCCCAGTGTCAGACAGTCATATTCACATAGGGATCTGTTTTCTATTTGTTGTAAGGAGTTTTTTTTTTTTTTTTTAGTTTTTTACAACATTAATTTTTATATTGTAATGGGAAATGATACTTTATAGGGTCCACAATGATAGGTATTGTTTATGATTGGTTACAGCACCATAGCATAGTGGGTATCACTGATGTGAAACCACTTATTGATCCTGGTTTGATTCCTTCTGCCAGTACTCCTAGTCTTGAGGGGATTACTCCAGGGTCCTACTTCACTCTAAAGGCACACCGTCAGACCGAAAAGGCTGTTCGTGTTAAATGTGTGTGTTCATGAGTGAACTGAATGAGTAAGGCAAACAAGATGACCATTCAGTCTATCAACCTCGTTTCATTAGTTCACAGCTAACTTGTCTCTATATTTCATCCAGATACTTTTAAAAAGGTATAATACAATCAGAAGGGGGTGTGCGTGGGTGGCTCTTTTTGTATGCCAGGCAATGGGCTAGCATCCCATCCTCCAGATCTAGTTCCTGCCATGTGCTTCTTTTTACAAGCATTGACACTGTACCCATGTTACCCAAAATTCAGCCAAGGTGGTGGGTCTGCTTCAGTGTACAAGTGACTATAATTACTTTAATTACAATATGCAAGAAAACATTTTAGCTGTTAGGGTCTGAATAAACCCAGATGGTCCAGATGTTCCTTATAGAAGCAGGAAAATCAGAAGCCTCTTTCCATTTATATAATTTTTTATTACAGTTGCTGATTTATTTTGCTTTCCCTTTCAAGTATTCTTAACTTACTCTTTTCTTCAGTGTGCCTCTTGTTATTTTTCTTCCGCTTCACTATTGCTTCCATCAGTACCAAGTTATAATCTGATTTGATATGAGACCATGGGTAGCTTTACACTGTTTTCTGAGTCTTTAATGGACCAAAAAGTAGTCAAGCTGTTGCCTTCCTCAGATTTTTTCAAGTGTACAATCTTCTGTTTTCTTTTTTAGATTTTAATTAGAATTCCAGACAGTCTTCTAATCTTCTTGATACTCACATTAGGCTATAGGTTGACAAGCTTCTGGCAGAAATCAAAGAGTCATTAATTTTCCAGTGTGCAACCTTGTTCTGTTCACTGCAGCGTGAGAGTAATGTCATTATGGTGGATGTTGATTATAGATTTCATTAAAAAGTGAAATTTGAAATTAGAGAGTATTGCTGCATTATGTATTTCAAATGGTTAGCTTAAAAAGATAAGTATAAAAATACCAAATTGGCTATCAAACAGGTTTCAGTTGCTCCACTCCAAGTTCTTGTGTTCATTTTATACCATAATACAATGTAATCCAAGCTAATGGAACTGTGCCATGGATGATGAACTATAAAGGTGTATACTCCACTGGATATAAAGCAGAGGCATTTAGAAAATAATTAATGCAGCATACTTTATGGAAATTCATAATCATGTGCTACTTGACAATGTAGTCATGTTAATATCCCACATAGATATATGGTGATCTGAACTCTAAAATTCAAGAATGTGTGATAATGAGTAAACCTTAGCTGCAAGGAAAATTGCATTAATGGGAGTAAATCTTCTGTTTGTGTTTTATCATTGGGATGTAACAATACCTTTCTAGGCTTTGTAAACAGCTTACACTTCACATCTCTTAGTCAGAGTGACTTGTTGAGTTACTTACCTCTGAATACCTCCAGTGTTCTTCCTGCAATCACTTTCTACCTTTCTCTTTCTCTCTGTCTCTCCATCTCTGGTCCTCTCATTTGAGTTCTTGCCATCAATTATTCTACCAAATTCAATTGTTTTTACTTCTAGCCCAGGATCTATTTCTGGTAATATCTCAGTAATCATTTCTTTATTAAGGAATATCCTTTGAAACTCCTATTGGCTGCTCAGTGACTGCAGTCCTGTTAATCAGCTCTTGCTTAACTCTGTCGAGGCAGGTGTCGACTTATAACATCATATAGGAGTGTCTTCAAGCAGCTGCCGACTGCTACATGAGTGTGTTCAGCAGTACGATCAGCTGAGGACCAATCAGCTGATGCTGGTACATCACTTTCATTTTCAATCTCCAGATCACTTGCATCAGAATCAGAGTCCAGTAACTCAGAGTACGATTCAGCAATAAAATACGCATTCGCTTTTCTCTCTCACCAGATCTACCTTTTAGATCTGATGGCCGGCTTCTGTGTGAAGACCTCTCTGGCAGTCGGCAGCTACTCTGCTGCACATTCCTGCCAGCTGTCAAAAAAATATTCAGCCCTTAAAGAATACAAGGGCAATTCCCAGGTAGTCTGACCACCATGATGTATAACAGGGGGCAATACATATTGTAACAAATCCTCTGATTGCCACCTATTGCACTGGGGAGTTTTTTAATTTGAATAACTATTGTCCCCCACAACCCTTCATTTATCTATATGCCCAAGCAGTATTTAGTTTTGTAGCATTCTTTAGCACACACTGGTGATACTGATCTATTTGCACTGACGAGGAAACATAAAATGCTGTTGCTGTGTTCATCTACTCCTGTTCAGCCCAATGGCAACCTGATTGGTAGTGATGACTGAAACAGCAGAGGTTCATTCTGCATACAGTTTTGTGAAACTGCGCCTGAAATGAATTTTACATGTGATTTCAAAATTTCGAAAAGTGAAACTGGTAATTTTGATTTAATTTGATTTTTGGTGGGTTTTCAAAGTTTTGATGCATGGAATATTGCTTCCCAGGGTAATTCAGTTTTTGAAACAGCTGTCTGTATCCTTAGCCGCCCACCAGAGTTGTTTCTAAAATCTTCCACAGCTCTCTCATTTGGCGTCATGTGCCTTCATCTTCCTCACACACTGCCTGCCTGCCTGTACATTCACACTGCTGAATCCACCTTGCAGTGCTCATTTTGGGTCAGAGGTATCACCATATGTGTTCTCCTTCCCCAACTCCATAAGGTGATCCAAGCCAGGATCCCTCTGGTAATTTGACGGCAACCATGCTTTTAGATTCAATAGATTTTATCAGAGATTAATTGCCCCTGAAAGGCGTGCAGGTAAGTGCTCTCTTTCTGCACCTCCCTTTACACATTTACTAGATGCCTCTACATGCATTTGCAGATAGATAAAATGGTTTCAGATGAGAGTAAAATATATGTGATAACTGTACAAATTTCACTGTTGTGAAACAGCATTTATCTGTTGAAAAATCAAAAATAAGTTTTATTAGTATATATTTATAAGTATATTCAATTTCACATTAATCATTTTGCTCTTTACTACTGAGTACACTTCAGGCCCTGGCAGAATCCTCCTCCACAACACAAAAATATTTATTCTATAAAGTTAAATGGTGTTAAATGTTGCCAGCCATTTTCCAATTCACACCTATCTCCTATTAACTGTTCTCTTAATATACTGTAGCAGAGGTCTCATACAGTTGGATTAAGTGAAACTCCTTAATCATCACAGCATTTTATGTGTGTGTTAAATGTATTTATCTTTTGTTTTTAACACATTAGATTTCAGTGTTCAGGACTGCAATACATATTTCCTTTCCCACAAGTTATTGCAGTTATTTGTATATTTTATTTGAATTTATGTTTTATTGTGGATTGCTTCTTTATCATACAGTTCAGATGTGTTCTCATTATCTAATCAAATATTTTACAATTTGTTTCCATAGTAATTAATTTGTCGAGTGCTTCTGTTTTTTAATCCTATGGCATTTCATACATGTTATAATTCATCTAATTCAAATAGTGTTTTACATGTATGTTCAATTTCTATTTCACTTGTACTCTAAGAGATTCTAAAGCAGGTCTGAGTTGTATGTCTACACTCATTCAGGTGCACAGTGGTGTCATGAGGCACATTCATCAGATATTCTTCAATTGCTCCTCCAGGAATGTAAAGGGCCAAAGGGACTGTGAAGCAGACTATAGCGAGCTTCTCAGATCATACTGTCTCACGTAGGTATTCCTGGGAGAGATCAGTGATGTGTGTGTCTGACGGTGCTGGAAAATCAGACCTTATGGGCATGCCATGAACAGGGTCATGCTTACCTTGACATTGTGATGTGCAATCAAACTGCTCTAACAATAACCAGAAACTATTGGGTTCTATAGTTAATGTACCTTCATTCCAGGACCTTTGTTGTTCTTCTGATGTGGTTCTAACTTAATATTTACAGGATTGCAGTGTCAGTAACATCTCCATTCATGAATCTGGCAGTCCACAGACCTAAGGGAGAAAAAGATCCCGTGGCAGTCCTTAGACACCCAATTTGCTGTTGCTATTGCAGATGCTGTTGTCAATGACAGACAAAATAATGAACATCATGAATGGAATGATACATCTGTCTTTGTTCAATATACCTAGAAATCCATGGTGGGCACTGCATCTCTTTAGATGCCAGAAATCATTGATATAGATGTTGTAACAATTTGTTGCACAATCCACCGGTTCTCCATCTCTGAGTTTCCTATTTTCTTTCTTATAAACATAAGAGCTTTTCTTCAAAGATTTCCAGAAAGCTTTCGGTAAGATACCACATAAGAGGCTTATGATTAAAGCAAAGGAGTTCAGTGTACAATGTGTACATAAGTACAAAAGGGTTATGGAACTTTTCAGAACTGTTTTCTATTAATAGTTATGTTCCTCAGGGATAAGTGGTGGGGCTTGTTCTATTTTTAATATATATATATATATATATATATATATATATATATATATATATGAAGAATCTGGATAAGAATATACAACATAGAGTGGTTAAGTTTGCAAATGATACTAGACTAGGCAGAATAACAGACAATTTAAATACATCTAATTAGTACAGTGGGGCCTGTGCAGAATTCAGTCTTGGGCAGATAAGTGGCAGATGAAATTAAATGTAAATTAATTTAACGTATTACATTTAGGAATGAAAAATAACAGGTTTGAATACAGAATAGGAGGTCTGAAACTTGGATGTACCCCTTATGAGAAGTATCAAGAAACTGTAGTGGACAGTTTACAGAAGTCATTAAGAAGGTTAATAGGAGGTTAAATATCACAATGTATGAAGTGCAAGTCAAGGGAGGTTATGTTTAAGCAATATGAAACCTAGTTCACCCTCACCTGGAGTACTGTGTGCAGTTCTGGTCTTCATATTACAAAAAAGACATAGCAGCAATAGAGAAAGTTCAGAGGATAATGACTAGGCTGATTCTAAGACTGTGAGAGATGAGCTATGAGGAGAGCCTGAATTAGCTGGATCTATCCGGTTTAATCAAATGGAAATTAAGAGATGACATGATTGAAGCATTCAAACCTATTAAAAGAAACATTACAGTTGATCCTATTGGTACTTTAAAATTAGTTCTTCAACAAGAACACAGGGGGAAACTTGTTAAGGGCACATTTCACACAAACATTTTGTTCACCTAAAAATGATGGAGACATGGACTAAATTACACAGTGGTGTGCTAAAGGGTAGGACTTTAGGCACCTTAAAAGTGAACTTGATGTTGATTTGGAGAAATCAACATCATTGATTTAATGACCTATTCTTGCCCAAATAATTTTGAAGTTATAGTCACTGCCACCATCTTACTGTCACATTCAGAAAGCCAACATGTTGTTAAATTTCATGGGCTTGTCAGCTGTCCTCATGAAGAACAATAACATACTGCAAGTAAACTTGCCCAGATGTTTGTGCAAATGGTTAATGTGCCTTTGAGTTGCTTCTTGTAGGTTTTTGCAAGAACCTCAATAACCAATCTAATTATCACCATCGGCCTTTGTGCTTTTAGCTGAGTTTAGTTTAGTTGTTTTCTTGACTTTTTCAGTAGTACATTGAAATACTTACTTGCCATGCCATCAGTAAAATAAATAAACACAGATTGGGATACATTTGAAGAGCCCGTCTCTTCAGTATCATGTCATGACATGTAAAACGTGGAACAGCTACTATTGAAATACATACCAGGAGTTATAATTCAGATAAGTAATTTTACTTTGCATTAAATTATTGGTGGGGGATATTTGGTATTTATGAAAGAATTGAACATAACAGATTTTCCTTGGATATTTATTTTTACAAATTATTGTCTTTAGATGTTTACTGATTTTTATCAATATCTTTTTGACTCCATTTTGTGGTCCAATTGCCCAGCACTATGTGTGGTTGCTGAGGCCGTGACTCCAGGGGTTATGCCATGTTGTATCATTGGCATGCTTCCTTAGAAGCCAGAGTGTTAAAGGAAGAGAATGTTGTTGTTTTGAATTTATAGATTACAAATCTAGCATGTATTTCTGACCACAGGTTTATGTACTATTTTTATTTTGGTATTGAATTCTAATTGGTAATTTGTAACTTTCATGATCCCAACTGAATACATATCCATTGTAAATGCCACATGGGTTGAATGGGCATTCCGACCAGGAGAGAGGATGGATGCAGACCTATAAGAGATGGCCAGAAGGGTTGAAGAGACAACCCATCAGTTGTAAAAAAGGCTGCTGGGGAGACATTACACCCCCAGGATGCTAGATGGCAGTGGCCCTAGATATCGGTCTCCAGTATGGAGCCAGTAGGGCATGCTGGGAAGTGTAGTCTATGGGGGCTGCAAGGGGGTGTTGCAGGGAGGTGCTCTCCCTAATAAATGGGACTTCCAGGTGACTCGGAAGTGCTTCCATCGGGAGGGACAACACTCCCTTATCCAGGTGAGTCAGAGCTGGGAGGATGTGAGAGAATTGTGAGGAGAGGTATTGTGGTAGAATGACTTGTGCTACTTTGTAGAGGTGTGGTTAATGAACCATCCTTTATTTGAACCCGGGACTCTGTATGATCATGTTTGGGGGTTTGGGGCTCGCTGATACCCTGGTTTCCATTACACCATTTAGTGTCTTGCCTTGGCTTTTGAGTTCCTGATCTCCCGGCATTGACTTGCACTACACCTTCACTCCATCTAATGACCCGTTAATATAATAAATATTCCTCACTCTGCTCCAAACAGAAAACTGGGAGGATTAAGAGGAGGACTATTTTTAGAATATGCTTTGGTATCATGAGCAACAGTTAACAGGTGTTAAAGTCATTCATTTTCCAGCTAAATTTTCACCATTCTGGCAGTGCAGCTTTCCCCGAGAAACAAATACAAATTAGACAATGAGGATTTTTTGTGAAACAGGCAAGCTGATGTTTTGAACAGTTGTAGCTTTGTCACCACAATCCAGGGTATTCACAAATGAGCACCTCACATGAAGCTTTTCACGTATTTGTTTTACGTCAGTCATGTCTTGTCTCTCTTGTGTGCACTTATTGCATTAGCACACTAAAGTAGGCAAATGTTTGAGAGGCTAACTGAGTTAAATTATTTGTAAATTAAGTCTATCCATCTTTGAGATTTCTATTTTGAAAATTTAAGTTCTATCCTGAGGAAGGCTAAACCAGGGTAGAGCGATCACACTAGGCCACTGGATAGAACTTTCTCAGATTATACTCCTCTGTTTATTGCAAAGACTCTTGTGGGTTGTAACAAACATACAGTACAGGCTCTATTGCCCTAAGCAGCACATAAATGAAAAGATATAGATTTTATCAAGGAAAGCAATTCAGGTATTGACGTTCTTTGGGTACGTCCTAGCAAATAAAGAGCGCTCTGCTAATGCCCTGCAGCCAAATGAGGTGAACATCAACACTTTCTCAAAGTGTTATCACAAGAATCTAGCTGGTGAGTAAATACATATGCTTCACTCCTACCTGCTGTGAAAATGATTGCAGCTTGCGGCACATTGATTGTTGAACTTTATTTCTTTTTAAAATCCACCTCAACACATGGGGCACCTTGAATGCAGTGAAGAGCAATTTAATCAAATTTGTTCCTAAATTTATTCATTTATTTTACATCAGCTGCTTATATTGGCAAGTGTTGCAAGGAGTCACATTACTTCAATAAGTGCAGGAAGGAGTAAAACTTGATATGTCCATTGGAGGACACACAAAAACACAAAAATGAAGATTCACACCAAGGCAGTTTAGGTTGGCTAGTCTCTCTGAAATTGAGTGTTTAATGTATAAACTGGAAGAGGAAGACTTCAGGTAAGAAAACATGAGAATATACTGATCTTAACCAAGACCTGAATAAAGGACTCTATGGTGCCCTGTGCTGCATCCCAATGCCAAGAAATTCATCCATTTCTTGAAGCATCAGACAGGCTCACATGCTTGCACTCCATGAATTTAGAATCACCATATAACTTAAAGATCATGCCTTGGGGATATGGAAAGAAAGCAAGCATACATGAAGAAATATCCACACAAATGTGGGGAAAACATGCAATTGCCATACAAATAATGAACAGAGCAGGAACATAAAGCCCTTGGGCTTTGAGGCAACTTAACCAACTGCTGAGCCAGTAGGCTACCCACTGGTAATGAAGACATTGAAAATCAAGTTTTATCTACAGCTGCTGGAAAGGACAACCTTCAAAAATAATTTTAAAGGATATTAAGGTGTAAATATACTATATCTGTTTTTAGTTAACCACCAGTTACCATAATTTGCTATGAAATTACACACCATCTTTATCAAAGGCCTCCAGCCAGTGAAACTGATGTGAAGTCTACCTTTAACCCCAAACTCCAGCCCTTGCACTCTCAACCACACCATGTTAGACACACATGACCTAACCAGCTAATATAAAGAACGTAGTCCAAAAGTAATCAATACACCCTAACTGTTGCAGCGTGTACAGTGCACCTTCAAACACTGTTACACTCTCTGAACCTTAAATGCATGAAATGAAAACAGAAAAAAATATAACAAAGTGTAGCTCTAAGCTACTGAGAGTGTAATCATAAAGCGTATAGTAATTGCTGTATTTATTTACTGTTCAAAGAGTTAATTTGCAGCAAACACAAGCCAAAATATAGGGCAGCAAGAATTAATCTTTAGAAACTCCTGTTTAGAGAATGCTTTGTTGGTAACCTTAAGCTGTACATATTTCAGGATTCAGTAGCCTGGGCAGAATGTCCCAAATTGGGTTTGCTTAGGGCAGCTCTTCTTATTTTTTTAGGTCATTTCCACACTATGCTGATTTGCTTAGTTCAGACTGGCTTGTGAATGCCCTTTGCTGTGAACAGTGCCAGGAGAAAAAAATGGGCAAAGGATGCAAAGAAGCTTCTTGCCATTCATGTCCCACATTGGAAACTGGTATTTAAACAGCTGCAGCCGTAGCTGTGGCAATCATCAGTGGTAAATGAAATCCAAGCGTCGCCGCCTGGGATCTGTTGATTATGTGACCGGGAAGTGAATATCTGCATTTCAAAAGGAATCCATTCAATTTCATTAAAATTTACTAAAATAGGGAATATGCATGAAAATCTGGATCATGTATTAGTTTACTACTTTTAAGACTTTCAATGCTGGATATTTATAAGGGGCATCATTTTGGGAAGGTATGTAAATGGATGGCTTGGTTTTGGTTCACTAATGAATCTATATAGTGCCTTTAATGGAGAGTGCCATCACAGCATGTACAACTGTATAACAGATAGAGGGAAATATTGCCTTTTTAATTAGGAGAAGTACTATAAGGATGTAATTAGGTCTGTTCATCTGTGGCATGTCTTTCCTGCTTTAATTTAAGATGAAGCCTATTTTTTCTCCAGCCGTCTGGAGTTTTTTTGTTTTTTCTGTCCCCCCTGGCCATTGAACCTTACTCTTATTCGATGTTAATTAATGTTGATTTATTTTGTTTTATAATTGTGTCTTTCAATTTTCTATTCTTTAATATGTAAAGCACTTTGAGCTACTGTTTGTATGAAAATGTACTATATAAATAAATGTTGTTGTTGTTGTTACCTGAGTAGTTTTAAGTGTTAAATGACAAGTAGCCGTCAACAGTATACACCAGTCCCATATATAAATGTATACTTCCTCACACTATGGTAATTTAGAGGCTCCAATAAATCTAACAGGTATGTCTTGAGCATGAGGGAGACAATCAAAGTACCAGGACAAAGTAAGTAAAATTGCAAAGATGCAAACTCCAAACTGACTTGGCTAATATTTGAACCTGAGTACCTGGAGCTGAGAAGCATTCACTTTACTTCTGTATTGCTATAATACATTACAATTCAGTCTTCCCTCTTCTTAACTAGCTTATTTCAGTATTATATTATATTGTGTATATTCTTCATATTCTGCCATATGGTCATATTCACAGCAAAAGACCTGCAGGAAGACCAAAGAAGTGGTGGCTGGACTACATCACAGAATACTGTAAAGCAATGGATTTGTCTATAGGGGAAGATAAATGACTGCTATAGGAAAGACAACAATGGAGAGTTGCCATGGATAAGCTGTCAAAGTGTTTGCTTGCATCACAATAGACAAAAGTCAAAATGTCTATTACAGTAAAATGTAACATTACCAAACCCACCTAATTCATGTGTGTCTTTTGAGGGGCTGACACTGTGTCCAAGGTTCATTTCTAATCTGTGTTCAATGTAGGAGAAAAAAAATCAGAGAGTTCATTGAATTTACCTTGATTTATATATATCTTCCATGTACGTGTAGTTTGTATGTATTACGGGCCAGGATAAACTCACCTCACATGTATGTCACCCTTCAAATGAAATGAATTGAGTAACTCAAATTTGGTTGGAGTGCAATGACAGCTAAAGCCACCAGAGGGCATCTGGGGAAGCCCAGTGTTCTAATAACGTGAGGCGTAGCTGGAAGAAGAAAAAATCTTCTATGTAGGAGAGTCAAATTTAGATTTGGCTTAGTAGTTAATTCAAGGGAAATTGCTGCTGTTTGGAGTTTGCTTGGTGAGGAACAAGTAAACATGAATTAAACATCTGTGTAGATCAAAGGTTTATAACTCACTTCTTGGAGAGTCAGAATGTATAATTTGAAGTGGATTTCTTGAAAATGAAGCCCTTGATTATGTAGGCTTATTGTATTTTTAATTGTGAATTATTAAAGCTTAATTTTTACGCAAAGGATTGTCTTTCCAGCTGCCTTGCTAGTTGGGAACTCTAGGTGTACAGAGCCAGGTCAAGATCCTCTCAAGTAACCCCCAGGGTAGAAGAGAAATGAAGCTCTGTAGCCTTGGTATGTACCTTCTTGGGACACTAATGCATCTCCCACCTGCAGACTGTCCGCACTGATAGCCAGTAAGACAGGACTAGGGCCATCTACAGATAATGGGAGATTGACTGGACTGTGATATTAGCTCTTTAAATACACTAGGGTGTCACGTGTACAGATGACTCCATGAGGTGTCATTCTCCTAATTTTTGCAAAATTCCTAACTCCTGAGGTGACTCCATAGTGCAGCTTCTAAGACCAACCTCAGTCAAAGTTGACGGAACATGGAGCTCTCTGGCTGGATCTTGGCTATGTATGTCTAAGATTATAGGAGAATGAGAGATGAAATTCATAAATAGAAAGTTGTGTGAACATCCAGAGGTTAGCTGTTAACTGTCATTTAGATATTGAACCTGTTGCGAAAGGGCAAAACTGGGTAAATAGTGGTTTATTATTTTTAGAAAATGCATAGTTATATACTATGGCTTTTTAACCTTTCTCATTTTATTCTGAATATATGCTCTCCAAGCTGAGAAGCTCAGATTTATCTGTGCCTGTGTGGTGCCATCTCCTTACATGATCAAACAAAGAAAAATTCATTTGCTTCTTCTCTAATGTGCAGAGGTAGACTTCACATCAGTTTCAGTGGTTGGAGGCCTTTGATAAAGATGGTATGTGAAATTACAGTAAATGATGGGAACTGCTGGTTAACTAACAACAGATATAGTATATTAACACCTTAAAATCATTTACAATTATTTTTGAAGGTTGTCCTTTTAGAGGACAGTCACAATTAAAGTAAATATATTTTACATTTTATTTAAAATGCATAAAGCATAGCATAACATTCTCAATCTTGCTTAATCTGATTCAGAAGTGCTGGATTCTATGCTGGTAGCACTGGGTGCAATGCAGGAAACAGACATGGTAAAGTAGCAGACCAACACTGGACCCACTCGTGTTCAGGGCATTAACCAAACATGTACATCTTTGGAGGTGTAAGATGAAAACTGGACTACCCAGAAGAAAACCCACACAGAAGTTAGGAGAATGTGCAGGCTCCACAGAGACAATAATCAGTATGACATTTGAACTTGGGAACCGTGAGTCTACAGCCGTAATTACTGTACTACCTTGACAAACAATGCATACAGTAATGTTACACAAATGCTAGGATAAGGGCGACCAGCTTAAAATCTTAAAACCAAGTCGAATGAATAACTTACCATACATAGAGGTGGCAGCTAAGGTTTAGAGGATGAGTTTGGTAATGTGAGGTTCTGTTTAACAGTATTAGCCACAGAAGTTTCCTCATATAAACACCTTTTTGTCTTTGAATGTGGTGTCTAAATTAAGGTAAACTCCCACTGGCAGATATGCTGTATGCAAGAGGAGCAGGAATTTCTGCATCCTTTATGTAGCTGATTGGCCTTGACGGGGTTGCCATGGAAACTAGGTCAGGTGTAAGAAAAAATGCTAATGATCTGTATTTTTAAAATTTGGTTGCACTTAAAATGTTCATTTCAGGAGAAGAGTTCTTCCTGGTAGCCAGGCCACCATCTGATTTGAAGGGTTTCTGATAAGAATAAAGGTGACATTGCAGGATGCCCAGTGGCTCCACGTTTATGGAGAGAAGTTGCCACATGTAACCCGCTAGGGCTCAAAATAAAAATAACTCTGCAGTCAGGAAGAATAGACATATAAATAATAAAGTAATATTTTATTTTATAAGCATATGTGCAGCATGGTTTTGGAGCAAACAATCCTTCATTATGATACTCTTAGCTGTTACTGTGTAACAAATCTGCTGTATCAAGAAGAGGGCAACAAGACAAATGCTGGGAGTAACCTAATGCAGTGTAAAGCGTCTAAAAAGAGCAAAACAAACATGGACTCTTTTGACGTTTTAGCATTAACAGCAATTTAAATTAGGTGAACTTTAGAAGAAGCATGGCAGAAAGAGAATGGCACTGAAGGGTGAAGATGGCACTAATGTGACAGTCATATTGCAGGACTTCGATTTCAAAGGTCGCAGGCGGCGGAATTCTGTCAGGACATAAACAAATAAATGTCAGAAGAAGGTGATTCCCAAAAGGAGCTGATGGCATGTTTAGTTCTCCTTAATGAAGATCAAAAATTGGTTGGAATTGAAAGCTCTCGGGTTAGAAGAGAGATTATATCTGTTGCAGTGGTTAAAGTTTAAAGAGCCATATGAGAAATGCAAGGATTTGGGAAACCCACGTCAGCAGTTTGAAAATCCTTTCATTTAGCTTTTGTGCCCACTTATTCTGGCTGGGGTCAGTGCCTAATTCCATAGCAAATAATGCAGTTTAATAACTGAGGTAGAATGAGAATATGAGAATAATTTTGAGAACAGGCAACTTAGCCCAATGTAGCTCATCAATTTATTACATAACTCTTGTAAAATATTGAGATTTGAGTCAAAGATCAATATTTGAAGGTCTCCGAAAGACTATGTTCAATCTTGTTATTTGGTAACCTCCTCTATTTGTCTTCTAGGTCAAGTGTGAAGACATTTTTCATTTAGGTTTGCCACCTATGTCTGACAAAAAACCTGGAAATGGTCATACTGACCATGAACTGGCACCCATCTCAGCACAATTATTGGTTCTAGTGCCACCTGTAGTAGCTGCACTGGCATGATGGACTTGTCACATCAAATTATCTTGCTAGAGCCAATGATAGTGAACAACAATGGAAAACCGATGCATATTTCAAGAGGATGGGCATAAAGACAAAATCGAAATATTTGGTTAAACAGGAAAAGTACCAACTGATCTAGCCTACTGAAAACCAGGACATTAAGTGTCCTGGTTGAGAGAATATTTTTTTGGGACTGGCAATTAAAAATAAGGGCAATCCTGGGAAAACCGTGACAGGTGGCAATCCTACTTTCATTACAAATTCACTCTTCATCTACATTCATCTGTGTTCTTAGTGAAGAACCCATTTTAAAGGAGCCATTGGTATCCAATACATCAGTTGCCTTCTTAATTTTAAACACTTCTGTCATGTCACTGATTAATCGCTTAAACTGAAACAATTCAGCTCCCTTAGGCCTTTCTCATTCCTCACAGTCTGGTTGCTCTAAACTTTTTCGGTCTGTTACAATTTTTTTTTTATTATTGTAGAGACAGCACACAGTATTCCAGGGGAGACCTCACAAATGTCATGAACACTTTAAGAATCTCCTCTTTGCTTCACTTGAAATGGCATACTATGTAACCTATATGTTATGACACACTGGTGCTAAAGGATTATTGTGAGAATAGAATATAACCAGGAGATAGCAACTTGGGAAAACCAGGTCAGATTTGAAAAAGGACAAATGATAAGGCAACCAAAATACAAGGGGAAAATGAGAACCAGCAGTCAAAGTCAAAAAGGAGATCAAAAACCGAAACAAGATGACATTAGGGCCTACTTGTTATAGAAACTAACTACACTAGATTCCAAATTCAATAAGGTTTATCCATCAAGGGATAAGGTGCAATGTGACCACTGCCATATTTACAGTGTCATATCCCATGATGTGATCGATGAGGCTATTGTGGTCATGTGACACATCTAACTGCTTCACATATAGAAAGAAACAAAACGAGAACAAAGAATTTTTTCATTTCACTACTAAATTATCAAAATACCTCAAAAGCAGATTCTACAAGGTAAAAAAAAATTAAATGAACCAAAATACATATTAAACGTGTTAATCATTTTCTCTCTCTCCGTCCTCTACAAACCCGATGGAGCCCACTTTGTCTTGGTCCCTGGTCTCTCGCCTTGGTCTCCTTTGTCTTTTTTTCTGATTCCTACTCCCCCTACTTATCTCCTCTCTGCTATTTAAATTGTGCACCAGGATCATTATCTGACATTGTGTACCTCATTAAGGCAAGTGCACATTCCTGTTGGCACTGATTAACCCATGGCTAATTATAAAATCTAAAATAAATACATTTAATCCACTAAAATATCCCATCAGATACACCCCACAACCTTTCCTGCTAAAAATGTCACTTCCACTGTGCATGCCCACCCTGTACATTGCCAGACAAGTGAGGATTTGTTACACTGAATGTAGTAATAATAATTAGGCCCTAGTGCTTACTGTATAATAAAACTGCAATACAGGGAGATAGCAAAAAAAGAACTGTAGCAGAAAGTCAACAATAGGGTTGTGCAGGGTTTATTTCTAACAGGATAAGCTGTGACCCCTAAAACTCAGGGCTGGACTAAGTAGGTTTCATATTGAATGAGATAAAAGTAGTTGATGTAGTTCATCTGAGATTTAACTTGAAGGTATTCATATAAGGTGGGGCCATCTTATGTAGGCCTTGAACACATTTTTTCTTTTGCTATATAATTTTCTGTTTCCTATATACATTACATACAGATTTTGTTCCCAATTAAGTTTTATACACTCTCTTCTAAACAACATGTCAGGTGAATTCTTTTTCTAGGCCTTTAAAACTCCATGGGTCCTAGTTCCAGCACCTATTGGATGAGGTGACCCTGCAGCTAGAATAGATTCTGGCAAAAGCAGTCAGTTTCACATTCACTAAACGTCAGGCCATAGAAGAGCATGCATGATCAAGCATGAAGACAGAAACTTAGACTTCAGAAAAATCAGAATCCTTTCCATCAAAAACGGTACATCCATACCATAAGTATAATGGATACTTACAGAGCTATTGCAGCAGTGTTCTGCATGACATGAACATGTGACAGCAGAAATCAAAATGAAGACATTAATACTTGTATTTAATATGTATCATACAATCAGATAAGAAATACGCTCCTAGAAATTTCTGCACGTGTACAGTATATTATGACTTCAAGAATGTCAATCTGTTCTCAGTATTTGCTAAGCTACTTCTTAGCTCTTGAAGCAAAGTCCATTACTGTTTCCAGCTACATGTTACCAGATATAGTTTTGACCATCATGACTAATATTGATGGAATTAACCTCCCAAGATCCTCTTACAAATTTTATATTGATATATTTTTTTAGATTATTTTCCTTCCTTACTATAAAAGAAGAAATGGCTCAAGATGAATCATTGTATTTCAATTTTAAAATGTCAATGAGGGCATATACAGTATTATGACTGTTGCCATTTTTTTGCTAGTCTATTTTTTGACTGCAGTCACTGCTTTTGCTGCCAAAACAGAAATTTGTATTAGTGACGTTCATAAAGGAAGCGGAAATGGCGGACATGAACAACATCACAACAGCACACTGCCTAGATGTTTTGAAACTATGATTCTAGATAGATGAAAAATTACACAAGAAGCAAGCAATACACTGGCTATGGGACTTTGCTTTCTTTTTTTGTAAAGAGATGATATTAAACAAGAGTTTATTAGAAATGTGAATATATTTTCTTGTGTCTGAAAGAAAAGAAAACTAAATCTTTAATGAGTGTGTAGTAGAATACTTACTTCAGAACTACAGAACATTTTTGATAATAATCACTTTGAAAAGTTCTTGATACTAAATAAACCTTTATTAACCTACAAATAAACTAATTTCTCATTGTATATGCAATTTTATATTAAATGGAATTTGTAATGTATATGTATATATGCTAAAGTATATATAAAAGGGATCTGGGCGGTCTCTTGGTCTGGAATCCCTGCAGATTTTTTTTTTTTTTCTCCAGCCGTCTGGAGTTTTTTTTTTGTTTGTTTTTTCTGTCCACCCTGGCCATCGGACCTTACTTATTTTATGTTAATTAATGTTGACTTATTTTATTTTCTTACTGTGTCTTTTATTTTTCTATTCTTCATTTTGTAAAGCACTTTGAGCTACATTTTTTTGTATGAAAATGTGCTATATAAATAAATGTTGTTGTAATTAAATTGCAGAGTTTGGGTCTTCCAGATAGATCAGAATAAAATGTACTGTTACTTTGTGTAAAACTATCTGGCTGTTTTCTATGTTCATTATATGAAGATGAAAATGTGATGGTCTCTAGTATGTTAGGACATGAAGGAAAGTCCCACAGGTAAATGATAACATAAAGGAAAGATGTTAATTATTGTAATATTGTGCTGTGCCTTTACAAACCTAAGGGATAGATTTAGTGCACCATAACATACATTCTACAATTGTCTAAACTGCAATAGAAGAATTTGACTGAATTCCTTGATTAGAATTTCAGATATTTACGATTTTGATGATGTTTCTAAAACATACTATGTTTGAATCAGTTGACATAAGCCATAGCAGGAAAATGACTCCAACATCATAACAGTATCATAAGAACTCTACATTAAAGGAAAACAGATAATCAGGCTGATGGGATTCTCTCGGGGTGTCCCAGATTTACTTCACTGCTTGTTGAATGAAGACAGCATGACTTTTTTCAGCTAACTATAGTACAAGACATGTGTTCTTTGCACCATGTGCATATTTACATGTAAATAAAGGTTTATGCACTGTCACCTAAACCCAGTAAGTTTTCAACAGATTATTCTTGATGGAATCTACTACACACATTGGCATTTGGACTAAAGTGGTGCTAAATGGCTTCTCTGTTTTACTTTGTATCAGAAATTGATACACAGACATCATGGTCAAGGTGTTTGCCTCTCCGTCCACTGCTGCTAGCTAGCAATGTCTTTCCCTTGGATGTCCATGCTAATTGTCATAATATGCTTTGTTATATTTATATTCTGGATTTATTTTGAGTTTCAAATCACCAGGGATCAGTTCCCACTGTTTATTGTTAAACAGAATAGGTATTGAGAAAGCTATTTAAGTTAATATTTTATTTTCTTTAATCACATGACTGCGATAGTTGAGGCCATTATGTTACTGGTCATGATGTATAAATAGCACCAGGTACTTTTTTTTCATTCCTTAGTAGATGAAACAACTTTATCATTTCTCTTAGCAGTACTTAGCCTTTCTCTCAGGTGGTTTCTAGCAGAAGGATTGCTATTTTGGCTTTGACTTTGCCTGACTTAGACCATATCTAGGCTTTCGCTGATCGTTTCCTAGTATTTCAGTGGTCACGATAAATCTCAGGCACTTCAGCATGTCCTTAATACATTGTTCCATGTGCAACCTTGTAATGACACTTCTATCAAATTTGACTGATCAAAGAGCCCCCCTCAAAGTCACTGGTATCTGTAAATGAGCAGTAGGACCGTCCCTATATTTTTATACATGATGTTAAATGTGATGTTAATTGTTTGTGCAGAAGAACCTGCTCTTTGTATAAGTAATATCCTATATTTAATGAAGCCTTTCATTTTTAGTCATTTTTTTGCAACCAGCAATCTGTCCTTACATATAAAAACAAGTAAATAAATAAATACCAGGATTATTGATTTAGCCATTATCTACCATTTTATTTTACCCATTTTCTTATCTTGCTTTATCATTGTTTGGTCACAGGAAGCTGCATTCTAAACTGGAAGCAACAGATACAAGATGTTAACTAACTTTGGGTATGGTTTAATTTTTGCATAATTATAATGTGTCTCTGAAAGAGGCTTTAAATACAGTAGCTCCCTCAAAACAAAGGCGATAAGAGCACAAAGAAACTCACCGTGGATTAATGAGGGTTCTCACACTCTTATTTAGAATGCAGATAGAGTGCAACATGTTGGAGGGGATATTTTTGTACACTAAGATGATAAGTGAAAAGGCAAATTTTGTGAATAATTCTGTTACAGGTTATTGTTGATGTCTGTCTACAGGATGTACTGTAGATATTTAACCGCCTTGATTGGTATCTCATCAACATGCAATATTGTGATAACAGAACTGCCTGCTACCTTAGAAAATGTTTGTATTTACTTAGTTTGAAAATTAGCACGTTCTGGGGACGTTGGATTCTAATAAGCAAATAGTGTGTAGCCACAAGGGGGCACCAGAGAGCCCCCAAACCACAGACACAGCAATACACTGCACATTATATGAATACAATAAATGCTTTTTATTCTCTCACAAGGTACTTCTTCACCAACCTCTCAGTAATAAGATACAAAGTAAAATAAATGAACAATAAATCACCAATTCTTCCTCCTTTTCCACTTCTGATGAGTTTCACCTGCTGCCTGCCGACTCTGACTCCCTCAGGTGAGGTATGCAGCAGCTCCTTTTGTGTTAGCCGCCTAGGATGAGCTTCCGAACATCCACCCACATGGTCTGTTAGCACTTCTGAGTGAGGTGGAAACTCCACAATGTAGGGCTCTTAAGTCCTCGCAGCATCCCCTGGCAGCACCAATGGCACCCAACAGGGATGAGTTAAAGAACTCCATGTCCCATGATGCCCTACAGGAATCTGGCACACCGCTACAACCTAAGGGTGTTGCCATCTAGCATTCTGGGAGGCAGAGCCCTAAAGAAGCTGCCTTTCTCCTTTCTTCCATTTCCTGGGCACCCCAGCTGGGTAAGAACGCCGGCTGTCTGTCACAGGTGAAATATGTACTTCTTGATAGATGGCAACAATACCATTGTTTAACCAATGAAAATGTGTTTACACTACTGTTATGCAAAGTAAATTAGTATGTACCATTGTTTAATCAATTTTCATGTTGATCTAGGCAGTGCCAGAAGCAGTAATATACTTCTGGGTAGTGGTTGGTATTCAGACTGTGCAAAGAGAGAGCATGAGTTGAAGAGACAACAAGACCACAACAGAGAGCACAAGCAGAGAGAGAGAGTTCACAGAGCATGCAGTCAAGCTCACTTGCAGAGAGGGCAGGGGCTTGCATTCAAGATGAGGGTATGTGGCAAACAAGACATGAGACACACGGACGGCGTCCCCTACCCCAGGGAGGAAGAGGTAGTTTCACCAGAGAGACTCTAGTTGTGGGTCCAGTGGGAGAGGGAGGACTTGCACTAGGACCAAGTGAAGCTGGTGGACAAGAAGTGAGACATGCTTAGGTCATCATAGCAACACGCGGTATCTGGAAGTGAAAGAGAACGCTACTCCCATGAGAGAGAAACGCTGACAGGGATTCTGCAAGTTAGCAAGATTTCTGTTGGGGAAACAAGCACTTAGCTAACATATTGTTTTAGAGGGACACTTAGAAGATTAATCTTTGTGGTAACACAGTATGCAACTTGGACTTCTCACCACCAAAGATTGCATCCTCTAAAGTACTGTATGTTTAAACATAACAGTAGAGGATGCAATCTTTGGTGGTGAGAAGTCCAAGTTGCATACTGTGTTACCACAAAGATTAATCTTCCAAGTGCTCCCTTTTTAAAAGGTTTTTACTCCTGATATGTTTAGGTTCTTATCTGCTTTTGTCTTCTTGGTGGAGTTTATAATGTCTGGTGTAATACAAGTTTCTGTTATCTTGAAATTGCTGCTGTCATTTTTTGTTTTCTCACCTCCCAATTAAAAGAAACCTGTGTACTATTATATTTAAATTATAAAGGTTCTTAATGTTAAGATCTAATTTACTAATTTTATTATTAAACTTTTTATTCTTTTAAAATAAATCCAAGAGTTCCCAGACTCTTAATAAAACTGGGTGACATAGTTGGATATTTTACCTATAAGTGTAACCTAGACACCTATCACTAATAGTTTTCCAAATGGCATGGACAAATAGTTTTAACACATATAAAAAGCTCATTTTTGGGCACCTTCACTACCATGCGAGCCTAACAGATGAAAATAGAAATAACCCTTGTGTGCAGTTTAGAACAGTTGCAAATCTGGCAAATGGGAATTCTGAGCTGCCATGTAAACTCCTTTCAAATATTAGCAGTACATATTTTATTTATTAATGATCTTAATAAAACAAATTCAATGCAATATTCCAAATGTACCTGTCATCCCATTAACTAAATATTGCAGTATTAGTGCCATCTTTCCCTGCACAGGCTCTTAAGTAATTTTAACTTAATAACAGGAAGCTGTACATTCTGCTTTTTAAAATTAAACCTACCCGCCCCATAGATGCAGTCCTTATAAAACTAGCGAAAAGCTCAATCGTTGTTCTGGTATCACACATTTATAATATTATCAATAGTCTGTAATGTACTAAAAGTGTCTGTTATCAAGCACTGCTGAAAAAAATCAAAGCTAGTGTTAAATATGCCTAATAACTAAATACCTATTTTCAAATTTAGCTACCTCAAATTTACGTTTTCTTTCTACAATACTTGGAAAAGGTCGTCACCTTACTCATTACATTTCACTTGAAGTCCCAGTCTGGCTTTCACACCAGCCACTTTATAAAAATAATAATGTTGTAAATGACCTTTTAATATCTTCTTATAAGGGAATGCTACAGTAATTATGTTTTTAGGCTTAGGTGAAGCCTTAGTCACCATTGATCACTCAATGGGTTTGAAAATTACATTGGGCTCTCAGGCACCATACTTGCTTAGTGTAGTTCATATTTAATAACTCGATTTCAGCATTACACAGAAATGTGTTGACAATACTCCACCATTACATTCTGAATTTAAGTATGGTATCTCTCAGTTCTTTATTTTTCTTTCTTCCTGTAGAAATACCATTGGAAAACATAAAATTCATGTTCATTCAGCTATACCTTTATTTCATCTCTGTTTTCTGTACAGAAATAAATAATATTACCATGATGAGAAACTGTTACTGTCAATCCTCTATTTCTGTTCCTCTTCTCTGTATTCTTATGTGGCAATTGAAGCCACTGTTCTATTTCATCTAAAGATGAATCCAAGGATGAAAGGATTTTGTTGTCTTTGTGGACACAAACTTACAGTGGGATGCAAAAGTTTGGGCAACCTTGTTAATAGTCATTATTTTCCTGTATAAATCGTTGGTTGTTACGATAAAAAATGTCAGTTAAATATATCATATAGGAGACACACACAGTGATATTTGAGAAGTGAAATGAAGTTTATTGGATTTACAGAAAGTGTGCAATAATTGTTCAAACAAAATCAGGCAGGTGCATACATTTGGGCACCGTTGTCATTTTATTGATTCCAAAACTTTTAGAACTAATTATTGGAACTCAAATTGGCTTGGTAAGCTCAGTGACCCCAGACCTACATACACAGGTGAATCCTATAATGAGAAAGAGTATTTAAGGGGGTCAATTGTAAGTTTCCCTCCTCCTTTAATTTTCTCTGAAGAGTAGCAACATGGGGGTCACAAAACAATTCTCAAATGACCTGAAGACAAAGATTGTTCACCATCATGGTTTAGGGGAAGGATACAGAAAGCTGTCCCAGAGATTTAAGCTGTCTGTTTCCACAGTTAGGAACATATTGAGGAAATGGAAGACCACAGGCTCAGTTCAAGTTAAGGCTCGAAGTGGCAGACCAAGAAAGATTTCGGATAGACAGAAGCGACGAATGGTGAGAACAGTCAGAGTCAACCCACAGACCAGCACCAAAGACCTACAACATCATCTTGCAGCAGATGGAGTCACTGTGCATCGTTCAACCATTTGGCGCACTTTGCACAAGGAGATGCTGTATGCGAGAGTGATGCAGAGGAAGCCTTTTCTCCGCCCACAGCACAAACAGAGCCACTTGAGGTCTGCTCAAGCACCTTTGGACAAGCCAGCTTCATTTTGGAATAAGGTGCTGTGGACTGATGAAACTAAAATTGAGTTATTTTTAAAAAATATTTTTTTATAAAAAATCTTTATAAACACTGGAGGAGCATTTTAATGGAAGAGAGAAGGGTGCAAGATAGAATAAAGACCAGTAAGGTGCCTGCAATGATGACAAAAGAGCATTAACAGGCATGGCTGCAGGCTAAATGCAGTGTGCTGGAAGGAACGGATATGAGATGCCATTTTTAAAATTGTGTTTCCAAATCCTATTCCATTCACCAGTCCATCTCCAGCATGATTTCCTGATGTTGCTTGTTAACAACAATAGCATCTTTCCACCTAAAAACTCAAGGGTATGGAGAAATATCCAGCAGCACTACTCTCCTGTTCACTGGCAAGGAAAAAATGAAAGGAGGACGTTTTAGCACACAGACAATGGCTGGCTATAAGTAACTTAAGGAATTAATGTTTGAATAGGCGACAGGTCAGATCTGCTTTTTTTCCCTGTTGCAGTGCTGTTCCTGGAGATGCTTTCATAATGTGCACTGCTTTCTTTTTGCCAGTTAGGGTCAGGTGTCAGAAGCTGCCAAAAGCTCCTTAACAAAGGGCCATTATTCCATTGCTGTCAGTCAGGACTATTTTAGAAACCGGTAAATGTCACTTGTAGATTACAAAGAGGCTTAGTGACGGAAAGAATGTAATCGTACTTCCTCTGCTGATGCTTTCTACAAATTGTGGGCACAGGAACTTCAAAACAGGCCTTTGGTACTCATTTTGTGATTCACATAGATTTACTTACCTTTACCTTAATAAAACCTGATATTGTTATTGGAGGGTACCAGTGTGTATGGAAAGCAGATATTGTAAGAATTGCATGTGGTCAGGGTTGCAGACCCATTGCCCAGGACATGATCAGTGGACTAGTGAATTGTATTATGTGGAATGATTTTTCCTGATCATAATAAAGCTGTTCTAGTAGTAAGGAAATCATCATAAACTAGTCTGACTATTCCAGACCTTGTTCGTCTTGTCCTCCACATTAACAGTGCATTCATGCTGTTACTGGTCCTTTGACAACTCCATAGAATTCCATTACCATTAAGCTACTAATGTAATAAGGTACTTTTATAATCAGGACATCCTTGGGACTACAGTGAAGAGGTTTCAAATACAGTTTTTTAGTCACATTTTCTTATCAGTGTGCATTTTGCAGGAGCCACGTGAGATTCATATGTGCTAAGTGGATTGTCATCACAAGCTCTTGATGTCTGAATCATGTTTCCATGGCCGCTGGGATACCACAACATGAGGCAATTTCTGGTTCTTAAATTCAAAAGAGAAGCCGTTGTACTTGTGCTTGTATGCTGGTGTGCAAATTGGACTTGAGCTGTAGGCTTGTTATTTTTGTCCCCTAAATGTGGTTATTTATTTTGTTTAGATGGCGGACCCTTCAGCAGCAGCAGCAGACTTGAAGCACTGGGATGGCCTGGGCGAAGACTCCTATCTGCAAATGAGGAGAACTCAACAGAGAGAGCTGTCAATTGCACCAAACCTGGTAGGAACATTTTGTGATGAGCATGCATACATTCAGAAATGATGAGCTAATGTTTTACACAGTTCAGTGCTAATGTCTAAGTGGCAGTTGCTTCAAAATGAATTTTCATAAACGAAGCAGTAATAATCTAGTACTCCGATTACAACTTGCTGTAGATTTTTTTCAACTTCTTCCCAACTAATTCCTTTTGAAGCAATCCTAGAATGGGAATGAAAAGGTTCTTGTGGTCCACAACACACAAACCCTGGAAGATAACAAGTCTAACCGTGTTGAACCATTTTATACACTAGAAGTGAAGAACTAATGGTTTACACAGGTCAATACTAATGTCTTGAAGAGGCACTTGCTTGAATATGGAGCATTTTCATGAAGAAAGTAGTAGTAATCTAGTATTCTGATTACAACTTGCAATAGGTTTTTCCAATTTAAACCTTCTTCCCAACTAATTCCTTTTGAAGCAATCCTAGAAAGGGATTGAACAGGTTCCTCTGGTCCACAACACACAAACCCTGCAAGGTAACACGTCTAACCGTGTTGAACCCTTCCATACACTATTAGCCCTAATATGTCTGTAAAAAATCAAAAGGTTATACAGCTAAGCTCGTTTGCATTCCCCTGGCCTTTCCAGAATAGTTTCCTTTTATAAACCAGCTTGGGTCAAGAAGCTAAGAGGCTATCAACCACAAATTAGTGTCTGTACTGGAATCAGGCAAAATGACGGCTTTAATTAACAATGGCATTGACTTTTCCTCCATTGAGCTCTTTTAAATCTTGAGGGTTTAAAATAACCAGAACTGAACTTTCACCATTTATAAGGCTACTTTCTGAGACCAAGCCCCAAATAATGCCAACTTATAATAGGGTGACCAGTTTTATAAAAGGCAAAACCAAAATTAAACCCTTTTAACCTATATAAATCTCTTTTTCTTTAAATGGATGCTGACCTTTTGTTGGACACTTTTCCATCTTTTGACATAAACTGTAGTTTTTGGTTATTTTATCACTTTACTTTTGTCTTCCTATTGTCTGCAATTGCTGTTTTCTCAACCTGCATGGTTTGCCAAGTTCAGTTTTCTTTGTCTTATTTATGTAGATACCTAACAGTGTATTATTATCAAGTAGAGATGCCCTTTGCCATCTTAGAAGGTGGTAATATAAATCCATCCATCCATCCATTATCCAACCCGCTATGTCCTAACTACAGGGTCACGGGTGTCTGCTGGAGCCAATGCCAGCCAACACAGGGCGCAAGGCAGGAAACAAACCCCGGGCAGGGTGCCAGCCCACCGCAGATAATATGACATGAACTATATATAGTGGTTATGGCACCATTTGTCTTTGATGGATGAAGAGGTAGAAATCTAAGCTCATACTTAGTGCACTGGAACTTCACATAAAGGTTCAATGATGTTTATATCTGGTGAGTTTAAGTTTATCCTAGTTTTTATTAACTTTTATATTAATATAACAATGTGTATGGAGGCATTATCAGCGTAGAATAGAGAGGCATCATAAGGAAACAGTGTTTACATCATAAGGAGTACCTGTGTAAAATGTCTTGTGCATCGCAGTCTTCAGATTTAATGACTTTAATGATATATGTATTCTCTCATGGTTAACAATTGACAGCAGACATTATGAGTCGATAGTATCTTTTGTTTTTCTCCAGATATAAACATATTTAGATACAGGAAAAGGAAGTGAAAGATGACTTATCAGGACATACGGTCAAGGTTTTGTGCTCTTTACACCAGGTTAAATGACTTTGTGCATTGACCTAGAAAACAAGCTGTTACCAAATGGCAGCTCTGCCAAAAATTCCAGCTTTGTGAAGCTCATGTTGTACAGTTTTTGTTTAAACTGGACCACAAAAATGCTTTTTGAGGATGTACTTTGGTGGCATTTAGAAAGTATCCTGTGAAATGTCCATCTACCCCTGTTGGTGAGTTTTGAATTGTGATCACTCTTTCTATTTGATAGAGCAGTTTGTCCATGTTTAGGCCTGTTTGCTTCATGCCCATCAAAGTGATAATTGTTGACAATTGTTGGTTTCCTTAAATCGCTAATAGTTTACAAATCAATCAAACTACAATAATTCACCTTTGCAGCTGTATTTGAAATTGTGATTTAGCTTTTTCAAAGTTAAACTTTGTCTACCTCTTGTATATTGTACCTATGATTTAATCATTTTCACTAGATACATGCTTTATTTTTTTGGTCCGTGGGCACTATGGTTTACGTCTACATCCAAACGATATATACATTACATTATTACACACATCTTTGGGATGGCTGACAACTTTAGGTTACAGTGGGATGCAAAAGTTTGGGCAACCTTGTTAATAGTCATTATTTTCCTGTATAAATCATTGGTTTTTACAATAAAAAATGTCAGTTAAATATATCATATAGGAGACACACACAGTGATATTTGAGAAGTGAAATAAAGTTTATTGGATTTACAGAAAGTGTGCAATAATTGTTCAGACAAAATCAGGCAGGTGCATAAATTTGGGCACAACAAAAAAGAAATGAAATCAATATTTAGTAGATCCGCCTTTTGCAGAAATTACAGCCTCTAAACGCTTCCTGTAGGTTCCAATGAGAGTCTGGATTGTGGTTGAAGGTATTTTGGACCATTCCTCTTTACAAAACATCTCTAGTTCATTCAGGTTTGATGGCTTCCGAGCATGGACATCTCACTTTAACTCACACCACAGATTTTCAGTTATATTCAGGTCTGGGGACTGAGATGGCCATTCCAGAACGTTGTACTTGTTCCTCTGCATGAATGCCTTAGTGGATTTTGAGCAGTGTTTCGGGTCGTTGTCTTGTTGAAAGATCCAGCCCCGGCGCAGCTTCAGCTTTGTCACTGATTCCTGGACATTGGTCTCCAGAATCTGCTGATGCTAAGTGGAATCCATGCGTCCCTCAACTTTGACAAGATTCCCAGTCCCTGCACTGGCCACACAGCCCCACAGCATGATGGAACCACCACCATATTTTACTGTAGGTAGCAGGTGTTTTTCTTGGAATGCTGTGTTCTTTTTCCTCCATGCATAACGCCCCTTGTTATGCCCAAATAACTCAATTTTAGTTTCATCAGTCTACAGCACCTTATTCCAAAATGAAGCTGGCTTGTCCAAAGGTGCTTGAGCAGACCTCAAGCGGCTCTGTTTGTGCTGTGGGCGGAGAAAAGGCTTCCTCTGCATCACTCTCGCATACAGCATCTCCTTGTGTAAAGAGCGAATGGTTGAACGATGCACAGTGACTCCATCTGCTGCAAGATGATGTTGTAGGTCTTTGGTGCTGGTTTGTGGGTTGACTCTGACTGTTCTCACCATTCGTCGCTTCTGTCTATCCGAAATCTTTCTTGGTCTGCCACTTGAGCCTTAACTTGAACTGAGCCTGTGGTCTTCCATTTCCTCAATATGTTCCTAACTGTGGAAACAGACAGCTTAAATCTCTGGGACAGCTTTCTGTATCCTTCCCCTAAACCATGATGGTGAACAATCTTTGTCTTCAGGTCATTTGAGAGTTGTTTTGTGACCCCCATGTTGCTACTCTTCAGAGAAAATTAAAGGAGGAGGGAAACTTACAATTGACCCCCTTAAATACTCTTTCTCATTATAGGATTCACCTGTGTATGTAGGTCAGGGGTCACTGAGCTTACCAAGCCAATTTGAGTTCCAATAATTAGTTCTAAAAGTTTTGGAATCAATAAAATGACAATGGTGCCCAAATGTATGCACCTGCCTGATTTTGTTTGAACAATTATTGCACACTTTCTGTAAATCCAATAAACTTCATTTCACTTCTCAAATATCACTGTGTGTGTCTCCTATATGATATATTTAACTGACATTTTGTATCATAACAACCAACGATTTATACAGGAAAATAATTACTATTAACAAGGTTGCCCAAACTTTTGCATCCCACTGTAGGTTGCCATGAGTGAGAGAGGCTGTGTACTGCTCGTGATTGTATCCAGAACTGTCCAGGTCTGGTTCCTGCTTTGCTCCTAGTGATGCCAAAATTCAGTAGATGCAGATTTCCTGCAACCCTGTAATAGAAAAGCAATTTCAGAAAATAGATGTAAGATTTTTTTTGCCATCATTATGTTAAATATAATTTCTTATCATTTATATTCCAACGGTCGCAAAAGAGCTATTAATAATAAATCATCCATTTGAGTAGTAGTTGTTCTTCTTTCCAGTCCACAGGTTATTGATAGTAAAGTGCTTTAGTTGAATACTTTGTGCAGTTTTCCCATTAGGGTCTTGTTCTTTTTATTAAACAATACTTAGCCTGAATCCTTATATTGATTTTTTGAAGGTAATGAAACAACCACTAAACTGGCCTTGCTTATTCATTGATCTGACCCACTGTTTTGGACAAACTGCCTGGATGACTGATTGTATGTATGACTCCTAATCCTTTGTGGAATTCTGCACATTTCTGGGTCTAATGCAGGATGCACATGCACTTGAACCAAAATGATAGTCGCGTGCAAATGTGTGTAAAACTGTGGGTATCCAGCGTTTATTGTGTATTGACACAGTGGTGTCAGCTCGAGACTAACCTTATGATGTTAACGTTAACTGTAGAAGTTTGGCCAGCCTAAGTAAAGGTACAGTTTTCAGCAGGATTTTCCAATTGAAGGAAATTCACCAAATACCAGAAACGAAAGGTAGTCATATTAGAGGAAGCTAGAATTACTGGATCAGAGGAAAAAGGTATCAGCAAATAGCTGGTCATTGTAGGAAGTAAGGCTTGCTATTTTCTATTTTGTACTGTGTTTCTTCTATTTGTGGGCACAATTGCTTTGCTGTAGTCGCATCCTGTGACCCACTATAAACAGATCTTGTACAATAACAGTGTGCAATGTGAAACACAGAGGACTTCCTACAGAAAGTTCTCACTTGTATTAGCAGATGCAATCAGTGTATTGCCCTTGCTTTCATTGTTTATTTTCAATTGATGCAAGTATGTTTAAAAGTACACAACAAATTCTTAAGATGCCAAAATGGTGACATGGTTCTTAAAGTTGGTGTCTTGCTGTGATAAATCTGTATGGACTTCCCACATTCTCTGCTTGTTCACATTGGTTTTTTTTGAGTTACTTCAAATTTCCTCTCACTTTTTAAAGATAACTGAATTTGTCCAGTGCAACAAAGTGTAACTTCTATATACTATGCAATATATACTCACAACATGAATAAATGAATATTTATATTGCAGAATGGCATGCTGGTGCAGTACATAATGTTGCAGCCTCATCATAAGTCCTTGGTTGAAATCTTGGCACAAGCACTGTCTGTGTGGCACTTAATATTTTTTATCTGTGTTTATTTTATATATATATATATATATATACTAGGGTCTTGCCCCCTGCTCGCTTAGTATCACCCCAACCCTGGGTGCACCACTCACGTTGTGAAGGGGGTGGCTGAACGCACGCTTTGGAGATGCGGACGGACCACATGCTTGCTTATTGCTCCTCCTGACGTGCTGTATGTTCTTCTGGCGCTGTGCGTCAATCATTTCAAAGCCTGTACAGCAGCAGTGATCGCTTCACTTGCTTACCCCATACCCCCCCACCCCATCCGGCGTGTGCCACTTCACGTCTCTGCCGCTCACGTTGTAAAGGAGGAGGGGGAGTGGGGGGTGGGCTGTGAACGCAAGTTAAGGAAATGCAGACAGACCAGCTGCTGTCTTTCTGCTGCTGAGCTGCGTGTTCTGCTTGTTGCACTGCACGTCAATCATTTGAAACCCTGCACAGCAACTGCCCTTTAGTCTCACTGCTTTGTCTTCTGAGACATTAAGGTGTCTCTCACGGGATGTCCGGGATGATTATTACTTTCCTTATTTTTTGAATTTGCACATAGATTATTATTGTTCTTTTGTGCATCCTTTTTTTGCCTTCTTTTCGATCTTTTTGATGCGCTGCTCTTTCTTTGCTTAGTAGTTCACATGCCATCTAGAATGTATAACATTTTTAAGAGCTGGGAGCACATGAAGTGTGTCTGCCAAAAGCATTCCAACAACTGTGAGGTTAGATGTTCGTGAAGTTGTTTTAAGTTGTTTGTAAGTAGGGTGTAACGTGCAAAAGTCACCACTTCACAGGTCTTGCTTCCTTTGGTTGTAAAGTCTAGTCTCACGTGACGTCAAAGTGTCTCTCCGAGATGATCACGTCTTAACCCAAGATTTTTTTTATATAATAGATAGATATGTTTAAGTTTTCCTCCAACATCCAAAAGACATGTATTTACAGAATGTTAGCTTAATGAGTGACACTAAATTCACTACATGTGTGTGCATATGAGATTGCCATACAATGGACCTGTCCAAGGTTGGTTCTTCCCTTGCATTCAATGCTTCAGAGATAGGCAAAGCCTCCCTATGCCCCTTTGCCTGGCAAATGTGCTAAAGAAATGGATACTCATACAAATACATTGTAGACTCAATTCTTTTCACATCATCAAATCACACAATACAATACAATTCAAAGCAACACAACAAACAATGTTAAAAATAAGACAATTAAAAAAGTATGCCATGTGGAAATAACCAATCTATCAGTACACTATCTAATAGTCAGGAAAGAGTGAAACTGGAAAGTTTCAATTCACATACAGTTAGTTGATTGATGTTAAATTTCACTCTGTGGCAACTTTGCAATTCTGAAATGTGAAACTCACTGAACACAGTTTTTAGGTGATTTTTTGGGATGTTTTAAGTGTTTTTTTGGCACTGGAAGGCAAGGAATACTGCTCATTAAAGCCTCATTTACACTTCAGTATTTACACAGCTGCATAAAAGGACACAGGTAATGAATGTAATCTGTCACACAACATTAAAATCAATTCTACTTATCGTTCTCATTCACATCACTGCTGAAAAGTGCAGTGAATATATGAAATATTTCACATACTGCAAATTTCCACATAATGCCACACTAAAACACACCATCATGCATATTACTGTGCTGTCTCCGCAGGAAAATCTCACTACCCCTGAAATCATCTTTCACCCCGCCTTACAAAGCAACTGTCCTTTCCTGTTTCTTGAGTCCTGTAGAAGGAGCTGAGGACATCAAAGCACTATGAAGTTTCTTTTTCCAATGCATCTTTAGGATTGTGATCACCAAGATTGTCATCATAATTAAGAAAGTGAGGATTGTACTACCAGACCACATGTGGCTGCTGAACAAAGTGTTTATACATGACAGGAAAGGAGTCTGGTGATTTTTTACACTAAATATCTTTATTTAAATGCTAAATGATAGATAGATGTAATCGGAGTTGAATGTATATAAACAATTTCAGAACAGAAATTAAATGTCTTTCTTCTTGGGTCAATGGCACAAATTTCTTTCGTTTTGTGAATTTTTTGTGAAGTGAATCACCAAATTTGCAATTTTACTCTGCAAATTCACTTAAGGATTGCTTTGCTCAGCACTAAAAGTAGCACATTGCCGATAAAATCTTAACAACAACTTGGCATGGTCAATATAAAGTACCAAGAAAAAAAATCTAAAATTCAACAGAAAGAAAAGATAGATTTCCACATATGGTTTTTGCATTTTAACCACCAACAGATCATTCACGGACTTAGAAAGAGACTCCTTATTATATGCAATGTTGGTAACAATCTCCGAGGTTTCGTTGGAAGGGTTTCTTGGTTTCAGTAACCTATTCACAGAACCTTTATTACAAAACTTTTTCACTGATTGCTGATGTTGCTAAGAGATGTTGTACCACGTATCCCTGAGCTGTGAACTTTAAATTGCAAAAAATTAAATCAAAGCAAATAAAAAGTATGTATATCATGACATAAAATTTTATTTTCCTTATTGTAAGAATGATTGACTTATCAAAAAATTTGTATTTGCAATTATTTAGCTTACTTAAAGTAATCTTCTCAAGTAAATTTTTCTTACCCCATTGGCAGATTTTTTTTGTTAAATAAAAGCAAAACAAATCTTATATAGATTTTTTTTGTCTAGCTTATGCATATACATTTTTTGCAGTGCTGACACAGGGCTCCACAATCAAACCATGCTGTCTTTCTCCAGCAGTTATATAGATAACATAATTAACAAAACATATACATGGACAGAGACCTAAATTTCCTGCTTCTAAAACCAAGGCAAGGCTTCTCACCACTTTCAGGATTACTTCTGTGTGTTCCAGTCTGTTTAAAGTGTGGGTTTAGTTATTGGGATGTAAGCAACACAGTCAAAGTAGCTCAAGGGTAATTTTGTTTAGTCTAAGACAACAATGATTGTCCAACAATGATCAGTTTGGAAAGAAAATGAAAAAGAGGAAATTCTAGTAATTCACTTTACAAGAACTGAGGTGTCTCAAGTATAGTGAGGTATCCCTGGACTCAGACAGTAATTCATGGGCTATGGAAACAAACCTGGACAGCAGCACCTGTAGACTAAGGACAACTGGAAGAGTATGTTTGAGTTTGAGATAAACTGAGGATGTGTCACGGTTTTTAAAACAAACTAGGCATCCAAGAAGGAACAGTTCAGTTTTATTAGCGTTTAGTTTGATTTTGACCTCCTCTGTGTTAACCCTTAATGTCACTCAGGAATTCTATGCAAAAAAAAAAAAAGCTAACTTTTACAAGTACCATAAATTTACACCATCTGTTACAGACTCAAATCAAATGTGTGTTTTTATTCTATAATAGTAAGAATAAGAGCAGCTCACTACTCAAAATGGAGGTGTCTGGGGTCGAACTTCAAGCGTCTTGATTACAAGTCAGCAGTTCTTACCGCTGCACCACAAAGCGGTTGTATTAAGGGCATGTCAATGTCGCACCCTTACGTGGATTCTTTTTCTGCAGTTATATTCTTGAATAAAAGCACACTTGTTTTGTTATACTTGTCCCTTTTGTGAAAGTGTTTATTTGATATTTGGACTTCAGACTTCACACATTATACACTTCATGCCTACATTACTAAAACATGAAAAACATCTGTTTTAATGATGTGTTTACATAGATTTTTGTAGACTCGGAACACACGGGAAATGCATGTGATCCAAATAACAATGCATTATTAACCCTATACAACTCCAGGCAACTCACACGCAGGTAAGCAGACTTGAGCTGAGAGAACTTTCTGCCCTTTCTGTGGCGGTGGGAGGATGGGATAGCAGGCTGCTTGCTGCTTTTGCTGATTGACACATTAACAAAACAAAAGACGCTGACAGAGACATGCAAACGGATTTAAGGTGGGCCGGGATTACAAGTTTTTTCGTAGGCTTTGGTAATTCTAGTGTTAAACCTGAGTCACACTCATGCTCTGGGTGATGTATAATGGTACACTTTATAGTGTTAAGCCCAAAACACTCTGTGATATGCTCAGTGAATTTGGTCACCTGAAGCTTTACTTTGGTGAAACACTAACTGTGTAACAAAAAGGCAAAAAAAATTGCGATGAAGTACAAAGACAAACAAGATGTTATCCCCCTAAGCTCTCTAAGTTCACAATGTTGCAACTGACAATGTTTGTGTCAGGGGAAATGTGGAAGTCACTAAGGGTTACCATATTATAGCCTACAATAGCACAAGGGGTGCTTCAATCGTGCAGTTCAGGCATGGCATTCTACCTTCTCGTGTGCAAGTAACAGAAAAAAATGTAACACGGAGGACGTGTACAAAATCTTCATCAGTCCAGCAGTGGACACTAGACTGTATTTCTACTGTATTTATGTTGATGTTTTGGAATTTATATGCTTCTGTTTCACAAAATGTTTTCTTGTTGAAAAAAAATGAAACACTTTTATCCTGTTATTCCTGGCATAAACGTAATGCTAAAGAGGCCACTGCTCATGTCCATAGTACAGGAATATTAATTTTAATGCAACTTTACATAGTAGAGTACGCACATGATACTTAACATTTAAATATTACTTCATCCATAAATCCACAGATTCTACGAAATAAGTAAACTCTTAGACATGCAAACAATTAGTACACTATAAAATGCATGCTAATAACAAAAAATAGTTATTATGCAATGGAATTCAGGGTTGAAGAAACAGTGTCATGAATGTGGTAGAGGAGTGTCTTTGATAAGGGCTAGAAGCAGTCACTTGATGGAGGAAGCTGTTTTAGAGTCTGCTGGTCCAAGACCTGATAAAATGGTATTGTCTGCCTGAAGGTAATAATGTAAACAGCTCATGACTTAGATGACTGAGGACTGAGTTTATAACAAGCAACTTGTCTGTGATTTCTGAAGCCTCATGTCAATCCTACCAAAGCAGTGGACACTAGACTGTATTTATGTTGAAGTTTTGGAATTTATATGCTTATGTTGCACATTTTAAAATGTTTTCTTGTTGAAAAAAAATGACACATTTTTATCTTGTTATTCCTGGCGTAAGCGTAATGCTAAAGAGGCTTCTGCTCATGTCCTTTGGGTAGTTTATGGCCAATATGGCTCCCAGAGATGATCTTTGTTCAGATTTGGGTGTTGAAAGCATGTTAGATAGAATGGGTGTGTGAGGGATCCCATGGCAGCATTCTCAGTAGATACAGAACAGGCAGATGAATTACACTTGAGAGACATTGCAGGAAATTTCATTTGCCACCAAGGACAGCTCATTTCATGTGAGCATGTAAGCGGCTGGAGCACCACCAGAAGTAGCACGTCCCAAAGGTCAAGAGGATGCAAAGGACTGAGAAGCAGGTCATTGACAATAAAAACAAAAAGCGGGGGTCAAGCCAAAATTAACACCGGAAACATTTGAGCGCATTGGTATTAGTTAGACACTCAATATGATTCAGTGGGAATAAAAAAAAGACATGGTAGAGAGTTTTAGCTAAAAAAAGTTTATTCTGAGATAAAAAATATTTAAAATAATATTTACAGAGTGGGCACAAAAAAACTGGGATGGATCCCGCAGCTGAATTTTCTGCATTCTAAACTAGTCCAAACTGCAAGATAAAGTGTTATTCAATTCAGCCCATTCAAGAATTCAAGACCACCTTATGTAATTAAATTGATTGATCATTAAATGAACAGTTCAGAATAAATTATTATGCATGAAACATAACTAATGGGCTGGCGCCCTGCCCAGGGTTTGTTTCCTGCCTGGCGTCCTGTGTTGGCTGGGATTGGCTCCAGCAGACCCCCGTGACCCTGTAGTTAGGATATAGCGGGTTGAATAATGGATGGATGGAAACACTAACTAAAGTTGTTTCTTTTTGACATATTTTGGTAACATTTTTCTTTCTCTGTGTTTTCTTTGTTACTCGCCAAATACTTTCTGTTGATGGTGACTTTAATTTGCCATAATGCGAGTTAATAAATGTGGGTGTGACTGTGCCATGTGACAGACTAGCATCCCATCCAGAGTTTTTGCCTTCAGCCATTGCTGTCAGGAAGATTAAAAAAAATAGTTGGAGGTTTTGGTGCTCTAGGTGATATCAGCTGAAAGGCGCCTGCTTAATGCTTTGAGGCACTGAATGCCCTGGTGGATTGGGATTCATGAGCAAGGCCTTTTAAGACCTAACAACTCCTTTCTCTGCAATTGTGACATACAATTAAGAAGCTGATGGTGTATACTGAGGCATATGTTCTCTTAATAAACGGCCATTAAACATTTAGTAGAGCTTCACCTCCAGGCGATTCTTGTCCTCATTCATTAAATCATCTGCACAGGTATGGCAACTACTGTTCTTGCCTAAATCCAACCCCAAAGGATTTTGCATGTTTTTGAAGTTTTTCAGTGCTTAAATCGTGAATAAGAGATAGTAATGTCAACTGTTTATTTTGTTATTGATAAATGGCTTGTCCTGACTTAACTTACAGAGTGAAGTTCAGGCACATTTGTTTTTTCATTTCCATATATCCTCTACTTTACAGTCAATGGAGCAAGTTATTAGGCACACTATACTAATACTGGACAGGGCCTTCCACTGCTGTCAAAACAGCCTCCATTCTTCATGGCATGGACTCTACAAGATGTTGGAATAATTTCCTTGAAAGTTTCCATATTGACACAATTGCATCACACTATTTCTGCAGATGTTTTTCTATGTTGTGAATCTCCTGTTCTACCAAATCCAAAAGGTGTTCTATTGAATTCAGTTCTAGTGATTGGAAAGGCCACTGAAGAGCCATGTTTATGAAACCAGTCTGACATGACCTTTGCTTTGTGACATGGTGCATTATTATGCAACAAGTAGCAATTAGAAGACGGGTAAATTGTGGCCATGAAGGATTGCACATGGTCAGCTGCAATACTCGAATAAGCTGTTGTGTTCAAATGATAATTGATTAGTATTAACAGGCCAATAAATCATTCCCTAAACATTACACCACCGCTGCCAACATGGACTGTTACACACAAAGCAGGTTGGGTACAAGGAATCCTGTTGTTGGCACCAAATTATGACCCTACCATCTGTGTACCTCACCAGAAATCGAGATTCATCACATCAATCTATGTATTTCCAGTCTTCAGTTGCCCAGTTTTGGTGAGCCTATCTCCACTGCAGCCTCAGGTTTCTGTTCTAGGTTGACAAGAGTGGAACCTGATGTGGTGTATTTCTTTTGTAGCCCATCAGCCTGAAGGTTTGATGTGTTGTGCATTCTGAGATGCCAGTTGTCATCTGAGTTCATGTAGTCTTTCTTTCAGCTTGAACCAGTCTGGCCATTCTCCTCTGAATTCTCTTATCATCAAGACATGTTTTGTATGTAGCACTGGCACATGCTGGAGGTTTTTTGTTTTTCACACCATTCGCAGTAAACTCTCAAGACCACACACCCACACACCAAGCACACACTGGGGACAATTTAGGATCACCAATGCACCTAACCTGCATGTCTTTGGACTGTGGGAGAAAACCGGTGCACCCGGAGGAAACCCACGCAGACATGGGGAGAACATGCAAACTCCACGCAGAGAGGACCCTGGGCGCAAACCCGGGTCTCCTAACTGCGAGGCAGCAATGCTACCCACTGTGTTATGAACGTTTAACACACAAATTGAGATGAAAGAATTATTCAGATGGTTTCATCCAAAGTATATTAGATTTCATTTTTTCTTTGATTTAAAAAAAAATACAATTCAAACGTTTAGAATTTTAAGACATGTACAAATTACTTTTATTTGTTAAGATGATAATATTTTGAGACTTTAGTCACCCCACTTTATATTCAATAATGTAAAACTCAATAACGTAAGCAGAGTTCTATTTAAAAAAATATGTCCCGCCTTAATTTCATTCAATTTAGCTGTGTCTTGGACACCTGTTTTTCACTGGAATATTTTACAATTGATAAACACCATCAGTCCTGTCAAGTGAAAACAATATTTTATAAATTCTTCTATTCTCAGCTTTATATAAAGGTAACATGCATACAAAGAACCAATTTTTTACTCCAATTTATGGCTGTGGGGGGTGGAGCCTATCCCAAAAACCCTGGATATAAGACAGAAAACAACCCAATTTAGAACAGCCAGTTAACCTAACCAGTATATGTTTGGAAATGTGAAAGAAAACGAGAGTGCCTGGAAGATGACCCACACAGAAATGGACAAAATGTGCAAACTTTACAAAAACAGCCAGCAGAAATTGCGAAGTGCGAAATTCAGGTCCGGGTTGATGGATCAGTGAAACAACAGTGCTGACCATTCTACCACAACGCCAAATATTTACTGTCCTCATGTCAAGTCAAGGCTTGTCAAGTCACTTTACTGTCACATCACTTGACTTGAATGCATGTTTAAAGTAGTACAGGAATATTAATTTTAATGCAACTTTACATAGTAGAGTACGCACATGATACTAAACATTTAAATATTACTTAATCCATAAATCCACATATTTTACAAAATAAGTAAACTCTTAGACATACAAACAATTAGTACACTATAAAATGCATGCTAATAACAAAAAATAATTGTTGTGCAATGGAATTCAGGGTTGAAGAAACAGTGTCATGAATGTGGTAGAGGAGTGTCTTTGATAAGGGCTAGAAGCAGTCACTTGATGGAGGAAACTGTTTTAAAACCTGCTGGTCCAAGACCTGATACAATGGTATTGTCTGCCTGAAGGTAATAATGTAAACAGCTCATGACTTAGATGACTGAGGACTGAGTTTATAACAAGCAACTTGTCTGTGATTTCTGAAACCTCATATCAATCCTACCAAAGCAGAACTCCTACAGTAAGTGGAGGGCATAGAAGGAATTGAATGCCATGTGGCTGGCATGTGGTGATTCATCCTGCCATCAGGCGCTACTGTTTGGGATGGATTGAAATCACACAAGGGAATGATGCTAATAGATTGATGGTCAATGTTTCCACAGTTGACTTGATCGTGATTTGATTTAACTTGATTCTTGGCTTTCCTGCTGATTACTATGTTGGTATTATGGCTACCATCTGTCTAAAATGGGTCTGAAGAAGACAAATAACATTGAAAAGCTTTGGGCATTTGTAACATACCATATATGGTTGTAAATACAGCTAAAATCTCAGTATGTTTCCTGATGAAATATTATAACTTTTGAAAGGCTAGCCTTATAATATCTGTATGTATTTTAGAGATGTTCAGCAATAACCCAAATTTTGGAGATGATCTTAATTATACATAAATGTGAACATCAGGGCATTGGATTAGATCGTTTGTGTCAACTGTGCACATATGACACTCTGCAAATCATTAAACTGATTATACTGTTGTGAAGTCCGACTCTAAACTGGAATAAAAACACTAAATACAAGGGTCCTGCAGCTAATACACTCATAAGTAATTTTCTTGTGCCTTATAGAGGAGATTATCCTTATGATAAAGCAATAGCTGCTATAATCTGCCTGGCTCATCTGAAACCTCACCTTTAGGAATGGGCCTTAATGTTTAAGTAACGACTATTACTTAATATGGGCCTCAGCCCAAACTCAAAAGGCAGGCTCCAGGCCTATAAAGAATTCACAAAAGGTATGTGTGTGTATGTATATATATATATATATATATATATATATATATATATATATATATATATTGTGACAGTCAGCCTCTTCTCCACCTCTCCAACCCTCAGGTACGACTCCAGACACCAGATACAAGTCCAAGACTTTTTATTATTTAATCCTACTATGCACCAAGCACCCTTCACACTCATAAATCACAACAATACACTACAATATTCTCTCCTCCTCACCCAGACACTTCGCCCTCCTACCTCCCAGCTCAGCTCACTGTCCGGGTTTTCCCAGAGTCCTTTTATACACCCTGACCCGAAGGTGTTCCTGCCCAACCAGTCCACAGTTCCTCATTCCTTCTGGGTCAGGGTAAACAGTCCTTTTCTTCAACCTGGGAGCACATTGTTTCTTCCTGTCACGTGACTGTGACATACTCCTGGGTTATAGGGCACATATGAGCCCACGAGCCCCTCTACAGCGACTCCCAGCGGCCCCCAAGGTATCCAGCAGGGCTGTGTATAAACTCTACAAGGTACATAATGCCCTGCTGGAACTCAGGGCACGATCCTGCTGTCGGGAGAGCATATACGCATACACATGTACACATATAAATACATATTGTCTCAAAAAGCTGACGCAAGAGTCATAAGAAGGTTTGGGGCAGCCAACCATATAATATTCCATGACTGCAAAAGGGTAAATTGCTAGCACAAAAGTGCTCAGAACGGAGTTCAAAACAGAACTGATCAACTATTTGTTAAATGGAGGTTTTAAAGGCCAAAACAGGATATGATGTCAACAGGGGCAGGATAACTGAGATCTTCCTCCATAGGCTCGGACCCGGAAATGACGTCATTAAAAGAGCCAGAACTGGAATGGTCCTCTTCAATGGGTTCGGGACCGGAAGGGACATCATCAGAAGGGCCGGACCTGGAAGTGACGTCATCAGGGCCAGATGGAATTTCCCGTGAATGGTCTGCAGGAAATCAAGAAAAAAGGTCAACGGACTCTGCCAGCCCCTGGTATGGCAGGGAATTACTCTCAGTCGTGTAAAGGCTTTGAGCACACACAGATCCAGGGCTCTCAGCGCATATAAAGCATATAAGGACAATATGTTATAAATGAAACTTCGATGACTAAGCGAAGAAGAAAGAGCAGTGCAAAGAAAAAAGACTCAAAAGCGTTGGAGAGACAAAAAATGCAAAAAAGAAAAAGAATAACCTAGGTGCAAATTCAGAAAATAAGGAAAGTAATTATCAGAACAATTGGAATTGAAAAAAGCACGTCCAGTCGGGCTCAGAATTAAAAGACAAAGAGTAAAAGACAAAGTAGAACTTCTTAAAGACGTTCAAAAACGTTGGCGCGATATAAATGCAGAGAAAGTTAAAGTATATGAAAGCAGGAAAATTAGAAAGTATCAAAAAAAAGAAAGTAAAGATCGAAGTAGCACAAATAAATGGAAATTAGTCGAAAAAAGGGAAAATAATCAGGTGTGTTTGAAAAAAAAGCAGGACAAAGTGAGGTCAGAAATAAAAGACAAACAGTACAAAAAAAAGTAAAACGTCATAAAGATCTTAAAAAACAAGGGGGCTAAACACATGCAGAGCAGGTTAGAGATAATGAAAACAGTGGAATTCAAAAGACTCAAAAAAAACGTAGGAGCGAAACATATGCAGAGCAAGATACAGAATATGAAAGCAGAAAAAAATTAAAGTGTCAAAAAAAAAAGAAAGTAAAGATCGCATTAGCGCAAACAAAGAGAAATTATTACTCGGAGAAATAACGAAAAGGCAAATAGAGATTGAATATATGGACATAGGTGATATGTCAGAAGTATGTAAATATTGTAAGGCTTTGAAGTTTAAGTCATAGAATATCAAAAATGGAGTTTACCTCACATGCATTTATTGGTTACATTGCAAAAAAAATTGTTAACTGCTGATGGTGAAGATCGTTTTGTCTGTGCTGAAATTCCAAACAGAGAAACCTATCCTGAATTATGGTACAAAGTCATTAAACACATGTCTCACTGACCTCATTAAAAAGATTCAGCATATTGGGACTCGAAAGATTCCAAATATTGTTTTTACAGAAGTTCTGAACTAAAAATCAAACTAATGAAATAGCAACAATTCAAAGAAAAAAAAATCTTAACAGACTGTATCCTGAAAATCAAACACGGGGGTTGGCGAGCGAAGTGAGCAGGGGGCGAAGCCTCCTAGTAATCCAAAGTAAAAAAACAAAAATCAGAGTTGATTGTCAGAAGTAGAAGCTAATGTCACATCATCTGTCTTAGGTCCGGGGTGTTCACAAGAAATGAAATGTTTTACTTAATGAGGTTGAGTTACATAATTAGAATAGCTGAGTTATTTAAAATATTAAAATCTGTGCCTCAATTTAAATGTTTAAAGTTTACATAAAGTATTCTCGATTATAGTAGAAATGTGTCATGTTGCAACCTCTGACAGAGGTGCATACAGGGCTAGATCCCTTGTAAAGGATCAAAAATCAAAAATAACATCATATTTGTAATTACTGACCTTACAATATTCTAAAATGTTGTGTAAATGTAATGAAATTTGTCATTTGTAACTTTCTGGGAGTGGCTCTTAGTTTGCTAGAACTATTGGTAAAGGATCACTATCAAAAATATTAATATATTTGTGATCAGCAACCTTGAAATAACATACAATGACACTCCATTTTTTCAAAGTTTTGTGAAAAGGAGTAACATTGACACCTTATATTCCATTAGGGAATTAACCGCATGCACAACTTTAAGTCATTCCTATCATTTTTGCTGAAGAAATCTATTACTTTACTCTTTATCATAAGGGTACAATTTCCTAGACAAAATATGGTCCAAAAATAGCTTAAACATTAGGGTTTTTCAGGTCTAAGGGGCCAAAAAAGGGGAAACCCCAAAAGGTTCAATGTCTTGCATTACCAGACATTAATCATATGTGAGGATTTTGTTGGATTTAGTGATATGAAAGAGTTCATTAGTAATTCTTATAGACATAATTGAGGCAATAAAGAAAAGCAATCAAAAATATAATCAATAGTAAAAAAACAACTATAAGAGGGTTAAATGTAAAAAGAAAATAACTGAGGTAGAGATTAAATCTTGGATCTGCCATAACAATAGGAAGCAACCCTGATAATCTCACTCCATGTTGGTACTTGAAGAATAAAAGTAAACAGCCATCGTTGATAACCTGCAGATAATAACTCTGGTTTAATATCATGCTTGGCAGTAATGGTACATTAACACAGCTGTGTTCTTTGCTTCCATTTTTTCCTTTCCTAATAGACATTATTTCGGTGTTGGAGATATTTGTTTGCTTTTTGTTATGCTACTAAGTTATGACAAATGTGTTCTGAGATTTTTCAGGTAAGGAAGACAGAGGATTCAAGGTTAGGTAGCCATACTCACTAATCATGGTGTTGGAGGGTGGTGATGTGGGGTGAGTTGATTAGCAACTTCACTGTAATGTCTGCATGTGACAATGATGACCCTATAAACTTACTGTCAGCCCTTTACTGCCACTTGCATTTAGGAGCATTTCTATCATTTCCCTTTTTTGATAGCTTAAAAGGTGAGGACTAATTTTGCTATTTTTATTGTTCCCCTGCTAAAGCCCAAGGCAATTCTAGTTGATTACTTTGAACAACAGACTAACATCAGTGTTGTACTCTTTGGCCTCAGTATTTCTGCTACTTTGTGCGCGATTAATGTCAAAATCCTCTAGGCTATTGGACGAACAGTTAATTGCTTGTCATTTGCTCTCTTCATTTCTGTCATATTGGTTAACCTTTATACATTTTCACCGTTTCTATTACGTCAAAGGTAAATGACATAAGAACAGATGCAGAAACTAAAGTAGAATGTATATTCAAAAATCTCACCTTGTAAACATATTTGATACATAAATGTGTGAGATGGCTAGGTCACTTAAAAAAAAAAGTAAATACTTTATTGTCATAGCACTGTCAGATCCATGGAATTTGATTTGGTGAAGTATATAAATATAATAGCAAGTAGAAATAAACACTTGAATTCATTGTCTCAATTGTAAAATATACACTATATAGAATAACCCGAGTTTCTCCCTCTTCTCCCTTAGATAGCTTTGTGTGATAACTTCAATTTAATAATTTTCTTTTTCTACTATCTTGGTGAGCTGATGATCTGAATTAAATGAGATTTAGTACCATGTGTCTTAACATATATTTTTAATTTACCATTAAAATCAACAAGGTACTATATATTAAGAAATAAAGAAAATCAAAATATAAATTCAACAGGACTTACGCATAGCTCAGTAACAGAGAATGATATCAGCAGGAAGAAGGCAGTATGAAAAAATGGTGGTCTACATTCTTGGAAACAAAGGTGCCGAGTGGTTCTTCAGAGTGATGCCATAGAGGAAACATTTTTGATTCCCAAAGCAACCAGTTTTTGGTTCCAAAAAGAACTTTTTATTTATTTCTGTAACAAGTTTCGTAAATGTTAACAGATTTGTCGAACCCCACTGCTTTCTTGGTTTTAAAAGAACTCTAGTTACACACATTAACACAGGCTAAGCTCAGTTTTTCTTGATTTGCTAGTGTCCTGCTAGGTAGCCCACTATACATTAAAGGTTTCTGTTTTGTCTGCATATTCTGAACCCTTTTGAAGCCTGGAGAACCAATTTGATTTATGAAGAACCCTTAACAAAATCAAACAGTTCTTTGTCAAGCAATGGTGCTATGAGGAACCCAATAAAGTGCCATTAAAGTACTGTTATTTTTAAGAGTGTAGGCAGAGCATATGTCCTGATACTATCAATTTCAAATGAAAGTGGGACTTTTTAGGATCTGGCGAATACCCCTGAACAATGAATGAAGTAGTTTGGTCTTTTGAAGAGCAGTTTAAAATACTGCTTATAATTGTTTATAGGGCATGATTTAGGATCCAATTTATGAAGCACCATTTGACTGTCTCTGGATATCTTGATTCCATCATTAATATCTGTTTATGAGTCAATTTTCCAGTTGCACAGAAACATAATGCTACATTTAGCACTGCTCCCTCTTAGCTCCAGAAGACTAAATCTGAATCCCCTGCCAGTTGCAGTATGTGTGGATTTTGCATCTTCTTCCCATGTCTAAGTGATCCAGAGATCCTCTCACCTCCCAAAGATGGTTGTGTTAGGTTAACTGAGAGCTCTAACCTGCAGTAAGTGAGTGTGGATGTGTGAATGAGTGTCCCTGCAGTATATTGGCATCCCATCTATGTACATGAATTTGCACTATGAATTACTGATGTAACTGTGAATTTCCCCTTGGGATTAATAAAGTATCTATCTATCTATCTATCTATCTATCTATCTATCTATCTATCTATCTATCTATCTATCTATCTATCTATCTATCTATCTATTATATAGTGCCCTGTCTATCTATCTATCTATCTATCTATCTATCTATCTATCTATCTATCTATCTATCTAGCCCGAGGTCTTTCTAATACATTGAATAGGCTGTGATACTGTATTGAAAAAGTAGCAATAGGAAATGACAAGATGAATAAATTAGAACTTGTTGAGTGAAGTCATTTTTAGAGAGATTTCTCAATGCAGATTGATTAATTGATTGGTTGTTGTTATTGCCAACAAGTGGAAATTTGTTTTGGTTTGTAATATTCTGACACAAAAGCCAAAAGAATAAATCTCCATCAAAAAGACAAAAAATAGTCAACATTTTTAAAATGAAATATATATATTTACTGTAATTAAATCAAATTTCATTACAGTACAAGTTAAATAAAATAAAGAATAATGACATGAAGAAATAAAAGAACAAGAACAAAGGACTACTAATTAACAAGATAATAAAAAGAAAAGGTGAAGGACTTAAAGACAGAGTAATGTCATAAAGGCAAATATTTGTAAGGAACATGTGTGTATCTTACACAACTGCTTTAAAAGACAGCGCTTGTCAATGCATTATTCATTGCCCAAATTGGGTCACGAAGACACAGCCAATGGGCCTCAGCTCTGATCTCTAACATTTAGTAAATTATGCAGTAAAAAGAATGACAGAAGTCCATCTGCCGGCTAGTAATTCATCACTAGGAATGTTTTCAATTAACTGATTAAGCAAAATGTTCAAAAGGCATTTATTGGAAAGACAAAATCGAGCAATGAACTGCCAGAACGCATTTCAGCCTCCCACAACCATATTTTCAAAGAAGCGGGTTTAGAAAATAAATTAACACATAAACATGATATGCAGGCAACAAAATATACAGTGCATACAGAGATGCTTCCGACCTCAGGATACACTGAGAGGCTTTAATAAATAAGGTGAAATTACATTTTCACTGAACAATTTTGTATGGATTATTGTAATCCCTCAGTAGTGTATGCCTGAATGTGTAGATTCTCATTAAAGGTGGCAGGTTTGTCACTAGCAGTGCGTTTTCTTCAGCTTTGCCTTATTTCATTTCATGATATACTTTGAAAAATGTGCTTTTTCAGATGTATCCAATGTAAACCAAATTGACCCAGATGAAAAAGGCTGATATAATCTAAGTCAATTATATTTTTTAGAAAATGAAAAGATTTTCATTTGCAAAAGCATTTAGATCCTTTAATTTAACAGTGCTAATTATTGTCAGAGTTAATATGGTTGCTCACACAATTTACCTTATTAAAGTGGTTTAACTACACAGTACAGTAGAGTACTGTGCATGTAACAGTTTCTATGAATTTTCACACTTAATGTCAAACCACAACTCCTATACTCATACAATAGAGCAATTGTTAAAGCCAATGAACCACTAGAAGAAGTCTATTTGAGGTGGTTCTTAGCATACTTAACACCAGTCCCTGAACCCATCACTAACATTAGAATGTTGCCAGCTGTAAACCTCACCATTATTATGAAAATTTACAAACTGGTACGATGGCTGAGACTGGATCCCATTTCTTTTATCAGACGTAGTTTATATGTTCATATGTCAAGAAGTAAGATAAGAAGATGAGAATTCACAGCAAAGATTATAAATAACCCCAATGATTACATACAGTAGAATCAGAAAGTATTCAGACCGCTTCACTTTATGTTCACTATATTGTGTTGTTGATTTTATTTTAAATGGATACATTTGCCATTTTTGGCCATCAATCTACAGCTTTGTGCTAACTTTTCCAAAATAATGTACAAGGGGGAGTCAAGTTAAAGTTAGAAAATGGGATTTATTAGAAAATGGAACAAACCTTAACAAAACTGATAATGTCATTTCTCAATGTAGTCTCCATCCTTCTCAATGTACTTGCGCCACCTGCCTGGAAGCGCCTAGATTCCAGCAGCATAAAAAGTTTTGTCTTGCCCTCGAAACCACTTGTGCACCCTAGTTATTGTCAAACACTACATGCCGAGGGGTACTACAGCCACTAATACAAATTGCAGTGATAAGCTGGAGACCAATATGAAGTCTGTGTGGCGGACAGCCAGGGCCCTTACCCAGCCGGGATGTGCCAGCCATGGAAGGACCGGGGGAGAGAGTATTTTTAAGATTGTTTCTCCCCTGGACTGACAGAAGGCAGCCCCCTTGGCTTCTAGTGGGGCCACGGGCTATGAACATGGAAGCTCAACCCTGCTGGTGCCCGTGCCCACCACCAGGGGGCACCTGAACATTTCCAGGGTTCTATTTGGTAGCACTTCCACCATTCCTGCTTGTTGAGCACCTGGACTCCTTCCTTGTGCCGTATAAAAGGAGTCAGTCACCAACACTCAATGGACTGAGTTCGGATTAAATTGAGGAAGCTCATGTGGAGAAGTGGAGGTGGAAGGACTGGCTGCGAGAAGGAACTGTGCTGAAGATTTGTGCTGGACTGTCTGTTGTAAATAAACTGTGTGCTGTGTGGCAATTTATGTGGACATCACACCTGCTATTCGATCCAAGCGGCAAGGACTGCTGTCTCAAGGAGTCCTTTTGCTGCAAGAGATTGCCCACCCACAAACTGCTAAGTACACCAAGGCTTGTCTGGAGAAACTGAAGTTTGAGGTATTGTCACATCCTCCTCATTCACCAGATTTGGCGCCATGTGATTTCCACCTTTTTGGAGCAGTAAAAAAATATCTGGATGGTTGTTGACTCAAGATAGATGATGATGTTAAAAAAGCGGTGCATGAGTGGTTGCGAGGAGAAGACAAAACCTTTTATTCTGCTGGAATCCAGGCACTTCCAGGCATAGCGCAAGCGCATTGAGAAGGGTGGAGACCACATTGAGAAATTACATTATCAGTTTTGTTAAGGTTCATTCCATTTTCTAATAAATCCCATTTTCTAACTTGACTCCCCTTCATATTTTGCTTATGTGTGTTCATGTTACTGAGCTCCCAGGTGCCATCTGCTGGCGAAAAGGGTGCAAAATCATTTAGAGAACAAAGAGGTGCTTGCGTCTTTCTGGTGTGGCAGGATGGATCACACTAAACGTTACTGTGCCATATATTTAACAACCCAAAAGTGAAAACATTTTTTGTTAAAGATTGGCAAATTTAGTAAAAATCAAAAAACTGAAACCTCTCATTTTTATATTTACATATACGTATTCAGACATTTTGTGGTGATACTCCAAATTGAGGTCAGGTGCGGCAAACTGAATTGAATGGACATCATGCAGAATGGTGCACATCCATATATATATAAAGTCCCACAATTCACACTAAATGTCGGGACAACACCCGAGACATGAAGTCCAAGGACCTTAAATTATGGTGAGGCATAAATTAGGGCAAGGGGGTAAAACCATTCCAAGGAGCACAGTGGCTTCAATAATTGTTAAATGGAAGAAGTTTGGAACCACCAGGACACTTCCTAGAGATAACCATCCTGGCAAGAAGGGTCTTGGTCAGTTAGGTGATCAAAAACCAAATGGATAATCTAACAGAGTTTCAGAAGCCCTCTGCTAAGATTTAAAGAACATATTGGAAGGAAAAACATCACAGTGGCACTTCATAAATCAATCATTTATGGTAGTGTGGGTGGACAGAAGACACTCTTGAATAAAAGGCATATGAAAGTATTTAAAGGACTCTAAGAACATGAAGAAAAAGATTCTCTGGTCTGATGAGACAAAAATGTAACCATTTGGAGAGAATTCCAAGCGCTATGGCTGGTGAAGACCAGCCACCGTTAATCATCTGCCTAATACCATCCCAACAAAGAACCATTGTGGTGGTAGCATTATGCCTTTAGTGGCAGGGACAAGAAGACTGGTCAATCAAATACAGAGAGGTCCTTAAGAGGACCTGCTCCAGAGTGCTCACAACATCACAGTGGGACAATGGCTCACTTTTCAGAATGGTAATGACCCAAAGCATACAGCCAAAACAACACTGGAGTGGCTTCAGGACAAGTCTCTGAATGTCTTTGAATGACCCAGACTTAAACCCCTCAGAACATCTCTAGAAAGACCTGAAGATGGCAGTTTACAGATGCTTCCCATCCCATCTAATGAAGGTGGAGAGGATCTGTGAGAAAAAATGGGAGAAACTGCCTAAATCCTGGTGTTCAAAGCTTGTAGGGACTTACCCAGGATTTAAGAGATTTCAGTTTTTTATTTTTTTTGAATTTGCAAATCTTTCTGAAAACATGTTTTCAATTTGTTATTATAGGTGTTTGAGTGTAGACTGATGGGCAAAAAAGGCAAATGTATTCAATTAAAATGTAATCTACAACACAAGTGTGCAAAAAGTGAAGGGCTCTGAATCCACTGAGTCCAGCAAAAGGTTTAGTTCTCAAATAACAGCAACACATATGTAGTGCAATAATTCTAAGGTATGAATGTTTTAAGAATTTCTGATATTTTTAGAATTTTGCTTAGTTTATTAAATTTATCCTTATGGTGGTGACATCATTGTGACACCATTTTAGAAGATTATGTACAGTAAATATCACCATTTTTTGTATTGTCAAATTTCAGCTGCAGTTTGGTTTGTAGGAACAATGTCTGTTGTTTGACATGTGACTGAAATGATCCTAACAGTTTTGAATTCCCAGTTACAAATTGGCCATGTTTCTTCTCCTTGTACCTTGTTAAGCTAATCTGCTTTTTCTTCCTGGTAGAAAAGAATTTGGGCATCATCATAAGGCATTACATCCTCACTATTTAAGGTGGTGGGGCTGTATTGCATATTCCCCTAGTGTTGGGTTTTGTCACATAGAAAAATATAAATGCAGAGTCAGTGTTTGTTACAAATTCATCACAAGTTAGTTGTAGGATTTTCACTTTGTCTGCTTCATTATTTTTGATTATAGTTCAGTCTCACACTTTTATTGTGGTAACCCTTTTTTAACTTTCTGGTATATGAACTCTAGCCTCTAGAATTCAATTATCCATTTTGTTGCTTTCTATTTCACACTTAATCTTTTGCTCTATAAAAATTCTTACTAAAGACTTTCTTCTTCTGTGTATTTACAACAATTAAACTGAAAAAAAATTGCATCAGTTAAAAATCCAGTAAGTAGAATGACGAGGAGAAGCATTAAGCCAACATCAGGGAGTCAACTGAAAAATAAATATCCTTCACTGGTGCTTAAAAACTCCAGCTGTAAATCCACTGTAAATTGTATGACACAAGTTAAAGAATGTATTTCACTGCCATTCCTTCCTTGGTGTAAATTGGGCAACAAGAGTCAAAAACGGAAAAACATAAGTTGGTAGAATTGCAGACACTGTGGAACTTGATGGAAATGTGTTCATATGCCTATTGCGGTTGAATAAAGAGCATAGCAAGGTCCCACAGGTAAATGTTGGGACACCAACCTGGTCATCTTCATTTAACTCAGTCACAAAAATAATGAAAAAGGCCCACTATTCATGCCACTACAAACAACAAAAGAAAGTGCAGAACTAAAGAAAGCTCTCTTATTGTAATAGAGTCATCTGTCATGTGATTAGGAGCTCTATTCTGTGCAGTCTTTTCACAACTGACTGAGTCCTTCTGGCAGCAGCAGTTTTAAAGGTGGGAGATCAAAAGGGGCGGGTCCGTTGTCCTCACTGGGTATCTTCTCAGTGCTGAGGAGGGAAATATAGATGGGAAGGTTAGCGTGAGCACCCCTTCTTGACCCGGGATGGAAGTACCTGCTTCAGATGAGCATGGAGGATGATCCACAGATGCGCATGTATATATATATATATATATATATATATATATATATATATATATATATGACTTATTAATTAATTATTATACAAAGTAATATATTTATCCCTATTTGATAATCTGTTTCCTTGATGTGCACTTTGACTTTTTGAAATGGCCATCTGTGAAGTGTTTTGCTGTATTTAATTGCTACAGGTTTTCTAGGCATTATGCCAAGGAACAGTGGGAGTGATATAAAAATACTTGTAAAGAAAAAGGCACTTCATACAGATATTTGTCTTTAATAATGTGTTTTATATTTATGTTCACAGTTTAAATGGTTTCCATCTGTTAGGACCTAGGACTAAGTATCCCAGGAAGTACATTACTAAATATTAATTTACCTGTGTTATTATGTAAGTTCATAAAAGACCAATTGTTGATTAATTATAGCCCCTTCAAATTACAGTATATGTCAATTTCAATTTAAATTTGTCGGGATAATTGTGACCAACCATGCGCTTCAAAAGTCTAGTGATTTAACTGCTTAGGAAGACTCAATACAAGTAAAGAAAAGTGGAAGATCTGGTAGAACTGCTAGAACCATCTTAGGATGTCTGCCCCTACATTATTATGGATTGCAATTTATGTCTTAACGATTAATCAAAAGTAAAGTTAACTTTTGAGCCTAGATCATACAGAATAGTGAGTGTAGTTTTGTGAACAAGACGGAAGTTGTGAACTATGACCTCAGAAACCACTCTTAGAGGTTATTAGACAAACCTTGCTAGTGTATACCTCTTTCATTGAAAAATAAATACATGCAGAGAAGCCGATGCATTGTGTGCATGACATTCGGTACACCTTGTTACAAGAGTTAGAAATACTCTGATCTCTGTTGAAATATTGGATCGATAGCTTTACTGACTTGTGATGGAGAGATCAAAGGACACTGATTCAGGCGAGCACAAAAAAGCATATTTATGATCATAAGACACCAGGATAACAGGGCCTTCTTGAAGTGGGAGGCGACTGTATATTGTTGATTGTAAAATTCTGATTAGAATGTATTTTCAGAAACCATCTCTAGCTGGAAATGTTTACAACTGACATCTGAAACAAGAGTGTCTCAGTCTAATCATTATTGTATAAAACAAGAGTGCACCAAACAGCACAATCCTTTGATTGTTCAGATTAAAAGAAGAAGAAAGGTTGAGCACACAATAAATTATTTGACTGCTGATCCAAGACTTCAATGTGTCTGTTTGCTTGAGGACACAGTTTCAATTTAAGGAGACACCAGCACTCCCTTAATTCCTCTCAGGTTCATTCATGTGCATGGCCAAGAATCTGAGTGACTCCATGAATACTAAAGTAGTTTACAGGATCAGTGCTTGGGCTTTTCTCAGTGACAGCATTAGGACTCTATAAAATATTGATTTATTTTTTAATTGAATGTTCAATTTTTTATTTGATGGATTTATTTTATTGTATTGTGCTACGTTTTTGCCTTAGCATCACTGAATTCAATTTACTTTTCTTGTAAGTGTAAAGAAAAGGGCCTTAGCAGCTTTATGGACAGGCAACACAACTGGCAAGCAGTGGCATCGTACAGTTAAATTCCTGGAATTATGTGGGAACTGATAAAATATAGGAAATACTACAAGAAATTAGTGTTTTAAGTTTCACTAAAACTGAGTTCTTCTATACAGAGGTGGGCAATGAGATAATTATACAGGTAACATGTTCTCATGTACAAAAATTCTGGTCAGATACCATTCTTCATTATGATGGCTGCCATGGCTCAGATAAGAGATCTCAGTGACTTTGAAAGGGCTGACTGTTGGGACACACTTGACATTAGTGAGGACATCTCAACATTGCTCATCTTCTCACAGCGAAATGTGATTAAAGCAATGTTGTTGATACAGTTGGAGGAACAAAGATCTTGAGCTTGGAGCACCTCTTGACAAAAACACACATTCTTGTTCTGGATATTGATTAAAGATGTAAGGCAAAATAGGCAAAGATGGTTTCATCATTTGGCTGATTATAAACCCTTCATTATTTTTGTAAACACAGCTTTATTGGTAAATTAGCGGCAAATGCACAAACACTGGTTTACTGAGCAGTAGAAAAAAGAAACATCTACTTAGAAGTCTGTTTCTTCAACTTGTTCTCAAGAAAATGGTGTTTCGCAGGTCAAAACAATCTGTAGGACCAAACATTTTTAGAATGTCTCTTTCCTGAAATGGAGTACAAAATTCTGGTATTGTTTAAGTTTACTGAATCTCTTAACAGGCAAGACAAATGCCAGTAAATTTGTTAGTGATCATGTAGCTCAATATAGTTAAACGACAACTTCTAAAAAGTACCTGGATGAGATATGGGGACAGTTTAAGTATTAGTTAATAAAATGAAGTATATTAACTGAATGGTCCCTTGTTGTTACTTAGACTTCTTGTGTTTTTATACTTTCCCAATAGTGAAACATTTCAATACTGACAGAAGTGCAAGCATCCTGAATGACAATAACCCTTTCAAAGGGCATGTGAGATCAATGACTGGATGTAAGAGCTTAAAAATATGTAAACCATTTACCAAGAACATCTCCATCACCAGTTCCAAACCCAAATGAATCTTTCTGGCATATTCTGGTGTGGCATCACTATCTATCATTAAAATACAAATGATGAAATTTCTCATGGTGCCATAGTTTCATATACTTCCAGGAAAAATGGAGACCCACGCTGAATCACCTTGTGGTGTCTCATGAATGTTTGACCACCTATTAAGACAGTTTACATTAGTGATTCTTTTTTTGTCAATTATTTGAAAGCGTTGAAATGACATTTCCATATTAAGAACCATGAAGAAAAGGCTGACTGTTACTGCAGAAACAGAGGCAGAGCGCATTGAGATTTTATTGTGCATAAACAAATGACTCCACCAACTCCAATATTCCAACTTCTGTAGCAGTTTTGGTTGAAACAACCAAACACACCAGTGCTCTTGCGATGCCTAAGCTGGTTGGAAGGATATATGCTTAGCATTTACTTCACATTAAACCATGGGCAATGCCCTGAGTTTGCATTACTACTTTCAAACTCCCCTCATTAATTTACAGCTTAGAACTTTATTATATAACAAAGCAATTCAATAAACATATACAAATAAACTCACTTAGTAAATAACTTTACTTTCCCTATGCCATTTTATGCCATCTCTTTCTACAATTACTTTATTTCCAAATTACAGTATTTAAAAAATAAAACTCTTTTCAAACTTAATGTACTTCATCGCCCCTTAGCCTTTACTATATGAGCACACACACATCTACGTGCACGGGAGTCATAAAGGAGTGAGTGGGGAATAGGAAGATTCTAAGGGCCTTTGATAAACAGTGGCTTCTCTAAAATAGTTGAACAGTTTTATCATTCTTTTTTTGCCAGTTAATGAAATTGCATTTAAAAGAACAATTAAATTATGATTTGTATTCTAATTATTTTGGTGTTTTCTTATTTTTTGGCCAAATGTAACCATTCATGCCATTTCTAGATTGTATCCCTCTCCCCCTCACTCTTAGTCAAAATGGTTCAGCCCAGGCCTCATGAACTTAAGCCATAGAGCCATAATCCACATACTTGCCAGCCAACATCAAATCAGTTTTCATTTTGTTTGAACTGAAATATCTTAGCCAAAGAGCCAAAGGTTCCCAAAAAGGAAAAATAAGGCAAGAAAAAATTGAAAGAGAGACAAAAGGGCGACAGTTCAACACCCAACTTTTTTCAAAGAAAGGATAGTTTTGTTTTTTTTTTAACATTGGTCTATTCCCTGCATGTGGTGTGAATGAATCAGTTTACAGGATTGTTCAGTCTAAACCAAAAACCAAAAGATCAAAACTTCCAATTAGAAGCCAACTCAAATAAGTTGCGTAGGCATATGTTTATTATTAAGTAATCCACAAGGAATTGGCAATAACACAGTAAACAGAAAACTACATGTTTTTGTTGTTAATGATTTTAATGCTACACAACTTTGTTTTATAAGATTAAACACTTAAACACTGATCCATCATTTAATGTGTCTTATTTTGTCGCTGATTTGAGACCTCTACGTTAGGGGATCTCCAAGCATGCTCTAGGACTGCTAATCTATATAAAATCCATCCATCCATCCATTATCCAACCTGCTATTTCCTAACTACAGGGTCACGGGGGTCTGCCGGAGCCAATCACAGCCAACACAGTGCGCAAGGCAGGAAACAAACCCCGGGCAGGGTGCCAGCCCATCGCAGTGTATATATATAATATTTGTATGCAATTTTCTTATAATGATTACACCAGTTTTATTTATTTATAGTCCATGAAAGTAGACTACTTAATGTTACACCTATTTGTTTTATGACTGGCTAATAAGAAAATAAAAGTAAACCAAAAATTCTGTAAAATGCACAGACCAAAATAAAGCACAAGGTCAGTGTAGTCTGGTGCAGAGGGTGTGGATGCTGACACGGAGGCTGAGAGATTAAAGAAATAGGAGGGAGTTTATGGGAATGAAGGCACATCAGATGAGGTTGAGGAGAGCCGAGTCCAATACGAGTGTGCTTCAAAGAGTTTGGACAACAGAATGAAGTACATTTAAAAGATATCTAAGTGAAATTCTAATTTAAGAATGCGTATGTAGAGTTAGGTCCATAAATATTTGGACAGAGACAACTTTTTTCTAATTTTGGTTCTGTACATTACGACAATGAATTTTAAATGAAACAACTCAGATGCAGTTGATGTGCAGACTTTCAGCTTTAATTCAGTGAGTTGAACAAAAAGATTGCATAAAAATGTGAGGCAACTAAAGCATTTTTTAACACAATCCCTTCATTTCAGGGACAAAAGTAATTGGACAAATTAAATAACTGGAAATAAAATGTTCATTTCTAATACTTGGTTGAAAACCCTTTGCTGGCAATGACAGCCTGAAGTTTTGAACTCATGGACATCATCAGATGCTGGGTTTCCTCCTTTTAAATGCTCTGTCAGGCCTTTACTGCAGCGGCTTCAGTTGCTGTTTGTTTGTGGACCTTTCTGTCCGAAGTTTAGTCTTCAACAAGTGAAATGCATGCTCAGTTGGGTTAAGATCAGGTGACTGACTTGGCCATTCAAGAATTTTCTACTTCATTGCTTTAATAAACTCCTGTGTTGCTTTGGCTGTATGTTTTGGGTCATTGTCCATCTGTATCATGAAATGCCGCCCAATCAATTTGACTGCATTTAGCTGGATTTGAGCAGACAGTATGTCTCTGAACACCTCAGAATTCATTCGGCTGCTTCTGTCCTGTGTCACATCATCAATAAACATTTGTGTCCCAGTGCCACTGGCAGCCATGCACGTCCAAGCCATCACACTGCCTCCACTGTGTTTTACAGATGATGTGGTATGCTTTGGATGATGAGCTGTTCCATGCCTTCTCCATACTTTTTTCTTGCCATCATTCTGGTAGAGTTTGATCTTGGTTTCATCTGTCCAAAGAATGTTTTTCCAGAACTGTGCTGACTTTTTTAGATGTTCTTCAGCAAAATCCAATCTAGCCTTTCTATTCTTGAGGCTTATGAGTGGCTTGCACCTTGCAGTGCACCCTCTGTATTTACTTTCATGCAGTCTTCTCTTTATGGTAGACTTGGATATCGATACGCCTACCCCCTGGAGAGTGTTGTTCACTTGGTTGGCTGTTGTGAAGGGGTTTCTCTTCACCATGGAAATGATTCTGCGATCATCCACCACTGTTGTCTTCCGTGAACGTCCAGGTCTTTTTGCGTTACTGAGTTCACCAGTGCTTGCTTTCTTTCTCAGGATGTACCAAACTGTATATTTTGCCACTCGTAATATTGTAGCAATTTCTCAGATGGGTTTTTTCTGTTTTCGCAGCTTAAGGATGGCTTCTTTCACCTGCATGGAGAGCTCCTTTGACCGCATGTTGTCTGTTCACAGCAAAATCTTCCACATGCAAGCACCACACCTCAAATCAACTCCAGGCCTTTTGTCTGCTTAATTGATAATGACATAACGACGGACTTGAACACACCTGCCCATGAGATAGCCTTTGAATCAATTGTCCAATTACTTTTGAGCCCCTGAAATGAAGGGATTGTGTTAAAAAATGCTTTAGTTGCCTCACATTTTTATGCAATCTTTTTGTTCAACCCACTGAATTAAAGCTGAAAGTCTGCACATCAACTGCATCTGAGTTGTTTCATTTAAAATTCATTATGGTAATGTACAGAACCAAAATTAGAAAAAAGTTGTCTCTGTCCAAATATTTATAGACCTAACTGTACATGTAAACAGGACTGATTTCATGTATGTGTTGGGGCGAGGATGTAACACTGCACTGTGTCTTGATGCTTAGCTTACCATCATCATCCACCCCATTCTTCTCCTTGACAGTTAGTCACTATGAGTTCCGGCACCTCATCATTTCCAAATTAAGCACTGTTTTTAGGTAACGTTGTTCATTCAGCTTTGTTAAACCAGTCTTGCCCTGGTGTCACGAACAGATGCAGCCTCAGCAACCCTTTTGTTGCACCCCTCTTTCAACACAACTCCCAGATGAAGCATCATGCTGTCTGTTATTTTTACTTTGTGCATTTTACACAGAGCTAACCATGGTCCTGGAACAAACCACATGAATTTCAGTCTTTGGTGTAAAAGTTGCAACTCAGTTTATTTACAAGATGAATGAGACAAACTGTAGCTATTTATTGTAGTAGCTGAAATTATGCTGTTGTAATTTTATATTATATTGTATTTTATTATATTATAGCATAGAATAGCATAGCATATATAATTTATCCTGGGCATATACTGTACATATCTAGGACCCTCTTCCAGTTATGCAACAAGCCAGAGAGGATTGTGGAAGTCGGGCAAGAGATGGAAGGCAGTGCAGATGATGAAAAGGGAGTAAGTGAAACTAGGAACATAGAATGTAAAGGACAAACAGAGGAAGAAAGACAGATGCAAAATCGCAATGTAGAAAAATAAATCTTATATTGAGAGTAATGTAAAGGGGTTTCATCTGTCAGATGACCCAGGATTGTGGCCATCAAAAATGAATGATATGGACAGAACAGACCCAATATCATTGCCTTACTTGAGGCCCAAAATATCGAGCAGCATCCCTGCCTTCATACAGACACACATTTTCATGTGCGTGTACACACACACACACACACAAACAGTTATTAAACAACAAAACAGTGTATGAAGTGAAAGTACTAATACAAGTAAAATAAACCCCATTGCAGGCCTAAGTGTTGCTTGGGTGTGTGGTGGCAAAACAAAGTGTAAAACTGCCCCAGTATTCTTGTCAGAGCAAACACAAAAGAAAATGGATACTCAAATAAGTAAAACTGAGGGTTCAAATGCCATGAACATTCAAAGTGTAGTGCACAGAAACACATTCTGAAATGTCCTTCACAGATGGAGAAACTTTAGGGCTTTTCCAAGACGCCCAGATCATTGTTTAGTTTCTCTACAGTCGTACTTGTAACCCAGTCAGGACAACAAACTCTAGCACAGAACTGTGAGCACTCGTGAACAGTAATAGCTGCTCGGCTAATAATTTTGACACTAGAGGTTTGCTCACCAGTTATCCTGAAAGCCACAATTAAACTTATTCCTGTAAATATTTCTGTGTGGGATGTTTTTGTCGTTTTTTTCAAAAGTGCACAGAGCTGGAATCTAGCAGCTCAATAATCTTACACAGACAGTGTTCATGTTCCTCTGGAATACTGCAGTAATGACGTGAATCTGGCTTCTGAGCTTTTAGCCAACAAGAACTGCAGTTAACATTGGCAGCATGCTAAATTATACATTTACCTTAATCTACATGATAAAATAGCCATTTAAGTGGTACACATGCCACGTATATACCTCTTGAAAAATGCCTGTTCACCATTATAGAGTTTTGCTAATATATTCTATAGTACCAGTGTTCAGCGCATACTAACAGGACTAACAGGATTACCATGGTATATTTCACATTCAGTCAGTGGGTATCTCTCACTGGATTAAATAGACCGTCAACTGTATTATTATAGTAAAATAAAAGGGGGCTTATACATTTAAATTAGGCTGACACTTAAGCTTAGAAAGAGAAATAGCAGAACAGGTAGAGAAACCATTTTACAACTTGGGAGGGTGGTGTAAAGTTATAAGTAATGTGCTCTTCATGAATGAAGAGTCTGCCTTCCATCCAACCAGGACCCTTGTCCTTTAGATAAAACAAACCTGTTTACACTCTGGCAGCACAAGCAGCCTCATAGAAGATTTTCATTCTGTCTGGTGATTATTACATGATGCAGACACTATCAGGCCCCAAATTATTATCAAGAAATAATACAAGCCCTGACACAAAAATATTTTGATAGCTTTATGAAAGCTGTGCAATACCTGTGACAACCCCAGTTCCTGTTCCAACATTATCGTTCTGAGCGAGCTGGGAAGACAAACTGATTTCAGCTCTGTAAATATTGTTTCTCATATGGTGGGCTAACAAAGCAGAGCCATTTAAGTCATGAAAGTCTCTGCGTACATATTTCACTTGTTGCAGTAGTCCTGCAGAAATAAAATAAAAATAACAATCCAATGCTGCCAAGTGTATCCTAGCGGAGTTATATATATTTGTAACAATATTATTCTACATTAAAAATATAAAAATAAATACAATATTAGGCTCGTGGAAGAACAAATAAACAGAGATTTTATATGACTGTTATTTATAAAAATAAAACAGAAAGTTAAAAGGATTTATAACATTTCTACACTAGGGTACATTTAAACAAATTTCCTTCCTGAAGTGCTACAAGGGTTAAACAAGAGGTTGTGAGTTAGAAGATTATAGTTGGCTCACTCTGTTGAGCATGGTTCTCCACTGGGATGCCTACTTGAGTAATCAGGTCCTGAAACCTTCAGCCAGAGCACTTTAGTAGTACTGAATGCATGTAGGAAAAGGCAGTTCTTCACTGATGGAGTCTTAAAAGAGGGATTGTTGTGTTTTGATAGGGAAGATCCTGTATTACTACTGTCTTGGAGTTTTGTATGTAGAAAAATAAATAAAGTGCAGCAACTATCAGACCAGAAACATTAGGATATCAAACTGCAGTGTGCAAATGGGCGCAGAAATCAGTAAACACAGGAGACAATGAATTGAAGTGCAGCACTCTTTTTCAAAGTTTGGAGATGTCAACGGGACACGTTTATGGGAAGCATGATTAGCACTTTTGCGTCTTACTCTACCTCCAGAGACTTAAGTTTGGTTCCTTGCCCAAACATTGTCTGTCTGGGTTTATTTAGGACACTCAGTCTTTCCCATGTTTATTCTACAGTCATGTTTATGACTTTTTATTTCAAGCAGGTTATATTGAACAAGGAAATGATTACCATGTCGTTAGACATTGATGGAATTGTTAATAAAGAGTTTGTTTTCCATCAACAGACTGTTAATCAGCAATATTATACTAAACTGCTAAGGCTTCAGCAGGAAAGCATCTGGAAAGACACATCCAGCACACTGGTGCAAGCGAAACTGCATTTTGCACCATGACAGTGAACTTGCAAACACATCTGCACCATGAAGGCACACCTGCACACACTATGTTGTCAGTCAAGCAATATTTGACCAAAAACAATGACCTCAGATCTTTTTTTTTTTAATTGATTCTGAAGGGAAGACAATTTGATACTGTGTTAGAAACCTAGGAAAAATTCGCAGGAGGCCCTAATTTCCAGGAATGAAAAAAACGCGGGGATGATTGTATTGCATCTTAAGTTGAATGTTTTGACAGTGACTGAGATGGAAGTTTCTATAAGTTGTATAATACTTGCTTTTTTTAACAATTCCAGGAAGTTTGTACTTACACATCACCATCATCAGTGATGTGTGAAACATGCAAGTTTTGATTTGCATACAGTTTCTTAAAGTTGACACAAAAATGTGCACTGCAATTGAGAAATGCAAAGTTCACTTAAAAGAGTTTGTTGTGGGTTTTAAAGTTTTTTTTTGGGATTGAAAACAAGAAATATTGCTCCATAAAGACATGCTTCTGTGTTTTCCTGTGTTCCTTTCTGCAGCCATGTAATGCATGTAATCTGTCGCACACCAGTAAAATGAATTCTGTTTATTCCGTATTTTTTGAAAATGTGATTGGCTACATATTTTCCACACAATGACACACCAAAAATGCCCCATTCTGCACTTTACTGTATTTTCTCCACAGAAAAATCTCACTATATGCAAAGCTAATTCCTAACTCTACAACCCCCTGTTTTTCTGTAACAGCCTTTTCCTGTTTTGTGACTGCTTCTGAAAGTTGACAAAATGGACTCTCCAAGTGTTGTGTAGCTTCCAGGTTCTTTTCTGTCCCCGATGCAACTTTAGGACTGCAATCAGCAAGATTGTTGTTTTGGGGATTGTACTACCAAAAAAATGTCTACATGTTTTTATTTAGATTTTTATTTAGATGCTAAATGACAGGTAGATTCTTGCAGAATTAAAGCATGTAAATGCTTCCAGACAGGAAATAAACACCTTTCTTCTTGAGTCAATCACACAAATATCACTGGAAGCGGACAGCATGTTATTTCACAATTTTGTCTTGAAGAAAAACACCAAATTTTACTTCAAATTCATTTTCCTGTAAATCGTTTCGTTCATCACTAATTATCATCCTCATTCTCCCCGTTGGTGTATCTTTAAAATCTAGAAAGAATTTATATGGAACACAGCAGTGAATTGCTCCCAGTTTGATTAATTATCGATTCTTCTGATTCACATTGATGGGAAGGCCAGGGTGAGTCCATGAATCTATCCTGCCTGATATCTGGTGTGAATTTGGGCTGCTCTTAAGAAAAATGAGGAACCAACATACTACTGTGTGAAGCCGGTGTACATAGTAATAACGATATGCACCGCTCACAACAGTGCTTACATCCATATATAAAAGGGATGGCAAATTAATATTTTTTCACTTTCATTTAAAGAGTTTCAAACTGTATTTTTAGGAGGTTTTTTGGAAAAAAAGGTGTACTATGATTTGTGTTGTTTTTGAGAAACATTTTGTTCATTTTTCAACCTTCGAGTGATGTACAGCAGTGGTCCCCAACATTTTTGACACCAAGGACAGCTTTACTAGAAACAAATTTTTCCAGGGACCTTTGGGATTCGGATGGCGGGTATTTTTAGGGGTGGGCTCGTAGGGCAGTTTTATACACAATTTACATTAAATTTCTATTATTATTGAGTTATAATGTCGTAATAGAAATTATACGTATTACCATAATGTGGAATCAGTGGGAGCCCTGAACTTGTTTTCCTGCAATCAGAAGATCCCATCTGGAGACGATGGAAGACAGTGACATGCGAAGTGTGTTTCTTATGTTCAGTCTACTCCGTAATCTCATTTTGGTTGCTGTCACTGCAGAAAACACTGCCTCACAAAGATAGGATATTGGAAATGGAAGCAGCTTCAATAGTTTCTTTCGTGTTAATTTTAATCTCCTGCTGAATACGTTATGCTGAAAAGAATTTTTCTCAGTTTTTCCTTGCGATAATACAATTTCAGGGTGAGAATGATGCCCAAACCCAATGGCTGAAGCACTGCTGTGCAATTGGGCGGGAGGAATTAAACGCGAACATTATCTGAATGCGGAAGTATGTTGTGGGCAGCACAGTTATCAATCAGAAGCCAAATCATCCTCTTCTTCTTCTTCATATTGTGAGGTTTATAAATTATTTTGGGGACCCCCACCCAATGGGAACGTCACACTGAAGTGCATCCCGAAGAGCGATTGCAGCATCTGTGTAAGATTGTTTGTCCATTGCGAGGGCAGGCAAACAGCCGGCTCACAGTGTGTTGTCTCGTTGACAGAGGTCCCAAGAGAGTTTAAAAACCACACATTTTCTTGAATGAGTGCCACATTAATAGGAATGTTTCTTGAAGGAGCATCACTAAATCACATTAAAACGGCTTTTTCGCCGTCTTCAAATGCAGCAGTTCGCATACGTTTGCAACCCGAGATTTTTCTTCTTTTTGGCATATAACAAAGACATATGCATTGCATTTGTCATTCCAACAGATTGTGCATCACAAACATTAACACTGTTATCGTTTTATTGTGTCTGCCATTTCTATAGAAGGGTGACAATGAGTTAAATTCCGATGGATGTTGACGAGCAATAAGCAAAACGTATCACAGAAAACAAAAACAGCAAAAAAACAGTACAAGGAAAGTTTGAAGAAAGAAATTTTTTTTACAATGTTTCTGTTTGGGGATCGTTGTGCAAATGTGCACAACTGAGCTGTGACCACAGAACTAACTGCTCTGTGGATGATTCATTCAAGCATTTCAAGGTCACTTCGTTGTAATGAAAGTATCTGCTGCTGAATGTACTTCGTAGTAATGAGATTTCTATAGACTCGTGTCATATGGGGAAACTGTCAGAAACATAAAAATACTTTGTCATAATGCTCTCTCACCTCGATCTCTCTCCTCTCTCTGCGCCACTGCAAAACCCCGCCCGCCTAGCATTCTGAAAAGTGTCCTCAGTGAAGGGGGCAGCCTTTTTGCTGTAGCCCTTCACTGAGTGAGTCTAGGACTGTCAGACTGGGCCACGGACCGGGGGGTTGGGGACCCCTGAATATAGATAATGTAGAATCAGAGAAACTGTTACAGATCAACTTGGACAGCATACAAGCTTGGGCATATTTGTGGCAGACGAAATTTAATCTAATGTAAAGTATTACATGTAGGAAGTAAAAAGGATAGATTTAAATACATAATAGGAGGTCTGAAATTTGAAAGTACACTTTATGAAAAAGACGTAGGAGTCATAGTGGACTTATTCATATCTACAACCAGACTGTACTGAAATGATTAAGAAAGCTGATAGGAAGTTAGGTTAATTATTGTAATTTGTGGAGTACGTGTCAAGGGAGGTTATGCTTAGGTTATATTATACACTGGGTCATCTGGAGTAGTGTATTCAGTTTTGATCTCCATATTACTAAAAAGACATGACAGCACCAGAGAAAGTTTAGAAAAGTGGGACTAGGATGATTCCAGGGTTAAGAGGTATGAGGTGAGCTAGAAGAAGTTAAATCTTTTCAGTTTAGGCAAATGAAGATTAAGAAATCACATGACTGAAGTTCTTAAAATTCTAAAAGAGATTATTATGGTAGCTCTTATTTGTTACTTTAAAATAAATTCTGCAACAAACACACAGATACATAGTTTGAAACTTGTTAAGGGCAGATTTTGTTCAAATGTAGGAATGTTTTTCTTCACGCAAAGAACCATAGACACATTAAACAATGTAATATATCAAAATAATCCGACAACAACACGTCAAAAGAGTTGGGGAATAACCCCGTATAATGTCCAACCGACAGATGCAAAATTAGATGCAAACACATCCAAATAAACATTTGACAACAAGAACATGATTGTATGTGCTTTTATAGCAAACAAAATGTTGACAGGAAATGGTACAACAGGATGTGACATCAAATACAGGGAGTTGGAAATGACAAACTTGTGGGACCGAGAATGACGTCATCGTCTGGGAGACGGAAGCGGATGTGGAGAGCAGCCATTTTGAAGTGTTGTAATGGAGTTAGGTGTAAATGTCTGGGTTTTATTTTTCTTCTGTGGGTCTGGAGAGAGAGAGAGAGAGAGAGAGAGAGACGTCTTTTCTGTCCCCCCTGGCCATTGGATCTTACTCTTTTTCGATGTTAATTAATGTTGAATTTATTTTGTTTTCTTATTGTGTCTTTTATTTTTCTATTCTTTATTATGTAAAGCACTTTGAGCTACTGTTTGTATGAAAATGTGATATATAAAAAAATGTTGTTGTTGTTAGTACTCTTAAGCAATGCTTCCTCTCGCAATACTTTATTCAACTCAGGGCTTGGCTGCCTTCTAAGCGCACGTGTTTGACAACAAATTACCAAGTAATGTTGAGGAGAACAGGGTTTTAGGGACCTTCAGATCTCAACTTGATGCTATTTTGAACAATATAGGTGAATGGGATGGATAAGCTTGTTAGGCTGTGTGGCCTGTTCTCATTATAATTTTCTAATGTTATGCTGTTCTAATGTTTCTGGAAAATCTCTATAAAAAATAGCTTGTTGACTAGATAGAGTAGACCTCTGCGATCGAGTGTGAAGAACAATTTAGTTGCTCAAGCACATTAATGATTTACGAAATAGTACCTGCCACAGTGCTGCCATTTTGATTGTTCTAAATTAGTGACTCCTTTAGCTGGTTTTCTTGATGATGTGGTTGGGATAGGCTCCAGTCTGTCTGAGAATGAATGGATAAATAAGCTTGTAGGACCAAAAGGCACCAGAGTTGTCTAGAAGAATTTCCATTTTGCAAGACACTGGTCATTATTGCTAACCTTTTCATTAATTAATGACTAATCGAGAGAAATTAGTATTGAGTGGGAGAGAAGGCAGCATATCAGAAGGCACACTGTAGATGAGTGTCTGTAAATATGACTGTGAATACATACATTTATTAAACCTGCTTAATCCAGTGTCAGAAAATACCTTTAATGTTGCCTCTCTGAAGTCAAAGGTTTCCATTGTGAACATTAGACACATTCTTCACTTTGCTTAACTTTTAGTAGCTCTCCTTTCTGCTTGTGTATCTTTAAATCATTAGAAACATGCAATGCTCCATGGGAAAGCAACTTCTGAAAGAGTTTAATATCAGAAATGAACCTAGGTACTTTTGTGTTCTTGTAAGCTAGTGATTCTTGTTTTATTAAAGTAAAAAACAACAGATGAAATTGAGTAGTTCCCAATGCTAATGAAGAGCTGGAAATTCCTAGAAAGTCCTGCAAAACCAAAGGTTGCAAGTCAACCAATACAGCTTGTGATTATAATGCGTTGTGGATAAACAGAAATGTCGTTTCTCAGCAGGCTGGGGAAGCCGATTGAAGCACCTTTTACAAACTCGAAATAACATATCAATAACATATCCACTCTGTAGAGCCCCCATTGAGACAGCTGTTTATCAGGACTTCTCTCCTGCTGTCATGGTCCCTTGGTATCTTCAGCAACGCTTATTTCCACTGTTTGGGTCTTTTCTGTTTCCTTAAAAGGAAAATTGAACAGCAGCTATTCCTCCAGGGCCCTTTGAGGCTAGTGTTGCTAGGCAACAGAATGCTGAATTCTAAACTGAGGGAGGCCTTTTTTACAAACATGAAACAGCAGGCCCCATGCCTGTGTGAAAGGATGAACAATTCAAATATCACTCAAATCTTTATATTTAGGACATAAAGTTCTTTTATTAATAACTTCGATGTATTTTAAATAAGGCTCCACTCTCATATCAAGAGCTGCAAATCTCGGAAAAAAAACCTTGATGTGAAGGATTATACTTCAAGGAAAATCTCATTCCTCACTCCCATTTCGGAAACAATTTCTGCAATAAGTAGAATACAAAATTAGGTCACCTCCATTATTTTAAATTAATATAAAAGATGGTAGGTTCACAACAGAATCAGTTTAATGATTTATTACCAGATATCCTAAATGGAAAAAATATGCAATTTATCTTTTTTATCTTTCAAGTAAATGAGATAAAAAAGAAAATAATATAAATTTGCCCAACAGAAATTTATTCACAATACACACAGGGCAAAGTCAAATGTGAAAACAAAAATCAATTGTGACATTTTGCAGCCAGAAAGATAACATCTTGGATGTGTCAGATTGTCAGTCATTACAGTATTTACAGAGATTCTACAGCATCATGTGTTAGTATTCATGAATGTGCACTAGGCATCTTTGGAGAATGTTAATATTTCAGTAAATCATGATATGAAATCCTTATGTAGTGTAAAAGAAAGACAAGAAAATCATTTTAAAAAATACGGAAACTTATACAGCATATAAAATGAAAATGACAATGAATGCAATATACAGTAGTTCATTATCCGCAATTCACCTACCAGTTAAAATTTTCTAATTTGAACTTTCCTACTTTGCATTCTTGGCAGGTCTTTCTAATTACATTTGCCCCCCTTTCTGCCATTAACATACATTTTTGGTGATCAAGGTAAAAAAGGCCTTTGTTATTAGATTTTGATCAGATCACCCACACCACATTCTGAGGTGTTCTGAAGCGGACCGCAATCACAATTAACCTAAGTGAAAATGCAAAATCATTTTCCGTCCACATACAATCAGAGGCTAATTTGAATTTTTTTCTGGAACAATGGGTCCAATATAGAAAAACATTTTGACACTGGAAAGCACTGTAATGTTAGGTGTAAATTAGACTCGGCCGAGTCATATAAGGATATTATGAAGATTTAAAATTCATATTAATGCCAAGTGTAAACAGAGCGTATGCTTTTCTGTGTGAGGAAATGTGTGCTAATATTCAGGCAAAACCTGTTCTTTTTTTTCTTTTTCCCTTTTTTTAAAGCAACAGGAGACTTCCACCCTATTCTCTCCCTTCATACTTTAAAACATGTAATTTGCTTAAGATGAAAGGTTCAACTTGATGCACCATTCTTGCAGTCCTTGAATAAGTCTAGCAGGTTCTCTTTAGACTTGTATTGAGTCTTTTATATCCAGCTTGTAATATAGAGAGCAAAATTATCCATAATATTCTAATATACCAGTTAACCATATCATCTCTTGACCTGTACTCCATACAGTATGCTATGCAACTCAACATTTTATTGTCCTTGATAATAATAGGCCAGCTACATGTACATTCAACATAAGATCAAGTGCCCCCACTGTATAATAAGTCTAATATTTTTAGATTCTATGGTTATGATGGTTGAATTTTATTGTAAATAAATCTGATGATACATATCTGTTCAAATCTCAGTTTGTTCAAATGGCTTTTTGCAAATTTTGCTGAATTTGCAGTATCCAGTAATCCACTTAGTTCCGAATTTTCTGCAAATATAACCTTTTTATAAGTTACATTTTTATGTAAATAATAGATAAGTTCATTTTCCAAACTCGCTTTATCCTGAGCAGTTTTGTGGGGTAGCTGGAGCCCATTGCAGCACTCATAAGGCACAAGGAAGGAATAATGTATAAATAAAATAAAAACAGTGAACATAGCACAGTCCTTTGCTGGACCCTATTTTACATCTCAACTAATTTCCTTTTCATCATAACTGCTT